>NW_026691988.1:1510000-6310000 GCF_021218885.2 Marmota monax
AGCCCCAAGCCCCGTTATCTGAGTCAGCTGAACTTCCCTTTCTGTATCAACTTTTCATATTTTTGAATTCAATCCCTTCATGTATACCATAGATATTATATATGAACTTGTGAAGGCCTCCTGTCAAAACAATAAAGCAGATAGAGTTTATTTCTAGAACATTCTTTTAAGATTCACTCTATGGCACAGCAGGCCTTTTACCACATTGTAGTGTGCCTGTCCTAATTGTACCCCACCAGTGGTCCCCATTACCCAGAGCTTAAAGCTGTCAAGCTTCCCACATCTTATAGCATTTACCAACCAAGAATGTATCATTTTTTTATTATTATTGTAATTTCCATGTCTCATTATTACCTTATATTTTCAACACAGTTTTAAAGTAGTTTGTATGTATATTTCTATCTTGGACATTGCATAACATATTATTCAATAGTGTTTATATATTACACTTTTGGAATTATTGACTTCATTTGTAAAGACATATATATACTATCCTAAACACTCGGAATATTTATTTTAAGATCTATTTTGCATCTTCTATGTGAATTTGGAAATAGAGGATTGTCACATTCCTCTTAATTGTCACTGTTGATTTATAGTAACAATGCCATTTCCTTTTGTTCTCCATTTTTAACATTTTTACCTCTTATAAAGAGAAGGTATCAAATTTTTCATTTAATATGTTTCAACTTCAATCAATTATCTGCATGTCACTGAAATTTTTTCCTCCATTTTTTAATATTTGGGAATATAGAGGAATTTACATTGGTTGAGTATTTCTGCTAAGTTCTTTGCCAGATACTTTACATACATTATCTCATTTAATCCAAACTGTCTCTTCCTGGTATGCTTATTCTAGACTTTAATTCACAGAAAAGGAAGCCAAGAGTTGGAAATCTTCCCAGGTTCACATAAATGATGGGGCTACAATTTGAACACATGAGGGTGCCTCCAAAGCTCGTTTTTTTTTTTGTTTTCTGTATTATCTTAGTCCATCAAAATAGTACTTTTTAAAGCACTAAGTGACATAAGTAAGCATGTTTCCTCGATTATCTAGTACTAGTCACACATGGGATTTCTTACACATTTTTTTGTGGGTGAATAAATTAGCAGACCATAAATACTTTCATTGGTAATAGTCATAAAGGAACTTTAAAAGTTAGGTGAAATGATGCCAATGTGTTGTTAGACAACTAAAATCTAGTCCTAATCCATTGCTTTTAAAGTCATGGCTGTCAAAAGGAAACATCACTTCTTAGCAAACAGGTATTAAATATGAGCATCCAATAGTAAAATCATTTCAGAGAACATAATAGGGTTATAGAATAAAAGTAAAATAAAATCTCCCATATCAGTCAGCTGCATATTTGAGAATAAAAAAAAAAAAAGGTGAAAAGACTTTGGAATTGAAAAGTCATGCTGCTGTCACTCTTCCCCAGGTGTTCCAGATTGCTTATGTGATTGTGAAAGCAGCTAACTCCCCTCGGCCTGGGAACTGGATTTTGGAACGCTCACTTGATGACATCGAATACAAGCCCTGGCAGTACCACGCTGTGACGGACACAGAGTGCCTGACCCTCTACAATATTTATCCCCGCACTGGACCTCCATCCTATGCCAAAGACGACGAGGTCATCTGCACTTCATTTTATTCCAAAATACACCCTTTAGAAAATGGAGAGGTAAGATGAGAATACTCACCATTGAAGTACACTTTATATGGCAAAATAAGCCTGTCAGAAAGACTTGAATATATCAGTAATTAATGTCAGAGAGATTTTAAATGGGATTTAGCAGAAGTACATTTAAATGAGTTATTAAAAAAAAAAAAACCAAGGTGATTAGAATGTTAACTACCTTCATGTGTCTCCTATCTCCAATAAAGATCAGAGAATAGGAAATGGGTTTAAGCTGGAAAGTCAGTGATTAATTTTATATAAAAAGACTTTCCTGACGGTGAGGATTGATAATGATTAGAGAAAGGCTGGAGACCTTAAAGAAAGCCTTACATTTGTGTATGCTCTGGTCTGAAGATGGAGACAAAAGAGGGGAATTTGTGAAGAAATGGAATCTACATGAAGGGCCCAAATAAAAAAAAATCCTGAGTTGTGGATGTGTTTCTGCTATCACCACAGAGTGCTACAGTGGGGTTTCTTTGCTCTGGTTGGGCCATTCTGAATATTAATGTGCAGGATTCTGAGGTTCTCAATTATGTGCAAGTAGGCTATATGCTTAAATCAAAAGTGTTCTGCTACCCCGTAGTGTTTTTCATCCTGCAGCTAAAATTTTACGTTTATTCATTAATTTTAAGCTACAGATTCAAGCCATGACTTCCGTGTTATTAGTTTTGTGTTCTTCCTCCAGTTGTTTTAAGTTATCTGTGCCTCAGTTTCATCTTCCATAAATTGGGAACATAAATAATCACTTTTATCATATAATTCCCATTATGATTAAATGGATGATTATATAGAACAATGCTGACATGTACACCAAGTGCTATAAGCATGAACTATTTAGTGCTATAAGCATTTAATATTTTTGTCATTGCTGCTGCTATTTCAGTAATAATGATAGCAATAGCTACCATATTTATTATTATTCTCTTCTCAAATACTCAAACCTGGATTTACTAATTCTTGAATTCTCTAGTGCCCCTTTATTATATTTTCCTGACCTGACTCCCTTTAATATGTATGATTAACCTCCTTTCATCCTACTTGCTTGACAGCTCCTCAACTAACCATCCTGATAACCTCTAAGTTGGAAATATCTAAGTAAAAATGTACCTTATACATCTGACATCTGAATACCATGGCTTAGCTCACCTACCCTAAACATGCTCAGAACATTAGCCAACCATTGGGCAAATTGACCTAACACGAGGCCTATTTTATAATTATATGTTGAGTGATCTCATGCAATTCACTGACTACTCTACTGAAACTGAAGAACAGAGAGGTTATTTGGGTACAGGAGACACTGATGAACATTTTGTAGACATATGAGATGTGAAGACAAAATGTCCAAAAGTGTTGACAACATGGCAGATTGTAGAAAATGGATTGTTCTTGCCTATGATCCTGCGGCTCACTGAGAGCTGTAGCTCCTGATGCTGCCCAGCATCACAAGACAGGGTGGAACCCCATATCACTAGCCTGGGAAAAGATCCAAATTCAAAATTCAAATTACATTTCTACTAAATTTATATCATTCATTTAGTAAAAATATCCTAAGTGAAAAATCCTAAGTCAGGGACTGTCTGTACTTGTGTCTGATATTCTTTCCTCCTAAGACATCAGAAGGTAATGTCATCTGTTACATTCCCACATTCAGAAAAACTACACTCATATTCTATCATGGCTACTCAGACCAATCCATGCTATCCCTGAACACTTCTGGGGGACAGTTAGGTGTCTGACATAAATCTGTCAGACTCCTTTTAGGCAATATTATTCTATGAGTTTAAACTTTATTTCAAATTCCATGTTCAAAAATACCAGTTTTGGGGAAAAAAAAAAAACATTCCAAATGGTGCTCTCAACAGAGATCTCATCTACCAAATGTAGATGAGTCAAATGTAGTGAGCCAAACATCTGTTCAACCTGCTGTATGCCCAGAGGCAGCCAAGACATGGCCAGTTTGGCTTCTGGATATGGAAGGGGGAGTAGAGAGAAGACATGTGTGGGAGCTGAATTTTTATTATTTCTTCTCCTCGATCCAGGTTTTACTCAGGTCTAATGATTATCTAATATTTTAAGATTTTTTACTCTTTTAAAAAATGACCCAATTCAGAAATTGGTTGAGCAAGATAAAAACTATAAAGCAGAGCGCCTCACCCTGCTCTCCCTATATTAATGGTGGTCCTCCATCCTTTAGACCACGTCAACCTACCAATGTGGAACAAACCTACATGTCTGTTTAGTTATTTATTTCTCTAATTGACAATATCATTTCTACTCTTAGAATAACATTCACTAAAAAATGCTCAGTGATGGTGACTATTAAGAAGTTAAAGTTAGGAACAGAAAACAATTCAGCATATTTGAAGTAGAATGATAGGTTTTAAGAGCATGAATTAAATTCGGAATTATCCTAGACTTTCTACTCATTTTGAAGAATTTATTTCATGGAATGTTTCTTTTTAGAATAAACAGCCTCAGAGAAGGCAGGTGATATTAGCCAGGACACACAGCTCCTGTGATAGTAGAGCTGAAATAAGAATACAGGTCTCCTGCTAGAGAGGAAAAAGGAAAAGAAGGATGGGGGCTGGATCACATAAAGCAGAGGGAGAGTAGAGTAGAGGAAGGGGACCAGGGAAGTGATATTGGCCAAATTATATTGTTATACTATGTATGTGCACTAATATATAACAACAAATCTCCCCATTATGTACAACTCTAATGGACCAATATAATATGTAGAAGGGAAAAACAATAAAGAATCCAGGTCCCCTACTCCCTGGTAAATGTTTCTTTCATACTCTAGCAAAGACTAGAAGTTGGTTTTAAAAATCTGTTGATAGTTCTTAAACTCAGAAATAATTTAGAGGAGTTGTACATACTGTTGCTGAAACCAGTGTGCTTTTGAAGAGTTATAATTCTGAGATAACTTGGTATAGGAAAACATACATGGGAGTAAAAGTTTAAACTTTATTTCAAATTCCATGTTCAAAAATACCATTTTTAGTTCTTTCTGGGACCTCAAGTCAGTTAATCATCAGTGAATTTATTTTTGTTTGGTATGGGGGATTGAACTCTGGGACACTTAATCGCTGAACCACATCCCCAGCCCATTTTTGCATTTTATTTAGAGACAGGGTCTCTCTGAGTTGCTTGGGGCTTTGCTAAATTAGCGAGGCTAGCTTTGAACTCATGATCCTCCAGCCTCAGCCTTCCAAGCTGCCGGGATTACAGGCCTGCACCACTGTGCCTGGCAGTTCTAAGGCATCTTTGTGTTCTAAAGCAACATTGTTTTGGGTAACATATTACATTTGAAGATATAAACTTTTTTGGATGCTTGTCTACAATATTTCCTAGACAAATGACTGTAAAATTAATCTTAGTCTCACTCATTAACTTTTGGTTTAAAAATGATATTGTTTTAGATAGCACCTGAAATACAATTATTAAGTGTTTATGTTCAAAACTTCCCAAAGAAGTGACAATAAAATTAAAGAAACAAATGTAGAGACTAGGAAATAAAACATGAAAGTACAACTACTATAACAGAAACGTGTAGAGGGGCAAATCCACCCCACCCCCCAAAAAAAGAAGTCACAATGAGAAGGTAAACTCAAAATACAGAGAAATCAGCAACAACTCTAAGTATCTCAAATTTCAAGGCCAATATGCAAATTCATCTTCAATAATGTGTATAACATGAAGTAAACAATAGAATTCACCTCCATTGTTGAAAAATATTTTATTAAGCATAAATTTTAGGTTTGTAGTTATTTTATTTTGGTACATTTGGATATTTTCTGATTTCCATTTTACTCTTTTTATTTTGGTACATTTGGTTATTTTCTGATTTCCATTGTTTATGTAGAGAACCTTTTGTTTACCCTTTTGTCTTCTTCTATCTTTGATCTAGGTATTTCTTCTGGTATACTTCTAGTTCATAAATTCTCCCTCAGTTATGTGAAATATATTAAAATGAT
Organism: Marmota monax; assembly: GCF_021218885.2. Taxonomy (NCBI): domain Eukaryota; kingdom Metazoa; phylum Chordata; class Mammalia; order Rodentia; family Sciuridae; genus Marmota; species Marmota monax. The sequence goes on from NW_026691988.1 coordinate 1,515,660, forward strand.
TCATAGAATTCTAATTTTATTTATCATATTTTTAGTTTCTAGAATTTCTGAGTTACTTAAAATAGAAGCTTGTAATTTCTAGTTTTACATTGAAATTCTATATTTATATTAAATTTTTAATTCTATTATATATAACATTCAAATTTTCAATATTCTATTTTTATCTACTTGAACGCAAGTTTAACAACTGTTAAGCATTTCAGTTTGGTAATACCATTCCTTTATGTGTATATTTTGTTGTCTGTTTCATCTACTGATTTTCTTTTAAACTGTATTATCTCTTTTTATCCTGACCACTTTGTGTAAGAGAAATTGTAATTTGATAAGCTATATAAATATATGTAGAAAAAATCTAGGGAGGAAGATATTTTCTTCACCTTGTGAGGTTATCCTGATCCTTCTGCTATCCCATGGCAATCTGGATCCTCTTAAAACAATTTAGAGATTCAAGTATCTGAGACACTCAGATGACTCAAAGCTGTGCTATAACCCAGGGACAGCTGCTTTAATTCCAGTTATCCTCATTCCTGGAATGCCTGTCTTTGGCGTCTAAGCCAACATGTGGGGGATTTACCAATCATCCTCCTACTAGTCCCAGAATCTAACTTTCGTCCTCTTAATACAGCAGGGCTGTCAGAAACATGGCTTAGTATCTCAGCCATGTTTTTTGGACAAGAAAATGCCCACAAGACCAAAGTTGTCACAATAAGCCAATCACCTATTGAAACATTTTTCTTCTCCTCAATATTAAGGTTACTCTTCATCCTCTAAAGAGCTCTTAGGTGGCTTTTAACAAATGTCTTTGTATATTTTATCCAGTTTGTCATCATTGAGAATCTAGCCCTAGAATATAACCTGCTATAAACAAAAGCAAAGTCACATATGCATTTAAAAAATGAACTTTTTATTTTGGAATTATGATGAATTGATATAAATATAAGAAGAATAAATCCTCATATCTATTCATCCCACTGCCCTAAGGATAATATCTTACATGATGCATATTTCAAAATGATGTCAACACTGACGCATTACTGTTAAATAAATCACAGACCTCGCTAAGATTTCATTAGTTTTACCATTAATGCTCTTTTTCTCTTATGGGATCCAATTCAGGATTCCACATTGCTTCTAGTGAATGTGTCTCCTTTTGTGCTTCTGATCTCTAACCATTTTAAGAGATATTTCACATATTATATAAGAGGTATTTTGTAAATATTAGTCTATGTGGGCTTGACTGATATTTTATTATAATTATATTGGGCTTCTAGGTTTAGGTTAAGAATGTAATGCAGGAAACGGGTTTCTTATTTATTTATGTATTTTTTTATTTAATTTATTTATTTTTATGTAGTGCTGAGGATCAAACCCAGTGCCTCACACATGCTAGGCAAGTGGTCTATCACTGAGCCAAAACCCCAGCCTCTTATTTATTTTCATATGTGTAGCTCTTTTGCATATATGCTGCAATTTGGTGTGTGTGTGTGTGTGTGTGTATTTTTTTTTTTTTTCTTTTTGGTCTTTATTTTTGAACCGGGTGTTAAAATTTAAAAAAAAAAAAAATGTCAAATCCACTGAGCCTTTTTACATTGTCACTTGTTTGGAGAATTTTGAGGAAATGTACCAAACGTTTTAAAACATTTTAAAATACTATATTTCAGGTTAAAAGTATATCATCTCAGAGCCAAAGATATTTTAGGTAAATTCTTTATTGATCTATTAAAGGACATCCTGGCTTGACTTCATTCTCGGCATCTGAAGTTCAGAACTTCCTCTGCCCATACCATCATTGCAGGGTCTGGCCCTTCCTCTGACCTCCTTGCTCCTGCCACCCCAACTCACTACTTTCCCTGGTTTTCCTCAGTCCCTCGCCTGCTCTCCAGTTCACATGACTTTCAGGAGATCAACAAATGTTAATCATGAGGATTTACCAGGAGAGTACTTTAGAACAAATACCCAATTCCCAAAATAACAAGGTTCAACTACTTCCAAGAAAGAGATTACCATAGAATCTAGCATTCTGGGCTACCTCCAAGGAAGAAGCTCACCCCTAGCTTTGAGATAATCATAGGGTATCAAACCTTAGGACTTGGTAAAGGAGGGATAATGAAGGGATAACCTTGTATATTCTTATCTAGGCTACAAACAGAGGGAAGCTTTGAGCAAAAACCTTACAAGAGTCTCATTTTTGAAGGGCAATTTTGTATCATCAATGTCAAGAGAAGGCTCAGCAGGGACCCACTTTTCCCTGTTTTGAGAGAGTGATATTGAACTCACTAATAGACATTGCATTGCAGAGTATAAAGCAACAGACCACGGGGGGCCCCTATTATTTTATGAGGCCAGTCATAGGGAAAGCTCTGGTGGGCACAGCTACATAGACTTACCTCTCCAGCAGTGCCAGAGGGAGCCAACACCATCAGGAGCCACTATCATGGCCCATGAGCTACCTCTGTTAAACCAGTTGTTTCCAGAGCTACTAGGAACCCTGAACAGGAATGCCACTTGGAGGCACCACTGAGAAGCTGGCTTCACTCTGAAATCACCTAGAAGCATTTGAAAGATAGCTATTTTGGAGACCAGTGCTTTTAACTCAATAAATTCAGGAAGGGCTCAGGAAGCCTTCTGTATGTTTTCAACAGATGCTTCTGGAGACTCTGATGTCTCAACTCCTAGTTTGTTTGTTTAGACATCCATCTCTAACTTTCTCCAACCTTGTAGGAGAGCAGGGTACCATTTATTTAAGGAGAGAAAATTGGTCACAATAACTACTTATATGAGGAAAGAAACTAATATTTTTCTCCAAGGAAACTTCACAGGCTTTTATGAACTGAATCTCTGGCTGGTTTTGAGTTGAGTAAATGAGCTTGGAGCTTTAACGAGGTTACTGATGGTTGGAGAGGTGGCTGAGAGAGGAATTACATTTATGATATTGAGAAGGATGGGTATACAGATAGCAATGCTTCTAGGTGTCCTAGAATTAAAATTGTAATCCATGTTTATCTGTTATATGAGATTTTTTTCCCCTTTCTATAACTGGGATTATTACTTTTAATTTACTTGAATTGCCACTAGACTAATAACTAAATATTCATGGTTACCATGGTGATGTTGACTCAATTTCCTCATACAGAGACCTTTAGGTTATTTGCATATGATTCCCTTTATTTTTTACTCTAATCCTACACACTCTTCTGCAGTAAACTCAATGGAACTTAGATTCACTTTGAGTTTGCTTTTGAAACATGGTAGTCTTGTACAAAAATCCCTGGAGAAACCATCATTAATTCTTGAAGACAATTTTTTTTGGTAACTGTATGTACAGCTTTGATATTATTTTGATTTCCTATGTGACAGAATTTTATATAAAGAGACAGAATATTTTTCTTTCTCTTTTCATCATCTGACATTATGGTGATCCTTAGAATTGCAAATACTGGAGAGAGAAGAAACAAAACCAACCCTGTATTAAAAAATGTTTCAGAGATTCTCCTTTGATATAATATTGTTAAGAGTATAGCAAGATTTCATATGTGAGCTCTTATGGAGATGTGGGAATAGAAATGAGGAACTAGTCCTTCTCAATTACTCTTAAAATCTCTCCTTTAGTGAGCAGCAGGGTATTACTAATTAGTTTCTCTTATGAATGCAGTTTAGGTAAATAATAATTTGAGATTTCAAACTTCCTTTCTCTAAAATAATGCTTGCATTGAACAGCATTAGGTCAGTAAATACCCCTTGAGCAAGAACATGAAAGTTCCTCCTTGCCATGAGGATTCTATGGAGTCCTCCAAGAAATGAAAAGTTTCAACTCTGCTGGAATACACAGAGCACTTGAGATATCTTGTCACAAAGCATTATATCACATAAAACCCATATTTAATTTAAAGCATTTTCTTTTTAATAGATTTTATTATTATATTACCTTTGTAATAACAAGACAAAATTAAAAAGATTGTATTTCTCCTTTCTTTATATGGATCAGTTTATAGATTTCCTCCACCCACACCCAAAATGTTGGACCCAGAAAGTGTCAGGAAATCCATTAATATGGTATTGCTGATAAACAAAGATGGTGAGAGAAAATGAATAAGAATGGACTCTTGAGGAGATAGCATCAATATTTAAGAGACCCATATATCTTAGTATTGTAGAATAAGATATACCAGGGTCTACTAAAATGAAACAGCTCTTGTTAAGCTAGGTTAGGAAATTCATAGTTTTGGTAGAAGACAAAAGAACTGTACATTGTCTTTGGGAGTATTCACTAGATTTGACTTTCAGATAATTCTGCCAATGATTAACAATGAGGCTGGCACAAACAAGTAAACTATCTAATAGGTGGCCAGGCCAATTCCCAGAGCTATAGTGCAGATGAAATTAGATTATTTATGGCAATGGACTGTATAACCTTTGTAATGTGATAGCAAATTCCCTTGGTTCATAGCTAACATTGACTTAAACCAACTCCTCACTGTAGAATGACTGAGCTGGCTTAGTCTGGATTGACAGCAGGGAGTATCATGGGAACAGAACCATATTGTACTGATTTGTGGAATCATTCCTAGTGTAGACAGGGGCTCCTAAGCAAGACTGAATAAATGAGTGAGGCAAAGAACTGTAGCTTGCTAAAGTATAAAAGACCAGAAAGAACAGGGCAGGCCTCAAGTAGTGACATGGGTTCAGTACAGGGCCAAGAAGACAATAACAATTTTTGTACCTTAATTTTATGACAAATATTAGTCTAAGAGTTTTATGAGTATAAAGTCACATATAGTGATCCCTCTTTATCAGCAAGAGGGTGGGCCATTTCAAGATCCTAAATGGATTCCTGAAATCTCAGAGTACTGAACCCCAGATATTTTTTTCCTATTATACATGCCAATAATAAAGTTTAATATAAATGAGGCATAGTAAAGCAATTAACAACCATAACTAATTGTAAAATAGAGTAATTATATATGTGTAATATAATGTGTGAATATATAATATAGTATAATAAAATTATCAGCATGATATTTTTGTACTCTGGGGTCATTAAGTAAATAAAGGATTTCCATGAGCCCAATCACTGGGATACCACCACAGTCACTCCAGTGTCTGAGATAGTTATGAAGTGACATATGGGCAGGTATACAATGTGGATACACTGCACAAACAATGATTCATGTCCCTGGTGGGATGCAGCAGGACATAGGAGAGTGAGATAGTATTCCATTGTGCTACTCAAAACAGCGCAAAATTTAAAGCTTATGAATTACTGCTAGAATTTTTGAGGTAATATTTTCATGCCATTGTTTCAGTTAGTCATGAAAAGCCAAACCCTGAATAAAGAGGGACTACTACATTCTAATATTTTATTCTCTTTATACCTGAGAAAAAGATGGTACAGACAGGGGACAAGACTTTCCCAAGGTGGCATAGCTCGTAATTTTTCCAGCTGTGATTTAAACTTAATGTGTCCTCAGAGCATCAGAAAGGTGTAGGGTTAAACCTTTTTCCTTTTTGTCTGGGTTTTCTGGAAAAAAATATCCTGGTTGCTGAGCTGAAAGCCTAGGTGTCCCCACCTTCTAACAGGCCTTGCTTTCTTTGTGTGTGAAGTTGCTTGAGCCTGGGTTTTAGCTACTACCTATTTTTACTTCTGCATTTTCACTCATTTGTCAACATTTAAAATCAAGTCTAAATTCCTGAGCAAACATGCCATAAAGGAATGGTAGGTTGTTTGAGATTGGATGAGTCTTATCAGCTTTATTCCATATAACCAAAGTAGTGTCTAAGCCTTTTCAGTTAAAATGTGAACCCCAAGGAGAGGAAGAGGATTAGTACAGCAACTCTTGGTTTTGTTACCAATAAAATTGGCAGTAACATTTAGGTCTATGATATTTTATCAGTTACAAAGTACTCTGTCATATACTATTTCATCTGATTCTCTCCAAAGCCTTGGAGAATTTTGAAGCCCAAATTTTTATTATTCTCAACTAACTTATAGATGGAAACTTGTTTGAGAAAATACAGGGCTAAATTTCAACATTAATATCTGGTCTAGATCTTGTGATTGGCAAATCTCATAATGACTCCACTTTATAAACTGAACCCTTGGGTGCAGTCAGCCATCTTCTAAATGTGACTTTTCCATTGGCCACAAGGACTTGTGTAACACCGTGTGGGTAATTAAGTGCCATCCACTTTCTCAACTGGGAAAACCTGAGGGTGTGTCTGTGTCAGTTAATCAGTTTCACAAAGGAAAGATAAGGTACTGTTATCTTTATTGCAGAAGTATACTTGAAAATACAACAAAGGATCTTGAAGCTATTAAAATAAGGTTCTGATCCTCAGGGAAACTATTTCAACACTGAAGCTATCATCAAAAGTCCTTGAGACAAGTAACCTAGGATGGGAATGGTTATGATTATACTTTACAAGCAAACTTAAAAAGGAACTGTTTTACCAAGTCCACTGTAAAACAGTGAAAACTAGAGGAAAATCCACTGCAAGGAATTCTATCTAGCCTGAGGATATGTACTATTTTACAAAATGGAAGACGGACTGCTACCACATATTTTCATTGACAATATATAAATGAATAACTTCACTGAATTCTGCTACCTGGGGAATACATAAGACATACAATTTAAATTCTAACCATGGGTAGCAAAAATCCTATGATACTCAGTTTACAGAGAAAAATGGCAACCCTAGCAAGATTATAAGTTAGAAAATTATATTTTCCTTGTGTAAATTTGTTCTTAAGATTCATTCAATAATAAGACTTATTTATTTTCCTATTCAACTGATAAGTGCCTTCTAAAACCAAACATACTATTAGGTTAAGACATATAAAATTGCCAATATTTGACTATTTTTAGTCAACAAATGCATTTTAATATGTATTAAAGTAATATATGCCAAAGCATGAACAGAAATACTTACAGAAATTTAATCTCTACCAAATATAATCTTAGCTACACACAATATTTCAGCAAAAACATCAATGGGAAATCAAACCCTTTCAGTGAAACAATAATTTATATGTATAACGATATATACTAGCTGACTTATGGTTCCCCTTATTCCTGGAATCATAATAAGATCACTATTAAGCTAAAAGGAGTCAAGCTGTATTTATTTCTGAATTTGTGGGGGAGGGAGAAAGAAGCAAATACTACTTTCATATGAATATTTGGCATGATGTCAGGTTACATGAAAGCTGAAAGTATATTGGTTACTGGTAATAAGGTTGGGGACAGTGTGGTTGAGGTTCATAGAAAATAAAGTATGTTTGTGTATATGTGTGTGTCCATAGAAATACATTTCCTGTTTCCTGATACTTGGGAACAGGAATGTTCCTCTATTCCATCACATGTAAAAATGTTAGTTTTATCAGGAGTGACAGATAATACCTTTTTAGAGGCATTTCACATATTTTTAAACCTGACATCCACTTATCGCAGTTATCTACTATTCTTTTCAGGGTGAATTACCTTATTGTAAGATTATTGATGAAAATTCTTAAAGATTATGTCAAGAAATAGAAGAAACCATCTATTGCCTTTGAAGGAAAAAATCATAGAAATGATTTAATTTTGCCTTCTTCCTTATCTCCATATTATTTCAGGGCATGAAAAACATTTTGCTCTTCTTCTTACAGTTTGTTATGTTATATCCACTTATCTTAAAATAAGATAAACTTTTGTGTTGTATTAGCTACAGTAGAGCAGCTGACACATTTATCACTACTAAGCAAAAGATAGGGCAACAAAAATATGGCTAAGATACAGTTTCAGTTCAACCAACAAATGACTTGAGATTAAGAATAAATTTAATGAGTTTATGTAGTCAATGAATGGAATTCAACAATTAACGTTTTTACCCATTAACAAATATGGAGAACCATCTGCGTGCCCAGCAGTGTCTCAGGATACAGGGAGGGAATAAAGTAAATTTGAGGCATTATATACAACATAAAATAAATCAATAAGAGTCTGGGAGAAAGTGGTAAAGGCATTCTTAGTACAGAAAAGGTGTAGTTACAGGGTGACACAGACAGAGGAAATGCCAGCGACTCACCTAGGGAACGGCCTCCTTGACACATAGAGAATGTGGGAAGGATTAAATGGAGACAGGCTGTGTTCATAGCAATTGCTTTGACTCATCATGATTATTTTGGCTTCTGAATAACTGAATAAATTGAGTAAACAGTTTGTCCATTCTGAGCTGTAAAACAGTTTCAAAACGAGGAAATATCATTTTAAACTTGGGGAAAAACACCTACCTTGCAGAAACATGTCGCAGAAGCAGATTTTAGGGAAGCAGAGTTCTTTCCCTAAACAATAATTATAGCAAAGTCTTGTTAAAAATAAAAATAAGTATGTTTATCAGCATAAGGAGTGAAAACATTTGGAGTTTTGCTTTAGTTTATGAAATGTATCTTGTTTTGCCATTCTTTCCCCACAGTGCTCACACATGTGGGGCTCATTCTTTGGCCTGAGGGACAGTCCCTAAAGGGGCAATGTTTTAGTTTCCTATTTTTCACCAGTGTTTTGTTAACTCTTTCCTTTTAATAATTCCCCAAACAGTCCTGGGTAATATTTGACTTCTAAGTGAGTCCATTTGGCAAAAGATGGACATATTCTTTTTTGCCAGGGTTCCATGCTAAGAAAAGCATGTGCATTTATCTTGAAACAATGGCTAGTGAAAAGCAACAGAGAACTAATAGAACGAAAATACAGAGAGACAAGCCCAAAGCAAGCAAAGCAACTGGCTTTAACTTCAGCATTATACTGAATTGTGTGTCATGACCAAGTCTCTACTAGTTAATCCCATCAAGCACCTGATACTAACACAGTATTGGTGCCAATACTATGCCATATTTTGTTACTGTTTCTCTGTAGTATAGTTTAAGGTCTGGTATAGTGATGCCACCTGCTTCACTCTTCCTGCTAAGGATTGTTTTGGCTATTCTGGGTCTCTTATTTTTCCAGATGAATTTCATGATTGCTTTTTCTATTTATATGAAGAATGTCATTGGGATTTTGATTGGGATTGCATTAAATTTGTATAGTGCTTTTGATAGTATGGTCATTTTGACAATATTAATTTGGTGTATCCAAGAACAAGGTAGATCTTTCCATCTTCTAAGGTCTTCTTTAATTTCTTTCTTTACTGTTCTGTAGTTTTAATTGTAGAGGTCTTTCACCTCTTTCATTAAGTTGATTGCCAAGGTATTTTTGTGTGTGTGGCTATTGTAAATGGAGTAGTTTTCTTTATTTCCCTTTCAGAAGATTTGTCACTTATATACAAAAATTCCTTTTATGTATGGGTGTTCATTTTATATCCTACTTTGATGAATTCATTTACTAGTTCTAGAAGTTTTCTGGTGGAATTTTTTTTTGGGTATTCTAGGTATAGAATTATGTCTTTGGCAAATAGTGCCAATTTGAGTTCTTCTTTTCCTATCTGTATCCCTTTAATTTCTTTCATCTGTCTTATTGCTGTTGCTAGTGTTTCAAAAACTATGTGTCTTATTGCTGTTGCCAGTGTTTCAAAAACTATGTTAAATAGAAGTGTTGAAAAAGGGCATCCTGTCTCGTTTCTGTTTTTAGAGGGAATGCTTTAAATTTTTCTCAATTTAAAATGATGTTGGCTTGGGGCTTAGCAAAGATAGCTTTTAAGATGTTGAGATATGTTCCTGTTATCCCTAGTTTTTTTAGTGTTTTGAACATGAAGGAGTGCTGTATTTTGTAGAATGCTTTTTCTGCATCTATTGAGATATCATATCGTTCTTGTCTTTAAGTCTATTAATGTGATGAATTACATTTATTGATTTACATATGTTGAACCAACCTTGCATCCCTGGGATGAACCCCACTTGATCGTGGTGTACAATCTTTTTGATGTTTTAGTATTCAATTTTCCAGAATTTTCTTGAGAATTTTTGCATCTATGTTCATTAGAGATATTAGTCTGAAGTTTTCTTTTTTTTTGATGAGTCTTTGCCTGGTTTTGGAATCAGGGTGATATTGGCCCCATAAAATGAGTTTGAAAGTGCTCCCTCTTTTTCTATTTACCTTGTCTCTTTAAAAAAAAATCTTTATTTTTACTTATAGGTGGACACAATATCTTCATTTTATTTTTACATGGTGCTGAGGATAGAACCCAATTCCTCACACATGCTAGGGCAGCACTCTACCTCTGAGCCAGAATCCCAGCCCTACCTTGTCTCTTGATTGCATTATTTTCTCTTGTGCTTGACTTAATCTTATGTTGTTTTGTTTACTATGGTCCTAGAAGCAATAGGCTGTACTGTACATTCACATACATGCTCATGTGCACATACACAAACACTGATACACATAGACATCATATATCCTAGATATGTAGAACCTATAATATTTGGGTTTTGTGGAAGCACACACTATGATGTTTACACACAATGGAATCACCTCACCATATGTTTCTGAGAACATATCCCATGGGAAGTGAAGCAAGCCTATGCAACAAAACAACAAAATAAACAAAAACCCTCTGTGACTACAGAAACAGCATCTAAACATGGACAGAGAATGGCAAATTGTATTCTCAAGAAGATATACAATCAGGACAGTAGCAAAACGAGGGAAATGATGTCCTGGGCAGTCCTGAGGTGTTTGTGCATTTCTTTCTACCCACAGAGACATGATGATGAAATTTACCAAGGCCCACTAGTGTCCTTGAGGTATCCCATAGAGGGAAGCCCAGATATATCAGCCATCCTCAGTTCTGCCTGGCTAAGGCCTTGCATTAAGGCTAAGAGGAGACATGGTTTGGGACATTTTATCCCTATCACTGGAAAATTAGCACAGCTGGTGTCTAACTTTCTTTTTCTGAAAATGGCACAGGTAATTTTTCAGCCACATAAGATTTTTATCAAAAGAGGAAACAAAGGCAGAATAGGAAGAGGAGCAGATGTCAGTGCTTCCAATGATGCTAAGTTTGTTTAAATATAATAAAAGAAATAGCATTTCCAGGCTCTTTAAAGTTCCAAAATTGAAATTAAACCAAATAATGACAAATAGGATATTCACATTTTTTTAAATAAAAGGACTTGAATTACACATTGAAAAGATAAAACATAAAATTAAAATTGAAAAGATAAAACATAATTAGTTCAAGAGTAATCAGTGAAATATATGCCGAACCAAACAATACTTTGATATTCTGGCCTGGAAAGAGAATTTGGGATTATTTGGAAAAACAACATCTCTATGACTCCGTCCAGAACTCACAGCTGCAGAAACAGAAGTAAACAAGTCCTCCTGTTGAAGGACTGCAAGGTTGAGGAACAGCTAGAGACTCAACACCAAATGAATTCTTGTTAGTTCTCATTGATATGATTATAACTCATACAAGTTCCCAAAAGGAAAACTACAAAGGATGTTTGTTGAGATAGGAATACAAATAGCTTTTGCTTGTTTGTTTTGTTTTAAATCAGGTAACAAGAATGAATGTTTTCTGTGTTTGCTTCAAAAAATATTTATTTTCTATGCAGTCATTTAAAATAAGATCTTCCTTGTTTCTTTTCATAGATGAAGAGGTTGAAAGTTGCTACTGTTTATTAGGCATTGCTGAAAGCAACTGAGTTCCATGAGAGAGGGGGCCATGACTTAATCCTTCTTACATTTCTCCACTGCTTGGATTACACCACAAGAACATACATGTAAGGCCTTCCTTGAAGACATCCAAATTCAATAAATCATGCCTTGGCGAAGAAAGTAGGACCTAACTTATTTAGCTTGACTATCGTGATTGATAAACCAGCTAGTCTTCAAATATCTATTAAATTTGTGGCAGGAAAGCAACACCTTCGAATTTTTTAGTATTTACATATGTCATTTGTTTATGTGCTAAAGCTACACCAAAATAGCAGGAGAATCAAAAACAAAATGGTAAACTATGATTCTGAATTCAAGTTTAAGCACAAATTATTTGAAAATTATTTTAATTTTATGTATATTTCATTTCTTGGGCACTGAAGAGAGCTTTAGCTCTGCTCAATCCAAAATTACACATAAGCAATGTAATAGGGGCTGCAAGGTGTTGTTATGAAAGCTACATTAATTATTCTAGCCAAGAAACAATGGCACAACCTTATTTCATCATGCAAGAGAGGTTGTTCTATATGTGCACACTAAAATGAAGAGAAATAATTCATCTTCTGTAACTTAGCAAAAAATCAAATTGGTATCTCCACTTTGATTTCTTTTTTGCATTCATTTTTAAAATTTTTTATTTGCTTCTGGTATTATGGATGAACAGTTTGTAGCATCTGGGTAATTTTATATTAACATCTGGAAAAGAGATTTTTTTTTTTTTGTCTGATGCATGTAGGACTACTTCTTTAAGAAATGTACTTTCCCAGCTGATGTTTATTCATTTCAAAAGGACATGGTTAAGTGAATATAACAGCTTCTAAAAATCATTAGGAAAATACAAATCATGTTCAGTTTTAAGTCCTGTCAGTTTATTTTCTACTCCATCATATTTTCCAGTGGAAGAAATGGATGAGATCTGTACAGCAGGATAGAGGTTAGAATGGTAGTGGGTGGTATCGGTGGTATCATTGAGTACAGGGTTCTTTGAAATCAAGCCTGGTTTGGAGTCTGATCTGGCTGTTAATGACCATGAAACCTTGGGTAACTCTCTGAAGTTCAGTTTCCTTATCTCAACATGGAGAAGTATTAATACATGCCTTTCAACATTGACCATATGGAATGAGATGATTTACAAAATATGTGGTTCATGGTACATGTTCAATAAATGCCAGCTTTCATTATCATTTATTTCAGTCTGTTACAGAATGCAGCTTAGAATTTCTTCTTTTATTGATATCCTAGGATTTTATGCATGCGGGTAACAGTCTGGGATTTGCACAAGTTTTTGAGAGCTGTATCTTATCTTCTAAAAGCTTGCTCATTGAGTAGCAAGGAGGAAGGAATTAAGCTGGCTCAAGACATGACAGGAGGAGCCAGAGAAGGCTTGCTTTCCTAGCTTCTTTAGTACAGACTATGAAGTGTGCTAGCAAAGGCACTTCAATTTTAGGAAATGCTTCAGAATTCATAGTAAAATAAAGAGCCCTATACTCATAACGAATGCAATATTGTTCAAAATAATTTTGAAACTCTTCTTGAAGTTGTTTACTCCTCTGGACTAAAAAATGACTTTATTTTTTCTCCCCAAATTATTTTCCTTCAAAGGTGAAAATTCATTACATTTGAGGTAGGTAAAGGAATGCTCCAAAAGTTCTGAACATAGCTCTGAATAATTTCAGAATCTGAGTGGTATTGGATATGTGTAGAAGAAGGTGGTTAGTATAAGGCGGTTTTCATTCACTTAGTTGTATGATTTTTTTTTATATTCTTGTTTAAAAATTAACTGCTTCATTGTATATTCACAGACTAAAAGAGAGTTTTAAGAGAAACAGGAATTAACAGGGTTTCAGAGAAATGATATTAATAACATGAATTTCACACACTTATTCTGAAAACTCAATAATTTTCTTCAATATATTCTTTCCAATGCTTTTATGAGTATTTCCAGATTGTCTGCTTTTTCACTCATGTATTTAGCAGGGTTGGTGCTCGTAATACTGGATAAGCAAATGAATGAAAAGATGACAAAATTATATGTTAAAGAGGTGTCCCTTTTTATACTTGTACTTGTTTCCCAGGAAAGCATCAAGGTGACATATGTAACAAAAGCAAAATTTAAAAGGACAACGAAAACGAAAATTTAACTAGAAAAATTAAGGAAAATGAACATTGGCTGCTCATCTGGGATGGGTTAGTTATTGCACTTGAACTCTTAATTTAATTCAGAATTTTCAGACAATTGAGGCAAAAAAAGGAAAATGTTAAATTATATAATTTCCTTGTCTGCCAAAGAAAAGAGCTCTTCCAAATTTTCAAGACAAATATTTTCCTGGCAATGAATTCTCAGAGCAAGTTTTAGTACAGTCCTTTTGTTAAAACTTCAGAGAACAGAAAGTACAAGGTTTTCAAGGACAAATGGCATAAAGAAAAATATTACTTGCTTAATTCTACCACATATGAAAGTTAAGGATATATACTTAAAATTTTTCATTCAATAATGATATATGTGTCTCTGAGGAACTTGATAATATGATTCAGTTGCATAATTTTCTGACAGTCTAACTTAAACCACAGAAGAGCCTTAGGGATGGGTGGTTAGTATGCCATTTTGTTGTCACTCTGAAATGTCAAGTGTGCAGTTAAGTGCTCTGGGTCAGATAACTTGACAGGGACTTAAGCATCAATATTCTTCATTGCTGGGTGGCTTTCAGTGTGATTAATATATAGAATGCACTCCTATCCAAATGGAGAGCCAGATTACTGTCACACAGAAATGCTTCTGTCTGAACAATGTATTTCCCCAATATATCCTTTGAGCAATAACAGTTAACATTTACTGATTGTTTGCCATATGCTAGGTACCATCCTAAGTGTTTTGTGATTCTTATCAAACCTTCACAACAACTCCATATAATGAAAATTATTATTATTTCAATTTATGAATGCATAAACTGATGGACAATATCACAGTGCCTAAGTATAAGCTAGTAAGTGGCAGAGCCAGGATTTGAACACAGGGTCATGCCACTGCCTTTAGTCAAATTGCCTACGAATTTGCATGGGCACATAAGCATTACAGGATGGATACTTCAGACTCTTTCAATATAGAAAAAAAAGTACCATAAAATAGATGAACTAACATACTCCTCAGCATTGGGTTGAAAAAGAAGCCTAGTATTATCAAGGTGATCATGAACAAATGGAAACTGCACTGAGTTTGAAGTAAAATACAAACAAGATTTAATTCCCAATTGTACCACTCAATTTCTTCAACCTCCAGTCTCTAGTTTCTCTGGTACCTTAGGAGTGTATTCATAAAAGATAAATTTCTCCCATAAGATCATTTAAGATTCCTTCTCCCGCAACCTTCTAGCTTTGTCGTGTAGCAAATAAGATACTGTGTGTGCATTTCCTTGCAGATGCTAAAGAAGTTGAAAAATGCATAGTATTCAAAAATACTAATGTCGGTGAAAGACAGGAATTTAAATAACATCCATGTGGTACCAAGTTATTTAGTTTCATTAAAAAGACAAGTAGCTCACAGGCCCATTTCATTGCACTTAGACTCGGAATTTCATCTGTTACAAATTTATTACTGATTGCTCTAATCCTGACTTTGAGGAAACTTGACTAAAGTGGAATATATGCCAAGAGTGTAGAGAAGCATTATCTCTGAGAAGTAAAGCAGAAGAGAAACCTCTGAAAGTTAGAAACATGCTTTAATGTTTTTAACATCTTCCCTGAAGAATGGAAGAGGGAAGCTGGACCATAGAGGTGCTGATGGGCTGTCCTTGGTCCTTACTGGTGATGTGTAAGAATGAGGAACCTAGTCTGAAAATTCCTTAAGGGAACAAAGAGTATACAGGGTACTTAAAGGTATTTTTTTAATAGTAGAAATATGTCAATTAAAAATAAATAAAACAAAATTATATAAAGCAATTTTTTTATGGAATAGTATGTGGATATCTGCAAATACAGATGAAGAGAGTTCTAGCCTCTTCACGTCCTTCTCACTGCTAATGGCAATTAGCAATTGGGCATGTGTCCTTCTAGATTGCATTTCCCATACATATATGGGTATAACAGTATATTATATACTATTTTACAGATAATATTCTATATATTATATATTATATTCTTTTACAAATGCAATTATCTTTTATATGATGTCATGATTTGCTTTCTCATTTCATTGGTGGTAGATTTGCTTTGTTTTTATCACTTCATTGAAATGGAGGGATCCTGCAACTTATTTCATCACATCCCCTCTGATGGTCCTTCAGGTTCTTTCCATTTTTTCATGATTATAAGCAATATGTACAAATATGTTTATGTTCTTCCAGGAATATTTCTGAAAAAAATTGATAATTTATTTGGTAATTTAAATTTGGAACTGCTTGGTAAAACTATAAGTATATCATATAAAAACACACATGCACACATATATTTTGTATATGCACTGACACAGAAGTAAGTAAATAGCAATAAATAAATATGTTTAGGAGATATGGAAAATTTCATTGTTTTAGTACAAAATGATCACTTATATAGATTCTAGTTATATCTGTTTATATCTTGGTTATGTAACCAATTTAAGAAGATTCAAATATAATTTCTACTATCTCTACACCAATGTTATAAAAAGAAATTTTCGGATCCATAGGAGAAATATATCAAGAACATTTTTGAGGGCTAGGGCTGTAGCTCAGTGACAGAGAGCTTGCCTCACATGTGTGAGGTGCTGGGTTTGATCCTCAGCACCACATAAAAATAAAATAAAATAAAGGCATGCTGTGTATCTACAATTAAAAAATTTAAAAAAAATATTTTTGAAGTTGCTATAGCATAATTCAAGGTATATTTCAATCTGAAATTCCCAGGTACATATTTTAGTACAGCCAAAATCTTTTAAAAATAAAAATAAATTATTTAAATATACCAAATCCCATTTGCTATATATGAGAATCATCAACACAGTAAAATTAAAAATTGTGTTTTTAAACTGGGCATGGTCGTGCACACCTATAATCCCAGTGACTCCAGAGGCTGAGGCAGGAGGATCTCGAGTTCAAAGCCAGCCTCAGCAAAAACAAGGTGCTAAGCAATCAGTGAGATCCTGTCTTTAAATAAATAACACAAAATAGGTCTGAGGATATGGCTCAGTGGTCAAGTGCCCCTGAGTTCAATCCCTGGTACAAAAAAAAATAATAATAATTTTAAATATTTGGGGTTTTCTGAAAGCACTTAATGAAAATCCCTAATACAAATATTTGCAGTTTATAATTTAAATAAAAAAGGAAAAGAAAGAATGAAATGAGATAAGCTTATGTTCCATGGGGCATCATTGTCACTCATAAAAATGGACATACTTGGACTGTAATAAAATTTTGGACTTATAGGGCCTTATGAGTATCAGACTGGGCAAAAATGCTTAATTATACATAAAAGTGTTTTGGGGATTTTAGATTTAAACAATCAAGTAATGTGAAATAATTTTATGGTTATAATGACATAAATATACTGGACTTTAGATGTGACTTCTATGACCTTAGAAGTCAGACCTTTCCATTCTGATGACTTCACTTTTGTCTCTGGGGACATTTTGTTTAAAGACTTATTTATCATCTGTCAAATGATCTTTATATGACTTTTCAGCATGTCTGTTCACATTGGGTTGAGAAATCTTCCAGGAAATTAGTAGTCTCCGGTTTCCACAGTCTTTTGCTATTGCATTTGCTGTGATTTAGAATAAAGCTAAAAGTCATAGGAAAAATGTAGAAGTTAGGACTGTAGAAGAATCCAATTGTGTCTAATATCTTCTTCTGCTACTTCCTTATTGCCTTTAATAAAAAATAGCCTGTGAATTGCAAGGATTTTTTTAATCCACATGAATCAGTATGCCCCTTCAGCTTGACTTTTCAAGGAGACTTTTTGAATGCTGAAATGATTAACAATATCTGGAGCTGGATTGTGCAGAACCATGTGGTGTGGTAATAGTGGGTGGAAATACTTATTAGCCTACAGGCCTCTACAGAGCCCTAGACAAAGATCTTGCTCCCTAGTATTCCTCACTGATGGTGGGCTGGAGATGTATTTTCAGAAATAATTATTTACAGAGAACTTATAAAATAAATGAATCACCCTCATCACTGTGCCTGTTCCATTTGGGGATGTTTGTCTACAAGACTTTCTAAATTGGGAGATTTAAAATTTTAATAAGAAAAACATGTTTTATTTCTTTGAGGACCTCTGAGTCTTCTACAAAGACACTTTCAAAATTTTTTAAACCAATCCTTTTGATGCTGTTGCTTACCAATGCATTTTTATTTAATTTGAATATTTTAATTTAGCATGATTCGTTCCTGTGGAATTACAACTTTCTATTCCAGCATATCTAGTTATATTGTCTGTTGGCAATGACTTTTCTTCTAAAGAGTTCCCTGAATTTATCACTTTAGAACTGACAGAGCTTTTTATGAGCTGGAGTAAAGATAGAAACTCTGGAAGGAGGTGATAACAAAATCTGGAAATTGTGTTTAGAAAAATAAAATCATCTTATTAGAGAAGTTCTAGATTATGCTTTCTAATATCATTACAAATGTGTTTTAAGAAATTAATTATGGTGAACTCTAAAAACTCTGGAAAAGGCTGAAACAGTGAAACTATAAGGGATTGCAAATTGCAAATAATATGTTTTGAAATTATAATTAAAATTAACTGGAGTCAGTTTTATGAGGCATTGAGCTATTAAAGATTTATAAATTGCCTAAAATCAAAATTTTCAGAAAGTAATCGCTTCAGTTGAGATAAAGGAAAGATCTTATTTGCTACTTCACTGCTTGAACTAGCATGAAAAAATAAAATTTGTGATTATTACTCCTCATTATGAAGTCTATTGCTAAAATTATAGCTAATGTTTAAAACTGTGTGAAATCTCTAAACATTGTTTTAGTCCCTCCTTAAAACTCATAAGCAAATCTTAGAAGTTTCCTGAACTGGTTAATTTCTACTTCTGTATGTAGCTTAAAGTCCTGTGAAAACTTTAGGTTTAACTCTGTGTAAGTCTTCCATCATACGAGCTGCTAATTCATAAATTATTCACAAAATATTGATGGAAATGACTTTTTTCCTAACCACATTTACAGAATTAACATTTACAATGTAGTGTTCAAAAAAGTCTTAACCAATTAGAATTTCTTTCTTATATGCCACATGACTCTTTGTGGGTAACAGTGGCATAGACTTTTATGTTCCCTATTGGACTGGATTTCATTCAAGGGAACTAGCTCTAGGAGTGTTAATGTGCTCACAATCAAGCATTCTTACTAATATGTGTGATCCAAAGTAAATTTCAAAGGAATGTGAGCCAGAAAGCCTCCTTGCTATGCTTTGCTTCATGGCTTTGAAAATCTGTGGGAGAAGATGTATCACAACTCCAGGAAGGAAGCACAATTATATATGAAGACTGTCACATGATTTATCTCTGATGGTATTTATGCAAAGATTTGTGACTTGTGCTTTTGTGGGGAGTGAGTAATCCCCAGGTTTGCTGGACAAAGGTTGTGGAGTAGTTGTCCCTAACTGTGACTGACTGCATTCCTGCTCTGTTGGCATGCTCCAGCTCACCCACATCTACCACATGCAGTTACTATTGGATTTGAATCCTCACTACCAAATTTCCTAGCTGTTTATTCTTGGGAAAGTTAACCTCTCTGAGTTTGTTTCCTTGTCCTAAAAATAAATAACACAGTAATACCTTCCTAATACTTAGAATTAAATAAGATAAATTTAAAGTATTAAACTAGCCTAGAAGGAAAATAAATTGTTGTGGCTAGTTATTAAAAGAATATAGTTTCTGCAAAATTATTTATTTATTTATTTATTTATTTATTTATTTATTTTTAGTTGTAGTTGGACACAATACCTTTGTTTTTATTTATTTGTTTTTATGTGGTTCTGAGGATTGAGCCCAGGACCTCACATGTGCTAGGCAGTACTCTTCCACTGAGCCACAACAACAACCCTCTGCAAAATAATTAAGAGTTAAATAGCCATGTGATCTAGTCATCTTACTTCTAGATACATATCTAAAGGAATGATAATCCAGTTCTCAAAGAGATATCTATACTCTTATGTTCTTTATAGCATTACTCATAATAGCCAAGACATAGAAGCAACCTAAATGTTCACTTGTGAATGACTAGATAAAACATATATATTCATACTTATGATGGGGTAGGATTCAGCCTTATAAAAGAAGAAAATCCTGCCATTGGAGACAACACAGATAAACATGAAGAATATTATGTAATTGAAATAAGCAGACACAGTACAAATTCTACATGACTCTGCTTACATGAGGAATCAGAAATAGTCAAAGCACATAGAAACATAGGCTGTGATGGTGATTACCATGATGTGAGGAAAAGAGAAAACAGAAGGACCAGTCAAAGGGTACAAGGTTTCAGTTCTATAAGATCAATGAATTCTACAGATTTACCATCCAGTATAGTGTCTAGCATTAACCATACAGTATTTTGTACTAAAAAGCTTATGAATTTGTAGGGTGAAAAGAAACTTTAATCAGTTACAGATGTACTGATAGCATAGATCCTAGTGAGGGTCTTCTTGATGTTCCTTTATCTGCAAACTCATCAATTTGGATACATTTAATATGTACTACAGCTTTTTGTATGCCAATTTTATCCCTATAAAGTTTTATCCCTATAAAGTATTTCTTAAACAATCATGTAAAAGCCTATTTTAAAAATTACTACCACTTAAAACCACCTAATTCCTATGGTGTCTTCTTCAAATAATAGTTACATAATGACTAAAGTTGAAATCTAAAAGCTTAGGCCTATATTCAGATAGAAACCTTGGCAAATTGGTTATAACTTTTGAAACTAGGGCAGAGCATCTTTGTGGCAGACTATCTTTTCAAGGATGTTTATTTAGCATCTCTGTGAAGCAAAGGTCAGGTTTGTTTATATCTGGGGTAGATGTGGATGCTGTGTCCACCCAGATGAAGGGGCGAACATGCTTACCACCCAGAAGAGACAGCTTGCGCTCTTAAATCAGGATTCCTCTTCAGTAACACACTGGCTGTGAGTCTGGCCTTCAGCCAGTCCTCTTTCTGTCTCTGGGAAGCAGAGCTTGGGAACTGGTATCAAATATGGCAATGCTCAGCTTTGAGTAATAAAGTCTCCTTCCCTATGTAGGAGTCCCATACATTCTTCTAGCATTCATGAAACTGTATCTGGCTAACTTGTCATCTTCCAAATATTATAAAAACTCAGAATTTCACAGTCATCTTTTTTTTTCCCTCAAAGAGTGTTTGAAGATCTATTTTATATACAACATAATTGATCAATTTCAAGTGTGCTGTCCAGTAGTATTTAGTGTAGTCACAGACTTGGATGACCAGCACCTCAGTCCAATCTTAGATCATGTTCAACACTACAAAAAGAACCCTTGATCACACAAAGTTCCCCATCCATACTCTCCTTCACTCCCCTCACTCCAGCTGCTCTGGGTGAGTGTTAGAGCACAGGGGGGAAGGGTGGGAGCAGGAGAGCAGTGAATAGACTTTTGCAGCAAATATATATATATATATATATATATATATATATATATATATATATATATATATATATATGTATATATATATATTTAAAGTAGACTCAACAGGATTTCCTGACCAATTGGAACTGCCAAAAGAATGTGCCAATGATCTCACATGAAGTGTGAGAGAGTGAGATGAGCAAAGGACAAGTCCATGGTTTTGGATTGAGCAAATAGAAGGACTGAGTTATGATGGAGTGAATTGGGGATACTGTTGAAGTAGCAGATTTTACAGGGAGACACAAGAGTTCAATTCTGTATATATTAAAAGGTCTATTAGACATTGAGGTGATGTTGAATAGACAGCATGTAGTATTCTGGAGTTCAGATGAGAAGTACTGCTTAAAAATATGATTTGGGGGCTAGGATGTAACCCAATAGTAGAACACTCTCCTGGCATATACAAGGTCCTGGATTCAGTTCCCAGTACTGCTGGAAAAAAAAATACTGTTGGGGTAAAATTGGGAGTTCATAACCAACTTGAATCTAATGTATGAAATATGATATGTCAAGAGCTTTATAATGTTTTGAACAACCAATAAAAAAAAATTTAAAAAAAAAAAGAGCAGCAAAAAAAAAAAAAAAATACTGGAGGAATTAAAGCCATGAGAACTCATGAGATCACCAAGGAATTTCTTGACCACCATGTTCTAGAACTGAGCCCTGAAGGATGTTGATCTTTAGAGGTCAGAGAAATGTGTAGAAACTATAAGATCAAAGAGTAGACACACATAATTTGGGATAGGGAGATTTCTCCCAAGAATGTTGCTAGTGTTTCATGTTCTTAGTTATTGGAGGCAAAAATAATCTTTTGAGAAATGTTCACATGAACCTTGGTGTGATTTACATGAAAAGCACTGGACAATTTGCTAATTCCATTTTATTCCCAAGAAAATGAAAATATTACAAAATAAACAGTCAGGGGAAAGGGGCTCCATTTCTGTATAGGAAAACTTGACCAGGCTTTTCAAGATTTACTATACATTAAACAAAAGAAAACCAATTAGTATATCTGTTTAATGTCCATCAGAATCCCCATTTCAAATACTTAACTGTTTTATATTCAAGAATATATCATAGTAGTACATTCTTGAAATAACATCTGAAGGATAAACTTGGAATTTAGAAACTTTTAAAACAATTTATAATATAAATCATATAATAAGTGTCAAATATTCACACTTAACACTGGATAGTCACAATTAGGTTTCAATTCTGGTTTTTGTTAGATTTGGAAAATATTGAAAGATAATTATTTTTATATTATTTATTTATTTATTTATTTTCGCTTTTTGCAGTTCTTCAGATTGAACTCAGGATCTCACACATAATAGGAAAGGGCTTTAACACCAAGCTACATGCCAGTCCCAAATATTTATTTTTAAGTAAAATTTTATTTATGGTATTTTAAAAGTCTTCTTAGTAGAATTGTACATATTAAGAAAAAATAAGGGATTGATCATTATATTCATATGAGTTTCCTCTCTGTTGTTTTGAGCCCAACTCAAGAAACATTTGTGTGTGTTTTTTTGTTGTTGTTTGTTTGTTTTGACATAAAACTAAGGTACTTTCTTATGCAATGCCAAACATCTGGGTGAAACTAAAAAATATAGTTAGTCATCAATGTTTATTACTATCTGGATATTTGATGTCATGGAAATGATAAATCATAATTAGCATTTCAATTTGTCAAACAGATGTTCATTGGAAAACAAACACGAGCTATTCTACAAGCTAGAAGGACATGTCAGATAACCCACCTAAGCATAATTGTTCTTCTGGTCTCAAAATTAAAAAGAAACAAAATTTGTCAACATAATCTATTCAGTGATGTATAAAAATAGGGTTTATTTGTAAATATGAGAGCCTACATTAAAATGATCATGTGTTAAAATTTGATTTAATCTGTTGTGGTTTAATGATTTTAAGGACTCAAAACAGAAGCTGGCAGAAGTATAAATTTAAATGAAATTTATAACATAATGTACATTTTCCATATAATTTACAATATAGGTTTAAACATAGGATTGAACATATTATAATTTTGCAACATGTTCTTTCTTTTTATTGCTGACTCATTTTTTAGTGACACTGATATAGTAATATCCTTTCCATGGTGAATGATTATTATTCTTAAATGGACTACAATAATTTGATTTTATGATATGGTAGTCCTTCGTAGCTGCACAGATACACTCTAAATAGTAACAAACCCTATATATACCATATTTTTTTTGTACATACACAACTTTGATAAAGTTTAATCTATAAACTAGACACAGTAAGAGATTGACAACAATAACTAACAAAATAGAATAATTATAACAAGACATTTTGATTTAAGTTATGTGATTATGGTCTCTCTTTATCTTGAAAGAGTCAAGGCAAATCTTAGTATTTCCAAACTGTGGTTGACCATCAGTTTCTGAGGCTGTAAAGAGCAAAACAACAGATAAGGGAAGACTATTAGAATGGCAGAGATTTTTTAAGTAAACTATGTTTGGTTGGCAATTCTTTCCTGAAATCTTTAAAATTTCCCAGTAGCTCCTGGTGGTTGTTTGTTAAGGGACACTGACACTGAAAGAGCCCTGGACCCCTGGGTGCCAAGGGAAATAAGTGGGAAATTGTGTCATCTGGACCCTCCTCTATTTTCAGCTTGAATTTTCCATTTCTATTCTGTCTTTCAATTTTTTTGAGATATTTTTCCCCAGTAACCTTTGTTCTTGAAATAGTTTTCCTTCTACCCCTTCAAAAAAAATCAGGAATAAAGAAAAATGCAGTAGTATTAAAAATATTAGAGACAAGTCAAACTTTTTATAAGTAGAGCACCATGCAATAATTATTTTAAAAGGGCAACACTCATTGGATTTATAACTCTGGAATGCTATTATTAAATCATTCATGAGTTTTTTTAAATTACTTTTTTACATAAGAAAGAAATAGGAGTGTTGGTATTGTCTGTGTATTTCTCTACAAGCTATATAATTGATAACAGTTTTTATGACCTAAAAGAATGTTTTCCTCTTTTGTAGTCAAACCATCAGAACTGTTTCTCAAATATATTACTGCAAGGGATACAGGGATATATAAATACAAGGGCAGATATCTAAGTAAAAAAACAAATGGGGAATGACCTTAGGACTGAAAATAAATTCTCTTTTAATTTTTTTTAAGTGGCAAAACTTCACAGTCTCAGTAAAGGAGATTTAAAGAAGTAGACATATAGACATGGCAGTTAGGAGGAAGGATTACTTCAGCTAAAGTAAATTATTAGAAGACAGAAAGATCATGAGATATTTCAATGAAAGGGCTTAATTATGATGGAGAAGGGCTTGATTATAATGGAGAAGAAGGGATTAAAAACAGAAAATAAAATGAATTATCAGAAATGAAGTCACAGAAGGGACTGAATATTGATCAGATTTTCAGAAAAAAAAACTATATACAAACCCCAGCCACTTCTAAGGCCAGTCCAAGACTTGAGATTTTTGAAAACCAGCTCACTAGGGATACACTCTGGGTCACTGTGAATAAGAAAGGCCATGGAGCAAGACCATGGTGGTCTCTGACCCTGTGCTATGGAGTGTAATGATTGGGACAAGGAAGACTAGACATCCTCTCTCCACAGAAGTAATAGAGCCCTTTGGGCTGCCTAGGAACAGGATTTCAGTGATTCTTCCTTCTGTTTCTCGAAAGATTTCCACAGCTAGCCAACTAATAAGGAATGGCATCTGTTGATAAAGAGTCTGTCCTCATTTGTGCGTCATGACTGAGATCCTAAACATGACAAAGAGGCTGGTGGTGATGGGCCATGAGAGCCCTAAGAGGAGAGCTGCTGGAGAAGCCTGAGAAAAGATAAATTTTACAAATTGGTTAAAAGCATTGGTTCCCAGCACCAAATATTCACCAGGCTTACAGTATATCTCTTTTTCAAGGAATGAAGTTCACAGTCATTACAACGCCAGAGATAATCACAAGGTAGCTTATTTTAATTGCTTTTAGGTGTCCTTGTCATAAACTCTCTCAATAAGGAGATTAAGGTTAGCTTCTTATTTTGGAAGTAAGATTGTGAGAGCAAGGAATAAATGAAACAGTCTTGTTGCCGGTTCTCATTGCAGCCAGTTTAGAATGAAAACAAACAAACTAACTAACAAAAAAGCCCTCTAGGCCAAAAGCAGCATTCATAACTATTTTCCTAATTTAACTCCTTTTCTTTTTGCTAAGGACAAACAGTTGTATTTTTGTCATTAATAGAAAAGGGAACAGTGCCTAAACAACCTATTATAAATTCTTCTGGGAAAGCATATTACAAATAATTGAAAACAAACCCGATTCCATGAACTTGGCAGCAAATGTATAACAGAAAGCAGTTCAGCCTTGGCCCCTGGATGATTGATTAAATGTTTTATTCCCTTTACCTTTCATTCACGCTGTGTTTGTCAAGAGGAGAGAGAAAAGAAATGTTGTGAAACAAAGTCCACTTAAGACAAATAACTTACAGTAATGATCGATGACCTCTAATCAGATATTTATTCATTGTTCTCAAGTTTTAATGTTTCTAAATATTAGCTATTCTGCATGGGTTCCTGTAGGAAACCAGAGCCTGATTTCAGCATGTCCCCAACCCCCGCCAGCAAACCAACAACATGAGCTGTTTCTGAGCTTCTTTGAGGGCACGGCCCCGCAGCTTCCTGTGGTCAGTTATTAGTCGGAGTCCAGCAAAAGAACAAGAACACTGTGTACTTGGTAAATCTGCAGAAAACTTCATCTTCTGGCTGTGTGGGAGGAGAGGATCCTTTGTTACTTTGAAGGGACTAGAGATTTGCTGGTGCTGTACAGATGCTGAGGTGCACAGAGCCAGCATCCTGCAAACCTAGTAAATAAATGGTTTTGATTCACCTCTCTACAGAATAAAAGGAAGATTCTAAACTTGTGTATCACAGTTGTTGTTCTGTTGTTCTGCAAAGTACATGAAATGAAGACCGAGCATCTTCAATGAAGCACTTTCTTAGAACCTTTGTACTGTTTAATATTTAGCCATCTGTGCACATCATAGTATGAGATATAAATCTGGTGACTCTAGCAAAATTTTAAGTATAAAGTCAGATTTTCAGGGGGTCCCTTCTTACATCACATTCTTTTCCTTTTCATCTTTCTCTTCTCACAAAATGCAGTCCAGCTAGTGGTCATTCTAGTCTATTCTTCCTGCAGCCTTTGGTATTGGTCACTTCCTCTGATCTCAGACCCCAAAGCATCATGTCAGGAGATGAGAATATAGGCCATCCCCAGAATAAAACCCTCAGCACAGAGGTAGAGGGGGGTTGAGCCAAGAAGTCCTCTGATCTTTCTTTTTCCTCATTGGTTGTGTGAAAAATAGACATGGATAAGAAGATGAAAAGCAAGAAGTTGTCATTTTCTTCTGGACATGTGTTCTCCTGTTGATGTCCCACCACATTAGCATTTCAGAATGACCCCTCCATTATGGGTGAGAACTCTGTGACTCCATTCATGTTGCTGAGCCAGGTTGGTAATGGGTAGCTACTGTAAAGAATAGAGTCCTTCCTGCTTAGAAAAAACAGTCACTTGCACTGTTCTTATTCTCACAAGAATAACAATTAGCACTTAGATTTTCTTGTACGATAGACATTATTCTGATAATTTTTTTAATCCACTAAACAGCAGTAAGGTAGAAATTATTGCTATTGTCTGCCATTTATGAAGGAATGATTAAGTAAATTGCCTAATATACCTAGATAGTAAGTAGCAGAGCCACAGTTTGAACATGGGCAAACTATCTCCAATATGCATGATCTCAGTTATACAAAGCATCAAGCACATGGGAAGAGCCAGTGTCAGAAAAGCACACAAACATCCTTACACTGTTACACACAAACTACTAACCCTGCTGAAAGGAAAAACTCATCACTTATGGGAATACAAAAAATATGTCTTACAAAAAAATTAATTTAGTTTATTTTAGATATTTTTATGCAATGAAAAAAATCACAAAATTGGAGAGATAATGCCCATGGTTTCCTTTTACAAAGCTGGTCCATATGTTGAGCAATAGAACACATTATTTCACCTGTAAGCATAGGAACTTGACCAGCCGTGGATGTACAACTTTGTTCTAATGATGAAAAAAAAAATTTATCAGACCAAGAGTAAAGAAATAAAACATGAACAGAGAAAAACTATGAAAGTAACTACCAAAAGTTAATACTGTGCAAGCAAAACTAAAAGAAGTAGAAAAGTTGACAAAAGAGGGAAACATTCAGAGAACAAGACTTTTCCTATATGTGGAAAGCAGAGAGCTGGCAGGCAGAGAAGTGTCAGAGGGTAGGATGATGTGGGCAGTCACTAAGGACTCTTCTTTTCAAATGTATGTAAGGGATGTTAGGAATATAGCTAGCCTAGAAAAAATGATAGTTCTTGGGGAAGTTGTGTCTACATTCAAACTCTTCTCCAAGTATTAGTATGACTCCATAATTTAAATTCTCTTACATCTTGAGGTTGAGCCTTTTGAAAGATTAGATCTGTTGAGGTTAATGGCCATCTTAAAATGCAGCTTCTATACAAATGGGGAAAATCAAATTAATATATTTATACAGCTTTTAATTTACATACTTATAAAAGATACACACACACACACACACACACACACACACACACTTTCTCTCTGAGGATCCTCTGAATCAGAGAATAAGAACAAAAGAGTCTGAATTTCTCTTTCAAGTGCACGTCTAGGTTTTGTTCCAATCTGTGACACATGATCTGGCAGTGTATTGAGACCTCCTGCTCCAAGATTTTATTTTAATTTTAAACAAGTGTTCCCACTTGGGAACTGAAAACAAAACAGGAAAATGTTGCTTAAGTTTTTCTTTGTGCAGTTATACATCTTTCAAGTGTTTTGTATTACCAATGTGGGTCATTGTATTCTCATTTGATTTTTTTCCTGTTCAGAACTCTTTTAGGTACACCTAAAAGGAAGACCATGTTAGTTTCACAGATAATTATTTTGAGTGTTAACACATTATTATTTTCTTCTCCCTCTAATTTGAGGTTTTCATACATCCTACCTTATATAATCTACCATTAAGTAAAATTTTTGGCATACCAGTGATAGTTTTCACTTAATAAAACACTTAAGTATTTAAACTGTCATAACCAATTTAATTGATTATGATAATAAGTGTTTTTTTAAGGAGTTATTGGTTCTTTTCTGGATAAAAATGATTCTGTCCTCAACTCTGAGACATGTTTAGTTTTGGTTTTGACCAACATAGAAAAATAGTTTCTATTTGCTAGGAGAATTTATCTTGATATGGACCAGTACTGAGGGGTCTTATTGGCTCTGGAACTGTTCTTTGATTAGTGATCTCTTGTGCTTTTATGTGCCTCACACATGTTCCTTCACAGGAGACCTGGGCACATCCAGTCCAGTGGAGTGTCCTGAGTAGTTTCTACAGCATGGTAAGAATTCTACACAGGAAGTCTAGAATGGATAGAACCAGCAGGACAATTGCTACACAAATTAATGCAGAAAACCAAAAGCTAGGGAAGTCAAGTTATAAAGATAATTCCAGAGGAACAAAGGCAGAATATCATATAAGAAATAGAATTAAAAATACAAGGTCTATCACAGATAGAATCAGCACAGAGCAGGTCAGGAGATAGACTGGGTAGAGGGTGCATAGAATAGGCTCTCTCAACAGTGATGATCCTCCTGTTGCTACAAGTCTTCAAATAGCATCTACATGATGCTACATGATGCTATTTACAAGATGCTATTTCATTCAACAAATGCCTGATGAGTCCCTGCTCTGTGAGGTAGTACAGTGATATCTACTAAAGTCAGTCTAGATTTGGAACATATCCCAGCTATATTTGGCCATTCATGTTAAAATTTTAAAGTCTTTTTGTTTTCATTAAAAAAGGACAATGATAGCACCTACATCATGAGGTTGGTTGATAGAAGCATTAAATGAGTCAATATTATAGGAATTAGTACATACACAGCACATATAAGAGTTTCTGGTATCCAGTAAATATACCATAATAACCATTATTGCTTCTCTAGTCAAGGTCCTGTGTATTGTAAGAAATTTCTGAAATAGTGATAGAGCTGAAACAGATGAGTAATGATGCTATTCTCTTAGGCTCTCTCTGGTTGGGGCACACCCAAAACAAAATTTAGAGCAGTGCAAATGTTTGAAGAAAGCAAGAGAACTTCATTTTGGTATTTTCCTCATGACTTGTCCTCTTAGAGTCTTTTCTGGCTGTGAATTTCAGATGATGACTATATCTGTATATAGTCTTAGCTTGACAGCACAAGGATTTAGCAATGACATTTGCATTTGATAAAATGTAAATGAGAAACTCCCAGAAGAGATTGAGAAAATCTATTTTGACTACTTTCCTTTTATCCATGCAAATATTACATAACAGGAGAAAGGAAAAAAAAAACAATGATCAATGATAAATAAAATATTTTCAACTGGAAGTATTTTTCCAAAGCACTATAGAATATATATGAAATAAACTCTTATATGTAATAGTCCTTTCAGAAAAAAAAGGGGGAAAAAGGAAGGAGTGAGATTTGCATTTAGAGCTATTTCCTCATTTTGAAAATTTTAGGAACTTAGTGTTAGGGTCAGTATTCTATTTAAACATCATGACCAGAGGGAATGGTATAAAGATCTTCTGTTTAATTATGATGGAATATAGGTCACCCATCTGTGTTTTTCAGCTGAAATTAACCTTAGCTCACCTTGAACAAGGAACTTAAAAATAAGTGTTTTCCTGAATTGTTTTTAGAAACCCAAAAGAACAACAAAGGTGTTTTGAAAAGAGGGTCCATACCAATTTTGAGACTTAAGAAAATGATAATTCTTATAGCAGCTCAGATTTGGTTTCCACTTTTGATATTTCCTAAAAATTTAGACCTTCTTGGTATTCAGCAGTTCTTATATGAATTAGAAATCACTGTCACATGAAATCTGCTATTGTTACAGGAAGTTAAAAAAAAAGCTGCAAGATTTGCAGCAACTGTGAAGCAAAATGGTGGTGGTTACAGAAATGATTACTTTCTTATTTTGTTTTTTGACAAGCAGAGAAGCTACACAAACTTCTGGAACATAATATTTTAAGGAGTTTTGCTAGGTAAGAAGAAAAATAAAAACATAAGATGACAAATACTCTGAAGAGAGCTGATTTTCTTATTATGTTGCAATCTATTAATGGATATTGCTTTGACAGTGAAGAATCTGTTCAAATACTTCATGGAAGGCAAAGCTTTCATCCAGGAATGACAAATTCAAGAATTATAATTCTGAAGAAAAAAGAAAAGCAATTTAAGTTTCAGGGCAATTGGGACCAAGTAGGTGTCTAACACAAAATGCCTCTTATGGAATAGTATTAAGACTAAATTTAAGGGCAGAGTTGTCAACGATATGGCCGTATTAGTTAAACATTTCATTAAGCTAACATTTCCCTGTGTTCTTGGAATAGTTAGTTAAAGTCATACACAGTCTTTGACATTTTATTATTAAAGCACTACTTTTCAAGCAGCTTAGTAGTCATCTACCATGAGAGAGTAGTTGTTTTAGTTGGGCTTGTGAACTTTAAATGTTAGTAACATATTTACTAAACATCTTCCATCTAATTTAGTATACTACCATTTGCATGTAAAGAAGTCTTCCAAGTTCTGGATACTGGAATACAAAGGCACCTGAGGAAGATAGCCATTTATCTGTATATCCCCTTATTATTCTCTTCAGAAATGATTTTACTTTTGTCTTTAATAATTTCTAATTAACTTACGATAATGTTGGAGCTAACCAGTGAATGAGAGCCAATCTGCTATGGTTGAAAGTTGGCTGAATAGTTCTTAAGTTCAAATACAATGTCTTATTCTTTAAAAACAAAACACATTTATGTGTTATTCTCAGCTAAAAAAAATAGCCTATCAAAATAAAACTTTGATGTAATATAGAAAAAATTAACTAATATTTATCTAATATTTCTTTTAACTAATACACTAAGATATAAAAAATCATGGACAAATACTACTAACTTATCTTTAAATGAAATTAAAATGCTTGGATTGAAAATGAAATAAAGGGTTAATGAGTTTTTAATTGTACGAAAATAGCATACTCACAGATATAGTTATATTAATAGCAGAAAAAATCATATTACTCCATTAAATTGTTTCTTTTTTAGACAGAAAGCTATTGTAATTTGCTAAATATTTAGGAAGTACTAAACGTAAGAATTTTTTATTTATTCAATAATTTTTTAGCACTTTATTTTTAACAGATGCTATCCAGTGTCTGCTAGGGATTACATCAGTTAACAAAATAGAAACTTCTAAGCTCTTGGGCTCCTGTCCAGTGAATAGAGAAACAACCAACATTAGTGCCCCAGGTGAAATAAGAGGAAAGCTTGAACTGAGATGGTTTTAGTGGAGGTAGTAATAAGTGATTAGATGCTGGACATATTTTGAAAGTAAAGCCAACAAGATTTGCAAATAAATTTGACATAGGATGTTAGAAAACAAAAGAAGTAAGTCAGAAGTAGGTAAAAGGATGGGAAGAATTAGTAATGTTGGGAAGACTGTGTATGAAAAGCAGGAACTCCTTTGGGATGAACTTGAGCCTAGTAACTTCAGCGAGTGGACAGTTGGTTGCTGCATTCTAAACTTCAGAGAGAAGAGACCAGACCTGGAGTTTCTGTGTGAGAGATATCACAGTAGATGGTATTGGAAGCCAGGTGCTTTGATAGGATGACTGAGTAAGTGTGGCCAGAGCAGAAGTAAAGGACTGTGCACTGTGGTGCTCTAATATTAGCAAGTTAGGGAAGAGTTAAGGTACAGGGTGAGGATCTTTATTCTAAACATCCAAACTATGAAATGCTCCAAAGTTTGAGCTGACATGGCACCATAGGATACTATAACTGGAAAATTCCACACCTGACTCACCTGATAGGTCACAGTCAATATACAAATGCATTAAAAGTATTACATAAATTACTTTTAGGCTATGTGTATAAGGTATATATGAAACATTAATGAGTTTTTTGTTTGAAAGCAGGTCCCATCTGGAAGATATCTCTCTCTCTCTCTCTCTCTCTCTCTCTCTCTCTATATATATATATATATATATATATATATATATATATATATACATACATACATATACATTTCAAAATTCAAAATGTAAGGATTCTAAAATACTTCAGGTCCAAAGCATTTTTGTTAAGGGAAAATCATTCTATAGTAGTGACAGAGATTGAGATGGGATAGCCAGGGAAGGGGAGCCAAACAAAAACTATGTGTCCTAGATATCAATGGAGTAATCAAGGTTTTTCAATTGCTGACTCTGGTAAGAACTGATAATTGGTTATTTCACATACTAAAAAGGTGAAGGACATTGGTGACTTTCCCAAGAGCAGGGGCAACGAAATGGAGGACGCTTTGGAATAGTAGGAACACAGGTGAAGTGTAGTCTAGAAAGCTCCCAGTTTTCCATCCAGAGCCAGAACCAGAGAGCCTTTACCTTGTGCTGGGAACACATGACAAATTGTTGAACTTTCCCCCCTTTCAAAGTAGTCTACAGCTTACTTTCCTTTTTTAAACTCATTTTTTTTTTCACAGACTTGAATAAAAGTGATTGACTCTTTTTTAAAAGTTATCTTTATAATCTTACTCTCCCTCCCTGAAATAATACCATGTTAAGAATGATTGGATTGCCAGGCATGGTGGCACATGCCTTTAATCCCAGCAGCTCAGGAGGCTGAGACAGGAGGATCTTGGGTTCCAAGCCAGCCTCAGCAAAAGTGAGGTGCTAAGCAATTCAGTGAGACTCTGTCTCTAAAAAAAAAAAAATTCAAAATAGGGCTGGGGATGTGGCTCAGTGGTTGAGTGCCCCTGAGTTCAATCCCTGGTATCCCCCCAAAATGAATGATTTAACAAGTTCCCAGATGCCTCATCCAATCATCCACTCATTTTATACATAAATTATTTAGTCACAGATATAAGTAGCTAATCTCACCCTACACATATGAACTCATTGTTTAAACTTATGGGGTCTGTTTACTTTCAACTTGTGGTACCTACCTCATTGGCACCCTCTTTGGAGATTGATAATTAAAAAAAAAAAGATTTTGAAAGTGTTCTAAGAAAGCATATCACATTTCAACTTCATCCACTTCCACTACTTATTTCAAGATTTCTGATACTGATTTCCCTAATGCTCTTTCAGTGGTCTCCCGTCCATCCATTCCCTCAACAAACTTGTATCATTTGGGAAGCGTAAGGAGACCATAGCACTTCCAGCAATCCAAAATAGACATAGTCATACAATAAGGGGCAATTTTTCATACTATGAATTTCATTATTTGATACACAAAATATTTTAAAAGATATTCTAAAGCAAAAAAAAAAATGCCATAGATACATATAACTCTTATCCATCTTTAATGGAAAGGTTATAATGCAGTATGCTTAACCTTTTAATACCAGAATTATTTGGGTGAATACAGTGTAATTTTGATATAGGCATTTAGTAATTTAAAAAAAAAAGATATTCTGATGTGTTTTCCCCTTTATTTTTCTGAAAGCTCATTTCAGGGAAAAAAAAAACATGCAATTTTAAAAGCTCAAAAGCTTAGTGGATAATCATAGTCGGATATTTTCAGTTGGAAAGAATTCCTGTGACAGCATGAACATACACCCACCAACATGTCTGTAATAGAAAGAATTTCAGAAGACAGTAGACTGCCATGGATTTCCCAGGGCCTCACAGCAAGACAACCGCGGTCTTGGGGTCTAATTCTTTCATCTTTCTTGAAGATAGACACTTTGCAGTTGTCACCCCATAGGGAATCAGGAAGTTAGTTAAACCATCCAGTAAACTTGAAATTACACAGCATCGTGCCAGTGGAAATATCTTATCCAATGTTCTGATTTATTTTGAAGGAGAGTGGGGGAAAAAGGAAGGGGGAAAAAAAGAAAGAAAAAAAAAAAAACGACGCAAGGAAGCTGCACACACATGGCCAAACAGCTGGCTGGTTTTATATCCCAGAAACAGCTTGGGATGAGCCATATTCACAAGATCTCTTGGCAGAGTAGCTGGAGGAAAATACCAAAGCTGTGAGGAGAAGTGTTCTTTTGCTGAATATTTCATGGATCTCTCATGTGGGTTAGTAACCTAAATGAGAACATAGACACCTAATTTTTTTTTTAAGTCTTTGTTTAAGTGAGAGATTTCTGACTCTTTAAATAACACAAATGTGGTTCACTATAACATTAACACCAAAGATACATTAATAACTTTTGAAAACTATAATCTTAAAAGAATATTAATTTTTTCATTTGTTTCAAAAAACACTTTAGGGAAAAGTTCAGGGAAAACTTGAAAGAAATGTAAGCATGAATTCAAGGGCACTGGTGACTTTGTTTGGATGCAAAAATTAACCTTTAAGAGATACTAGTTTTAAGGACTTCAAGCTTTTGTTTGTTCATTCTTTTAACATTTAATTGATGTCTCTTTAAGTAATGAAGACAACTTAATTTTAAATATTTATTGGCTCACCTGCTAAATGCCAGAATTGTGACATACACAAGATCTACTTTACTCTTAGAATTTCCTACATTAGAAGGTATTCAGTGGTTTAAGATGCAGTGCTTTAGGTGAACTTACATTTTACCATGTTCCAATTTGTTGATTATATGAATTTATTCTTCACTTA
This sequence comes from Marmota monax, assembly GCF_021218885.2. Lineage (NCBI taxonomy): Eukaryota > Metazoa > Chordata > Mammalia > Rodentia > Sciuridae > Marmota > Marmota monax. Next base: position 1,550,663 of record NW_026691988.1, read on the forward strand.
GTATCCACTTTAAATTCAACTAGCTAGAATATTTCACATTCTGATCATGAGGCATTTTGAGTCTTCTTTGTGACATCAGAATTAGTTTCTCATCTCAGAGTTTGCTATATTTCTCTAGTGACTCAAATAGTTTATTGGCAGTCAGTTTGTAAAATGCTTACTGGGATTATCTAAATGCAGGATGTTAGGAATAGAAATAGATATCATTGCCTCTCCTGTCAAAAATATAATTAAAACAGGATATATAATCTTGAAAAAGTAGATGAAAAATCCCAGGGGATGACCTTGAGTCACAGGTCCCCAGTGTGCACATGGATTGTCCTACACCAGAACATCTCCTGCCCTGGCACAGATCTCCCACTTCTAGTGTTCCTGTCTCCTTAGCCCTGTGTCAATATATGCATTTTCAGTTCAAAACCTATCACTTAATTTCAAATTCCTTAAAAATTTTGTTTAGACTAAATTTATTGCACAGGTAGGAATCCATTTATATAGTGCAAAAAATTAAAAGTAGTTCTTTCTATCATTATATTATGGATCTTTTATTTTTTATTATCACACATATTTCAGTATAACTTCAACTGGTCAAACATTGATGGATATCTGATCATTTCCTGTTTTTTTTTTTTTTTTTGCTGTAACACCAAATATGCTGAAAAAATATTACTTGTACTCATTCAAGTCACTATAACAAAATTCCATAGACTGGGTGACTTGTAAACAATAGAAACTTATTTCTCAAAATTCTGGAGGCTAGAAGTTTGAGATTAGAGTGCCAGCATGGTATGGTTGGGTTATGATGAAGACTTTTCCTGAACTGAAGACTGCTGACTTCTAGTACTGTCCCATGGTTGAAATAAGGTAACACACTTGTATTCTCTTTGGGTATTAATTCTGTTCTTTGAGGGCCCATTCTTATGGCCCAATTACTGCTCAAAGGCCTCACCTCTAAATATCATCACATTAAAATTAAGGATTCGGTATATAAATTGGGGCAGGAGTAATGGAAACGTTTAGTCTATTTAACATAGTCCATATGTAATATGATATGTGTATTATTTCATATCTGTAGGATAATTCCCCAAAGTAGAATTTCTAGGTCAAAAACTCTGCATTTCTCATTTTGACAGTTATTGCTAACCTGGCTTTCTGAAACATTTTTCAATACCCCTTAGTCTTGCATCCCTTAGTCTTGCCATCAGAGATTATTACCAGTATTACCAGTATTGAGGAATTTTATCAACCTAAAGATATGGGAGAAAATTTATCCATATCCTTTTAATCAACATTTATCTTATTATGAGTGAACTTTGGCATTTTTATCAATAGTTTAAAAAGCAATTATTACATTTCTATTTTTTTTCAAAATTGTCTTTATGTCTTTTTAAACCATTTTTGTGTTGTATTGTTGGTCTTTTCCCTTGTTAATTTATAAGAGTTCTTTAGATGTCAGGGACATAATTCCTTTATTTGTACCAGGAATTCTTTTTATTTTGTTCAACAGTTTATCCTTCATTAGAATTTTCTGCTCTCAAGATAGCCCTGTGAAAGTAAGCCATCTTTGGTATGAGTTTGGAGCAAAGATTCCGGGCATATCTCCATTTTTACATTAAAAAATTGTCTGATTAGATTGTATTTCTTTTGTGTCAATTGTGTTAAATTATTTTCCTAAAAGATTCTCCATTTCATCCAGATTTAACATATTTTCATACAGTATATTTTTCATAGGGTATGTTATGTCCTTGGTACATTTTTGTCCTTTTGTTCTACCAATTACTAAAATGTAAATGAATCACAATAACAAACAAAAAAACCATACTCTACTAAAAATTTGTTACCCTGGGCATAAGTTTGTCTAGTTTTCACTATAATCTATCAATTTTTACTTTCTATATTTTATATATGTGTATATATATGTGTGTGTGTGTTTGTGTGTATGTGCGCGCGCGTAAATATGTATACGCATAGAGAGAGAGATGATTTCAAGTTCAGAATTAAGTTCCTGATGGGTTCTTGCTTTTGTCAGATATTTTCTAACTGCTCCCTCTCCCCCACTTTTTTTTACTAAGTTTGTCCCACTATGTATCATATTTTTCAATAACTTAGGGTGCAATAATTTTCAGAAAAAGTTGATTTATGAATTTATGGAAATCCTAGGAAGGGACGATGTTGCAATGTCCTAGAATAGAGGATATAGGTAGTTGTAGTATATAGTTTATAAGATATAAGCAAATGAATTGCATGCTTGGATATTAGAAGAACCAAAAAATATATCAATTACCTCGCTGTCGTCTGGTGAGTACATGTGAGCCTGCATCTGTCTAAATGGGAGAACAGGGACCTACTTTTATTTTATAGAAACAAATAAAAACATATCTAATTTTGGTAAACTTGAGTGTTCAATTATTCCCCACATTGTGCAGATTCACATTTCTCTGATCAATGGAAGACCAAGTGCTGATGATCCTTCTCCTGAACTGCTAGAATTCACCTCTGCTCGCTATATCCGCCTGAGATTCCAAAGAATCCGCACCTTGAATGCCGACTTGATGATGTTTGCTCACAAAGACCCAAGAGAGATTGACCCCATTGTCACAAGAAGAGTAAGTTATAATGACTGTGAATGAGCCTGTGAATGATATAATGCCCATCTTTTTAATTGTCTGTTAAAAAATTTAAAAAAGAAATCTTTCAATGATTTGTACAAGTAGTTATTAGCAAAGATTTTAAAATTCAGTGGACATTCTTTAGTTCAAATTGAAGTCTGCAACTTATTAGGTGTGTAGAATTTGTCAAACCTTTTTCATGTTCTTAAACTTTAATTTCCACTTTTGTTAAATGAGTATCATAATGTCTAGTTCATACCCCCCCCCCTTTTTTTGAAGTCTGAGTACAGAAGTAGTCTTTTTCACATTAGGTGACCTGTCCTATTAGTATAATTTTGCTGAGTTATTACTGAAAGGACAGGGGCTTTGATATACTTTTTTGCTATGACCCTCACTAAGAAATACACTTTTTAATCATGAGCCGCAGTTTAAAAAAAAAATAACACTACTATTAGAGAAAAGGGATACTACATACTGTTTGATTTTTCTTTTTGAATAGAATGTAACAAAGGAAAACAAAGGGTTAAAGCTTCTTTTCCACAAATTTTTGACCATAGAGCTAACAGAAGTGCTGCTTTCCAATGTGAAACTGGGATTTGTTAGATTGTGAAATAGATGGCAATCTCAGATTGCTATGGGTGATAATTGTGCTTCTTTGTGCCTGTCTACTCTGTACTCCATTCACTGGTTTATGTCACTTCCCTTACATGATGCCATACAACATTATTACCCTGAGATTCAATTCAGCCGTAAATCCATAAGGCAAATCCATGCTACCAAGAAATCCACTGTAAGGCCAGAGGTATCGTAAGAAAAAGGATGGTAGAGAGAAATTAACATTGTGGGAAAGCACTTAATTATAGAAGGAGCATACCAAGATCAAACTTCTACCACCAGTCACCAAATTGCTTTACCACTAAGCTGAATACAACAGTTCCTGAACACTCCTCACATGTTTTTTCTTTTCATTACTTAATTCCTCTACCTAACCGCTCCATCATCACAAAATAACTTCAAAAGTTATAATTATCCCCATGAAAGCTATTTTCAGAAGTTTTAGTGCCCAGTTTTTTTCCAAAAATGAAACTACTTTACCGCATACTATATTTCAAAGTATTGTCAATTGCATTATACAGAAGTAATCATTATCTTATAGCAATGTTTAGATTCTTTGCATGTTTCAAGAAATCACTTTTAATTTCCATGTTGGCGTGACTTAAAAATATACACCAAGAAAGACTGAATAATATTGAAGTGAAATTTATTCTTTCTCGACAGTATATCTATCAGGGAAAAAAAAATCAATGAAAATAAATTAGTGTTCCTTTTATCATCTTTTGCAAGAGTCAGAGTGGGAGTTGGGGTGCACATCCATTATTTATGACTGTGTTGTACATGAGCATTTAATATAGTGCAGTACAACTCAACATATAAATGTGTTTTTTGAAAGTACTAAAGTTTAATAAACACTACATACAAATTTAAATATATAAAAATAAGATATTGAATTTTAGCTCTTCATGATTCAAAAGCAAAACATTATGTATTTATATTTAAAATCAATTTCCCAATTTTAAAAGCATCTGCAAATACTACTATGCCAGCTTTTTGAGCAAATATCTCCATTTGTATTAATATTATTAAGTGATAAAGTGAAAAGGAGATTTATATGTTATCCCAATTTCCTAACAAGTTCCATTAGTTCAAGGTCTAGGCATATCAAATACGATAATGTATAAAAAATATTTTAAAAGACACTATATGTAAATAACAAAAACAAAAGGAAGAAGAAGGAGAGGAAAGTAGGGGAAGAGGAGGAGGAAGAGGGGGAGGAGAAGAGTAAGTGAATAAAAGGGATTTCTAGCTAGGGAAATCAGATCTGTGTCCACATGTTTATTATTACTAAATCTGGGATTTTTTAAGGTATATATTTGAATAATAGTTCTGTCTTCCATTGAGAGTAATACTTGGATTCCATATGATAAGGTAAAGGGCTCTGACAATTATGCACATGTTAATTAAATTTTTAATAATACTAACTCTGTAATTATGAATAATCTTTTTTAAAAATAGCTGGTAGATTAAAATAATTAGGATCATACCCCTTTATTAGCTTCAAATAGAAAGGTAATTATATGGACATTTTAACATAATAATAAAAGAGGCAAGTGTTCTGCACATCGAATTTGCAGTTCCTTTTTATATCCTTCAACGTTTGGGTAAGAAGTACATTATTATCAATTTTCCCTAAATGTGTTGTTTGTTTTCAAATCTACCAGACAAAATAGCTTGCATGTGATTTGTGAATACAGTTTTCTATTATCACAATTAAAGAGCCTTTCTCTGAAGAAACCATGCAAAACTTTTATGAAGAATTACCGTCCTTAGTCCCATTTAAAAATTGCTTTTAGCAATGGGTACTCCCGCATGGCCTTTGTACTGCCTATGGGAAAGAAATTTATAAAATGCTCACCTAACATAAATTAGAGGCATTCTTTCTTTGGGCTATGATTACAAATCTAGAAGTTACTTCATCTGTTTTGTGAGCCCTCACTTTTCTTCAGTAAATAGAAGCATGCTTCAAACCAAGGATAAAAGCAAAAAATGAAGTTTCCAACTGAATGTTCCCTTTTGTGGCTTTCACCCTGCAGTCGTCTTAACAGGATTTCTTCTCTGGATTGCTTTTTGCAGTATTACTACTCAGTCAAGGATATTTCGGTTGGAGGGATGTGCATCTGCTATGGTCATGCCAGGGCTTGTCCACTTGATCCAGCGACAAATGTATGTATATTTATAGGATGCTTAGGCAAAATGAAGTGCTCAGCTGTAAAATGCTTCATGAGCCGCTTTGCAGGCAGGGAGCACTGTGAATGGGTGTCAGGTCCCCACTTAGACAGTGTAACAGAAAGCCATGCCAGGGTGAAATAGAGCTGGCAGTTAAGATGATAGACTTTGAAGTCAGCCATCACATTATCAGAAAACAGATTAGGTTTTTTTTTTTTTTCTTTTTCCAAAAAATGTTCTAAACTGGTATCTATTTTGAAGCTTCTCTAGCTATGACAGCTTGCTGCATGATTTAGCTTTAGAGAATGCCTGCCATCAATCAACCTGTCCATTTCTTTAGAAATGTTTAATCAAAAAATTAATGCAAATGAAAAATGTGCATGGAAATAAATATATAAATGGCCATGGAACAGGAGACTCAGATAGGGCAGGAGCAATAAGGAATAGGTGGGAAAGAGGATTCAGGAGAGTGTTGATATCAGCAGGCCAGAAAATGCTGGAATGCTTTTGGGTAAAATTTTCCATTAATGACAATGCATTAGGTGAACATAACATAAAGAAGAAGATGAACGAGCATCTATTTTTTTCTGTCATAAACAAACCGGTGAAATTCACAATCAACTACTGAGCAGTATAAAGAAGAAATATATTGAATAGTAAGATCAGTGAATGTTGGTAGAGTCATAGTTGGGTTTTGTTTTACTTTTGCTTCAACAAAAATTGTATGATAATTGACATTATACTTATACCTAGTTTTCTAATTAATAGGTCATATAATGTTATCTCCTAGGAAGATTCAAAATCTTAGTATGTTTTTCTGGAAAAGAGTTAGAGTATCTTGTTACCTGTTTATGTGCTGTCAGGGGTGTTTTCCAAGCTTTGAGAGCCACCAGGCAACCTTAGAAGGGCAGTGGCATGTGGCAAATGAGACCACTCAGAGCACACACAGATAGGAGAGCTAGCCCAGGGACACTAGATTTCTGTTCCTCCTCTGCCCCTAGATACAGAGTTGGGGGAATCAACTCCCTTCTCTTTTGCTAAATCCAAAAAATTTAAGGATACTTTGAGTGAAGACTTGAACTCGACACATCTGACTCAGAAAACCTGAGCATATCAGAGAATTCGGTGTTCAAGAACACTCCCCATTGGTCCTCACTGATTTCTTCCAAATCTAAGCCCTTGATTCCAGAACCAGCCTAGATCACCCTAAGCTGGTATTGATCAGAGGTACCCACTGCTTCCTGCCCAGGCTGACCCAGTTTTACATTTTAGTACATAGCCTAGAAGTCTTCTCTTCTTTGTACTGCCTTTTAGAAGGAATCCCTCTCTGTGGTTCTAAATAATGTTCAAAGTATCTCCCACTTTGTGGCTAGAAATCACGCTGTGAGTGTGAGCACAACACGTGTGGCGAGAGCTGCGATCAGTGCTGTCCAGGATTCCATCAGAAACCTTGGAGAGCTGGGACCTTTCTGACGAAAACCGAGTGTGAAGGTATGTTCTTGAGAAGCCTACAGAGTGTGTCTGTCTTCCTCTCCTGGAACTCGGGTAGCATAGACGTGTGGAGATTTTAGATACTGCCCTCATATATCCAGTTTGTATATCTTAACCAAGGCTAGAGCTGGTGAACTCTTTACCTTGCTATCTTAGTTTTCCAGGGTACTTGGTCTGGTTTGGTTGTTTTAATTTGACTCTTTTGAATTTACTACTGTGGAAAGATTATGAGAACATGTAAAAGCATACTACATACACATCATCATAAGGACGAACCTGATGCTTCTAACATTATATTTATTATATAATATAAAATATATTTTGCATATTTTATATATAATATAAATATATTTTACATTATATACACTATATATATATATATATATATATATATATATATATATATATACTTATATTCATAGAAATGCAGATAAACATTAATGAAAACCTAGACTGTGTGGAGGCTAGCCTCCCAAACATATACACTTAGGAAATTGTTCTGAAGCATGTATTAGCTCTAATTCTTTCTAGTTGTTCCCTTGGCAGCCTGATGCTCTACCCCTTCTTCCTAGTAAATAGTCCTTACATACTCATTGTCTGATGAAGTGTGGGAAATCAAAGGTGAGAAATTATCCTCACATGTTACAACCAGGTTATTGTCAGAAAAAAATTCATTCATTAGGATTTGATAATTATACTTATTAGAGGTACTGTTTAGGGCAGAATCTAGGAAGGGTATAAGGGTAAAAGGTGACGAGACAGGAGATGAAAATTGTGAGAAATGAATGCTTATCTTTTTTTTAATTGACACATAATAATTCTACATCTTTGTGGGGTATCTTGTGATATTTCAGTACATAATTATACACAGTGTATAATGTTCAAATCAGGGTAGGAATATCTACAGATATTTATCATTTCTTTGTGGTGTAAGTATTCAAAATCCTCTCTTCCAACTTCTTTGAAATATATAGTACTTTATCATTTCCAATATTTACTCTACTATGCAATAAAACAACAGAACAATGTCTTTTGGTTAATTAGCTTTCTGTTGTGACAAAACACCTGGAAAAAACAACTCAAAGGAGGAAACATTTATTTTGGCTCACAGTTCCAGAAGTTTTAGACCTGTGGTAAGGCAGCGACATCATGGCAGAAGAGACAGGTAGAAGAAAGCTCACTTTAAAGCAGCCAAGGAGGGGCGGGGGTGTGGGGAGAAGCAACTTGGGACCAGGTACCCTTTCAGGTTATACCCCCAGTGTCTTCCTTCCTTCAACCTGACCCCAGCTCCTACAGTTCCCAATACCTTCCAACAGTCAATTCAATTTGAACCTGTTAATAGATAAATCTGTTGATGAGATCAGAGACCACGTGATCCAATCACTTCCCTAAAGCTTCACTTCTGAACATTATTGCATTGGGAACTAAGGTTTCAGCAGATGAACCTGAGCAGAACACTTCAGCTCCAAACTATAACAGTATCTACTGACCAACTTTGGCTCTCCCTATTCCCTACTCTTCCCGACTTCTGGAACCCTTATTCTACTTTCAACTTCCATGAGAGCAAATTTTTTCTTGATTTGACACATGAGATTGTGCTTTATTTGCCTTGTAGTGCCTGGCATATTTCACTTAGCATAATGCCTTTTTGTTCCATCCTCATTATCACAAAGGGAAGACATCATTATTTCTATAGCTTGATGGTATTAATATATGTATAGCTATTTGCTCACAAACGTCTTTAAATTTTGATTAAATGTTTTTTGCGGCTTGTGGAATATCAGCAACCACAGTGGAAAAAGCATTTGAGGGTAGGGATTCTTCCTGATGCCTTTGACATTGTATCAAACAGTTATAATTACGTAATATTAAGCAGTTCTGCAAAATTTTTTACACTTTTCACACACACACACACACACACACACAATAAAAAGACCAGTTCAACTTGTCAGCCACAGAAATAGACTATAGCAAAGCATATTTCTACTTGCTATTATCTATCTATTTATCTATCCATATATATATAAAGTATATTTATATAGATAAATAGAGATATGTATTTAAAACCCTAAGATTATGAAAATATTTTGTCTTTCTCTGTAGGGCAGAGAGTGGGTTATATTTTCAAAAAGAAGAATAAATATTTCAAAGATCCAGAAATTAAAGATGGGCATCTTAACCATAAAATCTTTAAATAAACAACGTGCTTTGGGCAAATGTATACATTCCTAAAAGTTTATATTAAAAAACAATTTCCAAGTTGAATTGCATTCCAATTGACTTAATATTTATAAATTCTTCTGTGACATGATAAATCCCTCTATTTAAAGGATAATCATCTTCTAAATCACTTAATTTGGATTTTCATCAGTTTAGCTTACTTAAGGCAAGATGTATCTATCTCTAAAGAGCAACTAATATTCATTACATTGCTAATCCTTTACTTATATGGTAGTTTCATAGCACATGTTTTAGACATTCTGCTAAACATCAAGTTGCTAATGACAGCAAAAAAAAAAAAATAGCTCTTTTTTTGATAGACAGGTGTTGTCCCTGTTGTCAGAGTCCGTGAACATAGAACTGGGCAGGGTGTTGATAGACAGCAACCAGGACTATAGGTAGAGTGTCCTGGCTGTAGGAGCTCTGAGGAAGAACTGTCCAGGCATTGATGTTACACCTGCAATAACTCTCAGTTATAAATATACTCAGCAACACTGATTCTAAGTCACATAAATTTGCATTACTCCGTATTTCCCTCTGTTTATACCAGCATCAGAAATCCTCAATTTCGGGCTGGGGATGTGGCTCAAGCATTAACGCGCTCACATGGCATGCGCAGGGTGCTGGGTTTTATCCTCAGCACCACATAAAAATAAAATAAAGTTTTCACCGAAAACTGAAAAATAAATATTACAAATTCTCTCTCTCTCTCTTCTCTCTCTCTCTTTAAAAAAAGAAATCTTCAATTTCTTTTTAACATGTTCAAATGGGATGCTTTAAGCATTCTTGTGTATTGTCCTAAATACAAAAATTATTTATAATACATAGAGATTTGTACTTATTACTATATGATCACTAGAATGATGCTTGAAATTTCATTGCTGTAGCAAAAATAACTATATGCTAAATCCAAAGTCAGCAAATTGGGGAAGGTACTTGAAAGAAACTTGGAGGAGAGAATATCCTTACTTATTTATCAATAAGAAAAAATTCAATAAACCTGCAAAAAAATGAGCAAAGGTGAAAACATGAACTTCTCAGGAAAAAAAATCTTCTTTAAAATTTAAGCAAAAGATGATTGCATTTATAATAAAGTTCCAATTACAACAATAAAATATAATTTTAACTTAGTAAAGTCAGCATTCAGCCAATTCTTGCATGCTTACTGTGTCCAGAAATGGTTTTAAAAGGATTGATATGACACAAAATTAGTGAAGCTTTGGTTAACAATTCCATCATATTTATTACTGGGGGGAAAATCTACCCTACCATATCTAGATGGGAATTTTTAAAGCTACTAAAATTTAACTTTTATGGACTTTGACTAGAAATTATACTTCCAAGAATTTAGCCTATAGATGTACTCATATAGGTTTACAGTGCATATTATCATGATTTTTATCATTATTATGCAATTGCTACAACTATTGCTACTAACATTCATTGAGGTGAGTAGTTAGTAGTCTGGCATTCTTCTTTTGCATTTGCAAAACAGCTGTCTGAATACTAAAATAATACAAAGATTTGAATTTTCTCCTCAAAGTTACTCAACTGACAAACAGGAAGCAATTTTAAAATTATAGACCATGCCCTGGTATTCCCAAAATGTATGCAATGTTATTTAATGGGGAAATCTGGAAACAGTGTAACTGTCTATTAATAGGGACCTGAGGTAGTACCCTGGGTAGCCTTAGAAGATGTATATGCTAATGTGGAATAAAAGCAACACAATTCACTGTTAGTAAAATCTCACAGTTCAGAACACTGTATAAATGGTCCTGCTTTCTAATATAAAAGGAAAATTGAGCTGTGTATGTATGTGCACACCTGTAGACACACACACATCCATACCAAGGTAAGGACAGATAAGAAACTCAACATCTGAGGGAGATGTTGAAAAGGAAGAATACTGGAGCTGGAGTTTTGGCTCAGTGGTAGAGTGCTCGCCTAGCACGTGCAAGGCCCTGGGTTTGATCCTCAGCACCACAAAAAAATAAAATAAAGATATTGTGTCCAACTACAACTAAAAACCAAATTTTTAAAAAAGGAAGAATACTGTATAAATTATTTTTCTTTAGTTCCCATCCTGATAGAAATTCCACATGATTTTTGAGGGCTTTGTCCTTTCTGGGGGAAGTGATTTTTCACTTTTTTGATTTTCTATAATGCAACATGAAAAATACAAGGAAGACTAAGAGCAGGACAAATCAATTGGGAACTTATCTATAAAGCATTATGCTAAAGATTTTACATGCATTATCTCACTCAATGCTTTTAAATATTCATATCTGGTAATTACTATTGACTATCCATGTTTTATATGGAAACTGAGTCTTAGTGAAATTAAGAAGTTCTGCATATCACATGACTAGTAATTAGAGGCGAGGACATGTAAATGCAGCACTGCTTGGTGCTCACTTTGTCCTGATTACTGGATACCTGCCTTGTATCTTATATCATTCACCAGGTAGAATGTGAAGGCCTGTGGCCCTGGTGAGAAGTGCAGATTCTGGAACCTAACTTCAGAATTTGATTTCCAATACAAATTAGGTTAGCTTTTTTAAGTTAGGGTACTTATTTGTGGCTTGGGTTCCTAATACATGAAAAGAGATTTATTTCAATTTAAATCCACTGTAATAACCATAAAACAATTAGAATAGAGTCTGGCATATAAAAAAAGTAAGCTTTAGTTGTTACTAGTAGTAAAGGAAAAGAATTATAACCTGAATGTTCTTTTTTACATGTAGTGTCTAAAACTGAAATTCATATATAGTAATTATTCATTACAGATGACCTAGTTGCTAATAATTCAGTACTATCATTCAATAATTTATATTTTATTATAATAGGAAATTGTAGGCTGAACTATGTGAACCTGTTTCACTTTTATAAATCAAAAGTCAGTAAAATATCATCAGTTTCATGATTCAGCTTATATTTTGATCATTTCATATTTCATTAAAAGCACAAACTTATTAATATATCCAATAAATCCAAATATTTTCTAAATGTATTTGTGTATGTATGATAAATTATAACAGAAAATACTTTTTAAATATGTCTGAAATCTGAAATTAATGTTTGCTAATTTATTATTTTCTAATGTAGCATGCAATTGCCATGGAAAAGCTGAAGAGTGCTATTATGATGAAAATGTTGCCAGAAGAAATCTGAGTTTAAATATACATGGAAAGTACATCGGAGGGGGAGTATGCATTAACTGCACACAAAACACTGCTGGTATAAACTGTGAGACATGTATTGATGGCTTCTTCAGACCCAAAGGGGTAAAGTATGTTTTTATATCACAGTTATTTTTGCTTTTTCAAATGAAGACATAGGATGCAAAAAATAATTTTGACAGGATTTTGAAGGAGTTAGACTTCAAATTTTAAAAGGTGACCAGAAATTTTCATCATTGAAACTGATATAAATATTTAAGGATATAAGACATTTGAATAGCCCTAGAAAATTTTATTGTGCCTCATTCCAGTCAATACTCGCCCACAGAAAACTCTATTCAAGTTTTTATTTTTTCAAGTAGTTTTTTTTAAAATTAGTGTCATATGGATGTACATAATAGTGAGATTCACTATGTTATACTCATATATGTACATAGAAAAGTTAGGTCAGATTCATTCCACTGATGTTCCCTGTCAGATCCTTCCTCCCTTTCTTTCATTGTCCTTTGTCTACTCCTCTGATGTTACTTCTGTTCTTTTTTAAACCACCCCCTCTAATTTTGGATTAGCTTCTGCATATCAGAGAAAACATTCAACTTTGGTTGTTTTTTGTTTGTTTGTTTTGTTTTTTGTTTTGACTGGCTTATTTCACTTAACATGATAATCTCCATTTCCATCCATTTACCAACAAATGCCATAAAGACATTCTTCTTTATATCTGAGTTAACACTCCATTGTGTGTGTACATTTTAATATATGTATCACATTTTCTTTAGCCATTCATCTGTTGAGGGGCATCTAGGTTTGTTCCACAGCTTAGCTGTTGTGAATTATGCTGCTATAAACAATGATGTGGTTTCATCACTGTAGTATGTTGATTTTAAATCCTTTGGACATGTATCAAGGAATGGGTTAGCTGGGTCATATTGTGGTTCCATTCCCAGTTTTCTAAGGAATGTCCGTACTGCTTTCCAGAGTGGTTTGTATAAGAGTATCATTTTCCTCACATCCTCCCCAGCAGATTTTGTTACTTGTATCATTGAAAATTGACATTCTGACTGGAGTGAGATTAAATTTCAGTGTGGTTTTAATATGCATTTCTCTTATTGCTAGAAATGTTAAATATTTTGTCATATATTTGTTGATCCTTTGTATATTTTGTTATGAGAAATATCTATTTAGTTCCTTTGCCCATTTATTGATTGGGCTATTTGGTTTTTTTGTTTTTTGTTTTTTGTTTTTTTTTTTTTTGTACTAAGTTTTTGTGCTCTTTTTATATCCTGGTTATTAGTGTTCTGTCTGAGGAGCAGATAGTAAAGATTTTCTCCCATTCTGTAGGTTCTCTCTTCCTGCTTTTGATGGTTTCCTTTGCTGTGAGAAAGCTTTTTAATTTGATGCCATCCACTTATTGATTTGCAATTTTACTTCTTTGCTTTAGGAGTCTTATTAAACAAAATAAAAGTAAGTTCCTGAGCTGACATGTTGGAGTGTTAGGCCTACATTTTCTTCTAGCATGTGCAGGAGTTCTGGTCTAATTCCTAGGTCTCTGATCCACTCTGAGTTGAGTTTTGTGCAGGATGAGCAATATGGGTTAAATTCCATTCTAATACTTATAGATTTCCAGTTTTCCCAGCACCATTTGTTAAAGAAGCTATCTTTTCTCCAACATATATTTTTGGCACCTTCATGTAATATGTGGTAACTGTATATATGTGGGTTTTTCTCTGTGTGTTCTATTCTATTTTATTGGTCTTCATGCCTGTTTTGGTGCTAGTATCATGCTGTTTTTGTTACTGTACCTCTGTAGTATAATTTGAGGTTTTGTATAAAATATTGGCAAACTGCATACAAAAACACATCAAAAAGATAGTATACCATAATCAAGTTGGATCCATCCCAGGGATTCAAAGTTGGTTCAGAATACAGAAATCAATAAATGAAATCTACTAAATAAATAGACTTGAAGACAAGAATCACATGATGATCTCAACAAAAAACAACCAAAGTTATGATCTCATTAGCCACAGAGAAAGCATTTGACAAAGTATAATACTATGATAAATTTGTTTAAATCACTAAAAAAAGCTAGGGATACAAGGGATACAAGCAACACCCATAAATCATTCCTGTTCCTATTCATTCCAAAGATGAATCTGCTGAAAAAGAAATTAGGAAAATTATATAACTCATTATTACAAGCAGAGTTTTTATAATAAAGAGTTACTAAAATTTTTAACCTGGTAAAGTCTTTTATTCTTTGCTACTTTCTTTCAATTCTTTTGTTTTGCCATTCTTTTAAGAATATTTATTCTAATTTGTTATATATGACAGCAGAATGCATTTCAATTCCTATTACACATATAGGGCACCATTTTTCATGTCTCTAGTTGTACACAAAGTAGAGTCATACCATTTGCATCTTCATACATGTACTCAGGGTAATGATGTCCATCTCATTCCACCATCTTTCCTACCCACATGCCTTCTTCCCTTCCCTTCCTTCCCCTTTGCCCTATCTAAATTTCCTCCATTCCTCCCATCCCCCCCAATCCTCACCATGGGTCAGCATCCTCATTTCAGAGAAAACATTCAGCATTTGTTTTTTTGGGATTTGCTTACTTCCCTTAGCATAATATTCTCCAACCCTATCCATTTATCTGCAAATGACATGATTGTATTTTCTTTTAATGCTGAGTAATATACCATACTTTCTTTATACATTCATCTACTGAAGGCTATCTAAATTGGTTTCACAATTTTGCTACTGTGAATTGGACTGCTATAAACATTGATGTGGCTGTGTCCCTGTAGTAGGCTGTTTTTAAATCTTTTGTGTATAAACCAAGGAAGTAGTGGGATAGCTGGGTGAAATGGTGGTTCCATTCCAAGTTTTCCAAGGAATCTCCATAGTGCTTTCCATATTGGCTGTACCAATTTGCAGTCCCACCAGCAATGTATGAGTGTGCTTTTTCCTCATATCCTTGCCAACACTTACTGTTGTTTGTATTCTTAATATCTTCCATTCTGACTGGAATGAGATGAAATCTTAGAGTAGTTTTAATTTGCATTCCTCTAATTGCTAGAAATGTTGAATATTTTTTCATATATTTTTGATTGATTGTATATCCTCTTCTGCAAAGTATCTGTTCAGTTCCTTGACCCATTTATTGATTGGGTTATTTGTTGTTGTTGTTGTTTGTTTGTTTGTTTGTTTTTTGCTGTTAAGATTTTTGAGTTCTTTATGTATTCTGGAGATTAGTGCTCTATCTGATGTGTATGTGGTAACAATTTGCTCCCATTCTGCAGGCTCTCTTTTTACTTCACTGATGTTTCTTTTCCTGAGAAGAAGCTTTTTAGTTTGAATTCATCCCATTTATTGATTCTTGATTTTATTTCTTGTGCTATAGGAGTCTTATTAAGGAAGTCGGGGCCTAATTCCACATGATAGAGATTAGGGCTTACTTTTTCTTCTATTAGACATAGAGTCTCTGGTTTAATTCCTGGGTCCATGATCCACTGTGAGTTGAGTTTTGTGTATGGTGAGAGATAAGGGTTTAATTTCATTTTGTTGCATATGGATTTCTAGTTTTCCCAGCACCATTTGTTGAAGAGGCTATCTTTTCTCCAATATATGTTTTTGGTACCTTTGTCTAATATGAGATAACTATAATTATGTGAATTTGTATCTGTGTCTTCTATTCTGTACCATTGGTTTACAGGTTTATTTTGGTGCGAATACCTTGCCATTTTTTGTTACTATTCCTCTATAGTATAGTTTAAGGTCTTGTATAGTGATGCCACCTGCTTCATTTTACTTGCTAAAGATTGCTTTGGCTCTTTGGGGTCTCTTATTTTCCAGATGAATTTAATGATTGCTTTTTCTATTTCTATGAGGAATGTCACTGGGATTTTGATTGGAATTGCATTGAATCTCTGTAGTGCTTTGGGTAGTATGGTCATTTTGACAATATTAATTCTGCCTATCCAAGAACACGGGAGATCTTTCCATCTTCTAAACACTAGAAAAACTTAGGATATCAGGAACATGTCTGAACATTGTAAAAGCTATCTATGCTAATCCCCAGGCCAACATCATTCTAAATGGAGAAAGATTGAAAACATTCCTCCTAAAACTGGAACAAAGCAGGGATGCCCTCTTCCACCACTTCTATTTAACATAGTTCTTGAAATCTAGCCAGTGCAATTAGACGAAAGAAATTAAAGGGATATAGACAGAAAAAGAAGAACTCAAATTATCACTGTTTGTTGATGACGTGATACTGTACCTAGAGGATCCAAAAACTCCACCAGAAAACTTTTAGAACTAATAAAGGAAATCAGCAAGGTAGTAAGATATAAAATTAACACCAATAAATCAAAGGCATTTCTGTACATGAGTGACAAATCCTCTGAAAGAAAACCACTCCATTTAAAATAACCTCAAAAAAATAAATAAAATACTTGAGAATCAACTTCATGAAAGAGATGAAAAACCTCTGCAATGAAAACTACAGAATGCTAAAGAAATAAATTAAAGAAAAGTTATTTAATTTTATCAGATGCTTTTCTGTATCCAGTGAAATAAATCTAATTGTTCTTATATGTTAATGTGGTAAATCTGCATTGATTTTTAAAATATTGAACCAACTTTGCATTTATGGGGTAAATACCACCTGATTATGAAATATAATCTTTATTTATTAGATGATTTTACTTAATTAAGGATTTTTATATTTTTGTATAAGGCATATCATTCTAAAGTTTAATTCTTTTGTAATGCCTTTGTCAGTTTTTGAATTGGCATACAATGGTCTCAAAAAATGAATTTGAAAATGTTTCCTTATTCTATGATTTCTAAAATTACTCATGTAAGACTGAAATTAAATGGAATTAAGGAAGTGGTATTAATTGTTTTTAAACGTTTCTTATATGTTTAGAACAGAATTCCCTACTAAAACTATCTAAGCTTTTTGTTTTCTTTGTAGAAAAACATGTGGTAATGAAATTAATTTTTGTTGGTATAAAACTATATACACTTTGTATTTTGTCCACGGATCAGTTTCGATACATTGACGTTTTCCAAGTATTAGTTTAATTTAGATAAGTTGTCAAATTTTGTGATAAAATATTTTTCCTTAATATCCCCTTATTCTTCTTAAATTCTAGAATATGTATACTGACACCACTTCCTTAATTCCTAAAAGTTTGAATTTTATTTTTCTCCTTTTTTTTCTGATCAGTTTTGATAGGGGTTTATCAGTTTTCTAAATGTTTTTCAAAATTTTTTTTACTTTTTTCTATATTTATTGATTTCTATTTTTACAATACTTATATTATTCCTCTAACGTGTTTTAGTTTTCAATTTTTTATTATCTTACTACCTAACAACAAAGAAACAGATTATTTTGAAGCCATTTTTATTATAATATACATATTCAGATATATATTTTCTTCTAGTAAGTACTTTTAGCTGCTTCCCATAATTTCAGAAATGCTTTATGTACATTATTATTTATTTAAAATGATTTCTAATTCTCATGATTTCATTTTTTTAAATTTAATTTCCAAGTATTTGGATGTTAGTTGTTTGATTTCCAAATATTTAGTCTTTCTCAATAAATCATATATTTATTGTGATCTACACTGAATATCATATTATCTGAGAATGTAGTAGTTAAGATGCCAAACTCTGGAAGTTTATTGATACTTATTTGTGGCTCAGTGCATAGTCTCTTGGTAAATGATTATGTGTACCTGAAATAGTTTGTCCTGACATTTTTGACTTCTGCACATATAGATCCATTCAATTTATGATTATGGATTCTTGCATTTCATATTTTTTTTTTACTATTTCTTCATGTATTTGAAGTACTGTTATTAGGTGCAGTCACATTTCAAAATTTTTATATCTTTACATTTTATATCTTATAAGTAGACATTTTAATAATTATGAAGATTTCTACTTAATCTCAGGTAAAACTTTTGGTCATAAAATCAACTCTGTCTCTAATTAATAAAGCTACAACATCTTTCTTATGCTTACTCTGCATTTATATGTTTTTGATTTTTTACTTTCAACCTATTGGTATCTTCATTTAAAAGTAGATTCCTGTATAACTAAAATGAATCAATAAAAAGTGTGTTTCTGCTAATAAAAAATAGTAGATCGCTTATAAATAATTATATAGGTGGGTGTTTTTATCTTGGCAATTGCACTTTTTAAGTTGTTTATTCCATGTATACAACATAGTTACTATTATGGATAGGTTTTGCTATGTGGTTTTTGTCTCAGAAACTTCTTAGCCTACATTTTTTCCTGTTGTCTTTTGTGTTATACACAACTGTTTTTCACTATTCCACTTTACTTCTTCTGTCATCTTTTTAGCTATAACCTTGTGTATTATCTTTTTATAAGTTCATGCTATAGTGATTGTAATACATATATTCTTAAATTAGCACTATCTTATCAGAGTAACTAATATGATATTTCACATACAGTTAGGAAAACTGCAATAGCATAGTTCAATCTATGCCTCTCTTTGGGGCTTTTATTTTCCTTTATTGCTTGTAAGCCCCACAGTACAATATTGTAATTTTTGTTTCGATTCGTGTTTTAAAAAAAGAAATGAAGAAAAAAGAATTTTACAAATATATACACACACATACACACATACATACATACATACATACACTGACACACATCACAGTCTACAGTTAAAATGTGTGTGATACATATACACATATTTATATATGTGTATACACATACACACACATATACATCCACACATACACAGACACATGAACATATATATACATGTGCCATTTATAATAACCTTCAATTCTACCCTGTCAATTTGTCCTTTGCCTGAGTAACTTCTTCTACAGAATTACTAGTTATAAATTATCTTTTAAGATATTTTACTTAAAGATATCTGAAAATGTCTTTACTTCCATCATAGTTACAGAAATGGGTTTTTTTTCAGAACTTTAATGTAGTACCTTTTCTGAATTTTTTTTAATGAGAATGCAATCATCCTTTGTCTATTTGTTTTTCTTGAGATTTTTATTTCCTATTTAGTACATTTTAGGCCATTAGTTCTTTAAAAAATAAAGACTCATTCTTTCTCCTTTACTTCTAGGACTCCATCTATATATATTTAGCTTACTTGGTTATATCCTATAGGTCACTGATGCTAATTTCTTAAAAAATATATCTTTTCCTGTTCTCTAGATTTGATAGTTTAATATATCTGATGTTAAGCCATTAAATTGCCACTTTTCTTTCTGCCATTTCTAACTGGCATTAAGTATATCCAGTGAATTTTAAAACTGAGATGTTTAATTTTCCGCTATCTGGAGTTCTCAAGTTTCTTACAGTTTCTGTTTCTCTACTAAAATACTCCATGCATTCACTCATTGTAAATATCATTTATTTTATGTTGGATATACTTGCAGTACCTGTATTGACTTCTTTGTATGTCAATTTAAATGCCTGAGTCACCTCAAGGTCTACTTTTATTGACTTCTTTTTCTTAAGCAATGATCACATTTTTTTTGTTTCTTTTAGAACTAATAATTTTATTTTCATAGGACATTTTGGATAACACAATGTAAAGAGCCTAGATTTTGTTACCTTCCTCTGAAGATTTTCAGTTGTATCCTAGTTGGTAGTCAGTGCACCATATAACACCTGGAAATTGTGAGGCTTGTTTTTACCCTTTGCTTGGTCAGTTTGATGGAATCTCAAGGTGTTCATCTAACCATGTTGATTTAAACTCCAACTTCTGATTATTTTATGATATGCTGCACCTGAAAATTGCTCAGGTGATTCAGCTTTCTGGTCATTGCTTTTTACTGAATTCCTTGGCATTTTCTTGAAGCATCTTTAATAATGGATTAGTTAAGCATTTGTGGGATAATGATATATAGATTTTGGTTCTGTCCTTCTGTTAATATGGATCTTCTTCTGTACAATTTTTTCCCCTTAAAACATCAAATTCTTCCAGTTTTTGCCTGTTTTCAATTGTTCTTACACATCCTCAAGATTCAAGCTTGTCCTCTGATTGTGTGTTGCCCCATGTAAGACACTGCCATAATTGGAACTACAAGGTTGATCAAGTTTTTATTAAAAGTCAAGTAATGAATCTGCCCCTAGGGTTTGGTACTTTGATACTTATAAAAATACTTATGCTAAACTAAATTTTTAAAAAACACATATTTTGCAAGCACTTAATATTTGGGCAGAAATAAAATTTTATGTATTGAAACTTATAAGTAAAGTAATTTATTTCTATGATCATCTTAAAATTGTCTTAAATTTGATTTTAGATTTATTGACTAAACAATGCACATTTTATTTATAAATTCATATATTTTGTATATGAAATACATATAAAACAATATTTACTTAAAAAGCCATTTATGAATCAAAATTATTACTTTAATAAAATTAAAAATCAAGGTAAAGTAGATATGTTTATAGAATCTCATAAATTAGAAGTTTTCCTGAACAATCTGATTCACTTATATTCTTCCAATTATCACAAGACATGATAATGAATTAAAAGGGCTTAGTTTACTAAAGCTCATAATTAAGATCATAAATCATATTTATGAGTCTAAATTTTATTCAATAGAATTTTTTGGTAATATGCTACTGAGGGTGTGCTTTGTTTTGTTTTGTTTTAGTGCCCTGATAGTTCTTCTGGATAGAAAGACCTCTTTCAAATTATTTACTCATGTACTCATATATCCAACTCCACTTTAAATGTCCCCTTTTTTTGGAAAATATTATTTGACTTTATTGTGTTATAGTGGTATCCTTCTTCTTTTTCTCAATAAGGTTCTGTTTGTTTGTCGTTTTTATCACTGTGTATATTTTCTTCAACCCCAGTCTTTCACATCTGTAACCCCTGCAAGCTCATTTCAGGTAGAGACCATGACTCTTATATTAGCTATGCAGTTCTTACTTCAAAATGGGAAAAGAATGAATGAGTCTAAAGCAAATGATGATTTTTGAACTGCTCTGTGATCTTAACTGATTCATATTCAATCACATGAGTAAGCAACTGTGATTTTAACATTCTGATTTATATTAGCAAATGAATTAAGTTTAATTACAAATATATATGAAAGGTATATTTTATTGGTGGAAAATGTTTACATATATATTTAGTAGCATTTCAGTATTTTCTGGACAACTAATTTAGGTATTTTTATTCTTTTCCTATTCCATCTGGAAAACAAATGTTTCATATATAGTATATGAATGTAGTCTAGGTTTATTTCATTAAGATATTCTAACAGGAAAAGTTAGTAGTTACATTAATCATTTAATACATGCCAGACTCTTATGAGATTTTTATATATTATTCCTTTTAATTTTGATTTATGTAACATCACTGTAGTTGTTTTTATTACCCTTATATTACAAGAAAGTAAATAAATCACACACAGCTTCACAGCCAGTAAGTGGTCACACTGGGATATAATCTGAAGTTTTCCTAATGACCCAGGTCACATTGTTTCCTCTCAGGTTACGCAGCCTAACAGTCAGGAAGGCCTCATTATAAAATATATATTAGAATATACCCAATAAATATCATTGTTATTTTTCTCTGTTATGTTGACAATACTGTGGTGATAAAAGAGGTGCATCCTTAAATGCATAGTTTTTAAAGTCTCTTTATCAGGGATTTCCTCTACAAAATTCAACAATGGATTAAAAGAGATGATATTTAACTGCTGAATATAGGTAACAAACAAGTTTATTGTATCATCTTCTCTATGGATAGAGTTAGAAGAACTTGATTTTAGAAATAGCATGTGTACTAAAGTTCATTTCTTGTAATTTTTCTCAAAATAGTTTATTCTGTATTATTAAAACCAGTTTGTCCTTAAAAGTGGCTGAAATGAAAAATATTGCTGTTTTTATTACATGTGATGAAAAATATTTTAATATTTTTATTAGGTATCACCAAATTATCCAAGACCATGCCAGCCTTGTCATTGTGATCCCATGGGTTCCCTGACTGAAGTCTGTGTCAAGGATGAGAAATACGCTCGCCGAGGTGAGAGCCGCAGAGAGCCACTGCCCTTAGGAAGTCACAGGGAAGGCCAGCCTCCAGCATTTTCAGAACAACTCACAGTGAATTCCACTCACATGATGTACATCCTTCAATTTATCAATGTATCAGTTTTCCCTGCAGGGAACAGATTTTGTTGTGTCGAAAGTTAGTTTTATGTGAAATTATAATCTCTTAAAAGCAAGAAGAGTTTAGTCATTTGTTTATATATTTATTATATATGGAAAGATACTCATACACACACACGGATATAGACACACTTGCAGAGTTATGTGTCTCTTAACAATGGCATAAATTCTGAGAAACTTGTCATTAGGTGATTTTGTTGTTGTATAAATGTCCTAGAATGTACTTGTACAAACTAAAACTTTATCAGGCAATATAATGCTATGAAACCATGACATCAATAGTATATGTGGTCTTTCCTTGACCAAAATGACATGCAGTGCATGACTCTTTGTGTGTGTGACTGTGTGAATGTGTGTGTGTATGTGTGCATGTGTAGAGAAACAGGGAGAGACTGTGACTCAATCACAAGTGGGTGATGTCTCTACATTATTTTGTGTGTCTCATTATTTATTAGATAGTTTTGTAGACTCTGTGGCTGCTAGTGTAAAATGACAGCATTCACTGAAGGGTGTGTATGCTACAATGGAAAGAAAACAGGGAAGAGCATATAGTGAAATGGAAGCAATAATACGGAAAGCAAGAAGTGTACATAAAGAGCTATAAAAGATAGTAGTCATGAGTCAAAGGGAAAGAGGCTGATGTTCACTTAAGCCAAATACTTTGGGAAATAAAATCCACAATGAACTCCAAACCTCAAGGAATCAAATGCCAACCTAACTCCTTAGTATAAAATGCTTGGGAGCTACTTCTAGGGTAGTCATTTGCCAAGTTTAAGTAGGAAATTCGTAAAATGTATCTGTAGCTATTTCTTTATATCTCAAAGAGTGAATTCTTGTCTTCTTTGGAAAAACTAAAATAAATCATGGCTACAATGTAGGTTTTTTTTTCCCCTCTAATGACTTTAGAGTAGAAAGACTGGCAGTGTTTCTCTGGTATAGTTCAGCCTACCTACTTTCTTTATAAGACTGCAGACTTGCTTAGCAATTTGAGCATTAAATGCAGTCTTAAATCTTCAAAGATTAAAAGCTAATGTGTTTTAATATTCTAGTAGTGATTACTGAGGTCACTTTTCATTTTAAGACCCCTTTCCTTTTTCTTTTCTTTTTTGTTTCACTAACAACAAAGTCACAGTGTTATTTTCAGCAATATCATTTATCTCCTGCATGCTTTTAATAAGTATATCATTGTTGAAAAAGTTATGTAAAAATGTAAGAAAATAACTACAATGCAGCGGAAATTCAGCAGAGATACTACTATTAACATTTTGCATGGTTTTGTCATAATGTATAGAGATTTTTTATAATGCTTCTTTTTACTTTACATATGAGTTTTCTTATAATCACCAAAACCTTCTCTAAAATCTGTTTTCAGCACCTAAATAATACATTAGAATATGGTTATACCACAATTACATACTGAATTTAATGTAGACATTATTATTTCCAATTTTTGTGTATTATAACCAATTATTTAATGAACACCATTGTATATAACTATTTTTCAATTGAAAGAATATGTGGTGCATGATTTAAAAGGAAGGGAATAAAATAGCAGGCAATAGTGTCCTTGTTGATCTCCTTACCTCCGGTCTTCTTTCCAAATTTAACCATATTGAGTTTTTTCTCCTTTTCAGTTCCTGTAAATTACTTCCAGTATCTAAACAATATTCCCATTCAAGCATTTTGTCAATATAACATATTGCATATTGATTCCATATTGAAATGCAATGAACTGTGTTATTCATACCACCTACCTTTTATCCACTATCCATACCTTTTTAATATATATTTCTCCTAAATATCTTCATTATGATAAATAGAAAGCTTAAATATTTTATAACCTTTTGAATTTTGACTCTATCATGAGGTCCTACAATGACAGATCAGAAAAGTATCATCCTTACACTGTGCCTTGCCAGGTGTGCCAATTACACACTTATCTTTTCAAAGATTTTACCAAGATATATTTGTGGCTTTAGATTAGTAATTAATTATTATAATTTAAAAATGTAAGCATAATCAAGATTGGCATTATTATCATCATTGGCATTAATATCAGTTGCATATTATTCAATACAGACCTGAGTTGTAAAATTGGTCACACACTTGTAATACACTTTACCTTCAGACTTGGTCTGATTTCATGATCTCTTTAGGAAAGAATCCAAGATGTAGTCTAATGGTTTGAACTACTTTATCAAATTGTGTCACTAAGCAGTAAAAGAAAATATATTCCACTGCCTCTTTGGCATTAATTTGATTACTAATAAAATATAAATGTTTCTTTTGTGAATTATCTGTTTTCTTTGTTTTCTGTCAGTGTAAGGTAGTCTTAAGATTTTTAAAAGCCCTTTAAATATTAAAAATAATAATAGGTCTTATTTGTTATAAACAATTTCTGTGTCTCACTGGTGTTCATAAGAATTTCTAACATACAGTACTTAAATAATCTTTATATAATCATCTCTCAGAGTTCAGATAATCGTCTTTAGCTATAATAATGACACTATGTGAGATTATTATATTTTAAATGTTTTTCTAAACTGAGTTTCTTCCTACCCTTTATAATCTTAGCGCTATTGTATCCCCAAATTAGATGAATGTATTTATTTCCTTCATTTATGATTTCCTTTTATAATACCTAATTGATTAATCTATCCGCAAATGATTTTGGTATTTTATAAGGAAAGTTTCCATCCATATTTTGTTTCTGAATGATTTCTTTTCTTTCACTGATATTAATACTATATCTTGAAACATATTAAATATGATTACTTTATATTCTGTATATATTAGTAGTGCCATTGTTACCTGAGTCTGATTCTGCAGTTTGCTAATCATTGAAGTTTCATTTTCTAAAATATTTTATAGGTATGTGTCGTATGTGTGTGTTGGTGTTGTGATATATGTATGTTCATGCTTGTGTGGGGTTGCCCTTTCAGAAGCTTTGAATTTGTATGAGATTCTCTGATATGACTTCTTAACTTATATAGGACCTAGGATTTTTTATTATTGTTATTGTTGTTTTCTTCCTCGCCTCTTTTTTTTTTTTTTTTTTTTTGCATGGACTATATTTTCTTAATTTGCTCTTAACTTTTCTGAATTTTGAAGGTCTATTACCTGTATATATTTGTTTGGCATTTTTTATATTTTTCTAATCAAAGACATGAAGGGCAGGCAATATCACTGATGGTATTACTGAAGAAGATTCTAAGGGCATTCATGGAGATAAAATTTATACTTTATTTTTCTCTGTATAAAAGATAAAAATGGAATTTTAAGCTGCATGTATATCCCTCTTCTATTTATTTGTATGTCCAAAATATCTATTTCCATGAATACTTTCAGTCTTTTCTTCAGTAACATGACCATGACATTGTCTTTAGACCATCACTCCTGAATTGTTGTCTTAAGTACCATATCTTCATTCTCAAGGCCTTTGCCCATCTTGTGTTAGTGTGATGAGGTAGGTTTCTTGATCTAATAGGATGCACAAGTTAATACTTATTCTTCCCAGTATAGTCTCATTACCTAAGATTGTGTGGAAATTGCTATATTCTGACTATTGTTATAATTTTACTATAGCCTTGGTGGATGGTTTATGTAGTAGTTTGAAAGTTCATCTATCTTTTTTCATCCTTAATCTCTTGAAAGGTATTTAGAAGTTGCAGATTATGATAAATGTAGCAAACTTCCTTTTGAATTTGGTACCCAATAGCTATAACTATTGATGGACATCAAGAATCTAATGTTTGTGTCAAAATCAGCTCCTAAAGATTACTGTAAGAAAGCTTTGAGAATCCAAATTATGTATTTGTTTTTAAAATATGTGGTGCCTCTTCCCTTAGGTCTGGCACCTGGATCCTGTCACTGCAAAACTGGCTTTGGAGGAGTGAGCTGTGATCGGTGTGCCAGAGGCTACATGGGTTACCCAGACTGCAAACCCTGTAACTGCAGTGGCTCAGGGAGCACAAATGAGGATCCTTGTTTTGGTCCCTGCAACTGCAAGGTACATAGATTATTCTAGTAATGTTCCACGGTCAAGACAGAGGTGATTTTCTTTTGCTCCTCTGTTATGTCTGCTGGCATTAAGCAATTGTAACAACTTCTCCTGATAATATCCACCATCTATTCTATATGTAGTACTTTTATAAGTGTCCTTAAATGCTTATCGGGTTCACTGCAGCAAGATATTTATAAGTCATCTGTCATTTATCTAAAAACTACAAATATATAGAAGATAAGTCACCTTAACAGTCTGTGTCATATTATAACCAAAAGGCTTCCCCCATTGCCCTTCTTCTCTGTTAATTGAAAAATACACAGCACTAGATACAGCAATTCTTTAAAACCACAATATATTCAAATCTGTTTCTTCGCATGTAATACTTTAAAAATTCTGTCAAGGGTTTCATTCTGGATTTTTAAATAATCCTCTGAATTTTGAACCCAGATAGGTCTTAATATTCTCACCATATTCAACTGTTCAGTTTAATTACCAAAAGTATAAGAAGACCTAGTGGAATTGATTAAAGACTCAATATTTTCTCCTAAGACTACTTTTAGAAATGAAATTTTATTTGTTGTACATGCTCAGCTAATAGCTCATCATGTACACTCAGAGGGATGCACTACACCTGCAGCTTATACACATAGAAGGAACAGTGTGGAGTGCTCAAATCTAAAATAAGACATTTACATTTACATCTATAATAATCAGCTCCATAATGTTCTGATCAGTGTATAGCTATAGTAGGTAAGAGAGTGAACAATTCTTTGAAAAAAATCAGTATGCCGTAATGATACAAAAATAAAAATTACTACTTTTTTTCATTTTTTTCAATCATAGATGGAGGCTTACTAGCCTTACTAGTTTATTAGTCTTTTCTAGAAAGTTTTAAATATTACGTGGTTATGGCTGATAGATGTATATCCTTGTATGTGTGAATACCAACATTAAGCCATGACAACATTATAAGAAGTAGACAATGAGTTGTTGAAAATCTTAGTTTTAATATTAATATTAGTAGCAAATATTCATTTAATGCTATATATATATATATATATATATATATATATATATATATTTTTTTTTGAAAAAAGCATATCTAAAATATAAAGCTAAAAATTATAATGGTTGCATTTAGAATGCATCTGTTTTATCAGGGGCTATTTAGGTGCCTATCTTGGGCTATTGAACTTGGAACACTTGGACAACTTGCTATCTACATAAGGAAGCAAAAGTCCATGAGGCCATGGTAAAAAGTTGTCATGTACTGGAAGATAGTAAATTTTCTAGATTCAATACATTTTACTCCAATGTTATCTAAAATGAAAAATTGCTCTCATAGACCAAGGTTGGATAGCAGTCTGTGAGTGATTACTTGCTTAAGGACATTTCCCCTGTCCATCCTGAATGTTTTTGTTTGTTTTTTTTTTTTTGGTGGGGGGGTGTTGCAATCTTACAGGCTTTTAGTGCTTCTTCGCTGATATGTACTGAAACGAATTTTGTGTCTGCTTTATTTTCTTTTCCCCAAACTCCATAGAAATCTCTAACCTTTACCACTTGTGCAAATAAATGACAGGTAAGGCTAGGCTTAAAATCGAAGAGAAATTTCCTGAATCTATAGAATACAGGAAGCATTTATAGACTGATGGTCTGATGGTGTGCTCAAGGAAAGAATCACAAAAGTGAGGGAGGTAGACCTCATTTTGTTAATTTTCCTTGGGAAATCACTCAGAAAGGCTAGAATAAGGGAGCTGTAGTGTTAGCAGAGCTCCCAAGGAAAGCTCCTTGGGCTCCATGTGCCAGCTCTTTGCCTGAATTAATGTTGTACTGAGAAGTGATTACCATCCTAATAAGAAAAATGCCTCCCACGAAGACACTTGAAGCTCTGTGCAGACAATTAAAATGCACAATAAATAGCAATTAAGAAATCATAAAAGAGATTGAAAAATTAAGTAAATAGCATCATTAAAAGAAATGTCTTTCAGCCAGATGATATTTTAAATAGTAGACTCTCTGTTCTTAAAAACAATTTGAGGGAAATAAAAACTTGTAGAAAACAAGTTTCACAAAATATCTACATAAAGATCACAGACTATTTGTTCTAGCAGTTTAGATCACAAATATATATCATAATAATTATATCACAATATATTATAATGAATTCTATCACAACATACTGTAATTGAGACCCTATTGCTTCTTCTTTACAAGAATAATAAAAGCTAAATATTTCAGCAAATCACACATACAATTTCAATACTGAAAGGAATACGTACTAATGTAGAGAGAAAAGTGATATTTCCTTCTGTTTCATGAAAACATGGTTTGTCACAGTGTGTCAACTGATCATTAAAGCAGCATGGACCAAAAAGCTATTTAAGAAGCAAAATATTTGAGACATAAATTCATATAAATTATAGATTTTTGACTGAATAGGAAGAATATGTGTGTGTATTCATGTGCATATACTATTGATATCAAATTTAGTAATATTAAATAAGTATTTACTTATAAATAGAATAAAAATTACATGTAAAATAATCTCTATAAGTATCATCTCCAACATGAACATTAACTATTAAGCACATGCATACCTATTTCCTTATACTATAAGATAATGAGAATTTTTTTTTTGTAATTTCATTAGAAAGAAATATCTCACGTATGAAGATGTTTTATTGAAATGCTTCTTTATGAAGTCTTGGGACTAATTTTTTTTCTAGTGTTAATTTTAAATGACTGATACTTTAAATGCCACACTGAGTTTATGTAGATGACACCTTTCACATTTCTGCTATTTTAAACACCTAGATAAGCTCCATAACATAGCAAATGAATTTTAAAACACTTTGATTCATTAAAGAAAGGGAATTTTCTAGGTATCAGACCAAGGAAGGAAATCAAAGTTGAGCATAAATTCAAGCAAAACTCAACACTGAGTGAAGTAGTAGGTGTGAGGCTAGTCTTGGTTATAAGATGGTAACTAAAGTTTGGGTATTTAATACAAAAGACTGGACAGTAAGATTGAGGGAAAATGCAGCTGATTAAACTTAAGCAAGAATACTGCCAATGCTCTCTGAAACTGAAAAGGGGTCTAGAAGAAAACTCTTCCTGCAAACCTAGACAGGAAATTTTTCTTTGGGATTGTGGGTAGTGAAAAATTAGTGCCTATCTCCAAACCGGACTGCCACAGGGGAATGGAGTCAATCTTATTCTCCCTTATATGACTGAATTCTCCAATAAATCAAGCAAGTGGTTTTCCCATAGGAAAAAGAAACAGAACTACAACTAAAAATGAGTTCACCATAGAGCAGCACAGTGCACAAGAGAAAAATAACTACAAAAGGAAATTGGTAGCCATGAATATGAGAATATTTATACACTAAAAACTAGAAAGCATAGTGTGAAACAAATCATATAATAATAAAACATGTAATACCTTTTGTCTCATAAATCATAAAACTAAAACTATGTTAAAATGTACCATCATTAAAATATGATCTGAAGATTAAAGAATAAAAAATAAGAACTAAAAAATTATATAAAGTAGGGTCCTATGTTAAAATACAAGAATAACCTGGTTTAGAAAAGAAAATTTAAAATATATATAGTCATTAGAAATAAAAAATCAGTCAATAGATGTTTTAGTCAGCCTTTCAGACTAAAATAGCCATAAGAAAAACTTAGAGAAGAAAACATTTATTTTGGCTCAAAATTTATTTTGGTATCAGAGGGTCAGGTGATGGTGGGTGAACTCCATGCTCTGGGCCCAAGGTGAGGCAGAAATCATGGCAGATGGGTGTGATGGAGGGATGCTGGGATGTTCTTGGCAGCCAGGAAGCAGAGAGAGAGAGCAGAGTGGGGAACAGGCCACAGTGGAGGTGAACCCTTCCAGGGAAGGCCCCAGTGATCTACCCCCTTCCAGACACAGCCCACCTGTCTACAAAGTACCACCCAGTCAGACCATTCAAATTAGGTTAAACTGATTATATTACAGCTCTCACAACCCAATCATTTTACTTCTGAACATTCCTGCATTAACCTAGGAGCTATTGGGTGATACACTATATCCAAACTATAGCAGTGATTTAAACAAGAGATTAGGTACTACTGGATAGAGAGTAGGAAATACAGTCTAGAGGAAGTTGCCTACAAAGTGGCACAGGAAGGTAAAGAAATGATTGAATAAAAGAAAAGATGAAGTTCAACCTAATTTTAGCAGGGATTTTCAGATAAAAGAGCAGATGATATTGGGTAGAAACAATATTTACTTTAGCAGGGATTTTCAGAGAAAAGAGCAGATGATATTGAGTAGAAACAATATTCAAGAAATAATATTCAAGAAGCAATATTCAAGGAGTAGCAAAGGATAAAAGAGTAATCAACAAAGAAACCATACATCCTTAATTTAAAGAAATTAAACAAAACAACCCACCAGCAAGGCCCATAGAGAAACCTAATTACCAGCAAGAAAAAGAGAAAAATACTAAAATTAGAGGTGAATATAGTAATTTGTGAATATTCACCACTAATCTGCCTTCATAGAAAGAAATACTAAATAATGTATGTGCTTTAGTAAGAAGAGTATTAGACACAGACGTGTTTTACTACATTGCAGGATACACGAATAAACCTATAAAAAACTGCAGCATTTGCCACACAATAATAACAAAAATAGTTATAATAGCAACATAAAGCTTTGTGGATACCTAGAAATGCTTTAAAAATAGAGGTAATTTTAAAGATTATTGAAGAATATAACCTAGAATATTAAATGTGGAGATAGTTGATAATACCAAACACCAGTGAAAATCTGGGGAAATAGAAATGTTTACCATTGCTAATATTAAGGTGTATTACTAGCATAATTTAAGAAAACAATATGGCATTATCTAGTATCTTTGAGATGACAAAACCCTGTCATCCAGGACTCCACATTTAAACATTTACCCTTAATGAAATTCTTAACTATATGTTTAAATAAGTATATAAATGATGTTCAACATAAACCTATTTGCTATAACAAAAAGAAAAAAAATCTAAATATCCAAAAATAGCAAAAGTAAGTTGTAATATAGTAAAAAAGTAAGTTGTAATATAGCAAAAGTAAGTTGTAATATAACCCTTTGTATCCATAGGTTTCTACATCCTAAGACTTAAACAATTGTATATTGAAAATATTGTTTAAAAATTATACTGAGTATGCACAGACTTTTTCTTACAATTATCCCTAAACAATATAACACCTATTTATATTGCATTACATTGTATTAGGATTTATAAGTAATTCACAGGTTTATAATATATGGAAGGTTGTGTATAGGTTATATGCAAATGCTTCATGAGTTTATGTAAGGAGTTTGAACATCACTAGATTTTTGGAATCCATGTGGAATCTTGTAATCAGTCCCCTACAGATAAGAATGAACAACTGAATGTTCATTTAATCTGATAAAAGAAACAGTTAAAGTAAATGAAATAAGTCTATATGTAAAAACATTGATAAATTTCAGAAACCTTAGATAAAGAAAACAAATGCCATAAAGTTATCATTTATGTAAAGTTATAAAACAAAATAATTCTATATTCTTGTGGACACTCTAGAGAAAGAAAACAGAGCAGAACTTAGGTAAGATTCAACTTTATATTTAAAACTATATCTGAAGCAAACATGTAAAAAATGTAAAGATTGTTTACCTTTAGATGGTGGGTAATGGATATCATATTACAAGTAATTTTATGATGCTTTAAAATAATTGCTAATTTAAAATTTCTAAAATTAAAGGTAAAAAGAATTCTAGATTTAAGAGCTGAATGAAATTCTTAATACAACTAATATCAATCACACTGTTGCTTTTACACATATGGGGTTCTCTTGTACTCTTATTTAGACAATAATATTAAGGAACATTATCCTCATTATATTCCAACTATAAAAACAAAAATATTGTGAGACAAAATTATTTGCAAGTTTTTATACATTATTATGATTGAAATTTCTGTCTTTATGAATTACAAGTCCACCTTAGACAGTTGAATCTACTGAATAGAAATGCTCTCTGACTCTGGTGTTTGTTTATTTTAAGTACCACCTGCTAGAAATTGGCTCTGTTTTAGTTTGGTGCTATATTATTTATTCAAAGTCAGTTGGATTGCAGAATGTGATAAATAATATAAGCTGACCTTGATCTATGTAGGAACATTGGCTTTTGTTTTTATTAAAGACTTAGTAAAATACTAGAAATCAAACGTTATTTTCATCTTGTTTTGCTTTGGTTTTTTATTGTACTTTCCATTAAGTCCTTCTTAGCCCACAGGACTGTGTGATCTGGCCTTGACTTACTCCTCTAGGATGTTCTTGAGCCTCAATCATTGTCTTCCAGCCTTGCTCAAATTCCTTGGGTCATCAATCCTTTTGTAACTCTGCAATCTTACAAGCTTTATTCAGACTGCTTGGGAAATCTCAGCTCTCCCCTTCCTTTGCTTAGTCACGTGCATTTCAAGGCTCAGCTTTACCTTTACTTGAAAAGCTCTCCCAGGTACATCAATAGAAATCATTCTGCTGCCACAATCACTTTTACACTGTCCCCCTTTATGATCTTTTCACAATTTGCAATCCTATTTTATGTCTGTCTTACCTCTGGGGATGACAGGGGTCCTATATAATTTCTCCATCATTACAAAACAAGAAGGTAACATAACAACTCTATATGAGAAAGTAGAAATCTTTAAAAAATTGTGAAGTTTGACAGTCAGTTCCATTTCATAGTCTACAAAATGATGATACTGAATCTTTCCTCTATAACTCTCTACAGATGTAACTATAACATTGAAGTTCTGTACAAACATAAAGTATAACCATAAATGCCTACTGGATTACTTTTTTTGGTTGTTGTTTATATTCCTTTTCACAAGTACAGATAAGTTTTAATTATCCTTCCCTAATAGGATTTTTATGGCGTGTTAACTTTTTTATTGGTTTTGAATTTCCCTCCTCTTTTTCATTTGTGTATAAGAATGGTCACACCATTTAACATGTTAGATTGAACCTTGGACATTTCTTCAAAGGACCTTCAATGTATATATTTGATCCTGGATCTAAAATTGCAAACGTAAAGTTTTTAACATGAAGACTGCATTCAGAAATTTGTCTCTTACAGCAGCTACAGTTCAGATATTAATGACTTTTTTTTTTACATTGACAAAAACATCCTCGATAAAAATTAGTTCCCTCTGGGATCTTTTATTAGATGTCATCTTTAGGCCTTATTTTCATGCCTAGCTCACTTTTACCAAGAATCCTACTAAATCAGTGCACAGAGAATTCCCTACTCTTAATATTCGAGTACCTTGACCTGTCTTTAACAAGAATCCTATTAGGGTGATTTAACAGGATTGCTACCTACTTGTGATGTTTTCTCTCAGTAGTTTTCCACCCACTAACCCTTTCTGCTCCTTGACTATAAATCCCCACTTATCTTTGCTGTATCAGGCATGAAGCTCAGTTCTATATTTAGCTCTCACTTCCCCTATTGCAATAGTTTCTGAATAAAATATTTTTATTATGTTAAATGCTATATGACTATGAGTCTTTTCAGTAATATTGAAACTCAACTTGTGAAAAGTAAAAACTAATTTTCATTTGTTTTCTTCATTCCCTAACCCACCAACTATTTGTCATCTAGCTCAGATCACTGTGTTTAGAGTAAACACTCAACAAATACTGCTAATTAGCCAGTTATTCTTCCATTTGTTAACTTCTTTTAATACTAGGATACATTAAAATGAAGGCCATAATGGAAGAAAGCCTGTAATTGACTGTATACCCCCCAAAAAACCAAGTACGACTGCAAAATTCCTGAAGCAATTATCACACACACACACACACACACACACACACACAAACACAATCCTTAAATGTCACTGCAGATATTCTTGGTAACTTTGTCAATAGAATTCCCAGTTGACTAACAACCACAGATAAGCATGCACTGCAGAAGTTGTACCTCATTTATAACCAGGCAGCTTCCTGATACAGAATACAGGAAACTACTGTGACTCTATTTCTCCAGAGAGACACTATACTGAGGAAACTATGGCAAAAAGAAATTGATGTTAGCTCAACAGAATTTGACTTAAAGAAATCAAAACTAAAAAAAGCTAGTAAGGTGCCCACCCCCCACTCCTTCTGCTTTCCCCCCCAGGGGAAAAGAAAACCAAAAATAAAAAGAAAGAAAAGAAAATGAAAAGCACTATAAATATTTTTTGTAGGATAGGACATAATATATTTAATTATGTAGTCTGGTAAATATGTTCAATTGAGATATACGTCTGTAAGCACCCATTTCCTCTTAAGGGAATGAAAATTGGTTCTTGGGTGATGAAAATATATTCATTTTATGTATAAGGCAAACATATTCACAAAATACATCTGTACATACAATGTATCTATAGTATTAAAATTTCATGAGGGATTATTATTAAAAAAAGAATAACTAAACAGATTTCCTTAGGGACATGATAATGAAAAATTGGTTGAATAAACTAAGAAAACTGGTCTCAATTAAAATGGCATTTTATTATCACAATATATAAGAATAAAAATATTTATTATCCTGGATTATTTACAATGAAAAATAATTTATTATTATTGGTTCATATTTAATTTTTAATATAATAAATTAGAATAATGCTCTAAAAATAACACAAGTAGAATATTGGGAATATTAATCTCTACAGTAGAAATCTGGAGTATTTGGAAATTACCCTATTTTCTAGGCTTCAATGTGAAAACTGTTATTGAATCTGTACATCAGAAAGACTCAGCAGTGAATTCTAAATAGATAAAATATTAAAACAAAATGATAGGAGCTGCCCAGTGGAAATGCTTGTTTAATAGAGTCGAGCCTAGTTTGTTTAAATAAAGAGTAAAGTACATTTTTAAATGTATTAAATTATGTTAATAACTCTTTTTAAAGTTGATCAGTACAAAGAAGTGATGGAATAGTAGTTAAAGGAAGGATAAATCTCATAATGATTAAAAAGCATCCAGACTAGAAGTTATAACGTCTTACTCTCCTGATCAGATAGTTAGGATCCCACCTGGACTTCAGGGACTGAGCCATGGCCTCTGCCAACCTTATAATATAAAGGGCAAATAAATAACAAAAACAGTGGTTTTACTCTTTGTGTTTGTTTATTAATTTATTTCAGTAAATGGATTTTGATAGATCCTCCTGCTAGGGACATTCCAGTAAATGAAGATTTTGCTGCAAACTGGGCATGGTGGCACACTCCTGTAATCCCAGGGGTTTGGGAGGCTAAGGCAGAAGGATCACAAGTTCAAAGCCAGCCTCAGCAAAAGTGAGGCACTAAGCAGTTCAGTGAGATCTTGTCTCTAAATAAAATACCAAATAGGGCTGGGGGTGTGGCTCAGTGGTGGAGTGCCACTGAGTTCAATCCCTGGTACCCCTCCTCCCCCAAAATAGATAGTACTACAGTAGCCTGTTCTCATCTTATCATGAAAATCTTGGGATACATCTTCTTTGCTCAACCCTGTGGCTTTTCTGCCTCACTTTTCCTTCAGGGGCAAAGACGACTGTGGTGTCTCAGGATGTTCTCTGAACCCCTCTCAGAGCAGTGAGTTCATATCTTGTGAAATGTTATCTATGCACTTCTCTTAGTTCCTTTGCTCTATTGCTTGCTCTTGAAGGCAATTTTATTTTCCCTCTGATATCACCTATTAGACCACATAGAATAGCTGTCATTTGATGAATGAATGAGTCATACAAAGAATAAACAAAGAAGAAAAATAATGTGTGAGTTGTTTATTAATAAATTGATATGGGAAGCAAAAGAAATTCAGTTGCCCAAAGAGCTCACCCTTAAAGCAGATGGTTCACTCTCAAGCTAAAAATCATAACATCAGTCCTGAATCATTCATATCAAGAGGAAACTTCCAGGGAATGAATCAGGAATGCAATCAGGGACTGAGTCACAGATGACAATGTTGATAAATAAATCAGACAAGTTTTGAAAAAGCAATAGTACCCCTGAAGACCAATAGAAAGAATTGGGATCTAGGCTGCTAAGATTACACTGATAGCATAAAGATGCTAATTATATACAGATTGTGAAACACATCATAGAGGAGGTAGGAAACCGGTGCCTCTATGAGGGTGTACACAAATGTCTTAAAACACTATACTCCTATCTTTGAATTGTGCTCTTCTCTATTGTATAAATATTTATTATTGCACTGTAATGTTCTCTAGCAATCATCATTTAAAAAAAAAGACTTATTTTTAAAAGAAAAATTGTGAAGCTCTAAGTAGAACATTATTTAGATATGCAGTCAACTATACACTCTTTCAAGGGAGTTTGTTAAAGGAAATAGAACCTAATAAGGAGGGGAGGGGGGATAGTAGAGGATAGGAAAGGCAGCAGAACACAACAGACACGAGTATGGCAATATGTAAATCAATGGATGTGTAACTGATGTGATTCTGCAATCTGTATATGGGGTAAAAATGGGAGCTCATAACCCACTTGAATCAAAGTGTGAAATATGATATATCAAGAACTATGTAATGTTTTGAACAGCCAACAATAAAAAATAAAAAAAGATTAGTTTTCTAGATATCTATGTTGATATTTGTTTAGAAAGAAGATGTTTAGTGAATTCAAAGATTTTCTCCAGTTCTTCATCTTCCTACCAACTTCAAACGGCCCTTTAAGTAGGCCATGAGGAATGATATATAAGCAGGTCATATATACATTATATTTATTATTTAGTTATATTTCAGTATTTGCAGTAGAGCCTGAGAAAAATCAAAATCTAGCAATTTTGGATAATGAATCTACCTCAATCTTATTAGAAACATAAAAAACATCTTGACAAAATAAATTTAGTTTCTTTGAGCAAGAATGGTTCAGGAATCAGGCAGTACTCAAAATTGGAAGAGATTCAGAGAACTCTGCACACTTATGTGGTCAATAAATATTAGAGAGAGAGAGAGAGAGAGAGAGAGAGAGAGAGAGAGAGAGAGAGAAGAGAGAAGAGAGAAGAGAGAAGAGAGAAGAGAAGAGAAGAGAGAGAAGAGAGAAGAGTACAGAAGCAACTTGTTGGGTTACTTCTAGGCATTTGCCTTATTTGAACACTGATCAGTTGGCAGCCTGTAATTGGCTTAAACTTAGCTGTTTGTGATTGGCTGAAACCTGACTATCTCTTACAATAAATATACTCCTAAATTAGGTTTTCTACTCATTGAAAAATTAAGTTGCATTTTTATTATGTAGGAACTCAAAGTATGGAGATGGCCTCAGATAAAATTGAATTTAGCAGAAACTATTATTCACTATAAAGTAAATATAAGGTATAGACTCAGGAATAAAAAGTGGGAGTATAGATTTTTTAAATTGTGGCATTAAATAAATATGCAAGGAAATCTTATATAAGGTTTTTGGAAATGCTGTAAAAATATGACAATCATTCATAGAGGGGAATGAATTGAATTGGGTGTAGAAAGAGTAGGATTAGTGTGAAGACCTAAAATACATCACTTCAAAGATTTTTCAAAATAAACAAGGCAAAATCATCACTTGGAGACATGTTTTTGTAGATGTAGATATCCTACATCACTAGCATGATGTGTCAGGGACCCTAAGATCAACCCCAGTTTGAATGATTTGTCAAGAGGATTCACAGGGCTCAGAAAGCTAGTTTACTACATGAAAGGTTGCAGATTAAAATTGCCAAAGACAGAAAATGCATAGGGAAGAGTTCAAGAGAGACCAAGCAAGCACAAACTCTCAGTTATCTTGTCTCAATGGAAGCACACTGAAGGCTAAGTTCTCCATGCAAAAGTATGTGACTACTCAGAGGAATTGTTGCTCATTAAGGAAGTTCATCTGAGTCTTGATGTTCTGGACTTTTACCAGGGGCTCAGTTATAATGTATAATGGTCCACATTACCAATCTTAAACTACCCAGTCTTCAGTACCTCCAGAGTTCACACTGGTACGGCATGGCCCTGGTGCTTCCAACCGGCCAAAGCCAGGCATTCTCCTTATAAAGTATCTGCTGTGACTCTAGGACCCAGGCATATGAAGGTTTATTGGTTATCTTCCCATAACATAACAATCATCATTATATGCAGGGTTTGCGTACCCTAAACCTGTTGAGGTAACCCATTATCGCACCATAAAAAGTGAAAGGTTTTGTTGTTCAATGACTCACATCTCTTAGACATTTTACTCACTGCTATTGACTTAAGTCCCTCAAGTATAGTGCTATTGATTTATCTCCTGCTGAGCAGTCACAAATGACTTACTAGTTCTTAAGGGGAAATGTCAGGTCAATGTATATTAGGATTGCCTTTAGGATCTATAAACTGAGGATAGAGACCCTGGATTGCAAGAACCAAGTGAAGCTCCTAGCATATTGGAGTTATTCAATGTATTTGTTTTGAAAGAATAAATAATGAATGAACCTTCTACCTATTACGCTATTCTTGTTTCCAATATCTTTGCTAACATGAGTCTCTTGTTCTATCCCTGCCAACTAGTTGAATTCATAAACCAGACTTAAAGTTTACATGAAATTTCACTCCTGCTGTAAAACCTCCTAAAGCTTGCAGCAGAAATTAGTGCTTCCTTATGGTACACCTATAATTTAGTTCACTTCTGAGATGCAGTGACCACATTCCACCTTGCATTAGAGTTGATTGTGAGTCTATCTTGTTACCTAAGTAGATGCTGGCTTTTAAAGACAGAGACCTTGACTCGCTCATATTTATGGTACTTCGAATTTCTTCCCTAATGTGTTGCTTCAGGTTATCAAATTGAATTGAATATGCAATTATTTAATCGTATTTTCAGAATCATGTTACTAGGCTAAAATGAAGCTAAAGAAAATGCAACTAATGTCTAAAATTTTCTAATTGTTGAACTCACTCTGAGTCTCAGAAAAGTGGTATGATTTGCTTTCAAATGAGAGTAAATGAAAAGTGGATTAGAGCAAGCACAGAAGAACACAGTGTTCAGAACACCTGGCCTGTGTCCTCAACAGGAGAAGCAGAACTATAATTATAGCTATGTTTCATCCTTCTGCCTGTGTAATCTTTTGAAGATGCCCTCAACTTCAGTGCTGTCTGGACTTATGTGTCCCCTTAGGTCTGAAATAAGTTTTATTACTTTCTCTGAAATCATCTCAAAATATCTGAAATCTACCTTAAAAAATTAAAACTTGCAAGAATGTTAATGCATTGCTTCATTTGGTGTGCATATCAGATTCCACAGTTTAACACATGAAACAAGAGGAGAAACA
This sequence comes from Marmota monax, assembly GCF_021218885.2. Taxonomy (NCBI): domain Eukaryota; kingdom Metazoa; phylum Chordata; class Mammalia; order Rodentia; family Sciuridae; genus Marmota; species Marmota monax. The sequence goes on from NW_026691988.1 coordinate 1,590,495, forward strand.
CCCCCTTGTTGAGGCTTCCAGTGATGCAGAAGTGGTTGATGTCAATGGACCTTAGAAATGCAGAGCCAAAAAGTTAATTTTAAACAAGTTCTGGATATAAGGAGAAGCTCTTCCAAATCCCTCCTTACATTTATGCCATTTTTTTTCTATATTACCTTACAAATTTTCAGATTTTTAACATACTTGTCTTCTTCCCAATCTTGACTTATTTAAAACTATCTTCTTTATCATCTATTATGTTCAGAGCACTTTTTTGTATGTAGAAATCACCACCACTTGACAAAAAAATTATGACGTCTGCATTCAATGTTGAACCAGGATTTCTTATTTTCTGGGATTGAAGTGTGCTGGAAAATAAAGGTCAGGACACCAAGATCTGGAAGCAACACTTTATTAATGGCACTATGGTTCAAAGGAATAATTCTCAAAGTCTGAGCCCTGAGCACAGTGGGACTCTTATTTTTAAACATAAGCAAGTGTTTGGTACATCAAAGCAAGGGAGTGGGTGCAATTCTATTGAAGGTTTCATTCTACACTCCTTTATGTGGATACAAGCTAGTCAACACCGTGTGACTCTTTGCTCATACAGCTTAGGGAATTTTACTGAACTAAGCATAAAAATTACTCTGTCCCCATTGCTTTGCTTCCTGCTTCTACTACTGTAGTTATCTTTTATAGGTACCTGTAACCACTGCAAGCCTTTATGATTAAATGTGCATAAGCAGAGTTGCTGCGTGTCAGCGTGCAGAACCAGTCTGTCAAATCTTAAACTGCTAAAGTTCCCAATTTGCTCTACCACAATAAGCACAAGTAAATAGGGTTTCTACCTCTGAATAGATTATGGTACACATCCAGGAAAACTGCATTTTTTTGTGGTTATCTTAAGGCAGTGTACAAAAGGCCATCTGAACACAGTTGAGAGAGAAGTTAGTTCTCCAAGGAAAAAGGAAAGCTTCAAAATTGAGGTGTAAAGGGAATTTATGAAGAGGGGAAATGCAGAATAAATTCACCTTTAAGTAATATTGAAAATCTATTTTCTGGAAAGCAGGGAACTTTTATTTAGAAGAATTAGCCAAGATTAACCATCTCTTAAATGGAGATATTACACCCTTCCCAGTTTTTCATTATACAGCCAACTTTCACTGGCATGAGACCTCATTTGAGGCTCACCTATCGAGAAATAACTTTCAGTGCGCTAGGAGTAGAATTAATGAAACCAATCTGGAGAGCAGTCAGCAACAAGAATGAATTTTTCCCATAATATCCTTATATCACTAACTGGCTGGACCAATGTGTCAAAGCCAACAATGTAAAAAATTAACCAGGGAAAATTTTCTTCCTTTTGCAGTTAGTCTGATCAGGAAAACATTCCAGATTATTTGGCCCAGTTCCTCTTCCTGTCAAATTAGCGCTTTTTAGTGCTGAAAGGCATGCATTTTAGTCTGTTGTATTAAAAGTATTTTACAATTTGTATAATATCAGTGTTCTATTATGCATCCAGGTAAAAGTTTAACATGTTTAATTTTATCATATATCATGTGCAAAGTTGTTCAGTAAAATGGAAGTTGCTCCATAGAACAGAGCCGTGAACCTGAATGGCACCATTTTAGTCAGGCTAACATATTCTTGCATTTTATCATAACATTTGCTCAATAACTTAACAAACATGAAGATTAGCATCCAGTAATCTCTGCCCCCTCCATGGGATTTGAATGGATATAACTTCACGAGCAGCTTATGATCTGATTTTAAAAATAATATTATACTTTAAATAAGTTTGTAAGTAAAATAAATATACAGTTAATATTTTCCTGAGACAAGCAGAGGTATAATTCCTCATCTTGAGGGGTATTTCTGTTGCTAACACACCTCTCTATTTGCAGGAGAATGTTGAAGGAGGAGATTGTAGTCGCTGCAAATCTGGCTTCTTCAATTTGCAAGAGGATAACAGGAAAGGCTGTGATGAGTGTTTCTGTTCAGGGGTTTCAAACAGATGTCAGAGTTCCTACTGGACCTATGGCAATGTAAGGACTGCTATTTAATTCTTTGTGCCACTCCGGGATCTTCTTTATTGCTGCTGTTGTTTCTTTGTAACAAATATTTTCAAAAAGTAATTTATTACCATGAGCTTCTATTTAGAGTTATTTTTTAAAAGTGATGGGATTTTCTACAAATGCTATTTGTGTATATTTGCTCAAAGCCTTTAAGGTTTTATTTGTAATGCTGTATACTGGCACCTCTTAGAATAAATTGTCTAGTCTTTCAGTGCCTGTGATTAGTATGTGAAATAATAATGGAATTCATGTTGATTCAATTCCAAGGGTTCATGATGTAATAGAGAAAGCATGAGATTGTAATATAACACATTACATTTTCCATTTACCAACATGTTTTGTATGGAAGTTGAAAAACTCCTTTATCATATACATAGTAAATACATATATGTGTGTTTGTGTATATTTATATTCATATAAATATAATATATATATTTATATTCATGTAAATATTATATATATATATATATATATATATATATACACTTAGTAAAACCAGCTTTTAATTGCTATTTGATGCTTCCTGGGCTATTTAATTATTTAAAAATACACTAAATTTAAACAACACCTTCATTTTTAGTTGATTGGAAGATTTTTAAATTATTACCTATTTAATCATAACTAGGATTCTCTTCCTCTAATGTAAATATGTTTACCTCTCTAACTCTACTGCCCAGAATACTTCATAATGGTTTCCTGTGCAGAAATCAATTTATCCCCTTATAGAATAGTTGAGGGAAATGGGACTTTCGGGGAATTTCAGAGAGTTTGTGTAGCTGGACTTAGTATACAGTGTAGAAGAGAAAAGGTTTGAGGGTGAATGAGACACTAGGTCTTAGGAAGTTGAGTGGACTGAAACATTGGGGTGTTTTGTTTGGAGAGTTAGAGAAGGATTTTGAGCAGTGTAGTACAAGATTGTAGTTGTGCTTTACAAAGACTATTTTGATAAGCTATCTTCGAAACACTGCTTAGCTTTAATAAGCTAAATAATACAGAATACAACTATAAATATTCTTCTGCCCATATGGCTGTTAAGTCAAATTTGCAATATTATGAGTAGTTTCTAATGATCCTCCCATTCCTGAATTTGAATCTGTGTAGACATTATCAAATGTATTGCTTTTGAAGCTGACTTCAAAGAATCAATATAAAATGGGCCTTCAGTCTAACTTCCTCATTTCCCTTATAGAGCCCCATCCCACCCTCCTGATGTCTCCACTGACATATCAAAGCTTCATTACTAACCAAAGGGCACATCTGGTGGCACTCAAGCTTTGGGGTCTTTAGAACCAAGGTCCACTGAATCCAACTCAGTTCCCTTGGAAGGGGAAAAGGTGGAAGGAGTTTATTACCTATGGTCTAGCTAGCCAATAAGTTTTCACTTTGTCTTTGTTTTTCTTTTGACCACAGAAGTACTAAAGATTCTACAGCTTTGGGATAAGCATAATCAAATAATCGGTACATGAAGAAATTAAAAAAATATTTTAGCCACACGTCATCACCATTACCATTCTTTTCCCCACACATCACAACACCAAGGAGGTTAAATTAGTCCCATAGATCCCTGGTAGTGAGTAGCCTGAAACCTCAGTTCAGCTTTATCCTAACCAGGTAGGATGGTTTAAATTCAAAGTGTGGCAATATGCCTGACCCTGACTGGAGCAGAGCGATGAAAAAGCCAATCATCACGCACCCCCTTTCCTGCAAGGTTCCTTCCTTTTCTGGGCAGGGATCTAGGATGTGGGTCTCCAGATCACTATGACCCTGTAGGAAAGAATAAATACTGTATTGTGAGATGTTGTCATAGCAACTGGCTGGGGGATTTGTATGCCCTTAAACCTACACAGAAATTTTAAAATGTGGGAGGGGAAGAAATACTGAATGTAAAACCACCTTTCAGGTACTTGCATGTTTTCGTTCTTTTCTTCCTCTGCTTTACAAATATGTATGTAATTCTTTTGAAATGTTATATTTCCTTAAGCAACAAGAAATTATTAATAGAATGAAAAATATGAAATTCAAACTCGGATTATTTGATGAATTATATACTGTTTTAACCATCATGTAACTTTGAATGAATTTCTGTTTTTACAGTGCTTGGAACTTTTTAAAGTATAACATCAATAAAAACTGAGTATTATACATTGTTATCAAAACTCCTGGAAACATCATGGAAAAATAAACAATAGGAGCTTATATATGAGTGTGTTAGTTAGTGACATTCATGAGTCTCATGTTATTCTAAGTGTTAATAGTTTGGTTTTCTAATTTCTAAACATGGACACTATAAGGAATGTGACAGAGAAAGTGGTGATGGATAGTTGTTTATAATTATTGATGATTGTTTTTTCTAAGATACAAGACATGAGTGGCTGGTATCTGACAGACATCTCTGGCCGAATTCAAGTGTCTCCCCAGCAGGACAACTTGGTGTCTCCTCAGCAGATCAGCATCAGTAATGTGGAGGCCCGGAGAGTCCTGCCAGACAGCTACTACTGGAGTGCTCCAGCTCCATATTTGGGAAACAAAGTAAGTCCATATGTTTGCATGTTTCTTGTTCCTCTCCTTTAACTGACCAATAATGAGAGTGAGTATTATTTAGCATTTTTTAAAGAAAGAAGAAATCAGATTCCTAGCGTACTTTAATGCCAGAACTGGTTAGTCAAGTCAAGTTGGGCATTTCTCTCATGCTGCAAGGATAAGGTTTGTATAGAAGACTTTAATGGGCCATGACATCCCTGGTTCTTAATATAGTTGAACTTACATGTAAACTTTCTGAATGAACGCATAAGTTAATGAAACCTCTAGGATATTTTGTAAAACATTATAGATATTTGAACACTGTTATGTTTATTTGAAAATGGGTATTTTTTAGAGTGTTCCATGATGGGATACTTAGTGAAGTTTTCTTTATCTGTTTTAACTTCATTTTCAAAATTGATATGTAAGAGAGCTACTTTTTCTTCTACCTGGTATAAATCTTAATTGAAAAAGAAATGTATGACATAACTAATAAATGCTTGCTATAAGGCTTACGTAAACAGTATTTTTCCTCGAATTCAAACTGAGAACTACCCCAAATGTGCTAAATTGAAAGAATTGGTTTTTTTTTAAAGTCTACTCATATGTATATCAAAACACACACTGATTATCATAGTAAGCCTTAGAAATGCAACCTTTTTTCCCTATTGTTGATTAACTCTCTCTAGATAAGTGTCTTGGTGTGTAGAATTTATTTTATTTTGCCTAATAATATATTGGAAACTAAATGGTGTCTTAATTTCATGAATACATCCTTATTCTGTGAAAATTAATAACTTGTTATTGATAGTTAAGTTTATTTATGAAACCAGAAACTATAATAGAAAAACAAATCTGTTAGTGAATTGATGCTATTTAAAACTATTTGTCACCCATAAGAACATAGTGTAACTTTTGAAGAAATCTTCATTAGATTCAACAAATAATGGGAGGGGAGATGAGGGGATGTGGGGATATGAAAGACAGTAAAATGAAACAGACATTATTACTGTATGTTTATATGTGACTACATGACCAATATGATTTTGCAACATATACACTCATAAAAATGAGAAAATATATCCCTTTTATGTATGATATATCAAAGTACATAAATGCATCCTACTGTCATGTATAACTAATTAAAACAAATTTTTTAAAGTGTATTTATAGTTACTGGTTCTCTTGTATGGCACGAGAGTATCAAAGTGAAAAAAAAACTTACTAGCTTATATGTTGCTCAGTGAATGGGAACTGGTAGTTTCAGCTGATTGAAAAATTTTAACTCACAACCTGGTTCTTATTTTTAACAGGCTTCTAAATGCTATTACAAAAAAATGTGTAAATGAATAAACAGGTTTTCAATGAACATGTGTTTTAAAAGAGACAGCATATGTTGCATAAAATTCAATAGCTATAATAAAAATCTAATTAAACTTTTATTTGCAGAGCCACTTACAATAAGAAGTCATTTTATCCTATTCTATTTAGGAACCTCCTGTATTCCCAACAAGGATAAAATAACACATAAGATTTGAATTTCTACTGCTTAAAATTGCCAAAAAATTATGAAAATAAGCTGTCTTTTTTTTTTCAACATCTTATAGGATGTTCAAGAAGAGATTTGGGTCAAAATTAGATGAGTTTGAGAGGTTTATTTTTTATGTGATGGCAAAAATTTATTTAGAGATAGCTGATAATAGAATTTGCCATATTTTCCATCATATCTTCTTTGGTCATATGCTTTTTCTTTCTGTTGGCTGAAAATCAAACTGACAGAAGGAAAGCAAGCAAGTGGGGTATTAAATAGCATCAGAGCAAAGAATTTGGACATCCTGTTCATAGTTGTTGGTTCCCAAAGATAACTTCCCTTATCCTGGCTGAACTGTTTCTTTTAACCACCCACAATGAAGCACTTCATTTTCCCCTACAGATCATTTTCACATCAAAAAGCTGTGCTTGCCTGTGCTCTACTTTCCATTCAGTGAACAAAATAATGGTAACCGGGTGTGCAAATTGTTTGAATATGGAAGACATTTTTTAATGTAATGTGGAAGCCCTCGGTGGTTTACTGTCAGACATCTCAGTATGAATGAAACAATTTGCCTTAATAACTGAACCATATAAATTTTTGATACTGCAATAATACTGCAAGCTCTCAGAAATTACCACAGTACATCTTAGCTGTCATGTCACATCATGTAAATTATAGTCATGATGACATGCTTAGCTTGGTTGATTTAATATCTTGCTAAGGAAATGGAAAATTGCAGGGCCTTGTTTGTAAATTCAATAAAGCTTCTTTCCTAAATAGTTGAGGCTAAATTCTTTAGCAGTAATTGCTATTTGAATCAGAGTCATTGCCAGAATCTGACAGAAAAAGTATATCAAGATATTTGTGCATCTGCTTAGATACTGAATTTCATTGACATCCATGACCAGAGGCTGTGGGTGCATAATCGCTCCTCTGCTTTTTTGTGTTAATTCTTAAGTCCAAAAATATGTATGTATATATTTATGAGCAGCTATTAGCTCTTCCTAAATATTTGTATGACTACTTTTCAAACATTTTCCAAGTCACTTGGTCAGAAGGCCAGTTTGCAACAGAAGGGAGAGATGCTGTGCTTATTCTCCTGGAATGGAGATGCCACATGTCCTTTCTTTCTGAGGAACCTAACCCCACATAATAAAAGTGCTCCCACACGAGACACACTTTACTCACATCGAAGTCTGCAGGTTGTAATAAAACTCAAAAATATGAGCCAATATAGTATAGTACCTGTTATCCTCTGAAGCATGTTCATTTTTTTGCTCTCTGGAATAGTAATGTATGAGTGCATGATTATGAGTATGTATGGAAAGTGGATGTGACCCAGAAGAAACTCACACATTTTTATTCTGCCCATTGAAACTACTCCCATGATCTCAACTGTGAATTAACTTCTCAATTGTAATCATGATTTTTTTTCTCACATCTAGGTAAATATTTGGCACAACAGGCAGCTTATTTTTATATAATTTAAACCATCTCATTCTACATAGTCAAGGAGAATTAAGTCATGCATGCACAGGGTTATCCTAGGCAGCATTTTATTTTTGACATGCTTAGCAAATGTTAATGCCTAATGTTTTAAAGCATTTATGTAAGCCTGGAACCAAGCTAGAGGACAAAGAATCCTGCTGGTTTGCTGTAAGCTGTAGCTATTCAGGAACAGTTTGGGAATTTCAGAGTTGGATAATTTACTGCTCTAGTAAACTAAAAGCTACTGAAATACTGTAACAGTCATTTACTTAAGGTTACCCTAGTGGTCTGAAATAGTTAGTGCAACTTCCCAAAGCTATTCCCTGCATCTCTCAAGTTCTCAGAGAATCTGGCTCGCCTGTCTGCTTCTGTTTCTACATTATCATTAAGGTTTGAAATTCTGTCTCTAAACATTATTGAATAAATCTTATGTGATTTGTTATTTACAACATTATTTTATGTTCTACAATATTATGCTTAGAAAAACTTTAAATTGTTCAATGTTGGTGCCAGTAATACCTGTAGCCTAGCTTAAGATGTCTTTATGAGGGCCTCCCAACATAAGAGCATCTGGATTTCAAAAGTCATCTCTGGTGAACTCCTTTGTTGCACTTGCTTGACTTTCAGTTCTACATTGTAGAGTCCAAATTACAGCTGCTATGAATTAGAAGAAAGAGACTAATGTTCAAGATTCACAGGACAGGGTAGCCCTTATCATATAAAAAGAGCTCAACAAATACTGTGTGAATGATGCTTCCTGCTTAACACAATATATATATATATATATATATATATATATATATATATATATATATATATATATATATATATTTATCAAGTTGCTCAGAAATGAATGACCTTTGAATTGAAATTTGTGTGAGTTGAAAGATGATTTCAATCTTGTGTCTAAAAAATTTAAAATCTTCTAACAAGTATTATCCACTTTTTTATTCTTTAGTCTTGTAGTTTGCTTCTGTGACTTCTTTGCTCCACATTCCTCAAGATTATCCAAAAGGGGAGTTCAAAACCCTTTCCTCCATCCATAAATTTCCTCTAATTTAAGTCTTGAATTAATTAAGAAGATCATTATATATTTGGGGAAGGGCATGGACATAAAAGCAAGTGAATAAATCAGCTGTGATTGACTTTTTTATTCCATAAATCAAATCCTATCAGGAATTATTTGAAATGAAGTATGGCCTAGCAGAAGGATTTCTTACTAGAATAAACCAAATGAATTGTTAAGAGAAGATGAGGAAATAAATATCTCATATTGCAAAGTATTATCTAAAAGAGCATTCTAATACTCATATGTATTTTTCTATTTCCACTGTTCTATAAAGAAATGCAATGGCACAAAGATCATTTTTTTAAAAAATTGATCAACTAAACAGGTATTAGGTAGGGGAACATTCAGTTTAATAGGAACTTGGTGGAAAAAGTAAGGGACTTTATTTAAGAGTAATTTCAGTATGAGTTGGTTTGCAACATGGTTGACAAACAAGCTAACAGAGAAACTAGGGCTACATTGGTAGGAGTTCACTGGTCAGAACAAAGGAAGGGAAAGAAGGAAATAAGGAAAGAAGGAAGGAAAGAAGGAAGGAAGGAAGGAAGGAAGGAAGGAAGGAAGGGAAAGGAAGGGAAAGGAAGAGAAGGAAAAGGGAGGGAGGGAGGGAGACTCAGAACCCAACAATGTAAAATTCACCATGTTTAGCATGAAGTAAAAAATTACCAGGTCCATTAACAAGTAGGGCAAGTGACTGAAAGAGGAGATGAAGAGAAAATCGTAGAAGCACCCAGAGGGAAAAATGATACAACATGTACAGAGGAACAAAGAAACAGCAGATTCTTGTCAGACACTATATGCTATGATCCGCATATTGATGTGCGCCCCCCCCACTGAAAATTCATGTATGGAAGCCTTATACCTAATGTAATAGTGTAAAGGGTTGGGGCTCTTTGGGGAAGTGATTACTTCGTTTCCTTGTGAATGGAATCACAGTCATTATTAAGGAGGTTGAAGGGAACTACCTTGCTTTGTCAGTCATGTGAGGACACAGAAAGAAGTTGCCATCTTGGAAACAGAGAGCAAGCCTTTATCAGATATTGAATATGCCAGTGCTTGAGTTTGAAAATACCTATCTCAAGAACCCTAAGCAATACATGTCTATTCTATTGTTTATAAATTACCAGTTCTATGTTATCTAGTTATAGCAGTGTTAATAGACTCCCCATGCAAGCCAAAATATAATACATTCAGTTTGGGGGAAGAAAACAGCAACAGAAACGAACAGATGCTATGAATCCAGCATTTTTTTTTAATCAGACCAAAATATCTTTGAAAAATGGAAGCAAAAATAGACTTTTCCACTGGTATAAAAGCTGGGTAAATTTGTCACAGATCAACATTAGAAGTATTTAGAAAGTTTATATATATACATACACACACATATACACATATACACACATGTCATATATATGTGTGTATACACATATTCATATATATATATATATATATATATATATATATATATATATATCTCATATATGATGGAAATTTGTCCTATAAAAGAAGTATCAAACAAGATAAGTTTTATGTTTTCCTACTGTTGCTTTCTAGCATAAGACCTCCAGCCAGTCATCTCTTTAGCCCCTGAGCCAAGAACCATAATTATTAAATAAATGATTAAACACACAAAGTTGAACTAAAACTTTGAGCACTCCTTCCACAAATGTTTCTGTCTGAAGTTGGAAAACTGAAGACTATACTAAACAAGAGCATTAAACAAACCTTGACCATCTATCACTTATTATCTCAAAACCAAAGAAAGCAAATCCAGTACTGATTTGAAAGCATTTCAATCAATCCTTAAAGTAAACTATGTTTTTTTTTTCCCATATACTTTTCAGTATGTTTTTGACATTCATGTTCCATGTGCAGCTCAGTGGAGAACGTGTGTTGTCCAATTCCATAGGGGACAGACCCTCAATATGCTGCCCTCTCCTACTTGGAGTAGATGAGATGCATCAATAATTGTTAGTGTGACAGTATTATATCATTAATAAACCTAGAGTGGCAAGTATTTTTTACATACTTATTTTTTAAATTGTTCTTTAAGTATTGGTAGTAGAACAAGAGCAATGTAGTAGGGGTGAATGGGCCACAGACATGTACAGAGGAAAGACAATGGAAGGTCAGTGGGAGATGCCAGCAGTCAATTTGCCAAAAAGAGATGTCTGAAACACACCAGTTCCTCACAGCCCTCAGAAGGGACCATCCCTGCTGACAGCTTGAGCTCAGGCTAGGGCTTTTTTTTCTTCATTTTCATGAGAATTAGCTAAAAACTAACATTCGTGTAAGAAGGTGACCTGGTTTTGTTCTATTTGTGGTTGCATTTGATTAGTGTTTTTGTGTGTTTGTGTGTGTGTGTGTGTATGTGTGGTGTGTTTATGCCTACATGTTCATGCTAGTGATTAAAACTTGGGCTTTGCATATGCTAGTCAAGCACTCTGCCACTGAGCTACACTCACAGCCAATATTTTCTTTTTTATTCCTTTCACAGACCTGATATAAATGTTACAGCTCTTCTTTATTAACTTTGTTATCTTGTACACATTCTTTTTAGTCAGTTGAACTAGATATTCATTTTCTGAAAAATGAGGATTCTAGCACCCTGCAGAATCATACAAAACCCTCAAAAATGTCCTTGGCACACAGAAGCTCTTCAATAAATGCACATTGTTTTGTGAATTTCTATAGTTTTATGCTACAGCAATTTATATTGGAAGCAGTCTTCATAGTCTCAAAGACATTTGTTAAGGAACACTTCGTTCCCTGTCTATTCATTGTGGCCTGGCATAGCATCTGGTGGTAAGGGTATCATTACAAATAAAAATGGTCAAAGAGTTCACTTGAGTAAGTAAGGAGATGATATGACTTAACGGCAGCTTCACAGAAAAGGAAAATAATAAATAAATTAGACAACTGTTTGAAATACCTGGAGGGAATTTTGTACTATATTTTGAAGGTATCAAAATTGAGCTAACCTGTATTACTTCATATCTTCCTGAGCAAATGACAAGGGCCCTCTCCTTGCTTCACTAAAGACCTGGCAGTGAGTAGAATTTGAGTTTTCTGACCATCAGAAGCCAACTAAAGAAATAAATTTCACAACTGTAGTTGATGTTCCACAGCAATAATTTGGCAAGTGAGAATGAGGTCATTAAGATGGGCCCAAGCCCAATATGACTGGTGTTCTTATAAAATGGGGAAATTTGGAGACACACACATTGAAAGAACACCATGTGAAGATACAGATGGCCATCACCAAGCCAAGGAGAGAGGCTTAGAACACGTCCTTCCCTCTTAGCCATCTCAACAACTGACCTGCCAATGCCTCAGTTTCAGACTTGTGGCCTCCAGAACTATGTAGCAATAAATTTCTAATTTTTAAGCCACTCAGTCTGTGGTATTTTGGTATGGCTGCCCTAGCAAACCAATACACATAGTAAAGTGTTATTATTTTTAGATCCTATAACTTCTAATTGTGTTATAATATATAGTGAACAAAACACAAATTACTTGATTCTTTAAAGAAAGCATACAAATTTGATAAGAGCAAGGTCAACAGTCCAACAGAAAAATGGACAATAGGGTAAATGAGTAGTACATAGAAAAGGAAATAAAATGAGGTATTAACTATGTGGAACAATGTTCAGCCTGTTTTATAATATAATAACTACACTGAGAAATCATTTGTCATTAGTCATGTAGGGAAGACAACAAAATGGATAACATGCTCTATTATTTATTGAAGGTTTAAAGAGACAAAGCTCCTCATAAATCCCTGGTTGGGATATACATACATCAATGTAGTCCAAGAAAACCAACCTAGAAATCTCCACCAAAGTTACAAACGCATGTATTCTTTATATACTTCTCTTCTGGGAATTTTGCTTACATGTATGTGTGTGTATGTGTGATTGTGTGTGTGTGTGTGTATACACACATGCAAAGTTATTCATTCCACAAATGTGGTAACCACAAAAATATCCATTAGTGAGAAACTGATTTAATGAATTTTGGTGCATCCATGCCATCAAACACTATAAAACTATGAATAAATTAGAAAAAGAAGTTATTTGCATAATAATATAGAATGATCCAGATTATATTTTTAAATGATTAAAAATAGAAGTCTAATAGTATATATGTATCACTACCATTTGTGTTCTCAAGTGGAGAAAAAGATTACGTATTTGGGATTTTAAAGTGATTTTCTATTTAGAGTAACATCCACCATTTGGATTGAGATGAGTTTGTCTCAAAAGACTGTGTTCTATTGCCACACTCAAGAAGAGCATATTGTCACATTTGTAAGATAAGGTATTTGAACTAAACAGTCCTTATTTTTATTTCTAATTTCATTTCTTTCACACTATTGCTTCTCTATTTTATACTTCACTGTAGCAATTGATGTTTTCATGTGATCCTTTAATAAGTATTAAGTGCCCAATCCCATCTGCTAAAGAGTGGTTAGCATGCTTAATTAATCACAAGGATTCCAGTAGCGCTCTTCTCTTTCCAGACTTTTTCAGGAAATTCTCTTATTGTCAGCAGGGCCTGTTGGGGAAACATAAAACTGGCATTTGTATTCCTGATGTCTTCTCATCACTTCCAACAGTAGCAGCTGAGTAAAAGCAGGTGCTCTCTTGCCTTACTTTTTCTAAATCTTTCGCTCTGTTACCTGGGTCTGAAATTTCATGCAGTTAAAAATCTAACATTTGCCACATTGAAAAGGGAGCTATGTGATAGGACCCCAATCTGAAATGTGATGAATTATTAAACAGGTAGTTTATTGGGTGATTGAAAATTACCTGCAAAAGAGTGCTTATCTCCTTGAGGCACATAGAAAGCTGAAGGAATTCAGCCAATTAGACTGACTCTTTTCAATGAGTTGTGACCTATCAATGGTAATAGCTTATTATGATGATAAATGAACCCATCTCTCAAACTGAAGCCTGAGTACACACTTCAGCAGTTTCCTTGAATCATGAGGCCATTACCTCTCAGCTTCAGATCGACAGCAGTGACAACCATGGGAGCAGAGAGCATGCATGACTAGACACAGATGATTGTTTTACTCAGATGAATATATTTACAGCTATTTCCAAAGAAACAGGCCCTCTTTGTGCCTTGTGTGTTTATACCTGAAATATTCACCATATAATTCTTCCTTCATTAGGAAGAAATCCCCTCCCCAGCTATAACATTCTCAGATAGCTAGATTTGGGTATTTTGAAAGCATTTGTGGTTGGTTTGTTGTCTACAGTATTTGGATATCCCATTCTTATTGGTCTTTTGGTTAGGTAAAAATACAGAATAAAATTAGCTTCTTACACTGAAGATAAAAGTAAATATGAATAAGTGTGATTTTGGCAAGAAAATAATTTTACCCATTAAATTTCACGGTTTATTTTTGATGTGAGTTGGGGAGACTACACAGAGACTCCTTTTTCTGCTCTTTTTTTTTTTTTTTTTTTTTTTTTAATTTTTTATTGTGGGTTGTTCAAAACATTACAAATTTCTTGACATATCATATTCCACACTTTGATTCTAGTGGGTTATGAACTCCCACCTTCACCCCATACACAGATTGCAGATTCACATCAGTTACACATCCATTGATTTACAAATTGCCATACTAGTGTCTGTTGTGCTCCGCTGCCTTTCCCATCATCCACCCTCCCCCCTCCCCACCTCTCCCCTCCCCTCCCCTCCTCTCTCTCTACCCCCTCCACTGTATAACCCTGAGGGTCTCCTTCCATTACCGTGCAATTTACCTTCTCTCTCCCTTTCCCTCCCACCTCTCATCCCTGTTAAATGTTAATCTTCTTCTCCTGTTCTTCGTCCCTACTCTGTTCTTAGTTACTTTCCTTATATCAAAGAAGACATTTGGCATTTGTTTTTTAGGGATTGGCTAGCTTCACTTAGCATAATCTGCTCTAATGCCATCCATTTCCCTGTTTTTAAGGATCAATAGTTTAAAAATCACACAATATAAAAAAAAATAGTTTTGGGTTTTTATTTTAAAGAAATGTCAAAGGTTCTTGGAAATAATTATAGATGTTTGATAATTTCCATGTGCTATTACAACAATTTCTGGTGTTAGGAGAATTAGAAATGACTAATAACAAAGTATAGTCTTCTGATTCTTATCAAGTATTCGACAGATGTCAGTTGCCAACTTGATAAAAATATCCCTGAAAAAAAATCTGTTAGTTAGTCAAGCAAAACTAAGTTTTGAAATTAATACAGGGTGGGAGAACAGCACTTCCACAAGACTATAACAGCAGCTCAGAAGGTAAAGATGAGGGTTGATATTTATGAGTTTTAGGGAAAACAGGTAATTTCAAGGCAGCTCTTGCATTATGGAAAACTCTTTGGGATTCAGCAGAATTTATGGCACAATAGCTTGGCATTTGTCAGCAGGGTAAGGCAAGGGTCTTTAATCAAGTATTAAAGAGTCTGCTATTGGTCTATAACTAAGCTTTTTTAGATGGTTCATAATCCAGGAACAAAGTTGTTTTTGAAATTATTCACAGTATTTCTTTTTTTTTACAATGATATTTGGAAGTTATGTTACCCCCAGCCTTGTTTGATGAAGTAACAAAAATTGGAGTTGACTTTCATTTTTACAGATAGCTGTGTGACTGTAGTACAGTTTACTTGGCATTTCTGTGCCACTGTTCCTCATGCATAAAATGGAAATAATTATTAATACCTACTTCATTGAGTTTTTGTAAGGATTAAATGAACCAATGGATATCCAGCACTCAAGATGTACCTGAAAAATAATAAGTTATTATTATTAACTCCAAACTGGAATTTACTTGAGGTCAAATTTTATTTCATTGGGACTTGAGAAAAGCTCGCCCCACTAGAGAGATGGTGCAGGCATGTGATCCAGTGTCTCTGGAGGCTAAGCAGGAGAATTGGAAGGTCCAGCCCAGGATGGACAACTTAGTCAGACCCTGTTTCAAAATGAAAAATGAAAAGGGCTGGAGATGTAGCTCAGTGGAAAAGCACCCTTGACTTCAATCTCCAGTACAGGAAAAAAAAAAAAAAAGAAAGATAGAAAAGAAAAACTCCTGTCCCCACCCCCCTGACATATACATCATGGAGGGGTGAGGAGGAAGGAGGGAGGAAAGATAAGAAGGAAAGGAAGGGAAGGGAAGGTATAGGAGAGAGGGAAGGAATGGAAAGGAGGATAGGGAAGAAGGGAAAGAATGAAGAAATAGAGCAGGAAGGGGAACAGGACAGGAAGAATCTGATGATAAATAATTTCGGAGGGTATTTTGATTTACAAAGTAACTGTCTATCAGGGCCTCCCTTAGCCCAAATCTATTAAGAAATGGCATGGTCTGAGAGTAAATTACTTTTCTCTACAATTTCATCTGGGGCTGGATTTGAAGTGATCATCAGCCTCAGTGTTCTGGAAAATTCCTCTATAATGAAATGAACTGGAAATAACTCAGAGGCATAAAATTTTTCAGGCAATTGAAGGTCCTCCAGGTCATTTAGTGCTTTACGCTTGTTTTTGCTCATATCGGAGGGGATAGAAATGAATAGGGTGTTGTTCTTCTAATATCAAATCATTTTAAATTAAGATGTGATGGTTTTATTTAAAAGTAAAAATGATAGGAAAGGCAGCAGAATACAACAGACACTAGTATGGCAATATGTAAATCAATGGATGTGTAACTGATGTGATTCTGCAATCTGTATATGGGGTAAAAATGGGAGCTCATAACCCACTTGAATCAAATTGTGAAATATGATATATCAAGAACTATGTAATGTTTTGAACAGCCAACAATAAAAAATTAAAAAAAAACAAAAAAAGTATAAAAGTAAAAATGTTCTATTTTGCTCTTTCCTTCAAAACAGGCATACAGTTAGAATTTAACTATCGTAACATCTAATATTATTTCTGCTCTTGATCAGAAACTTTTGAAATTTTACCCAGAAAATGATAAGACAGTTTAATGCATCTTATTTGGAGGATGATGGGTAGGATGAGTGTTTGAAATAAGAAAGCATTCCAGTTGTGCCAAGCTCACAAACTTTTTGTCCGATGAAAGAAAACTAGGTAAATGAAATGTTAACTGTGCTGCAAATGAAACCACCACAGCTTGATTCCATAAGCTTAGAGGGGATAGGTTTGACTCCATGTCCCTGACTCACACAGTACATTAACTTTAAAGAAGACAAGCCAGGGGAAGGGGCAGAGCAAAGCCATTGAATTAATGCCTTCTTTTAACATCAAATTATAGCTGCCACAATCTCTTAGGGGTGGTGCTCAGTCTGCTTTGCACCAGTCATCTGGAGTCCACTAAACTTGGCAACTGTTGGCCCTTATTCTGGCTTCACTCAGAAGATGTGGGCAAATCTACATTTTTAAACAACACACCCAACCATTGATTCACCTATAAAATTTTGACAGCTACCCTTTTGTGATTACTTTATAAACTGACTGATGATTAATTATCTGTAGATAGTTTTGGATACCTAGGCTTTCCAAAGTTTAAAAAAAAAAGTTGCAACATGCCCTAATCTGAATTCAGAGGTTGACTTTCTTATTTAATAGCTTAGCATGCACAATGGAATCCTAAAATAGCCCCTTCTTAGCCACCTCTGAAGACTATGTGAATCCAGATTTATCATCAATCTCATTACAAGAGAAGCTTGTGCTTGCATGTGCGCGCGCACACACACACACACACACCTACGCATACTCACAAAACACATTCACATAGTAAAAAAATTAGGTTCACAAAACAGCTGTTTTATAATAGGAAGTCTAAAATGCATTGCAATTAATATTTGGAAAGAGGAAAAAAGGAAACTTGGCAGGACCAGAATATTATGTCTGGACTGGGAACAGTTTCAGATTTTAGAAGAGTTTCCAGCTCTTCCTGAACATATTAATGGTTTTTCTGATGGAAGTCTTCTGCCTGCTTACCAAGTGTCAACACAAGTAAGACCCTCAACTTCAGAGGGCCTCATTTCTTTAGAAATTGAGAGGTTATAATTTCTTAGCAACAGAAACTGTTTTTTAAACAAACTTTTAAATAAGATATCCAAAACAAGGAAAACAAACCAAGTGGATGAGAGGGCCAGTGCTGATTACATCAAAAGATGCAGATGATTCTGGTTACATGGGAGATAGGGATGGTGCTAGATACTTGGGAGAAAGGGATGGTCCTGTTTACAGCAGGCCACAGGCAGTGGCTGGTTATAGGGTCTGAGAGTTTTGGTTCACATGGGAGATAGTGTTGGTGATTATTACAGTGGTTGAAAGGGCTGGTTTTAGTTATTGTGAGTTACAGAGGTAGGAACCCCTACCTGCATTCATATCCCCCATGGTTTCATCTCATTTTCCTACATGAAACTTCAGTTTTAGAGAAACGTGGCTTGAAAATACACAGATCAAGTGAATTAATAGGTCTTCTGAAGATTCAAAATTCTGTGATTCTAACACCAAATAGAAGCATATACTCAGTTGACTACTAACAAGGAAATAATAACTCTGCAAACTATGGTAGAGGGACTACATGACAACGATTGAAAAGAAAAATATTTTACCCTGCTGAGCTGCTGTCCGTATCCAGATGTGCTGATGAAACATAAGCCCAGCCATAGAAAATGTGGGATGTGTCAGAGCAAAGCAACTAAAATGATTCAAGACACTGAGGACATATCATTCCTTAGCTAGATTACAGCAAAAAGCCATTGAACTTTCTTTGCAACTCTAGCCTCCCAACTCTTAAATAGTATTCACACACCTGATGGAGGGAATCTTATCAAAGCTCCAATTTCATTACCTCTGTCCCTTTTTGAAATCTCATTGTTGAAAGCATACAGCAAAAGCCGAGCACCCACTTCAGATTTGTAAGTCTCTTGGAGGTCAAGAAGGAAGCTGGGATCAACCATTAAAATGCCCCAAAACATCCAGTGCTTGAAGGCATTCCCATGTCACAACAGCTTTTTTTGTCTGGAATTTCCACCTTATCATTTTCCTGATTGATTAACTTTTATGCAGTTCAAATATTGACTTGTCTACTAAACTTTTCTGACTCTATCTCCCAGCTCTAGGGGAGTTCAGGCTTTTCCTGGGACCTCCTACCACACAGTATGAAGAAATATTCCTTTTTGACTCTCTCAATAAACTAAGTTCCTGGAGGATTACCAATGAATTCTGTTTACTGTCTCTCCAGAATCCAGAAGATTGCTTTAGACATCATAGGAGTTCAAAAACTCCTCACTGAGCAAATAAATGGACGCACCATGTGAACAGCTATTGTTTGTTTCCATAGAAGATGAGCAATAGAAAATATAGGCAGAATTATTTTAAGTAAAAAGAATTTTGAAAATGTAGGAAAAATACTTAATTGGAATTTATTCAAAAATTCCTGTCTAGATTTTCAAATATTTAAAATATATATATTTTTGGGGGGGGATCAGAACCAGCCTAAGTAGTTTGCCAGATTCTTTTCCAGCCCCCAAATTTTATGAGCCTGTTTAGTATTGTGGATCAGGAGGAAGTTAAGATGTTTTGTGTATTTACATACAAACAAAGAATTTCAAGACTGGAAAGAACTTGAGCAGTGCTCTATTAAATGGTTTTCATTTCACACTGTATTCTGTGTGAAATGATTTTCACATTGTGTTCTTTGTGGTCCTATGGTAGGAGGTAGGATAGAGCAGATAAGGATTCTCCTTCCTTCTTAAGCCAGAGTATTTTTATCTGTTTTGCATATTGACAATACACGTGATGGAATATGGAAACTGAGACCCTCCAAGAGATTATGTCACTTGGACAAAGTATATAGCATCTCCAGAGGCCAGACAGAACATTAGATTTATGATTTCCTGTCATCTACTGCAGATCTCTTTTCATTTTTCTATGCAAACAATAAAGGCTATTTATGTTGTGAATAGGTAGGTTAAAAATCAAGATACTTGTTTTCAAACATTAATTTTAGTGTTTATGTCATCAAATTTAAGAATTGGTTAGCAGAGTTTAATTTTCTTTTACTTAGGAAGCAGCTGCATTTCAAGATAATAAAATAAACAGATACAATAATATTTGGTCAGCTGTGGCTTTTAATTTAAACATTTGATTTAGTGTTGTTTAGTCTACTGGATTCCAAATTTTTCTCTGCAAGAGAAGTGTATGCATTTCAAATGTTTATTGTGGTGTCCTAGATCTGGCTGCCTTTATTCTTCTGGTCCCCTGAGCAGACATGACATTGCTTTGGCAGCACATATTTTATACTACACATATAACTTTCATAATATAAATTTTCTGGTAGAAGTGACAAATGTGATTGGCCATTGTCATCCTTATTGTCTCCTTAGTGCCTTTTCCAGGATGTCATTTGGAATTCTTGGTGTATAACCTTCTCAGATTGACCTTCCTCACTTGGTAGTATGCATTTAAGTTTCTTTGAATCTTTTCACAGCTTAATAGCTCATTTATTTTTAGTTCTGAATAATATGTCATTATTTGAATGTGCCACAGTTTTGTTGTCCATTCACTTACTGAACGACATTGGTCTGCTTCTGAGTTTTGGCAATATGAATGAAACTGCTGTAAGCACTTGTACGCTGGTTTGTGTGCATGTAACCTTTTAGCTTGGTTAAATTCTAAGGAGTATGATTTATAGACTAAATGGTAAGAATGTGTTTAGCTTTGTAAAAAACTACCAAGCTGTCTGCCATTTGCTGTACCATTTTGCCTTCTCATAAGCAATGAGAACCCCTGCTGCTGCACATGCTCACCAGCATTAGGTGCTGTTAGTGTTTTATAATTTGGCCCTTCTAATAGGTGTATACTGATATGTTGATCTCATTTGCAATTCCCCAATGATTGATGATGTCCAGATCTTTTAATGTGTTTATTCACCATCTGTATATAATCATTGATGGGGTGGCATGTTTTTGCCCATTTTTAATTGGGTTGTGGATTTTTTTATTACTGAGATTTGAGAGATTTTTATATTTTGGAAAAAGATTTTTGTCATCATCTTTGAGCACACATTTCCTCCAAGTTTATGGAGTGCCTTCCCATTTTCTTAACAGTCTTTCACAGATTACATGTCTTTTGATGTTGACAATTTCAGCCTATCAATTTTTCTTCTATAGCTCTTGACTCAAGGTAATTTAGATTTTTCTCCTGTGTTATCATCCAAGAGTTATTTGTAATTTTGAATTTTATATGTTTCATTTTGAGGTTTATAATCTATTTTCTGTTTATTTTTATGAAGAGTGTAAGATCTGTGTCTAGCTTTATTATTTATTTTTGTAAGGGGTATTCATTTGTTCTAACACCATTTGTTGAAAAGATTCCCTTTTATCCATTGGATTACCTTTGATTCTTTGTCAAAGATCAAATGAGTGTATTTGTGTGGGTCCATTTCTGGGCTCTCTATTCTATTCTGTGATCTATTTTTTTTTCACCCTTACTATACTGTCTCGATTGTGATAGATCTATAATAATTCTTATCATTGGGTAGTATCAGTTCTCCAACTTCATTCAATATTCTCCAGTGTTGTTGTAGATATTCTTGGTATTCAGCACTCTATAAAAACTTTAGAACTAGTAGGTTGATATCCACAAAATAACTTGTTTGATTTTGGTTGGTATTACATTGAGTCTACATTTCTTAGCTGATATCTTAGCAATACTGAATCTTCCTATCCATGAATATGGAATATTTCTTCATTTACTTGTTTTTTTCCTTGAGTTTCTTTCATAAGTCTAATATATTTTTTGTTAGATTTACATTTAACTATTTGGGGGGATGGTGCTAATATAAATTATATTTTAAAATTATTTTTGCATGTATAAAAGAAACCAATTGACTTTGTATCATTCCTTTCTTTTTTTTTTAAAATAGAATCAAGTGACTTAGAAATTGAAATTTTTTCTCTAAGTTGAATATCTTGAAAATTCCCAACTTCGTTCTGAGAAATATGATCTTTACATCTCAAGGATATGGATAACACACTACTTCCAAAATCCATGTAAGACATAAGTTCTAAAAACCTAACACCTCAAGAAGTTTTTCAAAATCATAATTTGGGTTTCTAGTGGCTTCAGGAACAGTATGTGGAGTATATTAGCAGCAACTATGGGCCACTCTCAAAGCTTCTGAGTTGTAGCCCTCTTCATATACAGGGTGGTTTTTTCCCAAGCAAGAAATAACTACAAGTAGCTTTGCCACATAGGGATATATATTTCTTAAACTCAGCCAAAGAATGATGGTACCAGAGAGACCAAAGTTTCTTTTTCAGTACTTAGTGAAATTCTTTCCACCCATATTCTTTGACACTTCATCTGTAAAATGAAGATTGTGTTATTTCATAGAATTATCATGATGTTTTAATATTAACACAACAAACATTTGGTATGTAATAGGAACTGAATAATTATTAACCTCTTTGCTTCTGTTTGAGATTTTCCAAAGAATAAAATCTTGATTTGGAATTCAAGATTCTCTGTTAGATTCCAGTAGAGAAGGTGAATCTGAGGGAAGACATATTTGTCACATTTCCTACTTTGATTGTTACGGGGATAGTTTGGTGTTTAAATAGCTTTTCAACCAGATATGTGGAGGGAGATGATTGCCAGAGGATCATATTTAGACTCTATCTCAGTCAATACCTCCCTTCTCTGTTTTTTTTAAAATTACTATAGTAGTGACTATAAACAAATTGCTATCTATTGATTCATTGTGAACAGAGACAATAATGGTTGACTATGCCTTACTGTGCAAGGCAAAAATGAGTTTAATAGGGATGTAAATCATGAATCAGAAAGTAAAATTTGCTTTACACATGATGGATAACCACAAAGAAACTTGAAAACACAAACTCTGATTATACAAGTACAGTAACCTGCAGCTACATTCTACAAAATAAACACCATTGTAGCAACAGATACTTTATCATTTATATTTTATGAACACTATTCTCCTTTGTTTTTATGTCATTTAGAGGGTAGAAGAACATCCTCGAGGGTAAAACATGCCTTTCATACATTAGGGTTGCCTAGAGCATATTCTGGCACATTATATAAATATTAAGTAATCTTTATAATTAAAATGATGTTCTTTGGAATGAAGATGGAAACACATGGTTATCTGAATAGCCTTGAGCTAGTTTTTCAATAAGTAGATCTTTACTTTTCTAGAATATGTAATGAATCATGCTATGTTACAAGTAAATATTAATTAATAGTGAAAATTCAAAGAACATTTTCTTGGGATATGTGATAATCTATTTACAACAAAAGGTATTTGTCATGATAAATGCTCGTCAGTAAAGGCTATATCAGATACATTTTTATTCATAAAGAAAATTTTTATTTATTTTTAATACAACAAATATTTACTTAAAAAGTAAAAAGAACACTAGTATAATGTGAAAATCTTAATATTTTAAATATGATACATGATTTTTGTTGAACAATTAGGAAATACTTTCAAATTATCAAAAATACTCAAAAGGGGTTGCAATTATCAGAAATACATATTATACCCAAGACGTATTAAGGCCTTTGTTGTGAAAATTAGGTTTCATAGCAAGAAAATAGTCTGTTTAATTATGTTCTTCAAATATAGGTAAAGACAGGGAGTGTGTTTTAAACACAAAATATGCATTTTTAGAATCTCAAACTCATATTTCTTTTTCACATACAAATCCCAATGTCTGGTTTCTACATAGTCTGTGTATGTAAGATTTGTAATTATGTTACTTATGTAAATGCACATGATTTAAATTGTTTGGTCAATCTTTCAATTTTTTTTTTAAGCAATTACCTGCTCACTTTGTGTTGAATTCCTTTTAAATCAGAAAAGTGAGTATTAACAGGGTACCTTCAATATGTCTACCAAAGGGGCTGGGGATGTGGCTCAAGTGGTAGCACACTTGCCTAGCATGCATGAGGTACTGGGTTCGATCCTCAGCACCACATAAAAATAAACTAAAGATGTTGTGTCCACCAAAAACTAAAAAATAAATATTAAAAAGTTCTCTGTCTCTCTCTTTGAAAAAAAAGAAAATGAAATAAAGATATTGTGTCCATCTAAAAAAATAAATACTTAAAAAAAATGTCTACCAAAGAGCAATGCATAACTCTATCCAAAGGAGCTTTCTCCTATAAACGTTACCTATGGTATTTTCCATAGATGGAGATCATCTCTTATCAAGTTCTGATCAAATTAGATCTTTTTCTCATTTGAAACACTCTGCTCATTTTAAATAGAAAACACTTCCTCCTTTGAAATAAGATCACTGGAAAATCTGGCTGAGACACTTTTGAATATTTTTAACAGAAAGTAATGATAAAAAAACTTAATATCAAGAGATTCTGGGAAACCCTAGTGCCTAATCTATTCTAGAATGTCATTCATGGACAGAACTTTATACTTAAAGACTTGGGACAGTTCAGCCTCTACGGCTTTAAGATACAATTCTGAAGTTAGGTACAAATGGATCTTGTAAAGTTTCACAAAATTTCTCTCAAAGTCACTTGTGAAAAATAAGATTGGGCCAATAGCCAATAGTTTGTATTTTGGTCTCCTGCTGTGAACCTAGTAGAGCAAAGAGGTATCTTTCTCCCTTTGTTCCTTCAGGATGCACAAAGGAGGAGACAGTGGCTACGTGTAGTACAACTTGTATCATCCCAAAGTCAAAGGCTTTTTGCTCACCTTACTAAATTCTCCAGAATTCACTGATCTGTTTTTTTTTTTTTAAATACAGAAACATCAACTTTTCATTACCATAGCAGTCATCACATATTTTAATGCAAGTACAGAAAGTGTAAGTAATGAATCAAAACTTGAAGCAATGACATATAAAGTATAAACTAGATTAAGACAGATAATATACCCAATTCATTATTCCAGATGACACTAAGAGCAGCTTTGCTACCACAAGTGACATCCCAATTAACTCAATATATCAAAACATAAGCACGTGCATATTTTCAGTAAAATACTAATGATATTCCGATTGAAATACTTTATCATGAAAAAATTGATTTTGTTCAGTGTTTTTACTCCTTTGGGTTTTAAAGTTCTTGATGGAAAGAATGATGTTTTGTTCCTCTTGTGCTTACCTTCCTTCCCTATGCATGCTTCCTTTAGACATAATAGGTATTCAATACAGTTTATTATAGTCAATAGAACTTTGTACATCATGGTTTATAAAGTTTGACATACACTTGATATACTCATGCAATTTATAAAGCCTTTCTGAAAACTGGCTAAATTATAGCTATTTGTTAAAATTCTGGGGAAATTTTATAAATTAGAGGTAAACTACTTCTCCAATATAAGATAGCTATAGGCTCTAAGTTAAAATAATGATTTTCCTCATTCTGCAATAACATTCATTAAATTTCTAATGTGATTCTGTACTTTCTGAAAAGTGATTATGATGAAGAGATCTCAGCTATTATACAATTGTCATTTAGTCATAGGTAAAACAAATGAGAGAATTACAGTGAAAGCATTTTTATTAGAGGAAAGATGAAACCACTCTTTAAAAACATTTCAGTGTTATTCATTTTCCATATTTTATGTTGAATGAAAGAATATGGACAGATAATGTTTACATTGGCAGGTTTTTAAATTTAGATAAATGTTAATACTTAAATACTTATTATCAAACAGTACCTATCATTCATTATTCAATTTATTAAATGAAAAATTAATATTATTAAATATTTATATGTAAGACCTCAAACTAACATATTTCATAGTGAAATAATGGTTTGGATAGCCATTATTTAACAGTTTTACATTACATCACAAATTCCTGATATTTTGCTGATTTTCATGAGTTTGAGTTAAGACACCATAAGAATGCCCTAAATGTTTGGCAAAATATATGGGTTAAAAAAAAATCCAAATCAGACATCTCTAAAGTCCAGGAAGTATGTTTGCCATAAGAATGCATATAAAGGAATATTAGATCTTTCAATACTTTCAAGTGGATATCTGGGGGCAAGAAGATCTTAGTGCAAGAGAAAAGCACATGTACAGGTCCTGACAAATAAATGTGAATGGAATCTTCACAGAATAAGGGGTACAGGAAGAGAAGAACAGAATAAAATGAGGAGGGAAAATATGTTTTAGGCCTTTGGGCCAAGGTAATTAATGTCTTCATATTTTCTCACAGTTTGAGCATGGAAATACATGATCTGACTTGTGTTTTAACAGTCAAGTGATCAGTGCGCTGAGAATAGGCTGAAAGGAGTCAAGAGAGATAGGGAAGCCAGTTAAGAGACTTTGTAATCAGCCAGTCATTAGATATAATATCTTGGATCAGAGTTGTGGCAGTGGAGGTGTTTAAGAGTGGTTTTATTTTGTATGTATTTTAAAGATAAAGCCAAAAGGAGGTACTGACAGTTTGGCTATGAAACTTGAAAGACAAAGTCAAAGATCATTTCAAGATTATGAGCCTGCTCCACTGAGAGAATAGAGCCAATGATTTAGATGAGGAAGATTTTAGAAGAGCATATTTTGGAGAAAAAAAAAATCAGTGGCTCAATTTGGCTAGTTAAATTAAGTTAGAAAAGACTACTAAACATGTAAGTGGAGATGTTAAAATGGTAGCATACAACTCCGAAATTCAGTGGGAAGGAGCTAAATTGAAATTTTTTTTTAAATGTTGTCATTAATATAGATGTCAGTAAAATCAGAAGAACAGATGAAACAACCAAAAAATAAAAAAAGTAAATATAAACAAGAGAAGAGATCTGAAGACTGAGATGGTGGCAATCTCTGATTTAGAGAATAAGAAACTGAGAAGGAATCAGAAATAAAACTAAAAAGGAGTACTCAGAAAGGTAAAATGAAAACCAAGATGCTGAGGTTCTGAAAGTCAAAAGAGTTAACTGATAGTGATCAACTCAGTCAAATACTATTGAGGGATCAAATAAAATAAGGAATGAGATGTTGAGAGTACACTTTCAGTGGAGTGATAGGGGCAAACACTTGACTGGAATGGACTGATGAGAGAATAAGGAGAAAGGATATTGATCCATCAAGTATAGCCAGCTGTTTCAAGAAAACAAAAAGAACACAGCTGATTTTAAGTGGATTGAGTGGTACTGAGATGTGTGAAATGCTCTCTTCTGTTGGCCTTTATATTTCTAGAAAAAAATAGAAAGTGAGCATGAGAATATGGGAGGCAGATTTTGGAGCTGTGCAAAGAAAGGAAAAGGGGTAAAAGAGTATCCAAGAACATAGGAGAGAAAATGGACCATATAGGATTAAGGATCCATGTCAGTTTAATCATCTCAGATGGAAAATGGTGTTCCATAGAAGGCAGTACATGTTTCGTCAGATATTTCCAACTCAACAATTCCAAGTGTGGAAGAAGGTAGACTAGTAAATTTAATTAAGATCGTGGATTACCCAACAAAGTACAATGAAAGTAAAGAGGGCCCAGGGAGCTGAGATTGAGTGCACTGGAGGGATCAAAATGATTGACCATGGAATTCAATATGGTGGTGGAAAATCCTCAGGCCATACCAATTTCCATTTTCCCCCTGCCTTCCAAAATGCTAATAGTGTTTTAGACAAGACAAGTTTTTGTTTCATGGGACTATAAAAAGCATTAGAGAATGTTTAGTATCCTGGCTCATTTCACCACAAATTAAAGGAACAATAAGTAATCTTTGACAGCTTTTAAGTCCATTATGGTTTTACTTCATTGAAATGAATTTTTTTATGTGCCTCCCCAGTGAGGTAATCAATCTAACATTAAAAGCCTTTGCAAACACAAAAATAAGTCCAACTATCTACTTATTATAACTAGTACAAGATAGAGGTCAGTGAGGAGAAGTTAACTTAACATTCTGAAATTATACTTAACTGGACTTACAAGAATTTCTATCATTCATTTACCTGGTTCTGTTTGTTAGGCTTAAATAATAATAGAAATAACTGGAATGTATTGAGCATTCAAATGAGAGTCTGGAATGCATCAAGTGTTCATAATGCTGATTATTCTATTACCTAATTTGATCTTTTCACAGTGGTCTGAAATATGCTTTTTTCATTTTTTCCATTTATAGTAAACTGCACAAAAATGAGCTAATCACTTGAAGAAAGAACTGTATGGTATGGTTGCTCATTTTAACCCGGATGTGTTGATACTGGATGGTTTCAGGTTGCTAAGGCAGCACTGTTGGAATCCACCTTTTTCTTAGAAAAAACACTTTATTCTTTTATGCTGTAGATCTTCAAACTGCACAACTTCTTCCTTTCTCTTTCCACATTGATGACTAAAATTGAAAGCTTAGATTTTTTTTTTTTAATACAAAACAATCTAGGGGAACATATGCCCTCCAAAAGATTATTTAGCATATATTACACATCAAATTACTTAAAAGCTTCAAAAATTTTTGAACTTCTAAAATGGCGTGTCATTCCATATTGGTGACATTTGTTAACCAATAAAAAGATGTATTTTGCATCCATGTAGCTACCATCAGTATATTTGCCGAATATATATGTAGTTCTAAATATACTGCAAAAGTGATATAAATATATAGTGGTCACTTATGTCCCCTTGATCGAAACTATATTATAAAATGTTCTTTTCCTTTAGCTCAATAACCTAAAAAACAGCTATTTTAAAAAGACATTTTCTTGTTTGGCAGAATAGTATCACCATATACCACATGTACAATATGGTCCTAATTTGTGTGTATATGTGCTAAGCTTAGAAAAGTCACTTTAAGTTTTACTGAATTTATTTTGGAGTTTAACTCTTACTTCTGACATAATTTATATTCCAAGGAATTCTCAGCTTCTCCCTGCCTGAAACTCAGCAAAATGACATTAGATAGAGAAAGGTGTATGCTCTTATTATAGCAGTATCTGCTAGGACTGCAGTGCTATTGCTAGAAGCCTGTCAGAATTTTCAATGTGAACCTTCCTTCTCTAGGTGTTATGATTTAATCTGCTAACTTCTATTACTCCCCAAGAACTGTGCAGCCATCTCATATCTTTGAACAAATCAATATATGCACATTCCTATATCCTTCTCCATATCGACCCCCACAATTATAATTGTATTACTTCAAAATTGTCATCCCAGCAACTGATTCTAAATGAGAATTCTGGGTCTACTTGCAGAACTGGTGGCTAGTGAACTCCTCATGTGAATTTATTTATATCATTATATTGATTAATAGTGATTAATATATGTGGTAGAGTAAAGAATGTGCCCTTGAAAAAAAAATTTTGCCCACATCCCCATCTCCCTAACCTGTGTGTGATGTAGCAAAAGGGGCTTTGTGAATATGATAAAGTTTTAAGGCCTTAACATAGAAAGATTGTCTTGTATTATCCATGTGGATCTATCTAATTACGTAAAGTGTTCAAAGTGGAAGAGAAAAGCTAAAGAGGGGCTTAGGGTGATATGATAGTAGAAAAACAAGAAGGTATTTTTTTTCCTTTTTTTAAAAATTAGTGCATTGTGATTATACAAAACAGTGGGAATTGTTGTTCCATATACATACGTTAATACAATAGAACATACAGTAGAACAATATAAATTGGTCATTTTAATTCCCCAGTACCTTCCTTGTTTCTTCCCTCTCCCTTCCTCCTATTCCCTTTTTATATTCTACTGGTCTAGAAGTAGGGATTTAAAGAAGGAAAGGCACTTGATCTGCTATTGCTAATCTTAACAATGGAGGAACCTGTGAGCAAAGGAATGCAAGCTACCTCTAGAAGCTGGCAGAGGGTATTGGCTGACAGCCAGCAAGGATACAGGAACTTCAGGTCTGTAACCACAGAACCTACAGCCTGAGTGAGCAAGGAAATGGATTCTCCTCTAGAAGCTCCAGAAAGCAATGTATTCCTTCTGACATTGGAATTTTAGTAATTTTAACCAGAAGATCCATGTTCAAATCCTCATCGGTAGAACTGTAAAATTTGTAATGTTTTCAGCTTCTAAGGTTGTTGAGAAGCAATGGAAAACTTTTCTAATACTATCTGGATACTAATACCATACGGATACTTTCTTCTTTGAATACAGGAAGTGAGATGTATTTCATGCACAAAACTGGGAATTGTAAAACCATAGAGGTTTCATGGTATCTGCCCCTTTTCCCTCTTTCCGCTTCACTGAGAGCTTTGAAAAACTGGTTTGAAAACTTATTCTAAGAGAGAAAAAAAGCTATAATTGGAAATGAAGGAGAGATATTTTGGAGGAAAATACAGTAAGACAAATTGTAATACAGGGTGGAGGAAGGGCTATTTTCTCCCACCTGTAATCAAGAGGGGTTTTGATACCTTGGAGGTGAAGGGCAGATTTGCCTGAAATGGGATTCTCTATGCAAACACCAATAGCTGAGTAGTGGAGAGATATCTTGGTGAGGGGCCAGAACAGATTTGCTTTGAGATTGAAGGTACCTAAGAACTACCTTTATTAGACAACAGTGTTAATGAGACTGCATTTCTATCTACAGAATTGTGAGCTGTAGATATATGCATATTATATAAAAATACTACATTTATAATTAGAAGAGCCACAAATAATTAACATCCAAATATTCCATTTAAATGATGTCTACACAGTTCTACACATGTATATTGAAACTCAAAAAGTGAATCATTCATTGTAATAATTTGCCCAATCCAGTTTGAGTGTTACATAGAAGTCCATCTGACGGCATCTCATTGTGCTAACTTTGTGAGTTTTTCTATCTTTTTTTTTTCTTGTGTCAGGGATTACCAGCCCTTTTAAAAAATTTTTAATTAGAGAAAGAGTCTCACTAGATTGTTTAAAGGCCTCACTAAGTTGTTGAGTCTTTGAACTCATGATCCTCCTGCCTCAGCCTCCAGAACACTGTGATTACAGACATGCCACTACTCCAGCAAGTTTTTCACTTTTATCACAGAGTTCAGATGATCAAAATATCACAATGAAAAATAGGACATAAGTTAAAAAAAGACTAATAATGGTATTTCTCCTTTTTCTGGTATAAGAAATCCATTAACATGGAGCTAGTTTAGATTGCATGAGTACATTTTATTAAAGCACAAAATGTTTATCTGGATGGGTCTATTTCATGAACAGTTGTGAAATCAAAACTACATTTTAAAATTAAGTTATGTCATTGTGAACACCAAAGTTAATATGCTCATTGCTAATATGCAGGTTCTTTTGTGCTGCTTAGAAAATTCAGTTATGTGGAATGCATTTTATTCAATAGATTAACCACAGTGTTATACACTTTAAGAGGCATAAACCTGATTGTTGACTCTATCTCTAAGAAAATATATAAAGGGAAGAAAACTCTGTCAATTACTTAACTGAATTCATATCAATGACCTACTATAAACTGAGGTTTGTAAGTTTGAGTGAATGAGAGGGTTAATCTGATTTGACTCTATTTTAGGCAAGGATTCATGATGTAATACAATTGGAAGTAAACTCTTGAACATATTTCTGAAATGTTTAAAAGATAATTACATATTTCAAACCCTTACAAAAACTTAGTTGACCCATCTACATCTGTTTTGCATTCAAATTACCTGGCCATTTGTATGACAAATGAGAAACTTCTAGAGACAAAGAAGCCTAGAATCAATTGAACTAGACTAAAATAAATAAAATTTAGTTATTTCAGTACTTAGAGTTTGTAGACAAGAAGAATAGCTTCTTACCAATTATTATGCTGCTAGTTTTGTTTTGCTTTGCTTTCACCAACCTTAGTGAGGAGTAAATGAGTTCTAACAAGATGACTCAGAGACTTTTCAGGCACTTGATTTCTTCTGGCTGTACATGGTCAGCTCTCTCCAAAAGGTGTGACTTCACCCCAACTTTGTCATCTATTGGCAGAGCTACCAGGCTGTGATATGAAAAAGAGATTTATATTTTTGTGAATTGTACCAAAATAGAAATATATCATTTCTTTTTGCTTATCTCCTTAGATTTATACTTACTTTGCACAGGACCAATCTAAACACCAAGCCATGTATTAAAATATGTTTTATTTTATATGTTGTTGAATTACTTAATAATAACTAAAATTATGAGAGAATTCTACTTGGTCCAGGAAAATGATTGGATTTTCTTGAATGTCAGATATATAAAACAAGATATTAGAAAAGTTAATAATATGATATATGTTCTTGTCTAATGATTATGGGGCATATTAACATTTCTTCAGTTCTCATTAGCTAAATATAATGTAACTTTAAAAATGTCTATTATGGTATTAATTTGCTAAAAATTATTATCAACTTACTTTGCATAAATAATACTTTGCCTAGATGTTCTTTATCTCAATTTTTAAATTTTATCAAATAAATTTAAAATATATTGCCAGATTTTTTTCACTTTTTTTTGAGAGAGTTAAATTCCTCATCTGCCTTGTGTTGTTTATTTGTTTCTTGATATATTATTTTAAATAAATAAGTTGCATGATTATATACAGAGGCCTTTGTTTTAAAGAAATTCAGCACAAATATGATAGCACAAATACATTCTATTCTGTGCTCATAAAAATAATAAAATAAAAAGAAAGAAAAATGATAGGTTCCACTGGGTGTGGTGGTGCACACCTCTATTCCCAGTGGCTTGGGAAGCTGAGGGAGGACAATCTGAATTTCAAGGCTGAGCTCAGTAACTTAGCGATGACCTATGCAATTTAGTGAGATCCTGTCTCAAAATACAAAATAAAAAAGGGTTTGGGAGTTGCTAAGTGGTTAAGCACCCCTGGGTTCAATGCCTGGTACAAAAAAGAAAAAAAAAAGAAAATTCCAACAAATAAAGATAAAAAAAGCAAAGGTTAGGACTACATCAATTTAGACTGGTGGTATCTAAATCAAGACAGCCTACTCATTATTAATGGGTGAAAACTGAGAACTAGAATATTCTAGTAACCTGTTGATAACTGAAGTACCAAAGCACTGCAAATTTGGTGTTTTAAAAAAACTATTTTAATATGCTTAAAAATGTTGCTGCTAAGAATTTGGGCAAAAAATTGCAGAGATAGCCTGTCTTTGTTCCATATCTTGGTTTCACCTGGGCAGATTCAAATCAGTATGGGTGAGGGAAGTGGCTGGTGGTCTCTTCATTTACATATCTGGTAGTTGAACTACAATAACAAGGGTTGGTCTGTGCTGGGGTTGACAACCAGGCAGCTTGCACATAACTTAACTATGTGGTTTAGGTTTCCCCCAAACATGATGGCCTCAGGTAGATATACTTCCTTCCTAGTATCACATGGCTCTAGAAGAATATGTACCCATAAAACAAGACAAAAGCTCAATAATCTTTATAACCAAATTTCAGAAATTACAGAGATTTTTTTTTTTTTTTGTACAATATTCCTTTTTTTAAAGTAGCCACAAACCTATTCCAACTCAAGACGAGGAGCAAAACCCCAACAAGAGTCACTGGTGTGAGAATGAAAGAATTAAAAAAAAAATGTAAAAAATAACATAGAACAGAAAACAAGTTTTCCCAAACTATGAATAAATGTAGAGAAATAAGAGTAAAATCCAAGACCCAGGTTCTCTGCCATTATTTGCAATTTGACTTGACAGATTATGTATCTTCCCTAGGACCATTTTTTTTTCCTCAATGGTAGTTAGGGTTAAAACAATATCTAAAATGTTTTGACAGATGGGGAAAAAAGTATAATCAATAAGATTTTAAATCAATCTCTTGACACTTGATTGATTAGTCCCAAATAAAATTACTTTCAGAAATGATAGGATGCTGCACATATTCTTAAATATTGCTCACTTATTGGATAAATGCCTACCAAGGATTAGAGGGAATATATAATGTTCTTTTTGATCACTTTTAGTGAATTTCTAAGAAATTCCTGATATTTTAAATTTAAAACTCTCTCTTCCAAGAATTATGTCAGTTCCTTAGGTTAATTTGATTTAGGAAAAAGATCAAGGTCAATATTTTTGTGCTATAGCAGTTTGAGTGGGGATTAACTCAAAGAATTGTTGTCTGTCTTCTTCCTCAGTAGAACTTGCTGTTAAATGAACCAGGATGCTCATTGAGCTTTGAATTCAAGAAACTTTTGCTGTTGTCAGTTCCAACAACTATATGAAGTACTATGCATTTAATTGGAAATGTTTTATATTAGTCATTAGTGTAAAAGATAGCCTTCTGTTTTAACTGATAACACAAGTCCCATGCATTTGTACAAACCATGATATAAATAGAAGCTCCATGGGAAAAACTAATGAGGAGCCTGAAAATTAATGAGACATAAAAGCTTTTGACCATGACCTTGAGATGTGAATTGGTATTTATAATGTTAAATTACTTGTCTTCTTTAAACAGAGAAACATCTGTTCTTTGTGGGAAGGATGTTCAGTAATGATTGAGAAGAGAAAGAGAAAGTAACAAGAGAAATTCTAAATCCTTAGAAATTATATACAAAATCAAGTACATAGTAAAAATTCTAATGCAATAAGTTAAAGTTCATAGAATACATAAACTTGTCCCCCACCATGGTGTGAAAGTACATGAAGAAAATAAGTATCCAAAGCTGCATAAATATTTGTACCCCCATGAGAGTGTGAGAAAGTGTGTTTCATGTTGTGATTGATAGGATGGCTTTCAAGACCTACTTTGAACTCTTAGCAGGAACTTTGGAGTGTCCTGAGGGTCTGTCTGCCTTTGTGTGCCAGGAACTCTGTTTTCTTAGAAAATAGTAAAGAACACTGTTTGTACTCCCTTTGTTCAAAAAGGGAATGTACACTTTATGGGAATTAAGGAACTTAATAGAAAAATCACCAACTTTCTTACACATCTTATAGGAAATGTTTGGCTTTATATTGAAACTTTGGCCACTGTTTTTCTTTCTGTCTTGTTCTTGCTCTTCTTGTTCCTTTCCTCTACACCTCTTCTCTTTCTCAGTCTAAGAAGGTTCTAGTTTGACCTATTTATAATATATATGGTGATGATATATGAAGATCCTAGCAAGGCTATTTTATTCTAATGACTCCTCCCCCCCCCTTTTTTTTTTACTGAAAATAAGAAGGGATGAAGTTAAGACAAATCTAAAACACTGGGTAATGTATTTGCCAAAATAATCAATAAAGTTCTGCATATAGGAGTGCTGGAGAATTTCCCTGTTAAACAAGAAGTCTTTATTACTTCATTGAAGTTGTATGATCTGAGAAGCATTATATTTCTGTTTAAGAAACCTTAAATTCTCCATCGAGGTTGAGAAATTTTAAGGTGTCAGAAAATAAAACATACCTATATGTAATCTCCAAAATGAGTTAAGCCTTACCTCCTATGGATCTCAAAGTAACATGGTAAAATATAAGCAGGTATATTGTTGACATTTGCACAGTGGAAAAGATCTTAAAGCTCACTGGGTTAAATAATTTGTTCAAAGCCATCTTTCTGTGAAGGACTCAAACTGAGGCATTGTTTTAGCTTGTTTCACTTTTATGTTCTATATGTTGGTTTTGGTTTTGTTCTTAAGAAGCAAGTGTTTTTAAATCAACACGTCTGACTAAGCAGCACTAACACTGGGGGATTCCCTTTCACTGTGTTTTCTCAATGCCACTCTTCTAGAAATTCCTTTGAATATATTTTAAAGGCACTCTTTATAAAACATGATTTTTGGTTAGAACCCATGCATCTCCAAGTGCTGAAATCAAATATTTCACTTGCAATTCCAGGTAGCAGTCATTCCATCTGATAAATTAACTGAGGGATAAATAATATTGAAATAATAGTTACCATGTATTTAGGAGTTAACTTTTCACTACTTCTGCACTTCTGTGTCTTAATAGATAATGTATACTCTCATGGATTTACATGCATACACTTATACACTCACATACATACAGGCATATGTATAGCTTTCCCATCATTTTATATAAATGCTAGCATGCTATACACATTATATAAGCACAGTATAATTTGCTTTTATTTAATATAATTTAAAACCAATTTCATGTTAATACCTAGTTTTCCCAGCAGTTAATATATAATTTTTTTTTTGGGGGGGGGTAGTTTTCTTCTGTTTGTTCAGTGCTCTAAGTAGAGGTTAAATATTGACCATAGTGCTAGACTATGATGGATCAAATCCTGGTTTCACCAACCAGTACCTTTGAAACCTTGAATAAGCTATGAATCATTTAACACTTCACTTTTCTGGTCTCTAAAATGAATGTAACAATAATAATAATATGCCTGTATCACAAAGTTCTGTGTTGAGAATTAAATAAATTAATACATGCAAATATGATTGTATCTTCAGAGAGGGTGGCACTTAGAACAATATAAGTTAGCTATCATGTCCATCAGTATTATTATTAACATATCTATTACCTGTTGCTATTGATGGACATAAGGGTATTTTAAGTATTTTTCCCCTACAAACATTGTTTCAATGAATAACCATGAACCCAGTTATATTCTACATGTGTCAGTATAACTGTTGAATGAATTTCTAAAAGTGAAATTTCTATGTTGAAATATGTATTCATTTATAATTTTAACATGTGTTGTCAAGTTGATCCCATATATTTTATATATGAGTATTTGTTTTCCTAAACCCCTCATTAATAGAGTATATTCTCAAACTTTTGGATGTTTGTCAATTCAATGGGTGAAAAATAGCATAGTAGCAACATTTTACTTTTAGAATTAATGAAAATAGAACATTTTAATGTTAAGAAATAGTATATTCTTTTCTACACAGCACAAATTTACAAAGCCTATTTTTAATTTATTGAATTCTCAGAATAATTAGGAGAAGAAAGAGATCCTGTTTTAAACAATCCTGTATGCTTGATATAGAAAATGAAGAATAGGCTTTATACATGTTTCTCTCATGAATCGTTATTAAAGTTTTTTTCCAAGGGATCATTTTTCATTCCCTCTTAGATACAAAATAACTTTTACTTCAAAGATAAATTACTTTACCCAAAGTCATACAATAAATATATGGACGAAGTTTAGAATGAGTAGGTCTTATTCTTTTGCACATTTATCTTTGAATTATTGACACATCATGTCCATTGACAGTGTTTGAGTGTATTTTAGGTGTGTGTGTGTGTGTGTGTGTGTGTGTGAGAGAGAGAGAGAGAGAGAGAGAGAATCTTGAGAGAAGTGTTAAAAAGGTGAATAAATAAATCAAGGATATATATCAAAATCACTAAAATAACACTGTAACCTTGAACATTTCAACCTCAGAGCTTCAATTTATACATCCACACAGTAGAATAATAACTAACCTATACTATATTTGGAAATTAAATGAAATAATTACGAAGTGTGCTTCAAAAATTCTGAAGTTACACGCAAATGTTAGCTTTGATCATCTATAGAACAATAATTCAATCTCTCTTTTTTTCCCCCTTGGTACTAAGAATTAAATGCGGAGGCGATGGGGAGGGTGCTCTGCCACTGAGCTACATGCCCAGCCCTTTTTGTTTCCCAACCTGACCTGGCCTCACTAACTTGCCCAAACTGACCTCAAACTTGAGATCCTCCTACCTCCACCTCCAAGTGGCTAAGATTACAGTTGTGTGCCACCATGACTGCCTGGGTCTCCTTCCTCGTTGAGACCTACCTGTATTTTATATTATCTATTTCTTGCTAAAATAAAACAGTAATTTTTTGCATACTTTTTTTTTCAAATTTTCTTTTAAATTTAAAAACCCTGGTTCATATTGATTTGTTACAACGATGTATGTGGTTGTCAGAGTACCTTGCTTTGGAAAGTTACAAAATCATGGAGACATTTTATATGGTACTCACAATAACAAGAACAATGGTCACACCTCATCTTTACTAAACATTTACAACACAGCGAGCACTGTTTTTAGATTATTCATCTGAACCCTTCCAACAACCCTAGGTGGCAGTAACTGTTGTGTCATCCCCATTTTCTTCTAGAATAAGAGAGGCCAGATAATTTGCTCCTGTCACACAGAGCTAATAAGTGGCAGAGCTGGATATTTTACTGCAGGCAGTCTAGCTTAAGAGTGGTGCTTTCTCCACGGTACTACCCTCTTTCTGGTGCTGTAGGTACAAATCATTTTCTCTTAGGGAAATGTGTTGTTCTGTCCTGTATATGATTTTGTTCTAGAAATCACAGAACTGGGAGCAGGTGTACATAAGGCTCATTACTATTCTGGTGTTCTAAAATAAAACTTGCAGAGGATTAACTCTAGTATTTAAGTAACCTACTGTTAATAAATTAGCTGTAAAACAGTATGGTGGAATTACAATTTGTGCAGTGAGATCAGATCTAATCCAACCTCTCAGTGGATGTGGGAATTTCTTTCCTATCCTCCTAGACTAATGGGACTCTATTCGTCTACCTTCAGAGATAGATGGCCCTACACAGGGTCGCTCCCCATTTTCAATAGCTCTAGATATTAGAAGTTAATTTTTATATTGAAGAAAAGTATGCCCCCTTCCATGACATTTTTTTTCCCATAGAATCTATTTTTACATTATAAAGAACAAGTTCCTTTCCTTTTATGCTTGATAAACCTTCAAACCATTCAGGAAAAAAAAAATGCTGTTTTCTTTAAGTCTTCTCTTTTTGAGGTTAAATATTCCCATTACCTTTCTAAACCTCATGTCCAGCTGTTGGCGCCATCAGCATCCTAGTCACACCTCTTTGGATGAACTCTAATTTGTCAACTACTCTCTTAAATGATGGTGTCAAGAATTGATCACAGCACCCTGGATGTGCTCTGCCTAGCTATGACTGCAGCTAGACCACTGCGTCTTCAAATCTGCACACTAGATTTCTTCTTCATAGAATATGTCCTTTGCTCATATATCATTATATTGAAAATGTATTTATGACTTATTAAATATGTGTTGGGTGCTGGAATTTACATTATTATCCTAGCATATAGAAGCTGGCAAAAAGTAATGCCATATAGTTGATTTATGTGTATAAATGTCTAAATGACTTAAATATTGATTTTTCCCCCTTCAATGGCAGATCAAACTTTCCAAATGCTAAAGGTTCCTTACTTTAAAACAAATGCATTTATGGTTTACTGGTCAGCAGTACAGGAGGCTCAAATAACCAAAATGCTTAAATAGACACATCAACTTGGGTCTGTTTCAAGGACTAATAAAGATAAGAATAGAGAAACTAATAAAGACATGTTTTAATAATCACTCTCAGGTATCTCATGAGGTAACACAAATTTATCCTAGTTTTTTATGCTCTCTCTGTGCATAGTACATTGAAAGGACATATGGTTATACAAAATTACATATAAGAGGTTGTGAGGGGAATGGGAAAATAAACAAGGAGAGATATGAATTACAGTGGATGGGGTAGAGAGAGAAGATGGGAGGGGAGGGAGGGGAGATAGTAGAGGATAGGAAAGGTAGCAGAATACAACAGTTACTAATAGGGCATTATGTAAAAATGTGGATGTGTAACCGATGTGATTCTGCAATCTGTATTTGGGGTAAAATTGGGAGTTCATAACCAACTTGAATCTAATGTATGAAATATGATATGTCAAGAGCTTTATAATGTTTTGAACAACCAATAAAAAAAATTAAAAAAAAAAAAAAGAAAGGACATATGGTGATGAACCTGATTAAAATGCAGCAGATAGGGGCTGGGGATGTGGCTCAAGCAGTAGCGCGCTCGCCTGGCATGCGTGTGGCCTGGGTTCGATCCTTAGCACCACATACAAACAAAAAGCTGTTGTCTGCCGAAAACTAAAAAATAAATATTAAAATAAAAAAAATAAATAAAATAAAATGCAGCAGATATTTATGCAGGATCTTCTATCTGTGAAATGCTTATGCAAAGTACCATAGGGGAGCATTCAGATGTGAATGAGACCTGAGTGCTGCCATTGCCATGCTCTCTCCCAGAAACCTTTAGGTTTTTAAAGTGCATTTAGAATCATGAAATAAATATCATTGCCATTACTGTGAAGTATGTGTGGTATATTAATTTTGAAAACTATACTTATTCAGACATTAAGACTGGCAACATTTATTCAATGCACACCACATGCTAGGTGCCAGGTGAGGAGTTTTATGTGTATTTGCTCATGTCATCCTCAAAACAGACTTCTGAGGAAGGTGTAATTCAGCTCATTTTAGTGACAATTAACTGAGGCTCTGAAAGCATAAAATGCTTTCCCAATGGGCAGAAAGCCCTGACAGGCAAAATCAAAATCAAAACTAGGACTTTAAAAGCTCCAAGAATGAGCTTCATCTTCTCTGTGATTTATATATAACGTGTATTAATACGCATGTCAGATAATAGCACAACTCCATCTGTTTATTCTGGAAGAAACGTGGATATATTTATTAGCCTGTTGATTCTACTCTGGAGTGTGACTTAGTATCCATTGCACCTTTGGGAATCTTATCTTCTAAAATTCACAGCTGTTTCTACTGTTGTAATAAAGAACCACCTTGCAGTTTGTTAATGAGTTGGGAGAGAAAAGGAAATAGTGGTAGATCAATAACATTTAGCATCAAATCCAAATAAGTATTTCAAGTCTGATGTTCTGGCTTCTGCTTTTGTGGAAAATAAGTTCACTGCTCTTTCAAAGTACCCTCTATCTGAATAACGGAAACTTGAAATTAATTGAACTCATTGGAACATATAGCATACCAGTCCATATTCAGGCCTGTTAAAGGACCTAGTATTGAGGTCTGCCTACTGGCAAGATGAAAACTGTTTTCTATACTCGTTTTTCCCTTTGCAAAGAATGGGGAAAGAGCTCTACAGCAGCCACATACTACCCAAGGTAATAATACTTGCTTAAAAGAAAAAAAGAAAATCCTCAAGCAGTGAGAGAAAGGTTAACTAAAATTTACATTCAAAAGAAAATAGCAATGCTAATCTCTCTCTCTCTCTCTCTCTCTCTCTCTGTCTCTCTCTCTCTCTCTCTCTCTCTCTCTCACACACACACACACACACACACACACACACAGCATTCCTATACATTTTTCACAAGGATTATTCATTTTCTGTTTACCCATTTGTCATTTATGTAAGAATCATAAGTCTGTTTCTTTTACCTTAATGGAACTTGCATTAAAATGTATTCTGTTATTTTAATCATTATCAATATAGTATATCATGGGAATGCAGTTTTCCATTTTCTTGGCAGGGACCTTGAAAAAAATTTAAGCCTTAGTCAATAAGCAACCTGTGTGTAAATGAAACCATAATTTATGGTTTATTCAATTAGATCAATGTTTAATTATGTATTACATGTATTTTTGGTACAGAATATTTACACATAAATTAATCTATCTCATAGCGAGAGGACCAATGGAATGTTCTATCCAAACAGAAAGTGAGTAAATGGAAAATAAACAGCTGTTGCAAAGACCCTGTTTTTGAGTCTGGGCCTGAGAACACAAAACAGTTTTGAGAATTTGGCTGCTACCCTTAATCAACATCTGTTGAGATTATACTGTTTCAACTCAAGATTTTATCAGGGCATGTCACAAATTAAAGAGTAATTCTCTAAGTCAGAAAATGTAAAGAAAACCTTAAATGTTATTTTATTGAATGAGATGTTGGGTTTTTAAGTACTGAATCATTTTTGTGCAATGTTTAGCAAATCTAATCACAGAGTCCTTGTATTGT
The DNA here is from genome assembly GCF_021218885.2 of Marmota monax. Lineage (NCBI taxonomy): Eukaryota > Metazoa > Chordata > Mammalia > Rodentia > Sciuridae > Marmota > Marmota monax. The sequence continues at coordinate 1,631,789 of NW_026691988.1, forward strand.
TAAAAGCCTGCAAACAGATCTGTTCATAAAAGATAAGTGGGGGGGGGGACTAATATCTTGGGGCTAGAGTGGTGGCTCAGTGGTAGAGTGACTGTCTAGCATGTGCAAGGCACTGGGTTCAATTCTTAGTACTCCATATGAATATATAAAATAAAGGTCTATTGACAACTAAAAAATGAAAAAAAAAAACCCACTAATATCTATTTGCTGTATCTTAAAAATCAGTTTGTCTACCAAATTTTGTTGGATTTCTTATTTTAGGAGAACCACTGGTTGTCTGGTTTTTCAATTCCAACCAAAAGTATTCTGATCTGATAAAACTCTTGAAATTCTATTCGCCTTGAATTATAACTTGGTCTTATTTTGTTACACAGATGACAGGAAATTTATGATGAAGACTAGTCAGTCTTATTCACGTGAAGAAGCAATTTAACAAAAACTCACATGGGAAACACATTGGCTCCTCAGTTTCTCTGTATATATGTCTCTCACAATTACTCCTACCTCCTGTCAATTCATTATAGTGAATATCTCTTATCATTATCCAAAAGAAATGCAGCATGTTAATATTGACAAGAATGTAGTCAATATGAATTTGCAGAGGTAGAGTGAATTGTGAGAGAAGTAAATATTACCAGGGAATTCAATTGGCAAAGGAAGCTAGGAGGACACCACTTAGTCCATCAGGGCAGGTTACGCTGAGGGAGTCTCTCCACACATCCGTCCAAGAACTCTGTTCTTGGCCTTGTCACATTAATAATTTTAATCACCACTTCATACTTAGGAAATGTAGATGATACCAAACAGAGAGGAATGCACAATCATCAGATTGGACTGATTATAGTGGTCAAGTCAAAGAACAGTCGCAAACTCAACCCTCTTACCCCAACCAATTCTAAGTCCTGCACATGTGGGGAAAAAGAAAAACAAAAAAACAAAAAACAACCATACTATGAAACTGTGTAGTAGTTACCATAAAAGAGAAGAAGGAAAAAAGGAGGAAAAGAAATAAAGAAGCCAGGAAAAGCAGAAAGAAAAGGGGGCAGGAAGGACATTTCCCCAAGGCTTTCTTCTTTGTCCCTCCTAGACTCCATAATCTGGTCTCTTGCCTTCTAAAGCAACTTTTCTGGGATGTACTATCTCTGCTTGACACCCACAACTCCTAGTCCAGTCCATTTTCTATGGACTAAAAGTGATCAACTTTAAGACTATCTATATTAATTCTGCCCCTCTGAAATTCTATTTCCTCTTGCCTTTGTTCTATTCTAATAATTATCAACCTTTAAATTAAAAAAAAATACTCCTATTTCAGTGTTATAATTGTATGGAAGAACACAATAAAACCTTGAAGCAGAATAATTTGTCTATGTTAAAAGAAATCTCCTTGAACAGATGCATTAATAAACACTTTTCTGGGAGGGATACCTTTTGAGTTAATGCTATGAGGCTTCCAAATCTAGAGAGATGAATCACTTGCCCTGTTTGGGATACTAAATGGAAACTGGCAGATATGCTTAATTTATCCTGCTCAGTATTACAAAGCCTTTTCCTCGTCTGACTTTAGTATAGCCCTCTTGAAGTATTTGTTCTGGTAAGCAAAAGCAAATATTAGGTTTTAAACTCCATTTAGTGGGATAACAGTGATGATAATCTGACATCAGAGAACTGAATATCCCAGGCTTATTTTATGAAATGTATTTCCTCTCCAGATACATTGTCCTCAATAGGTTATCCCATCCTTCATCCTGCAATTCATATTTCTTGAGATTAGGGGAGGAAAAAGAAAGTCGAACACGAGCAGCCTCATACAAAATACTTTGGTAAAGCTTAGGTATATGAATTACCTTTAGCTCTTTCCACTCATGAGGGAAAACTTCCTTGCCTCATTAAATCTTTAATGCAATGTGTGCCAGGCACACTCTATTGTTATGTGTGGCATTAGGTTATACAGTGCATAGTAACTACAATGTTACTTGCAAACAAGCTGTTTCTTTCCCCTGAAGGTAAAATTAAAACAGGTACTCATGGGGAACAGCTATTTGTATTGTTCTTTTCTTAATGAGGTGAAGCTGAGGATCTGGAGAATGAAGGGCTTAACTCTGAACTATCTCCAGGAAACCATGGGTGCTGCTCTTCTGTTTACAGTGGGAAATTCCTTCTCAATTTGATATCTGAATCCCTCTGAAGAGAATATCCCTTAGTACATATGGAGAGAGAGGTAAAAGGCTGTCTTGTGGGGGTCCTTATGGAATGAATTATTCTCAGTAAATTCACTTTCTCTTTGAAAGGGATATATCCTTTCATCTCTGGTGAGTATACTCCCTTCCACAAAGTAAACATAATAATTGCATTGATGTAAACAAAATTGCACTTACTTCTACCTGTGGAAAATCATGTTTCTCTAGCCAATAGAAAGATAACAGGTTAGTTCCTCAATAGTTAGAGGAAATGAAACGTTCTATTGTCTGCATGTACAATACTGAAAAAAATTTACATAAATCAGTATTTTCCCCAAATGAGATAATTTGTATGCTAGATACCTTATTTGATTATTGACTGATGTTTTTATATAATCTGAAAGTCTCAAAGATAAAATTCACGAATTGCGTATACCAAGCCCCAAATTATACATGTATGTCAAAATACATTCTACTGACATATATACCTAAAACAAAAAATTGGTTGAATCTCCAGATGTAGAACCCGAAAATACAGAGGGCCAATTGTATACAAATTCTCCAACGTAAGTATCTGATCATACAATGCTACCCTTAGTTTCTATTCCACATTGTTTTTTTTTTGCAGTACTTGCTTTTTTATTTGTATGTTACGGGGGATTAAACCTAGGAATGATCTTAGCTAGATGCTTAGCCCTTTTTATCATATTTTGAGACAGGGTATCACTTAGTTGCTGAAGCTGACCTCAAACTTGCAATTCTCCTGCCTAAGCCTCCTAAATCACTGGGATTACAGACATGTTCTACCTTACCTGGTGTCCACTGAAAACTTTGCTTAGCATAGATATGACGTAGCTTAAAGTACACTGTGAGTACTCCAGCACTTTATGAAAATAAATTTTTGTTATTTAAGCTACTTGGTTTCTGATACTTTATTATAGTGGCTTGAGCAGATTAACACAGGGACAAAGCCTAGGCCAAAAGACATAGATTGAGGAATTAGGTTAGTTGTAGTTCAGTCCATGAGAGAGGAGTCCATGTGAAATGTGACAACCAAAGGAGAATGAAAAAGAGTCTTACAGTCACTCACTGAGTATAGAATAATTTTTTAAAAATGTATTTAAATAATGCATAGCTGTGTCCAACACAAGGAAAATAATGAGGAAGTTCAGTGTAATGGATGACAAAGGAATAAAAAAATCTTAAGAACTATTTCATGTCATATAAGATTAAGAATAGATTAAAAGAATTAATATCTCAAAATATAGTACTCAACTGTAGTAACTAAAACAGCATGATACTAACATAAATATAGACCAATGTAACTGAATGGAAAAGACAAAGGTAGTTTTTACATACTTATGATCAGCCAAATCATTTTTTGAAAAAGGTGCTAAGAATTCATAATGGAGAGAGAAACGACAATATCTTCAACAGCTGGTGCTAGGAAAACCAGATAACCATATGCAAAAGAATGAAGTTAGGCCCCTGTGTCTTACCACAAAACAAACATCAGTTTAAAATATATCAAACAATTTAAGTCCAGAAATGGTAAAACGACTAGAAAATATTCTAGGACATTGGTCAGGCAAGGATGTGTTTGGATAAGACCTCAAAGCAAACAAAGCAAAAATTGACAAATGATATTACACCAAAGTATGAATTTTCTGTACAGAAAATGAATCAGTCAAGAGATAACCTACAGAATGGCAGAAAACATTTGCAACTATGCATCTGTCAAAGTATCAATGTCCAAAGTGTATAAGAAACTCAAACAACTCAATAATATAAGACCAAACAAAAAGAAAACTAACAGACAAACCCTCCAAATAATCCATTAAAAATGGACAAAAGACCTGAATAGGTTATTTCCTAAAAGAAGACATATGGACAAGTATGTAAAAAAATGTTCAACATCATTCATCAGCAGGAAATACAAATGAAAAATCACAATGAGATATTGCTTTACCTCAACTAGAATTGCTGCTGTCAAAAAAAAAAAACAAAAAACAAAAAAATAATAATAAATACGATAGTGGCTGCTCAAAAAGAAAAACTCTGATACACTGTTAGTGGTAATGTAAATTAGTGGAGATATTATGGAAAACAGTAGGTATATTCTGCAAATCATTAAATATGGAACTACCATATGATATAGCAATCCCACCATTGGGTATATATATCTAAAGGAAATGAAATCACTCTATGTAAAAAGACATTTTCACTCTTATGTTTATTGCAGCACTATCCTCAATAGCCAAGATATGGAATCAACCTAAGTATTCATCAAAAATGAGCATTCATCAAAAATGAATGGGTAAAGTGATGCATATACACAATGGAATACAATTCAGCCATTTATAAAATGAAATCCCATCATTTCCAGCAACATGGATAAACCTAGAGGACATTTTTTTTAAGTAAAATAAGCCAGGCACAGAAAGATAAATAATACATGATAGCATTCGTGTAAAATTTAAAGAAGCTGATGTCATATAGTTAGTAGATTGTTGTTACCAGAGTCTGGAAAGAGGAGGAAAGAGAAAGGAACAGTGATAAATTGACCAATGAGTACACAGTTACCCAGTGGAGTGGGCTCTGGTGTTCTGTTGCATGATAGGGTGACTATCGTTAACAATATTGCTCTGATTATTTCAAAATAGCTAGAAGAGAAAATATAAATGTCCTTACCACAAAGAGATGATAGATTTATGAGATAATGAGTATGCTTTGATGATTCACTGATGTTTGCATTTATCAAAACCTCACATTGTACCCCACAAAAATGCATAAATATGATGTCAGTTACAAATAAAATTTTAAAAGTGGTCATTATTGGTTGCTATATAGTTTATATATGGCATATCAAGACACTCTTTCAATGGAGCACTACTCCATTGAAATGGACGGCTGGATTCGGGAGATGAAATAAGAAAGGGTGGATAGATAGAAAATAAAAAAAAAAAAAAATTAGTGCCATACTTCATGTGTCCAAGTTTGACAATAAAGTAATAAATAAGTATGGAAGAGAAATTGAAGCTAACTGATGATCTGCACTCTGGTGCACATTTAATTTGATGAAGAGAGTGAGGGTTAGGATACTGAAAGGTCTATAAGAGATTGTGGAAGCAAGGGAAAGGAGCAGTCTAACAAAGGTAACATCTGGAATATGGAGGAATGGAGAAATGGAGAACAGTCTTCATTCAAAGGTTTAGGAAAGAACAACATAGACTGAATATTCCCAGAGTTTTCCCACCAAAAATCAATATTCCTCAGAAGAGAAGTTGTTTTCTTAAAATTGACTCATTATAGCGTCCCACACAATAGTTTGTACTCTTTGAAGGAAACACATTCAGTGGCAACATTAGGAAATGCTTGATGTCATTTCTTACGAAGAGTTTGCTTTACAGATTTGTAGGAAAACTAAAACAAACAACAACAACAACAACAAAAACAACTTTGAGAATGAGCTATTCCTAGAGATACAATCTCTAAATTGTTGGATAACATCTTAAGCCATCCTTTCTAAAAATTACTGAAATCAGTATTTGGCTAAGTAGTTATGCAGATATGATTATAAATATTCACCTTTAGAGTTAAGGAAAAAGACAATGATTCTAATACTCTACAAATTGGTACTTTTACCATGTGGAAGAATATCTGGTAACAGTACCATACACATGTTTAAAACAATCTGTCTTTCACAAAATTTAGCAGGATGTAAATTGGATTAACTTGTGAAAAATTTTACGTGATTCAAAAAATGTTCTATTAATTCCAAAATATGACTATCAAAATGCCTGAAAGAATTTGCAATACATTGGTTTATAAAGTATGAGTGAAAGCATAATTTTTCATTACTATTAGAGTGAATAGAGGGCCTACTTCTTACTTGTATTTTACATTATCACTGACCTGCATGAGACACTTCTTTTCTTATATATTTATTTAGTTCTTTTCCCCATTACTCCTTTCCTTTCCTCTCTCATATTATATATGTGTTATGAGACTTTATAAATATTTCAAGTAGGTATAGAAAGTATATTAAAAATCAAATAGTATAAGTGAACTTTTTTGTTTCATATATAGTCTTAAAACTGAATGTTCAAATTATATACATTTTGGCTTTTATTAGCAAAATAAAATATTGCCTTTAATTCAAAATTCTTTATCTTTGGTTTTCTGTAGGAATTTTCTTAGTTAATATAATTTTTAAATTTTAGATAAGCATATTCAATAAAAATAATGTAATGCAAATTTTAAATAATCAAAATATGTTTGAAAGTCCAAAATATTTTGGAATGTTACAGACCTATATTTCAATGTTCTTCCCAAACAATGTCTACCTCTGACTGAATAATTTAATTAATTTAGAAAATTCTAAGTAGTCCAGTCCTCTTTGAAAAATATAAAACATTTTCTTTTTCTGCTGCCTTTTTGGATTCCTCTTATTGAGAAAGTGTCTGGCTGATTTGAACAAGCATGCTCTGTAAAATTTTGGATGCTTTTTTAATAGAACCCAAAGCCTTTTATATATATTCACCCCTCATTACTCACAATAATGCCAAATGCTATAGTCCAGACAGATATTTATTATTTTATATGTGAAAAGACATTAAAGTGGGACCATTTCTCAGTGGAGTAGGGAAATAAAAGTTTTCAGAAATTCTGTTCCTTCTAGAACACCATGTAATGAGCTCTTAGAAGACAGTGCAGAGCTACAATTTAAAATCCTGTTTAATCAGCCATAGCAAGCTATGTGCAGTCCCAATGGAACAACTCTGAAAGGAATCAGGACTCCTCCTCCTCTATCCAGTGCCTATCCAGGAATTGCTTTCTGGTCAGAGTCTGCAATGAAGGGCCACAGAGAGCCAAGGGCTGCAAAGCTGGGTCTCTGCATGTCAGCAAAGAGCAAACAGCAGAATACAAATCATCAACTTTGTTTTATGAATGTCTTTATTTACAAGGCTAGAGTAGAATTTTTAAAGTAAGAAGTGCAGCATTAGCATTGAATCTGTCAGTCACAGCTCCAATTTTGATTCCTGTACTATAAATGATATTGCATTCCTTTTTTTTTTATAAGTTTCTGCAAGGTTACTCTCAATGACAGAAAATATAAACCTCCAGCACTTATTGTAGGAGGCTTGGCTTGCATGTTTGAAGGAAATAAATTCGTTTAATGAAAAGGGAATAATAACCTTCATTCAAACTAAGCTTATTTGTTTGACAGGGGTAAGTATACCTTCTTAGGCAACTTTGATTGCATTTTAATATAAATTTTGGTGCTGATCTTCTTTTTATTTTATTTTATTTTATTTTTTAGTTCTCAATGTACCTTTATTTTATTTACATGTGATGCTGAGAATCGAACCCAGTGCCTCACACATGCTAGGCAAGCACTCTACCACTGAGCTACAACCCCATCCTGTGTGCTATTTTTTTATTTTCCTTTGACCAACAACAAAAGCTCATCTAGCTTTTGGTCTTGGTAAAATGCCCTTCAAATGGAGAGAGATCTTCATTGGCTGCATAAGACCCAAAGACAGTGGAGAGAAAATGGATAGAAATCTTTTAATTTTGACAATGATCCTTATTCTTTTGGGAATTATAAAGCTCATACTACAGACTGAGAAAATGACAGAAAGGACTGTATTGGTTTCATGGAACTTAACCTGTTCAGCAATCCTGCCACACTGGGGGAAACAGTACATGAATTTATATTTATGTCAGGCTTATAGTTGATGGGTAAGGTTTCGTTTAAAGGTTACTCCTAAAGAAATGTCTGTCATCAATACTCTTTTCTCTGGTGATTTCTGCTTCTTCCAAATACTGCCCTATAGAAAAATAAAATTATTTCAAAATAATAAGTAAAATATGATTTAATAACCTATCTCCTGTGCCATAATGATTATGCATCTCCTCTCTTGTAGCTCCCAGCCGTAGGAGGACAGTTGACATTTACCATCTCATATGACCTCGAGGAAGAGGAAGAAGATACAGAGTATGTTCTCCAGCTGATGGTCCTCTTAGAGGTAGTGTACTAAGCACATTGCTTTGTAACCCTAGTACACCATATGTCATTTCAGGTTACTCAGGCTCTTTTTACCTGGTTGGTTTGAAATTAATTTACGTAATTCTAAAGAAAAAAAAAATCTTAGGAATTTTTTTGGGGTGTAATTCCTATGTCTCACTCTAAGGACATATCTAGAAAACTAAATATATTCACTGGGTTCTAATAATAATGGAAACCTTTGGACCCGACTTATAAATTTAAATTTAGAGTATGATGATCATGTTTCTGTGACTATAAGTATGATGACAGTGTTTAGGTGAAAGCTGATTTATAGAGTTTATATAAATTTTCCATCTCCCCTTGCTTCCACGTAGATTTTACTATTTCCTTGTTTATATCAGTCATAAATAAGTGAAAAAAAATTGAAACCAGTTCATTTAGCTATAGGCTACAGTTAAAGCTTGACTTTGAAATCCCAATTTAGGTATGAAACATAGGAGAAACTGCTTTCAGGGTTTGGATGTTAGTAGTCAATTCCCAAATGCTGGAAACCAAGAGTAATCCTAGAAGTGCTCCCTTCCCTTTTCAGTTATGTCTACCCTTGCCCCATAGTCACACATACTCAAAGGCATACACATGCATTTCCATTCATGATTCCAAAAGGTAGAAGTCACGTTAGCCCGTTAGTAAACAGCCTCTGTTATTCTTTCCCTTAAACATTTCAAACATGTGGATCAGTGACAGAATGACAGATTTTTTTTCCTCTAAATGAATGTTTTTCAGAATTGATGAAGTGGTCTGAATTTTAGTTAGATAGATATTAAGATAGATATTAAGAAGTTATGTGTCATTAATATGAATGAACTAATACAAGGACAAACTAAATGTTCAAGATCAATCTATATTCCTTATTATTATGCCAGTCTCCTACTGTAATCATTGTATATAGACCTTTTTTATTTGTTTTACTTATGTACATAGAAGTCCTTTACACGAATAGCTTAATTAAGTAAAGCTTCCTTCCCTATTGTCCTTACCATCAACTAATATTTTCGAAATATATAATTTTTGTGTTCATGTGTAAAATCAGGGTGCCTATAATCACACGCATGCTTAGGCCTTGCCAGCTATCTGTTATTTTAGTTCATGAGGGAAGTGGGATCATACAAAACCAAGACGCTTATACTTTGCAGTGCATCTGGTGAAAGCTAATATTTAAATTCATGTATTCTGAAAATGCATGGAACAATAAGGAAAGCCAACCTAAAATCCAAAACCTACTGATAATAATTTATAGGATAAATAATCCAAATACAAATTTTTTTGTTTTACTTTTTTTTGCCTGGTTATCAATCTTATCTTGATATACTTTTTACCCTCCTTAGGGAAATGGCTTGAGAATCAGCACAGCCCAAGAAGAGGTGTATCTTCAACCATCTGAAGAACATGTCAGCATGTTAGCACTTAAAGAAGAGTCATTTACCATACATGGCACAAATTTTCCAGTCAGTAGAAAGGATTTTATGACAGTGCTTGTGAATTTGAAGAGAGTCCTCATACAAATCACATACAACTTTGGGATGGATGCCATCTTCAGGTAAAATCAGGAACTACACATTCTAAGTCCCCACATTTACCTTGGGGCAAACATGCATATGCTAGAAAAGTGAAGGGGCTTGAGTCAACTTCCTTGATCAGACCAACACAAATAACAAACTCTTTGTGCGAAGCTTACAAATAACATCTTACCAAAACTGGGGCTTGCATGATCTGGAGCTACAACTTCTTTTAAAAAAGGAAATAAAGTGTGATCAATATCTTGACTGGACAGAGGTTGCATGGATGTCTCAAGATACTGGGTGTCTTACCTGGTACCTGGCTAGAAGCTCTCCTCCTCTAACTGGTAGCCAATGAGATTAAAAGTCACCTTCAGCTGTACCACATGAACCCCTAGACAGTAGCAGCTCCCCATCAATCTTTTTGATACCCCTCACAGCTACGGGAGCTTTGTTTTGCTTTGCTTTAATGAATTCCTATAATTTGTTCTGCAAAACACACACACACACACACACACACACCAAACAAACAAACAAACAAACAAAAAAGTGAATTTTAAAACCTCTACATTTAGCCAGATGTGGTGGCACATGCCTGTAATCCCAGAGGCTTGGGGGGCTTAGGCAGGAAGATTACGAGTTCAAAGCCTGCCTCAATAACTTAGCAAGGCCCTAAGCAACTCAGTGTCTCTAAATAAAATACAAAAATAAATAAATAATGACAGAGGAAGTGGTTCAGTGGTTAAATACCCCTGAGTTCAATCCCCATTACAAAGGGGAAAAAATCTCTAGGTTTGTTCCTCCAAATACAAGATAAGAATAAGCATTGGTTTTCTGAAAGATGTTCATGAGCCCTTTAAAATTTTAAATATCACAAATAATTTGTCTTAGAAAAAAAAAACCAGATCATTGATGTTTTCTTTACAATTCTTCCAGAATATGTAATAAATAATGACTCCAAGGTTGAGACATGCTATACTAAAATGTAAAGTCACCTTTATGATGGCTCAGATAGTAGGAATCCAAAAAGATACAATTCCAGGGTACTCATGTTTAGAAAGTGGTTTGTAAAATATTTTCCTCCATAACTTAATTAACTAGTTTCTGTCTTAGTAGTATGTTGTTTGTAATAAAAAATGCAAGCCTCTTTATTTAAATAACTACCCATCCCTGTTCAAACCATTGTAAAATTATAATGGCCACATAGTATAAGAGGAAAGAATGTGGATTTTAGAGCCAAAATGAGTAGGAATTCGGCAAGCTCTCTTGCTTGTTGTGTGCATATGGCAAGAGATTGGGGTTTGTAGAACCTCAACTTTAATTGTAATGTGCAGATAATAATTCCTGTTTCCAGGGTTGCTGTGACAATAATATGTGATAATTACATAAAGTGCCCATTACCTAGAACATTTTCAAAGATTAGCTCTTTCTTTTTCTCCATGTTTTTTTTTTTTCTTTTAAATGAGATTGCCCTGGTTTGACACAAAAATAACCATATCTGACTGACTGTAGGGTGCTGTGTATTCCCTTTTTAAAACTGAGACAGAATTTTAACTTAAACTATATATGAATGAGCTCTTTCTCTTTTCCTGCTCTATGCAGATAACAAATAGCATAAGATATCATGGCATCTTACTTTTGAATCGGATTCAGTTAGATGATCAAGTTTGACCCCACACTGACAACTGATAGATCCTTAATCAAAGAAATGTCTCCAATATTAGTTATTTTATTTCAGATACCACCTCCCATTATTTACTTGTGCTGCCTAGTTTGTCTTTCACTTGTAACATTTCAGCAAAGTATCATTACCATTTCCCAAAGGAGGAAACTGCAGATTCATAAACAAAACCATTGCCAAACAATGTACCTCTTTTGCATAGGCAATTCTGCTAGAAGCAGGGTTAAAGTGCCATAAAGATGAGAAGCTGCACTTAGGAATTAATTATGTTTTTCCCATTTAGTAAATAGAGATTGTCATGATGTTTAAACAGTACAAAGAGATGAGTCCTCTAGCTTTCAAAATGAATGACAACCAAATTGACAAAAACTGGCTAGGGGGCTTATTTGTGTTTTGTCAACATTGTTTCTCAGGCTAGTTAATCCAAAGACACTTCTCCCTGATTTATGTCAAACAGTTTCAGTGTCTACCCTTCTTAAAATCACTGGTTTTATTTGAAGCTTTCTGAGGTATCCCTGTATATGCAGGACACATTCACAGACCATGGCTATGTGAACAGACATAGGAACAAATCCAAGTAGGTGTCTGCTTGCCGCCACCTTTATTACTAAAGCACCGTGGTTCAAGAAGTAAAAGCCAATTTAGATTTGAAATTCCTCCCCACTTCAGGTGAGCTGAAAGTCAGCATGAATCCCAAGTCAGTAAGCTTGCTATATTTTATTTATCTCTGATCTACTAGTAGATTGAGTCATATTTGTAAAACATCACCTGAATTGATTCAACTTGTCTTGCACAGTAGGCTTCTGACTTGGTATACTGTTTGTGTGCAGGCATGAGTAAAATGAAGCTATCACAACAGAAACTCATGTTTAGGCTTATTTAAGGAGGATTTACTTCCATGATAGTTCTCTCAGCAAATGGGCTTAGATCTGTCCGATTCTGTAGTCAGGTAGAATTATATAGTAGAAACCTGGGCTGCAGGTCAAGGATTTTGACTTTTGTTTTCAACTCAGTTATGTAATAATTGTATAAGTAAGTATGGCTTTGACCTCTTTGTACTTAATTTGCTTGCTTTCTCCTCCTCCTTCTCCTCCTCCTCCACCTCCTCCTCCTCTTCCTCTTCCTCCTCCTCCTCTTCTTCCTCCTCCTTCTTTTTTTTTTCTTCTTCTTGTAACTGGGGATTGAAACTGGGGGTAAACAACCACTGAGCCATACCCCTAGCCCTTTATATTTTGAGATGGGTCCTAACTATGTTGCTGAGGCTAGCCTCAATCTTGTGATCCTACTGCCGAAGCCTCCCAAGTCCCTGGGATAACAGGCATGCATCACCATGCAGTTTAAATCGCTTCATTTCTGAAAGAAGGAGGAGGACAATTGTGCTGTCAACGTCAAAATGTCACTTTGAAAAAGGAATTAGAGAGCTGCTGACGTGGTTTGATAGTGGAAGATCAACACACAGATATGAAGAATGCCTACCTGACCCACCTTATTCCAGGGGAGAGCATTTTTCTCTAAATACCATTAAGACTTGGAGACACCCAGAATAAGGCAGAATCAATTTCCACAATTATTTTTGTTCTTACTGTCATTCTTTTCCAGAAAAAGAAATTGATTTCCTTTTCACTGTCTTTCCTAATAAGACTAAGTAGAAACTTTTCATTCTTCTTTTTAGAGCATGAGAAAAATCAGACAAATCCAGCTACACATTTGTCTCTCTTAAATTCTCCAAACCTTGGATTGAGTAGCTCCCTTGATCTTTAACTCATGCAAGGCTTTTCTTAAGCACCTCTTAGTTATAGAATAAAATGTGTTCTCCTCTTATCCTAAAGTAAATTTTAATAGAATTCACTAAAGTAAATTTTAATAGAATTCACTAAAGTTTCTTCTCCTGTGAAGATACTTTCTCTAATTTTGAGGATAGATGTGTCCATTTGACTTGGTTTACCCAAAAAGAAGCTGAGTAAAAGTTATATATATATGATTGAATTTTTCCTAGAGGAAAAACATTGAATTGCCAGTGTGAGACTCTCTGGCACTTATTCATCTGGTAACAGATGATCAAACAACCTGAAACACTGACAGTACAAGGAGGTCAGCGGCCCTGGTTGTTTTGATCTTATGGTTGCTGAACAAAGGTTGGCTCTTGTAAAATCCTCTGCGGGCCTGAAGTACCCCTGAGAACTTGTAGTTGTTACCACAGTGTAATGGATCCCATCATGACTTTATCATGATATACCTCATATGTCTTTATTGCTTAAAAATGAATACTGAACCTTTAAAAGGCAATATTTATTCACATAACTTTTAAAGTTTAGGGGTTATGAGCTGAGAATGGTTACACAAAATTTAGACAATAAATAATCTAGAACAATTCTTGTAAACTAAGACATTTTGTTATAGAAAAAGAATTGACAGATGCATAGTATGCTTCCAATTTTTTATAATAATAATCCAGGTAACTACATTTTAAAGAAAGTATACTGATAAAGACTCTAGAACTTAAAAACTTTTGTGCACCTCACTTGGTATCAGGCAGTGAGTGGGTAAGAGGTACAACCAGCATTTGAGCTCATACATGCTTTCTCCTGTCATCTTTAATTACTTCCCAGTGCTACCCTGTAAATACTGGATTCAGTCTGCAAACATTTTTATAGAGCACCTTCTACGTGTATCTATTTAGTTCTCACTCCAGTAAAATGGTAGAAATAATATCTAACTTATAACACTGAAGATTAAGTGAGAAAATCATGTCTATAAAACACCAGACTTAACATGTGTTGGGAAGCAATGGAGGGTAACAAGGAGGCCCCTGGTTTTGGAGTTTCACTCAGGTTTGGATCTGGGCTACACTGCTCACTAACTGTACATGTTGTACAAGGCACTTTACTTCTCTGAGCTTTAGTTTCTTCATTTGTAAATTTGAGGGGAAAACGTGATTTTTACATTGAGAGTATTGATACTTAAATGAGATGTCTTTAAGCACCCATTATAGCACACTGAAGATAGTAGACACAAATTTAAGTAATAATTATTAATATGTGCTAGTTTTAAGCTAAACAACAAGGAAAAAAGATGTATAAATGATCATTGAGTTCAAAGAAGGTGTAGTCTTGTAGGGAAGGTGGAATTGCATATTTATGACAATTAAACTGTACAATAGAAGTGAATATAGTGTAGACTGGCAAGACTAAGGAGGAAGAGATGAATCTATACATTAGCATTTAATATAGACTTGGTAGATGGCTACAGTACTATCAGATTTTATCATTTACTTCCCCTATTTGATATAGGGTTGAAAATGTTTGGAGAAAATATATGCCCCTTTTCCAGATGGCTGTATCAGACATTGACTGAAACACTGAGTGATTTTGTTGCCTCTTTAGGAATGCAGTAAAAATTACTAGGCTCCTCTAATTACTTACACAATTTCCATCACACAGAGACTAAAGAAATTCTGAATCTGCATCTTAGGTTTTGACAAAAACAAAACAACAAAAATACTTCAATAGCAATAAAATACTTATGATAGTTAACCCAATGTAACATTGTTTTAAGTGGGATAAAATAGAGAGTCCTTCAATGTAAAAAGGAGAGTGGAAAGGCAAAAAAAAAAAAAAAAATTGTAAGACCAAAGGTCTTTCTGTTATTTCAAAATGTGATGTTTTCTGGTGGTGCTGGTTGTTTTAGTGTAGTATAACTATACTACGTCTAATTCTGGTGGGGAGTGTAGTAAATCAAAAATATAGTAAGGTAGTACAAGGACAATGTTTCTGATATGATTTCAGTATTTTTCATAATAGCTTACATAATCATGTCTTTTCTCTTCATCTGTTGTCTTATCTGCACTTTCAAGTCATAAAAATAAAAATAAGAAAAGATAGCTAAAGCATTTGACTTAGTTGACAAATCTTTGACAGCTCATGCATCTCCAAAATTTAGTACTTTATTACTGCCAACATTTCGTATTTAAATGAATGCAGGCTGGTAACAAGAAAATAAAATGACCATATTGAAGGGGGAAAAAAAATAAACTGCAGCCTTCTTCATGAGTAACACTTAAAACTGTTAAACGCATTAAAATCCCATTTAACAAATAGCAGAACCTAATGAACGCTGGGACTACTCAGTGAATACTAATGTGGAATATTATTGGGAAAGATGTTTGAGTGTTGAAATTTCTCATAGCTCAAAATGGCTATACAAATTAAGGAGAGGAACATCTGTTGTTCAAAAGACAAATGAAATTTGGCAGTTCGCAGAAAATATTTTTGTTTTTGTTATCTTTATATTTTAAATTGTTTCTTAAAGTGGTCAATTGCTCATTCTTCTACCTGGAAACTTCCAATGCTCTTCCTTTAAGCTTTTTATATCAATTTTATATGGGAAATCCTAAGATTTTATCTATGTGCAATCGATCAACCTGCTAATTAGTGCACTGTGACAATCTATTGCTTGATAAACAATTAATATATTAATCTGTTCGTGAATACTTATAGCAGCCAAAAGGTGGAAACAACACAAAAATCCATCAACAGAAAAATGGGTAAACAAAATATAGTATATACATGCAACAGTATATGACTCAAGCATGTGAGTCATATATTGTTGCATGTATATACCATTCTAGAATGGACCTCAATACAGGCTAAGTGAAAATAATCAGACACCAGGGTCACGTATTGCTTGATACTGTTAATATGAAATATCCAGAATTAGTAAATTCACAGTGATAGAAGCAGATTGATAGCTGATAGAGGTTGGAGGAAGAGGGGAAGAGACAGTGGCTACTTAATTTGCATGAGGTTTTCTTTGAGGCTGATGAAAATGTTTCCGATCTAGACAGAGGTAATAGTTGCATAGCATTGTGAATGTACTAAGTGATGCAGAATTGCACACTTTAAGAGTTCATTTTGTTGTGTGAATTCCACCTCAGATAATAAAAAGAGGAAGAAATGCCTAAGACACTGCATGCCATTGTGCACAAGGCTGCTTGGTGAGGGGAAGATCATTTAGTGATTTTCAAATGACCCATGTAACATGAACACTGTATGATGGCGATTTTTAATGCCTACGTGTCGAGGACCTTCTATCAGGATGTCTAAGCTGTGCCCCTAGAAAAGACAACATCCAAGAAATAATGCCGGATGAGTTCATCTGCCGTTAAAGATAATGCCCTGGTCTTTACAAGGCACCAGCTGTCACTCAACACAGAAGATTTCATCCAGCTGCCTATTTTTTTTTTTTTAAGATTTCAGTTCCCTTTCCATTTCTGCTTCTTGATCATAATGAACTCATACAAATTCCAAAGTAATATCAGTGTCTAGGATTAGTAAAGTGGAAGTAAAGCCAATAAAGATTTTAGGAACTTGTTGAAAAGTTTACAATGTTGTTGAAGGTTGTCACTTTTGAAAATAACGTTTAAACCTTGTCATGAGCCCTTTAGCTTTGCTCTCTGGATTGGCTACAGCATACATTCCTACATCCAGCAAGCTCTTGGTTTACATGTAAATCCCTGATTAATAAAAATCTCTTGAGTAAGAAATTTAGAATGCCCTAGCAAGAGCAGCTGAAATTTTATGGCTAAAGGGTGCCATATTATGTCTTACAAAGATCCATCAATCATTTTAAAAAACAAAGTTTATTATTGTGAATCAACACAGGTTGTTTAGGGTTTTTTTTTCTTTTTTGTTCATTTGGTTGATTTTTTGCTTGTAAACATAGAAGTTTATTTGTCAACGTTCTGGAAGTCTGAGATCAGGGTGACAGCACGGTCAGGCTCTGCTGAGAGTCCTCTTCCAGGTAGCAGGCTGCACTCTTTTTATTGTATCCTTACATGCTGGAAATAGGGCAAAAAATGCTATTGGGGTCTCTTAAAAAGCCATTAATGCCGTGAGGGCTCTGACCTCAGGACTGAATTTCCTCCCAAAGGCCCCATGTGTTAATATTGTCATTTTGGGAGTTAGGATTCACTTTTATATTATTAATTTTTATTTTTTTTGTCTAACATGTACTATTTACATTAATGAGGTTCAGTGTAATATTTCTTTTTTTAAAAAATATATTTATTTATTTTTATGTGGTGCTGATGATCTAACCCAGTGACTCAGATGTGCAAGGCAGGTGCTCTGCCACTGAGCTACAGCCCCAGCCCTCAGTGTAATATATCAAAACATACAGCATATCATGATGAGATACAGCCTCCTCTTATACATCCCCTTCCCTTACCACTAATAATCACTACTCCACATTCAGGTCAATTTTTATATATTTTTTAAATTCCACATATGAGAGAGAATATATGGGACCTAACTTTCTGTATTCAGTTTATATCACTTAATATAGTGTCCTTCCAATCTATCCGTTTTACTAAAGGTGAAAGCTTTCATTCTTTTTTTTTTTTTTTTTTTTTTTTGACTAAATGATCTGCCATTGTGTACATATACCACACATTTTAAATCCATTGACCCATAGATGGGCACCTAAATTGATTTCATATTTTAACCATGTGAATAATGCCACAGTAAATGTGGGGGTGCAGTATCTCTTTGGTATGTTGATTTCATTTCCTTTGTATATACCCAGAAATGGAATAGCTGGATCAAATGGTAGATCTATTTTTAGTCTTTTGAGGAACTTCCTAACTGTTCCCCACAATGTCTCTACTCATTTACATTCCTATGAATGATATATAAGGGCTTCGTTTTTTCTCTACATTCTTGCCTGCATTTTTTGTTTTTTTTATTTTCTTATAATAGCCATTCTGACTAGGGTGATATGATAGCTAGTGTAGTATTAATTTGCATTTCTCTGATGAGTAATGATATTTAGCATTTTTTTTTCCATATACTTTTTGGACATTTGTGTTAATTATTTTGAGAAATATCTGCTTAGATAACTTCCCCATTTAAATTGGATTATTTGTTTATTCATCATTACGTTTTTGGGGATAAGATCCTTATTATTTTAGATATTAACCTGATGAGTAGGTAGCATATATTTTTGCTAGGCTGTCATTTCCCTAGGTTGTTTCTTCACTCAGTTGTTTCCTTTGCTGAGCACGATTTTAGTTTGATGTGATCCCATTTATCTACTTTTGCTTTTGTTTCCTGTGCATTTGTGATGATATCCAAAAAAGCCATTGTATATACCACTGTCTGTAACTGTTTCCCTTGTTTTTTTCTAATATTTTAATAGTTTCAGGACTTTTTCTTAGGTCTTTGATCTACTCTAGTTAATTTTTGTAAATGATAGAAATAGTGTTCAAGTTTCAGTCCTTTTCTGCATAAGGATATCGGGTTTTCCGAGCACCACTTCTTGCAGAGGCTCTCCTTCCTCTGGTGTCCATTTTTAGCACCTTTGTCAACTGTCTGTTGACTCTAATGCATGGATTTACTTCTGGAATCTCTCTGCTGTTTTATTGGTCTGTGTCTATTCTTATGCTAATGACTTGGTTACTGTGACTCTGTAGTATGTCTTGGAATCAAGTATTGTGATGCCTCCAGCTTTCTTCTTTTTTGTTTAAAATTGCTTTTACTATGCAGAGTATTTTCTGTTTTCATATGAATTTTGGGATTATTTTTTTCTAGTTCCATGAAAAATGTTATTGGTGTTTTGATGGAAATTGCATTGAATCTGTAAATTGCTTGGGATAGTGAGGACATTTTAACAATATTAATTCTTGTAGTCAATGAACATCAAAGGTACATTTTTTTGTGTGCCTTCTTCAACATTTTTTTCATCAATGTCTTATATTCATTGGAGAGGTCTTTAACTTCCTTAGTTATATTTATTCTTAGGGAATTTTTCAAGCTATTATGAATGGGATTTTTTTCTCAATGATCTCATTATGATATACAAAAATGATACTCATTTTTATGTTGGTTTTCTATATATACTGAATTTATCATTTCTAATAAGCTTTTGATGGAATCTTGAGGTTTTTATGCATAATATCATATCACCTGCAAACAGGGATAATTAGACATCCACTCTTCCTATTTATGCACTTTGTTTCTTTCTCTTGCCTAATTGCTCTAAGTAATCATTAGTTTTGCCCTATTAGAGTTTATTTAAAATTTGTTAAATGATTTGAGTTTACAAATAGTTCAGGTAGTATTTTCATTATTACTGAAACCGTGTTTCAACAATCAGTGAAAATATGTTAATAGCATGTCTAGTATTTCATAATTACTATAATAACAAGAACTTGGTATTTATTTTTTATTTAATCATTTAACCAGATTTTCTTACAAAAAATAAGTGATGCCAAGTCACTTGGCTAACATCACCAAATGGTATAGAAGTATCAGTAAAATAAAATTCATACATACAGAGAACAGTGATTTAATTTACGCCAAAAATAGTTTAAGAATAGTGCTAACTAGCTCTACTGAGCATTTGAGAAAGTTTCACTTATACCTACTACAACATGGGTTTATCTCTGAAGAAAAGAAACCAAAATTCATTCCACTTTTTGTTTCAATTTAAAAACTAAAATTTAAGATTAATATTGTCTCTTGTTTTTCTACTTCAAACAGTCATGGGAATGAATGTATTCTATTTTAAAAATCACTTAAATTATATGATTTTAAACTGGTTTTTTTAGTCTTCATAGAAAGAAAATGAAAATATATAGCAGCCAGGCACAGTGGCTATGCAATAATCCCAGCCTCTCAGGAGGCTGAGGGAGGAAGACTGCAAGTTCAAAGCCAGCCTTAATAATTTAACAAGGCCCTAAGTAACTTAGCAAAAACTTATCTCTAAATAAAATATTTTTAAAAAAGGAGCTGAGTTAAGCACCACTGGGTCTAATCCCTGGGGCCCCTCCCCTTCCCCTACCCTAAAACACACAAAGCTAAGAACCAATAAATAAGGAAGAACATTCTCATATCTTTTAAGTGTTTGATGGTTGTGATGATTGTCAGCATTTGTAGCTGAGCAGGCCTTACCTAATAGAGCTGTTCCTCAGTATCCTCAGGTGATGGATTCTACCCAAATCCCTATATGCTTAGTCCCTATATCAAATGATGCAGTGTCTACATATGACCCATGCAATTTTGCTATACAGTTTAAATTAACACTTGATTACATGAAGTTGCTATATGAGCAGTTTTTCTAGTATATTGTTTAGGGATGACAGTGACAAAAGTCTGTACATTTTCAGTACAGGTTCAGTTTTCCCAAATATTTTCAATCCACAGCTAGTTGAATACACAGATGTGGAGCCATGGATAGTGAAGACTAACTATATAATGAATGACAGCTTCAAGTTATGGATATTCATTTGCTTTCTTCTAATGGATGATTTTCTCATATTTGTATTATAGTTGCTGTACATATTCTTTAGCCAATATAATGCCATAATGCCGAAGAGATTGTGTATTTACTTAGTATCCGTTTCCCCACTTCTCAGGTTGAGCTCTGTGAAGCTTGAATCTGCTGTCCCATATCCTACTGATGGAAGTGTTGCAGCTGCTGTGGAAATCTGTCAGTGTCCACCAGGGTATAGTGGCTCCTCTTGTGAAGTAAGTTTGCAAAAATATATTCTCCATGCAATATAAGCTCCTTCAGATACTATTCTGAATACAGGCGTTCTTTGCTAATAATTGCACAAATAATCATGTATTACTTAAAGAAGGAAGAAAATTCTACTAAAAAGTCAAGACTTGTCCAAATGCCATCCATGAAATTGTTTCCTTTTGAGACATTTTTCCTTACTATAACTGAAAAATATGATGTTTCCATAAATATTTATTTCCTGTTCAATCAGTTGCATGCTGGATGGCAGCAGAATAATATTTCAAAGTGTTTTTTTTTCCATTTTCATTTCAGTAGTTATCCAGAATTTAGTACTTGTTTCTTTTTATTTTCCCATTTTTAAATCCTATGTATACCTCTTTTACTCTACTTCCTGAGAATACAACCAAGTCACAACCATCTGAAGCATGAAATCTTCAGAATGTCAAGAACATAATTCATGGAACAAATACCTTGCTCTAGGAAATTCCTTACCATTTTTTTTATTTGTTTAATATCTAAGTTTCAGATATTAGTTGTTGTCTCAAAATTCCAGATTTAAAATAAAATTAATGTTTCTTACTTAATACCACAATTTAAGAGAGCAATTTTATTTACTTCTATGTATTTTCTCTGAGGTAGTTTGAAAATTGATTTTACTTGAAACCTGGTCAAAAAATGTAAACATGAATTCCCTGCCAAAGGGAATGCCTTCAAGATAAATGAGAGCTTAAATTCTTTAAAATGATACCTTTAAGGAATCATTTGAGTGCATCAGGATGTTCCAGTTCAGAACACTAACCTATTACACCATTTATAGAAATACTATAGGCACTGCTTTGTGAGTTCCCTCTTACTTTAAAATAATATGTGCTTCCAGAGAGTGCTCAGACCTTACAGTCATGTTCATGACAAATGTGTTTTCTTTAACTGGGCAGATTTACCTATCTAGAAATAAAACTAAAGGTAATTCATTAAAGTACTTGTTTTTCCAAAATTTTTGAAGAAAGGAAAAAAAAATCATGGATTTAAACTATCTATGTCCAGCCCTATTTGATTGCAGATATAAAATCTATGTTGTATTTGAAGAAACTTTTTTTTATAACAAGTCTTTCAACTTTTATTTTCAACTCCTTTTGGAAATTTAAATTCCTATTTCAATTATAATAATAAATACCTTACTTCTCTTCTTGCTTTAATACATACCTACATCATTCTCATTTTAATTCATCATCTTTTATTATATTGTTATAAATATTATAATGGTTTAATCAGCTATGTTTTATGTTACTTTTGTCCCTTTGAAAATATTCTGACAAATTCTGCACACATTTGATAAGTTATGTAAATTTCTCTGTATAAATTGTCAATGAGTATACAACACAATCTCTGTTCTTAAAGAACTAACAATCTGGGGAGACAGAACAAATACCTATGAAAAATTGGATCATAGCACTGTATCATTAAGGGACCAGTTAACAGGGGATCCTTCAAAGGGTGAGCTACTCTAGTGAAAAGAAATGTCTTGGAAAGTATCTGAGAGATGCTAAATATTAGTAACACATGGATTGGAAGAGAGAAGCATGCAAGTATGGAAAAGAGAACAAAGGAGCAGAAGAAGAAAAATAAAGCTTCCTTGAACTTGTCACACAATAATTGATAAATAAAGTTTCTTTGAGACACATAAATGAACTTAGTTTAATCAAGGGACAATAAGTTTTGGAACTCTGGAGTTCCTCTCTGATTTTGTTTCTTTTACCCTATAATGATCTTTTCTGTTCTTTATCAAAACTTCCTGTCCCTAGACTTGATATCACCCAATGTTGTCCTTCCTTGAGGTTGTTTTCTTTTTTCACTGAGCTTAGTTGAGAAGGCCAGTCACTAGGTTTGTTATCATTAATATCCTACGATCCCTTAAAAGCAGAGTAAACTACAAAGACCATCCCATAACTTAATTATAGATTACTAAGAACCTCTGGCAAAAAATTTATTTGAGACTTTATTTTGGACTACAATGTTGATTTAGAAGCTATTTTTTTTAAAAAAATTCTTCTTTTCATTTCTACTTGTCATCTTATAAATCGCTCTACATTTAAACTTTCAAATATTTTCTTGTTTTCCTAGTACCATCATAATCCATTTTACTTGATAGGTGAGGAAATGAAAGCACAATAGGATACTAAAAAACAAAGTTTTAAGGCCAAATCTGTTTCCTCTTAATATGAATCTCTATATACAAGTGTTTGTACTCTCACTTTACTGCAGTATTTTCTAAAGCATATATTTCAGGCAGTAAAGACCCAGTACATGGAGGATAATGTGATAAAGAGTACAGATATGGTCTTTGAAAAGCTAGGTAAATTAACAGGATGTCATCAAATCACAAAGGTCCGGAGGAGACTGATTTCATATGAAATCAGACAGGAAGAGAGAGGGTATTCAAAGATGGAGAGACTATTTTATAAAGTTTGCCATGAAAGGCTTTCTGAGGTGGTGACATCAAACCACGTTAAAGAATGAGAAGTAAAAAGAGCTTATGAGGAAGTGGCCTAGAGTTTGGAGTCTTCAGGAACCTGAAAGAAGGCAAGTTTGGCTGCAGTTTAGTAAGCAAGGGGGTGAGTGGCCCAAAATGTGAATGGGGGAGCCAGGCCATTCAGAGGTGTTCATGCATTGTAAGAATCAAGATTTTATTCTGAGTGTCATGCAAAATCAATAGAGGTCTTTAAGCAGGATGTTGCCATGACTTGAATTATGTTTTTTTGACTGTATTTTTTGACTTTATACTGTAGTCACATCATTATTACTATAACATAAGGAACACACTGTAGAATGGCGTGACTGGTAGGAAAAAGAATAGTTAATACACTAGTACAGATAGAACACAGAAATTACAATAGTTTGTGTTCATTTATTGGCAGGGCATGTACAAATACAGAACATATTATATATGTGTTTTGAGAACCAATAGGACTTACTGGTATTCCACATGCCACGGGGAGAAGAAGAAATAGTTTACGAACGAGTCATAGGTTACCAGCTAAAAACTGTACAACTGGATGTGATGACATTGATTGAGCTGGGAATGGCTACTCTGGAGGAATAATTGGGTTGGAGTGAGGAGGGAATCAATAGTCCATTTTAGAAATATTTGGTTTGGAAACACAGTGAAGTGTAGATGTCAATGTGTCCTTAGAATATGCATGTCTGGGACTAAGCATATCTATCTGCCTGGTTGGAAGGCATTAAACTATGGGACTAAATAAATTAACCAGGAGAGAATGTGATTAAAAAGAAAAAAAATAACCTCACCTAGACCCTGAGGGGCTCCTGACAATGAGAAGTAGGGAGAGCAGAGAAGAATGAAAAGAGAAAGGAGATAAATTCAGGGAGCATGATGTTGCAGAGGTTGGGAGAAGACTTTCAAGGTAGAATGGAGTCAGCCAGGCAGAACGATAAGAAGATCCCAGATCAAATACAGTTACAGAGTTGTGCACTGTGTTTGGTCAAATGGAACACGGTGGCAGGGACAAGAGAAGTTTTAATCGAGTGAGCACAAAACAGATGAGTATGGGATGAAGCGAACAAGGCAATTGAGGAAGAAAAGGTTGTGTAGAATAGTTTTACTGAAAAGAAAAAAAGGTGACAGGAAGTGTTGTGTAAGGTTAAAAGAGTGATTTTGCCATTTTTTTTTCCTGTTAGTTAATTTTTGATGGAGGCAGTGGGTCATATTTCTGAGATGATGGTAGTGGTCCAGTAACAAAGATTTTACTGATGGAGCAGTGAGAGGGAATATTGAAAAGACAAAAAGATCCTGGAATCAAGAACACAAGTGGAGTAAGATTTCCTTCAGAGGAAGAAGGATCCTGCATTACCCCCTCTATTGTTGCAGAGGGAAATTGGCAAGAATGTCTGAAGACAAAGGTGCATTCTTGTTGGCTTAGGAGAGGAAAGATAGATTCTGATGGCTTTCATTTTTTTCTGTGACTAATGGGGTAAATTCACTGATTAAGAAAAAGGTCTAGGGAGTTGGGGCATCTGAAAAATGAAGGTGTTATACAAGTGCTACATTTTAAAATGTTAAAAATATATGTTAAGGAAATCTCTATAAACATCTGCCCTAAAAACATCCTATCAGTTCTCTCGCTCTTCTTTTGATATAAGCTTTACCTCCTTCTGGATGGGTAGCTTCACCAGTTTATAAACATTTATATTATAGAAGAACATCACTTCCATAATAAATCTATGGAGACCAAAATTTTAACAGGAGGAAATTATTGGAAAGGAACAGAAAGTCGACACTTTCTCTTTCATACTGCTCAAAATAAGAGGAAAGTTGATTTTATTTTATTTTCAGATATGAAATATCTGCAGATCCTTTTTTCACATGTCTGTTATTGATGTTCAAATTGAAGAGTCCTCATATCCTAAGGCAGAAGAACATTTCCAACAATACACAACACAATTCTATATACTTTATTACTTCAGTGGTTTCTTTCATTTCTATTTTCAACTGGAAAAAAAAAAAGACCTTTTGTGATATATGGTGTTGTATTTAACCATCCAGAAATACAGTTTATAACCCACAAAAGGTGATTACTACATGGACTTATAAGCTTCTAGAAGACATCAATACTTACCTTACAGTGAATTTAGAGACCTTTCAGTTTGTAGAAATCCCCAGAGAATAAAAATTTAATTAAGAGTGAGTGGATTTAGAGCAGGTACTGACAAATAGGAAATATAAACCCCAAGTATCCTGTTATAATTGGAATTCTGGTTTTAAATCATAAACTGGTTCATATATAAGAAATCTACAATGAATATAAGCCAGATTATAGGAGAATAATACCATAAAATAAACTATCAGGGGAATATATGGTAAATAAACCACAAGGTACTTTGGGTAAATTTGAAAAACCATTATAGGATGGAGGAAATTTGGAATGAAATATATAAATTACGTATGTATTGAAGTCAAATGTGTATGTTGTCAAATGTAGGAGGCGACTGCTATCTGTTTTGCAGATGATTTCAAAGATTTTTATGAATGTGAAGGGGTGGAGGGTGGCGACTGTGTGGAAAAGAGAGCTATTCCCAAGTCAAATTACTTGGGGTGATGTTGAGTGCCCTCGTAGGCTAAGATTCTCTGAGCCCTTTTATGTTGGCTGCTTTTTTTTTTTTTCCAGTACTTTTCCTTCTATTTTCCTGTCTGTGCTTTTTACTTTGAGACTGTCACATTTCAATTCTTTATATCTGTGCTTTATTTTACTATTTCAGAAGAGACACCATGCTAACGCTTCCTCTAATCTCATACCTGCCAATAACAGTAAGGTCAGTACGAAGTCCCAATGTCAGGAATAATAGTGCTGCAGCAATGTTTCAATAGTGGCTACTTTTGACAGCATATTTGCTGAGTTTGCTACCTAAGTTATTTTCTATTATCAGAAAAAAAAATATTCTTTTTTTTTTTAAATACCAAGACTGATGAAAAATTTATCTTTCTTTCAGTCTTGTTGGCCTAGGCACAGAAGAGTTAACGGCACCGTATTTGGTGGCATCTGTGAACCATGTCGGTGCTTTGGTCATGCAGAATCCTGTGATGACATTACAGGAGAATGCCTGGTAAGTGCTGTCTTTCCACTGGGGATGCTGATTGACACAGCTAAAATTGACTCAACAAATGCTGCAGTTTGGTTGCTGCCTTTGGAACCTTGAACACTTGAGTAAAGAAGTGATTTGACAATGATATTTATATTGAACTAAGTTAGAAGCTGAAAATACTCTTTCATATGTAATCTCCCTAGCAAGTATTAGGAAGTATTTATTCATATTAGTCTAAGAATCGAGTTAGAGCTACATCATTATAGAGCATAACTAATGACTAGGATATATATTCTAACATGAATATATGTGATTTCACTCCCTTCCATAAATCTACCAAAAATAGACTGTTCTAAAACAAGAAATTATGTATGTCCCCATAATAGGAGAAATGTAAAATATAACCTTTATAATACACATAATTCATGGTTTTTTATAATTTATTATTTTCACATTGAAAATGAGGACATTTGCATATTTATCTGAAACTTTAGGCATTTAACTATATGCAAAGTGTCATGCATAGATAAAAAATAATAAATATATGGAATACATATTCACTAGAGTCGTTTCCCCTTCTACAATTAAGGCTATACTTTTAACAAGAAAATAAGCTCTGCAAAGTGCAGAGCACTTTCTATCCTTCTAAGAAGCCTTAGGACTGGAGAATTACTCTGAATAGGCCGTTCTGATTAACTCAAGGGCATGTTAGTTTTATATTGTCTGACATGGCATGAAGCTTGAAACAACACTTCTCATTTCATTAGTCTTGCAGAAACACAATTTGAAACAGTGCCAATTTAGGAGGATATCATACTCTCATTTCCCTGCAGAATGTAAGACAGACTCTGTTATCAGTAATTCTTAATGTTTCTTTCTCTTGCTCATTTTTCCCCCTTTCTCTTCTACTTAAAAGCTTCTGGGAAAAATCCAAAATGAAAACTCAGGGCTTTTGTTTCAATGTAATTTGGCATTTAGGTTTATTGATGTACTTTCTGTTTTCTCTATATAAGATTTTGTTTAATTGCATTGCAGTATAAAGCATGATAGACTTAATTTGTGGATCAGTAGATTTTTCAAATGGCATTTTTACGAATAGAAAGACTAAGTGATTTTCATTTTAATTATACCACAGTCTTTTAAAACGCACCTTGGGAAAAATATTGAGTTACCTTTAAACACTTTATTAACATGCAGTAGGAAATATACAGCTCGAAACTAATGTGGATTTGCTTTACTTACCAGAAAAAAGCAAAAATAAATATGTCACAATACCAAACTCATAATGTTCCCTAAGGTGATATCCCAAGTTGAATTCATCACAATAAAATCAAATCATGCTTTTGGTCAATTTGGTGATATGATATTTTGAAGAATGAAACATTTGTTTTAGAATTAAATAGCTTCTTTCAGCATAATTTTGAGATAAATCAGGGAGGAAGCAGTGATAGCTGAGATCTTATAAAAAAACCTATTTTATTGGCTGTTTAATGGACAAGGAGATAGAAATCTACCTTCAAATAATAGAGGAATCTTGGAGACAGAATCTCCTGTTCCTTGGATTTTCCCAGGTAGCTGGCAAGTAAATGATCAGGTTGGATATATTCTGGAGACATTCAAGTGTTCTTTCTCTGAAATGGTATTGAAATCTAAGTGCCAATATCTTAATTTTAGCTTATATGATCCACAAGGAGAAAAATATTGGAATAATTGCATTACTAAGGCATTCTTACATTTTATTGTTCAATTGATCTTATATTTCAGCTTCTTTTTATTATTTATGGGGAATTGTTTCTTTCATTAAAATAGACTTATTTTAGTTTAGCTTGTCTGATAGTAAATTAACTGAAATACATTTTTGACATCAGAATAAAAATTCAGACAACTGCTATAATGTGAACCTATATGGAAAAAGTCATTTTAACTCAGAGTATGATGTGATCCAGGAAACATTTAAAGCCACATGGGAAGATGGTATGTTTCTCATTGTTCTCATGATATGTGATGGGAACAAACATTTGAAAGGCACTTTTATAGCAAATCACCCGTGTAAACAACCGGCTTATCATAGTGAAACTTTCATGTTTTTCAGTGTTGATTATATAGGTTGTATGATGCTATTTTATAGTTTTAATTACAAATATACTTGTTTGAAGATTATTTTATTTTTATTTACTGAAACCTGAAAATACAAAGTGTAAGAAACTTTATTTTTCCATTAAATCAGTTGTTAAAGAAAAGCAGGGTCTCTGAGTTATGCAAGATTTTCTGTGGAGTTTTACAATTACATTTTCAATCTAGTTAAATTGTAATTAATTTTATGATTGAATTTTTTAAACTCTTAAGTTGTTGTCAGAATTTTAATTTTGTTAACATGACAACATGCAAAGAATTTTTCAAAAAGCAAACAATTATTTGGTAAGATCTAAGTTAAGATAAACTTAAAAAGTGAAGGAGGTGATAGGAAGGCCCAATCAAAAGAAAGTTTTCTTTCAATTGTTCTAGGTTTTGTTCTTAACATCCTAATATACTGTGTTAGGCAACTGTTAATAGCAAAGTTAGTTAATTGTTACACTGTCTTTTAAAAAGTCAAATATATTTGAGAAATAATTTAAAATAGCTCAAAGGAAAACCTGTCTTCGCGTATCACCAGTTACTATAGAAATACCTTTCACTTGTAGTTGATAGCAATGACATGGAGTATTCAGAGCTTGAAAACTTTAAGTAATGAACTTTAGCTTCCGTTTTCTTTTAATTTTTATTTATTTATATGCAGTGCTGAGAATTGAACCCAGTGCCTCACACATGCTATGCGAGCGTTCTACCACTGAGCCACAACCCCAGTCCAACTTTACTTCTTTATTTCAGAGAATGTAAATAGGAGGTTCAAAGTTAAATGAATGGATTATGATTTAGATTTTTTTCATTCAATAAACAAATCTGGTATCCCCCAAGAAACTATAATAAGCAATGTTCAAAATATATCTTCATTTATTGGGTTGTTTTTGTTAAATCTATATACTAAACAAAACTGACACTCATCTTATTTCTAAACATATGGAAATGAATAAAATGTGGAATTTTCATTAACCTGATCTGACTGTTCCAACAGTCATAAAAACATATAAACTTTTACTGTGCTCAAGATTAATTTATATTCTTCCCATTTCCTTCATAAATTTGGGTGTTGGTGATAAAAATAAAAGCTGCACATCTTTGAGTTCTTATGAACCCTTGTAAACATGTAGAAAAATTATAAGTATATGTGCTTATTAGACTTAAAATAAACTTCAGTACTAATGAATCCATGCTATATGATTTTAGAAGGAATTATATAACATCATTGTATCACTGGAAATAAGACCTATATCTACATGATACAATAAATATTTATCAAATTGTGCTATTGGAGACAGTTCTACTGCTTGATCAGCTGGATCTTTACACCAGTCTTGATGAGTTTTATGAACACAGCCTGAGATTAGGAATATATTTTAATTAATATGATAAAATCAAGAAATAAATTATTTATTTTGATTTTGATTTTTGAAAAAGAGATTGCTCTAAAAATAATAATTGGTAGAAAGATATAGTTTCTACTTGGTTTTGAAAGTATCTGAGGAAAATTTTTATGTGCTCTGTGATTTCATCATATATTTAAGATTTTTTCCCCATTTTCTCAATGTTCAATTATGAATCAAACAAGCTCCTCACAGATATAATATAAGAAAGCATTGTGCAAACATCAGAGTCTGCTAAGTTTAAAATTAATGCCTGAGCTAAGAGGGCACAGTCTTGGGGGATTTGTATGATTAGCCATAGTTCTCATTAAATCAGCAGTTTTAAGCTACAATTGATTTTTACTTAGAATCAGCTACAATTTCCATTAAACTTATGTCATTAGGGCTGTCTGACTACATATACATACACACACTATCAAATACATTTTCTTAAGAAAAAAAATAAAGATGAAATAAAATTTGCATAATGAAAATAATTTATAAAGGATTTCAGTTATCTTTTAAATTATGCATGTGTTGAGCCTAGTATGTAGTTGATGAACTAGATATTAACTTCCAATGTTATTTCCCTGCTAAAAAATTGACTGTTTAATGTGGAAAAATTTATCTTCCTGGTGGGGAACAGACTAATGATTTTATAGACCTATTTTCAGCAACATGGTGCTGTTTGAGACCAAAATATAAACTCTGATATGCTCTTCTTCCTCAGAACTGTATGGATCATACAGGTGGCCCCTACTGCAATATATGTCTTCCTGGTTTCTATGGTGATCCTACTCAAGGAACTTCTGAAGATTGCAAGCCCTGTGCTTGTCCACTCAATATTCCATCCAATAAGTGAGTAACAAACTTTCCTTACCAAGGAGTTTGGTTTCCAGTTCTATAAGTGTATCTTTGATATCAAATGTAAACTTTCTCTTGTTGCATGCACATAAATAATAAATACATGCATGAATTTTTCAGGAAGGCAATATGAGTTTTTAATGTAAAATATTTAAAATTATGACCATTTATTTCTAAAGGTTTTTAGTATTTTGCCCTAGATTTGATGATTTAGTAATTAAGAGATAGAACTCAAATAGCACTTCTATCCTAGTTCCAAAGAACATAATTTAAATAAACACATACATGTGTATGTGTAGACATATATGCCTACACACCAAAAGATCAGTGACATTAAATGCTGCTCATTTAAATCCTAGTCTAGATTTTGTGTGTGTATGTGAAAGTATGCTTGGGCAAGTCACAAACTTCTCAAAAGCTAAAATGAAGGGATTTGATTAGTTGAAACTTTAAGCTAGTCTTGATGAGTTTTATGAACACAGCCTGAGATTAGGAATATATTTTAATAAGATAAAATAAGAAATAAGTTATTATTTTTATTCTTATTTTTGAAAAAATATGGCTCTAAAAATAACAATTGGTAGAAAGTTGTTGAAGCACTGCGTTCAATTCTCAGCACTGCATATAAATAAAAATTTAAAGACAAACGGAAGCTGAAGTTGATTACTTAAAGTTTTCAAGCTCTGAAACTCCATGCCATTGCTATCAAACCAGCTGATCTTCAAGTACACATACTATCCCTGAATTATCCCATAGTTTATCTCATACACAATATTTACAGATAAATATGTTTATTTATACATACATGTCCATCTTATTAAAATTGGTTTAACAGTACACATTTTATCATAAATTTATGACTAATAAACTATGGGTATTAATTGCTACATTATCTATCATAAACAATGTAGATCTTAAAAGTTTTAATACAAACTTCATATAATTTATATCCATTTTTCCAGTTATTCACCTAGAACAATAATATATTAGAAAATATTTTAGAAAAGGAAGGAAGGAAATAAGAAAGGATTAAATAAATTAATAAAATTTTCTTTGCTCCTTCCCTTACTTTTCATGAGAATGCTCTATACCAGGTTCAAAAATTGATATTACTACAAAATGTGGCTGTGTTAGTCAAATTTTCATCACTGTGACAAAATATCTGAGATAAATAAAGAAGAAAAAATTTATTTTTGCTCACAGTGTCAGAGTTTTTAGTGCATGATCAGATGGTTGAATTGTTTTTAGACCTAGGTGAGAAAGAAATATGGTGTAAGGGCGTGGCTCAGGAAAGCTTCTCATTGGGAGGCAGACAGAAAGGAAAAGAGAAAGAGAGAGAGGAAGGGGCCAGTGACAAGATATAATTTCCTAAAGCATTCTCCCAAGAACAGACTTCCTTCAACGAGGTCCTACTTCCTATAGTTTCCATCATTTCCCAATTGTTCATTCAAATTATGAATCCTTCAATGGCTTAACCCATTGATGAGGGTAGAGCCCTCGTGGTCTAACCATTTCCTAAAAACCTCACCTCTGAACATTCCTATATTAGGAATCAAGAAGGCAAATGGTTCTTACAGGTAAATAATTGCAAATAACTATAATTTTACTTATTTTATTATTTTGGTGCTAAGGTTTAGATCCAAGATCTTGTAATCTGTCACTGAGCTATACCACCAGCCCTAACTATAATTTTAAATGAAAGGAATTTTCTTTTGAGAACTTTTAAGAGTAATCTTAGTACTTAGTGAAGTTCTTATCATGTGATACACTTTCCATCTGTTTCTACAAGCAGAGATAAAACTTGTAGGGAAGAAATTTCAAATAATTTTTAAGTGAAATCTGTCAGCTATGATTTTTAAATGTGAAGTTTTGATCAAGGAGGTCATACTCTTAGGTCTTACCCAAGATGTTCCTAATTAAGATGCTATATTGTTATTAGATCTAATGAATGCAACAAGCTAAAAAATGAAAATAATTCTGTTTTCAAGATTAAAGTCCTCCTGAGAACTGTGCTTTCTTGTATTCAGCTCACATGGAATTCTTATCCTCCTCTCCAACTATGCTTCTCTTCCAATGTTCCACCTTACTCATTGTTTGGAAAAGAACTAACATTGAATGAAAACAGCCTACTATATTCTAGGCATAGGGTCATGCACTGTATTTGGTTATTTCACCTTCAGAAATAACCCAATTTGGTAGATAGACTAATAAGTGAAGTTTATGAGTAGAAAGGGTGTTATAATATCAACTTTAAAGTCAAAACTCCCTTAGTTTAAATGGTGGATCCGTACTTTCCACTGGTACAGCTTTGGGCAACCTTCTTAAACTATCTTAGTTCATTCAACATTAGTTGTGATAACTGAACCCTCTCATGGGGGTAGTAAGAATCACACCATTAAAACATGTCAAGTACGTAAAACAGTGAGTGGAAATGGTGAACTTTGGGTTGATTGTTAAGTAAGTTGCTTAGAGTCATAAAGCATCAGTGTCAGAAAACAGTTTTAACTTTAATTTCTTGTGTATGTTCCAGTCCTCTGCAGTCTGCAGGACTTCTTTTAAAATAAGTTAAAATACTGCAGGTTAACATAAAACATAAAACAATTAATCAATCCACCAGGTATGTTAAGTTCCCTAGTAAGACCCTGAAAAAAAATGAGAAGTTGATTTAACCTATATTAGGGATCAGAGCATAAAAAATTTCCAGAACATAGGGAATGAGCTTGGAAGGACATACAACTTAAGAACATTTGCCCACCAAAGGTATGAGAGAAGAGGAGAAAAAATACTAGAAAATAGGGAATATAAGGAAATACAAATGAAGTCCTTCATAACTAATGGCTACTGCTCCCTACCTTGTATATAATGTGACACCAAATTGGCTATGTGTTGTACACATGAAGGATTAGCTTACATAGTGCATGACCTCCTCTTTTACCAGGGCTAAATGGCATTCTCCAGCCCACCCCATGCTCATAAACCTCACTGTTCAGCACTGACCTTCGTTGAGGAAGGCAGACAGATTGCACCTCGAGATGCCCTTGCAATATATCTTCTTATCAACCAAAACATTATTGTTATTAACATAGCTATCAACCCGGCAGAGCTGTTCATTCATTGAACCATGTGAATCCTAGTGTAATACATAGAGACCTTATGAATTTCCCCTCAAATCTGGCCAACATTGCTATAAATAAAGAGAAGTCATTAGGGAAGGAATTTTGCTTGGGCAAGTGTAGGCAAGTGTAGGCCAGTCCTTGCCTCTATCTTTGCTGTGTTTCTAGTTTGAGGTCTCTAAATGTGTTGTCCTGAACAAAAAATAGCTCAACCAAAATTAAAGTACCATCCACCTGTACCAAAGGGATTTGGGTCCCAGAGTTGAATGATATTTCCTAAAACATATGTTTTGCAAGTTGGTTTACTTTGTTGATGTTAATTTTTAAAAATCATGTAATAATAATAACAACAATAACATAGTAACATAAATAACAATATTGGTAACATCAAATATTTAGAGATCATTCAATTTTAAGATTATTTTATTTGTAGTAAATAATTATTAAATTATTTTTAAAGATTTATTTTAGTAATATCATTGGGACTAGAGTAGTAACTTATTTTAGTTCTGGATTTAAATTGTTTAATTAAAAGTAGAAAAAGGAAAGACAGACTTAGTTTATAAATTCTAGAACTTTTGTAGTTAGAGATATACAGTCTTTTAAATTTAAAACATTGTAGAAAATTATCATAGTTTAGCTACACAATTGTGATGGAAGAAATCCATTTTAAATAATAACCTAAAATATTTTCTTGAAAAATTACTAAAAAACAAGGGCACTTAAAGAAATAGGGAACTATTGTTTTGAAAAAAAAAGATCTTTGTAAATTACTGTTATAATCTAAGTTAGGAACTCTGAAGTATAAATTGAAGAGTTGTATATAATCCAGAAGATGGGATTTGAATTTTTACAGTTACATAGAAAAAGAGAGAGTGAGCACTAAAGGTTGCTGCAACCTTCTTCCGAAGTGTGAGGCTTAGTGATAGTTTTAACTTGGTGATTTATCTATTTAATCCCTGGTCATAAATCTTATAGATCACAAGCATTTTGGCTCCAAACTTCTTAGATAATATTGCTAAATAAATCAAATGTGTTGGAAGA
Source organism: Marmota monax (assembly GCF_021218885.2). Taxonomy (NCBI): domain Eukaryota; kingdom Metazoa; phylum Chordata; class Mammalia; order Rodentia; family Sciuridae; genus Marmota; species Marmota monax. Next base: position 1,666,854 of record NW_026691988.1, read on the forward strand.
TAGAGATAGATTAGCATAATTATTATGATGTATGAATACAGACAAGCATATAATATTTAAATCATACATATACATCAACTTCATCAACTATTTACAGTGTCCACTGTGTGTTTGGCCTTTTCACCTTGGTGATGTTTATATTCTAACTATAGATGTAACTAGCCAGTGAAATTTACCTCCAGAGAAGCAAATAAAAGTAAAATTTCAATATTTTATATTCATTAATTTTCAGTATCACATAGATTAAATATGAACATTTGCTATTGAATACTTAGCATGCATTTTAATAGATATAATTATTTAAGCCAATACTGATTTTCATAAATTGTGCTATAAAATTAGAGATATTCTTGATACAAGCCTGGACAGAAAATAGCCCCTCAACAAATTCTATCTACTGTGGAATCTGCTAATTTATGTTCCTCAGGAGTGCTTCAATTACATATGGAATATTTCTAAAGCTGACTTTTGGGCTCTTTCAAAAGGACATATTGAATTATTGTTGTTAAATTTAGTACTTATAATTGAGAAGTACATTCCAAGACAATAGGTAATTTAAATTCTTTTGGAATAAGACTAATTGTATCTTTATGTTTGCATTCACAAACATAAACATATATACGTACTCATATATAAACATATATGCATGTATGCACATATATACATCTTTATAAATGGATCATTATGAAACACATGAAAATCTATGTTTATTATTAAAAGATCCATGTGTATATCCTTACAGTTTATTCCAAGAGTAGCTGCCCTTCCTCCCCATTTGTTGAAGCTGTGCCTGCAGCTCTTGGCTCTTCTGTGTCTTCGGTGCCATGGGCTGGTAAATCCAGGAAGCAGAACATTCTCTCTGCTGGTGTGCAGCTAGCCAACTAGTGTTAAGTGACATAATCTTGGAATCGATATAAGTCAATGATGATCCCACAGTTCCCTCTTTGTGTCATGGAACAATTATCTTCATGTTTTGACCAAAATCAGTGTCACATCACTATATTTGCCAATCAAATTCTGGAGGCATTTTTCGTTGTGCATGTGTACTTCTCATTCTAATTTTAATGTTGTTGTTTAATGCCATCTTCATTCCTGTAACTGAAATTACAGCAGTAAGGGAGTGACTCCTCAGTTTATGTTGTTAAAGAATTTCAAAGCATGAGTATATTTTAAGAGGGGATTTGATTTGCATGCATCATGTAAAGTATTTATATTACTAAAACCTTAAAATGACTTAATTCTCACCAGCAGGTTTGAATGACATTTTGTTACATGGAGAAGAGAATATCAAATTAAAATTCTGAAGTCCTGGATCCCATGCTCAGTTCTTCTAGAAATTAGAGTATGACCTTGGAGAGAAAAATTATGCCTGCCCCAAACAGCTCATAGGATTCTGTGAAAATGTGATAAAATTATTTGTAAAAGGACTCTGAACTATAAGAGCAAGTCAAATCTAATATATTGTTATTGCTTATTTTTTTTCCTGAGAAAATATTGATTTTTGTCAGTGAGTACATTTTACTTTCCTTCTGTTGGCTTTAACTGACATGTGAGTATTTTAAGAATTTGAAATCTATTTTATAAATAGTTTTAAAGTGTCAGAAACCTTGTCAACCACCTTTGACATGTCTCACGGTAAACTGATTTAGGATTTTTAAAAAATAATTGGTACAGTTTTTCTTTCAGTCACTGTAGTCCCATGGGATTGGCAAACTCAGGGCTTTTTTAAGAGTCCCTTTCTCCATACATGATAAGATAATTAAAGAATTCCAGTTTTCAAAGAATATATGCACTACAGAGATTTTTAAAATTCCAGTTCATTTTTTTTCATATCTTCAAACAAAAACAAATCACTGTGTAAAGATGGGGAAAATCCTGTTTCATTCTTCTTTCATATGTGCTTCTCCTTGGTATAAACAAGTGACATGTGCCTCTTCAGTATAAATGCATTCCCGCTAAGATCGTGTGGGTGTTCCCTTTGGGGGTAAAGTGTGGCAAGACGCAGGCCCCAGTTTAAAAGGAGATACCTTCTCACAGAACAGATTGGTTGCCCATGGTAGCCACCAGAACCCCTTAATATGAAATTTTTTTTTGGATAATATTTATATATAAACTCATGTTCCCCTTTTCAGGCTTTCCCCCTTTGACCCAGTAGATTCATTTGGACTTTCCACAGAGTGAAATGTCTAAATTGATGCCAGTAGGTTGGTACTTCAAAAAAAAAAAAAAAAAAGAATTATTTCATCTTTACAGGAATATAATGAGTTAAGTCAGAGTCATATTACTTAAAAACAGTACCCATGATCTTCTATCCATCAAATTTAAGAAAGCCATGCAAAGCCAAATGAGATCAGGACTTGCAGTGTTTAATTTGTTGTTCTCACTTTAGTTCACTTAGCATCAAGCAATCGAGCAAGCCTCTACTGAATTGTCATGTCATATACAATAGAAAATAAACCTATTTAAATAAAACATAATGGAAGAAAGATTAATTGAGGGCATTTCCCTTTAAAACAGTAGAACAGTATGAAATCTGAAGAACTTGATTGATCACAGAAAAGTTGAAGATGGAATGGTGGTTACCAGAGGCTGGGCAAGTAGTGGGGCAGATATGAGTTACAGCTAGACAGGAGCAACAAATTCTGGTTCTAGACTATAGATAACAACAGTGTAATGCACATTCCAAAAACCTAGGAGAAAGGACTTTGAAAGTCTTCACTGTGAAAAAATGATGTTTAAGGAGATTAACATGATTCATCTGATTTGAACATTACACCCCATTACAAAAAAACATCACATGCTATCCATTACTGTGTACAGTTTCTGTGTACCAGTTCAGTAATAATTTTTTAAATGGTAGAGCAGCATAATTAATGAGAGGGCTCTTCTGAGAGCAGCAGATATCTACAGGATACTGTCCATGTTGGGGTAAGCGTGAATGCAGGTGAGGTATCTCTTGCCAAGAAAAAAAAAAAAAATGTAAGCCAAGCTGAACATGTTTCTTTGAAGGCTAATGCTCACATGAGATCGCTGTGCTGGTTCTTGACATGGTGTCCAACTCTGTTATTTCAGACCAAAATTGTAAGTATGTTCAAAGAGAGAGAAATTTTGAAACATGCCAAAAGGTATAAAATGGCAAGGTTGCTGTTGTTTGTTTTGTCTTATTGTAAGTTGAAGTATAGTACACACACTTAATTGCTTCTGGAAACATTCTTGAGGATGCCATCAGTGTGACTGTATACCTGTGAGTATACATTACAACAATTAGCACATACACCCCAGGCAGCAGCCCTGCAGGTAGGAACCCCTACTGCCACCTCTCCTGTGTGCTGAGTTTTCCAAAAATCCCTAAGGTTTCTCAGTGCTGCTTCAGATTCCAAGGGACTTGGCTGGAGAGAAAGGATGTGAAGCCATGTGTTTCTAGGCCCAGGGAATCCTTCAAAGCAGCTGTTCACTCCCTCTTATTATTGGCAATCACAGATTCAGAGCAGTCAAAAGTTAGTTAATAACATGTCACAGGGATACTGCTTCTCCACTGGGCTGTAGTCATGTCTGCACATAGAGCAATGTCATTTCGTCCTCAATTGGCCAGATCCTGAGTTCTGTCTGTGAGACAGGAATGACCAGCTTTTGGCCTTTTTTTCACAGCAGTAGTAGAGAAAGAGAAATGAAAATATGCTACTAATGATTTTGTATATTGCTTCTTTCTTGTCTCTGTTGTTCCCCAAAACAACATCACATAGCTTTAGCCCGACGTGCCATTTAGACCAGAGTCTTGGCCTGATCTGTGATGCATGTCCTGTTGGATACACAGGACCACGCTGTGAAAGGTAAGCACGTACCATCCCATCTTGCAGAATGACTTCTACCTTGGGAATTACAAAGCCATAGGCATCATCATCCTTCGCTCTACCCCAGAAAAGCTGCCATACTTGATGAGGTGGAATAAAGTTTCCTGTCATACTTGTCAAACAAATGCATTATTTCTTTATAGTTTATTTATTCTCTAGAAATTGCTCTACTAATATCTATTCACTTAGAAAGTATCCGATTAATGTTTTAATCTTAAAGGTTAAGCATCAACCTGCAATCTTTCTAGAAAGTGTTGTTCAAGTGGAAAGCCATGCACTTTAAGATTTATCTTACTGTCTACCATCAGCACCCATTGTTTTTCATAATTAGCTTTTTGTCCTTAAAATGTGGCTTAAATTCATAGTCCATAGTTCAGTAAGTGGTCCATAATTTACTTTAAACATATTTGAAAATAGAAACAAAATGTAATTTATCATCATGTTTTTACATTCTTTCTAAATAGTCCTATACCAGTATTTTAATTCCTATTGACTTTGTTGGGTTGCTTTGCAATGGAACTATGGATGTTACTATACATAATCTGTATAATCATATTTTCTCCCAAATTATTTTTTTTGGATTTATTTATTTATTTTATTTTTTAATTTGTTCTAATTAATTATACATAACAGTGGAATGCATTTTGACACATCATACACCAATGGAGCACAACTTCTTCCTCTGGCTTTACATGGTGCAAAGTCACACCAATAGTGTAATCATGCATGTATATAGAGTAATAATGTCTGTCTCATTCTACTGTCCCTCTCTTCCCCATCCCCACTCCTCACTCCCCTTTGCACAATCCAATGTTCTTTCATTCTTTACTACCCCACCCCAGCCCCATTTTGAATTAGCATCCACTTATCAGAGAAAACATTCAGCCTTCCCAAAATGATTTGAAGAGACTTTTCTTTATTCCAGTTGCGGTATAAAAATGATACAAACTTCCCCCTTGATATTATTGCCAAATAGAACAAATTCTCTCTGGTGTTAGCAATGAAAACAGATCCAAACAGCCTAGTTCATCAGTAGGCCATAGGGATTGGGGAAAAAGGGTCATAATGGATGTGACCTACTTTCAATCTTTGTCACCAAAGCTAACCCCAAAGAGGGCCATTTTGGCCTGTCCTCTCCTGCCTCCTTGGCAGCCATCAGTCCTATTCCAACCAGGGTGCATTAAGTTATTGAAGCGGGAGCCAGTCACCCAGAGAGAATTTAGTTAGCAACTAGCAATCTGTGGACAAAGTACCAGTGACAGTTTCCAGGAGCAATAAGTACTATTTGTAAGAATGGCAGCATCTGTAAATTAGTAATGGAAGAAGAGAACTGAAATAAGGAGGATATATTTGTAATTGAGAAACTGGAGTTCTTTAATTGTGTTTTTCTTTAAAGGAAGCTATGTGTATATTACTTATTATAATAGGAGAGCAATCATTGCCAAGACAGATCTACATCAAAAGCCTAACCACCCACCGCCTCCCCCACATCTCACTACAGGCAACCTTTTTTAGCATCTAGAAAGCAACAGCTGCTCTTTCATACAAGGCCATTAAATTCGCTTACCTAGGTGAGCATAATCTCTGATGTATTTATATTGCTTTGCTTCGTACACTATCCTTTCTATACATGTTAGATCATAGTTTCCGAATCATCTACAATTTAAATGCTACCTTTAATTTTACGTATATCTGCTTAGTAGCTGCCATTTACTAAGCACAGGGCTGGATGTCAGAGGTAAACAGATGCATTATGCCATCCTTGCCCTCAAGCAGCTCATATCTTTCTTTAATGCATATGAGAATGGTCACATGCATTCTGGAGAGAAACCTAACTGAATAATGAAATTCACCCAGGAAAGAAGTAACTGACAGAGAGCATAATTTTCTGCCTAAAATCTATATTAATCTGATTCAATGGAAGATTACAAGATGCATATGCGGTGTAGCAAATGGTATATAGTTCAGTTCCAACCAAAGTTTTTTAACTAAAAATAATATTCAACTGTTTTTATACAGATGATGAGATATTTGCTTTTTCTAGGCAGAATTTGAATTAGCATTTTCCAGAAATATTTAGGGTATACCATTTCAGTATATGTATGTGAGCCAAAAGCCTATTTGATAGGTCAAAATTATGAGAGGAATAATTTTGTAATTGTGTATGTTGAAGTGCAAAGGAGGGAAAAGAAAGGTCAGAGTAAAGAGGAGTCACTGGTTGCATTAAAATTGTGTAATCAAAGCCATTCTGTAAGTGATGTGTATGATTACTGTATGCATATTGGCTACATAAAAAAATCAGCATTTGAAATAAAACAGGGTTTCCCAAACTGTAGTTGTTCCTAGAATAAAGAATGCTGTGATCACAAAAGTTTGGGAAGTATCCATTAGCATGTTAAAATTTGTGCTATATCCTGTGGTGGGAAGTAGAGAAATCTGATCACTTACTTAGTTTAGCTCAGTCTTTCCAAAATTTTCTGCTTTTATTATATAGCATGAATGTGTCTCAGACTACAGCTCTGGTGGATGAGAATTATCAGCTGATATTGTTTATTTCAATTCAGTTTCTATTTTGAGACCTCATCCATATATGTGAGAACTGTGAGAACTTAGAAATGTGATCTCACATGATCTCAACCAAGCTTGAATCAAAGTTCTAATAAGTTGACAAAGTACCAAGGGGCTGGTGTGCATGAGTGGTAAGTAGGTGAGTGAGTGTGGGTATATCTGTGTTGGGCAAAGGGACATGCTGTGGGGTCATCCTGTCCTAATTCTCTCCATGTGTCTCTGCCAACCTTTGCCTTTTCTGTCCTCTGAATCACCTTTCCTCTCAGGTCATTCAACTCTCTTCACTTTTATCCCATTCTTTGGGAGACAGAAATCATTCAGCTTCTTTCATTCCACACTGGGATACACCACCATTACTACTATCATCACTTCTTCATCCACCTTTTCATCTCCATCTTATTTGGGGGGAAGGTGTATAGGTTCCACGTTCATAGAAATTCCAACTTTTTGAGTCCAAGGTCTAGGAGTTCTCTGTGTTTCTGCTTTCTTCCCTATCAAATCCTTTCATTTAGATGCATCGCGCACCATGCTCTTGCTTCTTGAATTGAGGGAAAGAAAAGAAACCATGAACAAGAGAATGGCAAAGGTAGATTTAGCAAAATGTTGACTGATGATTGTTTCACATGTAGGACACTAGTCACAGCTTGGAAGCATGAAACATTTGCTTGGGGCCAAGGCACCTTGAGGAGTTACTATTTTGCTGGGAACTAGTTTAACGAGAGAAAGAAGAGAGGGAGTTAGGGGAGAAGGTATTCATTATGACACTTTGCTAAGATTCACAGCTTCTTTCATCTGGACAATGGAAGACTAAAACTCCAGAAAATCAGAGACAGCATCTAGAAATTAGCCTTAGAGCATCAAGAGAAATTTTTAAAAACATAAAACAAAAGCTGAGTTAATCACAGATGACACCAGACCTACCAGACATTGGGGTACTTTCAGAATAAGTCTGTAGCCCTAGCAATTTAGAATGCATCATGGAGAAAGACAGTTCCAAGACTGTGGCAAGTTCACTTGGCAGATTCTATGGGACAACCTGGTACTTAATGGGATATTTAACCCTTAATGGGATAACCCCTGCCTCCTCCCCAGTATAATTTCTTAGCAGATCCTCCCTAGGTGAGGACAGAGGCCAAAAATCAAGACTGCTTTTGTAGTTACCTCTGAGAATGCAGAAGACATTTGACTCGGGTTGCCTAATATTTTAAAAATTCACCTGTAATTTTATCCATGTGATTCATATTAGATATCAAGTTCCATTTTGTTATTTAGCTATAACTCCAAAATCCCAGTTAGGTCTTCTCTACTTCAGAAATGTCTGGATCAAGTCCAGTTTCCCTCTGATCATGATGCTGATAACATTTTTCTACTTGTGTCTGAATCTCCTTAAGTGTTGGGTTCTCGCTGCCAAAGATGACATTAAATAGAAACAACAGAAGAGAGAAGCTTATTCTTTCTTAATAGTGCCATAAACAAAACTGTGGCTTCAGCTGATGTTTCAAAGAGGCTGCTCATGCGAGATTGAGCAGTTTGCACACTGCCCAAAGAAAGACCGGGAAGTGGCAAATGGGAGCTTGAAGCCAGTATGAGGGCTTGAGTGCAAGAAGAGCTTCTTGCTGTGCTCAGCTGCAGAAGTGTGGACCCACTCTCTCTACACTTTTTGTAATTTGCAGAAAGGCCTTGAATATGCAGGCAAATTCCCTCAGTCTTTAGCTGACTGGCAGGTGCAAGGTAGTAAGAACACAGTCTTGCAGTACAGCCACACACCTTTATACTCCAGCCACTTTTTTCTGTACCTTTGTCAATGTTGTCCCTCCTCTCTAGAACACTGTAGTCCTCCCATTGCTCTGCCTGAGGCTAACCCTGGTCATCTCTTAAAATTCTGCTCTGTCATTCTGAACAGGCCTTTGTTAAATCCTAATCCAAGTAGGTTGTACCTTTTCTATGCTTTGCTGATAGTACTTACATAACTCTGGTTGTTCTGTTGTCAGATTGTTTAAAGAATATTTATTTTCTGTGGACTAAAGACTGAATGTTATTTATATGCATCATGTAAAAATACTCAGTGGCTTTCTTTTTTTTTTTTTTTTTTTTTTTTTTTGCGGAAGAGATAGTATGACCATAGGCCTCAGATTTTAACCCAAAGTTGTTGGAGAAAATGATGGAACACAACGAGATTTAAAACATCTCCTCCATCTTGTTGCTTTCTTTTCTTGTTATTGTTCCTCTACTCTTCTGTCATTCATTCTCTCTCCCTCTCCCCCCAACCTTTCCTCTCTCTAATATTCTTCCTAAATTATCAATAGCAGCAACTCTTATTATATAACTGCATGTGTTTTCTGGAATCTTATTTGCATTTAAAGGGTATCTGTTTTAAATAGTTCAATTTGATTTGAAAAAGTGAACAAATGTGGAATGGAGCAGTGACGCTATGACAAGGTGCTCATCTTTAACAAGGAATCCAATAAACTGCCTTCTTTAAAAATGCCCTTATTCTGCCTTCCCTATGAAAGTGAGAGTGCTTAAGATTTCAAATTACAATTAATTTTATGAGAGCGATAATCTGTGAAAATGAAAAGGGTCAAAGGACTGTGATTTTTAACTAATTTTTATTAGATAAATCATATAACAGATTATAAAGTGATATTATTAGTAATAAAAGAATATGATTAGTAGCATTGTATTTTCTGATCCTAGCATTGTTTGTTCACTCCAAATGGAACATTTGTCTCTTTGAAGACCATTCTATGTATAAAAATGGACATGCACATACACCAGCAATAAAGCACAAATGTGCTGCAGAAAATGGTCCCACTTTCTATAAAGCAGCATATGAATTTTCTAATATGTATATTCACAAATTTTTCTTACATGTCCTGCAATGAAAAGGACAGATGCTTCTTTCATTATTCTATTCAATCACAGTTTTGTTGTTTTTTTTTTTCTTCCATGGGCTGAGTTTCTTTTATTATAGGAGAATTTTGTACTTATTAATTGGTATCTGTGTTAAGAGAAATTCCCAGATCTTGTTATATAATGCCATCTCTCCCGAGGGCAGTAAGTTATTTTGAGGAAAGTGAACTGAAAATAATAGGTCTTTGTTGACTATGATAATAATCACCGTACCTCCTTATTCTAAGTGGAGCAAAGTCACTCTCTTAGCAGTAAACAAAATGAGATGTGAATATATGTAGATGTGATCATAAGCTCTGAATATCTAGCCAATCCTTAAAAAACAAATGCCAAATGTCTTCTTTGATTTAAGGAGAGCAACTAAGAACTGAGCAGGGAGGAAGAGCGTGAGGAAAAGATTAACATTAAACAGAGATGAGTGGTGGGAGGGAAAGGAAGAGAGAAGGGAAATTGCATGGAAACAGAAGGAAACCCTCAACGTTATACGAAATCACATATAAGAGGTTGTGAGGGGAAAGGGGGGGGGAACAAGGGAGAGAATTGAACAACAACAGATGAGGTAGAGAGGGAAGATGGGAGGGGAGGGGAGGGGGGATAGTAGGGGATAGGAAAGGCAGCAGAATACAACAGTCACTAATATGGCATTATGTAAAAAATGTGAATGTGTAACTGATGTGATTCTGAAATTTGTATTTGGGGTAAAAATGGGAGTTCATAACTCACTTGAATCAAATGTATGAAAGATGATATGTCATGAGCTTTGTAATGTTTTGAACAACCAATTTAAAAAAAAAGAAAAAAATAAAAAATAAAAATAAAAAAAAATAAGTTCTAAATATCAACTAAGGTAAGAATACCCCTGAAGGGATTATGGGGGAACTTTATGCACTAAAATATTGTTTCATATTTTGTAATAGAGAATTAATATATGAATTTGTGGGCAGCAGTAGCCTTTTAAAATGTTTATATAACATTCATAATCATATTAACCATTTTGTAAAAATAATTAAAACTATTAATCTCATTTTTTAAAATTATGATAAAATATTAAATCCATAAGAATATTATGGTCCCCATACATTTTCTGGAAAACTTAGAATAACCATTGATCAATGTATCTGTACCAAATTAACGACTGTGTCCCATAATTGCCATGTTATTAATATGTCCTTAATATGACATAATGAATTTAAACCATTTCTATTCCTAATGGCAGAGAGCCTTGCTCTAAACAATGGCTTTCACATCTGAGTAGATGAGCATAACATAGCATACTATGGAGGTAAAAACACTCTATTTTTTTGTTCATTTTCAATTCTGACCCTTGCTGCAGAAGACTACTTTGATAAGATACTACAGGTAGCAGAGCTGGCCTGCCCATAGACTGTGGATGCCCTGTTTCATTTCTCCTTTGTCAAGTATGGCTTAATATGAAGTGTGGGAAAATGCAACTGAAAGAGATGACAGAGCCGAAGATAAATAGGCATTGCCTGTAAGGATGTATCTGTGTGTCTGTAAGGTGATGTGACATTATAAGACAGCATTTAGATCAGGGAAATTTTCATACTATAGTTTTTTTAAAAAAATGTCCTCTGTAATGCTTTGTAACTAATGACAATTAATATGTAAAAATAGTTCTTGGTTGATTAAAACAAAATACCTGGATTTTGCTAATTTGAGTCATGGGCACAGTTGAGCATCACCTTATGTCATATTGCCATAATTGGCAAGAATACCTACTTAGACTTCCCCTTAGTAAAGACTCTTCATTTATAAACTACCTCTAAATCTACATTCAATTACATACAAAACCATTATTAATTCAGAGACACACTCCACCCGAATAAAAATAAAAATCTCATGAGTCACAGTTTTTATTTAAGAAATTCTGTATTCTCGCTACTAAATTTCTCATGAATTGTTTCCTCCTAACAAGCTCTTGCTGCAAGAACAACAACAACAAAATGTGAACCTTGCATATTTGTACAAAAAAACAACCAATTGGTGTAGAGATACATAATGTGTTCTATTACAAAGGCGTTACAACATGGACCTAGATTCTTTGAGAGTGCCAGCAGCAGATTTCTTATGCTTTGGTCTCATCTTCAGTGCCAGTGACAAGATTTTGTTTTGTTTTGTTTTTGTCTGGCTGAAATCTAATTACTAGTGGGTCTGGCAGGATTTCGTCTTGTATCTACACTATGGTTATAGAAAAACATTTTTTAATCACCTTGCATTTGAGACAAGGAACACTGAAAAGGAAAAGCCATCATCCTGGGAGAGTAGTAGCATGAAAAATATGTAAACATTGTCCTAAGATGTGTTTCATGAGTTTCCCCCAAATACTTATGGATGCAATTTTTCACCTTAGGTGTGCAGAAGGCTATTTTGGACAACCCTCTGTACCTGGAGGATCATGTCAACCATGTCAATGCAATGACAACCTTGACTTCTCCATCCCTGGCAGCTGTGACAGCTTGTCTGGCTCCTGTCTGATATGTAAGCCAGGTACAACAGGCCGGTACTGTGAGCTCTGTGCTGATGGATATTTTGGAGACGCAGTTGATGCAAAGAACTGTCAGCGTAAGTCCTGAACTATTGATGCCCCTGACAGAATTGATGTATTATACCTCAAAGTAGCTGATGAGTTCTTGAGTGGGGATTGGAGACTAGGAAATTATCTGTAATACATGGATGATAGATGCACAGCATAGACAAGAGTCTGCATATTCCAGAATCTATCTTTCTTTGTACTAATAGCAAAAATCCTTTGAAAATTGCTGCATTGTTGAAGTGGTATTCCTTTTGTTTTTTTCAACTGATACACGTTTCTATTTTAAAATGACCTCATATCCATTGTAGGAAAGAAGAATTTGAAAATTTAGTAGGACTATTTTTGGTATTGTGTTTTATTGTTTTGTTTTGTTTATCTCAATAAGACTTAGTTTCATCACCTCCAATAAGTTTGCTACAGAAATTAAAGGACATAGCACATAGAGAGCATCCAGGGAGTCCTTGGGATCTGGAGATGCCCACACATGGTCTGTTGTCTGGTAGTAGTGCAAGTAGTAGTCATGAATATCAGTGGTTCACTAATTCTAGATTACTTTAGCCATTTATCAGCCTTTCTTTCTCTGTCTTCTAATAATCCCTATGTAAAGATGAAGATATTATTCCAATCATTTTATCATGATAAACTAATGATTTGTGGCATAAAGTTTTAAGAACAGAGGAGAATGTGGGAATAACAACATTTGAACTATCTCCAATTTTTGTACTACTTGCCATGAGGTATAGATATGATTATAATTTTTAATGCCCTCCAGGATATAATTATGATTAAAAATGTAAAGATCCATTTATTATCTATGTTATAATTTTTTTATACAGTAGTTCCTCTACACATGATAGTAAACCCTCAAGAAAAGAAAGCTCATGAGAAAGCATTATTTAAGTTGCTTCTGGATTTGTTCATGAAAAGTTGACCACTACCAAGAAGTATATTTTGCTTTTTGAATTTATATATTTAGTTTGTTTTATACTCTTCCATTAAATGCCCCTTTTACAAAATTCTATATTGTTTTTGTTATTTTTAAGGTGACATTAATCACCAGAATATTTATGTAAATTTAATTTTGTAGTACTTACTTTTTTAAAAAAGGATTTCTATATTATAAATAACTTAAGATTTTTTAAATTTATGTATAATACACTTAAGAAATTTACATAAAGAAATTGATAGTATGCACCACAAATCGGTATCCAAATGAATGTGGATATTTAAAAAGAATATTTGTCTCCAGCCCTTTTTAAAACTCCATCTATGAACTAACTGTTCCTTAAGCTATTGCCTGAGGAAAATTAACCAGCTAATTTGACTGGTTGCTGGGTAGGCCAGTTTTCCAATGTCCAACATACTAGAATCAAGTTAGCAGATACTGAAGACTAAACTTTTCCGGAAAAAAAAAAAAAATCAAGCAATTTTTAGAATAGCAGTAAAGGAAAGTGAAATCTGGAGCCAAGTGAAGAGAATAATAATAGCATCGGCTAATAGAGCAGCCATTATAACATGTGAATAGGTAATGTTTAACAGATATTGTATCAAATTTACCAAAGCCACGTATGGAATAGTCTTAATTCCCATGCCATCTGCCCCCACACAATTTCATTCTGTTATCAACGCCATTATATGCATCATGACACATGCATTTGTAGAGTACACAGGGAGCCATTAATTAGTTATTTTTGTGAATACCACTTAGGTTTTAGACTGATTTATTATATGTTTCAGTATAACATCAGACAACTTCATAACACAAAAATGACAATAGATTACTGAAACCAAATATATTTTCTATATTTGCAAAAAAATTGGAATATTAAAGTGATTTTTAAAAATTACAATGTTCTATTTCTAATAGACTTGAAGCAATGTTTTCATCTTATATACTTTTATAATCATGTCAAACTCATTCTTTAAACTTAAAACAAAGACTGACACAAAATAAATAATCATTATTTTGAAATAATTAATTCAGTATTACTTGATTAATGATGACATTAATATTATGACATGAATGCAGTCAATTTTAGTAATTTCTTAGAATTATTTTGGCCTTAGAGTCAGTATGTATTACTTACAATGGGATTATAATATTTTAAATGTTACCCAACGTATCTATGAAGGAATGACCCAGCACTGTACCTGAAATCAGCGATCTGCAAGTCTCAGTAATGTTCAGAACCCAGCAATATCTAACTGGCCTTGAATATCTTGAATGACAACATAAATGTTTGAATAGCATATGATGTCTCGAGAATTGTGCCAAAGACTTGATATAAATTCTCTCTACAGCTGATAGAGTTATTGTAGGGATAAAAATGATAGAATTCTTGAGAGCACTTAGTAAGTCAGAAATATTCTATTACTGAATTTAGGTGTCAGTGTTACCACCTGGGCTATATTTTTATTTAACAAACACTTTAAGACTAGGAGCATTTTGGATTTCAGATTTTCCAACTAGGGATGCTCAACCAGTTATGCAACTATATTCCCAAATTTAGAAAACTTCAAACTCTGAAATATTTCTGGTCCCTGGCACTTCAGATAAAGCATATTCAACCTGTATTAGAATTTTTTTTCCCCAGCCATTGATGCCTTTTCTCTCTCCAGCCTGTCGTTGTAATGTCAATGGCTCCTTCTCAGAGATTTGCCACCCTCGAACAGGACAGTGTGATTGCAGACCCAATGTGCAGGGACACCGGTGTGATGAATGTAAGGTAAGGAGGAGCTCATCAATTACTTTCTTGAAAACTTTGGCTTTCAATATCATGTTTTAGACACCTTAATGTATTCACAAAATGGTTCAGGATTATCTAATTCCACAGATAAAATTACTATGATCAGGAAAATATATGCTCAAATACAGCAAAAACTTGTTGTATGTTGCAGTTGACCTGCAAACTACATTTCTTTGGCAGATAATTTGTATATTTCCTATAATGCAAATGTTTCTGAAATAGCCATCATGAATATAATCCTGATCTTTTAGAAACTAAACTACTCTTTACATTTTTGGCAGAAAAAAAAAAATGTGTTGCTCCTTTTGCTTAGCAAGTACCTTCTTCTAGTTCTCATTTAAAAGCTAACTCCATTGAGCACTCTACTTAGCAAAAGTTTCAAAAGAAAAGCTAATTTATATAATGTTTACAGATATCATTGTGCTAAAATGAAATTTTCAGTTTCAATATGTTAATCTCAATTCCTGAACATATCAGTTGCCTGCCTTCAGCCGGGTGAGTGCCTTGAGATTCATTCATGAGAGTGGAAGGATTTGCACTACCTCTTTTACTTAAATACATTTTATTGGTGATAACGACTATTAAACAGAAGCCAAAACTTCTCAGATGTCAAACTGACCTTTCTGCAGGAAGTTGGAAAATATAATCTGCTACTGTCTCTTGAATAATACCATATGCTTTTTTGTTGTTCTTATTTTGCTTCATTTTATTTTTCTGTTGGCAATTAAAGCCCAGTATGTGGTGGGATCCAGAGAAGCAAGTCTGTGTGCCCTGTGACTGCAATCCCATGGGCTCTGTGTCACCCCAATGTGATACAACAGGAAGATGTATCTGTAAATCAGGCTTTATAGGGAAACAGTGCAACCTCGGCAGGCAGGTGCATCGTCAGGAGGAGCAGCCACGGAGAGCGCAACACGTGCTGGGGTCTCCCAGGAGGTGGGGGTCCGGCAGTTCCAGCGGGTGTCCTCGGGGAGCCTATCGGGCCCCAGCTCGGGTAATCCCAGAGGCGCTGCATGGCTTGTGCCGGGGCATGTTGTGTTCCGTGTGCCTCAGCTGAAGTTCCCTGGTGGCATTTTACCAAATAACAGCTGCTAAGTGTGCGAATTGCAAATGCAAACATTTTTCAATTTCTGATTGGAGCCTTGCCTTTTTAAAAATAACCATCCTTATGCTTTTAAAAATATATTCAAGTTCATAAGTGTAATAAAGTGTCAATTGGCCATGGTTGGGTAGAAATCAAATAAAAATTTATGTGTAGAAACCTCAAGTATGATTTGGTAAAAACTCACTTTAGAAGTAAACAGATGAGAAATATAACAAAGAAAGTGACTTGCCTAAGAAAATTCAGAGTTTGATATAACATTTGTCTGATATCTTATCATAATTAAGGATTTTGCTAATTTTCTCATCATTATTTTGTTCATGTGTGCATCAAACACAAGAAATACATTTGTATACACTATAAAAGCACAATATACACAAAATTAGGAAAGAAAGTTGTTTTCAGTTACAATTTGTTCCCCCTCTCACTAGGCAAACAAAACAAATGCTAAATAATAAGGGAGAGATGGAGGGCAGGAGGGAAAACCGCTTCTCACAGCCTTGTGGCTGAGTAACAAGGGACAAGATTTGCCATTCTAGATCAGGGGTCTGTAGAGAGTTGAGGGTAGGGGTTAAAAGGAGAGTGCAAAATAAACAGTAAAGGGGAAGAAAAAAATATTATTTTATTTCTTGGTTCATTAGAGTACATTTTAAGAAAAGGAGTTCTCAGACTGACTGCCTCAGATCAATCCCAGCCTCTTGGCTTCATGGCTGTTAAATTCCTTGATCTATCTGTGATTTAGCTTCTTCGTGTATTTGCTGTAAGACCCACTTCTTAAAGTTTATGTCGTCTTATATCCTTCAAAAAGAAAATTCCAAAAGATTTTAGGGGGAAAACATGTATGAAGAATGAAAGGGGAAGAGCAGAGCATGCCCGGAGACTTCTGCTACCGTGGCCCTCTGACTCCTGGGCAAAGAGAAAAGGAAAGATTGGTTAGGAAAGGCTTCATTCAGTGCATCCTACCAAAATCCCAAATTTTGACCAGACTAATGGGAAATGCCCATCAGGGCAAAGAAATGTTTGCCCATTGGTGGAATCCTAAATTTGGCAGGAAGGTTCTGGTGCCTTACTGTAATTAGCCACTGACTGGAAAAGCCTGACAAAGCATAGACTGAGCTTTGCTTAGTCCATTCAGGAGGCTGTATCAGAATGGCATTAGACTGGGTGGCTTATAAACAACAAAAATTCATTCCTCAGAGTTCTGGAGAAGATTCAGATCAAGGTGTTAGCAGATATCTGTCTGGTGATAGCCCACTTCCCCTAGATGGCTGTCTAAGAAGACAGAATAACTTCTCATGGTGAAGAGATTTCTTTGAGTCTCTTTTATAAGGCTTCTGATCTCGTTCATGAGGGCTCCACCCTCATAACCTAATTACCTCCCTTAAAACCCACCTCAGATTACCATCACTGTGAAGTTAGGATTTCAACATATGGAATTGGGGGTGGGGACATCAGCTTTCAGCCCATCGCTAAGCTCTTTGATGGATCCAAAAGACTAGAAGCTGGAGGTTATGAGGCATCAACATTCCACACTGCAGATGGCTTGCAGGGAGATGTGATGAGGCACCTCCAAGGCTGTTTGAAGGCAATAGTGAGAACAGCGCATAATATACTAACATGGAGCTGTCAGGTAGTCTAGTGCATGCATTATTAATATTACTAGTATTACTGTAGTTACTAAATGAAAAAATATTTAAAACATTTTTTTTTCTTCAAAAACAAAATGAATCAATTGAAAATAAAAGACAGGGATAGTAACTGATCAAAATGCCTCTAAAATAAAAATTTAGCAGAAAATCAACTCTCATTCATTTGTTTTCCTACATACTTCACAGTACTATTTTGTCTTGAGACTACTTAGTTCTTGAGGAAGTATGTATGAGAATCCAAAGCCAGGCTTCAAAGAAATTTCTTTGGCAATTTACTTAAATTTTCCAGGCCTTGGTTTTACTACTTTGTAAGAAAGTAATGGCTGTGACAGTTTGCTCCACGGTTGCCCTGTGGAGTAAACTAATTCATATTTGTAAAATATGAATTTTAGACTAGTGCCTGGCACATAGGAAATAATATATAAGAGCTAGTTTTTGTTATTTCCCTCAGTGAGAAGCATGTAAAGGAGCCCAGCCAGCTTGCTGCTGGGAGTGGACAAGTACCCTTCTCCGTATTTGTTACTTCATTAATCTCAATTATTGACCAGGAGTGTTTGCTCCTTTAATTTGTTTATTAGGGAGGTTTTCCTTAGGCTTTGAAATCAATTTTTGAATCCCCAATTTATTAAAATTTTATTAATGAAGTATGGTAGCTTTATTTTGGTGTAAACTAGTTTTTAAAACAATATTATTTAAATACTTGAAAAATATTTTGTATTTCTTCCTGTATGTTTACATTTCTTCCTGTATCTTTCCTTGCATAATCAACTTTGGAATTTTTGATGGTATGATTTAATAAATTCATTCAATATTTGATCAACTTACCCATTAAAGGTATGTGCATATATATGCATAGGTACATACATATGTATGCCTAGGCTAAATGAAGAAAATTTAGGAAATAATGAGAATACACAATTCAGCTTCAGTAAAGAAAATGCAGTAAATAAAGACAAATGGAAAGTATTCTATAATTCAGATATTTTATAGAATTGTTTTAATGTGTTAGGTTCTAGACATGTTTTTATGTGTATGTTTCTATTTGTGTGTTTCTGGGTGGGATGTGTGTCGTATGTGATTGAAATCGTAAAATCTGTATAATTCCAAGTGCTGCATTTTAGAAATTTTCCTTAATGCTATATCATAAGCATATTCATATCATTAAAACTGTTTCAAAACAGATTTTAATTATTGAATAGTATTACATAGCATGAATATGTTATAATTCATTCAGCTATTTCTCTAACATAGAACATTTAAGTGCCTCTGCAGTTATACACCATGATAAAAAATATTGTAATAGGCATGCTTGCATTTTAATCATTGTTCTAATACCTGATAATTTCTCTAGGTCAAGTATTTAGAATCTTACATTTAATCATTGATTTTATGAATAAAAATATTGTGTTTTAGTTTTTCTTTACATAGGTGAATTTAATTTCAATATTGGGTCATTTGTTGAAACGATTACTTTCTTCTTTAAAATAATGAATTCTAAATTATAACTAGAAATAAAAATGAAGCCAGCAGTAAATATAAAGAATAAAATTATTTTTAAACTCAATCAACCCAATCAACCCATTTCTCATTTAAACAATAAAACTATTCTTAGCCATTTTAAAATTCTAATCATTGGTATGAATTTGTTTTTTAGAACTTAGTTTTAATACTGCTAATAATAGAAAAATATATAATGAGACTTATTCATTTCTCTTTGGGTGACTCACATTAAGTGGCAAGATTTAGTTTTTTTAACCCAGAAGTAATTATTAAGTCTAATTTTCCAAAATAGGGATTACTTTTACAAAGAAGTAATTACTGACACTAATTTTCCAGATTGAAATATCATAATAATGTGACATAGTTTGTATTTAAAAAGACAACTGCGACACACTTTAAGTAGGATATATGCTTTTCTTTTTTCTCGTAGAAGGGACTTTTCAGTCCATCAGCATTTTCCCATGCAGCCACTCTAAGCCTGATAACATGCATTTCAAGAAAGTCGCCTGAAGCAAGTGTGGACACAGATGAGTGATGGGCATCTAAGTCATTACAGAATAAAGATTTCTCTTTACTTTTGTAATAGAGCACTTTAATATGTGTTCTCACACATCAGTTTTAATTATTAGAATAAAATCCAAGAAACTAGATGTTTGCCAAACCAATTATTTGGTCACTGTAGGCATAACCTATAAATTACATTTATAATGTGCATACTGTTTTGATGACTAGAAGTATTTATGGATCCATGACAAAAAAGTAGATCACATACTATTTGATAAATACTATTTTAAATTTAAACTTCTGGACAATCATATTTAAAGCATTTTTATTAGAAGTACATAAGATCTGAAAGTAATCAATTCAGAATATTAGGAATAAAGTGAATAACATTTTAAGTTAAAACTAGAAATACAACCCACAGCTTACTTCATACTGCTTCCTTCTAAAACCTTGAGAAGTATAGGACAAGGCTGATGGAAATACAATAGGCAAAAGATAGTGCCTAATTCTGCCATTTATTTTGATGGTCCTTCAAATTAGCTGAACTTGCCCTTTGGTTATCATTGAAAGCACCCACTCAATTAAATGACAGTCCAGTCATCATGACATCATTGAGGAACCCTAGTAACCTATAGGTTCTCTTTTTTTCTGCCTGATCCCTTGCTATTGTGTATATTGTTTCATTGTGAGTTAATCAACTGAAATTTCATTTTCCTTTTTCCTTTTCTATGTCAGCCTGAAACATTTGGCCTACAATCAGCCAAGGGGTGTGTTCCCTGCAACTGCAATTCTTTTGGGTCTAAATCATTTGACTGTGAAGAGAATGGACAGTGTTGGTGCCAGCCTGGTGTTGCAGGGAAGAAATGTGACCGTTGTGCCCGGGGCTATTTCAACTTCCAAGAAGGAGGCTGCACAGGTCTGTAGACAAGGCTGGAGTTCTGCATTTGGGCGACTGATTTTGATAACTGTTCATTTTTTAAAAGGAAATAATCATTGACAAAATATTGAATATTAACGTATTTTAAATTTGTTAGTGAGTAAAATACATTGGCATTTGAATAGTGTCCTATAAATAACTGTGCTTGCAAACTATTCAATGAAAATCCATCAGCAGATCCCAAATCTGCTATGTCCCTCCCTAACAGTGACCCCAGTTTGACCATTACTTGATGACCACTGCTGTTTAAGTCAAATGTTCAAGTTTTCTAGTGTCAATGTTATCTCTCAGGTTTCCCTTCTCCTAATGCAAGATTGATACAAGGATCAAGGAAGGTAATTTTTTTTTCTCATACAAAAAATATATTTTTATCTACTTTTAGCTGCCTTGAAAACTGTGATGTTCTGGGAAAGAAACAGGATAACTCTAAATGTTTTGTTTGTGGGGAAAAGCAGTCAAGTTTCTAACCATGATTCCTTAGAGTTTTCCTATATCCATTCACAGCCTTTACACAAATCATGAACTAAGAAAACATCAATTAGCACACTACAGATGAAAGAAAAGATTGAATATTCACTCCTATTCATGTGCCACTAATTTAGAATAGACCCTATTTCAACAGTCATGAGGTGGAATCTTAATTTTTCTTATGAAGTTCATTGATTGAACATTGATTGATACTATCATACTGTACTCTCAGCACTGTGGTGAGACTTGAAAACATTGTTGACTCTTGTCACAGACTTATGTGGGAATCAGAGAGAATAATATTTAAAATTATTTAAAGAACCAAATCTTTCAAACATTCTTCAGCACTTGAGATACATGATTTTTATCATAAGCCAAGCTTATTATAAATTATTTGAAATGTGATCATTGAAGATCTATGAGTGCATATCTATCTGTAGGCCAATATTGGCATATACTAAAAATTATAAAGCTACATTTTAAAATATACTCTATTATTTGAATCCAGTTTACTCTTAACATTTTTACTTAATGGAAATTAACATGCTAATACTGTACATTCAAATACATCTAGTAAGAGAAGGTATAAGTGAAACCAAGAATATTTTCTAATATTACAAAATGGTGATAGCATTTCAGGAATGCAGACCTAGTAGCATTTTAAGCCAGAGACATAGAATAGAAAAAATAATGCACCAAACAGGCAGGATAACATTATGATTGAGAGCATGACTTGCACTGAACAGCCTGGATTTATCTCATGGTTCCATCAGTAACTAGTTTTGTGACCTTGACTGTAAGATTTAGCCTTGCTTTTCCTCCATAAATTTCATCTGTTATACTAGGATTATAATAGTATGTACATCCTAGGGTTTTGGTGAGAATTAGTTGATTTAATGGCTATAAAATATTTAGAGTAATGACGGACATAAAAGTACTATGTGTTTATCATTATTATGACCTTTGATCTTTGTCAGTATTATTAATTAGGGTAAATATAATGCTTTAGGAGAAGAAAACTAATCACCTAGATCTGCTTCCTATTCAGTGTTATGATTCCATTGAAGATCTACTTAGAGAATTTCTGTTTGCAAGTAGAAATTTAAACTGTCCCAAGATGTTTTTAGCACATAAATCTGAACAAAATGATGTTTTTCTTCTTAGTGAATGGCACATAGAAAATAAATCCTGTGATTTAAAATTAGTCACAATAATAATAATAAAAATAGTAATCACTGATATTTATTTAGTGTTTAATGTCAAGTATCATGGTAAATATTTTTCACAGCTGCTATGAAATGCTATGTACAATGACAGTGAACCTAATAAGATATCCTAAATGCATTCAGTTAAATGATTTAATCATCATGTAAGCAACTCAAAGTTTTTTCAAAGCATCATTCTCCTATTTGAATTCAAGTATTTTGTGTTTCTTCTCTCATTTCTTTGAAATGAAGTGCTACATTAAAATATATTTTTAGTAGCTGGGCCAACTATAGATAAGAAGTGACATACCTTCTTTGTTTTACATGGCTTTGAAGATGGTTTCAATTTGTTTATTTGTATTTTTTCAGAAGAGGCAACTGGTTTACACTCTTCATGTATCATTCATAGTCAAGAAAATGAAATCTATTGAAAAGACATAAGGACAGTGGCAAATAAAAGTTCAAAGTATCTTTATATCTAGACAGTGTTCATAATTTAACTGTCTTTAAATATTTGCAAAACTGAAATATTCTAATATTTGCCAATTATACACATGATGTGCTGGATTTATAATCCTGGTTTTATTGTAAATCAGAGTCATCATCAAAAAGGAAAAATAAATCTTTCCAGCATAGTAACAAAAATTAATAAACCTAAAATAAATATACAAACAAAATTTTAAACTTTTTGCTATCTGGATATAAGGCATTCTAGTTAATAGGGAATCTGTAACACCAGTTCTTCCTTTTATCAAACTGAACAGGAAATAAAAAAATGCTTTAACTTTTGAAATTATTAAATGAAATACAACATATATTGATTGAACAACTCCTCTGTGAAATACACTATACTATGATATAAAAGATGAATTAGGTAAGTTTTTATTTCCAAGGAACCTTAAACAGTACCAAAAAATGGAAAATGGAACAAATCAATCCAACAAAAAACTAAATATTTTATATCAAATTTTTCCCTTTTTCTAAAACTCTTCTCTATTTCCCCTCTTTTCTCCTATGAAGCTTGTGACTGTTCCCACCTGAGTAATAACTGTGACCCAAAAACTGGTCAATGCATTTGCCCTCCAAACACCATTGGAGAAAAATGTTCTAAATGTGCACCAAATACGTGGGGCCACAGTATTGTCACTGGTTGTCAGGTGAGTGGATCAATTTTTTCATCAGATAATTTTTGTAGAGATTTTGGTTTTATAATTGGACACTTGAAAATCCAATATGCTATTATAAAACAATACAGAATTATCAAAAGAGTGTATTGTAAATATTGGTCAGTATCTTCAGTTTTATTTGTAGGAAAGATTATGAAGTAAGTACACATTTCTGCAGCTGCTTCCATGGTATCTACAGAAATAGGGGGAGAGAAGGACAAAAAAATTATAATACAACTAAGAAATAGCAATGACTTTTTTGCTAGAAGCTGAAATATATCTGCAAGGTATAAGGAAATTAAAAACTAGTGAAGAGAATTTGCCAAAAATCTGCAGGGATTGCCCCCAAATTGACAAGATTTATCTGTCAAGAAGTAGTGTAAAGGATTTTGAAAGTCATATTAACAGTCTTCAGATTGGAAAAAATCTTCATTATTTTTTTTATTTTCTTGATGATAGAAAATGCCATGACCAGGCTCCTTTTCAGAGAAATGTATCTAGCATGAGGGGAGAAGGTAAGAATTTATAGGACTGTTGAAAAATTTTAATAGAAGATGCCAAAAGCCTGAATCCAGTTAACAAGCTTCCATGAGGATTCAGGAGTGACATATCTTAAGCTGATATGAACTGAGTGACTTGACAGAAATGAAAGACAAGGCTTAAGAATGACTCCCATGTCTTGCTTCAGAACAAAATAGAGGATAGTAGGTACCATTTACTACTAAAGGGGTCATAGGAAGAGGAGCAAATTCAGGAAGATGATGAGTTTGAGGTTATTATTAGCATGTTATATTAATTAAAATATAACTCACGCATTTAAAGTCATAAGCTTTGACCAGTAGTTACACTCATGTAACCATCCCTTCTGTCCCTTTGCAATTAACTCCCCAATAATTCCCCGTACAACCACTGTTGCTTCTAGTACTGTCTTTTTCCATTTCTACACAGTTTCATACATATGGAATTATACTCTAGATCATTCTTTTGTTTTTGCTATTGCTTTGGTGAAGCAGGGCTTGGTTTGTCTTTCTTTGTTTAGTGTGATGCTTTTGCAGTCCATCCATAGTGTTGAATCTATCAGTAGTTTATTCTTTTCAAATGCCTTACAATATTCCCATAGTGTAGTATGTTATAACTTGTTTATTTATTTCCCATTTGCTTGGCATTCGACTCATTTCCAGTTTGGAGCTATTAGGAATAATTTTTCTGGGAACATTAGTGCACAACTCAAAAGCATATTTCTAGACATTTGTTTACATTTCTTTTCATATGAAAGCTTCACATCTTTGCTAACATTTGAAACTCTGACCATTTTTAACTATAAGCAGTCTTTCAGGAATGTTTTGCATTGTTTAATGTCCAAAGACATTGGGAGTTGTTTTGTTTATTTATTTGCCATTCATATATTTCCTTCTGTGAAGTTTTTACAAATGTTTTCCCCATTTTTATTTTGTGTTTTTTAAAATAATGAGCTTTAAGAATTCTTCACATATTTAGGATATAAATTCCTTAACATATATGTTCTTTTTATTTATAGATGACAGTGGAATGCATTCAATTCTTATTACAAAGATAGAGCACAATTTTTCATATCTCTAATTGTATACAAAGTATATTCACACCAATTCATGTCTTCATACATGTACTTTGGATAATAATGATCATCACATTCCACCATTATTTATAACCCCCTGCTCTCTCCCTTCCCCTCCAACCCCTCTGCCCTATCCTGAGTTCATCTATTCCTTCCATGCTCCCTCTCCCTATCCCACTATGAATCAGCCTCCTTATATCAAAGAAAACATTTGGCATTTGGTTTTGTGGGATTGGCTAACTTCACTTAGCATTATCTTCTCTAACTCCATCCATTTACCTGCAAATGCCATGATTTTATTCTCTTCTATTGCTGAGTAATATTCCATTATATATGTGGGATTAGGCCCCAACTTTCTTAATAAGACTCCTTTGGCAGAAGAATTAAAATCAAGAATCAATAAACGGGATTGACTCAAACTGAAAAGTTTCTTCTCAGCAAAAGAAACAATGTGTGAGGTGAATAGAGAGCCTACGTCTTGGGAGAAAATTTTTACTCTTTACACATCAGATAAAGCACTAATTTCTGGGGTATAAAGAACTCAAAAAGCTAATATACAATCAGTCAACAAATATATGAAAAAAATGTTCATCATCACTAGCAATTAGAGAAATGCAAATCAAAACCACTCTAAGATTTCATCTCACTCCAGTCAGAATGGCAGCTATTATGAAGACAAACAACAATAAGTGTTGTCGAGGATGTGGGGAAAGAGGTACACTCATACACTGCTGGTGGGACTGCAAATTGGTGCAGCCAATATGGAAAGCATTATGGAGATTTCTTGGAAAATTGGGAATGGAGCCATCATTTGACCCAACTGTCCCTCTCCTCAGTCTATACCTAAAGAATCTAAAAACAGCATACTAGAGGGACACAGCCATATCAATGTTTATAGCAGCACAACACAATAGCTAAACTGTGGAACCAACCTAGATGCCCTTCAATAGATGAATGGATAAAAAACGTATATGGTTTATAACTGTATTTCTCCTAAAATATACCTTTCTTTTCAATAAAAATATTCATTTCATTTTTATAAATGCTGGTTTATTACCTTTTTGTTTTATGGTTCATGTGTTTTATGTTCTAAGAAATATCTCTTTTCCCAATTTAAAATCCAAAGACTTCTCTCCTGTGTTTCCTTAATTTTTAAATTTTTAGCTCCTATATTTAGGTTCATTTTGCATAGTAACTTTTATATGGTATAAAATAATGGTCAAAGCTCACTTTTTTAGTGGCTGTCCAATTTTTTTAATACCATTTATTGAAAAGACTATCCTTTTTCCCACTGAATTACCTTAGTCTGTTTTTCTAATCAATTGACTGTACATATGTTCATGCATTTTTGGATGTTTGGTTTCACTGTCTGCATGTCTATCCTTATGTCTGGATTACTCCAACAAGGAATGAAATCAGATATTGTATACTCTTCAACTTTATTCTTTATTTCCAATATGTTTAGGTACATTTCCAAATAAAGTTTCAATTCAGCTTCCCAATTTCTTGACCAAAAAGCCTTCTAGAATTTCATTTATGTTACATTAAATGTGTAGATCAATTTGAAAAACAAAAAACAAAACAAAACAAAAAAACATTGACTTCTTAAGAATATAGGATCTTCCTGTGTATGAACATGGCTTAATTTTGCATTTATTTAGGTCTTTACGATTTTCCTCAGCAATGATTTATAGTTTGGGGGCATGCAAACCTTGCAGATATATTGTTAAATTTATTATTATTATTTCATATTCTATGCAAAGGTAAGTACTATTCTTTGTTCCATTTCATTCTCTAATTACTTGTTGCTAGAATAGAAAATCATCATTTTAATACATTACACTTCTGTTCTGTAATCTTTCTAGAGTATAATTCTAGGTGCTTTTTTGCTAGCTTTATTGGGGTTTTCTATGTAGCTAATCATGTCTTCTGCAAGTAAAATTTTACTTTTTCCTTTCCAGTCTGTGTAAATTTTACTTCATTTTCTTTTTGTCAATAACTTTTACATCTATGTTCATAAGCATATCCAAAGAGTTTTTTAATAGTGTTGTCTGGTGTTGGTATTGGGCTACGGCTAGCTTTATGAAATAGGTTGGAAAGAATTCCTTTCTTATAATTCCTGAGTTTGTACCATCAGTGAAATAGAAAACAGGAATAATTTAGAGAAAATCAAACAATGGTTCTTTGTAAAGATCAATAAAGTAGACATATTCTAGGAAGATGAATAAAAAAGGAATAAAGTATCAATATCACAAATGAAAGAGGGGACATCACTATATATCCTATAAACACTAAAATAATAATATTGTAATAATATACACAATTTTATCAATAAATTCAGCAGCTTGCATGAAATAAAATTTGCTTAATTTGATCTTTTTTATTTTTAAGTTTTCCTAATTATTATAATATTCATTAAAATAATATGTACTCTAGAATTGTTGGAAGAAATATTTTATTGAGGTATATTATCCTTAATGATTTTGATTTCTACATGTTGTCCCAATTACCAACAGTGTTTAACAATTGTTCTGATTTAGCTGTTGGTTCTTTCAGTTCTCTCAGGTTTTGATCATATATTTTAGAACAGTATCATAGAGGTATGCACATTTAGGATTTTTATGTCCTTTTGAAATGATGGCACCCTTATGATAAAATGTCCTTTTTTAGTCCTGATAATATTCCTTCTTCTGAAATGTTCTTTTTTTCTAATATTTATATAGCCATTGTATCTTTGTTGTGCTTGGTATTTGCATGGTGTGTTATGTATATTTTTCCACAAAAATTGTTTTATGTTATATCTAATATTTCAGTGTTTCATTTAGGTATTGCATATTTAAATATTTGTTGTTTGTTCAGTCTTAATACTTTGGACTTTTAATTATAGTATTTAAATCATTTTTATTTAATGTAGTATTGATATGATTAGATTATGTGCCCCTCCCTCCCATCCCCATACTGGGGATTAAACCCAGAGGCACTGAGCCACTGAGCCAGATCCTTCACCCTTTTTATTTTTATTTTTTTTTTTTATTTTCAGATAAGGTCTCACTAAGTTGTTTAGGGACTCACTAAATTGCTAAGGCTGGCTTTGAATTTGTAATCCTCCTGCCTCAGTCTCCTAAACTGCTGAGATTACAGGTGTATACCACCACACCAGACTACTTCTGCTTTTTCTGTTCACTTTTAACTTGCCTTATCTATTCTTATCTTTTCTCTTATTTTCCTGCCTTCTTTTGGATTGAATAACTTTTATAATGACAGTTTTCTTTCACTTTTATATTATTGGGTAACCCTGTTTGTTTTATGGATTAGTTGTTTTTTGAGGGGTATACACTTTTCACTTTCCCAAAACTACCTTATATAAGACCTTTTTACATATATCATAACAACCTTTACAGTGATAAATCTCCAATTGCTTTTTCCTATTCTTTGTGATATTATCATATATTTTATTTATTTGTGGTATATATCTCACAATTTTTTGAGATATAATATATATATATATATATATATATATATTATATAAAATATAATCTATGATTTTGATTTAAATAGTCAATATCTTTTTCAAAGAAGAAAAATATTTTTTTCTGTTTTTCCATATATATACACATATGCAGATATATGTGTGTATATATATAATGTGTATATATATATATATATATATATATATATATATTTAATTCCAATGCTCTTAATTCCTTTTTACATATCCAACTTTCCATATCATACCATTTTTCTTCTTTTATTTACTACCTTCCTAATTTTCATTGTTATTTTTTCTAGTATTTTAGTCTACTGACAATGATTCTTTCCTTTTTTGCTTAAAAACGTCTATTTTTTCTTCATTTTTCAAAGATATTTTTGGAGAGTAAATAGATATACAGATGGATATTGGTTTTCAGCTACTCAGTTATACTGTTTTTTTTTAATATATAATTTTATGCCCCCGCCCCCCAAGATTAGTTGGATCTGTTGATTTTGTAAGATGACCATTTTTTCAAATTTGGAAAAATTTTGACCCATTACTTCTTTAAATACTTCCCTATACTTTACCCCAGTCACTTTTTCTCATTAATATGTACATTGGGCCACTTGTTTTTTTCCCCCACATCTCATTGAAGCTTTGTTTGTTTGAATTACCACTTCCCTATGTGTTTCATTTTTGACAGTTTTTGTTAAATATACAAATTTACAGATTAATTTTCTATCATGTGTACTCTGTTAATCCAATTGAATATATTTTTAAAAAATCAAACATTACATCTTTGGTTATTATAATCATCTTTTGGATCTGTTTATAGTTTTAATTTCCCTATTCACTCATATTTTTATTTATCTTTGAAGATATTTATAAATATTTGTAGTGTCAAGATGATTGCTAATTCCATCATTTATTTCACAACCTTTCCTATTGGTTTATTTGGTTCTGAGTTGCATTTTCTTTCTTTTTTTTTAAATTTTAATATTTATTATTTTTTAGTTTTCGGCAGACACAACATCTTTGTTTGTATGTGGTGCTGAGGATCGAACCCGGGCAGCACGCATGCCAGGCGAGTGCGCTACCGCTTGAGCCACATCCCCAGCCCGCATTTTCTTGATTCTTCACATGCCTGATAAATTTTGAGTGCTAAATATTGTACATTTTTCACAGTGGTGAATCAAAATTTTGTTGTATTCCTTTAAAGAGTGTTGAGTTTTATCTTGCAAACAATTTAGTTACTCACTAATCATATGAACATTTTTGAAGCTTGCTTTTAAGTTCTGTTAGGGAAGATATAGCAAAACCTTAAATCCAGGGACCACTTAACTCTATTACTAAGGTGTGACCCTTCTGAGAACATTACCCAAAGCATTATATTGTGGCTCTCCTGTCCTGCTGTTGTGATATAGACTATTCCAAGATCACTGTGAAGTCTAGGTGTTTTGTCAGTCCAGGATTTTTTTGTTTGGTTTGGTTTAGTTTGTTTTTTTGTTCGTTTGTGTTTTTTTGTTTTGTTGGTACTGGGGATTGATTTCAGGGGCACTTGACCACTGAGCCACATCCCCAACCCCATTTTGTATTTTATTTAGAGACAGGGTCTCACTGGGTAGCTTAGCACCTTGTTTTTGCTGAGGGTGCCTTTGAACTCTCAATCCTCCTGTCTTAGTCTCCCTAACCACTGAGATTACAGCCATACCACCACATCCCGCTCACTCAGCCCATGGTTTTTTAATGCTTTATTTTCCCCAACCAGTAGAATTTGTTCTATATGCACTCATCAGCTTTCAGACAAAGACTCAAAGGGATCCTTGTGCAAATCTCTGGAGTTCTTTCTCATTCAAACATCTTCCTTTTTGAACATATGTTATACTTGTTCCCATAAATTTTAGTTGCTTTGCCTTCTCTAAACTCCACCCTTTGTCCCTTTGGTTTCTCCTCTCTGTGTATTGCAGCTTAGAAATTCCACCCCCCATATACCACAGCCTCATTTGTTTTTCTCTTGTCTAAATTACAGTTCTGTGATTTCTGTTATCCAATGTCTGATACAATTGTGTCTTGGTTTTTATTTATTTATTGAGTTATTAGTTTAACAGCTGAAAAAGAGAGGAGGTAAAGCTTTACATGCTGTAAAAACTAAGAAAGAGTCTGTTCAAAAAGAAAAACCAGTCCTAAGTCCCAAATATAACATTAGGGCCAAGTAAGACTAAAGATGAACTGTGTTCATTAAGTGTAAGAACAGTAAGTAAGGACATTTGTTATGTTAGTTAGAGCTGTTCCAATCAATCAGATTGAGTTAGGGAATATTGAAAGGTGATAAATGTGATAACCAGGTGTGGTTATCTCTTTGTTAGATCCCTCTAGAGATGGGAACTCATTTTTCGACTCAGCTTATGTACAATAGTAGACTCTATCCATTTTTATATATGTGTGATAAAAGATCTGAATGCCAACCTAGAATATACTGAATTTGGAGAGAACAGGGTATTTATTGGCAATTGTTTGAGGAAGTTGATCTGACTTCAATTAAACATGTGATCGGAAAAAATAAAAACGACACAGGACATTCATTTTTCTATTGCCCATGGAATTGTTAAATTTGAAATTTCCTAGAGCTCCATTTTGAGAAACAAAACTAAAATTTCTCAAGAATGTCAGATCTTATGAGTATAAATAATGCTCTAAATTTCTATGATTGACTTTATGTATTTCCAACATCATATCCATGCATCTGAGGGATCTCTTCCCTTCTATCCACAAAGTCCTATGATATAGCCAAACTCTAATGAAACTCCTAAAATTACAGCTGTTAGTTAATGTTTAGGATGTAAATCAGAATAGAATATAATTTAAATCTCTATAAAAGAATAGTTTTTTGTTGTTGTTGTTGTTGTTTTTTTAGTGCTATCACTTTATTGGCCCTTGGATTAACATTAAGCTGATTTAAATTTTTGATTCCTTTGAACCATCTTTAAAAATCTAAACTTCTGAATAGTAACACATTTTACATTATGAAGAACTACATAAAGTAACAATTAATGTAGCCCTCACAAATAATTTATTTACAAGCATACATTCTAGTACTTACAAAACTTGGATGAGTTTAATTAAATGATCAGTGACTGGAGGATTTAGCTTCTCTTTCTTTGTGTCATGGATAATTTATCTGAGCTGAGGTGTGAGCACACACATCATTTGAACTGCTATTGAAGTAGAATACATAGCTGCCACTTTACTAGCAGGGGAATAGTGAATAAATCCTTTATTGCTAAACAAACATTACATTTAATTATTATTTAAGTTTGATGTTAATATCATGTTATCTATGCATATAGTTAATAGCCTCATTTATTCCCCACTCTAGCTTCCCAAATAAACTTCCTGATTTGGACAGGTCCCACTGTCTACTCTCAATTCTTCCTCAAGTATTTGTTCTGTCTATGGTTTTGAACAATAAATTCAGGAGCAGACATTTTCTATTTTTATTATTTAAAGATATGTATGTTTCAAAGGACTTTTAAAACTACAACTGTAGTTTTCCATACCATATCATACTTTTGTTTCTAACTATGGCTCATCTTGTTTAAGTGAATCGATACATATTTAATGCAATTGGCAAGAAAAAATTATATGAATTAATTAGTAAACCATCATAATTTTGAAACTTCATTCTACCTCTGATGTTCTACAAAGATGAGTTACTTGGGGGTTATTACAATGGGTTATGCCCATGTTTGAAATATAACAAATAATTTTGGAACTTTTGGTTTAAAATAACTTTAGTAGCCATCTCTATTGCAGCCTTTTTCCTCCATAGCAATGAAGAGATAGAAAAATACTGTAAAACATGCAAAGTAAAGCCTGATTGTTTTCATATCAGAGTCTCAGAAGATTTGTCACCAAACATTTGAGCAGAAAAAGACAACACAAGAGAAACTGATGATTGTGTGTTACATCCTAAAAAGAGTAGTCTTCTAAGTAAGCTATTATTAGGAGGAACAGAAGCAGGGATGTCCCCATTGACAGTGGATAGAAGAATTAAGCTGAGCAATGAAGTGGGAGCCAGACTTGGTTCTGCATTAGAGCTGTAGATCTGAGAAGGATGATAAAGTGAGGTCACAAAGCATAAACACCATATGGTGGTAAAGTCAGACAGAGAGGTGTGAGTCTCATTTGAGTACCAACTCAGGCCCCAGTCGGGAGAGAGAAACCACACAGTTTCTGTAAATAGGGAAATTTGTATATAAATAATGGTTAACTGAAAAAAAGGTAATTACTAATTTAAAAATAATAAAAGAGTTATTAAAGTTCTTGACATAGCATGTAGAAAAGAGCAGCTACCATCTGTCAGCCAAGAGAGAGTGGACACTAAAGGAACTGAGGGCTAGGAGGGAGCACACCCCTCACCCTGGTGAGGCTGACATTCAAAGGAGGGTGTAGAAACCACAGGTATCAACAGCCTACTTGTCATTGAAAAAAAAAAAAAGCAAATCACCAGAGTTAGTGGGCAAGTGCTCATCTTTGGAAGCAGTACCATTTTGGGGGAGTATAGACATGCAGGAGCTACTCAGAAGCAGTATCATCTCAGAGTTGTATGATGCGGAGTGAAGCCATTGAGAAAGGTGCCTATGGGGGAGAGTGGCCTGAAGGCACAGCTGGGATAACTTCAGGGCCTCTAGGAATCTGTACTAAATAATAAAATAATAATGGTAAATGGTAACAATATTAATAAAGAAACACAAACAGGATGGAAGTTTCTTGGACCTCTTTGGATCTTTTCAGGGCCTTCATTGGCAAAGCCTGACACACTGCAACCTGGCCTTAGAGATATTTCTACAGTCTCTTGACAGTAAAGCAGGGTGGATTTGGAGCTAGAGCCTGTAGTTTGACAAGTGGCACAAATGGCCCCTGAAAATGATTTATTCCAAGATTCTAAATGACTTGTTAGGAACCCACTGGAATTTTCACTAAATGTCAAGAGATATGAACTCTAGATCAAGAGCAGAAACTCTTAAGAATGTAAGACAAAAGGATAACTGGGAGATCAGAAATTGAAAATGAGTGAAATGCAAAAGAAATTATTCAAAAGAAGATAAAACTGCAATTTTAATTAAAACATGCATTGGTGCTATAGACATACCAGAAAGTTCTCATTATATAAAACAGGAACTGAAAAAATGGGGAACAAATTTGAAATGTCAATACAACTAGAAAGGTAAAGGAAGGAAGAGGATTAGGGAAGACATTAGGAGATTAGATTTGACAGACAGATAAAAGTAATGTCCTTTAAGAATTATAGTTGATCCTGAAGAAAAAAAATTAATAAAATAGAACAGATAAAAATATCAACAATACATCAGAATAAGAGTCAAATTTGCATCAAAAACAATTTTGCACTGTAATTCCAACGACTCAGGAGAATGAGGCAGGAGGATCAAGGGTTGAAAGCCAGACTCAGCAGTTCAACAAGGCACTAAGCAACTCAGTGAGACCCTCTCTCTAAATAAAATACAATAAAGGACTGGGTTTGTGACACAGTGTTTTAGTGCTCCTGAGTTTAAACCCCAGTACCTAATAATAATAATAATAATTACTATTATTATTTTTTCATTATTATTTCTCAAACTGAAAGAACTCACCATGTTCTGGTAAATTAATGAATACCCTCAAATTTTTAAAATATTGAGCAAAAATTTGCATTACATAAACAAACTGAAAATAATGCATACAACTGAGGTGAAGAACAGAGGTCACCAGTCAATTTCCTCAAATCTGGGCTGTCTGCAAAGCTAAACTTCAAAAACCAATAAATAAGATGTCAAGTCTTGAAGGTCTCCCTGGCTTCTCTGCATCTGGATTGCTTCTCCTCTTATGTTCTCATACCATTTTCCATTGTATAGTGCTTATTCTGTCATGTTATAATATGTATTTATTGGTCTCCCTCCACTGGACATAGGTATGCTCCCATAGAACTTTCATGCTTCAGTAGTGAATCAATGTGTAGTGAATATGAAATGAAATTTGGTTGTCTGAAGTATACTCTTTGAAGCAAAAAGTATTTGAAGAAAACCCATATCTAACCCTTCCCCACTATGGAAAGACAGAAATAAATACATTTCTTCTTATTCACATAGCATTATTATTTCTATTTGTATAAATGGAAGGAGCAATTTTAACTTTTGGATCTACTGATGTTTCCCAAGTAACTAAAACAAATAGTACAAAGCATATGATAGATACAGGATTGTTATGTGTTTGAATAAAGCCTAGGAGCATTAAGATTAAAGTTGAAGATATTTCCTATGAAGCTGTATTAACAGTCACTGTCTTTCTCTCCTCTGTAGGCTTGTAATTGCAGCATGGTGGGCTCCTTGGATTTCCAGTGCAATGTGAACACAGGCCAGTGCAAGTGTCACCCAAAATTCTCTGGTGCAAAATGTTCAGAGTGTAATCGAGGTCACTGGAACTACCCTCACTGCAATCTCTGTGACTGCTTCCTGCCAGGGACAGATGCCTCCACCTGTGACTCAGAGACTGGAAAATGCTCTTGTAGTGATCAAACTGGGCAGTGCACTTGTAAGGTAATATGCTGTTGAAATGCTTCAAGGAAAAGCCTCAATTCTGATTCCATTCTTCAGTTTCAACTTTATGAGGTATTTGTTAATCCTGTTTCATTAAGCTGTACCAAAAAAAAAAAAAAAGATCATTGCCAAAATTTCTCCAGCACAGATAAGTTATGCTTTTCAATAACTTACTTTCAACCCAAACCCAACTCTTTTCCAGTTGATACAGATGATGTATTTTCAATACTAAAGCTAAAGTAGTTTATATATATATATATATATATATATATATATATATATATATATATATATATATATATTTCCTGTGATTAAACTAGAATAATCTGTGGGGTGGGGCAAATAAGACTTTTTTTAAACATCAGAAAAAAATCACAGCTAAACACTAGGCTTAAAAAAAATTTCTCTCCTAAACTTAATCTTTAATCACTGCATATTGGGAAATGCATTTACTGCTAAGAAAATTCAGTAAAATTTCACCACATACAAACACTGACGTTACAAAGAGTGACTGTGCAAATTTCAGCTCTCATTAATATTGTCAAATGATGTAGAAAAACAGACAATTAAAAAGGATGAAGGATTTTCCCTGTTAAACATTTCTGAAAAATCAATCCAGGATACATGCAGCTAAAACTGTGTCAGAGGGATCTTTTCAAGGTAAAAATCTATGGAAAGAGAGACAGAGAAAACAGAAAGAGGTAATCTGGGAGTGGTTGTCAGTATAGTTTTAAGGATTTAGGAAAATGACAACTTCTATCAACAAAGGACCCAGTCAAAACTAAGTACAAGGCTACACTATTACATAGTATAGTTATATTTATGTGCTGTATATAATATGTGTTATATGACACAAACATTATATTATAACTTGAAAATGTACGTTTTTTAACCTCTGCCTGTTTTAATTTTACTTTTGGAATTCTCATGAGGCTTTCATATTGCTCACAGCAGAATTGTAAGAAAAGTGCCACTTAAATTTAAAAAATATGTATCCACTACCCTTAGTAATTGATGCATTTATAAACAAAATACTTCTTTTAAAAACCCATGCAACCTAACAGTAAGGTTAAATACATATGGCATTAAGATGTGAGTCTAATATTCAGTATTCTTTTATTTTATTAATGAAGTATAAATGTGTTCCTATTATTCACTGTTAAGTTGGTCTCCTCCTAACATTGCTGTTATGAACTCGAATGGGCTCTCTTCTTTCTTCAGGTGAATGTGGAAGGCATCCACTGTGACAGGTGTCGGCCAGGGAAATTTGGACTTGATGCCAAGAACCCACTTGGCTGCAGCAGCTGCTATTGCTTCGGTGTTACTACTGGGTGCTCTGAAGCAAAAGGACTGATCCGAACGTGGGTGAGTACGGAGTTGCTGAGCCGTGTAATGGCATAATATTAGTTCCTGCTGGCATCTTTTAGTTGGGCACCGAGGGATGGTAGGTAATGGCAAAACATTTAAGTAATCTTTTCCCCTGTGCACGTTCAGAAATGCTAAAGGGGCTATGTGCCATTAGGCACATGGAGTAAATGACTTTTTAAAAAATTCTTCCTTAAAGATAGTTCATTTATTCTTGATAAGGAAATAGATGTGAAGTGAAGAGGAAGCATTGTCAGGGAGGGCATTACCCTTTCACAAGGGAAGAAGCTCTGTCTTGAGGAATGAGGGCACCAGAGCATGAATTTTGATATGTAGTAATGCAGCAATGAAAACCACCAGAACTTGTTACATGTATTCCAACAGTCCTTAGGAAATTTTCAGTTTTTAGTGTGGGAGCATGCTCATATTTAACCTTATTTTTCTTTTAACTCTTTTTACTTTTAAATTCTATTTTTATTAGTATAAAATATTTCAGTTTTCAGATATTATAGTTTTCACTATGCACACTAGTTAAAAGGACTCATCCCCTGGCGTGCTCACCACTAGGTGCTCTATTTCTTGTGAGAACCCCTCAATAGAATGGAAATAGGCACCGTAGATAGATAGATGTACAGCCCATAACTTATTAATGCCCCAAAGACTTCAACTCAGCTTCCGGTTGCATTTTTTACCTAACCCAGGTAACTCTGAAGGCTGAGCAGACCATTCTGCCTCTAGTGGACGAGGCTCTGCAGCACACAACTACCAAAGGCATTGCTTTTCAACATCCTGAGATTGTAGCAGACATGGATCTGGTGAGACAAGACCTCCACTTGGAACCTTTTTATTGGAAACTCCCAGAACAATTTGAAGGAAAGAAGGTAAAATAAATAAATAAATAAATAAAACACTTCTGAATTCACATAAGAACAAATAAAAAGTAAAAGATGCTTTTGGAATCACACTGTTTGGAGTATTACCTACATCTCCATTTTCTTTTGTTAGTTGATGGCCTACGGAGGCAAACTCAAGTACACAATCTATTTTGAGGCTCGGGAAGAAACAGGCTTCTCTACTTATAAACCTCAAGTTATCATTCGAGGTGGGACTCCTACTCATGCTAGAATTATCATCAGGCATGTGGCTGCACCGCTCATTGGTCAACTGACAAGGCATGAAATTGAAATGACAGAGGTAAAGTTATTGGTTGATTAGT
This sequence comes from Marmota monax, assembly GCF_021218885.2. Lineage (NCBI taxonomy): Eukaryota > Metazoa > Chordata > Mammalia > Rodentia > Sciuridae > Marmota > Marmota monax. The sequence goes on from NW_026691988.1 coordinate 1,704,258, forward strand.
ACCAGGATAACAATTGTTTTGCATTCAATGTTGTCAACGTGGTTTCTTTTCTTGCTCACAGAAAGAATGGAGATATTATGGTGATGATCCTCGAGTCACTAGATCTGTAACCCGAGAAGACTTCTTGGATACACTATATGACATTCATTATATTCTTATCAAGGCTACTTATGGAAACATCATGCGACAAAGCAGGTAAACTGTGACAGAAAATATTCAAATTAAGGTCTGACTGTAGACTCTTCAGTTCAGGTCAGTAAGACACCAGATAAGATTTAGAAGTGGTTGCTTTTGGAATGTGATGATAAAAAACAAGCCAAGGGTGGCATTACTACCAAAAACGAAAAATAGCACCAAAAGCTGAGTAAATCAGAAAAAAAATATTGAATTCACTTTAGATTGGGAGAGTTAAATTGCTAATCCAAAATTCAGGAAAACATGCAGTTTAGATCACATATAATTAGTTGCTGTGCCATAAATGTGTTATAAGATTGGGAAAAGTGCCCTCCTTCTTCTCTCAGGGGAACCAGGTAGGGCCAAGTTAGTCTGGTCTCTTCCAACTCTGAGCATCCTCATGTGTTCACCCCAGTGTACCATCCATGTATTTCCCCTATGCACCATTTACCTATGCGTCGTGACATAAAACAACTGGGAATCATATTGAAAACACACACACACACACACACACACAGAAGAACAGCAAGAATGAATGAGGTATCATGGAAGCCAAGCCATTGTAATACTTCCAGGGAGTATTCAAAGTTTGGTATGACTCAAAGAGGCCAGTTTAAATGAAGCTTATTGGGACTGACACTTAGGACCACACTGGCGACATTCTTAATGTCAGTTTCAATGGAGTCCTGGTGCAGGAATAATCTCAGAATTTTAAAGAATGAACAGCACACCATGAACCAAACATTGTGAGCATGCACTGCTGTTTCCATGAATGTAATTACAAAAGGGAGGAATGACAGTGTCAAAAGTCAAGGGATAATTGTTCAATTTGAGACAGAAGTAATCATTTTAATGACTGTTAGGAAAGGATTAGTAGCAAAGAAAATGTTAAAAATAAGAATAAAGAGAGAATAATGGTGAAGCCAGGAGACTTTGATCACACATATTTTTCTTTAGTAGAATGAGCAACTTATTCAATGAGATAAAATGAGAAATCACTCAGATGTAGGTAAGTCTTATACCATAAAAGTAGAAGGTTGAGTTGATTTCATACAGTAGTCTCAATTTATTGTTCATGTATTTTTCTCTTATGTTCTGTAAGAATATGGAAGCAATATATGTTAGTAAAACTAATCTTACATGATAAATTAGTAAACCAGGCCAAGAAAACAACACAAAATTATGAAGCCTATCATTGTCAAATTAATGCATCTAAAAATCTCATATTTCAAATATTTATACTGTAATAAGTATATAATATAGCAAAATAATTTTTCATTTCATGAAGATCCATATTCCTTTTTTGATTGATATAGGGACTTCAGGTAAAAGAGTAAATCGAGGACAAAAATTTCACTTTCTAATCTATATTCCTTTGGTTTCCTTGTCACATTCCTCACTGTAACAGGAGTTACATTTCATATGGAATAATAAAAATCATGTACTGAAGAAGTGCTGTCAGCTATATTGTTAATTATTTTAGAATATCAAATGTACAGTAGGTGGTAGAAGCCAAAGCAGGTTTGCATGTCATAGATATGCAAATCCATTATTTAGCAAATTGTTCCAAGCTGCACCAAGAGTTAGGTAGGTCACAAAACATTTTTTTTGTGGAACTGATGGAAACAATATTGTCATTCATTTTCAATGCACTTCCTTTCCCTTTCTCACCAATTTAGCCTTTCTACAATGTGACACTTTGTCTCTGAACCCCCATATGTCTCTTTCTCTTATCATATTCTTTCTCATTAACTAATGACAACCTTTGGTTTAAGTGACAATTTTATGAAACTTAAAAAAATATTTCCCTTTTTCTAAACCCCATTAAAAATTAGCAAAACATCTAGCAATGATAAGAATAAAGCAGATAATCAGCACCTGATCTTGTGAGGCAGTGGAATCATGACAAATGTTGGGAAAAAGTTAAAATATTTTCCCAAAATATAACACACAATCCTACATCTTTATTATTATATAAAATTTAATAGTCTCAAAAGCAGAGACTTTCAATTATATGTGTGGTTGGAGATTCACACTTTACACATTTTTGTCAACCTAGCCTTTTCATTTTTCCTTGATTTGGCCTTTTCTTACCTTTGTTTGAAACAAATAACTTTAAAATTTTTCCCATATTTTTATTGGTGCATTACAGTTGTACATGATAGTGGAATTCATAGGTACATATTCATTTATGCACATAATATAATAATATATTTTGACCTATATCATTCCCCAGTAGTTCCCATTTCCCTCCCCTCTGTCCTCTCCCTGGTCCCTTTCCTGTACTCTACAGGAAATAACTTTTGCCATTCAGCATTCATTGAAATAGAAGCCATATCTCGGATACAGACAAAATCATTGCATTTCTATCTATCCCGCATAGCCACTCTTCCACCTTCCTGGAATCCCCTTGAATCCCTGGAGAAAAACTTTGCATTGCAGAATTATCTATTGTTGCTTCAGTTGATTTTTAAACACTTGTTGGTCTGTCATGTGCATACTTGTGCAAGGCAGAGGAGGCGATATGATGGTAATATATCTATGGCTATAAAATACCATGGAGAGAGGGCTCCTCAACAATACCAAGTTACCTTCTTGCTCCCACAAAGAGCCTGAGGGTAATAGAAGAGTGGAGTTTCTTTTACCAGAGGGGACTGGTTTATTTATAGCTTACTACCACTGTATGTACTCTAAGGAAGGGAGAATGAAACCTGATTTTTAGCTGAACATACGTGTCATAAAGACGGGCTCATCTTCAGAGTGCAGATTACAATGCTAGTGAAACCAGAATGTGCATTCATAACTCAATGAAACTTACCTATGCTTGTTATAAAGTTTATGATTGCAACTCCTTGGACTATTGGAGGTGACTTTTATTGAAGCAAAACTGTTCATTGTCTCATTTAAAAGTTTATTTGCAGAACATTTTCATGTTACCAGTTAGTCAATCATGAAATAGTCTGAGTTTATGGACTGTGTATATTTTTAATGTATAATTTCAAATTAATGAAAAGGATATCAATATTTTCACTGTGATCTTTTTATCAATTATAAGGTATTTTTCAGCAATAGGAAGGGTGCATTAAGTCACTTGAAGAATTTATTTTAATGAAGTTAATAAAATATTAATTTGAAATGTTCTTTCTTTGTCCTTATGAATACACCAATATTATATCATGCTAGATTGTTGTTTTCTGGGTGGTTTTCTAAAGTTCTTGAAAGGATATTCAGAGGCTAGATAGGAAGAAATTGGGAACACTAATACATTAAAAGCAATTTCACTAGTGACTACAGGAGATATTCTTACAGGGAATGACCTTGGGTTGTCTGTTTGAAAAAAAATCTAAATGTCTAATTAAATGTCCATGTCTACCTGAAGCCACTCACACTTTAAAAAGTGGAGAGGAAATCTTTATAATAAAGTCTCAACAGGATATCAGATATCCAATTTACTGAACTCCTTAGGATTTATGCGGATTTTTTGCTAATATGTAATCTCAATCTTTGAGGAAGCAAAAATGTAGAAGGCAAATGTGACACATGAGCCCCTGTAGATAGAGGCAGCTTCAAAACAATATATTTAATTAACTTAATTGAATCTTTCGATTATATGTACACATACCAAAACGCACTTGAGGTTGATAAGAATCTGAAGAGAGTCTTCTTGCAGGGTTGAGTATTTTGAGGTGACCTGAGCTGGCTGATGGGATCATCTAAGTATGTATTTGCTCTTTCCAGAATTTCTGAAATTGCCATGGAGGTAGCTGAACCAGGGCGTATAACTACAGAGAGTCCTCCAGCTCACTTGATAGAAAAATGTGATTGTCCTGTGGGCTATTCTGGATTGTCCTGTGAGGTAAGCTGGCTGCTACTGACCCCCTTCCCCTCATTTCAGGAGCCAAGTGGAATATCCTACACCCTCTTAGGGGCTGAGACCTTGCAACAGATTACAAAAGCTCTTTCAGGGGAAGATGGTGCATTCCCAAATCCCAGTTGTGATTTCATACATAGTCTTCACCTGTTTTATTGGATCTTTCCCTCACAGTGTGAGAAACAGTAGCAAGAGGATGATGTTATTGTGACCAAGGAGTACAAATCAGAGCTAAAGAGAAATATTTGATAAAAAATTAAAAGATTCATAAAAAATATGAAACAGTTGGGAGATAACAGTGTTTTCAAAAGGCCCGTCTATTATAACTGATCTATTTTCTTGGCACTATTTCTGAACAGTTAGAGGCATTTCAACTTCAGTGATTATGAGATACGATTGTATCAGGTTTTGAAAGTGTTTTTATAGAGATCATAACAAAACTTAAGCACTAAGCAGCAGGCTGTTCCCTTCAATGTGGCTTCTTAGAATGATATATATTGTTTCAATAGTGCTGCTGTCATTTAGTCACTGCATTTTCAAAACGACCTTTATAAAAAAAATAATTTTCCGGGATATTCTTTTGACTACCTTCAGAATTGGAAAATTTTGTAGATCTTCATCTTCTGGAAGTCAATTCAATTTCTACAAATATCAATTAATAGAGATAATGCTGGAAACATGAAATGGATGAGAAATGAGTTTGAACCTCAGCTTCACCATGTACTAGGGCTGAGACCTTGCAACAGGTTACAAAAGCTCTTTCAGGGGAAGATGGTGCATTTCCAAATCCCAGAATAACTGCCACCACACTTGGCCTCTCCTGCAGACCCCTAGTCCAACACTTGGCCTGAGAGGGGCCTCAGGAACCTTCTAGATAGTCAAGATTCTTTCTCATTAGTCGCAGTGGTTGGTGCCCATGGCATAGTAGTCAAATAATATTAATAACTCTCTTTCCTACAGCTTATGAATCTTATTAAAACAAAATAAGCTATGAGCTTTAAGCCCTTGTCACCAAGTCTGGCATAGAGTCAGTGCTAGTTATTGAGGTTAATATTATTATTGTCATAACTATACATCCATGTGTTGATTTATGTATAAATGATTTTCTATACCTTATTCTGTGAATAGATTTGGGAATTTTTGTTAAGTATGGCACACAAATCAAATGATGACACCAGGTCAAAACTGCCGCAGTCTGGCTGGGCACAAAATCACGAGCCACTCAAGCAGGAACAAACTTTATTTTTTGAAACTGCCGCCAATGTCCGGTACGCGCCCGGGAAGATTTCTGATCCACCCACGGGGCCTCCTCCCAGAGGCCAGCGAGAGTTCCTCCCCCGGAACTCCCTCCTACTGTACTTCCCCAACCAATGGGAACTCTCCAGGAGTCCTGTAGCAGGCCAAGGTGAACAGCAGGAGTCCAATATCCATATGAATGCAAATCTTAACATAATCATATCATCTCAATGGCTAGCTGGCTTCACCTTTCAACCAAAAATGCCATGCATCATATACTTGGCTCTTAGCACAAAACAAAAGTACAATTTTAAAATACTGAATATTCCTGAGAAGTGGCATGGCAAAATGAAAAGAAAAAGGCATTTGGTTTTGGTGAATCTTACCTAGTCTGGCTCCCATGCTGAATGGGGCACCTTCTCTTGATTGTTACTGACCTTGGGAGAGTTTACCTATTAAATTTTCATAAGGATTAACTTAAGTGAAAACATATGTGGAAAGCCCCATTGTAAACTGATGTTATTATCATATGTATTTACACCATGCAGAGAAATTTCATAGCATAACTCAGAAATCTTGTGAAGCGACCTTGAAATAATTTCATAGCCTCTTTCTGTTACTGCTCTGAGGGCAAAATACATTTGAATGTGCCTAGCTTGATTTAATAAATAAACAAATAATCAATTTTATTATTAAATCATAACTCCTATGTACATCAACTTATACATTGGTATACCTACATGTAGGTACATGTATTGCATTTATACATACATACAGCCCATCCAAATATACACATTCATACACAGTGTATAAATTATAAGTAAATAATGAGACAGTGTGCTCGTATAAAATATGTTAACTTCCCAGTGAGCATGAAAGATATAAAGGACAGAAAGAACTTCAGATTTTTCCAGACAAGAGATGAACTTTTATTTATTCCAGGGAGTGTGCAGCTGCACTGCTGACTCACTGTGTATCTTTGGTCAATTCCCTTAATTGTTATAGTCATTAGTTATATAGTTATCCAATCTATGAAATGACAGGTTGGGTTTTGAAGTTCTAAAATTCTCTGACTCTGCAATATTATTCTGTTATAGAAAATATCCAGCAAATACTCAAAGTTGACGTTTAGATATCTTGAAAGAAAGTTATTACAACTCTATTTTATCTGAATTTATTTAAAATAATACTGATCACTTACTAACAAAACTGTTGATGGAGTGGCAATTTATTTTAATGCAATTTACCTTCCTTTGCTGATTTCAAATGTTAAAATCCCTTCTTATCATGGTCAGTAGGCTTTTTGAATAATATGTTCTAAAACATGATTTCCTATTAATTTTAGTAATTTTCCATTGTATGAAAATATAAATTAGTACAAATTAAAAAATGATAAAAGAATAAAATCAAGAAAAATTGGGAATATGTTCAATCATCTGTACTGGTGGCTTTGTCTGTGTCCTGTGAATTTCACCTAAGCTCCTATTTACAGACAATAATTACAGTAATATCTTAGTGAAGAGATTATAAAGATAAAGGCTTATCTCTCATAATAGGGTACCTGAGATGTATGGCACAACCCATTGCCTCTAATCCATTATACATCTTATTTATGATTCATCTTGATTCTAAAGTGCAATTACCAGGCGTAAAAATCTAATCATCAAAGCAAGAGCTAAGGACAGTTTTGAAACAGTACATCCCATTCCAGTAACATATGCTTTGGGTCATGAATACACAAAGCAATTCCTTCACAGTATTTTCACCAAATGTGTGGTATTCTAGAGATATCTACATTTCAGGCTCTTCATTTCATGTTTTTTTACACAAAATGTGACTGCACATAGACCAAAAAAAAAAAAAAAAAGTATTGGTTACACTTAAAATAATTCAAGTTTTAAAGACCTACTTGTCACTTGTAGCATTATAACTGCATCCCTGCTCATTAACAATGCTAGTGCTAAAAGAGCCCAATCATTAAAATTTATGATTACCTTTACAAATCAAATATAGGGCACTATTTCATTACTAGATTTGTTTTTGTTAGAGTCTTGGAATTTACCTGTTCTTCAGGTTAGGTTAGGCTTAGCATGTTGCCTAAACTAAACTAAAGTCAGTTTAGGATGTATGCAGGTACTATTCATATTCATGAAATTATTTTTTTTCTTAAAAATGGAAAATATCCTATATTAAATATATGTTCTTTGCAATCATATCATGGGAATCAAAAATTCACCAATGATTTCTAGGTCATGTTTTAATAGTTTCAGCCTCTCCCCCCCACCTCCTATATTATAGTAGGGATTCCAACTCACAGTTGAATGGCTGGTGCCCGTTGGGTCACCACTCATAATCAGTCACTCGTGGCAAACTAATTTTTTAAATCCCTAGTTTATGACTATTATCAAATGATAAAATCTAAAAGACAAAATGTGGAAGTAGACTTGTCCCCTTATACATTCCCACCTTTCAGGGTCTCCTTTAACACATTCAGTTGTACATAGGAGACTCAAAACTCAGTTTTCAACTGAGTGTTTAGTCATGTGCTGTTTAACAACAGGGACATGTCCTAAGAACTGTGTCATTAGTCAATTTCATCACTGTATGAACATAATAAAGTATACTCACATAAACTAAGCCAGCTAAAATATCAATAGGCAATATAATTTTATAGGTCCACCACTGTATATTTAATCTATGGTTGACTGATATGTGCATACAAATTTTGAAAACATGGTAAGGATAATGACATACATTGTCATTTTCTTTCACAATGTAGCTCAGAAGAATCACAATTGCCTTTATTTTTAATTTATCCTCTGCATATCTGTTGATTTATTTTAAGTCAAGTTATGCCATTTAATTCTTACAACAATGCTGTACAAAACAAAACTTATTTATTGAATGCTTACTATATCCTGAACAAGTCCAATCACCTTTCCTAATATACATATACCATCATCAAGTATGATGTAATGGATGTAATGAATGAGGAAATTGAAGCTTAGGCACATTAAGGAACTTGTTTATGATGATCCCACAGCTAAGCATAAGAAAAACTGTAATTTGAACCACAGTAGGTCTATTTATAAAATGCAGATAAACTTATACTCAGCTATTATGTTGTACAAGATTCTTATGTTCCAGGTGAGGAAACTGAGGTCTGTAGTACATGAAACCTGCACAATAATCACATGTAGCAAGAGGTTGAACAAATTAACTGAAGTTAACTTTGCCTGGTTGAGAAACCCATGCAAAGATAAAAGACAAGAGTATTTTTATTGGCTCGAGCTCAAATATCTATTTTTAATTGTTGAACTGTGAGGAAAGAAGGTATTACTAAACTCATGTTCATTTCTCACTACTTGAAACAGCTAAAGCTTTCCAAAATTTTATGTAGGATTTTCTCCATTACAATGGAAGGGTGCTGCGCAGCGCTGAGCCTGGGGCTTGCTGGCCTCTCTCATGTTTCATTCTGTTCTCTCTAGTTTTTCACATTTTTGTACAAATTGGATTCTAATATTTTTAAGAGACATTATATTATGAAAGTAAAAGTGGAAAGAAAGCAGAATCAATTGAGCTATGCATAATTTCAGTGTGTGAGAAGAAAACTGCAGAAAAGTTTAAGTTCAAGAAAAAGAAAAGATAAAATGAACTCAGTAAAATTTTCATTTGTTTGCTTTTCTTTAATTCACCATTGTGTTCTAGAAAGAATTTTAGATGAGACATTGTAAAGCAGGTGTTTTTTTTTAAGAGAGAGAGAGAGAGAATTTTTTAATATTTATTTTTTTAGTTTTTGGTGGACATAACATCTTTTTTTATTTTTATATGGTATTTAGGATTGAACCCAGCACCCCGCGCATGCCAGGCAAGTGCATTACTGCTTGAGCCACATCCCCAACCCAAGCAGATGTTTTTAATCCTAATTCAAATATAATTATTCTCATGAGTAATCTCAGTTCACTTAGAGTCTTAGGAGGCATAAATATTGAAAAACATTATTATTTTTTAAATGTAACGAATAAATACAAAAGATCCAGAAAAAAGAGAAGATTAAAAAGAAATAAAAAGGTCACATAGTTTCTTTAAAATTTCTAAATTTTTGCATTGTGGAATAGTTCCCCCCGCCCTTTGGTAACTCATTGTTATAATCTATCAGGGCACAATAATAATCTAAAATTTTGGAAACATCAGAAATCCTCTGAGTTAACAGACCTGCTTATTTGTGGGATGAGGAAACTGTGTAAAACAGATAATTAATTTGACCACATCTAAAGAAAAAAAAAAAAACTACCTTTACAACCATGGTTTCCGTATTCATTATGCCATAATATCAAGGAGTGTGCACGCCCCTCTGAAAGCAAAAAGGGGAAATGGGGAAGCATACTGGTCAATTGCAAACCTGATATGCTTATCATAATCTCCCAGGAGTTTTAAAACCAATCCTAGGATCCCTAGGGGTGGAGCCAATTATCAGTACATTTAAAAGCTCCCTGGATAACTATGAGAACCACAGAGAAAAGTCTAGAAAGTTCTATACAGAACTCAACTTGTAGCTCAGGCTGTGGACACCCACTACAGGTGCTTTTCTACTGAGCCATACTAGCTCCAGGAAAGCGCCACAGCAAGTGTCTTGTGCATTACAGTCCATATTGCCTGAGTGCTCATCTGCACATATCAGTCTGTAATGCTGAGCTTCATATTATTCCTCAGTGAAGAATATTATTTATTAAGTTTGTTCTGCTAAGACTTGTTTTAAGCTTTTGTTTGGAGATATGAAGTGAAGCTAGGGGTCTCCTCTTAATTTGTGTCATTTTTACAGAGAGAAAGAGAGAGAGATACACCTAGCACCTATACCAATAAAATAACAATATAATAATAATATCTTAGGAAGATATTCAGGGATGAAATCCATGCAAATAAAATTCATCTTTATTCAATAGTTTGCACACTAACAAATTGGGACAGCCTACACTGGGAACCTCTCCTAAATATACCTCAGTATGTTTCTTCAATTATTCTTAAATTAATTCCTCAATTAATTCCCAGATCTTATTCTACAGCAATGGTGAAAATTGCTATAAAATTATATTCCTATAAATCTACAGAAAAACTGCTATAAAGTAGATAATAGGAAGAAGCTTTATCATATATATCATTATGTCCACTGTGACACAAACAAAATGCAAAATCTTTTGAATACTCTTTTCAATTTTCTCTATCAGTTTTGCTTAAAGCTGAGGCATTATTAAATCTCATTAAAATTTATTATTGGCTGATAAAAGCAGAGAGACTCTTAATTAAGTACTTAATTGAGGTACACATTATCCAAATCAAAATAAACAGGATGAGGTTACTGAGTATTGATCACTTTTCTCTTTCTGAGCAATCCATGTATATTCCAATCTGGACTACTTAATGCCAGAATCAAAAGGATATGAGGCAGTAGGAAGTTCTTAATCCAATATTTTTTCCTTCATTTTCATCAATCATTTTTCTTCCTTTAATGGGAGCAAAATTTTTAAGTGAAAAAAAAATCTTCATTAGCTAAGTTGGTAAAACAGCCCATTTATAATCAGTGGAATCTGAAAAACAGATCACTACCTTTTAACCAGAAATGAAGCTTTGTTTGATGAATGCTAGGTGTCTGAGCCTGGAACTCAGACTGTCCTCTCTAGAGCTGGGGTCTTCCTTCCAGAAAGCCAGACATGTTTTTGATACATTTATATAATAACTGAATGAAGATGAACATCTTGATTTCATCCACTTCATTAGCAATTTTCTGTTGGCTTTCAGATTTTTATTGCAAAATGAAAAAAAAATAGATCAGGGAAAGAAAATTTTTATTGGTAGCCCAATAGTCCCAAGAAATGCATAGCTTTGATTATTTTGCATTTCTTCCTTTTATATTCTTTACATAATATCAATATATATAATGCATTCTTGACATTTTAAAATTTTTTGATGAATTTCATTGGACATTTGCTATTCATTTAATACAGTAGAAACAGATTTTAGGTTGTCAAGGATGTTAGAATTGTCTTGTTAGCCCATATGACAATGTTAATTAAAAATAAACCTCTTTCTCAAGTGGGAAAAAAAAACAGTAAAACTTATTCAGGCAAAGAGCTATACTGAAAATGAAAGCTTTTTTTTTTTCACTAATATCTGGTTACATGGATGCTGCCTATATCTGTGTACAGAGGAGGGACCCAGCAAAAATTGACATTAGGTATCAACAGGCACTTGAGTTTCCTATCACACATTGGAAAAAGAAGTCCATCTTCATAACCAGAATTTTCATTGCTAAAGCAAGATTTCTACTTGGCTGTCCTAATTGGCTTTCTTTTCTTTCAGACATGTATGCCAGGATTTTATCGACTTCGTTCTGAACCACGTGGCCGCATCCCTGGTCCCACCCTGGGAACCTGTGTTCCATGTCAGTGCAATGGACACAGTAGCCTGTGTGATCCTGAAACATCCATATGCCAGGTAGGCACCTAATCCTTTCTTGTCCAAGGTCCAGGTGAGATACTGTATGCAGAGGCCAGCTGGTCTGCAGAGAGCATGATTGAGTGTGTGTGTGTGTGTGTGTGTGTGTGTGTGTAGAATAAAACATGTAGGGGAAAAACAACATCCAACATATTCTACATTTTCAGAAAGGAATGAAAAGTGGTAACTGGAAAAAAACAGTTTGTGTCATGAAATAGAAGAATGGCAGCACATTAAAAGTCTGTTCTACTTTGGAACAGTTACAACCCTCATGGGTTTCACCCTTTGCATTTCAGTTGCTATGAGAAATTCAGGTTTCCTATGTCACCACTCCTCCCCTTAAAGAATCACCACACAATTCTGTATGTCTCTGCCGACCCCATATGCCACCTCTTCTCATCTGCTGGAGCCCTTCCACTGAGTCTTGGCAGAACTCGTGGTTAGATGTCAGCAAAATCCCCTACATACTTCTCTTTTCTTCTTGTTCTCTTAGTCTTGCTCTCATAGAATCCTGGCTGTCCCCTTGCTAGCTGCTGTCCACCAGCCCTCTTAAGGAGGTGCCATTGTTTTCTCTCTTTTCATTCCTGAGTCTGAAGGTAAGGCAGGGGTCTATGGCCCTCACTGATGGTCTTATATCCTGCTCCTTTTCTCTTCCACATGACCAACTTGCTCTGAATCTCATGTCCCCATCTCTTGCCAATTACACTTGCTTATTAAAGTTGCCTTCTAATCCTAGGATAAGCTACGCTGTTCCCTGAAGATTTTTCCTCTATGTCATTTTCATTATCTTTAGCACTACGCTATCATAATTCTTGGTTATTTTTTCTTCTATATCCTTAACTGTTGGTTCCATGTACCTCTGAAGTCTCCATTTTAAGCATCCTACTCTTTCTTAGCCATCAGTTTTCTCTTCAGTTCACTTCTTAATACTTCAACATTTCAAAGCTCTTCATTGATACTTCCATGTTTTCAACCAGCATAACGTTAGCATTACTGCTTACAACATTCATTTTTTGCTGCTCTCTCATTGATTGAAGCCTACTCTCTGTCTACTACACCTGCCCCTTCAGAGCCAAGTGTGGCTGTAGAAACACAGACAACTGCCCTTTATTCTCAGCTTAAGCTCATGATCACTCTCTTCAAATGGACCCTCTGTGCTACCCTGCAGTCCTGGCACTTTTCTCTAGTGGACATTCCTAAAAGACAAGTTCATATCTTCTCTTCCCTATTCAAGTCCAAACCTCTTCTCCCACCTCTTAATTATCCGTTATCGGTGCTGCTTCTTATTTGAGAAATTAGAAGCAATCAGAATGAAAGGAACATGTTCTCCTACCACCTCAGGCACCAACATCTTTGCATCTGTGCTCTATTATTCAGACTATTTTCCATACTTTGGATCAATTGTTCTTTCTAGGAATAAAAAAAAAAGTGAGTATTCCACATACCTTCAATATCTCACCTGTCTCCCACTCAAGGACATCACTCCTACTAATCTCTTTTTCCTCTTATAATGTCACCTAAAAATGAAAAGCAATACAAACACTTTTGATTCTGCTTTCCTTCTAGCTACCACTTCCTTGTAACCTTCCATCTGTGAAGAGTCATCTCTGCCTACAGTTTCTCTCTGTTCATTCTCTCTTAATTACTAAAACCTGGCTTTCATCTCCACCACTATACCATAGTGGCTAACTAATGCTCAGCCATGGTGGTCTTCATCTACTTGATGTGTTAGCCTTGTTTCCTTCCCACTGGCAGTCACCCCCTTCTTGAAGTTCTCTGTTTGGTTAGCTTCTCTGCCATAATGTTTTGAGGATTGTCAAACTCCAGGAGGCTACTTCTCAGCCCCCTGTGCTTTTCTGTGTAGCCCAGGATTCCAGGGACTCAGTCCTTGGGCAATTGGCCTGTATTACACTCATCTTCAGGGTGATCTCACTCAGTGCTGTGGCGTTCAGTATGTACCTTGGAGCCCGAAGTGTTTACCAGGATTTCTATAATTTAATACAGTTTATTTACTATATGAGATCCACTGTTTAACACTTCAAAAATTTATTGTGGTATAGGGAAGGAATCTTCAAGTATACGTTAATGTAAAGAAATTTTATTTATTAGTGCTTCCTTTTCTCCTTCATATTTCATGGAATCTGAGTACATAAAACCTATTTCTTCCATGTTAAAATATATTTAAGGATTATTAATTTTGTTCTACTTACTTTTATATATATAATGTTCTGATTAACAACATCGCTGAATAAGTTATAATATACAAGAAATCAAGGCCCTTTTTTTGAATTGGGTTATGAGGCCCCCATGGAGGATGCCTCACCTCTGCCGTTATCTCACTTCACTGGCTGAATATCTTCCAAGTTCCAGCTAAGAGGCATCTGTAGGTCCCCTCAAGACCCTTTATCATTGTCCTTTCTTCCATGTTCATTAAATAAATACTCTTATATTTTTTAAACTACATTTTTCTTCACTGTTTCAATCCATGCTCTAAAAAAATGTTACTAGAATTTTGATTGTAATTACTTTAAACCTATTTGGAAAGATTATTATATTTATATTATTTATTCTCCCTCAACCCAGTAATATAATACTCAATTCAAACATTGTATGTCTCATAGTGAACTTTTAATTTTGTCTATGTAAATTATACATTTTATATATTAAAGTTACTTGTATATGTTATACACTTTTATTTCAATGCTAAATATTAGGTTTTTTGTTTCAATGTAGTACATTTATTAACTGGTCATTATTGACAAATTGTTTTTTAACATGTGTTTGATATTCACCCACTTTTATTTTAGTTCTATAATCTTTCACTTGGTCATTTTACTAATTTTATACTTATATTATTTTTCAATAATTATACTTATTTTTTATTACCAGAAACTATATATTATAATAATTTTATATTTTTCATTGTCAAAGTCTTCCAGAAAATGTTAAATAGAAAAATAATCAACTCCCTATTTTATTCCTTATCTAAATATGAATGTCTCACATCTTGTACCATATTATGCCAGTGGTTCATTTAAGAAACATATTCCTTGTCATGTAAAGAGAGTATCTTTTTAACATGGCTTCTTTAATTTTTTTTCTCTCAATCAGTATAGGATATTGAAATTTAATACAAGCTTACTTGGGGAAGATAGGAAGGGAGTGAAGAGAAATAGGTAGTTTTTTCACAGTAAGCAGATGGTTGATTTACTGAATAACTAATTAACTATCCTTGGATTCCTGAAATAATTACTATTTGGTTTTTGGTATAATATTCTTTCCCTACTACTTGTCTTTAACATTCAGTAGATAATATGGGGGAAATAGGTTAACTTATACCTTCATAAGTGAAAATTAAATGCATAATTGTCATGCAATATTTACTCTCATTTTTAGCAGGGTTAAGTTAGCTTCATATGATTAATTTAGAAAAAAAATCATAAAGAATATACCTTAATTTTATTTCTGTTAGAATAAAAGTTACTGTCTTTATGCTGTCCTTTTGGCCACTTGGCTATCATTGCTATATTTGTTCTTTAGGAATCCTCAATGCAGTTCTATTTTCTGAGAAATCCCTAGGTGAAGTAAAAAATAAATAAATACTTCCATCAAACATACACAGCTAGTATAAATTGTTCTGCTCTGAATTTTTATATTTTCCTTCAGGGAACTTACAACTTTTGAATTTAGACAACTTTATTTATCTTTGAAACAGACCCGTGAGGCAAATAGGAAATGGCTATTATAACTCCCATGTTGTAACTGAGGATACTGAAGCATGCTGATTTCTCTTTTGTGTGGAATATGAATTGCAGTTTTGTATCATGTCCATTACATAATGCACCCTCTGCTTTGGCAGAGTGGCAAAGTGGACTCTGAAGTCAAACTGCCTTGACTGAATCCTAGCTTCACCCCTTAAAGGCCATGTGAGCCTAAAGTTAATTTCTTTAACTTAAGTAGGGCCTGAGTTTCCCGATTTATAAAAAAAAAAAAAATAGTACTTACTTGTATAGTTTTTGTAAAGGCTATGAAATACTCAATAAAGTTCTTAGACTATTACTCAGCACATGGTAATCACCATAAAAATAATAGTGATGATAATGATGTCACCATTTACAATTTCAGAATCAATCAGTTGACAATCAAAAACTATAAAAAAAAATTTGGATTTTTTGGATTTTTTTCTCACTGTCTCAGTTGTTTAGGCCAACAAAATAGCATAAGTTAGGCATATATTTATTTTTCACAGTTCTAGAGACTTGGAAGTTCAAGATGGAGGTACAAGAAAATTTGATTTCTTGTAAAGACCCATTTCCTGGTCACATGTGATGTTGGCTTTCTTTGTACTCAACATGGTGGAAGGAGCTAGTTCACTCTCTGGAGTCTCTTTGTAAGGGCACTAATCCCAGCATGAGGGTTTCACCCTAATGACCTAATCACCTCCCAAGGTTCCACTTCCTAGTACTGTCACATTCAGGGTTAGGATTCCAATGTAGGAATTTGGAAAGGACACAAAAACATTCAGATAATATCAATCTTCAATATTCCATGTGATGATATTTGGAGATGGGATACTCACTTATCTTTTTGTGTTTTGTTCCCTTCTTCAAAAACGGTGGAAAAGAAATATAGCTATTGAGAATTACATAGGTTAAATATTTCCCTGTGTAACTATGTTTTTCATAATGCCTAGTGACACTTGCGAGAAGTATGGTTGCTCACCCTAGGCTTTAAAAACTCCTATACCTTCAACATTATTGCATATCATTAATACCACAATTACTGCTGTCCAGAAAATTTTTTAAAAATGGAAGAGTAAAACCAATGTGTTGTTGAATCCCAAACAAAGGGAAGGGAAGAGGAAGAGACAAGTGAGTTAACACTAATTGGTATGCACACACACATGAACACACACACACACACACACACACACACACATGGAGTCACATGGATGGATGGATAAATGGATGGATATTCTTATTTATTAGCCATCACTAAACCCAGTGGTCATGATTAATTCTGTTTTTCACATGGGAATATTGAAGCTTCAGCTAGCTCAAATAACATTTTTAAAGGTATAATTGCTTGTGGCAATTTAATTTTCACTCTACCTCATTCTTATTTTAAAAAGAAAAGAATAAAATCTTCATCGTTGAACTGCTCCATTGCCTGAAATACCATAGATATCTGTGGATAAAATATTAGCTCTCTCTTTAGTGAATATATTTTTAACTGGAATCTATTGTGTTTAAGGTGCATTGCAAACCTTTTGTAATTTGTGTAACAACTTTGCCAAAATAGATATTATTAGTATCATGTTTCAGTTCTAAAAATTAAGGCTAAGGAAATTCAAGCAACCTATTAGCCTTGACCAAAAAGTATTGGAATCAGGTTTCAAATCCAAACTGAGAAAGAGAAAATGTATACTTAGTTAATTAAATGAGTTTGATTTAAAATACCCAGGTGAATTATATCTTAGACTATGTAAAAATAACCAAGGGCCATATATGAAAAAATTTGAGAAATCCTAAGTATATGAAATATATCACAAGATAAAGCAGTGAAATATCTTTTCAGTTTTATAAAGGAAAGAAAAATGTAGGAAACAGACTTACTTTGATCTGCAATAAAACAAGTAAATATGTGATTTATTAAACTAGTATATATCAATTATAGAAAAAAAAGTACAGACTAAGGAGGAATCAGAATAAATTCATTAAAAATAACATACTTCAAACTAATTGCTAGGGTTACAATATATAAAAAATACCTGAGACCGTGGTCTCTTGAATCTCTACACAATACTAAAATTCTCTGACAATATGATACAACATTTCTCAAATTCAGAAAAGCATTAATAGCTACCATGTGTCCACCCCACTATCACAGATTTTCCCATTTATTCTTATAATATGAACAGGATCATTTCTTACTTTATAGTTGATGAATTGATGAGAGAAGTTAAATAATTTGCTTAAGTTAAAAATAGTAAGGATGACATCTATGATTCAAACATTAGTTTGGGCCTTTGATGGAATGTTTCATGGTATCCTCATTAACAAGACTGAAAACATGTACTGGATGTCAACCAGCTAATGGGTTGTTAAAATATGTAACCCAAAGTAAGTTCTAGAGATGTCTCCAACAATAAGGCATGGAGTTTGTATTTAACTGTGTTGTGTTCAAAATATTTATTAATGAATTGGATAAGATCTATGAAATATTCAAATAACATACAGCTGGAAGAGTTATCTAATTCATTGGATGGTAGAAAAAGATCCTGACAGGTGGAATTATGACTCATAACTGACTCCATGAAATGAATACAAAAAGGTTTGAATTGAGTTCATTTGTCCATTCATTCTTATGGCCTGTGTGAATAATTATTTCCAATATGCCCACCTTATGGTTGGCTGGGATATAAAGATATGCACTGCATAAGCCTTGCTTTCCAGGAGTGTATTTTCTAGTGTTTTAAAAAACAACCAAGGAAATAGCATATAATATCAATGCATGTGATATAGGGATTCTTATTAGATTGTGATTCATATGAAGCATTACTATTTGTACAAGATCCAAATCAAGGAAGGAATAACACTCAATATGTTTCTAAATTACAGCTAGAGACTTATAATCTACTATCTTTTAAAAGAAACTCTGAGTAGCTTGGATAGTTAAATATTTAACTTGAAAAAAAGAGATTTAAGAAGTAATAGTATTCTTAGATATCTGAGTACCTTTCCTGGGAAATGGGAATTAGACATAATCTGCATAGCTATAGAGGCAGAATTTGGATCACTGCCCGAAAATTAGAGTGAAACAAATTTTCAGATGGCATAAAGTAAAACTTCATAGCTTATGGTTTTGCAAGATAAAAGGGACAGCCTTATAAGAATTCATGCATCTCAAGGAAAGTGTAGAAGTTATTCCTATAAGAAAGAAGATTAGATTAAGTAACTTCTTACCCTAGGTCTAAAATACTATATTAATGTTATATTCATTTGAAATAGTGGAAGAAATATATAACACCAGTTTTCCATGATGCAGAAAAAAACTTCAAAATCTCATATATTCTAATCTATCATTGAAAAGATTCTAATATATATCACTCTTGAGAATATAATTAAATTACTCATTAGACGTCCACAGCATATAAATGCTTCCTAAAAGGCTAATTTCTATATAAGAGAAAATATTACAAACTCTATTTCAAAGCATATAGGAAAGTAATATGAAAGGACTATGTCAAAAAGTTTCAAAAATAGCATCATGATTTATGTGCTGTGTTGGTGGATCTATCCAGGACATTTGATTCACTTAACCAGATATAGTATGTCAGCAACCCTGTGTAAGATTGACTATCCAGAGATTTAAATACTGGCTTGCTCTATAAAGAAATTGTATAAAGTTGCAGGCATAAGTAAAACAATGACATATTTTGAATCTCTGCATTTTTAGTAATGTTAATTCTATTTTAAGTATTTTGATTTAGTTATTAATGTTATATTTAGGTTACATAAAATGATTTATTATGCAATGATTTCATTGCAACTGTAAAATACTGAAAATTATTGTTAGAGATTTCATGTATTTTTGGCACACATTAATTCTTATAACTATAAAATATGTTCTTAAAACACTCCATAGTTAACACTTATTCATCATTTGTCACCTTGCTGAATGATTTGAGACTGAAATTCATATAATTATTTTATCTAGAAGCCATTATCTCTCACAATGCTACAATTAAATGTGAAATGGCTATTTTATTGCTAAAATATGGTGGTTCCTTTGGGTGGTTGAAAAGAAGATTGTGGCCTAAAATTAATTTTAAAATATAACAAATCATTTTACCTTTCTAACCAATTTTTCTGCAGATACTAAACTTAAAACTTGGTTTTTCTTGCTGGGCACAGTGCCACACAGCTATAATCCCAATGGCTCAGGTGACTGAGGCAGGAGGATCGAGAGTTCAAAGCCAGCCTCAGCAAAAGTGAGATGCTAAGCAACTCAATGAGACCCTGTCTCTAAATAAAATACATAATAGGTCTGAGGATGTGGTGTAGTGGTCAAGTGCCCCCGAGTTCAATCCCCAGTACCAAAAACACACACACACACATTTTTTTCCCGTAAGTCTGAGCAGTTGCTTTATACTAACTAGAACATGATTGATTAGTTCAGTAAGTCAAAATAACCATTGAATGCCTATGCTGTTTTATTCACTGTGTTAAACTAGAATGAGCAGTTAAACCAGATTTATGACATCAACGAATGTTTATCAGAGAAAATTATATTTGTAGTGAAAACAGAAATCAGTAAATGCTAGTCTGGTGAGCAGAGAAAGAAACATTCCATAGTGAGGGATTTGTAAATGAGAAGTCCTAGCGGTGAAAAGAGAGAGCAGCACATAATTTGAGAATTTCAGATGCTCTCATATGAATAGTAGAGTGTGCAAAGGGAACAATGGCTAGAGGTAAGACTGGAGGACAAAGAAGACCAGATTATGAAAGTCTTCCTTGCCATGTGTAGGTATTTACAATTCATTTTCACAACAGTGAGTACCTAGCATAGGCGTTCAAGCATGGGATGGGCATGGTTTGATATGTTGTATGGAATAATCACTCTGATTGTAGTGTGGGAAAATCTCTGGAGGAGAAATAGGACCTCTAGCAAAGAGTTTATTCTAATAATACAGGTAAAAGATGACAGTGGCCAGACAAAAGCAGTAGCAACAAGGATATAAGAAAGAAAAATACAGTTATGAAACAGCAAACAAATAAGTATCTGGGAAAAGAGAAGACTCTAAATTGTGGACCTGGGCAAATGAGTGGATGACCGTAACCCCAAATTAACTATGAATCACAAGTTCATAGTAGGTTGAAAGAGAGATAAACTTAATTATTGTTGTTTCAAATTCCAGGTGCTTTTGTGTTGTGCATTGAGAATTATCCAAGAAGCAATTAAACATATAAGTCTAGCACTCATTGGAGATATACATAATAAATATATAAAATATAGTTTGGGGCACATAGATAACTAAAGTCATGGTAATGGATGGAACCACCAAGGTTGAACATATAGGAATAAAACAGATGAGAGCCAAAGCTAGAGTCAAAGAAATTGGCCTTTCAAAATAGAAAGGGAAGAATCCATGAAGGAGAATAAGAAAGAGTAGCCATAGAAGTAGGAGGAAAAAACAACACTGTACTCTTTAGAGATTATAGAAGAGAAACTTTGCAAGGCAGAGTGGCCAGAAACATCAGATGCTGTAGAATTCATACACTAGCACTAGTTAGTGTCAGGCAATTTCAGTTTAGGAACTAAGATTTTTGGTGAGCCTGAAATTGTTTCAGTGGTGAGATGAGAAGGCTATTTAATGGGTACATGGGAGCAAGATGAAGAAATAGAAATGAGGAGTGTAAACAATGTGCTTTAAAAGCTTATCAAAGATAGAACGGAAGTTATCAAGGGATTTGGGACCCCACAGATTTTATTTTTTTAAAATAGGAAAGTCATGGCCAACTTCAAATATTAATGGGTAAAAGCCAACTAAGGAGAAAATGAAGACGCTGGAGAAAATTCAGACGCAGGGCAAGGAAACAAGTTTAGAAGGAAAGTAGATTTAAGCAAAGAACAAAACACCACTTCCCTGCAGACAGAATCAATGTCAAAGGGATGGAAAAACATGCAGGCAAAATAGTGAATAGTTTGGAAGGACACTGAGGGAGCACCAAATTGAGGACTTTCTTTTCTCTGAAAATAGGAGGCTATCATCTCCTAAGGGTAAAGTGGAAACAGAACTGAGATTTCTTCCTGTCATATTGTGCAACTGGGTCCATTTTACATTAGTTGTAAAATGTATCTTCAAGTGACACAATATATTTTCAGGTATCACACCAAAAATGTAAAAGGCTAGTCGTGGTCTAAAATTAATGGTGGCAATGTCATGCTTTTACTGCAAAATCTCTCAAAATTAGTATTAAAAGCTCTAAAATTAAAAAAAAAAAAAAATTCCACAGCAGTGTTTTTGGTGGAAGTGACTTCAGTTAGTGTTTGTCATGAAAGACTACACATCATGTACCAAACATAGTTTGTCATTAGAAGACAGATGAAAAAATAAATACATTCTTCATGATTGATTGAAACAAAGAGCCCAGCAGACGGATGTCATCCAAGTTCAATATACAGCCTGCAGACAGCTCTGTGGCTCCAGCTGAGTTGATCAGGAGACCATGCACATCTATTTGGTTGCTGACTTTGTTGCTTCTCAACTTTTCTTTTTATAATGTTTGTAAGAAATAAATCACTTCCAACCACTTTGAATCCTCTTAAAAAAGAAAGCTGAAATCCAACTTCAAATTCCCTTTATTTCTTATTTTTTCTCAACTCCAAATCAAAGTAAATCCTTTTCTCTAAACAACATTCCATATTACATTTTTGTTTTCATGTTTACTATTTGCCATTGTTTTTAAACTCTTTTCCTAAAGTGAGAAAGATGTTCTTTTCTCTTTTTTCCCTCACTTGATTCTCCCAATGCCTAGTTTAGTACCTTGAAGCACTAATTGCAGGAATGATTGTTCTGTGTTAAATATAATTCTGTTTTAGGAAAATTTTAATTTCAAAGCTAGTTACGCACTGATCTGAAACTTGTCTTTTCTTATAGAGGTGTCTTAGAGCAAGCATATCACCCCAATTCCTTTATTATGCAAACACAAAAAAAGAAAATATTGACCTAAAGTACTTGGTTTCAAATTGAATCATTTCTATTATAAAGAACCACCATGTTTGCTGAGTAACAGACAAATAGCTTTTTTATTTTTATTTATTTATTTATTTATTTTTGGTATTGGAGATTTAATATGAGGCAGTTAATCTCTGAGCTACATCTGTAGCCTTTTCCCCTTTTTAATTTTTTTTTTTTTTTAATTTGAGGCAGAGTCTTACTAAGTTGCTTAGGGCCTGGCTAAGTTTCTGAGGCTGGCCTTGGACTTGCAATCCTTCTGCCTCAGCCTCCCAAGTCACTGGAAATACAGGAGTGTGCCACTGTGCCCAGTGCAGCATTCTTTGTTTTTTTTTTTCCTTCTTCTTTTTAGGATACAATTCTTGTGGTTGTACATGATATGAAGTTTTACTGGTTGTGTATTCATTTATGAACTTAGGAAAGTTATGTCTGATTTATTCTACTGTCTTTTCTATTCCCATCCCCCTTCTCTTTCCTTCATTCCCCTTTGTCTAATTCAGTTCTCCCACACCCTTTATTTTGTGTTAGTATTCACATATCAGAGAGAACATTTGGCCTTTGGTTTTGGGATTGGCTTATTTTACTAACCATGATAGTCTCCAGTTCCACCCATTTACCAGCAAATGCCATAATTTTATTTTTTATGGGTGAGTCATATTTCGTTGCATATAGCATACACACACACACACACACACACACACACACACACACACCACAATGTCTTTATCCATTTGTCTACTGAAGGGCATCTGGGTTGGTTCCAAAGTTTAGTTATTGTGAATTGAGCTGCTATAAATATTGATGTAGATTATCACTGTATTATCTGGGTCAAATGGTGGTTCCATTCCCAGTTTTCCAAGGAATCTCCATACTGCTTTCCAGATTGGCTGCACCAATTTGCAGTCCCACCAGCAATGTATGATTATACCTTTTCCCCACATCCTCACCAACACTTATTGTTGTTTGTATTCTTGATAATTGCCATTCTGACTAGAGTGAAATAAGATCTTAGTTTTGATTTGCATTTCTCTAATTGCTAGAGATGTGGAAATTTTTTTTATATATTGGTTGATTGATTTTATTTCTTATGTAAAGTATCTGTTCTTTTCCTTAGACCATTTATTGATTGAGTTTTTTTGTTTTTTTGCTATTGAATTTTTTGAGTTATTTATATATTCTAGAGACTTGTGCTCTATCTGAGGTGCATGTGGTAAAGATTTTTTTCTAGTCACAGCATTCTTAAATGCAGTTACAAAGCTGATCTTTTTTTTTTCCTTGTTGTCTCTTAAAACATTTAGGTTTTCTATCTTGTTTTGGCTTCAAAATTCCGATGATGGGCATGTGCCAAGGTCCCATTATTTTTAATAAATTTTTCAGAACCTTGTAGAGCTAAAAACTAAGAAATTTAAATGACTAGGTGATAAAATAAATTATAGAGATTTTTCCATATCTCAATTTAGAGTGAAAGAAAAATGTACACAGAAATTGATGTAGAAAAAAAGAAATACTTATCACTAGTTTAGCTAAAATTTCATAGTATTAGTTTCTCAAATAAAAGTTTCTTTAAAATATATCAAAAACTGAGTTTCCTATTAATGATTTTGTGTGTGTGTGTGTGTGTGTGTGTTCATAGACACACACACACTCATAGGGGTGGAGCTGTACAATAAATTACATTCTAACTCTCATTTAATTAAAACTAAATGTTTTATCCCTTTCCCGTTATTGCAGAATTGTCAGCATCACACTACTGGTGATTTCTGTGAACGGTGTGCTCTTGGATACTATGGCATTGTCAAGGGATTGCCAAATGACTGTCAGCAATGTGCTTGCCCTCTGATTTCTCCCAGCAACAAGTAAGATTGAGAAATATAGCCATATTTCCCAATCAGTAATGCCATCTGTCTAGCACATGGGCTGTCTAAGATTCGACTGTTTTTCCATGTAGATAAAAATCTCAAGACAAATATTCCTAATCATAAAATCATGAAAAATGTTGGTATATACACTCTATGGCTCATGTGTCCTTTAAAACACTGTCCCAGTGTATAATAATTAATTAAAATGTAAGTACCAATATTAATATGATTTCTGCTTATAAAATAAATGGCATATATACAAGTATGCATAGTTGTATAAATATACAGTTCTAGTGTTTGCATATAGTTCAGCCATTAATTCAGCTATGAAGGATAGCTTGACTGCATACTATATCACTTTTGTGGCTGTTTCCATTCTTTTTGTGTGAAAATTTTAATACTGGAAATTAATTATCAAGGAAACAATTGAAAAATTGCACAATAAAAGCAGGGCAACTTATTGATATGCTCCTCCCCCCAAAAAAGTCCATGTCTGCCAGAATCACAGCACCCCTTTTGTTAAGATGGTCTGAGCTTGGTACCATGGAAACATAGCTAAGGGAAAAAAAATGCTGGAATATCTTATTTCCATGCTGTCTGAACATGCTGCTTTGGTTTATAGATTGATGAAAACCCTGGGAGTTTTAATTTATCCTTTTGCTAAGACAATCTATACTGTAAGTGATTTATAGACTTCAGTAATCACTTCATAGTTTTTCTTTAAGAATTTGGTTGGGAAAAAAAAAAGAAAGGTATATCAGTTTGTTCAGAATTAGAATTCTGGACACTTGGCCTCTAGCATAAAACAGATACAGAGCGATTCCAAGTGGCTGCCATGCCACCTGGGCCTGTTTGCTTTGCCTCTACATTTCAGCTTTAGGCATATTCTAAAAACATTTTTGTATAACTTGTTTCCTTTTCTTCTGAAAACTTCTCTTCCTTGTTGACCATAATTTCAGGCCTTTTTAGGGTGTTAAATATAAACTTTAGGATACATTGGCTACTGATGAGGATAATATGCATAATCTTATTTTCATGCAAGCAGGAACTGGTAGGTATATGAAACATAATATTATTCTGCTTTCCCTTTTCCTAATCTCCCTCTGATACTCATATTTAAATAAGGGGATGCTGTTTATTTCCTTGTTTCTTAAAATGTGAACCATTTGAATTAGAAAAAAATAATCAATAGTTAATTAATTTTTCCCTGTTTGGATACACTATAAGAAAAGCTACAGGGACTATAAAGGAGAAGCTACCATCTCTTGGGGTTGCTCCTTATTAAACATGTGTCTTAAGAGACATCAACTTAAATGTTAAGAGAATTTAAAAGCTTAAAACACTGTAATTATTTGGGGGAGTTTCAAGAACATATTAAAAGAAATAGCCATTGTGTAAGGGATCATCAATAGTAGACTTAAGGGTTTTTACTGTTGGGAATGGTAGGAAATTATATGAGCAGAAGCCTAGAAAACACAAGTGTGCAAGGCATATTGAAAAGCTAGGAAGTAATAGAGTTTGGAGCATGAAATTTGGATAGAATTTCTTAATTACAGATGAAAATGAATAAGAAAATGGAGGCCATATTATAGAAATTCTCAAATACCACTATAGAAATTACTTTTAATTTTAGATATTATATAAAACTGTAAGTTTTTATTTTTAAGAAAAGGTTAATATGATCAGAGCCACATTTGAGGAAGACTATTATGAGAGAATTGAGCATAATGAATTGAAACAGGCAAAAAAAGAAAAGCGGTGAGACCAATTAAAGGGCTAATGCACTAACCTGGACAAAAGATAATTAGAACAGTAACAAGAATGGAGACAAGGGATAAATATGAGAAAATTGTTAAACATAGGTCTGCAAGAATTGATAATTCCACTCGAGGGATGAGGTCTAGAAAGGAGTTGAAGGCTGAAGATTTTAGCCAGGTTGACCCCCAAATGGTGGAACTATGAATTGAAATAGGAAAATTGGGAGAGAGGTGCTACAGAAGAAAGGCCATTTATAGTTTAAATAGGTTTAAATTGATGTTAAGGGTCTGTGTGAATGGAAATATGCAAATAGCTGTAAGAAACAGGAATCTGAAAATTGCAGGAGCAGATGAAGGAAGAAATATGTTAATAAATGAGTTTGTCAGATAAGACTGCCCTGGCTAATAGTATCCTTGGAGAACACATGGAGAGAAGCAAAGACAGAACTTCCTTTGTGGGGAATCACTAAAGAAAATGGGGAGGCAAGGCAAGAACAGGCAGGGAGACAAGAATCCAGGCAGTTGTCACAGACAGCAAGAGAATGAGGAATATCAATCAACAAACACCCAGTGCTGCTCCCCCATATGAGACAGCTTCGGTGTGGTGGCAGATGACTAGTAGGGGCACTGATAAACTTTGCAAGCAAGAATGGAAGCAGTCATTAAGACACAAGGGCTTGAATTTGAAGTTTTAAGAAATGTCGAATTTCATAATAACAAGGAAAATATTACTTTGGTTGCTTAGAACAATCAATTAAATGGTACATTTTCATTTGTTTTATTTTTAGTGTATATTATTTATGTAACTTAAGTATAATCTCTATGCAAAGGACCCTAAAAGAATCATAATACCAAGTGAAAGTGGCTTATTCCAGTGCCTTTCAAACTTTCTTGATCAAATCACTGTGAGAAATACTTTTTTCTTATATTATAGCCTAGCATTCAAAGACATGTGTGCAGATACTCAAAAAGATATATTATATGCCCAACCATTTATTTCATTTTATTATCTCACATTTTTGGAAAAGTTTTAGTCAAAAGCCACTAAGCTGATTTCATGACCCACTAATACCCATCACCTAAAGCTTGGAACGTCTAGTCTAATTCAAATATCTACATATGATGAGAAAAGAAGGATTAAAAGGCAAAAGACAGAAATCAGCCAGGGCAAAGAAGAGAGGCACTTCTTCCCAATGTATAAAAAAAGATTCCAGGTACATATGGGGTGGGTTGCGATTTCTCATTTTAGTGGCTTCGATTTGTATAGCTGAGTGAAACAAAGGGTAGGAAGACATGGGGATTGGTCACTGACTCACCATTCCAGGCTCAGTGCCCTCTGTTCCTTTTCTCATGATGCCAAGTCTGGAGATTCCTGCTCTTTTCTGAACATGCTCAACAGTCTTTGTCCTTGCTGTTCCCTGAGATGATTCCTGTGGAATCTAATCTATTCTTAAAGACCAGTTCAAGTGCCACCTCCCCCACAGAACTGCAGAGCATGTCCTTTGTACTTTCATTTACTATTAATACATTTACATCGTATCTTTGCTTCAATCGAAAGGGCTTTCAGAAATTAAACACTAAGTAGTAAGTGCTGCATCTTGACATCCTGAATAAGAGAGACACATATGTCCTGTCCTGTATTTGTAAATGTCCATCTGATATGCACTTTGTAGCTTCACTGAAGGTAAAGATACTATTGTGTTTCTACCTTCATTCCACAAATATTTAATGATGGTCCAACTCAATGCCAGATATGGTTTTTCATGCTGGGAATTGATAGGTGAGCAGAATAGTCCAAGTTTCCTGCTCTCCCCGATCTTACATTTTTCATAAGTAAGACAATAAATAAATAGATAGATAATGTAATGTCAGGTGGTAACAAATACTGCCATGAAAAATAAAGCAGCCTCGGTGAATATAAAGTGGCCACAGTACAATTTTACATAGGGTTGTCAGTGACCTCTACAGAAAGACGGGTTTATGCAGAGACTCAAATGAAATAATGGAGTAAACCATTTGAATATTTATAAGAAGAGCATCCAGCCAGAAGAAAAGCAAATGCGCAGACCCAGAGACAGGTCCCTCTGGCCCATGCATGGCAGACAGCAGAGGTCAGCAGGGAAGGAGTAGAGAAAATGAGTTAGAGAGTGGCAATGATGAAATCAGCAAGCTCCAATGGGTAACTAAAGATACAAAAGTCAGGGTCTGGGGTTGTGGCTCAGTGGTAAATCGCCTGCCTTGCATGTGTGTGGCACTGAGTTCAATCCTCAGAGCTAAATAAATAAATAAATAAATAAATAAATGTATTGTGTTATGTACAACTAAAAAAAATTTTTTTAAAAGACACAGAAGGCAAAAATGTCTTCCAATGGCAAGGGGTGGGCTGGTCCAGGACAATGCAGTGATGATATTTCCAATTGTAGCACCACTGACGTTTACAGATAAAATTTATGTGGCATGTGAGAGAAATAAGAAGACAAAGTTGACCCCATAGTTTTTGGCATAGCAAATAGAAGCACAGAATGACCTTTGACTAAGATGGAGATAATTATAGAAAAATCAGGTATATTTTTTAGAGGACAGGGGGCTCAGTTTTAGATCTGTCAATGTAAATTCAATATGTAAAGACATTGAGAATGGATGAAATTGTCAGAGAAGAAAGGAGAGAGGAGGAAAAATCTGAAAACAGAACTTGGAAGCACATTAGGAGATCAAGGACGTGATGTAGATCCAGCAAAGGAAATTAAAAGGAGAAACAACTGAACTGGGATCAAAACTAAGGAGGTTGTTTCTAGGGAGCCAGTTCCTCTCCGTAGAGTCCACACAGAGTGACACAGGTAGAGACTCTATAAATGTCAAAAATTCTGTTGAAGGGAGTTTGAAATCACCACAGGGAAAGGTAAAGTGTGGTCACCAAGAGAAAAACACAAGGCTTGTTACATGGTTCTGTCAATGAAAGGAGAATTGAAAGCAGACAAGGGAGGTATGAACAAAAAGAATCAACTCTAACCTCAGGCAAATTGTGATTCCTACTTCCATCTTCAGAAGCCCTTTTATGTGATATAGGGAGAAAGCACGATCCATCAGAGTACTGTAATTCCAAAATGGTATCCACTCTCCAAGGAGATTTACTACACTCCTATGTGGTGCTTCATTCATTCCTCTATAGCACACTAGTTATTTACTTTCTGAGTACTTTATTTTTAGTAATATTATATTACTGTAAATGAATGTAATCTAGATTTGCACTTAAAATGTCCAAAATCTATTTCCTTGGGCCTATGTATGTATATGAATTTGTGTGTATATGTACAAACAGATGCATTTGGCATCAAGTCTTAAAGAGCTAAACACTTGACAGACTGTGTCAATTATGAGTTTGTGGTTCTATTTTTTTTGTGAAAGCAAAAAAATAGTTTTGAATAATTAGTTTGCGAGTACTAGATTCATTAGTTTACATAGTTTGCGAAAGTTAGAGTTTATCATTTATTCTTATACTATTGATTTAATGCATTAAAAGATAGTTAAAATAGAGTCCTATTGGCACCCGACCCAAAGAACAAGGTCTTTGTCTGTCATTGCTGCCGTTTTAGCATCAAGTGGTTTTGCAGATCAACCAAAATGAAAAATGGTGTTTCCAGCATTGATGTTTTACAACAAATAAGTTTTCTTTTCCTAAGTTTCCAATGAATCAAACAGTTTTATTCAATTGAAATGTAGCACTTTCCTGTTTGAAAGAAGTTTATAACAACTCAAAGCTACATGATAATACAGTTTGGTTTTCAAGTCTCTTCAAGTCTTTCTATTATACAGTAAGATAATCAGAAATCCTGGAGCAAGGCAGACAGGCTGTGGCCTACCAGCATTGTAGTGAAAACAAGTTATAGAAGACCTAATCATTAGAAAATTCTGTAAAATGATGAGTAAATTGTATTCATTTTCTTACAGAAGGCTTTCTTTTCTTCTTGTGCTCATACTAATCACATTACTTAGTGTTTAATGTAATATGTAGTTTGAAATCTGGATGTCAATTAGAAAAAGCGCACTAATTACAACTGAAATGTTTATTCATACTTCATGTGTTGAAGTACCAGTGGTAATTTGAACTTAGCTTTCAGAAAAAAAAAATACACACACACACACACACACATATACATACACACACACGATATGTATATATAGCTTTTATGCCCTCTTCTTTCCTTTAACCTAAAAGACATTCAGCAATGCCTATTCTATCAGAGAGATATGCATAAATTCTAGTCCAATTTATCTTTTGATTAGTGAGCAAGGGGACTCTTTTGCATGGCTATTATGTAATCATTGAAATTCCAAAATATTGACATGTTTAGTGTAATTCATCAAACATCAACCAAGATTTATTTACTATTATTAGTAACATTTGTGACACCCTACCCTTAAAGAGGAACTTTACCAATGATTAAAATATGACCTTTGTGATTATCTTAGAAATATGAACCAACCACCTTGAAATAAATGAGTGAAAAAAAATTTTGATGATATTTCTTTTTCTGATTCAGTTTCAGCCCTTCTTGCGTCATCCAAGGCATTGATGATTACCGCTGCACAGCTTGTCCACGGGGATATGAAGGCCAATACTGTGAAAGGTACTAGCAGTCACGACACATGGAGGTTACATAGCTAACGTTCACCACAGAGAAGCCCATATTTCAATAATTTCATTATTTTCATTTTTTCTAGTTGTTTAAATTAGATGCTTACAAAACTATTTTTATATCTTTAGACTTTTTCTGGAGAAAGTTTACTTCTATCTAACTTTAGATTTTCTTAAAGCTCCAAATCATTTCACAACTAATTTAGGTTTTAGTAAATACATAGAGATATAAATGTATAAATAGGCACAAATTTTATAAATTAATTTTATAAATTTTATAATAACAAATAAATTGGTTTTCAAAAGCTTATCAGTAGTGTCCAATAATAAAAAACTGGCTACATATTTCTCATTTTAGTTCACTGGAAAATGTTGTCTTCAAAATACTATAACGATAACTGCACACACATCATTTGTTCTTAGCCCAGTGACCCTTTATTGGCAGGTATATGGCTAACTCAGAATGTAAATGGTGTCAGCATTTTTAATTAGTATACTATTCAAACAATGAGATGCTGTTCATTTCCCGTATTCAACAGTAAACAATGTTATTTCATGCTGCTTCTTACAGTAGTAATTTATAGGATCTACTAAGACAAATGTGTAGATATTAAATTGAATTCTAAATATATAACAAATGTTAAAATAAGCAATACAATTCCAGACTATAAAGTAAGATTGTAACTAACATCTTCCCAATACGTATTTTCTATAATATTAACATCCTAGCTATTCAAACTTGTCATCACCACTTTTAGCATCTTTAACATAACATAAAGTAATAATATTGACCATTAAAACTCATAGTGGTTATAGCAGAATTGAGAGCATAAAAAGTTTTCTAGAGCTTCGTGAACTTAGCTTAGTTCCACCAACCTAGATGGATCCCGTATTTCCTCATCTGTCTTAGAAGAATAGCTGATATTCTATCTACTTAACACTGCCAGTATGACAGTGATGTGTGTGACACCTAGCCTAGGCACCCAGATGAAAACCTCCTCTCCAGCAGAGTCACAAAAAGTCTGGGAAATTTATCCCATCTTCATCCTGTGCCTCAAAGCCAATAACTACCTTGTGAAGTAGTACAAGAGTCCCTTTCCTTTGTCTCAAAGCAGAACAGATTTTAAGATGCTATTTATACTCCAGAACGCTCTATGGAATCACTCTAACACTGGAGCTTTACTGCAATCACATCATAGTTTGGAGTCTTTCTTTTCCATGTCCTGCTTTACCCATTCTTTTGCTGGATTCTTCTAGGAGCTTTTGAAATCAAAATTTTAAAAGATAAGCTAATATTAAATAATATTTATCATCACTCACTTAGAAAATCTTCTTATATAGAATCAGAAATGTCTATATTAATAATGACAACAGGAAGGTAATTAAATAATTATACTTAAATTTTGTAAATTCCAGTGCAGTTTGTATAAATTCATAAGATAGAGTTCCAAATACAAATCTGTATGTGGTTACTCTAATTACAATATTCTGTACTTGCATATGTATAACAGTGCATTCACAATTTCCATGCCAACCAAAATTAGTAGCAATTAAACAACTTGTAATATAAAATCCAAAACTATTTTCATTTGTTTTGAAAATACATACATTATTTGTATGTAGATTATAGATGATAAAGGTATATATTTTCTCTCTCCACCAGGGTGCTTTAGTTTTGATGCTTAGGCTGATATTCAGTTCATGCCCTTGTAATCACCAGCAGGGTGGTGAATGAAAGCATTCTTTCACACCAACACAATTATCTGCAATAATAAGCTGCATTCATAAATTGGAATCACCACTATAGACAAAAGCATGTTTATAGATAGAAAAGACTGGAAAGGTATACCATGATGACAAGTATTATCTTAAAGCAGAGTGATTACAGAAATCCATTTCTAAAATCCATTAATGTTTAATGAATAAGAGTTGACAGTTCATACAGCATATAAGATGAGCAGGATCATATACTATCAAATGTGAATGGTATGAATTTTTTTGCAATTCTTGAATGTTGTTAAAGCTTTGCATTTATCATCTCTAACATATAAATGATCAGTTATATTTCCCTGAAAAATTGCTTCTATTCAGCTAAATTAAACCAAAGGTCTTGGTTAAATTTTTATTGTAACCTTCCAAATAAACTCATCCCACTTCTGAGAGCATCTTAAGTCATTTAAATCACCTTACGACCTGCTCAAACTTAACTCAACTCTTAAAGTGCCTAAATTTCTTGAGTGTCCCTGTAATGTAGAAACCCTTCCCAAACTTTATCCTCATTACTCTTGTCATAAATTCTTTGAAGATTTACACAGTCTGAACCTGCTTAGAATACAATTATTTTACCTGCAAATGTTAAGAAACAATTTAAGTGGACTCATTTAAATAATATTTTTACTAAGCACTTGTTATCTTATATTGGAAAGAAAATGACAATCAAAAGCATAAATGTCTGAAAGCCTAATATTACAAATAGTTTATGCTTCACCTTTTCTAACTAGCACAGGATGAATGAACTTTTAGAATCAGCTATGCAGGGCTGGGGTTGTGACTCAATGATAGATTGCTTGTCTAGCATGTGTAAGGCCCTGGGTTGGATCCTCAGCACCATATAAAAATAAACAAACAATATAAAGATATTGTTTCCAACTACTTCTAAAAAATAAATATTTTAAAAAAAAGAATCAGCTGTGCAAGTTTTCATAGTCCCAAGCTGCTAAAAATGGTCTAGAATTATCCAATTAGTATTTATACCTTTGGCTCCAACCCCCTACTATCTCTGACCTTCTCTTACTTACATGTTGAACAAAAATCCTGACTTTTGAATGAGACTTTCTCAAAATAAAAAATAAAAATGGCTGGGAATGTTGCTCAGTGGTTAAGTGCCTCTGGGTTCAATCTCCAGTACAAAAAAAAAAAAAAAATCTGACTGTTGGTTATATTTACACTGATCATATATATAATATATTGACACTCTAAAGAGGAAAAGGAAGTGTTTTTTAATAATTTAGCTAGGAAAACAGGTAATCTGAGATTGTCCTGAGCACAGCAGAAACATATGACTTTGCTAGCATCTTGTAAAGCTGCAGTATCATTGTGCATGGTGGTATATACTCAGATGAATAGATTCATGGATTGGGGGGAAAGTTGATGAGTGGATGGCATTTGGGATTCACGCAATCTGATTTTATTTTTAATTTCTTAAGTCAATGCTATGTGTTTTATTTGCTCAACATGAATCCATTTTCCCAGATACCTAATGAATATCATCTTGGAAAAGGTGTGGTAAAAAAAGAAACACCAATAAAATTCAATAGAAAATCCAATTTGCTTATTGCCAAGAAACTTAAAAAGAAACTTTTAAGAAAAGTTTATGAACTAGAGCTGCGGTAGGCAAACTACAGCCCATGGGCCAAATTTAGCCCTTGCCTTGTTCTCTTTGGCATTTAATCCAAGAACCATATTGCTACAGGTAAACATTTACAATCATGTGATGATTTGAAAGCACTAAATCTGAACTCCATTTAACTTAAATTTAATACGTCAAAGACTTCTAGTAATTCTCTTTAGTAGATTTGTATTATGAAATAATTTATTATTGTTGATATTATTATGGTTTGAATTCTACCAACAAGAAGAAACTTTGAAATTTTCTTTCTCAGTGCATAAACTTGACTTTGTCTTTGGCTTATAAAGCACAAAATGTTCTATCTGGCCCTTTACAGGAAAGGATTGCTGACTCCTGATCTATAGACTCTTGATACCAATTTTGCTTCATTTAAAAATGAAACAAATAGACAGACAGACACACACACACACACACATTCAAACACTCAAACAAATAATTTAGAGATGTGACTTGCCTAACCTTTGCTTTGTCACTGTTTAAATCCAGGTGTGCCCCTGGCTACACTGGCAGTCCAAGCAGCCCTGGAGGCTCCTGCCAAGAATGTGAGTGTGACCCCTATGGCTCACTGCCTGTCCCCTGTGACCCAGTCACAGGACTCTGCACATGCCGCCCTGGAGCCACAGGAAGGAAGTGTGACGGCTGCAAGCACTGGCATGCACGCGAGGGCTCAGAGTGTGTTTGTACGTATACTAACTAAGTGTTTAGCAATAGGACCTAGGCTTCCCCTTCTGTCTCATTTCGAATGAGAAAAATGGACTTTTCTTCTTGTTTGCAATACCAAGGGCTCCTCTCCATTGGTTCTGACACTATCTATTCACCTCCAGCTTTTGGCCTACTGGTTATGACTCCATCCTGCTGAGCCATGAATAGCTGAGAAAATCCCCAGCACGCTTTGGTCCTTTCATTGAAACCCACAACAAAGTTCCTGGAGACAAATTTTATTTATTTATTTTGTTCATCTCAGGGTTTATAGTTTTTTTTCTAAAGTTGGCATTGCCTTTGCGACAGATTAAAGATCTGAGTATATAAAATTTTTTTGAATCCTTCTGAATTTGTAATCAACTAGGCAGGTACTTTAAGCCTTGAATTATAACTGATTTTTATTTTTCCAGATTTTATGGAAATCTATAGGGATATTGCTTTGTAAATTTTTCTTGAACTACAAAACCTGGGAGCATGAACTCAAGTATTTAAATATTTTTACTCACACATACACTAAATGGAGAGCAGTTTGCTGTCTCTCTGTCTCTTTCCTTCCTTTAACTGATTCTGAATTCAGTAGTGCCATATTGAAAATACATTGAAATGAGTAGTTAAATATAGTTCTTGGATTTTCTGAAAATTCTAATCTAAAATAGGTTATTTAAAAATTTAAGAAGTGAACGTTGTACAGTGATATACTTTTCCTTAAGGAAATCTGTTTTAACACCTTTTACTTCAACATTTACCTTTTTAAATGCATTTGTGCATGCCAATATTTTTTGTTTTAACATCTTACATGTGTCTTTGTATTAATAGCGTTTTCATTAGAAAAATTTTTGTTTGTACACTGGTCTTATAAGAGTTACCTCAAAAGCTAAGGCTGGATTTAAAAATATGCCAGAACTTAAGACTGGCTGTGTTTGGGTAGATAAGCTTTTAAATATTTTCTTTCTATTTCAACTATATTTAATGAAAAATATGTTATATTTCAAGTAAAAATAAATGTGAAAGCGGACAGGAGAGAAGAGATAAATTGTAGTATAATCATATGCATCAATATTATCATATCCAGTTATTGGTATATACAGTCACTCTTTCCAAGTATAAAGATATATTCTAATGATAATTAAAGAGTGTACTACTAAATATTCTATACTGTTTTCAGGTTGAATTATTAGTATAAATATAATTAACTAGATAATATGTAGATATTCCTAATGCAAATATGACATTAAAATCTAGGAAAGATAAAATGATGAATTATTTTTCTGAACATTTATTTGAAAGTGTAATAGCACTCTACTCATCAGCAATGACTTTAAGTTCTTTTTCTATTAATGACAGATACCTTATTTACATTTTTAGTAAATTAATCCTAAAAAATCTTATTCCTATCACATGTGCGGATTTCTGATCTCCAGATGTCCCATTGGAGGTTAACAAAAGAGTCAATCTTCCACTTACAAAGTTACACAGCCTTACAATGCTTTCCTGTGTTATTCTTATCCCACAGGGAAATGCATTCACACCTGCTATATATACATGGTATTCACTTCATTTGCTATGTCCTGGAAATTTAAATATTCTTCTGGAATATTAATTCTTCTTGATTAACTCATGAATTTTCTTCTATAAAAATGCTAAATTACAGGGTTGATTTTTATATTAAACCCTTACTGAAGTTTGTAATTATGATGTATAGGTGTTCCTTATGCTGCCTTCCTTAAGCTTTGGTGATGTCTGCTGACTTGTAGAACATTTCCTCTTCGTCCTTCATTAGGTGAACTCGTAAGAGTTGCCACACAGAATATCTTTAGACTTTCCTTGCTGTCTTTTAGAATTTTCTTCAATTTTAGAAAAATGTGCCATGGTTCTATCACATTAGTCTTCCCCAGGACTCAGTTTCTACACCTACTTTTTAAATGACTTAACAAAACAAGGTACAAGTGAGGACAAAACTCTGACTTATTCTCAATTCTCTTTGTAAGACATTTTTATATCCTCAAGCTAAATTAGATCAAGGGTCCAAAGCATAGATTCTGCTGGCTCCTTGGATCTGCAGGGCCTGTTTTATCACATGTGATCATCCTGAGAGTACATAAGGCCCAGGGGTGTGAGCTTGGGGAGGGAGCCTGGTGAGGGCAAAAGTAGAGATGTGTAGCAAGAGAAGTGATTGTGGTGCTGGTTCTTAATGTGGTGCTGACTGTAGAAAATGAAATGCTTC
Source organism: Marmota monax (assembly GCF_021218885.2). NCBI lineage: Eukaryota > Metazoa > Chordata > Mammalia > Rodentia > Sciuridae > Marmota > Marmota monax. Next base: position 1,741,359 of record NW_026691988.1, read on the forward strand.
TCCTGTTACAAAAGCAAGCACCCATATAGGATGGTAGCATATATTGTAGAAGAGTTAAATTTCTTCTCTATAGTTGATTCTCTAGCAAACACACTTTAAATTGGCCCATAACAAGAGTTTGTATTTTTTTTTAAATGCACAATAAATGACCTAGGCATGTTCATTATATTATCTCAGGCAAGCTACCTGTTGGTGGAAAGAATCTGCATATGCACCATAAAATTAAAGTCATATATAATAAAAGATAAAATTCTGCTGAAAGACTGGACAGTACAGAACAAATACAAAAGTCATAGAAGAGTTTCCTTTGACCACCCAGCTTTGCCAGAGAGACTTATCACCACCAAGGCCAGTTGAGAGTGAGTAAGCCAGAATTTTACCGAATTCAACATGGAATTTCCTGTGGGACATAGGCTTTTTGTATGTGAGATTTCCAGTATTATGATGAATTTAAACAAATAGTTTGTGTCCATCGTGGGAAGTATTTACACCTCAGTGTCACACAATTAGTGAGTCAAATCCAGCCACACCAAAGTGATCAGCTCCACCAAGCAGAATAGCACCTGGCCTTAAATAAGCAATATTCACCTGCAGACACTAGTCAGTCTCCAAAGAATCCCCTCTACCAAAAACAAGATCATCATAATCATAATTTTTAAAGGCTCACTTTGAGAGTTGATCTTTTGCAGGCACCATGTTAATTGCTTCATATGCAGCTCTTTTAATTCTTGCCGTATCCCTAGACATTATCATCACCATTGTGGGATAAGAAAGTTAAATTTAGGCAGTTTAAGCCATATTATGGTTTGGATAAGTGTCCCCTAAAGGTCAATGTATTGAAGGCTTGGTCCCCAGGTTGACTCTATTGAGAAGTGGTGAAAATTAAGAAGGTAGGGCCTTATGAGAAGTCCTTAGGTAATTGGGGGTCTGCTCTCAAAGGAGGCTGTGGGACCTAGTCCCTTCTTCTCTTTTTTACTCTCTACCATGGGTGAGCTGTTTGCTCCACCAACCACTCTCAGACTTTGCCATCAGAAATGTCTACCAGAGGCCAAAAGCAATGAGTATGCTAATCTTGTACTGCAAGCACCAAAAATGTGAGCCTAGATAAACCTTTTCTCTTTATATGTTAATTGTCTCAGATATTTCATTATAATGATGGGAAGCTGACCAACACAAATCACTTTCCGAAGGTTCACTGTTTGAACATAGGTGGTTTGTAAATCTTATTTTCTTAACCTCTCTGCTGGCTCCTGATGGAAAATGCAGAAAACTAACATGGTTTACCTGATATATTCAGCATTAATGAAGTCAGTCTTTTATTCATTTATTTCTTCTCCTCTAAGAATCCATTTTACCTGAATAAAAAATAAAAATAAAATGGACTACAGATATATATAAAAAAACAACTTTTAAATTTATCCAAGGCCAATAAGGTCTTATTTTTTTCTGTTAAACATTGTGGGTCTCTCCACTAAGTTATAAAAGACTTATAAAATATTTCTAATAGATGCTAATTCATCAGAGATTGTCAAGTAGGCTGTCCCCTTTGTAGGAAAAAAGGCACACTAGCCATGTACCCAGACTAACTTCAGAGCCTTTTTTCTTTTTGTAGGAATTATTTGGGGGAGTTCTTTATTATTACAAGGAGTTCTTCACTTGCATATGTTAGTGAAATCTGAATAGGTAATTGATTGGATTTCGCAAAGTTGGCTTTCTCCTTAGTAAGTTAAAAAAATCCATCCTCCTCTTTCAACCCTCATTCATAATTGACATGTCATTTTACAATTACCTGCCCTTCTGAAATTTGAGAATGAGCAAGAAAGTCATTATTTATTCAGTAGTAAAGTTTTATATTGTGAAAAACTTGGACTTGTTCATGTCCTATTTTCCTCAGATGCATACTTAACAGAGTAACTCATGTGATGTTTAAAATAGATTGTGAATGGCATGGTAAAATAGATAAATCTCCCAGAAAACCAAAAGATAAAATAAATAGCTATTGGCAAGATGTTATGCCACAAAAAGTGCTTGAAATAGCATTTAATAAATATCAAGTTGATACTTACTATTTTTAATCACTGCATATAAAGTATTTGGAGTATATCAGTTTTTTTATTATTTATAGTCACAGTTTATTTAAAATATAGAATATAAAATAAAGCTTTGCTAGCTAATGTAAAAAATCTATCATGAAGTGTCCTTGATACTGATCCACAGAGACACTATCAAGATTATTATTTTTAACAGCCAGTTACCACCAAAGATCTTACCATAACAATACAAAGGCTCTTATTATCACTAGAGCATTGTTTATCCAATATAATCAAACTTGATTAATATTGACAGTGATTGTTTTCTATGCAAAGAATTAGGCTCAAAATAGTAGAATATTGTTATCACTGTAAAGAAAACAGGATTTTCTGTTTTAAAATGTGAAAAAACATCAACTGATCTCCAAAGGCAATTTTAAAATCTATAACTTTGTATGTCATTGCCCTCCATCCCAGCACCCTGAAGATCACCCTATCTCTACCCCCACTTTAGTGTCCAAGTTCCTTTTCCAAGGCCAATGTGTCCACTAGAGCCTTTTGGAACTCTGAACCATGGCATGCTGTTCAAATCCAGGTGTTGGCAATCCGTTAAAACCACTTGTGTTTCCCTTGTTTTGCACCATCTACTCATCTGTTTCATTAGTAAAAGATGCTTGAATTTCTTGTCACCAACCTTCTTAGCACAGATCCAGGGGACCAGTGTGTGGAGCAGTAACTGTCACTTTGATTCTGGATAAATTTTTTAGTCATTGTGGGAGAGTCTCAGTGATTTGCACACCACATTGAGCAAACTGTTCTGTTAACAGATTAAGGAGTTGCATGTTGAATTGACATTTGGAAAAGCATGATCACTATTCCTTTTTTTTTTTCAGTGAAGCTTTTAAAAATAAAGTGAATTCTTCATTGATTTCTATTCTGGCTAGGCCCTAAAGCTTTATTGACTTCAAAGAATATTACAAGTACATGATTTTAAAATTAGATATATTAAAAGACAGTCTAATCATTCTCCTTTTTGTGGCATCCCCCAAACAGACAATTCTCTATTGCACGGAATTTTGCTTTTATAAAATGGCTTAGAGCTGGGCACGGTGGTGAACACCTATAATGCCAGCAGCTCCAGAGGCTGAGACAGGAGGATCATGAGTTCAAAGCCAACCTCAGCAAAGGCGAGGTGCTAAGCAACTCCGTGAGACCCTGTCTCTAAATAAAATACAAAATAGGGCAGGGAATCTGGCTCAGTGGTCAAGTGCCCCTGAGTTCAATTCTTGGTATCAAAAAGAATAAAATAAAATGGCGTAGAAGGTTTGATTTCTAGTCCATCTCATAAAAGATGTGTGACACCAAATTAGTTAATTGTTCAAAACCTTATTTTAACATCTGTAAAATAGAAATAAAATACTATATATAGGCATATGAAATGTCTAAGCATAATAGATGGTTTATAAATCCTAACAATTATTACTATCATTGTTATTTAGTGGCCATTTTTTCAAAGACATGATGTTTGGTGCAACTCATCTGTTTCTAATACAATATTTTCCTTCATTTAGGCTGAATTCCAGTTTTATATAATTATCTCTAATTATAGATTCTTCAAGTCACAGAAAATCACTTTTATGACCAGTTTACATTTTTCTTTTCTTTAAGTTCTGCACATGCATTATTTATAGATTCATAAACAGCCTAATTGTGACTATTTTTCTTATCTATAAAAAAGTATATTAATAGTACTTACCTAATAGAACTACTGTGAGAATTAGATGAGATAATGATAGCAAACATGATACATTGCCTGTCATATAGTGAATATTGTGTAGATAAAAGCTATAATCTCATTATTATTTATAGTACATTCAAATTTTCAAAGTTTTCATTTGGTTTTTGAAAAGTTATACCATCTCTGAACCATCTCTGAACCATTGTTTTTCTTATAGACTCTGATTTAGTTTATGTATTATATATATGTATATTTTACTACTTGGCACACAGATTTATCAGTCTCAGCTAAAACCTACAGATTACCTTTACCTCTTGTCAAACCTAACAGATAAAATGCCTTCTTAATGAGTCTGGACCAATTTTTTTATACATTTATTTATAAATAATATAAAATAACTGGATCCATTTTAATAAGCCCTAAATTTATGTTAATCTAAAATTTTATTCTTGAAGAGGTCAAGGGAAAGAGAGAAATATAAAATCCAGACACAGGGGAACTATCAATGCTATTCTTCTAGAAGGATTAATTTAAAATATGCACATTAACACATAAATTTTATCTTTTGTCAAAATGTATATTTACTCCATTATTCTTAGTTGAATAGAACATATAATTTATATATCTTTATCTAAAATTGGCAAAGGGGTTTAGCCTTTTCTAAAATGCTCAGTGTACTCATTTCAGCCTCAGCTTCTTTGACATGAATGCAGTTTGTGAATTTTTGTGACAGTAAGCCAGTCATTATTATGCATGGGGGACTCTGGTAGAAATGCAATATTTTGTACTAATTGCTAACAGAAAGATCTGTAATATTGGCTGCATGATTTGCCCCTTACATGTGCCCAGCTATAACGATCTGAATTTAGTACTGCATTTGTTAATATTAGACACAAATTTATTCTGACACTTTTATAGGCAAAGCCTTGGAAACATTTAGTCATGTAAAATATAATCATAGTCTTGAAATATTTGCTTTTGCTCTCATGCATTTTAGGCAGGATTTCACTTTATAATCTTATCTGTATTGCTGAATTAGGAAAATTGTTTGGTGAGGTTATTTGGGGTCCTGATCATGAGACAGGTGTTAATTTACACTGCACCCTTATCAAAGAGCAATTGTTTACAGAATGTGAATATTCCTCATCTCTGTGCACTCTTCAGATCTTCCCATCATAGTGAGTTAAATTCATCTTTAAATTGCATCCCATTTCCAGTGTCTATTGGCAGACACTTCAGACTTTTGAGGGCAAAGAAAAGTAGCTTGTGGTATAAGTGAAATATTTTGTGTCAGAAAAAAAACAGCAAACCATTATGCAAAGGGCACAATTCCTGGTGTGTTTACCTTATAACTGAGTGTACTAGACTTGTACAGAAGCTTTGAAAAAATCTCCATGGCTACCATTTTCATAAGTCTTTCTGAACCCATTGAGACAGATGTTAGTATATTACTTGGAGCATACTATAAAACTTACCTTTCACTTATGGAAATGTGCTTGTAACTTGGTTCTCCCAAAAGCAAACACAAAGACCATAAGACATGGGATAATAATAGACCTTTGTACACAGAAACATAAAATGGAATGTATGAGTCCTTGAAAGAGCAATTAAATACATTTTCATTTTAGCAACTGAAGATGAGGAACTAAAGCAGATGGGCAGGGGGTAGAATAAATGAGAGAAAAATCAGTATCCATCATGCCTCTTGGCATTCTAGCTCAGCAATTTACTCTGTAGTAGATCACAGTAAATCAGATCTAGTTTTCCATTCCAGCTCCTGGTTTATTCTTATGTGAAATAAAAACTAAGCAAACTGTGGGTACTTTCCCTGGCAATTTCTAGAATCATACAATAAGGAGCCTCTAGCTATATTATTATCAACAAGCCAACTCAATTCCTTTTTGGAGATAGATGAGTAATACATTATAAATAAATTGCAGAAAGGACTACCACAGGATTCCTGAAGAACATTCTACCCTAAAAAGCATGGTGAGATATCATATTATCAAATACCTTTCGGGATCTTGAAGCTGAAAAGTGAAAATTACTTGCTTCAATCTGGGATTATCTTCCAAAAATACAGCCTCACTAGAAATAAATAGAATTTGTTTGGGCTCCCTGGAAAGGGAAACTTCATGTTTTTCATAATTCTTAATAATATTAAGAATTGCTACAAATGCTTGCTTTTAACTTGTGAATTGCAAAGTCAAAGTCTTTCATTTGAATCCATACTCTGAATTATAGCAGCAAAACTTAGAAATGTATATTAGTTATTGCTGCCAATCTGAAATGTACAATGCCAGCTATATACAGCGTAGCCTCAAGATTCTATAGGTTGGCAATTTGGGCTGGGGTCAGTAAGACAGGACTTTTGTTGCCATGCCTGGACGTATCTGGAATGACCCCAACCACAGTGTGGGGACTCAGCTGGTGGCAAGTTGAGCATGCCCCTCTCTGTCTCATGTTATATCCTTGCTCTTGCCCAGGGTTGTCCTCAAAGTAACCGGGTTCCAAGAGTATGAAAGCAAAAATCACTAACACCTTGAGACTGAGGCTTAGAAGGTAAATGTATTCCTCTGTCTATTCTGAGAATCAGAGTATGTGGCAAAGCCAAAGAAGATTGGAGGGAAGAGAAGTAAACTTACCTTTTCACAGAAGCAGCAGCAAAGATGTAATCATTTATAACGTACTACAGAAATCAGAATCACCTTGATCTGGTCAGTAACCTAGATGTGGTCTTTCTTGCCTGGTGGTACTTTAGACCTATTTTCTTCTCTTCTGTCGCTCCAAGTAAGTGTCTCTTCCCTGGGTCATCACTGCATGATGGAGCCCCAGTACAGCCACCACAACAGTCATCCCTGATTTCAGGTGGTCTCTGTCCTCAAATCACAACACAGTTTTTTTCTATGATTATTGTTTTTATCCTGTTCCTCTGTTCTTTGCAATCTGCGTGGTTCACCATTTCCTATCAAACATGTCACTCTCACATTCAGAAGTCTTCTATGTGACCAATATCCTTCCCCTCTCTCACTTGAACATTCTGCCCCCAGTCTCACCCTCTCAGGAACTTGTTTACATGCCATCCTTAGCCATTCTTAGACCAAAAGATTTTCTTGCTCTTCATTCACAAAGATATTATTAATATACAAGTATTTATACAATTTACTTTGTTGAAGACACTTTCTAGGCACAGTGAACAAGGTGTTTAAGGTCCATTCTTAAGTAAGAGAGAAACAATATATACATATGCAAACAACATACTAAGACAGCCAGTGCAAGCAGAAGGTCTAAGATAATAAAACAGGGAATTCAGGGGTGACAGGTGAGCAATTGAAGTAAAGGTAACTTTAAAGTCATCAGGACCTTCCACTTTGTGCAAGTAACACCTGAATATTTGACCTGCACACCCAAAAGCCAAGTGGATGAAGATGAAGTACCCTAGGTAAAGGATAACACAAGTAAAATGAGCTCGACCATATCTTACCCACTTTAGCACTGAGCATTCCTACCATTTACCATCTGGCAGGCAGGGGAAGAACCCAGGATCTATGTTTTTATAAATCCCCATGTGATTCTAATGTGCAGGCAAAGCTGAGAACCACTGATTTCCAGCAGAGCTTTTAAGACTTTCCTATCACGTGGAATCTTTCTCAAATGCAGCCTGTGGTTTGCAAGATCTGGGGTAGAGCACAAGACAGTGCATCAGTGCATTTCTAATGAGCTCCCAGGCGGTGCCAAGACTGCTAGTCTGTTAGCTCCTCACAGCATGGTGCACAGACCAGCAGTATAGATGTCCAGGAACTTGTTAGGATACACATGCTCAGCCTAAGAATCAGATACCAGGGAATACTATCACCTCCTGATTCAGAAACCTGGGGCATGACTAAGTCTCCTGGAATTTCAGAAAATCCTTTGGGTAACTAAGGCCTACTGAAGTTCTGGAGAACCAGAACATGGATCTAGGTGTTTAAGCATGATCAATTTGGCACTTAATTATGTCCTGTGTTGTGTTTCTATAATCATGTCTTGTAGGTAACTCTGTTGAAGCTTACACTGATCAAGAGGGTGAAGCCATAATGTTCTCTTCCTTTTATTTAGTTTCCACAATGCACAAATTCCTTCATTCTGGTTAGGAGGATGAGACAGACTTAGGTACTGGGAATGAAATTGACCAAATTATGTTGTTATAATTATGTTGTGTACATGTACACAAATATGTAACAATGAGTCCCACTATTATGTATACTTATAGTTCACCTAAAAAAAAAATTAGAAGAGACACAGCTCCATTTCCAGCCTTCTGTTGCTGCCTCCAAAGCTCTTGTTCACTCAGCTTCTCAAGTATTGGAGCTTGCAGAGCCCCTGCAGATGACACTCCATGGTTGCAGGTGTCACCTGAAAGGAGCTGATTTATCAAACACCCTGCTGGGGCAGTTTAGTCCCTGTGAAGAAATGTTGTAACTCACCTCTAACTACTGTCCTATCAAAAAATCACCCTCTATACTACTTCTGTTTGTTTACAAGCTTCTGTTAATGGTTTTCTCTCCATTAAGCTGCTCAGGGGAGTGCTATTTAGAGAACTAATTGAATTCTTGCCAGTTTGGGGCTTGATCCAGTGCTGCTCCAGATCTCAGTATTTTCCGTGATAGGTATTTTCCTTTCCTCTAATGTGTGTAGTCTTGGTATCTCCATCTGCAGAATAGATGTTAGAGATTGTAACTGTATACATGAATTTATCTATTTTATCAGCATGGTAGTACCTGCTCCTTTTTTATGAAGAGAAAACTCATTACTCTGCAAAGTAAAACTAGAAAGGGAAATACATATAATTTAAAGTGCTCCCCAAATATTAATACATGTTAATTTTAGAAATTGTACTATTTGTGAGATTAATTCGATCATGAAGAGACAAAAATCCAATTTTTTCTCTACCAATTGTACAACCAAATTTGAGGAGTTCCTCTTCCTGATCACTGAAAAGATTGTAAGCACAATATTAGTACTCTTGTCTACTTAAGAGATAAAACTTTCCTGATCCATAGCCATTATTTATCTACAAGACTAGACAAGGTTAATTAATCATCAAATTGGGGATTTGTGGGCTGTACCTAACCATGGGTGAAAAGGTATTGAGGTTCACTACAGAGGAAGAGTTGGCAAACAAATAAGTAAATAAATAAATATCAAGACATGGTAAAAACAATAATTATAAAAAGAAAATTTATTTTGGCTTGAAAAATAATACTGTTTAGTATGTAATCAGTGATAATTTTCATAATTTTCGACATGTCATACATGAAGCACGCACAGGACAACCTGCTTTAGTGTAGCACTGTACATTTATACACATAGAACAATTTGAATATACTGCAGTATGTTATATTTCTAAGCTACAGATTGCTCCTGTGGGGACTTTGGAGTGTTTTATATTCTGTGTCTCACCTCTCCTTTACTGCTATTGCAATATGCTTCCTTTCCCTAAAACTCCATTTAGTCCTCTTTTTGGAACCTCTATGTAGTTCATCTTCTTCTATTTCCAGTTCTGGGTGGCAGGCATATCAACTCTGTTGTCATTATTCTCATCTTTTCTCAATTGCTATCCATTCAATAACATTAATTATCTGAGATGAGTCCCACTATGTCTCACAGAATTATGCTTGGCCCATAAACTATTTCATTGCTGAAATCTTTGAACATCTGGATGGCATGTTTAGCAGAAGTAAATATTCTCTGTTGTTTCCCTTCCAGTTTGTGGAGATGAATGCACAGGCCTGCTTCTTGATGACCTGGCTCGCCTGGAGCAAATGGCCATGAGCATCAACCTCACGGGCCCACTGCCTGCTCCGTATAAAATTCTCTATGGCATTGAAAATACAACTCAGGAATTAAAGGTAGGTTGGTACAGTAGCAGCAAGAACCAGGGCCAAGGTGACAGAAGCATCCCAAGTGACATTGGCCATAATTGGTAAATGCTCTTTCCACTGCCCCAAATCAAGGGGAGCAGCTATTAGGGAAGTTCAGATTTTCTAAAGCCATGTTTTTCAAACTGGAAAACTGTAATATGCAGAGTGCCATTAAAGGAAAAAGAGTCTCATATATACCCTCCCCCAACTGTTTTTCCTAAATCAGTTTTATTATGTGACTTAAATATGTGTGAACATAAAATCAGGTATGTACTCCTTATACTTATAGCTCCATAAAATCAAAACAAATTAATTCTTACAGAAGTCTACAAAACAATAAAATTCAAATTAAAAACATTAATCTAAAGTAATATGATTTTGGCTAAAAGTAAATTGCTACTTGCAACAAGAATATGATTCTGACTACCTCCGCATGGGTTCTTTCACCAGCAGGCAATATGTGATAGCTTGGTTATCTTACTATTCCACAGTTGAACTAGTGAGCCCCTTGCAAGGGATCCTGAACAACTTTTGGCATCATTTGACAAGTACTTGTGACTCATAAGCTCAAATTTTCCCTATGATCAAACATGTAAGCAGATGTAGTCTCTGATATCAGGAGTTAATGTGTATCTTGAGTACCTAATTTGGGGTCCAGAAGAGCTTACATTAAAACCCAAGAATAAATCTTTGTTCTAGAGAACTAGTAGACTTTGAAAGTACCTCTACAAGTTCCAGTTTGAAAAACACTATTCTGAAACATTGTTAAAGCTTTTGGTCTTTGAAGGGATAAGAAGAAATGTTAAGGAAATCAGATTCATTTTAAAAAGATGAAAAGTACATAATTTGCTATCAGTCAGTTACCAAGTATTTATAAGAAATTATAGAATGCCCAGGGTTGTACTTTGTTCCCTGGGGTATCTTTTGACTTTTATAATATTGTCACTAAACCTCAGGAATCCTAGATTCTATGTAGCTTAAAAAAATCATTAAGCAGTAATTCAATAGCAAAAATCATACTATGTGCTTTATCAAGATTTGAGGTACAATAGAGTACAAAGATTGAAGAAATCTGTAAGATTCTGGATAACTAGAGAATGCACCCTTAATGAGAGTTAATTTTGTTGAAAATCAAAGGGTAAATACCATTTTATTTAGTTAGCTAGGTTTTTTTTTTTTTTTTTTTTGAGGGTACTGGGGATTGAACTCAGGGGTACTTGGCCACTGAGCCATATCCCCAGCCATATTTTTATTTTATTTAGAGACAGGGTCTCACTGAGTTGCTTAGGGCCTCGCTCACTTTTGCTGAGGCTGGGACTGAACTCCTGATTCTCCTGCCTCAGCCTCCCAAGCTGCTGGAATTATAGGTGTGAGCCACTGTGCCTGGCTTATATACCATCTTAATTGGCAGAGAAGTATTGGTGAGGACGAGGAAGAAATCCAAACTTGATTCACTCGCCCCATATACTTATCTGGGAAATATATTTTTAATCCTGATTATAGCCACTTTATTATGCCTATTTTACTGAAAAACCACTGATAATGATAGCAAGAATAACTAAAATTTATGGAAAACTAAGCAATTAACTTACGTGAATAACCATACATAACTCATATAGAAACTCTAAGAAGTAAGAAAAGAGTTTTCATGGATTAAATATTTGTGCTCCCCACAAAGTTCATATGTTGAAGGCTTGTCTTAGACTGTTTTAGGCTGCTGTAACAAAATGCTATAAACTGTGGAGATTGTAAACCACAGGGACTTATTCACAGTTCTAGAGATTGTGAGGTCCATGATAAACGTAGATTGTATATCTGATGAGGGCCCCTTCCTCATAGATGTGTGTTCTCATATGGTAGAAGAGAATAGCTAGTTTTGTTAGATCTCTTTCACAAGGGCACTAATCCTAATCTTGAGGTCTGTACCCTTATGACCTTATCACTTCCCAAATGCCCTAGTTCCAAATACCATCACCTCAGAGGGTAAAATTTTAGAGAGAGACAAACAATCTCTAACAATAATAAGAAATGTCATGGTATTTGGAGACAGGGTCTTAGGGAGGTAAACAGATTAGGTCATGAAGGTAAAGACCTCATAATGTATTAGTAGCCTCATATAAAGAAGAAGTACATTCTCTCTTCTCCCCCCCACCTGTCTGTAGTATTTCTTTTTTATAGCAGTCTCATCTAAGATGGAAGTACTATTTTATCTTTGTTTTTCAAGTAGGGAAACTGAGGCACCAAGAAGTTTTTGCATAAGGCACAAAGTTTTATAGCTATTGAGTGTAGAGCTAGAATTTAAAAAGAGGGAGTATAACTTTAAAACCTATAAGAATGACTGTCTTGGGCTGGGGATATAGCTCAGTTGGTAGAGTGCTTGCCTTGCATGAACAAGGCCCTGGATTTGATCCCCAGCACCACAAAAAAACAAAAAACAAACAACAACAACAACAACAACAAAAAACAAGAATGTCTATAAAACTCAGAGAGAGAAAGTAACTTGCCAGGGAGGACCCAGTGAACCAGTGGTGAGATCTCCCTAATGCACAGCCCCTGCTTGCTCTTGCCATGGAGTCATGCCATGTGAGCAGAGGGAGAGGTATGAATGAGGCATCTCTAGCAGACATTAAAAGTCAGGCCTGCTAGTGACAGATAAAGCTGAGGACTGGAGTAGGGCAGGGTGATATGAAGGACAACCTTGAAAGCAGGCAGAGGATTCTGAGTTTAACTTCATTGTCCTAATATTCAGGGATATAAAGAGTTTCCACAAAGAGAATGCCGACTAGTTATTTTCCATGTGCATGAAGGGAATACAAAGAAAAGAAATTAAATTAGAAAAGCAAACATTTCAGTTGGATGTAAGTATTTTTTTAAAAATTGTACTGAAGTAATGAACAATGAAGTGCTGAAGGGCACCAGGGAAAAGGTCCCAACTGTCACCAAGCTGAGGACTTCAGTTGCCTACCCTCTTATATCTAGGTGTTAATCAGAATGAGCTTGGCTTTCTTTAAATCCCAAACTCTCCTGATTCTGTGTATTCTTATTACATAATTCATTAAGTAGTTGGATCCTTAAGATCCCATTTTGATGTTTTAAACCCTTAAGCAAATTCTTTAATCTCTTTCTTCAGTTCTTCACTGTGGCAGTGGTCCCTAGGTCCAATCTAAAGACCACCAAGAGCACACAAATGATAGAATAAAGCTGGGTTTATTAGCTCACTCCAGGTAGGACATGGAACACCAGGGAGAACAGTGGGCCCTCTCCATAAGAGGGTGTTAGGAAGAAGGTATAGTACATTGGGCTAGAGCTGGGTGGTGTGAGGGCAGGTTCCAGGAAGCAGGGGTTAGTACTCAATTGGGTGCTGTTAGCAAGAGGGAATAATTATATAATTCAATAGTCTAATGATTATCTAGGAAGAACAGAGGGAAACAAACTATGAGTGAAGAAACTGGTCCTTCATGTTAGCCAGGAAATAGGATTTTATGGTATTATCTAAGCCCAGGGAAACGGTATTGTCTGTGCTTAGATAAGATTATAGAATGGTCTCATTTTTCCTTTTTATTCACCACTATCACAGAGTGACCCTATCTAATCTTGTGAAATTGTATATTCAACGGGAGAAGAAAGTAGCCTGTGAATGCCAGACCAGCTCTTACCTATTCTAAGTCCAGGCCAGTTAGTACCAGGATCTCGATGCCAAGTGCTACTGTTAGCTCTTTTCGTGCCTGTAAACTGTGTCTTTGCTGATTGGAACCAGGAGCGTTATGGAGGTTCATCTTAATTCTACTTGCTATTAGCTGTGGGATCTTGCACAGATTTTTAACTCTCTATAAGCCACATCCACAAAATGGAATAACATTGACTAGATAGGACTCTTGTAAGAATTAAGTGAAATAGCAACTACACAAGAAACAAAAACAAAGTTTGCACAGTAAATTCTCAATAAATTACTACTTTTTTTTTTTTTTGCTATTTTCCTGAGTATTTGACATAATGCTCAGTATGTAGGGTTGTTATTTTTTTTATTTAAAGTAATAAACCAAGTTTTTTGAATATGTAGGAAAACTGTGTGCCATTCAACCCAATGATTACTGCAAAACCACTTACTGAAGTGTGTATGGGATGAAATGTTTTTCAGCACCTGCTCTCACCCCAGCGGGCCCCTGAGAGGCTTATTCAGTTGGCAGAAGACAATCTGAATACACTTGTGATGGAAATGAATGAGCTTCTGACCAGGGTAAGTTGGCAAAGTCTTCCTAAGTAGATAGATATAAGAAATTAATTTCCATAGGAACTAAAATTATAATAAAGTTCAGAGACTCTAATCTTGTTCTTCCCAGTTTGATGCACATCAGGACTTGCTACTTCTGCTTCAAATCAAATCTTAAAAGCCAGTAGCAGACATCCCCCCCACCCAACAACAACAACAACAAATGATTGTGATACTTAGGAAGTATCAAAGACAAAGACCAAAAATATGAGAATTACAATGTATTTTGAAAACTGTATTCAGTAACATTTATGCTAAAGTTTTTATCAATTCTAAATTTCAAAAGCGCTCTCCTTCATTTGTGGAAGGAAAAACAAATGAAAATACTTGTAGTCTCTTTGATCTCCTCCTGGGATTTTTCATTTGTATAAAAACAGTCTCCATCAGATCAGTATTCTTACTCAAAAAAAGGGTAATATTCTTTATTGTGAAAATCCCAAACATTCAAGACACCCTTGAGAGTCAGCATACAAAGTCCATGTCGCATTTATCAGACTTTTTCAGGAATTGATAGTTTTAAATTTTCAAAATGCAAGAGTGCTAAGGTTCTTTTTTGTTGAGGAAAACAACATAAAGCCCGCCATCTTGTGGTCAGAAAAATGCATGAACAAGAATCCAGCCTGCTCTGTAGGAATTCAGTTGATTATCCAAATTTAAGCTTTAAAATACAAAGAATACTAGAGTTAGAAGGTTTTAGAAATTATCTACTCCATTTTGTATTTTAAAGAAGAGCTGCCTCAGGCCATGATAGTGAAATGAATCAACAATGGCTATCAATTCACTACTCAAGGACCTAACCAGGAACAAGCTCCGGATTCCCATTGGCTCAGTACTTTTTTCACATAAACTGCAGCTGGATTAGGAAAATTTCCACAGGGAAATCAAATGGCTTCTGAGCACATAATGCTAAACAATGGCCCTGATGTTACAAGTAGCATACTAAACACTTTCTCTAAATCTCAAACCAGCAATATAGAATGTACATAGTTTCTTGCCAAATGTACATAGACATTAAATTAATTAATGAGTGTATGAATCTCATATTAATTTCATATTTAATAATTTATCTGTTATATGACTATTACTAAATAATATATTTTAAATGAATCATAGCAGAGTAAACTCAATTCAATTCAATTTATATGTTTACTACATGCAAAGCCCCAAGGGTTGTCAAATGAAAAATATTAGTGAGGCTCAGTCTATCTTCAAGGACCTCTTAGTCATGTGTGTGTGTGTGTGTGTGTGTGTTTATTTATGTGTTTATGTGCAAGCCTGTATGTGTGTGTGACATTTAGGTGAATGGAGATAGTATTTATCAACTATACACAGATATATATATATATATATATATATATATATATATATATCTCCATATATCCATATATATATGTCCATATATCTGTGTATAGTTGACTAATATTATATGGCCCTCCTATACCCACAGCCACCCTTACTATTCACCTCCCCCATCAGAATGGTGCTTTTGTTAGGATCAATGCACCTTTAGTGCTATATTTTTATCAACCAACATCCAAAGTTTATCTTAGTGATTATTCTTGGAATTATATATTCCATACAAACACATCTTGATATGTACTCATCATTACAGTAAGCTACCAAAGAGTACCACTGCCCTATAAATCATTTGTGTTCCACCTCCACATTATCCTCCCTCCCTAACCCATAGCAACTGCTCATCTTTTCACTGTGTCTATAGTCTTTGTCCAAATGTCCTGTAATTGGAATCACATAGGATATAGCTTTTATAGATTGGCTTCTTTCTCTTAGTAATATGCACCTAAAATTTATATCTTTTCATGGCTTAATAGCTTGTTTCTTTTTACTGCTGAAGAATATTACATTGTCTGGATGTATCAGTTTATCCAGGCACTTACTGTAGGACACTAGTTGCTTCCAAGCTTGGCAATATGAATAAAGTGCCTGTGAATATCTGTATTCAAATTTTTGTGTGAAAATATTTTTTAGTCATTTGGGTAAAAAAAAACAAGCTAGTTTGATTGCTGAATTTTTTTGGTAAGACTGTGTTTAGTGCTATAAGAAATTGAGAAAATGTCTTCCCATTTGGCTGTGCCATTTTGTATTCTAACCAATAATGAATGAGGGTTCTGTGGCTCCACATCCTCACCAGAATTTGGTGATATCAGTGATCTGGATTTGAGTCATTCTAAATGATGTTTATGGTATCTCATTTTTGTTTCACTTGTAATCCTCTAATGATGTATGACGTTGTACATATTCATCTACTTATTTGCCATATATGTATCTTCTTTGAAAAGTAATCTTACTCCTATTTTTAATTGGGTTGTTTTCTTACTGTCAAATTTCAAGTGTTTTTTTTTTATATTTTATATAACAGTTGTTTATCACATTTGTTGTTTGCAAGTATCTTTTCCAACTCTAGGTTGCCTTCTCATTCTTGTAAGAATATATTTCACAGAGCAGAACTTTTCAATTTTCATCATGTCCAGCTTGTCAATTATTTCTTTCATGATTGTACCTTTGGCATTGCCAATACACAGGAATAACTTTCTTTTTTATGTCAGAGGTACAGTCCAAAACTAGGATTGTAAAGATCTCTCTGCATATGATTCTGATGTCAGCCATAACTAGTATTATCCTAGTCATTAACCTAGTGGCTAAGACTCCCCTTCTCTGGAAAGTGCTTTTGATTGGTTCTGCCAATTTTATGATGCTCTTTCCCATACCCCACCCCTAATTTGGCTAGCCATGTATCTTTTTAGTACGCTGACTTTAATTCTTTTAGATAAATACTAACAAGTAGTGTAACTGGATCATATGGTGATTCTATTCATAGTCTTTTCCAGAACCTCTATCCTGATTTCCATGCTAACTCTACTAATGTAAAATCCCACCAACAGTTTATGGTTTCCTTCCCCCCTCACCTTCAACAGTATTTATTATTATTTTCACTCCTAATGATTGCCATTCTAACTGGAATAAGATAAAATATCATACTTTTGATTTGCATTTCCCCGATGGCAGAAGATGGTAAGCTTTTACATATATATATATATATATATATATATATATATATATATATATATATAATTGCTGCCTATTTGTACTTCTTTTAAGAAGTATCTGTTTAGTTCATTTGTCTATTTATTGATTTTATTGATTGTAGTTATTTGGGTTTTCTTTTCTTTTTTCTTTATTTTTTTATGCTAAGCATTTCAAGTTCTTTGTTCTGGATATTAATCCTCTGTCAGAAGAGGGGCTGGCAAAGATTTTCTAAAATTCTCTCTTTATGCTGTTGTTTCATTGCTATATAGAAGATTTTTAGTTTGATGCTCTCTCATTTATTCATGGTTGGTATTATTTCCTGAGCTATAGGAGTCCTATAGAAGAAGTTGCTCCCTATGCTTACATGCTAAAATGTTTCCCCTACATTTTCTTGTAGGAGTCACAAAGTTTCTGGTCTTATTCTTAGGTTGCTGATCCCTTTTGAGTTGACTGTAGAGAAGAATGAGACATGTGGGTCTAGTTTCAGTCTTTTACTTATGAATATTCAGTTTTCATAGTACTATTTGTTTAAAGGTTTATCTTTTCTCTAGTGAATACATTTAGTAACTCTGTTAAGAATCAGATGGCTATCTGTGTGAGTTTGCCTCTGTTTTCTGTTCTGTTCCATTGCACCATGTGTCTATTTTTGTACCAGTACTATGCTGCTTTGATTACAGTAGTTCTGTATTATAGTTTTAAGTCAGGTGTGGTTATGCCTAAAACTTTACTCTATTTGCCCAAAACAGTTTTTTTCTATTCTGAATATTTTATTTTCCCATATGAAATTTAGAATTGTTTTTCTAGTTCTGGGAAAAACAGGCATTTTGATGTCTCCATCAAAACATTGCATTGAACCTGTATCACATTTGGGAATATGACTATTTTAACAATCTTAATTCTGCCTATCCAAAAACAGGAGGACTCCTTCCATCTTCTGGTGAATTCTTCAATTTCTTTTTCAGTGTTCTTTAATTTTTATTGGATAGGTTTTTCATTTTTTTTTATTTAGATTTATTACTAAGTATTTTATTTATGTATTTTGAAGTTATGCTGAATAAAATTGTTTTCTCTCTTTTTCAGTAGATTCATTGTTTAATAAATGAATTAAATTAATGTATAGAAAAGCTATTGATTTTAGTATGTTGATTTTATGTCCTGCTCTTTGCTGAATTTGTTTATCAGCTCCAGAAGTACTGGTGGACTTTTAAGGATCTTCTAAGTATAGGATCACATCATTTGCAAACAGTGATAATTTGACAACTTCCTTCCCTATTTGTATCCCCCTTTTTTTTCTTATCTTGCTGAATTGGGCTAAAATTTCAAGTTCTATATTGAATAGGAGTGGTGAGAGAAAACATCCTTGTCTTTTTCTTGATTTAGAGAAAATGCTTTCAGTTTTCCCCCTTCAGGATGATGCTAGCTTTGGATTTGTTATATATGTCCTTTGTGAGGTTCAGCTGTTTCCTTCTATCCCTAGTTTTTTCCAGAGTTTTAATCATGAAGAGGTGCTGAATTTTTTCAAAGGCTTTCATAATTGTGAATTTTTTTTCTTGATTCCATTAATATGATATATTACATTTAATGAACCATAATTGCATCGTTAGAATGAAACCAAATTAATCATGGGTATAATCTTTTAATGTGTTGTTAAATTCAATTTGCTAACATTTTATCAAGAATTTTGTATCTGTGTTTATTAAGAATATTGGTGTGTATTTTTTTTTCTTTCTTTTTCTTTTTCCTTCTTTTTTCTTTTTGAAAAGTCCTTATCTGATTTTGGTATTAGGGTGATAATGACTTCATAGGAAGAATTTAGAAATGTTCCTTTTCTATTTCATGAAATTAGTTAAGGAGCATGGCATTCCTTTTGCTTTAAAGGCTGATGGAATTCAGCAGTGAATCCATCTGGTACTTGGCTTTTCTTTGTAGAAGGCTTTTTATTACTGTTTTCGTCTCATTTCTTATTACTGGTATGTTTCAGTTTTCTGTATCCTCTTGGGTCAGTTTTGGTGGGATGTGTATGTCTAGAAATTTATCCGTTTCTTCTAGATTTTCAAATTAATTGGAATGTAAGTTTTCAAAATAACCCCTAATGATCATCTGATTTTCAGTGATGTCTATAGTGATATCATCCCTTTTTTCATTTCTATTTTTATTAATTTTTTCATTTCTATTCTTTATTAATTTCTTTCTCTCTTTTGGTAAGTTTGTCTAAGGCCTGTCAATCTTGTTTATACTTTTAAGGAACCATATCTTTATTTTATTGATTTCTTGCATTGTTCTTTTAGTCTGTATCATTATTTCAGTTCTGATCTTATTTTCTTTTCTTCTACCAGTTTTTAAGGCAGTTCATTATTATTTTTCTAAGATATTGATGTATTATATATCATAAGGTTATTTATTTAGGATCTTTCTTGATATTTTTAATGTCAATGTTTATAAACTTTCCTCTTAGCACTGCCTTTACTGCGTCCCAGAGATTCTTGTATGTTGTCTCCTGTTCTCATTTGATTCAAAGATTTTTAAAATTCCTACCCTGATTCCTTTTATGACTCATTTAATCACTCAAAAGTTCATTGTTAAATCTCCATGTATTTATATTTTCTGTAGTTCTAGTTGCTGTTGTTGATTTATAATTTGATTTTATTATAATCTGATAAGGTGCAAGAAATTATTTCAGCTTCTTTTGTATTTTTCAGGACTTACCTTCTGGCTTAAAATGTGGTTTTTTTTTCTGGAGAAATTTTCATGAACACCTGAGAAGAAAGTATATTTAGCTGTTGTTAGTTGAAATACTCTGTGATATCTGTTAAGTCTGTTTGATCTATAGTATATTTCTGTGGTAACTTTTTTGATTTGATGTCTGAATAACCTATTTATTAGTGATAGAAGGGTTTTTAAACCACCCAGTATAATTGTATTAGGTTATATCTGAGCCTTTATGTTATCTGTTAGCAACCCAGTGATAGCAAACCAGTCAACCCTCTCTTGACCCCCATCATTCATTTTCTACACTGACGACCAAGCCTTCTATTCCCTGCCTCATTTTGTCGAAGAATGGTACGTTTTCTTTCCCCTCAGGCCATGTAGGGCTTCAGACAGATGGCTTTTTGGCAGAGAATCCATGTAGGGAGTCAGTGCAGTGGGTTCATTTAATAGAATTATCCTCTTAAATGTGTGTTCCCACCATTCTCATTTATTTATCCCTTTCAATGTAGAGCAGTATTTGTTTTATATAATCAGGTACACCAATGTTTGAGGCATAACTATTAAAAGTTGTTATATCTTCTTGTTGCATTATTGTCTTTACTAATACATAGTGACCTTCTTTGTCTCTTCTGACTAATTTTGTCTTGAAATCTACTTTCTCCTATATAAAAGCAGCTACTCCTGCTTACTTTCAGTTTCCATTGGCATGAAATATCATTTTCTATTACTTTCAGCCTGTGGATATATTTTCCTAAAAAGTGTGCTTCATTCAGGTAATATATAATTGGGTTTTGTTTTTTAATCTAAAATGCCAGACTATGTCTTTTAATTAAAGAATTGAAACCATTTACATTTAAGTGTTATTATAGAGTTATGTATTAACTCTTGTCGATGTTTTGTTTCTAATGTTTTATTTGATCCTAATTCTCATTTTCTCATCTATTCTTCTAAGGAGATTTATTTTTCCTGCACTTTTCTTTGATGTTTCTTCTCTGTGTAAGTATCTTCTTCAATGCTGGCTTAGTAGGCATGAACCTTTAATTTATGCTGCTCTTAGAAGGATTTTCCATGATTCTGAAGGAAACTGATGGATATAGCAATTTAGGCTGGTAGTTATTTTCTTTCAGTGCTTGAAATATGTCATTCCAAGCTCTCCTGGACTTTATGGTTTCTGCTGAAAAATCTGCTCTTATTCTGATTTGTTTTCCTCTATAGGTAACCTGGCATTTCTCTTTGGCAGCTTTTAAAATTATTTCTTTGTTCTAAAGTTTGGGCATTTTATTTATAATGTGTTATGGAAAGATTATTTTCTGGTCTTATTTATTTGGGGGTTCTAAATTCACCCAGTAACTGCATGTCCATCTCATTTTCAAGGTTTGGAAATTTTTCTGTTATTTCAATGAATAGGTTACCAATGCCCTTAGCCTGTATCTCTGCTCCTTGTTTAATACTGCTGAGTCTTAAGTTAGTTTTCTTAATGTTGTTCCACAATTCATGAATATTCTGGTTATACTTTATTGTTTTTTTTCTCATTAATGTTATCTGAAATGTTCTGTGTATATACCTTATCTTCAAGCTCAGAAATTGAAATTCTATTTTCAACTTGATCTAATTCTAATCCATTGGAAAGACTTTCAACCAAGTTTTTTGAGTAATTTATTTTCTGTATCTTTTATTTCTGAGATTTCTGTTTGGCTCATTTTCAGAATCACTAACTCTTTATTTTAATGCTCTTTCATATCCTATATTTTCTTTCTTAGTTCATTACTTAGATAATATATTCATCCACTAATTATTTTAACAGTCAACTTTTTGAATTCTTTGTTTCATGTTCATCTATTTTAATTTCTATGCATTCAATTATTGGGGATTATAAACTTTTGGAAATATCTTGTTAGCTTGTTTTTTCATGTTTTCTGAGATCTCTTGTTGTTTGAACATCTGTTATATTGACTTCATCTTCTTCTATTATGTGAAAGATTTTTAGTGAGCAGTTATCTCCTTATAATAAGCCCTGAGCTTGGGATATAACTTGGCATCCATACATCCAATTAGTGTATCAAAGTGTTAAGTATAAGCACCAGCACTGCTTTGAAATGAGAGAGCAATTAAGAGCAAACTATTTATCAATGTGTATTAAAAAACTTATTACAATGTTCTCTACACCTAAACTAACCAATGAGTATATTGGGTGAGAAATAATGCAGAAAAGATGGAAAAGTTAAACATTTTTGATACTAAATACTAAATCACACTTCAGGGGGAACAAACAAAAGAAGAAATAGGTAGGTAGGAAAGATAGACAAAAGAAAATTGAGGGGAGAAAAAAGAATGAAAAATATTGGAGATAATATTGAGGTATAAAGAAAAAAACAGTTAAGAATGCATAAAATTAGGATCCAAGATGTCAGGCTAGGGGGAGGTTGCATTCCTTGTTGCTCCTTGACCTGGGATTCAAGAAGTGGGAATACTGTATCCCTGCAAGTTATTAGAGGACCCCTACCATTGATCCCATGCAGGAATCCTGGCCACCATGCCCGTGCAGGTCCCCCAGCCTCAGTGGCTGAACAGGACCCCTGGCTTTAGTGCCCATGCAGAACCCCCAGCTGCCCACCCACACAGGTCCCCCTGCCACCACTCCCATGTGGACCCCCATCTACCAACGTGGGGCTCTCTTTGTCATCCCCATCTTAGGACACTGCAACCACTGTCACAATCCCCTCTACATGTTGGTCTGCACCTGGGGACATAGAACATGGTCTGAAGACAGCTGCCCACCATAGCACTGCATGCTGCTGAGATGAATCTCTGAGTACGCCATGCATTGCCATTGTCCAGCCCACCTGGACGCCACATCTCTCAAAGCAGTCACCTCCATCTTGGGACACCTTTGTCGCCATCTTGGGTTATCTTCTCTACCACCATCAACATTTTTATTTGGGGCAACTCCCAGCTTGGGACATCTGCTAAGGCCTAGAAGCAATATCAAGATATCAATAGTCCTCAACTCCCCCATTTTGCCCATGGCCACTAACCCAGCACAGTGCTTGCAGCTATGAAGCCTGTTGGTATCTCACAAAGCCTGGTCCTTAACCACCCAATATAAAACAGCTGTCCGTGGCAGGTGCTCAGGACACAGAGCACAGCCTACAAGACCTCTGTAGAGAGGTTCCTGACTGGGAAGTAGAAAGGGAAGGGGTAAGTAAGATACAGTTTATAGACTAAATTAGAAACCAGGAATTGTGAGATCTATAGGCAATATGAGGAGATAATACCAAGTACTCACATCACAGGAATGGGCCCCAAAGAAGATCATTGGGGTGCAGTCTCCCATCAGAGACCAAGAAGTGCTGTACCCCACCTCTAGGAATTCCACCTCCAAGACCAACCCTCCCATCCTATTAACCTTCACCATCCTGAGGGTGGAGATACCAGCAAAAAACAGACAGCCACACCTATTGGATCAGAAAGAAATCAGGAAAGATACTGAACTCCAACAGAGACAATCCCTTCATTTTCCTTAAAGAATTTTTTTCTCTCTCTCCCTTCCCTCACATCCCCAACATTTGTGTAAGCAAGTACTTTTCATGCATTAGACTACTGAGGACTGGGATATCTGAATATTATATTACAGTTGTTGTATATTCTTTTTTATTCTTATATTTTTTTCTGTTTTGTAATTTTTATGTTTGTTTGTTGTACTCTCTCTATTGTCTTCCCATTTAATTCTCTCCCAAAATCTCTTTCTCTCTTTTCTCCTGCTGCTAGCCAACATCTTTTGATTCCTCTTTCACACTTACTAAGATCTAATAAGTCTACATCCTCACCTCCTACCTCCTTAACATCCTCCCCCTCATTCTCTCTTTGTCCACCATTAGAAACTCTAGACCCTTTTGCAAACCTACTGTTTATATTGTAGATAATAACTGAACTCACCATTTCTGTCTCTTGTGACAAAACTGTAAATATCTTAATAGGAGCTATTTGATTTAAGGGTATATATTGTACTGGGATCTGTTAATATTAAAAAATTCTTAGAGGTAAATGAGAATACTGATACAACATATCAAAATCTCAGGGACACTGTGAAGGCAGTATTAAGAGGAAAGTTCACTGCATGGAATTCATTTTTAAAAAGAAGAAAAAGTCAAGAAATAAATGACCTAACATTACATTTCAAAGCCCTAGCAAAAGAAGAACAAATGAACACCAAAAGTAGTAGAAGACAGAAAATAATTAAAATCAGAGCTAAAATCAATGAAAATGAAATAAAGAAACAATTGAAAAATTTGACAAAATGAAAAGTTAATTCTTTGAAAAACAAATAAAATTTATAAATCTTTAGCCACACTAATGAAGAGAAGGAGAGAGAAAACTCAAATTAATAACATCCATGATGAAAAAGGAAATATCACAATGGACACGACAGAAATACAGAAGATAATTAGAAACTATTTTGAAAATATGTACTCCAATAAAATAGAAAATCTTGAAGACTTCAACAAATTTCTAGAGACATATGACTTACCCAAACTGAATCAGGACAATATGCACAAGTTAAGCAGATCAATTTCAATCAATGAAAGAGAAGACAGCATCAAAATCCTACCAAACAAGAAAAGTCCAGGATCAGCTGGATTCCCAGCTGAGTTCTACATGACCTGCAAAGAAGAACTAATACCAAAATTCCTCAAATTATTCTATGGAATAGAAAAGAGGGAACACTTCCAAACTCATTCTATGAGGCCAATATCACCCTGTTTCCAAAACCAGACAAAGACACATCAAGGAAAGAAAACTTCAGACCAATATCTCTAATAAATATAGATGCAAAAATTATCAATAAAATTCTGACAAATAGAATACAAAAACATATTGAAAAGATAGTGCACCATGATCAAGTGGGGTTCATCATAGGGATGCAAGGTTGGTTCAACATACAGAAATCTATAAATGTAATTCATCACATCAATAGACTTAAAAATAAGAATCATATGATCACCTCAACAGATGCAGTAAAAGCATTTGACAAAATATAGCACCTCTTTATGTTCAAAACACCAGAAAAATTAGAGATAATAGGAACATATCTGAACATTGTAAAAGCTATATCTATGCTATGCCCAAGGCCAACATCATTTTAAATGGAGAATAATTGAAAGCATCCCTCTAAAAACTGGAGCAAGACAGAGATTCCATCTTTCACCACTTCTATTTAACATAGTTCTTGAAATTCTAGCCAGAGCAATTATACAGATGAAAGAAATTAAAGGGATATGAATAGGAAAATAAGAACTCAAACTATGACTATTTGCCAACGACATGATTCGATACTTAAGAGGTTCTGAAAATTTTCACCAGAAAACTACTAGAACTAATAAATGAATTCAGAAAAGTAGCAGGATATAAAAATCAACACTTGTACATCAAATGCATTTCTATACTTCAGTGACGTATCCTCTGAAAGAGAAATTAGAAAAACTATCCCATTCACAATAGCCTAAAAAGATAAAATAAAATATTTTGAAATCAACTTATCAAAAGAGGTGAAAGACCTCTACAATGAAAACTACAGAATTCTAAAGAAAGGAACTAAAGAAGACCTTAAAAGATGGAAAGATCTTTCCTGTTCTAGGATAGGCAGAATTAATATTGTCAAAATGGTCATACTGCCAAAAGCACTATACAGATTTTTTTTTTGAGGGAGGGAGGGAGGGAGAGAGAGAGAGAGAGAGAGAGAGTTTTTTTAATATTTACTTTTTAGTTTTCGGTGGACACAACATCTTTATTTTATTTTTATGTGGTGCTGAGGATCGAACCCAGCACCCCATGCATGCCAGGGGAGTGCACTACCGCTTGAGCCACATCCCGAGCCCAAGCACTATACAGATTTAATGCAATTCCAATAAATTACCAATTAAATTCCTCATAGAAATAGAAAAAGCAATAATGAAATACATCTGGCAAAATAAGAGACCCAAAATAGCCAAAGCAATCCTTAGCAAGAAGTGTAAGGCAGGTGGCATCAGTATACTAGACCTTAAAAAACACTACTACAGAGCAATAGTAACAAAAATGGCATGGTATTGGCACCAAAATAGACTTGTAGACAAATGGTACAGAATAAAGGACACAGAGACAAACCCACATAAATACAGTATCTCATACTAAACAAAGGTGCCAAAAACATGCAACAAATGGTTCTGGAAAGACTGGAAATCCATATGCAGCAAAATGAAATTAAACTCCTATCTCTCACCATGCACAAAACTCAGAACTAAGAACCCAGAAATTAGACCAGAGACCTTGTACCTAATAAAAGAAAAAGTAGGCCCATCTTCATCATGTCGGATTAGGGCCCTACTTCCTTAACAAGACTCCTAAAGTACAAGAAATAAAATCAAGAATTAATAAATATGATTGATTCGAACTGAAAAGTTTCCTCTCAGTAAAAGAAACAGTGAGGTGAAGAGAGAGCCTACAAAATGAAAGAAAATTTTACCATACATACATCAGAGCAGTAATCTCCAGGATTTATAAATAACTCAAAAAAACTTAACACCAAAAAACAAACAAACAAACAAAAAAAAAAAAACAACAAATAACCCAATAAATAAATGGACTAAGGAAATGAACAGACACTTCTCAGAAAAAGATATACAATTGATAAATAAATATATGAAGAAAAATGTTCCACATCTCTAACAATTAGAGAAATGCAAATCAAAACTACTCTAAGATTTTATCTCACTCCAGTCAGAATGGCAGTTATTAAGAATATAAGCAACAAAAAGTGTTGACATCCGGATGTTAGGGGAAAGGCACACTCTCCCATTGCTGGTGGGACTGCAAATTGGTGCAACCAATCTGGAAAGCAGTATGGAGATTCCTTAGAAAACTTGAAATGGAACAACCATTTGACCCAGCTATCCCAGTCCTTGGTTTATACCCATGGGACTTAAAATCAGCATACTTCAGTGACACAGCCACATCAATGTTTATAGCACAGTAGCTAAATTATTCAACCAACCTAGATGACCTTCAATAGATGAATGGATAAAGAAACTGTGATACATATACACAATAGAATATTACCCAGCATTAAAAGAGAATAATGTCATGGTATTTGCAAGTAATTGGACGGAGTTGGAGAATATCATGCTAAGTGAAGTAAGCCAATCCCAAAAAACCAAAGGCCAAATATTTTCTCTGATATATGAAAGCTGATCCATAATGGGGGTGAAGGAGGGATCATGGGAGGAATGGAGGAACTTTGGATAGAGCAAAGGGAAGGGAGGGGAAAGGAGAGAGCATGGGGGTAATAAAGGTGGTGGAATGAGATGGACATCATTACCCTAGGTACATGTATGAAGACACAAATGGTGTGATGCTACTTTGTGTAAAACCAGAGAAATGAAAAATTGTGTTCCACTTGTGTATTCCACTTGTGTATTATGAGTCAATATGCATTCTGCTATCATATATAACAAATTAGAAATAAATAAATAAATAAGTCTAAAAAATACATAAAATTAGTTAGAATCATGAAAAAAACAAATGATGAGGAAAGACACAACAAAATACTTAGGCTTTACACAAAACAGTTAATATAACAACAGTCATAAAAAAATTCCATTTTGGCCTTGCAGAAATATTTAAAATGTAGATACTTATTTTATGCACTCTTGAACTTATAAAAACAGGGATGAGTTCATCTTTGTAGTTTTTGGCTTGTGGAGCTTGGTAGCACAGGACAGATGCATGAACTGACCTGGTTGCTGAGGAGCAAGGTGGTAACTGGAAGCTGAGGTGCAGATTGGCAGCTGGTTTGACGGTAGCTGGTAGCAGAGATGGGAGTTGCTCCATAGATACCACACTTTCTAGCAGAATCCAAGGTTGATTTCAGGGATATGTTTGCTGCAGGTAGGTGCTATACTCTACCACAATATTATGTACTCTTCTCTGCTCTGCCCCACTCCTATTGCAGAAGCTAGAAGGAAGAGGGGCAACTCAATCGCCTTTAGCTCTAAACAGTGTAACTACACAGAATTATAGTACTGCCCCACTTCAAAGGTATCCCCCATGATAATATTAGCAGGTGTCTCTAGGTGGGATGAATCTTTAAAAATTGAATTGCTTCCTGAGCTATAAGCTTAGATGCGATCTCCAAAAAATGGCTGCCCACCACAGTCTCTAGTAAAAAAACAAGTGGAGTACTTCTTATTCAGTGGTTGAATTCTCAGCTCCCTTCCCAACTTAGTCTGAATTTTTCTTCAGCTGTTTCTAAAATAAGCTTATCAGCTTTCCCTCTCCCACTTTCTCCCCCTGTGACCCCTCCCTCCAGACCTGTCCAGATGCTGGTTCTGGGTTAACTAATTCTTTTCTGTTATTTGTTGCAGTAACCAGAATTTCCAAGTCCTTCAAGTCTCTGATCTTCCAATATTGATAATCAGTGCATTCCCTTTGCCACCTACGTCTTTAATCAGCTGTTTTCTCTCTACATGAAAGAGCTAAGATAGGCAGCCTACCTTCCCTCCACCATCTTGGATTCCCCTTCAGATGATTTATTATGACAACTGTATATATCTCTAGAGCTACTACTGTTAGCATTTTTTCTGCTTTCAGAGACAATTTTTTTAAGAAAGTCTTAGAGATATGCACTTATTTCTCACTCCCCTTCCATTTAAATTTCTACTAGAAACTACTGAAACTATTGTTATAAGATAACCATTGAGTTGTTACCAAATTCAATGGACACTTTATTAATTTACTTGAGCTCCCTGAAGCAATTAACAATTTTGATCTATCTTTCCTTCTTGACATATTCTTCTCTTTGTTTTCCTCTTAATTCTCTGGCCTTTCATTTGGAGCCTCTTCCTCTTCCTATCCTTTAATTTTTTTTTTTCATATAGTCTAGTCCTCAGTCCACATTTCTTCTCACTCTATAAACTATTTCTCTGGGTTTACTTACAAAGTATAAGCTGATGATCCATCCAACTATATTTTCAAGATGAACCTTCATTCACATGCTTCAGTGCTGTGTACCTACCTGCCAGATGGACACCTGGACACCTCAAACTGTGTTTGTCATTTTTTTTGGTCACTGTAACCAAAACACCTGATGAATATCTCAAAGGATAAAAGACATATGTTTGATTAATGGTTTAAGAGGTATAATTCTATGGTCTTCTGGCTCTATATATTTGGTCCAGGTGGAGGAAAAACTGCTCAATTCATGACATCTGGGAATCAGAGGAGGGGAGGGTGAAAAGACAAGAAATACCCTTTCAACACATGCCCACAGTGACATACCTCCATCAACTATGCCCTACCTCCTATAATACTACACTACACTCCCAGTTGTCCTTTCTCTTGCTAATAAAGTAATGCACTGATGATGTCAAAGCCCTCATAATGCATCCATTTCTCAAAAGTCCCATCTGCTACATTGGGGATACAGCCTTCAACACAGAGTCTTTGGGAGGCATTCCTGATCCAAATCACAAAACAACCTAATCCCATAATTTTCCTTTAAATTATGTAGTGGCTTTCTAATTTGTTCAGAATAATATGCAATGTTGTCCCATCATAATCTGACCTCCCTAGCTTAATCTCTTCTCTTCACTCAACAATGTGTGCCCATTTGGACCTCTGTGTATTGAGTGTATAAGCCAGAAACCTAGACTCTTCCTTGATTCCTCTTAATACCTTATTGCCCTCTTGCTTATCTAACTCATTACCAAACCTCCACTTCTGGGTAGATCTTCTATCATCATTATCCCACCTCCTCCAATCTCATAATGCTAATTTGAGATCACCATGTCAACTTTCTACATAGTCTCTCTGTTTTTAGTTTTGCTCTTTCCTGGCTCTGCTCTCTACAATGTAGGCTGAATGATCATTTGCTGTTCCAAATATGAATATATCACTATAGTGCATAAACTCTTTTTCTGGCTCATCTTTGGTATTAGGATAAGGGCCAAAATTCCACCTTTGCCACCTCTCCCACCACTTGTGCCACTGCAATGACACCAACATTTCAGCCATTCCATCACTTTGTCACTTTGTCCCATCATGGAGCCTTACCATACATTTTTTTTTCTGCTGCCTTGATGGTATCCCCTGTCCCCAAACATCTTATTAATTTCTCTTAACTCCAGTTCACATTTCAAATCTCAACTCATGAAAGCCCTCTGTGACAGTCTACGTGTGCTGACATTCCTCATATGGTTTTATTATACCACTGTGGTTTTTTTTATTATACCACTGTGTTCTCCAGTTTATTTCTATAAATTTATTGGCATGATTATTTGACAAATAACTCTAACCCATCAGACTATAATTTCCCAAAAAGACAAAATACCCATTGTTTTGTTTTGTTTTTGTGTGTGTATCTATGTGTTCATTGTGGTATCTTCAAATATATATACACACACATATACACACACACACACACACAAACAAACTGGCCTGGGTGCTTGGGAGCAAGGTGGTCACACACACACACACACATACATACACACACACGTGATGAGGTGTTCAGTTAATATTTGTTTAATGAATTAACTGTGAATAATTCAATAATAGCATTTGAACAAAAATATAAAAGCTAGAGGAATTCAAAGTAAGCTCTCCTTCTGAGTTTCTCTAAAGTATATTAAAATCAGACATATTTGTAGTTTTCTTAAATTTTGTATCTTCTGTGATAAATAACTCTCAAATGTTTATATTCTATGAGAAGAAAATGCTACATAATAATTTGAACTATATAAAATATTAGAGTTTAGTGTTATTTACATTTTTGCTGCCTATTGAAAATTAAATTTAATTAAGATAAAGCACTCTTAAAATGATGAAACTGGCTTTTGAATTATTCAAGTGCTAACAATATTATATGTATACAATGGCTTATTTATATTTTCAAAAGTTGAAATAGTGAACAATATTCTTTATTTCTGCTTTTTTATTTTAAGAGAGAGATAGGGTGTAATAATAAATCATATGTATTTGATTTGGAACTTTCAAAATTGTCACATGAGATATTTAAGTAGATATTCCACTTGAAACTGGCTTTTTATCATCCCACAGGGTTAAATGGTTGTTTTTCGTCTCTTTCCTTGTGTGTTGTTGGTCTAGCACCTTGCCTGAGAAGTGCTTCACTGCCACTTAGTATACAGAATTGGTAGTGTTTAAAGATGACCCTTGAGAATATCATATAAATGAGTAGACCTGAAATTTAATTTTAGCAGGTAACCATATGAATCTATAAGTGCATAGGTGGATGACATTTAAACATTGTTGTCTATTGAGCAGTTAGATTTGCTCCATTAGCTTCTAGTTTTAACATAAAGAATCCAGAAAATAAAAGACACTAGTAATATCCAACCAAGAAAATTATGCACAGATTTCAAGGGGCACAGTGAGAACTGCTTGAACTAAAGCAAGAGAGTAACAGCTATATTGTTCAGAAGTAATTTAATGTGCACCTAATGGAGATGCATGCTGCCTGGATATAAATACTTTAAAAACAAAAGCCAGAAAATAAAAGGGAGTGGGGGAGACCTGAGTGAACTTGAATGTTAAAAAAATAAAGGTAATCAAAGGTAGGAAAGATGCATGTGAGATACTGTGTAAAGCATCTTTACAGATGAACATTGGAATGATGGCAGTACTGAGCAAGGGGATGCTAAAATAAGAAAATCTAAGCTAGAGAATGAAGGGAAACCTGTACATCATATTACAATAAATGAGATAATTGTCAAATACTAAAAGAATAAGATAATAGTGAACGAGAGAAAGATGACTAAAGGATGGGGATGATAATTTAATGAAACACAGGAAGACCAAGCTGGGTCCAACAGATAGCCCCTATCATGTATTATTGAGCATTCATATATATGAAGCATTATATTAGCCTGTCCTAGGGAAACCTGAGTTTTGTGAATTTTACTTTCACAATGATACACTAGCAATCACTACTATCTGTAGGTAGTAGAACATTTGTCATGGTCCTCCTTTATGGTATCTTTCATCGTTTATTTTGACCAGAGTGACTCTTCAACTTCACTACAATATAATGAGACATGCTTTTAAAAAATATATCTAGATGTTGTTCTGTTATAGACCTCATGTTAATTGACTAAAGGCCAAAACTTACATGTACAAGTAATGACAAGTAATGTACTACACAAGCTGTAGCAATTTTCTCCTCCCTTGGAATGCTAAGCTTTTTTATATTTGTTCCAGTCCTCTGGATGTTAGCCAAATATAAAATAGTATTTGGTACAGACAAATATTGTACAAATTTGTCTTTTTGTCCCAAATTTCTGATGTATGAATTTATGTAGCCACTAAATCTTTCTGTACCTTCACTTTCACCTGTGTGAAAGTAACAATCATGCCCCCACATATCTCTAAAATCATTTAGGGTGAATGAGACCTACGAGAGTGATGTAAACCTTTCCAAACACACATATCAATCTGGGCACTGCTGAGTCTGACTCTATAAACCATCTTGCAGAGTGCTAATCCACATAAGTCAATGCTTTTGGTGCCAGGAAACTCTCATCTCCTCCTCTTTTGGATTGTAGCCAAGAGGGGAAGTTCTAGTACATGAAAAGGAAGGGTGTCTTTCTTAGTAAGCCCTATGGTGGTTCTGAAAACTTCTGCCCACCCCTCCCTCTACTCAACCCTCACCAGCATGGAGCTTAGTGCATAATCACAGGCTCAGTTTTGAATTACCATGAGGATAGAATACAGTGTGGTTACAACTGGAGGTCCTCATGCCTGGCTGTGTTCCCAAGCACTCAGCTGCAGCCCTTGAGCCACAGCTTCTGACGAGCTCTAAGAGATTCCCAGAAAACTGCTCAGATGTCTGCATTTGCTGGCAAGCATAGCTCCAGGCATATGGTCAGTGTGAATGGCCTTGGGAATCCTCCAACAGGCTTTAGAACTTGAAAGGGCTAGGTGGTTTGATTATCATTATATCAGCCAGTCACTCAACATTTTTGACTCCCTACAATTTACCAGGCACCGTGCCTTGCACTCTAAGGAATCAAAAGAAGAAAGTCTGAGTTTTAGGCTCCACAGATGAAGATGAGACAGATATGGCAAAGCACCTAGCAAAGTAACTACTATTGCAGTTATGAATGGTACTAATGAAGGTTGAAAATCTAAGGAGAGCATGCACTAGAATAAGCAGGGATGCCTTTCCAGAGAATATGAGACTGGAACTGAATTGCAAAATTTGGATTTATTTGGAGTAAGTGGAAAGAAGTTAAGAATCAATAATATAAACAAAATCTTTTTTTTCCAAAAAAGAAACTAAGTAAGAATAGTAATGTGGTAATGAGGGTGACAAGATTCAATAGAAAAATTGTTTTTCAGTCATCTATTTAACCACACTCAGAGAATATTAGCTGTAAAGTAGCCATTATACTAAATGATGGATATAAAGTGATTAGCAAAATAGACCAACTACTTGCCCTCTTAGAGCTTACCTTTTAGTTGTGAGGTAGTTGACAAATAGTAAGTCAGTAATAGTAAATCAATTACTTATTTGTTAAAATGAAATAAGTAATTCTAAACTGAACGATGTGATGAAGGAAGTATCCTGATGCAGGAGAAATGTGGAGACCTGAATAGGCACTTGGAAATGGCTAAGAAGAGCCACTTAAATTGAAAACTGATGGATGATAAAGGTCCTATCACTGAAAGAGTCAAAAAGAAGCATATTACAGGCAAAAACAACAGGATACACAAAAAGTCCCTAAAAAGGGAAAAGCTTGGCATATTTAATATACTAAAAGGAAGCCAGGGATGTTGATTGCAAAGGGCCTTAGTGATTCCTTTGTAAATATGTTTTTATCACAAGACATGCAAGATTCTTGATATCTCAATATTGGAGTACTCATACAATTGGTACTGAGAGTTCAATGTTTGTTGTCAATGACTTTTCATATTACACCTACTACAGCAGGCCAATAGGAGAAGTGAAGACAATGAATGTGATCTTGGTCATGTGGAATGTGGGAAGTGGTGTGCTTATGTACATCATTTTTTAAAAAGTTTGATGCTTGAGTTATTCATAAGAATTGGTTAGCTTGATGGTGTGAATACTTGTAATACTTTAGCTTAAATTATAATGTACATATTTTGCATATTAAGAGATAACAGTGCTGGTGATCCATTAATTCTTAAGATAATATATTGGACGATTACCATATTGCAGATTGAGTCCCTTATCATGGTTTTCCATTTAGGTGAAAATGGAAGTGATATCAGAGTACAGATAGGGTTAGACTAGAGAACTCTAATTTTGGTGATATTAGCTGTTTTATGCCTTTCTCAAATATCATCTAATACTCTTAATATTAAACTTATTAAACAAAAGTAAACAAGCCACAAGAGAAAAAGACGAATTTCTGTAGCATGCTTTTTAAATTTTTTTTTAATTTGTTCATTTTAGTTATTCATGATAGTAGAATGTGTTTTGACATATCATACATACATGGAACATAACTTCCCATTTTATGGTTGTACATGATGTGGAGTTACACTGATCGTGAATTCATGTATGAACACAGGAAAGCTATGTCCTATTCATTCTACTGTCTTTCCTATTCCTATCACCCCTCCCTTCCCTTTACTTCCCCTTGTCTAATCCTGTGACATCTGAAGCAGTTGACTTTAGTGATTCAAAACTAACTCTTAAATAACTACATGTGTAAAGTGTTTGTGTGTGTATTGTGTGTGTGTGTGTGTGTGTAAAAGTGATTTGAGCATCTGATTCTCGAATGCAAACATATGAAAGAAATTACTAGGATATATTTGTAATACCTAGGGATTTTATGCACAGTTTACTTCCAAAAAGAATTTTTGTAAAATCCAAAAGTGAAAGTAATCCCATTATTAAAACATTAGAAGAATAAATCTAGAACATTAAATATATTGATTAATATTCTACAAATCTCAGTGTATATGTATAGCAAACTACAAAGAGAAGATTTTAAATTTTTCCAATGGATTATTTCCTTTTCATCATTTTGTGTTTTTAACACTAGCAAATTGAGAAATTGGATGATAATAGTTGGATTTTTATTCTATCTTTTATGCAAAACCTTGAAACCTTTCATAAATTAAACTTCTTACTGCCCCTGGGAAAACACAAAATGCAGAGCAATTCCTGTGGCAGCTCTTACCATTTCTGTACAGACCAGACATTTAGTTCTATTTAAAATATTTAAAATAGAAAAAGATGAATCCTTTGGCCATGCTTAGAATGTAAGGATCCTGGTCAAGACTGTAGAACATTAATACTCTGCCAACTTGGACTGCATTCACAGCAATATTGAGGCAGTTTGTGATTCTCTGATTCATATCTGTTGTTAGATTACATCCTTTTAGTAAAAGAGAAGTCCTTTTCATTCATATATGTGTACACATAGAAAAGTGAAGAGTAAACCTGTGTCAAGGTGCTGTAAACTTTGTAGTGCCTTTTAAAGAAACATTTAACACTTTACAGATCTTTTGTATTAGACTATGCTCTGTCTTAACTCTGAACACATCCATTGTATCAAATGGCATCTTCAATGTAAACAGAGGTAAATATGTATAAGGTCCTCCTTGGGAGGTAGAGTTGTTTGAGAGTTCTTCTTCATTTTGCATATGGTATATGGTTCTGTGCCCTATTTCTGCCAATGACATATAGAAAAGTTAGTATTTATTCTCTCTTGATGTTTTACTGGCATCTTTGAAGTGTTATACAACAAGCATTTACTACTGGATAACTAAGCACTTCTACCCTTTGTTTAATTAACGCATTGATCTACACCTTATCTATCGGATCAAGCTTATTGAGACAGACTGCCTATTCTTCCCCCAAGAGATGGTTGCTGGTCTCCTCATGTTTTCAAATAAAAGGCAGACAAACCTGCAACACATGGAGCCCAAATATTTCATAAAGACTTTGGCAATAGCACCTTACAGATATTTCAAAAATAGTTGTGCTTTATCACTTCTTCTGTGCCATCACATATAATGAGTCTTTTTAAAAGACTAAATGCAGCTCTATGATTTTCATTTAATGGAAGAAGTAATAAAGTTTAATTGTATACTTGAACATGGGGTGTCATTTTCAGTACTTCTGATCAATAATTCATTGATTGCTTTTGGCTCAAAGTAAAATTTGAAAGAAAATATAGCCAGTGGGAGCTTATCTCACTGTAGCTTTATCATCTCTATTAATTACGCTCTTCCCAAATTTGGATCATTAGGCTACCAAAGTGACAGCAGATGGTGAGCAAACGGGACAGGATGCTGAGAGGACCAACACAAGAGCAAAGTCCCTTGGAGAATTTGTTGAAAAGCTTGCCCACGATGCAGAAGGTATTAGAGAAACCATGTTGTAATCATTATTTGTCTCAACAGAAAATAGAGAAAGAGATTATAAGATTCTCTTGTAAGGATGCTATTTCTAAATTCAAGG
Organism: Marmota monax; assembly: GCF_021218885.2. NCBI lineage: Eukaryota > Metazoa > Chordata > Mammalia > Rodentia > Sciuridae > Marmota > Marmota monax. The sequence continues at coordinate 1,777,543 of NW_026691988.1, forward strand.
GTTGAGTTTTTCAAAGTGTTTTGTTAAAATATTGAAGAACAGTATCTACTGAGAACCTGTGACCTACAGTGGTAAATGAATGACAATAGCCAATGAATTAATGATGATAAGCACAGAATAGTGGTAAATTCTTGAGGAATGACTATTACAATTAAATTACTCATGGGAAAGCTACATTTTGCTATTTTTGTGTTCAAAACTATTTAAAATATTTTTAATTTTTAAAAAGCCTTATTTGATAATCTATTTGGTACATGAAAGCAGCACTTTAATTTCTCAGAATGGCCTTTCAAATACTTGGTACAAGATTTTTAATGAACATCTGTTGCTTGGGATTTGGATGTGCTACTTCACCAGAAGCTCCCCTGCATTTTGTCCACATTTCCCTAGGAGTTAGTTGTTGGCAACTGCCAGTATGATTGAGAGTTAAAGTGGAAACCATCTTTGGGCAAAAGCTCTGGTGAGACCCAATTGATGAAAACAGATAATGCCCACACCATACTAAAATAAAACTAGCTCTTAAATGTCTACTAATATAAGTATGTATGCACGTTAAGAAAGTTTTTAAAAAGTAGGGTTTTTCTCTCTAAAAATGAAATATTTTTATTGCTCTATAACATTATGCATATTAGATCATTTGCTTTGTAATACAGTTTAATAAATCAGGAAAAGATCTAAACTTCAAGGCAGATTCTATTAGTTATCACATACAGGAAGATTCCCCATGGCAATTAGGAACAGAGTTTTAAACATGTCAGAATCTAAACAGAAGTTACTTCCACTAGAATAATCTCAGTGAACTTATGTGTTTTATCCTCTGTTAGATGAGATTGGTATGCTTTCCCTGGGATTATTTTCTATGAATGATACTTAAAAGTTCCCTTCCCCAAACAGCAACCATTACAACAACAACAATTCCAGGGTAAACATAGCAGTCTCCTTCCATGTGTATCCCTGAAGATGCCAGTTAATGTTCTAAGATCTCTCGTTTCCTTCTGTCTGAAATTTCAAACACCCAGAACCAAGATGCTATGCTCATCCCAGAGACTCATTTTAAAAATTATTTCAATGAAACATTGGTACATCAGAATAAGTGCTAACACATGCACTAATAGACCACAGTGTCATTACTGCTCACTTTCTCTTTTACATTGAGTCCTCCACCTGCCATCACACAGAGACACTTATTTGTGGACTTTTTTCCCACACGGCCAAGGCCATTGTGCATTTTGTGCCCCACACCAGACACCAGTGGAGACAAACTGGAGATGATGTTTAACATGGGTTTTGCAAACTTGAGATGATGTTTAACGTGGGTTTTGTTCAACGACCATATTTTCTGACTTATTACACTGAAAAAAAATGCATCTTTTTCCCCAAATTGTGCATTGGTCAGGTGATCTATCTAGATGAGACATCTTTTTCTAATTCATGTGAAGTGACATGAGATTTTGTACCTGAGGAAAACAGGGCACTGCTCACTTCTGCCAGCAGACACTATTAGGCAGAATTGATGCAGCTGTTAAAATTGAATGAAAGCAAACCAGAATATTCCAGAGGTGTACTAAATTTTTGCTAAGATGTAAATAGGTTAAACAACATACTCAGACTCCCCCCTCCCACCCACCAAAGCTACAATAGGGAAAGTCATGAGAAATTTTGCATTTTATTAGTGGCAATAAATTGCTATGGAAAAAGTGAATGCTTCAGCCTGGCATTTGTCCACTTTGGTTTTATGTTTAGGTAGAGGGAGTGAGCACTCACCTCTCCCCCACTTTAAGTCATGGCCTCATTATAGATGATCAGATTCTCTTCATCCAAGACCTTGTACCCCACTCTAATTTTATAATATCTTCTTTGATATGACTCTCCATTATGTCATGAATATTTTACACTATGCATTATTAGAACGAATGAATGGACATAGGTGAACCCCATTAGTGTTGACGCCCTGACACATAATAGCACCTGAGGTTAGACACCCTTCTAGGCTGTTTCTCAGGTCAGAGTAGCAGTGTTCATTCTTGATTACTTTACCTATCACAGGATTTCTTTCATATTTATGTACAAAAAACATCCTGGAATATCCTGAAGATTTGGCTTATTTTTATTTTAGGGATACTGTATAACTCTGGAGATTTCTCAGCTTAGAACTAGATTTAGGGACCATTGTTTTGAACATGATGACACACCTTTTTGTCTAGTAAGACTTTTCCTGATTCACATTAATCTTCTTCCTTTACTCCTATTTTTTCCTATAGGAGAATTGAGCACCGTGTTTTAAAGACATTTTAATTCCTTTAAATTCTCATATGAAATAAGATGCAAATAAATGAGTAAATTCAAAAGCTATATTTATTTCACAAATATTTTCAATAACTTTGCAAAAGAAAATATATTGCAGTGACAACATATACCTCTGAGTAAGAGATTAAATAACACATTCATCTTTAGTATTAAAATGCTCAGAAAAGTTTTAATCTCACATATATAAGCAGTAGAGCAAGTAAACCTCTTCTATTAAAAGGCTTGCATTCTTAACACAGTATCATTTTGCTAAAGCCATTTTTGTGTACTCTATTAATTTCTTTAGTTCTTTACATAATATTTTAATTAAAAATAAAATGATCTGCATTCCAAAACATGCAGCCATTTTTAACTTTTCCTTTTCTCTCTCTGATGTCATTCTTTTCTGCATAAGTTTAGCTTTGAGCCTAAACCACAAGAGAAACAGTGAAATTATATCCCGTGTTCTCTCTTCTCTAGTATGGCTTGTGCTCAGACCTAAATTAGATCAAATTTCAAAGAAATATTTTTATCATTTATATACTCATTTAATAAAGAAATAAACATGGCTTTCGGAGATTAAGAAGTGGGATTTATCACTGTCAATTTTAAAGAGTGAATATAAATGATGTCTGTAGTTACTTATATGCCACAATTGGTTTAAATCAGCTTTGCCAACAGGCATGTGCTCAGACTAAAGGATGAGGCTGTCCCATAGGTATAGCCAAATCTATGACAGATTCTACTTTCTTGAAATTTTAGAAGAATAAAATATCTCCCATTTAATCATTGGCCCTCTGGTATGCCTCCCATATGGTCTACTGGACCAGAGAGCTTTCAATTAATCAGTCCATGGTCACAGTGGCCCCATAATAGACATGACACAGCCTGGGGGATATCTTACGAGCACGTGATAGAATCTTGGGAAGGTTCTTTGACCTATTTCAGGATGACTATTAGAAATGCTCACCCTAACTAACTTCTAGGAATATAGCACCTGAGCAATGATTTCTTCCACAGGACCAGGGGTTGTTCCTAGGAGTATTCTTTAAAACACATGATTCAAATTTTTCTGCAAATTAATCTATTGCTATCTAAGTATGTTCTGACCATTTGAACAAATATATCACAGACTTGTGGGCTTAAAAGCAAATTAAATATCTTTTTCATCTTTCAGAAAGCTGATACATCCAAAATTAAGGCACTGGTGTAGCTAGTGTCTGGGGAGGAGCCCCTTTCTTATTTGCCAAGGGCAGTTTCTTGTTATACCTCACATGGTGGCAGGGTCAAGGGAGTCCTCTGCAACCATTGTATGAGGTCACAACCCCTTTCCTGCCCTCATGATCCAATCAACTCTCAAAGGTCTTACCTTTATCTACCATCACAACAGAAATGGTTTCAACCTAAGAATTTGAAAAAACAAACTAACAAACAAACACACACAAAAAAAACCATAAACCTTATGTCTATAGCAATGGCTATAGGAATAAGGTGTTGACTGCAGCAATTTTCTTACCAAAGACATTTATATGAAAAGGAAGTTACAAAGGTGCATTTGGAAAAGGATAGATTAGAGATTGAAACTAATTAAAACAAAACAAACAAACAAACAAAGAAACTCCATTTCTTCTACTAACCCAGTACTCCTTGCACTCCAGCATGTGTCAGAAGCTCCTTTAGGACTTGTTAAAAAACACCAGATTACTGGTCCCCTACTCCCAGAATTTCTATTTCAATAGGTCCATGGAAGGCCTGAGAATATGCATGTCTAACAAGTACCAATGTGATGCTGCTGCTGCTCAATGTGGGAACAACATTTCAGATCTACTGTACTAACTAACCCACCATTTCACCACCCATTCTGGCTAGTATACTTTCCTGACTATGTGCATCTGCTCAGGAGCTTTGACCAGTATAAATCAGAAAAAAATCTCTCCAGAAATGAATGCTCATGATTTATTATGTTTAAAGAAGTCTTCAGATACCCTCTTGAAAAAAAAAAATATATATATATATGCCAGCCCAGACCCCCATTCTATGGCTTTTCATATATAATATTGTAGAAATAACTATTCAGCAGACAAAGAGTTCAGAAAATATCTCCCTTCAGCTCACCAAATTCATGTTCAATAGAACACTTTTCAAGCAACTTTAGCCTAAAATTAATGGTTAGAACTCTGTAAAATGTTTCAATTCACCAATTCTTTAAACTTTTATTTGACAAAGAATTCTTTTTCCAAATGAAATTTTGCCCAGAACACCAACTTATAAAACAGATTCTTGGCAGAATAGACATTATTTGTAGAATACCTGAAGTACCTGGAGAATCCTAATATTCCAACAAATACAGCTTGAAGCTCCATTTAATGCATAATAAACATGGACTGCTAGGATGGATGTTACTGCTAGAAGGCATCTTCAAGGTCTAATCTATACCCTTGTCTCAGGACCAGTGCTCCTTCCCTCACTCCTTTATAACAACGAATACAAGAGTACTCGTGGAAACTCAAGGGCAAGTTCATGTTCAGAAACCTCATCACTGATAGTATTTCTATATTCAGTATTTTAAAACAGACTGAATATGACAGTTTTATCAGCAATAGGAAGATCTCTTGTTTTCACTTCCAAGAACTAGTCTGTACATCTCATTTTTTACTTTTTCTTGGAAGAGAATTTGACCCACTGCTTTGTTAGTATTCTTTCCTTCTGAGTTTTGAAACTGTTTTAATTCCTGTGTCCCCTAAAAGAAATCTAATATGAAGAATTATGTCACATATCCCTCTTTGTTGGTGATTGTTACACGACTGCCGCTCTCTTTCCCAGCAGGAACACCTCTGGCAAATTACTTTCCACTTGGAGGTGGTGGTAAGGAGCAGATGTTGGATGCCACTTTTGCTTGTGACACTTTTGTTTACTAATTTGCAAAATTTGTTTTACCCCCCGCAGCTGTAAATGAAAAAGCCATAAAACTAAATGAAACTCTAGGAACTCAAGACAAGGCCCCTGAGAGAAATTTACAAGAGCTTCAGAAAGAGATAGATCAGATGATGAAAGAGCTGAGGAGGAAAAATCTGGATAAACAAAAGGAAGTTGCAGAAGATGAGTTGGTGTGAGTAGATCCTCTATTTCTTCATTTGATAAACTGAGCTTTTAAAATTATTTATAGATTTCTAAATTTCCATCACACATTTAAGCAGAGTATTATTTTTATTATGACCTGGAAATGTTTGCTATTTATTTATTTTTCATTTGGTTACTAAGGTTATACCTTACTTTGCTCTAAAGTGAATTAAAAGCATTTTTTTTCCTATTTTTATAAGCAATCAAATAAATGATTTTTTCCTGGTATTGACCTTTTTATAATTAGGTTAATGGATTTTCTTTATTAATAGCCTATATGAGGGGCTTTTAAACTATCAATATTTTTTTTTAGTAAGAATACTTTTGGATAAATAAAATTGTGTCTTAGCCAGACCATCCAAATACATTATTAGTTCAGGAAATTCAGGTAAGTCAAACCCAAGCAATTCCCAGATCACTCAGTTAAAAGAAAAAGAAATTTAGGTTGAAATCATAACATTACATTGGCATAACAAAAATAGAGTTCTGTTCATAGTTTCTAAGCAAATATGTCAATATTCATCCAGTATATTCCCGTTATAGAGAAAATGTCCCATTTTGGTGACGGGGGTGGGCTTTTTTGTTGCTGTTATGTGAAATAAATCATAGAACTCATTTCATCAGTCATGTTCTGTGAATTACATGAGGACCCCACCAAATGAAAATAATATCTTACTAATGAATTTCGAAGTTGGGATTTTCTTCTTTCTGTTTTAAATTATAAACTATGTGCCACTTTCAGGGGCCAGATTTCAATTGGATTTAGTACAGACTGAATCTGTCTCACATGCTTACGTTTCACGCTTTTTTATATTAGCATCTCTTGGTAACACAGTTTAATACCAATAAGTCCTGAGGCAGTGACATTATTGTCTGTGCTTGGGCTGGTTGGTTACAGAGCTGCAGAAGGCCTTTTGAAGAAAGTAAACAAGCTATTTGGAGAGTCCAGAGGCAAAAATGAACAATTGGAGAAGGATCTCAGGGAGAAACTGGCTGACCACAAGAACAAAGTTGATGATGCTTGGGACCTGCTGAGAGAAGCCACAAATAAAACCAGAGAAGTGAATCGCTTATCTGCTGCCAACCAAAAAATCATGACTGCTTTAGAGGTGAGTGTTAGGCGCTTTCAATAGACTCTCGGGGATGGGGAGTAGGGTGGCACAGTCAAGTTGATACACATTTACGACCATCAAGAATGAGAACTCTGAACAGAGACTACTAAGCAGAACAGAAAATGATCTTTCTCTCTCTCTCTCTCTCTCTCTCTCTCTCTCTCTCTCTCTCTGTGTGTGTGTGTATGTATGTATGTATGTATGTATATATGTGTTGGAGAGAAAAAGAGAGTGAGAGTCCTTAATGACTATTTTCCATTGAATCAATTAAAATTCAGATAACTTAGGCTATGGAATGTTTTTAAAGACAGTATGATACAGTGAAGAAGCTCTTTCCTGGGAGTTAGGGGACTTGGATCTCAATAATGAGTGCCACCAACTGTAAGACTGTACCAGTCAATTTATATCTCTGAGTATCAGATCTCTGACTCTTCCATGAGTGCATTATACTAGAGCATACCTAGAGTATTTTCAAATCCCAATGCCATATGATTTTGCAGTTCACCAACATAACCCACAAATTTGATTCAAAGATCTGGCTGCCAAAAATCAAAGAAGTCTCTACATTTTTCAAAGGAATCTGTGCACATGAGCAATAGCTCACTGAGAAACCAGAGCTGGAGAAAATCCTGGATTCCCCCTTTATTTGCACTGTGTTCCATGCAAATGATACTTTTAAAGGGACTGACAGGAGCAGATCAATTCTGGGTTATTTCCCCACCTTTCTCTCAAAGAGATCTAGAAATTCTAGGCAGCCCCTTTGCAGAGGCTTTCTCAAAATGTGCCTTGTTCTAGAACTAAAACAGATTCTTCCATTGTTTTCTTTTTATTTTTAAAAATTTCTTCTTGGGGCTGGGGATGTGGCTCAAGCAGTAGCGCGCTCGCCTGGCATGCGTGCAGCCCAGGTTCGACCCTCAGCACCACATACAAACAAAGATGTTGTGTCCGCCGAAAAACTAAAAAAATAAATAAAAATATTAAAATTCGCTCTCTCTCTCTCTCTCTCCCTCTCTCTCTCTCTCTATCTCTAAAAAAAAAAATAAAGCTAATAACTAATTTAAAAAAATTTCTTCTTTCTCTTAACATGATTAATCATTTTCCCTACAACTAAATTCAGTACATAGGATGGCACAATCCTGTGTTTGGTAAACTTTCTTCACAGAGACAAACCAACCTTAGCTGATTTTGAAGTATTTGACCCCCATAGATCTGAACAGCAGCAGAACTCCATCTCTACTATCATGGAATTCCATCTTCAAGGATAAAACAACACCCTGACATAGTATATGCTCTCAAAAAATGCTTGTTGAATGTCAGTGATGATTGGATTAACGAGCCTGGATTTTTTAAAAAAAATTCCACTAATGTTCCTTTGTGTTAAGAAGTAAAAGGATGAACTAAATTTTTTAAAAAGCAATTTATGGGTCCCTCCTCTAAGGTGTAGCTTTGTCATTCTTGTAGAAGACTGAGAAGGCTCACTTTTTTATAATTGATGTGTCTAATCTTAACCAATTTGTAGTCTCCTGACAAATTAGCAATATCCAAGAAAAAGCACCATCTGGAGAGGCTGGAGCCCAGGCTGCCGTCCTGTCAGAGGCTCCAGCATGACTCATCCTGCTTGGTGACACACCAGTGGTTCAACTTACCCAGAGGGGCACCTCTCCATTTTATGGCTACAGTTTAAGAAATTAAAATGACCTGTGTGGAGAGCATGATAAGCATTCGAGAAGTATTTCAAGAAGAGTTATAGTGGCACATAAATGGTGCTTTCAGCTCTTCCTCCCTTTTCCTTCCTCCCTTTGCATAGGCTTTTAGTGATGTTTAAAACTAAGAGCCATCATTCTTGGGTACCCCAAGAGACTCCTGTAGCTTATATAGTCAGTACTGAAATTCTATGTCATCCTTTCTGTCTTTTGTTTTATGTGCCACCATTAACTAAAGGCTTGTTTAAATATTTATCAGATAAAATAGATATTTACTAAATTAACATGAATAAAGTACAAATTATTTAAGGTTGCTTGTGTCTACCAAGGGTTTTGCCAAGCTACCTAAAAACATCACCTGGAAAGTCCATACACTACAATTGGGAATCTGGTTAGTCCACTCTTGTGTGTGGCCCAATGTCCATATCCTAAAATTCACTGGGTTTATTTGATGCTCATCCGGCTTGGGAACAGTGGTTGCACTGTACTCATTGGATTGAATAATGAGCTATTTTTAAAATAAACCTCCATTGTGTTAGTGTCTTCAATGAAGATGATATAATTAAAAGCCAACTTGGATGGTTTATATTTATTTTAAAGTGGTAGGCATGCATTTTTTATTATTAAAAACTTTTATTTTTTTTTAAATATTTATTTATTTAGTTAGTTATTGGCAGACACAACATCTTTGTTTGTATGTGGTGCTGAGGATCGAACCCGGGCCGCACGCATGACAGGCGAGCGCGCTACCACTTGAGCCACATCCCTTTTTTTTTTTTTTTTTAAATATAAACATTTTATTTTGTTTTTTAGTTGTAGATGGACACAATACCTTCATTTTATTTATTTTTGTATGGTGTCGGGAATTGAACCCAGTGCCTCACGCATGCTAGGCAAGTGCTCCACCACTGAGCCACAACTTAGGCCAGACTATTAAAAACTTTTATTAATTGAAATTTATTGTTATGTCCATGTACAAATATGCCACAATGAAACCTACTATTATGTATAAATATTATATACCAATAAAAAAACTCTTATCAAGCCCCTTACTATATTCAGGAAATATGCTGACCATAAAATTTATTGTAACAGCTCTCAGTCACCATAATGTGGTCCTCAGAGTAATAGTATTAACATCAGCTAGAAATGGGTCAAATATGTGATTTCTCATGCCACTATTAACTTGTGCTATCAACTCAGAAATTTTGAGGAATGGGGTGGGGGGTCCAGCAACCTGTTTTAAAAAATCCCTCCAGTGAATCAGATGCAGCCTTAAGTTTGAGAACCCAGATATAAAGAATAAACGCCATCTTTGATAACTGTCTAGTGGGAGATACACACAAGCAAACCACTTATACACTAAAGCAGAGATCATGGAGGTGAGCAAAGGGAGCCTCAGATGTCCCCAGGTTCTCAAGGGGCGTCAGAGAGGCTCTGATACTTGTGCCTAAAGGACAAGTGCTACTTAGTTGAAATAAAAAGGGAAAAGCATTACAGAAATAGGAAAAAGCATGAGCCAAGGCATGAAGAAAGAAGGGTTGGACATTTGAGAAAAAATTTGGTGCTTTGATAGAATTGGAATGAAACCTGAATGGGAGTGAATGTGTAGACAACCTCCAAAGATAGGCAGCCACCAGAGCTGGAGGTGCAGGAGATTGCGTTGCAAGACTAAGCCAGAGGGATGGGATTTTTATTCTGAAAACCAAAATATGGAGTCATGGCTTGAAATCACATTGGGGAAATTTGTGAAGCGTTGACATAAACTGGAGAATTGTCTTCGTATTGGAATAGTGTGAGTTTAGCCTAGGAAAGTGAGCTAGGAAATAGTTAAATGTCTGCCCCATTAAGCTGCTGTTGGTAACCAGGGTATTTGAAGTTGAATAGGAATGGCTCCTGGCCTCCTGGAACTTAGAAGCTCCTGAAAAAATTTATACATTTTATTCCCTCACTATGTGTAATATTGTGATTAATACTGACCGAGTCAGCAAAAGAGCTCCAAAAGTTATGGCACCATACAAAAAAAAAAAAATTTGAAAGAAAGGAGAAAACAGCATGCACGCAAGCTTGGAGCTCTGAAAGTGTAAGGTGATCTGAGAAATGTCAAGTGCAGCAGTGCAGCTCATTCATAAGCCACATAACAGTCTGCAACAGAAGATGGGTCTGGAAGTGGCATTTGGAGCCTGAACATAGAAAACTTTGAATGTAGACTACTAGAGGTGACAGGGTTAGAAGGGCATTTCTGGTGATGGAGAGAAAACTGCAGGGGCTGATGGGCAGAAAGAGATGAGATGAGCAGAAGAGTGAAGCAGAGGAATATGTTTTGAACCATCTGTCATAACCTTGCTGAAGAAGAGATTGCAAAGAAAAAAAAGAGTAAGTTGCTACCTAAAAGGTAAGACAGGAAGATAGCATTTGTTGGTTCCTGAAAAATCTACCCCCTACAACAACAGAAGACAGGGGGCTAGTGTTCAACTTGCAAAACTCTGGAAGGAATTAAGATCTAATTAGTATAAGAAGTTAAAAATAAGAATATAATCAACCTTGACATTCAAACAATGATTTAATAATTATGTTCATGGCATACTGAAGGATGATTCTCTCAATACATGGGTATTCCTTTTTGTTCCTTAAATACTCCATTTCTTATCTTAAGTATTTTATATCCTACATCATTCTCTGTCCATTTATTCTTTTTGTTTATTTTTTGGCATTCATTTCTTCATTACTTAAAAGGATACATTAATTCACTCATTCATTTTCTCCTTCCTGTGTTAGTTAGCTTTCTATTGCTGTGACAAAATACCTGAATTAAACAACTTCTGTTTTTCTTGGCTCAAAGTTTCAAAGGTTTCAATCCCTGCTTGGTGGGCTCAGTTGTTTTTAGGTTCTTGATGAGGCAAAACATTATGGCAGAGAGTGTATAATGGAGAAGTTATTCTTCATGGCAACCAAGAAGCAGAAAGAAAGAGAGAGACAGGGACTAGGGTCCCAATATCCCCTACAAAGTCATGCTTGCAGTGATCATACTCCCTTTCTCAGGCTTCACCTCCAATGGTTCCAAAGCCTGCCATTGGCTGGTGAACAAGCCTTCAACACATGGTCTTTGGGAGCATGTAGATTCAAACTGTACCACACCTCCAGATAAGCCACGAAGAACATGTCTTCTTTCTAACTCTATCATCAGAGTCTAAAGCAGCTCCTGGCACTAAAGCAAAACAGACATTTTTTCCCAGTGAATAAAATTTCGTAAAGCAAAGAAAAATAAATGTTGATCTCTATACTTTTATCAATATGTGGGAGCTCCAGATCTCTCTCTTTCTTTGTTTCAAAGCTAGATTTCATCAATGTCTAATTTGAAAATTAACCACATCTAAAATCTCTTTAACCTCTACAGGATTATTTCTGCCTTAGTATGACAAAGAACATATTTTGATCTTCATGGGACAATTGGCTCTTTAAAGTTGCTCAACTAGAGTTTTACAAAAGAAACTCATAATTTACTAAACCTAAAATGGGTATAGCTCTTCATTTAACCCACATGTGGAAATATTCTTCACCCTACATTGGTACAGCACTTAAAATTACCTTGACTCACTAATACAAACAAGCACTGTTGTGACCAAAAAAAGATTCTTGACTTTCTGCCCACAGTAGAACTTTAGATAAGTTAAAAACTGAAGACTATATTGATAGTTATGTAGCAAATGTCAGACTTTCAGAAGAAAAGATAGGTGGAAATCAGGGATGTAAGGAATGCCCCTGCATTTGTTATCTATGAAGAGGGGGTGAAAAATCAAAACTTACCCTGAATTAGCCAGAGATGAGAGTAGTTGAAAAAGCAAATGTCACTGGCAAAGTTTCAAGTCTCATTTTCATTTATTTAACTGAAACCATTTATTGAGGAAGTTCATCTAACTACTAGAGATAGTGATAAATAAGACTTTGTTTATAGGACTTGTAATAGTGAGGGAGGTAGTCACTAAACCAATAAACAAGCATGTGATATGGCCATAGAGTTTTGAAATGTGCGATGATGTGTAGTACATGGGTTTATGGTATATACGATCTGTGATATTGCGTGACACTTCCAATGTGTCATCCTTCATCTGAAACGTGCAGCTCAGGAGGCTGTGCCTTCTCATCAGTCCCAGCATAAGTATCTATGATACATTTCTATCTCTGATGTTCATTAAATAACCTATGCTTTTAGAAACCCCAGAAGAAGTAATCAAGCTAGTTTTTTTCTGCATAAAAACTAAAATAATCATCTGCATTTCTATGCTTTGTGGCCATCCTATTGTATATGATTCAGCTTAGTGAGTTCTAGGAAGAATAATGAAATAAAGTAATTACTACAATGGTTAACAATTACATAGTGTTACTCTGTGCTAAGCAGTGTTTTAAGCCAAGTCTTCCCAGATTTTACTAGGTATGTCAATCACTTGGGGTTCTCGTTAAAATGCAGGTTCTGAGTCAGTAGTTCCCCAGAAGGTATTGAGATTATGCATTTCTAACAAGCTTCCTGGTGATGCCCAGGCTACTAGTAAATGAGTAGCAAAGGACTAAATATTTTACATGAGGCTTAAGATTTCATAGCATTCAGAACTAGAATTCCATTCCAGCAATCTGTCCCTTGAATTCATCTTTTAATCACTGTGCCCTAATCTGTATATAATTATTGCAAGGAAGATGCATGCTATTTTAGATAGGTGGTTGGTAAGTGACCATAAGCAGAAAATGGAGGGAAGAAGCATGCCAGAGAACTTGATAACAGTACACAAGAGAGAGAAGTGCAAAGGCAAAGGCTTAGAGGCAGCTAGATATATGTACTGGGCACCATATTGAAGTGTTGGGAAGACACTAGGAAAAGAGGGTATGAAGTCAGCACTAACCCACTGCAAATAAGAAATGTGATTTCTATAGTAGGAGAGAGAGTTCTTTCATTACCCATGACCCAGGATCTATCTATCATTCAATAGATCAGTATTCAAATTTTTTTACACTATACTAACTGAACTGCATGACCCTTAAGTAAATCACTTAATGTCTTAGTCCACTTGGGATGCTATAACAAAATACCAAAACCCAAGTGGTTTATAAACAAAAGAAATGTATTCCTCATAGTTCTCATATTTATTCCTCATAGTCCATTTTTCTGGATTTCTGGAAATCAAAGATTGAGATGCTGATAGATTAGTGTCTGGAGAGAGCTTACTTTCTAGCTCACAAACAGTCTTTCCACTGTGTTTTCACAGATAGAAGGGTTAACAACCTCCCTTGGGTCTCATCTGTAAGAGCATTTATCCCACCTTTATGTTTTCTGCCTATGACCTAATCTCCTCCCAAAGGCCCAACCTCCTGATTCAAACACCTTGGAGATTAAGATTTTCACTTACAGACTTAGGGGGAACAAAAATATTCAGACAATAGCACCTAACTTGTTCAATTTTCCATTCATTTAAAAGATAAGCACAGGATACAGAGAGTTGAAAATCAATGGGAAAGCCTTGTAAACTGCCTGACACATATTGATATTGCAATACATGTAAAATACTAGTATTATTTATATAAAAACATAAATGGTCACGCTTACAATTTTAATTGATGCAGCTAAACCTAACTGTAAAATGGTGATTGGAAGAAAATGAATGAGTCAGAAGTATTTTTTTAAATGGTAAGCAAAAATATGCTCGAGCTGGAGAAATGGCAGTATTTTTCTCTCATTGATTTTCCTCTTCTAAACCAGGAATGAGTTTCATGTAGTTTTGAGACAAGCTGTAAGTTCCCAAGAAAAGTTAGTTTGTTCTCTTCTTATGAAACAGTCCATTAGGTTTATCCTTCCAGGTGATAGTTTCTCTTCTTGAAAAACATTGCCCCTAAGATCTCTTTTAAAGCTCCCTTCTTTGAATTTTACAGAATTCCCATAGAATAAACCTGCTTATGCTCATGCTTACAAAGAACTCATGTGTACATAGCTCTGGAATTCAGTGTGCCATTCCACTGTGATTTGGTGTACTATCGCATGTTCAGTAGTTCATATTCAGCACTTACAATGTTGTTAAATATGGATGTTTCATCTTGCTTTTAAAATAATTTTAATTCCTCAGCTACTACTATCTCATTTCGTTTCTTCGCTTGGATGCCTTCCTCAAATGGGAAGGAGAAATTACCTATTCAGGCTCTAAATAGAAAGACTTTCAGAGGACTAGCTAGGTAGCTTGTATCATTCTCATCTAGCCACGTTGTCAACAGGATGTACTTTGTTCGTGAAGCTTTTGTTCAGACAACTCAGGAGAGACAGGGATGCAGAGCTGGATAGGGTTTTAACCAAATGGTATTTTGATGTCTTGTTCTTCCCATACTATAGGAAAAGAAGGAGGCTGTTCAAAGTGGCAAACGACAAATTGAGAACACTTTAAAAGAAGGCAATGACATACTTGATGAAGCCAAACGACTTGCAGATGAAATCGGCTCAGTCATAGAAGTGAGTATTTGATAAAATCCAAAGTTAAAAGAGAGATGATTATGGTGCAGCCTCTCAGAAATGGGAAACAAGGAGATGTCTTAGTAATATAAGCAGATACTGACATTTATTTTCTCAAGGAGGGAAAATTATTTTTGTATTGTTCTACTATGATCATACCACCTATTGATAACAATTAGAGCTTTATCTCCTAATAGATATGGATGCTTATGCCATTACACAACCTGTGTTTTTATTTTTTTTTTTCCACAGTGAAATGTGGGCCATTCCTTGTTCCTAGGGCAGCCTTTAAAATTGCTTCAGTATTATATAGCACTAGTTAAAAGAGCAAAGTAAATCTACAAACAGACTTTTAACATGCTGTCTAATGCATTACCCAGTAATATATAGTAATAAAAATGCAAAATGGTTTAAAAGATCTTAATAACTGTCATTTATGCATTTGTTCCAATGAAAAAAAACATTTTTAAAAGGTGTATTCTTCTTGGTGTAAATTGGCTTCATAAAGTTTCTAATATTTTTATTAAATAATAACTTTTTTCCTCTTTTGACTAAGCTAGTACATTTTAAAGTTTCATAAAAAATTAAGTGTGTATAATTATGTCTCTTGGAAAAATTAGTAAATTCAAGGAGGCTTGGATTCACTTGATTAAAATGCCTTCTCTCCACTCTGCATATTAGTATGTTGAAGACATTCAGACTAAATTGCCACCAATGTCTGAGGAACTTAAAGATAAAATAGATGACCTCTCCCAAGAAATAAAGGACAGGAAGCTTGCTGAGAAGGTGTCCCAGGCTGAGAGCCACGCGGCTCAATTGAATGACTCATCTGCTGTACTTGATGGGTATGTCATTTGTTGTTAGAAATGCCAATGTACTGTGACACTTATCCAAAAGTTTTGACAAGCAGAAATGACAGAGAATCATTTTCAAATCTTGATTTCTACAATTATGAACAAAAGAGCTACATGGCCTTTCTATGGAACATCCTAATTAGAAGGGTGTAGGCAAAGCTCTACTGGAAAAGCATCAAAAGTCCAAGTTAAAAGTAGATTCATGCCTGACTTATTAGGAAGTGAGCATGGCCTTAGGCTACACTTAGAATATTATTTTTTGTTCTTTATTAGAAAGCACAGCAGTTGCCTTATTAGCATTTTAAATAATAATAATATATTAACATTTTCTGCTTCAAAATTTAGTTTTATATTCATAATAGAATAAAAAAAAATTGTTAAAAGATGCCTTTTGAAATGTAACCCTATACATAGCCTCTTTCTTGCTCATACAAATTCCAGGAAGATCCTACATACCCTGCAAAACAACAGCTTGCTATCAGGGGGATTGTTGCATGATTCAGGGAGAGAAGGGCAGAAGAAAAGGGTGTTTTTAACTTGCAATCAGCCTTCCAGGTGTAACTAACATTGTACTTCACCAACACTTTAGGATTGACAAAATAAATACAAGAGATATTGGCCCCCCAAATAATTTTCCCAAATAAATCTATATTTAATATACATCATACACAAGGATATGTTTCCATTCTTAGAACTTATTGTTACAAAGGAAAATACTATTGTTTGAAAATGCTGTGCACTGTGATTTTTTAAAAAAAAATAACATTTTTTTTTTTTGCCAATTTATGGTAAAGGGTTGAAGATAGAAAAGTGAGCCAGGAGTCAGCCAACTCAAGTTTTAAGTCCAGATTCCTCATTAGGGATATGTCTGTCATGTGACTTGAAGCAAGCCATTTAAACTTCTGAGATTTTTTTTATTCTCCCCTGGAAATGCACCTACCCCAGAAAGATTTTTTTTTTTTAGAAAATATAACAATATTTTCTTTGATTTTTGTTAGTTATTTCTGTATTTTTTAATTTTTTATTTGTTCTTTTTAGGTATACATGACAGTAGAATGTATTTTGGTATATTATACATACATGGAGTATAATTTATTTTAATTAGGGTCCTATTTTTGTGGTCATACATGATGTAGAGTTACCCTGGTCTTATATTTAAATAAAAGGATAGGAAGGTTATGTCTGATTAATTCTATTGTCCTTCGTATTTCCCTCTCCACTCCCTTTTCTTTGTTCTCACTTTCTTTTAAAATTATAATCTATTTATGTGTTTTTTAAAATGATTTGTTTTACTCAGTTACACATGACAGTACAATGATCTTGACATATCATACAGATGGGATATAATTTCTCATTTTTCTGAGTATACAGGTTGCAGAATCACATTGGCCATGCAGTCACATATATACACACAGTAATAATAATGTCTGTTTCATTCTACTATCCTTCCTATCTCCCCAACCCCTCCCCTCCCACCACTTCTGTCTACTTAATCTAGGGTAAAGCTATTCTTTTTTTTTCTCACATCTTCATACATGTATTTTGTATAACAATGAGGGTCTCCTTCCACCAAACATGCAATTCCCTTTCTCCTTCCCTTTCCCTCCCACCCCTCTTCCCTATGTAGAGGTAATCTTCTTCCCATGCTCTTCCTCTCTTCCCCATTTTGAGTCACCCCACCCCCTTATATCAGAGAAGACATTCAGGATTTGTAGGCTTTTTGAAGTATTCCAGCAATGGGGTGCAAGTTCTCTGAAACCTCTAGTTTGCTTCATAAATAACATGAAGGATTGTCTCACTGCACACGCATGCCTGGTGCACATGGTTGCAGAGGCTTTGGATGATGCTGCAGATGGTTTAAGAATGTTGGAGGTATTTCATAGCTGAATTGTTTAAGAATATGAATTTAAATTGAAAACTACAACACTGTAAGTAGATATGTCACTATGATTCACAATTACTGTCATTATTTTGAAGCCATGATTGTTATAACCAGGATGTTCCTTTATTTGCTTACTCACAACTCTGATGTTATTTTTTTGGGGGGGGGTTATTCCAACAGAATCCTTGATGAGGCTAAAAACATCTCCTTCAATGCCACTGCAGCCTTCAATGCTTACAGCAATATTAAAGACTATATTGATGAAGCTGAGAAA
This sequence comes from Marmota monax, assembly GCF_021218885.2. Taxonomy (NCBI): domain Eukaryota; kingdom Metazoa; phylum Chordata; class Mammalia; order Rodentia; family Sciuridae; genus Marmota; species Marmota monax. Next base: position 1,795,261 of record NW_026691988.1, read on the forward strand.
GTTGCCAAAGAAGCCAAAGGTCTTGCACAAGAAGCTACAAGACTGGTAAGAAACAAACAGGACCATTAGCCTTTTTGAATAGTTACTGAATTTTTTTCAAATTTGACTGAGCTCTAAAAACCCTAGTAAATTTGATTCCTGTCTTGAATTATTTTTTTGTAGGCTTCCTTTAAGTTTTCCTCAAAATAAATTCTCCGTGTGCAGAAATCTTTTCTCAGTCACCCACTGCTTATCACTGTTAGGGCCTTGAAATTATCACAAATGCCAAGCAGATTTGTACCACCAGCTCACAAAACAAAAACAAGCTAATAGAACACTCTAGATGGAGAAATCTCTCACCATTATTCCAAATATTTTCACTAAAAAAAGTACCTTGAAAATTAATAGCATTGCTTATAATCACATACAATAGTTGTATGTGAAGTCTGAACATCAAGTGCACTTTTTATAAAGCACATTGGATCAGATCTTTTTAATGTGTTTATAAAATTTTTATAAACTGAAAAGTCTTTAAGCTTTGGCTGCAGCCATTGCTCAAAATACATTTATATCTAATATTTTAGAGTTTTGAGGTTCCAAATTATATCACATTATTTGAGCATCTTCAATATAAACAAATCTTCATCCTTTATATGTAGAACTACATTTTCTAAATAACTTGCATAATAGAACTTGGTGATGATATTTTAAATAAAAAAGACATTACTTAGGAAGCATGCTGTTAGCTAAAATTGTTCAAAACTATCATTCATACAAAATTTCCAAACATCAGAAATTTGCTGGATGGGGGGCTGATTGGATATTTGATTATGAATGAAATATGGTGTTATGAAATAGCCTGGTATTATAAGAAATGGATCAATATTTGATTTTGCATTGAGCAAAAAATATTTTCTCAAATCTCTGAGATATTAGAGATAATTACCAGAATCTTAGAGATGTTATCCTGTGACCATAACGAAAACATGATATTCTATCAACAATTACTAACATTTTTTTCTTTTCTCTGAAATAAGCTGAACTAATTTTACATATCCTATTTGTTTCTTATTCATAATAGTGACACCCGTGTCAACTGATGATTTCTTTTCCTTTGTTCCTTCATTTTTGGAGGGCGAAGAGCTGGGGTTAAACTCATAGGTACTTTGTCACTGAGTTACATCCCTAGCCCTTTAATTTTTATTTTGTGGCAAGATATCACTAAGTTGCTTAGGACCTTGTTAAGTTGCTGAGGCTGACCTCGACATCGTGGTCCTCCTGTGTTAAGCTGCAGAGTTGCTGGAATTACAGACACACACCACCACAACTGTCTCCTTCTTCTTCATCTCCTGGCCACTATTGTTGTCTGAACCTTCCTGTCTCTACCTTTGTCTGGCTCTGTCTTTCTTACACACCTATCCACAGTGTTTCTTAATATCCTCTAGTCCTGAATTACATTTTTCAATTTGTTTCCATGCTTAACGAGATCTTTACTGGTAGCAACTATGAGAAAGTGAGAATTTATACTACCTATGTCAGTTAGAGCCCTGCAGAGAAACATACCTAGTAGGAGATGATGATGGTGATGATAGATAGATAGATAGATAGATGCATAGATAGATAGATAGATAGATAGATAGATAGATAGAGAATTATCTCACATGATTCTGGATGTGGAGAAGCCCCAGATTTGTCCATCTGGAAATCTAGCAAAGCCAGGAGTATAATTCAGTTCTAATTAAAAATCTTCAGAATCAAAGGAGCCAATGGTGTAAATCCCAGTATGAAGGTTAGAGAAGATGAGATGAGATGTTATAGCTCAGTCTATAATGCAAGAAAGAAGGGACTAGATTCCTCCTTCCTCCAGTTTTTGTCCCATTAAAGGTTTCAGTGGCTGGATGGTATACAACCACAGCAGAAAGGGCCATTTGTTTTACTGTCATCCAGAAACACCTTCCAAGACACTCCCAGTACTAGGGTTTGATCTGGACACTCACTGAAATTAACCATAATATTGACCGCAAGCCAAGTGCAGAATTTAATCTTCCTATGTATTCTCCAAATTCATATTTTCTCTCTTGCCATAATAACTCATATTTCTTGGGAGGCATGATTCTAAAAAATTTTTGGCAAGGTATTTCCCAGGCATTTTGAAGAATAATAATATAAAATACAAAAGAAAATGAGGGCAATGTGAAAGTAATATGTGTTGTCTTAGACACAGAAATAGTGAGTATAGTACAGTATAAACAAGATGTAAGCTTTATACAAATTGAATAAGGGAGGGGAAAACCTAGAAAAAAATATTATACAGGAGGAGAATATACCTAAAAATTAAGTAAGCTTAAATTGTTGACACTTGTATCCTCATAAATGTCTGAACTGGTCTTGTAGGTAACTTTTGGGGTTCATTTTCTAATATGAGTAAAAATCCATAGAAACCACAAAAGGAGTTTTTATGTTTGTTTGTTTTTTGCTTCAGGATCAAGTGTCTAAAGAATAAAGTGGATTTTTGAAAATTTACTCTTATGTGGCAGATCAGTGAGGGCAAAACTACTGATAGGAAGCACTTAACTACTACAAAATACACTTTATTCACTACACTGCCACAAAACACATTTCATTCACTGAAATACTACAAAATATACTTCAAAAGAAATGTCAACAAAATCAAAGAACATGGGGATTAAAGAGAAAAACATGAACCAAAAATAGTACATGTGCAAAAGTTTAGGTCAGAATTGTTAAGATCATGGTGATGATAATAATACATATAATTAAAAGTGAAAAAATAAATTCAAGAGACTAATTACATGGAAAATGAGGCATGTGGTCAGTTAAAAGTTTTTAAGGTCCTTCAGTTTGAGGAAGGAGAGTAAAAGCTGATTACCTTTCATATATATCAAATTATGTGTGTTATATATTGAGGATTGATATAAGAGAATGAAAATAATAGCATTAAAGTTCTCTAAGGAAACAGAACTGATGTACACAGCCACGCATCATTTAGCATTCTAGAAAGTGTGGTATTAGGTGATTTCCTTGTTTTGCAAACAACATGAAGTACACTAACCTGGTTAAAGATAGCTATGACATCACCTGCTGATGTAACCTTAAGGGACCACCATTGTAATGCAAGTCATCCTTGACCAAAGCATCACTGTGTGGCACATGACTATATATATATATATATATATATATATATATATATATATATATTAAAAAGCATTGGCTCACGTAATTATAGTACGTAACAAGTCTCCTTAGGCCAGGCTAATAGGCTAGAGACCTAGAAAAGAGTTAATGTTATAATCTTGAGTCCAAAGGCAGTCTGCATGTAGAATTTATTCTTCCTCAGGGTTCTCAGTGTTTTCTCTTACGATTACCCACACTATGGAGAGTAAACTGCTTTACTCAAAATCTACTGATGTAAGTGTTGAACTCCTTTTGTCCCATTATCCCAGATACAGAGCATCTGGAAAAACTTATATGATATATAATAAAATTATATAACATGAGCTTATATAATAATAAAGGAATGTATTACAATACAATATATATAATATACATAAGCTCTAGATTATGATTCCCAACCTATTTTAATGCACCTGTGTCAATTTTATTGAAATATTTGCAGAAGTGAAAACTTGGGACTTCATGAGTTAATCAAATCTGAAAAATCCATTCCTAGCAGCATCTATATTAGTAATGTTTGACCACAAACTGGGTACTGTAGTCTAGCCAAGCTGACACGTATAATTAACTATCACAAATAGCTACACATTTCATATAAGCAGAAAGAAAAACAATGTCTGAAGAGAAGGAACATTATCAATCAATTCCATGAAAAGTGAAAAATAGAAAAACAAACAGATCATGGTAAATATAAAATACAATAGAACTATCCAAATATAGAAGTCAGAATAATTATCATTAGTTACCACAAGAAATAACCCCTGAAATTTCAGAGGCTGGACACAATATAAGTTTGAGTCTCACATCACAACCCAAAGTGTGTCCTACAACTCTTGTCCCTCTTGTAGTCAACTACACCACACTGTGTAGCCTACAAGATTGTCCTGGCAGAGAAAGGGAAAGAAGAAAGAGACGTGCTAGCTCTCAGCATGTTGGCTTGTGTGGCTTGGCCTAGTCCATTGACCAAAATAAGCCACATGCCCCAAAATAACTGCAAAGGAGACTGGGAGCACTAGAAGGCATATTTGATGAGCGCCAACTGTCTCTGCTTCTGTTTGTCTTCATAATAAAATGCAAACAGACTAAAATTACCAATTGGGTCACCACAATTTTTATATTGGATTATAAAAGATTTGACAAAGGTGGTCAAAACTCTGCTGAGCCATGAAGGTACAGAAGGGTGGGAAATGAAGGGATGAGAAAAAATACATCAGGGAAACTAATAAGAAAGCTGGTACACCTCTATAAATAACAGTCAAATAGGCTTTATATCTTTAAAAAGGAGTTATTAGGGATAAAGAGAGTCATCATGATATAAGACAAAGAACTAGATATCAGGAAGATTTTAAATTTGTAAAACTAAAAGGTCATAACAACAAAGCATAATAATAAACAAAATAAACACATCAGAATGAGAAAATTGATGTGTCTCTAGTGAGAGATTTTCCTATATCTCTTATAAATTGAGAGGTAAAGAAAAGACATAAAAAGATATAGATCCGAAGAATACCACAAACCAGATGATTTAATGTCCTTGCAGAATTCTGTAACAATTAGATAACTAATTCTACATGCCCCAGTAGATACACTTCTCCTAAAACTTTAAAAACAAAACAATGCCAAAGGACCATGAACTGGAACACAAAGGATCAGCATATGCTAATGATCCAGTGGCACCTAGACTGTGATCACAGTGCAATAGAATTAGAAAATGATGTAAAATTATGGCCAAAAATTAGTTTTAAAATAAAAACACACTTAAAATTAATTCAGGAGTCAATGAATGAAAAATAATTTTAAATTACAGAATATTTAATAACAGAATGTAAGTATAATTCTACAAATGTATGGGTTGCAAATAAAGTGGTACCTCCAGGAAAATGTAGAGTTTAAAATGCGGATATTCAGACAGGATAAGTACTGAAACTAGTTACTAAGTTTCTGTTTCAGAAGTTTTAAGCCAGACATGGTGGTGTAGTCCTATAATCCCAGCAACTCAGGAGGCTGAGGCAGGAGGATCACAAGTTTGAGGCCAGTCTCTACATCAAAGCAAGGCTCTAAACAATTTAGTGAGATCCTGACTCAAAAGAAAAACTGAAAAGGTCTGGGGATATGGCTCAGTGGTAAAGTGCCTCTGGGTTCAATTGCCAGTACCAAAAAGAAGAAGGAGGAGGAGGGGGATAAATTTAAAAAGTATGATAGAACGAATATAAATAAAAGCAGAAATTAATGGTGCAGAAAAAAGCATTAGAGTTGACAAAACAGAAACCCAATTCTTAGAATAAACAGACAACTAAAAAGAGAAGACAAAAACAATAAGGCAAAGATAGCTGATACATATAAACAGCACTAGGAATGAAAAGGGGACCATACCTGTAGATACAGTGCAGATTTTTTAAAAAAATATGAATATACCAGAGTATGTGAACAATTTTATTCAAATGGATTTGTATACTTAGATGAAGTGGACAATAAATCTAGATTAAAATTGACTCAAAGTAGTAAGCCTGAGTAGAATGATAACCATTAAATGAATCAGATCAGTAGTTAATAATTTATCTACAACAAAACCACAAAGCCTACCAAAATGCTAAGGACCCATTATGCAAAACATTCCAAAGAACAGAAAAGAAGGATATGTTCCCTGGCTTGTTTTATGAGGCTGGTATGTGATCTTGATGGCAAAATTCCTTAGGGAACTGTATTGAAAAGAAAAACTGTGGGCCAGTCATTTAAATAAAGATGCAGGATGTTAAAATACTATCAATTTTAATCCAAACATGCACATTTTGAAGATCTGGACAAATACAGGAGAAAGTTGATACTTATCAGATTTAGAAGATAAAAAATACAGGTGTCTACATTAATGTCTGTTCTTATCAGTCTGCTTTAATTATTTCCTAGATAAATGTTTTAATGTAAATGAAATTAAGAATGGTTAGGAAATTAATTCTGCAAGATGGAACCTAAGGGGGAAAAATAAGAAAGGTGGGTCTACAATGGGTCTGTAAATGAAACAAGATTTTCGTCCTCTATACCAACAAGTCCCTAAATTTCCTTCTTTCATTTTTAAATTCATGGTGTATGCATGTTTTTGTTTCTTACATATTACAAAGAGAGACTGATGCTTTCAATCAACAATCCCCTGACCTAAATTTTCACTTCTGAAGTCACACACCCAAGAGCAACCATCTATCAAATTTTTCTTTTCTTTCTCTACTAGTAATATTATTACCATGCATCATGGATTTCATTAATGTGGAGGGCTATCTTTGCTGTGGTGAATGAGAGGTTCACTTAGAGCTTGTCACGTTGCTTTGTTCTCCTATCCATGTCCCAGTAGATATGCTTCACCACCCTTCACTGTTTCTTTTAAACTGATGTAAATTTACCTGCAGCTTTACATCTTGTTCCATAAATATGGATTTCACTTACAGAAGATGAAGTTACTTGTGGCCTCATCTTTCCCTCTAGCTCCCTTTCTTTCCTTTTCCCCTCAATCTCTACCCCTTTTACTTTAAGATTCTCATAGTCAGTGATATTCAAATTTCATCTGTAAGTGTGATTGTTCCAAGGCAATTTTTTTTAAACCACCCAGTTTGCTTAAAAAGGTTCCCCAGTTTCTGTTTGTTTGATTTTCAGTAGGGGAAGTGGATGGTTGGCTGTCTCTGCTTCTGTGCAAGAAGAAGGGGATAAAATAAATAACCCATATTGAATTATCTGCTTTTATTCTCATGACTGACTGATCCTCAACTTTGCTGCTGTTTCTGAAGCCTGGCCTGTTTCAGAGTCTTTGTACCTCCTTCCTGCCTTCTACCCTACTGTGCCATGTGTAGGCACAGTAACTGCTATAGATTGAGGAGCATTAAATATCTAAAGAGCTTCATTGGTATAAAGAAGAGAGTCCACCTGCAAAGGGAAGATTCCTCTATGGAGGTCATACACTTTCTTTGATCTACTTCTTTTTACTGTCTCATAGTTGTATTCCCCATTGATGTCTCCTGCAAAGTCACTACCTTTTACATAGTCTCTTGGTACAATCTACTGAAAATGATCAGTTCTTTGTTTAAAATTCATATTTTAAATTAAATAATCTATTTTTGAGAAACTCCTTGTTCTCTTACTGTATACATTACCTCCTCTGTGGGAGAAGTATAGTTGGGGGCTCCACTAGCCCATTCAATCATTGAGTGAGTTAGGAGAGGCATCTCAGCTTGATAGTAGGTACCAGGATACACAGCCTGGTGAGCAGCACCCTTAGCTCTGTTTGCACTGCTTCGTGTCTTTCCTTTTCCCAGAAACAAATGTATCCAGAATTAAATTTGAACTGACAATAGATTTCCCAGTTGAAAGAAGCATGAATAACCAAGAATGACCCTAGGTGTTTTACATACAGTATTATGTGATTTTCATATATACTGGGATACAGTAGGTGATCACTAAATGCAGGATGCATCCTCCTATCTCCAAACACTAATGCTAAACCTCTAGAATGGATGATAATTCAGACTAACACAACTAATAAAATATTTATATTACCACAAGATAGAGTTGAACAGTGAAGAAAATTTCAAAGAGAAAATAAAATTCCTTCTTTTTCTTATCTAATTTGAGATCGTGTCTGAACATCTGTTTCAAGGTAGATATCATGTAGAATTTTAAAAAATTGATCAGATTTAGGTTCAAGTAACATGCTTGAATATCCTACTCAAGTTGAGAGAAGAACCTGGCCAGTCAGAATTTAGGAATTAGGAGATCTGTCTCCATACTAAGCACATTTAAATAAGTAGTGAGCTGCCAGCTAACAGAATACCTTCTCAAGGATCACTGAGCAGCCTGTGTTGATTCATCCATTGGCATAGTTCCTATAGAAGTGCAGTTCCTAGAGTCTAGAACTTAATTTTAATTTATTTTTAATTGACAAATAAAATTTTCTACATTCATGGTATATAATGCATAGCATGTCTTTTGGTTAACAGCAATTCTAACAGGTATGAGGTGATAGCTCACAATTTTAATTTGCATTTCCTGATGATTAGTGATGTTGAGCATTTTTTCATGCATCTGCTGTATATTAATATGTCCTCTTTTGAGAAATGTTTATTCAGGTCCTCTGCCCATTTTTTAACCCAGTTATCTATTTTCTTTTTATTGAGTTTTTAAAAATTTATTATATATTTTGGAAATTAATACACACACCCTTTTTAGATGAGTGCTTTGCAAATATTTTCTCCAATTCACTAGGTTCCCTCTTCCTTGTAGATTGCTTCCTTTGCTGTACAGAAGCAGTTACACAAGCCTGAGTAATGTATAAAGAAAAAAAGGTTTATTTAGCTCACAACTTTGGAAGCTGACGTCCAAGTTTGGGGGGCACTATTGATTGTATTTCTGATGTGGACCCACTTGGCTACATCACATCAGGCTTTCAGCATCTTGGCAGAAGCATGTGTGAGAGGGAAATATCACATGGTAAAACAGGAAGCCAGAGAGGCTGATGAGGGGCCAGCCTTATTTTTTTTATGACAACTCTTTTGTAATAATTTACCAAGATCCGGAAAATAGCAAATCAATTCCTTCTACAGGTAGCATTATCAGTGATGTCATTACTTCTTAATAAGCCCCACATCTTGAAAGTCCAATCAACTCTGGAGACCAAGGTTCTAATGCATGAACCTTTGGAGGACAAACTACATCTGAACCATGGATAATCTATTTTGAAATGATGTGAGATAAGGCCTAAGTTCATTGTTTTGCATATAGATATCAAGTTATGCCAGCATCATTTATGGAACAGTCTGCCCTTCCCCAATTGTGTGTTCTTGGCTCCTTTATTAAAAATCCATTGACCTTAAGCATGCAAACTCTCTGGGCTTTCTATTTTGTTCCATTAGTCTATTTATCTAATTTTATGTCAGTGTCATGCTGTAAGATTACTATAGCTTCATCATATACTTTGAGACCAGGAAGTGCAATGCACAGCTTTGTTGAGGATTTCTTTGGTCATTTGGAGTCTTTTGTATTTTCATATGGACTTTAGAATTGTTTTTCCTACTTCTGTGAAAATTGTTTGGAATCTTGATAGGGATTGCTTTGAATCAGGAAATTACTTTGTGTGATATGGACATTTTCTGATATCTTTCTATTTATTTGTGTCTCCCTTGGTTTCTTTCATCAATGTTTTATATTTTTTAGCATACAGGTCTTCCCTTCATTGATTAAATGTATTCCTAAGTTTTTCTCATTCCTTTTGTACCTATTATAAATAGAATTGTATCATTGACTTCTTTTTCATATAGTTTGAGTTTGTTGTTAGTATAGAGAAACACAATTTTCAAAAAAATTCAATTTACAGATAACATCCTATGGTTTTATCATTACATGATTTCTTGAAGTGTACACACAATGTGTAATGGGTAAATATAGTTAATTAATAAATGAATCTACCTCATATAGTTATCATTTTTGTGGTGGGAGCACATAGCATCCAATCTCCACATTTTTTTTTTCAAGAACACAATGTATCCTCCTTAACTTCAACCACCTCGATGTATCATAGGTGGATTTATTCACCCTACAAAACTGTAATTATAGATCCTTTCACCAACATCTCTTCAACCAACCCCATCAACAACAACAACCACCTTCACCTCTGGTAGCCAGCAGTCTACTGTCTACTTCTGTGAGATCAACTCTTTAGATTGCACATATGGAGGAGATCATGCAGAATTTGTCTTTCTGTATCTGACCTAACATAATATCCTTCATGTTCATCTATGTTCTCAAGATGTCAGGATTTCCTTATTTTTAATGGCTGACTGGTATTTGATTGGAAAGAAATACTACTGGTTTCGGTAACGATTTTATATTTTGCAACTTAAGAATTTAATTTTTATGTGAGTTAACATTCAATCTCCAATTACATAATTTCTTACTTTTCATCAATGCAGTTATGGTATGTATAATAGGATCTTTTGAACTATTTATTAATGTGAGGTGTTAAACATGATCATATTTTGAATTTTCTCTTTAAAATTTTTTAAAGCATGTATTCATTTTAATTAATGTGTAAATAGCATTATGAAATATATAGGGTAATCAGAGATGGATAGAATTCGTTACTACCCTTAGGCAAGTAGTTACCATTTATGTATTTATTACTTGTCTTGATAATAAAAGACAATACTTTTCCAACTTTTATCTATATTAGTCATTATTTTTCCTTTCTTCCTATTTTTACTTTTTCTTTTATTATTTATTTTCTTTTAATATTATTCTTTTCCCTAATAATTTCTTCTTCTACTTTGTTATTAGTTTTTGAATATTTAGCAAGGTTATTTTGATACCACTACTATTGGTCAGTAAATCCTAAAGTAAAACACTGAATATTATGATATTATGAGTAAAGATTAAGGCATTTCTAAAGAGAAGTTAATTAAAAATATGATCACATAGTATCTTCTCTATGTCTTATTTAAATTTCCTTTTTGTAAAAGTACTAGTAAAGTTTGAGGTTTTTATTTTCAACACAAAAGACAGGGAAAATATTAGAATATCTATTGCATTCAAAGTTCCCGTAAAGTATGGTGTCTGCCAATTTCTAAACTTTACTCACATTTACCTTGCATTTTATTCTGTCAACTTTTACATAGTAGTCACTCACACAGTAATTTTAGCTTCTAATTAATATCTGTAATTATTGGAATATACATTTTATACCAGTGTAGTGTTAATGGGAAAATGATATAAAGCCATAAGTGATATGACAATCAAATTTGTCACCAAAACGGGTGAGCACTTTTCTTCTGCATCAGCAAGTCACCTCTCTGAGAACTAAATGATTCCCACAATAGTAAGTACAAAAGAATCAATCAGAATCTAACCTGTGTAGAAAAATAATGAATCAGTATGAAAATAGTACTCATTAAGCTTTCTTGACTTTAGTAATTTGCGTTGTACCTGCTAGACTCATTTCAGTCAATAATTAAATAACAATCTATTGAAAGCAGAGAAGTGAATCCTATTTTATGGCCCAACATTAGATGCATTTAAAACTTCAGGGAATAAAATGTTTAAAATTAAAAGATTTTTGTCATCAGTTAGAAACAAACTCTTGGGGATGATGCTTTAATGCAATGTAAATGTGAACTAATTTTCATCAAAGCAGCAATGTTCTTGATGCTGTTCTAACTACTAGTTAGGAATTTCACCTATAGATGGAATGATCAGGTGGTGAGACTGCTCATTCAGTTTGATACTGGAAAGAAAATACTATTAAACTTCTTCATAGTCTTTTTTTCAAATTCAAGGCCCTTGTATTATCTGCCCACCCATCTTCTAATGGCCATTTATGAGCCCAGTCCCTGCCCTGTTGCAACAGGTTAGTGGCACCCATAGGTGCAGAGTTATGGCTATTATACTGTAATTGGGAAAGACCACTTCTTAGTTATATATTTTTAAATCTTTCTTTGAGTATTTTTCTTAGTTTTTACATCAAGCTAAAAATTCAGAGTCACAAACTGAATTTTCATGAGCAATTTGGGGGTTTTCTTATTTCATCTCAGTTTTCTTTGTGTGCTCAGTCGCTTTCAGTCTTCCACAGACTTATCTAATTCTTCTACAATCCTAGGATGCACTATTTAATACCAGAATTCTACAGTGTTTCAAAAGATCTCTGGCCAAGGCCATCTCTTTGGGTCATTTCTTGACTCCCTATTCTACTTTAGGAACCTATAAAACATACATATGTTTCATTAAAAAGCTTTCAAAATTGATGCAGTGATTTTCTTATTTTAAAACTCTTTGTGATCTTTACAATTATTTTACCTAAGTTCATGTCCACTATCTAAAAAACAGGAAATAAAGAGGAAGGGAATGTAAAGTTGTGCACAAGCCCACAAATAATTACTATATCACACCATAATCTCTCAAAAATTACTTTTATAATATTGTTATATGCACATTTTCCTATGCAAATAATTTTTGCACAAATAAGTGATGTTTGCATAATGTTTTTGCAACTTGAATAGATCAATTAATATCAATTAATATGAAAACAGTACTCATTAAGTTTTCTTTTTTAGAACATTTTTAAAGGTTCTCAAAAATTATCTTTTTAAAATGCATATAGGACTAGACTTCACACAATATTCTCAGAATTTATTATAGTAAGAACATTACCCATGATTTTTAATAGTAGTCAGATGCACTAAAATGTAAATTATCTCTAATACATACTTTATATAAACACATTGCAACTAATCACCAACCTCACATATTTTGAAGTTCTCTTTATTGCAAAATTTAAATTTAAAATCATTTAGTTAACATATTATCTTGGTACATTAATCCACTCTGGAAATGTATAAGAACTTGACTTATGAATAAGTTATTTTATAAAAATAGCATAATGGAACATGTAATAACCATTCTGATGAATTATCAGTTACTACTTCCCTTAAAACTAAACAAAAACAAATATTTTCATACCTTCTTAAATCCAATTCTTACAATTGAACTTAGATAATTTATCTCTAATAAAGAAGTTATGTGAGTAACATTATAAAAGTAGAAAGCACAATAAATAACATTTAAAATTGCTTGTTTAGAAAGTAACTCACTGGATGCAGGTTTACCAGCCCAACAAATTGTAACTTACCTTCAATACTCAACTACACATCTCTCTCACATCTCATACACATCTCATAATAGAACCTCCGGATAGCCAAAAACTTTGAAATTTCTCTGCTCCCATAATGATTTGATCATTTTTCTTTGAAAGTGACTTTTTCATTGGTCTTTCCCCACCACTCCAATTCTATCCAGGAAAGCATAATCTTTCCATTTTGAATACTCAGAGCTTACTCTGGTGGTTGAAACATCTAAAAATTTTCATTGAGGAAATTAATAAATTCATTCATCTATTAATCAGCAACATTATTTTTTAATAAGAGCCACTGTGAATATTTAACCAATAGTAGGAAGAAGAAAACTTACACATATCAAAATGCAATTAAGTGCCAAACCCTCCATTATATCTTTAGACTTTGTCATTTCGTTTTTTTCTATGTTTTCTACTCTGTCTTAAATTATTTCACATTTTCCTAGATAAGTATGAGCTAATTATACATGCAGAAACTTACATACATTAATAATAAATTCTACTTTGCATGACATAATAAATGTATAATTTGTATGTGTACATATTTATGCATATATAGAGTACTGAAGACTTATTTATGAAAATATAACCTCTAAAAAGCAAGAAACAAAATATCTTGCAACTCTAAGAATCTCATTTATATTTCACATATGCTGTAGACACAGCTCAGAAATTCAGATGTGATGCTTATGAATATGTATGAAGAATAATTAGTTTGGAAAATGCTGCTTCATCACCTGTCTTGATTCTGTTGATGTGCTTCAGTAACTTACTAAGCAATGTTGGAGGAAAGTCTCTCCAAATTCCAATGAGTCAAAACCGTTCTGTTCATCCATGAGATGTTAGTATTTCCATTCCCTTATCCTATGAAACGCCTGTCTTTTAAACCTGGATTGTTGGCAGATTGCTTATAACTGACAGTTGTATGCCATCGGCTCTTTATTTTATTATTTTGGAGTGTGCCTGGAAACATTGAAGACTGACTCTCAAATCCAAACTTTTCAATTCCACAGGTCTTGTCTGTGTTTATTACTCTTGTCTTCCTAGCCTATACTATTACAATAGCCAACCGAAGGCTCCTTCTTTCCCAGGCAGCTACCCAATTTATCTTCTGGAGTGGAACTTTGATTGAAATCACCTACTCTGAAATTTTTAATAGCTCTGAATTGTTCATTGCCCATATTGCTTAGTCTGACATTCAAACCTTCTAGAAATTATGACCCACCTAATATTTTTATTTCTCCAAACTGTCCTCCACAAACTATAGCCTGATGGGATTGAAATATTTATTTCCCCCAACCACACATCAAAACTTTTTAACCCTTTGTCTTTCCTTATAGTATTTCTCCTCTGTTTCCTACACTTTTAAATATCTATCTCCTTGTCTCTTAGCAAGGAATGGTTCACTAAAGATACAGGAAGAAATCACTGGCTTCCTAAAAAGCAGGAAAGATAAGATGCCTGGAAGCAGAAAAATGAGAAATATTCCAAAATGAAAAAAGATAGAAAATAGCAGTGGGGATGCTTTTCAATAAATAATCTTCAGTCAGAAATCAGTCTCATTGCTGGATGAAGATGCAAGGATTCAATGGAAGATGAATAAGTTAATAATTATCCGTACAGACTAGTATTAGAAAACTCAGAAAGGTTTCCAAAGAGGGATCTCACAAATAAAAGAGGTGAAAGTACTAAAACCTCTGCAGATAATAAAAATATTAGAAAAGTATTGTAAATAATTTTATGCTAATAATTCAACAATTTGAATGAAATGAACAAACTCTTTAAAAATCTTAAACTACCAAAACTCATCCACAAATGAACAAATAATCTGAATATACATAACATACATAAAATATATATTATAGAATTAAATTTGTAGTTAAAAACCTTCATACTCACACATATGCACAATCTCAGTCCCAGTTACTCCACTTGAGAATTTCATGAAACTTTCATCAAAGAAATACTAAATTTTTCTAGAAAATTGAAGAGGATAAAATATGTCCTCTTACCCCATTCTATGATATCAATGCCAGGTAAGTATATTACAAGAAAATTATAAACTAATATCCTTCATATTCAAACATTTTTGATAAAGCTATAACAAATCTGAGCCGTTTTTAAAGGATCATACAATATTTCTGAGATTAATCCCAGGAATGTGCAATGAAGATTTGTAAATCAATCTATATAATTACCACATTAAAAAGCTAAAGAAGGAAATCATAGAATCACCTTAATAGAGGCAGGAAAAGTGACAAAAATCCAACATCTCTGCATATTAAAGTTTTAATTTTAGAAGTAAATTTTTCTCCCTGTTATCTATGAAGTATATTATTTTTTAAAAACCCTACATTAACATCATACCTAATGGTGAAAGACTGAATGCTTTGTTCTTAAGATCAGGAAAAGGAATGGATATCTGTTCTCTTCACTTTCATTTAATGTTGTATTGGAAATGCTAGCCAATGCAATCAGCAAGAAAAAGGAAATAAAAGGCTTCCAGATTGAAAGCAAAGTACAACTGCCTTGACTCACAAGAGGTATGGCAGTCAAAGCATAATAATCCATGGGATCTATAAAACGTTACTAGAACTGATAAGCAAGTTTACCAGTATTATAGGCTATGGCATAAATATGTGAAAATTGATCATTTGCATAGGCTGTCAAAGAGAAACTTGAAGTTGAAAATAAATTAATACAATTTACAATAGCATAAAGAATATGAAATAGGTATAAATTTGATAAAAAATTCAAAAAAACCTATACACAGAATATTACTGAAATAAATTAAAAACATCTATATAAGTAAAGAGAAAATTATCATGTTCATGGATCAGAAGATCCAATATTCTTATAGTGCCATGGATCAGAAGATCCAATATTCTTATAGTGCTAATTTTATATAAATTGATATATACATTCAATGAAAGCTGAATGAGATCCTAGAAACCTATTTAAAGAAATTTATAATCAATATGAAATAAAAAGGAAAAAAAATGGAAGAGTTATATTATCAGGGTTTAATAATTTCTATAAAGCTATGGTAATTAAACAGTGTGGTGTTGTTATCAATATTGAGTAATAATTGATCATTAGAACAAAATAACCTAGAAATAGATCCTAACATACATCAAATGATTCCTGACAAAGATACAAAAGCAATTCAATGTTTTCTAATGAATGCAACTATAAGAATTAGATATGGATTGTAGTACCATATCTTATACCATTTTTCAAAACTAACTCAGAAATAGATCATAGATCTAAATATATAGCATAAAAATATAAAACATCTGAAAGAAAATATAAGTAAAATATTTATGATCTTGGGCAAAGATTATTAGATATAACATAAAAGACTAACCCTTAACTGGAAAAATTTGCTAAATTAATCTTCATTAAAATTGAGTACTTCCCCTTCAAAATCTATTTTGAAGCCAGGTGCAGTGGCACATGCCTGTAATCTCAGCAGCTTGGGAGGCTGAGGCAGGAGAATTGCAAGTTCAAAGCCAATCTCAACATAAGTGAGGCAATTCAGTGAGACCCTGTCTCTAAATAAAGTACAAAATAGGGCTGGGGATATGGCTCAGTGGTCAAGTGCCCCTGAACCCTGAGTTCAATCCACAGTACCCAATAATAAATAGATAGATAAATAAATAAATAAATAAATAAATAAATAAATAAATAAAAATAAACAAAAAAAACTACTTTTAAGAAAATGAAAAGACAAATTCCAAATTAGGAGATGATATTTTTTAATTATGTGTCTGAAAAAAGACTTGTAATAAGGAAAAAAACCCAAAAATTGAACAGAAAAATTCTTAATAGATATTTCTCCTAAGAAGATAGCAAATAAGCACAAAAAGAAATACTCAACATTATTAGTCAACAGAAAAATGCAAATTATAACCAAATTGAAAGTCAAATTTTAGTCTATTTTTAAATTTTAAAAGATTGAGTGTTGGGGGTGTGGCTCAGTGGTAAAGTGCTTGCCTAGCACCTATGAGGCCCTGGGTTCGATTCTCAGTACCACATATAAATAAATTAAAAAAAAAAAAAAAAGATTGAGTGTATTGAGTCTTGGCCCAGCTGAGAACAAAAGAAACTTCTGTGTACTACTGGATAGAAATTTTAAATACTACAAACAATTTGGAAATCAGGTAGCTGTTTCATAAAAACTTAAATATACATCAACCATATGATCAAGTCATTCTACTAGTTGGTAGTCACTCTGAGAGTAATGAAAGTCTCTGTTTATACAAAGATTTGCACAAAAATGATTAGAAGTTCTATTTAGAATGGTGAAAGCTAAAGCAACTCAAATTTCCATTCAATAGTAAATGCATAAATGGATTGGGACACATCCATACGATGAAATACCACTTACACATACAAAAGGGATCAAATACTGACACACACACAACATGGACAATGCTAAAATTATACTGAGTGAAAAAAACCAGACCCCTCCCCCCAAAAAATGCAGTATATAAATCCTATAAGACACAAACTTACAGTGATTAAATTAAGACTAGTATTTTGTCTAGGAACATGGTGGGGAAGAGGAGAAGGGATAGAAGGAAAGGATTAAAAGAAATGATATTGTGTTCTCTACTTTGATTATAATAATGGTTTCATGGGTGTAGACATTTCAAAAATAAAATTGTAAATTCTAAATATGTGTAATTTATCTATCCAGTTTTAACTTAATCAACTGCTTAAAAGTATTGAAAAATAGAAAAATGCATATTGGTTACGACTGATAGGACTGATTATAGTCCATCAACAACTTCTCACAGTTCACTCAGTGATGATTGGGGTCTCTCTCTCTCTCTTTCTCTCTCTCTCTCTCTCTCTCTCTCTCTCTCTCTCTCTCTCTCTCTCATCTGTTGCCTTTAATTTTCTTTTTCACAGCAAATCAACTCTGTTTCCCTCAGTTAATGCCATGCCTCATTTTGCACATCCAAGATTAGCTTTAAAATTATGGTTTTTAAATGCTTGCCAGATGATGTTCTTATAAAAAGGCATTCACACTCCAAGAATGTTAGAAAAGCTGTTTTTTTTTTCCTTTTCTCTCTTTTTTTAAAAGTTTCATCTAACATTATGAATGACCCATATTCTTGATTATTCAGGAACATTGTCAACATTAGTTCTTTTATTACAATAATATTGTCATCCACTGAGAACTACCTTATCATATACACTTGACCCCTTTCCAAGTCGATTTGGATGCCTAAGCATTGAAAATTTTCCTCTTTACTTTTAAGAGTTTTTTTCTCTTTCTTCATCGTCAGATTGTCAGCTGTCATTTCTGCTGTTTTTACTGTGCCTATTTAGAGAATCTTCACTCCTTTGTAATTTCCTATCTTTGATCTGTTTTGATTCAGAAAACTTATAACCCACAGAGTAAAAATGATGTGTAAATTGGAGCAAATATAGAACATGAGTGGGTAATCTGAGGCTTCCTTTTTTGAGTAAAGTACATTGAATTTGTGCCATTAACTTTTACACTTATTTTTTTCCCCAAGATAATGACACTTTTTGACGTTACTATACCTAATTCCCAAGATAAAATGTGAAACTAAGAATTCCCATGAATGCAATGGGAAATACTGTCAATTTTCCATAGAATAATTTTCCAAGGTTGTATTTTTCTAGTACTGTGTACAATGTCTCTTTTTATTGATGCAGATGTTTCTAATATGCCCTTTTGTGGATATCAAGTCTGTCTTATGAGCAATATTTAAATGAAATCTGTTGGAATGATTCACTAAAATAAATTTGACCAGAGCAAAACCAAGCTCTGTAATCTTTTCCTATTTTAATTCCCAAGTAACATGACTGATAAAAACTGTTACTAAGGCACTACAGATGTCTTTGAAGAGCATTATGACTGGGATGACCTAAGTTCAGAATTATAACTTTAACAGTAAGCATTTAGTATTCTCCAGCCCTTCTTGTACCCTGAAATACTTTTTCTAGTTTAAAATATACACATAGGACCTTATTTGATTTATCTGTTGGTATAAATGTATTATGTAATGACTACAGAGGAGAAAACACTATTAAAATGGATAACTAGACAGTCAAGTGAAATGATCCTTTTCCTGTTCTATTATCTTTGTGTCACCTCGATTAATCTAACCCTCAACAAATACATCTTTGCTGGATGATTGTGATTCTGAGATTGTCATTTAGAAGGCTGTATTATGCCATGGTGATTTGAAATTTGTTTAAAAAGGAACCCAATAGTCCTTTTAAATTCAATACCCAGGGAATAAAAGTAATGCTCCCTACTCACCCCATATCTAGAGTAAAATGTGCTTAGGGATAAAGTGAATGGATGTCTTTAGTTCTTAATTTGCTTGGCTTCTGCAGCATTTAATACTACTGATCATTTATGTTCTTGTAACTCTGTCAGCCATGATGTGTTGGGGAAAATAATATCACATTCTCTCCGTTTCTCCTTATTGCCTCTGGAATACCAGCCCCACTTCTATACCTGCCACTTGAACATTTTTGTTCTAAGGATTTCTCTCTAGACCTTCTAATCTCCCAACAAGTAGTCTCTAGTCACCTACATGTGTTAATAAGTCACAATTATAAGTCTTTATCCCAGTAAGTAAACTCTGTATACTAACTGTCTTCTAGACATCTTGACTTTATCATGCTACATTACTAGATATTTTAAACCTCCTTTTCTGTCCACAGGCATCAGGTCCTCAAGGTTCATTGAAGGAAGATGCCAAAGTCTCTCTTCAAAAAAGCTTCAGGATTCTTAATGAAGCCAAGAAATTAGCAAATGATGTAAAAGGTTAGTGTGGCCAATGTTTTTGTTATATTCAGGTTAATTGCATTATCATTGATAGGATATTCTATGACCATATTGAAGAATGAAATTTTTCAGATTTCTTGAGCATTTTACAACCTGGACATTAAGCAAGTAAACTTTTTCACCAGTTTTACATTTTATAGTCTTCACATCTTATTTCACTGAATAATGCTTCATAATTTTTAAACCTAACTTCTATAGAATTGCTTCAACCCTAATTTCTATTGAATTGCTTCAACTATATCTCAAGTACAGTAACTTTTAGCATGATGAATTTTTAAGAGTGCCAACCCCACTTTGTTATGGCTTCAGAAAAGAAAGTCACAAAGGAATAGGTTGGGCAAACGTGATGTAAATATCTGTGAAATTTCCAGTGTTATTAGAGGGATCTGAACATTTTTCAAATCTTTTCAATATATTTTCATGTATTTTATTCTTAATACAGAAATCAAAAATGAAAAAAATGTCTACCCATATATTTTATATTTTGTGTTAAGAATATGTTATTTCACATGGCTATTGTCTATATAAGTTGGTATGCTTACTATTTCATTCAACTATCACCTGTTTCTCATCTGAATGGCCTTTTATTTATCTCTCCAGTCTCATCCCTTACAATTTTCTGGCTTTCATCCAACTTCCAAGCCTTCCTAAAGATTCAAAGCCCCTCTAAAACATGCTACCATTTTGAAACTTCATGCTTACACAGTGTTATTCCTTCTCCTTGGAATGACTCAACCCCATCCCTCTTTATCTATCCACTTTCTCTCAGATCTTTACAATATAGCTCAGATATCTTCTCCAGAAAACCTAGCAGCCTATCCATTTAGGTGCCCCTCTCTGACCATACTCTTCCTCATAGACTTGTCAAACTACTACAGTTATGAACCTTATTCCACCTTCTTCAGAAAAGGCATAGTGTTTTCTAAACTTTGAATTTCTTGTATATATCTCACTGAAGAGTTCAAATTGAGAAATAATTCCATATTTTTCACTAAAGGACTGATGTTGGTCTTTACTTATCCTAGAAAGAGAAGAAGTTTAATTTCTATTTGGCATGATTTCAACCAATAAAACTTGGTCTCCTATAGTAGCTGATACAGAATTACAAGATCTATCTCTCTTAGAGATGACACTTTCATAGTAAAATGCTTTGGACTATGTATCACAGATAAACTAAAGCTCCATATTTACATAATTTTGTGCAGATGATAGCTGTTATTACAAGAGTGAGTATAAACAACCAAAGTCTGTTTTCTAGTTAGACAAAAGACATCAGACCATTACTTTGTGTTCACTTCTTCTTATCTTGTACCCTTGCCCAGGACGAGCGCAGGTGAGTGAGATAAGTCATACAAGTCCAGGGACAGAACCTGTCTTTATTTAAGATTTTAATATTTGGTTCATTATGGTTCTTTCTGCATTAATTCTGATTTTTTATATATTATATTAAAATATTTCTGTCTTGCCTACTGAGTTTTGGGGTGTTGTTTTAAATTTCATAACAAAGTTTGTTGCCTTACACACCTGACCCTTCTCCCTGTCCTGCCCCTGCCTTGATTTCCCCACAAACATTGTGATGTTATAAAAATTAAGAAAGAATTCCATTTTTAGTGTTTGAAAAAGAAATCTAAGGACAGGGTGGCAGAAAGGGTTTGGAGACAGAAATGTTCATTAGTCTAAGTGTCGTTTTTTGTACTTCAGGTAGTACATTATTTAAAGTAATGAAAACCCACAAACTACTCAAGTAATAATTCCTCCAGAAAACCAAGCCAAGGCTATGACGGAGATGGGAATGTTTTCTTGCTACATTATGACATTCCCCTGATTTGTGGCCAATTACACAGGTTATAAAATGGCTGTTAATCAGGGAAATGCCATATATTACCACTAGGAACTGCTGAAATAGGCCCTACAGAGCAAAACTCCTGACAGCATCTATTAAAACAGAGATTTAGTCATTTCTCTCTCTATGGTGCCTGGAGTTACAAGGAATAAAAATGGTGGGGCCAGTATTCCTTCCATATTTCTAATTTGTTGCTTGGTTCAATTCAGTACAATTCAGTTAGTTCCTGAGGTTTAGTCATGAATGACTTACTGCTGCTCCCTGCCATTTTTCTGCTGTCCTTGCCTAGAGGGAGTCTGAACTTGCCAGGAGCAATTTGTTTTGCTTTTTTAATGTTTGAATATACATCTGTTAAAAGGAAATTTGCCCTTGTGTGTGTTTGAGCTTTGAAGCCGGTCTACACTACACTGATTGAATATCTGTGGAAACAAAAACCATTTTGTTGATGGATATGAGGCTATGCACAAATTGATGATTGAAAGAGAGGATGGATTAATACCACCAGGTGAATTAATACTACTTTATCAGTAAGCAAGAAGTATGGACAATAAAATATTTGAGGTGCTCATACAGGATGTACAGGGCAAGGAATGAAGTGGTGATGAATTAGGAGTCTGAGAATACTGTGATTTAAAAATTTTTAAATTATATACATTGTCTTACATAGAGCAACATTTCAAATTTATTTACTTCCTAATTTACCCCTAATTTTTGTTTTTGTCAAAGATAAAAGAAATTATATAATTACTTAAGAAATACTTATAAAAATTGGATAATACTCACATAAAATAAAAAGTTCTATTCCCAAGCCCAAGAATAATGAGTCAGTGCACTGCTTGTCCTGTGGTGCTGTCCAGCACACAGAGCAGTTCCACACATCACTCAAGTCATCAATGTTTGTCACTTTCTTTTTCTGCTATGGTCCTCCAACCACTTGGGCCTCCATCCAGATATGTGTATCAGAAGATTCTGCAGTCATGGATATAATGCACTTAAAATTATATACTCATTGAGATTCTTTGTTATTTTAGAAAAGGAATAAAAAGTAATATTGCAGTAGTTTTAAACCAAAGTATAGCGTAGGAGTTACATTTAATTAAAGCATTCTTATATTATTAAAAATGTAATTTTTCTGAATTCCCATGCTACCATTTACCTGAATCAGCCTAGCTGGCATGTCACAGAGACAAGATCATTTGTTCATTGATGACAATTTTACATGAAACTGATGAAATCAAACCTTGGTCTCCTGGCATGACATATTTCTTCATCTTTTCTCATTGAAATTACTGGTCCCTCATATATAATTTTGACTCCTTCTTTGGAGTGTGAACATCAAAAATCAAGAAAATGAAACCAGGATGGACTCAGGCTAGAGGGAAAATCAAAAAGTGGCAAAACAGGGATAAACATGGAGGGGCAGGAACTACTAGAAAGACCTTCTCAAAAATGAGACTCAGCTTGTGGTATTGCAAGAAGCAAACCCTCAGAACCATCCTCTGAATCCACTTAGGAAGAGACAAAGGTCTGCACAGTAAAAACGGGAATCAGAGGGATTGTTGTGTATTCAGAATCAGAACCTGGGCTTTTGGGGGAACCAGGTTGTAAGTAAATTTGTCTGAAACCAGGGTAAACAGAAATGCTTTCAAGGACCTGACAGATAACAAAAGAAATGGTAGGGCCTGTGTTAAACTAGAAAGTATTTTCATATATAACGACATTCAAATTTAAGTTCCTGACTGACCAAAATAGAACAAAATAAAAGCCTGCAGGGCCACAATCAGAAAGCAAATATAGGTTAACTGTGTCTGATTGTTTAGTTTCTTATTTTACTGACTGCAGAGGGAATTCCTTCTACCGCCACCTCCTAAGACTTTGGAGAGCATACAACCA
The DNA here is from genome assembly GCF_021218885.2 of Marmota monax. Classification (NCBI taxonomy): domain Eukaryota; kingdom Metazoa; phylum Chordata; class Mammalia; order Rodentia; family Sciuridae; genus Marmota; species Marmota monax. The sequence goes on from NW_026691988.1 coordinate 1,818,667, forward strand.
GAAAAGTACCCCTTCCCTCCATTCCTGAGGAGTCTACCATAGTCCTCTAATGGTAGGAAAAGCAGAAGCAATCAGTTGTAGCTGACAGTTTTAAGGGCCTGTCAACGTTGTGTTTATCTCAAACAAGACTTAATTTGCACTCTCTACTTCAAGGATCAATGTATATAGTGACATGTAAATAACTTTAAAATATTGCAAATAATAACATATTTATATACATGTATTTATGTATATTAATATTATTTAAGAGAGCAGGATTTTATAAGAAACAAAAATAAATCCTTCAGTTTTAAGGGAAATGTTTTCACCTACACCCCCACAAAAAAAGCAAAGAACTACACTAAGATGATGATGAGAAGTTCACTTGACATTTTATGCTTGGTTCAGAAAGCAAACTCTTTTATAAGAATGCTCAAGGAAGCAGAAGTTTCAATCTAATTCTCTTACAGAGGAACCATTAGAAATCTTGCCACTGACTCCTTTAGCCATGAGAACTAATTGGCAACTTAGCAAATTTAAATTTTGAAGGTTCCATATATCTAAGAAATTATAAAGTCATATAATATATATAAAATCATATGATCGTGTAATACATACATGTTTTATTTGTAATATGTAGCTTTAAAGTTAGTGTATTTTACATAGTATATTTTTATTTATGTTGAGTTGGTGTAATGGGCTTGATCAATATCAATGCTGGACAGACAAACTCCTCAGCTGGCTAAGATTAATGTGGTTAATATATCATTCTCTCTACTAAAATTACCTTCTAAGTAGTTATATGAAAGAAAAGTTTTAAAGCTTTAAATATGGGTTATTTAATTAAGTAAAAGTATAGTTAATCTATCTATTCAGGCCATGTTAAAAATTTAGAGGAAGATCAGAACATTACAGATTTTGTATTAACTTCCCTGGCCCACATTCCAATTTGGGATTTTAAATCATTGATAATTGTCTTTTTAAAAACCCTCAAAGAAAAAAATTAAAAAGATACAACCAAATTTAATTATGCATACCCCTTAACTTGACAGTGAACAATATTTTTGTAACAATGACTTGAATAGTAACCAAAAGGGCTGGGAGTATAGCTCAGTGTTAGAGTGTTGCCTGACATACACAGGGCACTGGGTTCAATCTCCAGCACTGTTAGAAAAAACAAAGACCGTTGAACAACTGCAATGTATGATACTTACATCCTCGTTAAGTATAATGACATGAAGAGAGTTATCTTATATATCTAGATATATATCTATATAGAGATATAGATAAGCTATATATTTAAAAATCAATAAATAACAATATCAACATATTTTATATAACTAACGTATATTCCAGCACGAATAGCTATAAGAATTTAAGATGAATGCTTTCAAGGAGACATACGTCTTAAAGACACTGACTGAGACAGCAAATTACTACTTTTATTGGAAGGCATTTGGGAAAACTTAGCTTTAAAACTTTATTTGTTGTTTTCTAAACATTACTTACTTTTAAAATATGTAAATTTAAAATAAAAGCAAAATACTCTACACGTTGAAAATTTCCATTGCCTCTGATGTTTCAATTACTCAAAAGTAGTCATTGAGGCAACTGAGCAGACCAATCTGGATAATGTATATTTTTGCATTGGAAGGGCCCCCTAAATTTTGCCCCAAACAGCAAGTTAGGAACCCTAAACAATTTCTATGTGGTAGCATATTTTTTCCTCACACCTTCCATAATAGATGGAGATGAGAAAAATGATAGAGGTTAAACAAACTGCCCCAGTCCATCAGGGGTATATAGTGGAGTCAGCAGTTTAATACAAAGTTTCATGGCTCCAAACCTGATATTTTAACCCATACTGGACAAAACTCTCGACTTCTACCATGGTTGAAAAGGTTAACATTCATGGTCCTACAGATGGTTGATAAATGAATGAGTGGGAGAATACTTGAGTGTAGGAATCACTCATTACCAGGATGGGTTAAATCAGTGTCTTCTCCATGACCTGGTACAGAGCCCAGGCCTATCCCAAACATTCTGCTTCAGAACTACAGACAGAAACACTGCAGAGATTAAAAAACATTATTCTCTAATTATCACAGGGCTTCTAGAACAAAAGATAAAGCATATTTAACAAAAAAGAGCTTGTATGGATTAAGTTTCTTCTGCAAAGAAATCTTTAAGAGAGATTATTCTTTCACCTTCAGAAGAGTGATAATGAGTCTGTGCAAATATTGTGGACATGAGAAAGCTCATTGCAAATGTCACCTAGTTGGCAGTTTGACAGTGGACTCCATTTAGCCAGACCATTCAAAACTAATAGCTGGTCCATGAATTTCACCCTTATGATTGGGGTATTCTCTCAGGATATTTATTTGTGCCCTGTACATGTGAATAGAAAATTAAAATTGTGTTTGAGGAACATAATTAGATGAAGTTTAAATAGGCAAATAGAACAGTTCTACTAAAATCCATGAAAATCAGTTAAAAGAGATAGATATGTTTTCTTAGGAAATGTAAACTTAAGTTCTGGACCAAGCAGTTTAAATGAAGAAAGTAAGCCATAAATATCATTAGTGAAAACTGGCCAAACACACCAGACTCTTATCAACACAACGTGAATGCATTGTCTCTTACTAACTACCTGTGATGAAGCTAGTACTTTCTCATTCACCCTTCAATTAATTTCTTATGTCAGTCATAGGAAAGGAAGCACTGTGTTCCTTCTATACAGATAAAAAGGCACAGAGATGACATTTGAACCCACATCTTCCAAATCCAGCCCTATAATGGTTTCATTGCACCATACTACTTCTTAATGACTGGCATCTAATAGAAGAAATTGCTAATGATCAAAGAAGTAATGTGTAATTTTTTTGAGTTTTTTTATTTGTTCTAATTAGTTATAAATAGAATAGAATGCATTTTGACACATCATATATAAATGGAATATAACTTTTCATTTTTCTGGTTGTACATGATGTAAAGTTAAACTGGTCATGTAATGATATATGCATATAGGGTCATATTTCCAGTTCATTTTATTATCCTTCCTATTCCCACACCCTTTAACTCTCCTCTGTCTAATCCAGAGTACCTCTATTCTTCCCTAGCCACCCCATCTTATTGTGAATTAGCATCCGCATATCAGAGAAAACATTCAGGCTTTTGTTTAGGGGGATTGACTTATTTTGCTTAGCATGATATTCTCTAGTTCCATTCATTTACCAGAAAATGTCATAATTTCATTCTTCTTTAAGGCTGAGTAATATGCCATTGTGTGTGTGTGTGTGTGTCTTACATTTTCTTTATCTATGCATCTGTTGAAGGGAACCTAGATTGGTTTCATAGTTTAGCTATTGTGAATTCAGCTGCTATAAACGTTGATGTGGCTACATCACCTTCATATGCTCATTTTAAGTCCTTTAGATATAAATCAAGGAGTGGGATAGCTGGGTCAAATGATGGTTCCATTCCTAGTTTTCTGAAGAATCTCCATACTGCTATCCAGAGTGTTTGTACCAATTTGCAGTCCCACCAGCAGTGTAGGAGTGTACTTTTCCCCCCACATCCTCAGCAACATTTGTTATTGCTTGTATTCTTGATAATTGCCATTCTGACTGGAATGAAATGAAATCTTAGTTTTATTCATATTTCCTAATTGCTAGAGGTGTTGAACATTTTTTCATATATTTGTTGATCGATTGTATTTTTTCTTCTGTGAAGTGTCTGTTCAGTTCCTTAGCCCATTTAGTAATTGGGTTATTTGTTGGTTGGTTGGTTGTTTTTTTTGATATCGTATATAGCATAGATCCGTGTCACCAGTTCTGATTTAACTGCACTGTGACTCATATTTACCACCATGCCAGGAACATGGCATATGAGTAAATGTTTATGGACAGTGAAAGTGACTTTGAACTCTAATGTTTTTCATTATAGGGATATGACTGCCTTGTAGTACTTCTGGTTGTGCATGAGAGGGAAATCATGTCATCAGACACATTCACAGTCTATCCTGGCTGCTCTGCTTCATCTCCTCCCTTGATTTATTAGCCTTATCTTTGCCACACCCATTTCTTAACTTTGTCTTCTGAAGGGTGATGATAGGGTAAGCATAGGAGAGCCAGAGCTAAAGAAGTACACATGTGTAGTCTTTGAGGTGTAGTGAATGAGGCCTTTAGAGAGAAGATGGACTGGCAGGGCTAGTGCTATTGCTGTTGTTTCAGCAAAAAATAAGGAGACAAAATCCTACAAAATGTAGCTGAAGATAATAAATTGAATTCTTTTCTTGCTCTCTAGAAATTGAAAGTAAAGAATTATGTTAGAATTTCTTTTAACTCTCAATAATTATGTTGCTTCAGTCATGTTAAAATTCAAACCAACCACAAGCATTCTTCCTTATATTTTTGAGTTATGAGTACACTGTATCTTATCTCTTTTCCCTTGAAACCAATACTGAAAGACTTCTTAATCTATTTTTTTTCTTTGCTGTAGGTTTTGTTAGTTTTCCATTTCAAAATCTATCATTCTTTTTTGTACACAACTTCTACCTACTCACCCAATGCTATTTCCAGAGCTACAAAATGTTTAGTCTTTCTATAAGAAGTACTAGAAACTACTTAAGAAATAAATGATCAGTGTAAGAAAAGATAAATTAAGAAAGAATCAGAGTCAGATCTCTAAGACATAAAAATCAGAATAGGGTCAGAACATATTCATTTTAATTTTCCAGCACAGAAAAAGATAAAAATTATTGCTTTGAAATTTGAAGGACAGCAGTAAAAATAATCTTCAGGTCATTCTCTCTTCTGAATAATTGGCCTGATTGTTCCACCAGCATTTGCTATCAGAATGCAGAAAATGGTATAAATTTGGTGATGCCCTTTAAATTGATGATTGTTCCCTGTATGTGAATATCTTGCTTGCCAGAGCATTTGAATACTTCATTATTTAAAAATCAAATCCAATCAAGAACCTGGGAATTGAAATTTCTACAGTTCTATGTCCGTAATTGATGAAGACTTCCAAGTTATTATTAAAAGAGCAGCCTTGTATTCTCAAGGAATTTGTGTAGAAATCACAGTCATAATCAGACTGCTTTATTTCCAAAAGTATACTTTTTGGTAATCTATCCAAAGATTTTATTTTAGAACAAGCAGTGAAAATAACAGAAGTATTAAGAGAGAGATGAATTGTGATTGACAGAGGAGAAAATTAAATCACTTGCAAAACATATTTAGAGGGACTAGAATTGGAAATAATAATACATTAGTGACTGAAACAGACATATTGATGTTTTAGAACCATATTTTGCCCTATTATTTTATGCTTTGTTTTTCTGTAATATCAAGTCTTTGGCAGGCATTTTAAACAACATTATGTACATACATTAGTATAATCTGTGATATAATCATGGTTATATGTGTAGTATGACAATGGTTTAATCAGTCTGCCTATAAACCCTTTGTGTGAAGTGGGATGTAGCTCTAATTAACATGTCTACTACTCTTCACATTCAGAACAGTGAGAGTTCAGAATCCTCTGTCTTCCTTCCCCTTTGCTGTTCCTCCTAGAGGAAGGACGGTAAAGGCCAGGATTATTACCCAGCTGCAAGTGGCCTGCCTGCCAGTGGAGCATCTCCGATGAACCAGATGCACTGCCTCTGGCAGGGGCGGGAGCACAATCATATCAAGACAGTCTGGTTCTATTCTGAGGAACATATCCTCTCCTGGTCTGCCCACTCTGGGTGCCAGAAAAGTGGTAAAAATAAGAGTCCTGGCATGGGCAGATAACACCAAGATGACAAATGGCATTCTTCCTCAATTCAGGTTGCTTAAGTATTTTTTTCTAAATAAATCAAGAGAAATATATGCACAGAGAAAATCATTTTATTAATACAGGCAATTATAAAATGAGTGGTTGTAGGACACTACAACCTCCTCCACCATTAAGTGTCTCAGTCCTTCATAGTTTCTATAAACTATGAGCACAGTCAATGGTTTTGGGTACATTCGTCACAACCTATCTCCCACCAACCACCATTTTCAGGAAAGGTGTTAAAGATCATTTTATACCCACATTTACTCTTCTAATTCTTGTTAAAGTTTGCTTCCTACGTACCATTGTAGGATATGCTGAACTAATATAGACAATACTCTAATAGTGGGAATTTAAAATTCTTTTTTTTTTTTGCTGTGACAAATAAAGATCTAATATATATCCCAGAATATAAACTTTGATATGACTTTACAAGTGTATCACAGGATAAATTCCTGTCAGTAGAACTGCCATACCAAATACATGTCTATTTAAAATTCTAATATTTAATTAAATTGCACTTAAAACAATAGCATCAATTCTCACCTGATATTTTCAGAAATTTAACTTTTCCCAATCTGGAAGATGAGAAATGAAATCTTGTTGTTCATTTGCTTTACAGTTTTTTAATGATAATATTGTGCTTTGTTTTATTTTGACAATTCCTTCTTTTTATTTTGTTGTGAACTACCTATTCCTATATTTTACCCATTATCCTCCAAAACATGAAACACTGCATATTTTACCTATCACCTTTGCACAGGGACAATGTTTGTGTAAGTCTCCTATGATTTTCTATAACCATGACCAATGTTTTCAGACAATAAAAGAGAAAGGAGAGGGAGGGGAAAAGAGAAGAAAAAAGGTTGGGGGCATGAGTGGAGGTGGAAGGAGCATTATTACCCAATGAGCCTGCTCTTCTCATCCCTGGCTTTTGTTAAGTTATTATGAGGATGAAGTAAAACAACCCACAAAAAATGACAAGCACAACATGGGGTCCAGGGCACTTGCTCATTGACCACTGGCCATGTCTATTACTAAATATTGGCCAGTCCTGTACAGGAGAGACAGGGGTACCTTTTTGTCTTGCTATTTTTTTTTTTCTTTTTTCAGTTTCCCTCTTTATATGGAGACTTATTTACATTTTTGCATTCTGTGGAGCTAATTTAAATAATTAGCATACATCACCCCAGGAAACAAATATGATGACATAATAAGCTACTAAAAATACCATCAAGAAATGGTCTGCTTTATCGAGTCAGTAGAAATAAATAATATTTTGAGAAGCATAGTATTTTACACATTTTGTTTTTCATTCCATGGTTCACTAATAAGAGAAGGAGACCGATGATTCACTCCATTTCAGTCTTTAGATATACTTACAGTTTGATGCATAATGAAGTAAGATTTCTATACTGACATTTCATATAAACAAATTGAATCTATTTTTTCTTTCCCCCAAATGACTTCATAGTTTTCACTTTTTTTATGTTTTTAACACTGAAATTCTAAAACACTTAATTATTACTACAATATAAACTAATGGAATATCTAGAAAATGTTAAAAACTAGCAGAAAGAAGCTGGAAAATTTACACTGATATTATTGAGTTATCATTTGTATATCATATTTTCAGTGTTAAATAAAGCATATTTTAAAGTAACAAGAAGACCTACCTATACAAAGTCCATTTGAGGCAAGTTTTAAAAATACCACTTTCTCTATGAAAAATGACAGTCATATTAGATATGAGTTATTTTTTTCCTTCTTTTGATTTTTATCTGTTTCAAATAAATACTAATAGTAGTATTTACTAAAATAGGAGATTCTGTTTAACAATCATATATGAAATCTTAAAAAGCAAATCTGTGATCCATTTGGGTAATAAAAATTTTTGAGTAAGTGAAAATAAGAAGAATGATATCAAGAGGGTAACATTACAAATGCATCAAAAGACTGACTCTTACAGGGTATTTATCCATAGGAAGCCATCAAATTAAATCAGAAGGACGTTGGATATCAAGAAGAAAATATAATCATTAAACATGCTAAAACATCAAGTGACTGTAAATTCTTGTATTTTATATTTGATTAGAAACATATTCGTGGATAGATGACAATAAACTAATTACACTGAGGTGTTTTTTTTATTAATTTTGTATTGAATAACCTGAAATTGTACATCCAAGTATAAGCTCATAGGCAATTAAAATTATTTTTTTTTCCTTTTTTTGTTTTTCCCTATTCACAGAAAATAATGACCATCTAAATGATTTGACAACCAGGTTAGAGAATGCTGAAGACAGAAATGGTGATCTCCTGAGAGCTTTAAATGACACTTTGGAAAAGTTATCAGCCATTCCAAATGGTATGCATTCAGGACACTGCACATGTGTCATTTTACCTGAACTTTTGGAGAACATAGTTCACTTTCACCATTCTTCTAACATTTCACTTGTACTAATATCAGGAAATTAGATGCTGGTTTTCTTACCTACGAATTGTTCCTTTTAAGAATGAGAAACAAAATCACATTTAACATTACGATGTTATTTATCTTTTATTGCCTTTATTTGGCATCTAGAAGAATGTTATAGAAATAAAGATATAGACACATTATTATTAAATTGTCTTCCATATTTCAGCCCAAGAAATCTTGTATTAGTGGGAAAGAATAAAATCATATAGATACTGTTCTCTACAATCTCGATGTACTACAACAACATCTCAGTTTATTACAGTACCTACCATCTTAGATGAGAGTCTGTTGCCCTTCCATAAATCTGTGCTCGCAAAATTCAACTCCTTAGCTGTTCTAGCTTTCAAAAGCATTGGTGGTCAAACCATGCCCATATTATCTCTCTATCTTTAGAACTATTGAAATTATGTCTAGGTATTATGAAAGCACATATTCTTTTAAGGATATTATATTTATATTTTAGTCACATGATACAATAATAATGAAAGTCATAAACATTTATTGAGTGTTTACCCAATATGCCAATGTTACATGTATCTAATCCTTTATATTAATTCCACAATGTGAATAGCATTTATAATCTCACTTTCCAAGTGAGAAACTGAGACAAGAGATACTGAAAGACATTGTTTAAGTAACATTTATGATACATGAACCTTGATGTTCTACTTCAGAGCCTATGGTCTTAAGCACTAACCCACACTATGTGCATCTATATGTTCAATATGTTTTGTTGTATAAATTATGATCAGAAAATAAATACACAAATTTATACAACATAGGAAATGTTAAAGTTTAAATGGTTTTTACTTTAACACTAAAATACTGTAAAGTAGCTTTACAAAATTTCAGGTTTTTTCTGTAGTAATAAGTGCCTAGAAAATTTCCAATGCTCAGAGCAGGGTGGGATGGTGCACACCTGTAATCCCAGCAACATGGGAGGTTGAAGCAAAAGGATTGTAAGTTTGAGGCCAGCCTGGGCAACTTAGCAGGACCCTGCATCAAAATAAAAAATAAAAATGACTAGGGATGCAGCTCAGGTAGCAAAGCACCCCTGGGTCAATTCCCAATTCCATCAAAAAAAATTTTTTTTAGTGCTGAAAACATAAAAATATACACAAATGCATGATCTTGCATTCCTGAAAAAGTCTCTCTATCCTAAAATTGAAACACATCATTTCTCCCCTCTGGAAATACAGATTAAATCTTAAGCCTGGTTTTGATGAAGCTATATGACTCACGTGGATGAATTTCTCTTTTTAATATGTTCAGCAGCAAATCACAATATACCCTTATACAATGAACATTTAGAATAATCACTTTACTATATTAAAAGCTAATCAGGTATTCATAGCAAAGGTCCCTGAGAAAATTTAATTTAGCTAAAAAATTTGCTTCATTTGCTACAACCGAATGACACAGAGTTCATCCTCTCCCCTTTGTAAATGTGTCCCTGAGGTCAGCCAGCCGCAGCCTCACTTTGACAAGCATGGATTAAACCACCAGCTCCAGACCCATTGTTTTGCCTTTCATACCTTCTTCTGCTGACAGACACAGCCGCTAAACTGCAAGCTGTTAAGGACAAAGCCAGACAAGCCAACGACACCGCCAAAGATGTACTGGCTCAGATTAAAGAGCTCCACCAGAACCTGGATGGCCTGAAGCAAAATTACAATAAACTAGCAGATAGCGTGGCCAAAACGAATGCGGTGATAAAAGATCCTTCCAAGAACAGTAAGATCTCCTTTTTTTCACTGCGATAATGTTATTTATTTCTTCACACTGTAAAAGTATCCTCAACTCAAATGGTAGAGATGGGAAGACTCTCATGGTGCTGTAGTCTGCCCTCTCAATCCTAGTCTGGGCACAGTAGATGGAGTGCCCTGCCCTTCAAGAACCAAAGAATCCAAGTCTCCCAACTCTGCCCTGGTGCCTTTTTTCATCTAGACTTTGTCCAATCAAGAGGAGATTAGGACTTCCCAAAGTCTGTATGATATTTGATGTAGACATGCCAAATACTTTTTAAATCTATTAGAGTAATTGAAAATACAGTTGTACTCAGGAAATTCTACACTCAGAACTAGATGAGTTTCAGGCTAGTTTGAGGAGCACGCTCATTTCTCAGGCCTGTTAGAACAAGGAATGAAAATGATCTTAGCTTGAACACTGTGAACATTTAAAAATTTTAATATTTTATTATTTAGATTTAATTATTAAGCATTTCTAGGAAAGAAGGATGTATCCAGTTTAATTTATATTTGTAGTTAAATATAGTCTATAAACATTGACATGGATTTTTTTTCACTCCTATCAAGTGATTAGACATTATCTTAGAGTATGTTTTTATCAGAACAGTTATTTATGCTTTTGTACTTTCCACTTCCAAGAGACTGGCCCTCTTTATATACTAACATTTCCACAGAATAGCAAGGCACTTGAGAGTACAATAACAAAAACATTCTGGTTGACGTTATGTGCCATACAATCCAGGTGATGTTTGAATGGGACAGGGTGCTGATTTCAGCACCATCAGCTCAACTCAAATGCTAAGAATAGAATAATAGAAACTACTGTGCCAGTACTGTGAATGGGGGTCTTGAGGAGACTCATGACTCCATCATGAGCAAGGAGGAGCACAGACACATGGCATGTGAACTTCAGAGCTAAGAAGCAGAAGATTCCATTCCTTGCTATTTCTTCAAAGAAAAAAAAAAGATGGGGGTATAGAAATGTTTTCAATTTTTTTAATGTAAATCTAGAGATAGCCTCTCCTACAGGTCAAAGATTTCATCTAAATAATGATGCATGCTATATAACATTTCCCTCAAAGTGAGGGAAAATGCATTTTAAGTAAATACTACTATGGATTCATTTTATAATATATCAGTTCATTCTATTTTAGATTGATTCTCAACTAGTGGCTTTTGATAATACACCTCACATTTTCTTTTACATTATCTGCTAAGAGAAATAATTATCTGCAAATATTAATTAAATTTTGTGTTTTCTATCTTATTTAAACATGACAGGAATAATTCTTTTAATATGAACAAGAGTCTGATAAATGGCATATTGTTGTATACTTTTTATTTCATAACACTCGTTTGATGCAAAATGGGGTGCATTTGTAAGTAGTACCTGTCCTGGAAAGCAACGTTGTTTGTGATGTCACTACTTTGTTAATATCAATACAAAATATGTTCTCATGAATTTTCTAATTTCTTTTTGTTTTACTTCCATATGAAATTACCTGCAGAAATCAGTATGTATATGTTTACTTGGGCAATTTTTACCAACTTTTATGCTTCACTGCCTATCACAAAAAGCTTTAGCTTTGCATGTGACCATGTTTTGTGCTGTTTTGAACTTTACATAGCTGTTCTTTCCACTCTCATCATTTTAATGCTAGATACACACACACACATACACACACACACAGAGAATCTTCCTTTATATAAGGGTAGTAGGTACATGTATTTGATATAAAATGTTTTTAATGGCATTATGAAAAAATGAGTAAAATATCTATATGATAGCTACATAAAATGGAAAACTGAATTCCTTCACAGATAGAAGGCAATTATAATAACAAAATTCAGCCACAGAAGCTCAAATGACTTACTTGCAGCAGATTAAAATACACCACTAGGTCTCTGTTGTTGATGACAAATATTCCATTCCCCCATCCTTATGAGTAATTCTTCTTAACTTCTAAAGAATTGTATTTGAAGAAGCACTAAAATCAGATCTTAATAAATGAGCAACTACTATGGTATAAACATATTCTCTTGAACATCTCATATTTTAAAGTTAAAAGTAAAACTGAGGAATACTAGAAATATTATAGTAACAAAATCCATTGTATCAAAATCTGAAGGCTATGACAAAGACAAAATGGGAGAGCAATTGAAACCAGCATTGAAATAAACAATTTTAAGAAACCAGCTCAGTGGGTTAGAAAAAGCTAAAATTGACATAAAAACAAGGTGAAAAAGTTAACGAATTAAACAACAGAAATAATAGAACTGATACATCCAAGAGATATTTAGGAAAATAAAGATTAAAAAATAAATGATAGGTTTAATCAAGAAAAGTAAATTACAAGTAGGCAAAGTTCTAACAGAGATATAACAAGACGACAGAGGAAATTTGACACATAAGAGTATGTGTCAACTACTCTAGGCTAATAAATTATAACCTAGATAAAATCTTCTAGAGAAACATCAACTTTATCAAAATTTGTCTTCAGAAGTTAAAGTGAGAACGTTTTCAAACACTGCTATACAAGAAAGCATCAGACTCAGTATCATAGATGATTTATTTTTCAGACCTTCAGGAAGGTAGTTGCCATATAACTTTAAACTATTTCACAAGATAGAGGAGAATGAGGGAAAGGGAATCTCCAGATCCCATTTTGAAGCAGTTAATGTGAGCTTCTGGGAACTTTAGAAGAAAAGGATCTATTTTTGACCTATGCTTAAGTAATCTCTGTTTAACACCTTCTTTCTCTTAATTGTGAATCTAAATTTAAATCAATTGTCCTCAATTCTAGAGTAATTTTTAAAATCAGAATAACATTGGAGAATTAAAAAGAAGAGAAAAAGAACAAATAGTTTATTAAAGTTCACAATACTAAGGGGTAGCCAGGATATTTTGTCTACACAATTATCCAACAAGGGCTTAGACCCACAAAAACCAGCAGTTCAGAAACAAAATACTCAAGCATTGATCTAGCAGCTTTTGGAGTTAAAGCTAAGAATAGTCTTAATGTTGTTTTAAACACAATAACAATATAATTCAGTTTTTGAGCATGAGTTCAAAACCTAGATCTAAAACATAGTTCAAAAATAATAATTTACTTCCATTTGAGCACATTTGATTCAATGCTGAGGGTTGGGTCTCAGTGGTCCAGTGTCAGCCAGAGAGCTGATCATTCAGTCTAGTACAGACAGCCTTGAACCTTAAGCAGTTTTACTTTTTCATCAGGATTACAATGACAGAAAGTGGAACAATACATGCTCAATCAGATAATAACTGACATAGTTTGAATAAGACTGCCAGCATCCTAGAGATAGAATAATTAGTTTTCCATTTGTTATATGTCCTCTATGAAAAGAACATACTCGAAGTCTATGGATCACTGATAACCTTCAACTATTTTAGGGTTCAAACTTTTGAAATTGCCAATATTCGATCTTTTTCTTTAACCTAAAAAAACAGCAGTTTAATATGGTTCAACCTAATATATAGTGCAGGATAATCAACTATTCTTCAAAATGAAATCGAGCCACAACTTGAAAGATTTAATTAAAGTGTAACATAGCCCTCCAGTCTCGGGGTTGTTCAACATCAAAATGTTCTTTAAGCCACATTTATAGCTTCTCTGTGCAAGATGTGCAGAGAAAGACAGAAAAAGAAAGAAAACCAATTTTGTGTGATAAACCTGATTAAAAAACAGTTGGGGCTTGGACAGACTTGGTGACATTTTAAAGACACTTTCATTTTCCTTCTTCAATGACTGAAGTTCTATTTTATAAAGTTTAGCTTTTTGGCTAAAGCTAAAAGATGAAGCATTGGATTAAGTTCATCGAATTTTCTATCTTCAGTGCTAATTTTCAGCTTCATCCCAAAGCCAAAAACTTTAATACCGCCTCTGACCTGCTTGAGTCTCAACTAAAATACCTACATTTGCCATCACACTCTTTGCTTTGGCGGCCACTGCCTTGCTTTGTCACATGGATAAGATGAAATTGCTTAGTTAAACATAATACCATTCTAATTTCGCTCTGTGTGTGTGTGTGTGTGTGTGCGCGCACATTATTTTTTTCTGTACAGTTGCAGATGCAGATGCCACTGTGAAAAATCTAGAACAAGAAGCTGATCGGCTGATAGATAAACTGAAACCCATCAAGGAACTTGAGGATAACCTGAAGAAAAACATCTCTGAGATCAAGGAACTGATAAATCAAGCCCGGAAACAAGCCAATTCTGTAAACTCTCTTTATTTTCAGAACCAGTAACTTATTTTGATAACAAAATAGTATTATTCCCCAAGGGGAGGTCCTCCCCCAATTTACCCTATTGAATGATCTCTGACTCTTCCTTTAACTTGAAGCTAAAGAGGACAGAAAAGGGAAGTTACATAGTTTTCTACAAATGTCAAAAGACATTTCATGAGAATGATAATCACTTTTTAGAATTAGAGATTCTGGCATATTTTATTATATTTGAATTAATCAAATAAATAGCAACAACGAAGATCTTATTATTGACTGCTAACAAGACATTGATGAGAATGCCTTACTCTTAATAAGCAAAAAAGCCAATCTGTGAGGTTGTGCCCTGGATTAAGGAAATGAGATCATGCAGGGAAACAGCAGAGAGAAACCATGGTTTATACACAATGTGTTATTTCATCTGAGTACAAGCAATGATAAAAATTATTTTATATTAAAATATATGTATTTTTTATTTCAAAGAAAGATTAGGAAATATCTTAAATGTCTTAAAATTTTGCTCTATATTTATCCAATGTGAAGACTATTAAGATAGAAGCACAACTTTCTAGAAAGTCTCATGCTAATAAACCAGGATATTAAGTACCAATGTGAAACTTCATGTACCTAATGATTTTAGAAATAATAATTTTTAAAAAGACATATTTTATGTTATCAGGCTTCAACTTAAGCCTTTTTAGATTCATAAGTCTTTCATCTCAAAAACCATTTTTGAACAACTTCAGGGCTAGGATTATCAGAAAAGAATTTTATTAATTAATCAATTTATATAATTTTTAGTAGTGTCCAAGAATATAATACTTGAATGACAGTATTCCTTTTCCCCTTCATACATGACTAATAATTCTAAACAAGGCCACAGCAATAAGTTCAAGGTGAACTTTGAAAAGGAACTCATGACTGACTGTAAAAAAAAAACTAAGAAAATGACAAAATGACTAATGAAGATGTTGTTACGTAAGATGAGAGTAAAGGAGGTAGTGATAGGATCTGAGAAGTCATATATTCAACTATAATAAGAAAACCAGTGTGGTCGGCAGATGATCATTATGTATGTAAACTATGAGGTTAAAAGATAACTATATTTTGCCAGAATTTAGAATTTTGTCTAAGATTTAACCAAAGAAGAAAAAGCATCTCTTATGTTCAGTGCCACTTGCTATGAGATATACCAAGATGAGAGGGGCAGGTCTTGAACTCTCAAAGTTTATAATGTAGGAGAAGAAATATGACATGATGATGATGCAAAATTTTGGGCCATGTACATGAGCCATGCATGGGAAGAGCTTTCACAATTCTAAAGAGAATGGGTCACTTCTGGGAGAGTCAAAAGATTTCCCAAAGGGAAGGATTTCAGCCTGGCCTTGAAGTGGGATAGTGCTGGGTGGTGGGAGGGCAGGAACACAAGGGAAACTAGGGAATGGCTTGAGCCAAGACAGAGAGAGAAGCAAGTTTCAGGACCACTCCATGAAAAAAGCATTCTACTTGGTCAAGAGATCGTGCATAATTGGTAAAGTGAACATTAAACTGGAAAGGTCAGTGGAAGCCAGGTCTTATGAATCTTTAAATGATAAATAAAGCAGTATCTATAATTTGGCAACAAGTGTACTCGGGATAACTCTCATTGGATAAAACTGAACGTTTTTGAGCACAACAAAGAAATAGTTTATGAGACAGGTGACAAAAACTAGAAAGAAGGACCCAATATAGCAAGAGCAATAGGAAGAACTTGTTGTATCACTTCTATATGTGTTTTGCAATGTTATCTTAGAGAAAAAGGTAATAGTAAATATGTGCCTGTGGATCACACATTTAGCCATTTTCTGATTTAGTCACCAAGTGAAGAAATTTGAATATTTTTATTATTTCTTTATTCTAAGAAACTTAAAAATCTTCCCATAGATTTATCAGTCATGAATGATTTGCCTCTTCTCCCCACAAAATCAAAATTATCACATGTGAGTATATAAACTATGCCAACGTCCAAAGTGAAATAAAGGTACAAAGCAATGCTAGAATAAGTAAACATTGTCCATGTCTTTCAAGAAAGTTTTTTTTTTTCACTTTTGCAAGTGGAAGTTACAACAAAATGCCTAACTTTTTGTGAGATATTAGAAAAATGCAAGTATCAAATGTATTTCAAATGACTTGTATATGAACTAAAGATTATATTTTCTGATTTGTAAATATATTTGCAACTTGGCATGAGTGTCTAGATTTGACCCTAACACATATTTGATCTTGAAATTAAGAAAGACTTTTCTTAATTAAGATATTAAAGACATTTTTAAAGCAGCTTTGTTTTAATTTGTTGAATTTCATATAGAGCAGATGATACTCTTTTTAAATGAAAGCCCTAGTTACTAGATGAAAAATGCAATGAAAATTCAATAGATATAATAATGGGATAGTCAATAATGTTTAATTGAGTTCATAATGATTAACTGGTAAAGAATGCTATATCAAAAATGCCTAGAAATATCTAACACTTAGCTATTTTTTTTCAGAAGTGTTACTAAGGAAACACATTAGAAATACAACAGCCCATAGAGCCAAACATCCTAACACAATGATCATATTTCAAAAATCTCTCCCCTTTTTCCTGAGGTTCCTTCTAAATAAATGTATAGATATTGTACTTTGATTCACTAGTTTTAAGTTAGTTACAACAAATACCTATACTTAAAAATCAAAATACAAAGTATTTGCAAGGAGAAATTAGTAGTTATGGACCAGTTGCTGACAGTTTTCACTGCCTAAATTTTTCAGTTACTGAGGTATATTCTAAAACAGAAACCAAAACAGAAAATCCAGAGGGTTTTCTATGTGAATGTTTAATGTTATGAATGTTGAACCATAGATCAGTGTACAAGATTAATTGCTGGCATTTTGGGTATGGCAATGCCATTTTGTTCAGAGAACTATATTTTTAGATATGTAAAGTATGCTGCACAGTAGATTAATTTAAAATCCTAATGACATTATACACTTTTTTGTTTTAAAATGGCTATGCTCTTCACTTGCATTCTCAGATGGAGCTTCATTAGTTCAGTTAGGTGTCAGTACCGGTGTTCTGTCTTCTACTCCTTGGGAAACTCCTTTTCAATTAACCAAACATGTAATCTCCTATTATTTCTACCAGGTATAAATGAGCAAAGCCTGAAATTCATCCTGTGACCCAGCGGCCACGTATTCCACATATATTCAGTGTTTTCTTCCTTAAATGATAAATGAGGAGTACCATTCAATTGTGTTCTTTAAACAAAAATGACTTATGATTACACTAGTCATAATATGGCCCTATAGCCAAGCCTATAATGCATTTATGAAGAAAGGGGAAAAAAACTATACACAGTTACTTTTTACTAATCTGTTCCTGCTGTGAATTTAGATATGATTTCCTGCCAGGCACAGCAGTTTCTTTTCACTTTTACTCATGAATGGCAGTTAGATCTTGGTTTTCTTGTTCTCTTTAATCCTCTTATGGTATCACTGGTACTTAAAGTCTGCCTCAGATATTAAATTTGCTCAATGCCTAGGTCTTCTCTTATGATGGTTCTGGTCCAGTTGCTACAAATTCCTAAAAACTTACTACATCCTACACCCTTTCCTGAACACTAAAAATATCTGAGGACTACATTTTCCCTGCCTGTTCTCTACAACATGGTCTTTCTCTTGTGTTGCTTTATCCTTCCAATCTCTTAACTCTGCATAACTGCTATTCTATCATATAATTTGTTCTGCCCAGTTCCATGCATATCTGCTTTATAGTATTGACATCCATAGTCAAAATCATATTATTTCCTGGTTAGGGTTTTCTGTTATTCACTTTGATTCACCTACTCAACTCTATATGTAGAAGGGATATTCCCGTGTGAAGCAAAGAACTCACACTTCCTCACTGAAAACCACACTAACAAGAAGCAATCTGTCCAGGACACAGAGTAAACACCAGAGAGGGTCCCCTAGTCCTGAACTCCTCCTCTGGCAGGCTGAACCACATCCTGAGGGGAAGACGGGACAGGACAGTAGTTTAAGAAGTAGGCTTCACAGATCTTTCCAGTTCCAGCTACAGGCCATCACACACAGACTCCACGAGTTAATTTCTTCCTGGTAGGGGAGAAAACAGTGTCTGTTTCTTTTCAGAACACAGTTTCCTCTATATGGACGTGCACTTTGGTCAGCAGATCAGATGAGGCAACAATATCATACAATTAGAGGTGACTTATTTAATGTCTGTGGGAAAGCAACACACCTGCTCTACCTTACCCCAGATACTCTTTAATGGATATGAATTTACCTGTTTGTCAAAACCAAAAATCCCTCCTTAGTGTTCCCTTTTAAAACATGACAATTTTGCATCCAGCACCTCCTGGGTGTAGTCTTCTCTACCCTTTGTGAGGGGCCCCTGGGCTCCCTACCCTTACACCTTAATCAAACTCTTGTAGATCCATGGAGACTGGCTTGGTGGCCTAGGCTATTTTGTTTATAGTCTGCACCAGCCTTCCAGGAGGGTGACCACAGTGCTAGTTGGTTTTGCTCTGAGTGTGAAAACTAAATGTGTAGCACGAAATGCCAGACGAAAAGAGAAAACAGAAATTCACTACCAATGAGGGCCCAGAGGCTCCCCGAGGCTGGGCATTGGAACCAGTGGCAAAAGAGGTTGTGTTCCTTGCCCTTTCTCTGCCTCCTCCTATGAGTACCATCAATCAGCCAAGTTGCAACTTCTCAGACCAAGCAACTACATGGCTGTCCTAAAAGCACCCCTTCAATGGTGATTTTGTACCTGACCCAAAGGAAATGAAATCAAATAATCAGGTAGTGTTATTTGTGATTGAAGAAAGGCTCCCTGAATGTAGATAAAAATTGGTACAAACAGTGTCATTCTATTCACATAGGAATTCCTTTCTTAGAAATTCATAGTAATTTTTAAAGTACGTTTCAAAAGAAAAAGGAGCTGTTAAATACATTAGTACTGATAGCCTTTAGAAATTATTTCCATCTCATTTCTTGGCATTTTTTAATAAAAAAAGTATAATTTATTCTGAAATGTATGTTCTGAGAGGAATGATTAATATCCTTCTTATTATTATAACATCTAGAACAAAATTTATTTGGCCTCTTTCAACTGTAAGAGCATGGGAGGTAATTTCCTCTTGAAAACTAAGAAAAAATAGCTCTCTACTTTAAATGATACCCAAATTGCTGAAACCTGAATTGTAAAATTTCATTAAGCAACCTTAATGAAGATCATTCCCATTAGCTCCTCGTAAAACCCCCTTTTGAAAATGTCCCTATATTCACAAAAGAGACAGGTATGAAGGGAAGAATTTGTTAGTTGCATGCTTCAAAAACTAGTAGCATGCTAACAAGCCAAGGTGCTGGGAACAGCTCATTGTCAAAGTGCGAGTGGGGAGCTGCTCTTCTGTGCCCTCACTAGTAAGCATGATGGTGTCTGCATATGGGCACTTAATCACACTATCTGATGATTGAAAAACAACTTCAAAGAAAAAGTGGTGATGGGTTTGTGGTTGTTTGGGAGCTACTTCAAACTTCCTGAGAGATTTAGTCTAAGGTCTTTGTACCTTGTTTTTCTTGAAGATCAAAGTATCTGTGTCTTCCGGAGGTGACTGCATTCGAACATACAAGCCGGAAATCAAGAAAGGAAGCTACAATAATATTATTGTCAACGTCAAGACAGCCGTTGCTGACAACCTCCTTTTTTATCTTGGAAGTGCCAAATTTGTAAGTCTAATATTCAGCTTTTTTTTAGTCTACTGTGTACATGTAATGTCAGAGGGTAACCCTGGTGTTAGGGGAAAATCACAGAATTTATAACATGGTCCCAACAGTGTCTAAGGTGGCCAGACTTTCAGATTTGAAAACTTCAGAATCTCACCACATGAAGTTCTGAAGTGTCACGTGAAGTTAGAAAGCAAATAAGTAGAGAATTCTTTACAATATTTAGGCGTATTTGCTTTCATCTATTAGTATGCCAGCATTTACTTTGAATTATGTTTTCAGATCTAGCTATTTAAAAAGAAGAGCTAGTAGATATAAAGCTTTTTTTTCTTACTCTTTTCAAACTGAGAAATTACAAGGAAAGTTCATATTAATAAAATTAAAATAGCAAATTGTGTCCTAATTTCTTACCAATGAAAATCTTCTAACTCATGTTGACTTTATGACTCAAACTGAAATGGCATAAGTTGAATCTACAAAAACTTACACATAGAGTTCTAATGCTTCCCATTTGAACCACTTGATTCTACATGTGTGGGATCTTCCAAAATGAATAAGACTCTAGCAAACCAGTTTTGAAATAAGTTAATATTTGCCATTTCAGATGAGGAACTTTGGATCACTTTGGGTAAATAAAAAAAAATCATAGCTGCATCTCAAAAATGTCAGTGTCATTGGTGAAAACAATAATGAATTCTGAATCCAATTATTTTACATATCTCTATATGACACCTGTGAAAAAGTACTCTAAGGTACTCCTCTTTCAAAGGGCTTTACATCTAATAATCTACTGTTTTTGTATTTCTCCAAACCAGATTGACTTTCTGGCTATAGAAATGCGTAAAGGCAAAGTAAGTTTCCTCTGGGATGTTGGATCTGGAGTTGGGCGTGTGGAATATCCAGATTTGACTATTGATGACTCATATTGGTACCGTATTGAAGCATCAAGGTAACTACTCAATAAAGATTAAGATAACTCAGTAACAGAATTTTGAAGTAGCTTTCCAGTTTCAGAGAAAACTCCTATTTCCATTTTAATACGGTAGCTGTGTATGATTGTATGTACATATTATGAATTTCACATATTACATGTATATGCATAAATGTGGGTATACATATATTCCTATACCTGTTAAGAATGCCACACCTTCAAGGTACCAACCAGAGTGACCAATCTATTTATGACCTCTTCATCTGTTATCTGGTAGAAATTTGGGGATTTAGCCATTTGAAGGCATTTTATTTTGCTTGAGGGGGAAAATAAATTACTGACATTCGTGTTAAACAAAGGCAAGAGCCTAAGAATTCCATTATTGCTTATCTTTTTGTGTACATAATTCCTCTTCTCGCCTAGGTAGCAACAATGTCTTCAGGCAGATGCAAAAAAAAAAAAAAAAAAACAAGAAACTGTGAAACTGTCAGCATCCATATGTATTATGTCAATCCTTTCTTCTGAGAATGCAAAGTCATAGGAAATTGAATCAGTAATTCTATCTCTGAAGCCTTAATCCAATTATCAACATTGAACAGCACGTGGATTACTTAAACAACCATTCCTGTCTCTAGAACTTGCCCCCTATTTTCTGTTCTTTTCCCAATTCTTAATTCCCTATTAAGCCCAAAGAATCTAACAGCTGAGTGGTGTGGCTAAGGACCTAGAACTATAGATGAAGTTCTTCAAACAGGTGCAGAACACTTGAACTAGCACTCAATATAGATAAGGGGTACATAGGTACATATAGTTTCATTCTGTTTATACACACTTATTTTTTCTAAAATAAAGTTTGAAAGAAAATTTTATGGAAAGCAATAGTTTTAGTTCAGCAAAGGTGTGTGTGTGTGTGTGTGTGTGTGTGTGTGAGAGAGAGAGAGAGAGATTAAAAAAAACAGAATGTGCTAACATATGTGGTAGTAATGGAGGGATTAAATATTTTACCAGGTTTTAGGACATTTATTCTCACAAAGTACACTTTTATCAGAAGAGATTCATTCTGTTAAAGAAGAACTTTAATTGTTAAATTCACTCTTTTGTTCCCATGTATTTCATTTAAAGCTGGCCCTTAAAGATAAAAAGATTACCAAAATGAGACAGCAGGGAGAGAAATATGACACTGAAGTTGTGTTATGACTGCTTGTCTCAGAAGAGAGACCAGATTTTCATATTTAACAATGCATGGAAATCAATCACTTGAAGAAGAAAATGAAATAAAATGCTAATAGCTTTCAAAATTCTGTTAATTGAATTTAAGAGAACTCCCATACAATTTGTATACACAACTCTGAAGACTATATATTATACTATATACATTAAGATGGTGCAGCAAACTAAAAGACAATTTCAGGAAGACTACATAAGCAAATTTGTACTCAAAATATTATAAGGAATTTTAGGAAAAAAAATATGCATCTTATACTGCAGAAGGGTGGCTCATCTGGGTTTCACTTGCCAAATTAAATTAGACAAAATGCTAAATGAGTTAATATAAATTTGTTGAATGCATAGAAAACATCAATTATGTAAAACAATAGAAAAAAAGTTTCCACTTGACTCATAGCAATTTCATAAACTAATGGATGCTGTGTCATTTTGTATCAGTGTGTACACAGAATCAGGATAAGAATATCTAGTCCTGGTTCAATCTGACTATAAATATCCAGCAAAGATCAGACTCTGGGTGTTAATTTGAGATTTAATGAGTTTGGAATATTTGAAGCTAGACATCTACTTTTATCTGAAAATTTTCCACAAGAGTGCTCTATATTTTATGTTATTGAAATCTGAAGTTGACAGAGATATGATGTACATTTCATTTTCTATATTTCCTTCCCCTTTATTTTAACACTTACCCTTAAAGAACGGGAAGAAATGGATCTATTTCTGTGAGAGCCCTGGATGGACCCAAAGCCAGCATTGTGCCCAGCACCTACCACTCAGTATCCCCTCCAGGATACACCATTCTAGATGTGGATGCAAATGCAATGCTGTTTGTTGGTGGCTTGACTGGGAAATTAAAGGTAATGTGCTCTCACCCACTCTCTTTATTTCATCTTTAGAGACAACTCTTGCCTGATTTCTTTGGAAGAAGGCATGAAGAAGCTCTGAAAAAACTTGTAACTTTATACTTGACTTAAAAAAAAAAGAACACAAATTTATTTTGAGTAAAAGTTTCTTCATTGAATCTTGAAAACTCACTCTGGAAACATTGTATTTATAACCCATGTGCATTTACCTAAATAATTGTTTTGCCCTTATCAGTGGCATTAGTTCTTTGGTTTTTTTCCTTGTTTTAGTTGCCTCAAGAGCGAAGTATTTTTTTTTAAATATACATCATTTTCTGAATTAATTTGTAATTTATAGACATGAAGTGCTATAAAGTTCATATTCACATCTAATTAAAAGATTCATGAATACCTTGGGAAATATCAAAGAGCTATAAGCTTTCAAATCAGGATCTGGTTTTAAAAGTTTTCGAGTTGCTCTTCTCATTCTCAGAGTAATGCACTTAATATTCATAATTGCTTCATGACAGGTCCTCATGCATTTCAAATTGCAAAGTGCCTGCATTTTAAAGAAGCTTATGTTGATTAAATGGAATTAGGTGTTGAAAAACAACCTGTGGGTGATATGCAAGAGTACAACCAAATATAATGGCTAATCCTGGACTCATCATAATCACCCTGGGATGAGATTAGTCAGAAAATGTGAAAAGTCAGGGTGACCCCAAATTTATGAGAACTTAACCTGCATAGAGAGCAAGGATGCTTTGTTTGCTTTGTGTACGAGATGTGACTATAAAACATGGGAATTGATTCCACAACTACAGACTAAAATCATCCTCATTTCCTAGAACAACATATAAATATATGTGGTACATAATAACATATAGTCATATTGCCAAGTCTCTCTGCTTCCTAGAAAGATAAATATAGGTGTAGCACACAGTGGTACAAAAGCCATGAATTTTGAAATCAAATCCAGGTTGGAATCCCTCCTCAACCACTTACTAAGATATGACCTCAGGCAAGTCACTTAACCCCTTGAGCTTCAATTTTCTCAACTAGAAAAGGGTGATAAAAATATCCATCTTGCTCTTTTATTGTAGTAAACAATAATGTGCTTTTATAACACTTTTTAAACAGTATGCACTAAGTAATATTCTAAGTAATTTACATGAATTAACTCATTTAATCATCACAAACATTCCAAAAGTTATGTCTTAGTCTGTCTGTATGGGCTGCTATAACAAAATTACCATAAAATTACTGCTATAACAAAATTACCATTGGATAGCTAATAAGCAGAAAATTACTAAAGGCTAAGCTCAAGATGCCAGCAGATTTGATGTCTAATGGGTGCCTGTTACACATAGAAGGAACATTCTTGCTGTGTCTTCATAGTAGAAGGGGGGTGGGGTATGTTAACTTATACCTGTTTTATAAGGACACTAATCCCATTCATGGAGGCACCACCCTTATGATCTGATCACCTGCAAAGTTTCTTACCTCCTAATGCCTTGTGAATCAGGATTTCAACACAAGAACTGGGCAGTGAGGTAGGGAGGACATAGATGTTAAGCCATAGCAGGTAGATATTTATATCCTCATTTCATAGTTAAAGAGGAAGAAAGAAGTGACTGTCCTGATCAAGGTCATAGTATTTAGTGGCAGAGCTGGCATTTGAATACAGGTTAACAAGCACAGGAGTCTCTCTCTTAATCACCATGCTCTACTGCTAAGATGAGTAGGGAGAACATGTGTACCAATCAGGTGACCAGTGCCCAAGTCAAGGTAGTCACACCTTAAATAAAGTCTTACTATGCAGTTGTCACTGGCACAAAGCAACTTTTTGTCAGTCTCAGGAAAAAAAAAAAGTAGACAAATGAAATCTGTAGAAAATCTTAAGAAACCATTTTGGCCAAGAGTTTCAAGACTCCTGTCACATGAGAATATGAGTCAAAGCTATAAAAAAAAGTAACTAAATGAACTTGATGATGAAAATTCAAATGAGCAGGAAAATTTCTCAAGTATAGCTTTTTAGGATGCAAGGAGACACAAAAAGAATCCACAAGTAGGATAATCAACCTCTGGAAAATGTTCTGAGGGAGTATTCCAAGGACCATTCTGACTTGTAATATCAGGGGCTCTGATCAACATTCTTTCCACACAGGCACATTGATAGATATTCATTGACAGGCACATAGATATTCATGTGATGGGTTTAAATAAAGATATAACTAAAAAAATTTAACCATTCATTGACCATCTTTTTACATTCATTCTAAAACCCAAACATGTCAATCTACCCTTATTTCCAGATAATTCAAGTAATGTGGATTAGCTTTAGCAGAGTTTCTAAAGTTGTAGGCACCCAAATTTAGAATTTGTCTGTAATACATCAAGGTTTAAACAAACGTTAAGTTGTTTAAACTACATCAAGGATCTCTAAAGTGAACTGGGTCACTTTCCTCCTTTGCAGTAATGGTATGTATGAAGCATATGGCGTTTCCCTGTGAGAACAACATCAAGATTGTCATTCAGCAGATTTTTATTGAGCCCTTTTAGACCCTGAGGCCTGTGCTAGAAATACCAGCAAGCATAATTTGTATGGTCCTTTTCATACAAATTTGCTTCTTTTTCTTCATTCTCTTGAACTGGAGACCTACCTGGTTATGAATAGAAATGAAAAGTGAAAGGCAGCCCTATTATAAAATGATAAGGATACATGCAAGTTTTTTTTTCCCTTCTCCCTGTGTTATCAATCTTTCTCATGCTCTCAAGAGAGAAATACTCTTAGTGTATGTGTGGTCGAGATTTGCCCAAAGAAAATCATGTAGTTACAGTAATGCCTACTAAACAACTATTCTATGCCAGACACTGAGCTTGGTACCATAAAGAAATCATCTAATTGAATTCCCACAATAAACCCATGTTGTAAACCAAAAAATAAAAATGTCGAGAACTTCAGCAGAAATTAGAAATGGTTTATAGACTTCTGTCAATATCCGTGGGTTCCCCAATCTAAGATCCAACCAACCAAGGATCAATAATATTCAAAAAATAAAGTTGCATCTGTACTAAACATGTCCAGATTCAGATTTATTATTATTATTATTCTCTAAACTATGCAGTATAACAACTATTTCCATAGTGTTCATGTCATATTAGGCTTTATAAGCAATCTAGAAATGATTTAAAGCATAGAGGAGGATGCGTCCAGTTTATATGCAATTACTACCCCATTTGGTACAAGGGACTTGAACCTCTAAGAATTGTAGTATCCACGGGGGTGTTGGAACCAACCATGGTGAATACCAAGGGACAATTGCATTCATTAATGGGGATTAAGTGGTACCAGCATCTATTGATGAAATATTTGAGCTTCCATCACCCCTTTATTTTGAGCCATCTTTGAGTAACTTTGGTGATATAATGTTGTTAAAAGAAGAGTAGATGTGAAATTAAAAATATCAGAAAAAATAGATAATAACTAGTCTACCTTCTACTGTTAGTAATTCTTGCAGATACTGGTAGATTATTTGTGAAATTCTTAATTCTAACAAGTACAATACCTTTCTCTGTAGAAGGCCGATGCTGTGCGTGTGATTACATTCACTGGCTGTATGGGAGAAACACACTTTGATGGTAAACCTATAGGTTTGTGGAATTTCCGAGAAAAAGAAGGTGACTGCAAAGGCTGTACTGTCAGGTTAGTTGAGAACTCCCCTGAGAATGGTTCTGTGTGTCATGAAAATTTTTATTTTATAGTGTAAAATTCTATTGTCACATAGATAATATGGAGCTGTTTTGAAATGATTATACACAGAGGTGGATTTACCATAAAGCTAATGTAACTTCTAGTTCTTGCTTCCAATTTATACAAGTAATTTTAAGGTCCTGGGAGGTATCCTAGCAGTACGTTTGCATGATATTATGTTTTTGTAAAATTTGCAAAGGCAAGATATTTCCAACAAAGTCAATTAAGACTACTGTCTTTTTCTACCTCAGTGTCCCTTCACGTCCATGGGTTTTGCTTATCTATGTTTTTTCTGTAGCCAGACTATTATTTCATTAAAAAAGTTCTTCCCAAACTTATTAAGCATAAATTTAGAAGCCTAACCCAGGTTTTATCAAATTGACACATCAGTTCCTATGAATGCTTTCAGTGGAAACCACAGGACTTCAAGATTCTGCTTATAAGAGAAGAATCTGGGGTCTAGACAGACCAGAAGAAATTCTGTGTTACAAATCATCCACTATAAGATAGAGGCTGGAATGAATAAAAGTTTGAAAATACACCAGTATACAAAGAATGTAGGAAGAATATTTTTTTTTGTACTGGGGATTGACTCAGAGATAATTTACCACTGAGCCATATTCCTAATACTTTTTATTTTTTTATTTTGAGACAGGGTTTTACTCACTTAATGAAGGTCTCACTAAATTGCTGAGTCTGGTCTTGAACTTGCAATCTTCCTTCTCCAGCCTCTCAATTCACTAGGATGGCAGGTGGTATGTCACCCCTGCTCCTAGCAAGAATACAAATTTTTATATAAACTTGAAGACAGGATATAAAATAATTAGCTAGAAGTAGAGGATTTCTCAGCATAAAAAAAAATGGAGTCTCCTAGTTACCCTATCATAAAATAATTTCATTATAATAAGTTAAAGCTATAAAACACAAATATCTGGAAGATTTAATGTGATATACATAGCAATTCAAAAGTGCTAAGGAGTTTGTGTTTTTCACTTCTAATTTAAAGGGCACATGCATACTTTCAAAACCCAAGTCACTCATTAAAATGGCAGAATACACTGTACATTTTCTTCTCAGCATTTTTAGAGTTGCATAGAAGAAAGTAGCTCCAAATTAATTCCTTGTGAAAGTTTAAACTTCCAACTCTCTTTCTTTTTGGCATCTTGAATTTATCAACACAGCATGAGGATAGTTTGAAAGCATGACCTATTTAAAATATTTTTTTCAATAACCTTCAATAAAATTTAATATGGAAGGTTATCTGTAAAATTCTTTCACTACAACAAAAGTGATGAGGTCTGTGTTAATGTTTTACTACTCACAAAGAAATACCAATTTTTTTCTAAGTATCTTTGGTAAATTTCTAAGTAGAAGTTTTAGAAGCCTGTTACCAACAAAACATCTAAAGCACTTAATATCTATTGAGTAGTGCATATCAGATAGGACTATAATGCCACTAATTATTAATTCTGCAAAGATATTGTACTACCAACCTACAATGTGTTATATTAATTGATATAATAATAATAGAATTCATATATATTCATAGGGCAATTTGTAGGTTACAAAGATTCATGCATACAACTACCTGATACTAGTATGAAGCCAGTCTTGTTCCAGACATCAAGAAATTTATCAACAGGAAAAAAGAAAAGCCAAATGTTAAAATATAAGCTATTTAAAAAAGATCCCTTTAAAAAGGTACCAAGTATACCTAGATTGTTCACATCAGGTTGAAGGCATCGAGATCTGTTTAGTGAAGGAGGCAACATTTGAGGTGGCCCTTAACATAGGATAAAAGTCCAACAAGAGAAGAGAGCAGGTGAGATGTGGAATATAGAGAGCATTCTGGTCCCAGAGATCAGGGAAAGAAAATGTGGGGAGGCTGAAAAGCCAGTCTGCAGTTTGTAAAAAAGATGAACAAGTGTGAACTTGCTCATACAGGATTGGTTAGTGGGAGAACAATACAAGTAACATACAGAGGTCACATGGGTTTATACCCAGTCCTTCCCAGCATGTTAATGTTTTGCATGTCAAGTAAGGGTAGCAGAACGCAAAGCAACCCAACAGGCTGCAGACACTGAGATCAGGATACCAAGCCCATAGTGCAGCCTGCATACAAAGCCATTTCACCTGCACACTTGTCCTCAGCTGGCTTTGGCAAAGCATTCCAGCCTGGAAATGTTCATTGCCCAGTTTTACTCTATCATAGTGCATTTTGAGCACATGGTCACCCTGCAGGGTCAACCCTTCCTTACACTCCATGTAGTCAAACTACCTTCACCTTTTCCTTTTAAGGTGAAGTTCTGTTTCTGGAATAATTCTCTGTTTTTAGGTTTTTTTAATGTATCTTTTTGAGCTGTGCAAATATTTTTATTAGGACTGTCATTGTTTTTTTTTTTGTGTGTGAGTGCTCTGATTATGTGGTTGCAGAAATTTTGAATGATCTTCCCCAAACTATTTTCTCATAAACGCTGGTATTTGTAAGAATCATTTTTTAGAACTTTAGGTATTGTTTGTGTTCTGTTTTCTTTTCAGGAAAACACGGATCACATTTTTAACATAATGACCAATTGTTCTAGTTAAAGGGCAAAAGTGAATTTATAGAAAAGATGTAAAACATGAAGCTAAAAGAACTAGATTGGAAAATTTTGTAGAAGACCTAGAGTGTCAGTTTTAGAAATTTGTATTTATTCAGTAGTCAATAGAAGGGTTATAATTATTGTTATACTTTGAAAAGATTACTTTGTCAATGGTATATTTTAAAATGTATCTCATTTTTCTTAACCTGCCAAAAATCACATTAAGATTAAAATATAGAAAAAAAATGCTGAAAGTAAAATGTATTTAGCTAAACATTAAAATTATGATGAAATTTTAAATACCAAAAACCAACATACATAACTGCTTGTTAACTACAGAATATAATGACTGTTTCAAAATAGCACAGTTAATCCCTCGTAACTTGACCAGACATCCAGGTTCAACAGAGAAAAATAAGGGAAGTTAAGATGCTTTCAGTTATTAATATACTAGTTACTGTTTCTGGTAAATGTGCTCAAAATGAATAGGAAAAATCTAGTATAATGTTAGCTGTTGAATTATTACAGAATATACCTGGAAGAATTTATTGTCCCCCATCCCAAAGTCACCAAGCCTAGAATTTTTTTTTTTTGGGGGGGCTGTTATCAGCGAATAATTAAGTACATCTATCTGTATGCCACTCACTTCTACACAAAACTCTTTTTCTTACTCTGTCTATTGCTTTAGTAAGAGAATCTCCTCAGTGTTAGAGTTGAAGGGGCTTGAGAATCCTAAGTGATCTAACTTTTAATATCACAGTTGAGAAACTTAGACGTAAAACTATTTAGAGACTTGTAGCAAGACCTTCATGAGATTTCATAGTAGACTCCAGGGTACTTGCCCTCTAATCTATTGTTTTTTCTATTACCTGTTGAGGGAGTTGGTAGATTAGAGACATAAGGACACCAGGGTACAAGTGTTCAAAGTTTTTGTATATGAAAAATAAAATGTAATATTTTTGTTTTGATTCTCCAACCTATGCTCACGTTGTATTGTGAGACGTTAATGTTTTTGATTTGGATATTTTTTAAAGTTATAAGTAACACTGTATTGGGCCAAAGTATCAATAAAATAGTCAACAGGGATTCCCACAACCCTTTCCTGGGTTGCATTGATGACCTAGCTGCATATAATGAAAAATTCTAGTAATTGAGAAGTTTAGGGAACTTCTAGGTAGATTTTCAGAAACATTTTCTCATCACTAATGCATTGCTCCAGAAAGTAATGCATTCATTATCATCATGAAGGAAGGCCACATAATAGCCAATTTATTCACTATCAGTTCTACTCCTAAGAGGTTGATTTACTCAGTCTTCCAGTTAGCATTTCTCATGAGTATTGAAAAAGTATCTTTTGCTTTATCTTTAGTGCTTTTATCTCTCTAGTCCAGGAACAGAATGCTAAGTATGTAACAGCTCTTTCTACACAAGCCCATTAAGTTTTTGTTCACTATATATTTTCTCATTAAACATGATTTCATAAAAATAGTATTTTAGGCTCCTGTTGTTTTATAATGATGATACAATAATATTTCTCAATCTCTCTTTCTATGCTCAAGCTGATACAACACTCCAGTTTCAGAGATTAAATATATCCTAACATGCAGATACTGTAAGTTTAAAACAATATCCCCACAATATCAATAGTGATTAAATAGGTAGACACATAACATCATTTGAAGAAAATTGAACTGCACCATAAGACTTAGGTATAATTATTCAGTCAATACTGATTAAGCATGTATTCTCTGGAAGAACTTGTCTATACTAAAATCTTCTTTACCCTACAAATGCATACTGGGTTCTTTGAGCCAAATGCTACATAGATGTTGAATCCCATCACATGAGGACTGGCCTGTAAATTCTAGATGGTCTCACAGAGCTTCACTACAAGTGAAGGACACAGATTTAAAAAAAATACACAATTAAATACAGGCATCCTTCATTGTTGAAATCTAATCTGTTCTAAGAAAATCTACTGGATGGTGAATATTCAGAGATTAGGGGTCTGTTAGTCCATTACATTATGCATCTGGGAAGTCTAATTATAGAATTTCAACCTATCCCCAAACACTACCAGTTTTCACAATTAGCAATAAGATAAGTTTAAACACAAATATAACTATTCACCAATTGCATCATCTAAACATAAAAAATTTGAAATACCCATTATTACCTAGTTTTGAACACCTAATGAAGTCCAGGTGAAAGATGGTTATTTTTTGTTATAAAATGGTAGTAGTAGAGGTGGTGAGAAGCAGAAGAATAGAAGACATATTGGGCATAGTTTCTGCTCTACAATAGCTTACAATCTAGTCTCAGTTGGATACATTGAATAATGATGGACAGAGTAGGTCTAATTCATGTGAGATGTCTCCTTTCAGTCCTCAGGTGGAAGACAGTGAAGGGACTATTCAGTTTGATGGAGAAGGTTATGCATTGGTCAGCCGCCCCATTCGTTGGTACCCCAACATCTCCACTGTCATGTTCAAGTTCCGGACATTTTCATCAAGTGCTCTCCTCATGTACCTTGCCACAAGAGACCTGGTAAAGAAAACATGCATAGTCAGAGTTTTCATAATTGATAATGTGTTTTCTTTTTTTTGTAGAATTCCAGTACAGTTATCACTTATTTGTAAAAATCATCAGTTATTGTTAAAAGAGTCTGGGATGGGCTTGGGTTATGGCTCAGCGGTAGAGTGCTCAACTACCATGTGGATAGCACTGGGTTCGATCCTCAGCACGACATAAAAATACATAAAATAAAGGTATTGGGTCCAACTACAATTAAAAATATAAAAAGGGGAGTCTGGGATGACTATATGGTAGTCAAAGGTGGGTGCTGCAGAT
This sequence comes from Marmota monax, assembly GCF_021218885.2. Lineage (NCBI taxonomy): Eukaryota > Metazoa > Chordata > Mammalia > Rodentia > Sciuridae > Marmota > Marmota monax. The sequence continues at coordinate 1,850,893 of NW_026691988.1, forward strand.
GATGCTTATATATTTTTATTGATAACTTCAATTATGGATACAATTTAATTGTCATTTATTTTCAATATAACTTCTTATATAATCCTTTAAGAGAAGCAGACAGTAAATATTTTCCCAGTATAAAATTATACAGCAGAAAAACTATTTTCTTACTTTTTTTTTCCCCAAAGAACTAAGTTGAAAGGTGATTCTAAATATTTTTTTGCCCTTACTTTTTCAGGTCAATATTTCTTAGCAAATTTTTTTCAGGGAACCTACCTTTTTGTTTGCTTAACATGTTTCAAAGGAACCCACTTTGTAGTGCTATAATGATAGAATACGTCTTAGCAGTTTATTTGGGATCATTTGCACCATAACATAACATCCACGAAAATTCACACAATACTAACAGGAGTTCTATTTCCAAAGGGTATTTCTGTTACCGAGCAACACATTGGGCAATTTAGCCACAAGGCCCTATTATAAATGCCATAAAAAAGTGAATACCCATATGTTTCTCTGTGTGTCTAATCATTGATGTATTTTTTTTTTACTCTATTAATAGAAAGATTTCATGAGTGTAGAGCTCAGTGATGGCCACATAAAAGTCAGCTATGATCTGGGGTCAGGAATGGCTTCCATTGTCAGCAATCAAAACCATAATGATGGGAGATGGAAATCATTCACCCTGTCAAGAATTCAAAAACAAGGTGAGTTTTTATAGTAATAATGTAGTATGGGCCTTAATCATGCCATCCAAAGTACCCATGAACCTAATCAGGAGAAAGACCCTGGGTGTAATTTCAGTTACTCACAAGTTCTGAGAAAAATTGACACAGTCATTTCTTGGCTTCGCTATAAGTAGTTTGGATTAGACAAGACTGATTGAAGAGCCAAATGGTTCCCTGTCATTTTCTTTTGAAACTGAGAGCTTAATTTGAAAGCATAAAACTGTCTTACAACTTGTAAAATTATATCCCATAATAGGCTTGAAAAAATATTGTGTGCTTTTCTGTTATTTTCAGTTTTTCAAGATGTTTCCTTTAAAGAATTCTGCAGTAGAACATGTAGGGGTGGAAGAGCATAGCTACCAGGTCTTTGCTCTTTAGAAATGTCAAAAAGATCTGTATGTGTTTGAGTAAATAATTGATTAACAATAAAATGACATTTGTATGGTTCTGGGACTTTTAAAAACACTTCCACAAACATTATTTTGTTTGATAACATAAGGAGGTATTTTGTTCTGTTGCTGGAAAAAGGGAAATACACAAACTTAATACGTGGTTGCAATCATGTGTACATAAGATCCCACAACCAAGGGAGGAAGCCAGGTCTTTTTATTCTTAACATGGTGCTATTGCTATTTAGGTATAATTCCCTGAATTCTGTGTACTGTGGTATTACCTATATTTGCAAATGAAGCATTTATTATTTGTTAATATAAATAGACTTAATTAATTTTGATGATGTCCATGTAACATTGCATGACAATTTAGATTTAACTTTGTATCATCATTAATTCCTGCAATTAACAAATTTCTGCTAGTCACCCACTACATACTAAAACATGCCTTTTCCTTCAACAAGCTTGCAGTCTACTGGGTGAGTTAGACAAGATTCAGTGGTCAGAGGCTATATGGCTCTAATTGCTGATAGAGATGCATGTAGCAGATTAATAGTCATAAGAAGATGTCAATGTTTAAGAGAAGGGAAGACATTATTGTTTAAGGGAAAGGAGAGGTCACGTCCTGGCAGTGGCCCTGAAGCTCAAGCAGGAGTTGAAGAGTTAGCTGGATAAAGGCACATGAGGACATTTCAGAGTGGTGAAAAAGTTACAGGAAGGTCTGTCACCATCAGAGAGCAGAATATATCATTTCCCAGCTACACTTCCTTGGAGTGTTATTAAGACAAAAAGTAATTTTGAGCTTCTGTTGGAATTCTGACAAATACCTTGCTCCCACATATGATGGATGCATGTTCCAGGCTTGGCTTAGTTGTTCAGTAATAATGTTTAACTCATTTTACCAAGTTTCCCCGAACTCACTTAATCACAGAAAAACATCCATTCCTGCAGTACTAGCATTTTGTGAAACATTTTGGGAAACAAATTAGCGACTGTAAGTGAATCCTTAGGCTCAATGGATGAATGTTGGCAGAAAATTATCAGATAAAGCTGAGGTAACAAAGCCAGTACATAAAGGGCCTTGTAAGCTAAGTGAATGAGTTTAGCTTTCCAGAACTATAGGGGTCCTAGGAAGTAACATCATCAGATTTATATTTTATTGACAGTTTAGGATGCTTCCGCAGTATGCAGTAAACCAGGTAGACAGTGAGAAAAAAGAAAAGTAAGTTAATGGCCGTGAGAATGGAGAAGAAAGAATGGAGTTGAAAGGTATTAAGTATCTTAAAACTGAAGACTTTTGTGATATATGCCATGTGGAGGCTAACTTAAAAAAAAAAGGTGTAGAATGATTTCTTTTTTGTTTTGTTTTGTTTTTCCTTAGATAACAAGATTATGTCAGTGCTATTCAAGCAGCTTTTAAATACAGGGAAAATAACAGGTTTTCTGGAAAAGATGCTGAGTTCTATTTTGGACATTCTGTACACAAGGTACTTTTAGTACCTTCTGCAGCCTAGGGAAAATGTGTAATTGGCAGGAATTAGTTATATGTATCTGAGGATCACAGAGTTCTGTAAGAGATAGACAACTAGGAATCATCATTAAATCTCAGTAGTTGCCTGTGAATAGTGATGAGAAAAATTCAAGCAGTTATGTCTACAATAAAATGGCCCAAAGCCCTGGAAAACGCAAATATTAAAAAGATATCCATCATCACCGGGGGCTTTGGAAAAAAATGGTGGAGTGGCCGCAGTGAGAGTCAAGAACAGAGTATTAGGTCACAAAGTACTATGGGAAAGCAGACACCGTAAGTGTAGACTGATTCTGAAGAAAGTTTGGCACAAAAATCCAGAAGAAAGAAAAGGTCATAGCAAAAAAAAGGGGGGATATGGAGTTTGAAGGCAAGGATCGGATCACAGGTGAGAAAAATATTATTTTTCTCCATCAGTTCTTAGCACATAGTAATTACTCAATAAGTGCTTGAGGAGTAGATTGAATGAATGATTCTTGATCATGTCTGTAGGCTGCAAAGGATGCAATTGGAGAAAGAGGCAGCAATTAGAGGAAGAGGAAGCAATTAGAAATACAAAAGAAATAATGAATACAGCATGAGCAAGCCCTTAGAAAGCCTGGGAGCATTGCACCCATGTGGAAAGAGAGGGCTCAATCTGAGACAGAAAGAAACCTTTGCTCCCCGAGACAAGATGAAATAAGAAGTAAAGTTAGAGATAAGTTTGTAGCTATGAGATGGGATTTTGAGATTATTCTCTCCAGATGCCCTAATTTTTCATTGACTATAAAAGTAGAAAATAAATGGAGACTAGAGAAAGGTAAGAGATAGAAGAATAATAGGTCTGAAGAAAAAAGGAAAAGGTCCGTATATACACTGTGGGAAAGGTAAAAAAGAAAATACTCAGGAACACTTGGCTGAATTGCCTAGTGCTATAAACTCTAAAGATAATAATGTGTTAAAAAATAAATCTAGAATGCAAAAAAAAAATCATGATGGAATGATTTGACTACCTAGCAGAATAATTTCTATAAATCTTGGAAATACCTGTTTCTATAATCAGTCAAATATGTAGACTCTCTGTCCAATAAAGTGAGTGATCAAGAGTCCTGTAGTCTTAAATAATGTTAGTCAAAGGTCAAATTATAATACTGTACAAACTTGAAAGCAGTTAAAATATGTTTTTGGTTTATTGTAACTCAATGTGAAAAGTGAAAAGTGAAAAGTTCTTTCCTCCACTGGTGCAATTTTTCCAGATTTCACTAGACCTACGTTGTTTCTACTCTCTGATCCAAAAATCTGAAGGTCTTTGTCTTTTCTTTTCCATATAGTATCCTCTGCTTCAGTCCTGTTCTCTAGCTTGATTCCTTTGGCTCAATTAACTGATACCTTCTCTTTCACATATCTCCATCATGTTGTTCACATTAACTCTAGACTGACATTGATGTATGCATTCTTAAATATCAAACACACTAAGCAATCATTCTCACTTTTATTTTAGGTCTTGATGACATGAATCATCCTATAAACTGCTCTCATGTATCTCTATATTATCACCATTAAAAAAATATCATATTAAGCTAGGTGCAGTGGCTCATGCCTGCGCACTTGTAATCTCAGCAGCTCGGGAGGCTGAGGCAGGAGGATCATGAGTTCAAAGCCAGCCTCAGCAATAGCGAGGTGCTAAGCAACTCAGTGAGACTCTGTCTCTAAATAAAATACAAAATAGTGCTGGGATGTAACTCAGTGGTCGAGTGCTCCTGAGTTCAAACCCTGTTGCCCCTCAAAAAAATCACATTAAATCCTATAAACTTCTGTTGTTCAGAACTCAGATTCTCATATTAGGTTGAAAACTTCTGGTTTCTCCTGCCTTTGGTTGTTCCTCATTTTCATGATACTTTTAAAGCATTTTATTATTCTAGCAACATAAATTATTTTTTCTATTAAAAATAAAAGCATTAAAGCTCAAACAGAAAAAGACACAAAAGTTATAAGGAAATAGTTCCTAGTTATAGTTGGGAATTAAAATCTCAATAAAGTACAAGAATGTAATTATTTACTTCAATATCAGTATTCATAGATCACACTTAATAAACAGTGAAATAAGAGTTACGGTAGGATTCAATGTTAGGAAAATGCAAAATAAATCCAAAATAGGATACCACTGCATGGTTATTAAAAATATCTAAAATTTGTCGGGAGTAGTGGCACAGGCCTGTAATCCCAGTGGCTCGGGAGACTGATGCAGGGGGATTGCAAGTTCAAAGCCAGCCTCAGCAAAAGCAACATGCTAAATACCACAATGAGACCGTGTCTCTAAATAAAATACACAAAATAGGGCTGGGGATGTGGCTCAGTGGTAGAGAATGCCCCTGAGTTCAATTCCTGGTACCAAAAGAAAAAAATCTGAAATTTAAAAGACTGATCATAACTAGTTCTGGCAAAGATATGGAATAACTGAAACCCTCCTACACTGCTGATGAAGATATAAAATGGCACAGAAACATTGGCTAACAGGTTGTAGGTTCCTCTACCCTATGAAACAGCCATTCCTATTCCCAGGCATTCACTCAAAACACCTAAAACCATATATCCATACAAAGACTTATGCCATGATGTTCATATTACCTTTATTTGTTATGTCCCCAAACTGAAAAGAAACCAAATATTCATCAGTAGGCAAATGGAAATACGTGGATTGTTATGTGCCCATACAATGGAATTCTACTTGTTCATAAAATATGAATAGACATACAAAATGGTTTGATATAAAAATAATTAATGAGTAAAATAAGGCAAACAAAACCCACATTTATATAAAATGATATAGACAATGAAAACTGATCTATAGCCACACAAAGCAAATAGAGGCTACCTATAGATAGGGCATGCAGGGAGGGTTGGGAATGAGGGTTACAATGCAACAGAACACATTTGGGTTGTGAATATGTTCATTTTCTTTATTGTGGTGGTGGGTTCCATAGGTATGAAGAATTTTAAAACTTGTTAGATTGCATACTTTAATCATGGGCAAAGTATAAGGTGTCGATTATATGTTGGTAAAAGTTTCTAAAAATTATACAAATATCATTATTTAGAAGGAGAAATCAGTAAGGATGTTGATGGATTAGATGTGAATGATGGGTAGGGTGACTTTTCTAGTTTAGGAGACTGAAAGGGGGAGACATAATGCCACCAAGTAAAATAGGTAATAGGTATTTGGGAGTAAAAATATCATCATTTTGGTTTGGAATATGTTTAGTACTGAAGGAAAACACAAATAATATTACTTCCCCTGTTGAAACTGTATTTTTAGGAAAAAATCAGGTACAGTCATATTCTTAAGTTATCAACACATTAAGTCTGAGTTAACTTTGAATTTACTCAGATGGATGAAACAGAAGTGAGAAAAGGAAGGGCATTAGGGAACATGGAAATCTCAGAAATGTTTAAAGAAATAGGGAAGGAGATGGAGAATGAGAACAAAAGCTAGAGAGCGTAAGATGCTGGGAGCCAAAAGAAGAAATTTCTAGAAGGAAGGGGTATACTTGTAGCATCAAAATATTGAGAATGCTAGTAGCATCAAATATTGCATAAAGATTAGGATGAGGACCAAAAGTACTCCACTGGGTCTGGAAAAGGGGGTGAAGGGGTGTCAGGGAGTGGAGTGTTCTCAAGGATTTTAGCAATATCATACTCTACAGCATAGTGGGATAGGAACTGAAATAAGGCTTTAGCAATTTGGATTATTGCTTCTTTTCAGTGACTAGATTAGTTGTTTTATATTAATTATTCTCAACTAACTTATAAAACTATTCCTCCTTGGAAGTCAAATACAGTCCTTCAGGGGCATTCCCCATCTTCCTGGGAGTCAATCAGTAGAACCATAATCACTAATAATCTCATATCCCCCATGTGCATTGGTATGGAAGCAAAGCTAAGAACAATTATATAGGTTTTCTTTTTTTTTTTTTTTTTTTATTTATTTATTTATTTATTTTTTTTTTTTTAATTTTTTTTTATTGGTTGTTCAAAACATTATAAAGCTCTTCACATATCATATTTCATACATTAGATTCAAGTTGGTTATGAACTCCCAATTTTACCCCAAATACAGATTGCAGAATCACATCGGTTACACATCCACATTTTTACATAATGCCCTATTAGTAACTGTTGTATTCTGCTACCTTTCCTATCCTCTACCATCCCCCCTCCCTCCCCTCCCATCTTCTCTCTCTACCCCATTAAGAGAGAGAGAGAAAAAATTACCCAAGTAAAAATAATTAGCTTATAACAACTCAGCACTGATCATACAATTACTTGTTAAGCCCCTATTAAATAATAGACTAAGTGTCTATTATTTAATGAAAACTCTTATTTCCCTGCTTACCTATAAAAATATGACCGAACTCATCAACTCTGAAATTTGGTGTTAATAGCTTATTTTTCTATTCTTTAAGGAAAGGAAATGGCACAAGAAATAAAAGCAAATATTAGCATTTCCCAGTGGAATCCACTTTGGTCACTATCTCATATGAAGGATAGGATAAAGCCCCCCACTAACTTAACAAAAATATGCTGTCCTGCACCTCCCTGCAGGAGTGAACTCCTGGGCCAGTGAGTTTCAATTGAATTGTGTTGCTGCTCTTTAATCAATTTTCCTTAGAATGATTTCTAAAAATGCATATATTCACTCAAGGATAAGGAAGAAAACTACCTCCCGTCCCTGGCTTGCCAGTGATAGAGGCAGAATCTCATTTCACAGACACCATTAAAATATCCACCAAGTCTGCAGAAAGAGACGATTTTCATGTTCCAGTCAACAGCACCATATAAAAACTTCTTTATGATCTAGATAAAAAGGAATATGTATGAAGGAGTCTAGGAAACAGTTTTATAAATCTATTTTCTTTTACCCACCAGTCTAATTTAAAAGATATATGTATGAAAAACTAATTATATATTAAAGTAATTAAATATTTGTACAAAATTAAAGTTTATGAACATGATTAAATTATAAAATCTTCCCTTGCTAACTATTTTTAATAGGATAATTTTTCTTTTTAGTTGTTTTGTTTGTTTTTATAGAAGTCTGTTTTGAGAATTTGAGGAACCAATAGTTTTGAGAAATTGATTTGAGTCATTTTTTATGTGGCAATTGTGTTTGATTTTATTGAAGATACATCCCTTGGGAATGGTAGCACTATCAGCTACAATAGAATTTAGAATTTAATATTTTTATGGTTACCAATGATATCAATTCTAAAAGATGTGAGTTGAGAGGAAATAATAAGAGTTAAATACTTCTTAATCTATGTTGCTCTTATGAAGTATTGCACTGCACATTAGTATGTTAAAATAACTGTAAAGTTAAGATATATGTTTAACTTTGTTTTACCCAGTATTTATCAAATATATTTGAACCAGGAACATCCAAGAAACTACAATCCAAAGAATTAACATTTAGAAATTCCATTATAACCAACTGGTTAAAGTGCCCATGTTCAACCTTGGGATAATTCAGATTCTGCATCAGGCATAGACAAAGAAGTGAAATCTATCATGTTAATGAACTGAATGTACAGCAAGGATCCAAACTGGGTGAAGAGGTTGAAGTAAATAGTGTGGTGAGAAAGCATATAATTCAGAAAAATCCTAGCTTGACTCTTACAAATGAGGGAGGAAAATCAATGATAAAGAATTTCCATTGCTAAACAATGCAGTCTAAGCAGAGGAATGACTCTTCTTTCCTTTATCCTAATTCTGAATTCTTATCTTCATCACATGAGTAATACCTTGAGAGACCTAAGAGAAAAGCATTAAGCCTGAGGGCTATCCCTCACTCACAACATTCAGCTTTCAAGTCTAAAACATGATTTAGCATGGACATGGGTCCCACTGTCTTGCAGGACCAAAGATCCTCATCTCAACATTTCCATGCACAACCATATTACACAAGAGCATACCACTTTGCAGATGGCTCTAAATTTCAATAGTTTTTCGAACACTGACATTTACAGAAAGAGCCACAACATATTTCTAATAAATATTAGAAATTAATTTCTAATTAACATTCATCTTAGCACTTCACCATCCTAATTTATTTTCTGACTACTGACCTGTATTATGGAAAACTATAGCAAGTGGTTCTTTGTCGTCAAGCTAAACTTCTCTCTTTTATTTTTATTGATGTGCCTTTTTAACGTTCAAGCCTTTATTTTCATGCTCCCTTGTGTGGAAAGGTCAGTAATTATTCTATTGGAGTTACTGTTGTGTCTTCAATTAATAAATGGTTAAATATAGTAGAAGCACTTGATAAAGTCAATGTTAATTTCAGAATTAAACTAAATTTATCTTGAAGTATCAGTGATGATATAGGTGTGATTGATTTGCTCCAATTAAACTTCCTATTTCCTTTACAGCCAACATATCCATTGTAGATATAGATACTAACCAGGAGGAGAACATAGCAACTTCATCTTCTGGAAACAACTTTGGTCTTGATTTGAAAGCAGATGACAAAATATATTTTGGTGGCCTGCCAACCCTGAGAAACTTGAGGTAATTTAGCATATATTTAAAAAGAAGGATTAAGTTTTAATTAAATGGTCATTCTGCTCACTAGAGTTCTGAAGTTTAATTACAATAGGAATGCCATATAACCTTTAGCAGCAGAAAAGGTCTAACTAAAAAAAAAAATCATTTTGCATGTTAGAACAACACCAGGATTTAGAAATCAAAGGATTAGTTTGACATCTTTGTTGAGGAGATGGATTAGAATCACTGCTTCCCTTATATGCACCTGCTGAAAAGAATTATGAAAGTAATTAAAGGTAGAAGCCAGAGTCAAATGTGGGTCTTGTAATTGCTGTTCTTCTTGCACATTCGCTGGAGGTAATGGCACTCTGACATTGCTTACTGTTCTGGAAGTTAGTCAGTGTTCCAGGATACTGTGGGTATAACCTATTTTATTGCTAAGCATTAGCATTATAATGGCATATTGGAGCTTTCCCATATGCCTAATACAAAACTGTATTAGTTTTTCCCATGCCCATGCCAATATTTTCATCATTTTTCACATATGCTTTTTAGTGAGCAGAATGGGGAAACATCTTTAGCTCATAGTTTAGACAGTTCAAAAAAATAACTAAAAAAAGTCAGAAATCTTCTGTACCATAATGTCAATGCCATGCTTATTATAAAACATAAGAAATACAATATAAAGGATTTGGTCCTTAATAAATGTGAAATGAATTTGATTAGAAGGGAACGAGTTGATTTGGATAAATCATTAGAGTTTACTACATACACAGTATTGTGTTTAGTTTGATAGTTTTTAATGGGTATAAAAGTTCTATCTAGGTGTTCCTACTCCACAAAGACAAATTACATTTGGAGGAATTTCATAATACTATAGTGGAAAAGTGTGGTGTCAGTTATCTTTTTATTTCCTAATGTAGCAGTGAAACTTTAGTCTCCTTTTTTACATCAGTAGCATGCAAATTGAAAGGTTTTTCTCCTGAATCAAAACTCATAGACCAGACATTATCTAATTACTAGTCTTTTAGCAGTCTGAGTTGATAAGCTTGGTGCAAATCAACTAGTTATGCATTCATCTACATTATAAAGTACTTATTTGTGTTAGGAATATAGATTTAAAGCTTCAGGTTAGAAAAATCATTGCAAATCAAATGCATCTATATAGAGACACAGTTATACTTGGACATCCAGTTTGGAAACAAGTATTCAACACACATTAGTTGAGCATCTACTATGTGCCAGCCACCTTATTAAATACTAAGGATTCAACAGTTGTTCAAATGTAAGTCTTACTTTGTAAACTCATTAGCTATATTCTACTGAGTGCATTCAAAATAAGGCTATCCATATCTATCTTCATTTATTCTAGTGGTGATTTTTAGGAATGATCTACAACCATGGATATGTAATTTCATACAGAAGAGATTTTGTCTTAGTTGTTTTGGAGACTATATGTCCAGTGAATCTGCTCTGCTGAGATTTTTTTTTAAATTTTCTCAGTATAGCATTTATAATTATAATATTATCGTACTATGGTATATTATTTCAGAATAATCTTTAGATGTATATTTGTGATTGACAAAGGAACCAAGCATTCATAATTACCTGTTTTTATGTATACAGACATATCTCATCATGATAAAGTGCAGACTATGTGGTTGACTTAAATTATTTTTATATATTTTGTTAAGCTCAAGTTATTTGTGAGCAGTATTCATAAGCTTCTCATAAACACAATGTTTGTGCATTTTCTCATTTATTATATTGATGGAATAAGTATTTTAAATTCATATTTCAAACTAAAAATGATTCAAGAGAAAAGTGTAGAAACTGGTCATCTTTGAATTCTAATTTCACTTCAGTCAAGGGCACATATCTATTTTCTATTCTGTCAGGTTTTTGAATTTCTTCTCTGTGAGATGAGTTTTTTTAAAAGAAGATTTATGGTAAAAGTTTATTGTTTTGCTAAATGAAAATGCAATTATAAGTAAATTGGTTTTTTTTTCTCTCTCTCTCTCTCCCCTTTACTTAGTATGAAAGCAAGGTAAAATTTAAATTTATGCATGCCTCCTTCAAATGCATGGGTTGGCTAAATATGGCTTCTTAGATAAAGCAGCAGTGCAGAAGCAGAGCCACACCTGCGCAGCTTTATTCATAGTACATTTCATGAGCAAATAATGCATTCTGAGAGAGTTCTCATGCTGCCCTTCGCTTACAAAGATGCTGCTGCTTCCCCACCATCAGTTGAACTGCAATTTGAGATATTTCACCAGCGACGACAGATTTGCTCTGCTTACTTGTTCAACCAACTGTGCAGTGCTCCACTCCTGACCAGTAGCACATGCTCCAAGTACCACTGCTCAAGTGTATGGGCACAATCTAGTTCCAGGGGGACAGAGCAAAGAGGTCTCTTGATTCTCCAGACTCTGGCTTCCCTGGTGCCAGGCTGTCTACTGAACAGTCTAACAGTGCTCCCAAATGCTTATCACTGCCTGGTTGCTTTTTGCAGGCCTGCAATTATACAAATATCCACGGGGCCTTTGCACCTCTTAGCAAAGCTGCTTACGTAGTTGCTGTGTTTTTTTAGAATTAGCTATGGAGCCAAGTGAAAGGAATCTCTGGAAATACTGTTTAAAACAACTGTTTGAATTAACAGTGAAGAAGTTTTCGAATGGTCCCCCTATCTTCTCAGGTGCATTAATTCTTACTTACAGACAGGCATTAGCAGGAATTAGCAGCCTTTGTAGATGAGTCATCAACCCCAGAGATGTGCAGGGTTGGCACACTCTGGCTAGAGCTGATGTGTGGTATTTTAGCATTGAAGAGCCTAACTATGCCAAATTTCTGGATAGGAGATAATGAAGTCTAACGGATCCAAGAAATTTTTAAAGCAAAGCCAGACTTAATATCAGAAAGTGGGGGGAAAAAATGAAACAGTTGTTTTATCTTGATACTGTTATGAGACTAGTCATGCTATATGTTTGTTGAGATGGATAAAAGGCAAAGTCTGGCTTCCAATTGAAATATATGTTAATAAAACTCTGGAATGGTACTGTGCAGCTTTGAAATTTGCCCTTGAGTGATGACCCTCAGGAAACAGAGACCTATGGTTACCATTAAGAATCTGATCTCCATGTGTCATTACTTACCCCTCATGATTTTCAGAACATTCAGCTTGCAAAGTCATTGTATTTGGAAATGGTACTTTATATTTCCATGAAACAATGAACTTGTAGGACAAATGTACTTTATTGACAAGACTTCTGAGAAAACTGTGATAAATCTTTCTTCCCCTAAAGGAAAATTTGGAAGCAAATGAACACTGCAAATGAAATTCACTTATCCCCTCTGCTTTTTACAAGAAGAATCTTAGCTCAATACTTACCTTCCAGTTAGGCATGTTCTTCAGAACTACTAACTGAAAGAACAGGAGGAGGAGACCTTGAGAACCAAAGGAAATGATCAAAGGAAAAGTTCTAGAGCGAGAGAGGGCTGGGGGTGGGGGACTGAATAAATACCTGACATGAAATAAATCACCTAATACACACTGCCAGGTTCTAATTTGCTTTCCCACCTGTTTTTCCTCATGCCGTGTGTTTTTTATTAAGATGAAAAAGAAAAACTTGGCATCAGGGGACTGTAAGGAGAGAATTAATCATTACCCTATCAAGCACAATATTGGTGTGGACTGGACACTTTTCAAGATATTAACACTACATAAGGAAAAATCGCATGTTTACCTCTATGTACCTTCACTGTTCAGCATAATTGTCACTAGCCCTATTGGCTATTTAACTTTCAGTTAAAAACAAATAACAATCAATATGCAGTTCCTATTGGCACAAGCTACCTTGCAAGTCCCAGTAGCCACAAGTGGCTAGTAACACTTGACTTAGTGCAGAACAGAATGTGTTCATCATCACAGAAATTTCTGTTGGACAGCACTGTTTTAGACTCAGGAGGGGTCAGTACCTTGGACATACTGCTAGTTTATGTTTATTGAGCACTTACATGTGCTGTGCTCTTTTTTTGACCTATCCAAATTTCACAACATGATAAATGCAGGTACTACCATTATTATTATCATGCCCACTTCATATCTAAGTGCACTGAGTCCAGGAGAAGTCAGATCACTTATATAATGTCACATAGTAACTCAGAGCAACATGCTGTTCTCAAAGGCAAAGGGTTCATTTTCCAATCTTCTGGCAGGTTGGCTTTGTTTGAAAGAGCAGTAAGCAGAAAGTAAACATTCAAGTTTAGTGTGAGTATAGAAGCCACTTCCCAACCTATAGGAAAAAATAATGTATTTTTTTTTACATTTAGTTGCTTTGTTTCATTATTGCTCCAATACAGAATATAAACTTTGGGGTCGATTTGTAAACTTAATTTTTAAATATATGTTTTTTAGGCTACATAACCCAGAAGAATGTTTCTAGGCTTTGCTTTACTTAAAAGCTTTTTTTAAAAAAATGTACATTATTCTTTAACTGCCTTCTCCAAAATCTCACTAAGAGAATTTTTTTTTCAAAATTAATGTTTCCAGCTATTTTTCCCTAAATTTGAAGTAAATTTTAAAAAATGTTTTTGTATGTAGTTTGATTATTCATAATTTTCTTCTCTTTAATGGAAAAAAAGAAACACTTCATTATGCATATGAAGACAATAAATCAATTAATTTCTATACTTTGTATGGAATACTATGAGAAATTATTTTAAAGAGAATAAGAAATACAACAAGACTTCTTCTGCAGAGTGGTCAACCAGCAGATATTGGAAAGCATGGTGTGTGCTAGGTACATGTGCACATGAGCAGTTTGATAGACATGGACCGAGCTATGTGCCACTTTGCTCCATATGACCTCCTCCCATCGTCAGAGACTTTGCTGCCATCACACTCATGATGTTGCTTTTGTTTTCCATTTGACTGTTCAATAGGCCAGAAGTAAATGTGAAGAAATATTCTGGCTGCCTCAAAGATATTGAAATTTCAAGAACTCCATACAACATACTCAGTAGTCCTGATTACGTTGGCGTTACCAAAGGATGTTCTCTGGAGGTTAGTCTGTTTTTAAAGCCTCCCTAAACACATTCCTATCACTTTTTCATTTACTTAGTTTGGGTGCTCTTGTTAATATATTTCTACAGATCCTGGTCTTAGCTATACATAAATGGTAAAGCAAGATTGAAGCATGCTATAAAGTTCTGTGATGGTAATGGTGTTATAGAGATTGTGCTCCATTTTCCCAAATGAAGAAAATGTATCTTTAATATTAATATATCTCTGGTTCTCCCTTCCTTTCCAAGAATACTTTTTCTCATTTTCTGTCATCTATTTTAGATTCGTTTTATCTATCTGCATTATATATATAGCTCTATTAGCAACATTAATTTTTTGATAATGTATTAGGAGTTTAAGCATTTAATAAAAAGTAGTAATTTGTACCATACCCATTAGGGTATAGCCCCTTGTCTTTGAAGTAATGTAGATGGGGACTTGCAACTTCCTACTTTGCAAAGATTTCTGTAACATAACAGCAAGTCTTTTGTTAGCCAAAATCTCCAGAATCTCTGATTTTTTATTTATTTTTTTCTTGTAAGAGGCCCTGGATTCCACTTGACTATTCCGCAGACTCCCCAGTTAGATTTGATTCATATGTGGAGAAAGACTGAGGACACAGCTCTGCTCTCTTGAAACATAAACAAAGCCAATTGTCAATAGAAAACATTAATAAGAATTTTATAGGCATTCAATGGTGATGACCTTTTATAAATAAGAAAATGTTAACTATATCACACAAATTTTTTATTTCCCTGATACCATACAACTGTTCATTTTGATGGCTTCTTTGGATTAAAATAGTTTTAAAGCACTCCAGTAAAGTTCAAGGAAATGAAGAGAGGACAGGGAAAAAGAAAGAGTGAATCTGCCTTCAGAGCAATGAGGTTTAAAGACCGGAACAGAACTGTCAGGACTTCATTGTTCATAGCCTCAGGCTCTAATTTAGAATTGGCCATAGACACTCACCCTGAGCTTAGGAAGAAGGAAAATGGAAATACATCAAGAATTAAAACTTTAAGGATCCATACTTGCTTCTTAAAGAAAATGTTACTGAGCATTTTAATCTTCAAAGCCTAACTCTCATCCACATTCAAAAGATATATACATGAAGATGGAAAACTGTCCAGAAAATGAATAGTCTGTATGCATGGAAATGATGATTCTGTAAAGGCGATTTGCAGTAACCAGAAATTATTTTACAAGGAAAATATGAGGCAGAAATTTGATTTGGATAAATATTGAAATGTCTGCACAGTAGTTTCATCTGAACTATCTAAAACTCTGTGATGATTTGAAAATTGGAATAGAAAGTAGATTACACATTTTACCCACTCTTGTGTCATTGAACTGGGCTTGAAACACTGTGGAGGGAAAAGACAGCCCACATGAAAGGATCGCTTGCTTTTACTCCAGCGCAATTCAGAACTTCAAAAATGAATATTTTAAGTGCCATAAATGCCCAAAGACATGCACCTGCTTAAATAAATGCAAGCACATTGATAGTAGTAAAAAGTCCCCCAGCAATTAAAAGTAATGGTGGTCTGTATTTACTGACAGAGAGACATTGCCCACAAACTTCAATGCAAAAGAGACCACAAATGAATATGCTTGCCATGATTCAGTTTAAATGCAGGGAGGAGCAGAAAGAAAGGGGTAAAGGTTGTGAAAGGTAAAATGAATGAATGGATAAATTATAAAAAAAAAAGGCTCTGTTTGGGGCTGGGGTTGTGGCTCAGTGGCAGAGCAATTGCCTCACATATGTAAGGCACTGGGTTCCATCCTCAGCACCACATAAATAAATAAATAAACAAACAGACAAAATAAAGATATTGAAAAAAAGTAAAAAAACATATTTTTAAAAAAGGATCCTTTTCCACACAGCTTTGGGATTGTCCATTTTGCACTTGTTTACTGTCTAAAACATAGTTTATTAATTTTATTTTATTGTGTTTATTTATTTATTTAGTTTTTGGTACCAGGGATTGAACACAGGAACACTTTTTTTATTTTGAGGCAGGGTCTCACTAAGTTGCTTAGGACCTTGCTAAGTTGCTGAGGCTGGCTTTGAACCCTCCTGCCCCAGCATTCCAAGCCACTGGGATTACAGGCATGAGCCACCACACCCGGATTAATTTTATAATCAGTAAGAACAATGGTATAATTTTCATTTTGAGAAATAAAAATAGTATTTTTAAAGTTTTGTTTTTAAGGCTCCAATTTTTAAAATTTTTTTCCAGAAAGTATTTACATATTTGATAACTAATGAACATTTTGCTTGTGGACTCATCAAGAAGAAGAATGAGACATAGACCATGTTCTACTCATCTTTCAAACAAAAAAATAATTGATAGAGTATACTCAAGGGATTGATTATAATATTTTCACGGAGATTTTACAAGGTAGTCAGGTGTTTTGTTTGAAGGGATTTTGTTGTTTTGTTTTGTTTTGTTTTGACACAAAAGTCTCACTATGTTGCCCAGGCTGATCTCAAACTCCTACACTTGATTAATTCTCCAACTTGGCCTCCCCCATACATAGCTAAAATTATAGGTTCAAGCTGCTGCATTGGACTAGCAAGGTAGACTTAAACTGAAAGAATATGTTATCTATCAATAGTGATCTCTGTTTTTAATCAGAAGTTCTAGACTGAAAGCCAAGGCCATCATTTTGATTTTTTTTTTTTGTTTGTTTGTGTTTTGGTGGAAGGGTTAACCAGGAATTGAACTCAAAGGCACTTGACCACTGAGCCACATCCGTAGTCCTATTTTGTATTTTATTTAGAGACAGGGTCTCACTGAGTTGCTTAGTGCCTTGCTTTTGGTTGAGGCTGTCCTCCTGCCTCAACCTCCTGTGCTGTAGAGATTACAGGCGTGCACCACCATGCCCAGCTCATCATTTTAATATTAACCCAAACTTCTCAAAATATTCAAAGTTCTAACTAGAAATAATATTTCTTCAACTGCATTTAAGTATTCAACATCACAATGGTTTTTATGCTTTCTAAACCACAGTATATTTAATAATCACATGGCCTTCGTGGAAAGAAGCATCTGCAATGAAGAAATTAAAATTCATTTCTAATGATTTCTTCTCCTATTCTCCTTTTACCCAGAATGTTTACACAGTTAGCTTCCCCAAGCCTGGTTTTGTGGAACTTGTTCCTGTGTCAATTGATGTAGGCACAGAAATAAATCTGTCCTTCAGCACCAAGAATGAGTCTGGGATCATTCTCTTGGGAAGCGGAGGAGTATCAGCACCACCTAGGAGAAAACGGAGGCAGACTGGACAGGTACTCTCACCCCTGTTAACAATGGATTTTCCCTTGTGCTTCAATTGCTTGTATACTTTTATACTCACATCATTGATTTCAACTCTCATTTTGGCTAACCAGTATTAATCATTCCATTTACCCTATTGTCTTCCTATTTCTCCCACATCACCTTCTTAGGGAAATTGACTTTTCTATATTTTCATGTTGTCAATTTGAGGTGCTGAGTCACACCTATATTTGCACCAACCTTTCATATAGTACTTTGCATATTCATATGTAAGTGGGTAGCTTATAATCTATTCAAATTATATTAATCTTCTTTTCTTTAAGGTTAACACTTTATCAGATCTGTAGAGATTCAGCTAAGGTTTGTTCAACTTAAATTTAAATTTCTTCTAGGATCAGCTTCCCAGTTGTACTAGCTGAGGCAATGCTGTCAGAGTTTGACCAATCCAGCCTCTCTGGACACAGAGAAGGACCTGGCATAGGAGAGGCAGATGGCACCCAATCGATAAAAGCATGAACCACTATAGTCCAGTCTCACTCAAGAATGTTAAAATAAAGCCTAAGGAGCATCTGCTTTGAGTATTTACATTCCATAATCATTTGATTCTTTTAAAAACAATCCCTCAACTACTCAGATTTAGGCATCAGAACTCTTACTTCTTTTGGTACTCCTCAATACCCTCCATTATAATTTTTCATTGTATTTTTTTCATTTAACCTATTTTTTCTCAATAAAAGCATTCATAGAAATTACCTAGCCCACCATTATCAGAAGAGTGAAATGCTTTGCAAGTATGGCCTCGAATGTGCACATACCTTTTTGAACCAAATGTGATTTTTTTTATTATATGTGTTTTTTAAAATTAATTTTAGAATTTAATATTTAATCTAATATATGTGATAAAGTCTTATCTTATTCTTTTTCTAAAAATAATATAGCCTGCACAAAATATTAGCAAATAGAATTTTAAAAAATATAGAAACCATGAGTAATTTGGGTTATCTCAGGAATGCAGGGATCATTTAATATTAGCAAATCTAAATATCCTATAATCATCCCAGTACATACAGAAAAAAACATTGGGTGAAACATAACACCCATTCAAAATTTTAAAATAAAGTGAGAAGAGGAAGAAATTTCCTTAGCCATCTGTAAAAATTTATAGCAAGTATTCTTAATAGAAAAATATTACAAACATTTGTTACAAATTTAAACCCAAGAATAGTTATTATTATTGAACTGAAAAAAGTATAAGTAAACATACTATAAGAATAAGTATAAAATTTAAGAATAAATATAACAAGTTAGACCTAGATGAAGAAAATTATAAAAGTGTATTGAAAGGCATTAAAGTAGTCCTTAATAAATGAGTGTATTCAACATGTTAATGGAAAGACTCAATATTAAAAATATGTCAATTCTCCCAAAAGTGATTCAATTTCAGTATCTTATATCATAATAGAAAGGAGACCTGGGTAAAGAGGAAAAGAGGGAAAAGGGGAGCTACTGGAATTGAAATTGACCAAGTTATACTGTTATATTGTTTGCATGTACAAGTCCCACTATTGTGTATGATTATAATGTACCAATAAAAATTTCCATCAATGACCCAAACCTCCCAAACTCCTGAAATTGAAGAATAAGATGGTAAGCTTAGACTATCAGATATCAGCGCATTATAAGAGTTTGGGATTGTAGTGCTGTGATATTCATTCATGGAAAATTCTGTCTGGTGAAACAGAAAAAAAAAAAAAAAAAAAACCCTGTCTATCCCAAGCATAGATGGACATGACATTTGACACTAAGTGGCACTGCAAGTCATTAAGAAAACAGTGAACCCATTCAGTGAATGATATTAGGATAATTGGTGATCTATATGAATAGAATGAAGCTGAATTTCTTCTTCTTTTTTTTTTGAATTGAGTATTTTTTTTTAATTTTTTTTATTGGTTGTTCAAAACATTATAAAGCTCTTGACATATCATATTTCATACATTAGATTCAAGTTGGTTATGAACTCCCAATTTTACCCCAAATACAGATTGCAGAATCACATCGGTTACACATCCACATTTTTACATAATGCCCTATTAGTAACTGTTTCTTCTTAATATCAAACCAAAAAGATAAATTTCAAGTGAATTAAAGTCTTAAATATAGAAAGAAAAATAACATGTTTGGAAGAAAATATGGAAGGATAACTTTCAATCTTGAGGAAGAGAAGGGTTTATTGAACAAAATAGAAGCAAAAAAATCATTAATTTAGAACTCTCTCTCTCTACACACACACACACACCACAAGCCCCAGCCTGGAAAGTTACTGAATATATAACCTTCAAAAATCTGGTAAATGAGGATTGGGGTTGTGGCTCAGTGATAGAGCACTTTCCTAGCACGGGTGATGCTCTGGATTTGATCCCAGCACCACATATTTAATTAATTCATTCATTAAAGGTCAATTTTTAAAAAAAATCTTATAACCAGCATATAAAAGTAACTCTTACAAACAGAAAAGAAAAACAAATAGAGACAATAATGAAGATTTGACTAGACATTTCAGAGAAGAGAAAACATGATTAATCCAAAAATATTTTTTAAATGTTCAACCTCAGTGTAATGTGAGAAGTGCAACTTCAGGCCACACTAGGTTTTTAGACCACTTAAAATGAGAAAACACTGGGAAATATCATTGTACCAAGTATTGGGAAGACCTTGGTCAAAGGAAACTCTCAATCACAGCTGGAAGAAAAGAGGGAGTGGCTACAGTCTCTTTGGAAAGTGATTTGGCACAATCTTATAGAGTTGAACTTTCCACTCCCATGTGTATGCCCAGACTCTTTCACAGCTGCATAATAAGACATGTACAAGAATGTTCATAGAAACATTTCTAACCATAGCAGAAAAAGTAGAAACCACCTCATCCTCATGAACCCGAGAACAAATAAGCAAACTGGCATTTTTGCATAATGGGATATTAAGAGTGGCCACAAGGAATAAGTTGTAATTAAACAAGACAACATGGATGGATAGAAGCCATATGGAAATGAAAAATGATACTATTTATAGATTTTTAATACAAGAAGCAGTAAATAACTCCATTTACGGGTATGTATATGTGCATTTTTAAAAATAACTTTTTAAAAACATGGAAATAATGAAGGTATAATCCATATTAGTGGTTGCCTCTGACATGTAGTTACCTCTGGAAGGAGGTAGATGGGATCAAGAAGCTCATAGGAGATATAACAATAGTTTCTTAAATTATGTGATGGATTCACAGGCAGATTTTACTGCACAGTATGAACACAACTTCATCATTTGTATGTATATCACACTATGAGGAATGTGTCAAATAGTCATAATAAAATATTTTTTGGAGAGTAGAGGGAGAAAAGCATTATTTCATTTTTCACTGCACAAAATAATCACTGAATAAACATAAAACATGAGAGCTCCTTGAAATCCTTTATCCTTTAATCCTGAAAAATAAAATTATTTTCTCACTGTTACAAATGATAAGCTAGTTATAATAGGGAGACCAGACCTAACATTCCAAAATACATTTCTACTACACTATATTTGTTTCCTTGCTCATTGCAGAATAATGAAGTACTACCTACTTACTGGCTTCAAATTTCTATTCATCAGGACTAATTAAGTGGACCTGAGTCACAGCTTTCAGGATATTTCTTTAAGTAGAGCATGTTCCTATTAAAACAATTAAAATAAGAAAACATGAAGTACTATAGCACAAAATAAATTAGAAATAAAATTTAATGTTCCAGAATTTTAATGATAATGAATATCTAATATCTAATTTTTAAAAATTGCATAGTGATTGTTATCTGAAGAAGGAAAGGAGGTTAAATAATACCAGTCTGTTGTAGAATCAATGCTGATTAAATTGACATGTTTTAGCTTTCAAAGATAACAGTTTTGATATGCAGAGGGTTGTTTGTGATTGTGTTCTGCTAAATGGGTTTGTGATGTCAAACAGCTGAGAAATGCTCAAGTAAGTTGTTTGTGGCTGCCCCTTTGGGGAATGGTGAGTACTAATCTAGATCCTCAGATTATTTTGTGCTGGACGTGGACCTGCGTAAATGATGCAGTACAGTATTGAAGACATGAGGATTTTGATAGAAACCATCTCCACTGCCATAAGACCCCGTGATCATGTGCAGTGGGTGCCCAGTGGTCCACAAGAAAGGAAATGTATTTGGCATCTGCTTTGGGGACGAGGACTGCATTCAAGCTCCCTGGGGTTCACAATCAGATATCAAAACCATACTGGTTGCTATGGTAACCATAGCAAGAAGAGGCAGACGTGTTTGTGGATGAAAAAATTATCTCCTTCTTTCTAAATGTGGGAGACAAGTTACATGTTTGTGATAGAAATCTATCACACCAGATCGAGAGCAAACTGAAGTCTAAACATTCAAAATACCATGAGGTTGAGAGTCAGACCTCATTTCCAGAGGCCAGCCTTGCGCCTGTGAATACAAGAGAGACAGATTTTGTGGACACCCTTTGTGTTCTTTTGTGAGTTAGAGGACCAATTCAAACACAGCTGTTAGATTCAGCATTACAAACCTGCTTGGCAGAGAACTGCTATATTACTATCTGCACTTTCCACATCATCTAACAAGCAAAAATGGTAAATGGTTAAAAAGACATTGCCAAATACTCTAACAACTCTGTTTAAGAAAATATTGAGTTGTCTTCAGTAAGATCTCAGGCCAGATGAAATTGTGGCTCTGTCAGAACATCTTACAGCTAAGCCATAGATGAGTCTCCTTTTCATCTTCAATAACCATTTCTCATTGCAGGCCTATTATGCCATATTCCTCAACAAGGGGCGTCTGGAAGTGCATCTCTCCATGGGGACACGAACAATGAGGAAAATTGTTGTCAAACCAGAGCCAAGTCTGTTTCATGATGGGAGAGAACATTCTGTTCATGTGGAGAGAACTAGAGGGTAACTATAGCACTAGAATACTTACTGTGTCAACTTCCTTTCCAGCCTTGGTCTCTGCCTGAACTTTAGTGTGTATGGATATACTATCCATCATAAAATGAAAAAGTACCTTAATTTCCTTTTCTTACACTTTGTATTTCAGGAACCTCATTTAGCCAGGCCCTTAAGAATTCTGTTCTTAACAGCTTTATCCTCTACAGGTCTCTGTTCCACCTCTAGAATAACCAAATGAATCTTCTGAATCTAGAGATAAGAAAAATCCCTCCTTCTTCATCTCTCAATACTCTCTTCTCAAATAAGGCATGCACATAGTAAAGCTCACAGAAAAGCTCAGCCAGAGCCAGCAACCATTGGCAGCTCTGATTTCATTCAGGTTCCAAATCAGTTATGGCAGCTGCTTAGAATCCTGTCACAGATACGGTAGCGTGGCGACAGCAGCTGCATGACCTACTGAGCCTCTTGTGTGAGTGTTTCATCCCTGTCTCCTCCCCAGGGTGTGCAGAGTTCCTGCAGTACCTTCATGAGGGATCGGAGTCAAGGTAGAGAAGGCGAATGGCCACTACCCCGCAATCCTTCCATGGAGACCTCCACTCCACAGATCCACAAGAGCACCTGCTCCTCTTGCTCTGATCTAGGGAATTGGCTTTAACAGTACACAAACCGATTTCCTGTATCTTCAGTTGTTACCATACTTAATACTTTCTTTATTGGAAAGTCATCAGTATTTTTCATCAAAATTTTGTACAACTCAGAAAGTTAAATTAGTTTTGAAGGACAGTTAGAGAAAAAAAAAAAAAAAAAACAGAAACCCAGAGACTTCAGGGGCCTCAGCCCTCCAAACAAGCAATCCATTTATTAGACTGAAGCATAGAAAAGAGCTAGACATCAAATACAATGAAACCTCAAAACACAGAGAATACTTTTAAATGAAACACAAGTATGAATGTGTAGCAATAGTTCAAACAAGCAGTTGCTATTCTGTAGCTAAAGATCTATATTTTCTAATTATCCTCTTGTATAGATAACAGTTTAGATGAATAATAAGGATTTCTTATCATCTAAGTAAATAATAAAGCTTTCCTCAGCTCGCTTTGTTATTATTACATAGAGCATTAGGTTGTAGGCTGAATTGATGCTAAGCATTCCTGCAGCGTCTACTAACCAAGATGTTTAGAAACCATGATTAAGACAAATGAGCGATCAATAGTTGGACAAAATCAGAACTTTTACCAATTTAACAGCCAAATATTGTAGTCGTGGTTTCCAAAAAGAGCAGCAGACTGGATTTTTGTGTTGAAACCTGAAGGAACATTTTAGAATATGATTTTACATGTCTTCTTGACTAGATTTTATGGCCTTTGCCAAAAATGAATACTTCTTACTGTGGGAAGAACTTTTTTAAGAGCTGTGAACTTAAAAGAATTTCAATTAAGAAATGCAAATTTGAGAAATATAGTTGACCCAAAATCACCCAAAATGTATTATTTTCTAGAGAAAGAATTTTGAAATCCCCAAATGCATTATGAGGTTGTACTAAGGTGTCCCTTTAACAGGTGTCTCTTCAAGAAGGGCATTTTATTACGCCAGCTTCACAGCTGTTGACTATCAATCCAGCCTTCATTTGATTAAGCTCAGTGGATAGTACTTCCCTGAAAACTGGTCATTCTGCTAATTGGCCATATAAACAAACGGTCTTGCCATTCACTGTTAATTACAGGATAATGTTGAACATATTAGTGTGTAGTCACTGAACTCTGTGCCAAAACAAGAACACATTTGCTTCCATAATGTCTTTTTCAGTGTTCTAAGGTCGAAACAGCATTACCCTCTACTTTATAAGAAGGTACTCCATAAAACTGATTAACCAGAGATCACTAATGTCCACCTGAACTTCACTCTGAAACATTTTAATGTTTCATATACCAATTCTATGATATTATTTGTCAAATATTACACAGACATTGCTTTTTAATTATTCTAAATGTACATGAGAAGTTTATTAATATTATTTCATCATGGATGAGAAGGAAGTAACTGAGTTGCACAAAATCACATATCAGAAACAGAAAGACAGGTTTTTAACCCAGACATATTTGTCTTAAATACTTCTATCCATGCTTGACAAACTATTTATTTTTACCCTTACTTGTGACCTTAAAGGTTTCTTTTACTTCAAGTTAATTATAATATACTTTACGAATATTGTTTTCTCTCAACACTTTTCAGACCATAAATGTCAGTCACCATTTAGGTTTTCCTAAAACCCTGGATAAGATAGTGTTTTTAATATCACCTCATAAAATCATTGGGTTTTGACCAAATTAGAGGACAGACTTCCCAAGATCAAACTTCTGTCTCCCCCTCTGCCTCTTTTCACTCCTCTTTCCTCATTTGTTCTTCTTTTCTACCCCTTCCTCTGGAAAAAAAAATTCTCATTTCAATCACTTTGTTATCTAATTTCTTGGTACTCCGGTGACCTCTGCTTTTTGTGAGTGCTCTAGCCTCTGACACTTCTTCCAGCATCTACCTCAGCAGTTCTAACTGGATGAGGGCCTGAAATGGCTGAATAAGCAACTAAGATAAGCAACTAAATTGGGTTTCTCCTCTCCGAAAGCATTCTACATGTAGGTACCAAATGAGGCTAAAGACCATGAAGTTGGGTCAGATATTTCAGGCATAATTGGGGTTTCCAGAATGAGAGCATGATTTGGACACTACCACCCAAATATTTTCTTCCTTATCATTGAGATCCAATTTTGTTCATGTAAATTAAAATGTCAAGATACTTAATATGCAATTCAATTGGTGGTGGCTTGAAGAAACAAAAGTCTTGGACCAATATTTTGAACAAAAAAGGAAAAGAATGTAAGTAATAAAATATTTAATTATGAGGGGCTGGGGCTGTAGCTCAGGGCAGAATGCCTGCCTCGCATGTGTGAGGCACGGGTTCGATCCTTAGCACCACATAAAAATAAATACATAAAAATATTGTGTCCATCTACAACTATATATATATATATATATATATATATATATATATATTTAATTATGAAACCCTAAGAATCAACCGCTAAAATTGTAAAAGAAAATGACAATAGAGCTGACCTGTCATAATATTAATAAGTAATGCAGCATTTATTATGGTGTTTTGCACAAAGAAGAAGAACCTCAGTAAAAAGTTATTACATGAATTTAAAAAAAAAATAGAAAACACACCAGATTCATAATGGCCACGTTGGTAAAGTCCTTCTGTACATAAGTACTACATAAATCATTTAGATTTGATGCACTTAATGTGTAAAATATGAGCTGAATCCAGCTATTGTCTTCTAGCAATGCCCTTATTAAGTAAAACAGCCTCGGGGGAAACCCTTAATTAATGTTTTCCAGTGTTTGAAGTAGGTATTTTTATCTCTATTTTATAAATGAATGAAATGAAATTGAGCATGATTAAATAACTTGCCCAAGGTCACAGCACTAGTAGGCTTCCACACTAGCACTTAATTCCAGTCTGTTCCTTCTGAAAGCCCTCATTCATTCCACATCACTACCCCAGGATCTAGTAGCAAAGGACTTATATCATGGTCCTTGGGGCAGAAGCCAACTATAGAATCTACACCAGAAAAAGGAGGGCTCCTGGCTCCTTAAAACTCTAATCAAGAGCAGAGATTTGCTCTCTTTAAGAGTGGCTTACACACTCATTAAAGCCCCTAGAGGCACCACTTCATCGGTAAGCAAGAGATTGCTTTTAATTGAAGGGAGAAACATGGGGTGACTGGAGTGGGGGTAGGGGTGTCTCAGTGAGTCACACATACCCAGAAGTGAGAGGCTTCTTAAGTCTCCTAAACCTCCAATGCTCTTAGCAATGAAGTTGCACCTCCTGATATTTGCCTACATATTCTTCCACAATCTCTTTTCTTAAAAACATCATTTTTCCTTTGAAACTAAATCTGACCAATTCCCTGTACACCCCCTTGAAAAGTGATATCTTGAGCCATAGCAAAATCCATCTTTTGTTCTTTTCTCTTTTGAATTGTATCAAAGTGGATCCATAATCAGTAACAATTTGTTGCCTTACTATATTGTTTCCAGTTCCACATGTGTATGTGTTTTTGTTTTGTTTTTAACTTATAAAATCAAGTAAGATAGCCCTTTAGGACTGCATTGTCCACCAGAGTACTTTGGTTTTATTTTAAAATAGGAAGTAAGTTTTCAGTGATCCATTTATGATCTTGGGGCTGGTGGCTAATATTGATGACATTTATCACTAATGGCACCCAGATGACTGTTGGAACCAAGCTCAAAACCTACTTCAACAACAAAAGAGAAAATGCTTTTGGTCATTGCAACTTTGTCTCCTGATTCTTTGCCCCAGGATCCAAGGATTATTGTGAATCAGTAGCATGAGGTTTTCAATTAGTCACGTGTGAGTTATCTCTCATAAGCAAATTAGGGAAAGTAATGAAACAGCCACTAAGGAAAATTGTTGCAAGGAACAATGAGCTTGGTGTTCTTGCCTGCCTCTTCTATTCAAAAGCCAGCAGCTACAATCTTTATAAAACAACTAAAACATCGTACTGTACAGTGTTTGCTGTTGATTCCTGCAGTCGAAGCTCTCAGGAGTACAGTTTGTCCCCTAGCAAGAAGATAATAGCCAGCACAAACCAAAAAATAAAGAGTCAAACAAAATGTGACCCCATGCTGTGCCTAACCAACTGATCCTTACAGGATTAGACATCACTGCTCAGCACAAGAGCCCCTGCGCTCACAGGCTCATGTTTTGGGCTGCAGACTACAGCTGTCCCCTCTACCAGAGGCTCATTTTGCTTCTGCACATTGCCTGATTTCAGTAAGCTTTCAGGGACAGTTAAGAGAGACAAGGGACAAAATGCTGGGGAAAGAATAACAGTGGTTAATGTGGAGTTCCAAATCAGCCAATTGGGGATCACCTAAACGCTGTAGAAACGATGGGTGAGGGGCGGCAGGAAGGAGATTTCCAACTGTATTGAATAATATGTGATTCATGTTTGTTTATTTTAAATATCTTAGCATCTTCACTGTTCAAGTCGATGAAGATAAAAGACACATGCAAAATCTCACAGTAGAACAGGCTATTGAAGTCAAAAAGCTTTTCATTGGGGGTGCTCCACCTGAATTCCAACCTCCCCCACTCAGAAACATTCCTCCTTTTGAAGGCTGTGTGTGGAATCTTGTTATTAACTCTGTGTAAGTAATACTCCTTTCTACTATTTTTTTTTTAATTTGAGGATCACTCACATTATCCAAAATCATGAGGAAAGGAAGTTATAAAGATCTTAATTTAGAATTGGAAGACTGAACTGGGGGTCTGAAAAGGGAGGGCATGGTGGTCTGATTCATTATGGAGGAATGAAAACTAAGAAAAAAAATATTTTGTTCTATTCAATTAGCCCCATGGACTTTGCCCAGCCTGTATCCTTCCAAAATGCAGACATTGGTCGCTGTACCCATCAGAAACCCCGGGAAGATGAAGATGGAGTAGTTCCAGCTGAAATCATTATCCAGCCTGAGCCAGTTCCCACCCCAGCCTTCCTTACTCCCAGCCCAGCTGTGGCACATGTGAGTGTTTATATCTCCATTGCTTTTGAATCTTCATTTGGTGTTTTGAGTCATTTTTCAGAAGGGCAATCGTTCAGGGAATCAGATATACTCTACTGCTGGTATTGGAAATGAAAATCTACTCCCCTCACATCTACCTTGAGTTATTTTTATTTATGTGTTTCCCTAGATTTTTGTTTATAAAATAGTACAGTTTCAGTTGGAAAGTTGGAAATCAGAAATATCCAACATTAGCAATAGAAGCTACCTAGAATACCAACACAGAAAGGGAATCATATCACTTTTTTTTTTTGGTACTTGGTGTTGAACTCTGGGGCACTCAACTACTGAGCCATATCCCCAGCCCTATTTTATATTTTATTTAGAGACAGGGTCTCACTGAGTTGCTTAGTGCCTTGCTTTAGCTGAGGCTGGCTTTGAACTTGTGATCTTCCTGCCTCAGCCTCCTGAGCCAATGGGATTATACGTGGGCACCACCATGCCGCACTACAATCATCACTTTTATTTTGCATTTCACACATAGATCTCATACCAGTGCCCATAAAATTTGGTGATCTAATTTTTAAACTTCATAATACACAATTAAAACTGGTTCTAAACATGTAAATGTGTGAGTCTACTATGATTTTTTATTATGGTACACACACATATACATATACACAAAATGTGTCACAGTGCAGGAGGTAGTAGTCAGACAGCCTGGAGTCAAATCCCAATTCAACCAATCCTAGTTTAACCAAACCTCTATATGAATTTGGGAAAGCTAAAAGGGAATAAAGAGAAGGGAGGGGAAATGGGAATAGAAAAGACAGACTAAATCGGACATAATTTTCCTATGTTCATATGTGAATACATGACCACTGTAACTCCACATATGTACAACCAGAAGTGTGGGATCCTAATTATAGAATAAGTTACACTTCACATATGTATAATATGTCCATGTATACTCTACTGTCATGTATATCTAAAAAGAACAACAAAAAGAATTTAGGAAAGCTGTTAGGCTGAACTATTCCTCAGTTTCCCTCATTTGTGAAGTGAGGATATTAATAGCACATATGTCAAAGAGTTATTATCAGGATATTAAAAGAAAATCTTTGTTACATGTCTGCCATAAACTAAGTATTTTATATATATATCATTATTATTATATGGTAATTTAATAATTACTGCCTTCAAAAGCTTAATGTTTCAGCTGCTATCTAAACAATTTCCATTTAATGTTATTGTAACTGTCATACTGCTCTTTAAAAAACAGATTGTCATTCCACTTTGAGTGGATTTGATAAGCATTAGCTAACTTAAGTAACTCACCCCCTCACCCAGAAAATTTAACCCTTAACCCTCTGGATCTTAATCCAAAGTCTGGCTTGCTATCACTACAGCACGCTGCCTTTACAATGTATTCTTCTTTGAGTAGTCCATTGTGGGATTTTAGAGTATTTGTAGTTTTTCACTATTAGAAACTAAACTCTTGATAAGCACTTCTGTGAATCAAACTTTTTCCATCATTTCTGACTTTTTTAATAGAATAGATTCATGGATGGTGAATTATGAAACCAAAAAGTGAATATGTCTGAGGTTCTCAACACATGTATCTGAATTGCCTTTTCCAGTGGTTATACCCGTTTACATTCTTACCACCATAGTGTCAAAGGGGTCAATTTCACGACACTCTCAACAGCACATGATCACATCTATAATCCAGAAGTGGGTGGAACATGTTGTCTTGAGTGTAGATTTGGAAAACTCTTGACCATCTCATTTTCTTCATTGATTTCCGTGATGAAATGGGTTGTTCTGTAAAGCTATGAGCTCTTTATCACTAGAAAAATTATTAAATGACAGGGCAGATAATCATCATTCAGTAAAAGTGGTCATTTACTCCAAGCATAAATTTAGCCTCTGTAAAATGTGAACCTTACACCTACCTGGCTTACTGCATGGAGTTATAGGAGATAATGTATGTGGAAGTTCTTTAAGAATTGGAAGAAGCACATCATCACATAGATACACTGAGGGATCTCTGTCTTTAGTGAGTAATTGGTATGAGTCCATTACTCTGTGGTCATCTTATATTATTTTATTTGATCCTGACAAGCTATTAATTACTTTATTTACAATTTTTGGAAATACTATTAATGTTATCTCACCAAAGAAAATACCAAGGATCACAAAACAAGCAAGGTAAATGCCATCAGTCATGTGGAGTGATTTCCCCCTGAGGTATCAGGAGATCCGCTACAGGGATTTCAGAATGTTCTCTCAGCAATTTTATACCATGACCTCTGTCTATATCTTTCCCCAGAAAAAGGAAGGTTAATGATCCTCCTTATTTTCCCCTTATATTTCTAAGTGTTCCCTAAGCTCAAAAATGTGTTTTCAATTGAAGAATTAAAAACATGATATTTTGACCTTAGAAATAGTCTTTTTTGACCTTAGATCCTCATATGCCTTTATAAAATGATTTCTAAGGAAATAGACCTTAATTTCTCAACAACACACTTAAAATTATAAACTACAGTTGACAAGAGCCCTACAGATATCTGGTCCTGTCCCCTTCTTAGATCTAAGTGTGAATTCCTTATGTGTGATATTTGACGTGGGCTTGCAGCCTTTGCTTGAATATTTCATTGACAAGAATTTTCCAGGGTCGTGACGAGCAGGTTCAAAGTGTTAGAAAGCCATTGGTTATATTGAAGTCAAACTGTATCCCTGTAACTTCCATCTAATGATGGTGCTTCCATAACTAAACACATTAGCATCCTTTCTAATGACCCTTTGAGGTTTCAAAAATAGTTAAGTCTTGTTCTCCCCAGACTAAATATCCCACCTGATCAGATATTCTTTGTATGACCAAATTTATAATCTTAATATCCCAGGAAATGAATACTCCTGAGTTTGAAATATCCCTGTTAAAATATGGCACATAGGACAGACCATACTCCTCAAAAAAAGAAGTGACTAGTTCAAGGGACATTACTTCCTCCCTGAGTCTATTATTATTTTTCTATGAATGTACCTGAACTGTTAATGTTTTCAACAGATGCATCATTGCTATTGACTCCTAAATTGGTACCATATTTTCTCAAGGAAACCTCACCCTGTGGGCCTTCTTATCACTAGAATTTCCTTCAGTCAGGTCTCTCATCTTGTACCTGTTGGTTTGGTTTGGACTTTTGGAGAAGACCCCTGCTGGCCTTCAATAATCCCCTTACTTTCCTTAGTGCTCACCAAATGTCATTTTGTAGGTCATCTCAAGCACATCCCTCTGTGGTTTCTAAAAACAACATTTTTCTGGGACTGAAGGTTTTCACTCTTTTCAGTTTTCTTGGAACTTTCTGTTCTAATTCTGGTTTCCCTTTTCTCTTAACAATCTATGGTTTAATTTTTCCAAAAATATAGCATTCGTTGGTAGACAATGACAAAGCCAACTAGTTATGGAGCAGCCCAGTTGGTTGTTCTGGAATGAATAGCAAAGAAGTTACCTAGCTAGAGAAGACCTTAGCAATTCGAACATGGTTCAAGGTTACACACATTAGTGAGAACTGGCACTGAAGCCACTAATGCATCTAAACTCTACCTGCTATTGACTCACTCTTGTACATAGTAATTATTTATGATGGTGTGGTCAGAATTATAATTTTAGAACTTTCTTTATGGAATTGTGTTGTAGAAATTCAGATCGTGGAGCCATACATATCTCCTCTTTTAGTTTAATT
Organism: Marmota monax; assembly: GCF_021218885.2. Taxonomy (NCBI): domain Eukaryota; kingdom Metazoa; phylum Chordata; class Mammalia; order Rodentia; family Sciuridae; genus Marmota; species Marmota monax. The sequence continues at coordinate 1,882,683 of NW_026691988.1, forward strand.
TCTTTCTTATTTTCTGTCTTTTTTGGGTGGGGATGTGGAGAGGAGTCTTCTCTTTAAAGGTTACTAAAACTTAAATGTTTAACTTTTTTTTTTTTTTTTTTTTTTTTTTTGGTGCTAGGGATTGAACCCAGGGCCTTGTGTGAGGCAAGCACTCTAACAACTGAGCTATATCCCCAGCCCATTAACAATTTATTTTAAATAAGTATTTATTAAGCATCTAATAAATGCAGAGATGAAGAAGAGAGCATCATTGATAGTGGCAGGGGGCGGCCTTAGCAAGAGTGATAACACAAGAGTAAGTAAGCATTAGCTTTCCTGCAACCACCCATATTTGTTCAATGAACTCTGGCAGGTGCCTGGTCCTCTCTAAATATAAGGTAACCCATTGAAAGATAAGATAATAATATCTACCTTTGAGGATTATCATGAGGGAAGAAGTTACACATTGCATGCAGAGTCCCTGGTTCATGGTAATACCCCATGGCTCTGTCAATCCTTCTGTGTGCCTAGCTAGTTTAATCTTTCATACTTATAGGGTGAGGCAAGCACCAGGGAATATGGGTTGCTGGTGAGTATTCTACTTTTAAGCAATTTCAAACTCCAACATGTAATGGTTAGAACTCAAGTTTCTCATCATTTATAATTCTCAACATTTTCTTTTTTTAAATCAAAGTTTATTTAGATTTTTAAGAATTGTCATTTAATAATTAAGACTTACAAGTTAATTTTTGATGTGGAAGTTTCTGGTATATGAGCCCCATATTTGTTCTAGTGCAATTGACAGAAAAGATCTCCTCTTCTTCCTTCTTTTTCTTCTTTACACCTGACCCAGTCAGCAGCTAACAGCAAGAAGACAGCAATTGAAGAGGATCCTGAGAAAACCTTGCCCTGGGAAAAGGATTTTACCATCATGTGGTTAATACATGATAGAACCTTGGAGATTGGAGGGCATTTCATGCATGTTATCTCCTTTGATAGGGCAGAAGCTTATCATCTCTTTGTTCTTCCCTCTTATTTCTTAGCCCATTTAGATAAGCATTTCTGCATATTATTTGCAGATCTTTCCCATTTAGAATCACAGGGAACAGAGGAGTTAAAAATCTGGGGCCTCCAGTATTACAGAAATATGGTGATGTGTCAAAATGTGGCAAGTCCTCTGTGAATCCATGTACTATTTACACCAAGTTCTCACAAGGAGAGTGGCTGTGTGGCTTGTGCGCAATGCCTGATGCTTATTTTTTTACTTGCATCTTATGGGAAAGTTGAACTGTGAACCTCAAAGTTTAAAATGTGAAAATCAAGAAGAGCAATATAAGGAGCCATGAAGAGGGCTGTGTTGATAAGGGCTCTTTGGGAATTGAGGGGATGAAGTAGGCAGAGAAGGAAAGGATAGAGAAAAAGAAAGTGATTTCTCCAGCAGATTTAATGCTACGACTTTAAAAGCTAAGTACAGTCAAGGCCAAAGGATAAATCGATTGGATACTGATATGTATTTAAAGGAAAAACACACATTCTCTACACTTCAAGGAATCTCTCTTCAGGCATTAGTGTGTAAATATCACTGAAAATGCCCAATACCACCAAAAGAGCTCATGAGCAGGGAGTTAACATAATTCAGTTTTTTTCAGTAAACAGCTTGAATAGGAATATTACATTTCAGAACATTAAAGTCAGTATTAAAAAAAAAATACCTAGTATCTTCCACTGAGTATTCATCCGTAAAGAAAATCATCACAAATAATCATCAGATATGGTTTTAGCCCACACTTGTTAGGGAGATAATTGACTTATGAAAGAAGAAAATCATGCAATTTTTATGATGATTTGTCATTTGATGCTTTCAAGAACAAAGATGTCAATTTTCATAAATGCAATTTAAATCTCTGCTCTGCACCTATCTAAATTCAAGGGATGCTCATCAGGGAATCATGTGCTATCTTAAATCCAAATATTTATTTACCAACGCCAACCACCAATCAGAAGTTGAATATGACCACTACTTTACTCTGACTTAGAATTAAATAGGGTGAAAAGATTTTCACCTTATTAATAATGGCATACTCTTCTCTTCCCTGAACATGACTGTTGGAAGCCTGGTTTTCTTCAGAGTCCTCCCCAACCACATTACTGCTCTCATCAACAGACAAACTGCAACATTAGACTCCCCCTCCAAATCCAAGTCAATCTGCCTATAGCTTGTCCAGGGTCAAGCAGATACATTAAAAAGCATATCCAGTTCCCCTTTCATATCTCATTTCCCCCAAAATGTACTTGTAGTATTTTAAAGCATCCCCACAAGGTGGCAGAATTGTAACACGTTGAGATTGATGAGCCTCTACTGAGACTGATTTTTTTTTTTTTTTAATTGTTTAACACATTTCAGAGATCAGTGTTTCCAAAACAGCATAGGAAAAGCATCACGTCCATAAAGACTCCCCTCAAGCTCTTGTAGGTGAGAGGAGGAAAATTCATCTTGCAATGAGGCATCTTTAAATTGAAATTACCTAATGAGATCTTTCCTCCCACTCCTCTGGCTTAGCTTAGATTTCTATGGGAAGCAGAGTTGAAAATGTCCTTACTGTCAAGATCATTTCATTCTTGTGCATAGTGCAGGCATTTTCTGATGCATCTCACATGTTCTCTTTTAAAATGTTAGAAGGGAGAGAGAAGCCGGAGCTGCAGGGGGAGCAGCTCCACCCTCTGGGGGACTGAGAGAGGAGGAAGGGAAGCTGCAGCAACAGCAAGCAAACCTCTGGAACAGCGCTGCCCTGCACCCATCCTGATTTCAAAATCAGATTCAGTTCACCCCAGAGAAGGTGATGCAAAGCAGACATGATTCAGTCCAGGCTCCCTTTAACCAAGCAAGGGGAGAGATCCAGATCGTACCAGAACATTACCACACTAGAGATTAGAGGATTTTCTTCCTCCTTAAATCCTAAAGTAGATACATATAAAAACCCTCTTACACTAGCATTTCTCAGTCCTTTTCCAACTGCCAATTTTATAAAGGAAGGCGTTAGACATTTTATTAAAGCAATATCTATAATATGCATCTGATTGCAAATCGATATTAGTGTCAGTTTGGATGTCCTCAAAGAAGAGTGAATTTACCATCCTGGCTTCTACTTTGAGGTTACCCATTAATCAGTTTGTTCCCACTGGCTGCTACAGCTTAGGCTAATTGGAGTACACCATTATGTTAACCACTGCTTCTGCCTGCTTGTCCAGATCCACCCTTTTCAAAAGAAAAAATGGGAATTTTGAGGAAAGTTCCTCATTTCAAGTAGGGTGCTCATGGTTCTTAGAAGGGCCTTGACAAAGTCCCTGTACTTTTCTGGACAGTTCTTTTCCTAAAATGACTTAAGCAGGGCCACTTCCATCTTGAAAATCTGATAGTATGTGATAAAGAACTGTTGATGAGCTCAGAACCTGTTTTGGAAACACCTGTCTAGCTGGCAAAGTTATCATGGTGTTTGGGCCTCCATGTAACAGATAAAGACAAAAGCTCTCCAGAGCATACAGGTGCCACCAGTAAAGTATCCAGTCTTTGCAACTGCCACTGAGATCTGTTTAAAGACCACAATAGAATATGGCTTTATTTTACTCAAAATCAAATATGCTTTTCTATGCTTTTCTATTATGTCTACATATAGTAACTGAACAAGTAGCTGCAATAGTAACAATAAGAAGATCATAATACTCTGTGGTTTCCTTTTAGGTGACATTATTGCTCCCTAATTCCTCAGTATCCATTGACATTTTCAGTTTCTCCGTTTTTCAAAGATGAAGGTTTAAAGATGTGTTAGTGAAATTCTGTCCCCGTGGACTCACAGCAGATAGGATTCTCTTAGAGGTTTCTGAGAACTGTAAGCTACATGTGTTTTTTGAGAAGGTCCTGTGTACAGGAAATATTGCAAAAGATTGATAAATGATCCCAGTTCTATTAATAGCGTCACTGAGGGCTGAGGCATTAAGCCACCAGAGCCTTTCCATTTGTGCTCTCACTGTGGGCAGTGGAAATAAGGTGCCGTGAGGAGCATTTTTCCTTCCTACCCACTGGGTTTTTGCATTGCTATATGAATTTTAGCCGCAGTCTGCTCTTTATAACTGACCATCTCCTGGGAAGCAAGAAGAGAAATACTTCCAGGAAGACCAATTTTACAGCATTTCGAAACACTTTAAGCCCTTTACCTGCTGTGGCAGAGTGTTGCATTTGACTAAACTCAAGAGAAAAGAGAACAAGGCTATTCCTCAAGTAAAGATTTCTTGTGTGCTGATGAGTCATCTCAGAGGTACATTGGAACACTCTGCATCCAAAGCAAGCCCTGGGCTGTTTGGAAACCTCTGCTGACTCAGCACTCACTGGGGCAGTGGTCCATCCAGAGCTATTAAGCTCAGATCTTAAAAACAGATGTGCCGGGCAGAGTGCACAGGTTATTGATTTTCTCATGTACTGCGTGTTCTAAAAGACGTCTTAAGCTGCCTGTACATGGAGCTATCTTGTGAAAATAGAGAACAGGGAAAGAGGTTTGTGGATTTGGTCATATGCACAGCCGTGATTATTGGATTGTTTGTTATGGTAGCCTAATATGGTACACATAGCCAGGATTGATTGTATAATTTGCAAGGTTCAATGCAAAATGAAAACGTAGGGCCCCCTGATCGAAAACTGTTCAGGATTTCAAGATGGTGAGGGCAGAGCATTAAACCAAGTGACAGCACAGCTCTGTACCTAGCTGTCCCTCTTAAGCACCCCAGGAACCTCATCTTTGAACAGGAGCAGTGGAAATGGTGTATGGTAGTTTACATTAAAAAAAAAATGTGCTGGGTTGCCTAGCAACTGACTAAGGACCTGAATGGGCTGACTTGCAGGTTTAGATACACCATCTTGAAAGTCTAAATTCATGGCAACCTCCTAGTAGACTGATAATTTTTAAGGAAAAGTAATATAGTGGGAGATGGAAATGGGAGGGCAGAAAGGAACACTTTCTCCTACTCTTATAATGCAGGTGGCTAGCTTGTTGTTTTCCTTGTTCAATCTTCCAAGAATAAGATTCTTCATAAGTGAAATAAATGTGAAGAAGAAATTATAGTTTCCTCTGAAATATAAACAAGATTTTTCCTTAGAGGATAATGAAAATATGAATTAAATCAATAAATTTTTGAGCACACTTATTTAGCAATTCAAGGGTGTGATATAGAAAAACTGATTCACATTCACTGAGCATTTAATAATAAGTACCTGCTATGCTATAGATTACAGAGATGAATAATAGTTTTTATTCTTAAGGAATTTATACCTAGACATGAAGATAATATGTAATAAACAAATAGCAGTGTTGCCTATTTAAAAAACAGACCTCATAATCACCTCTCTTTCTCTCCTTGGTGTTTTATAGGGACCTTGTGCTGCAGAATCAGAACCAGCTCTTTTGATGGGGAGCAAGCAGTTCGGACTTTCAAAAAACAGTCACATTGCAATTGCCTTTGATGACACAAAAGTTAAAAACCGGTGTGTATTATTCTGAGATATTGCCCAAGAACTGGTAAATGAAGTATTGAAAAGTCGTGTTTAATCAAATTTCATCAACTACATTTACTAAATAATGAAATTATTTTTTTATTTACTTTTAATTTTCTGAGTACAGCAGAGAATAGAATTATATTTGTCTGGGCCTAAAGAGCTCCATTTAGGAGTAGCCCAGGCAAGCCCCATCAGAGAAGATTTTACCTATGTTATGAAAATAAACCCAGAAGTTGACACCCCTCCATCTTAGCATAACAATTCTCTTATTTTCCTCTTTCCCTTCACATGCTTGAATTTCACAGCCTTACAATTGAGTTGGAAGTGCGAACCGAAGCTGAATCAGGCTTGCTTTTTTACATGGCTCGGATCAATCATGCTGATTTTGCTACAGTTCAGCTGAGAAATGGATTGCCGTACTTCAGTTATGACTTGGGGAGTGGTGACACCAACACCATGATCCCCACCAAAATCAATGATGGCCAGTGGCACAAGGTAACCCTCTCTGCAGGGGTCCAGGTGGCAGCCATGGGTGTTCCCGTGGTGCCAGCACTATTTTGCCAGTGCAGGCGCTAACCCTCATGCTGCTGGAATGTGGCAGAGGTTAAAAATAAAGTAAATGCTGTATACCACTTGCACAACCTTGGAAAATGTGATCCTATCCTGGGTAGGTTAATATTTGACCACTTACAAACCTGATCATGGTACTCCAGGGTTCTGCTATTGTTTCACGACTGTGGCTCCCGAACATATGTCCACAAACTGGGCCAAGGGGTTGAAGACATTCTCACTGCTCTGAGTAAGAATTATAAGATAATTATAAGATACAGCATGTGTTAATCATGAAGCTTTGGGTAGTTGATGTAGAGGAATAATATTTATTTTGAGATTATATGTTCTATTTCGAAGGTACTGTAATAAAAATTGGCCAAAGTAAAATTTGGCTACACTCAGATGGGGGCTTAAGACTTGGGGGGTCTGAAAACCAAGAGTCTGGGAATCTCTGCAGTGTTGTGTTTAAAGGACCCTAAGGTACCATTTCCACCGATAGTCATTTGGAACAACTTTAAAAGGTTGGCCTTACACCCAGAAACTGGTGCTTTTATGGGCACAGAAGGCTCATTTGACAGCTTACAATCGTCTTTGGCATGACCACAAGTAGATAATATACTGCCTGATTAAAACAAAAACTCAAAATTTGTCTCTGCACCTGTGATACCCTATTAAGTAAAGTTTCCCTGGGTAGACCAATAAAATATTTAATTTTCAGAGCAGGATATTATTAGATGTTGGATTTGATGTGTTAACCTACTTTGACTTGTCATACCATATAGAAAGCCAAAGAACATTAAAAAAAAAAAAATACAATACAAACTCCAAGTCAACCAATTTGTCCCAGAAATAAGAAATGCAATCTTTATATTTGATTGGAAGTTTATGGATAGCAAATAGTGATCTCAATGGAGGGGTTCCCATTAAGATTTATTCTTATCTCTGGTTAATGGGATAATAAATATGATACTTGAGAAAAAGTCACATTTGATGCCATAAAAAGGTTAGGATTAAGAGAGGAACTTAAATATGATAATTACCCAAATTAAAAGCAGATTTTATTTTTGAAGATTTTAAAATTACTTCCCAAACTAGAATAGATACCTATAAAATGAGTGTTAAATTACCCTAGTCCTGATCCAGATTCATTTTTAAGCCATCATTGGGCCCCAGCATTCCACAGGCTTACATAATCCCCTGGTTAAATTTAGATTCTATACTCAAGCCATTTTTCACACCCCTTCTTTTATTCTGTCCTGGAAGATACTTCCTTAACTGCCATAAATTCAGCATCGGTAGGGTTTCCATCTTCCTCCCTGACTTTGGACTAATCAGCTGCTGCAGAAATTACAGTACCTCCCCTATGCACTGCTCTCCTTCTAGTTCTGCACACAAGAAAGGCCTGTAGCAAGTATTCAATGGCATTAGGATTACAGGTTTTGCTCAAATTAATACATTATTACAACTAGACACGAATTTTGCAGCTCACTTAATTCACATCAGTGCTATCAGTCTGCAAGTTTTCATACAACACGCCTATCTCTTGAGACGTATGCACACTTGGAAAGCTCTAGAAGCAACTTCAATCTAAAACTTACCCAGAAAAAGGTTGTGACTTTTCAGTAATGATAGTCATGGGAAAGACAAAGTTTGAAATATTATGTTAAATGGGTGTATACTCCTTTATGTTACACCTTAGCCCATAAATTATTTCACCTTTTCTTATGAATATCACACAAGTTCTTATGTCTTTTTAAATTTTTTTTTTAGTTGTAGATAGACCTTTATCTTATTTATTTATAAGTGGTGCTAAGAATCGAACCCAGTGTCTCACACATGCCAGGCAAGTGTGCTACTGCTGAGCCACAGCCCCAGCCCCAAATTTTTATGTCTTATACTGTGCATAATTGAAATTCATTCAAGATTGGCATTAATGACTTTTTCAATTTTGTAGATTAAGATTGTGCGAATTAAGCAAGAAGGAATTCTTCATGTAGATGATGCCTCCAACAGAACCATCAGTCCCAAGAAAGCAGACATCCTGGATGTTGTGGGAATGCTGTATGTTGGTGGGTTACCCATCAACTATACCACCCGAAGAATTGGTCCAGTATGTGTCAGATTCCTTCCTTGTTGCCTAAATATCTAAGTCACTTATTTATATATGTATTTTTAAATTGTTAGATCATGTGGACTCGTGATCATTTACAGGTGGGTTGGAAATCATCTTTCTTAAGAAGTGATGGAAAGTTTTCTAGGAAAATTTAACTGTGAGAGGTAATGTCACCAAGCACTGTGCGTGGACCCTGGAACCCAACTCCCTTGCTTTAAATATTTGCCTAAATATTTTTTTTTAAAGAGAGAGAGAGAGAGAGAGAGAGAGAGAGAGAGAGAATTTTTTAATATTTATTTTTCAGTTTTTGGCTGACACAACATCTTTATTTTATTTTATGTGGTGCTGAGGATTGAAACCAGCGCCCCATGCATGCCAGGCGAGCGCGTTACCGCTTGAGCCACATTCCCAGCCCAGATATTTGCCTAAATATTGACTGACAAGCTGTATGACCTTGAATGTCTTTCTTTAACAAAGTTCCCTCTTTTGCAAAATAAGGTAATGAAAGTACCAGAGTTGCTGTAAAGATGAAATGAGGTAATATATTTTAAGTATTTGAAAGAGAACCAGACATGTAGAAAACACTGGATAAGGAAGATAAAGATGACGGTGTGCATGATACCATTTCAGGACTAGAGACTTAGTGATTATGGAGAAATATAGTATTCAAAGACTACTTATTCAATTTCAGATTCAGAATTTAAAGTCCTCACAATTTTATGAATCAATATTCACAAAATAATTTTTTCCTCAGACCTTGTATCCTGGTTTACTTTGAAAAATGTAATTCTGAGCAGCACAGGGCATCATTGTTTTTAGAGAATGCACTAGATACAAGTGTGATATATTTCTATAGTCAAATTAGAGCACATGATAGCTTTATTTATTTGTCAAAGACAATTGCCCTTTGCAGTTGTAATTCTCAGCATTTGGCTTTTCTTGTGAATGATTGCTTTTTTTCATAGCTGTCAGATATGCTACCTACATCTATCAAAATAAGAGTCTCTGAAGTGATAACAGCAAAAAGTGACTAATTTGAATTCCTAAAACCAGATTAAATATAATAGTGCAGCTGGGTGTAGTGGCACACTCCTGTAATCCCAGCGGCTCAGGAGGCTGAGACAGGAGGATCACAAGTTCAAAGCCAGCCTCTACAATAGTAAGACACTAAGCAGCAACTCAGTGAGACCCTGTCTCTAAATAAAATACAAAAAGGGTGGGGGATGTGGCTCAATGGTTGAGTGCCTCTGAGTTTAATGCCCAGTACAAGATAGATAAATAGATAGATAGATAGATAGATGTGCAGAGTATGATTGAGTTATTTCCAAATTCCTTAAAGCACAAATGTTTCATGCAAACTCCTGAGTTTTATGAGTGTATGTATTTTCTTAGGGGATGGCCCATTGAGTTCATTATTTTCAAAAGGAACAAGCACTAAACCAAACCTAATTGCTTTTTCAGACAGAATTTTATATAGATCACAACAAAATGTATATATAGTGAGATTAATAAATTATTATTAGGAACATCAAATCAGCAACATAAGATATACATCAAAAGCTACAATACCTGTGCAGAGCCCATAGTTCTTTCAAAGCAATGGTCACATAATACAACATAGTATGCAGTCTTTAGAAAATCAGACAGTCCTGTTGGATATAACCTAGTGGAGAAGCACAACACAAGATTCTCAGAAGCCACGCAGTCCTGGGGTGATACAGACCCAGGCATCTCTGACAGATGCTCTAAGACAACAGACCCAGGTCTCCATGCACCAAGGATCCCAGAAATGATTGTATTACACATAAAGACAAAATTCTGCTAAAACTTGGCATTTGTTTCTTCTGCCCGTTTAGGTGACCTACAGCATTGATGGCTGCATTAGAAATCTTCACATGGAAGAAGGCCCTGTTGATCTTGAACAACCGACCTCTAGCTTCCATGTTGGGACCTGCTTTGCGAATGCTCAGAAGGGAACCTATTTTGATGGGACAGGTTTTGCCAAAGCAGGTGAGGCTCTTCCTTTTCCTTCCTATTGAATATTCACTATGTATAAATACTAACTTCTTACCTGTACCAAGAAGTAAAAGTCCCAGAATCCCAAACTAATCCTCTTTGTTGAAACTTGACATGAATTTCTAGAACAAAAAATGCCCCTTAAAAATTCACATCCTCTTAAAAATTCACATATCTACTAAAAATATTTTTTAAAAATTCACATATCTGATTATGATAAGGACTAATAGAAAAAATACAATAAAAATTTAGTTGGAGAGTTTATTTTATGTCCCTCATTAAAGACCAATAACAGTAAAATAAATATAATTCTGAAGAAAAGCTCCGTAAGTTTACACTATGTTATTTCTCTATCTTCCAGTTTTCCCTGTCTGCCTTTCTAGATATATGACACTATTTTTCTTTCTTCTTCTTCAATTCTTTGCCAGGCTCCATTTTTTGATATATACACACACATTCACACTGCACAGATACCTATACTTATTTCTTACTGACAGTGGGAAAAAACTTAAGACTAACTTCTCTTTAATAATAACAACAACAACCAAAAAAAACTCTGATATTAACATACATTAAGATAGAATGTGCAATACTATGGTTTTCATAGACACATGTATTTGTTCATTAAAAAATTATAAATACCTAATACGTGAAAAATTTTATGGGAAACAGAAATTAAGATGTAGTTCCTTCCTTTAATAATATATTGTCAATACGTAAGATATAATTTGCTCAAAAATCACAAGCAGACAAGTAAAAATGATTCAAAACTATAAAAGCAAATTTCTACAGATAATAAGAAGAAAGATTAATTTGTGTTGAAAAATCAGAAAAGTTTTAAGGAAGAATTCACATCTAAGTAAAGATTTAGAAGACAGGTGGGACATTCCCATACTAAAGTTGTGAGAGGTGGAAGATTAGGACCCTGTCACAAAGCTTAAGTGGGAAACATCACCTATGCAGAAACAGAAATCAGAAAAACACATGTTAAACACTGAAACATTGGTTGTGTTAAACCCTAAATTTCATGTGCTGTGGAAATCCAAATGCTTTCCCAAGACTTCTGCAAATTCAGATGGCTAGCATTCTCTCCTTCAGATGTGACGGCAAGCTTCAATTGCAGCCTCTGTAGCTAATGGAATGATTTACCATCCAGCAGAGCTCCTTTGGTTCTGGTTCAAACTGGACCAGAAAATTAATCACTTCCCTAATTTTCAACAATTTCTCGTCTTCTCCACACAGCACAGTATAATTTACATAAGACCTGGTGGTCCAAGGAGATTGCTTCACTGGAAAACACAACTTCAATTTAACCTTTGACTTCTTTGTTCTTTAAAGCTTGCCAGCCATCCAATCACTGGAGAGTTTTTATTGGCCTCTACACGCCCTCTGTCCTTAGCTGAACTGTTCCATGTCATCCTTCTCTTTTTACTTTTCCCTTTCTGTTTTACTTTGCAAAATAACTCAGCTTCTTCTACCCTTGACTTTTTAAAACTGCTGTAAATCCACCTTTGCCCATCCAGAACCATCCAGGTTATCAGAACAGTCTTTCACATAATAGGTTTCACCCTTCACTATCAATGGTTGTGGTTATACGCTGAATTTATTTCTTGTCTAAATAAATAGAAGACATACAGAAATTTTCCATGAGTCCTTTCCTAATATGTCATGCAGTTCATTTAGCCTAGAATAATCACTTTGTTTATACGAGAACTACCTTAAATACATGTTAAAAGACTAAATAAATCAATCGATCAAATACATAAAATTATAGAGAAAAGAATTAATTAGTGAACTAGAAAAGTCATTTATAATCCAGAATCTTCTCATCAAAAATTGTATTTGCAGTTTCTATCTTTATTAATAAAATATTTAGTAACTTGTATAGTCTTTCAGATCATGTGGTATCATTTAGAATGCCTCAATAAAATTTTACTCATTAGTCTTTGAAATGCTTAGTCCAACAGACGTCTACACAATAATCCTACCTAGCTTTAAGGTTCTTTGATTCAGTCTCAGTGTGTGTTCATTCATTCATTAATTAAAAAAATATCTATTAAACTTCCAATATATGCTAGGTACTTTGATATGCCCAGGAATAAAATGTTGAGCAATATAGACAATCTATACTCTCATTCTGGAAGGAAAGGCAGCCAAGAAAATAAGCTAAAACTATACAATATAATACTAACACAGTGGTGGAGGGATAGGTCTGGAACTTCAGCCTCAGTTAGGTAGCATGAATTGAAATCTAGTAAAACCAATATACTATACAAATTTAAATTAGTAATGCCTACACTCTAATGCACATTAAAAAAAAAAAACTTTATTTTACAGTTGGTGGATTCAAAGTGGGATTGGACCTTCTTGTAGAATTTGAGTTCCGCACAACCAGAACAACTGGGGTTCTTTTGGGAATCAGCAGTCAAAAAATGGATGGGATGGGAATTGAAATGATTGATGAAAAGGTGAGTGACAGCAACCCAAACACTGTTTTGTTTATGACATCATTGTTCATGTGTCGTGAACTCCATTTTGAAATCTTGACATTTTCTTTATTGTCAGAAAGCTTGATTGCCTTTTTCTATTCTTCTGGATTATCTCAATTTGTGTGTTTTCAGCATATATATTCTGTAGGCCAGTATAAACTTTAAATGTGTTAAGCCTACAGCAAGGCAACTGGATTGACCAATTATGGACCAAATCATTTTTTAACTCAAGCTCTTACTATGTTGTCCTAAGTATTCTGTTATTCTCCTCTCCATGAACATGGTCTATGGAACTGTTGATTCCAGTGGAACAAAAGGAAGAGGTTTGGATCATCTATAATCAGTCTACCTCCTATTAAAGGGTAGGCGTCTCTTAGAAGACAGGATGGGCAACATTTCAGTTTCTCAATTTTTATTTAAAAGCGTCCAGATACTATTTAAAAAAAAAAAAGAACAAACTTATAAAAGTGTTTTGTCAGTTTGCTGACAGTGGATAATCTAGTTCTCAACACCCCTTTAGTCCCTGCATGCCTATGACCAACAACCTGCAGTGAGATGACCTGTTTACTATGACTTTGTACTATAGGGATCTAGCAAAAAGAGGAGGCAAAGAAAGACGTCTCACAAGTTTTCTATTTGGATATTAGCTTCAATTCTGCACATATACTGCACACCCCCATGGCCCCCCACTTAAAATGCTATTGCCTCCAAAGAAGAAAAATTACATAGTGACTTAAAATACATATTCCTTTGCCTCCTCTCTCCTTGTCCACAGTCTTCAAACCACCCACAAAGGCAATATAACAACAACCACCAAAAAAAAAAAAAAAAGATCTAGAAGTTTATAGGTAAAAAAAGGATGAATAAATAAGCCACACTTAGTAGTTTTGTCAAATTTGTAAACATACTTTTTCTACACCTTTTTAAGCTTTACCACTTGCTCATAACCTTGGTAGTATTGATGTGTCCATGTATCATGTGGTTTCTCATCAGGTTCCTTCAACATGCACAATCCTGTGATTACAAACTCCACTCAGTATACTAAACTCCTTGCCAACATTTACATCATTGAACATTTTATAAACTTTCCTACTATTTACTTGCACTTTTAATCTTTTTACAAAACTGTATTTCTCTTTGTTCACCTTGTCAAATGCATTGCCAAATTGACTGTTTTTAATATTCCAATGTGTTTCTTTTCTTCATCAGCTTCAAAAGAATTCTGACTTCTCAAATTTCAGGGTCCTAGCCGCATTACTAAAAACAGATTTTTCTCATTTAAACAAGAACTTCTAATCTAAGTTCTTCATTGTTAGGAATTTAACTGGCCTCTGGCTCAGGTCTTTGGCACCTGTGACATGAAACGTGCCTCCAAAAGTAATTTATGTAACTCATTCCTGTATGTAAAACAGAATCCATGAAGGAAAACAAATACAATTAAAACATCAAGTGTTTAAATTTTTTTTAAAATCCTTTAAAGTGAATTTGTAAACCAATTAATAGATCACTTTTTAAACAACATCTTTTAAGAAAGTTTTATAAGGTTCACTGAGAACTCTCACACTCTAAAAAAATGTGTGGTTATTTTTCTGTGTATACTATATCCTTTTATTTTTTTTAAATGCCTGATTTCAGACTTTTCTGAAAACAGAGCCAGCTTCATGTACCTTGTCTATTAATACCAACGATGCCCAAAAGCAAAGAACATAATTTGTGACTCTAGGTGATCAGATTCATATTTTAATTTCTGTCAAGTTTTTAAATGTTTAATATGTCCCAGTTGTGTTCACTTCAAATGCTTCCAGGTGACATCTTTCCTAGAGACCTGATCATTTTTGCTCTGTGAACCATCATGACTCCCCTCTAATGAAACCATCTGGGACTGTTCACTTTCCTACTTTCTAGCTTATGTTTCATGTGGACAATGGTGCTGGCCGATTCACTGCTGTCTACGATGCTGGGATTCCAGGATATTTGTGTGATGGACGATGGCACAGAGTCACAGCCAACAAGATCAAACACCGCATTGAGCTCACAGTAGATGGGAACCAGGTGGAAGCCCAAAGCCCAAACCCAGCATCTACATCAGCTGATACAAATGACCCTGTGTTTGTTGGAGGTTTCCCAGGTAATGATTGGCTACTCCAGTCAGAATTTCTTTGCACTATTATGTTTGTGGTTTTGAAACATTTATATTTGTATGAGCATGTCAAAAAATGTGTGCCTAAGTACACTTGCTTCTTAACTTTAAGAATCCCCTCACAAATATAACACTTTACCTCAAATTTCCAGTCTATAAAATGAGCATATTACTTATATAGAACACATGGGACTGAACTTTTCATGATGGTCCCCAAAGTTTCATCCAAGAAGAAGTGAAACCTAGAGGAAATGAGTTTGACTTATAAAAGATATGAAGCATTTAATAGCAATTGAGGCCAGAGTTGGTGTTCTTTCTGAATTTTTTTAAAATTAATATACCAGAGGGATCATAAAATGTTGTGGAACTTATTTCCTCAAGTTCTGGAAATCATTGGGTTAAATATAGCTAATTTCCCCCTTAGGTTATTATAGAGTTTATATTTATCTTATAGAGAAACCCAAGCAATAAATCTGTATTCAAAATCTTTCTCCAGAACATTAAATATAACCTGTGAACCACAGAGAGTTGCCTAAAGTGCCCATAAGCAAGAGCCGTCCACTTCATGAGAAATAAGCCCAGTTCCCCTTAATAAGTACTATAATAACCCAGACCCCTAGAATGGTCTTTCATCATTTTGGCAAGAGGAACTTTTGTCCTCATTTATATAAATCTCCTTTGCACAACATACACAATTTATAGTTTTCAGTAGTAGTCGACAAAGCAAAAGATATAAAAGTAAACAAGGAATAGTTGAGAGCTCCCCTTTCCTACTTGATTCTGGATTTTAAAAAAGACCTACTTCTTCAACCAAGATAAACCCTCTTTTCCATTCACAGTCATGAAATGAGGTCCCAGTTAGCACCAAGTCAGCCTGCTGACAGATGGCCCTCCTTAATAAAGAGAAGAAAATTTTATGTGTGCTTGCAACTTACTGAACATTTTGAGATTTATTTTTCCAATATAAGAAGTGATAAAGTCACCTTTTAAAACCAATCTATATCCTGATTCAATATTTAAAATATTTGATGTTACTTTGTTTCATTAAGTAAAACTTTATAGTTTTAAGTCACCACTGTAATTTTTTCATTCCAATCCACATTATTTGTTTGATGTCTTCAAATGCATAATTCCAGATGTTTCCATATTTCAAAAGTTGGTATTTCTCTATAAATCCAGTAAACCAAAAAAAAAAAAAAATGCCTAACTTTATACAAGACAGTGTTCCAATTTATTCTTAAACTAACTATTGACTTTTAAAGAAGTTCTTAGTATTTAATGCAGCAACATTTCAAAACTGAACCCTCAGGGCTGGAGATGTAGCTTAGTGGAAGAGCTTGTCAGCATGTGGGAAGCTCTAGGTTTCATCCAGAAAAGCCAAAAACAAAATAAAAATCCTAAACTCTCTTTTTTGTCTTTTCAGCTGGCCTCAACCAGTTTGGCCTGACAACCAACATTAGATTCCGAGGTTGCATTCGATCCCTGAGGCTCACCAAAGGCACCGGGAAGCCATTGGAGGTTAATTTTGCCAAGGCCCTAGAACTAAGGGGTGTGCAACCTGTATCATGCCCAGCTGACTAATAAAAATAAGCTCAAATCCCAGAAGCATCCATTAAAATAAGTATATCGACTCAAACAACTCTGTTTTACCTACATATATTAATGCAACTAATTTGTGCCCATATATCGAATTCTTTCTATATACAGATGGTGCTAATTCAGACCCCAGATTGAATTTCAATTCAAGTTCTTTCTCAAGTTTATGAATATTAAACCTACTATTTCATTCTAAATAACTGCTTGCTTTGTGTGATTTTTAAAAATAAAAGGCAACTGACCATAATTTATTATATTTGCAGCATGTCGGTCATTTCAGGAAAAAGAACTCAGATGTAATTTGTGAAGGAAACTTAAAAAAAAATACTTCTATTAATATTTTTATCATCAATTTCCAAGCTTTGGCTTTCTGTCCAAGCCATTGAAAACAAGTGGATTTGGCATGTGTGATTAGAAGGAAATCAGCTCTCCTACTCCCTGTGTTTGTAAAAGCATTAGCAAATCATTTCTCTGATCCAAGTTCATTATTAGAGCATTTAACTAGCCATCTGAGTGAATACCTTTTTATGCTGGAGGATGATAGTATAGATCAGATTCAGGCCAGAGAGCTTGTTTACTTGATTTTCTTGTTTGATAATGATTTATAGGCTTTGGGGACATACCAGAACCAAGCTGCAGAATGACAATTAAGCATACATTTCATGCCACAGTATTGAGGCTTTGGGCTCTTTACCTTACAGTGAATGTTGCAATCTACACTGCAGTGGACGGGACCCATGCAGAGATGCATCTTCACTTATCAGCAAGCAATCAACCGGAAAGGCATAATTCACTGAGGCTTTTTGATTTGTCATTTGACCAAACAAATTTATATCCTAAAAAAAAAATTCTGTATATTCTCCTTTTACTTACTGTTTCAATCATCTTGAAAGGGGCCTGTGAAAAGACTAGCCTAGATTTTATTCATCAGCTGAAGAAGGAAACATTTCATTTGCTGTATTCAGAAAAACAATGGTTGTAGACTAGTAATTCAGAACACTTAAATGAACAGAAGACTTCCCTTACTATGGAAATTTTAGCTAAAGGAGAATATGTACTCCCACGGTGTTATATGATGTTATCCACAGGGACATGAAAGGTGCTGTTTTGTAATCAAGGTGATGGTGAACATGCTCTTAGCTTTTTGCCATTGGCTCAATACAGTTTGTCTACAGGATTTCATTCTAGAACAAGAAATTCTCAACCTTGGCTCAGATTTTCAGAATATTGCCTTGGAATTAAAAACAAAACAATACAACTGGTGCCTGGTGCAGCAATTCTGATTTGGTTTAGCACACACCCTGGATATGAGGACTTTTAGAGACTTTCCCAGACAATTCTAAAGTGCTGTCAAGAATAAAAATCTAAAATACTAACATGAAAAATTATCTACCTGTCAACAGTTTTATAGTCACTCGAGAGTGAAACTGTTAGTTCTATCTTCGCCATTTCTACACACATAAAAAATATATTCTATTTGATCAAGTTAGCCTTTTAATCAACCTTTAAGCAATAAAGTGAAAACCAATGTTTTAGAAGTAAAACCATTGCTTCTACAGTAAACACTGACATTAACTGTAGGGCTTATTGTGGGTATTCAGTGGGATAAAGAAGAATAACAATGCTAAATTCCTTAAATTAAAAGCTAATGCTTATCTTTCTTGAGTCCTGTACAGAAAAATAAATAATTATGAAAGCAAAGATATTTTATGGGTATTCCCAGCCCACTGAAGTCAATTTGTAGACAAATGACAGATGGTAGAATTTGAAGCAACCGCTGCTATCAATGAATATCATTCTCAATTCTGGCTAGATATTACATGTGACTTAGGGCTTAAAAAACAAAATAAAACCTCTTTATATCTGAGTGTCAACCCAGACCAATAAATCATAATTTATGGATAGGGCCATGACACTGGCATTTTCTAATGATCCCCTAGTTGATGCTAATATGTGACTAAGAACCCTGGGCTCCAGCCACTTCCACATTAGGAGGAAGAATTAGAGGGAAGCAGGGGAATTTGATGGTGTGTGCAAAGTTCCACTTTAATAAAATTTTCCCATGTGACCCCAAGAAAGTTGAATCTGGCCCCAAGCAGAATTTACTGAATTAAGTTTCGGCAAGATCTCTCCATACTCCATATTCGTTCGTGAATTTCTATTGACAAATATCGTTCCTGTTTTAAGATCAGAAATAGAATATTTGAATTCATTTTTTAACCTCAAAAAAACAAATTAATTTTTATCCCCAAACAATATAAAATGTTTTCTTTACTCTTATCTTCTCAATAATTTCCTCACCCGCTGCCACCCACACCAATCATGAAGAAAGCAGAATATTTGTCATTTATTTTCCAAACACCCACTCCTACCAGGTTGTCAGCCTACTTTAAAAAGGTGCTTGGCACTTTAGAAGAAAAACAGTCATGAGGGGACTTTTATTGAAGTTACCATGGTGAACACCGCTGACAAAGGAAAATAAAGAAGAGAGCGGATTTCAGCCCCAAATCACCAGAACACTGACAGACACTTAATGCTTCAATTAGCAGTTTTAAATTCTTCTGCATTGATTTAGCCTATTGTCCCCAAATACAAAACCCTTCTGGATTTTTCCACTTACCAAAGGAAAAGACTACTTAGACAAATTGAAAATCTCTTGATTTTTATGTGAATTATTTACTAAATGATTTTGTGTAGAAACTTT
The DNA here is from genome assembly GCF_021218885.2 of Marmota monax. NCBI lineage: Eukaryota > Metazoa > Chordata > Mammalia > Rodentia > Sciuridae > Marmota > Marmota monax. The sequence continues at coordinate 1,901,817 of NW_026691988.1, forward strand.
GTAAATATGATTTAACATGAAAACAAAACATGACAGTCAATCAAGGACAAAGTGTAGTCCTCTTTACTACCAATTGGAAAGAATGTGACTTATGGCTGATGCGACTTCTTTTGCTCATGTTTCATTGTCTTTTCATCTCTGTTTAATCTAGAAAGTGATGCAAACATAGGTACTTTCTTCACTGGCTTGATGGCAATTACTAGCACAAACCGCAGTCCCAGAGGATACCTGGAGGGACATGCTATCCCAGGCCAGGCCCTGAATTCCAACATTATTCTGGAATCTTGACATGTAGGGTGCTGGCTCAGTTTCACCCTTCAGCATTTGTGTCATTTACCTAAGTAAGCATGACATGTATGCTTATTAACGATGTGAAAATATTATGGAATGGATTGTGTCCCCACAAAATTCACATGTTGAAGTCCTAACTCCCAGGACTTCAGAATGTGTTGCCTTTTTGAAGCGGTAATTAAGACAAAACAAGGTCTTATGGGTGAGTCCTTCTCTGATGTGACCAGCATCCATATAAAAAGAGATGAGGACCCAGACATAGAGAATGAATCATGTGAAGACAACAGAGAGAAAATAGCTGCCGAGGTGCAATGAAAGCAGCTTCCAGAAGAATTCATCTCAGTTGACACCTTCATTCTTGTTCTAACATCCAGAATTGTGGGACTAAAACTTCTGTTGTTACTTTGTCTGTGACACTTTGTTACAGCAGTACTGGTAAATTAATCCACAGTGCTTCTTCACTAAAAAGTAAACAATATTTTAAAGTGTAGTCCAACTTTTGATACTCAAACTCTTGAATAGTAACACCCAATCACAAGAACATGGACAGAAATTTTAATCATTTTGTTACTTTTTAATTATCTTAGACAAAACAGAAATAATCTTAAGTTTAAAACTTTAGATAAGTATATTATTTAAGATCAATTTATTTAATCCATTTGTATATTTTCTAATAATTCCCATGATCTTAAATATAACTAAAATAAAATGATTGGCTGTTAAAAATCACAAAAGAAATAGCTAAATAGACTTACACTAAATTTGGGGAGCAGGTTTTGAACTAACTTAAGATGCAGTATTCTTTGCAGCATTAACAGAAGTTATCTGGGGTCCCCTGCTGGGCACCTGAGGGAAATGGGCAATCATTGCTGAAAATGAAGTACCAACATTAGAAACTGTTGACTGCTTATGGAGAAAAACATTCCACAAACATACTAAGACACAGTGAATGGGGGAAAATCCCATCAACTATGGGCTTAAAGTCACCAAAGTCCAAAACTGGTAGGTACATGTGTCATTGAACTACATTTTGCATTGGCAATTCTATAGGGAATGTTATATAGGATTAGAACCATCATCATTTTTGTAAATGAATTTTTAAAAAATGGTTTATATGTCTTTCAAAAGGTACAGTACAGGCTACCCAACCTCTTTGTACAAAAACACAGGGAGATAAAGAAAGAGAGGGAAGTAGGGAGGAAAGGAGGGAGGGGCAGAGAGAAAGGTGATGTTCACTGTAAATATGCAAATAAAGGCACATTTATTGACAAAATCCTATTGTTTGGTCTTGATATGCCAAGTGTGCATTAATATTTTGATTAAATTTTTAATCATGTACTATGCAATAAAAAAATGTACTGAAACTAATGTTATGATCTAATATTCTTATATTTTTTTTTACTTTAAAATATCAATTGGGCTGGGCATGGTGGCACGTGCCTGTAATCCCAGCAATCAGGAGGTGAAGTAGGAGGATCACAAGTTGGAGGCAAGCCTCAGCAACTTAGCAAGCCTGTCTCAAAATAAAAAAAATAAAAAGGGCTGGGGATTTCTCTCAGTGGTAAAATGCCCCTGTGTTGAATCCCTAGTACCCACTCCCTCCCAAAAAATCAGTTGATTTATAATAATAGTTTTAATTTTTTTGTTTCTCTATTACAATCGAAAGGAACCTTTACATTATTACATGTAGGCACTTCTCAAAAATACACATTGTAGCAGTGAGTAGTTTAATCCCAGTAAACAAAAAGTAAATTGGATGAAATTTAAAATTTTATTTTCTCTTATGAATTGTTTTTTTTTTTTTTGTATTAGAGGTAATCATGATGCATCATATTAAATGTTTTATCAAATAAACATATTATGGATCTGATGAGGCAAATGGAAAAAAAATTATTCATAACAGCCAAAACAATAATGGTGTCTAGACCGTCAGGTAGAAACTTGTGTAGTAAGTAAACAGACTGATTCTCATTAATTGGCATTTATACTCACTTGATGTGCTCCAGTGGGCTCTCCACTGTGAAGTTATTAAGGGAAATATTTAATAATTATTTTATTTTGTATAGTTCCTTTTAAGATGGAAGCAGAAATATTTGCCATTTGGGCCTTAAGAAGAGAACATTCTTGAACACAATCATAAAACCTTAGGGTTTTATGATCACTAGTGAGACAGGATGGCCTTAGTAATAATTTTCAAATTGTATTGTTGAGACACATCAGTGGATCATAGGATCAAATTACAGGATTGTAAAAGAGCAATTTATGTAATAAAGTGGAATGGAAGGGGATAGAACAGAATAATAACATCAAAGTACATTGCACAGCCTGAAGATTGTTCCATGAAATCTGTTTTATGTATGTGTGTGTTTGTGAGTATATACACCAGGCATGATGTAAAGTACATGTAAAATGTTGTATTTCTGCAGATGGCAATTTTTGAAAGTTGAAGTAGAAATTAGCTAAAATAATAATGTGAAATATAAAATGAGGAAAAAGAAAAGGGTCAATAAGGAAATTAGTTTATTTATGCTTATTGGAATAATTAGAAACAATAATAGCATAATAATTTGTTGTTATTAGAATAGTACAAATAAGATTGTTTTTAACAGTTTAGTATACTGTTAAGCCAAAAAAAAAAATGTGGCTTAATTAATAGCTCCCAGCTGTGACTGCTGAGTCTACCATAATTAAAGGCTTCGACTGTGTCCGGAAGGTCATCTCTAGAAAGCACAGAAAGATGTGGTAACAGTAAAGAAGAGTGCTGAGAATACAAAGCTCTTAAAGGAATAATTGAGCAGCTATCTAACAGGAACTGAAGATATCCAGTTACAGGACAATAACATTCAGAGTTCTTTTTCTGAATTAAAACATTGTCAAAACCTCATTTCTTTAGCACACACTGAACAGTGGAGCCTCATAAAAGAAATGGGGAAAAAAAGCAAATAAAAGGGGAAGAACAATGTATTTCAATCAAAATTGAATTAAGAATAAAATATTTCTCAGGTTCCATTTCTAAAAATCACATTGAGACTCAGAGCAATGAAAGTTTATGCAACAATTGTAGTAGCCTATACATAATAATGTTTGGGGGAAAATAATGAATTCCATTTTGTAGGGGATTTTTGAGTAACCCTTTCTAAGATAAAAGAAATGTATACTTCTTGCATTTATTAGACTGTAGGAGGCTTTTGCCCCAATGCATTGTCCTTACTTCTAGGAAAAAAATCCCTACATTCCTTAGGACACATACCCCTCTCATCATTCCTCCTCCAGAAATAGGTGCTGATAATTCAACAAATGAATCTCATCCCATTCTTCTGCCTACTGGCCTGGAATGATAAGGAATCCAGTCAGGACCAAGGAGTTTCCAGGGAGGGCTATTCCAAGCGGTGCACTCTGCACTCACACAGTAAGCTAAAGCATAGTGTGCATTAACAACACGATCACTAGAATTGTTCCTGCCAAGTAGAAACAGTCCAGACCCAGGAAGACAAGGACAAAGCTGAGGAGGAAGATGCCACTGTCAAAGGCAGGGTGGAGGAGCCACATGGTTGCATAATACCCATCCAAAGGCTATCATAATTCTGGCCCTTCCATTTGCATGCATAAGAGCAGTTCTTTACTAAGACTAGTATTAAAATTTCCCCTCACCTTCAACTTTCGGTTCTAATTGATGCACATGTGAACTATATACTAGGCACTGTAAGCACAATTTCCTAGTTAATCCTGACATAGTTTGTGACACCACTATGGTTGCCATTTGAAATATGAAAAAATACAGGCTTAAAACAAGTGCCTTTTTGTCCAAAGTCACCAAGCCAGGGATTCCCAGAACCATGAAATTCAAATTTAAATCATTCTCATTAGGTTGGATACTCTCCAAAAAATGGAACCCTAGATTTTTTTTTTCTTAAGCTTAAAATATATATATTTTTAAATGAACTTGAATGATTACAGTTAAATAATGATTGGGACTCCCAGCGCTCATTGGGAAGAGACATAAAATAGTCCTTCCTGACCTTTGTTTCCACAATTATTCATTTAAATCCTAAAATATACAGGCAGCATGGAGATAAGAAGCATATAATCTTGGGGCTGGGGATGTGGCTCAAGCAGTAGCATGCTCACCTGGCATGCGCAGGGTGCTGGGTTCGATCCTCAGCACCACATAAAAATAAAAATAGTAAAGATGTTGTGTCTGCCAAGAACTAAAAAATTAAATATTGAAAATCTCTCTCTTTCTCTCTCTCTCTCTTTAAAAAAGAAGAAGAAGCATATAATCTTATCTGCAGTTCTTTCTAGTTTGTAAGTAGAACTTTCAAACCAGCCAAAGCAACACAAGGGGGTTTATATTCAGAATATCAGAGATTTTCATGGAACCCAAAGAACACAAGCTTGATCTCATAAGGACATGCAATCAACAACTGAAAACCATCAGATTCTGTAGAAGCTGTTCTGCCTCCATCTCTGCCTTCTCACTGTGGTGTTGCTTCAGTCTTCTCTCTCTCTCTCCAGATGGGATCCCCCCTGCTTTCACTGATGTAAATAGACAATCTCTGATTATTCCATTTATTTTTCAAGGGGCCAGGGAGAAGCACCAGCTGCTCTGAATCCCAATTTGAAATTTTCTAAAAGGAAAGCATGATTGGCTGCTCATGAATCATGCTGACCTCGTGTGATCCAATCAGTATCACCATTGGAAGCATCAGGTGGTACAAATAGAAGTGCATAAAACTGACACTCCCCAGTGGCCAAGCAGTGGGGGCAATCCTAGACTGCAGGGAGGCAGCCTGTATGGAAACCTGAAAAGCTGTTCCAGCACGGCACAGCAGTGAGACAAACAAGGTAAGGGAAGCGCCAAATTCAGGATATATACAAGGTCAGTGGAGGCTTTGAGTCCTTGGTGGGATCTGAATTTAATGATAAGGAATTTGGGAAGTGAAAGGGAAGGTAATCCAGACAGGAAAACCAGAAACCTGGACTCCCACAGAAAGTGATTTGACAAATGAAAACATCATGCTTCCAATAAATTACGAAACAAGAGAAATTGTTAAATAAGGAATCGACATGTTGAAAGGAGAGCTTTTTTGATATCCGCAAAGGAGGTTGTAGGAATTAGGGTGTCTGAATCCTTCAAAAAAACAGATGATAAACAAATTTCTCAACTAAGTTCTGATCCTAAAAATGAAAGCTTTATCACCACAGTGGAAAAATATTTAGTCATTGATTAAATGATAATGAGTTTTAAAAATCTTTCTTCTTTCTCTTTGTTTCTAAACAACCTCATCTGCTGGTTAAATCAATCTAAATTGCTCCATAATTTAAGATCTGGTGTCTATTCAAAATGGTTGATTTGTGTGTTTATTGCAGTCCACATAGGTGCAAACATGAAAAAAACATTAATTTTCTTAATGGAAGGTCTGTAATTGACTCAACCTAACATATTTCTGGTAATTAATAAGGCTACTTTTCCTCATGGTGGTAAGACAGACACTTTTAAAAAAATCTCTTGAGCAAATAATAATCCCAGTGACCTCGTTTTTATTGTCTGCAAACTCTTTATAAACACGTTCAAGTAGAATATGGTTGTTGAATCCATGGTCATCTATATTGAACTAAACTAGACTGTTTTCCCCACTCAAATGGAACAAAACCCATAAATATATATTTTTTTAAAAAACAGACTCAATGGCATGCCTTTATGCTTTCTAGATCAAACAATATGATTCTCAGAAGTGATTCTTCAATCTAAATGTCCTTTGCTTGATAAATTACAAAATCTCTCTCACCCTTTTCACTTACTGTTGTCTCTATTTTTCCCTGCCTTTCCACTATATCTTCTCTCATTTAAGAAAAAAAAAAAAAAGTTGAGCATGGTGGCACATTCCTGCAATCCCAGCAGCTCAGGAAGTTGAGACAGGAAGATTACGAGTTCAAAGCCAGCCTCAGTCAAAAGCAAGGCACTAAGCAACTCGGTGAGACCCTGTCTCTAAATAAAATACAAAATAGGGCTGGGGATGTGGCACAGAGGTCCAGTGCCTCTGAGTTCAATCCCTGGTACCCTACCCCCCGCCAAAAAAAAAAAAAAAAAAAAAAAAAAACCTAATCTTGATAAATGCCAAATTGAGATGTAACAGAAATGGTTATTAGAAATAACAAAGTCCCTCCTGTAGTCCCAGCTACTCAGGAGGCTGAACAGAAGGATTGCAAGTAAAAAGCCAAACTGAGCATCTTAGTAAGACCCTGTCTGAAAATAAAATAGGCAGAGGGTATAACTCAATGATAGTGTGTTTATCTAACATGAGCACAGCTCTGGGTTTAATCCTCGGCATCAAAAAACATTATCACCTGTGTTTCATCCAGAACTTAGAGTGCTTCCTATATGGACTGGCTTGACTAAGTGCTGAACACACAATGTTAAATGAGAATCCTTCATTTCTTTTCTCTGTGATAGGTAAGTACAGCAGTAAATATAACTTTGTGATAAGTGCTATAAAAGAAACAAGGAACTAAAACAGGAGGAACCAATTTCAGAATAGGTGCTCAGGGAAGGCTTTCCTGAACAGGTGACCCTCATGCTGACACCCAAATGAGAAAAAGTCAATCATGCAAAAACCATATGCATGTGTGGGAAGGGCAGGGCAGCTTCTCTTGGGAGGAAGTACATGCAGAATGACAAGAGTGCACAAATTGTGATTGGACAGAGCAGATGTCTTCTAGGAACAGAGCAGATCAGTGTGGCCAGAGGTCAGCCAGCCAGCAGAGGGTGGCCTGAACTGAATTTAACAGTGACAGGGCCACATCATGCAAGGTGTTACAGGCCATGGGGATGAGTTTGGCTATTGGTTTTAGGAACAGTGAAAAGCCACTGAAAGTCTTTCAGAGAGGATCTGATTCGAATTCTCTTGTTGTTCTCAGGAGACAGGATTAGAGGGAGATAGGAATGGAGACAGGGAAATCCCTCAGTTATTCTGGCAAAAGATAATAGCAGTCAAGACTACAGCACATTTGTAGAAGCAGAAGAGGATATATTATTGGCAACAAATTAATATCTTGAAGGAGTTGAACTTAAGATTTGTAGATGGGGTAGAGTGTTTACCTAACATGAGTAAGGCTCTAGGTTTAATCCCCAGCATCAAAAACATTATCACTTGTCTTTCACCTGCCTAAGGGAACAGGAAGGGAGAGAGATTTCAAGGACAGCTTATAAATTTCTGGATTGAGTGACCATATGGATGATGGTATCATTTATTAGAGTAAGGAAGATTGAGAATGGAGGTTGACGCTAACAACTAGGTTGCTTTGGGATAACACAGTCCAGGCTAAATTTGCTGTGAGGGTATGGAAATACCTTTTCTAACATAATCAAGAAGCATGTAAGAGAGCAGAATACTGGTTGTGGACTTCAGGGCTCTGAGCCCACTTCTCTCTTGTCTTCCTAGGTCTGCAGGGTCCCATGTGGTCTATCCTCAGGCATAATAGCTGCTGCAGTTTCAAGCATCAACACATCTGTAGATGGAAGTGTGACCCTCAACCTCCATCTCCATTCTAGGAGTCAAGGACTTTCTAGCAGTTTTTCAGTTTTTCCTAGTTAGGTCTTAACAGTAGAATATTACCACCCCACTAACTGCATGCAAGAAGAAAGGGATCTCTATATTTTCTCATATCAATTTCCCAGTTATTTTTTAAAAAACTGAAGACAGATTCCTCTCAACAAAATGTCAGAAAGTTACAAGTAATAAAACAATAAAGCAGGACTGAGCATTCACCCAAATGTTTTGAAAATGTATGCCACCCAAAAACGTATACATTTCGAGTAGCTTCATTCATGATTCCAGAATCAAAGCAACCAAGATTTCCTTCAATAGAGAATAGATAAACAAGTTGTGTTATATTCATACAATAAAATATTATTCAGTAGAAAAAATTATCAAACCCTGAAAAGATATGAAGGGAACCTAAATGCACTTAAATTTCTAAGTGAAAGAAACCATTCTGAAAAGACTACACACTGTATGATTCCAACTAAATAATTTTACAAAAGGTAAAAACAAGTAGACAAAGAATAGGTAGTGGTCAGGGGGTCAGCTGAGAAAAGCAGGAAGGGTAAAACCCAGATTTTTCAGGCAGTGAAGCTATTCTCTAAGAAACTGTAATGTCAGTACATGATACTATGCATTAGTCAAAGTCCTCTCTGCATATCAAAATTAACCCTAACATAAACTGTGCACATTAGCTAATAATACTTTATCAATAGTGTGTCAATTTTTTACAAATATATTAATGAATGATGTTTGTAATAGAAAAAAATGGATGTGGGAAGGAGTACAGAAGAACTCTACTTTCTATTCAATTTGTTTTTAGAGCAGTTAAATATTTAAAGACAATCTATTACAATAAAATCAGTATTCTGGAAGCAAATAACTATAGAATATACAGAGTTGCATAGTTAGCTAACAGTGTCTACCAGGGGTACAGGAAAGCTCTAGCATTTCTTTTCAAACATGTTAAGTTTGAGGTGTGAAGCATCCTGTGCATGTGTCAAACAGTTGGATGAGTGACTCTGACAAAGGAAAGATTCAGGCAAGAGATATGAATTTCAGAGGCAAAGACTCAAGAATCTATGGAAATTAATAAGATCTCCTAGAGAAAGGGAGAGAAAGAAGGTTCCTGGACCAGGATTGAAGAACCATATTTAGAGGCCAGACTTGAAAAAGTTGTTGCCAATCAAAGGGAAAAAAGTGAGGAGCAGACAGATTTTGGAAAAATGTGATGTGAGGATAGGCAAGGGAGTTTTATTGCTCCCAGCGTGCGTGCACACACACACACACACACCCCACAAAAATGATGTTAATTAGCTTGGTTGAATTTTTCTACAGTATACGCACAAATCAAAACATCAGATTGTACTCCATAAATATACACAATTATTTGTCAAATAAGTATGAAAGTTTAAAATAATGAATTAAAGATGAGGATGTTTCAAGATGCATGGCATGCTGAGGTGTTTTTAAAAATGAAGCAAGTGAAGCAATGGAAGAGGACCGAGTAGGAAGGATGAGGACAGGAAAAGGGAGGAACTGGACATTATGCTATCTATGTATATGTATAAATATCCCTCAGTGAATTCCACCTTATATGTATACAGCACCAATTAAAAGAAAAAGTAACTAGAAGAAAGATCAGCAGAGGAAGAGGAGAAGTGGGAGGAGGGGAGAGAAAGAGGAAGCACTAGGGACTGAAACAGAGCAAATTATATTCCATGCATGTATGATTATGTCAAAATGAGCCCAATATTATGTATAACTAACACACTAACAAAAGGATTTTTAAAAAGATGAAGGCAGAAGCTGATTCTTTTGTAGACAACATGATAACTTTGACAAGGGCTCCTCGTAGAGTAGTATGGGAAGATGGAGCTCGAACAGTGAATGGAAAACAAGGAATTAAAGGGAACATTTATAGATGATGAAATGTTTCCCATTTTCCTGTAAAGGGACTACTTTGTGTCAGTCCAATGCCTTGCATATAATTTTGTCTGCCTCGCCAAATGAATTAAATAAGAGCATTACATCTCTTGAACACATGTGTGCCTTCATGATTCTGATAGAGGACTCTGGACAATTATATTGCTCCTTAAAGACTGCTGCTCAGAAATGTGTAGCTCCAATAACTGAGAGACCATAAACTCCGCAGATCACACACACCTTCTTACCCAGGTGCCCTTAGCCAAATCACAACTTAGAATTGAAGGCAGACTATTTCTGGGGCTTAAATAATTCAGTTAAAATTAATCACTCTCAATCTCTCCATAGGTAATGAAGTCTTATCTGCTTAATAGAGTCGAATACAAACAAGATAAAACATCAAAATAAGATACAGATAATCTGAGTATAGTAGCCAAAAGGATGAAATGTAAGGTTTTGTGATGCTAACCACAGCATTCTCTACTGCCCTCCCTGTGGCCCTCACATGTTAGAAGGGGCCTTGAACATGGGATGGCTGCATATGGTGACAGAGTATGGATACTATTCAGCAACTTGATCTCCTAACATAAAGGACACCTGATATTGAAGCTCTGGGCAGGGCTCCATTCTGAGGAGCCTCCAATGTGACCAAAAAATATAGCAAAATCTGTAGGTAGCCTTAAAACACAGTGTCTGTGATATAATTATAAGCAAAGGCATTACTTGACATCATTTAAATTTTTTGTTGTTTTCCTTCAAGGGCAAGGTGTTGCACTCGAGACCAGGTTATGAGAGCAGTTGTAGTTATTGGGGCAGGTATGGGGACAGTTGATAAAGTTCTCAAGTCTTGTGAAGCATTCTGAAAGCTGCGATAATCGCAATGAGTCTGCGATTGGATGACTGGACAGAAATACCTGGATGGAAGTATTAACGATGAGGCTATTTTGGAAATATCCAAATAAAACAATGTGTCAGAGGTACAATTTAAGAAAGGGTCCCTGATAATAGTGAAGGGGACATGTGGCTCAATGAGATAGAAAAGTAATCTTTTGACAAGGTGAAAGCCCCAAGTTCAGTTTTTCCTTCTGACTGTATAGATGAATCACTTAAACTTTTTGAATCTTATTTGTAAATAAAAATAATACTCCATGTTCTGTCTTACACAGAGCATTCAATTTCAAGCTCCTTTCCCCACCTTATGTTGAATAAAGAATTCTCTTCTTTTTTCTCTCCTGGTTTTGCATTTTAATTTGTATTTTATTAATTTTCTTTATTTAAGATTAATCCTTCACTTTTTCAATATATACAACTTCAAATCTAAATTGGATTTAGGAAAGAAAAAAAAAAAAAACAAGGTCTAACAGAACTTGGAATGCTTTATCTTCATCTTTTCCATCCTGTATGTTACTTCTGCCTACTGTTAGTTCCATTAAGCTTCCAGAAATTGGTGGTGGGATTTTTTGGACAGTATTTTTACTCTAACAACTCCTTTTTTTTCTTGCTTACCATTACTTCTTGGATTCCACCTCTTCTGCATTCTTCTGTTGTTGTTTTTTTTTTGTTTTGTTTTGTTTTTTGTTTTTGTTTTATTTTCACTGAGAGATATTAAGTAGTACCTCTCAGTTTTTCAATGTCTGGAAATGTTTTTCTTGGTCTTAATTTTGAATAATAGATTTGGGCACAGACTCCTAAGTGGACATTTTCTCTCAGTGCTTTGAAGATATGATCCCATTGTCTCTCTGTGTTAATTATCTAATTAGAAGTCTACTTTATTCTGATTGGTATTGTTATAGGTTTTCTTTCTTTTCTGTTTGGTAGGTTTTAGAATTTTCTTCTTTTCATGATAATGTGTAGTTTAAGTCCAACATATTTAGATGAAGATTTGGCTTTATCTGTACTATTCAGAGCTCACTGTAATTTTTTCATTTTAAAACATGAATTTTCTTGCAATTCAGGGAAATTCTCTAACATCTTTTTGAATATTGTTTCTTCCAAATGCTTATTCTCTTCATTTGAATCTTACTTAAATTGAAGTTTCTCTCTCTTTTTTTTTTTTCTATGTGACAACCTGTTGTTCATGTTTCCAGGGACAGTGCACAGTTTTTTTGGGACTTGCAATTTATATAATTGGGGAGTCTTTTTAAAGAAAATGTAATAGTAAGAATAGAAAATTACATATGAAATAAATATTTTAGAAAGAGAAAAGTAAATCACACAAATTAAAAATTGAAACAAAACAAATACTTCAAACACAGTTCCAGAAAAATATCATAATATATGTACTAATTGCTAGAATACCTCCCTAATACTTTTTCTTTCTTCCTATTTAGGCACTACTCTTCTATGACAATAATGAACAATCCTTTTCAATTGAAGGATAGAAATGCACCTGGGCCTCCTCTTTCTTATTAATAATATTTTTAAAACTTTTTTTAGTGCTACATTTCATCATTGATTCTATAAGTTTTTAGGGCTATTGTTAAATATGGGATCTTTCCAGGGTTTTTCTTATATATGGAGTTAGAAGTTGGTCTTATACGTCTTATCCAGACGTATTTACTCTCTGTTCTTCTTATTGTCTTCGTGCCATGTGCTGTAGGACATTTTCCTATCAAGGAATGACCTCTGGCCTTGCCTTTCAAAATGCCCAGCATTTAGGCACACTGATAGTATAAGTGTTCCTGAGAATTCTTCCTATAGGAGGATTCCTACAGTGACAACTAAACAGGGAAGTTACTACCCACTACACAAATATTACCCTTCCAATACAGGGAAAATATCCTAAAGTCAACTCTTCTCAAAATGTACATGGCCATTCCAGTGTAGCCCACCATGAGGAAAGTATGACAGAAGCCAAGTGGAATGGAAAGATTTAGCAATCTTAAACAATTGCAGTTTAAAAATTGATTTTACAAAGTGTGGAAACACAATACGAACATGCTGTTTAGCATACTGCTGGATAGGGTCCATACAAGTGAGGGGCCTAGCATGGAAGCATCATTATTTCATTATAAATCTAGTAAATTTATTTCCCATATATCTCTTTCTATTGTATTTCAATTTCTTCTATTTTGCATTTCTTTAAGTCTCCTTTCAGTTAGTCACCATTTATGCCACGTATTGACTTTTCATGTTAATGACTGCACTTTCATTTCTGAAATTTCTTTCACACCTTCCTATAATTTTAAAAAGTAACATCTTCTCATCTTATGTATTCAGTTTCTTCTGTGTCATTAAACATTTTAAAGATCCTCGTGTTTAATTTATTGTAAGTTGCTGTATTATCTAAAATTCCTTGAGTGAGAATGCTCCCAATTGTCATGTCTGCTAATGGTCTCAGGGATGCCTAGTGTGTTTGATAATTTTTGACAGTGTGCTTATCCTCATGAGAGTCTCATGTGTGGCCTGGCTTATGGAGGCATCCAATGTAGACTTTCCAGGTTTACCTTCGTGAACATAGCACAAATCTAGCCTACAGATTTGTGGGACCTATAGTTCCTTACCCTTGATATTACAACCCCATCCCCTGTTGCAAACAGATGTCAGGTAATCTGGTCATTGAGCAAACAGCAGATTGAGGGGGAAATATTATGATACCAGTCACTAACACATCGCACTACACATATATAACCTCAGGAACAGATGGTATACCACAAAGAAAGTGAGTCATGGACCAAATTCTGCTTCCCTTCCCCTCCAAAAAGAAACTAAATATTATTAGCAAGAAAGAACAAAGATAGTTATGTGTGTGTGGTCTTTGCCTTATTCTATGCATTAAAAACTTACTCTAAAACAGAAACGGTATTCTTACAGCAGAACTGCCCAGGCTTGTGGTCAGATTAGGTGACCTGGAGGAACATAGGGTCAATGGTGCTATACTTCTCAAGCACTATACAACTGTGGAAGTCTTCTGAGCTGACTAGATTTTTATACTTTATACCCAGAAAATATTCCTAATCAAGTTAAATATGACATATTTTAACAAAAAAACCTGTAATATCACTTAAATGAATCAGTAAACCTCTGTGATGAATATTTTCATCATGTTTGAAGTGCTCACTACCTGTCAATAAAAATGTGGACTCCTTATGAGGATACTCCAAACACTGAAAAACCATTTCTCTCAACATTTTGTTAGCTTTATTCTTGAATATTATAGAGATTTATCTCCACATAACTGAAAAGATGGTCAGCAGCAGTTCCCAGTATCACCCTCCAACAGATTCACACAGCCAAAATAGAAAAGGAACTTCTATCTTCTAGTTTCAGTTTTAACATTCCAATATACAATGCCCTCTTAAATGCAGTGTTTAGAACCAAATAGCCTGATGTGAGCCAAACATCATCAAGGAAAACACGCAGCCATTGAAGTAGACATTCAAATTATTTACATGATCACAGGATATTTTTAGCAGTTATTGGCTGATGTTCACTTTTTAATCACCTGTGACGTTGCATGCATGTAACCACTCAAGGTAGAGGTTCTTCATTCTGTAATTGCATGATTAATGTTCTACACATAAATTTAGGCACTAAATGTATCCCTTTTAAATTTCATCTTACAACTTTCCCTATGTAATGTCCAAGTCTTTTTTAGACTATTTATTCTGCCATCTGGGTGAACAGATGGATGGATGGATAAAACATCTAACATTCCTTCACTCAGTAGACCATGTTTCACAGCAGTGCTGTCCTAAAATTATTTCAAGCTCTTGATTCTGCTTCTATTATTTCTCTACCATTGCCCCACTTTTTCACTCTTTTTGGATATCACAAGCAGCCAACACTAGCAGTCAGGGAAATTGAAACTGAAGAGAAAAACTTATCATGAAGAAATACAGTAATTTATGAAGTGGTACCCCTGTGGCCTGGATTATTAGAGATTCCCAATGAGCCTGACTCCCTTTAGGGAAGCACTCTATGCAGTAGGAGAAGCTGATTCAACACATTTCTAATTCTGCCTTCTCTCCTGGTACTGGGTATGCTATAACCAACTCTGCTAAGTGATCAAGTTTCATGGCACATGTAATGATAGCACAGCAGGACATCAATAAAACAACAAAAATCCAAGGTAGCTAGGGAAAGTAAACAATTATGGAAGAGGAAAATTAAGAATGCAGGGGAAGAGGCAGCTTGTAAGGCAAAAATTTTTTTCCTCTTTCAGCCTTGAGTCTAGGGAAATATCAATACAATGGTGTATTGTACAACTATCTGATAATAATCAACTTTGGTCACCAGCAGCCTGGGAATGTTTGTCCCAGGCAACCTTCAAAGTAATTTAGTCAATCATTAGTCCCTAAAACCACTCTGTCATTCTAGTAGGAAAAATAATAATTTTGAAAGTCTTGCAAATAATGAGCTTTAAAAGAAAAACTCAACATCATGTATAATTCCTAGAAAATTAAGATGTGTTATAATATACAGGGCATATTAGCTTTCAAAAGCTCTTGAGGGACTCGGTGTTATCCCATTGGATATCTATGACTACAGATTTTGTTAAATGAATTATCTCTCCAGAGTAAAGTATAACATCTACAAAAGACTAGATTCTCTTATTCAATGATGTTTTTCCTCAAAACTTTAAGGTCTCCTGTGTAAATACTTAAACCCCAGAATTGGTAGTATTTTCATTTTTATAATTGCCTTAAAGGAAAAAAAAAGCCTATAAAACTTACCAGAGTTTTTTTTTTTTTTTTTTTTTTTGTCTTTTAGACTACTTGTTAATATCTTTCCCATTTCTCCAAAGCCTCCCTCTCCTAATCCAAACTTTCCTTTTATATTATCTTTATGTTCATTTATTCATATAAGTAAAAATGTTTTTTGGTTTTCTGATAGTGTTTAATTTGTATTTCTTTTAATATGTGAATCATTATGATGAAAAAATAAATCATTACAAATTTTAAAATATACCACCATGGAATCCAGAAAAATAACACTATTAATTCCTTGTCAATTGCTATAATCTATGTATGTGTGTTTGTGTCCATACACATGCATATATAATATATATTAAAATGTACCCTAGTTCTAGTTCTTGGTGCTAAAGATCACTACTTGTGGTTTGCTATGTGCCAATTACTTTGAACAAATTCCTCTTGGGTCCTTTTTTACATTTGATAGATGCTGGCCAAAATCCATTCCAAGGAAAGAGGAAACACTTCTGTTTTGACTCTAGATTATCTTCTTCATCCTCTTCAGGAATAGAGAAAGAAATGCAGAATAAATAAATCACTGAGTGCAGATTAGAGAATCAAATTCATACGTATCTGTGGGCTCCAGCTGGAGCCATGTCTTTCCATGAGGTTGTGTCTGAGCTGTGTCTGGGTCATGGGACCTCCCTCTAAGGCACATGTCTGCATATGCAGGTTTCCTATCAAGGTACTGGTATGTATAGTATGTAATTATGTTGGAGTGAGGTGCTAACAAGAAGGATCTTTAGCTGAGAAAACATAGCAAGAAAATCTGCCAAAAATGTTGCTTCTCCAGGTTAGTGAAGACGTGTGGGTTTTGGTTTGATGTCAAGTGACAAGAATCATATTAAAAAAAGATTTTAGTTTTTCTATGTGAAAATGAAGTGTCTTTTTGTTTACATTGTTTATTAAGAAATATATGCAGAAAATAAATACATACAAAAACTATGTTGACCTAAATAACTATTCACCTTGTCTTCTACAGATGTAATTTTAAAGAGCTGATAAAGAAACTAGGGTTCCTTAGAGGCCTCCAGATAATTACAAAGGAAACACTCCAGAAAACTAAAATGGCAAATATATTTAAGGTAATTCCCTGTGAATAGACTTTAGTCACCACCATCCATTTTATTATTGCTTTTCTAAATTGCTTTCTAGCTGTTCTCTACCAGAGTCTCAGATCAATCTCTAGGTATTGTTGCAAGGGCTTGTCCAATGTAATGATACTTGGCACAGAGCTGTAATTGTTTTATGTGCAGGGCATGCTCTGTTGTGAGCTAAGTCTTTTTCTTCATTAAGAGACTTTAAATCTCATAGCAGACTTTAAGCACAAAAGAGGGCACCTTGCAGCAAATGTTTCAGTTTAAATAGGATTTTTCCAGAAAGCAAGGAGCACGGGGTCACTTGCATTCAGAGAATGAAAGGTGGTGGGCAAACATCTAGAGCAAAGTGAGTTTTTGATGCATTGGAATTTGGTTCCCCAGTATACTTTTCCTTCTACCCTCTCCAATCCAGGAGATGAATTCTCCAAATCTCTCCATTGCCAGCTGGCCCAGTGTTTGACCCTGTCAGTAAAGGAACTCAGTAGAATTTTTTCTCCTCAGTCAACAATGTTCACTTCAATTGGCTTCCACAATGTGAACAGTCCTTGCAGTAATGCCTGGGGACCAGCAGCAGGGGGCCCTACCAGTCAGAAGCCCTCACAGTGGCATGTTGATGATGTGCCTCACTGTGCCCAGCTTCCCAGAACAGTCTCCTCCCTGGAAATCTTCCTGGGAAGTCCACCCCATAGACAGTTTTCTTAGATGGTTTCCCAGAGAATCTTCATGGGCAGAGTGCCCCTTAATGGCTTCTCCCAGCTTCCCACAACCTGGAGGGTTCTAAGGCTCCACACTTTCTGAAGACGGCCATCCCCCTGAACTCCACAGGAAAGTTTCCAGAGAACTTCACATACCCAGTGAGCCTTGACTGTGCCTCTCTGGGTGTTTTGTCTCAGCCCCAGGAGTGAGGGCAAGTCCCTACATCCATTGTTTATATTTGTTAGTGCTCTCTGGGCTTGTATTAGCCAATTTCTTATTACTGAAATCCCCTCCCTATTAGTTCTTTATGTTAAACTTTCTCTCCTTATTTGTTTTATTTGTTTTTCTGACTCCTGTTGGATGATAACCACAGAATCCTTTGGTGAAGAGGATGAGCGAGGGGTTCCCAGTGTTCCGCAGAAAGAAACATTGATTTGTTCCTGATAATTTCTGCTGCAACTGCCGCATTTTCCAGACAACACCCTTGTCTGCTCTCTGCACATGATCATCCTGGCTTACATCCAAGGGCTACTAGCCCCAGAAAGGTTCCCACCTACCAAACTCCCAGAGTGTCCCCAAACCCCTACCCATCTTAGACTCATCTTTGGGTGAGGGAGTGAATAAGAAGAATCACTTAATTTCTCTATAAAATATACTGTACCTTGACCTTTAAAACAATTCCCAACTTAATATTTTGTAATAGAGACTTGAAAAGGACTCTGACTTGATCAATATTGCAAATTGCCAAGTTAGTTAAAGTCCCTAAAAATCATGCTGAGAAACAGCAGAAATTTGTTCACAATGTGAAGGTCAGACAGAAATTTCTGAATTGCAATGGACAGAATCAGCCACAACGGACTGGTTTGACACCATAATCCATCTTAACAGTGGCACACAGAAGATCAGTGCTCATTATATAACCTGCAGTCCATGACCAGAGTAGTGACAAATTGACTTCCCGTGATGACTATAAATAGAAGGAATACACTGTAAAACTGGCTATTCTGTGCTCTAGTATAGAACCCCATAGTTGGAGAATTTTACACTATAATCATTTCTTTGATGTGATTCCTCTACTGGCCTTTATCTTCTTCCTCCAAGTAGAAATGCACTCTGCTTATTCCTTTAGGTGTAAGAATTTTAATTTCAGCTTTTAAAAAAGTGATCCATCAGAAAAATGAAAAATTAAAACCCAAGTATAAAATACAGACAAAAATACTATACTTTTGTTCAATAGCAAAAATAGTTTGACCATATTCTAGTGCACAAGTAGGCTTTAATATATATATATATATATATTTTTTTTAAATTTGGAATTCATTCAACTATAAGTATGTCATAAAACTCAGTTCTTAAAGTATGCAGAAATATTGTACTGAGACCTAGCTAGGCAGGGTTTGGGAATGTAAGCATAATTTTGATACTCATTGTTTTCTTGTTGGCACACTTTATTTATTAACCTTGGGGGTGGAACACATAGGCATTTTGTCCCTGAAGCATTGAGTCTCATAAGGGGTGGTGCAAGGTTCTGGGGAGTAGGAAAGGGTGAGAGATGAGACCCAAGTTAGATATATACAAAGTCCTGTGTGGGTTATATTTCTAGAGATAGAATAACCTTGGGGTCTAAGGCCTCTTGAATCAATCAACATACACAGAGATGAAGGATACCATGAGATTAATCGTAGTGAACATTATGCAGATAGTGGAGACAAGGATTTGGGTATTGAGTAGAGAATTAGAAATAGTAAAATGCTAGAAAAAGAACTAGACTAAGATAATCATGGAGAGTAGAATTGATGGGGCAGAGGAGAGTTATCTTTAAAACAAGCCATTCATGTTTTAAAAAGTAAAATGATTTGGAAAGTATTATTTTAACAAATTTAATTTTTTAATGCATAACACATTAATGGGTTCTGTGTGACTTTTGCACACATGCATATGACATGTATTGATTAAATCCAACCCCCCTTTATTCACCTTCACCCCAAAATCTTTCTCAACTTCTAGAATCATTATTCTACATTCAGATTGGCTTTACCTAGTTTCCATATCTGAGAGAGAACAAGCCTTTCCGTGTCTGATTTATTTCACTTAGCAAAATATCCTTGGGTTCCACCCTTATTGCTACAAATGAGAGGATTTCATTCTTCTTCATGGCCGAACACTCCTCTTTTGTGAGCAAATACCACATGTTCTTTATCCAGTCATCAGTTGATGGGTACCTAGAAGAATTCCATATCTGAGCTATGGTAGATATTGCCACAATAAACATGGGTGTGCAGATGACTCTTTGGTATGCTGATTTCATTTCCTTGGTATAAGGCAGGTAAGGTGTGACTGGAGGAGTTGGAACCTTAGGGGCATGCCTTTGGGATATATATTTGGTGAGCTGAGTTTTGTCCCTCTCTGCTGCCTGACCATCGTGTGAGCTGCTTCCCTCTACCACACTCTTCTGCTATCATGTTCTGCCTCATTCTGAGCCCTGAGGAATGGAGCCTCAGTTTTTCTCAGAGACGGAGATCTCTGAAATCATGAGCCCTCAAATTAATTTCTCCTCCCCTAAAATTGTTCTGGTTGGGTCTTTTAGTCACAGCAGCAAAAAGGCTGACTAAAACAGATACCTTTGTCAATCAGTTGGCTGTAGACACATGGGCTTATCTTGGGGATCTCTATTAGGTGTCATGGATCTATATCTCTGTTTTTAATGCTAATACCATGATGTTTTGTTTCTTATGTCAATACCATACTATGGCTCTGTAGTATGTCTTGAAATCAAATGTTGTGATACTTATACCTTTGTTAATTTTCCCCCAATATGACATTGATCACTCTGAGTTTTTTTTGTTTGTTTGTTTGTTTTGTTTTGTTTTTTTGCTTCCATATCAATTTTAGGACTTCTTTATAGTTTGGTGAAGAATGTCAAATGTCACTGATATTTTTATGGGAACTGCATAAAAATCTGAGGATCACTTTGGGTAATATGGACAATTTAGCCCTATTATTTTTTCCAATTCATGATCATGGGAGGTCTTTCATCTTCTTATGTCTTTTTAAATATCTTTCATGAGTGTTTTGTATTTTTTATCATAGATATCTTCTACTTCCTTGGTTAAGTTTATTTATAGTTTTTTTTTATTTTTATACCTACTGTAAATGGGATTGTTTTAATGATTCCTTAGCAAATTCATTATTGATTTATAGAAAAGCTACTCATTATTGTATGCTGCTAGTTTACTAAATTTATCAGTTTAAATAGTCTTGGTGGAGTATTTAGATTTTTCTATGAATAGAATCATATTTCTGCAAACAGGAATTTGACTTTCTCACTTCCTATTTGTATGCCCATTATTACTTTCTCTTGCCTGATTTCCCTGACTCAAATTTCTAGCACAATATTGAATAAGAGCAGCAAGAGTGGACACCCTTGTCTTGTTCTTTATCTCAGAAGAAATATTTTCTGTTTTTCCTCAGTTTGTACAATGTTGATTTGGTTTGTCATGTATAGTCTTTATTATGTTAAGCCATGGTCCTTCTATACCAAGTTGTTCAGAGATTCTCTCATGAAGGGATATTCAATTTAATCAAATTTTCTCTACATTTGTTTAGATGATCATATCAATTTTATCCTTAATTCTGTTGATACAATATTTTTTTTTTTGATTTTCATATGTTGAATCACCCTTGTATTCCTGGGATGAAAACAACTTGATCATGGTGAATAATCTTTGTGAGGTGTTGTTGAGTTAGATTTGATAGTATCTTGGTTCAGAAATTTTCATCTATGTTCATCAGGAATATTGGTCTATAGTTCTTTTTTGTTGTATTCTTGTAAGGCTCTGGTAATAGAGTAATAATGGCTTCATAGAAAGAGTTTGGAAGGGACTCCTCCCTCTCAACTCCTTGGAATAGTTTAAGACTTGGCTTTAGTTTTTTAGGAGTTTGGTATAATTTAGCAGTGAAGCCACCTAGTCCTCAGCTTATCTTTATTGGATGACTGATTCAATCTCATTACTTGTTATTACTGATTCAATCTCATTACTTGTCATTAGTTTATGCAGGCATTTTATGTCTTTGTGGTTCAATTTTAGTAGGCATGTGTCCAGAAATCTGTTTCCTCTGGGTTAGCATTGAGGTTTTCCATAATAGTCTCTAATGGTCCTTTGTATTTTTGTGATATTGGTTTCCTTTTTCATCTCTAATTTTAGTTAACTTCTTTCTACTTTTTCTTGGTTACACTAGCTCAAGGTTTGTGGATTTTATTTTTCTTCTTAAAAGAAGCCAACCACAGTGGCACACACCTGTAATCCCAGGGACTTAGGAGGCTGAGGCAGGAGGATCAAAAGTTTGAGGCAAGTCTAAGCAACTTTAGCGAGATACTATCTCAAAATAAAAAATAAAAAGACTAGGGCTGTAGCTCCATGGTAAATTGCCCCTGAGTTCAATCCCAGGTACCACCCCCCAAAAAGACATCTTTGTTTCATTGCTATTTTATATTGCTTTTTACTTTCTAATTTGTTTACTTCTGATCTTCTTTCTTCTATTTTTAGGTTTGGTTTGCTCTTAATTTTCTAAATCCTCAAGATGTATCGTTCTGTTTTTATTTGAAATCTTTTTTTAATGTAGACATTTTTTGCTATAAATGTCTGTACTCCTTTTGCTGTATCCCATCTGTTTGGGTATGTTGTGTTTCCGTTTTTACTTGTTACAAGATATATTTTAGTTGTCCTTTTGATTTCTTTGACCATTGTTTGTTTAAATGTGTGCTGTTCAGTCTCCATGTATTAGTATAATTTCTAAAATTTCTTATGTTGTTGACAACTAGTTTCATTCTCTTATGATCAGAAAGGACAAAACATGTTTTTCCAATCTTTTTTTTATTCAAGACTTATTTTTTGGCCTAAGTTATGATTTATTCTAGAGAAAGTTCTATGCTCTCATGAAAAGAATATGTAGGTTCTTCAGCCATTGGATAAAATGTCCTGTAAAATGTGTGAAGTCCATCTGATCTATAGTGTAATTCAACTTTGTTTCTTTTTGTTGGGGGTCTGGGTGATCTATCCATTGATGAAAGTTGAACACTAAAGTCTCCCAGTCACTATTTTATTGGAGCCTTTCACTCCCTTTAGGTCAAACAGTGTTCACTTTATAAAATTGATTGTTCTAACATTAGATGCATATACATTTGAAATCATTATATCTTCTTATTGAATTGATCCCTTCTTTATTATATAGAGATCGTCTTTGTCTCTTCTTACAGTTTTGTCTGAAGTCTTTGTTGTCAGACAAATACAACTACTGCTCAGTTTAGGTTATATTTGCTTGGAATATCATTTTCTGTCCTTTATTTTTAGTTAGTGTGTGTCTCTATTGGTAAAATGATTTTCCTATATGCATTAATTTTGGGGGTCTTGTATTTTTATCCATTTGGCTAGTCTGTGTCTTTTTAAAAGAATTTAGTAAATTTATGCACAAGATTGTTATTGCTAAGTAAGAATGTACTTCTATCTTTATTTATTTATCTATCTATCTATCTTCTAATTGCTTTCAACATGATCTTTAACATCCTCTCATTTATCTCTGTGGTTTGATGGCTTAGTGTATTGATAATGTTACTTTTCTTTTTTTGTGTGTATCTGCTCATCTAGTCAGAGTTATGCTTTTGTTAAGTAGTTGTTTTACATTCACTTTTGGATGTAGGACTCCTTTAAACATCTTTTATAAGGATGGTCTGGTGGTTATGAATTCCCTCAGGTTTTGTTTGCCTTTGGACAGTTTTATTTCTTATTTATTTGCAAAGAATAGTCTTGTTGGATATAATATTCTTGGTTGACAATTACTTTTTTCAAAACTGGGAACACATAATTCTATTTTTTTCTTGGCCTGTAAGGTTTCTGTTGAGAAATCTGTTAGTCGAATAGAAATACTCTGGAATGTGATTTGGTACTTTGTCTTTCATATTTTAGAAATATTTTCTTTGTCTTGTATTTTTGAGTTTGGCTATTGTGTCATGGTGAAGGTCTTTTGGTCAAATCATGGTCATGTCTATTTGGGATCCTTCCTTGCATGAGGTCTAAGATTAAGAATGTTCTCTGCTATTACTTCACTGAACACATTTTCTATACCTTTTTTAAATCTCCTTTGGAAACTCCAAAAATGTGGATATTTGTTTTTTGTTTATTGGTATTCTAAAGATCTGGAATGTTCTTTACATTTTTTTTTGGTCTGACTAAAATATTTCAAAAGATTTCTCTTCAAGTTTAAATATTCTTTCTTCTGCCTGATCAAGTCTATTATTGAGGTTTTAAAGTATATATATTTTTATTTGACTCATAGAGCTCTTCATTTGGTTTGTTTTCAAAATATCTTTGTTAACTTTTTCATTCATATCCTCCATTATCTTCCTAATTTCATTTTACTGTCTCTTCTATATTCTCTTGGTTCTCATTGAGGTTTTTTTAATAATCATTTTTAAATTCCGTATCAGATTTCTTTGGAATCAGTTGCTAGTTATTGTGTTTTGGTGATGTCATGTTTTTTTTAAAAAAAATATTTGTTTTGCTACTATGTTGAGATTTGCACATCTGATTGATCCATTATCTCTATCACTTTTATAGAGTGGCCTTCTTACTAAGCTGATTTCTCTTGAAGATGTATTTTTGAATGTTGGTTTGTTATCTGATGTTGGCTTTGTTTCCAACTGGGCATTGCAATATTGCCTCCTTATTGCTTCTT
The DNA here is from genome assembly GCF_021218885.2 of Marmota monax. Lineage (NCBI taxonomy): Eukaryota > Metazoa > Chordata > Mammalia > Rodentia > Sciuridae > Marmota > Marmota monax. Next base: position 1,925,796 of record NW_026691988.1, read on the forward strand.
GAGCCATAATTAATGGCTCTGGGTACAGTGCGTACCCTGATGGAGTCAGAGACACCTGTCTCTGTAGGCTCTTCAAGAATGGGAACTAAGTTTTAAAGGCTCAGACAGGTGGAGTACAGACAGCAGTGGCTGTGAGATACACACTACATGGCTATGTCTGCAATGTGAGTGATAGCCCCAATCATGTAAAGAGGTTTCCTCAGCCACTATGGATGTTAGCTCTGCTACTTTCAAGGGTCTCCATCACTGACAGGCCCAGCAAAGGTGAGGGGCCTGAAGCACTTGTCCCATAACCAGGAGTTGGTGTAGGCTCATACTCTGCACAGGGAGAGGCAGTAGTGGGAAACACATACTCAATCTGTGGTTCTCACACTAGTCCTTGCAGCAACTCAATGCAGAGGCAGGACAGCAGTGGCAACTGCAGGGTTCCCTTCTGCTCCTGTGCGGCAATGCATACCTAGGAGCGGAGCAGCAGCTGGAGATGCAGCTTTTCTCCCTAACCCTTCATCTCCAGTGTGAGCACAACAGCATGGTAAAATACAGAATCACAGCAAAACTTCTCAGTCCTTGGCTAGGCAACAGCTCCTTTGATAATAGCCATTCTAACAGGCAGGAGGTATTATCTCATTGTAATTTTAACTTGCATTTCCCTGATGGTTGGAGGTGGTAGGTATTTTATTTTTCACATGCTTATTGGTCATTTGTATGTCTTTGAGAGATGACTATTAATGGAGTTCAGGATGCACTAACACTAAATATTTTTCCATAACATTTGAGAAAACAGCAGAATCAGGGAGTTCTCTGTCATTTTCTCTGATTCTTTTTGTTGCTGTTCAGATCTACTCTTTTAATATATTAACTTAGACATCATTTAATAATCATCACATTAACTTTTTTATTTCTTTTTAGATGCACATGACAGTACAGTATATTTTAATATATTATACATACATGGAGTCTAACATTTTAATTAGGATCCCATTCTCATGATTGTATATAATGTGGAGTTTCACTGGTCATATATTCATTTATTAACATAGGAAAGTTATGTCTGATTCATTCTACTGTTTTTCCTATTCTCATCTACCTCCCTTTTATCATTTCTCTTTGTCTAATCCAATGAACTTCTATTTTTTTCTTCCCCCACCCCTCATTTTGTATTTGCATCTGCATATCAGAGAGAACATTCAACCTTTGGTTTGGGGGAATTGATTTATTTCACTAAGCATGATAGTCTCCATTTCCATCCATTTACTGGCAAATGTCATAATTTAATTCTTCTTTTTGGCTGAGTAATATTTCATTGTGTATATATATACACCACATTTTCTTTATATATTCATGCATTGAAGGTCCCCTAAGTTGGATCCATAGCTTAGTCTGTGAGACCTGCTATAAACATTGATGTGGTCACATCACTATAGTGTGCTGATTTTAAGTCCTTTGGATATATACTGAGGAGTGGGATAATTGGGTCAAATGGAGGTTCCATTCGAGTTTTCTAAGAAATCTCCATAATACTTTCCACAGTGGTTGCACCAATTTACAGTCCCACAAGCAATGTATGAGTGTTCCTTTTACCCCACATCCTCATCGAAATTATTGTTACTCATATTCTTGATAATTGCCATTTTACTTTAGTCAAGATAGAATCTCAGTGTAGTTTTAATGTGCATTTCTCTAATTGATAGAGATATTGAACATTTTTTTATGTATTTGTTGATCATTCATACTTTTGTGAAGTGCCTGTTCAGTTCCTATGCCCATTTATTGATTGAATAATTTGGTTTTGTTTTTTGAGGGGGTGTCAAGTTTCTAGAGTTCTTTATATATCCTGGAGATTAATGCTCCATCTGAGGTGCAGGTGGCAAATATATTATCCTATTCTGTAGGTTTTCTCTTAACATTCTTGATTGAGTCCTTTGTGAAGAAGCATTTGGTTTGATATCATCCCATTTATTGATTCTTGATTTTACTTCTTATGCTTTAGGAGTCTTGTTGAATAAATCAGTTCCTAAGCCAACATAATGGAGAGTTGGGCCTACATTTTCTTCTAGTAGATACAGGATCTCTGATCTAATGCCTATGTCCTTGATCCACTTCAAGTTTTGTGCAGGGTGAGAGATGGGGATTTAATTTCATTTTGCTACACATAGATTTCTAGTTTTCCCAGCAGATTTGTTGAAGAGTCTTTCTTTTCTCCAAAGTGTGTTTATAGTGCCTTTGTCTAGTATAATATAACTGTATTTATGTGAGTTGGTCTCTGTGTCTTCTATTCTGTTCTATTGATCTCTATGTCTGCTTTAATGTCAATACCATGCCATTTTTGTTACTATGGCTGTGTTGTATAATTTAAGGTCTGGTATGGTGAAGGCTCCTGCATCACTATTCTCACTAAAGATTGCTGTGTCTATTCTGATTCTCTTATTTTTCCAAATGAATTTCATGACTGCTTTTTGTATTTTTATGAAGAATGTCATTGGAATTTCAATAGGAATTGCATTAAATATGTATAGTGCTTGTGGTAGGATGACCATTTTGACAATATTAATTCTGCCTATTGAAGAACATAGGAGATCTTTCCATCTTCTAAAGTCTTTTTCAATTTCTTTCTTTAGTGTTTTATAGTTTTCATTGCAGAGGTCTTTCTCCTCTTTTGTTAGATTGATTCCCAAATAATCATATTATTTTTGAGGCTATTGTGAATGGGATACTTTTCCTAATTTCTCTTTCAGTTGATTCATCGCTGATGTATAGAAATGCAGTCAATTATGAGTGTTAATTTTATATCCTGCTACCTTGCTGAATTCATTTATGAGTTCTAGAAGTTTTCTGGTAGAATTTTTTGGGTCTTCTAAATATAGAATCATGTCATTGGCAAATAGATAGTTTGGGTTCTTCTTTTTCTATTTGTATCCCTTTAATTTCTTTCTTCTAATTGCTCTGGCTAGAGTTTCAAGGACTTTGTTGAATAGAAGTAGTGAAAGAGGGTATCCTTGTCTTATTCCAGTTTTTAGAAGGAATGACTTCAATTTTTCTCATTTAAAATGAGTTTAACATGTATAGCTTTTACAATGTTGAGATATGTTACTACCATACCTAGTTTTTCTAGTGTTTTGAACATAAATTGGTGCTTTATTTCTTCAAATGTTCTTCTGCATCTATTGAGATAACCACAATTTTTGATTTTAAAGTCTATTGATGTGATGGATTATGTTTATTGATTTCTGAATATTGAACCAAACTTGCATCCCTGAGATAAACCCCACTTGATCATGGTGCACTATCTCGTAAAAAAATGTGTTTGCATGGAGTTTGCCAATATTTTAAGAATTTTGCATCCATATTCATCAGGGATATTGAGCTGAAGTTTTCTTTCCTTGATGTGTCTTTGTCTGGTTTTGGTATCTGGGTGATACTAGCTTTATAGAATGAGTTTGAATGGGTTCCCTCCTTTTCTATTTTGTGGAATAATTTGAGGAATGTTGGTGTAAGTTCTTCTTCAAAAGTCTGATAGAACTCAGCTGAGAATCCATCTGATCCTGGGCTTTTCTTTGTTGATAGGCTTTTGATGGCATCTTCCATTTAATTTCTGGAATTTAATCTGTTTAAATTTTCTATGTCCTCTTGACTCAATTTGGGTTTGTCAATGTCTCTAGAAAATTGTCAATGACTTTGAGATTTTCCATTTTATCAAAGCATACATTTTCAAAATAGTTTCTGATTATTGTCTGTATTTCAGTACTGTCCATTATGATGTTTTCTTTTTTTAACATTTATTTTTTTTTAGTTTTTGATGGACACAACATCGTTATTTTTTATTTGTATGTGGTGCTGAGGATGGAACCCAGCACCCCACAAGTGCCAGGTGAGTGCACTACTGCTTGAGGCATATCCTCAACCCCATGATATTTTCTTTTTCATCACAAATTTAGTAATTTGAGTTTCCTCTCCATTAACTTGGCTAAGAGTTTATCAATTTTATTTATTTTTTTCAAAGAACCAACTGTGTTTTTTGTTTTAAATTTTTTAAAAAATCTTATTGATTTTTTTTTTTTTCCCCCAGCTCTGATTTTAATTACTTAATGTCTTCTACTGTTTCTTTGGTATTGATTTTTCTCTTCCTATTCTAGGGATTTAAGATGTGAGTTTAGATTATTTGCTCAATGCAATGAACTTTCCTCATAGAACTACCTTCATATGTCCCATAGATTTTGATGTGTGTGTCACTGTTCTCATGTACCTCTGTTTTTTTTTTTTGTTTGTTTGTTTTTAAATTTTATCCCTGATTTCTTCTTCTGATCATTGGTCACTTAATAGCATATTATTTAGTCTCCAGGTGTTAGAGTAGCTTTTATTTTTTATTTTATCATTGATTTCTAATTTTATTCCTTTATGATCTGATAGAAGGCAGGGCAGTGTCTCTACTTTTTTGTATTTGCTAAAAGTTGCTTTGTTGCCTAAGATATGGTCTATTTTAGAAAAGTATCCATGTGCTGCTGAGAAGAAAGTATATTCAGTCACTGGTGGGTTTCACCAGTATTTCATCAAATAGTTTAAAATATGTGTTTCTCTGTTTCTTTGAATTTTCATATTTTTTATTAAGATAAAATATTTATACATAGTGGGGGTACATTATTAGTTATGGGGAAATTTGATGCCTGTATATAATGTATAATAATCAGAATAATAAACCTTTTATCTCATTTATTAATCATTAATCATTTTTGTATATTGGAAACTTTCATTGAGCTAGTTGTTTGAATAGACAATTGTAGACAGTGGTGATCCTACTGTGCTACAGAAAACCAGACTAATTACTCCTGTCTACCTATATTTCAGTGCTCTTATCTCATTTTCCCATCCCCCCACTAGAGTGGTCTACTCACAAGGGGTCACTTTTCCATTCTTCCATATAGTTGACTTTATAGTTCCCACAAATGATTGAGGCTTATTACTTTTTGCATAATTATTCTAGTTCCATGCATTTTTGCCACAAATGACAGGACTTTGTTCTTTTATAGGGCTAAATGATATTCCATTGTGTATATATGCCCCACATGTTCTTTATTCATTCATCTATCAATGATCATCTTGGTTGATACTATATCTTTGTTATTATGAATATTGCTTTAATAAACATGGGAATGAAGGTATTTTTGATGTAATCAGTTCATTTCTTTTGAACATATGCCAAGTAGTGGGATTGCTTGATCATGTGGTGGTTCTGTTTCATTTTCTGAAGAAGCTCCATATTGTTTTCCATAGTGGCTATGCGGATTTACATCCCTCCACCCCACAACAGTGTTTGTATACAAGACTTCCCCTTTCTCTGCATCCTCACAGCCCTTCCTTTTTGTTTTTTGGACCATGCCAGCATTTTTTAAAGTTATTTTTATTAGTTATACATGACAGTAGAATGCATTTATGCACTTTGATATATCATACATAGACAGGATACAATTTCTCATTTTTCTGAGTGTGCATGTTGCAGAATCATATTGGTCATGCAGTCACATGTATACATACAGTAATAATGTCTGTTTCATTCTACTATCTTTCCTATCTCCATATCCCCTTCCTTGCCCTCCCTTCACTTCCCTCTACCTAATCTAAGGTAATGCTATTCTTCCCTAGTGCCCCCCTGCCTTATTGTGAATTAGCATCTGCATATTAGAGAAAATATTCAGGCTTTGGTTTTGTGAGATTGGCTTATTTAGCTTAGCATGATATTCTCCAACTCCAACCATCTCCTGGCAAATGCCATAATTTCATATTTTTTTAAAGCTCTGAGTAACATTCCATTGAGTAATAGACCTCATTTTCTTTATCCATTCATCTATTGAGGGACACCAAGGTTGGTTTCATATTCTAGCTATTGTGAATTGGGTTGCTATAAACATTGATGTGGCCGAGTCACTATAGTACGCTGATTTTTAGATCCTTTGGGAATAAACCAAGGAGTGGGATCGCTGGGTCAAACTGTGGTTACATTCCCAGTTTTCTGAGGAATCTCCATACTGCTTTCCATAGTGGTTGCACCAATTTGTAGTCCCACCAGCAATGCATGAGTGTACCTTTATCACCACATACTTACCAACATTTATTGTTGCCTGTATTCTTGATGATTGCCATTCTGACATGAGTTAGATGCAAATCAAATCTACTCTAAGATTTCATTTCTCTAATTGCTAGAGATGTTGAACACATTTTCATATATTTGTCGATCAATTGTATTTCTTCTGTGAAGTGTCTGTTGAGTTCTTTAGTCCATTTATTGATTGGGTTATTTTGTTGTTTGTTTGCTTTTGGCGTTTTTTGAGTTCTTTATATGTCCTAGAGATTAATTCTTTATCTGAGGTGCATGTGGTAAAGATTTTCTTCCAATCTATAGGCTCTCTCCTCACATTATTGTTTCCTTTGCTGAGAAGAAGCTTTTTAATTTGAATCCATCCCATTTATTGATTCTTGATTTTACTTTTTACACTTAAGGAGTCTTGTTAAGGAAGTCAGATCCTATGCTGATATGGTAAAGATTTTGGCCTAATTTTTCTTCTATTAGACACAGGGTTTCTGTTCTAGTGCCTAAGTCTTTGATCCACTTTAAGTTGGTTTTTGTGCAGGGTGAGAGATAGAGGTTTAATTTCATTTTGCTACATATGGATTTTCAGTTTTGCCAGCACCATTTGTTGAATAGGCTATATTTTTTTCCAGTGAATATTTTTGGCACTCTTGTCTAGTACGAGATAACTGTATTTATGTGGGTTTGTCTCTATGTTCTCTATTCTGTACTATTGGTCTACAAGTCTATTTTAGTGCCAATACCATGTTGTTTTTGTTACTATAGCTCTGTAGTATAGTTTAATGTCTGGTATTGTGATGCCTCCTGCTTCACTTTTCTTGCTAAGGATTGCTTTAGCTATTCTGGGTCTCTTATTTTTTCAAATTTCATGATTGCTTTTTCTATTTCTATGAAGAATTTCATTGGGATTTTAATAAAAATTGCATTAAATCTGTACAGTGCTTTAGGTAGTATGGGCCATTTTGATAATATCAAGTCTACCTATCCAGGAACATGAGAGATCTTTCCATCTTCTGAGGTTTTCTTTAATTTATTTCTTTAGTGTTCTGTAGTTTTCATTGCAGAGGTCTTTCACCTCTTTTGTTAGATTGATTCCCAGGTATTTTATTTATTTATTTAATTTACTTATTTATTTTGAGGCTATTGTGAGTGGAATAGTTTGCCTAGTTTCTCTTTCAGTAGATTCATCACTGATGTATAGGAATGCATTTGATTTATGGGTGTTGATTTTTATATCCTGCTACTTCACTGGATAGTCTTTTATTAGTTCTGGAAGTTTTCTGGCAGACTTCTTTTGGCTCTTCTAGATGTAGAATCATGTCATCAGCAAATAGTGATAGTTTGAGTTCTTCTTTACCTATGTGTATCACTTTCATTTCTTTTGTCTAGTTGCTCTGGTTAGAGTTTCAAGTATGATGTTGAATAGAAGTGTTGAAAGAGGACATCCTTGTCTTGTTCCAGTTTTTAGCAAGAATGCTTTCTTTTTTTTTTTCTCCATTTACAATGATGCTGGCCTTGGGTTTAGCATATATAGCTTTTACAATATTGAGGTATGTTCCTACTATTCCTAATTTTTTTAGTTTTTTGAACATTAAGGTATGCTGTATTTTGTCAAGTGCTTTTTCTGCATCTATAATTGTTTTAAAGTCTATTAATATGATGAATTATGTTTGATTTCCATATGTTGAACCAACCCTGAATTTCTGGGATGAATCCCACTTGATCATGGTGCGCTATCTTTTTTATGTTTTTGTATGTGATTTGCCAGAATTTTATTGAGAATTTTTGCATCTATGTTCATCAGGGATATTTGTCTGAAGTTTTCTTTCCTTGATGTGTCTTTGTCTGGTTTCAGTATTAGGGTGATATTAGCCACATAGAATGAGTTTAGAAGGGTTCCCTCCTTTTGTAGTTCATGGAATACTTTGTGTAGTATCAGTGTTAATTCTTCTTGAAAGTCTTGTAGAACTTGGCTGAGAATCCATCTGGTCCTGGGCTTTTCTTGGTTGGTAGGCTTTTGAAGGTATCTTCTATTTAATTATTTGAAATTGATCTGTGTAAATCGGGTATGACCTCCTCATTCAGTTTGGGTAGGTCATATGTTTCTAGATATTTTCTATTTTATTAGAGTATAAATTTTCAAAATAGTTTCTAATTATCTTCTGTATTTCAGACATGTCCATTGTGATATTTCCTTCTTCATCTTGTATTTTAGTAATGGCCAGGTTATTATTGAGATATGATTTATCTATTTTATTTTTCAAAGAACCAACTTTTTGTTAATTTTTTCAATTGTTTCTTTTTTCGATTTCATTAGTTTCAGCTCTGATTTTAATTATTTCATATCTTCTGCTTTGGGGGTTGATTTGCTCTTTTTCTAGGGCTTTGATATGTAGTGTTAGGTCATTTATTTGTTGACTTTTTATTTAATGAATGCACTTAATGCAATAAACTTTCCTCTTAGTACTGCTTTTATAATGTTCCAGAGATTTTGATATATTGTATCATTCATCATTCAATTGTGTATTATTTAGTCTCCATTTGTTACAGTAGCTTCTGTTTTTTATTTTATCATTGATTTCTAATTTTATTCCATTGTTGTATGGATTATAACAATGGAAATGTACAGGGAAGCATTCCTCTGGTGAGCAAACTCCCTGGGTGTAACAGGCACCCTATTTCCCACCCTTGGAATGACCTGCAATCCCTCTTAGGATCTAGGAATATAGCTAATATATGTGCAATGTCTAGCTGGTATGGCAATGCCCTGAGAAGCCTCTGTGTTAGAGCCTTATCAAGCCTTGACCTTGATTTCAGGCACATAGCTCCTGGAAATAAAATAACTTGTTTGCTAGATAACTACAATGTTTCATCAAGCTCTGTTGCTCCTGGATCTGCCCACTTAACAGTAACTTCAAACAATGGACTTTCTTGAGAACTGAACAAACCTCCTAACATTATATATTGTAACCGTAGAATGTAAGCAAACTTACTGATACTCTAAACAATAATATAGTTATGGTTCTCATGACCTAATGTAACCTATTGGTATGAATAAACTTGGCCGCTTGGATAAAAAGCCACCCTGCCACTTTCCTGCCTCTTCACCTTATCTCTGTGTCACCCTTTATTATCATTATTCTTTACACATTGTGGTCTGATAGAATGCAGAGTATTATCTCCATTTTGTTTTGTTTTTTGTTTGTATTTACTAAGAGTTGTTTTATGGCATAAGATATGGTCTATTTTAATTTTAGAGAAGGAGCCATGTGCTGCTGAGAACAAAGCATATTTTCTCATTGATGGATGAAATATTCTATGTAAGTCTGTTAAGTCTAAATTATTGATTGTGTTATTTAGTTCTATAGTTATTTAGTTTGTGTTTGGAAGATCTGTCTAGTAATGAGAGAGGTGTGTTAAAGTCATCCAGTATTATTATATTGTGGTCTATTTCACTCTTGAAATTGAGAAGGGTTTATTTGAGATACATAGATGCTCCACTGTTTGGGCATAAATATTTATAATTGTTGTGTCCTGCTTATATATATTTTCCTTAAGCAGAATGAAATGTCCTTTTTTTGTCTCTTCTGATTAACTGATTTGAAGTCTACTTTGTCTGAAATGAGAATGGAAACCCCTGCTTATTTACACAATCCATATGATAATTTTTTTTTCCCATCCTTTCACCTTCAGCCTATGGATGTCTTTGCCCATGAGATGAGACTCATGAAGACAGCATATTGTTGGGTCTTGCTTCTTAATCCAATCTGCCAAACTATGTCTTTTGATTGATGAGATTAGGCCATTAACACTCAAGGTTATTATTGAGATATGATTTGTATTCCCTGTCATCTTGATTTATTTCTGATTTTTAAATTTTTCTTAGTTTCTTATTTGAATGTCCCTTTAGTGTAGATCTTCCCTTTGCTGGTTTTCACTTTTTCTTTTTTCACTTCATTCTCATGGAATATTTTGTTGAGAATGCTCTGTAGTATAGGATTTCTAATTGTGAATTCTTTTAATTTTTTTTATCATGGAAACTTTTAATTTCATCTTCAAATCTGAAACTTAATTTTGCTGGATACAAAATTCTTGGTTGGCATCTATTTTCTTTCAGAGCTTAAAATATATTACTCCAGGAACTCCTAGCTTTGCGGGTCTGGATTGAGAAATCAGTTGATATCCAAATTGGTTTCCCCCTATACATAATTTGATTTTTTTTTTCTCTCACAGCCTTTAAGATTTTATCTTTATTCTCTGTGTTAGTCATTCTCATTATAATGTGTCTTGGTGTAGGTCTGCTGTAATTTTGTATATCTGGGGTCCTGTAAGCCTTATATATTTGATTTTCCATTCCATTCTTTAGGTTGGGAAATTTTCTGCTATTATATCATTGAAAAGATTGTGCATTCCTTTGGTTTGTATCTGTGCTCCTTCATCTATTAACTCTTAAATTTGATCTTTTCATGTTATCCCATAATTCTTGGATATTCTGTTCATGGCTTCTTAACATCTTCTCCATATGTTCAACTCTACTTTCAAGATTATATATTTTGTCTTCATTGTCTGAGGTTCTGTCTTCCAAGTGGTCTAGTCTGTTGGTGATGCTTTCTATTGAATTTATAATTTGGTTTACTGATTCCTTCATTTCGAGGATTTCTGCTTGCTTTTTATTTTTTCATGATCTCTCTTTATTGAAGTGGCTTTTCACTTCCTGTATTTTTTCTTTGATTTTGCTCCTTATACTATTCTTTACTTCACATACCAATTTAACTATATAGAATCTGAATTCCTTCTTAGACATTTCTTCTACTGCATTATCAGTGACTTCTGTTGTTGAAGCATCTTGGTTTGGGGTCCTTTATCCCCCCCTTTTTTTGTCATGTTGTTAGTGTGTTTTACCATTTAAAGTATGGATCTAAGTCAGGATATAGTCTACTCTGTAGACCTATAGTGTCCCTGAAGGTTTCCAGCACTTCACCTTTACTGGTGAAACCATATAACATCAACAGCACCCAGTGTACACAATATATAGCCTTAAGCCTAATAGCTTCCACTAGAGCATCTATTGCTTCCTTGCATTAAACCAAAATGATGAGTTCAATAACTGTGTGTATTACAAACTGAATATTTGTTAAAATTATTTGCAATTTCAAATGGTGGATAAGAGAACAGAGGTAGTGTAGTATGCAATATTTGTAAGGGATGAAGAGAGAAGCTAGAAGTAAAAATTCATAGGAAGAGTGGAAAAGGAGCCAACAAAGATTGGCTGTTGGTTGGAGAAAAGTTGGAAAGAAAAATCCAAGAAAATAGACAAGAGAAAGGAAAAAATATGAACAAAGAGAAAAAGATAAGACATAAGAATACAAAAAAAAAAATGCAAAAAACCATTCATATGTCATTGTCCTCCACATATTGATGCGTAAAAACATCCTGTTCCAAATTTGGTAGAGATTAGTGAATCAAAAATAAAACAAATCTTGCTGGAAAGACAAATTGTCTCTTTCCGTGTTCAAGTTTCTCAGCCCTGTCTCTGACATCCCTTGGGATCACCAAACCCAGATCAGCCCTTGCAAAACCAGTCCCTTTCCCATCCATCCAAGCTTCAGCTATCTCAGGCTTGGCTACACTACAGTCCCAATATCTTAATGCTGCTCCTACTCGCAGAGAGACCACCAGAGATACACTCATGCAACAGAGCAACCCCAAGATGCAGCATCAAGACAAGGGCCACCAGCACTCTCAGCAGAAAGACCCTTTTGGCTCCTCCAAATCCGCAGCAATCCCCATACTGGACTTGCAGGTCCCAGCTGGAGAAAAAGGCTCTTGTGGTGGTAAACCTGCTGGCACCCAACCCTAGGCCCTGGTGTCCCAATATGGGTGCAGCCACATGCAAGCAAACCTGGAATCTCCCCAGAAGCAGTCCTTTAGGTTGTGGTAGCAGCAGCAGTGGCAGTAGTTGTTGGCAGCAGGCAGCTGGTCAGCAGAAGCAGGGGCTGCACTGGCAACTGCAGCTATGGGGGCAGAGTCAGCAGGTGATCTCTGGGATCAGCAGAAGTGTCAGCTTCGGTTGCATCCAGGGCAGCAGTTTCAGCAGCAGCACCCAGTAAGAAGACCTCCAGGCAACCTCAGGCTGGCAGCAGCAGAATCAGAGACAGCAGCATTTTTTTTTTTGGTCTTTTTGGTAATAGCCATTTTAACTGTGAGTGGTGAGGAGATGTTTTGCATTTACCCAGTAGTTAGGGATATTAAGCATTTTCTAATATGTTTGTTGCTTGTATTTCTTATTTGGAGATTTTCTAATTGGTACTTTGTAATTATACATAATGATAATTTGATAATATTAATTCTGCCTATCTGAACATGAAAGGTATTTCTATCTTCTAAGGTCTTTAATTTCTCTCTTCAATGTTCTATAGCTTTTATTGCAGAGGGCTTTCACCTCCTTAGTTAGATTTATTCTTAGATATTTTAATTTTTAATCTCTTGTAAATGGGTTTGTTTTCTTGATTTCTAAGTAGATTCATCATTGGCATATAGGAAATATTTATTTTTTGTAGATTTTATAACCTGCTACTTTGAATTTATTAGCTGTAGCAGTTTTTTTTTTGTTTGTTTTGTTTTTTGGTGGAGCTTTTTGGGTCTTTTAAATATAGGATCATGTCATCTACAGTGATAATTTGATTTTTTTCCTTTCCTATTTTTATCCTTTTTATTTTCTTCTCTTGCCTAAATGCTTTGGCTAACATTTCTAGTACTATATTAAATAGAAATTCAGAGAATAGACATTCTAGTTTAGTTCCAAACTTTAAAGGAACTGCTTTGTTTTTCCCTATTCACTATGATATTGGCTTTGGGAGTTTTGTATGTAGCCTTTATGATTTTGAGATAGGTTACTTCTATTCCTGGTTTCTTCTGGGTTTTCATCATGAATGGATGCTAATTTTGTCAAAGGCTTTCTCTGCATGTATTGAGATGAGTGGTTTTCCCCTTTTCTATTTATGTAATGAATTATCTTTGTTGATTTGCATATATGAAACTATGATTGCATCTTTGATACAAAACCAACTTGGTCATGATATACAACCTCTTTTAATAGGTTGAGTACAATTTGCTAATATTTCATTCAAGACTTTTGCATCTAAATTCATCAGGGATATTGGTCTATAGCTTTCTTTCCTTGATATCTCCTTACCTTGCTTTAGTGATACTGTCATCAGCCCATTTTTAAGTTATATTATTTGGGGCTTCTCTTGTTAAGCTTTAAATTTCCTTAAGTATTCTGGATATTACTTCCTTGTCAGAGAAATAATTTTAAAATATTTTTTCCAACTATGAAGGTTGTCTCTTAGCTGTGTTTTCTTTGCTGTTAGTTTGATATAGTACCATCAATTTTTACTTTTGTTCTATGTGTTTTGAAGGTCTTCTGCAAAAAAAAAAAAAAAAAAAAAAATGCCTGTACTAATGTCTTTAATTGCTTCCCCTATGATTTCTTGTACTAAATTTATACCATCAGTTCTTACATTAAGATCTCTGGCTTTGTGTATGGTCAGAGAAAAGCATCTGGTTTCATTCTTCTGCATATGTATATTAATTTCCCAAACGACATTTTTTGAACAGATGTCCTTCTTCAATGCATGCTTCTGGTGCCTTCGTCAAAAATTGGTTGGGCGAATACATATGGACTAATTTATGGATTTTCTATTGTTTGATTACTCTATGTATCAATATTCCTGCCAATACCTTGCTGTTTTGGTTATTATAATTTTGGTAATATGTTTTAGGATGAGGTATTTTGATGCCTCCAGTTTACCCCCAACCTTAGGATCTCCTTGATTATTCTGGGTCTGTTGTGGCTTCATATGAATTTTAGAATTGTTTTTCTATTTCTGTAAAGAATGTTATTTAAATTCAATGGAGATTGCACTGAATCCATAGATTATTTGGGGTGATAAGGTCATTTTAACAATATTAATTCTTCCAATCCACAAACATAATCTTTCCATGTGCCTTTACTGCATAATTTATTTCATCAGTTTTCTTCATTTCTTTATAAAATATTTAACTTTCTGGATTAAATTTACTTCTAAATGTTGAAGCCATTTTTGAGATGAATTACTTGTCATTTTTGGAAAGTTACTTGTATTTAAAATAATGGATTTTTTTTGTTGAACGTTGGTTTTATATCGTACAACTTTATTTAATCTTCAAATCAGTTCTGAAAGCTTTTTGGTGGAGTATTTTTATTTTTTTATGTTTAAAAAAATGTCATTTAAACATGGATACATAGTCTTCCTTTTCAATTTGGATTCCCTTTATTTCTATCTCTTGCTTAATTGCTCTTGGAAAGACTTCCAGTATTATATTTAACAAGTGGTGAATGTGAACATCCTTGTCTTGTCTCATACCTTATAGGAAATCCTTTCAGCTATTCCCCATTTGGTATGATATTGGCTGTGGGTTTATCATATGTAGTCTTTAGTATTTTAATATATATTCCCTTTCTTGTTGCAAACTTCCTTCATGATAAAAACTCTTATCAAATGCTTTTTTGAATATATCGAGATGATTATATGGCTTCTATTATTTACTTGATGGTGCAATATCTTTATTGATTTATAAAAGTAAACCATCAAAACTTCTCTAGGATGGACCACACTTTATTCTGGTATACAATATTTCAGTTGTGCCTTCATATTCAGTTTGCTAGTGTTTTATTGAGAATTTTTTAATCTGTTTTCATTAGGGATATTGGTCCATATTTTTATGATGTGTCTTTGGTTTGTGTCTCAGGGTAATGCTGGCCTCATAAAAAGTTTGAGTTTCTTTCTTTTTGATTCCTTGGAATTATTTTGAGAATAATTGGAATTAGTTAAATATTTTGTAGAATTTGACTGTAAAGCCATCATGTCCTGGACTTTTCTTTGATGGAAGATGCTTCATTACTACTTTAATCATCTACTCTAATCAGCAACTGATTCATTTTGGTAGGTCATATGTATCCAAGAACTTATCCATATCTTCTAGTTTTTCAATTTGTTAGCATATAACTGTTCATAATAGTTTCTTATCCTTTGTATTTCTTTGGTATCAATTACAACCCCCACCCCCTTTATTTCCATCTCTGGTCTTACTTATCTGGGTCTTCTCTTTTGTTTCCTTGGTTAGTATAACTAAGGTTTTTTAAATTTTAATGTTAATAAAAAAAACATAACTGTTTCATTGAACTTTTTAGTTTTCGGTTGCTATTTCATTTATTTTGTTTCCCATCTTAATTCTTTCCTCCAATTTGAGTTTGAAATGTTCTCGCTTTTGAAGGCCTGCACTGTGTCATTAAGTTGTTTACTCAAAATCTATTTTATGTGTGCACTTATTGCTATATAAACTTCCCTCTTAGTACGGCTTTTGCTATATCTCACAGATCGTGTTGTGTTTTCATTTTTCCTTAAAAACAATTTTTTACATTGACCAATTAGAAGCATGTTATTTAATTTTAATATACTTATTTTTCCATTCTCATTTGATTTCTAGTTTTATTCCATTTTATTCAAAAAGATGTGTGATATAATTTCCATTTTTTAAAATTTATTGGGACATGATTTGAAACCTAACATGATCTATTCCAAAGAATGTTGCACATCCTGATGAAAAGACATGTATGCTTCTATTAGGTAAAAGGTCTGTAAGTATCTGATGGGTACATTTATGCTGTAGTATGGTTCAAATCTGATGCATCTTTGCTGATTTTCTGTCTGGATGTCTTCTCCATTGATGAAAATAGGCAATGGAATTCCCAGTTGTTATTGCATTGGAGTCAGGATTATCTCTCCTTTTAGATCTATTAACATTTGTGTTATATATTTGGATGGCCTGATATTGAATGCATATGTATTTATAATTACTACATATTCTGGTTGAATTAATTCTTTTATCAGTATGTAATGGCCTTCTTTGTTTCCAGTTTCTGATTTAAAGAGTGGCTCATCTGATACGAGTATAGCTCCTCCTACTTACTTTTAGTTTCCATTTGCATGGAATATATTTTCAACACTTCACTTTCAGTCACATGTGTCTTTTGCCAGTGAAGCAAATTTTGTGTATGTAGCATATAGTTTTGTTAAAAAAAAAATCCATTCATCCAGTCTATTTTTAATTGGGAAATTTCATCAATTTATTTTGTCTTTGATAGGCATGAACTTCCTCTTGTGATATTATTTTCTTATGGCTTAATATATTATTTGTTTATTTACATCTCTTGTGTTGCTTATCTTTATTGTTTAGTAGATTCATGTGTTTTCATGATGGTAGTTACCATCCTTTTTTTTTCTAGTGTAGGGAGTCCTACATTAAGCATATCTTGTGGGGCTGGTTTGCTGGTGATGACGTTGCCAGTTTGTTGTTGTCTGGAAGAAAAAAAAAAAAAACTTTATTTCCTCTTCCTATCTGAAGGATAGCATTTCTCAATGTAGTATTCTTGTTGGCAGTTCTTTTCTGTTTCATTCCCTCATAACTTCTGATATATAATCCCATCCTCTTTCTCTTCATGTTACATGGTCAGGGTGGGCCAGGAAACTGAGGCATCATGAGAGGAGAGGAACAGCCTACCTCTCTTGCCCTGCAGTTGTATTAGGGGACCCAGGGAAGTTTCCAGAGAGTCCCACCCAATATCCACCTCTTGACTTTTTAACTAATAGCAGACTTCCAAGTCCTCACTGCCATTACAACTCTAGGTCAGGTTAGCCCATAATGATTGGGTCCACTTGGAACCTGTTCTTAAAGATTTTATGGTTGGAGGAATTATCCTTATCTCTCTGAGTTCTGGTCTCTGTAAGGGTCACAGAAGTCTCCCTTTCATGGTAACTTGTATTCTTACAGGTATTTCAGGCCTATATTTCCCCTGCAGGTAAGTTTGTTTTCTGAGGAATGTAATAGATCCTGTTGACTTAAGCCAGGCAGGACTGCAGATGAATTGTTTCATAGAAAACAAAGTATTTTGGGGTCAGTACAGTGGGTCCATTTTGTAGAATTATTCCCTTAACCTTATGTTCCCACTGCTCAAGTCTCTCTGTTCCTATCATTCTGGCCTGTACAATTTCTGCTGAGAAATCTGCTCTTTACATAATGGAGATTCTGTTATAGGTGACTTGACACTTCTCTTGCTGTTTTTAGAATTATCTCTTTGTCTAGTACTTTTGACAATTTGATTAGAATATATCTTGAACATATGGGAGGGGTGGGGTAGTGTGAGTTTTTTCTTTGTTGCACAGTGGTTGCTCAAGTCCCAGACAGCTCCACGGACTGTATTTAAAACCAGTGAGGACTGTGGAATTCTCCTGCAGTTAGGACTGCAGCTGCTTCTATGATGAGCATTGCTGGTACTGAGCATTGCAGGTACTATCCCACTTTTTCCTGACAATGTACTAGTCCTCCCCCCATCCCACTCTACCAGCCAGAGTTCAAAGTTAATGTTCTTTGTCTTATTCTCCACACTGCCTTTTCAACTTTCCATGAAGTGCCGGATTCACATCACTTCCTGGATGATTTCCAGAATTCTTCCATAGTCATTATCCTCAAAAGGCAGCCTTTCCTTTGTTGCCCTCATTCTTATCTGTGATTGGGGAGAACCCAGGTCACCTTTCTTCAGCCATCTTGGATCTATATCTCTGAGTCTTCATTTCTGAAGGTTCCTGTGCTCATAAAACTTATACTCAGTAAATGTGTATGTTTTCATATTGTAAACCTGTCTTTTGTTGTACCCTGAACCTTGCAATGGGTAAGGAAAAGATATTTATTTTCCCTTACACTACTCAGATTATTTGCCCACTTTTTTTTGTTTTTTAAGTTTTATGTGGTGCTGGGGATCGAAGCCAAGGACTCATACAAGCTCGGCAAGTGCTCTACCACTGAGCTACAACTCCAGCTCCTCTTTGCCAACTTTTTAATCAGGTTATTTGTGGAATTGTTTGACTTTTGCTATTTAGTTGAGTTCCTAATTTATTTTGTATGTTAACTCTTTATCAAATGAATGGTTTGCAAGTTTTCCCATTCTGTAGGTGTTTCTTCAGCTGTTGTACTCTTTGTTCAGAAGCATTTTAATTTGACATAATCCCATTTATCTGCTTTTGCTGCCAGTGTTTTGGGGTCATTAGATCTGTACTCATCCTTTGATCACACCCACTCTCCTGCCTCTAAAGGTACCAATGAAATTCAAATTTACATCTCTAACCCAACCCCTCTCCTAAATGTTATATTCTCATAACTTAATTACCTAATTAGCATCCCTTCTTGGAAGTCAAATATATACATCAAATATAATATATCCAGAAAACAAAATACATAATCCCTATCACCCCGTATGGGTTAGATGTGAGGTGTCCTGCAACAGCTCACATGTGAGGCAATGCAAGAAGGTTCAGAGGAGAAATGACTGGGTTAAGACTTTCACAACCCAATCAGTGAATTAATCCCTGATCAGATTAACTGAGTGGTAACTGGAGGCAGGTGAGGTGTGGTTGGAAAACAAGGCTCATTGGGTACAAGGTTTGGGGGTACATATTTGTATCTGGACAGTGGAGATCTCTATCTCTGCTTCCTGATCATGTTGTGAATTTCTTCCCTCTGCCACATTCTTCTGCCATGATGTTCTGCCTCACCTGGAGCCCCAAGAAATGGAACAGGCTTTCTATGGACTAAGACTTCTGAGTCCTCAAATAAGCACCCCCCCCACACACAAAAAAACAAAAAACAAAAAAACAAATTGTTCTTGTCAGATCCTTTAGTCACAATGGTGAAAAAGCTGACTAAAACATACCCAATATTTTCCTAGTCTTTCTCCCTAAATGCTTCCCCCATCTTAAATAATGGAAAACGTATTCTTCCAGTTCCTCAATCCAATCCAAAATCTTTGTAATCATCTTGAGTCTTACATTTCTTTCATACTTCATATCTAAGCTATCAGAAAATCCTACTTGGTCCACTTTCAAAATATACCCAGCATTGCAAATGACAGTTTGCTTATGAATTACTGTCACTCAGTTAGTGCTGGCTGTGACACTTTCCTGGCAGTGTCTCTCCTTCAGCTTGGGTAATTTCAAACTACTAGAAAAAGAGAATGCTAATAAATAAAAGGGCAGGATGTGGGTGTGATACTCTAATTGCTTCTAAGAATTTCTTTGTCTTCAAGAAAGTTATGCTTAGAAACACATACACATAGCAGAAAGAAAAAATGGAAGCAAAGTAAGACTACAGTTCTCATACAATGGTTGTATTTTGTACAGGATCTATCCCATTCAGTGTTTAATGAATGCTCATTGACACAAATAATACTATCATTCATATATATATAATGTGGCTTACCATTTGTACAGCATTGTTATCTGTATCTTAGTAAAGACATTTATTCATTACAATAATCCTACCAGATTTCAAATCCTTGCAGGCAGAGAGACTTCTTTAAACTCCAAGGCTAGCCCAGGGATTGTCGCACAGTTCTAGCTCAGCCAATGTTTGCTAAAAGGTGATTGACTCACAGACATGAGCTTTTCATCCTCATTTTACAGATGGTCAGAATAGACTAAAAAGTAGAATAACTTGCTCGATATTACCAAACTACTAATTGCAAGTAAGCAATCTTCTAATCCCTCCTGATTCCTAGTGTTCTTTGTATTAAGCAAGTGACTCCATCAATGAGTCATGACATCTCCAAACAGTAGAATTTAACATATTAGATAAACAATCTAGTGTGTTACAATTACAAAGGTTAAACAATTTGGTGCAGTTCTACACTACCAAAACAAAATTAAATGTTGGGACGATATATTTTGGAAGAGATCTTGTTTTTTTGTTTTTTTTTTTTTCCAGCAGAGTTCCACACAATGAGAAAATACTATGGTGCGTCTAGACAGATGGTCATTTCACCTCTCTGAATACTTCCACAAGACAGCCCATTCAATGTGGGAATTCTTCATTGCCAGAAAGATATTCTTTATTTAAAATAAATAATATTTATTGAGTCCATTTGGGAGAATTTTCTACCTGATGGCATGAAATCTATTCTTTGGAATGCCCCAGAATATATCTAATTTTTGTTCCCCCATTTTTATATACATCATTGAATATAGGAAGACCATTATCATAGCTGTTCTAAGAAGCCCTATTCCTTCTAGGTTATTTTCAACCATGTAAGATCACATTCATACTTCTCATTCTCATACTCCTCATTCAGTGAATACAAATTATATTGTCACAAGACCTCTTAAAATATACTTAGCACAATTTAATGTAATTCTCTCAGAATGATTGGAAAACCCAGAATTTAGAGGCCATGTCCTTGTACTTGGTGCTCCCTAACTTTAGTTGGCAGAGTTTCCAGTCAGTGTCTTTTTCCTCCCCCAAGATGTATTGTATCATACAGAGTATATCAAATGTGTGGTCAACTAAAGAACAATTTAATTCATGGTTTTTCTCAGAGAGCTGCACCAAGCCTATATACTTACAATTAATTTTCTTAATTGTAATGAATTTAAATTTTTCTCCAACTTAACCTTCATTATTTCCTTATAGCTCGTTAGCATTTGAAACTGAAGGCTTTGGTCTAAAGGCTAACCACAGTTAGTTCATGGAGCAATTTTACCAGCCAGGCATGGTGGCACAGGCCTATAATCCCAGCAGTTCAGGAGGCTGAGGCAGGAGGATTGCAAGTTCGAAGCTAGGCTTGGCTACTTAGGCCCTAAATAACTTAGCAAGATCCTGTCTCAAAATGAAAACTAAAAAGAAAGAGCTGGGGATCAGTGGTTAAGTGCCCCTGAATTCAATCCTTGATACAAAAAAATAAAAAATAAAAATAAAAATTCCTCCTTCCCTTCTGTAAGTTGACATGGGACACAAGTTTCTGCTTGCATCTCCATATCCTCAGAGCCTTGGTCCTGAACATCTGCTCATCTATCTTGAGCTGTGTTTTATTACCTGTCAGTTTCTAACCTCATGATTTCTCTTCAGTGGTGTCACTTTAATCCTTGCATCTGACATCACATCTTTTATTTTCTTCTTCAGTTATGAGTAAGGTCTTGGGCTCTTCTACACTCATCAGCTCTTGATAAACACTGCACTGCTCAGCCCATCCTTGAAACCTCATGTCCCGGCAGGTTGCCATAGTCCTATAGGGAAGGCCCATTGGACACTTGGTGCAGAAGCTTTTTGCTACTTTACCCCCCTCAGTTTACCACATATACAACCAGGTTTTGCCTTCATTTTCTAATTGCCAGTTACCTCTCTGCAAAGGTTTGGCCCAATTTCCCTTACACTTGGCTATTGGCCAGGGTCATGTTCTAACTGGGTAGAATACTGAGCATCTAGATTCATTCTGTGAGTCGCCTCTATATGAAAATGTTGATGGTCACCACTTGAAATGCCATAGATATTGTGAACCTGAGTTTGATTGAGGAGCAACCAATATCTTTTTGACCCGGCATCTGGACTGAAGGTTTCACCTTTCTGAGAGTAAGCTTACAACTGAAAGAATCTCCTGAGTCTATCTTAATCTGTCTGCCTCTATGATTCGAGTTGGCTCAGTCCAAAACCCAGTCTGTTAAAATTCCTACAATAATCTTTCATTTGACTGTGTGATCAATAGGTACTTGTCTACACTCTATTTGCTGACTTTTATCAGCATGACTTTTTCTTCTCTGAAATTGCAAACAACCAAAAATAATATTGAATAGAACTGTCAGCCTGCTTGAGACTTTCTTTGAGATTTTAAAATGATACCAAGTTACAACTAAGTAAGTTTATTTAAGCATACTGTAATTGAATTCCCACTTTACAATTTTCTATTGGAACACCCAAAAGATTGAGTCCAATATTTGCCTAATTTGATGCTGTATCTCTGACAGTCTCTTTTAATCCACCAATTATTGTTTTAAAAGAAAGAAGTACATGAGATTCATTTGGCATACATTGTTCCTAGTGAACCCAGTATAGTTCCACATACTCAGGTTTACTGACTTATAGTTATTGCAACTCCATATAGGTTAGGACAGCCTTGGGGAAAAAAATGGCAAGAGATAACTCTTACAGTGAGTGTTCCACAGTGAAAGAGAATCACAGCACAGTATCTTTTTTCTCTGACTTTTTGAAATATGCTTCCTGAAATAGTATAATAAGTAAACAGGGAAAACAATAGAGAAAATTTTAGGAGAGTTTTATATATTTCCATAGAATGAAAAGAAAAATAACTTTTGGAGTTTTTAAGGATTGGTTCTACCTAAAATTTACTATTTATATGACTCGAACTTGTTTGATTTTCAGTTTCCTTAAGTGCCAATGAGAGTTTAATATCAATATTATAATTTGGTGGTAAGGACTAAATTAACATGTAAAGCAGCTAATCCTTACACATTTCCTAAAGGTAAATTCCCTTTCTCTTCATTTTCTTCTCCCAAATAGTGTTCTAAAATTTCTTAATTTTGTTCTTCAGATTTGACTTCCTATTCCTTATAATAGAATACATTTAGTAGAACATCAATTGCCTACCACTATTTTCTTTCAGTATCTTCCAGCTTCCCCTAAGTGGATACTAGTTTCCAATTATTTCAGCCAAAGGCAAACCTGAGCAAAATAGAAAAATAGGTATATACTCCCTGGTTACTATAAGTACTGTGAAGTGCCATCTTAATGCTTTCAGGAATATCATATTTTATTTACATACATCAATAATACAAGTCAATGGTATTCTCCCAAAAAACACTTCCTGGAATCTAACTCTTCACATTTGGGTATGGGAGGTGATCCATAAATGGCCTGGCCTCCATTAGTCCATTTCTCCCAAAATGCTATGTTTAGGACTTATTCTTGCATCTGACACATCATATCTTTTATTTTTTGTGAAATGTCTTGCATCTTTTTCTTCATGAAATCTTCTAGTTAAAATTGCTACTCTGCTGCCAGTTGGATTTATTGTTCCATCTCCATCTATATATTTACCTTATTTAAAAACATTGTTTTCATTTTCTAACCACCTTCTGGGGTTATCCTTTGATTCCTTTCAATTATTGGGGACTCAACAATCAGGACTAGCTTTATCTTTCCTATTTTGTTCCCCAAAACCTCTCCCTTTTTTTTGAATACTTTAACATGATGCCAAACTGCATCCTCACAAATCCAAAATCTCACTCGTGATAACAAATAACCAAGTTAGAAACCTACCCCCATACCAACCTATTTATAATAATAATAGTGTTCCCACCGCATTGTGTTCTCCTCTTTCAGCAATACTCAGAAAAGGTATCCAAGAATGCTGAGGATTTCTTTTTAGTTCCCTCCAAGTTATTTTAGAAAACATAAGAGTGACAGAAGTTTAAGGAAAAAATATTGGGAATAATCAAGGCTGTTAGCAAGCCCCATTTCAGTGAGCAGGGCACATAGCTAGTCATCTTTAGATGCATTCTCAGAGTCCCTTTCTAAAAGAGGCATACTGTTTATAATAGTGAATTTTCTTTAGAACATTTTACACAACAGTACAAAGCTTCTTCACAACTAGTGTCCAACAAGCCTAGAAAATATCCTCTACCTCCTTTTTCACCTGGTGTTCAATTTTTAAAAAAAGATTACTTACTTCATTAAGATACAGAAGTATCTTTAAAGAACAGAGAGTCACAAGTTTAAGTCAAATACAAAATTCACTTAACTACTTTGGGTTAATTGCTTCACTTCTCGAGTCTAAGTTTTCTCATCTGTAAATGAAAAGAACATTATCTGCTTCCTAAGACCGGTATGAAAGGTAGGTGAGAGTTTATCTGAAAGGATTTTATAAAATATAAAGCAGGTGCTATCATCTAATTCAGGCAAAATAGCAGAAGGGAACCACCTGTCAGGTGAAGGGAAAGTGCTATAGAATGTGCACTTTGGCCTGGGGATGTAGCTCAGTGGTGAAGGGCTTGCCTAGCATGTGCAAGGCCCTGGGTTCAATCCTCAGCAACATAAAAAAATGCACTTTGGATCAGTACATGAATCCCATTTCCCTAACTACAAAAATATCATCTTTGCTTCAAGTTATCTTTCTGATCTCTAACTTCTTACTGAATGGATATTAGTGATGATGACATGTAGAGATGGGTGGGGCTCTAGAAAATGGTAGTATCCCTGAGAGCATAAGAAAATAAACTCAAACACTGATTGTATACAGGACTCATTATTTTGCATCTTGTTGGCATTGATTAGAGAAAGAAGAACCAAAAGGTGTAAATGTGTTTTAATTTCTCAGAGAATTAATATGTCCCTCTACATATGGACAACTAATTTTGTAAAGTAAATCATATTTTTCCTACCCATTTTGCAATTATTTCTGATATCCAGTCACTCCTCTTCTTCTGCACTCTAATCCCTCTGCATATCCCCTCTCCTGTATCCATCTCATATGCCTCTTATTTTCCTCGATCAACATGTGGTCAACTTCCAAATACAAATCTCTAGCCCAGACATCTCTCGTGGTGGACTTTAATATCTAACTGCCACACAACACTCCCACTTGGATATCCAGCGTCTCAAACTTAACATGGCCTAAACTGAACTGATCTTTACCCTCAAGCTCACTGTTCCCAGTTTCCCCCATCTTAGTTAATGTCTATTCCAATTTTTGTTGATTAGACCATTGATAATGGAGTTACATGTCCATATCACTTCTATCAGGAAATCTTTTTGGCCCTACCCTTCAAAATAAACTCAAATCTGACTACTTTTTACTGATCCTGTGGCTACCAGTTTAGTCTCAGTCAACTTCTCTTACCAAATTTACACAATGGCCATCTTGCGGTGTCCTTGTTTTTACTCTTCTCTCCATCACCCTCAACTCTGAGTCTTCTCTCAAAATAGCAGCGGAACAATTTTTTTTTAAACCTATGTCTGGGCATGCTGCAGCTCTTCTCAAAACCCACTAACAATAACACATTTTACTCAGAGAAGCCTTTCCAAGGTGATTCCACTGTTACCTCTATGACCTTATTATCCTACTCTGTACCCCAGGCTCCCTGTCTCAGACACACTGGCCTTTTACTCTACCATAACATTTAGGCACATTCCACTTTTGTGGTCTCCATATTGGTTTTTCTGTCAGCCTGGTGGGTGTCTCACTTTATAAGTCTATAAATCTAACTTCTTCACATTGCTGACAATCTCAATGACACCTGTACTGACTACCCTGCTTAAAGCTGCAATTCTCTTCCCTAGCATCACAGATCTGTCTCATCCTGTTCGTTCTCTCTCTTTACCTGAAGCCCATGAACTCCAACATGATATTATTTTCTGTCTCACTCTATCACTTTATTAGACCATAAGGACCACAAGGGTGATAGCCCAGGCAGAGTGCTTGGCAATCAATAGAAATTTGTTGAATAAATTTCTTTAGTCTTAGTTTTCTGGAGTATTAAAAGTTGAGTAGTATTTTCATTTCCTATTGCTACTCTAACAAATTACCATATATTTAGTTCTCATAAGACACTACAAATTTATGTGCTATAGTTTTGAAAATTGGAAGTCTAAAATAAAGGTGTCAGTAGGGCCAGGTTCCTTCTAGAGACTTTAGGGAGATTGTTTCCCTTGACTTTGGAGATTATCTGTATTCCATGGCTCATAGCCCCTTGCTTTCTAGCATCATGCCTCTTTCGTCAGTTCTCCTAATCTTGCTCCAGAATAATCTCCCCATTTTATGATCCTTAATTTTTTTCATATCTACAAAATTCCTTTTGCATAGAAGGTAATGTTCATAGATCCCAGAGAGGAGGACATGGACATCTATGTAGTGGTGGAATGAGGGGCAATGCTCTACTTACCATGTGTGGAAAACAGGTTTGTGGAATTGACACGTTGCAATTCTCCCTAGCCACATTAAGGATTTGGGACCGTGTTCTAAGGAACATTGGAAACCACTGAAGGGACTTATGTAGGGAAAGTGGCCTCATCAGATTTACATTTGAAAACACATTGCTCCTTGTAAGGATGAGGGGAAAGAATGGAAGAGCAATAGGGATGTGACCACATCAGTTGGGAGAATGATGCAATGGTCCAGGTCAGAGTGCCTTGCTGTATATTGAGTCTTGGCTTCTTCTTTCACCCTCAATTAGTCATTCCAAGGATTCACTGAGGACACACACAAAGCACTGGCTTGGGTGCATAGATTGTTCTGGCTATAGGTAGCGGTAACTGTTATCTGTTCTTAACAAAATTCTAGAGCTACTGCTTGAAAGAAAATGAGGTATTGATCTCATCTTACCCAAGGAATTTAAAAACCAATAAAATGCTGACAGGAGCACAGTGGGATAAGGAGCTGGCCTCTGCACAGCCCAATTAGGTTGAGAAGACCTATCTGTAAACACCTTCTGCAAACAAAACCAAGAGATGACCAGAGTTCAGAGAGAACGTTTGGATCACAGATTTCAGTAACAGAGAAGCAAAGAGAAAGTCACCATTGAGATGTTTGGTTGCCAGAGACAGAATATTATGAAAATTAATGATATTGAGAGTCCTTGGAGGTGCTTTACCATGTGTCACCAGGCAAGGAGGGATAACAGTGCCGTGTATAGAAGCATAGACTTGAGCATGAGTCGATTCAAGTCCTGACTTTGTCATTCACTCCTTTTACCATTGGGAAAGTTACACAAATTTTATGAGCCTCCATTACCCTTTCTGAAAACAAAGATACTAATAGAAATATGTGCCTCATGGGTCTTTATTAGAATTTAATGAGAAAATGCTGTGCAAATGCAAAGCATGACCCAGCATGGGTATCCAAATAGTTGTTTTGTTATTATTTGGGCTGTAACCTTTTTTCTCCCCCTTCTATTTATTCATCCAGTGCCATTTAATGAATTCTAAAACGGCATCTGGAAGATAAGGGAAGCAGGAAAGAGACTAGATGGAAGCAGAGAAGAAATTGTAGGTTCAGTACCAAGTCATCTTACCAAACACAGGACCTGAGTCATTTTGACTGAAGCAAGGCTGGGGACTTGCGTTGCAGTTGAGGTGTGTTACCAAGAGCAGGCAAAGAGCCAGCAAGAGAACATGTAGGCATGAACCAAGGGAAGAGAGAATACTGGTTTCAATGTGTCACGAGATGGTCATCTCCTGGAGTACCTGGCTCATTGTCACCAGGAATCTGATAGCCTACAAAGAGGAGGATAAGCAAGAACACTGGAGGACAATGGTTGTAGTCTTGCAACTGCCCTCTCTGCGGAAACCACACACATTTGCCTTCCTTAGATGAAAGGCTGGAGAAGCTGTTTCCAGACTACTCTGGAGGGTATTAAGTGCCTCCTATTTGAGTACAAAAAAGAACTACATAAACATAAGAACAATGTCAATAGACACAATGATAAAGACATTAGATATCATTAAGTCTAAGAAAGCCTAGTAGAGTTTTCCAACAGATTTGAACTGTTGAGGCTTATAAGTTGCATATGGTTAGGAAGGGGGAAAAAAAGTCTAATTTTCCTAAAGCCAAGGGAGCAGGTGTGGTATGAGTAAAGTTTATAAACAAAAAGGAAAGTCCACATGACTGAACAACTGAGCCCCCTCTCAAGAAAGAGGGGAAGGGAAGAATTGCTGGTCCATAGTCTACCCCTTTTTAGCCTCCTGAGTTTAGCCTGAGAGAAACACATTTAACTCTGAGATGAAAGAACTTTGGTGTTATCTCAGCTAAGTGCTTCTTGGAGCAGGTACTTGGAAGATGCCCACCATAAGTGTAAAAGATTTTGAGACTAACAAGTGTAAGATGACTTTGGTAGACTATAAAATCAATTATATACATACAAAAGAGATGCCAATGGTGACCTATTACCTACCAATTGCAAGCTCCTTACCCTGATTTGGAAAAATCTTCCATTGCTCTACTTGGTCCACATTCTAGGATAAGGTGATATGTCCCAAATGCTGTTCTGGGTGTGGAAACTAATGAGAGCATGCTCAGTCTAAACTCCCAGGAAGAAACTCCCTCAAGGGTCTACCCTGGTTCCAATTACACACAGCAAGTCATCAAAAAATTGCTACCAGAGCCCCACGTGTGTGCACCAGGGCAGGAAAGCTGTGGATTTGGTAGAGATCCAACTGTGTCCAGACTGTCTTTTCCTTTATCATTGGTCTTTTCTCCTCAGTCACGTTAGACTTTTTGGAAAAAGGAAATGGACACAGCCTTCAAAGATGAGCTTCAGATATTGGTCAGAATATGTGCTCAGGCTTAGAAATCTTATATTTCCCTGTTCTACATTGAAGGGTCAAGGCCTTAGTGAAGGCTAAAGAATGTTGGGAGCATCTAGAGAGTGGGGCTTTTCTGGTGTGTTCTGATTCCTGACCAAGAAACGTGTAGGTGCTGCTGTATACTTTTAGTCTGTTTCAATCTCAGCCATGTTATTTTGAAATATCATTATTTTGAAAAGACCAACCCTGCCGTGTTGTGGAATTAGTAGTTCTAGTTGATATATTGACGAAGCCTCATGCATAGACTCACATAATGGCAATTAGACCTTGGGGATGAGTGAACACCATTTGCAGAGCCACAAGAACTCAGTGTCACCTCATGAGGAAATCTCTTCCTTACCTTTCCAACTGATATAATAGCTCCCTCTTTCCCATTACCAGAGAATTTGGTTTTACTCTGTGGACTAGATCATAAACATAATACCACTGTCACTTAGCAAGTGTGATTTCTCTGAAAATTCCTCACTGGTAAAACAGGAGATAAAAATCTCACCTTTTAGGTACGCTGTGAAACTGAAAAGCCAATGTATATAAAACACATATCACATTGCCTGGTACAAAGTGCTCAATGCAAGCTAGTAACACCACTATTTGTTCTTGAGGCAGTAGTACCTTACTGCTATTTGAATATAATACTACTACCTTAGTTAAAAACAATTTAATAGAAAAACGGGCAGTTCAAGAAGGTATTTCTAGCCAAATGCCTAATGGAGTATTCTGCCAAACACTGGGCAAATCTTCCCTGAGACTTTAAACACAACAAGGATACTAGCTGCTTTTAGCTAAGTATAACCCTGTTGGGGCTAAATTCACCTATCTCCTCAGAATTCTTTTAGAATCCTACCTACAATGTGTGGATAAGCTCTAGGTGTTCATTAGTCACAAGCATTCTCTGAGCACCTACAGATTTCCAGTTATTGGAGAGGTCATAGGAGATAAGACCCTGTTCTAGGTGCTGACAGTCTTTCCTAGAGGTGTTATACTGATCACATCATCAATGCACATCTCACAAAACTTAATGGTCTGCAATGATTTCACCTGTCAGTTTGCACTCTGAAGCAGCAACATAATCCCTTATAGGTGACCACATCCCTCATGCCACTGTTGCCAGCCCTACTCCTGCTCTGGTTCCAATAGCATCTCCATTGCTGTCCTTACTAACATTCAAAAAAGAGGAGTATGATATACAGTGGATATACAATGTGTTGATGCCAACGCTCATTTGTTGTATCTAGGTTTCCTGTATGGGTTGGTTCACCGTAGCTGCATGTGGCACAATCTTATGCCTCCCTTCATAAGCTGTGAAGCATACTAAGCATTTGGCTTGTGTTTGGGTTCTTATCTTCATAGAACAAACTACATGCTATCTACCAAGCTTCTAATCTAGTTACAGACAGAGGGAAATACACTCCGTGTTTTCAGTTTTAATTGGAGATTCTCCCAAATCTATGTCCTTATAATTACCATCCTTAAAGTTCATCTGCTACCTTTGCACTCATTTACATTTGAATATTCATGTATAGTTGTATCATCTTCATACTAGGATGCTCTTATGTGCCCTGGGGCTAAAAGGTTTTTGTTTTCTTTTTGTGGTGCTGGGGATTGAACCCAGGGCCTTGTGCATGCTAGGCAAGCACTCTACCAACTGAGCTATATCCCCAGCCCACTGAAAGATTTTTAATTTATTATTGTATTACTAACATTTACTCACTAGTTATTATATTTCTTCTACTAGAAGATTCATTTTCCTTATTACTTCCATAGATACTGCCCTAACCAAATGACTAACAATTACATAAAAAATGCGCTTAGATATATTGGTATAAAAGTTTCAAAGTCATTTAAATCACTCACACACACACACACACACACACACACACACACACACACACCACTTTTCCACCGTCTAAATGCCTGTTTACTCATAGGATGATGCAAACCCAGCTCTGCAGTGAAATACCATGACAAACTGGTAGGTGAGTAGCCAGGCCATATGGATGATTAAAATTTGAATATTGCTCCTATGTCCATAAACTTATTTGTATATATTTTCGTATAGGATCGAGAAGTTTTAAGTATCACCTAACTTCTGAGGGGAAAATAATTTGTAAGGAATTTTCAATTTGAAAGGAAATTCTATTTCTCTGGAAATTCCTACTTTTTGGTCCTAGGAATTGAACACAGGGATGCTTAACCACTGAGCCATATCCACAGCCCTTTTGATTTTGAGATAGGGTCTGGCTAAGTTGTACTCTTTCTGCCTCAGTCTTCTAAGCCACTGTGATTCCAGACATTCACATTCATGCAACACAATTCCTACTCTTAAATCAACAAGTTCCAGAAAAGAATGAGGATCAATGTTATTCTAAACACCAACTTTCCAAGAATAAATAGTGCATAACTTCTAAGTCTTCTGATTTAGTCAGCTCATATGGCCTTAATAGTGAATGGCTAAAAGAGCAGATATCTATTTCTCACAAAGAAGAAATTACAAAGTCCAAAGTCAAGGTGATGTATGATTCAGTTCTTGGTTTAGACTTATTCCCTGGCTTGCAGACAACTGCCTTCCTACTGTGTCTTTTCATGGCCTTTCCTTGGTGAATGCTCATGGGGAAAGAGATCTTAGTGTTATAAGGCTGCTCATCCCATAATAAGGAACCTGTCCTCATGACTCATCTGACCTTAATTACCTCCCCAGGGCCCCATTTTCAAATGCCATCACATGGGTAGTTATATCTTCAACAAATGAACTTCAGGGGAGCATGTTCAGGCCATAACACCTTTACTGAATAATGACCTTTCAGTTCAAAAGGATTCGGAACTACCAAGGAAAAAAAATTCTTTATATAAAGTAAAATTGAAATATTTAAAATCAAATAGAGGAAACACTTTCCACTCGTACCAAGGATGCTGCTAATATTGATTTATATTACTATGGGTCAGGTGCTCTATAATATTTATATTCTATAATATTTATATTCCCAATTATACTTTTATACTTATTCAATGTACAAATGATAAATCTAAGTGTCCTAAACAGTTTATATGTTAGTAATTAAAGACTGTAAAGAGATATTTTTTCTTTTCTGAATTCACTAATAAACATGAGATATGATTAGCCTCATTAGTTATCCATGAAATGCAAATTAAAGCAGCAAAATGTCATTTCTTCACCCATGAAGTTAATGAATATTAAATAAAATGATGTTGAGCAGACATGAGATTATCACTCAACCACTACCAACAGAAGTATGAATTAGTACAACTTTCCTAAAAATCCATTTTGCAATTTGTTCAATAAGACCTTTAAGTATTTTTCTACTTTTGAGTCAGTAGCCATTTGCTGTTATACCTCTGAAAAGTTGAAAAATGAGTGATCATAATAGCTAATAAATCCATATATAAATCAGATTGATTCAAAATAGCTTTCAAAAAAATTATGTATTTCCTGGTAGGCCATTACAAATAATTCTGATGATGTATTTATAACTAGCACATAATGAACTTAAAGGTAGTTCAAAAAACCTGAGTAATCATTGCCATAACTAAAACCTTTTATTCCAATTTACACTCATGTATGAAAAATTTTCTTGGTGTCTATACAAATATATGTAATGAAAAATAATCTTGAATTAAGAATAAAAGTATGGATCCCTTGAGGGGGGTGAAACAAGTGTTATCCTCATTAAAAATCCCATTTATAAAAAATTCCCCCCTTTATAATTTTACTGGTAAAATTATACATAATAGATTTGTTGTTACATATTCATAGGTGCACACAATAGAACAACAGATTGGTCAGTTTCATTCCCCAGTACTTCTTTTTTTACCTCCCCTACCCCCTCTATCTGGTCCCCATTCTCTACTCTATTGGACTCCCTTCTGTTTTCATGAGGTTCCTCATTTTCTCTCCTTTCTAACTTCTACATATGAAAAATACGACCCTTGACATTCTAAATTTGGCTTATTTAGCTCAAGATAATGCTTTCAAGTTCCTGCAAATAACAATTTCATTTTTCTTTATGGCCAAACAAAACTCCATTGTGTATATATACTATATTTTATCAGTTCATCTGTTGACGCTAGGCTGGTTCCACATTTTTGGTTACTGTGAATTGTGCTGCTGTAAACCATGGGAATTCAGGTATCACTATAGTATGCTGACTTTACATAAATACCGAGTGGTATAACTGGGTCATATGGTGGTTCCATGCCTAGTCTTTTGAGGAAACTCCATACTGGTTTCCACAGTGGTTGTATTAATTTACAACCTACCAAGAGTTTAAAAGTGTTTCTTCTTCATCATATCATCTCCAGCAGTTATTTATATTCTTGATGACTGCCAGTCCAACTAATGTGAGATGAGATCTCATTAATAGTTTTGATTTGCATTTCCCTGATTGCTAATGATATTCAAGATACTTTTATTTGTTGGTCATGTGTATTTCTTCTTTTGAGAAGTGTCGTTTTAGTAGTTTTGACCATTTGTTGATTGGGTTATTTAGGTTTTTTGGTGATTGAGTTTTTTATATATTCCTCTGTTGGAAGAGTAGCTAAAAGATTTTCTTCCATTATATAGGATCTCCCTTCATGCTCCTGTTTCCTTTTCTGAGAAGATTTTGACATCCAACTTATTATTTGTTTAATTTCTTGACATTAGGAGTCCTGTTAAGGAAGTGGTTGCCTGTGTCTGTATGTTGGAAGTGTCGACCCTACATTTTCTTCTAGCAGTTGCAAAGTTTCTGGTCTAATTCCTAGGTCTTTGATTCACTTTGAGTTGACTTTTGTGCAGGTTGAGAGATAGGAATCTAGTTTTGTTCTTCTACATATGGATAACCAGTTATTCTAGCACCATTTGTTAAAAATGCTACCTTCTCTCCAACATGTTTTTGGTACATTTGTCAAGAACCAGATGACTGAATATGTCTTCTAATATCTGTTTTTATGCGAGTACCATGTAGTTTTTTGTTCCTATAGTTCTGTAGTACAATTTGAAATCAGTTACTATGATTCCTACAATACGCTTAGAATCGCTTTGGCTATTCAGGGTCTTTTACCCTTCCATATGAATTTTATAACTTTTTTCTAGTTCTTTTAAGAATGGCATTGGTATTTTGATGGGTATTGCATTAAATCTGCAGATTGCTTTTGGCAATATGGCCACTTCAGCATTATTTCTGCCTATCCATGAACACTGAAGGTCTTTTCATCTCCTAGTGTCTTCAATGAAAAGTCAAGTTCAAGGAAAGTATAAAAATTCTTGCCATTAATGAGCTTCCATACATTTTTAAAAAAACATTCTTTAAAAGATTTCAAATAGAATTAGAATAGCCTTGGCAATTATTTAAACTCATGAAGAATTTTAGATTTTAGCAGAAAAATATGCAAAGTGGTGGATCATTTTCGAGTGTATGTAAGTGAAAATAATTTGAACAGAATTGTAGAGCATTCAGTGCATTGTTTGCCTTTCCATGGAATCATAGTTTCCAATGTATCTAGCATGAGGTGCTCAGGTTTTGCTGCATGGACTATAGTGGACAAAGCAATTATCCTCAAACATGGCCATGTAAAAGAGCAGCAAGAGTCAGAGTGACATTTCCCAATTCCCAAAGTATTCTCAAGAGTGCTGCTAACCTGGAACACATTTTAGTGCTTCAGGGTTACCAGTCCCTTCTAAACACTAGCTTCCAAACAAACTGGTTTAAAAACCATTTGACTTAAGAATTTTCTCCAAGTTTAAAAATCAAAAACTAGTGACTCTCTTAAGGTCTGGCAAAATTCTTAAAGGAATTTTCACCTTAGCGTAGCCAATTTTATTCAAAAGTTAACCATTTCGAGTAGTTAGTGCAGGTGCTTCTTACAGAGAGTTCCCCTTATCTACCATACTAAAGTTAGCAATAGATGAATTTAACATTAGAAAGATGTGCAAGCTGTGATCAAGTTTCCCCTCTGCAAAATAAAAAATAAAAATAAAAAAAAAAATCTTTGCTGACCCTTATTCCTTGTGCCCCTCCCAATAATGATCCCAGTTGAGTTCACAGCTTCCAGTTCCTATTTACATCTTGGCCTACAGCAAATGCTTTGGTTCCCCATCAGTCCCAACACTCTAGACTCAAAATCTAGGTCTGCCCTGAACTTCCGCTCCAGGGATTCTATTTCACATTTTGTCAGATTCACTTCTCTCAATTATTTGACATAACTTATTTCCTTTCTTAAATCCATCTCTGACAGCTATGATTTTTACTCCTCTGACATGAGGACTGTGGCTTGAACTGCTCTTTCCTTCCTCCCCTAAGTAGAGGGAAGCATATCTTAAAGTGAGATAGCCTCTCATTTCCTTTGCACCTATAGCTTTAATTATCATCTCCTGCAAGCATTTTCTAAATATATACTTTTCAAAGAAACCCACCTTAAAAAAAGTTTCATTCCTAACTATTCATTCAGCCTCTTCAAACACCTGAATCTCAACACATTGTTATTTTTTTTTCCTTTCCACTCCCATAATATTCTCCTCTTGCTCCATGCCCTCTATCCCTAAACTAACTATGTCCCTCTATTCTGGGATCCATTGAAAAGAAACTACCTAAATAAATAAAATCACCATTAATTCTTAGGGCCTTTAACTCTTCTGCATCCTGTGGAATCATCAGTCTTCTTGACTCCAACATTGGTTAACCCATTCTCACTTTTCATTGCCATAGGCCTAATTCTGAATCTCAACTTTTTGACTGGGTCTAGATTTTCACATTCTAACTGGGTTTCCAGCTTAAATACCACTCCTCCTCACTGCCTCTGATGCTGCCCAATGAACACTACCCTTTATCTGTGTTCCTATAGTTTAAGTTTATCCTACAGTTAGTTGTACCTGTATCCTCCCTCAAATCAGGGGATGCATTTTTGTCAAATGGACTCTATCACCAGTCATCAATCCTATCCACAAATGTATTTCCACAGGTAGATTAGATTTACATCATATAATCAATGATACATCACCCATAGTATTAACTGGTATAGCACACATAGCAAGCACTTGGAAAGAGGAACAAGTGAGGATCTTATTTCTTTCTGAGCCTTTAAAGTATTCCTTATCATAGTAATGCCTAAATGAGCTCACAATATACTTTAAAACAATACCTAACTAACTATAATAATTTCTTAAGAATAAAAATGTTGTTGCTGGAGATGAAACAGTGGCATAACATTTGCATAGCATGCACTAGGCCCTAGGTTCAACCCATAGCATCAAAAATAATGATAAAACTTGTTAATTCCTTCCACTTTCTTCACGTAAAGACAAGCATGAGGATGCATGCCTTGGAGTATATTTCAAGAATCTTGGAAGAAAGGAGAAGCACAATCCCCCAACAGTTAATTCCTTGTATTCAATAGAATTCTTCCTTGCCAATTATAAACTGAGTGGTGCAAGCACCCAAAGCCAAGGTGCCCATGATTCCTCCACTAAAACGAAGTTGTAAAGGTACAAGTAATAACTAAATCATTGTTTTTGTACTTGCAATAAAACTACAGTTAGGTGCAAAAAACAAAATTTTAACTAATGGTCAGCTCAGCAGTTGGGCCACAGATTCCTTCTCCTTATGAGTTTCCCTCCAGGGGAAATGCCTTGTTCCCTTTGGCCCTGGCTGGAAAGGAAGGCAACCTAAAGCAGAGATTATATGAAAGCTGTCAGTTTCTAAAGGTTACAAGAGATGCAACAGGATACAGAACTGAGCTGCCAAGGTGCAGTAAGAGGCAAACATCAAAAGAGGGATATAGCAGTGAGGAGAGCTGCTTTCCCTGAAGCTTATCTGAACTACTTTGGTTGAGAAGACAAGACTTGAAACCTCAAGATAAAAAAAGTTTACTGTGACAAAGCCAGTGTGTCTTATCTCTAGGTACAGATGCTAAAGATGTATGTTTCCCTTCTACAATATGCAGTAACGTGTGAAAAACAACTCTTGAGCCCCTTCAAAAAAAACTTTTAAGGAGTTTAAGGAATGGTTATATGGAGGAAGGGGAGTCTCATGTTTCCTCTGAAACCCTTTTGACCAGAGCCAAGGACCCTCCAAAACACTTCGATTCATGTGAAAAGAGAAACTGATGCCAAGTCCATATTCCAAGCCAACAGAAGTGGAAGGAAGCCAGGTATACTGGCACACATGTTACTCAATGACTTGGGAGGCTGAGGCAGGAGGATCACAAGTTCAAGACCAGCCTGGGCAACTTAGTTAGATCCTATCTCAAAAGGTAATTTTACGAAGGCTGGGGATGTAGCTCAGTGGTAGAGTGCCCCTGGGCTGAATCCCAGTACTGGAGGGTGGGGAGATAAAATCATTGCTATTTAATACTAATTAAATGTGAAATTTGAAAAACTGGGATCCCAGAAAAACTATAACAATGAAGTGGGACCTCTATCAGTAGTAGCCAACACCAAGTGCCCAGGATCATTCTAAAAGTGATCAAGAGTGTAACATGAACTGAGTAAGGCTTTTGTTTTCTTGCTGGGTCTCCTGGTCTGAGATTCAGGGAGAGAATTCTGTCCCTTCTGCCAGTCTTTACTTTAAATGAAACAAATGCTGTTTGGAGTACAAATTTTCTGGAATTATTGTGGTGCCACAGATCCTCCAAGGAAGAGATACAGCCACTGGTTTCCATGTAACAGAGGTGGCATTAGAACCAATGACCAAAGCAAAATAAAGGACAGTCCACAAACATCCCAGAAATGATTTGCCACTTCAAGGAAGGAATGTTTATGGGAGATGCTAGCAGAATCACCAAAGGAGGAAAGGGCTTGCTATTCTAAACAGTTACTATCCATCTCCCTGAATCCCCTGTGTTTGTGATCTGTTCAATCTTTTCTTTCTTTGAGGGGCAAAGAATACACTAAAATAACATTTTAAGGTGATGTACAACTGATAATATTGATCCTAATGAATGCTAATAAAAATATTCATTTGTTGAATATGCTGCTGAGCCTTTAGATTATTTAATTCTAGTAAACTGATATACAAATTAGAAAATGAAGCAAAAGTCAACCTGGTCCAAGATCACACAAGTTAGTCCAGTGTTTATGTTGGCTCTTCTCAAAAATTACTTAAATGTATATAAATCTCCCCCAAACTTGGGCAATAAGAACATCTTCTACTTCTGCTTGTGCCTCATTTATTAGCTCCCCTGTGTAGAAACAGAATTCCTTGTAAGAAGCATCCACAGCCTTTAGTTCTTCTGCCATTCTCTTGACTCCCTATCACAGGCCCCATAACTTTACCCAGCTGTTCAGCAAGGTCAGTAAGATTTGTGGCCAATTCCCAGCCCTCATCTCATTTGAGTTACAGGTAGCCTTTGATGTAACCACTCCCTGCTCCTCAGTGCCCTTCCTCATTTGCCTAGGGCACATCATAATCTTAGTTGCCTCCAAGTCACTTCTCCATCTCTTTGCTGATCCCTTTTCCTCCCAGCCTCTGATGTTGGGTAGCTCCAGAGCTTAGTTCTTGGTGATTTTTCTCCTATATCACACTCTCCCTTTGTGATCTCATACAGGCCACAACTCAAGTTACATCCCACATGCATGGCCATGACTTCGACCCAGACCTGCCTCTTGAACTTCTCATGTAACTCTCAGGACATTGACACTTGGATGTCCAACAGAGACATCCCTGCATCCCTAAATCCCTCAGAATATCTGATAAACCTTCTCCTTCCCTATTTATTGGAAATTCCATCCTTCTAATTGCTCAAGTCAAAACCCCTGTGGCAAACCTTGATTAAAAATGCATTCTTGTTCTGTCAAACTGGAAACCCTGTACCTCTCCATCTTCACCATGAGGAATGATGACCACTTCTTGTCACTTAGCAACTCCTGCCCTCAACAGTACTGCCATTTACTCTGATGGGACCTGATTTTAACCTCAAGTTACCATCTTCCTAATTAAGGCTCTCATGATCTTATCCCCTACCCTAACCTCCCCTCTTTGATATCATCTTTTTGCTTTCAAGGGCCCTGTATCTGCTCTTGCCACCCTTTGCCAAGTCAGGCACACTTCTGCTTTGGAACTTGGCTCTAAATGTTCCCTTTTCCTAGAATGCTCTTCCTCCAGATATCAATATGGCAACTCACTACATTCAATACATAACGTGCCCATCCCTCTACTTCATCCCATCCACCCTGCTCATTTTGTCTCCATTTGCACTTTCCACCTTTCAACATACCCCATAATTTACTTAATTTATTGTTCTACCCACTAAAGTGTAAACTCAACGGGATTGGGGCTTTTTATTATTTTGTTCACTGATGCATTTATCAATATACTTAGCACATACATAGGTGTCTAATAAGCATCTGAATGAAGAACTATGTATACTAAACATGTTGGAGCTTTCCTTAGACACCTTTCCTCTTATTGTCCTGGTTTTCAGCCTTGCTTCTTGTCATAATCCTTCTGTGCTTGAAATAGACATTTGACAAAAGCCAAATTCTGAGATAACACACCTCCACCCCACCCACACACACAATGGGTTAAAGATAAAAGCAATAAGCTGAACATAGAAACTGACAATTATTAACTATAATTTTAGGAAGGGTAATCAACACAAGAGATCCAGTATTGTTGCCAAACTGCCTTGCAAATGCCTGGCAATGAGTCTCGGCCACTTACCTATGAACTCGGGTTCATTTCTTTGAATTTCCCATATTTCAGATTCAAAGGAATCCCTGACCAATACTGCCACCTACTGACAAATAGGTGAGAAATCAGAACAAAGTGCAAAAACAATTTTAACGAAAACTGGGAAACAATAGTGAAATATCCAGTGAAGTCAGTAAAATAAACTGCTTTCCCCAAAGCGAGTCAACCAGGAACTAACAGTGAATTCTCAGCAACATTAAGCAAAGAAATACACATTGAAGTGTAAGTGAAAAGAATTACATGACCTCTTCAGAAAAAAAAAGGCATCACCAAAATCTTTACAGGGCACCAATCTTCTATACACATGGCTCTTCTACTTTGCACCAGCAACTTCTGTAAGAGTTGAAATGTTTGAGACTCAAAGGCTAATATATTTGTTATTTTCCCTCACACAGACAAATCTACTGTGATATTTACAATAGTAGGCCAAAAAAAAAAAAAAAAAAAAAATCACAGTAAAGCATATGGGATGACCAGAACATTTACATTTAAGGCTCCAAGCTATCAAATTTCTCATCTTTAGATTTGTGTGAGAGATTTTAATTTAGTTGGATCATGAGTTCTAGGAAGGGCAAATTAAAATGACATTTTAATTTCTTTACCAAAATCTTTTTCATGATCAAAAACCTGCTCCCCCTGGTTGGGTAGTAAATGGAATGAAAATCAGTTTCCGTATGCTGTAGAACACCATTTACTTATTTTACTCAAGTGGACCTTTAAAATAGTAAATAAGCAGCACTTAACACATTTAAACTATTAAAACATTTTGCTGAGAAATTTGTAGTGTCAAACAACAGTATTTTGAAAGTAAAGCAATTTGCAGAAGGGAAAAAAAAATCCAAGGAAGGAGATAAGTTTATATCCCCCATCTTCCAAATTTAAAAATTACACAGGAGCAATGAGTAGACGTGACTTTTTAATAACAAAAATAGTTCATTTGTCAGCTTAAAAGGCACATAGGGTTAAAGGTAATAATTCCAAGAGACAATAACTTAGAAAAATGCATTTAATTATAAAAATTTCTTTAAATAAAAAAGCAATGGCACAAATCACCACAAAGTTACTCAAGTGATTATATCCACAGGCTGCTCTTGCAATATGCTACAAATTTATGCCTGTTCTCACTAACAATTTTCCCTCCTAATTAGTGACATCAATAGCTTCCGAAAATGTAATTTGTCCTAAAGTACTACTAAAAGTATCATGAACACAGTTGGTGCAGTGTTTACATCACCTTTTATTTAGTACACTCTAACATCATAAAATATTTAACATTTCTCTTTTCCTTCATTTCTCTTATTTACAGTACGGAGGCTCATCTATTGTCACAGTGTGGCTTGTGCACTAAAATCCCTGGGAACTTTCTACATTTTAATAGATTTACTGATTATTTAAAATAAGTACACAAACAAAAGCTCATTCACATGACTGTCACAGCCAGAAGAATAACTCTTCCACTAGACTTATTCAGGAGGAAAAAAATCCCACTTTAAGAATACATTCTCCAACCACTATCGGATTATACTATCATGCATATTTATAGTGCTAATACAACAATAGGTAAAGCCAGCTATGACTTCTTGCGTTTCAGTTGGAAGGGTACAGCAAACATGAAGTGATTTGGCTTTTACTCTCTAGTTATCAGTAATTCAGTTATTCCACATGGGTATGTATTATTTATTCTTAGAAACTGCCAGTTATTATCAAACCATTAAATACTTCTAACAGTTCTATCTTCTTGATCCTGGAAATAGTTTTGCACATATCAGGAAAAAAAAAAACTCACAAATCACTGAATGCAGCAGAAACAAGCAGGATGGTATTGTTTGGGCAAATGACTCAGACATGCATACTAATGTTCTATAGTGCCAGGAATACTGTTGAATAAGGTCTGTTTCAACGTGTGTTGTCTTCACAACTTGCTATACCTGCTATTTATCTTTTTATTGATGTTGTTAAAAAATATCAAACCTCATTGAGGGAAGGCAGATGCAAGGAGCTACAAAAGGTGAGAAAGCATATATTGCAGAATATATGATTTTAGGGGAAAAAAAGTGAGCAGGTAGAAACATTCATACTAAAAACCAGTCACATCTGGATGCATTTCAGAGCATATGAAAAAGCCCAGAAACTAAGTAAGCCCCTCTCTTTTCCAGTGGTACTTGTTTCTAGTAACAATTAGATTTGTGCTGCTGCCAGAATGATGCTAACTTTTTAAGGCTTGAGGGTGTCACGTCTTAATAGGTGGGTACAGTTGACTATTAAGAGCCCTGACATTTCACTTATATATAGTCTTGATCCCAGCAAGCATGATTGTAGAGGTAGTGGATCAGCAGCTTCAGTCTTCTACAGTGGCTTTGACTTGATGACCCACTCGGCATTTGGATTGAGCTGATACAAGTCCTTCATATAAGTGTCATCATCAAGACGGCGTTCCCCTGTTGGAGAGGTGGTACCAGTTGAGCACAGTGGGAGGATGGGGTGCAGTTTTGAACTGAAACTCAATGGATCTGAAGTCTTAGATTTCTAACTACTTCTTCCTTTCCCATTCTCATCAGGCACATTTGTACTCACTAGCAAATAGAAAAATAAACCTAAGTCATTTATCCTATTTTGTAATACATATTAATACTTAAACAAAGAGGCAAAATACTGGAAAAACCAAGTTGGCAGTCTTTCCCTAAATAAGTAGGTTTCCAATTAAACGAGGAATCAAAATACTTTGTACTGTAGGCTTTTAAACAGTTCCTTAAATTCATATTCACCTTTATTAAGAACAACAATTTTAGGGCTGAGGCTCAGTGGTAGATCACTTGCCTAGCAAGGGCAAGGCCTGGGTTCGATCCTCAGCACCACATAAAAATAAATAAGTAAAATAAAGGTATTGTGTACAACTAAAAGAGTAAATTTTTTAATAACAATTTTAGAATCATCTAATAGTAAAATCAAATGTATTAATACTAATCTTTACTAGCAGATTTAACATTTGCAGTTCTCTAGTGAACCTGTGGTTTATTTAAATGTTAAGAATGAGCCTTCACATATCCAGTATTCAACTAACATTTTTTTAAGTTCCAGAAAATATTGTATAAAACTTCAAATTATTTTCGATTAAACATTTCATTTTTAATGTCATCCTTATAAGTTTTCAGAGTCAAGGAAAAGTTTGTTTTAAAGAAGAAATGAGAGCCAGGCATAGTAGTGAATGCCTGTAATTCCAGCGGCTCGGGAGACTGTGATTCTCCTGCCTCAAAGTTCAAAGTCTGCCTCAGCAATTTAGTGAGGCCCAAAGCAACTCAACAAGACCCTGTCTCTAAATAAATGATTAAAAGGGCTGAGAATGTGGTTCAGTACTTAAGTGCCCCTGGGTTCAATCCCCAGTACTAAAATAATAATAATAATAAGACCCACTGATAATTATAAAATAGGATAAATGACTTGTTTATTTTTCTATTTGCTAAATTACTAGTGAGTATATAAGACTTAGTAATTTTTGTCCACGTTGATTTCCTACTTTTACTAAAAAATCTAGTACTATGCCATAATAAAACTATTTTATCTTGGTTTTAAGTAAGCTCAACTCCTTCCTTTATTATAAAGGTATAAAAATGAAAGCAATTTGGAAAAACTCATCACTGTCCATTCTAGAAGGTTTTCCTATTCTAAGGAACTTGCCTTTGCTGAGGTTGAATGTAGGGGCATTTGTACAGAAGAAGCTCAACTAGAGCCTGGAGGAAAAAGTCCAGACCATTAAACAAATCCATACTATTCAGCAACTATCGAAAAGCATAATATATTTTACTGACAACTTCCTTTTATTTTCCTTCAAAGATATAAATAACCACTGGCAATGTCAGATCAGCATATGGAATGCAAAGAGAAAAAAATGTGCTTACCAATATTTCCTCCAATTTCATACAAAAAAACTTCCCCTTTCTTGAGAGTCTGGGCAACCCCACTATTTAGGGACAAAACAAACTGATTAGTTGTATCATCAAACAGCTTGCAAGTAAATCACTTTAACATGCTTGGGGAATTCTGGCTGGTATGGAAAATTCATAACTCAGACACACCGTAATTATCTACACATTTGTATTTTCCCATCTGTTAAATGTGCCGAATAGGTAATAAAAATGTCACACCTGTAAATTAAAATAAACAAATGGAATCATACATCTGAAGGCAAAATAATAAATCAGCATCTAAATTTATAAAGTTAAAAGGAAAAGTTAATCATATTAATTTGAATGGCAGCTAAAATGTTATATTATCTGTCTTGCATAGAGGCCAAGTTTCCATCTCTGTTTTCACATTGAACTTATCCAGTAAGTTTTTGTCACGAGGCTGTTGTGCTGACAACTCCAGTTGTACAAGATGAATGCAAAGAATGATTCATAGTTCTCTAACAGCCAGTCCAATGTGGGAGGTACATATACTCCCAAATCATAGAAGCAAACAGCCATCAGGAAGGTGTAACTTTATCAGGAAAGTTGCATTTATACTTTTCAAAGAACAAACCCTTCGCCATAAAGAGGTGGTCAATATTTGAGGAGAGAGACATGTTTGCCCCAATTTGGATAGTACATGTATTAATGCAAGGTATGGCACCCCATAAATATATACAATTGTTATTTTTTTTGCAAAGTCTGAAAATACAACAAATCATTAGGATAAAACAAAAATTGGTAAAATTCAGTGATTCTTTTTTCAAAACTTTCTGTAAAAGAATTACTTGAGAAACATGCAAAAACTCAGACTCAAAGCTCTAGAAGTTCTTAGGATGAAATTTAAGAATCTGCTTTTTACATGCTCTATAGGTCACTGTGATGCATGAACATATTTGTGAACTGCAGATATAAGATCATGAAGGGAGAGACTCTGGAAATGAGAAGTAAAAGCCATTAGGAGAAATAGGGCACAGAGCAGATTTCCTAACCAGCCATTTAATGGCTCATCTGGCTACCTAGTCTTCTAGATCCGCCTGCCACATCAGATCCTAATGCATAGTCAGTTTCCAACCAAGAGTACATTTTTTTTTAAAGTTAAATACTTGTACTATGTAACTCCATCAACTGAGTATGAAAACTCAGTCCCGCTATGAAAAAACAATGCTATATTTGCTCCAATTGATTTTTGTGTATCTATATTTTTGTTCCACTTGATAAAAATGTGAAATGGACTTTTTCAGTCTACAAAAGCTTTCACATAATGCTTATCAACAAATTCATCATTAATAAGATGGCATAAATCCCGACTGGCAAATGTGCAATTTATTGTTTTGTTGTTGATTCATGTGTTGATTGGCTTCAGCAGAGAAAGTAGGGATGAAAGGGTATAAGGGTATAAGAATACCCCAACACATGTAGAATAAAACCAGAAGTACAGGCATGAGGTAGAAGAAAATGTGGAGACAACCAATCAATCTGGATTCAAATGCTCGCTATTCATATTTTCAGAAGAAAACAGAGGACTTCCATTACTATGTGGCCCAGACAGACAGGTGATCATTACAAGACTATAACGTAAGTCCTGTTGTGTCCACTCTTACAAAATGAGATTTATAATTATAAAAACTAGCCTAGAGTGAAGCATGAATAGTGAGCATTTTGAATCCAGATTGATTGGTTGTCTCTACATCCCCAAGAATAAGGAAAGGGCCAAAGGATTACGGGGAAAGAGAAATCAATGGAAAGAATCTTACCAGAAAGAATTAG
Organism: Marmota monax; assembly: GCF_021218885.2. Taxonomy (NCBI): domain Eukaryota; kingdom Metazoa; phylum Chordata; class Mammalia; order Rodentia; family Sciuridae; genus Marmota; species Marmota monax. Next base: position 1,970,516 of record NW_026691988.1, read on the forward strand.
GGACCCAACTCCACAGAATAGAAAATGCTTATTTAATAACAGCACCACCAGCAGAAAATCCAAATATGCAGAGAGGGCAATTATCACAAAGCCGGTGCTTTCTATAACAATATACTGACTAATGATTCATGCTATGCCCTAAATGTAAAAGTCACAGTTGAGTATGTTGTAGAATTTGTATCTTATATTATTAGCAAGTAGAAGGAAATAATGAATAAATTGAGCACTTGTGTCCAGAAAGTAAATGCCATGTAAATGAACTGTGTGTAGCCTGAAAGAGCCATTCATGTCTGAAGTTAGGCAGATCTGTAGGAAGACGTTCTAGGAGGGGAGGGGACTCCATCTCTTGAGGGAAGAAGGGTAAAAGTTGGTACCTACAAAGTCAAGGGAGAGGGCAGAGAGGAAGCTCCCTTTAGGGAGTAAAGATCTGAGAAATTTCAATTGCTTCCACACTCGACTCTAAGAAATTCTACTACCCCCACAAAATTCCATCTACTCCCAGACCTTCCAACCAATGTGGAAAGTGGCAAAGGGACTGCCTTTGAGGATAGAAACCACAGGAAGAGGGCCAGCCCCACTACCTATGGGAAATACATGACCTACAATCTGTTTACTGATCAGTAAAACAGAAGGAACAATAGTACTTACTTCACAGTGTTACTGCAGGGGAAGTTCATGCTGGTTTACTAAAACCTGAGATAATACTAATAAGCCTCTTTCCCATTTCACCACCATCTGTTAGCTGTAGAGATTCATCCCTTCTCTCAATTTATAAACTCCCAGGGAAGGTACTTTAAAATAAGTTTTATCCCTCTCAACCCCTAGCAAAGGGCCTTAAACAGAGTAGAAGCATATTAAATACTTGAGATATTATATTAAAATTGGAGAAGCTTTTGGGAGAAAATCTGACCAAAGTCCCCTACGTTAGAATGAGGTGATTATGTTTCATGAAAGATCAAAACGGGTTATTGTCATCCGAGGTGCCAATGACCTTGGATCTCCTTTCTTTTTAAAGATTTTAGTTTATCTCAAAAAAATAGGAATGGGAGGCTGGTATTAAAACATGACTCTAGATAAGAATTTAAAAGCTAAAGATTGAAAACCCAATACAGCTTTTATGATGTCTAAAAAAAATTTAAGATAAATTGGAAATCAACTCCACTATGACAGTAAGAGGGAGACCAATGGCTTTCAATGGACTCTTGGCCCCCAAATGGAAGTGAAGGGCTTGGCTGCCCCTAATGAGGAAGATTTATTCTTCCCTACTGACTGCAGACTCAAGGGACTGCTTCTCTGTCCTCAATTCTTCATGCTGTTTTTAAATTGGAACATTTCTTTTGTATTCATTATATTTCATAGAAAAAGTTGCATCTTTTATTTTAATACCACTGTATCCTAATTAGTAATTTTCCTAACAGCCTAGGAACAGTAATTAACCTCTCATCAACATATTCAAGAAAGGCTACTACTGAGTGACTCCCTTGCCAGGCACAGTGAAGGAACCGTCAGGCCTCCTGCTTGAAAGAGGCTCAAGTTGAACTAAACTCATTCCAACAGTCGAACTGTCAGGTCTGTTCTCCTCTGCTGGGAAGACAAAAATTTTAAGCTATGCACACTACTTTATAGTTAATGAAAAAGGGAAGAGGGAAGACAAGTGAGTTATCCCATAGAATAATTAAAACAGGCCTCTACCTTTCTTGGCTGAGAAACCTGGCAAGTACATCACTGGCTTTTAGCTCTTCCGTTAGCTGTATTGCCATGGAAACTTTCGAAAGACGGGGAGCTTGCACTCGAATCACTCCCTGAGGAACGTCAGCCTGCAAAGCAATAATGACACTGGAACAAAGCTGGCGGCAGCTGGAACATGTAACTCTGTACAATGCATTATATGGTAAGTGTGCTTAACTACTACGCATTTTACTTCACTGCATAAAAACCTTAACTACTGTATAATGTAATTTGCTAAATTACATCAAACCTCAAATATCCTCTTAATGGTGATAGGGGAACTTTATAATGCCTGTGCAGTAATGCTTAATTATTTTTAAAGATGTAAAGAATGACAGCAATAACCATTACTGCCATATTAAGTGCTGATTTCTGAGTATTATCTACTAGAGGATGCTTCTTCATGTAGCAATTTATGAAATTGAATCAGAAAGAAGTCACCGTGTGCTATAGTTATGTATGCATTTGAAAAATCTTCCCACACATTAAGAAATTTTCCCCCAAATTTGTCACTGAGTGTCAAAAAGAAAAAAAAAAGAAAAACAACATACTTTTCAAATATATTGTATCACACCTGCTCCCCACTTGGTTAATGAGCTTAGACTTCTGACTATACACTTTGAACTAAAGATGACCAATTCTGAGGTCTTCGCTCATGGACGTAAAAAACATTTTATGGATTTGGAGATGTTATAAACTCATTATTGATATCAAAATGTCAGTTATGGCACTTGAAATATTAGACTTAATTAATTCCTAAGTGGTTCTGCTAAAATAAATACTAATTTATTATTTATAACCATATGTCTTAAACAGACTTTAGAACAGCATGCACAAATTATGTTTAAAGATAATTCTTTAAATACTACAAATACCCCATTTAATTTGACCAAAAATTTTCCTAAGTGTCTGAGTACCAAATAGTAGATAAGACACAAGTCCTTTAATCACATAAACATCACATTTTTAAAATGTACATGTCTTAAAATGCTTTTGCATTTTAGACAAAGCATAAATGCCATTAATTTCTATGTTCAACAATTATATGCCTTTAGAATCGGGCAACACAAAAGCACAGGTGTCCCCAAAAGGGTTAAAATTGATTTTCAGTAACATAAGTGATTTCATGTGGGAATAAAGAAAAAGAAGTGACCTTGAAGAGGACTGACTGCCCAGGGAGCATGGCTTTCCCCACCCCTGACAATTCCAAACCATGTCCAGACTGGACCCTCAGCTTGGTTTTGTGACTTCTACTACCTAGGTCATGTAACTTGACCCAATTACCTTAGTCTATTCTCTGACCTTGACCTCTAGGATAAAAATCTAACTCACCTTTTCCTTGACAAACCGCTTTCATTTACAACATACTAGAAAATGAGCTGAACAATTCCTTACCATGCCTGGGGCATCTCCTCTGGTACTATTATCTTTTTCTTTGCAGAGAAGTTAAATCAATGCTGTAACACAACTGAGGGACAATCTGGACCTCTCCCTTGGGGATAATCTCTATAGTTTATATTTCCTACTATGGCCATTCTACCTGCTAGCCTGTCCTCAACTATGTCTCCTTCAATAGGAAATGGAAAACAAGAAACAGATACTGTAATAGCAAAACATGAAGCATTGAACTGTATTTACAGGACCCTTGACTCCCTTGTCCACTCAGGACAATACACATTGTCACATGTCATTGGCATCTTCAATTCCCTTAGTCTATTATCTTGTACAGGGCCTTGAATGGCTGGCTAGAGTTTCAGATAGCCACATACTTTATGCTGACATTAAAAGTTAAGAAATACTGGTTAAGTCATGGCTGCAAAATATCCTTCCATATTGGTTTTGTTGGAAGAAAGTAATAGTAGCAAACACTGTCCCATAACTACCTATTAGCCAGCCCAAGAATATTAAAAAAAATCCAACTTACACTAATACTTAAGGTGAATAAAATGTAAGTTTTTATATACAGAAGATCCATGGAAATGTATTATAAAACCAAAATGTACCAGGGAAATATATTGGAGAACTGGGGGATAGAGTAACCTTACTCCCTGCCTTTTCCTCTCAACTGTTGGTGTGTATTCCACTGTTTGGTTAAAAAGGTGAACAAAAATTCACTACAACCACCGCATGTTATCCTATCTGTACATGCTTTATCCTAATTCTGGACTATTTCTGCTATCTGTACTTGGAGGCCAGCCCATACTTTATGCACCCTTATCTTCCATAATCCATAGGATAAAAGCAATATCTTACATGGAACCCCATATATGATGGGCATTCTAATATATGCCACATATCTATGGCTGTAGCTACTCATAATGTTAATTGATTAAATGAATCACTATTTTTCACTAAAAATGATAAGTTGACAGTAAATAACATTTCTCCAAAATAAAAGCCTACCAACATGTTTTCCTTTATTGCCAAAATATAACTCTAGACACACTGTCTAAAAGAAGTTAAGCTATCACATAGTATTCCTTCCTCTATCAAGAAAAAGGAAGGAAAAATGTGAAAGAAAGCAACTGAATATGCTATATGAAATAATTTAGTCATTTACTTCTGCAGAGAGTCAAGGAGAAAAGTCAGGGTTTCCAACAGTAGCATGCACCTACTTGGGGGTATAGCCCTCTTCCCCTCTGTGAGGATCTCAAGGAGAGCTGAAGGCCTACACTAATAAGCATAGACCTAAGCATTCTCAATGAATTCAGGGATTATGGCCTTGGAGAGTGTGGCTATGCTTCCTCAAAAGTGCAGCACTGAGTTTAGTATGGTGTCAGAATTTCCAAGAGAGAACTACATCTGACACACAATCCAGAGAATTGGGCAGGGCATGTAGGGATCAGTGACAGAGCACAGGCTTAGCATGCTCAAGGCATGGGGTCCAATAACCACTCCTACCACCAGACATACTCAAGTCTGATAGTTAGGAGTTTGAAAAAGGAAGACTTCAGGCAGTAGCTTCTGAAGGCATTTGGGAGTTTTTGTGTGTATAATGTTAGGAAATTGCCACATAATGTGCTCAGGGCTGAATTTTGCCAATGTGGGGAGTGGCCTAGGCATTCTCCAGTGGGTTCCTTATGGCTGGGAGTAGAACATTTCCCACATCCTTTCAGGGGATGAGACTAGGCCAGCTCGGGCTCAGCATTAACTCTTCTCAATCTACTGACTGTAAAAAGGTCTACTCATTTCACACAGAGTGGGCACATCGATACTTTTCATTTGGGCAGACAATGGCATACAGCAACTTCCCAGGTCAACTGGAGAACTTGCAGTCAAACCTGGTGAGAGTGCATGGCTTGTGTGTCTATGAGAGGACCAAGTCTCAGTTTGTTTAATTCATCCCACCCCAACTCTTGCAACAATGCTGAGATTGAGTGACTCCATGAATCTATCAGGCCCTTTACTATTGGAGATGAGCTTAGCCAGTCGATGTAATGATAGAGAGCTTAAAAGTTGTTTCTGGAAAGTTTTTCAGAGTATAGTGACAAGGGAGGCCAAAATGATATTTACATGAAGATGATAAACAATAAATGATGCCAAAGTTCTCGTTTAAATGGTGTATGACAACTGTTATTAAGCTCCAGAATCATGCTGCATCAAACTCGAATCCTATTAGTATACTAATTACATTGAGCTGCCAAGCTTTGAAAAGACACAACATGCCTGATCATTAAGCCAAACAGTCTGTTCTTAACTTAAGCCATAATAATAGCTGAATCTGGGCACAGTATAATCTTTGTGACCTTCCTATTTCATGTTCTCTGGTGTAACAGCTGCGACACTATCCCCTTTTTTGGGGGGAGGGGATGCTTATGAAATGAAATTATGTGATGCACAGTAGTTCTGGAGAAGTATTTGACTAACATATCCTTAAGGATTAGTTACCAAGGATTTTATATCTTGGTATTAATTTCTTTTGCATGCAAAGACTATTACAGTAGAGAAAATGATCTCATTGTTCTTTTTTAATGTATTGAATTAAGATTTTTTTAAAATCTGATTTTTTGGCCTGAATGATTTTAGTATTTCATAAGATATGGCTTTGTTCATATTTTTGCTCTCTAGAAATTTAATGTCAGATCATCAGAAGAGATAATTTCTTTTTCATTAAAACATTATAAAGCTGATATTTTTAATGCTACACAAAATGCCTTTCATCTTCAAAAGGGCGAACTGGATATAGAGCTTTTTTAAAAAATGCCAGATATATATTTTAGAAAATTAAATAAGGACATTTTAGCAAGGTATCTTAAACAAAAATGGCATATTCATCACCCTAGTCAAAATCAACAATACTTGCAGGTAGTGACATAGACGGGATTCTCTACTATCCTGAACTAGGATTGCTTATAATTGGGTCTTCATTATCCAAATGCCTCAAACTTTTTCTCCAACTTATAGGTTCAGACAATTTTAAAGGGGCTTTAATCTTTCATAATTAATAAGAATTTAATTTCCAGTGAAATAAGTTATGATATTTTTCTCTTTTAATGTGGTTGTTTTTATGACACTCTTTGATTTTTTTTAATAGTGCATAAAAATAAACAAGATTTTGTGCTTGATATTGTAATTTGATTTTCCACATGGTTCCAAGTGACTGTTTCCAGACCTAAAGCAGATGCTGGAAACAATACCTGCAATAGTGCTTTGGGGTGAGAGCTGCTAAATAAAACCAGAGATGGAATTCTGAATAGAGGTGTGATTTATGGGCACACAAACCAAGGCTCCATATTGCATGCAGCCAACATGAGGATGCTTCTGGTGGCTGCAACATTTTTTTTTTTTTCCCAAAGCCCTGAACTTTAAAATGCTACAAGATCATTCCGGAACTTCTGGCAAGTCACATACCCTCTCTAAAACTTAAGTTCCTCTGCAATAAATGAAGCTTGTGTCATCAGGCCATCCTGAGTTAACCTGCAGTTAACCATGCGATGAGAATGTTTGTTTCCTTGACCAGTGAGGTCAGATGTGAGGAGCATAACATATTTCACATATCCAAGTCCCTTGCTCTCCTAAAGGTATAGCTTTCCTATGGGAAGTGAGCCTGAATGGTGGATGATCACACAGATCAAAGTCCACAACAGATATCCAAGCCTGGAAGATTTAGCAGTTCACAACGAACTGCCCCCACATCCTTATCAGTCAGAGAAGTAATTATGGGGAAAAAAATGGGATGTCTGATTTTCTTAAAAGAAAAAAAAATGTGGGGAACAGGATCTAACTAGAAAAAAAATGTATTTTTTATTGATGTTGGGGTTCATGCAATGTCTACTTTTGTGCATGTTAGAAAAAAGATCTGTGGTACAATTAAGGAAATTATATATACATACACATACCCAAATGAGGGTGTTCCCTTACAGTTTCAATGTAATTCACATACTCGAGTCCCACTTTGGAAGATTCTGACTCAGTAGATCTAAGGAGTGGCTTAACAATGTTTTTTATTTCTATATACTATAGATGCTTCCATGGAAAACTCTGGCTAACACCACTAATCTCACCCTAGCTTATAAAATTAAATAACTTGCACTCATTAATGGCAGTGCTAGAGCTGTATGCTGAAGCCATATAGCTTCTGCTAAGTGTGTGAGGGACATCAATCCCTACAAATCAAAACCTATCAGCAAATGGTTATTTTTAATGGTTCACAATGTTGTTATTTTCTCCAATTGTTTCTTCCTGTGATAACAGGTAGTATTTCATATGCTGTAGTCATTAAAAGCATTTGTCTTATTAGGTAAATTGAGTGTGTCTTACAACCTGGCTCAAACTATTAATTTATCTAGTCAAGCATATCTTAATAACATGAATGCCCAATTATGTATAGTTAGATTTAATAGCATGCAAAATTTTAAAAATATTACCTTGATGAATTTTCATAATCTATAATCTCTTTTACTCTCCAATCCCTGGAAATCTGTCTTCTGCCATCAATACTCACCGGCAATACTATGGCAAAGTCATAACTGACCTTCAAATGCAAAAGCCCTTGGACCTTTATCCAACGTAAACCACCTCCTCCCTGTCATATTGGTACTACTAACCCAGCTCTATTTTGCTCTTCCTGCCTGTGCTTCTAAGACAGTACACATTCTTCAACTTTTTTTTGAGGGGGGGGGGGTACCAGAGATTGAACCTAGGGGTACTTAACCACTGAGCCACATCCCTCCCCATTCCCCACCCACCCGCCAACCCCCGTTTTTATTTTGAGAGAGTGTCTTGCTAAATTGCTGAGGCTGGCTTTGAACTTGTGATCCTCCTGCCTCAGTATCCCAAATTGCTGGGATTAAAGCATGTGCCACCACACCTGGCTCAATTTAATGTTACTTCCTATTTGTTATAGTTTAGATATTAGGTGTTCCCCAAAAGCTCATGTGAGACAATGAAAGAAAGCTTAGAGGTGAAATGATAGGGTTATGAGAGCCTTAACCTAGTCAGTGTGTTAATTCCCTAGAAGGGATTAATTAACTAGGTGGTAACAACAGACTAATAGGATGTGGCTGCAGGAGGTGATTATTTGGTATAGATTTTGTCTTTGTTGAGCAGAGCTCTTTCTCTCTGCTTCTGGGTGGCCATGTCTTGACCTGCTTTCCTCCACTACATACTGGTGCCATATGTTCTGCGTCACCTCAAGCCCTGAGGAATGGAGCCAGCTATCTATGGACTGAGAATTTTGAAACCACGAGCCCCAAAATAAATTTTTCCTACTTGAATTGTTCTTGTCAAGTCTTTTGGTCACGGTAAGCAGAAAAAACTAATTAAAACATTATTACTTCATAGCCTCTTACCAGCTCTACTGCCCTCTTCATTGGATCACTACTTAAATATTAGTGTCCCCAAAGATCTGTCTATGCTTTTATTATCTCATTCTACATAATCCAGCTTGTGTGCTGTGAAGCACACTGTATGGCTTCCATTACAATCTCTAGGCACCTCCGCCCCTGGATGCTCCATGAACTTTGCACCCCTGTAGTCAATTCACACAGTCATATTAACCCAAGACATAAAAAACTGATATTTCAAGTCTGTTCCCTTTGCTTGATACATTATCTTGCTGATAAAGCCATCCTAGCAAAATTAGGTAAGTCGTTCAATATTCCTTCTACCCTCCTTACATCCAACCAGTATCCATGTCCTATGGGTCCCACTGGCTCATCATCTAAACTTCTTTCCATTCCCAACTGGGCCTTGGCTCCATCCCAAGACTGTTTTAAAAGTTTTATATAAAACTTCTAACAGCAGCAATCCATGTTCATTACCAACCATAAACTCAGCATTTTGGTATATTTCCTTCTTACAGTTCTGTGGTCCATGGAGAAGTAGAGGATAATGGTAAAATCCATGATTAAAAGACAACCAGATGTGGTTTCAAATTCCTGCTCCATGACTTACTATCTAGATCAGCTTAAGACTGTGCTCTATATGTGTACTATGAATCGAAAGGCATTCTGCTATTATGTATAACAAATTATAATAAATGATTTTTAAACACTGCTGATCCTCACTTTCCTCATCTGAGGAAAAATCAAAGGAATATACTCCAACTAGACTACCATCATGATAATGTTTGTAAAATTTTTACCATCATGCCTGACCTGGTAAGCATTCACCAAAAATAAATAAGGCACTGTCCTTAACAAATATTGCAGTATAACTTTTTTCCCCAGTACTTGTGCATTTTCATAGTATTCCACTCTAAGTATGCCATGACTGGTCACCTCTATTCTTTTGGATTATTTCTAATTTGGGCTGATATAGACTTCTATGGCAACAGAAATCCAACAGTAGATATCAGATCTTTGTCACTGTATTTTCCAAAGGCAATCTACCAATTACCCAGCATCTCCCACCAACCCTCCTGTTTCCAGTTTTCCCTTCTCCTATCATAGTGGCTGTTCTAAAATGCAAATATAATCATGGAACTCCTAGGGCTCAATCTTCCAGAGTTGTGTGTGAGACATGATGAGAAGGCTGTGATAGCCCTTGAACCAGTTCCTGCTGTTCCTCTGGCCCTGCCTCTCTATGCTCCTTGCCAACCAGTCAGTATGACCTGATTTTTTTCCTCCAACTAGATGAGCAACATACATCTGACACTCAATAAGCCCCAAAATAAAATCACAACCTTCCCCATATCAACTCTACCCTCTAAGTTCTCAGGCTACAACCTTTGAGTTAGTTTTTACTTCCTTCTCTTTACAACTCAAATTATTTCTAGCAAGAAATCCCAATAGTCCTAGCTTCAAAAAATATCCAGAATTCAACCATGCCTTCACTTTCAATATTGATACTCGGGTCTGCTTCCTCATCGTCTCTCACCGTGATTGCAAGAACCATCCACATAATTTCCCTGTTTGGGCTTTGGGCCCCTTATGTGTACACTTTACACAACTGAAAGTAACGTTTCAAAATGAATTTTTGTGTCTTTACTCAAAACCTTGAAATGAACATATTTTACTCTGGGTAAATCCAAATTCCTAATGATGATCTTCAGGAATATGTACTCTGGTTCATTTTCCATCTAACCTCATTTATACTGCCATCCAGTTGACCAACTGGGCACATTCACTCCTTACTAGTCCTCAAATACCCCAAGCGAGTTCCTGCCTTAAGGCTGTGGCAAGGCTCTTCCCTCTTCCTATAATGAGTTTTCAAGGATAGACCCACAGTTGGACTCCCTGTGCTCCTCCATGGCTTTGCTTGAATAAATAAGACCCAAACTAACAATACCGTGATGGCTTCTCTCCAGATTCCCTCTTTTTGGCTCTGTTAATTATTTTTAGAGCACTGACCAAAGACGAACACACCAATTATTTCAAGAACTTAAGCTTACGCCATAGCTCAGTGGTAGGGTATTTGACTACCATGTACAAGGCCCAAAGTTCAATGCAAAAAGAATTTAAGCTCTCCAAGACTAATCTGTTTTGTTCAATAATGTAGCTCAAATGCCTAAAAATAACGCCCAATACACTATTTAAAACATCTTAGGCAGTGCTGTGCCCATAGTTTCATGTGAAATATCTGAATGTTTTCAGATGGTCAATAAAGTAGAGCAACAAGACAGAATAAAGGGGGATGGCCCATGGCCCATCCAAAAAAATCCTCTCCAATTCAGATCCAAGCCATTGCTACCCTGGAGGAAATCAGGACCCTCCTCTGGGGACATGGGATACCCCTACGTCCAATTTGTCATGAAGATGGCATTTCAAACTTACATTAAATCTTTTAATTTTGAAACTCTGCCAACTGATTGAAACTTATGCAAAATTCTGAACTTCCTGACCCACCATATAGCTATAGTATTTGAACTTGCCTAGTACTTTTATTTTTTTCAGTAATTATTTTCTGTGCCTATTTACTCTCCCCATTAAAATGACAGCAACTTGAAAAATAAATTCTGGAAATTGATTAAAGATTCTCAACCACAATGACAGGTCAAACAGACCTCCCCATGGGCAGTGAGGCCAGGAAGCTCCCACTGAGGGTTAGATCAGGTCTGGTGACGCCTGAGTAACACCTCATTTTCCATATCTCAGTTTGACTCCCTATAGGCTCTTTGGTGTCTACTGCCTGCTTTCCAGCCTGACCATGCTCCAATCACTCACCTCCAGCACCTCTGAGCTACATCCCTCTCCTGGCTCCCTGAGGGCAAGTCCCTTGCACCAGCTGCCTCTGCATACCTAACCTGAGTGGGAGCTTGACATCCAGGAAGCAGTAGCATCTTGTTAAGTGAATAACTAAATTGTAGGACAACAAAGAAAACCAAATATCGGGGAAAACCAAAAACTATTAAAGTTACAGCTAATATATGAAAAAGCAGACTCAAATTTCAGGCCTTAAAATGTCAATGTAGCTTTTCAATAGGGCAGAGATAATTTTCTGCCCAGCTTATATCTAATTAGTTCAAAGGTGCAAACAGAAGAAATAAAAATTAATGCTCTTTCTGTAAGTGACAAAAAAATAAACATTTCCCTCTAGAAAATAACCTTTTCACTTTTTGTTAAGGACTTACCATGAAAAAGGTATCTCCCAAGGGTCTACTAAAGGCTCAGTACCACAGTATAACTGCCTTATAGAGAGACGAGGCTATAAAGTCAATATGAATAATTAGGGCTACAAAACAAGATATCCAATATTTATAATGGTGTTGAAGGTAATAAAGAATTCTAAATTTAAAATGATTCGTCAAAAATCCTCCCCAGCCCTATACTATCAAGTCCTACTTCAAAAAAATATGAAAATCTTGTTATTTCACTATATCATTTTATGTGCTTTTAAGGGCACTGAAAATTTATTTAAAATTTCACAATGCCAAGAAAGCTGTATATCCATTTAGGAGAAAATTTGGGTCATATCATTACTAGCTCTCTCAGCAGGCCAATGCAGAAGCAGCAGACAAAGGCCGATTACTGCATTTTCAAAAGGTTCCACAAGATGTCAGCATGTAACTGGACAACCTCCACCATGGTGCCGAGGGGTGTACTCACACCCCAACAGAACAATAGAAACCCTTCATTTCATGATCCTATGCTAGAGCTTTGGTAACTCAATTCATAAACGTTTTCATGCACGTTTTATTGCAAATTCTGTGGTCAATACATTCTTACAGACCTTTCTAAATACTGATAGTGAGATATTTTTTGTTCAAAATGTCTTAATTTCTTTAGAATATAACTCAAAATTCTTCTGATCAAATTGAGAACCTTTGGATACTTAAGTCCAAGAACAATCCTAAGCCCTATACCAACATTAGCCAGTTTGTCTAAATTGTTTTCCCCCATTTTACAGATGAAAAACTAGCAGTCCTGTGTGGTGGCTCATACCTGTATTCCCAGGGCTTCAGAGGCTGAGACAGGAGGATCGCAAGTTAAAAACCAACCTCAGCAACTTAGGATCTCTCTTAAGTTGCTTAGGGCTTCACTGCCTCAAAATAAAATAAAGAGCCTGGGATTGTGGCTCAGAGGGAGAGCACTTGCCTCGCATGCTTGAGGCACTGGGTTCGATCCTCGGCACCACATAAAGATAAAATAAAGATATTGTGTCCACCTATAACTTAAAAATAAATAAAAGGCCTATGGATGTAGCTCAGTGATTAACTGCCCCTGGGTTTGACCCCACAGAACAAAAAAAAAAAAAAAGGATCATGAAGGAGATTTTTCACTTGCTAGATACTATATAGTCAGTAGGCAACAGAGTCTCTGTGGGAGTCCTGAGTGTGTGAGTTGCTCATTCTTGTTATATTTCTTTGCTCCCCATTAATGGGTCACATGCTGAGTCACCAAACCTGGCCAGCTGTCAACACTTATCACTGGGAGTAACAGAGGATAGCCATTGTTATCAATACATTAACTCATGTGTAGTACCAGGGCTTAGCAAGTGATAGAAAATCTCACTATAGAAACAATGCAAATGAATAAATACAGATCTTTACAATTTTCTTACATCATTTGTACTCTTATCTTGCTTTTCATATTTTTCTCGGTCATAAGCCATTTTCTTCAGTAATTTCTTCATGGCTTTTCGGTCCTTTTTATGGCTTTCAGTGTTTTGCTTCCTCACTTGATTGACAATAAACTTGGGAATCTATAGAAAAAAAGAAATTTAGTTTGGGGAAGAAAAAGACAGGTTACCATTTTAGAACTACAAACATTTCTTTATTGAATTTTGAGAGGCATACAAGTTCTACTTAATAAGACTCTGCAATTTTGCATTTTTACTAGTCATTAAATCTATGAAAAGATAATGTACACTTCTTAAATGAATAATATGATAAAGAGCAACCACAGGGGCTGGGGATGTGGCTCAAGCGGTAGCGCGCTCGCCTGGCATGCGTGAGGCCCGGGTTCGATCCTCAGCACCACATACAAACAAAGATGTTGTGTCCACCGAAAACTAAAAAATATTAAAAAATTCTCTCTTTAAAAAAAAAAAAAAGCAACCACAGGATAAAATTGACCACCCATTGTGTAAGGTTCCAAAGAGGCTTTGTGAAGTTCAAAGGCATAGTGACTTCTTCCATGCCATGGATATCAAGACCAAGACTCCTTTAGGGGATTAGTAGTACAGGCCCACTACTTCGAATTTTCCTTTGCCATCACCTCTCTGCAGCCCCTGTAGATAACCTACAGTCCCCCTCTAATAAGAGGCCTCTTTTGTCAGGAAAAGAAAAGTTTACCAACAAACAAGAGCCAACAGGGAGCTAGCAATAATCCAGGAAAAATTGATCCTTAGAATCATGTTAATGACAATGAAATATATTTTAGTTACCAAACTATAAACATGAAATAAAATTAGCATTTAAAAAATTAATACTTAATAACTGGATGATTTTTAAAAATCATTTTGACCTGACCTGTATCAGTTGCCTTTATAGAGCATATATTTTATATATTTTATATTTTATAAAAATAAAGAGTTCAGAATCTAGATAATATCACTTTGCTTTTTTAACAAAATATCTGGGGTTACCTTCAATAAAAGATTAAAATTTTCAATACTATAATTTTGCTTAGAACTTTAGTTTGTTTTTCTAAATGCCTCACTCAAATTCTAAATTTCACTAGAAAATGAAGTCTTAATCAACTAAACCTATCATCAATCACTATGTCCTGATTATCTGTCAAAACTTAAACTCAAGGGTGAAATGGGAAAACCATTTTCAAGACAGTCTCAGCAATCAAGGTACAAAATGTGTGTCCCTTCAAATAATAGGTCTATGAAAAATAGCAGTGAATAAACTGAAGTCAAGATAGCAACAGCTCTTTAAAACAGCTCCTGCCAGGCATGGTGGCACATGCCTGTAATCCAGTGACTCGGGAGGCTGAGGCAGGAGGATGACAAGTTTGAGGCCAGTTGCAACAATTTAGCAAGGCCTTGTCATAAAAAATAAAAAGGAATGAGCTGTATCTCAGTGATAAAGCCCCATTGGGTTTAATCCCCGGTACAAAAAAAAAAAAAAAAAAAATAACCCCGCCTTGCAAGTTGATATACACCTGTGATTCCAGCTGATCCAGAGGTTAAGATGGGAGAATCACAAATTTGAGGCCAACCAAGACCCATCTCCAAATTTAAAAAAATAAATAAATAAATAAAATAAGGCTGGGGGTGTGGCTCAGTGGTAGAGTCCTTGCCTACCTAGCACAAGGCCTTTGAATCTCAGACAGGAAGGAAAATTGTAAATGGGGAACTACAGGGGTAGTGAAAGGACCAGTAAAAAATACAAAGGGCTGGGATTGTGGCTCAGTGGAAGAGCACCCTGGATTCAATCCCCAGTACCAAAAAAAAAAAAAGTAAATAGAAATTCACAAGGTTCTCCTTACCTGTGTGAATAAAATGCTTTTAATTTCTGCACTCACAAATTTTAAATACAATCTTATAAAACTGGTAACAAAAATATAATGTGATTATTAAACCATTAAAAAAAGAACATTACATTTTTATATCTGCTTCATAAAAGCACGTTCAAAATTGTTATAAATAATTATGCAAAGAAATTCTATGGTCATTAATGCTGTTCAAAAACATATACTTACTGTCCATAGAAGTTTCTGATACTTAATCAATAAGTGCATGATGTTTGCTGTCCCAGCTGCCATTCCAAACTCTCGTTGTTCATTGGACTTCAGACCCAATGCATGACACATAAAGAGATTTGGGGCCATGACCATTGCTACATTCATGACTGTCATTTTATTTTTCTCTTTATTATCTATGACTCTTTGGAGAAATTCCAGCAGGGCCTAAAAGAGAAATGACCATGAGATTTGTTTTGTACATGGAGATAAGAGATTAAAGCACTGAAGCAGACAAGATTTTTATGTCACTTAAAAACTAAGATGTGTAAAACCACAGTCAGCCAGCCACACCCCACAGTCCTTATTCTGGAAGCTTTTTCCTTTGGCCAGTCCACCCTGAGACAGTACTTGGCTTCTGTGAAGAACCATAGTTTGTGTGGTCTGCAGGAGGCAGAGAGTGTACCATCTGAACTAGGAACCTACTAAGCCTCTAGGAACCATGGAGCATTGAAAAATAGCTTAAAATATCATACAAAGATCCACTTATTTTAGAACGTGCTATAGTTTTATCTCTAGGGATTATAAGAAAAAAAAAGTCCTTAACCCGTTTTGTCCCATTTTCTCAGATGTAGAACACCTACAAAAACTTAAATTGAGCAACAAATATACTATGGTAAATGAAATATTTGAATATTTATTATATTTGCAAAATTAAAACTTGGGACTTAAATGTTAAAAAGACCCATTCACCCTGAGTTTCATTTGCCTTCAGTGAAAGCACTCAATAGTTAACTGGAACCTAAAAAGAATGAAGATTGACACGAGGAATGAGGGAAAAGAGGAAAGATGAAGGAGAAGATAATTCTTACTGAATGAAAGAAAGGGAATCTTTCAATCAAATAGGCTAGATTATTCTCAGATGTTACCCGCTTCTAACTCTACTGCAGATGCCCAGTGTCCTCTGCACCTGCCCTCCCCAAGAGTCGCCAGCAGCTCAGGTCAGCCTGCTCTGACATGGCTTCAAGTTCTCCTTTTGCCTTCTTAATTTGTCTAGAATAATCACCGATGCACAGGTATTTGAAGTTCTCTATGGGCATGGCAGTGCATTAAAACACAGTACAGAGATCAGCTCTATCCTTAGAGAAGACAGATGTTGTACTTATCCCCACCTTACAGGGGAGAAAATTATGTTTTCAAGAAGGTTAAGTAACTTGCTAGAGTTCACACAACTACAAATGTGGAGAAGAAATTTAATTGAAGATCTATTTGGCCTTTGTTTCTAGACTCAACAAATGACTAAAACAGTCATGTTTGCACAGTTAGCCCAAAATTTCTACCTAAAAAAGAATCCTATACCAAATATATTATAATGGTAAGACAAAACAAAATACAAACTGTCTTTCACAAGATTTCAGGGAAAACAAACAAACAAAAAGCCTTAAGTACTAACAGGTTGATCTTGCATTAAGTTTAGCTGCTCTATAGACCTTGGAAAGTTGAAACAAAGATAGATCCTTAATATCTAGCAAGATTTTGTATATCTAATATCTGTGATCCAAGCCTAGTGTTCCAATAGAAACAAGTTCTCAAGAGAAAAATTTGAAGTTTGGAAAAATGATTAATTTTGTTCCACGGAGACTAGAACAATTGTTTAGGGACCAGTGTGTCTCTTTATGAGCATAAATTACAAAAAAAAAAAAAATAGGTAATTATTTTAATCATGGTGTGCACATGCAAAAATATTCGAAATATTAATATCAGGATGCTATCTAGCAGGAGGAAGGGACTGGGAGAAAGGAGGAAAGAAGATACAAATTTAATAAGATGTTAGCCTTGCCTTGCTGAAAGAACTGCAGTATTTTTTTTTTCCACAAACTAAGAACTGGTGGCCATATAACCAATGTGATACTGCAACCTGTACACTTGGAAAAATGAGAAATTATCATACATTTGAATCAAATGTATGATATGTCAAGATCATTGTATTATCATGAACAACTAATAAAAAATAAGATTGATAACTTTAAAAAAAAACACTGTAAGAACTGTTCTTTTTTTAAAAAAAAGTATTTCCTTTGTGATGAGTCATTACAGTTCCTTTCCCTGAAAATACGCATTTGAATCCCAGCACAGTTATTCCTTAGTTATGTGTGGTCTTAGGGCAAATCCTTTTATATATCTGTACTTTAAATTTTTTCAGTTGTAAAATGGATATTTCAGTCTTGTAGCTTGCAAGGACTGAGACAAAATATATAATAAAACTATAAAAAGAATACATATGGGTAATTATATTAACATGGATCTCCTCTTGATATTTTAAAATCATTCTTCTAATTCTCTAAATCAAAGGTAAGTATGATCAAGAGTCCAAATGCACAATAATTCAAAACAAATAATTTTGATTAAGCAGCTTGCCCAAAGACACCTGTCACTTTATAGGTATGCCTGGTGTCTCCTTAGATTTGCTGTGGAAATACTCTACACAAAGCACACACATGATCCTCTTTCTCCTGATAGCTGAGGAATAATGCAAGCACTGGATACATCACAGGAACTCTGCATTAAGTTTCCTAAAATTACATTGCAATGTGTTTCCTTTTCCTTTCGTAGAAGTAAATTTAAAGTTTATTAATTTATGGTTTATGATATACCATTATAAGCTTCCATTAGAATTATTGCTTGAAGCCATCAATGTTGGCTATTTGAGTCACTAAAGCTTAAGTCAATATGTAAAATTACTTATTTGCATCTCCCAAATTTTGATCAAAAAATCCTTCTCCATTATAAAATTATCTTCTAGTAAACTTACATGCAAAATAGAAATTAACCCTAAATTTTAAACATACAGTTTTAAACACAATTGTTAAAAGAATATGCCTCAGACTTGGAAGGCAAAGTCCAAAGATTTCTAGACCAGCCAATAGCAAACATACTGGAATCAGCGTTTTCTTCTAAAACTCGGAGAATTTATTTGAATATATCTATATTTTAAGGAATTATGTGTATTTCACTTTTCACCTTCCACTCCTTGTTCACAGGGCTGTCATGCCAACAGGCATTTTTATGTGAGTAAGAAAAAGATGTTCCCCAATCTTCCTACATAGTGGAAACTATATCAAGAGCATGGCTGGTAATTAGAGGACAGGCAGAAAAATCAGCCCCACTCTGTCCTGGAACCATTTCAGCAACAATCTACACATTCTTACACAGTAGCCCTGCCATGGCAATATCTGAGTGTAACTAGTCCTAGAATCAGTCTCTGCCACAAAAACCAAACCTACCCTAATATTGCGTTCCAAGTCATGCATTTGAAAATCAGTAGAATAGAAGATTTGTTTCTGACATAGAAAAGGGAGAAAACTCTTTAGACATTCTCCTGTTGGAGAGGTAGTGCATTGCCCCTAGTCATCCTCATGGAAGTGCTTTATCCAAAAAAGTTGAATAGTTACGTTCATTCCAAGTGCATTAGAGAACTACTACTGCCCATGAACTTACAAAGAGTTTTTATAAGATGAAGAAAAAAAATTCTCAAGACTGACCAAATGCTGATTTTTCTTTACATGAAATTTCTCAACATGATATTTAACTTTAAATAGAAAAAAAAATGCAGGGAATAAAAAGGCAAGGGTCCTGCTCTACCTACATAAAACAATTTTCATGGTAATGGCAAAAATTAAAGTAAATATTCTCTCAAAATTATATATTGAAATCCCTTTTTCTTTTATAAAAGTTTATAATTGAGCCTTTATAACTACTCCATAAACTTTGGCCCTTGAGGAAAATAAATCAGTGTGGAACAATTCATACTGATTATAAGAGCCTCTAATAACACTTATAATAAGTGGCATTAAAACATACGAATATTAGAACAAATCATTTCAAAATTATATAAATCAGAAAAAAAGTCCTTAGAGAAATAACTAGAATTTGAGCTGGTTGATCTTTAGGCTAACAAATACTTTAAGTCACCATTAACAACTTATTTCAAAAACTCTACCCTTTGGAACTACAAAAGATCAACATCCTTAGGCAATAGTGGGTTGTATTTATATTAGTGAGTCTTAGGATTTTCATTTTAAATATTATTAACCTTATTAATACAAACTCATTAAACAGAATTTGGAAAATGTAGAAAAATAGGAAACAAAAAGATATCCATTGTTTCCATTAATCAAATGAACCTTAATCATCTGTTTTGGTAGAAGAAATGTTATAGAAAAACCTAAAATGCAAAACCTAGTAATATGAACAACCAACATAATAAGTTAATAAAGAATTAAACACTTTCCCTCCCCATCAGTCCTTAGAAGTCTTTTCCTTTTAAACTTCTACTAATCTTTCCAAGGTAAACATCACATTGTTGTACTGTAAATAATGAAAAATCACTATGCTATGTCCTAAGGGATATTTAATGTAAATTATCCCAGCTGACCTTCAGTGTGTCTCTGTTTGCATCCGGCAGGAGGATGACAAGGAGGTTCAGAGCCTGCAGTTGTTGCTTCTTGGTTGGAAGATCTGCAGATAGATTAGATAGATCTGAACTCTTTTCTTTATTGAATATTTTTCTTTATATTTTCAAGCAAAAAAGTTATTTGGCATAAACATTACAGTAAAATGTAAGATGCAACGACAACTGAGCAGCAAGCCTGGTTGAGAGAGTTTGTGGGAGATCAGTGGAGCAGCTGCCAAGAGCTTCCTCTCCCTCAGAATGCTCACTTCCAACTGTGATCATATGACGAGCGGCCTTATGTTTGCAGACACACAACAGTGCTTTGGAAATAATTTTAACTTCTGTGAGATAATTATTCCCCAATGAAAAGACAAAGAAGATTGTACCTTCCATGACATGGTATCAGGGTGCATCTTGTGTTTCTTTTAATGGTGAGTAAACAAATACATGGGACGAGTCCACTAATTTCAGCAGGAATAAGTAAAACAGGGTCTTGGAACACAGTTGGTGTTTAATATGTGTTTGTGCAATGAATTAGGAAACCAAACAGCAACTAAAAGAGTCTAAGAGCTACATTATAAACATTGAATCTATGATCTTCAGTAGTCCTCAACCCATTTAAGTAATATTTATGTATATTTAGAATCATGCCAGCATTTGTCAGCAATAAATGTGGCCCTTTAATCTATCAGGAGATGTATACAAAATAACACAATTTAACCATTAAAAAATATTTTAAGCAGAAGATGGTTTCTTCTGTTTAAAGATGAAATCTGTTAAAAAAAATACTTCTAAACATATTTCATGTTTCCCTTATAAATTTTGAAGAAATGTTATGGTACAAAATGACTCATGAATTCATCTCAATATTGTATGCTTTAAGAATAACCTGGAACCGTTCTGATTGACATAGTAGCTCACCATAATTATTAACAGTGCCCCTCTTTCACTCAAAAGTGTCCCAGTCTGGAAGCTAAAGATATGGTTGCTTAAACATGTTGACAGCGTTCTTTCTTTTCTAATGGACTCTCAGAGTAAAAGGGATAATTGTGCCGGTACATAACCCTTATAAGATCGCTGTGTTCCCTGAAAAGGGAATCAAGAACTATAACAGACATTAACTTGGAGCTTGACCAAGACCACAAAATTGCAACATACAACAAGTCTGTGTCCTCCACCAATGAAGCAGCAAAGTGCTCTGTCCCATGCTTCCTCACAACAATTTCCAAATTTAATTTTTCAGGGAAAATGCTCACAGACTCTACTACATCTCCTTGTGCTTTTATGACAACTGTTAATCCACAGCTTCTCCTGTAAGTGTTGCTTTTAACACTTGGCAAGAAAAAAAAAAAAAAAACGCATCAGAGATCTTCTGCAACTCCTATTAGAGAAGTACTTAAGTTTCCGGGTTTTAACTTTCAATTGTATTGTTTAAATGCCAAGCAATTAACCTGTACCCAAAGAGAACATCCTGTAGCCTATTTATGCAGACATGTATATTTGTAAAAGAAAAGGGAAACAGCCTGAGGTATTAGAGCACCTACCATCATCCATGAGTCAAAATGTGTCTACTTGGGTACACCTGGTTAGCTGCCTCACCCTGCCAAATGCATTTAAAACAACATAGATAGCTCTAGCATCAAAGAGGGATGGCACTTACTCTGCACAGCCTGAAAGGCTCTGAGATACTCTACGCTGAGCAGGGGTTGGGGCAGCTCCCGGATGAAGAGCTTCAGCAGGCTGGCTGCGTCATGCTGTTTGACACTTTCCCAATTAAATGTCCCTTCATAAAACTTTGCTTCTAGTTCTTGGCAAAGATTCTGAAAGACACAAGGGGGGCGGGGGGATGGCTATCAGTAAGTGCATTTTTCCCCTGCTGAGAGTGTGATATGTTTTCTGCTTTACAAGAATTCCACTCTGAGAAGACATATTGAAGTATCAAAAGTCAATACTTCCTTTACTCAGAAAAATACTATCCCCACCTCCACCCCAGTTTTACTTTACTAAGAAAAAATTGTACCTAAGGCCAAGATTTAAAAAAAAAAAAATTACTCAAACTTTAGTAATGAAAGAACATAAAAATTACTTAAAAGTTAAAATAGTCCTTCTATTTAGGGGCTTCACCTAGATACAACAATTCTTCAAGATATTAAAACAAATCACTTAAAAGAGACAATTAGTTATTTATAAGTGTATTTGTGTAACAAAATGCATAATCAATCTTTGCACCCTAAAGCAGAAGATCACCTCTGATTAGTCACCTCTGGGAAATGGAAAACCAAATCCTATAGCAAACAAGGCATGAAAATACATCAATATACCCGTCTTCAAATGCAGCCATTCTGCTTTCAACTAACTCAAGGGAGCATTCCGAGTCCACTTAGAATTGGAAATACCTACTCATTTACCTCACAGACTCTGCAAAACTTGCTGGCCAAAACTACAACTAATAAGTCAATTTAGTTTAATGATCACTACTTTCAACATGCCTTTTTTTTTTTTTTTAATAAACACCATGGTATAAATTCTATCGTGTCAGAAATCCTGTCAAAGTTTGCTACTTCCTTCTATTAGGTGAAACCAGTCTCCCACAAGATGGTTTTTATTTTCCTTGTAAGGTGACTTTTATCACATTATCTCTTCCCAACAAAACCCCATCCTCTACCTTCGTTATTTTTATAATTAGTGAAAAGTATGCAAGTAAACTTAGAAATGGAGATGTGAGAGCAGAGGGAGAGAAGGAAAAGAGAAAACAGAAAAAGGAGAGAGGAAAAAGAAAAGAGGGAGAACCAGTAGGGCAGGGAAGAAAAGAGAAAAGCAAAAATTTTGCTTCTTATCGTTAAATTATTTGTAATGGACCAGCTGCTGCATAATTTGGTGGATGACAAGAGGCTGGGTTAACCCAGCTGAATCTTCTTAATTGGCCGTTGTAGAAATTACATCTAGTTGTCTTTCTGCCAGCCTTCCCATCACAAAGTAAAATCCACATATATTCACTATTTCTGTACTAAAGTCAACCTGTCTTGGATCCTGTGGGGTTGCCATCATGCTGTGCTCATGAGGGCCCAAAGGCTTTGAACTGTCAACTGAGAAGCACTACTTGTGCTGACATAAGTAATATGAAGCCACATTACCTGTTTCCATTCCATTGTAAGAGAACCCATTTCTCAAGAGCTGATCCCTGAATCACATACAATGCCCATGATTGACTGGTGAACTCGCCGTAGATGTTCATAAATGCAGAAAGACATCGGCAAGTTATAAAACTTACAAACAAGGCAAAGCCTTTCCAGGGACCTCTATGTACCAGACATCAAACCCAGGGGACACAAGCTGAAATTTGTCAGCAGGGTATGTCACATTACTGGAATCCTATTAAAATGAGATCACTGTGTAGGAAGAGCCAAGTTGGCTGAATCTAGTGTCTTGGAATAAGGAAACTTATCACTAGGTGATGCAAACTGTGGAATACATGAATAGTAATTCCAATCCTAGTAGTACCAAAGCCCAGCAGTGACAAGCAACGGCAGCATGCACCCACTGAGCGTCATCTCATCCTGGTCAGCTCTGAAGTTGTCAAATAGGATAATAGGACTTAAGGAAATGAACAGAGAAGATCTCTTCCCTTGATCATATTTATTCTTAGAATTTCAAATTCAGTCAGACAATATCTAGCATGCGAGCAGTTTCTCTGCGCTATCTCAGTTCAGAATCAAAGCTGAATTTGAAAGATAGGGTAAAAGAGATAGTAAATGACTGCTAACTGAACATTTCTGCCAGGTGAATTTTCTAGATGTAGTTATAGTTACAAAGAACTTCCTTTAAAAGCATGTCTTCTGGGAGACATATGTAGTACATCCTGCCTGCAGGGTCATTCCATTATCTATTGTGCAATCACTGGAAGTTTTATCCCCCAGAACAGGAGTTGGAGCACAGAGTTGAAAACAGGAGGGTGCACAGGACCCCAAGGAGACAAGAAAAGGTAAGGACAAAGGGGGATCCAAACTAGGAAGTCTGGGAATCCCCTCGCCTCTTTTACCAGCCAGACTTGCATCAGCTGGCCACAGAAAGAAAAGGAACTGTGATGATAGGGAGTGTGGTTGGGACACTCATTCTGCCAGCTCGCCAACACTAACAAAGTATGGGGACTATTGTCAAGGGCCATATTGTGCCAGAGTCTTATGTTCCTGTAAAAATAAAAATAAAAACTCAGTTGCTATTACTCATCCTGATAAACCTATCACCACAACCCCCTATTAATATTTTGAGTCATCATGTTCTCTTTAGACTAGTGTTATTAATATGGCAATTTTGAAAAATAAAAACTTAAAGAGAAGGGATTGTAGAAAACCTAAATATAAAGTGAAGTGTTAAGATGTTTTATTGTTTTATTTTATCCACTTAGTTAACAATAAGGGGTGGGGAGGACAAGTTGGCTTTAAAATGCAAAAGTATAATTAAACAATAAAATTGTACATTAACAGAGCCAAAAGGTTACATTACCTTGACTCTAATGGCAGCTCCAGGTATTCGTAAGAGGCCTTCAGTTTCCAAACCTCCCTCTTCAATTTGAGAAATCAGCTATGTATAAACAGAAAAACATGCTGATTTTGATATCTGTAACAGGTACATTTTAACATCTGTTTCATATATAAATAAGTGAAAGCTGATTGCAATGACATGTACACTGGATTTTATGAGGTTTTGAATGCTAATGCACCACCACAATTCAAAACAATAAGTCCAAGAACTAGTTATAATTTAGAAAAAGTTGGCTCTGGTTTTACTTTGCAACAGAAGTGTATAATTTCGCACAACAGCTGTGGTACTCCAAACAAACAGAGAACGAAGATGTTCTTTGTTTAAAAGCAACCAAGAACATCCATTTCTTCTGTTTTTCCAGCAACATATTCTGAAATAAAATAAATTCTATGAAATTCTAGTATCTGCACAATGACATCACATTTTTAGTTTGTTCCAACAAAGAACTACTTACAATATGAAGAAAAAAAATTCGTTTGCTAATATTTATTTTTAAGTCTTTGATGATAAACTTGAATGTTCTTAAATAGGACTTTTAAATCAAACCAATGGCCAATGACTACACATAGCTTTCTCTTCTGGAACCCCAAAATAAAGTCTTTTTTGTTTTCTTTCTAAGGATGGAAGCCAGGTCCTCCCACATGCTAGGCAAGTGCTCTCTACCACTGAGTTATATATCCCTAGTCCTTTCTGACACAGGGTCTCACTGACTTGCCCAGGCTGGCCTCAAACTAGCAATTTGTTGTCTCAGATTCTAAGTAATTGGGATTGCAGGTAAACGCCTCTGCTCCCAGCCTTTATTTTTAAAACTATAAGGCAAATGGGGGAAGTTATGGTGACAAACTATTTATTGAAAGCTACAAAGAAGACAAGAGTGGTCAGTTTCTTGGTAGGGTGATCTTCCAACTGGAAAACTAGAACCCACATTTCCTGGGTAGCACACAAATTGTTGATGGAGGTATTCTGTTATTTTTAAGGAAATCGATTCCACATCCTCAATTTAAATATAATGCATTTATTAGCATCCTATAGGTTTCCCCTCCTACAACCTACCCACTTTCCCCATTAGCCTTCTCTTACTTCATCAGACAGAACTAGTCTGCCTCATGTGTAATCTCAGTATAACATCCTCAGCATATCCTAAGGCATAAAATCTTCCAGAGTACAAAAGAATGTTTTTCAGGGAAGACTCCTTTAGTCATTAACCAAGGTGCCATAAGCCACATAGACCTGTTTTTATCTTGTATATAAAAAGTGCCTCTTAAGAACCAAACTAGCTGTCATAAAAGAGCTCCTTTGACCTGAAATCAGTTCTATTAGGGTATGTGAACACTGGAAGCAATGGCAATTTTTCTTTAATGACATCACCTCTTCTATCCTTGGACTAGGTGGTGGCTAAAGGATGCTCTGATTTTTAGGGAGCTGGGTTAAGAATTAACCAAAGAATAGTCACAAAATTCTCCTAAGGATTTATTACTAGATGAAGTATCTTTGACCAGTTGAAGTAGTATGTGATTTTTTAAAAATTAAACCAGAAAACTTTTCAAAACCACATTGTTCAATGGATAGAAACTAAAAAAAAAAAGAATAAAGTATTTAAAACCAGATTTATAAATATTCAATGAATAATTTTCATTTTATTTCACCTTGTAAAATTAACAATAAAACAAAATCATGTTAGATTATAAGCAAATTAGTTTTTAGTTTCTACTAAAAGCATAGTTTCTATGCTTTCTCACTTTCATTAAATTCAAAAAAAAATGGATCATGACTTCTAAATAACTAAATGAGAGCAACATCTGAATTTTCAATAGTCTAGACTTTTTTATTATTCTCAAAAACTGAATTCTGGCATCTGACAGAATTATATATGTGTGTATACAATCTGAATTTCATATTTTCATATTTCTCACTTTGAAAATCACATTTTTTACCATCACATATTACATTATTAAAATATACTATTTTGCCTTCCTTTTAATTTTCAAGACTTAAAATAGATAGAAAATTATAATATTGATCTATATAGTGAATATGCTAGTTTTAATAATTTATCTCATGTTCTATAATTTATCAGTAATTCACAGCATTTCTCAAAATATATAGTATAGATTTATGATAACTGAAAAATGAACTCAGGCTTTTTTGACACAAAGTATGCCTAGTACGGCCTATTAGTTTGTCAGAACACTGGATCTGCTAACTAAATTATAAAGTGGACTTTTTCCATTAAATTAAAATTAACAACATTTTATTTTTCAACTCTTTATGAGAATATGGTTTAAACAAAGTGCCTCTGAGGAAAAAATAAATAAATACCAGATAACAACTCAATGGTAGTAGATAAGCTCTGCTAGTGGCCTTTTTTTTTGGGGGGGGGGGGTATATTTCCTCAAACATTAAAAGTATAATCCTCTGAAGATTGGTAATGAATCTCTTTGTAGATCAGTGGTTTCTATTTCTTTCTTTTTACAAAACAGAGGGAAGACCCAATTGAGTTGTCCAGCTGATGAATCCAAAGGCACTTCTCATGACAGACCACTGTGATTTGCTGCTTACAATTCAGAGGGGACACAAGCAGATGAGTGTTACCTACAAGCAAACTCTTCATATGAATGAAAAGCTTGGAGCTATACCACCAATACTTCATTCTAGCAGGCTGCCAGAGTCTAGAGAATGTTGAAGAGAAAATAATGAAAAGTAACTAAATAAACTTTAACAACAACGACAACAAAATACTGTCAAGAGAAATGACAAAGGGAGATTTTTCTCAAGGGACCGGATACCATGCTCAGCCTGGTGAGGAAGCATCATCGAACCTTATGAAAACCTAGGCTCACAGAACTTCCCTGGTATGATGATGTCTTTGTGTGTCCACTTGGCTACAGTATCCAGTTATTCAGTCAAACACTCATCAAGATGTTGCAGGGATAGGATTTTTTCAGATGCTATTAACATTTAAATCATAGTTTGAGTAAAGCAAATAACCCTCCAGAAGTTGGAGGGCCTTACCCAATCAATCGAAGGCCTAAAGGCAAAACCTGGGATATTCCAAAAAAGAAGTTCTGTCTCAAGACTGAAGCATGAACTCTCACCCCAGGGTCCAGACCATTTGCTCCACATCTGAGGCTTGCTAGCACCCATACCTAGCTGACAAAGTTCTCCAAAGTACTTCACTTCATATCTTTCTGCATATATCCCATTGGTTCTGTTTCTCTGCAGAGCCTTGGCTAACACACTTAGGAAGCATGCTGCTGAGATTCCCGTTCTGAGAAGCCATTTGTCTATAACAACTCACATCTTTTCTTGAGACTAAAAGAATTTGTCAGTAACCGGTATTTGTTACCCTCTTTCTATTAATCACAGGAAGCATTGACCACTATTCATACAGATACAGGTTCTGTAGGCAGTGGCTGTCAGAAGCTGATGAGTAGGATAAACCGCACAACAAAGTTCATCAGGAGAGACAGAGATACACGGGTTTGGTGTAATGGCAAACAAGAGCAATAAAGGCCACAATGCTAGTCAGACAGGGAAATGACCAATTTGGCATAGACTAAGTGCCAAGATTAAGCCTTAGGTTTGGATGAGTCTGTTGGCCTAGTCAACTGTGAAACCATTTCTCCTGTCCCTAGAGATTTCAGAAACTAATATGCCTGGACTGTTGCAAAGTATCCGTAACGTGGGTTGTCCACAACTGATCTGATCTGGCTTCTTCAGCGTGGCTTCCTAGCTTTTATCAAATGTAATCTGTGCTTCAGGAGCAATGATGGCTCAGAGGTTGGGCTGAAATTTTTTATTGCTATAGATAATCCCCTTATGAATAATTGAGTGTTGACTACCCAAGTGATTTGATAGTTTAGTAATCATTTTCTAATTCTACTTTATGGTTTCTTTGCCTACTTTGGACATAGGCACTGGTAAATTAAATTGGACATCCTCACTGTAAATAGGAAAGCTTGGGAAATACATACAGGCATGAAATATTCATGAAGATTCAATTCCCTAGAAATTTATAAGCAGTTCTCACTCCTATGTATTATAGAATTGAAATCTCAATTATACAAAGCCAGCTAATACAAGACAGGAAAATGATGCCCGGTGATCACAGTTACAGTAATAACACAGAAAGCATCACCATGAAATAAAAATTATGAGCCCTCGAAACAAATTTGCTTCCTGAATAGAAAATCCAAGTACCACAAAGTAAAAGAGACTATCAATTGAAACTATAGTATATAGTATAATAGTATGAGTACAAAAAAAAAAAAAAAAAAAAAAAAACAGGCCTACTTACTTTTTGAAAGATCAAGGGTATTCGAGTTCCAGGCACTTTTCTCTGATCTTGTTCTAACAATGTGGCCAGTGGAACACCAAAAAGACCAGAATCTGCAACAAGAAAACAAAATGTGTTTGTTTCCATCAATTGACTAATAATAATAAATACAAAAAAAAAATGTTAAGGCATAAGATTTCTGACATTGTCATTCAATCATGCAACTATTTATTGAGTACCTACTAGGAAAAGGACAAAACTTGGCCGGCCATTAGGTCAATATAAAAATTGACCTTGCCTTATGGAGAAATATAGCAGCAAACAATGTGTTAGCTTGTTGTTACTGTGACAAAATGCCTGAGACAAACAACCTAAAGGATGAAAGATTTATTTGGCTCATAGTTTCAAAATTTCAGTGCATGGTCAGCTACCATCATGGCATAAGGACAAGGTAAAACACAGCTCTCACCTTATGATGGCCAGAAAACAAAGAGTGGAATATGGGACAAGATATAGTCCCCAAGGGCAGAACCCTAAGGCACACCTCACTCCCTTCAACTAGGCCCAGCCTCTGAAATTTCCATCACATCTCAATAGTCCATTAAATTGTGAATCCATCAATGGATTAATCCATAAAGTCAGAACCCTCATGATCTATTTACTGCCCCAAAGCCCCAGCTATGAACATTGTAGCATTGGGAAACAAGTCTTGAGCTAACACATGAGCCCATAGGGGATGTTCTAGATCCAACCAGAACACTAAAGATTGCAAAAAAAAAAAAAAAAAAAAAAAAAAAAATCACTGAAATAATTAGAAAAGGGAAAACTGCTACAAAAGGAAAAACAGACTCCTGGGAGAACATATAAATATTCAAACAATTTACTAAAGTTCAATCAAATTAAAAGTTATGGCTGAAAACCAAGTATTACTCATCTCTTCTAAATTGACATTTAACATTCTACAAAACAGCTAAGTATCAATAAATGCCATTTTGAGAAATAAGCCAACTTTATGATCCTATTCTACAAATGTTTCCACTTAAAAAAAAAAAAAACAGTAGATATTTGGTATTCTTAAATTTAAATCTGTAGTTTTTTTTAAAAAAAATATAGTCAGTAATCATTCCAGAAGAAATGATAGATAATATCATTTATAATTTTTGTAAATTACTATCATATGCCTTGACTTTGGTAGGAGCAGAGTTCTTACCCAGAACCTCCACCGCATCCCCATCACTAAGTGGAGAATTACCACAGATGAGATACTTGGTTTTCAGCCATAACTTTTAATAAGTGATGAAGATTATTTTTTGCTGGATGTGGTGGCATACACCTGTAATTCCAGCAACTTAAGAGGCTAAGGCAGGAAAATCACAAATTTGAGGCCAGTCTCAGCACTTATATGAAGAGGGCTTGGATGTAGCTCAGTAGTACAGTGCTCCTGGGTTCAACTGAAACACCAAAAAGACCATAATCTGCAACAAGAATTTTTTTTTTTTTTTTAAATACTGGAATTTCTACTGTTCCATTTAAACTGTGATAGCTTTAATAAGAACAATACTTCTCCGCTAGAATGGAATCCTTAAACAAAAACAAACACAAAAATCATGAGGACTAGGTTACAGTTATTTAAATTATATTTCTATCTTTTAATTGCAGGTTTTGTGATGAGATTCTAGAAAAGCATGTGAAGTCTTCTTTCTACACAAGAGACTCATGGAAAAAAAAAAAAAAAAAAAGAGCACCTTTTAACCCAGAAATTCACCATTCCAAGCCTCAAGCTAGAAGATTCCTAGGAACTGAACATGGAATGTGGTCCACCGTGGGTCCACTATGACAGAGGACCTGAGGGAAAGACATTTCAGTCCCACAGAGAAACTGCCGCTAATATTTAAACCAGGTGACTACTTGCCTTGGCTAATGTTACCATAGCAACTCATAGTCCTCATTCATGGTGTCCCTTTAGGAGGCACCTTTCAGGTTAAACAAGAGGACAAAGAGTCCTACACAGTAAAGCTTTGTCAGTAGAGAATTATCTGGATTTCCAGACCAATAAAACCCCAGAGGAACAAAAACCAAAGATGTATTCATTCTTTATCATGCTACGAAATATAAATTCTATTTCTGTAATAGGTAAAGCAAGCTGCTTACAAAAGAAAAACTACACATATATAGGATTAGTATCATCTAGGGGTACCGTATATATGTTACAATGACATTCCCTTAATAGGATAAGAACTATTTTAAAAATGTAGTTACAACTCATAGGTAAGTGAACAAAGCGACAAAATACTAACTACCCCAGTATTTTCTAGCCAGTGATAAGTGAGAGTCATAATTTAGGACCAACCAGCTCAAAGTCATTTTTCAAGATCTGAATTTGAAAACAAATGTTTTTTTAAAAAATACACAGTTTTCAAAGGAGAAAGCATAAAGTTATGATTCTTTGATTCACAGTTTCCTTCCGTGAGAATTATTTGATTATGCCTTTATTTTCTATAGTCTCTAAGACACAGTATATTTTTATCAAGTTACTCAATTTTTGAAGGCAATGTTTTAGAATCTGAACTCCAGATGTATTTGCAGATGTTGCTTTGATACCTGCCCCCAAGAATACTGCTAAAAATCCATTTTGCTGCTTTAAAAGTCAGTCTAACTATTATTTCTATTTGAAGGTTACCTTTTGTTTTGATTTTCACAGCTTTCTGTTGTTTCAGCTCGACACCCAATACATCATAGAGAGCGGTCAGCTCAATCAGGGCTAAATGGCAAACTTTCTTCATGTCCTGGGGTGCAAGGTCACCGACCTTTGTGGTGCCTGTTTTATCTTTTGGCAATCTGAAATCCTAAAATAAATACAATTAATATAGTGAAAGCTTACAGTATCTAACCATTTTTGTAATGCAGGAAGAAAAAAAAAGCATAACTCTATAAAGAAGTCATACTCAGATTAAATGACAAGGACAGCCATGATAGAATTTTCCCTGTCAGATGCAGAGTGAGTGATCCTGTCACAAGGGGTGTGGAAGTTCCAGAATCTGACAAAGTGAATGAGATCATGTACTGGGAGGGCTCCTATCAATACTACAGGTCAAGAGAGTAAGCCCAGAAGAGAAAATGACTACCAGTTAGTGGTTCTTTAAGAACCAAAGATTAATCAAGCATATGCCTGTAATCCCCCAAAACTCGGGAGACTGAGGAAGGAAGATGGAATGTTTGAGGCCAGCCTGGGCAACTTAGTGAGATCCCGTCTCAAAAAACCAAATAAAAAGGGCTGGTGGTAGTATACTCTTGAGTTAATCCCCAGTACCACCCAAACCAAAGCAAAATTGGAAGTTGAGGGATAATCAATGGGGTGGGGTGGAAGAGGAGGAATTACATGATATGATGAGGATAAATAGGAAGAAGAGAAATAGCAGCATGAGTGTGTGCTTAGAATGTGCCAGGTACCCTTCACATACATTGTGTATCTTCTGTAAGTAAAAACATGGTAAGATTGGTAAAGGCTACAGGGCATGGGATAGCAGCTGGCATGAACTTTAAAGACAGCCTGTCAGTCATCCAGCTGCTTACCAGATATGCGATTTGGCAATTGCTTAATCTCTCTTTCTGCAAAATGGGAGGAGAGGGAAGAGAGAAAGGAGGAGGAGAAAAAGAAGGAAGCCACCTAATTTAAAGTGCTGTTGTGAGGTTTAAATGTCACTACGTCCCAACGACTTTTATGTGGTTGCTCTTATTAGTTATCATTATTACTTTCACAGCTGAATACACCAAAATGGAGAGGTGCCAGTCAGGACCACAAGGAAGTCAGTGATATTAGCTGTTTTATGCACTTCTCAAATATCATCTAGTACTCTTAATGTTAAACTCATTATATATAAGAAAACAAGCCACAAGAGGAAGAAAAAGAATTTCTTTAGCATATTTAATACATGCTGCAGTCTGCCCTGTTTGCTGACTAAACCAATGATCATTTTCTAGCAGTCTGATAAAAAATTATTTCATTAGATGACATCGTTGAGGTTTACCCTTGCCTTCTTCATTTAATTGCCAAAGATGTTCAGTTGATTCCCTTTTATTCTCTCTGCTGATTTTTGTCATTAACATCTCATGGCCTAAATATTAATATAAGCAGCAGGTTAAAGCATGGTATCATGCAGGTCCCCAATATTCTTTTCAAGAGGTTTAGAGGTCAAACTTATTAATTCAAAAATTGTCAATTCTTATAATAATTAATATTAGTTGAATAATTAATTTTAATAATAATTAAGACACTGTTTTGCCTCTCCTGCTTTCATTTTCTCCTGAGTGCAGAGAGAAATTTTCCTTTGGTAAACGATGTAGACCATTGCAACAGATAATGCAGGAGGAGCTGACCTACTAAGGCCAAATATTAGAGATGTGCTAAAATTAGAACTATGCCACACTTCTCAATTTTTAGTTCTAAAAACACAAGGCCATTTTCCATTTTCAAAAGGGCTTTTATGTTAATGGTAGCAATTACTTTAAACAGACTTTGTGTGGCACTAGGGATTAAACCTGGGGGTACTTTATCACTGAGCTACAATCCAGACTTTTTTTTTTTTTTTTTTTTTTTTTGAGACGGTCTTGCTAAGTTACCAAGACCGGTCTTGAACTTACAATCCTTTTGCCTCAGCCTCCTTAGCCACTGGGATTCCAGGTGTGTGCAAGCTACTATGTCCAGCTAATTTATTTATTATCATTATTATTGTTGTTTTTGTTTTATTATTTTGTGCCACGGATTGAACCTAGGCCTCAAGTATGCTAAGCCCATAATTTACCACTAAGTTACACACCCAGCTCCTTAATTTAAGTTTGATATAAACATCCATAGGTACAACCCACATAAACAAAACCTCTTTGAGGGCCTCAATAATTTTTAACAGTGGTGAGACCACAATTTTTGAGGGTTACACTGTCCCCTGAAATCTATAGCCAATTTCGTTCAAGCAAACTCAACTCTGAGAGCCTTAAAAAAAAAAAAAAAAATCCACTAAAAAGAGAAAAGGTATCTCTCTTAGCTTTGGGTAATCTATTTTTGTCCTATGAAAATATTGAATAAAATAAGAACAGACCTCATGGAAGATGGAGCCTAACTGAATTCCCAGCACTGATGTGGAAGGCCTCCATAGTGCTGGGCACAGTGGGTGAGTATGTGGAGCTGGGCACAGGGGGCAAATCTGTCTCCATCGCTTACTAGCTATGTGACCTCAGGCAAATACCACCACTTCTTCGCCTCAGCCTCTTTACCTGCAAGATGGAATAATGCCACGTTCCACCATATAAAGCTATGGTGAGGCACTCATGGCATATAGCAAGCACTCAAAAAGGGTTAAGTATTACCACTGTGTCTTTCTTCACAGAACTTTTTTAAATAATGTCAACGATTCATGGTTTTCCATTAATAAAAAAATGACAAGATTCATATTTACTTTTTACTACATTCTGCCAAAGTCTCAAAAGGGTAAGAATGACTATGGCGGTGTTGTAAGTATGGAAAATGAGGCCTGGTGGAAAGGGTTAAATGTGGCCACATGGTCAGTGACAAAATTACAGATGCAAATTAAGATCTCCTCAATCCCAAATTCATTAAATCCAGTCCTCCCAGCCCCATTCACCTGGCAGGCAGAGGGCAGAAAGCAGCAGGCAGGAGGAAATCTAAGTTGGCAGGTATTGATGTAGGACTGGGAGCTACATCTTAATCACCTCTTGTAACCCTGTTGTATCGTAGACCTGGCACATTTCAGGAGCCCTGCCACTGGTCTAACAAATGAAGACACTCACACTACAGAATGAAAAGCATATACTCAAACATCACACCAACGTTTTGATATTCTGATTTTGCGATTTTTACTAAGCTTTACTTTTTAAATCACACAAAACTTGTCACATTTTTCTCATGCATGGCCCTATATTTACGCTAATGACTTTGTTTTCTGAAGGGCTGAGCCAACCATATTTACCAACCATTTACACATTTTTAAAAAGTCCTAAATGTTTCATTAAAATCAGTTGTTTTTGGGCTAATAAGCCAAACACATGTAATATAATTATTGAAGTACTACCCAAGGTAAATGTTTAGAGAAACCTGAAATATTATTAGTTCAAACATTTGATTTACCTAGCAATATATGTCATGAGCTTATTTATTTATTTAAACATTGTACTTAATGAAGGAGTTAGTTCTTTACCCCAATGTTTAATTCATAGCAGCTGCTTTAAATATTTATGAAGTTTCCTGTCATTTTTGTTTAGTTAATAGACTAGATGGCTGAGTTCCTTGGTTAAGAGAAGACAGTAGAATTTCAGCAACAGAAAAGTTCTCTACCTTTGAAAAATGTGCTTAAAGCAAAGAATGAAATAAAAATTTTCAAAAAATATAAGGTCCCTGATTCCCTGTGTTTCATAAATTAGCTAGGGAGTTCTCCCTGATGCTCCCCCTCCTTTGTAGGCCTTGCCATACAAGGTAGCCTGCAGGCATTTCATCAGTAATGATGAACTTGACTTTCCTACTACTCAGCCTAGCTTCAGCTTGGAAAGGAAAGCAAGAGAAAAGTGTCAAAAGCTTAGTCACCAAAGTCAAGCCTTAGCATGCCTGTAACCTAACTGGTTTTCTCATGTGGAAAATAGGGACAATGCTTAACCTCACAAAGATCTTTTGATAGAGGAATGAAATAATTGCAGAGCATAATTCCTGATATATACAGTGTAGTAGCTAAATTGTCAAACTACAGTATCTAAAAGATTATAAAACCTGATCTTCAAAATTTAAGAGAAGAAATCTGAATCCACTGAGAGATCATAAAGAATTAAAACAAAGCCTGCTCAGTGCTTTAAGAAAAAGGAAGTGCATATGAAATGCGGTCAACAGGATAGCGCATTACATAAAGGCTATTGCTTATTTACAGACTCGGGGAAGCAAGGAGTAAAAATGGAACTTAAGGTTTGTTTCTGCTCAGACACCTGCTCCTGAGTGGTGATTATAAATATTTACTCCATCAACCACACTAAGGACTTGCAGAAACTTTACAAGATACCTAGGTCTTCTGGAAGGCATGCAGAATTTTAAAATATGGTTGTAGAAATGAATAGATGCATGTAGGTAAAAACAAAGTCAGACAAATTAGTAACATCAAATGCATGCTAATGATAGTATATCAGTAGATTTCAAGTAATTTATGTAACATAAGTTCATGGTTAGTAAAGACTTAACAAGAAGCATAGGTATAGAGGTAGGCTCTAAGGAACAGACGAAGGTTTCCTTGGCAAATATAGAACATAGAAAAAGAAATGTCATTCTTAAACCTGGGACATGACATGAACAAAAATCAATATGGTAAGTGAACACAAATTAGTTTGTAAAACAGAATAAAATGGTAGAGCAAGTCTTGTTTTGAAACTTTGGGCAGAGATTTTATTTTATTCCGTTGTTGTAGTCAACACTGTCTTCATTCTGTTTAGATCATGCTAACCTTATCTTGTATTCTTACTGATGGCAGTGTTAGCAATCGCTATTCTTCGCATTAATGTGGAATAAAGGAGATGAGTCTTTAAGTGACATTCTAAATATGTCACCTGCCATTTCCTGAGAACCACAATTCTCAGCATAAAAGATACAGATGTTGTCCTGCTGTCTGAAAAGCCTTGAAAATGAGGACCAACCCAGAGACCAAATAGGCCTTGAGTTCCAGTCATAGACAGGAAAATGTGTTTCTACTAAATGAAATCAGAGTTCTCGCTGAAAAACACAATTTTAGGTCTGGAGTACAAAAATATGCCAGATAAGCCTGGGAAACTCTGTCTAGGATCACATCAAATATGTATGGATCCATGAGTTAAGATGCTATTCTTATAAAACAAACACAAATGGTAATTGATTGCTGGGGGAAAATCCTAGGGAATCAAAAAGTTTTGAAAACTGGTAAATACATGGAGAAAGTAACCATTTCAAAAAAGTTTTTTCTTAAAAGAAACACCCAAAGTAATAAAGCAAAGACAGATGAAAATATTGGAACATCAGCATTTTCCAACCATGAATAAACTGTATTATTGACAGCAGCTGTTAATTTCACCAAAAAAAAAAAAAAAGACAACCAGATTCTGTGCGCCTGCTGAAAACAGGTAACCACATATCTGAAGTAGTCTCAACAGAGAAGTTGAACCTTAGACCGATACATCTAGAGTCAATTATAAAAACAATGGAAGATGTTAAATTGTAACATAGGGATAGGATTAGTCACAAGGAGAAATTCTCTATAACTTAACAACCAGGTGTCTTCAACAAATACATTTTGAGGGAAGGGGAGAGAGTAGGATGTATGGAAAGACAGAAAGAACAAAAGAGGACATAGAAAGGTGAGAGAGAGAAAGGAAAATAGGAGAAAGAAAGCAGAGGAAGGATGAGAGGAATAGAGGGACAGAGGGAGAAAGAGGAATATGGGGAAGAGAGAAATGAAGGGGGAGACTTAGAGTCCCAAAAGACGTCAATCAATTGCAATTTAGGACCTTGGTTCCTGGTCCTCAAACAAACTCTACAAAAAGATCAAATTTCAAATTGTTGGACTGGCTCCGTGGTAGAGAGCTTGACTATCATGTGTGAGGCACTGGGTTCAGTTCTCAGCACCACATTGAAAAATAAATAAATAAAGTCATTATGTTTAACCATGACATATTTATTTATAAAATCCAAATTATATCAAATTTCATGAACACTGTTCTAGAGATTTGAAATTAATAATCGTCAGTGTTTTTAACACATGGCAACATGAACATGTGTTTTAAAATGTTTAAATTTTATCAACACAAATATTGACAATATAATTCAGATATGGTTCACAAAATAACACAGAATAGACAACTAGATAAGGATATGGCTAGATTAGGATTGACCCTGGACCAATAAATGTTGGGGCTGGGAGATGACTAGGATTCATTTTATTCTTCCTTTTAATTGCATGTGTAAAATTTGAACAAATAACTACTTGTATACATGTATATATACTTATATACACATACACACAAAATCTATCTGCATACATACACACAGAAAGATAGATGTGCATGTGGACATATGTATTCAGTAGCAATGAGAACACTCTACACAGAGAACTGGGATTCTAAATATAATTTACCGCTAAAAGGAACCAGAGCTTTTTGAAGACATGACTACTTTCAAGTCTAAGGGGAAAAAATTACAAGGTGATCATAGAACATTTTGTCCAGAAAGTTAAGGAAACAGACAAAAATCAGAAAAATGCTCTGGGCTCTTCAAAAATGTTAAAGGAAAAAAAGGGGAAATATCTCAATTCAAGAAAACCGGAAAGATAAAACAACCAACACAAAAATATCCCTTGTTCGAATTCTAATGGGTATGCAGAAAGGGAAAGCTATAAAGGATAATCTTGTAGCAACTAGAGAAATATTAATATGACTCTATTAAATATAGCTCTCTCTTCAGTGTTCAGTTTAAGTATTGTAGCTGTTCTGTATGCCCTTGGTAATCTCAAGGTATACACAGATAAAGATACAGGAAAGGCTATATATTAATAAGGGTTGATTCTATCAATGAAGGGCAGGGCGCTGCTGTATCATGCTTTCAACTTAGCCCTGGGTTCTAAATTTTCATAAGAATCTGATAAAAATGTTTCTGTTAGTAACAACTGGACACGTGCTACTTACAGGTAATGAGGCATCATTGCTTTCACTCTTCTGAGTTTTCTCCTCTTTCTGGTTGACTGCTTGCTCAGCAAATGACACCTCCAGGTTGATGTCTGTTTCAGAGGCAGGCGTGTCCTCAGGCACAGGGAGCATTAGCTCTTTATCACCAAGGGGGGTAGATGCCTGGTCTGGGGGAGGGGAGGACCCAAATCATATACTTGCTTTTTAAATTTTTTTTTAAACTTCCAATACATTGACTACTTAAAAACCTTTGAGAACATTACTATTTTCTCCACTCAAGAATTAAATATTGGGGCTGGGCTGTGGCTCAACGGTAGAGCCCTTGCCTGGCATGTGAGAGGTGCTGGGTTCGATCCTCAGCACCACATAAAAATAAATAAAGGCATGTGCCCAACAATAACTAAAAAAAAAGAATTAAATATTTTTTTCATGGTAAAAAGTATACTCAAGGAATCCTATCAAAGGGGTCAAGGGGGACAAAAAATAGAGATAACTGGAAACTATGGTCCAATTGTGGAATATTTGAGAACATAGCTCTTAGATGGGGTCCAAATACAAAATGCAGCTGGGAGATATCAAACTCTTTAAAAAAAAAAAGTGAGAGAGAGGTAGAGAGAGAGAGAGAATTTTAATATTTATTTTTTAGTATTTGGGGGACACAACATCTTTGTATGTGGTGCTGAGGATCGAACCCAGGCCGCACGCATGCCAGGCGAGCGCACTACCGCTTGAGCCACATCCCCAGCCCCGATATCAAACTCTTGATGAAAAATCTCACAAACTTAATAGTTGCCATGTTATTTTATTCTACACTGAGGAATTAAAAGAAAAAGAAGAAGTCAGAAGAGTTGTAATCTCTTAGAATTAGCATTTAATTTCGTCACATTGCAAGAGATTCCTGGAATAAACCTGTTCCACACCCTGCTTTTTCTTTCTGGAATGTTACCTATCATGGTAGAAATTCCAAAATAAGAGCTAATGCCAAAAACTCACTGTGGCAGACAGTTACCAGGAGGTAACTGGTACAGGAATCAACAGGTTTTCAGTCTGATTTTATCAAAGAGCATAAAAGTCCCTACAACTATCTACCCTAGCTAAATAGGTTTAATCCATTTACATCAACATTTCAAGGATATATAGTGTAGCACATTTAACTTTGCTTTGGGGTTTTTGATTTTTTTGTATGTGTTTGCCGATAATCCTCCTGGAAAGAATTCACATTCAAAACATCTGAGGAAAATGCAAGCTTTCATTGTTGGTGCTGTTCTTTTTAGATATACATGGCAGGAGATTGTATTTGACATATTATACGTAGACGGAGTAGGACTTACTCTAGTTAGGATCCCATTTTTGTGGTGGAACATGATGTGGAGTCACATGGGAAAATTATGTTGGATTCATTCTACTCTTTCCTGTTCCCTTCCCTTCATTCCCCTTTGCCAATTCCAAAGAACTCCTATTTTTCCCTTCCCCCAGAAAATTCAAACTTTAAGCTTTGAAGGAAATACTTCTAAATTTGACCATTTGGTACATATTTGGTTTTAACACATCTCACATTAGAAAAACCCAGGCACCAATGATGGATTGTTGACGTTATCTTTGAAGAGGTTTGATTCATGATAAGAAGCTCTGAATTAAAAAATAACTTACATAGTTCATTTATAAGCTTATATACTAACATCCTCATATAGTGGCAGAAAAAACTGATGGAAGGCTAACTTAAAAATATGAAAATGCACGCCATATATACATACTGGTATTAAAAGTCTACTGCTAGTAAAAACATTGCATTTATACTCATTTTGAAAAAAAAATTGTTTTAATCAAAATGAAATTAAGAAATAAATATAAATATATTCTTATTCACTCCCATTATATAAGCAGAGTGGGCTCCTGTGTGGTAATGAGGGGATCTCAGCTCAGAAAGGTTCTACCCATGGCTTAATTCTCATGTTGCCATCTTGAAATCTGAATAAGCCACCTACATTTTCTGTTTGCATTGGTCCAACTGGCCCAGAGGCATCTCACAGTTAAAAAAAAAAAATAAGCATTTATCTGTGTTGATTCCAAAAATAAGAATGAATTTAAAGCTAATTAATATTATTGGTGACATCTGCTACCATCTTTGTTTTTCCAGCCTGCCTGCAATAACTTTTTTAAAATTAAAATATTTGTAAGTTTTTATGGTTTCTAAAAATAGTAACAAATGCCAAAGCCCAATTCTATTTTCCCATTGGTTTATTTGGCTTTATGTTTTACTGTGAATATGTATATTGATTTCCTAGGAAACCATTCTAAGAGAAAAAAATGATTAGCTATTTTCTTAAATTAGAAACTCCCTTTCAGCAGCTGCATATTTGTGAACAAAAATTTTAAAACTACACTTCTCAACACAATACATCCAATACAAATGGACTGTTAAACTCAAAAATAGGTAATTCTACTTAAATTAGAACCATTTAAAATATATGAATCTCCTCTAGAAACAAGGCAAAAATAAAGTATATTAAAGACTCAGTTTTAATGGTAAGTTAAGGGAGACCTTCAGGAAAATAATTATGGTGATAATAACATCAATAATTATAGGGACACTGTTACAGGAAATGGGTGGTTAATTGGATAAGAAAAGTGATAAATCTATTCTCAAAAGAGAAAATCTAAAAGAGAATGTTGAAGTAGACCTTTTGGCACTTTAAAGTTCTCAAATGTAAGAAACATAATTTCTTTAATTTATCTTCCCTGGGTTTTGAAAAGGACAATAGCACTAGGTTACAAATATTTTGCAAATCTCCCCAAAGTGTTTTAATTGTTCAAAATATTCAGAAATATCTTATTTTAAAAAGACTCTTCTTCCATGGAAATTTAAAAAAAAAGAAGAAAGTATACATAATAATATGAAAGTTTTTTTTAAAAATTAGAAATGTAATTCCCAAATAAACAATCACTGCCCTTTCATAGAGTTGTCCAGTTTGGTTAAAAGTTTAGGTGAATACTTAGTGATGGATTGATTTGAAATGTGAAAACCCTTGCAATCTTCATATTGACAACTTTTTAATTTGCAATAAGTATCACAGATTGAACATGTCGGAAAACCCAAGTGTAGGGAAAATACTTAAAATAGACTGTCACCCATGCCTTCATATCTTAACCAGAAATAGCCCTACTTTGGAACCCCAGCCACAATTTCCATGCACATCATTCTGAACCTTCTGCTGTTTACACAACACTCCTGGCTCCCTGGCTACTGCCCAGAATAGGTGTGGTGATCACCACTTGGTGCCATGGACAGGGGTGCACAGGTTCTGCTGTTCTTATTGGACACTCAATGCCCACTGCTTAGCATTCCAATGAAAGCACATGTAAACCAGGCAGCATGACTGAGTCCTGTTGCCCTTGCCTGCTGCTGTTTAGGCTGGAAAGTGCTTATATAACAAACTTGTCTTCCAGAACTTTTGTTGATATAGCCTACATTATGATCTCTGACAATGGAGAAAAACACAAAGCAAGGACAATATTGTCCTCAGTATCTGTTAAACAACTGCCAGTCACTCTTCCCCAAGGCCCAAAGCACACTGACACTGGCACAAAGGTTTGTCTCTCCAGAAGACTTGGCCTTCCTGCAAGCCAGAGATGCCTATGCTCGCTAGCTTGTCATTTTGGTGTTTGCTGATACACAGACTTGAGGAAACACTAGGAATTTCATTCTGAAATAGCATATAGCACTACCAAAAAAAAAAAAAAAAAAAAAAAAAAGCAAAACCCATCACAGAATAGCGAGAAAAAGCAAGTGCACCCCCTCCCCCCCCCCCCCCCCCCCGCCACTAAAGGGGATTGAACTCAGTGGTGCTTTACCATTGAGCTATATACCCTAGCACTTTGTACAATTTTATTCTGAAACA
Source organism: Marmota monax (assembly GCF_021218885.2). Lineage (NCBI taxonomy): Eukaryota > Metazoa > Chordata > Mammalia > Rodentia > Sciuridae > Marmota > Marmota monax. The sequence continues at coordinate 2,012,624 of NW_026691988.1, forward strand.
TGGTCTCCCTAAATTTCCAAGACTGGCTTAGAACTTGGAGTCATCTTTCTTCAGCGTTCCATGTAGTTGGGATCACAGGCATATGCCACCATACCTGATGGAGCATGGGTTTTTATAGCTACAAATATGTGTGTATGTGTGTGTACACAGACCTACACACCAGCACATGTGTGCATTTTTTTAAGGTAGGGGTGCAGGAGAAAAGTTTTGAAAAAACATATGAAAGAAAATGATGCTGGATGCTCACTGTAAAATGTCTCATACAATGTAAGCCTAATGCATGATTTTTGATACCTGGTCTCACTTACTGAGGCCTGCCTCAACATTGCAATAATCCTGCTTCGGCCTCCTGAGTAGCTAGGATGACAGCATGTGCCACCATGCCTGGCCTAATGCAGGATGTTTTGTGGGAAGATTAGGAACACTTCCTAGTACTAGGTTTACCTGATACCCAGTCCCCATCTCCAACAACTATTAACTGCAACACTATTAACAGTGTGAATGTCCCAGATGCTAAGACTGGAGAAAATGAAGTTTACCTTTGTGATAACAATTAAGAACTATATTTTTAAGCTTAAACCTATGACCTTAATTTAGAACACATTTCTTTTTTTGTAAACAAATGAAATAACTACGTTTTTTTTCTTGATAAATTCTAACGAAGCCTTAATATTTTTTTCCATGCTTTGAATATTCAGATATGAGTTGAAAGTTCAAAGAGAAAAAGTATAAAAAAGAGAATTATAATCAATTAATCAACTAATATTTTTAAGTTTCTTTACATTTTCTGAAAATTAAACCATTTGAGAACAAATTTATTGGTTCTGACTTTCTAACTGTATGGCCTTGAGAAAGGGAATTCACAACTCTAAACTCATTTTTCATTTGAGAAAACTGAGTTTAAGAGCAGTGCCTACCACCAAGTTTTTGCTCTCTTGTTTTTCTTTTTGTTGTTGTTGTTGTTGTTGTTGTTGTTTTTGGAAGGTACTAGGGAGTGAATCCAGGGGCATTCTACACTGAACTACATCTTTAGCTCCTTTACTAATTTTATTTTGACACGGAGTCTCTTTAAGCTGTGGAGTCTGTCCTCAAACTTGCAATGTTCCTGCCTCAGCCTCCAGAGCAGCTGGGATTACAGACATGCACCAAGGTACCTGACCACAGAGTTCTTGAGTATATTAAATGAGGTAAACATCTCTGTGCATGCTAACTGTTCAGGTACATAAACATATGAATGTAGAATCAGATTGGGATATACGTTAAAAAAAAAAAGCAACAACAGCCAACTATATGCTCAACTTCATATAATTATCAACCTGGAACCTAACACTAGTAATAGAATTTGCTTACTAGAATTGAAGGCAAATGTTTTAAAAGGTTGTAACTGTTTATTATCCCAATTAAAAGGAAAAAAAAAAAGAGAACAGGTCCAACATACCATCTTTTCCTTGGTATTTGTTTTCATTTGTTCTGACTGACTGCGATTCAGTGCCATCTGGAGCCTAAACATAGAAAACGAGCCATTTAGTCATCTCCAACTCACAACCAGAGAAAATGGGATTGTAAATAATTCTGCTACTAACCTTTAGAATGCAAGAAATGTGCACAGACTTATAACAGTCACCATGGGTGGGGGGGACACTATGGTCATGATCAACAGGCAATCTTCCAATAAATACATGATTTCCCCCCAATTGTAGGCTGCAATAGTAAGTCCTCTGGGGAATATGGATAATGTCAAGGATCCCTGCTGTCAAATCATCACTATCCAGTTGGATATCCACTGTCCAGACAAACCTGCTAATAATATCTATCAAGTGATGAGTAGAGAAACAAATGTAGCCAATACATACAAGGGAATATTATTTGGCAATGAAAAGAATAAAGTATTGATGCACATTTCAACATGGATGAACCTTGGAAACCTTTTGCTAATTGAAAGGAACCAGTCACAAAAGCCCATACATTTTATGATCCCATTTGTGTGCAATGTCCAGAATGAACAAACCAGAGAGATGGAAAGTTGACAAGTACTTGCCCAAGATAGGGAAGGGGACATGAAGAATGAGTGCTAATGGGCATGAACTTTCTTTTAGAGATGATGAAAATGTACTACAGTCGATTGTGGCAATGGTAAAAAAAAAATCTGTGAATATACTAAAAATCATTGAATTGTACACTTTAATTGGGTGAATTATATGACAGGTGAATTATCTCTCCATAATGCAAAAAAACGAAATGGAAGTAAAATAGAAAAAAATTTTAAAGTAACAAATGTGAGATAAATTAAAATCAAGTTACCAAGTCGGCAAAAAAGAGCTAAAATGGAACTCTTTCTGTCCAGGGGTTGGTGCTGTGACCCCCGAGTAATGAGCCCTCCAAAGCTGATGGACAAGGTCAATCAGGGTTGGTCTGCTCACCAGTCAGAGTGGTAAACAGTACTTATTCCTTTCCAGTAAGCTGAGAAGGATCTCAGAGATGAGGAAGGGGAATCTGGATCAAACATACAAAAGGGCCTGTTTGAATGAATTATTTTTAAAATGATCCTTCTATTGGATTGTATCTCTATAGTAGCCATAGTAGTCCCCGCACCACAGTGTTTCACCTCAAGTTATCATAGCAACAGAGAACTCCCCCTCCTCATGCCTTAAAAAAAATAATAATAAAAATACCAGGGCAGGTACATATATGCCATTGGTATATTACTAAGAGACCCGAACATCCAGGACAGAGATGGTGCCTCCCACATCACAGGGGCACATGGCACCACGTTAGTTAGCTGTAGGTCAGGGCAATAGCATTCTCTTTCCCTCCACCCCTGAGCCAGCAGAGGGCAGGCCCTCCATGACCGTGAACATAACAAGTGATTCTAATCTTGCACGTGAACGTATATTTTGGAGTATGTGGTTGGAATTGTTTTCCTCAACAATTGAAGATGGCAGTACAGATGGAATTCATTTCTATATTATATTTCCTAGTGTCAGCAAGGGCTTCATGAGAAAGCATTTAAACTGGAGAGCTGAATATGCACTGACTGAAGAAGAGAAGAACTGCAAGTGGAGACAGCTGGTCCGTGTTTGCTGGAGGGATGCAGAGCACATTTCTAATGGGTTGTGGTGTTCAATTAAATGGATGCCTTGTAAGCGGGTATATATTATTTCAATTTGCTTGTAATATTTCTCTTAATGAGTCCATCAGATGATACAATCCACCAATTACCTGGCATTCAAAACCATGTGGTTTAGACATTACCAGGAATTTGCTGAAAAATGCTGCTTTCTAAAATCAAGTAGCAACGTCTTCTTGGAGACTGGCAGGAATCCCACAGTATGTATTTTGCTTAGGTTCAGCTCTCGGCTCCCTCTCCCTTTTCACTTCCTCTTAGTTCCCTTAGGAGGGTCCTTTGATTGGGAAGGAAATTTCATAATACTATATTTCCTTGCCATTCATTATTATACAGCTGAAACCAAGTCCAGTCCTTAAGTACTAGTGGATGTCCCAAATCACCATTGGCTGGTAAAAGGTGCTTAACACACATAAGTTCCTGGAGTATTCAAGTGACCCCAGAATTCCTACAAATGACTGGTTTTGATCCATAATTGACCATGCAAATAGAGTAGCAATCTGTAGCTAGAAAGGATTTCTTGGAAGAATGAAAACAAAACAAAACAAAAATTTACATGCCAGAAAGATACCTTAAACATGAACCCTTCCACTCCATTTGTTATGGAAAAAAAAAATATATCATAAAAGTTTTCCAGGCATGGTGGTGCATGCCTGTAATCCCAACCACTAGGGACACTGAGGCAGGAGGATCACAAGTTTAAAGCCAGCCTCAGCAACTTAGCAAGGCCCTAAGCAACTTAGCAAGATCCTATCTCAAAATAAAATAGAAAACCAGCTGGGGATATGGCCCAATGGCTAAGGAGTCTTGGGTTCAATCCCCAGTACAAAAAAACAATCACAAAATTTTCATTACCCCTCATTTATAGTATAAATAGAAACTTATATTCAGAATGCTTAATATCAGAATCATGTCTGGAAATGAAAGTTTAGCAGAACAGAGAATGGTTAAAAGCATATACTTCAGAGTCAGACAAATTTGGATTTAGTATGTATAGGCCATTGAGAAAGTCACTTAAAGTCTATGAGCCTCAGCCATAGAACGGAAATGATAATACTTCACAGACAGCTGTAAGGATTAAATGAGATAAAGCAGGTAGAGCAATTAGCACAGTTCAACCATGGTGGCAGCAACTGTTATTGTTACTGTTATCATTACAGTCCTTGTTCCAGAATCCATTTGTATCCCCCACCAACCACTTTACTAGGTCTCCTAGGCTACTGGGGCCAGAATGTAAATCTACCATGACCCAGGAACACCACTGAGTTCAGTAGACTTTTTTTTTTTTTGGGGGGGGGGCGGGGGGGTAGTGAGACTTTCCTGATAAAAGAGAGAATAGTAATTTACATTCTGTGCTAGCTCCTGGCTTCTTTCTGGATGAATAATAAGGAACCTGCCAACTAGCTACATTGTTTATACTGTTCTGGGCCACATAGGTCTGGTCCTTTTACTATACATACCTTCTCTCATGTTTCTTCATTCATCACCTCTCCAGTCACTATTAGACTTCAACATCTTCCATCAAAAATTTCTCATGTGCATTAAACAGAGACATGAGGTGGGAGGGAAACGGAGAGAAAAGGGAAATTGCATGGAAATGGAAGGAGACCCTCATTGTTATACAAAATTACATATAAGAGGTTGTGAGGGGAATGGGAAAAAAAAAACAAGGAGAGAAATGAATTACAGTAGATTGGGTAGAGAGAGAAGATGGGAGGGGAGGGGAGGGGGGGATAGTAGAGGATAGGAAAGGTAGCAGAATACAACAGTTACTAATATGGCATTATGTAAAAATGTGGATGTGTAACCGATGTGATTCTGCAATCTGTATACGGGGTAAAAATGGGAGTTCATAACCCACTTGAATCTAATGTATGAAATATGATATGTCAAGAGCTTTGTAATGTTTTGAACAACCAATAAAAAAAAAATTCTCATGTGCTAGGTTTGGTGCTAAGTGCTAGCTATAAAAGGGGTATTGCTTCACATCTCAGGATCCCTACTTTGTAATTCAGCTGCCATTAGGTCCCTCATATCTCACCTCTGTCCATCCCTAAGTGAGTCTGAAAACACAAGTTTTCCTGCAGGCACTAACAGATAAGGCAGACTCCTCCACCTTCTGCTTTTCTATTGGCAATGACAAAAGGTCTGTTTGCCCAGGAAGCCTGTCCAGCCACTTCTTGTGGCTCCAAGGACATCATCTCCCCCAAGAGGATTATCACACTGAATTTTAGTTTGCTTAGCTTTTTACGCCATCGGTGTGACTTCTAGAAGGCAGAGTACAGGCACTTTTGTTCACTGCCTGGATGGAGCTTTGGTGCCTGGTTTACAAGAAGTGCTCATTAAGTCTATAGGCTTTGAATTAAACTGGACTGATCCAAGTGAGACCAAGAACATAATCTTTTCATTAATATCAAAAAAGAAAACTTACTTTTTCTTTTGACTCTCTCTGTTGAGTAAATATGTCTCTGACGTCAGGAATATGGTACTGTTTGTTTTTCTTCCTCAAAGTTTGGGAGACCGTCTCTACCCGTTTTTGAACAGCTGCTGCCTGGGTCCGGGTCAGTGTGGATAAAAACACCATGCTCTCTTGGGGGTCCTCAGCAGAGTCTCCAAACAGGTTAGACAGACCAGCCTCTTTGAGCCACTCTTCTTCCAATTCTCCCTCTAAGACAGTGGGGGAAACCAGGTGTTATATCACAATTTATAAGAAATTCCATATTTTTAAGCTGCTAAAAATTCCTGCTGAAACTTTTCTATTGTAACCCAACTGCAGTGCTAAGAATCATTAGCTGAAACTTGGACAACTGCCATCCACTCTGGCCACAGCGATATCAAATTTTAGGTCGATTTCCTATATACTCAATTAAAAAAATTTTAATGACTTCACATGTAATTAACCTCTACAACTTCCCTGCAGATGAACTAGAGAGAATGATACTGTTCCCCTTCCAGAGATGAGTAAGCAAGAAAAAGATAACTTACTTCCATCAAATTACAGAGGGAAGTCAGTGCTGGGGATATACATTCAAGCCCGGTTTCTTGGCTTAGATTCAGCATATCATGGACAGCAAAGCTAATTTATGTAATGGCTTGCTTTTTTTCTGTTCACTGTAGCTGACGAGGGAATGTGGGAAAATAGTACAAAGCATCTGGACATTGGGAACTATTCAATTTCAAATTAATGTTTCTAATCCCAAGTCAGCACATCAGATTAGGTTGCTTTTTATAATTTTTCAAAAAAAGACACTATTTTTAAACAAAGAAGAATTTATATAAGAAACTAATAACTGAATCAATTCAAAATACCAAAAGCAGGAAGTAAACTAAATTCTATCAGCCCTTCACATCTGCAGACACTGTATCTGATGATTCAATCCACCTCATGTTGGAAATATTTTATAAACATTCCATCTGCACTGAACTTGCACACACACTTTTCTTGTCATTATTCCCTGAACAATAGAGTATTAACAATTATTTATATTGCATTTACATTGTGTTATGTATTATAAGTAGTCTAGAAATGACTTCAAACATACAGGAGAATACACATAGGTTATAAGCCAATGCTAATAATCATCTTATGTAAGGGACTTGGCATTTGTGGAGTTTGGTGTTCAGAGATTCCATGTCTGTAACCAATCCTCCATAGATACTAAGGGATGACTTTATTGTTGACAATCTAATACAGATAAACAAAAGGACTTCATGGTATAGTGGCACACCCCTGTAATCCCAGCTATGCAGGAGGCTGAGACAGGAGGATTCCAAGTTCTAGCCAGCCTCAGCAACTTTTGTCATCTGTAAAATAAATGACAGCCATCTCAGCCACCTCATAACCAAATGAGGAACACTGCAAAGCACTATTGCATTGTAGCCTGTATCACCCGAGAGCACTGACTGGCACTGTCTATCCTTCTATACTACATACCCTCTTTGAGGGCAGAAATCAAGTATTCATTACCCTGACTTCAAGAAACATAATGAAGTACAAGGCACTGTGTCTGTTCCACATTAAAAACTATTTAATGACATAAAGTCAACCATTATTACTAATTCTGTTATGGTAAAATTTGTCACAGATGTATAAAACCAAATTGCTAGGGAAAAAAACAGACATTGCCCTGACAAGGAAACCATGATTAATATACAATATAATTTATTCCATTAAGAAGCAGAGATAGACAGGGCATAGTGGCACACACCTGTAATCCCAGTAACTCAGGAGGCTGAGGCAGGGAGATCACAAGTTTGAGGCCAACCTTGGCAACTTAACAAAACCCTTGTCCCCCTCCCCCCCCAAAAAAAATACAAAGGGTCTGAGAGTTAGGGGATATAGCTCAGTGCCCCTGCATTTAATCCTCAGTACTTAAAAAAGAGGGGGAGGGAGTAAAACTCAAATAATTTAAAGTCTAAAGAAGAGTATGAACATGTAGAACCATCCCCAATCTTCCTTTATTGTTTTGATAGTAAGGATTGAACCCTTGAACCCAGGATGCTTTACTACTGTGCTGTATCCCACAGAGTTTTGCTAAGGTTGTGGAGTGTCTCACTAAATTGCTGAGGCTGGCCTCTTACAATCTCTTGCCTCAGCCTCCTGAGTTGCTGGGATCACAGCCATGTTCCAATCTTCTTGGAACAAATGACAAGATAATGTATGAATCAAATTTAACTTTGGATAACTATTAAACAACTGATGGTACCTGTGGATCTGGCCTCAATACCATTTTCTCTAGCATATTTCCTCCTTATTCAATAAACCACCTGTGTGCTGCTTCCATATTGAATTATTGAGACAGAAAGGCTGAGGAACAATATTAATTGTCACAAAGAAGTATGGCTTTATTGGTAATATATTTGGGAAAGAAAAAAAATAAATGAGAAACCAAAGAGTGAGTTGCTTATAGTTTTCTTTTACAAATTAAGAAATATTAATTTTTTTTTAAAAAGCCCCAATTTAAAAAAAATTGTCAGATTTTCTAAGAAATGTTGCAGCAAGGAAGAAAAATCTTATATAGACTTTACTGTGCAACTTAATCCTAAGTCACTTAGTTAGAAGGAAATCTCTCATTAGTGAATGAAGAGGCACTGACTGGCTTTTACCTTTTTGATATATCAACTGATACACCAAAATATATTACAAATTTATGGATTACATAGAAAGAAAGCTAATACAATAAATAGAAGTCAAAATTGGGTATTAAAAACTTGGTGACTGTTTAAATTTAAGAGGTTAAAGAAATGGTGTGAAATTGAAGGAAAAAAAATAAGTATTACATGTTTCTCCCAGAAATATCAAGTTCATTAGTGAAGAGTGTGGAAAATCTGGCTGGGAAGAGACTTGAGAAAAATTACGGGCCAACAAAAGAAATAAGCAACTATGGGAAGATAAAAATGGTGAAGCCATCTTCCACGTCTAAATCTGTATCCGTAGATTAGCAGGCTAAACCTGTGGCACTGCATCCAGTCGGTCATGCTGTACTTTGGATAACAAAAATGACCAAAATTATAGGTCTGAAAAAATCACTTAAGGGTTCTTTTCATAAAATTTCCTTGCAAAAGCTACATGGCTAGAAACAAGGTAAGTGTCCTCAAACATATGACAGGCTACCATGTAAAAGTAGAATGAATGTGTTCTGTTCTTCCGAAAGGCAGAAAAAAATACAGCAGTACAAGTTAGAAGAGAGCAGGCTATATAAAGATGAAAACAAATCATGCATACTAACAACTGGAAAAACAGTAACACTGCAAAGTCACAAGCTTTCCATCACCATCTACACTTCCTAGAGACCAAAGAACCATGAAGCTGGCATATTACAGAAAGAACTCAGTTTCAAAAAAAAAAAAAAAAAAAAAAAAAATCAAACCTAACCCTAAAAGTCTGTATGCTACAGTCAGTTCAGCCACCAAGAACCCAGCCATAGCAACAATTAAGTGAATTTGCTCATGCCACTTGTATCTGGCAGCTACACCCATAAACCTGCTACAAACAAGTAATTATCAAGTTGAAAGACAACTAACAATTTCATTTTCTGGTTGTTCTACTCTGCCTTTCCACACATGGATTTTCTATGAATAACCAATAAGAATTTTATTTATTTGTTACCATCAGGTTCTTTGACAACCACCACCTCTTGATTGTCTTGTCTGTTTTCATGAGATCTCTTGATATTTTCCAGTTCTATCCAATAGTCCTCCATAGATAGTTCGTCCAAGGAATCCTGGGAACTTGATCGATCAAATGGAGGCTTCTCCGTAATTTTAGTGGTGGTGTCCTGGTTCATGGTATACTGGCCATATCTCCGACTATAAGTTTAAAAAAAAAAAAAAAAAGGTTCCTTTTAGTAAATGAGGGAATGTAACAATTTTCAAAATATCAGTGCTGAGCTGGAAAATTTGAAAACTTCTAAAGTTGTCCTTTATAAAGCAAAGGAGATAACATATTTTGAAACTGTTTACCTTTGGCTGCTATTGATTATAAGATGCTCCCAGAATGAAGAGTTTCACACTTTCCAAAACAGTACTATGAGGGACAAAGAGTGGCAGGGTGAATTACCTGCCCTTTTTACATTATTACTTAAATTATCTTAAGACTCATTGTAATTTGAAACTTTGTTTTTTAAAAAATAGGATGAATTTTGATTGCAGGCTATAAATAAATAAAATTGGAAATTTTATGTGCTATTTATCACATTTATAAAACAGCTCTTATATAGCAAATATATGCAACCAATGAATACAGTACTATTTAAATTTCCATTTTATTTTTGGAACAAATATAAATAGGGTGATATATTAGTTTGCTGTTATACTCTACTGCAGAAAGCAACTTTAAATCTTTGCTGTAAGTGTACCCATGACATACACATATTAATTTTAAAATGTGTTTAAAAACTCTTTAATTAGCAATTCTGAAGAGTTTGGAATTACCCTGAGCATTGATTTTTTTTAGATACAATCCATAAAGAAAAGGATAAATTGAATGAGAGCATTTTCATGACTTCAAGTAAACTGTATTCTTCCTTTATAATTCAATCATAGAAATAGATGAGAGGTGAATTAAAGGACCTTATATGATAGAAATTTGAAATTTTGATTATTTAAATATAGAGAAAATAGCACCTAATTACCTAAAAGAGGAAAATTTTCAGCTATGGTATCTCCCTTTATATTCGATATTTTTCTTTTAAAAGTACAATATGAATAGGGACAGGTGGTGAAAAATGTTTTTTTAAGATTTTAATTTCAAATTGCCCTTTTATTTCCCAAGGACTTTTAGGAAGTAATACTTGTTAGATTGGTTTTACCTCCTGTATATATTGAAAGTCAAAAGAAATGAATCTAAAATTATTTAATAATGTGTGAACATTCTTAAATTTCAACTGGCCTTTCCCACAATTATTTAAAATAGTAGGACTTTAACACTACGTGAGGTAGAGTGTCACTAAATTCTGGGTTAACCTATCTAGAAGTTTAATTCCAACTCGTTTGTTAGAAAAAGTTAAAGACCTTAATTGTCTATTGCTACAAATAAATGTAGCACAACTCAGTAGTTAGCAGTACCATGCTCATAGGTCAGTTTTATTAATAACCTTAAAGATGGATCTTTATGCCTTAAGTACTTTATTAATGCAGATTTCATGAATGAATACTCACTCACTATAATCACTCCCTGGTAGCAATCTTGGATGGTGATGGGTGAACATCAGGACTAGGGCCAACAATAAGAAGTCTGGACAAGTTTGTGAATTTCTTTCCTCAGTTCTCTATTGTCCATTGTTTGCCTCTTCCATCCCTTAATTCAAGGGATACTTCCTCCCTCCCTGGCCTCCAGCATCCTGTTTACATCACTGTATCCCATCCTGGTCCCCAGGCCTGGCCCAATGGTCACTGTATAATTTATTTTATTTTATTTTATTTTGGTACTAGGGAGTGAATCCAGGGGCCCTTAACCAGTGAGCCACACCCCCAGCACTTCTTGTGTTTTATTTAGAGACAGGGTCTAACTGAGTTACTTAGGGCCTCTCTAAGTTGCTAAGACTGGCTTTGAACTTACAATCCTCTGCCTTAGCCTCCCCAGCCATTGGGATTACAGGTATGGGCCACCACACCCAGCATGACTAATACTTTTATTACAGGGTTTTCAATCCTGAATCAAATTAAAATGTGAATAAGAAAGTTACCCTCTCTTAAAAATGACTTGTTTTTCCCCCAGTATCAGCAGCTCAATTTATCTGTGGTTCACAGTCTTTAATCCTGCCTTACCAGGATAACTACAGCTAATTTGTACAATGCCTGTCAAATTCATTTTGTTTTCTGTTTTGTCAAATATACATGCCCTGTCCTTGTTTTTATTTTATCTCACATGATAATGCAAGACTGGCTACCTTATTCCTATTCCCTACTTGTACCCACTGCAGCTCTCACAAGAGACCAAAATAAGCATTGTGAACTATGTGAAATATAATGACTAATGCCAAATAATTTGGTTTATCTGCTCACAGGAAAGAGGTACAGTTCAGCTAGAAGTACATTAAGCTTTTCATTGCTGAAGGAATGTGTTTATTCTGGCAAGAATTTTCCAGTAAATTTCCATTAAGATAGCAATATGCAGAAAAATGAAGGAACGCTGAGTAACAGCATTGTTACATAAATATACCTTCTCTATGGACTCTGCTTTCAAAACATGCATAAAGCAAAAGTCTTACAGCTCAGTACTGATGAATTGACTCAGTATTTTGACTTTAGATTCAGAAGCCAAATAGGTGTGTAATAACCTAAAAATACTGAGTCATAGATTTTTTTTTTCTTCTTTCCATCTCCCCCATTTGCATCCCTGGTAAATATTCCAGGGGCACATTTTCAATTTTATATATTAGGAGATGAAAAGTATTCAGGAATGGGATTACTCTCCTTGCTCAACCTAACATGTATTTTTAAATTACTCTCAAAATGCAAGTAAATATTCTTTCAATTTACATCAATTAACATTCAGAACCACTTTTTCTCTTCTTAAAATATACTTTTGGTACTACAGCAGTGGCTTAAAGTCTGGACCCTTCTTACTGTCCTGGTAAGTGGCCAATTAACTGATTTCCTCTTTTCTGTTTTTTAAGAATATGCTATTTGATACCATGCTCATTCTGAAAATTGGGTTCAAAAACATAAAGCAACATCTGCTAGATGTAATGAAGTACAGAGCAGAAGTATTTCCAAAAGATCCAAGCCAACACATAGTGCTGAAATCAAAGCAGCATAGTTTATACCACAGACAACTACAAATTACCCACCTGACCTGCTGGCAAGCGACTGTTCCAAGACCCTTCCCACCCCTTCCCTAATCCTGTGCACTGACTGTCCCATGGCCATGCTTCAAGAACCTGTGCATTTCCTGCCTTCTGCAACTACAATGACAGAACTGGACCTGTCTTATGAAAGAGGCTGCCATGTTGCTCTACTAAGAGCTGCTTCCAGACTGCCTGTGTGAGTCACTCTTTTCCCAACACACTGTCACTCTGCCTTTTTGTGGGCATGAATATCACCAGCTTCCTGGAATGGTTTGTTTTCAACTTGCCAGCATGTCCTCCATGACATATTTATTTTTAAAAATTAAGGCTCTGTTTTGTTGTGATTTTGTTGGGGGGCGGGTGGTAGGTTTGCATTACTGGGGATTGAACCCAGGGATGCTCTACCACTGAGTTACATTCCTAACCCTTTCTAGTTTCAATTTTGAGACAGGGTCTCGCTAAGTTGCTGAGGCTGCCCTCAAACTTGCATCCTCTGGCCTCAGCCTCTTCAGTCACTGCGATTACAGGCAGGCAGGATCATGCCCAGCTTGTTTTGTTGTATTTTCCCCCAGGCATAGGTTATATCATTTTCCTAAGATAATTTTTTCTAGCCGGTCAAGAATTTCAAAGGTATTGGTGTTTATTTTTATGGAGAATATGAAACTGGTCTGACATCATTTGTCCTCCACAAGGAGGTTGGGTAGCTATCTCTTACAACATGGTCTATTGGAAGATCACAATCTGGCTGATGATTCATCCTGATACCTGATGTAGTCAGTAAAGAAATGGAAAAATATGAAACCAGGAGACCTAAGAACCAAATGATTCCAGCTCTGTTTGACCATCTCTATAATCTATGGTAGTTCACAACTTCTCCACTCCCCAATTTTCTATGAAATGGGAAGAGTAACAATAGCCTTGAGGGTGGAGGCCAAGCAGGAGGCCCTAGGTTCAATTTCCAGTGCGTGTGAGTATGCACATATATATCCTCAATTCCTACTGACTTACCCTGAGAAGGTCATGAAGGATAGTATCTCCGCTAACCCAAGTACCACTAACTATACATAACTGATCCCAGAGTTTTGTTGTTTTTGTTTTGGATTTTTTTTTGTTGGGGGGGCGGGGCAGGGGGATGCATACCAGTCCTTGAACTCAGGGCCTCATACATGGTAAGCACACAGTCACTAAGCTACAGCCACAGCCTGTAATGCTCCCCCGAGACAGACAGACAGACACACACACACACACACACACACACACACACAGTGTACTGAGGTCACCTTTGCCCTCTTCTAAGGTTCAGAGAGATCATTTATCCTCTAGGACTGTTCTCGGACTTTTTGATCTCAGAATCCCTTTCTACACTCAAAACTTTTCAAGAACCTTCCAAGACCTTTTGTTTGTAGGCTGTATCTGTTGATGTTTACAGCATTAGATAATAAAACTGAAAAAAATATTTCAATACTACTGGTTTGATAATAAACATCTTAACATGAACAACTTTTTTTTCAAAAAAAAAACAAAAAAAAACAACTGTTAAGATTTAGATGTGGTGTCCCCCAAAAGCTCATGTGTGAGACAATGCAAGAAGGTTCCGAGGAGAAATGAATGGGTTGTTAAGAGTCTTAACCCAATCAGTGAATTAATCCCCCGATAGGGATTAACTGAGTGGTAACTGAAGTGGTATAGAGTGTGAGTGGAAGAGGTAGAAGTTGGGGTGTGGCTTTGGGGTATATATTTGTATCTGGCCAGTGGTCTCTCTCTGCTTCCTGATTATCATGTGAGCGGCTGCTCTCTGCCAAATACTTCTGACATGATGTCCCATGTCACCTCAAGCCCCAAGGAATTGAGCCTGCTGTCTATGGATTGAGACCTCTGAAACCATGAGCCCCTAAATACACCTTTCCTCTTCTACAGTTGTTTTGGTTGGGTCCTGTTAGTCACAGCAGTGAAAAAGCTGATGAAAACACTGTATTTTCCAAACAAAACATAGATGAATAGCATTGCTTTAAATTTTGAAACTGTCTTTAAGGTCCAGCTTAATAGAAGGCATCTGGACTCTCACATCTGCTTCTGTGTTCAATCACACGTAGAACTGCACCTCACAGGGCCTCTGGGATCCTGCTCTCTATTCTCATGAGAGAACAACAGTGAAAATGGCAAATAATGTTTTAATCAACAATTTTGATCTCCCAGACCACTTAAAAAGTTCTGAGACACCCAGATGTCCTGTACCATACTTTGAAAAGTAAGTATGGTATCTTACAGAAGTAAGCTTCTGTAAGATTTCTCAAGAACATTATTTAATGGATGTTGAGAAGGCACTTTTAACTCTGTGCACAGTGCCCCAGAAAGCTCTCCTGAAAGAAACAGGCATGCTTTCCTGGTGACTCTTGACCTAGTTCTTTGTTTATTTTAGTTTAGTTTTTCAGGCTTTCATAAAAACTGGGACTCATTCCAATGATATATCCATGCTGCATTTATACTATAATGACAAAAAATAAATAAATAAAAACGTTATTTCGAAAGCTCCGCCTGGCCAATGTTTGTAATCGTTTGCTTGTGTCCACCAGGCATAAAGGGGAGCACTTCCCCACTCTGGCCAGTGTGTTTCAAGGTGAACATTCCCTTAACCCTCCCTTGACATCCATGTCCTCTGCCTAAAACCACCTTCAGGCAGATTTATATGTAAATAGAACGTGTCTTTGAATTCACACTTAATCATCTAGTTCAATTTCCACTTTGGGTACCCTACCCTGTTGGTGTTCAAAAAACAATACCCGAAAGTATGGTTTCTTTAGCATGCCAAGCACTTTTGAATTAAAGTAAATCAGAAGGATTTAGAAGCTGCCTCTGGAGCAAGAGATTTTTAAACTTTTGTTTCTTTTCCCTTCAAAGCCAGAGGGACTCTCTGAAGTTCCTTTATCTAACCCAAGTTTCCTTATGTGACTTCTTTCAAAAGATGGGCAACTATGTTAGGCCCCCTTCCTAGGAATCTAATCAAATTACCAGGGAAGAGTAACTAAAGGAGAGGACTGAAGTCCTCTCTATCCTCAACAGACTTTCCATGTCCAAGGGCAGGTTGGAGAGCTTACCTGGGAGACTTAACCTGCATGAGACAACTTTATTCACAATGAAGTTCTGCCCCTTTCCTAACTTGTGCACCTCCCCCTGGCTGAGAGGACTTTGTCCCCGACCATGGTCCACTCTTTGCGGTTCATTCATTTCTCAAAAAACAAAACATTTAATGAACCTCTAAAATTGCCTATAGTCTCCTCCAAGACCAACTGGGACACTTAACATCTGGTCTCCTTATTCCACCCCTTCCAGAGATATTTTTGCAGTCCAAGTCTGTTTTCACTTGAAGTACTATGGTGTGGGGCCTTAGAAGATGAACTCTTAAACAAAAACTACACTTTCTATCATATTTCTTATCCTACCTTTATTTCCCTGAAGGAAAACAAATAATTGGATTGGGCAATTTAAGACAAAATAAGGTTTATTTTTGTTTTTGTACAATTGGGGGGGGGGAGATGTTCTTACTCAGATATTACTTATCAATGTTACTAAGCGTACTTTAGATAAAGTTATACTTATTAAAACTTAAACCTTAGGGGCTAGGGTTGTTGCCCAGTGGTGGAGCGCTTGCTTAACATGGGCAGGGCCCTGGGATCTATCCTCAGCACCACATAAAAATAAGTAAATAAAGGTATTGTGTCCAACTCCAACTAAAAAGTAAATATAAAAAAACAAAATAGAGGCTGGGATTGTGGCTCAGCGGTAGAGTGCTCGCCTAGCACGGGTGGGACCTGGGTTGGATCCTCAGCACCACATAAAAATAAAGGCATTGTGCTGTGTCCATCTACACCTAAAAAATAAAAATAAAAAAAAAAAACTTAAACTTTAGAATTGTATTAGATCTTAAGAACTTAAACATATCTTATCATATGGGGTAATGAGGTCCCAAAACCTGACCAGCAAAGGGGTGTTAGAATCAAGATTAGCAGTCTTTTTCATGTTTAGTGGTAAATATTATACCACTATAATTTGCTTTGTTCTTATTATTTGCATCTGTCTTTCTGAGTTTATATTGCACATATCTGGCCAAATGCAACCTTGTTGACAGTCTATAATTAGCATTTTTAAATGACATTTTACTTACCAAGAGAAAATACATTTAAAAAATACATTTAAAAATTAAACCATTTCTTTTGAACAGGCATGAAAAGCCTTTTGAGATGCACTGCCTAAAATGTGGTTGGTGTCATGCTGGGCATGACTTCAAATATAACCTGTTTAAAAAAATAAAACCAAAACCTTTGCTTTGCAAAAGTTTAAAAATTTGGGAAAGTTTTAAAAATTCTTCTTCATCTATGTTATTTCTACGTTTAAAAAAAAATAGCTTGTCAGATGTACAGTTTTCTGTTTCACTGCAACAATGATATTAAAGAAGTATTCACTACCTGGTGCTTGGTAAAGCTATTAATACTGTGTAATGGCCCTGTCCATCAGAATACACTCAGTTTGAATGACTATGAAGAGCTGCAGCCTATGAATGACCCAAGTCATCCCCCCTCCCTCTTGGAAGTGAATGTCTAGTATTGTTTAGCTGAAAGCAATAATTATTACAAGTGGCTCTGACATTCATGAAGAAAGAACCCTGAGGATGCCTGAAGGCAGGAAGAAGTTGATTAGAAAGCAATGCCACATTGCTCCCTCCCTGTACCCAGGAGCCATTAGAACTCAGGGAAAGGGTTCTTTATCTCTTGTATCTGACCCTAAAACCATAGTTTTAAGGACCTACTAAGTTAATTTTCACATTTCATTTAAAGGAACTTACTTTATGTTTTGTATATCTTACCCTTTCCATTTAGGGGAAAACCCAAAATTGACTTGTTTCTTTCAGCTTTTATTTTCTTAAACAAGACTGACTCAATATCTTGTATAGGCCTTTGTAGTTTTTCAGAGTGTCCACCTACTTTTGACACACAGCAAAACAATGAGCAAATAAACTGGTTATTGTCTATTTACATGACTTTCCCTGAGCAAAACTGAGAAGAAAAGCCCATTGGGTAGCATACTGTTAAGAGCTAGCTTTCAAAACATGGCTTTCTCATTTTTATGGAAAAATAGAACAAAACCCATTCCTATGTTTTTCATTGGTGTTTTCACTATACTTTGATACCCCTAAAAGAATAGGCATATAAACAGTAAACTCCAGGAGGGAAGGCAGAGACAGAAAGGATGTGGGAAAGGCAGCCAGGACAACTTGCAAACATTCTGCTCCTCTTTAGGTACCAAACAAGGAACACAAAAGGGCACAGTGTCACTGGCCACCAGACATAGGTCTTCATTGTTTTAAAGCACTGGTTCTCGATGAGGTGATTCTGTTTCTCATCTCCCCTCAACTCTCTTAGGAGTTAGTTATTTCACCTCAAATGGAGGCACAACTTCAAACTAGCCAGGTGGGAAACACGGGTTCTTAATATCAACGTCATCTTCCTGGACAAGCATGATAGAATCTACAGAGGATTTTGACATGCAGTGTTAGGATATGGAGACCCTGGTTCAAAGCATATTTGCTTCACTCATCTGTCACTATGACTTGTTTCTACCTGACAATCTGATCCTGTTGTGTCTTCTCCAGGATTCCTTCCTCTTCTTGTTCTGGCCAGCTGTACAGCCAGCAGGAAAGTAAATATCAGTAGCTGCTCTGCATTCTGAGCATACTCAGTTGCATATCATGGTACCTTTCTCTGTCCAGGCTGGAATCAACTCATTGCTACAGACTTCCCATATTTTGCACTATGATGGTCTGCTCCCAACTGTCTCTACCACTGAACTACATATTCCTTGGGGGGTAAGAATCCATTGTTGCTTTTTCATTGTGGTATTCCTAGATCTAAGCAAACTGCTTGCCACAGCAGATGACTATGAAATATTCAATAAATATTCAATTATTACTCATTGAACTATCAGTGCTTCTGAAACAACCCCTTTTAATTCATGAGATTTTTTTTTTAGTTAATTGTACAAAACCACAAAGAAGTAGAGATATTAAAAGTAACCAACAAAGAAATCAGCAATTAAGAAACCTCTAATATTGGGCTGGCTTTATAGCTCAGTGGCAGAATGCTTGCCTAGCATGTGTGAGGCACTGATTTTGATCATCAGCACCACATTAAATAAATAAATAAATAAATAAATAAAAGTCAAGTTATTATATCCATGTATAACTAAAAAAAAATTTAAAGAAACCCTAGTATTAATAGGGAAACTGTTCTATTATCTGACTCTTGGATGTTTAGCCTGAAAGTAGGCTCCCTAAAGGGAGCAGATACATGCAAAAGGGTTGATTTAATACCAGAATGTAATTAATATTAAATCACAAACAAGCTTTCTACATTAAGCACATGTTCCAGTGTCCTAGAGCATCCCAAGCTCTAGAATAAACCTTTACTGAATACCTTCATTGAATTTCAAACTTCTATTCATTTATTTTTATTGTGCTTAGAAAAAAAAATATCAACTCAACATTGGGCACCCTATCAGGACCCCTCTATTCAACCAAACTCTTCAAAACTCTACTGTGAGGTAGATGATACAGGCCACCACGCCAGATATAGCTGCAATTTTCTAGTTCCTCACTGAATTAGTGGCCTGAAAACTCTCCAGCATAGGCTTCCAGGTCGTGACCACTGCTTTGGCATACTCCTTGGCCCGGCTGTGGCTCACCACTCCTTTCCCAGTAAGAATTTCACTTCTGCTCTGGCTGTTCCTGCCACTCCCACCCGCTCACCTTCAACTCATCCTCTGCTCAATCATTTTCCTAGATTTAGACCAATAATTTGAAGCCACTCCATAGCTCCTTACTATGGTCTCAATGGTTGTGTCACTCCAAAATTCATAAGTTGGAATTTCACCTTTAAGGTGACAACACTAGGAGCTGGGGACTTTGGAGGGGAGCTGGTAATAGGAGCTGGGGCCTTTTGGTGTCCTCATAAATGAGACCTCAGAGAGCTGCCTTGCCTCTTCCTCCATGTGAGGACCAGAGAGAAGGCACAGTCTATAAGAAGGCCCTCACCATGGAATCTGCCAGTGTCTTGAGCTGAGACTTTTCAGCATTCGGAAACATGAGAAATAAGTTTGTTGTTTATAAGCAACCCAGTTTACTGTAGTCCATTTTAAAGGCACAAATGTGCTAAAACATCCTTTCTAGGATTCCTTCCTCTCCCCTCATCAGTCTGTCCCAGGCTTCATGGGTTTGCCTGAAGCCCAATGCTGCTGTCCATTCTTGAGATGAAGCCTGCCTTCCTTAAAATTTTAGTATTTGACTCTTGTTTCCCAGTAGTCGTATGGCTTCAAAGGTAGTTACCAGCATCCATATTTTTTTCAAACTTTTATTCATTTATTTTTATTGTGCTTAGAAAAAAAATCAATATTTTTGACTTTTCAGTTCAAAGCTTAACTCCTATTTTCATTCTGAGAAATCTATCAAGTTCTCAATACTCTTCAGAGGTGAAATGAGGAAGGAATTCACTATTGAAGACCAAAGATATTTCCACTTCCTGACTTTCTCAAACTCAATCTGAAGTCCCCTATCATGACCTCTGTTAGCTTGTAATTTCATCATTCTAGTTTGTCAAGAGGCTTTTAAACACAGATTAACAGATAAACTTACATCAGGGTATAAATTCACTCAAGACTATTAATATACCTTAAGATCTGGGATCCAGCAACTCAGGAGGCTAGGGAGGGAGGATCACAAATTCAAGAACAGGCTGGGCAATTTATTAAGACCTGTCACAAAATAAAAGACTGGGGATGTAGCTTGGAGGTTGAGCACTCACCTAGCATGTGGGAGCAGTGAGCTCCCACATGAGCAGTAAGCAAGCACTCCCTTAAAAAAATTGGGGATTCAGGAAATATATTTATATGTAAGCGAGAAATTTTCATTCTGGATGGTAACTACAGAGATACATATAAGAATGTGTGTACATAGGTTTTTGGTGCTTTCGTGGCTCTAGAGACCTCACATATATTATGCAAACACTCTACCACTGAGTTCTACCCGTATCTTTAAATTATGATATTCTGATACCACCTCTCCAGTTCATAAAGGCTGTTATTGACTCAAAATGCTTGACATAATATAGGTACTGGCAAAATATTTCTTAACAAAATTATGAACACTATTTTAAAATGTAATGTTAAAAAAATTGTACTAAATATTGGTTTTATTTATTTCCTATGGGCAAATCTCTTGTCCTTCCAAAGCCCTTTTATACACATATTAACATCAACTTTACATGCTAATAAAAACACAGACATGAGGCAAAGGTAGATTTAAAGAAAAAGAAAATCTTTAACAGTAAATAGATGGGCATATTCTCAAAGAGACAAGGGTTTTATTCACCTTTTCTTCATTTTTCATGATAGCCTATTATAATAGAATGGAGAAATCACCTTATTTCTCAGTGAGGATACAGGGGGTATAAAACCAATGTTAAACGAAGAAAATGTTAAAAGTGGGGCTGGCGGTGTGGCTCAGTGGTAGAGCGCTTGCCTTGCACGCGTGAGGCACTGGGTCCAATCCTCAGCTCCACATAAAGATAAATAAAATAAAGGTATTGTGTCCAATATATATATATATATATATATATATATATATAAATAAAGTGAAGGGTGGGGCTGGGATGTGGCTCAAGCAGTAGCGCGCTCGCCTGGCACGCATGTGGCCCAGGTTCGATCCTCAGCACCACGTACAAACAAAGATGTTGTGTCCGCTGAAAAACTAAAAACTAAATATTAAAAAATTCTCTCTCTAAAAATAAAATAAAATAAATAAAAGTGAAGGACTATCTGTATTTATGCTAGATGATAAAAAGGAAGAGGCTACCTGTCAAGTAACACTGGTGAAAGGTAAAAAGGCCACCAATATTGCAGTACATATCTAGAGAGGAAAAAAGAAAGCTGCTTTCCATAAGCTAGAGAGAGAGAGAGAGAGAGAGAGAGAGAAACACGTGTGTGTGTATTTGAGTGTGTGTATATTTGGGTTTTTTTGTTTTTATTTATTTTTTTTTTCCCCTAAGCCAGGGGCTAAAAGTTGTTAGTTCTATTATGGAGATCAAAGAGGTAGAAAGAAAACTTTCAGCTAATCAAAAATTTTAGCCAACCTTAGAGATAATTCATCCATAATGTTTCCCACTAAATGTATTTAGCAGTTAGTCACAAAGTAGATTATGTAAATATTACAAGAGATTTTTCCCTTTTTAAATGAGATTAATAAGAGAAAAAAATTCTGAGATGTCCTAAATTTAATTCCAAGAACCAGAGGATGGAGGAGAGATAAGGCAGATAATGAATTAACAGCTGCAGCTGAAAACAAGAGACCACTTCAAGTTCTGAATCTGGGTTAAAACCTTAAGTCAAATCCATCACCACCTGCCATGCACACAGCATCCTGCTTGCAGCCCCACCTTCCAGAACGATCTCCTCCTATCTCGAAGACTTCCCTCCTCCTGTCAGCCAATCCCTCTTGTCTATGGCCAGTGTAGGTTCAATGTGAACAAGTTGTGCTTTCCTTCTCCAAATTTTCTTTGTAAAAATACTCTTAGCTCTAGGTCCAGCAGATATTTTCTCATCTGCTACTGTAGCCTTGCTGCTGGAAATTGCAGGTCGGTATCCTAAGACCTGGTCCTTTTTCAGGCTCATATTCTCAATGGCTCAATAAAACCTTTTATTTCAGAAATCCCTCAATCTCAATAATTTGGGTTTAACAAGATTATTTAAGACCATCTTTTCCTTAGTATATTTTAGATTCTGACCTGGTCCAACACAAGCAGATGTGACTACAAACAGCAGCCAGGCACGGTGGTGTACATCCGTAGTGCCAGTAGCTTGAGAGGCTGAGGCAGGAGGATAGAGAGTTCAAAGCCAGCCTCAGCAACTTAGCAAGGCCCTAAGCAACTCAGCAAGACCCTGTCTCTAAATAAAAAAGACAAAAAAGGGCTGGGGATATGGCTCGGTGGTTAAGTACCCCTGGGTTCAGTCCCCAGTACAAAAACAAAACCAAAAAAACCCACAAATAGTATCAAAGACCCATTAAGTATGAAATAAAAACATGGAAAAAACAATTTTCATTTGTAAGATATGGTTTACAGGTAGGGGAGGGGCTTTAGCATTTCAAAGACAAAAATATTTAACAAACAAACACAAACGTTTTCAATAAAAGCCATTGACCTTTGTTTAGGACAGGAACAGGGTTCGCAGGGTATTGAGACCTAATCCTACAAAAAGGGGAAGAAATGCAGAAAGTAGAGGGGGAAAAAATGTGTAAAATCATAATTTATGCTGTTCCTGGACATTATCACATCTACACAGTCATTGGCACACTGAGCTCAGGGAAATGCCACCCAGAGACCCAAATTTTAAGAGGAGTAAATACTTGTTCATGTTGGACTTTAAAAACCTGTCCTAGCTTAATTCTTAAAAGGGCCCAAATAGAACTTAACACCCCAGACTCCTACCCTTCCGAGTCTCAGACTTGCTGCCAGGCATATGCCAGCCTATGGCTCAACTGCTCTGTTCACGCCAGGCAGAATTTCCACTTAACCCAAAGCAAAGTGGCATCTGGTTCCCAAATGCCATTCCAAGTAGCAATGTGAAACAGGTTAAGAAGTTCAAAAGCAGTTGATGTCCTGAAGAGTTCCCTCCCTCGCCAAAGCCAAGGTTGGGCAGGATACAGAGATCTCAGGCTAAATTAGCATCCAGCTCCAGGCTTTTACCTCCTATGCACCCTTTCCATCCCTCTTGATCCCAGCCTTCCTCACTGTTCCATACCTGGGTGGATTCTCTTCTACACTCACACTCCACCAAGATGCAGAGGTCCATCAACTTGGATCATATCTTCCCAAAATGCTGCTTGCCACATCAATCTTTCTGAGCTCTCTGCTCTGGCCAGGGCTTCTGGGACCTCCCATCTCAGGAAGGTCTGGGACCCATGGCCCATGCTCAACAAGAAGGAAAGAGGTAGAAAAAAAGAACTTTTGTCTCAGAAAGCCATCACTTCAGAAGACAGAAATCAATAAAAGCCAGTTAATAGAGGGTAGAGCCTCTAAAGGAGAGCAGTGCCTCTAAAGGAGGGCAGTCAAAAGTTCTGAGGGGAGAAGATGAAAGGATGAAAAGTATGCAGGACCCTCCAGGGCACATGTCAGCATTTGTGCAGTTAATGCCACAGGTGGGGAAGCCAGCCCAGCTGATGGCATCAGGGACGGATCTGCCTTGGCTATCTTGCCAGGATGAGTCTACGGAAAGAGCTGTCAGATACTGCAAGACACAGAATGTTTTCCTGCTTTCTTTTTAATTCAGGTGGTGAAGGGTCAGCTGTTAAGAGTTCCCACCTCACAAATGACTATTTGCTGAAGTAGGATCCATAAAATACAGAGCTTTTATAAGACAAATATGATGAGCTTTAAGCACACTTTCATATGCCAACCCGTCTGACATAGGACTATTAATTTCCTTTTTTAAAAATATTTTTTAGTTGTAGTTGGACACAATACCTTTATTTTGTTTACTCATTTTTATGTGGTGCTGAGAATCAAGCCCAGGGCCCTGCACTTGCTAGGTGAACATACTACTGCTGAGCCACAACCCCAGCTCACAGACTATTAATTTTGTAATTGTTTTTCAGGGAGAAAGCTTCACTGAAAAATAATACATTTATTCATTGGTATTCTTTCTTTAATTATATTTGATCAGAATTCTGCATTTAGGGTTGGAGGGATTTCTTTGGTGCTGGGGATTAAATCCAGGGCCCCGCACATGCTAGGCAACTGAACTATACCCCCAGCCCTAGGTTTTATTTTTTAAAAATCATTATGATTATGGTTCAACATAAAACTAATCCCATAATATATACTTTTCTTTTTGTTTTGGTGCTAGGAATTGAACCGAGGGCCTATGCACATGCGAAGCAGGCATTCTACCACTGAACTTCACCCCAGCAAAGGTACACTTAAAAGGACAGTAGAATCAGAATCAGGTCAACACTTCAATGTTTTGGTGGAGTGACCTACATAACTTGGACTCTTGCTTGTTAATAACAAACAGACCACCAAGTTATGGTTCAGATATTCGTTAAATAAATACTGCCCCACCCACCTCCATTAACTGCAAGGTCCCAAATCCAAGGAAGCACTGGACTTCACCTCTGACTTCCAAGTCTGCATTCTGAGAGAGATTAAGCATGGATGAAAAGAACAATACAGAGTAGCACTGGCTTCATGCCCAAGGAGGGGGACAGATAGCAGGTGTTACAAGGCTCACTCCTGGCGAAACACAGGCAAAGGCAAGATGCCAGAAGTGTAAAAAACATATTTGTAGTCCAGTGAGACAAGGTAAGAAGGGAAATTCCAGTCTCTTGCTATACCTTGTTCTAATTTTATAAACCTCTCCCCAGAGCCAACAATGTCTTCCTGTTGTTCGATTCAACTTTATTTCCCTCTAATTTAAGCCCATTTCCTCTGAGCATATAAAGAATCAATCAGTGTCCTCTTTGTAGGGAAAAAGTTTTAGTCATCTTTCACTGCACTTTTGAGTTGGGCAATGAATATTACTCTTATTTTTTTTTTCCTCCTATATTTTTAAAAAGCAGCACCTCAGAAACACAACCGATAGTACGTGTTCTTATTGTCTTCTAAATCAGAACTACCTATGGGTAACAGCATATCATCTTTGTTCTGAAATGTTTCTTTTTCAGAATGGTTCTTGCTCTGCAAGGGGGAAAGCTCTAAGCTGGCACTGATTTTAGGTACCTGTTTAGGCCCAGGTGGGAGGTCCTTGGCACCGATAACAAAGTTAGAAGTCTAATCATAAAATGTTTTTTCTTCCTTACTAAGGAAATGAGCACTGCTATTAACTGCTTTCCAGGGTTTCTGCTTTCTTTTTCAAAAAGCCTTTGCTGATCATTTGCATTAATATTATGCTAATAAAAGTAAGGGGATGCTAACTAATTCTGTCTCTTCAGTAGTAACTAAGGATCAGAGAGAGATAATTTGCATGTTTTCTTGATTGGAGTGAATTGGCATTTAAACACTCATTGTCCTCATTTCTAAAAAAAATACTAATAATAATACATGTTGGGCCAGGCTGACAGAAGTAATTTCTCCAGAGAAACCATCTAAAACCAAAGTATTTCAAGAGACATTTTGCTTCTAAGTATGAATCTCAAATGACAAGGATGAGCATTCAAACACAGGGCAGCCATCTGCATCACAAATACATTTCAGTCCTTCTCTGCAGAAGGAATTCATTTACTGTTGAAGGCCATTCACTTCCACTGCGAGTGCTTATTCCTCAAAAAGCTTCCAAGTATTGTGAGAACAATGATTAAAAGAGGATCTTTCCATCTGTGCTGCATTAGTCTGCAAGGCAGCCCCTCCTGCAGAAACATTTTTTTTGCATAATTCATTGTGCCATTTTTAACCCTAATCAGTGCAGTGCGATAAGCAATTGACGGAGTGTGCCAGAGAAGAGACATTTATTAGCTGCCTCCTTAGCATGCACCTAATCCTCACTTGAGGCTATTCTCCTTGAATCATAGCATATGTACCCACATCTGACCTTATGTACACACGTCTTACCTCCTGTGGGTTCTTACTCACACCTTACTCATCTTTCTTAGCCCATACAAATATCTCAGGACAGTCATCCATTCATTTAATCATGCGATGCTGGAGATGGAACCCAGGGCCTTGTGCACAGCAAGGAAATGCTCTACCACTAGTTCCATCCTCCGGCCCCACACTAGAAAGCCTATTTCCTATGCTTTTATCAGAGTAGTCAGGGAAAGAGGATTCTAGTGGGAGACAAAAGAATTTGGCCTATCTCCAGTACAGCTTTTCCTGTACAAGCATGACAGAAACATTCATACTACAAAAGGACAATAACTCAAGTCTCTTCCTAGTCTCAAAATTATATAACTGTAATCTGTTAACACTGACTTTTCACCTTTAAAGCCTTAATTCAGCCTGCCACTTTGCCTGAGAGCAGTGCTGTCCAAAGGGCAAGCCAAGGTGGCCTACAAGGGCCCCTCTCAGTCCCCACCAACCCCTCCATAGCTTTGTTTTGATCCGTTTGTTATTTAAAGATCCACTTAAGAATGCACTGGGAAAAAAAAATCCATGATTATAGAAAATTGAAAAAAAAAAAAAACAAAACACGACTGCCTTAGGCACAAGTTTAACAAAAGAAAAAAAAAACTTTAAAGGATAGATTCCTTAAGCTTTAAACATTGAAAAGCCAGTTAAGTAGAGACATTAATGATGATAGGCAATATATGACTTTTGAATCAGCAAAACTAATGAGAAACTATGTGGGCAGCAGGGTGGAAGATGTGGATTGCAAGTCTTAGCCTAAAATGTAACACTTTCCATTTCTTATTTCTCCCTAGGTCATAATAAAATATTTTGTGAGTTTTATATTTATAGGCAATATCAATATTTGACACAGAGTAATCAAAAAAATCATCTCAAAGGTAATTTGAAGAACTAAATTCACTGGTAGTATCTTCACATAAACAAATTTACTTTAAAATCAATAATGCCTAAGAATGAAAACATAACTAAACAGTAAATACTTGGCAGTCTTAGAAAGCACAATTGAAGTGTTAGTGGAAAGCCTTTCCGAGTTCTAAATACAAGGAATAAACTATTATTTTAGAATAGTGCCAGCCAACGGAAGTAAAAGAAGAATATGAAAGTAATTTGAAGCTTCCTAGTCATCATATTTAAAAAAGTAGAAATAGATAAACATTAATGCCCATAATATATGTGAACTCAATCGAGCCAAAATATCATCATTGTAACATGTAATCAATATAAAAATATAATAAATCCTTGATAGCATTCTAAGTTCTTAAAATCCTACATGTCATTAAATGCTTCTAAGTATGAATCTCAAATGACAAGGATGAGCATTCAAACACAGGGCAGCCATCTGGAGCACACTTCTGGTGCTCAACTGCCACAGGAAGCTTGGCTGGGGCTACTGTACTGACAAGAGTGCTGCAGAGTGGACAAGGCTGTGGGCAGGTTTTCCTCAGAAGACCACTGACATACACCTTGATAAGTACAGCTGATGTAATTTCCTCCTATTAACATATGAAAGTTAATGATGTTTGTGTACAGAATTTTTTTTTTCACTTGAGTCAACAAATATTGAGTGAAAACTAACTTTACCCCAGCAGATGCTGAACATTAAAATACAGATGTGTTTCAGATGAGGTCGGCCTATAATTTAGAAAGCAATAAAGATGTGCAACTCCTGTGATGCCCCACTGCATGTATATGTTGGTATGGCTTTTCTCCTATTAGTCTACCCTTGGGGAAACTTCCTCCTTTCCACAAACCAAGGGCACCAGGCATTAAGGGCAGAATCTCAGACCCCACTTCAGATTTGCTCCGTCTACATTTAAACAATATCCTCAGGTGACTCATGACAGTTTAGGTCAGAGAAGAACTGTCCCGGGCATTCGAAAAATCAATTTCAAGAACTCATGAAAGAATTACTGGATGGAAGATAATTTTGGAAGCATTAGCATATACATGAGTGTTAAAAGGATAGGAGTGAAAAAGCTCAGAGAACAAGTTGACACAGGATAAAGGAATCTGTGTGGTGTGGAGGAGGTCGCCTGAGTACAACAAATGAGAATCATCATAAAAGTAAACAGTGGCTCTCTGGGTAAGTACGTTAAATAAAAACTAAACCCAGAAGAAAAGGCAGAGGAAGAAAAAAAGAAGATAGGAAACCTTTAAAACTAATGAAAAGAATCACAAGGATGACTCCACATGAAAGCTATAAAGTACCTTCTACTTGTGATTAAGACAAAGTCATAGCCGGGCACAGAAGCTGGAGAGGCTGAGATAGGAGGATCACAAATTCAAAGCCAGCCTCAGCAAAAGCGAGGTGCTAAGCAACTGAATGAGACCCTGTCTCTAAATAAAATACAAAATAAGGCTGGGGATGTGGCTCAGTGGTAGAATGCCTATGAGTTCAATCCCTAGTACCTGCCCCCCCCCAAAAAAAAAGACAAACTCACACATTTCTTACTATTCAGGGATGCCGGACAACAAAAACAAATTAGACATAAGCAGAGGCAGAAATTAATGAAAAGTTTAAAAAATGGAATACAAAATATCAATGTTTTGCTTGCTAATTTGTAAAATGCTATTAAAATAAGTGATGAATGTAAAATATTAATAGTTGATTTGATAAGATTATAGATTTTTTAAAACTCTTTCTCTTATAATCAGTAAAAAAATTAATATAAGTCAAAATGTATCACTTTTTTCTTTAAGTGAAAAAACAAAAAAGATACTGCTTGTAGTGCAGAGATAATCAAAGTGGAGAAAGAGCCAGAAGGCCCAGGCTCTGGGCTGGGGCTCCAGGGCCACCTGGCCTCAGGCAGGTCATCGCACCTCTGCACAGCATCGTCTCTTCAGCTGGAAAAGAGGGGACCCAGAACAAGATGTTCTCTTCTAAAGGGATTCCCAGCTGTGACTCTATGATCCAACTTGGCAGCAAGGCGAGATTCATTCATTCCTCCAAAATGCTCTTTGACAATAATGTAAAGACCATGTATAGCTTCCGTTTCCATGCTCCACCCAGCCCGCCCCAACCTTCCCAGCCCACCAGCTCACCCAGAAAATGACTTTCCAGAAGCTTTGTTCAGAATCCCACAACTGCTTAGAGCTGGTTTCAAGTCCACAGAGCAGCAGTCTGCGTCCGTTTCCCAGGTGACGCTGTCATAGCTTCCTTGTGTTGCCACCACACACACAAACACACCCACCCCCGGAACCCAATGCCCTTACAGCCAAGAGCCCCTCCCAGCACCCATGCAAGCTGCTGCTCCCTGAGGCATGAGACCCTCTGCATGCTTCTTGCTAGATGCTAAATGATTAAAAACCACTGGGCATAATTACTAGTCCATGTTAAAGCCTGAAAAAATTTTTTTAAATGGCTTTACTGTAGGTCACAGAAGCAAAAGCAGCAAAAGCAAGCTGTACTCTTTTATGTGGGGGCTAGTGCACATGAATACAAATATGGCAAGAGATCAAAGTGAGAGGAAAGGACAAGCTGCTCTTTCAGTGGTGCTGGCAGCCCAGTGTGAAGGGCCCATCAGGGCAGCATGCCTATTTCTCAGCTCCTCAGAACACTCGGCGTACACACACACACACTGTCCTTCTGAAGTGGGTGCAATTTGTCTATTGTCATCCTCTTGCCTTAAGTTATGCACCAATATGGATCTGGAGAGGTGTTTTTGTTCTTCCCATGCAGAGGTTCTTCACATTAGCTAGTGAAAACTATCACAGCATCTTGTGTCATAAATGCTTCCCTCTACAGCAAAGCTGCTGTCAGATGGGCTCCTTCAGTGATCCCCAATCCTACATGCAAGCCTTCTTTCTGCAGCACTGCACAGGAGTCACGGTACAGTCGTCACACATGCAAAGTCAGCTGTTTAGTTAATATTGGGAGATCCACAAGATTCACGTGTTGCTGCACCTTAATCAACTCGTACTGTTCCAATACAGAGACGTACACTAGACTAAATCAAATGTATGAATGAGGAACAGCCCTCATTAACCCTGCTAACTTTTCATTCCAACACATCTCAATTGCTAATATGAGATCTGAAAGGCTAAAATCTTCTGGGAAAGGAGGAAAATTCTCATGCTATGTGTCAAATATTAAGTTTTTTAAATTTATACTAGCTAGTTACTCTATTACAAAAAAGGAGCATTTGATCAATTTATCAAGAATTAGGATAACAACTAGACTAGGATATAGTTACCATTATTACCCCCATTTTACAGATGGTATTTTCCCCATCTGTAAAATGGGGAAAATGGGGCATAGAGAAATAAATCAATGTGGCATAGAGAAATAAATCAATGTGGCCTAGACATCCAGGATGTCACCCAGGCAGGGGGATTGAAACACGTGCTCTTAGCCTCTGTGATAAAAAGTTTGGCAATCTGTTCTCTAAAAGGATAACTCAAGTTACGATGAAGTTTGGAGCCAAAATCACTAAGTCTGATCATTCTCCAAGCTTCATGGCGGGCTCACTGGAGGAAACACAGCCATGTCATGTTTATCAGTGTGCTCGAAAACATCAGTGATAGATACTAGCAATCTAATCCTTTTCTCTGACGACACAGGCTTTGTTTAGAGATAAAAGAACCAGGTTCAAGTCCTGCACAAAATCCTCTGTGCCTTTTTTTGCACATGCCTCAAAGCCCAGCTCTAAATTATTCAAATGTTAATATGGCAAAGTAGAAAAATTGGCTAATTTTCTTAATCACATCCAGGTAGTTAATACTCACACCAAACCTCTAAGAAGGTCTCTGGACTTGTACTCAGGAAATGGTCTAACCAAGTGTGCTCCATTAGGACAGATGGTATTAGGACAGAGAAAACACATTACTCTTCAATGTTATCACCAGGGTCATAAAGACAGGCAATAAATACCCTTTTATTGATCATTATTTTCCCTTTGTGAACTTTGACAGCCCAACCCACTGATCCTTGGGATGGTCCAAAGAACAACTAACCACAAAGGTACCACTTCACATGTTCTCCAACATATTTGTGCCTGTTGAAATTAATTACTCCTTTGGAAAAAAAAATAATTTAAAGCAGTACTGAGGATTGAACCCAGAACCTTCTGCATCCTAGGCAAATATTCTACCACTGAGCTATGGTAGCAAATACACTACTACCAGCCCTTTGTTTTAGAGTTTATTTTGAGGCAGAGTCTCCTTCAGTTGATGAAGCTGGCCTCCAACCTGTAATCCTCCTGCCTCAGCAACCAGAGTAGCTTGGGATTACAGGTACATGCTGCCACACCCAGTGAAAAGGGTTATTAATACATGCCAATGTCAATAGTCACAAGCTAGGAATCTGCAGCAGAGACCTGGCACACTGAAGTGTTTTGTTTGGCAAGCAGAGTGTTTTAAGCATTTTTACATGGGTTCAACCATATTTTTCTCTTGCAACGTGCTTTTCTGAGAAGGTAGCAGATGGGCAGGGCTGGGAGTGGAGATAGCCCCATTGAATATGGGATGTGTGTCCCAGTTTGCCATAGCCTGCCTTGATTTTGTACTAACCCTGTTGAGTATCTGAGTTGTGGTCTCTGCTCTACTGTATTCATATTATGGCATTAAAATACCATGAACCATTTCAAACCTATCACCATTATTGACAAGTGAATTCTTCCATAAAATACATCTTACTTTATCAGGAACACAACAGAGCATAGAGACAGACCTGGACTGGGAGGCTGGGTAGCTTGATTCAATCCATTCCACTTTCAGTAAATGGCAGTATTACTTTGATCAGACTGCCTATTCTCAATGGATCTTGGTTGTTTCCTCATTGGTGAAATATAAAAGTTGGACTGTCTACTAAATTTTTTTTTAATCCCCCTCAACTCAAAAGTCCTGAAAAATCCTTCAAACCCAGATCATGTAAAAATATGGAAATTTTCTCAGGCAGAGGGACATTAGTGAAGAGAGGAACATGAGAGGTTGGGATTACATAGATTATCCTGATATCACTTCCACAAAAATCTTAAGGCCAGTCATTGAAACTCTAAGCCCTGATTTTCTCACATTCATTCATTTCAAGGAAATGATTTATTGAGCATTTCCTAAATGACCAGCAAATTCTAAATGCTGGGGATTCGGCAGTGAACAAAACATTCACTGTTTTCACAAAGCTTAGAGTAGCAAAGCCATGGAAAATTAAAAAAACAAAAAACTCATCACTTATCAGGTGGTGAGAAGTGCTGTAAGAGTAAGTCAGGTGGGTTAAGAGAAGGGATGGAGTTACAGATGGGAAGAGTTCACCTCTCTGACAAGATGGCACTTGAATAGAATTGATTGGAGGTTGGGGAGGAGAAATAAGTTCAATCATGCAGATTTGGGGGGTATAGACTATTCCAGGAAAATACCCATTGTGAAAATTTAATGATGTGATAAGCAGAACTCCTGGCAGCCACTGGCATTTCTTAGGAGCTGTGATAAGCTCCATTCCTCCAACCTCCTCATTCCCCACTATCTTCTAAACACTTGTTTGGCTTTGATTGGTAAAAGTAGAGAGTGGATCTCTATGCCAAACACACCAAAGTAAAGTTGACCGAGGATCAGTAAAACTTCACCTTGAATTACACATTCTAAGCAATGGCAATCTACACCCATCAAATCCTGTCTGATAAGAGCCCACATCTGACATTAACTGTTTTCCAAAAAAAAAAAAAAATCCTTTTATAATAAAGTACTCCAAAATACATACAGAAGTTAGTATTTATGATCTGCTCTTCTTGGAGTTGGAGCAGGAAAACTCAAGTGGTTAAGATCACAGTCTGTCGAAAAAGACTAGATGGCATCCCAAACCTGTGTGCTGACTGCAGGACATTGACTGAATTCATCACCTCTGAACCTCAGCTTTTTTTTTTTTTTTTTAATCTGTGAGCTGAGGACTGAACATGTTACCTCCTTTCAGGGTGAGACTTGAATAAGACTATGTACAAAACGTGTACAACCTCCTTGGCACAGAGGAAAGTACCCAAGGATATGTATCCATTTCTCTCAGGGTTTTTCATTTCAAGTTCCAAAAATTAACTCTGATGAGGCAGAAGAGAATTTTCTTAAAAGCTTACTAAGTGGCTTACAAACCACATCCTGGAATGGACCAGCAGCCTCACAGGGCAGTAGATGCTGCTGCTCACACTACCAATGCCTATAGCAATGGTCACTGGCTCCTTTTCAGTGGTGGTGGTGGTGGTGAGGGGGAAGTTCTGCCTCCTAGCAAGACTAGGAAAGTAGACAATTCCCCACACCAGAAATAGGTGCTTATATGGGGACGGCCAAAAAGACAAATATCCAAGCATGCCACTACGACAACATACAGAATTCATAGTAGTCCCCCTCTGGAGCATCTACTACTTCTCCCATGTGACTTCCCTCAATAAGAATTCTCCTATCCTCTCCATGCAGCTCAGCCCCATCCTGGTGACCTCCCCCCCTTCTGAGAAGACTTCCAACCTGCATCCAGGGCCTCCTCCCTTCTCCAGCTAATGTTCCTACAATGCACCTTATTATATCTGAGTGACATCCCAACTGCACATACCTATATGCATATAAAGTCTTTAGAGAATACAGGGTAGAAATTAAAAACAAATGCATGGTGACGAATAATGCTTCTGAGTTGGCTAATCATTTGTGTGTGTATATCTCTTTCTGCAAATGAGGTTTTAGGTCCCTGTTGACAGAGAACACCATTCTCTTCTGTATCTATTAGAAGCCTTTCTTGTTCAATACCTCCTCCTTTAAATCCAAAATGAAGTATAGTTTTATATTGAGGATCAAATATTTAAACTCATATCTATAAATATTCCTTTGCTAAGGAAAATAAATTCAAACACTCATGCAGAATATAGAAACTGATGAGTGTCAATAAACTTCATGACACTGAAGTACATGCAAATTATACCAAATTATTTTAAAGCCCATTTTTACCCATTTTCAGGTTTTTTAAAAAATATATAAATAAAATAAATTCTCTTCCTTCCTATTCTAGAAAGTTGACTATCCTACACTGCCCCAAGGGGGGGGGGGGGGCTGGATGTTTTGTTTTTTTAAACACAGAGAAGAACATCCCCATCTTGTGAGCAATATTCCTCAATGTTTTCAAAAATCAGGGTAACATTCAGAACAGTGGCATCTCAATACTTGCCAGGGATAGACAGATTTGAACTACAATCCCTATTTGGTTAACAAGCCCAAAGTTCCCCCTTGCCTTGAACAAATGCTTTCTGCACAGAACACTTAAATATTTGAAATAGCTGAAAACCAACAATATTGAGTTAGGCATTAGCCAGATGTATGTGAGAAGATATATCACATATATTTTAATACATGAATATTTATATATCAAAATGACATGAAATATGCCACTATATCAAAATACAAAAATATAAACAAAATATATATGTATAAATATGATTCAAAATGCATATAATATATAATTTTTTTAATTCACAGGTACCCAAGGGGGAACACCTCTCTGATGGGTTCTCTTCCCCATGAGTAATGAATTCATCCAATTCAGGAAATATTTATTGTATCCAGTGTCTATTAGGGCCTCATCTATTCTCCTCAGGTCAGGATCTGCCAAGCAGAAGGCAATAGATACATGGAAGGCAAAGAGAAACTGACAAGAACCTCAGTGGTTCCCAGCAGGTTCCTGCCCAAGGGCAAGAGGCTGAGAATGTCTTCCTGGGCTCCTGGCCAAGGGGAGGAAGGTTATTGGACATTCAAAGATATGCATGGACAAAGAACCGAAAAACAAGATGGGAGAGGAGGGTGATGAAGCAACAGGAAAGCAAGGGGAGGAAGCATCCCTGGGCTCTTTTGCACCTTTCAGAGAGGGAAAGGAAGAACTAAGCATCTATCAAGAAAAGTAAAAACGGACCGGAACAAAGAGGCTGACAAAGTTCCAACTCTCTCCCTCTGTACTGCAGAGGCCCTTGGGAATGCAAGAAGTCTACGACTTAGAGAAAACACAGATACTTAAAGTTCTCTAGCTACTACCTGCCCTCCTTTTGGAATTATTATGAAACAGCTTATCGAATCTCGTTTGTGTGCATCTCTCACTGAAATAGTTCTCTGCAGAGAGAACTCTCTTTCTCAAGCCAGGACAAGATGCAAACCCACTGACTCCAGCCATAATTTATTTCAGAATGACCTTTATTGAACACAGTTATCACTGACTAGGAAAACACATGTTATACAAATGCAGTATCTTCAACCATCAGTCCCAAACCATCAGTTTATGGAAATAGTCATCAAAAAATAGGGAAAAAAATTCTGTGATGATGATTCTCATCATCTCCCAATTCTCCTCCAAATCTCAACGCAAACCACAAGAGCCATGAGTATAGGCGCAGCCCGTTTCCTTCAGTCCCCAGGTTCTGCAGTCTGAGGTTCCAGACCCCATGAGCCCAAGCACAGCTTGCCTCCTCCTCTGGCTCAGGCTCTTCTCCCATTTCTCTTTTGAGCACCTCCCTCTGGTCCAGCAGTACTGAGTATCCCACACACTTTTCTTTCCTCAAGAGCCTGGTCTCTTGTATGTAATTTTGTATAACGTACAAGGGGGAGAAATGAATGACAGTAGAGGGGGTAGAGAGAGAGGAGGGGAGGGGAGGGGAGGGGAGGGGGAATAGTAGAGGATAGGAAAGGCAGCAGAATACAACAGACACTAGTATGGCAATATGTAAATCAATGGATGTGTAACTGATGTGATTCTGCAATCTGTATATGGGGTAAAAATGGGAGTTCATAACCCACTTGAATCAAAGTGTGAAATATGATATATCAAGAACTATGTAATGTTTTGAACAACCAACAATAAAAATTAAAAAAAAAAAAAGAGCCTGGTCTCTATAGGTCCTACCCTATTTAACGCCCTCCTACTTTCCTTAACCCTACGACACAGCAAACAGACCTTCCTCGCAACCTCTAAACTCCTACTGCCTTGTGCACTGCTTTCCTGATTTATTTACCAAATGTCCCTTTAAGTGATCGAGTGTGCTACTGCAGGGAGAATTGCAGGTTTTGAAGTCTGACAACTCTGCAATTTGCTGGATATAGAATTTTGGACAAATCAACCTCTTTGCATATCCATTTATTTGTTAAATGAATAATAATACCTACCTTGCCTGGTTGTTAAGAGAATGGAAAATTTTTTACATAGAAGGACCAAATAGAGGTAGAGCATCCCTAATCCAAAAATTTGAAATCTGAAATGCATTAGTGCTCAAAAATATTTCAAATTTGAGGGCATTTCAGATTTTCAATTTTCAGATTGGAGATGCTCAACCTGGAACATCTATGCAAATATTCTAAAATGCAAAAAAATTCTCAAAGCTGAAACAATTCTAGTCCAAAGCATTTCAGATAAGAGATACTCAACTTGGGCTACATGGAAGATAACACAATAAATAAAGATCATGATTCCAAAAAACAAAATGAAATAACAATGTGACAGCCTACAGTTTGGAGAAGGGACAATGCCATAAGTGGCCATACTCTGTGCTGTGGGCTCCTTGAGAGCAGATCCATTCCTTTCTCTTCTCTGTTGACTTAGAACTCCAACCGCTACACTTAGCATCTACCAAGTACTTTTTAAAGGCCAATAGAAAAGACTATTAAAATAATATGCAAAATAATATGTACCAAAATGTTAACAAAACTATCCTCAGGCACTGGTTTTGTGGAGAATTTATTGTTTACTTGTACTTTTCAGTATTAAAGTTTTAGAGTGGACAAACATAATATTTAAGCTAAACATTCACTATGGAATGTCACTTAGCTCCCAATTTCTGTTACACATTGCAAGCAGAAATTAAACTAACAAATTTTTCCTTTCCATTTGGCTTTATGTCCATTTATCCTTTCATACTTAGTATAAATGTATGAGGAGAAAAATTCGAGATTCTCTAGACTGAAACAGGGGTTTTTTATTGAAACTCCCCTTAAATTTGACCTCAAAATATCCCCCAATAATTTTATTTGTGACCCTAGTGAGCATTAAGGTTAGATATCAAGTACATTATCTGATCTAAAATCAATCAACCTTAAAAAAATAAACCTAAGAAATTCTACATAATAGCCAAATGGATGTCTCATTATCTTAATATTCCTGCTTTCTCATGGTAAACGTCTATAGTTACTTTCATTTTTAACATTTTAAGTATTCTTTAAGATAATTAGGTTAAAAATAGAAGATAGAGAAATTCTCTAACTCAAAACTGATCCCATATCATGGCAAGATTTTCCCCAAGTTTCGGCAGAGAACATTCATACTAATGATGGATAATGGTGCCATCTTATAATGTAAAAGGCAAAATAAACTGTTAGAAGAAAGGGATACACTTGTGGGTAGCTCAGTTATTTGAAAAATAATTTATACCACCTACTTCACATCAAAAGAATCATCCAGATTGAGCTGGAAAAAAAAATGCAGTCATAATGCCTTTTTTTTTAAACTGCCTTCCCCACCACTGAGCCCTCTTCTGGCTGCTCCTACTTCTCTGTGGACTTTAACCAGAGTGCCCCTTGGCCCTGCATTGGCAGGAACTCAGCTCTCCTGAAGGGCCCAATGTGCCCCTCCCCTCCAGACAGATCTCAATTTCTTCAGGCTTTCCTGGGTTCATAAATGGCTGGTTTCTACCCATTTCCTACGCTGATACTCAGTCTTTAAAAGCTTCCCAACATAGAAAACCTATCTTTACACATCATGACATTCACAGAGCTGCAGTACTTTGGAGATGTCAGGTGTTAAAAATCTTAGAGACCACCTAGTGATGTGGTTCTCAACCTTAACATACTCACTTGCCCTTAACATATCTCCCTTCACTTTTCTGAAGCAAAGTTCAGATAATTTATCTATACATAGTTAGTTACATGTGTACTCTCATGCCCTTTGTCATAACATTGAGGAAAAATTAAGGGCGATGTAAAATAAAATTTCAATGAGCTCTTGCACTCTAAAAGACATGCAATGAAGTGGTCAACTGTTTATCTACTGATAATGAACAAATTTACACAGGGAAAAAATAAAATCAGAAAAATTACTAATAAGAAATACTGGTCTTCAAATTCTAGATCTGAGTAGCTATAGAATCTTGAATAAATTTTTAATGTTCAAAATAAATAAAGAGTGGGGAAGACAGGTGGCAATTAGAAAACAAAAAAGCCTGATTTAGGATATGCAGAGATGAGATTTATTTGTATCTGATATCCTTTGAGAATGCCACCCGAGTCATCCAGGACACGAGATAATTCTCTGTTTGGCAGAGCTGTCCTGAAACTGTAGAACATCTAACACAGTGGGACAGTAAAACATGCCCCCACAAATTTCCAAAATGCCCTTTAGAGGGCAATATTGACCCCACTGAGAAGTACTGGTCTAGTTCAACTCTCACTATTCACCCCATTTTGCCTTTGAGAACATAGAAGCCCTGAGAAATTAAGTAATTACAGTCACAGCAGGTTACAGAGATGACACAGCTGGTTTCAGCATCTCTCCCCCTCGGGCTTCTTATCCCATTCGGGGCTCAGAATTTTCACCTTGCCCTCTACAATCATGAGCCTCCCAATTTGAACATCTGACTCCCTCTGACCCCACCCCAGGTGCATTCTTCCCTGAACACACAGGCCAACTTGCCTCTCCATTGCATATCAAGCCTCACTAACATGCTCGCTGATGGAGCCTTATTAACTCAAATCACAAAGATCTCCAATTCAGCATTCCCCTGTTGAACCACAACCAACCTCCTGCCTGTGTCTTTGGGACCATCCAGTCTAGCCAGCCCACTGTGTCATTTCTTCCCTTCCCATATCCAACTCTCTAACACCAGGAAAACTAATTCAACATGGATCTTCCAACATGCCCATTAGTGCATCCTGTGTGTTGGTTAATATCCCACTGTCAGCTTTTTCCTAATCCTTACTGCACAGAAGTGTGAAGCATGTTAAATTCCATGTCTAAGCAGGCCTGCAATGCTTCATATTCATTAGCTACAGTGCATTTTGATTCAGTGTAGTTCTAGCTGCCTGATATAATCTTTCAATGGCTGTCCCAAATCTGCTGAGCCAATTCCCAATTCAATCCACCTAAAGTAAACAACTTTGCTTTTATAATAATGAGGCCATCGATTATGAGGATGCTCCTCACAGCATCCTCTTTGTCAATGCTCAATGTCCATGTACAAATACACCATAATAGTCCTCCTATACACACACATACACCATAATATAATGTACTATTAAAATAACAACAGAATGGACATCAATAAAGTAGAGTAAGCAGAGGAGGGGGAGGGAAGAGAGAAGGGAAGTTCTGTGGAATGAGATTGATCAAATATGTACATATACAAATATGGCATAACGAATCCCACTATAATGTACAAATTATAATGCTCCAGTAAAAAAAGAGAATGCCCTTTTTCTGAAGAACCAAGTTTTATATTTCCTTCAAAATCTGGTTCCTGTTAATATCTTCAATAAAGCTTTTGGGTTCTTGGTCCATCATTTTCCCTGCTGTCTCCGATTATTAAGAATGACAGATTTGCAGAGGAGAGAGAAGTCCATAGATCACCTGGTCAAGTGATTTTGTTTTATGGATCACGGAGGGCGCTAGGACTCGGCAGTGAGAAGTCTTTGGTGATGTCGCTGGTTATCAGCACAGGAGGCTACAAATCTGGTCTCTCCACTTCCTGTCCAGTTTCTTTCAAAGGCACACTTGAGTCACTTTTCCACATTTATATACTTTCAAAATGTCAGAAAGTTTTAAGATGTGTTTTTGCATGCATTTTAGAAAGATAAATACTACTATGCCTCCTATTGTCATTGAGTACTTAAAAATGGAAATAGTTTTCCCTAGTGTATTTTCATACTACATGAAAATTTAATGCAAATATCCAACTCCTATTTCCCTTAGTTTTGAGCCCCTCCCAAATTAAAAAACATTTCCAACCAGGCATGGTGGCACATGCCTATAATCCTAGTGACTTTGGAGGTTGAGGCAGGAGAATCACAAGTTTGAAACCAGCCTGGATAATTCAACAAGACCCATCCTCAAAATAAAAAATAAAAAGGTTGGGAATATGGCTCAGTGGGGAAGCACACCTGGGTTCACTCCCAGGTGTTCACTCCCCAAACAAACAAAAACATCTCCAGCTTTTCTATCAGGACAAAATATTCATGTCAAATTAATGTCCCAAATGAAGGATTTTTAGTTTTAGTATTCTTAGTATTCTGACTTCAAACCAGGTTTATTTTACATTGTGTTTCTTCCTCACTGTATCCTACATAGGGAAGGTTAAATAAAGATAATCCCATTATTTAATCTGAAATCACTTCTTAAGTTTCTTGCATGCCTTACTATTGCTAACTCATCAACAATGATTTACATTCTTTAAGCTCACAAACTGTTTCCCTCCAACTGCTTAGCTTTCAACTATTTAGGAGGAAAATGTTTTTGATTATTTTCAAGCTTTTCATGTAATAATTCTTATTCTTTTTATTAAATTATTTATTCTGTTATATGACAGCAGAATGCAATTCATTTCATATTACACATATAGAGCACAATTTTTTCAATTTTGGTTGTACACAAATATTTTTACTCCATTCATGTCTCCATACATGTATTTAAGATAATGATGTCTAACTCATTCCACTCATTTTCCTACCCTCATGCCTCCTCCATTCCCCTCCCTCCCTTTTGCCCTATCTAAAGTTCCTCCACTCCTCCCATGCCTCCCCTGCCACATCAAAACTCTAAGATTTCATCTCACTACAGTCAGAATGGCAGCTATCAAGAATACAAACAACAGTAGTATTGGCGAGGATATGGGGGGAAAGGCACACTCATGCATTGCTGGTGGGACTGAAAATTGATGCAGCCAATCTGGAAAGCAGTATGGAGGTTCCTGGGAAAACTTGGAACGGAACCACTATCTGACCCAGCTATACCACTCCTCAGTTTATACCCAAAGGACTTAAAAACAGCATATTACAGGGACACAGCCACATCAATGTTTATAGCACCACAATTCACAATAGCTAAATTGTGGAACCAATCCAGATGCCTTTCAGTAAATGAATGAATAGGGAAACTTTGGTATATATATACACAATGTAATATTACTCAGCATTAAAAGAGAATAAAATCAAGGCATTTGCAGGTAAATGGATGGAGTTGGAGAATATAATGCTAAGTGAAATAAGACAATCCCCCAAAAAACAAAGGCCAAGTGTTTTCTTTGATACGAGGACGCTGAATTCTTTGTTTCTTTTAAATTAATATGCCATCTGTTTTTTGTTTTGTTTCACTTGGTACCAGGGATTATTGAACCCAGGGGCACTTAACCACTGAGCCTTAACCCTAGCCTTTTTTATTTATTATTTTGAGACAAGGCCTTGCTAAATTGCTGAGTCTAGCTTTGAACTTGTGATCTTTCTGCCTCAGCCTCCAGAGTTCCTGGGATTACAGGTATGCACCACCACACTTGGCAGTTAATTCATTTTAATGAGCTCTGTACAGAACACTACTGTCGAAAATCCAGAATACCAGCATGCTTCCTCCCTGCAGGTACATATTCCTCAACAGAATGTATCTTACCAGCCTTGAAAATCTGTTTCTATTCTTACTAGTTATTTTGAACTCTATTTTAAATACAACCAAAATAAAGAAAGGGAAAGTGGATGTATGACAAAATTTGACTCAACTGAAGGATAACATAGGGAAAACTTCAAAGACACTGGCTTAAATTTCATTTTCTTAAGCTCTAAACCCACAGAATCAATCTCTCTCAATCTTTCTTTCCCTTCTCCACCCCCACTCTCATGCATCTTTCTATTTGACAAAGGTGCTAGTTGGTGATCTGTTTTGTACTTCTCCCCAACTCTGCCTCAAGCTTTTAATCTCTCCATAGTTAGTAAAATATACTTTGTGTTTTACACTCTGTCTAAAAATTTTGAGTTAAACACTTTTTATCCACATGAAAAATGTTCAGTGTAATTCTCATAATTATAACCCCCGGCAACTGAAACAAACTGGTCGGAGAACAACAGCTAAACAGGAGACACATGTGAAGACGTACAACACAAGTCTATGACTTTAAGGAAAGAGACCACGGGCAGCCTACCTGGTTCTATCATTAGTTGCTTCATCTTCATCTTTTCATAAGTGAAAAGTCACTTATGCTCTCTGGGCTACTTCTTTTCTTATAAATCAAGGCAGTAGAGAATGAATATAGTACATGATCAAGCTTCAAAATTCTGTGTTTCTAGGAAATGACACCAAAAAAGTATTATTTTTCTGTAATATATCTAAATAAAATCCCTCAACAGAGGAATTTCCTGAGTTAAACTGTGAATCCCTGGTGTTCATAAGGTCAGGTCATTATGGCATATTAGGTGTGGGCAACAGAATCTATATAATCCACAAATTTTATTTTTATAGGTGTCACTGCTACTCTTCATTTAAAAACTTGGGACAAAATTGTCAATAAGACTGCAAAATAGATAGCCATGAGAACAAAATAACCATAAAATGCTATCAGCAGATCACACAAGTTCTCACTACATTCTAGGAACTCTTTTAAACATTTGCACAGGTTGCACAGGTTTTTGTGTGTGTGTGTGTTTTCCTCCTCCCATTTACTTCTTACAACAACCTTACCACTATCTCAATCTGTCAGTGGAGAAACAGGGACA
Source organism: Marmota monax (assembly GCF_021218885.2). Taxonomy (NCBI): domain Eukaryota; kingdom Metazoa; phylum Chordata; class Mammalia; order Rodentia; family Sciuridae; genus Marmota; species Marmota monax. The sequence continues at coordinate 2,055,388 of NW_026691988.1, forward strand.
AGTGGTAAAGGTCACACAGTATGTGGAGAGCTAGACTTAGCATTTCAGGCAGCACACCCTCCGCTCACGCCGGTGGCTCAGCCCTTAACTTACAGCCTCCAGTTAAGAGACTGAGTGGGGATAGAATGTTAGTTCAGTCTAAAATGAACCAGTACACAACCCTGGAACTCCATTTTCCACATGTCCAAAAGGAGGTGATTGTGAGAACAGCTCTCACTACTCTATTATCTGGTGGAGTTTTTTTGTGAGTGTTTTTATTTTTGTTTTTGTGTTGTGTGTGTATGTGTATTCTGGGGAGGCGGGTACTGAGGATTGAACTCAGGAACACTCAACCACTGAGCCACACCCCCAGCCCTATTTTATATTTTATTTAGAGACAGGGTCTCACCGAGTTGCTTAGTGCCTTGCAATTGCTGAGGCTGGCTTTGAACTCGCCTTCCAATGGCTCGCCTCAGCCTCCCGAGCCACTGGAATTACAGGTGTGCACCACCGCGCTCAGCTGTCTGGTGTTTTAATATGGAAAACTCATACATTTTTTTTTTAACCAGCAACTTCTGAAAAAGACTGTCATTTCTCTCCAGAGCATTTCCTGAAGCACGGCCATAAGTCCTTTCTCCTATTACTCATAGATGGATCTATTATTGAGGAAGGTGCCTGGGTTCCTAGCCCTAAGAGATCATAAGAGGATCTAAAATGGAGTAAGAAGCAGACTAATTGGTTTTCCTCACTCCTCGTTTCCCTTTTTGACTGACATGATCACTACCCCTGTGTCCCCATGCCTACCTGTGATGCCCATCAAACAGCTGTCAATACCAGACCAACTCCCACTCAGAGTTTATCCAATAGCCACCTCACTCCGCCCAACTATACCTCACCATGCACCATGTTTGCCCACAATTAAAAAGGCAACTGACTCACAGGTAGAGACTGACCAATAAGTTGAAAGTATAAAACAGATCCACCTAACAATCCTGGGTGTTATCACTGGGGTCAGCCATTTGATTTATCATAGAGTGTCCACACCGATTCTCTCCTGGCTATAGCTCAGAAAAGGCTATCAAATGGAAAGAAAAGTGGGAGAGAATGGGGAGAGCCCATGACTGGCCAAGCTTGCTCACCTCTTTTATACTGGGTTTCTGAAGTGGATGGAAAATTGGAAGAAAGGCATAAGTTCTCTTATGAGTGAAAGTGATGAGTGCTACTACTTCTGCATGCTGACCATCATGAAGGTTAATAACCCCACAAGCTGGAGAGGGACAACAGGCCAGATACCATCACTCATACCTACATCTCAGAGTGACCATGGAACAGGGCCTATGGTACTGAGTCTGAACACTCATGAGTATTTGGATAAACCATCAAATTCTCCAAAGCCAAACAGGGATTCTCCAAGAAGAGATGTGCTTGCCATGTGCACAGTGTGCTGTGACCCTGTAGCCTTCACACCCATAATATCTCCATGATCATAGTTCCTGGGAGAAACATCCCCTTTCCCTCCCTGATGAAGGTGGAATGAAAAGACCAGACCCATTCACGGTGCTTAGTACTCTACTTTTTAGAGCCTCAAGTTTGGATTTTTAATAATATCCTTGAAAATGCCTAGAAAGTAAACTGCCTGTAACTGTCACATCACTGAGCATGTTCACTGGGGGTTCTAAGTGCTACTCTTTCCATCACCTGCTGGATGTGATCTACTCTGAGCAGTGATTTTTACCTCTCTGGGTCTGTTTCATCATGTATAAAAGAGTGATACCAAGTGACACTCAAGTCCCTTAAACAAAAATTTATGATAACAAGGCAAAAGTAATATCCTTGAATGATCTAAGAATTGGTGATTTATATGAAAACAGGTGAATTGCTTGTACTTTTTTTTTTTTCAAAAAAAGGAAAGAAAATAGAATGTTCAGGAACAACATTGATTTTTGTTGTTGTTGTTGTTGTCAAACTAGATAAAATAAAGGCCAGAACTAAAACTGTAAATGAAGAGACTGTAAAAGAGTCCTGCTCCAAAGGTCAAGTTTAAAAAAAAAACTTTCCTTTGTTAACTGGTAATCTTCACTACCTTTTCTCATTTTTCATAAAAATCATACTTGCTTACCTGGGTAACTAGTTTTAGCTAATCTATTGAACTCTTACTTGTACTAAGTAGGCTATATTGGTCAGTTTTCTGTTGCTGTGACAAAATACCTGATAAAAATATACTTAGAAGAGGAAAAGTTTATTATTGCTCAGTTTTAGAGGTTCAGTCCATCACTGACTGACTCCATAGCTCTAGGTTCCAGGTGAGGCAGAATATCATCACAGAGGGACTCAGCTAAGAACATGGCAGCCAGGAAGTCGAGTATTTAACTCACCAAGGACAAAATATAAACTCCAAATGCACACCCTCAGTGACCTCCTTTCTCCAGCCATACCCTACCTGCCTAGAGTTACCAACCAGTTAATTCATATAAGTGGATTAATCCATGGATGCCTGGCTCCATTGTTTCTTGGCCTGTGATGAAGCAGAACATCATGGTGGGGAGGAAAACTGCTTACCTCATAGCATCCCGGAAGCAGAACAAAGGGGCTGGGGAGAAAATATATCCTTCCAGGGCATGCCCTCTGTGACCTACTTCCTCCAACTAAGAGGAACCAGCTTTTACCACCTCTCAATAATGCCATCCAATTATGAATCCACCCATTGATTCATTCACTGATGAAGTCAGAGCCCTCACAATCAAGTCACTTCCTAAAAGTCCCACTTCAGAACACCGTTGCATTGGGGATAAAGCCTTTAACACATGAGTTTTTGGGAAACATTCCACATCCAAACCTCAACATGTACCAAGTTAAAAAATTCTGTCTCTAAAGGAATAAAGCACTGCTTTAAAGCGTTGAGATTCTATCTCTTGGTTAGATTTGTGTGTGCTATTTGACAATGGAAATGCCCTAAAAATTGAAGATTGATGCTTACAAAATATTCAATCACAAAATAACAATGAGTCAATCATTTCTCACCCTGTTGTCACCTCTAAGATTACCTTGAAAGGTTCACTGGCTCGCTCCCTGGACACACATCCCCCGTCCTCTGGTCTTCCAGCAATGCCATTCACAAGTCACTTCTTCCTATCATCATGTCTCCTTGTCCTTGCAGAAACCTTTGGTCTCAAACTTGGACATTCCCATCGCCAGCTGGAATTTAGTTTTCCATACAGAAAACATACTGCTAAAGCTACAAGTAAATTTAATGTGTAAAGAGAAAGGGAATACAAGATAGCACTAAGAGAACAGTAAAAAATAAAACTTAAAAAACCTTGTATATGAGTATTACCCATGTTTTCCTTATCAATTAAGCCTCACATTCCTAACAAGGTAACATTAAACCTGTTGTTGCAAGATCAGAGAAAGACGACTATGTGACTACAAATATGCTAGCTGACCCACGAGGGAGCAACCCTGAAAGCTGGGGTTGAACCCCAGGGATCCATATGGATGGGCCTTTCTGAGTCTTTGAGTGATGTTTACACCAAACATGAAATAAAATTCCACCTTACATCTCTGCGCACATATTTGAACTTAAATGCATTATTGATTACAGAGTTGCAGTTTTCCATTGATCTCTTTTCTAAATTCACAGTGATACATTTGTGCTCTGGAAAGGCTGCACTGCTTTTCCTGCTCACGTTTTAACAGTTGGTCAGTGTAAGACATTGCTCAGACACAGACAACCCACTCAACAGATGCCCAGGAAAATGTAGAAGCCTTTAAGTTCATGCAATCTACAAATATTTATCTGACACTCTGCATAAGTCTCTCATATAGGTACTGGGAATAGAGCCGTGAACAAAACAAGACAAAAATTCCAGTCTTTATGGAGATTGGCAACCACATCATAGTTTGTAACAAAAACCAGCTATAAAAGGCACCCAGAGGAAAACTTTTGAAATTTTAATATGGATTCCATAGTAGACCATAATTATCTTTGCTACGATAACTGTATACTTCTGTTTCTAACGTGTCTGCATTGGAACCACCCGGGAGTTTCACTGAAACAAAAACTGATGTCTATGACTCATCTAAAAGCTGAGATTCATTTGTCTGGAGTGTGGCTTGAGATTTGGAATTTTAATTTTTCTAACATTTTTTTCCTGTACTTTTTTTTTTTTTTTTTAACCCAAGAACTCACTCGTGCCAGGCAAGATTGTACCTGATACATTCCCAGCCCTTTTTATTTTTTGAGACAGGATATCACTAAGTTTTTTTTTAGGTCCTCCCTGAGTTGCCGAGGCTGGCCTCCAATTTGTGTCCTCCTGCCTTAGCCTCTTGAGTTGCTGGAATTATAGGTGTGCACCACCATGTTTGGCAAATTTTTCTGAATTTAGAATTTGAAGCCATATGTAAGATTTATGTGTATTTTTAACCCATTGGAAAAATATTTATAAGTACTTGAATTTTTCCCAAAAGTTTGGGAAGTAGTATGAACCATCTTGTTCACTAGATGGCCCTGGACAAGATACTGTCCCAAGTCAAAAAAATTAAGTATCTTACAACAGAAAATGACCTTCAGGTGATGAGAAATGCTTAAGCATTTACCATGAAGCTTAATTTCAATTTACTAAGATATTTGTACTCTGAACTCTTCCTTTCAATACTCTAAACTGTTTTTTTTTTTTTTTTTAAAGATGGAGTCCAGAGCCTCACTGACATTATTCTGAACTACAGGCATAGTATGTATTTGAGTTTCATCTATACTGACCCTAAAAACACACTTTAAAGAACATTTTTAAATTCCTTAATATACATTGGATTTGCCTACTTTGTCCGTTTTTCCTCAGAAATGTAACCAAAAAAGTTCCAATTAATATTTATTACACAATCAGTCTATTCTAGTACCATCTGTCATCTGGACAGTTATTATTCATAAGGGAAATTGTAGTTATTATTCATTATTTATGCCTCACCAACTTGATTTTTTTTCTCTGGCAAGAACATAAAAAGAAGAGTGAGAAAAAGAGCTAGAATAGCTGATTGGAGCCCCGATTAGGAAACTACTCAGACTTAGGCATGTAGTCATTTGGAAAATATTTACTAAGAACCTACTGTGTGCCAAGTAATGTGGATACAATTACAGACAGGCCAAATAAGATCTCAAATTTATAGTCATATTAGGAATACAAGCATGTTCGATACAATTAGAGGCCTGCTTTAGGAAAATTAATCCGGTAATCAGAACTTCACTAAAACAGGTTTGTATTAATTGCATATAATACACAAGTACATGAAAGGGGATTCTCTCATAAAAATTAAATTTGTTGATAGAAAACAACTTGGTCAGGAGGACTCTTATTTTTTTTTTCTTTCCCTCCTGTATTAGGTTTCATATGGCTGCTATAACAAATTACCACAAACTTAATGGTTAAAAACAGAAATTTAACACTGTTGCAGTAGACCATGCCTGTCATCCCAGCTACTTGAAAGACAGGAGGATCAGAAATTCAGTCAGTCTAGGCTTTTAAAAATTAACAAAAACAAATTCAAAAATAAATTTGTTTAATTAAAAAAATAATTAAATTATCATTTCATAGTTTAGAGGTTAAATGTCCAAAATCAGGATCCCTTGGATAAAATAAAGGAATGTGCAAGGATTTTTCTTCTCCAGAGCCTCTGGAGTATCTATGCCTTGCTTCTTCTAGTATCTGATGGTACTGGCATTCTTTCGTGGCAGTTGATTCAAATCTCCACCCCTATCTTCACTTGTTTCCTCCTCTGTATCAGATTTCCCTCGGCCTCCCATGTGGACATGTGTAATTGCATTTAGGGCCCAATTGGGATAATCCAGGATCATCCATCATCTCAAGTTACTTAACTTAATCCATCTGTGAAGACCCCCCTGCATTCCAAATAACATTTTAACATTCACATATTCCAAGGATTAGAGCTTAAAAAAAAAATTAACTACCATACCTATACAGAAAGCCTAAGAGATAAATAAGGATAAAGGGGAGGGGGGAAAATCCAACTTGACTATGATAACCTTTATAGTCATACTGCAAACACATCTGAAGAGCTCATCCATTCCTAAACAGGTCCAAATGCAAGGCTGTCGCTCCTCTGGTATTTCATGCTTTTATGGAGAGAATTTAATCAAGACACTGGAAAGCACTATAGATATTAAAATGGACTTTACCTTTTTTCTTCCCTCTTTTTCCTCCTCCATCATCATCTCAAACTTCCTTGAAAACTGCACCTGCAACTTCCACTTACCATTTGAAAACTCTGGCTTGATATTTCACCATACAAAAAAAAAAAAAAAAAAAAAAAAAAAACCCTCCAACAAATTTATCAGGGCACCCTAGCTTCAGGCCTGTTCTAAGGCATCCTTAGGATCAGAGGTGAACCTGGGCAGGGCTGAAACCTGGTCTGGTGGAACCTTGGAGCTAGATCCTTTCCAGCCTCTAGAACTGAAAGAGTGACTTGGTATTCACCCTGGGGACGTTCTACTTACAGTCACTTTTCCATAAGTGCAAAAGTCAGTCTTGGCTAGAAATGCTAAGAAGCCCAAGTCCAAAATAAGCATGAGAAGAGTAGTACGGAGAAATTCAAGATTCTAGTCAAAACCCAAGGAGCTACTCTGCCTCTTAAACTTCCTGCAGTTATAATAGTGGAATGTCGGCCAAGTCATCACTTTCCTAACCAAAGTATTTGAACAGAATCATAATGCAGGCCACCCTCATCCTGACTTGCCTCCCCCTCCAATTGCCTAGATATGGAGAACTGCTATCACTGTAGAATCCATTCCCCAGGGACTTTGCTAAAATTTTTATTCAGAAATATTTCTTAATATCATTAATACTTAAAGGTGTTCTCCATAACAGAAAAGCATCCTAACGGAGAAAACCTAATATAAACTGACATTTCAATAAGTACTTGTATATAAGCCCAATCTACTTTCTTCTCCCTCCAGATCTATACTGCTATATAAATTCAATCCTTAGCCTCTCAAGCAAGGCTAAAATTACCACCTCCTATATTATGATGCCAGCACAAACATATTTCCATTTGGACTACTGAAATGTTCAGACTTTGAGACAAAATAAATAAAATAATTCATTTTTGCATGGGCTTAAAATATAGCAATATGAAATAAAACACAAAATTACAAACCAAGTTCCATGTAATATTAGTTAAGGGTATCTAAAGTAGGGCAAGCACCATGAGGCAGTCCAAGGACATAAAACATTGTTTTCAAAGAGCATGGTGAGCAAGCTCGAAGATTAGGCAATTCATTATCTCCTCTTCCTCATTTATCAGCTTACCTTCATGAAGCAGAAGTTCCAGGCAGCTACATAAAAAGTCTATTGTTTCCTCTCCACTATCTCATCACGCAATAGCCTTCCATTCCAGTGGAAAAACCCATATTCTCTTACAGAGCTCATTTTAACTTATTAAATTCACAATTTAACAACTGTGCCAACAGAACACACTGTAATTACAGAATCATAGGATTTTTCAAAGGAAGGGCCATCGGAGATCCAGTACATGAATGCAGGCATTGCTTCAATCCCCATCACACTTTCTGAACAAAAGACCCGCCGCCTTTCCCATCACCCTCTACTTCTGGCTGAACTGAGAAAAAGATGATATTGGTATTTGCAAATATAAAGGCATTCCAGGGTCACAGAAGAAGTAACTCTAGCTTTGCAATATAAAACAACCCATGTCGTTTCTGTCTGCCAAGCCAGAATCCTGACATGACCACTGAAACATGCTGGCTTCATATCCTACTGGCCTAAGGCTCCCTTCCCTTTCTGGCAGATCCCAGAACAAAGTGTGAGGTCATAGAGCCAAGTAACAGGACAGATCCAAGAGGAATCAAAACATAGCTGTCACCCACACAGGTTACAACTGGCATCTCCTTAAGGACAACTGGGTGCCAATATCTATGGATAGTTAGAGATACGGATTGCTGACACCGGGGTTAGGAATATTCTTAAGTTTTATTTAGTAAAATAAAAACCCTAGAAATACAAAGAAAGATATTTTCTCGAAGCATCATCACATAATCAGCAAACATTTATTGACTGTACACAGTTTGGCTGATATTAACTAGATGTTGAGATTCAGGGATAAAGAAAATGTGTTCAATGCTTTTATGAGTTTATATTCTAAGACAGAAACAGGCACTGGATGTATGTAGCTGAGAAGAAACAAAAAAAAAAATGAATAAAACAAAGAATTTTTTTTAACTGAACACAATGTATTCTTATCAAATAAAAACACACTCAAAATGCATTTTTATCAAAGGACACAGCTTGCTAACAATACCATTGCTCATTAACTGTTTTGTTTCTTTCTCTCCTCTTCCTGCCTCTCCTTTTCTTTATGCTAAGTTTCAAATAATTCTCTTTTTTTTTTAACTTTTGGGGGAAAACATTTCAAATTTAGGGCAGAAGGAATTAACACAGGGTTGCAAGCTTTTTAATTGGCCAAATAAGTGCATGTCTAAGAAATACAAAACTATACTTCTTGCAGGTATTTCATTTCATAAAGATATTTGGTCACTAAAAGAATTCATAAACAACTGATATGAGATCCTTTCATATTTTGTTTAGAAGTATGAATCAGAGAGCAAGAATGATATTAAATAACAAGTAGAAAAGATCTGATGGGTCACAATGTAACAAAGGACACAGCTTGAAAACAGCAAGAACTTTTCTTAACAGATTTTCTCTAGAATCAGCTCAATTAATCTTTAACAATACAATAACAAAGAACCAAGGTATATCTTTGCCTTATGTGCAGTGGATGAAATAAATGAGAATATCGTTGAGAAGCATAAAATGTGGCTGGGGTATAGGTCAGTGGTAGAGCACTTGCCCAGCATGATAGGGCCCTGGGTTTCATTCCCAGCACAGCAACAAAGATGTGGACATAACTGGAAAGTAATGCAAAGGGGTTATCATGGTAGAGTTCTGCTAAGAAAAGGACACTAAGAAACACTTGAGGGAAATTTTTGTTTTGTTTTTGCTGTTGTTACTAGCACTGGGAATGGAACCCAGGGTCTTGCATGCTAAGCACATGATCTACCACTGAGCTACACCCTCTTGCCAGAGAAAATTACCCCCCCCCCTTTTTTTTTTAAAGCTTGGATTGAAACCAAAAAGAATCTAGAGGCCAAGAAACAGACCTTGACAGCATGAGATGATTGAAGTACAGATTGGGGTTGAGCTTTGGTGGTTTAAAAATAAAGTACAGATCTGAGAAATCTTAGGGAGAGGAAAAAAACAACAAAGCTCAATAACAGCTTCTGGAGACAGAGAGAAGTCAGTGATGACTCAGATGTCACAAGTGGAGAGCCAGCAGCAGGACTGCCAGGGACACAGAGGAAGTAGGAGAGGAAATGATGCGTGCAATGGCAAGGCAGTACTATAAATGGTTACATATCTGTGGCTTCCCCAGCAAAAAAAAAAAAAAAAATGCATGTGTGAAATGTTCTGTATTCTGTACCTTGGTTAAAATTTAACTGTGAGGATAACAAGATATTAGCTACACAAACTATTGCTTTAAGATAGCATGTGTAGAAATGTGGGTGCAAGAAAAAAAAAAACTGAGGGAAAATACAATTCAGTAAAGACCAGCTTTGCAGTAGGATTCTAAGTGGCCTTGATTTCCTCTTTGCACTTTATTTTTCCAGTTTTTATTTAAGGAGAATACAATTTAATTGGCAGGATTTTTGAAACATCAGAGCCGAGTTATGTCAGCATGCTGTATTAGTCTGACAGTTTCAGGGACACATACAGAGAACATGTCCACCAACTTTAAGTACTATGGAGTTTTGAGTCCACTGGAGGTATGCCCAAGTATCACTGCTGCATTCACAGAAATTAGGGCACATCTTCATGATCTGCCATCTGGTGACTTTCATGTATTTAACTTATATCAGATGTGCACAGATTGGCCATAATTCAGCCAAAACCCAAGAAATTTCAGCCTAATAAATGTTATTAAACCTAAACTCTGCCACTACCACATGGTCTCTTTCCCCAAGATCTGTGAAGAGCCCTCTGAAACTATAGAAGATAGCAGCCTCAAGACTTTCTAGTAGTAAATACTGTGCTTCCTAGTCATAAAAGAAGAATGGGTATTTCCATGGTAAACTGGGAAAATTCAGTTGCAAGTCATTAAAATAGAGAACAGAATGACTCCTCCCTTGTGCTCAGGCCGTGAACAGTGAATACAGTATGGTAATTAACAGAACAAACTCTGGAACCAGATTGGCAGGGTTTGAAATCCAGCAATTCTATTTTCCTAGCATGTCACCTATTTTAACCCCTGTGCCTCAGTTTCCCAAACTATAAAACATAATTATACCTATACTCATGGTATTGTGATGTATGTATGAATCAATATTCAAGCATAGGACATTGTGAAGCAAACAAACAGTACCAGGCAAATAGAAGGTATGATGTAAATGCTAGTTATTATATATTTTTCATCAAAAAGCGAGATGTTGAATAAGCCCAGCTAGTCAAAAAATTCTAGTTATAATGCAACCACGAATGGTGCTAATCATGTTGGAGATTGTTTAATACAGTTTTTCCATATTCAAAAATATAAGTTTCTTTTTTTCCCCTCCTTCTTCTTGTCCCAGCCCCAGACCTACTTTAATAGGGTTTAGTTCCTCAAATTTAACAGCACCTAAAGAGTGAGCTGCCTAGATATTTTTCCCCCTCCACTGTGTTACACTCTTCCCTCCCCTAGAAAAGAAGTTTCTTTAGTTTACTAACAACTCAGAATGCTGGCAATAATGTTTAAAGTCAAAAACAAGTTGACCCCATTGTAAATGAAAAAGGCTGCATTGAGGAGAATGAGATAAATTATAATTATACTTTACAAAAACCTGTAATAACTAGCTCTCCCATGATGCCACACAGGCTACCTAAGCCAGACCATGTCCTCAGGTCACCTCTCTGCATAGTATTTTCCCCAGCAGGGTCATCCATTGTGTGCTAAGAGCCTACACTTCATGAAGTACTAACTTCCACTAGCGCTAAATCTTCTATGGTGGTCAGCTCAGTCTTCCCTGGTCTCTCTCTCATTTGCACTGCCCTCTGCGGGCTGGGCTGCTCACCTCAGATTGCTTTTCTTCTGAGCCATGACCAAAGGCTCCTTGTGCAATCTACCTATGATGATCAGAGACTGCAAAACTCAACTTTAGAAGCTACTCTCATTGGACAAATTACCACACCACCAAGATACCAAGCTGGCAAAGAAGCTTACTCAGCATCCCACTGGCTCCTCAAATGGGTTAATTAACTCAAAGCGCAGTTTTTTCCCTAAGATGTTGAGAAAAGTCAACCACCTAAATGTTCTGGAGAATTATGGGCTGAGAGCTTCCAGAATTCTAAGGTTTACAACTATGAAGTTTATGTAGACTTCTGGCTTTGTTTAGACGCACATTTCTATCTCAGTAGTTAGGGAAGTCACCTCATCCACTTTCACTAAAAAAAAAAAAAAAAAATCTTAATAAGTACATAGTTCAGGAGAACAATTGGCTGTAGATGCTGAGCAGGTATGCAGCTTATTCACTAGGCACCATCTCCCATACACCACACCCTCTGGACTTTCAACCCTGGGTTCAAAGGTTTCAGAGATACTGTAAACTACCATAGTGTCCAACATTCCAAGTAACTGCAAATGGTAGAAAGTGCATTTGTTAACACTAGGAATGCCAAGGGTCTGAACACTGATTGACAGAGTTCGCCCTGACAGTCTTCAGAAAGTCTTTCTGCATGCCTGCAGCTGACAACATTTCCTCTCCTTCAGCACCAAGTGGGACTCCTCAGGTTGCCTGAGCTTAGGCTCAAAGTGCTGCTTTCACTCTTTTCCCAAAACATGGGAAGCAAGAGGTAAGCATCTTTGTTGTAGAAAGTCTGGCTTCACTACAGGAAATGGGACTTTTATATTTCATACTAAAGCCATGCTTTCTACTAACTTACATCTTTGTCTGTGTGGAACATCTCCCTGTCTCATCACACACACTTATTGAACACTATGTTTGTGAGAGGGCAGAGGGGGAGACTTTGAGATGACATAAAAAGTTAAGTAGGGACCAGGAGGTTTTTAGTTACTTGCAATGGACCGCTGTGCTTTGTACCTCACTTAATCCTCACACCACCACTGAGGAACAGGGAGGGTTACTAACTTACCCAAAGACAGATGGATCCAAATATTTTATTTATATATATATATATATATATATATATATATATATAAATAAGAGAGAGAGAGAGGGAGAGAGCCCCCCCCCATCTCAGGCCTAGAGCCCCGTTTGCATTACAATTCCACTCCATTACAATGGTAGCTGTTCAGTAGATCCAAGAGTCTATAATAGAACACTTGAGATATTCTGAAAATCAGGCTGGTTACAGAAACTGATCAAAGACATCCCAATTCAGATGGAACCTTAAGAACTACAATAAGTTGGCCTCAACCTCCCAGTCCTTCCTTATTTCTCAAGCATCCTGTCACTAGCCTAATTAGCATCCTCAGAGTATAAACCACCATCCAAACTTCCTCTCCTCAGAATACATTTACCTTCTTTCCCCCAAAGCTAAACCCTCCCCAGCCACTGCAGAAAGATGAAATGTCAAACTCTCAGATCCTCTTAGTTGGATGTAAAATGACATAACTCTGTAAACATATATGGCAGAATTGTTTTTACCTCTTCTGCAATGATTGTAACTTCCTATTCTGTCTCACTGATACGTGACAGAACTTATCAACCTTGGCAGGAACTGTAAAACTCATCATCGGAGTTTTATCTCTGTGTAGTTCAGTGTTCCTAGTATGGGACAGTACACAAGGTACTTGCTCAACAAATTCCAAGATGTTACCATAGCAGTGTTTAAAAAATATGCTCCATCATTGATAGATGCTATACGGGGAAACTAACTAGAGCCACTATCAGTGACAATAATTCCACCTGGGAACTGTCTAGAGCTACCAATGACAATAATTCAACCTGTTGGAGCTTCAATAGATGAAGGGTAGGACGACTCCCCTTAACCATTATTTAAGAGAAATGTATGTATTTTCCTTCTGTCTCCTTGAGAACCTCAGGGTCACAAGGCCAAGAAGAGGCAGATTTTAAGTAATTCTTTAACATCCAACATATGTGTTGTCACTCTTAAGAGTTTATCAAAAAATGGAATAGTGCAAATCTTAAATTTCTAGAGGAATAAATGAGTGCTACCACTGATATTCATCTCCCATCCTCATCACAACTTAGGAAAAAAACATAAGTCTCTAGCCTGAGAGACAACCAGGAGAAAGGATGGCTTGAGAGGCAATCATTTCCTTTTCAAATGAAGATGAGAGCTTCCCTCAGGAAAAAGATGTGTGCACAATATTGTGTTTGCCTTGGAAAACTTGACCAGAGACTCTCCCATGAGGATGCAAGGATGAAAATCCACTTACACGTTCTAATTCTGCATTAAAACATACTTTTGGCTTCATCTCAGCAATCCTTGCAAGTGTGAAGGCACAATGCACACCTATGGGTACCTGGATGTTCCCCTATTTCATCCCTCAGAAAAATTATACACTTGCTTTTCACAAGGATCTTGGGAAACAGCATCCCTAGAAAAACAATTCTATTTCGCCCCTACTGTTGGCATCCTAGCCTTCAAATTTTAAAACTACAAAGTTTGACCATTTAGTTCAACTTGTTGTTATTATTATTATTATTATTATTATTATTATTTTTAGAAGGAGGCTGGTTCATTTCTGTTTAAAGTAATTACACAAATTCAAGTTGAGTCTAATGTCAATGAGTAAATACTTGTGTTTTGGTTAAATGGTCCATTTATAATAGTTTATTTATTACAAAAATCAACAGAAATGTCTTGCCCAAGGAAACAAATGTGTGTGTGTGATGATTTGTATGGAAATAAAGTAAAAATACACCAATGACTTATTCACAACATAAATATAATCTTTACATATACACAGTGCCTAAAATAGCATAATCCATGAAAATGAATCAGATTCCTACAAATGCTACTGCAATGATGATTGAAATTTCCCATCCTGCATCACAGATATATGACAGAGCTCATCAACCTTGGCAGAAATTGTAAAATTCCTCATAGGAGGTTTATCTCGGTATAGTTCAGTGCTCCTTTCATGGGAGAGTACAACAAATTCCAAGACGTTAACCATAACACAGTTTTTTAAAAGTAAAAAAAAAAAAAAAAAAAAAAAAAAACTTTTATTTTTTTTTCTTAATTTTGAAAACTAGAGTACTTCCCTTGATGATGTAAGGATGAAAATCCATTTATGCATTATAATTCTATTATTAAAACATTCTTTTGGCCTCATCTCAGCAATCATTTAAATGATTGCTGATGCGAACATTTAAATATCTGATTCGCTTGAACAAGAGTGGTAATTACCTTTATCCTAAGTCATCTATCATTATGTACAATATATAAGTTCTCCAAATGCAAAATCATTCATGTTCTAAATATAAAACATGATATCGTTTCAGACAGTAAAGAAGTAATTAATTGACTATTTACATTACTCAAGTACAGTTTTAGAATCTATAGATAAGGTTCACTTTCAAATAGTTTATTTTTCCATGTTTACTTTTTTCCATAATGTAATACAAATATTACATGATATAAAATTCCCTTTGAAAATAGTCATGCATAAAGGATACATATCAATACAGCATTATGAAAATTTGTAGCATTTAATGTTACTCAAGAAAAATATTCCATATTATGATTTCATAAGCTTAACATCTGAGAGACTAAATTTTATAGGCTTGCACAATATTAGAAAGTTTTCTGTAAATCTAAAATCGTAAATTCACTTAATGCTCTCATCATTTATTTGGTACAAACGACCTTTATTATTTTTTTTTAGATGCTGGTTATGTACAAAAATACCATGTAAGAAAGTGTTTGGCATCTTCATCATTGACATACTGGGCTAAATTTAAGTTATAACTTTTATGAGTAGTACAATGAAGATATTATTGCACAAAATCCTCCCAATTACTTGGTTATTCAATTAATTTAGTGCACTAATGAGACGAAGATAATAAATGCAAGGGGGAAGGAAATGAATAACTGGAAATAGTCAACTTCAACATACACAAAAACTTTCCCTAACCCCAGTCTTAGATAAAGGACAACACAGACTTTGGCCCCAGGTCTTATCAGTATGAGGCCTTTAGCAGCCTGGGGGTCTCTGCTTAAAGATTAAGGAAACAGGAACTAAGGATGGGAGACATTGAGTCATGCAGATGGGTATGTCAGCCATCTCCATGGAAAGATCCAGCTCAACCTTAAAGGAATTCTGTGCACTCTAATTTGCTCTAATTTTGCTAAGGAAGCCACTTTTTAAAATTTTCTTTCAAAGTGCTGGAAATTGAACTCCAAATCTTGGTGCATGCAAGCCAAGCACTATACTATCAAGCTACATCCCCAACTCTGTTTTAATAAAATTCATTCTTCCAAACAGTTGTTCAAGATGCTTAGAATATCACAATTTTAAGTGGAAACCTAGAAAGCAGCTCTCTCCAAGCATTAAAACTTAAAGGCCAAAGGTTCATAAAACACTATTGTATAAGAGACCTGTTTATTTCATTAGTATTAAAGAATGAGAAGGGGACTGCGGTTGTGGCTCAATGAGAGCACTTACCTAGCATGTGTGAGGCACCAGGTTCAATTCTCAGCAACTCATATAAATAAATTATAAATAAAGTCCATTGAAAACTAAAAAAACATTAAAGGAAAAAAAAAGCTGAAATACCTATATATGAGAAGGTATGCCAGACAGGGCTACATATCCAGGAAGCACGTTGAAGGGGTGTGAACCACTCCACAATGCAACAAAAATTGCAGTTCTTGCCCACCCAGTCTTCAGGTCTTCCAAGGGCTGCTGAGGTAGAACAGTTCCTCTGGCAGCCATGCCTTCTGGTAACTGCTATCCTATCCACCTGAAGTGGCTTCTCCAGCCATGGCTGTTCTTGCATGCCACCTCCATTGCTGTGGGCACTCTTTTTATGGCCACCTGAGCCTGACCGGTGCCTCCTCAGTACCAACACAGCCAGCACCTCTAGAAAGTGACAGAACCAACTGTCCTCACCTTCCAAATTGTTCTCCTCTTCCAGGCCCTTTCCCCATTTTTCTGTTCTTGACCCTGAAACCCAGAGATCTCTTTCCTTAGATGGAGTCCTCTGAGCCAACTGGCCCTAGATAAGGGCTGGGCAACCTGGACATTTCTATCAATTCTGGTTTTGCATTGTGAATGTTTAAAAAAAAAAAAATGCATGTTTGGGACTGGGATTGTGGCTCAGCAGTAGAGTACTTGCCTAGCACGTTTGAGGACCTGGGTTTGATGCTCAGCACCACATAAAAATAAAATAATGGTATTGTGTCCAGCTGCAACTAAAAAGTAAATTTTTTTAAAAAAATGCATGCTTCTTTCCTTCCTTCTGTTCTTCACAAAGAGGGGAAGGCTGCTGAGGGAGTGCTGCTTGTCTGCACAGGCCCCTTTTGCAAGATAGTACCATTGTGCTTGGGTTTCCCAATAGCACATGGTTCCCATCTTCCTTTACCCTCCATGTCCTGCCAGCACTGGGTCTGCAGACTTGGCAGTTGGGATGATTCCTCAAAGTAAACCATTTGCCCAAGGATGGGGGATTGGTATGCTTCTCAGCTTAAGGCAGCACAGAACTTTAGGGACAAATTAGAAAGCATGCAGAGCTCATGCAGGGAACCTCACCTGGTGAAGGCAGCACCGGCTGTGGTCGGAGGAAAGCAGGAGCAGTTTGAGTGGACACAGAACTCTATTTTTGCTAAGATTTGCAACTTGTGGCACCAGGACGTTTATAGAAACATGTCATACAGGGACACCTTGGCTTGGAAATCAACTGTTTTTAAAACAGGTCTAGGTTTAGGACCAAGAATAAGCCAGTCCCTGTATGTCTTCAGTTTTTGGATAAATTTTAAATTACTTTGCCTAAAAATGGAGATGCTCCTGAAAGAGCTATAAAGTGAGTCAATCACCTGGTTAATACTTGTTTTATTTTTCCCTTTTTATTGGTGCATTATAATTATACATAACAGTGGGATCTGTCATAATATATTCATACATGCACACAATAAAATGGTATAATGTGATCAACTTCATTCCCCAGTACTTCCCATTTCTCTCCCCTTCCCTACTCTTGTTCCCCTTCTATTTTACTGGGCTCCCTTCAATTTTTTTTTAATTTGTTCTAATTAGTTATGTATAATAATGGAATGCATTTTGACACATTGTACACAAATGGAGCACAACTTCTCCTTCCACTGGCTAAACATGGTGCAGAGTCACTCCAGTAGTGTAATCATACATTACATAGGGTAATAATGTCCGTCTTATCCTACTGATCTTCCCATCCCCACAATCCCACCCCTCCCCTCACTCCCCTCTGCTGCTTAACACTTATAAACTAAGAAAATCTAAATGTTTCAATTTTGAAAGGTCCATAGCTGAAAGATAGTTATAAGTACGGGCTCTCTAGCCAACCAGCCATCACTCACCACCTTCTTAAATATTTCATTAATTTAATCAAAAGTGCTTTTGAAACACCAAATGGGCTATTTTATTTTGAGACCTTTGGGTCTGTGGTAGGCCACACCTTGAATGTACTGGCCACCCCCTGAAACATTCCAATGGCTTTGCCAAGTGGAAAGAGACCATTCATTAGCCACTGTGAGAATTCCAGTTTCACAGCCAAAGAGAATGGCCCATTTGGATATCAGAGGCAACTTACAACACAAGGGAAAGAGGAGTGAGACCGCCTAGACTGTGCTGAGGAAGGCCGGAAGTTAACCCAGTCCCAGCCGTCTTATTGTTCTATTTCAGACTCCGAAATATCTGATTAGTCAGCCTTTAAAGAAAAAACACAACCATTAATGGCCCTGAGGATGGCGGAGGTGGCATTGGTATTTGAAAGGCTTATCTTGTTACTGTGTCACCCTGGTTCCAGGAGATATATTCCAATGCTTTTGAAGAGAATTTCCAGTTCACAAATGTTCACTAGTGAAGACAGAGGCCCTAGCCCAGGGCTAACTCCTCTGCTGTATGAACAGGAACCCCAACTTCCCCATCTGCTCCTGAGGCTCCCACCACAGCCATCGCATACCCAGACTGCTGAAAGACCCAGGTTTGCCTGCCATAGATGTCCTTTCTGTGAACTGAGGTCCCATTGTCATTTAGATACCAAAAAAAAACTTGCATCCTCTCAGTACATAAACCGACAAGGACTCAAGACAGAATTGATCTATGCACAAGCTGTGTGACCTGGGACCAGTAGCTCCAAGTACCAGAGGGTACGTGGATAATAGCTCTAGTCTTATGAGGATTAAACAAATTCCCCTTTAAAGTACTTGGAACTCAAAGAGTACTCCATAAATATTTGTTTTACCCTGCCTCTACGATACAATGTCCCCCAATATTTGTTTTACCCTTTCTCTACAACATGCCAGGGGACACCTTAAGGCTACATAAACTTATGTACTAAATGGCAGGATTTTGTAAAACTACTATTTCACTAACAGTAAATAGTATCTTGGCACCTGAAAGGAGTTAAGTTGATCTCTCAAAGTGTCTATTTTAGTACCAGTAAATGCCCAGAAGCCAGATTGGCATAATCTTCTCTAAATACTACAGGGAACAGAGCTTTTACTATAAAAATGAATACAAACTACCAGACATGCCAACATTTTGTTGTACTTTAACTTGCTCTGCATACACTTCCCAAAACCACACTGAGTTTACAAAAATTAGTAACAAAATTATTTCTGTGAATAGCAGGTGGTGAAGACCCAGACAGCAAATGCCCATGTTCAAATTCCAGTCCTGCCACTTACTAGCAGGATGACCTCAAGATAAGCTACTTTACCTCTTTATCTCGCTCATATTGAGTTGGGGGGGATATATGCAAATTTTCCCTATTAAAAAATTGGAGGAGCCAGGCACAGTGGCGCACACCTCTAATCCCAACAGTTTGGGAGGCCAAGGCAGAAGGATGACAAGTTCAAAGCCAGCCTTAGCAACTTAGCAAGAATGTTTCAAAATAAAAAATAAAAAAGGCTAGGAATGTGACTCAGTGGTTAAGCATCCCTAGGTATAATCGCTGGTACCCCCCCCCAAAAAAAAAAAATTAAGAGAAAAACGCTTTATTGAAAGAGTTATGTGAAATTTGGGTATGAAGATACAGAAAACATTCATACTGTGGAAACAAGGTACAAAAACACAAAAGGAAACTCTGCAGGCTGTATCTGGTAAATGTGTGGTGACTATCAGAAGACAGGAGGTTTTAAAAGCTCCTGTTGCTAGTATTATCAAAGAGCCCAAAATGCTAACAATTGTAAATTTTGGAATTAAGAAGACATTTTTCTACATATAAGGAGACATCAGTATTTGGGGATTTGTTTTACCCTGCCTCTACGATACAATGTCCCCCAATATTTGTTTTATCCCAATATTGTGTTCTACTGATCATTGGTTACAAGAGTTTTGCAAAACTAAGGATCCCAAGTCAAATAAATCTGAAATAAATTTTGCTTTGTACAATGTTGGCCTCTATCTTTTAGTGATTTACAATACTTACTAGGATAGTATATGCCATGCAGGATTGTTTACACCTAAATATTTGACCATGAAACCCTTTTTAAAATGGAATACTTATTAACAGTGTTCCACACACTATTTGTGAAATAAGAACCCAACACTAATTCATGGAAGAAATTTTGCTTTAAGCAGATTAACAAAGTATTAATCTGTCCTGAGATGTGCAAATAGCTATTAGAATGGATTTCGTAAGAGTCCCAAGCCTAGACTTTACCATCAAGTTTCAGGCTTCAAACTAAATTCAAAGAGATTTGTTTCCTTTGCCTGTAAAATGGGGATGACTTGATTTCCAACCTATAGAATAGAGGCCAGGAAAATGTGTGACAACTTATTTCTCTAAATGACAGAAAAATCTAGGAATTACATGATCTGACAAAGTGGTATTGCCATTTCCATGGACAAGTAATTTAAATTTATGCATTAACTTCTCACAATAACAATGGCAGTCCAAAGCTGAAGATACAATTTTTTTCTTTGTTGTTGTTATTGGGTTTTCCCATGTGGGGAGGGAAGTGGAGTGGGGGTAATATATGTGTTCCAAGGAATTGAACCTGGGGGCACTCTACTACACTATTGAGCATTTATTATTATTATTATTATTATTATTATTATTTAGAGAAAGGGTATCACTAAATTGCAGAGGCTGGCCTCAAATTTGCAATTCTCCTGACTCAGCCCCCTGAGAATCTGGAATTACAGGCATGGGTGGCTATGCCTAGTGATAAAGTATTTTTAAAGAAACAAACATCTTAAGTATATGTACTATACTAAATACAAAATATTCCATAATTTTTGAGAGAAATTCCTTCCCATTCCCCCAGAGTTCTATGGGGTTACCTCGTTAGTGATGTCTTTCCTTTCTTTGGTAAACATATTTCAAGAAACAAATAGAGTTCAGTAATAGACACAGTAAAGCAAAACTTTCTAAATAAGAAAGAAATGAAATCCTACAGTGATGATATTTAGGTATGTAAGGCTCAGTGGTAACAGTAAATGATACGTAAATCTATTATACCAGGGTAGAAACATCAAGTAACTCAAATATTGGCAACTAACTTTTATATTGCCTCTGGGATATTTCCCAAATGCAACATGTGATCTGAAAAATAATATGTACTCCAAAATACTACATTTGTGTCCAATAGACCCTTGGAGTAAATATCACTGGATGTAAACAAACAACAGCCTTTAGCAACTGGGACGCCAGCAGCAGAGGGAACTGCTAAATTTATTATCCCATGAAGAATAGTTATCCAACATTTTACAAGAACTTTCTATATGCTAGACCCTGTCACATTCTTTAAAAGGAATACTTCATTTCCCAGTACTCTATTTTTCTCCCAATTCAAATTGGTACTTATGCCTAAAGTCAATTTTTAAATTTAGATTGGGGGGCAGGGGGAGTAGAGAAACATTTGAGAGTTAGGCATCATTTTTTTTTTTTTTTTGTAGAAAGAAAAGAAGGCTGCATAGTATAAACTGCCCTGCAAACAATAAAAACACAAAATCCTTCCAAAGTATCAAATATCAACCAAATCACAAACATAGTCGAGTCCTATTATAAACCAGGCACAGAATCCATCCAGTGCTTAGGAGAAAGAAAAATTAATGCCAGTTCCTTAAGGCATTCATGTTCTTGATGAATAGAAACATTCCCCAGTATAAAGTTACCAAACTCAGCAAATCAGAAGGATAAATGCACACAGGATGAGTATGTACTGATAGGAAATTTTAAAGTCAAGCCCTATGAGACAGAGTGTTCTGTATAAGAACAGTTGGTAATAAGACCAAGAGAGGCACGCAGGGCCAGATGCAGAGAGACAAGAAAACTGCACAAGTAGTCTGTCACCAAGGATGGCTGCTATCAACTTCTTATCTTCCCACTATGTGCAGGCCATTCTCCCACTGAAGAGAATTATATTCCTCCATGATCTTGAATCTGAATTGGCCTACGATGGGTTAGCCAACAGAATACACCCAAGTGCCTCTGATAACTTCTGAAGCTGGGTCCTAAGAAGTCTAGCCAAAGGTTCTACCCACAATTCTCCCAATGCTCATTCTAGGGTCAGTCAGCAAGACTGCAAGAAGTCTGGCTACCCTGAAACTGCCATGCTGTGGAGAAGCTGCACAAGGAAGAAAAGATGTTCAACTAGTTTAGATGCCAAATGTGTACATGTAGAAGTCTCTGATGTCCCCATCTCAGCCCATCTGAATAATGGTCTCAAGAAGGAACTAGATTGTGGCCCTCCAGAATCATGACAGAAAACTGTTATCTTCAACTCCTAAATTTTAGGGAGATATGTCACATCAGTGGATAATCGAAACCTACACCTGGTCCTCCAGGATACAGGTCACAGACTGCTCGTTCATATCCAACTTATAGACAGGTTTTTATTTTTGTTTACTTAGTATTTTTAAAATTCTAATTAATATTTTCTACCTATTTTTTTTCCTGAGGCCTGCACTTTCTAGTAATCCACTTCACTCATTTAATATATTATCTTTCAGGCCTCTATTGATTCTTAGGTAGCCAAGCTGTTTCTAAAACAACACACACACAAAAAAAAAAAAAAAAAAAAAAAAAAAAAAAGCAAGGGATTACAAGGGATTAACACATTTATATAATTACCTAAGCATGTCCAATGATATGACACTATGACTAATATCAGACACAATAATTTAGAATGCTATAATTCAAAAGAATTTTTATCTAGAAATCAAGTATATATTTCCATTTTCAAGAAAAAATTATCACTTTTTTTTTTAAAGACATACTTTTACCTTCATCCAAATAAAATGTATCACATGACAAACCATAGCTTTGACTGTATTATTTGTACCAAGAGAAATGAACAGGCACACACTTAGTAACTCTAGTAAAAACATTAATTATAGAATACGTTAATCAAGTTACATGTTTTTAGACCATCTATAAATAGCCTAAGTTCCTTTCAACTTCCAGTAACCAACTTATCTTTTCTTAGCCAAACCCAATCTCAATTATTCAACAAATTCTTTTTAAGTTCTATAGCTTAAAAGAGAAAACTGTGCACCAATGCTTCCTAAATCTGATACTGAAAAGGCTGTTTTAGAATCCATTTCAATTTTACTGTAAGCTCCCTCAGAGCAGGAATTCATTTATTTTATATACCTATATAAAATACATATATAGATATACGTATGCATATATACACATTTTTTAGGCTTATTATTTGTTTGTACCTGCAAGGACCTTCAAAGCTGTTTAGTTAAAACACATATTAAATTTTTTAATAATTTAAAATTTAAGATCTTCATGTTTACAAATCCTGAAAGCGTTCGAGTTATCCAAGTATTTTTCCATGACAGAATTTTAACCTTATGCTGCTCATCAATAATATATAATAACATCTATTTTCCTAAAATATAGGTGGTATCTGAGTCATTAGCATTCAAAGGTACACCAAATCTTAACACCAAGCCATGCCAATTTCTTGTTAGTGTGAATCCCAAGACTTTTCTACACAGTTCTAGTTTTATAGTACAATGGTATTAAAGCATTTCTCACTTTACTAAATTAATTACACTGTATCAGTTCTAATCTTATTTTAACTGAGGTCACAATATCATATCAACTTATACCTTCCTTAATCTTCCAAAGGGATGACAAATGTAGACAAGTATCTAATCCCTAGTGGAAGACAGGCATGTGTTGAGGAAATGTGAAAAGACATTATTTAGTGGGGTACAAAAAGCTCCCGCATACCTTGGGAAGGACATTGTACCCTTCTGTAAGACAAAACTGGAGGCTGCAAAAAATAAACAGCTTTCACTTCGCACTTTCCAAAGATCCTGGGCGACATCAGAATGTTGCAGAATTAGAGAATTTACACCTCCAATCAATTTAAATATCATTTATGCTTATTGTTTACCCTATGGAAAATGGATCTTTCATTTGAAAGTGGCAAACATTTCCACACACCCTCCAGCTCTCCCTTCCCCTAGTTACTTCCACTTCCACCAAAAGATCCCCAGACTCTTGGGGGTGGAAGCAAAGTCGCCTGCTCTTAAGTGCCATTTGTGAGCAGGAGTAACCAGGTTTACAGGCACTTGAACCTTTAGCCCAGTGCATAATAGACATTTGAAGTAAAGGTATTGTGGATGATATAGATGAAGAGAATTAATAGCAAACTCAATGGGAAACAGGATTTGGCACAGGCTCAAGAGAAATTGATTAGGGGGAATCCGATCCCCAGATCTACAACGTGAACAAAATTAATTCAAAAGAATTTTAATCTAGAAATACTAAAGTATATATTTCCATTTTCCATCTTAGCTTCACCTCATGAAATGTCCCTTCTCAGTTATGAGATCAATTTATTCAAAAGGTACAGAAATATATTTTAAGGGCAAAAACCTAAGATTATTCTTTTCTCAAACACTTCAGCTATAGTGATTTACTGTCACTTTTACCTGCAAGTTCTCAGATAACCTGAGGGCAATTTGCTCTTTGAGGAACAAGAGCAAATAACTTATCCTTGCTCTACACCAGATGATTTTTCTAATTTATCAAAAAGTAACATTATTTATAAGTTTACATGTACCCCCAAATTAAAAAGCTATTCCAAACAGTCACTGAGTCCTACCAAAAGTTCAATACTTTTAAGTCCTTTCTAAGATGCTTTTTTGGGGAGCATTATTTATATTTATTAAAATAAATAGAAAGGAACTGGGCTTGTAGCTCAGCAGTAGAGCACTCGCCTAGCACGTGCGAGGCCCTGGGTTCTATCCTCAACATCACATAAAAACAAATATATAAAGCAGAGGTATTGTGTTCAACTACAATTAAAAAATAAACATTAAAAAATAAAAATAAGCTGAAATGTGAAATTAATTCTACAATTATTTTTAAAATAAAGAAGTCATACCCCATATGTATTAGAGGAAGTATTCATTTTCCAAAGCACATGCATCTTAAAAATGGTTTTCAACACTACTTCCAAATTAATGCACCAACAGGTTACAGCCTTTGACTATCCTTCATCAGAGAGAATATACTTTCTGTCAAGTAGTCTTTCTGCTAAATTACATTTGTTAACTCACTTAATCCTCATTATAACTCTTTAGTCTTGTCCCCAGGTCACAGAATTAAAAAAAAAAAAAAAAGAGGACCTGAAACACTTAAATAACAGTGCCCAAGGTCACACAGCTATTAAATGACAGAAGCAGAACTCCAATCCAGGCATTCTGCCACCAACTCCCTTTTACACACATCCATTCAAATTTTTAACTTGAATGGAACAAGTACTTGACTAAGACTTAGGTGTAAAACTACACATTCCTCCTCAAAAAAAAAAAAAACCCACAGGCAAGATCCACACCCACCATAAACTGAGTATCTATAGTGAAAAAGAAAATGCAAGTTAAACAAGAAAGTTCAGTATGACAACTGTGACTTGGGTTAAGTAAAATGCCT
The DNA here is from genome assembly GCF_021218885.2 of Marmota monax. Lineage (NCBI taxonomy): Eukaryota > Metazoa > Chordata > Mammalia > Rodentia > Sciuridae > Marmota > Marmota monax. The sequence continues at coordinate 2,080,523 of NW_026691988.1, forward strand.
AGAGAAGATTTAAGATACTGCACTGAAAAGGGTTTATTAATAATGGTCCTCGTCTGTATGTATATTTTTTATTTTTATAATTAACCTAGAGAAGCAAACAAGAGCATTATCATGCCGACTTCATACATGAGGAAACAGATGAAAGTACTGCGTCCTTAGAAAAGATACCACATCCTTCCTGCAGGAATCTGCCATACCCACAGATCCTGCTTCTCTAAAAAGACCAAAAATGGCCAAATTGTACAGTGCCTGGGGATCTACTACGGCTTGTTCCAAAAGATTAGATGGACAAACCTGATCCCCTTTTCAAAATGTGAAATAAAGAAATGTGTCAGATAGCCAAGTTGGAAGAAGATAGAGGGACACCCAGGAAAAGTGTGGGCTCAGGCTGAAACAATATTATGAAGCCAGTGGTTCTGTAGCAAACTAAGAGTCTCAAAGAGGGAAAGCAGGCTTGCCACAAGGGACACCACATGACCAGTCCCTGAGGGCAGAGGAGAGATGCCTCCTTTCCCTCTGAGCCAGATCCCCATGATGATAAGCCCCACTTCCGCCAAAGAAATGCAAGTGTCCTTTGCAGCCAAAAAGGAACTACATTTGCCAGTGCAAAATTATTAAGGTTTTACCCTCTCCTTCAACACAGAAATTCTGATACTTGGTAGACTTTGTATGAAAAACACTCTACAAGTGCTGACTGGCCACATACATAGGTTTCCATGGCTTCTGTTTACTTCTTGAAAAAAAAAAGAAAAAAAAAAAAAGAGCCAATTTTGCCAGCCCAGTGATAAACACAGAAATAAAAAGAAATGCATCTTCAGAATAATCCAGACATCATCATCTAAGCCCCCTGACCTTGGATCATCCCTACTCTCCTCAAATTATTAGGTAGGCTTCTTATTCTCTATCTCAGTTTATCAAAAGAAAAGAAAAAAACCACTAAGCACCTTAACTGAATAAAACTTTTAACAAGCCATTGCATTGCAAAGTATTTGTATGAAATGTAAAATTTGGAGAACACTAAACTAGAGAAGAGAGCTTGGTGAGGGTTATCATCACCTCTGTCCTATTACACCTTCTTTCCCCCAAAACAAGTGATCATGATGCTAGTGACCCCTCTCCCCAATCATGAGAGCTCTTAAACACTCGCATTCCTCCTCTTGCTCCTAGTGAGGACTTCTGTGACCTGGTTAGTCTGAGGGCCCTGAATTTCTGTAGTTCATCCACAAGGATGGCTAGGAGGGAGTCTTTGCAGGACTCCTGAGTACAGCCCAATCCAAGGAGGTGAGAGAGGCTGAAGGGAAAGACACCTCATGCTCATGAATAAGGAACACAGGGAACTTCCACCTCCCCCTTGGCCTCTGGGGTCCCGGGTTTTTTTTTTTCTCCAATATATGAGATTAATGTTTCCAGCAAGGAATTAAAATTTACATTTATATATATTTATACATATATATACATATATATTTTATATTATATATTTATTTATATATATAAAAACAAAACATATGTTCTGTAGGTCCATCCCAACTATTAACAATGACGTAAGCCTGATACGTGGCAGTCAGCAGCAATCTTGTGCACCACATTAAATTCTTTGATTCTCTAAGTCCATTCTGCTTCAACACTCTTGGAAGTACAAGAGATACTAATAAAACTAACACCCCAAAAGAACAATGATCAACCTTTAAATGAGAGCAAGTCCAGCTCAGAAGAGATAAGGTTCACAGTGAGTTAGTAAAGTTCAAGGAGTAAGTGTGCCATGGAAATAGAGGCCAACTTTCAGCAGGTTCTTCTCAAGGTGGGGGTGCAGAGTGTGTAAGTTCTTGCATTTGAGAGGCATAAATCTAATAGGCTCCATGAAGATAACTTTAAACAGGCCCACAAAAATCACAGGCCTCCAGAGGGGGATGATTAAAAGGGAAGTATCATATTCCCCCAGAGAAAAGGTGGAGGCTGATCCAAAATAATGACAGTCACACCTAACAATTCAGGAGGAACTTATGCATGTGGCTTTTGAACTATACAGCGAAGACAATAAGTCCTTAAGAAGCATCTTTATGCCGTGAATTTGAGAACTTGGTTAGTCTAGAAAACAGTCATCCATATGGATAGGCTAAAAAAAATGCATTTCATCATTAATCCTATAAAAAATGAGGAAATACGCCTTAATTAAGTATAAAAACCTCTTAAAAATGCCCCTTCTTTCACCAAAATAGTAACAGTTTCAGAAAATACACAAATTCAGAAGGCAAGAACTCCATCAAGGGTGTAATCCACAGGTTTTAAGGTGCTATACTCATAAAGGTGCCAACCTCATCAAGACAGAGGGTCATGTCCTTCTCTTAATGTTTTTCTCCAAAAGATGTTTCCAACTTAGATGCCCCAAACTGAGCTTCACATCTTACCCAGCCCACACCCCTAATACAATCCAAGAAATCTTCACTAAACTTATAACGACTCTGTTATGGTTTAGATATTAGGTGTCCCACAAAAGAGCATGTAAGAGGCAATGCAAGAAGGTTCAGAGGTGAATTGGTTGGATTAAGAGCATATTAATCTAATCATGAATTAATCTCCTGATAGGGATGAACTGGGTCGTGACTCTAGGAAGGTAGGGTGTGGCTGAAGGAGGTGGGCAGTGTACCTTTGGGGGTATATATTTTGTCCAAGGTGAGTAGAGTCTTTCTCTCTGCTCCTGCTTCTTGGTGCCATGTTCCCAACTGCTTTTCTCAACCACACACTTCTGCCATGATGTCCTGCCTCACTTCAGGACCCAAGGAATGAAGTTTGTACTCTATGGACTAAGACCTCTGAAACCATGAGCTCCAAAATAAACTTTTCCTCCTGTAATAGTTCTTGTCAGGTCTTTTTGGTCACAGCAAAAAGTTTCTTAGGCCAAAACCTCTATAACCATCTTTATTCCCACTTGGTTATGCATCACAACCATCAGAAAATCCTACAGACTATCTTCAGAAGACCCTCCTGCTCACTCCCCACAATGCCACCGTGACCTAGACCTTGGCCCAAGCTACATCACACAGCCTTCACCTCCTGGGGGCTGTTGCTATTTCTATACTCTATGCTCAACATTATACCAGAGAAACCTTTAAAAGTGAAATCTCTGTTCTTTCCTCAAAACCCTTCCCCTCAATGTCTTCTGATCTTACTTTAAGCATAAACCAAAGACCTTAAAAGCTCCACAAAAGGCCATCAGGGTCAGCTCTCCCCTGGTTTTCTTCTCCCCAACCCCCAGCCACATAGGGCTCTTTGCTCTTCTGGGTACTTGCTCTACATAGTCTTGATTTTCTACTCCAGGAGCCACACAGGTATTCATTATGTTCCCCACTATAATCCCAGCACCTGGACAATTGCCAACACTGAGCAAGAACTTGGGGATTCTACATGGAATGACCAAGTGAGTGACTGGTTGTACTTTCAGAACCAAGGAACGGCGAGACTGAGAAACTAAGTCCAGAACTGAGATAAGCATATGAAAATGTTAGCCCTCTTACATTTGGCATGGAGAGCAGGAGGGAGTCCAACCACCAAAAAAGGCTCCACCCACATTCCATCTTGCCATAAGTCAATGTTTGCAGACCTTGGTGCCCATCAGTTCCCAGAGGCAGGCCTTCAATAGGAACTATTCCTCGTGCCAATCACAAATGTTTCTATGGTTCAAAAGAAAGGAAAGCCCAGAGGAATGTTACCCTTCAAAGGCCTAAACTTTTACATTATGGTTCATTTTAAAATATGTCTCTCTCAGGTAAGCATAGCTCATACCCCATGCTTCTTAATATTGATATAAATGCTTCTGAAACAAATAAGAATATTCTATATGCTATAAAACCCAATCATTTATTTCCTTTATCTAGTGTCAAAACAGCAGCCAGTTATGTATTGGACACGAGAACATGGACTTTAAATGGACCATCCCACTTAAACACAAGTACTATTATGAAGTTCGATTTACAGGTAGAAAATTAAGTAACTCTTCCAAGGTCATGCTAATGAGTGAGAAGGTCAGGATGTAAACAAGGCAGGTTAGTTTTACAGTTTAGGATTTCAGGATTTAAGTCACCATAGGGCGCCTCTTGGTTCTACCTACTCAATACCAATGGCAAATGGGGTCAATAAGACTCTGTACAATAAAAGACATTTGTTAAAAAAAAAAAAAAAAAAGACATAGAAACATCTCATTCTTCATCCTATTTATTTTATAGATCCATTTAACTCTCTACCTAAATTATCACTTGACATTAACATTAAAAATATTAACAAAAATGATATAAAACAATCAGAATAGTTTTCTCTTAAATTGATGGTAAAGTTGAAATAACAGTGTAAAATAGACAAAATATGTAAGCTTCTGAAACATCTGAAGACTCCTGCTTGAAAAACAAATAAATAAGTCTTATAAATATAGCTACTCATAAAAAGTGGTTTCCTTTGGAAACATTTGACTGTGTACAAGTCAGCTAGAAGAGCTAATGTTGATATATTTCTCCAAATCCAGAAACATTAAGGAAAAAAAAAAAAAAACCACAACAACAACACAGGATTCTACAAATATTTGTAAGGCCTAAACCAGGAGTAGGAAAAATTCCTTAATTTGGCATCCAGTGAATGTGTTCTGATAAAGAGAGATAATGGAGTAGAGGGAATTTTAGACTAACAAATTACTTAAAAAATTATTAATTCCCTATTATCCCAGTTTCATAAAGACCAGAACAGTAAAAGGATTTGTTCCGACAAAGTTTAAAAAAAAAAAAATCAAACTTTTAAAATAAATATGCTAAATCATATACATAAAAGCTCCTTAGATTTCTTTATTAAACAGTTCATCAAAGCACACACTTAAAAAAAAAAAAAAAAGAATCTTGTGACAAACGAAGTCAGAATTTTTGGTACCTCCAGCAACATATAGGTAGGAGGAAAGGCAGAAACTAATTCAGCCTCTTTTTAAGAGTACTGTTTTGGTTTTACTTCTTGGAGAATTCTACAAAACAGGTGTCAACCATCAATCTTGCACTTTGGAGCAGCTGACCAGACATAACCAAAGTTTGATATGCCCCTCCCCCCAAAATCATCATATGCTTAGATCATCACTAGTGATCCTATTTCACACTCAAATCCCTCCTCCTTCTATGCATCTCCACCACCCATGCCAATTCCAGTATCTTAACTCTTTGAGGTACATAGGGTGCATCTCAAAATTACATTTTACTCATCTGGGAAATTATTCCATGCTTAAGGGTAAAAGCTAATAAGGACTTTCCCCTCCTCCCTGCCTTTCCTCCCAGCCCTCAAACCAGGTTGCCATGTTCTCTAACCAACATAAATTAACTGTGTGCCTAGGATCCCAATTCACTGGGGGTAAGGGCTGGGGTGCACTATGGGCAAGTAATATGGTATCGGCAGGCAAGACCCTTGAGAGCAGACCTGGAACTGCAGCCTAGCTCCAAGTACTCACTGCAGAGACAAGCTGCCCACCCTGCTGCCTCAGTGCCTCTGGGTTCTGTCTTAGCAATAGTTGAGAATGATCCCTGCCTCTGTTGTTTGCTCAACCCATTGGAGTACAGGCCACCCATGACAAGCTGCAAAACTGCAGACACAGCAAAAAGTGTCTTGGGAACCAGAGCTACAGCCCCAGGCAGATCCTAGAACTAGAAGCCTTGCAACTACTTAAGGAATTCCTGGATTTGAGTCCTCAAATGAGAGGTTTGAACATAAAGTCCCTATGGTTCTATTTACTCTCACAATCCAGATCTAAGATTCAGCTCAGATCCTCAGGCCACTCCAGTATGAAGTCATTAAAGAACGCGCTGAGCTTGCACAATTCTGACAATTTTGACTGCAATGTGTAAGCCAAATTATGGTTGGCATGGGATTGGTATGGCAGGCTGCTTACTGCTGAATGATTACTACATATACACATGTATATCCATATATAATACACATACATGTATATACATATTCAATGGGAAAACTGGATGAACAGCTAATGATTTCACAAAAAAAGAAAGAAAGAAAGAAAGAAAACTTAAAAGGACAGAAAAGAAAATGGTAACAGCTACAGCACAAGCATCAATTCCCTTATATCTTTGGCTGTGGGTGCCATGTGAGAAAAAAGTTTTAGTCAGCCTAGGTCCAACCCAGAGTATTACAGCCATTCCTTTGATTCTCTCACCTCCCCCACATTTGAGGATTTTAAAACAAATGAAAGAAGGCATTATTTCAGCTTAAGGCACATAAGGCAGCATAAGTCACTTAAGAACAAAGGAGGTTTTATCATCACAATAAGCATCAAGGAGGAAATGCACTTTCTGATAACTAATTAAGCACTCTAGGCTAGTAGGTTAGCATTTGCTTTCTGCAATCTTCCAGGCCAATATTTGCCATTTATATCTAAGGAGGTAAAAATGTTCAGCAAGTAAGAAGGTCAATAAGGGGAGAAAGGGGACAAAAATTCTTTGAAAAACAGAACAAAGTACATAGATAGGGAGAAAGGTACCCTTGGCGCCTCAGTGGTCTATAGAACATTTGCCCTTTCTGCCTATAAAGTGATTTAACATTAACCACATTTCACTCCAGAGGCAAAGCACTATCTCCTGATATAAACTCTTTTTTGGAAAAAAAAAATGGGGTGGGGATTGGGGGTAGGGAGATCCACATACAGGAAAGAATGTGAAACATATTGACACAGGCCAGTATCTTAGGCATTTTGCCCAAGAGGTTTGCTTTCAGTGAGGAGAGAGGGGAAAAATAACACACTGTAACAACAACAGCTTTTACAGTGAACAGCCTTCCTGCTTTTTGGCAGACTTTCCCAGCTAACAGTTCCAGTGGCTATGTCTCCAGCCCATTCAAGAATTCCATCTCATAGGAAGTGTTTCAAATATAGTCATTTGATCTTTCAGCATTTGCAAATGCACCTGCTAAGCAACTAGTCTGATGGCCATACAGCCATATCCCCATTTCCTTCTGCTTCTCCTTCACCAGTAAGCAGATGGGCTATTTCAGACCTGGACTGGAGATGAAAAGTACATAAAAACCATGCCAAATACTTCTGCTGCTGCGTGAGGTCAGGTTCCACTTGCACAGGTAACTCCCTTCTCCCCACACCAGCTTCCCTGTCACTTTTTTCCTGGAGCAGGGAAGGGGTTTTCCTTTTGTTTTCTGGCTTTTAAGCACCAGGGCTTACCTCAAGGTGGCCTCCTCACCTCCCCGTGTGTGGCTCTCCCCCACAGCCTGGTCCTTGCCGCTGGGGTGGTAGGCAGTTAGCACAACTCCCTGGGAACTGGAGAGCCAGCTCATGGTGAGAGAAGGGGCATAATTTCTGTGATCCTGACACAGAGGAGAATGAAGTTCCTGTCTTGCCTGGCAACTTGCTCATTAGCATTGGCCAGCTCCTCCCCGTGGGGCAGGCGATTCACACGGGAGGGGCGGGGCCTCCCCGCTGAAGAGCTTCCTGGATCTCCAATTAGAAGCCGGGAATTAGAAGCCATGGAACCACCAGGCCACTCCAGGCTGAGCCGCTTTAGTAAGCGCCCCTCCCCAGCCCATGCTGACAGGGTGCCCCAAATCCCGAATGATTCTGATCTGATTAAACTGCCAGATTGTAGACTCAACTCCTCAATGTAAGTACAAGCCCCGTTGGTTCGGAAAAAATGACTTACTGCCTTCTTTCCCCCGCCTTCCCAATTCCTGTTTCCACTGATAGTTTCTACTACTTCATGTAAAGTGAGTAAGGGCGTTTCTTAACCCCTTCATGCACTGCATTAACCTTAGCCGCAGCAAAACCCAACAAACCTATGGCCACACTGTGCCACACCGCCCACAAGAAAGGCTCTACTTGTTACGTCTGGTTGTAAATGCCCTCATAAAAAATGACGGTGTGCCCTGGAATGTCATCTCCTTTTATAAGAGCCCATGTCAAGTATACCTCTTGCTTTATCAAAACACTTTCCAGTACCAAAAAAGACATCGACCTGTGCTCTGATAAGTTATTGCAAAGAATAAAAGTACCCACCATTTATTCAGCAGGTGCGTGCATGCAGGTACACACACACCAAAAAAAAAAATAGGTATCAGTAATAGTAATAAGTAATAGTAATAACAGGTGGGATGCCTGGACTAAAATAGCTCAGTTATTAAATGTCAGAAGCTGGAGTTGAACTGAATCCTAGCCTAATTCCATTCTTTTTCATCAAAATGCTGCTTAGTTGATGAAGAAACAAACTCAAATAAAAAATACAAGAGACATCTGTGTTCTTTCTCCCCCTCAAAAAAAAAAAAAAAAAAAAAAAAACAACAACAACAACAAAAAACCTACTCTCTTCAATAACCTAAGTATTCCGGAATTTATTGATCTTTATGATTTATTGGTCTGCCTATCTAAAATTCTTCATGAACAATCTTTCATTATTCCAAAATACTCTTTATACTTTATTTTAAATTATGAGAAATAATTTATCCATACATTAAAAGGTATCTATGTATTTTTTAAAAACTTTGTTACACCTGTAGTGAACTCATTACGAAAGTCTTCCTTTAAAAGGAGGTTATTTCTCCCTCCCTCTCTTCACAGATGGTTGCTCAATCTTTCCATCTCCACCTCCTAGGGCTCTCCCTGCTGTCCCCTTTCTATCCCCATTGCCTCAGCTATACTGGGCCCTATAATTATGTATTGGTTCAAATCTTACGACAGTCCTTTTATCCCTTCTCCTTGTCACCTCCTTTAAATTGTTTCAACTTGTTATTCCATCCCAGCACCACCCCAGTGTCATGTCTTCTTGCTTAAAAACCTTCACCAGCTCCCTCTTGCCAAAAGAGCCACCAACCATTCTCCTACCTTACCCACACATACAACTCTTTCCATCTCATCTGCCGGTCACCACTCCCTCAGGTCACACTGTCATTCCTTTCCCTTCATTCCACATCTAATTCAGTTTTTTCACATACTGGGGCTAACGCAAATGTTGAATGTAGGAATGACTTAAAAACTCTACTAAACTTTTATATTAAAATTAGTATTAGACTAGTCGCTCCCATGCAGACACCAGGGCTAACCTACCATGAAGTGTTTACCAGTCCAGACAAAATAAAAAATAACAGGGAGAGCCAGATGGTAAGTAGAGTAGAGTGGATACATTTTATCTCTTTACTGTCCTAATGTGGAAAAAAATGGTCAATATTCACCCCAGTTACCTCTTTAAAAAATGTACCTGCCCTGAAATGAAAGAAAGAAATCCCCATCTTTTAGGATTATTGATGGTAATCCCAATACTCTGTATGGTAGACTCTTTCCTTCCCAGTCTTTCTCTTGGTCCCACCCTTTCTTTCAATTCCTTGGACCTCCTTTTAACCTTCTTCCTCTATTTCTCTTCAGTCTTCTCTCCCTTCTTTGCGATATCTTCAGACTCTGCCATGCAGAAAACACTGCTCAGGCATTCAATTTGTGATAAAGATATTTTGTCCATTTGTAACCAAAGTTATATCTTTGCCTAATCTTTGTTCATTTAGTAAATTAATCACAATGTACAGGTTGAATGTAACTTATAAGTTGAAAATAATATATGGGTTCATAGTAACCATACTTTTTTTTTAATTTCTGGGAGGTAGAACAAGTGATATGAATTGATTTCCATAGCTGAGTATATAAAATTTGAATCCTGCTAATTTAACTTTCAAGCACATGGAAATCCTCTGGAGCCCTTCTCCATACTTCCCACTAAGCTCTGTTGTTATCATTCTGAGAGTATTGCCTGCCAGCACACAGCTGGCAGGATTGTGCCCTCCAGTACACGGCCTCAGATATGAACTCTAGTTTCAAAAAAAAAAAAAAAAGTCTTCAGAATTTCCCTATGTCATCAGGGAAGCAAACTTAACCACCCATATGGTCTTTTGAAAGGCTGTTCTTATTTCACACCCTAAACCATACCAAGAGTTACTTACAGTCCATGTCTTATGCCATATTAACCTTCTTACATAAAGGCCCCTTTTATTAAAAACACTCTTACCTCCTTCCTTAATAATTTTAAACAAACACAGAGAACCTCACGTCCTTGAAGATGTTAATATTCCAAGCTTCTGAATGCATGCCAAACACTTTCCTGTTATGAAACATCTTAGAAAGTAATTAACAACATCAAGACAGGTTAAAAAAAAAATGCATTTCATTCATTCTCTTTAACCGGTATGCAGTAGATGTCATGGGAAGGGAAAAGGAGGTTGTAATTTATGTACTCAAATAGGTCATTAAAAATAGAATGAGATAGTACTGCAGTCTCACAATTTGACAAAAATGTTCAAAAGTAATAAAAAGTTTCTTTGATTCAGTGCTAATAGGGTTATTAACTGATTTTCACATTTTGATGCAGGAATAAATTATTTTTGAAGAGAATCAAAATCACCATGAAATCAATGTATTACTAAAATTTTCTCAACTAGCTAATTTTATTTTTAAAGTAATTAACTAAGGAGAATGTGTGTACTCTAATCTCTATAAGATGATATAAAACCTAGGTAGAAACACAAAGCCATGTGAAAAAGGATCTTTCAATTGAAGTTCAACTCAATTTATAATATGGTATAGGAAGAACTTGAATACATTAATCATAAACTGAGAACTTAAGGCTTGCGAAAGTGATAAAACCTAGGTTTGTAAAGTAGCATTGACTAATGAAGAGGGAGTGTTCTAACCCCATTCCTGATATTTTATCAGGCCTTTGTAGGAATAATTCTTGAAAGCTTGAGTGCTAGCCAACTTTGTGCTGAGGAACTGACAGAAAAATAATCTTCACACAGAATCTAAACTTACTTCCTTGAAAATTGTATGTTATTAATTCTATGTGGATCAACAAGGAATGAGGCTTTTCCCTTCCTCTGGACAGCTTAAAAATTTCTACATTCTTATCAAAGTTATTTTCTTTAACTGTTCCTCCAGGGAAAAAATACAAGCCACACCTTGAATAATGTGCAAGCAATTGCCAGAGTCTAACGTAGGCTTCTGGGCAAACATTTAGAAAAAAAAAAATTACAGTTCAAGAGTTCATTACCAATAAATAATAGTTTCTAATAGTTGAGTGTTTGCTTTTTGCAAGACATGGTCTCTCATTTAATCATCACAACAGCCCTAAGATAGATGTTAGAATTATGCCCACTTTAAAAATGAGAAATTTGAGATCACCCAGCTACCAGGTAGCAGAACCAAGACAGATAAACCTGGGTTTATACAACCATTTGAGGATACACACTCAATCATTAAGGGTGCACCTATCCTGAAACTGACACTATATCACTTATGAAAAGATTAATATGAGGAACTAACAAGAAACATACAGCAAAGCGAAGGTGTCCACAGCCAAATGGAATACTGATATACATGCCATGTGCTGGGGGGGTGGGGGTGGGGTTACATTCAGACTGGAACAAACACATTAGTTTCTTTTCTGGCACTTTGAAACTTGTTTTTAATGTCAAGTAACTGAGGTAGTTATGGCACACTATGTATCCCACTCTAAAAGGACATCATCACTATGCCATACTTTTTTTTTTTTTTTGGAGAGGGGATACTGGGGATTGACCCCAGAGGTGTTTTAAAACTGAGCTACATCCTAGCCCCTTTTATTTTGATCCAGTTGCTGAGGGTGGCCTGGAACTTGGATCCTCCTGCCTCAGTCTCCAAGTACCCGGCATTTTACATGTGGCCCCCCCTATGCAGGCTATATAAAATTGTTTCTGCTGATAGCCAGAGTACTTTCATACCATTTCTATTAGTTTATTTAAATTATTTTTAGATGTTTAATATCAAACAGATTAGATTTGTGGACCTGGAAGCTTACCGAATTTGTTAGCCACAAGGCCTTAGCAAAGGGTCTATGTAAGAGTGAACTGTGACGGTTCATCTTCACTTAACTTCATGGTAAACCACCTATTATATCAAAACTCACCCAAACTATACATTTTTACCACTGAGAAAAGAAGACAATGATCCTTAAAGGAAACTAATTTTCTCCTTCTTACTGAATGATACACATGTTACAAATATTTGCAACTAGAAGCATAAAGTCAAGAACAAAATACATCCTATAAGCTAGAACATTCTGGAAAGGTAAAATTTTGCTGATGCATAAAGGCTCAATTTGAAAAATGCAGAACTGTATAAAATACTTAGATGTGCCCAAATACAAAAGCCTTATCAGGAAATAGACTGAAAAGATATCTCATCATGTGAGAGAAGCCACTGTGACTGGGGAAATCTTGGTGAAGCTACATATCTAAGAAAGGAGATGAGCCAAATTTTTGACTTGGAGAAAAAGGTCAATTAAAGCCATGTTTCTTTTTTTGTTTTGTTTTAAACAATGATGGTTATCCACTTCAAAATGAAGACAGTTCTGATGTTTTAGTAAAGTTCCTAGAGTAATTATCCTGTTTTTCTTAACAGAATACTTAATAAAACTGCATAGATGCCACCAAAAAGAATTTCTTTCATGAGCCCTTTGGGAATTTTTTTTTGGGGGGGTGGGTACCAGGGGTTGAACCCAGGAGTGCTAAACTACTAAGACACATCCCTACCTCTTATTTTTATTTGAGACAAGTTGTTCAGGGCCTTGCTAAATTGCTGAGACTGACCTTTGAGAAATTTCTAATGCTAGAAACATCTTCAAAAATGCAGAGCAAATTTTTTTCTGGGAAAAAAAATTATACTTTACTCACAAATAGAACACCTCAAATATTCAACAGTAAACCCAGTTTTGTATCTGTAGCTAAGAGATTAGATTGACATGTCATCATGGATCCATGTTCTCTACAAGTGCACACATTTGGTGGCAAAACAACTATTTTAGTGTCATGTAAGTTGTTAGAATCAGAGTTTGGACCTTAATCACTGATTTCTCAAAATGAGGCATCATAAAACAATTGGAATATATTAGTATCCTTTTTAATGACACAGACTCACTAGTTTTCTAGAATATTTTAAGTATGTTTGTTCTTCATGGAGATGTTTCCGTTTTTAAATCCCACCCTTAAAATAATTTCAAAGATGAACTTACTGGGCATGGCACTTGGCTTATTTAATAGTAATTATGGTCAGTTGAATGAGTAATCTTTGCATTTTTAAAGATATAGAACAGAGCATCTTTAAAAGTAAGCAAAGTTGTTTTTGCACAATCAGCCTTGTCAGCCAAGGTTAAAATCTGAAATACTAGGGATTTGTGGCTCAGTAGTAGAGCACTTGCCTAGCATGTATGAGGCACTGGGTTCAATCCTCAGCCCCACATAAAAATAAATAAAGTCCATCAACTAAAAAAAATATTTTTAAAAAAAACTGAAATACTAGATAAGTTTTTTAATTCCACAATATGAATGACCCAATTGTATGTTGGAGTATGGAGGAACTCCTCCTTCTCAACGTCTCTGCAAGCAAAAACCTCATAACCTTTTGCAAGTTTTCATCCTCTCAGACAAATGGAAGGGTAACAGTTCTTGACTCCCTAAATTTAACTTGGGATCCTAGAGGATTGTAGAGAAGCCAGTCTTGACATATGTCTATCATGTCTAGCACAGCAATTTATGCCATTTCTAATTTCCTCTGCCAACACAGACCTCTTAAGAATCGCGGTCTTCCAGCAATTGTTATCAAAATGAAGGGGGCGGAGGAGAACTACATATTAAATAGAAAACAGTCTTATTAAAATTTATTTTGAAGAATATCTCATTTGGCCATTTGTTTATTGAAAATAAGTTTAAATAAATAAGCCATAGCTCTGGGGAAAAAATTATACTGTATTCTCTCAATTCTAAGAAAGAGATTTTAATACTTTTGTCATTTAGTAAGTATCCTTAAATACTTCAGACAATTTGATATGGTGGCAAGACTTATTTGCCAAAAATATATTAAGCTTTACTCGTCTTTCAATTAATAGCAACTTAAAAGGAAAGAAAGTACTTTATTTCTGCAAAATTTTGGTAGAATCTACTTTGCTGGGTAAAACATATTTATGTCATTGGTTACATATTCTGTGAAAAAATTTCCTGCCATTCAGGAGGCTGAGGCAAGAGGATCAGAAGTTTGAAGCTAGCCTGGGCAATTTAGCAAGATTCTGTCTCAAAATAAATAAAAGAGGCCAGGAATGCAACTCGGTGGTAGAGCTTTCCCAAGTGCTGGAGGTATGGGTGCAGAAGGTGGGGAGCAGCACATTTTCAGTAAGATTAGTAAATTATACACAAAATTTGGAGTACAGTGTTAATAATGATTTATTTTCATACCACTGTTCTAGACATTATTGTGAAGGGTTTTCACCCAAACTCCCCATACTTCACTTGAGGAAGAGCTCCTTAAGTAATATCCTAGCACCAAAATTGTTTGCACTCCTGAAATATCTAGAAAGGCTATTCTCCCTTCTTCTATTTAATAATTTGGCTAGTTGGGTATGTGGCAAAGGGCTCAGAGAACACAGCTATAATCATGAAGACCTTAGCTGCCTGAAAACTTAGACAGTGGAAATTATAGGGTGGAGGCTGTTCCACAAAGGTATCTATATCTAGTCCAAACTATTTCTTTTATAGAAACAGCTGCTATGGAAAAGGAAGGGTAGGCACTAGCTGGTCAGATGATTACAGAGCCAAGATTGTGAGGTCTGATGAAAACTCTACATCCTGGCACCAAAATACTTTCTTGCACTGCAAATTGTTTGAGGTCAGAACAACAATACATTCAACCCACAGTCCCTGGCTCAGTCAAAATATCTATCTATCAGAAGAACTTAAGTCAAGTGCTTCTGAATCACTTCAAAGTAATTTCTTTAAATTTCTATTCCACCCCAACTCCTGCCAAAAAAGAAAAGAAGTTATCTATAGTTTAGTGGAAAAAAAATTTAATTCCACGTCAGACAGGAAAAAATATATTTTCCTTCAACATTTATTCTAGGTAACTATATATTCATTTCTATTTTTCTTTTAAAAAGATGCTTTCCTTTCTCAATGAAGTCACATGTTTAATATCCACTGTGTCACAATCCTGCAGTTGAGGATTAATGAGTAACATAAAATTCTACCCAGTCATCATCCTTCCAAGCACGTCACATTTTACACATACATAGAATACTCACAACTGCTGTAGATTAGATACATTCATAAAAGCCGCTTTTATCACAAATTAGCATAAGAGAAGAAAAGCAGCAAGCTTGGTGTGACAGAGGTAGATTATTGAGTTTTCACACACACGCTATAACATATTGCCACTTCCGCTTACACAGAAGTAGTTTTAAAATTTTTCCAGAAGGTGAATATAACCTTCCAAGTCTTTGAGTTTAAATCTTACTCTGATGTTCTGGGAAATTTATGTCACTATAAGTTATCAAGGATTCAAATCAAGGCAGTAGAGAGCAACATTTTTGGTCACAAAAAAAGTGAGGCATATATCAGAATTCTCCCTATTGTAAGTCTGCCCAGCTCGAAAGTAATATTGGTCGTAACCTTGCAAAGATCATCAAAATAAAGCTGTGGTAAGCAAATGGATACATTACTTGAAGGAAACAACGTGAAATGGGCAGAGCCCTCTTGGATTTCATTTCTTTCAAGAGAGACTGCCTTTACATTATTCTATGCAGTCTTTTGGGAACATTCATATATTAGAGGAATATAAAAAATTCAGTGGAATCACCATCAAACATTTTTTAAAAAGACTTTTTCAAAGGTTTCAGTCCAGAGCAAAAATTCTACCATCTCAATGTGAACAAGAGGCATAAAATGAGCCCATCTGAGAATCATCCACAGATCTAAGAGCAGATACAAGGTACCAGTGATGGCCTCCACGGGATGCTTTGATGATGACTAGTAGGGCTTTTCTCTTAAAAAAATAATAATAATTCTCTATCAACCCATGGCTCTACTAAAGTCACATGTTCAGTTATTACATAGTTACAGTCTCACTTTATCAAGTACCTGGAAGAGTTAGAGGAGTCAGATTCAACCCAGGTCTTAGGAGTTTTGTTTTTAGACAGGACTGACAAATGTGCATTTATTTATATATTCCACAATGATTATAATATCAATCATTGGATAATAAATACAAAAATAAATAAAAACACTTCAATGCTAAGGGAACAACCAAAAAGAGAAATATTTTCCAAGTTGTAAGGAAGAGGACACAATTAATTAAGCAGGATGCATATGCAACTTTCCCCCAAGCTTTCTGTATTAACCATTATTTTATAACTAGAGAAAATGTGAGTAAACATACATCAAGACATACTACCATGTCAGGTCTTGAATTAGGGTGGGCAGAGTGGGGCTTTCTACAGGAGGGTGAACAAAAGAAGATAGATTCTAGCTGACTGCTCATAAAAGTCAGGATGCATTCACAAAGTGCTATGAAGTTGTACAAGAAGAGCACATGCTCATGTTCTATAGCATAATAGCCAACTATAGTTCTCAACAATCTATTGCATATCTTATAAAGAACTACAAGAGAGGAGTTTGAAGTTTTCCAACACAAATAAATGACAACCAGTCAGGCAAGGTGGTGCCTATAATCCCAGTGGCTCACAGGGCTGAGGCAGGAGGATCCAAGTTTGAAGCTAGCTTCAGCAACTTAGCAAGACCTGGTCTCAAAATTAAAAAAAAAAAAAAAAAAAAAATCAAAAGGGTTGGGGATGTAGCTCAGTGGTCCAGTGCCTCTGGGCCCTGGGTTCAAACCAATTAAAAAAAAAAATAACCATTTAAGGAGATGGCATGAAAATTACACCAATTTTATCATTAACATTGTATAGTGTATCAATTATCACACTTTGCCCCATAAATTTGTACAATTACTGTATATCATTAAAAAAAACTTTAAAAAAGACCTGTGTGCCAGACATGGTGGCATAATCCTGTAAATACCAGAAACTGAGGAGGCTGAGGCAGGAAGATCACAAACTTGAGGCCAATTGCAGCAACTTAGCAACCCTCAGCAGTTTAGCAAGACCCCGTTAAAAATTTTTAAAAGAAACACTGAGGATATAGCTCAGTGGTAGAGCCCCCTGCCCCTGGGTTCAAATCCCAGATGGAGAAGGGAGGTACAGTTAGGGACTCCAACAAAAAATATACAAACTTATGCCAGATGTTTAGGGACTTGTAGAGCCCGGCAAGTATTTAGTCTATATTCCACCAGAAATGGGAAATAATCCAAGGTGAGTGAGCATTAGGTTAATATAATCAGATCTGTGCAAAGAGGGAACACTCTGCTTGGCTATGAATACCACAGTGGGAGGAAAAGATGGCAACGAGATCAGTTAGCAGGCCGGTACAGTAGAACATATGGTATCGCAGGGTGCTGTGATGACAGACGTGTCAGATCTGTCTGTGCCTCACCTTCTCCCCCAGTTCATGCTGCACATGACAATGCAAAGAAACATGCTGGCAACCGACTCCTCAGGACCTGGCAGAATGCAGAAACCCAAAGGGAAGGAGTCTGAAATTACCCTGTGGTTTCTAACCTAGGTAAATGAAGAGGTCTAACAAATGGTGAGAGGACAGGCCCTGATGTGACCTATGACAGAAAGGTCTCAGGCAACTTGTGGTCATGAAGTACCTGGATGATAGATGAAGAAAAAGTGGAAACATTCTTTTCCTACCTGAAGTCTTGGTCTCTAGCCATTCTTCCCCAAGAAGACAAGCGGCCCAAAGAGTACTTCTCTGCCTTATTGATGAGAGCTGCATTCACCCATTTCTCAAGGATTCTTACTTTCCACACTGGGAGTCCACTAGGTCCATTAATCTTGGAAACTTACTCAGTTTTAATCAAGGGTAAAGGGTCACAGAGGGTAGAAAGAAAGATCAGAAAGGTGGATTTACTGAGCATCTGTGAAGTTTCAGGCTCTTATTAAGCAGGCCCTTTAAAACATTTTTTTTTTTTGGTAGGAGGTTATTACTAGAGATTGATCCCAGAGTGCTTTACCACTGAGCTACATCCACCCCTTTTTGAGACAGGGTCTCAAAAAAGTGTGACCTTGAACATGTGATCCTCCTGAGTAAGTAAGTGGGTTTATAGGCATACACCACCACTGTCAGGTTATTTTCTCTCTTGTTTTTTATTTGACGTACAGGGCTGCAAAATCTTTAGTATGCATCAGTTAATTCACTGCCCAACATCATCCAGCCCTGGCAGAGACCAGAAACAGGCTAACCCAACTCAGAGATCTAACTGCAACTTCTCATACAGGCCCATCTCTTCTTCATTTAGGTTTGATGATAGTTGATTACTAAAGTCTGATCCTTTTTCAGCCTATTTAAAAATGTGATTATAGCTGGGTGTGGTGGTACACATCTGTAATCTCCAGGACTCAAGAGGTTGAGGCATGAGGATCACAAGTTTGAGGACAACCTGCAACTTAGCAAGACCTTGTCTCAAAATAAAAATCAAAAAAGGACTAAAGATATAGCTCTTTGTTCATCCCCAATACCACAAATACACACACAATGATTATTAAATAGAAAGTAAAGACTTAGAATAAATCTCATAATTGAAAATATTCAAGCTAGGCTCAAAATTATAAATTTTTCCATAGCACTTACCTATGATTCCACCACAGATGTTTAAGGCCATTAGGTCTAATATCCACCATCTATGGCTCTATTACAACACAATTCTGATAATATGTTTTTGATTTATGCTGAGCTCTGGGGTGTTAGTACTGATCTTTAATTTCAATTCATCCACATAGTTTTGTTCTATCCAAACCAAAGAATAGTATGATTTATGGATCATGGTATTTTTGAACATTTGGTTTATACCATCTTGAACCCACTTTTTGTGAACAATGAGATGAGGAAAACATCTGCTCCCAAAAATGCTGGGCCAGGTGATATAACATCCTTTTCCCTCTTCCTTTTCCCTCTTCCTTTTCCTCTTCTTTAAATAGAGGCCCATCCTTGTTTACAGGATAAGGGCAAGAGGTAAAATTCTTTCCAAAAAAAGGATGTAGCGCATTATGTTGCTCTTAAGATGTTGTGTAAGATTGTCTCAGTGACTGTCGGAGATTTATCAACACAAGAGTAGCTAAACTCTCACCTACGTCAATAGTTACCTGGAAGAAGCTCAGTGGAGCCCTGGAGGATCCTCTAAAATCAAAGGCTCCAGGGACACCTCTCTCAACTGCTGCCACTAAGCCTGTTTCTGAACCTGTGGATGAGGCTTGTTACCAACCAACAGGACGGTTCTAAGGTACAAATAAGCTGGCAAGGGACAGAGGAGAAAAAGGAGCAGGCATTCACTGGATTTTGTTCATTGAATATCTACAGAGTACACATCTCTTATATCACTGTTTTGTTCCAATAGTAGAGACAGGGACACTATGACTCAAAGATGAGCAGCTAGGAAAACTATGCTCAGATTTAAAAAGGAAAAAAAAAAAAAAGGAAACGTAATTCAGAATAAAATTTCTTTGATCCAAAAATCCATGCTTTCCTCTCATACTGTCTTGCATATAAAGCACCAGAGATATTATCAAGGTGAATTTAGTCTCATTACCAATGTACCTTACCAAATCTAACAGACCTACCACTGATGGCCTTGCAAAACACTGGTAAGGAAAGAACACTACTGATCATGTTTGTGCCACCAATAAGTCACACCCCAGTTTCAGAGATGTTCTCATGTGAATGAAACAAATATACACCTTAGAATCAACAAAACACAGAAGCAGAGTATAAACAATTATTTTATTTTTCAAAAAAGGTTACAATCTTGGTTCTTTTAAGGTTTACCAGGACTTTTAAATTTTTCATAAGTGCTACTGATAGTCAGGCCTGGTGGCACATGCCTGCAATCTCAGTGACTCAGAGGGACTAAGGTAAAGAGGATTCCAAGTTCAAGTCCAGACTGAGCAACTTAGTGAGATCTCATCTCAAAAATAAAAAAGGGTATATTGGGGCTTTAGCACAATTGGTTAAATCCCTAGTTCTACAATAAATATATAATACTGACAGTTATTTACTCCATCATTCATACTTTTTTTTTAAACTTATTCTGGAGGGGCAGGACAGTGCATGTGTAAGAGGCATGTTACCAATAAATAACAATCAAGTGTTCTAGTTATGGAGATAGACAGCAGAAGCAAGAATGAACATGAAGCACAAAGTAGGTAATTCTTTCAGGAATGAAACAAGTTGTCAACCTTTTTATGATGAACACAAAGTTCAGGATAGTTATGGTTAGTTACTTCCTTTTTTTGGTACACACAAATAACTGACTTCAAGTACAAAGCACTCATTTTAATATGAAACCTCCACTCTAGATTTTTTTTTCTTTTTGGTAGCACTGGATATTGAACCCGAGGTGCTCTACCACTGAGCTACAACCATTTTTTGTTTGTTTTGAGACAGGATCTTACTAAGTTGCTGCATCTGGCCTAAAACTTGCAATCCTCCTACCTCTGCCACCAGAGTGGCTGGGATTACAGGACAGCACCACCACACCCAGCTCCTTCATCTTTAAGACTCATTGCCTTTCAGAGTAACACAGGAGTCTTTGGTATAGCACGTGCTTTCCTCATTACGGGCCTAGACCTGTAATCCTCCAGATTCTATATATCACCACCTATCACATTCCCTGACTTGGTGGTAGGACTACTGGACAGACTCTGGGATTTGGGCTGCATCTTCTGAGCCAGTTCTGCTAGGACAAATTCATAGGGTTTTGTTTTGGCTTATGCTTGAATCGCCAAGAGAGCCCTAGAGACCCACTGATATGTCCTGAATCACTTAAGGGCTCATTTATTCTCAAATTTGTTTTACACTTACCAGTCAACGTATTGTAGCTTGACAGACTTCAGTTAGAAATAGTTATTTATTTATGCATTTGTGTGTGTTTATTTATTTAGTAATAAATAAATACTGGGATATAATAATAAATAAATAAAAGCTGAGTAATAAATAAATAAAAGCTGACTGGGAGTCAGCTTTGGTGCATGTTAAATAGATGCCTTCCCACTGAGCTATTCCCCCAGCCATAGACATTCATTTCTGAACATCAAAGCTACTTCTTGTCCTACTGATTAATGAAGCAAACGTCTGTCTAAAGAAGGAAATCCCACCAGGTATAGCGGCACACACTTGTAATCCCAGTGTATGGGGAGTGTGAGGCAAGAGGATCTCAAATTTGAGGCCAACCACTACAACTTAGTGAGACCCTTTCTCCACATATATAAAGGACTGGGAATGTAGCTCATTGATAAAGCACCCCCTGGGTTCAACCTCCAGAACCAGAAAACAAGAAAATCCCATACTTCTTGACACACCACTACCAGCGTGAGGCACTGATTTGACATAATTCACTGATGAATAAAAAGAAATTCACTTGAAAACACACACACACACACACACACACACACACACAGTGGGTCCAAATTCTTACATCTCTCAGTTGAAAAACCTGCACTTAATAAAATGTCAATTATATGCTAATCTGTACTAGTTTTCATTTATTACCTTAGTACATCCTGACCTCTGCTTCTATTTAACAAATGGGAATATGGAAAGCTTCATCAGAAAGAGGAAGCAATTTATAAGAATTTGAACCCAAGTCTCCTGACTCTACATCAGGCCAATGGCCTTTCTACCAAAGCTTACTGTTTATGATGTCTATCCACAGGAGTGTTATCATAGGTTAGAAATTCTAGTCTTGGGTAGGTTTGTGTTGTGTAGGTTTGAGCATTGTGGTGTCATTAATGAAACTCAGAGAACAATTTACAAGCAATTACAGTACTCTAACCTTTATTGAGTCCTTCAATTAAATAGGTAGATACCTGATGTTTATATTTGGCAATGGAAGAGCTGTGGATTCATATTTTAACCAATGAGGTGGTCCATACATTCTCTCTAGTTGGCTAGTATTAACCTTGTATGGGAAACTGTAAGGCATATTCCTCAAACTTTGTGTTAAAGTTACACTGTTATCATTGGAACTTTGTTCACAATGAATTCCAGGTCCATAACAAAGGATTATTCCAAAAAGTGACTCCTTTTACATTGAGATAACACTTGGTTCCAATAACTCCATCATCTTGGGTCTTAATTAACTATGGAGCAAAGCATTTGCCTACTGGTTACTATCCCCCTACCCTGCTATGGTTTAGATATGAGGGATCCCCTAAAAGCTTATGTGAGACACAATGCAAGAAAGTTCAGAGGTGAAAGGATTGTTACTAGAGACTTAACTTAATCAATGCATTAATCCTCTGGTAGGGATTAACTGGATGGTAACTGTAGGCAGGTGGAGTATGGCTGGAGGAGATGGGTCCCTGGGCACCTGCCTTTACGGTATATATTTTGTCTGTGGTGAGGGAAGTCCGTCTCCTGGTGCCATCTCCTAAAATGCTTTTATCCATCACATTCTTCTGCTATGATGGTATGCCTCACCTTGGTCCTCAAAGAATGAGGCTAGCTATCTGTAAACTAAGACCTCTAAAGCTGTGAGCCCCAAAATAAAATTTTCCTTCTCTGATCAGTTGTATTCGTTTTTTTGCTGCTGTGACCAAAAGACCTGACTAAAACACCTTCTCTGTGTCACTCTAAGAGCATTTTAAGACTGTTCTTTGGATTTTGAGTATGTGTGGTACTAGGAATTGAACCTGGGTCTTTGCACATGCTAAGCAAGTGCTCTAACACTGAGATACATCCCCAGCACTTTTTATTTTGAAACAGGGTCTCACTAACTTGCTCAGGTTGGCCTCCGCCTCCTCGTGCTTCTGCCTCTCAAGTATCTTCTAGGTATTTTAAATGAGTGTTGCAAATTATATATGTATCCAGCATTTTAAAAAAGCAAAAGACTACTTTTTACAGGGGAAAAAAACTATTAACTTAGATCTTCCTTAGATATTTTCTAGAAAGGTCCAATCACTGAAGTATGTACACACTTCAGTGTATGATCATTGCATCTTCAACATGATCCCTGAGAGTAAGTCTGGTACTCTTTTAGACCACTACCTTGTTATATTGAAGTTATTTATATTCCTTATCATCCCTCTGTTCCCCCACACACTCAGACTCTATAGGACTACCCATTCCTTGAAGGGAGAAGGTTCCAACCATTTCCCTATAACTGTTGGTACGCAGTCATTCAATCACATTTGTTGCCAAAGCAAATGCCATCAATGTGGCCAAAGACAAGAGGACTTCAAGAGTCCTGCTTCCCCACTAAGGCAGTAAATGGGTTGCTATAAACTTGACAAAATGAAATAGATTTTGGATCCCTGGTAGAAAAGTGTTTGGCTGCTAAGATAAACACTGGAGGTCTGTGGTAATAATAAGCTGCTCAGTCATTGTTAATATCACCCGACATCCCCTGTGAAGTCAAAGTAACTACACCTTCTCAAAGAGTGCATATGATCACTTTCCTTCCATCTCCCTTCTCCTAAAAACACAGTCACTATCACATTAGAATTGTCTAATTTGTTAATAGTCACAACCTGTCTTTGTCTGAGCTACAGAATACATGAGGAAAAAATGCATCAAGAACAGAGTCCAAAATACTCTACAGCACAGCACTAAATTACCACTTTCATCACTAATCAACAACTATAATTAAGCCTAATTATAAATTACAAGTATCTAATTTTAGGAGACCTTTACATTATAAATCCTAGATGTTAGAGACATTATCAATTTAGCTACTTGAAATTACTTCAGGGCCAAAAACTTTCTTTGTGCATCCTTGCTTCTTGAGTTTGTCCTAAAATACTTTTTTCTTTTTAAGTGGTACTGGGATGGAATCCAGGGGTGATTTACCACTGAGCTCTCTATCTATGGGTCATGCTAAGTTGCTGAGGCTGGAGAAATAATTTTGTTCCAGAACATATACAAGTGCATAGCAGAGAACATAATCTCCTCGTTTGTAGCTTTGAACCACTATCAATTATGTTTCTGTTGGACTTGGAACATTTTCAACTAGAATTGGCGATACTTATCTTTGCTTGAAGAAATGGCATAAAAAAGCAAGGAGAAACTCTCGTGCTTATTTGCAAGGTGATGATGGCCCAATGGCATCCTGCTGAGTTTTCTAATTTATGAATTGAGGGGTCACATTGCACAAGAGAACCCCTGCACTTCAACATTGTTGGTGTGTGTTACAACAGATTTCACTGATGGGATGGTGGCCCACACTTTGCACATCAACAACTCACACAGATATGACGGTGACAGCGTCTAAACATCCCTGATCTGGAGATACTGGGCAGCCAAGAATGACGCTAAATAAGGGGAAAATGTTCCCTCTTCTAGCCTCCAACTCCTTGAGATCTTTGATAGGGAACTTCAAATCATTAAGGGATCTGCAGGATAGCAGCTTTAGTTAGTATAATCTCTTCTTGGAACATAAGCAGGGTAGCAATTTTGGGGCATTCCTGAAAGCCACATGACACCAAACATACTTCAAGTACAAGGGCCTATGTGCTTGGTTGTCCTATTGAGAGGAAGGTGGCCTACCATGGGCTTGCTTTGGAGAAGACAGCTGGTATTAGGGGTCATCTTTTCTGTTTAGGGTAGACTATCTCAGGGTGTCAGCAGCTTGTATCATATGACAGTGAGTTAGTCACCACACTTCTGAGTTCAGTCATCACTCTGCCTGCCGTGCTGACCATCCTGCTCACAGGCCCTGGAAGCAAAGTAGCTAGCTAGTCCCCCACAGCCAGATCTATACCATCTGCCTCCAGCCCAAGCTAATGCAGATTCCAGGGACACTGGGGTGAAGAAAAATGCTGGGCTCAGGAGTTCTACTTCAGTATTGCTGTTCTGGAAAACTGTAACATTAGCTCTGTAAGTCTGTGCAAGTTAGCTCATCTGTGCCTCCATTCCCTCAGCAAGCAGTGAAAAGGTTATATCACATTGGCTCTCTGATCCCCTCCATCTTTGCTGACTGTCACCACTGTCATATCAGTCATCTGAAGGGCACCACTCATTAGGCTTGCTTACTGAATGCCTGGCACCTGAAGTGCCTTTCAATCATCTTTTTTAATTCATAAAATAGGTGATGATACTGTCCCATTTAAAAGATTAAAAAACAGACTTAAAAATAGCTTACAAAGGGTGCTACCTCTGCCTAGGCCTTTTGAAGTCTTTGAGTCAAAGAGTGTACTTTGATTTTAAAAAGTCACAAACTCACACCACACACACACACACACACACACACAAACCTATATTGAAAATAAAATGAAATAGTATTTTTATAACCATTCCATCTTAACTGACGACTTCACTTTTGACTCTGCCTTTTAAACTGCCAAATCAAGCAAATAGATTCATTATGTTAAACACAATGTTGCATAAATCTGGATGATTCCTCTGACAGGCCTCTAAGGTGTGTGACAGTGATATGCAGGTACTGAAATCAAAAGCAGCCTCAGAAAAACCAACCTTCTGTATAGGGACCTGGTGTTCAAAAACACCTTTGTCAGGGTGACTCCACTTCAGGGCCAAATGTTTTTCATTCACCTGTCATTTTCATCAAGCATTAATATGCAAAAAGCAAGGTTTCTACTGGCTGCCATAATGAGGTGAGCTTTTAGCTTTAATTTGGTTGCCACCTGCTGGCTAAAAAAAAAAAAAAAAAAAAAAAATCTTCCCTGTGAAGAAAAAAACTGCTTGGTACCTCAGAAGGACAAATGTAAACAAATGATAAAATCCACATCAAGCCATGTGGGAGAACTCGGGTCATCTTACAGAAGGGAAGGGAGTCAGTATTTAATGAGTAGGTGGAGGGTCAGGCACGGTGCTGGGTGCTTCAGACCCATCACATTTCATCAGCTGCAAAAACCTGTGACAAGCAGCCATTTTGAAGAGGAGAAAACAAGCAACTAGCTTCAGATTACACCACCACAAAGTGACAAGGAATTCAAAACCAGATCTCGTTCAGGCATCGGCTTCTCTTCATCTTGCCATTACCCTGGTGTACCCAAGGATCTCAGCCCTTATAGGAAACACTGATGAGTGGAGGATCAGCAGTAGAGGCGTAGCTCAGTGCAGATCCAGGAAGACTTCAAGACATTTCACAGTGAAGCAGAGACAGGCCATATAAATGCTTCATAACTTTGGCAGGGAGTTCCATCAACAATTCGTCAAAATAAACTAGTTGGAAATATTGTGAGAGCCATCCATGGAAGCAATTTCAGGAGGTCAGAAGAAATTAAGACTTTTAAATGGTAATTAGATTTATTCAGTCTCTTTAGCAAAAATAAAAATAAAAAATAAAAACCAAAAAACGGGTTGGGCATTTTTCTTTGGCCCCTTTAGGAAACTCACAGTGCTCACCTATTTCCTCATGACCATCAGTACTGGGTGCTACTTAGGACCAACACCCGGCCTTGAAGAGCTCACAATCTGGTTCACAGACACAAACATGAAAGAGGTTTCCATACTTGGGGGCACTATTTCTCATCTCGCTTTTGTCTAAACGGGCTTATATTACTGAAAATAATGATGGCTAGTGTTTGAGCCATGTTTAAAGTGCTTAGAACAATCTTCATACAATGGCAAGAGACAACTGTATCTTTGCTTTCTCTTTTATAGATGGAAGAGTAATTTGTCTCAATCCACATAGATCTCTCAAGTGATGCACCAGTATTCAAACCCAGGCCGTCTGCTCTACGATTCAAGTCTTTAAAGATGTTGTTATGGGCCTCTTCAAGGGGTACGATTGTTGTGGTTTCACAGAAGTTTAGGATCAGAAAGGACATGAGACTTGTCAACTGTTGCACAGTTAAGTAGCCAGCAGAGCCAGAAAGGGAATAATTCTCTAGCCTTGAGTCAATTCAGTTCTCTTGACCAACATCACATTATTTCTGAAAACAAAACTACAAGTGCAAGAATGCCAATACATGTTACTTAAGGGAGTTCAAGGTCAAGTTGTTGGGCAAAGACATACAGTAGCAGTATCAGCAAGTGGGTTTATTCCAGGCAGTCTGCTTGGAGTCAGAGTTATTTCCAGAGCCAGCCTACCACGCCAGGAATTCCTACTCATCTTGGAAGCCAGCTCCCATCCACAGACAGGCCTGGCACTAGAAACAGTTCTATGGTGAGAAGCGATTAGCTAGACATCACAGAGAGCCTCTGTATTTTGAGGTAGCACGTGAACTTACCATTTACAGGGTTTACCAAATTAGAATGATCATCAACTTCTGGGGCAAATTCAAATGTCAGATTAATATTCTAGAATTGATTGGATTGGAAAGATGCAAGAATTATAAGCCAAACATCCTTGTGAAAGTCACACCTATGTGAAAATCATTATCTTCCAATGAAATGTTACTTTGAAGTTTTAGAAGGAATAACAATTATCTTTTCATAACCATTTCTCATTGAAAGTGCTATAATTGGAGGAGGTAGTTATGACTACTATTTATCACTAATCAAACAAAATAATGACACTGAAGGCAGTTGATAATGAAAGACAAATCAGAAAATTAACTTGTCCAGAATTAAAAAGACACAAAATCATAGCTAATGATCATCAGTGACATAAAGGAATTTGACAGATGTTTCTTCTTTGATTCATTTTATTTAATTTCTCAGGGCATTACTGCTTGCAGGTATTCATCTCCCACTGCCATAGAAATGTCTGAGGTTTTTATAATGAGGTCTAGGGGATGAAAGGGGGAAAATGAAAGAAGGGAAAGGAAAAAGCACAAAGGTAAATGTGATTCCACAGAAAATTTTTATAAGCATGTTGCAGTTTTCATTGTTCTAAAATACTTTATATCATTTCCAATAACTTGAAGATAGATCCATCATGCTCTGTCCCTAAGCTAAATATACTGCATTTGTTAAGTTCTAATATAACATTTCAATAAATGTGCATCTAGAGAGGATTATCAGTTTGGTATGAAATACCCAAAATATATCACATGACGTAAAGTGAAAGGAAATAGGGATGCCTGTACTTAAGGGAAAAAAAAAATTACAGAAATGTTATAGCAAACATTTACAGAATGTGCATGACATATCAGAGAGTGCTGTTTGGTCTATTTGTCTACATGTATTATCTTATTTAATCCTTACAACAAATCATCCGAGGCATCATTACAATTTATGGATGAAGAAGTCAAAGATTAGAAATACTGCTCATCCAGTATCACAGGCTGGCAAGTGGGGAAGGGTAGACCTCTTTGCAGCTCTGCCTTTTCTGACAATCCAACACCTCCTGCACCTGCTCTAGTGGCTGCAATGTAAGAGATAAGTGCTCATCCTGGGTGGAAGGTTGCAGAGACAGTGTTAATAGACAGCACCTTGGGACCAGTGTTGCCACTACCCGAGACTGAGTTCAGGGAAAGTCATCCCAATGCATCAGGGTTCTGTCATTTCTAAAATAAGAGTTTATATGATCACAGAAGTTTTTAAAAACTCAAATTCTCTCATTCCAAGTATTTGAAAATATATTGACAAGGAAATGCATTATTTTTTATGCATTGAAATTTGAAGGAATAGGATTGGAGACATTGATTACAATGGAACAGAAATGTAAAGAATAAATGAGGGGCTGAGAAGATAGCTCAGTTGGTAGAGTGCTTTCCTCCCATGCAAAAGGCCCTGGGTTCAACTCCCAGCACCTCCAACCCCATCACCAAAAAAAAAAAAAAAATTATTTTGGGGCTTGGGCTCAGTGGTAGAGTGCTTGCCTAGCATGTGTGAGGCACTGGGTTTGATTCTCAGCCCCACATATAAATAAATAAAATAAAGGTCCATCAACAATTTAAAAAATGTTAAAAAAGAATAAATAAAATTATAGGTCCCAATCTCATTCAATGTTGAATACATTTACATTTTATCAGTATTTTGATATATTTTATAATAATGGTATAGTAGAACCAAAAGTCACCCCAGAACTTAGCTTTTCCAAGGTGAAATTCTCAAATTATATTCTTTGTGTCCTTTGTTATTATTTTCCTATCTTTGAGTCAGTGTCTTTCAAAAGAATCAGTCAAATTAAAAAATCCCTTACGTGCTAAAATGACTTCATTAATTTGAAACAATTAGATATAATTTGGCAGTGCTAATAAAAGTGTTCTAAACATCCATACTCAACAAAAACCTTCAATGTTGATGGTATTTATTGAACAATCCACTCTCAAATACAAATTTTAGATGATATATTAGTTTTCTATCAAATTAAGTTATGATAAAAAATTATGACATTGATAGAAAATCCATGTTGTATAGCCATTCTACTCTAAAAATTAAATTGTTCTATGGCAATGAATTGGGAGTCTTGATTTCTATTCTTAATTTTTTACATTTTAGTGCCGGTTGGTATACACTTTTTTCTACTAGGTAGCTAGCTCCATCGGTACCTTGTCAACATCTCAACTCTATTTGCCCATCTTGTCAGTCCGTGAAAACTACAGAAAGGTGTCCCCAAAAACTTCTAAAAAATGACAGCAATGAGCAGCCCTCAGTCTCTGATCCAAAGTAACCCCAAGAGCAGATAAACTATCAGTAAAGCAGGGCAACTCAATAGAGTAGTTTATAAACCACTGAGTTAACATATCTAAAACAATTTGTATCAAGGGAATCAGGAAGTAGATGCCTTAGCAAGGGAGGTAAACGCAGAGAGATAAATAATGGCAGTATCTACCCTAAGGTTGTTCATAGTCCAACATGAGCCTTCCCAAGTAGACAAGGAGGTAAATAAGGCCACGTCACTGAAAGTCAAATATCTCAATGGTCTGCCTATAAATAGATGCGGTACTCTTGGATGTACACTTAAAATTTCCACATTTCCGTGTCACTGGTCAATGATAATGTATTAATAAAATAGCTTCATTTTTACATGACCGAATATGAGTCGACCATACCTATTTAAACACTCCTATCCTCATAACAAGTCAAATATAACACAATATGCATAAATCATGGAGCTACAGATTGCTGTTTTAATCACAATGCGAACACTCAAGTAATCATAACCGTGGTCCGAAAAATAGTATATTGCCAGGCCCCAGAAACCTGTACCCCTCCCGTATCAATACCCCCCTACTATCTGAACTTACATGTCTTTTTTAAAAACATATCCCTAAAGCTGTGCTTCAGTTTTTCCAAACTTTCTATAAATGTAAATATAATTATTTGAACAAAGAATATATATTGTATAAGGGGAAAAAGGCAGAAATGTGGATGGATATTGTGAGCATAAGTGTAGTTTATTCATTTCATAGTGTTCCATATGGACAGAATACAATTTATCCACACTATTATGAATAGAAATTAGAGCCGATTCTTATTTTTATCCATACAAATGTGCTACAAATGTTCTTCTATGTTTCTTAGTATATCTGTGAGCAAGTTTCAACTGAGTATATACCTAAGAGTGGAATTTCTGGGTCACAGGGTATGCATATCTTCAACTTTAGCAGATAATGCTGGAAAGTTCTGCAAAGGGGTTGACCCTATACATTCTCTCAGCAGTGTGTGAAACTTCTTAGTTCTAGATCATTGTCAATACTTGGCATTGTTACCCTTTTGGATTTTAGCCTATCTTTTGGGTGAAAAAAACGCTTGAAATCACATATACAGCTGAATTGTATCAAACATCACATGTATCCAATTAGACAATTGTTTTTGTTACTTAAATACCACAATTTATCACATTATCAAAAAGTGTTAAACCAATGTTATTTTCTGGAGTCAGCCCAACTTAATTGTTACATGGGTCATCCACCCCCCGCCCCAACCACCACCACCACCTTTTTTCTTTCCGGGGATAGAACTCAGAGCCTCAAGCAAGCTAGGCAAGCATTCTTCCATTGAGCCACATTCCTAGCCTCATGTTATCTTTTTCTGTACGATTCCAGAGTTGGTTTCACAGTCATTTTGTTAATAACTTTTCCATCTAATTCAATAAAATAGGAACATAGACAATAGTAGGCAGAACGATGCCCTTACCCACAAAGTGTCCATATCCCAATCCCTGGAACCTGTGAATATATTATACAGCAAAGGGAAATTAAAGTTGCCAAACAGCCAACCATAAAATAGAAGAATGTTCTAGATCATTCAGATGGGCCAGAAATATTTAAGAGCCCTTAAATGCAAAGAGCCAAGGCAGGAGAGGTCAGAATGATGCAAATGATAAGGACTAGAGTGCAGGGACTTTGGAGGAGCTAAGGAATGCCGACAGCCCCTGGAAACTGGAAAGGGTAAGCAATCTTCCTCAGAGCTTCCAGGAAGGAATGCAGCCTACCAACATGTAGAGGTTAGCCCAGTGAGATCTGTATTGGATTTCTGAAATAAACAACTATAAAATAATAGATTCATAGTGTTTTCAGGCACTAGATTTGTTGTAATATGTTTGCAGCTGCATTAGAAAAGTGTGGCACACACTTAGGTAGCCACTCTACACAGAAAAGCAAGGAATTATGAAATCAATTTCTTGTGATCATCTTCACAGTGTTTGACATTGAGGTTATGCTGGTCTCACAAAAATGCATTGCATCCTTCCTCTTTTCCTGACTCAGTTTAGAAAACACTTATTACTTTAAGTGCTTTGAGGAACTCATTAATGAGGCTATCTGGGCTAAGGGTGTTCCTGGGGAGAGGTTTTAATTACAAATTCAATTTTATAATTATAGGATGAGTCTAGTATAGACTGTCAGTTTTGTTGTTAGGTTATACTTACTTGGAACTTGTAAATTTCAAGTAAATTTTCAAATATGCTGGTATGAAGGTGTTCATTATATTTCTTTAAAATCTTCTAATGTCTTTTTTTTAAAAAGGGGTGGAGGGTGACCAGGGAATGAACCCAGGAGCACTTAACCATTAAGCCACATCCCCAGCCCTTTGCATATTTATTTTTAATTTTGAGACAGAGTCAAAGTTGCTTAGAGCCTTGCTAAGTTGCTGAGGCTATCTTTGAACTTGAGATCCTCCTGCTTTACCCTCCTGATCTGCTGGTATTACAGGCTCTAGCACTAGTGTCTTTTAAGAGTTTCAACATGA
The DNA here is from genome assembly GCF_021218885.2 of Marmota monax. NCBI lineage: Eukaryota > Metazoa > Chordata > Mammalia > Rodentia > Sciuridae > Marmota > Marmota monax. The sequence goes on from NW_026691988.1 coordinate 2,112,491, forward strand.
ATATATTTTCTTATTACTGGTATTTGTGCTCTTTCTTAATATTTGTTTCACCAAAAGGTTATCCATTTTATTTGTCCTTTCAAAGGATCTGCTTTGGGATATATAACTTGTGTGGGGGGGTCTGCACTTTTTCTTGTCACTAATTTGTTACCTTTATCTTTTCCATCTATGTTCTTGGATTAAATTTGCTGGCATTTTTTCTAGTTTCTTCCTCTGGATGCTTATCTTATTGGTATTTAGACTTTATTCTAACACAGCTATGCATTTCCTTCCAAAAGGGCTCAGGTTTTAATCACATTTCACAATTAGTAATATGTAGTATGTGGATACCATATGCAGAAAACCTCAAACTATTTTATAATTCTAGACTAAATAAGAGTTCCTTAATACCAGTTCTTAAAAACAAAAACAAAACCCAAATAGGATTTTTCTAAGTTCTTCTTTTGTTAACTTCTCACTTATTCAAATTGAAACCACAAAACATTCTATAGGATTTTACTCAGAAATTTGTTGAAATTTGTCTTTGGCCCAGTAAATAGTCAAAGTTAATGAACACTTACACATGCTGAAAAGGAATATGCTGGAGTTTTGGGGTTTCCTGTATGTTCACAAAGGCAGGTTTTGTCAAGTATGCAGTTTAAATTTCCCAAATATTTGTTGGGATTTTTCTTCCCAATGGTTCTAATAGCTACTCAGAGTAGTATATTTAAATACCTCACTATGGCCGGATTCTGTGGTTGGTGCATGCATGTAATAATCCCAGCTACTCCAAAAGCAGGGGCATCACAACTTTGAGGCCAGCCTAAGCAACTTAGTGAGACCCTGTTGCAAAATTAATAGAGAGGGATGGAGTTTAAATTCAGTAGTAAAGTGCTTGCCAGGCCCTGGTTCATTCCCCATTATAGATATGGGAATGATGACTCACTATGGGGAAAAAAAAAATCCTCACTATGGCTATAGATTTCCTCGTTTGTCTTTATAGTTCTATAAACTTTATGTGGCAGTTATTTCTTATTGCAAATTAATGAACTGGCATTTTGGTCTTCACTCTAGGCTTCCATGAGTGTTACAGGGACTTAGGATCAAATGGGACAATGTTCTCTGGACACACATAGCATCTCTGGGACAAGGCTTCTCCAATGTTGTGACATGAACATCCTTATATACCCTTGTCAGTCTGGTGACATCTGTGGACACTAAGTTTTTAAATGACCGAAATAAATAGGATAATAAATTAAATCAAGTCCTCTAAATGTAGTCATCAAAATGGTAAATATAATTGTTATTGTAACACAGGTTTCAATTGCTAGTATATTCACAAAATATTCTACCCACAGTTCTGATAAACCTCTAATCTCTAGTGATCAACACAAACAGCCTATTTGCCATAATCGTACCATATATTTGCAAAAATTTTATGTGATGTGAAAATATCTGATCTTGATTAGAGACAAAAATCATAGGTTCTGCTAATACTACTGTGATTTATTTCCTGCATAAAAGAAATGACCAATTTTAGTGAGACATTTGTGAAAATAAGTCTGCATTTTTCTTCTGTCCACATTCACAAACACCTTGAATTCCATCCACTATGTGGCTCATGTTCACTGACCACATGTTAAGAACTGTTGCTTCAGACTGTCAAATCAGAGGTCAACCTTTTAGAAAGTAATGACATTCTTACTTCCAGCTTGTAGGTCTTGTTTGTTCAATCTCCATTCTTATGTTTTTCCCCTCCCCTTTTCACATTACTTCTCATTCTTTATTTTACAAAAAAAAAAAAAAAAAGTATACATATAACACCACATTCTCCAATCTTCTATTCCCCAAGCATCCTTTTCTACCAAATTTGCTATTTTAGCTAGTGTTAGAATTCATTTTATTCCAGAATATGATTATTTCCATCTCTTTATGCCTACAGCAGTATTTTATTGTATAAAATATAATATTACATATTACAGATATATGCTTTGCAATTCTGGGGATCAAATCCAGGGTCTCCCACATGCTAGGCAAATACCACTGGTCCATTCCTAGTCCAAGGATACTTATACAGCAACTTTACTGACATTACCAGACGGTAAATTTGTTTAAAGTTTTACGTATTTCTTGCAGTGTCAATATAGAAGACATTCAATAAATATTTATTAAAATTATATAATTAAATTGTATCTAAATGTTAACCAAAATTTTATTCTCTATAGAGATCAACTGAGTGAATGATAAATACTTGACAATTTTTATTGTCCTGTTTCTTTCTTGAAAAATCTAAACTGAGATGAGATCCTATTTTTATTAATATTGGACTAAACTAATTCCCCCATCATGGTTAGGATAAATATCCCCAAAAAGGTCCAGGTGTTCGAGGCCTGGTCCATGATGACACCATTAGAAGGTGGTAGGAACTTTAGGGAGTGGAGTCTAGTGGGAGGTCCTTGGGTCATTGAGGGCATGCACACAAAGGGCATTGTGGGACCCGATTTCCTCCTCACCTCACGAGCCAGAGAGCAAAAGAGAGGAACAGTTTACTGTCCCTTGTGTTGACTGTAGGCCATCCAGCACCCTCACAAGTTGCCTGATTTTACATAGGAACCTCAAAATTATTAAGCCAACTACTATTTCTCTTTATAAGTTAGCTATCTCGGATATTTCATTATAACAAAACAACATGCATTAATATACCACTCAAATGCCTGTTGACGTGAAAATGGACAAACTGTTGTATTTTCACATAAACAAATTGGCTTTTGTTACAACACAGGTTAATCTTGAAAACTTTAAGAAAAAAAGACATACCCCACAACCAACAATAAAAAAGAAAAGACATACCCCAAAAAAGCCAGACACACACACACACACACACAAATCACACATACTTTCTTTTAGATGAGATTTTTAAGACAATAATAACAAAGTACAACAACAGCAGAAATCAGATGGTGGGTGTTTAGGGACCAGATTTGACTAACAAGGGCAAAGGAGAAATATCCATGAAGATAGAGATGTGCTTCATCTTGACCAAGGTCAATGGCCACTCAGATGTACACATTTGCATACATTCACCAAGTTGTGCACTTAACAGACCTGCATTTCTCTCTCTCTCCCTCCCCACCCCCACACACTCATTCCTCAAAGATAAAACATTAAAGGAAAAAAGATTGCTACCTTCAGAAGAAGGCCTACTGCTAGGAATGATTCTAAATACTTAATATCAATCAGTCAACAAACCACGGTGACATAAAGTGAATAATACATTGTGATTGTAAACATCTTCTGACCAAATTAAAGCATATGGTAGAAAAATCACTTAAATAACAACCTTTCAGAAGCACTATTTCTTTTGGCTTCCTATTTTTATTACACCTTAATGTCTACATTAATGCATCTCTTAATACACTAGCCATAGGGTTCATACAATTCTAGAAAACAATTATTGAAAAATCCAAATAAGCATTTAAAAATTAACTATCCATTGTCCTACCACAAAGGATATTTTCATTTTATATTGTCTAATTATTTGTTCCATTATTGGAATATATCCAAGTTGACAAGGAATTTTTAAACTATAAATCGCAGCATCCCTTCAACATTGAAGATATTCCATTCTAATTGATTCATTTCACATTTAAAAAACCAAAACCGATAAAACAAGAGACGACTAGGATGCTTTGTGTCATTTTTCCACAATAAATAAAGAGGACGTGGATATTTGTGATATTTACAAAATTAGTTTCACATTAAAGATTGTACTCAGTCTAAGGAGATGTGTTTGGTCTATATTGTATTCTCTATGGAGATCAACTGAGTGAATGATAAATATTTGACAATTTTTATTGCCCTATTTCTTTCTTGAAAAATCAAAACTGAGATGAGATCCTAGTTTCATTAATATTGGCCTAAACTTGAATTCCCCCATCATGGTTTGGATAAGTATCCCTTGATTTCAAAACACTGATACCAGAGACCTTGGAAGCTGTCATTCCACAAAGGATCGCAAACCTTAGGGTGGGGTGAAGCAGACTCAGTCTTAAGGATGGAGCAGCTGGGGGTTCCCAAGGCCCGCAGCAGCACTTCCCCTGGAGGGAAGGAGACAAGCGTTCCATGGTCAGTGCATTTAGGAAACAGTTCATATCTTTTCTCACACTGGAAAAATGAGAAGTCACCTATCAAAGTGATCCTCCCAGAAGTCCTCCAACTGGGGAACAACCTGGTTTTGATGGAATATTCCCTAAACTTATTTGTCTTCCTGAACTGTTCTGCTCCCAATTTAAGTGACAACTAAGAACATCAAGATGAGGCCACACTTTGGAAACCACACAGATCTGCCCTCTGATCTCATCACTACAGTCTTCCTCAAACACAACAGTGAGCCACCAAAGCAAGCCCTTTGCCACTCCTTGCAGACACCTGGGTGGCTCTGAAGCCCAACCTTGGTACATTCTTCAGCATAAATGCTTCTCTCTCTCTCTCTTTCTTGGGCCTGCTGAGCTGGTGATTGCCCCGTCATCATTTTGGTTCAAAAGAACCTGCTCTGCCCTGCCAGGAAGGCTTAGGCAAACCTTCTTCAGACTTCATCATACAATTTTTTTTCATTCTAGACATTTCCATAAAATATCATAATAAACAGTTTTCTTGTATAATTCCCCATATGCAAGTCTAAAAGTAAGGTTCCTAAGTGGTAGAACTTTTGCTTTTTTATCCTTTAAGAAGGGAGGCTGACAGAAGAGTTTTGTTGTTGCTTCACAGTACTCCCCAGGGACATTCTACCAGTAAGCTACATTTCTGGCCCTTTTTAGTGTTGAGATAGAGTCTCTAAGTTATGGGCTGGCCTCAAACTTTCCATCCTCCTGCCTCAGCCTCCCAAATAGCTGCAATTATAGGCATTTGCCATGGATTAGGAGAGTCTTAAATTATTGGTTAAATAAATAAATGAATAATTATAGTACAAACTTTTTTTTCAGGAATGGGAATTAAAAGTAGCAGGGGTTGGGGATGTAGCTCAATGGTAGAGCACTTGCCTACCATATGTGAGGCCCTGGATTCAATCCCCAACCCTCCAAAACAAACAGCAAATTAATGTGTCTATATTCTTATTTCAGCAACTAATGTACGATTTTTGAAGGCTTTCTAAAAATATTTCTCCCCCTTTATCATCCAACAAGGCAGACTAAATGCTACTGAACTCTATGTTTAAAAACAGTTAAGATGATAAAATTTGTTATTTCTATATTTCCCCACAATAAAAAAGCAAATAGGAAGAAGAAATATTCAATTGTCATGAGAGGGAAATATTTAGAAGAATACTACTAATACCTATGATTTTTTTAAAACCAATTTCTTTGAGTAAACCCAAAATCTTTAAATGTGTTGAGCTAAAATTAAAACTGAGGGTAAAAAACAAAGCAAGTGAGAATAAACAGCAATAAAAGCAAAGATACATGGTTTTTATTATGAAATTAAAACACAAAGAGCCCCTTAATTAGAGAGAATAGAGAAAACATTACTGAAAATGACATCCCCATTAGTACCACTTAAATTGCAAGGGACAGCTTACAGCTCATGTGTGACTATAAAGTAAGTTAACTGGTTTTACAATAAAATACATTTTAATACTGTGTAAGAGCTGTCTGAGAGATTTTAAGTCTATTCCACAGACACCCCAGCAGGGAGGTTGCTCCAACACTTTCATATCTGAGAGACAGTTGTTGGCTAATGGCTCCCAGCAGTTAATAACAGATTCCTAAGCCATTTACTTCTCATCAATTTTCTTCAAAGGGGACAACACATCTCGTTTCAGACTAATCTGTAGTGACTTTATAGGCAAGCCGCTTCTTTATTCTAGAACTTTAATCAAAATCTCTAGTGTTTAAAATATATGCAGAAAAAGCAACTGAAACTTGATCCTTCATTCATATGACTTATAGTTACATAGATCAAAAACACATTCTACTTCTTTCTATTTAAAATAAAAATGAAACACTCCTTTAAATCAGGTCAACTATGGGTTTAATCCTAATACCACCTCCCCCCCTCCTCTCTCTCTCTTTCTCTCTCTCTCTCTCTCTCACACACACACACACACACACACCCCAATTTAACTAAGATTTCCCAGCTTTTTTTTTAAATAATTCCAATTACAACCTCTATTCCTTATAAATTACCGAGCCTCAATGATTTTGTTATAGCATCAGAAAATATAAACTAAGACAAAACAATCTGCCATAGGCTACACCAAGTTAATAGGTTTACTTTCCACTACTTTTTGGAGACAAATTAGCTCAGGATCACAAATTAGAAGAAACCAATTCATACAGAATAAGTCTAGCCAAGTAAGTATCAACTTCTTACACAACACTGAGCATTTACTGAACAGTCGACCCCCACAGTCACTCTGACTGAACACCGTGACCACTTCTCATGTCTGTTTCTGACCACTTCAGAGGTTTGGACCAAGTAAGTAAATTTAGCAGACACCTAGATAACTAATAATGAAAGAAGTAAAAAATTGAAGCTATTTACCAATTCTGCATGACCTGTCACAACCTTTCATTATGAGGACATAACTTCTCCCAAATGACTCCAGAACCAAATGCCATTATTTTGCTTCTGGATCTCCTAAGGCCCAGTGTTTAGATCTTGACAGGTGGATGCACGAAACAGATCTTCCACCCTCCTCGCTGTGCAGTGTCTTTGCCTACTCCATGACACTCTCTCCATGGAATTCTTTACTTGAGTTTCTTACTACTTCCTCTGCTGTTTTCTTGGAATTAATACTTTGTCTGCCTGAGCTGTGGTCCTGGTCCATCCCTCACAATTTAGCCGACTTCCCCCTAAATCGGTATCTGACATGCCAGATTTATGACACCAACTAGCCTACCTTCTAGCTAGTCAAATTCCAGACCTCAGCATCCTTGGCCTGTTACATTCATTGCAATTTTTGGACTACGCTATCTACACAATAAAGGATATGAAGTTAGCGTGCTGTAAGACCCAAGCTATTTTGAGAGGTAGGTGAAGAGACACGTTTGCATAACCAAAGAGGAAGACCTAATAAGAACTCCAATTCAAAATGAGACATACATATACCAAGTGAAAGACCACATTTTGTTAGCAAAATGGGAAATATGCAAGAGATTCCATAGAACTATGTGATACATCAGGTAAAGGCTTATCATAACTGAAGGAAGGCAAAACTAGAAACTGCATCAGAGCAAATTTTAAAGCATAATATATGTAAAGAGTCAACAGGGATTTTGGTTGTTTTCACCAAATCCTTTCGTTTTCTTCAAATAACCACCAACTTAAAAGACTCTCTGGATAATGTTGTGGGAAGACTGATGGGGAGAAACAGAATAGTACCTATCATCACTACGATCAGGGAAAAAAATAACAAATATACAGAAGACAGACGTGCTCTTGACTCTCCGACACCCACCAACAGCCACAATGTTTGAACATTATATTAGTTGAGCTCTTCTCTCATCATTTAAGTTATATACAGCTACCAAGAACTAGTAAGCTACTCAGGCTTAATTAGACCCATTACTTTAATTGGGGAAACTACACAATAGTGGTCAAACTGATGAAATAGGACTTCAAAAATTCTCTCTATGAAAACCAAGGTTAATGCAATGGGACTCCTTGGGTGCCAAGAAAAACTGCTGTCAAACTAGGTGAGTACTAGACAACTACAAACTGGAATTCTACATCCAGGTCAGAAGAGATTGTAGTGCTAGTGTAAGTTTCTTATTTATGAAACAGTACATCCTAAGATACATTTAGGTCCACGTTTCTGTCACATGAGGATGTGGGCACCATAAAGGTGCATGTCGGGTAGGAGATATGGATTTCCCATTTCTGTATCATTTTGCTTTGAAAGCAATTATGGGGGCAAAGTGATAGCCAAAGACTGTATGTGAAGAAAGTTCCATGATAACTGTCATAAAGAGTCATGAAAGGGTGATCCTTAAAATATTAATGGTCATTATTGTCAAGCAATTTTAACTTCATACATTATCATTTGAATATGTTACAGTGAGCATCTTGCATAATTATAGGAAAATTAGGCTATTTTTCATTTTGATTTTGTTGTTACTATAAAATGAGCAGACCATGGGACTCAAATTAGGGAGAAAAACTAAGTCGATGTTTAGACATTGAAGGAAAATTATTTTTGATCCTTGCTGACAAAGAACCCACTGTGATGCAAGAGGGGAAAGACAGCAGTGACCCACCTCTGCCATCCAATTTCCAGAATCTAAAGCTCCATTCCTCAGGGAACTAAGGAATTGGCTGTTTGAAACCTCTAGCACTTTTGATATCTAGTGACATTTGTCTATCTTTACTTGTATTTTAATAGAAAATTAATTTTGCCTGTTTATATATCAGTGCCCATAGATCCATTTATAACTCCATATCAGCTTGCCTTATGGTGGATTTTTGACATTTAACTGTAGAATAGTGTCACCAGTTACTAATCCAAATGTAAAAAAAACAATGTCTTATTATTAGGCTTCCTAGCAGGGAATGTCAGATTAGAAAGTCCTTCACTTGGTGCTAATCACAAATGATAGGGGCCTTTGACATTAAGTGCAATAATACATTCCCAGGTATATAAGGGGGTCATATCCTAAGGAACTCTCAATTTAAAAAAAAAATGTGTATTAGGTACTTTACCTGAAGTTAACTTACATGTAGGAGGAATTAAGGCTTGCAGAGGTCACATAACCTGTGTATATTTCCATACTGATAAGAAGTGGTAAAACAGGAATTCAGATATGTCTCAAACCTCTGGATTCCTGATTAGACAGGTTCAATGTGTCCAAGGCCCTGGCACATAACAGGGATTGAGTTAATAGCAAAAACAGGGACCAGAGGGTTCAATTAGTTTAAATCAGGTTTAGATTTCATAAAATTAAGCTTACTTAAAAAATGAATTGATCTATACTTGGTCAGGAAGTATGGAGCAAAAGAGTGTAGTGCAGAAAAATACATATATTTTTTAAAGCCTAAGAGAAAAATCAGGCTTACTTTTCAGGCATCCTTTTACACGGAATATGATCTAGAGCTGTTTGACTCTTTTTCTCCAGGACCATTCAAAACTAGAATATTCTAGAGCTATTACAGACTGACACCAATTTTCCAGTGGGTCTGCTGCAAAAACACATTCATTCACTTTGAGTTAAAAGGACCAGGATTGAGAAGAATATTTTCAATGTGTCATTTACACGCATACCAAATTATTTTGGAAATTGTTTCATGCAAAGGCTCCTGGATAGAAATTCAACACACCTCAGTGCAGCTGCCTTAGTTTATGCAAGAGTCCTGACAGACACGGTGCTGGCCTGTTTCGCTTCTCAACTCATCTTAATTCATTTGGTTTTGATTTCAGTTATATACACACATACTACTAGGAATTGTTATATTTAATATTAATATCAAGAACATGTGTTCTGAGCCCATTCAAAATGCATTTATCATTCTCTGGGTAAAAGATATGGTTAATTATAGACATCGCCTCTCTTGAAAGTGATAACTCATTCACATATTGTGTACTCTATAATGTACAAAAATCAAACCTTTATGTCTCACATCAACTGCAGACATCAAATGCAAAATATATCAACCAACATGATCCGTAGAATGGCATGCTTTGCAAATGATCTTTTGATTTTTCTTGTGTACACACAATTACTAAAAGAATAGGTAACATGGTATGAGAAGAATTCTGAACTTAGAGGTGTCAGAAACCACGACTTCCAGTCCCAACTTGGTCCCTAACCTGTTAAGACAAGCACTTTAACTCCTTTCGTCCTAGTTTTCCAGTTTATGAAAAGATGAACAAATAACTTCTAAAAGCCCCTTAAGTCTAATCCCCACTTTGGAGACTATGAACAAACCTATCACATTTCTCCACTTTGAACTTCCAATTTGACCAAGTGTGAACATTTTTACTATCTGGCATTCCCATTAAGGAAAGATTACAATGTTACATGACTGACCAACCATCTGCTCTAATCCTAGGGAAAAAGAGAAGAAGAAATATAGAATGAGGAAGCAGAAGAAACCTGTAAAATGAAATTTGTGGTTAACAGCATTGAGAGAGATTGTTATTAGACTATCCAGAAATGCAATGAGTTTGGAGGTACTATTAGATGTTAAGTAGGTTCCACTTCATAATTAACAGGGGTAGAGAATAATGTATGCTCAGTCAGAATTTTTTTTTTTTTTAAAGGCATGCGGGGAAGAAGTTGACTCACTTTTATCCTTACTTAATGCTACTGCCAAGTCACTTAATCCAACTCCTGTGCTCCTGATGGGGGAGGAGAGCAGGAGTAGGGCATGAGTCATCAGCAATTAATTACTGAGTTTTCTAAGCCATGATCATCTTTCTTTATGAGCTTCCCTCATAAGTATCTCTAAGAACTTTTAAGTATTAATTATAACACCATCTTGAAATAATTTTGGCTTTGATTAAAAATTACATGTTCTACTTATGGTTACCATCTTCAGGTGCAGAGCCTGAAGAATCCTAGAAGGCTAGAGGTTGGAAGGATGCTGAAGTCCACCATGCCCCACCCTCACATTTCAGATATGAGATTTCTGAGACCACGTGGTTAGGGGACTTGCCGGATTTCACCTGCTAGACAAGAAGCAGGTTTTGCATAGATGTGCCACATCCTGTTCTCTGAAGCCTCCCCTGAGGTTGTGCCAAAATGGCATTTCATAGTAATCTTTCATCCACTCACTCACCTCCTAAGTTACTTGAGGCAATTTATGAGTAACTTTCTTAGATACAAAGCCAGCATATAGGTAGAAACACAGATAATCTGGAGGGGCTTAAATAAGACCTATTTCCCTCCCTGAAGTTTTTAGCATTTAGGTTACAAACTGGATATTCAAAAATCAAGATAGATTGATGATGATCTACACAAGATTTGGAAGATGAATGAGATGAACTGTGTTCAAGCCTAAGAAAACAGCCCCTAAACATTAAAAAAAAAACTCCTTGATCAGGAGCTTGGGCTCAAGCATTATCTGTAAGAGATTACAGGTGAAATAGCTTCTTTTTTTCAAGTGACCTAAAATGCCCAAGTTTCTCTGGCGCCACTGAAGGGAAGAGGAAGGACAAGGGAAGAGGAAGGACAAAGGAATATGGGTGTAGGTGAAAAGCAGACCAATGAGAGGGTAGCCAAAGAATGTTTCAGTTGATTCACAGCATGGCACACATCTGAACTTCAAATGCCACTTATCCCAAGGGAAGATCAGACTGATGTGGCTCAAAGTTGGGCCTGGAAGTCAGGGGGAGCAGGCTCCCCTCCAGGTGGCAGCCATGAGGCCCTGGACCATTTCTTGACCTCCTGCACATTTCCTTTCCATAAAGGTGGATAATCAAACTCCTTCCCTCACAAAACTAGTGGGAAATTAAATAATACACATTGACAGAAGAAAATGCAGCTACAAGTGAGTACTCAATAAACTCCAAAACTTGTCGTAACCAAAAGTGTCTCCCTCTTGAGATAGTCCACATTCTCCTTTGAATGTGTTTCAGAAAAAAATTATATATATACTCTACACCCCTCCACACACATATATATATATTGTTGTTTTTTTGAGAGAGAAATTTTTTAATATTTATTTTTTAGTTTTTGGTGTACACAACATCTTTTTATTTTATTTTTTGTGGTGCTGAAGATCGAACCCAGCGGCCCGTGCATGCCAGGGGAGCACGCTACCACTTGAGCCACATCCCCAGCCCCATATATATTGTTTTGAAACAATTGGCCCACCTTTACTCCAAGCATTTGACCTTCATGGTTTATGTAGTTGTGAAGAGCAAAAGCACTCTTGGGACATTCCTGGAGAATGCCATTTTACCTATGTTCTGGAAATGTATTTCTAAATGAGGTTTTTGTTCATTTAAAGGAACAGGGACTAAGCTAATTCTGCTGGTCACTTATTTTTATGTTGTGAAGGAACAGGGATTAAGCTAGTTCTGCTGGTCAATTATTTTTATGTTGTAGAGACATTTGGAAATTATAGTGACCCGGATCTCATTAAAACATCTAATCTGAATACTTTATTCTTTGTCTCTGCCCTTGCAATCTCCTTCCTGGGATTTCTACCTTTTGTTTGCTACTCTGACTCAGACTCTACGCTTCAAAGAAAGTGCAGATGATTAAAAAGTGAAATAAATATATATGAGTAATAGTTGAAATACAAATAAATTGTATTGATAGAGTACAAAATCTGGAAGTTTCATGACTCAAGAATGACCTTTAGAGAACAAATGTATGCTTTTTGGTTATGTTCTTTGTGCCTTGTATGCCACAAACCTGCCTTCCTAAACATATACATTTTAATCCAAATAAAGCATAAGCAATTCACTTTTTTAGAATTCATAAGAATATTTCTTGATTATCATATTTTCATGTCATCAGCTTACTTTAATTTTTTTCTACTCTTAGCATCACTTCTATTAAATAATTCTGGCCCTAAGAGATCTATTTGGTTAATGTTCTGCCAAAAATAAAGAATTAGCTTTCTGCTTAGATTTATCAAAGTTCTACTCCAAATTAGAAGTAACTCAGTTTTATATTGGCAAAATATAAGGTCAGGTGTTCCTTACATTAGTTATCAGTGGCCTGAAATCAATGATTCACTTCAGAAAATAAATTCTATCACAATTTGAAATGAGGGTTGCTTATATCCTTCAAATGTCTCCCATCTCTTTTGTTCTCATGCGCCATCTAGTGGTATTTAGGGAATATTTAGCTCAATTCTCAGGCCCAATCCTAGCCAGAAAAATGAAAGCATCAGTTTAAGAAGACTGTCTAGTCTGATACCCAGTCTTCATTTTTCATGTGAAACAAAGTGTTTGCTCTCCAGAGGTGAAACAGATAATTACAGAGAGATCTGGGATTAGATTTTATTCTGGGATACTGAGGAACAGTCTCAATTTTTATACAACGTTCATTAAAGAAAAGAGTGAGTTTCTGAGTTTAAGCCAAAGGTCTAATGTTTTCCATCATATGTGGAAGCTACAGTAAAATAAAGGGGGAGGGAAGGATACGATTACATAAAGAACCAATCAAATACAAATAAAGAGAGGAGCAAAAGTCTAGTAGAGGAAGGGGGAGGGGAAGGAGGATGAGAGGATAAAGGATCATGAACTGAAATCACTCTTCATGCGTGTATGAGTTTGTCGTGATGAACCTAATTACTATGTATAGCCACAGAGCTCTAATACAAATAAAAAGAGTGGCTTCAGAGACAACTATAATTGGGGCAAGAAAAATACTTCACTCAGATGCATTTTCACCGTATATATACCTACCATATATTATCTGTCCCAGAGTTTGCATGTTCTGTTTTCTCATGACAAGTGCCTGGTAGAGTTTGTGACCCAGAGACAGTTAATAACAGTCATATTTAGTACTGAATGAGCATCTTTATAAGATGAGGTTCTCAATCCAACACTGAGTCAGCACCCACACGCACAAATCCCATATACTTATGTTCCATAACTAGAGGGCTCTTTCTACCAAGAGTTGACATCCCATGATGTATGCAGGTCAGTCATTGCTCTCACCCATGACACTGTAATGTTGACAAGTGGGGTTCCAACCCCTTCCCCACTTTGTAGCTAAGTAGCCTCAGACTTTTTACTTAACAGTATTCCAGAGAAGTTTCAGTTTTATATTGGCAAAATATAAGGTCAGGTGTTCCTTATATTTCACATGTCAAACTTGGATGATAATACCTACCTCATTTTTTTTTCTTTTTTGTGAAGATTATGTGTGCTGATACATGTACCTGGCACTTAATATATAGTACTTGCTGAACAGTAGTCATAATCTAAAGCAAAACAAGTCATTTACTTGGTACATGTGCTAACATTGTTATAGAAAATACTAATTTAATGAAACCTAAATTGTATATAAAAAGTCTGCTATAGCACAGATATCCTTAATCAGAAATAACAAGGAAAACTTCTATATTTTTAGATACTTCTAACTTTTAACATATCTTCCTGAAAGATCTTTCTGACAGAAGCATTTGTTTTGATTTTTTTTGAGCCTGTCATGTCCGATTTTATTTTTATTTATTTTTTTATTGGTTGTTCAAAACATTACAAAACTCTTGACATATCATATTTCATACATTAGATTCAAGTGGGTTATGTTTTACCCCAAATACAGATTGCAGAATCACATCGGTTACACATCCACATTTTTACATAATGCCATATTAGTAACTGTTGTATTCTGCTACCTTTCCTATCCTCTACTATCCCCCCTCCCCTCCCCTCCCATCTTCTTTCTCTACCCCATCTACTGTAATTCATTTCTCTCCTTGTTTTTTTTCCCATTCCCCTCATAACCTCTTATATGTAATTTTGTATAACAATGAGGGTCTCCTTCCATTTCCATGCAATTTCCCTTTTCTCTCCCTTTCCCTCCCACCTCATGTCTCTGTTTAATGTTAATCTTTTCCTCCTGCTCTTCCTCCCTGCTCTGTTCTTAGTTGCTCTCATTATATCAAAGAAGACATTTGGCATTTGTTTTTTAGGGATTGGCTAGTTTCACTTAGCATAATCTGCTCTAGTGCCATCCATTTCCCTGCAAATTCCATGATTTTGTCATTTTTTAGTGCTGCGTAATACTCCGTTGTTTTTTTGTTTTGATTTTTAACAATTAAACCTTCCTTACAATTAAACACATGCCCCCTACTGTGCTATGTGTTTGTAGCTGACTTGTCATCTGGTCCCCACCCTGACTGAGGTAGGGAAGCATGACCATCTTCCAGGCTGTGCAGATAAAGAATTGAAGGCTTAGAGAAATAAGTCAGAGCTCGCATGTGTGGGGGATTAAAAAAAAATTAACAAAAACAAAAATAAAAAACCAAAATGACTCAAATCAGAAATAAGGCTCAAGTTGTAGTTCAGTGGAGGTGCTTCCTAGTATGCTCAAGGGCCTGGATTTGATCCCCAGTCCTATGGAGTAGGGGATCCAGGAATGTTTAGAACCATTACATAAATGGTTTACCTTCACTATTTTCCTTAGACATGAGAAAAAGTAGATGAGATGGTACAAGATGCTTAAAACTCAACTTTTAAATACAAATATTATTACTCTATAAATCTGAATGGCAAATGTAGGTATTCAGTTATTTAAAATTTACCAATAAGTCTATGAAGTTTTTTGTTGTTGTTGTTGTTGTTGTTGTTGTTTGTTTAAATAAGTTTAGGCTGCTATAACAAATATATAAACTGGTTAGAAAATGAACAACAAATTTCTCAGTTCTAGAGGCTGGTTAGGCCAAGATCAAGGTAGATTGTGCGTCTTGGTGAGGGCCCACTTTCTACCTCAGACAGCTTCCTATTGCTAGATCTTCACAGTATGGAAAAGCTAGCTGGCTCTCTGGGTACTTTGTGTGTATGGTACTGGGATTTTACCCCAAGGGCACAATACCTCTGAGCTATGGCACCAGCCATTTTTTCTTTTTATTCTGAGACAGGGTCTTGCTAAATTGCCCAGGCTGACCTTAAACTTATGATCTTTCAGCTGGGCGCAGTGGTACATGCCTGTAATCCCAGTGACTAGGGAGGATTACACGCCTGTAATCCCAGAAGGAGGATCACTAGTTCAAAGCCAGCCTCAGCAATGGTGAGGCACTAAGTAACTCAGTAAAACTCTGCCTCTAAATAAAATACAAAAAAAGGGCTGGGGATGTGGCTCAGCAAAGTTCAATTTCTGGTACCAAAACAAAAACAAAAACAAACAACTTGGGGTCTTTCTACTTCAGCCTCCTGAGTAACTGGAATTATAGGTGTGTGCTACTGTGCCTGGCTTCTCTGAGCACTCTTAGAGCATTAATCCTACTCTTGACAGCTCTACCTTCACCTCTTAAAGGTATGACCTCCTTCCTAATGCCTTACTATGGGAATCAGGGTTTCAACCAATGAATTTAGGGAGGACCCAAACATTAGTGCATGGTAGTATTTTTCTGTTGGATTTTCTAATTGGTGTTCTAAAAGTTATAAATTCTCAATATCAGTATTATCTAACTGACAATTCACGTACCAGGTATATGGTTATGCCCACCTGTAATCTCAGCTACGTGGAAGGCTGAAGCAGGAGAATGGCAAGTTTGAGGCCAGTCTTGGCAACTCAGCAGGACCCTATCTCAAAAAGAGTGGGGTATATAGCTCAGTGGTAGAGTACCCCTGGGTTCAATCCCTAGTACAGCAAAAATAAATAAAAATTTAAGAAATGAAAGGTATAGAATATCTATTCTTATATAAAATATATAATTACATCTCTTAAGAATATGTATTATCAACTTGCTTGCTGATTCCACATATTGTTATTACAAATACTGAACATTAAAATAGCTCTTTAATTATGAATTAGCTAATCCCAATTTTTCTTAGAAAATATAAGCCAAGGGAGAAATAAGCCACAGATAAAACTAAATACTAGCCGCAATAAACACCACTATTGGCATTTTGTTTTTTATTTTCCTTGTCAAAGATATTTAAAAGAAATATAAAGATAGTATAATTAATTTTACATTCTTACCATTCAATCAACAAAAAACAATTGGAAAGAGTCTACTTGCTGAGATAGTACTGACATGATAATAAACAGTACTGGCCTCAGTCTATGCCTATATAAATCACCTGGCCAAGAGTGTGAATTTAGTAGTGGTTTTTGAGATAAGAGAACTGAGCTCTTGATAAATTATCACATTAGTGTTGTGACTAGGTCTGGTGTACAAGAGGAGGCCATCCACATAATGTCTGTAATCTTTCCCATAATACCATTTGCATTTTCTTCACAGCACTCATGATTCTGATGAGTTTCTTCTAATATTTACTTGACAGTAAATTGCATATTTGTCATCTTTTAAAATACATATGTCTTGTTAAATAGCTAAGAGTTAATTAACACATGTGTCTGACCTCATGTACTTAATCATATAGTAGAAACACAAAATCAACTCAACATTTAAGAATGCAATACATTATTATTAACTACAGTCAACACTTTGTACAATAGATCTTACACTTATTCCTTTTAACTGAAATTGTTCTGCTTGACAATGATGTCATCAAGCCACCCTCCTTTCCAACCTCAGATCTCTAGTAACCAACATTCTACTTTCCACTTCCCACTTTGACTTTTTAAAATTCCACGCAAGTGAAATCTCAAGGCATATACTTTTCTGTGTCTTGTTTATTTCACCTAATGTCCTTTAGTTTTTTCTCCATATCATTGCAAATAACAGGATCATTAAGGCCAAATAGTGTTACATTGTACTTACACATTTTCTTTACCCATTCATCCATTGTTGGAACTTGGGTTTCTTCCATATCTTAGCTATCATGAATGCCACAATGAACATAGAAATATAGATATCTTTCTGACATACCAATTTCATTTTCTTTGGATGTATTCCCAGTGGTGGAATTGCTGGACCATATGGCAGCTCTATTTTTAACATTTTCAGGAACCTCCATACTTTTTTCCATAATGGCTTTACTAATTTATACTCCTGCCAGGATGTTTGTTTATTAATATCCTCTTTCTCCCATCAAAATTCAGGTTCCATGGAATCAGGAATTAATCTCTCTATATATTAATCTCTATATTCCTAGAGCTTAGAATAATAGGAGCCAACACATAGGTGCTCAGAATATATTTACTGAACAGTGAATGAGATGGCACAAGTGACTAAAAAAAATGATTTTCTCTTCCTGGGTAGTTTATATTCCTCACCCTTTTCTGGTAGTTATTTTCCTTTCTACCCCTCCACCCACTATGACCAATCTTCTAGTGCCTCAGTTAACAACAACAACAACAAAAAGTGTCTTGATCTGAAAACTTCATAGACAATGATAGTTTGGTAGTGAGCTCTTGGCAACCTGCCCCTGAGCACTGAGGATATTTGCTCTGGAAGCACACAACCTTCCCTCTGCTCAGGAGACACTTTAGGCTGATTGTACCTCTCTTTGAGAGCTTTTCTTAAGTGTCTTCGCAGACTAGATGCTTTTATTCAGCAACATGACCTTTGCACATCTCCATCACATCTATAGTTACAGGTTCCAGATGCATGTAATCTGCATTTCTGAATCTTGATTTGGTTTGCCATGCTAGGAATTGAACCCAGGGTCTCATGCATGCTAGGCAATGCTTTACCACTAAGCACATCCCCTGCCCTGAATCCTTGCTTTCTAAATTAAAACCTGGATGTCATTTAGTACTAAGAGACAGAAAAGCCCACATTTACAACTTGCTTCAGATACCACCCCCCAGTCTGTAGTTGATCTGGGCAAGACCCACACCCAAAGTACATAGGAAGGCAGTAGGGTGATCCTTGGGGCCCTTCCCTACAACAAACCTCTAATCCTGTGGAGAAGACAGTAGGTAACTGTAGGCTAGTTCTTCAGGCTGAAGAATGGTTTGTAAGGCGTATCTTCACCTTCTGCTTTAGGAGTCAGTAAGCAGAAGCTGCACAGAGTACCACTTTCTCCCAGTGGAGCATGAAAAATTAGACAAACGGTAGTCCTGTTGGTATCACATAGCACCATCCTAGACTTGGGTGTACTGTGCTTATTCTGAGCCTAATTATTCTCCACACTGTATCCTAAATTTAACCTGAGTGTTACAATAACTTTTTTTTTTTTGGTGGGGGGCACTTTGACAAATTTTTTCTTGTCCATCCAAAGCCTGTGTCCGCAGCTGGGCACAGAGACCTGCAGAGCTCCCTGGGGCAAAAGGCAGAGATTCCTGCCCAACAGGAGATCCAGGGAATGGATATTTGTTAAAAGTTTGTTTACTATTATCCCACTACCCAACCACCCTCAACCATCCACATTATGTCTGAAGTACATTTGTACCAGGAATCCAGTGCCTCGTGAAACCAACACCTAGGAGCAATTCAAAAAGCAGCAGAAAGTGCTTCATTTTGCTCTCCTAAGGGAAGGACTTATTTGTTAATTTGTGCATCAGACATCATACTAAAACTCTATAGGTAAAAATAAAAATAAAATACGTTTTGTGTGGGCAGAACCAACTACATAAATTTTGGGTTCCACTGCAAAATAAAAATGTGGTGCCACTTGTTCAGAAGTATTAAGAACCTCAAAAAAGCAACAGCAGAGCAGTAAAGCAATCATGGGTTCCTGTGAGCCTGGGCAAAGCATTTCATTTTGGGAATCCACTGATCTAAACTACACGACTATGAGCAATGTAAAAAATAAGGCATTTCATTTTGTTCTCAGAATCATGACAGATCACAGATCTATGCCTGGCCTGTGAATGAGGAGGGACTGTAGAACATTCCTGAGAAATGAAATTTGACAGACAAAAGGGGAGGAATTAATCAAAAATATATTTCTGATCACTAAGAAACATTTCAGTTTTTCTAGTTGAATAACTAGACTTTGTACTTCTATGTAAGTATGCTTAAGACAGAAACATTAACATTAAACAATGAATTAACATTCTCTATTACTTTGGCATGTTTTTGCAGTACTGAGGCCTTCTAAAAGATTAAGGCAGACATGGCCCCAGCTACTTGGGAGGCTGAGGCCAGAAGATCCCTTGAGCTCAGGTTTGGGACCAACCTGGACAACACAGGAAGACCCAGGGACCCTATGGAATAGAAGTCCCTCTTTGCAAAGCTGAAAGAGGTATACGCAAGTGATATCCATGGAAAAGAAAAGAACAGGCCTTCATTTCTAATTAATTTACAATAACATCTAAATATCCTTTGTTCTTAATAAAATGTGGTGGGGGAAAAAAAGCGAAACCATCCAGGTCAAAACTTGCATGAAGATAAATGCACTTAATAAATGAGCTCTTCCATACTACAGAACATTATTCTTGTTAAGCCATTTGTCAAACTCACATTCCAACATTTCACATTAATAATCATGATTTTTTTATAATATAGAATTATGCAGTTTAAGAAGTTGATGGTTTTTTTACCATATGAATTTAGGGATCTATAAACCCAAATCTTGGTAATTCCTATCCTCTTAAAAAAAATTGAAGTATGAAGGCCAAAAGCATGGCAGAAATACTTGCCCTTCATTAGCAGGGTGCTCAAGAGTTCTTTTTGTATTCCCATGTAATACTCACCTTCAGAATGTTCCATATAGCAATAAAAAATTAAAATGAATAATCAGTCATGCAATATGCCGAAATTGTGGTAAAGGAAAAACTAGTTCTCTAAACAAAACACATATGGAATTCCACGAGTTTGATGTTACTTAAAAACACCTTACCTGGTTAAGGGACATTTTCTCCCTACAGTTGGGCTAGAAACAGCCAGGGAAGACCCCCTCTAGTGCCTTACATTTCCAGTAGGCACTTGTTACTGTGACACCAAGAAAGAGTAGCAAAATGTGTGCCACTCACACCCTTTCAAAATAAACTCACACTCACTTTCAAGAAAGTAGAAAGGGAATGTTTCAGCCACAGAATCACAATCTATATTACATAGTGAAAGAACAAATTTACCAATGGTTTATCAAGTCGACTAAGAAAACAGAAAAGAATTTGGCTGAATTGAAGAGTATACTTTTTAAACTATAGTTTTATTCAGTCCACCGACAAATTTAATGTGCATAAACAATTCCAGTTTAATTTTTCTTAAAACTGAGGATGTACCAAAAGCTATATCCAATTCTTGCTTCAAAACCCCAGTTAAAACATTCCATATGTACCTTAACCAGTAGAACGTATAAGAATAGTTCTAAAAGCTTGAGAAATAAGTACACTTTAGAACTATTCTTTTTAAAAACAGAACACTCTGGGGATTATGAGTTGGTAAGTCTGGGTTGGGGTTCAAGCACATTTTTTTAAAAATATTTTTTTTAAACTCCCAGGTAGTTCTAAGACACAGGTTAGGAT
Source organism: Marmota monax (assembly GCF_021218885.2). NCBI lineage: Eukaryota > Metazoa > Chordata > Mammalia > Rodentia > Sciuridae > Marmota > Marmota monax. The sequence goes on from NW_026691988.1 coordinate 2,133,415, forward strand.
TCGGAACCACTGTTCTAAACTAATGGTTCTCATGATACGGCCCCCAAACCAGCAACATCAGCTACTGGGGTTCACTTCTTTCAAATACAGCTTCTGGAGATCACTTAGACCTAGTGAATTAGAAACAGAAGGAGCAGGGAGGGCTCACAAGCCCACCAGGTGATTTGGTTCATGTTAGAGAATCACTGTTTAATGCAGACATGAGTTAGTTCAAAAATCATGCCTTACAATTATTAAAGCTACCAGACCTTTCACCAGATTCTTTTTTTATATCTATGCTCAAAAAAAAAAAAATAGAAACTTATTGCTCCATATAAGAACTAACCACCACTACTTTAAAAATGTTCCCACATGTAATCAATTTTGTCACGTTGACTTTAGTGTCCCACTCCTTCCCCAAGTTAGAGTAAAGTTCAAACTTCCACTATACAGGGCTAGAAAGTCAATGTTCTCACTTCTTGCAGGCCAGATGGTCTCCACTACAAACATTCAACTCCATCATACACAGTACATGAGTGAATGTGTCTGTGTTCCAATAAAGCTTTATTTACAAAAACAGGTGTCAATTCAGATTTAACCTAGGGCTATAGCTCACCAACTCCCATGTTTAAGACATGATGGCCAAAAAAAGTTGGGGAAGAAAAACCAAAACAGAACAAAACACATCATCCCACACCCATGAAATGAGAATACTATCATGAGCACAATCCAACCCAGAACCTGCTTCAGGGGTTAAAAAAAAAACACTGTACAAAGAAAAAGTATTGTATTTTACTTATTCACTTATCAGACAGTAAACATTCGGTTGCATACACATGCCTGAAACCAAACATCAAGGTCCTACTTGCACAGACCCAAGTCTATAAAGAAAAACATTTTAAATAATTAGAAAAAAAATTTTAATGTTTTGATGACATTGCTGAGAGTATGAAATGGTGAGTGTCACAAAGCTTTGAAGAAGGCACAAAACTAGTGACATTAGGCCTGAATCTCCAGCAATCAACAGGATTATACTACTTGGAGAAAAGGATGAAAATTATACCACGTAAAGGGAGCAGCACAGCAAGTGCATAGGCTTAAAGCTTAAGATCAATACATTCCAAGAGATCAGCACTGCTGGACCATATGCTCAACTTCCTCCCTTGACCCTTAAGTGCATTCTCCATATAGAAGCCACCATGCTTTCAAATATGAAATCCTCCAATGGAGTTCCACTGTGATTAAAAATTCATTCTCACTTGACTGTAATTTCAGTTACTTTGGAGGTTAAAGTAGGAGGATCACAAGTTGGAGGTCAGCCTGGAAAACTTAGTGAAACCCTATCTCAAAAAAAAAAAAAAAAAAAAGCTGGGGATGTTGTTCAGATGAAGAACAACCCTGGGTTCAATATCCAGTTACACCCCACCCACTCCTCCCCCCCCAAAAAAAAAAATCTCTACAGCCCTTGACTATCTTTCTGAACTTATCCCCCATCTCCCACCTCCCCCATACTGTGGTCCACACCTCCTGCCTCCTCCTCCTCCCCTCCACATACACACAGCATTACCTATCCAGCTCCACAAGAACACATACTCCATTCTTGCCACATTTTAATATTCATCTTGAGAATAAACCAAGAAACCAGGAATGTGTCTCCAGACTTAAACTGACTTAAACTGACTCCTGCCTCAACCTCCCCAACATCTGGGAATACAGGTGTGCGCCACCATGCTTGGCTCATTATCAACAAGTTCAGGTCACATATTTCTTCAGAGGGCTTTCCCAAGTGCCCTACCTAAAGTCACACTTTATGCCATCTCTCAGTCAGCTTCATTGCATCAAGAAACGCAAATATTCAGATTCCAGCTAGACTCGCATACTTGAAAAGATGCCAGCTATGGCCTACTTATGTTCTGTTGCTAAACCATTTGGTCAAAACAATATCACAGAGAAACAATACCAGGCTTTTCGCAAACCTCAGTCTGTGTTCCCAAACTGTATTGCTAGCAGTGACAATCTGAAAGTCACTTGCTGGAAGCTTAACGATATACCCTTGAAGATGAAATAGAATCTTCAGCAATTTGAGGCATTAATATACCAATCCTAGAACTAATTTGGTATTTCTGGCTTCTTGTCCAGATTCCAGTTAATATTTGAGTATTTCTAGTTTTATGCAAATAAAATTATACTCTCATTAAATTGCTAAAACCATAGCTAGGAACCAACTAATGGAAAAATTCATTCCTCAAATCAAGATCAAGTGGTGACTAGGACAAAAACTTTGCACACTATAAAAAACAAACGGTTAGCTCTTTTTAGACTAAAGAAAAAACTGATGGGAACTAGCAGAGAAAGTTGCATAAGTCATTATTAAAATACTTTCTGGGGGGAGGGATACCAGAGATTGAAATCAGGGGCACGCAACCACTGAGCCACATCCCAGCCCTATTTTGTATTTTACCTAAGGACAGTATCTCACTGAGTCGCTAGTACCTTGCTTTTGCTGAGGGTGGCTTTGAACTAGTGATCCTCCTGCCTCAACCTCCATAACCTCTAGGATTATAGGCATGCACCACCATGCTTGGCTCATTATCAACATACTTTTGATCATGTGGTCTTTTATTGACAGCACTTGTGATGTATCCTGGTCCAGGTTCTGAGAATGAACCAAGTACAGCTGAATCTTGCTCTAATCCCAAGGGCTAATTGAGCCCATCTCAAAAATGGCAGAAATAAAGAGGCAGTTTATTTATTAAGGAAAAAGGAATATGTCTGCACACATAGAGGACTAAAGTTCTGGTCCGATTGGAATGTTGAGAAGTGAAATTCATTGTATTTCTTTCACAGATTAATAACTTAAGAATACATTCATGGCTGGGGATGTGGCTCAAGCGGTAGCACGCTCGCCTGGCATGCATTCAGCCCAGGTTCGATCCTCAGCACCACATACAAACAAAGATGTTGTGTCCGCCGAGGACCAAAAAATAAATATTAAAAATTCTCTCTCTTTAAAAAAACACTGAAAAAAGAAAAAGAATACATTCATTTTCTGTGGTATAAAAGATACTATAAGTGGGTAGTAGGGTTAGGACACAGTATTGACAGATAGAAAGCTGTCCTCTACTCTCACCCTTAAAACAGGAAGCACAATGATTTCCACTGGGATAGTTTTACTCCTTGTTGTGTATCATAATTGAGGGGGAAGAGCAGGAGAGAAAGGAACAGCAGTCTGCCCCTCCTCAATATTCAGATGTGGAAATAAGTTTTTCCCAATATTTTTTTATTCTTCCACCTGATGGAGATATTCTAGGCAATTGTGGTACTTAGATGTAACATGTGTTCAAATGTTAACAAGACTAGAAATGTTCACTGATCATTAGAAACTTACAAAGACTCTCAAAAGTTGGCATTGGCTATTACCAACTGTAAGAGAAATCATCTGGAAATGGCTATAAATTATCCCCTTTACTTATTTCACATGAAGTTCCTTTCTCATTCATTTCACAGAAAGAGACCAAGAACAGCTAAAGCAAGGGCCTGGGAGATAAATTTTCCTCAGTAAAATCCTGGGTCTTTGGGAGCTTCTGAAAGGGGTGCTTTTTGTGTAAATTCCACAGAGGGACACCAGAATGTTTAGACCTAACAGGTGTGAACAGGTAAAGAATAAAAGGCTAATGTATTAACAGAGTCCCCAGGCAGCTTTTGTCTGGCCCTAGGTGAGCTGATGGAGTCTGGATATTTACTACCAAAAAGGGGAGGAAGGAAGAGATTTCTCTGAGCTTCCAGGTAAGTCAAACATTACCAAACTTTATCCGTTTCGTAGAACCAAACTTGTTGGCCGAATGTGAGTAGATCCCAGTCCCTATAAACAAACTAGGAATAGGAATTTTTAGTTCTGTATTAATTTGATCCTTCACTTTTTCTTTCAAAGTGCAGTGCCTTCAAATTTGTACCTTTTGTCCTTTTTATCTAGTTTTGCTAGACTTTGTTGACTGGTTACAGTCATTATCTTTAAGTTATCCTTTTCAGAGTGAGGACACACCTCCCTTGCTTTGCCCACCTATCTTAATGTCATGTGTCAGGCATACAGTCCTAACATTATAGATCTGCCATGGAAAACAGCAGATGCTTCAGTGAGTGGATTCAATAATTGGTTTTGAACTTATATTACATTTTGCCTAAAACAATAGTGTCACTTGTTCATGATAAAATGGGCCCACAAGAGAAAGTGTCATAAATGCCAAGTAATGATTTTTTAAAAGGCTGTAAAAGTACTTATTTGTCCAGAAATTCCAACTTTTTCCTCAAATATTTACCACTCAAAATCAAATATATTCTTGTCTTTTCTTCTTCTTTATCACTACATGATTTTTAATTTTGATGACAAAAAATCTTTACTATATTAGAAAAATAACAGTTACTATATTATACAAGTTATTAATAAGCTTAAGAAATTAAAAAGCCTATGGAAAACATTTTTTTCTGTCCCATTGATCAGAATTGTTAAAAGTTAGGCAGTACTCATAAACCTATGACTACCTTGTTTCTTTGAAAAGGTAGTCCCTTTCTTTTAAGGCCTCCAAATTGATACCAATGGAAACTGTAGTTATTATTGGACATTTGGGATAGTTTTTCTTTGGTAGCCCATGATTAAATATGTCCACTCAAATGTACTTGATTTAAGTTCTTTATACTGTCTCCCCCGATTTCCCCCTTTTATATGAAGGGCCATCTAAAGATTTGATTCCACAGTTTCCACCAAAAATTCACACAACTGTATTTTGAAAATGTCTCTTTTGAACAGATGCCTCTATGGAGAGGCTGTCCTACTCAACACTCAAAGAATGAGAGATTTTTTTTTTTAATTTTGTTTTAAATCTATGGGCTCCTGTTTATCTATTAAAAGAAAACCTTGAAACTTTTTGTTTTGCTTGTGTTTAACAAATAAGTTGACTAGAGGAAATGTTCATATTAGTTATCTGCTTAAGTTCAATGTGGATCAAGGTTAACATTGAATCTTAGAACTAACTGCTCTCTTTTGGCTGCAACTGAAATAGTAATTATATGGAAAAGGCTATAGTATCAGTACACCTGTATTGCATGAAGTTCCTTTCCCTAAAATATAGCAGGAATTTTTTTTTTTTAAGTTACCTTAACCTCATCTTGCAAATGAGAAACTTAAATGGTGGGTTCATGGCCAAATTCTATGAAGCAAGTAAATTTCAGAGTCTAGAATGACGGTGGCTTAAAAGAACACTAACGCTTGTCTTTACGGTTCGCCAGGAAGGATTTTTTAAAAGTCATATAAAAAGTCCTTTTCCCCAGTCTTCGATAAGAGCAAACAAGTCGTGTAAGAATAAAGGCCACAGTTGACTTTTCCCAGCTGCAGGTTTCAAAGCTAATTAACGCGGTGACAATAGAAAAGCGTGGAAAGATGCTCTTCTTACCTCCGGTGAAAGCAGTGTCCCAGCTTTGTTACTACTATAAGCATCTTTCCCAGGGCAAGAGCGGCAGGCACCAGTCGCCAGAAGTAGGGGAAAGGTAATCGGAGCTCTGTCGCGACACACCGCCTCTCTGGGGGCTCTCCCGCGCCCTTCACGGTTAACCACGATTCTGATCCTGTCATTTCTGCTCAATCATCCAGCAGCTGCTTATAAAGACCGGGTGAAGCATGATGGGCACGAGAAGCAGGAGTGGGTGGAGGAGGAGGACGGGCAGGAGCGCCGAGCTTGCAGACTGACTTCAGCTGGAGGACCCCGGGGACCCCCTGCTGCTTCGCAACTGCAGCTGAAGACCCGAAAGCCGCACGTTACCGGGCGGAGATCAGCTTTCCAGGAACGAGCTGGAACTGCGGCACAAGCCCCGCAGCTTCCTGGAGGCTCTTCTAGCAGATGTGTGTGAACCAAAACTGGCTGTGTGCTCAGAGAGCGACCCCTGCCACGACTGAGCATGCTCGGCTTCCCGGCTGTCTCGCCAGGCCTTTCAACTGTTGACTTCTCTAGATGCAAAAAAGGGACAATGGAGAAGTGGGCAGAAGGTGAGATCAATGTAGGTAATTTTAAACACGAAGATGACCTCCTCCCCTCTCCTCCCCTCCCCTCCCCTCCCCTAGAAAATGAGGGTGGGGGTGCAAGTGGAAGGATTTATCATTCTGCACTAAGCAATGTTTTTTGTTTTTGTTTTTTGACAGGTTGTCAAAGATGTTCTGGAAGCGATCAATAGCTTTTGAACTCTCTCGGTGCACAATTAAGTTGCCTCAGGGGTCATGTATGCATTGTATATAGTGAAAGGATTTAATGCTAACAAATCACTGTCAATCAAAGATTAGGTATGGAACTGCCGAAATTTGAAGGTTTAGGCAATGTGCCACGGATGAATTATTCTCTATGCGAGTGTAATATACACCTAGACAACTTTCTTAAAACAGTATTTCATAAAAATGCAATTTTTGAAATTTTAATGTTAGTCTATATTATAATACGTACATTTCGAAATGTAAATCTTCCACATGGCAGCTCAATTGAAGCTGAGAATATTTGGCTAATTCATGATTTCTAAATCTTTTCTCTGGATTTAGTAAATGGCAAGTAATCCATTAATGTTTGAGAATAAATTGTGGGTTTGCTAGGTAATCTGTAAATGGCACTTAACGGGGAAAGCTGAGGTTCTTGAATTTGATATGCACCCATATTCAGCTCTTGACCTTCTTGGTTTTCTATTTTGGGCGGGTCCAGTGCTTAAAAATAGGGATACACTGTTTTTGCCATACACACAGTACATAAGCAAATTTGCTTTTCAATACTATTTGCAGCTTAGTGTTTTTATTGTGGCCCTTCATCTCCTCTTTTTCAAGCCCCCGAACTTGATACTCACTAAGTTGGGCCCAATTCAGAGCAACTTTCAAAACCAACAACACTGACTCTCCATGATTTGCAAATAGCATTTCATTTTTAAAAACTTCTAGCCAAACGTCTCTGCCAAAACTATGGATGGTGAATCTAAGATGCTTTCACAGCTGAAAGGGATCCTGAAACAGCCTGAAAGCTGACTGTGCAAGTTCACAGGGAAAATGTGAGTGAGCCAGATATATCATGATTTCTTACCAAGTGTCTCTGGCCCTTGGATTTAGTCTGGGGCAGTAAATATTCCCCCACTCTTTTTCTGGATTCTTCTGCCCTCCCATTAAGATTTAGGTGTCACCTGAGTACCTCCTGTTTCCAGAGGTCTTCCAGCCCCTGGGCTCTCCAGGGCCAGCTTTTATCTCTACACTTTCTGCATTGACCTGAGCTGAATTATGCCCTACCTACCAGCGGCTGTGAATTCCTTAATGGTGGAGACAATGCAGACTGCTTGCATCTATACAAATGTATTCATCTGCCCAATTTCTGGTTTTCATATGCTTTCAGATTAGTTGAAGGCAGCATGGGAAGGAAGCCTATTGTGGTGACCACTTGGAAAATTGGTGGAGTTAAACTGGAGACATTTCCTAGAGGAAGTGACTCCACAGGAAAAAGAATCTTTTCAGTTATCACCACATCAAAGATGTAATAGATGGAAAAGAGAATGTAGGTCTTTTTGTATAGATCTGGTAAGCACAGATACCTAGGATGGAGCTATATTTATGGTTTTTAATCCCTACCTCTCAGTCACAAACAAAAATAGAAGCAGAAGTAGAAGAAATAGAAGAAATAGAAATAGAAGCCCCTGCCTTGATGCTCATTCAGTTTCATAGCAGAGATTTCTTACTCCATCTCTTTCATCTCTCAGAATTTCTTTTTGTTTTTCCTGTTTTTTTTTTTTTGTTTGTTTGTTTGTTTTTTATCCTGGGAATCTGGTTTTCAAAGGTTGCCCATGGTGCCCTCATTACCAAAACCAGGAATTTTCCAGTTTTGATGACAAAAGTCATAGCTATCACACCATTTGCACCTTCTCTTCTGCCTGGCACAGCTAAATTTTTTATGAACATCACATTTAATGACCACAAGAAGCATCTTGTAATATTATTTATCACAGTTTTAAATTTGTTTAATTTACAGTATTTAATGTTTACTAATGTCAGAACAAAACAGGGACACAGACAATAATTAGTGATGGATAGACAAGGACAGAATATTATCCTCTGATGCTGCAGCCCAGGCTGGGAGAACACAAGGTGATACAGCTAACAAGCACAGGAGGAGGGTGTGAATTCTGTGCTGTTTGGTGCCAGAGCTCACCAGTGCTTGGTCTATCACATCAGTCCTCATGCTTGCCTTCCCTGAGGCCATTCCACTAGTTAAAATTGAGGGTAAGGGCCAATTCCAAGTTGACTTGATGCCAAACTCTACACTTAAACTCTCCGCCACGCACTCCTTCGCCTCCTCTATAAAATTCTTTCTTCTTTTGAATTTTCTGACATCATTTTTATGATTCTGATCCCCTCCCCCCTCATTTTTTTTAATAATTGAAGTTTCTTTTCTAGTCATTTGTGCCATTATCATTACTCTGTCACTTCTTATGACCACTGCTTAGCTACTCAACTGTCATGCTGGTTTTTTTTTGTTTTGTTTTTGATGTGTGATTTTATCTTTTACTCTCTGATCTGTTTCTCCTTACAACCCCCAAAAGTATCTTCCTAAAAATTCTTTTACCAATATAGTGAACATTCTTGGTTGCCTTTACAGAGCCCTTTATAGATCCCTAGTTATGAGTCTTTATCATCCATGCCCCCCAAATAGTCCACTTGCTCAAGGAGAAATGGCCTGGTCCTGATTCATCTCAGGGCAACACTACCATGCTCTTGCCAGTCATTGGTTAGTAAATGGCCGTGTGACTTAATTTTGATTGATGAAGAGGCCATGCAAGTTTGTGACAGGCTTCAGGAACATTCTTCTTTTCTCTTGAGAATTACAGAAATCCACTAAATGTCTCACATTTAAACCAGGAAGTTATCACCCCTAACTACAGTGAACCGTGGTAATACCCTGAAAACATCAACCTTACGCCAACACTGTACAAAGTAAAGCACAAAGATGAAAGGCATGGATGTTTGGTGGTGTCACTGAATTGATCTGCCCACCCAGATGCCTACCTTTTCACTTGGTTTCTTAGAATATGAGCCAATAAAATCTGTTTAAACTGTAAGAATTAGGTTTTCTGCTTGTAGTGAAAAAAGCTTCCTTGTCTGAAATAAGATTTTTTTCTTTTTCCCTTTCCTTTCAAAATGCTAAATTAAGAGCTGGGGATGTGGCTTAGTGGTAGAGCTCTTGCCTAGCATGTGCAAGGCCTCAGGCTGAATCCCCAGCATTGGGAAAAAAAAAACTGAAATGATGAAGAATAAGCTAAATTTCTTAGCAAAGCCTTTTAGAACCTTTTCTGCACCTTCTGTGTTTGTAATCTTGCTCCACCACGTCATTTTGTATTTTCTATCAAGTCAAATTTTCCATGAAATCAAATTTTCCCTCCAAGATCTGGATCAAAAGACACTTCCTTGAAGATAGATTTTCAAAATTAGTATTTCTTCTTCTTTGTTGAGCTGAGAATCATATCCAGGGTCTCACATATGTCAGGCAATCATTCTACCACTTAGCTACATGCTCGGCCCCAATATTTCTTCTTTCTCTATCTTTATACATATTGATTGTACCTCTATAAGTCTGAGTCCTCCAAGAATCAGAGCAGCCAAGATAGAATTATACTACAACAATTTTTTATTAGAGGAAATGTCTCTAAGAGGAAATGGAGAGGGAGTTGGAACAGGCTGCTGGAGCCATCGGGCCATGCAAGTATAACCTCAAAGGAGGGAGGAAAAGAGGGAGGGAGGAAAGAATGAACTTAGCTGGGTGCAGTCCCGTTCTCAAGAATGTTCAGGAAGTCTGGTGGGAAATCCTCAAGACAGTCTTTTCAGAAGAGGCTGGCTCCTTCTAGAAATGGGCTACCTTAGTATCATTGCTACTCTCTGTTCTTGGTGGGGAACAGCAGGTAGGAAGTGTGGCCCAGAACAGAAGCTGTCCTGGCTGTCCACACAGCAGGGGGCCTTGGTCACTTATATTCTGCAGCCAGAGGGCTGGGCAATGCTTGCTCATGGCTGCTGCACCAACGTTCCTTCACTCTGCTCTAAACTCTATTTGATTGGTGTATCTATATCAATAAATAAAAAATGTAATCTTTCATTGTGGATTATAAACTACTGAAAAGCAGGACGCTTTCTGTCCTACTTACATATTTCCCATAGTAGGATCTCAGCAAAGTATTGCCATGTTACTGAACTGAACTTTGGAATATTTTGGCTCAGGCCTAGGTTTGCAATTCCTTAGGTAAGGAATAGGGATAATAGCCCCTTAAAGCAAGTCCCCAAGTCCCAGAAGTTGTAAGATACTATTCCATGATTAATATTGTTTTTAAAAACATTTAGTCACATTCACCTGGTAACCCAATGGGCCTCCATATTAAAATTCAGTTTTGACATTTCTCTGTGAGTGATATGGCAAAGTGAAGCATCTGCTGAATGAAACCTCATTTTTCACAAACTTGATCCCCAAGACGAGTTCGTTATTGAACTTTGGGATCATAGTTATAATGTACTTCAGTTCTTAATTGGCGAAATAATTTATTCCAGTATGATATGCTCTACTATTTCCTCAACATTCATTTTCAGGTAATATGCAATGGATCTTTCAGGCACATTTTTCAGATAAAAGTAGGATTATTAGTGGCTCTTATGGGGGGAAGATTAGAAAAATCTGTGATTATTTGAAATTTAATATACAATATTAAGCAAGGAGGAAAAACATGTAAATATAGGCATTTTGTCATGACATACTACATACAGTGCTCTATGTATTGCTAATTTCACTGTCTATGGTTAAGATAAAAATAATATCGGGGGCTGGGAATGTGGCTCAGTGGTAGAGCACTTGCCTAGCACATGTGAGACACTGAGTTTGATCATCAGCACCATGTAAAAATAAATGAATACATAAAAGAAAGGTCTAAAAAGAAAGAAAATAATATCTATCACGATAATCAGTCAGGGTCCAATAAGGAGACAGAAACTCCACAATAATTTGGAAAGAGAGGACTTAAGTGTAAATAATTATTTATAGCAAAACAAACGGCCTAAAATACAACTCTGAAGAATTTCTGAAGGCTGAAGGATGGCACTCAATGAAGGAGGCCCTCCCTGTGACTAGGAGTGGTAACTGCCCACTGGCTGGTGGAAAAGCTCACTGGGTTGCATAGGCTACAGCTTGCCTACAAGCAGTCTGTGGAGACTGTAGCATGAACTCTGGGTTGAGACTGACAAGCCGGAAGCCTCCTGCAGAGGTGCCAGGAACTGGGGAAACTGCCAGGTGGGGTGCTGATGAGATCTTCTGGGAAGCCGCCTGCAGGGGCTGCTGCTGTTGAACTCACTGGGAAGCAGGCTGGATACTGGCGGAACTCACCAGAAAACCACTAGGAAGTCACCTGTGCAATAGGTTTCATTTAACTCTCTGGGTACACACAGAGCTCTCCAGAATCTGCCTGTGAGGGTGTGCCACTGAATGTGAAGATATGAGATGACCTCTGTAATCACCCTCAGATCCTTTCAAAAGCTGCTACTGGAAGAAAGAAATACCACTGGACTCAGCCCTGGAGAGCCAGGTTGGAGGACAGCAGAACCCAGCAGGAAATGGTCTTGAGAGGTGTTGTTACACTCACTCCTGGAAAGCCACCTGGGGCACTTCTGGAACTCACCTCAAGGTGAGCTCCCCTGGCTATCCTGTAGGGCAGCTCAGTATTGCAGGAGCAAGAATGCTGGAAGGTACACCAAAACCAGGAAGAGACATCCCTTCCCCCTGCAGTGTCCCTCCAGCACCCTCTACTGACAGTGCCTAACATCCTGCCCGCTGGCAAGAGACAAATGTTTCATTTTCACAAGCAGACAGTGAAGCAACAGAGAGGCAATGAATTAACTGTGCTTCTGTCAAAGTCACTACCTTGTACTGAAATTCTCTCTTCATTCATTCATGTTCTCCACTAGGAGATATGTGTTTCAAAAGTAGAATTATTTTTATATTTTGTGTGTGGCATAGTTCCTGGCATGTATGATGTATTTGCCAAACATTTGTCAAAATGTTGTACTGAATATGTATATATTGCCTCTTGTGCTAAAGGACTCTCTTGGTCATACAAGCACTAGGTATTCCCAAATTTAGTTTGCATAAAGAGAGGCCATTATGTTCACTGTTTGTATATGAAAGGAAAATGGCAATGGTGTTGATTAACACATTGCACATGTGTAGAGGCAGTTTTCTAAATGGGCTTCCTGTGGTGTGTGTGTGGAAGTAGGGATTGAACACAGGGCTGCTCTACCACTGAACTACCCCCTCAGCCTTTTTGTTTTTATTTTTGAAACCGGGTTTTACTAAGTTGCCCAGGTTTGGCCTCAAACTTGCAATCTTCCTGCTTCAGCCTCCTGAGTTGTTGGGATTACAGGCAAGTGCTACTACACCTGGCTCTAAATAAACGTTTTGAAATTTCAGATGGTGTCCATTGACTGAAAATCCTCCAAAACATTACTAGAGAGGAAACAAATCCTCCCTTTTGAGAAGCAGATTATCTTATTCAGAAATTTACTGAGAAAATGAAAAAAAAAAGCCAGTATAGAGAGCTTCCAATCACTCCTGCAAGGTAGGCGGGCCTGCGACCCACCGGCAGAAGAGGAGCAGCGACCTGCTGAGAGGCAGAGCCGCCCCCTCCCCCTGCACCGGCAAGGTAGAGGGAACTGTGACCACGCACAGAGCAGGCCCAGTGGCCTGCTGAGGGGCAGAGCCGCCCCACACCCCCCGCGCCTGCCAGGTAGGTGGAACTGTGACCACGGACAGAAAAGGCCCAGTGGCCCGCGGCGGGACAGAGCTTCCAATCACTCCTGCAAGGTAGGCGGGCCTGCGACCCACCAGCAGAAGAGGAGCAGCGGCCTGCTGAGAGGCAGAGCCGCCCCCTCCCCCTGCACCGGCAAGGTAGAGGGAACTGTGACCACGCACAGAGCAGGCCCAGCGGCCTGCTGAGGGGCAGAGCCGCCCCACACCCCCCGCGCCTGCCAGGTAGGGGAACTGTGACCACCGACAGAAAAGGCCCAGTGGCCCGCGGCGGGACAGAGCTTCCAATCACTCCTGCAAGGTAGGCGGGCCTGCGACCCACCTGCAGAAGAGGAGCAGCGGCCTGCTGAGAGGCAGAGCTGCCCCCTCCCCCTGCGCTGGCAAGGTAGAGGGAACTGTGACCACCCACAGAACAGGCCCAGTGGCCTGCTGAGGGGCAGAGCCGCCCCCCACCCCCCGCGCCTGTCAGGTAGGCGGAACTGTGACCACAGACAGAAAAGGCCCAGTGGCCCGCGGAGTGGCAGAGCTTCCAATCACTCCTGCAAGGTAGGCGGGCCTGCGACCCACCAGCAGAAGAGGGGCAGCGGCCTGCTGAGAGGCAGAGCCGCCCCCTCCCCCTGCACCGGCAAGGTAGAGGGAACTGTGACCACGCACAGAGCAGGCCCAGTGGCCTGCTGAGGGGCAGAGCCGCCCCACACCCCCCGCGCCTGCCAGGTAGGTGGAACTGTGACCACGGACAGAAAAGGCCCAGTGGCCCGCGGCGGGACAGAGCTTCCAATCACTCCTGCAAGGTAGGCGGGCCTGCGACCCACCAGCAGAAGAGGAGCAGCGGCCTGCTGAGAGGCAGAGCCGCCCCCTCCCCCTGCACCGGCAAGGTAGAGGGAACTGTGACCACGCACAGAGCAGGCCCAGCGGCCTGCTGAGGGGCAGAGCCGCCCCACACCCCCCGCGCCTGCCAGGTAGGGGAACTGTGACCACCGACAGAAAAGGCCCAGTGGCCCGCGGAGTGGCAGAGCTTCCAATCACTCCTGCAAGGTAGGCGGGCCTGCAACCCACCGGCAGAAGAGGAGCAGCGGCCTGCTGAGAGGCAGAGCCGCCCCCTTCCCCCCGCGCCTGCAAGGTAGACGGAACTGTGACCAACATCAGAACAAGCCAGACCTGCAACCGAGAGACAGAACAGGCCCAGTGGCCTGAGGAAGGGTAGAGCTGCCCCCCCCCCCCCCGTGCCTGCAAGGTAGGCGGACCTGCGACCCACTGGCAGTACAGCCCCAGAGGCCTGCAGAGGGGCAGTGCCGCTGCCTGCGCCTGCAAAGTAGACAGAACTGTGACCACCGACAGAACAAGCCTAGCGGCCCGCGCCTGCAAGGGAGACTTTGCAACTATACAAGACCAATATAAATATATAGGGGGAAAATTCAATAGCACAACAGTTTAACCAAGTAGAAAGGAATGCGAACAGTATGAAGAGACAAGGAAAGAAAAGACCACAAGCATTGCAGGTCAACTCAACGTTAGAAGAGGTAATAGCTGCAGCAGATGGAATGTCAGATAAAGAATTCAGGATATACATGCTTCAGATGATCTGGAGTCTCAAGGAAGACATCAGACAGCAAAATCAGACAATGAAAGATCACTTCAACAATGAATTACATAAACAAATCCAAGAAGCAAAAGATCAACTATACAGGGAAATAGAGGTTATAAAAAACAAACAAACAGAAATCCTAGAAATGCAGGAAGCAATAAGCCAACTTAAAAACTCAATTGAGAATACTACCAGCAGAGTAGAACACTTAGAAGACAGAACATCAGACAATGAAGATAAAGTATTTCAACTTGAAAAGAACATAGACAGCTCAGCAAGACTGTTAAGAAACCATGAGCAGAACATCCAAGAAATATGGGATAACATCAAGAGACCAAATTTAAGAGTCATTGGGATACAGGAAGGGACAGAGTTTCAAACCAAAGGAATGAGCAATCCATTCAATGAAATAATACGAGAAAACTTCCCAGACTTGAAGAATGAGACAGAACCCCAAATCCTATAAGCCTACAGGATGCCGAATGTGCAAAATCATAAGAGACCCACACCTAGACACATTATAATGAAGATGCCCAACATACAGAATAAGGAGAGAATTTTAAAAGCTACAAGAGAAAGGAAGCAGATCACATTTAGGGGTAAGCCAATCAGGATAACAGCTGATCATTCAACACAGACTCTGAAAGCTAGAAGATCCTGGAATAACATATTTCAAACACTGAAAGAAAATGGGTTCCAACCAAGAATTGTGTTTCCAGCGAAATTAAGCTTCAGGATGGAAGATGAAATTAAAACCTTCCACGATAAACAAAAGTTAAAAGAATTTGCAGCTAGAAAACCATCTCTTCAAAACATCCTCGGCAAAACATTACAGGAGGAGGAAATGGAAAATAACAATGAAAACCAACAGTGGGAGGTAGGACAGTAAAGGGGGGGGAATAATCAAAGAGGAAAACAAACCATGTTTAGTAACAGAAATAAACAAATATGGCTGGAAGAACAACCCATATCTCAATAATAACCCTAAATGTTAATGGCTTAAACTCACCAATTAAGAGACACAGGCTAGTAGAATGGATCACAAAACAAGACCCAACAATATGCTGCCTACAGGAGATGCATTTGATAGGAAAAGACATACATAGGCTGAAGGTGAAAGGTTGGGAAAAATCATATCACTCACATGGACTTCGGAAACAAGCAGGAGTATCCATACTCATATCAAATAAAATAGATTTCAAGCCAAAGTTAATCAAAAGGGATAAAGAGGGACACTACATACTGCTCAAGGGAACCATACACCAACAAGACATAACAATCATAAATATATATGCCCCAAACAATGGTGCAGCTATGTTCATCAAACAAACTCTTCTCAAGTTCAAGAGTCTAATAGACCACCATACAATAATCATGGGAGACTTCAACACACCTCTATCACCACTGGACAGATCTTCCAAACAAAAGTTGAATAAGGAAACTATAGAACTCAATAACACAATTAATAACCTAGACTTAATTGACATATATAGAATATACCACCCAACATCAAGCAGTTACACTTTTTTCTCAGCAGCACATGGATCCTTCTCAAAAATAGATCATATATTATGTCACAGGGAAACTCTTAGACAATATAAGGGGTAGAGATAATACCATGCATCTTATCTGATCATAATGGAATGAAACTGAAAAGCAACGATAAAAGAAGGAAGGAAGGAAAAAGCATACATCACTTGGAGAATGAACAATAGGTTACTGAATGATCAATGGGTTATAGAAGACATCAAGGAGGAAAGTAAAAAATTCTTAGAGATTAATGAAAACACAGACACAACATATCGGAATCTATGGGACACATTGAAAGCAGTTCTAAGAGGAAAATTCATTGCTTGGAGTTCATTCCTTAAAAAAAGGAAAAACCAACAAATAAATGATCTCATACTTCATCTCAAAATCCTAGAAAAGAAGAGCAAAACAACAGCAAAAGAAGTAGAAGGCAAGAAATAATTAAAATCAGAGCTGAAATTAATGAAATCGAAACAAAAGAAACAATTGAAAAAATTGACAAAACTAAAAGTTGGTTCTTTGAAAAAATAAACAAAATCGACAGACCCTTAGCTATGCTAGCGAAGAGAAGAAGAGAGAGAACTCAAATTACTAACATACGGGATGAAAGAGGCAATATCACAACAGACACTTCAAAAATACAGAAGATAATCAAAAATTATTTTGAATCCTTATACTCCAATAAATTAGAAGATAGTGAAGGCATAGATAAATTTCTTAAGTCATATGATCTGCCCAGATTGAGTCAGGAGGATATAGACAACCTAAACAGACCAATATCAATTGAGGAAATAGAAGAAACCATCAAAAGACTACCAACTAAGAAAAGCCCAGGACCGGATGGGTATACAGCAGAGTTTTACAAAACCTTTAAAGAGGAACTAATACCAATACTTTTCAAGCTACTTCAGGAAATAGAAAAAGAGGGAGAACTTCCAAATTCATTCTATGGGGCCAACATCACCCTGATACCTAAACCAGACAAAGACACTTCAAAGAAAGAAAACTACAGACCAATATCTCTAATGAACCTAGATGCAAAAATCCTCAATAAAATTCTGGCCACTCGGATACAAAAACTTATCAAAAAAATTGTGCACCATGATCAAGTAGGATTCATCCCCGGGATGCAAGGCTGGTTCAATATACGGAAATCAATAAATGTTATTCACCACATCAATAGACTTAAAAATAAGAACCATATGATCATCTCGATAGATGCGGAAAAAGCATTTGACAAAGTACAGCATCCCTTTATGTTCAAAACTCTAGAAAAACTAGGGATAACAGGAACATACCTCAATATTGTAAAAGCAATCTATGCTAAGCCTCAGGCTAGCATCATTCTGAATGGAGAAAAACTGAAGGCATTCCCTCTAAAATCTGGAACCAGACAGGGATGCACTCTCTCACCACTTCTGTTCAACATAGTTCTCGAAACACTGGCCAGAGCAATTAGACAGACGAAAGAAATTAAAGGCATCAAAATAGGAAAAGAAGAACTTAAATTATCACTATTTGCAGATGACATGATTCTATACCTAGCAGACCCAAAAGGCTCTACAAAGAAACTATTAGAGCTAATAAATGAATTCAGCAAAGTGGCAGGATATAAAATCAACACGCATAAATCAAAGGCATTCCTGTATATCAGCGACAAATCCTCTGAAATGGAAATGAGGACAACCACTCCATTCACAATATCTTCAAAAAAAATAAAATACTTGGGAATCAACCTAACAAAAGAGGTGAAAGACTTATACAATGAAAACTACAGAACCCTAAAGAGAGAAATAAAAGAAGATCTTAGAAGATGGAAAAATATACCCTGTTCATGGATAGGCAGAACTAACATCATCAAAATGGCGATATTACCAAAAGTTCTCTATAGGTTTAATGCAATGCCAATCAAAATCCCAACGGCATTTCTTGTAGAAATAGAGAAAGCAATCATGAAATTCATATGGAAAAATAAAAGACCCAGAATAGCAAAAACAATGCTAAGCAGGAAGTGTGAATCAGGCGGTATAGCGATACCAGACTTCAAACTATACTACAGAGCAATAGTAACAAAAACAGCATGGTACTGGTACCAAAACAGGCGGGTGGACCAATGGTACAGAATAGAGGACACAGAAACCAATCCACAAAACTACAACTATCTTATATTTGATAAAGGGGCTAAAAGCATGCAATGGAGGAAGGATAGCATCTTCAACAAATGGTGCTGGGAAAACTGGAAATCCATATGCAACAAAATGAAACTGAATCCCTTTCTCTCACCATGCACAAAAGTTAATTCAAAATGGATCAAGGAGCTTGATATCAAATCAGAGACACGCCGTCTGATAGAAGAAAAAGTTGGCTACGATCTACATACTGTGGGGTCGGGCTCCAAATTCCTCAATAGGACACCCATAGCACAAAAGTTAATAACTAGAATCAACAAATGGGACTTACTCAAACTAAAAAGTTTTTTTCTCAGCAAAAGATACAATAAGAGAGGTAAATAGAGAGCCTACATCCTGGGAACAAATCTTTACTCCTCACACTTCAGATAGAGCCCTAATATCCAGAGTATACAAAGAACTCAAAAAATTAGACAATAAGAGAACAAACAACCCAATCAACAAATGGGCCAAGGACCTGAACAGACACTTCTCAGAGGAGGACATACAGTCAATCAACAAGTATATGAAAAAATGCTCACCATCTCTAGCAGTCAGAGAAATGCAAATCAAAACCACCCTAAGATACCATCTCACTCCAGTTAGATTGGCAGCCATTATGAAGTCAAACAACAACAAGTGCTGGCGAGGATGTGGGGAAAAGGGTACACTTGTACATTGCTGGTGGGACTGCAAATTGGTGCAGCCAATTTGGAAAGCAGTATGGAGATTTCTTGGAAAGCTGGGAATGGAGCCACCATTTGACCCAGCTATTCCCCTTCTCGGTCTATTCCCTAAAGACCTAAAAAGAGCATGCTACAGGGACACTGCTACATCGATGTTCATAGCAGCACAATTCACAATAGCTAGACTGTGGAACCAACCTAGATGCCCTTCAATGGATGAATGGATAAAAAAAATGTGGCATTTATACACAATGGAGTATTACTCTGCATTAAAAAATGACAAAATCATAGAATTTACAGGGAAATGGATGGCATTAGAGCAGATTATGCTAAGTGAAGCTAGCCAATCCCTAAAAAACAAATGCCAAATGTCTTCTTTGATATAAGGAGAGTAACTAAGAACAGAGTAGGGTCGAAGAGCATGAGAAGAAGATTAACATTAAACAGGGATGAGAGGTGGGAGGGAAAGGGAGAGAGAAGGGGAAATTGCATGGAAATGGAAGGAGACCCTGAGGGTTATACAAAAGTACATACAAGAGGAAGTGAGGGGAAAGGGAAAAATAATACAAGGGGGAGAAATGAATGACAGTAGAGGGGGTAGAGAGAGAAGAGGGGAGGGGAGAGGAGGGGAAGGGGGATTGTAGAGGATAGGAAAGGCAGCAGAACACAAGAGACACTAG
Source organism: Marmota monax (assembly GCF_021218885.2). NCBI lineage: Eukaryota > Metazoa > Chordata > Mammalia > Rodentia > Sciuridae > Marmota > Marmota monax. The sequence continues at coordinate 2,152,882 of NW_026691988.1, forward strand.
TATGGCAATATGTAAATCAATGGATGTGTAACTGATGTAATTCTGCAATCTGTATATGGGGTAAAAATGGGAGTTCATAACCCACTTGAATCAAAGTGTGAAATATGATATATCAAGAAATTTGTAATGTTTTGAACAACCAACAATAAAAAATTTAAAAAGAAAGAATAAAATTTGAGGGAATTGACAGGGTTGCTGAATGAATTTTTAAGAGAAGTACTTCATAGAGGATAACATTAATTTGAGAAGGGAATGAGATACAAAATAGAGAAAACTTTTTCTATATTGTTAAACCTTAAAAACAAGGGCTTAAATATATATAATAATAACAATTATGACTAACTTGCAGCTACACAAAGAAGATAATATGAAAGTATAGGACAATATCATCATGTAAGGTAGGCAGTAGATCAACAGTTAAATCATTTGTAACTAAATAAACTTAAATTTGCTTAGGAGACAGAATAGGGTCGAAGAGCATGAGAAGAAGATTAACATTAAACAGGGATGAGAGGTGGGAGGGAAAGGGAGAGAGAAGGGAAAATGCATGGAAATGGAAGGAGACCCTCAGAGTTATACAAAAGTACATACAAGAGGAAGTGAGGGGAAGGGGAAAAATAATATAAGGGGGACAAACGAATGTCAGTAGGGGGAGCAGAGAGAGGGGAGGGGAGGGGAGGGGAGGGGAGGGGGGATAGTAGAGGATAGGAAAGGCAGCAGAACACAACAGACACTAGTATGGCAATATGTAAATCAATGGATGTGTAACTGATGTGATTCTGCAATCTGTATATGGGGTAAAAATGGGAGCTCATAACCCACTTGAATCAAATTGTGAAATATGATATATCAAGAACTATGTAATGTTTTGAACAGCCAACAATAAAAAATTTAAAAAAAAAAAGCCAGTATACTAGTAAACTGACGTTTAACCAGTTGACATAGACTTTATTAATATGGGAAAACAGGATAAAATAACTTCTCTACTATAGAATACATGCTCATTATTTTCTTTTATTTTTTATTTATTTATTTTTTGAGAGAGAGAATTTTTTTAATATTTATTTTTTAGTTTTCGGTGGACACAACATCTTTGTTTGTATATGGTGCTGAGAATCGAACCCGGGCCGCACGCATGCCAGGCGAGCGCGCTACCACTTGAGCCATATCCCCATCCCAGTTATTTTTAACTATCAATGAGATTTTATTTCTTTGACATTACGACTGAATTCATTTTTTGTTGAAAGTATCTATAGTGAGTGAGTCTAGGAATTGAAGAACAGGGAGAGGAATTTATTTAGTAAATATCAATTAGTAAGTATTAAATAAATGCCTTATATAGAATAAGAACCAGAGTAGGAACTAGGAGGGACTGGCAAGCCTGAACTTTGCAGGGAAGGACAGAAGACTCGATTCTTGGAGTTGTTATCTCAGTCTGGAGACAATTCAATCTTCTTTGGAGAATTCAGTCTTTCTTTTAAGAACTTCAACTGATTGGATAAGGCCCATCCCACCTATGGAAAATAATCTCATTTACTCAAAGTCTACTACTGATGTAAAGATTAATCATATCTAAAAAGTACCATCTGGGTTAGTATTTAACCCAATACATGGGCACCATATCCTAGCCAAGCTGACACACAAAATTGACCATTACAATATCTAACTTCATTTATGAAATCAGTATAGCAATGATAACACTAAAAGTTGACAAATGTAACTGGTGTGGGGGATAAGATAGAGGGGAAGGGAAAGAAAAAGAGAGACAGTGTTCCTGCAGAATTCATAAAGAAAATATTCCCAGACTGGTGCAACAAATTAGTGCAAGAATACAATCACCACAGCCTGATGGAATTTTCAGTGTGTGTGTTGATTGACAGATGTCATCAGTTGCATTCTCCACAGGATTTTTAACCGGATCCAAAATCTCTCGACATAATATCCCAAATGCCTGTAAGAAAATGCAAATGTATAGAAAGTGCCAGAAAAATCTGACAAGTTTTAAAGGAAAAGATAATCTACAGATGCCAACTCTAAGATGACTAGATGCTCAACTAATCATACAAAGACTATTAGGAATAAAAAAAAAATATTGAAATATTAATGTATACAACATGTGACTTAATTTGCTCTTGTTGAGTAAAGTAAGCTAGGTTGAGAAGAGTACATACTATTTGGTTGTATTTTGTCTGGAAAAGGCAATAGAGTGAACAGATCAGTGGTTGTCAGTGTTAAGAATGGGGGTGGGGAGATGGCTACGACACAAAAGGATGCTATGGGATATTTTGGGTAATGGAAATCCCTGTGTCTTGATGGTAATGCAATTACATGCATTTGTTAAAACTCAGAACTATACAGCAAATAGAGTGAATTTACTTCAGATAAACCAAAAAGAAAAAAAAAATAAGTACTTTTAAAAATTATTGGTTTTCTGTCTCCTAAGCAAATTTAAGTTTATTTAGTTACAAATGATTTAACTGTTGATCTACTGCCTACCTTACATGATGATATTGTCCTATACTTTCATATTATCTTCTTTGTGTAGCTGCAAGTTAGTCATAATTGTTATTATTATATATATTTAAGCCCTTGTTTTTAAGGTTTAACAATATAGAAAAAGTTTTCTCTATTTTGTATCTCATTCCCTTCTCAAATTAATGTTATCCTCTATGAAGTACTTCTCTTAAAAATTCATTCAGCAACCCTGTCAATTCCCTCAAATTTTATTCTTTCTTTTTAAATTTTTTATTGTTGGTTGTTCAAAACATTACAAATTTCTTGATATATCATATTTCACACTTTGATTCAAGTGGGTTATGAACTCCCATTTTTACCCCATATACAGATTGCAGAATTACATCAGTTACACATCCATTGATTTACGTATTGCCATACTAGTGTCTCTTGTGTTCTGCTGCCTTTCCTATCCTCTACAATCCCCCTTCCCCTCCTCTCCCCTCCCCTCTTCTCTCTCTACCCCCTCTACTGTCATTCATTTCTCCCCCTTGTATTATTTTTCCCTTTCCCCTCACTTCCTCTTGTATGTACTTTTGTATAACCCTCAGGGTCTCCTTCCATTTCCATGCAATTTCCCCTTCTCTCTCCCTTTCCCTCCCACCTCTCATCCCTGTTTAATGTTAATCTTCTTCTCATGCTCTTCGACCCTACTCTGTTCTTAGTTACTCTCCTTATATCAAAGAAGACATTTGGCATTTGTTTTTTAGGGATTGGCTAGCTTCACTTAGCATAATCTGCTCTAATGCCATCCATTTCCCTGTAAATTCTATGATTTTGTCATTTTTTAATGCAGAGTAATACTCCATTGTGTATAAATGCCACATTTTTTTTATCCATTCATCCATTGAAGGGCATCTAGGTTGGTTCCACAGTCTAGCTATTGTGAATTGTGCTGCTATGAACATCGATGTAGCAGTGTCCCTGTAGCATGCTCTTTTTAGGTCTTTAGGGAATAGACCGAGAAGGGGAATAGCTGGGTCAAATGGTGGCTCCATTCCCAGCTTTCCAAGAAATCTCCATACTGCTTTCCAAATTGGCTGCACCAATTTGCAGTCCCACCAGCAATGTACAAGTGTACCCTTTTCCCCACATCCTCGCCAGCACTTGTTGTTGTTTGACTTCATAATGGCTGCCAATCTAACTGGAGTGAGATGGTATCTTAGGGTGGTTTTGATTTGCATTTCTCTGACTGCTAGAGATGGTGAGCATTTTTTCATATACTTGTTGATTGACTGTATGTCCTCCTCTGAGAAGTGTCTGTTCAGGTCCTTGGCCCATTTGTTGATTGGGTTGTTTGTTCTCTTATTGTCTAATTTTTTGAGTTCTTTGTATACTCTGGATATTAGGGCTCTATCTGAAGTGTGAGGAGTAAAGATTTGTTCCCAGGATGTAGGCTCTCTATTTACCTCTCTTATTGTATCTTTTGCTGAGAAAAAAAACTTTTTAGTTTGAGTAAGTCCCATTTGTTGATTCTAGTTATTAACTTTTGTGCTATGGGTGTCCTATTGAGGAATTTGGAGCCCGACCCCACAGTATGTAGATCGTAGCCAACTTTTTCTTCTATCAGACGGCGTGTCTCTGATTTGATATCAAGCTCCTTGATCCATTTTGAATTAACTTTTGTGCATGGTGAGAGAAAGGGATTCAGTTTCATTTTGTTGCATATGGATTTCCAGTTTTCCCAGCACCATTTGTTGAAGATGCTATCCTTCCTCCATTGCATGCTTTTAGCCCCTTTATCAAATATAAGATAGTTGTAGTTTTGTGGATTGGTTTCTGTGTCCTCTATTCTGTACCATTGGTCCACCCGCCTGTTTTGGTACCAGTACCATGCTGTTTTTGTTACTATTGCTCTGTAGTATAGTTTGAAGTCTGGTATCGCTATACCGCCTGATTCACACTTCCTGCTTAGCATTGTTTTTGCTATTCTGGGTCTTTTATTTTTCCATATGAATTTCATGATTGCTTTCTCTATTTCTACAAGAAATGCCGTTGGGATTTTGATTGGCATTGCATTAAACCTATAGAGAACTTTTGGTAATATCGCCATTTTGATGATGTTAGTTCTGCCTATCCATGAACAGGGTATATTTTTCCATCTTCTAAGATCTTCTTTTATTTCTCTCTTTAGGGTTCTGTAGTTTTCATTGTATAAGTCTTTCACCTCTTTTGTTAGGTTGATTCCCAAGTATTTTATTTTTTTTGAAGATATTGTGAATGGAGTGGTTGTCCTCATTTCCATTTCAGAGGATTTGTCGCTGATATACAGGAATGCCTTTGATTTATGCGTGTTGATTTTATATCCTGCCACTTTGCTGAATTAATTTATTAGCTCTAATAGTTTCTTTGTAGAGCCTTTTGGGTCTGCTAGGTATAGAATCATGTCATCTGCAAATAGTGATAATTTAAGTTCTTCTTTTCCTATTTTGATGCCTTTAATTTCTTTCGTCTGTCTAATTGCTCTGGCCAGTGTTTCGAGAACTATGTTGAACAGAAGTGGTGAGAGAGTGCATCCCTGTCTGGTTCCAGATTTTAGAGGGAATGCCTTCAGTTTTTCTCCATTCAGAATGATGCTAGCCTGAGGCTTAGCATAGATTGCTTTTACAATATTGAGGTATGTTCCTGTTATCCCTAGTTTTTCTAGAGTTTTGAACATAAAGGGATGCTGTACTTTGTCAAATGCTTTTTCCGCATCTATCGAGATGATCATATGGTTCTTATTTTTAAGTCTATTGATGTGGTGAATAACATTTATTGATTTCCGTATATTGAACCAGCCTTGCATCCCGGGGATGAATCCTACTTGATCATGGTGCACAATTTTTTTGATAAGTTTTTGTATCCGAGTGGCCAGAATTTTATTGAGGATTTTTGCATCTAGGTTCATTAGAGATATTGGTCTGTAGTTTTCTTTCTTTGAAGTGTCTTTGTCTGGTTTAGGTATCAGGGTGATGTTGGCCTCGTAGAATGAATTTGGAAGTTCTCCCTCTTTTTCTATTTCCTGAAGTAGCTTGAAAAGTATTGGTATTAGTTCCTCTTTAAAGGTTTTGTAAAACTCTGCTGTATACCCATCCGGTCCTGGGCTTTTCTTAGTTGGTAGTCTTTTGATGGTTTCTTCTATTTCCTCAATTGATATTGGTCTGTTTAGGTTGTCTATATCCTCCTGACTCAATCTGGGCAGATCATATGACTTAAGAAATTTATCTATGCCTTCACTATCTTCTAATTTATTGGAGTATAAGGATTCAAAATAATTTTTGATTATCTTCTGTATTTTTGAAGTGTCTGTTGTGATATTGCCTCTTTCATCCCGTATGTTAGTAATTTGAGTTCTCTCTCTTCTTCTCTTCGCTAGCATAGCTAAGGGTCTGTCGATTTTGTTTATTTTTTCAAAGAACCAACTTTTAGTTTTGTCAATTTTTTCAATTGTTTCTTTTGTTTCGATTTCATTAATTTCAGCTCTGATTTTAATTATTTCTTGCCTTCTACTTCTTTTGCTGTTGTTTTGCTCTTCTTTTCTAGGATTTTGAGATGAAGTATGAGATCATTTATTTGTTGGTTTTTCCTTTTTTTAAGGAATGAACTCCAAGCAATGAATTTTCCTCTTAGAACTGCTTTCAATGTGTCCCATAGATTCCGATATGTTGTGTCTGTGTTTTCATTAATCTCTAAGAATTTTTTACTTTCCTCCTTGATGTCTTCTATAACCCATTGATCATTCAGTAACCTATTGTTCATTCTCCAAGTGTTGTATGCTTTTTCCTTCCTTCCTTCTTTTATCGTTGCTTTTCAGTTTCATTCCATTATGATCAGATAAGATGCATGGTATTATCTCTACCCCTTTATATTGTCTAAGAGTTTCCCTGTGACATAATATATGATCTATTTTTGAGAAGGATCCATGTGCTGCTGAGAAAAAAGTGTAACTGCTTGATGTTGGGTGGTATATTCTATATATGTCAATTAAGTCTAGGTTATTAATTGTGTTATTGAGTTCTATAGTTTCCTTATTCAACTTTTGTTTGGAAGATCTGTCCAGTGGTGATAGAGGTGTGTTGAAGTCTCCCATGATTATTGTATGGTGGTCTATTAGACTCTTGAACTTGAGAAGAGTTTGTTTGATGAACATAGCTGCACCATTGTTTGGGGCATATATATTTATGATTGTTATGTCTTGTTGGTGTATGGTTCCCTTGAGCAGTATGTAGTGTCCCTCTTTATCCCTTTTGATTAACTTTGGCTTGAAATCTATTTTATTTGATATGAGTATGGATACTCCTGCTTGTTTCCGAAGTCCATGTGAGTGATATGATTTTTCCCAACCTTTCACCTTCAGCCTATGTATGTCTTTTCCTATCAAATGCATCTCCTGTAGGCAGCATATTGTTGGGTCTTGTTTTGTGATCCATTCTACTAGCCTGTGTCTCTTAATTGGTGAGTTTAAGCCATTAACATTTAGGGTTATTATTGAGATATGGGTTGTTCTTCCAGCCATATTTGTTTATTTCTGTTACTAAACATGGTTTGTTTTCCTCTTTGATTATTCCCCCCCCTTTACTGTCCTACCTCCCACTGTTGGTTTTCATTGTTATTTTCCATTTCCTCCTCCTGTAATGTTTTGCCGAGGATGTTTTGAAGAGATGGTTTTCTAGCTGCAAATTCTTTTAACTTTTGTTTATCGTGGAAGGTTTTAATTTCATCTTCCATCCTGAAGCTTAATTTCGCTGGAAACACAATTCTTGGTTGGAACCCATTTTCTTTCAGTGTTTGAAATATGTTATTCCAGGATCTTCTAGCTTTCAGAGTCTGTGTTGAAAGATCAGCTGTTATCCTGATTGGCTTACCCCTAAATGTAATCTGCTTCCTTTCTCTTGTAGCTTTTAAAATTCTCTCCTTATTCTGTATGTTGGGCATCTTCATTATAATGTGTCTAGGTGTGGATCTCTTATGATTTTGCACGTTCGTCGTCCTGTAGGCTTCTAGGATTTGGGATTCTGTCTCATTCTTCAAGTCTGGGAAGTTTTCTCTTATTATTTCATTGAATAGATTGCTCATTCCTTTGGTTTGGAGTTCTGTACCTTCCTGTATCCCAATGACTCTTAAGTTTAGTCTCTTAATGTTATCCCATATTTCTTGGATGTTCTGCTCATGGTTTCTTAACAGTCTTGCTGAGCTGTCTATGTTCTTTTCAAGTTGAAATACTTTGTCTTCATTGTCTGATGTTCTATCTTCTAAGTATTCTACTCTGCTGGTAGTATTCTCAATTGAGTTTTTAAGTTGGTTTATTGCTTCCTGCATTTCTAGGATTTCTGTTTGTTTGTTTTTTTATAACCTCTATCTCCCTGTATAGTTGATCCTTTGCTTCCTGGATTTGTTTGTGTAATTCATTGTCGAAGTGATCTTTCATTGTCTGATTTTGCTGTCTAATGTCTTCCTTGATACTCCAGATCATCTGAAGCATGTATATCCTGAATTCTTTATCTGACATTCCATCTGCTGCAGCTGTTACCTCTTCTAAAGTTGAGTTGACCTGCATTGCTTGTGGTCCTTTCTTTCCTTGTCTTTTCATACTGCTTGCGTTTCTTTCTGCTTGGTGAAACTGTTGTGTTTTTGAAATGTTTTTTTCCCCTATATATTTATATTGCTCTTGTATAGTTGAAAAGTCTCCCTTGCAGGGTCGGGTGGCGGTCTGCCTACCTTGCATGCGCGGGTGGCGGCTCTGCTCTCTCCTTACTCCAATTGGAGTGTCGTGACTGGCACGCCGGCAGGTCACTGGGCCTGTTCCGGGCGCGGGCAGCGGCTCTGTTCTGCCCCTACTCCAATTGGGGTGACAAGTGTATCACGCCGGCAGGCCACCGGGCGTGATCCGCCGGTCGGTTGCAGGTCTGCCTACCCTGCAGGCGCGGACGGCGGCTCTGCTCTGCCCCCCCTCCAATTGGTGTGACTTGTCTACTACACCCGTGGACCGCTGAGCCTGTTCCGGGCGCGGGCGAAGGCTCTGTTCTGTTCCTACTCCATTTGGGGTTTCGTGCCTACCACCCGTGCCGGCCGCTAGGTCTGTTCCACCAGTCGGTCGCAGGTCTGCCTACCTTGCGGGCACGGGCGGCGGCTCTGCTCTGCCCCTACTCCAAAAGGGGTGACGTGTCTGTTGCACCGGCAGGCCACTGGGCCTGTCCCACTGGTCGGTCGCAGGTCTGCCCACCTTTCGGGCACGGGTGGCGGCTCTGTTCTGCCCCTACTCCAGTTGGGGTGACGTGTGTACCACGCTGGCAGGCCGCTGGGCCTGACCCACCAGTCTGTCGCAGGTCTGCTTACCTTGCAGGCACGGGCGGCGGCTCTGCCCTGCCCCTCCTACCACGCCCGGGTACCACTGGGTCGCGGGTCTGCCCACCTTGCGGGTGTGGGTGGCAGCTCCGCTCCGCCCCCTCTCCAATTGGGGTCCCGCGACCACCACGCTGGCGAGCCGCTGGGCCTGCTCCGGGCGCTGCGGCCCGGCTCCTCCCCTCTGGCTCGATGACAAATCGAGAGAGACTCAGGTGTCTGTGCCTCACCCTCCCTACCAGGAGACCAACTATTTCTGTCACCGCTGGTATTGATGAAGTTCTCTCCTCCGCCGCTTTCTGATGACATCAGATCTCTGCCATGTTGGTATCCTATGCGAATGGCAGCATTTCGTTCCCTTTGCCGGGTAACCAAAGCAACGGGTGATTCCTGACCGGACCTCAGCAGGACCCGGACCGAGAAGCAGTTTCCGTGGGCTCCTTAGCCCTGGGCCAGGGCAGCTCCGGGAGCCGGAACTTGGCCGCTCCGTGCTAGGTGTATGCTCTGATAAGAGCAGGCTCCAAGAAGCACTCAGGCACTGAGCCTGAGTAATCTGTCTGCAAGCCGCAGGCGAATGGCAGCCTGAAATTACCTGTTCTATGGCTGAATGAGCTGCAGTCAGTCGAAAACAGGGATGGTGACGTCAGCTCTCCAATATGGTGGCCGCTGGCCTCCTCTGTGGTCTGACTGGTGTGGAGAACCGAGATGGACCGCTTCCTTCCCCCATCTCGAACCCAGAATTCAGCACTGAGTACGGCGCTTGCACGGCTGGCAGAAACCGCAGCACTATATCCCTGCGCCGCTGTCTCAAATTTTATTCTTAATAGCCCTTAACTTTGATCTCAGAATTGAATGATGGTCCATCTGGGTATAAAAATAGCTCTCAAGCTATTTTTAAAAATATTCTAGATATGTTATTCCACTTGTTCTGATAACTATTGATGCTGTTTTGTCTGTTGTATTTCATTGCTTAACATCTTCTCTTTGTTTCTGATATATATTAGTTTATCTAAATATATAGTTAGTTTTATTATCTTGATAATAACTTGTTTTGACTTAATAAATCTTAAATTCATTAAATTCTAGAAATCTCTCTACTATATCACTTAAAAAATTCGCTCCTATGCTATTCTAACGTCTTCTTAGGAAATATAAGTTGCACACGTGTTGAACTTTCTCATCCAATCTTCCGTGCCTATTCATTTTTCTTTTACTTTTTTTTTATTGCATTGGTTTCAGGATAGATTCCTCAGAACAATCTACCAATTCACTAATTCTTCACATAATCTTTTATTTAATCTATTTAATAATTTTAAAATTATAGAACGCTGGGGACATAGCTTAATGGGGGAATCACATGTTTAACAGACATTGGACTATAGGTTCAATCCCTAGTAAGAAAGAAAAATATAAAATAAAATTATAAATTTGTAATGACCATATTTTTATTTTCTAAAAATTCATTTTAAAAATTTGCCTGGTAATTGTCATAGTAACTTATACCTTTCTCATATTCTTTTGTGTTTAGTTTTTACAATTTAAACCATTTCAGTATACTTATTTTATAATCTGTACCTAATAATCCTATTTTGGGGTATAGGGTCTAATCATATCTTTTTTTTCCCTGCTAAACTTTTGATGGTGAATTTTTTTCCTTTTGTATTTTACAATTTTAGATTGCAAGTTTATCTTCCCAGGACTTTATGAAGGTAATCTTATATGATACAATTTGGAATACCTAGGATTATAACTAATCTACTACAAATATTGATGTTAATTTGTTGGTATATAGATCCTAGACTATGAAGATAATGGAAATTCAATTCCAAAACTTTTATGATAAAGCTAATGATTATGAATTTATAAGAGATTTTTGTTTGTCTTGTTTTTTCCCAACTAGAGTCCTTGTTGTAACTAAAAGTTTTCCTTGTTACCTTACCTATCTCTGCTGGGAATAGGTAATTTTAGTCTACCATTCTTCATATGTATATAAAATTCGATTTTTTATCTTTCTGTAAGCCCAATTCCTTACAAACTATTTCAGCGTGGACTTATGCTCAGTTACTTTCCAAGTCTCTAGTTTATCAAAGACTTCTGTTAGCTGAAAAATAGAGTCATAGTTTTGTTTTCAGTTTCCTTTATATTTTTTGTCCCATGTATGTTTTCATCTCTTTGTGAGCATAACTACATATTTTAAAATGATATTTGCTATCTTTTATTCATCATTTCTTTGTATTTTTATATGAATTTTTTTCAATTTATGCAGACTACCTGTTTTTCAGAAAACGTTAATTCTTTTTTTTTTTTTTTAGAGAGAGAGAGAGAGAGAATTTTTTAATATTTATTTTTCAATTTTCGGCAGACACAACATCTTTGTTTGTATGTGGTGCTGAGGATCAAACTCGGGCTGCACACATGCCAGGAGAGCACGCTACCGCTTGAGCCACATCCCCAGCCCAACGTTAATTTTTTTTTACTGGCTATTAAAACACATTAATTTGTCTAAATCTTTACAAAGTCATCAAAATATTTTAATGTTAATTTTGAAGACATTTTAATAGCTTCAGATAGGGACAAAATTATATAACAGGGCCTTTAAAAAACAGTTTTGTTTAAGACTAAAAGGCTCATTGTAAGTTAATAAATAATGTATTAACCTAGAATTTTCACAACTGATCTCTTTTAAAGACAATAGTAAATACAGAAATGGACAGCTTGAGATAATTGTGTAAATTTCTTTTATTCCCAGGCCAAATCTTTTATTTAGGGATCCTAATTCTAGAAAGAATATCAGCATAGCATTTTGAAGGTCTAGTGAAAATTAATGGTTCTGGATATTTGCTCTTCATCAGTACTTTGAGACATAAAAATGATTTAGCACAACGTTGGTAGTCCTGTATGGAAATGAGCAAATACATTTGAAGCTAAGGGTAATAGAAATTGGTACCATTTTTCTAAAGAGCAATGGGATGGTACATATTAAGATCTTAAAATATATATTTATATAATTGAACAAAAAGGAATTCTGATTATACAACTTTCTTTTTTTGTCTTCTATTCTTTTTTCCTTTATTCATTGACCAACAATCTTTAAAGAGTCAATTATACGCCAAACATTATCATTATTCTGTGAATAAAAAGATAATTTAGGCGTGATTCTTTCCCTTGAAAATCACAGGCCTGTCTAACACATTTCTCTTACCTTCATACTCCCACTTCATTTTCCAAAGAGGTATATTATCTGTAAAAAATATTTAAAACTTGATCATTTAATACAGCACAATTTTTCTACTTATACTCCTCAAACATTAACACAAAGGAATTCGATAATAAAATGAAAAATAAATATGTGGAATTATATTATACAGTCCACAACTTCTAGCCCTAAATGTCGAAACAATTTAAAAGTATAGAGGTAAACTATTTTTTTTAATTGAGAAATAAAAATTTTATATTTGTCATATATAACATGACATTTCAAAATATGTACTCATTTGAAAGGGATAAATCAAGCTAATCAACATGTATTACCTCACATAGTTATTTTTTATTTTGAGAACTGTACTTTCGTAGACATATTCAAGAATATAACACATTGTTATTAACTATACTCATCATGTTAGATAACAGGGAAAAACAATTTTTCAACATTGGGCATATACGCAGCACAGGATGGTATAATCTGAAGCAGAAGTTTGATGTTAAACCCACTGTCATGTAGAACTGCTACTCAAAGGCAATTCTCTATGGTAGAGGCAGGGGAAGCTAAATAAAAGTCTGGCAATGATCTTGAGTTGAAGAGATCAAAGTTAAAGTTCAGGATGATTCTGCTAAAACTCATGGGGAAGATTACCCCAGAGAAGGGAGGTACACACAGAAAATCTCCAGAAATCAAAGCAGGTAACCCTTGGTTTTAACCTGAATACCAAAGTGTTTGTACACGAGGTGAATGTTCCATAAGGCCAGACAAAAACAGCTTTCAAGGCAAGAATAATTACTGAGGATTTGTAAAACAGTCCTCAGAGTTCAGAGAGGCAGAAATTGTTCAAGAATTCTTAATCCAGAGTAAAGAGATCCTATTTAGAAAGGAAGATTGAAGGGCTTTCCCTTAGAAGTTGAGAAAAACTGGTCCTAGCATAAAGACTACCCTAGACCCAATTTAAAACAGCTTAAAAACAAACCTCAAAAACAATAAGATAATCCAAAAGAAACCTGACTGCCATCCAGAAAATAACTAGTCTTAAAATGCAATGAAATGTAACAACAGCATAAAATTCACAACACTTAGCATTTCATCAAAACCTACCAGATATGAAGAAGTGTAACCTATAATCATAAAAAGAAACAACACTTGAAACAGGTGATGGAATTCACAGAAAATTATATTAAAATATCTATAATGAAAATGGTGCCTATGTTCAAATATGTAAAAGGAAATAGAATCATGATCAGGAGACAGATTGAAAGTAAAAAAAAAAACTGAATATAACTTAAAGAATTGGAAAACAAAATACGTGAAATGAAAAATATATGAGTGAACAACCTACACCCCCTCCCCAAATAAAAAGTTAGTGAACTTGAAGACCTAGCAACAGAAACTATTCAAAATGAAATACACAAAGAGAAACAACAGAAAATAAAGACACAATGACATGTGGAATAGCATCTCTAGTCTAACATATACATAATTAGGGTTTCAATATGGGAGGCAAGACAAAAAAACAAATTTCCAAATTTGAAGAAAATTATGAATCCACAAATCCAAGTTCAACAAACTCCTAATAGAATAAGAAAAAAAAAACTTAAAATTACAGCATGATTTGTTATATTTTTTTAGAAGGTGATAATTATAACGTTTTAAAATATCCAAGGAACAAAAGATGTATTGCATACAGAGGACTGATGATTAGAATTTTTTAAACACTTCTTGTCTAAAACAATGTAGAACAGAATAAAAACGGGACTTTTTTTAAATGTAGGGGAAAAATGATATACTCACTTTAGAATTTTTAACTTCAAAAAATGAAGACAAAACAATGTTTTTTTTTTTTTTTTTAGACAAACAAAAACAATTTATTGACAGCAGGCTTGCACTGCAAGAAACATTGAAGGAAGTTCTTTGGCTAAAAGGAGCATGATAACAGACAAAAATTTGAATATACACAAAGGAATGAAGAATACCAGAATTTGTAAAAATGTAGATAAATATGAAATATGCTTTTCCATGTGAAAATATGTGTAAGATAATTGATGATCTAATGCAAAACAGTAAAACACTGTGAGGGTAATTCTACCTTTTGTAGAAGTAAAATACATGAAAACAGTAGGACAAAGGCTGAAAAGGGGAAACAGAGTATATGATGGTAAGTTGTCATTTAAAGGTAGGCTGGGATAGCTTAAATATTTAAATCATAAACCCTACGACAAATATTTTATTTAAAATATTTTTCGTACTGGAGATTAAACCCAGGGTCACTATATTGAACCCAGAGTCACCACTGAACTATATCCTCAGCCCTTTTTTATTTTTTATTTGGAGATGGGTCTTACTAAGTTGGCCTGGCTGGCCTCTTAAGTCTCTGGGATTATAGGCATGCACCACTACACCTGGTGCATGCAAGACTTTGCTGGTCATTGAGTCTGGGCTCAAAATCTCTGCATGATGTCATTAGTATACCTCTAGGGACAGCAGCCCTAGGTGTAGTGGTGCATGCCTATAATATTTTAAAATATTTTTATTTAACAAGTCATTAGAGGAAATAAAATGAAACCTTGAAAATTTAAATTGATTCAAGAAGGGAGATAAAAAAAAGTTAAAAGGGAACAAAGATCAGATAAGACAAATAGAAACAAATGGCAAGATTGTAAATTTAAACCAATCTATTGATAATTTCTTTAAACATGAATGACCTAACACTCCATTAAAGATTATTTTAATAAAAAAGCACAATTCTGTCTACAAGAAAAATCCACATAAAATACAAACAAAAAAGACACAGTGGGTGAAAGGTAAAATGATAGGAAAATACTGAGATAACATTGTTCAAAAGAAAGGTAGGTTTTATTAGGCGAGGTAAATTTCATAGCACAGAATATATCAGGGAAAAAGACAACTTCCTGATGAAAATGTTAAATATATCTGCATCAAGACAATACAAAATTTATATGATATATTCATCTAAACAGACCTTCAAAATACACAAAAAAAAACCTGATAAAACTTGAAGAGACAAAACCACAACTCTATTCCTCTCTCAACATTGATAAAACCCATTGCCAAGGTGGGTACAGAGTACTTGAATAATACTATCAGCCAACCTCACCCACTATTCAACAAAACACTACACTCAACAAATAGGAGAACACAAATTTTTTTCAAGGGTACATGATACACTTACCAAGATGACCCAAATTCTGAGTCACATAACAAGTTTCAATAAATCCAAACAGATTAAAAATGTGGAATGTGTCAATAGTGTATGACCACCAAGACGTTATTAAAGGAATAAATAACCAAAAGACATTAGGAACATTTAAAAATGCACTTCTAAAATACTTACAATCCATTAAGCAAAGAACAAATGACAAGGAAAACTAGAAAATATTTTAAGCAATGAAAATTAAGGACAACTTATCAAGATGTATGGAATTCAGCTAAAGTATTGCTTAGAGGAAAATATATTGTTAGCTTAGAGTAGAAAGTTTCAAATAATTTTCTAAACTTCCACCTTAAACTAGAAAGAGAAGAACATATTAAACCTCAAGTAAGTAGATGTAAGGACATAATGGAGATAAAAATAGAAATATAAAATAAAAATAAGGAAAAACCATACAGAAAATCAATGAAACAAATAGTTGATTCTTTAAATGAACAATAAAATTGGTGTACCTCTAGAAATATTGGTTAGAAAGAAAAGAAAATCCCCAAATCACCAATATTTAGAATGAAACGGTAGCTGGACACAGTCATACATACCTACAATCCCAGTGGCTTGAGAGGCTGAGGCAGGAAGATCTCAAGTTCAAAGCCTCCTTCAGCAATGGTGAGACCCTGTCTCTAAATAAAAATAGGGCTGGGGATGTGGCTCAATGGTTGAGTGCCCCTGAGTTCAAGCCCCAGTAATTAAAAAAAAAATGAAAGAAGAGACACCATTCAAAAAGTAAGGAAAATACAAGGTCAATAATGCTGATAAATAAAATATATTAACATGATGTGGATCCTGGGTTAAGGTATCCTATCTGTATTATTGCTTGTATATTCAACTAACATTTTTCTTTTTTATTTTTTTTCCTAATACCTAGCATAAAAAAGATGAAATTAATTTGTTTCTTGAAAGAAACACACTAACAAAATTCATTCCAGGATGAAGAGATTTTGTGAAAAGCCCTACGTGTGAAGAAATAAAATTAATAGTTTCTTACATGAAAAATAAAATTAATAATGTCTTACATGCAGAAATAATAGCTTATTATGTCCCCCCAAAAAATTCTTCAGGCCTGGAAGACTTTGCTGGTCATTGAGTCTGGGCTCAAAATCTCTGCATGATGTTGTTAGTATACCTCTAGGGACAGCAGCCCTAAGGAAGACCTCAGGACACATTCAGGGATAGGTCACAGGGTGCACCCAGGATCCCAACCATCACCCCAGGACTATGGCAATAAAGGCCCCTGTCCCAGTCCTCATATTCACCAACTCTGTAAAAGGATGCATGGGCACATGGGCACTTCTGTCATTTGTGACTTGGTGCTGACATAGCAGAACCCATGATCCTCCATGTCTGCCCTTGGGAGTGGCACTTTCCAATCTTTTAGAGAAACACTGAACATCTCCTTTCCTCCTATGTTCTCTAAACAATCGCAGACTATCAGTAAGTGGTGTCAAGGTTTGCATGTGTTCAACTGACTCTGCTTCTGAGGGCAGGGAGGATTTCAGATATAGAAGCACTTAGCAAACGGAAAAGACAAATTAATCAACTTCTTAAATCTTTCCTCTCAGAAAAGATTCTTTCATAACAAAGTATCCCTTCCTAGTGGTGTCAAGTGTCCATATTCTTGCTTTCCTGGTATTTCAGATTCATGATTGCACATGGCACCTAGAGAACATTGGCAATATACAGTTTATATTACTCTTGTGTAGTTCATCTATCTTTATATTTATAGACACTTAAGTCTAGATATAACATGAACAAAGCATAATCTAGTTAAAGTTATAAATAGACACTGAGAACTGGACTTGCAAATAATTTTGTTTTGATGAAAGTATTTAGTGAGATTTAATTGATTTTACCTAAAATAATTTCAGATTCCTTTATATGATTTTATACTAAAAGTTCTATTATCATTATAATTTTATTTTGCACTTCAGCTTTTATGTATCCTTTTGAAAATTTTGGAACATGACTTTTCTGAAAACAAAGTTTTAATTTACATGTTTAATGAACATATAATCAAAATAGGTTCACTTGGAATTCATTTGCATTTTAGTTCTTAATCATTCAGGTTTATAAGAAGGAGTTCAAATTAAAAACAGAAATGCAAAGGTAGGATTCAGGGGGAAAAAGTTGAAAGCATGTGGAAATAGATAATGTTCAGAGTGCATGTATGAATATGTAATAATGAATTCCACCATTATGTACAACTGTAATGCACCAAAAATAAAAAAATATGGAAAAGAGAAAATATTCGAAGAGACAGCCTCCTAAGTTTATAAAAACTGGAAACAAAAGTGAGATTTACACTGATATGACTTACAAAATTTGTAAATAAGGCATCAAAATTTTTATTAGATGTGGACTTAATTACTGGCCAAAAAATGACAATGAGTGAAATTATTTTTGTTAAATACATAACTTGAACAAGTGAAATGAAATCCCTGAAATTTTACGTAAGGGTAGATATTATAAGAGAGAGTAAAAATGGCTGCATAAGTCTAGATCTTTATATAATAAAAATGAAATACAACTTAAATTTTCTGTAGTCACGTTTAAACTTTGTAATATTTTGTTTTAATCCCCATAATGCTTTTTCTTTCTTTTTTTAAAAAGGTTGAACCCAGGGCCTCAAGAATGCTAAGCACATGTTCTACCATTGAGCTATATTCCCAGCACTTCAAATATACATCTTATGAATTTTATTAACATTTTCATTTTCTATTTCTCAGTTGAGCAGTCTCTTTAAATGTAAATTAATTAAAAAGAGACAAAGCTCTACAATGATACAATTTGTTCATAGTATTAATAAAACACAAATTATGAGAAAATCCTGATTTTATCAATATCAAGTAGTGATTTTTCTATGAAATAAATACAAGAAAAATCAAGTGTATGGAATAATCATATAATAATTTATGAATTATCAAATGTCTCCCTGTTACTGCTCACCCAAACATCAGCAGCCCAATCAACAAAGCACCCAAACTTGTACATCAATAATAGAATTCTATTTTCTTGAAATATTATTCTTTCAGTCATGAAAAAGGCATGTTTCAAATGTGTTTAAATTTTTATTAAGATTTTTTTTCAAGATAGGAGGATAAAACTTAATCTATTAATGGTTTGATAGCTTAATTTTTATGTTCTAATGTTTGGTGGCCTATGGGCCTCCTTTACCCTCTCTCATAGATAATCCAATAGTTAGTAATGGACTATATAATACCATTCATCAAAGCACTAATGGACTCATTAACACAACCAGGGAATTCTGTAGACCTACCTGATATACCCATCCTTCAAACTTCACTGGGTCAGGGCCTATAAATCCAGCAACTCCAGAGACTGAGGTAGGAGGATCATGAGATGGAGGCCAGCCTTAGCAACTTAGCCAGGACTTAACGTAAGACCCCACTGCAAAAAAAAAAAAACAAGTAAGACCCCACTGCAAAATAAAAATAAATAATAAATAAAGGGCTGGGGATACAGCTCACTGTTAAAATGCCTAGGTTCAACTCTCAGGACTAAAAAAGAAAAAAAAAAACTTTACTGGGATTATTTGCAAAGGAACAATACAAAAAAAATTAACATTAGGAGATTCATCTAGGGTAAAAGAAATCAGAAAAGAAGGACACAGTGAAGTAAGATGATCTCTAATTATCAGCCTTTGTCATAATCACCTTTATTAAACATTGAATGGAGTGGACAGTACTAGTTAAATCTGGTCTGGCCAAATTACTTTAGGCTCTATGCAAATCCAGAATGATGATCATAAGTTGCTTATTCACTTTTGTTATTTTCCCTGAAACAAGTTCTGGTGTTTGGCAGCAATTGTAACAAAACTAGTTATGACTTAGTGGTATCATCTTCTTATTGAAAAAATACCCAAACCTCATCCTATTTGTAGTAGGATAGAACCAGAGACTCTGCATCTTATAGAATAAAAAGTAGCCCCTAATCTTCATCATGTGGGATTAGGCCCCAACTTCTTTAATAAGACTCCTATAGCCCAACAATTAAAACCAAGAATCAATAAATGGGATGGAATCAAACTAAAAAGTTTCTTCGAAGCAAAAGAAACAATCTGTGAGGTGAACAGAGAGCCTACATCCATCCTGGGAGCAAATTTTTACCCCTCACACAGCAGATAGAGCAGTAATATCTAGGATATATAAAGAACTCAAAAAGCTAAGCACCAAATAAATAAATAAATAAACAAACAAACAAACAAATGGGCCAATGACCTAAACAGACACTTCTCAGAAGAGGATATACAATCAATCAACAAATATATGAAAAAATTCTCATCACCTCTAGCAATTAGAGAAATGCAAATCAAAACTACTCTAAGATATCATCTCACTCCAGTCAGAATGGCAGCTATTATGAAGACAGACAACAATAAGTGTTGTCAAGGATGTGGGGGAAAAGTACACTCATACATTGCTGGTGGGACTGCAAATTGGTGCAGCCAATATGGAAAGCAGTATGGAGATTCCTTGGAAATCTGGGAATGGAACCACCATTTGACCCAGCTATCCCTCTCCTCGGACTATACCCAAAAGACTTAAAAATAGCATACTACAGGGACACAGCCACATCAATGTTTATAGCAGCACGATTCACAATAGCTAAACTGTGGAGCTAACCTAGAGGCCCTTCAGTGGATGAATGGATAAAAAAAAAATGTGGCATATACACAATGGAATTTTACTCAGCAATAAAAGAGAAAATCATGGCATTTGCAGGTAAATGGATGACATTGGAGAAGATAATGCTAAATGAAGTTAGCCAATCACAAAAAAAAAAAAATGCTGAATGTTTTCTCTGATATAAGGAGGCTGACTCAGTGGTGTAGGGAGGGAGAGCATGAGAGGAATAGATGAATTCTAGATAGGGAAGAGGGATGGGAGGGAAAGGGAGGTGGCAGAGGGTAGCAAGGATGGTAGAATATGATAGACTTCATTATCCAAAGTACATGATTGAAGATACAAATTGGGTGTCAAATACTTTATATACAAACAGAGATATGAAAAATTGTGGTATATATGTGTAATAAGAATTGTAATGCATTTCGCTGTTATTTATTTATTTACTTTATATCAATAAAAAAAAGAATATTTCTTTAGTACAGGTAATGGGGAAAAATTGTAGTTGTCATTAATGATAGCAAAAATTACATTTATAAAGCATTTCTTTAAAGCTCTAAATAACCAGTGTTAACACAACCTTGTCAATTTTCTTCTCATTTGTTATTTTCTCCTTCTTCCTCCCCTCCTCTTTATTTCTTTTTGTGTGTTCCTGATAGGTGTTTAGACATGCTGTCATTTTGACTAATGCGTCTCATTAAAAATATTTAAAATAGTTTTTACATTTTTAAATCTATTAAGCATCAAAAATGTGTGGTCTCTCTGACACAATCATTCCTGTTTAGATTTATGATATTTTAGGAAAGAAGATACTTTTGGTTTTGACATTTGAAAATGTTTTTTACTGGTAGACAATTAAAACATGTGTAATCATATTCATTAGGATTTTTATTCTTCCATGAAAAAAAATGTCAGCAAGGAAATGCAAATAGCAACAACAGTTAAAAGCACTCGCTTGGGTCAAACAGACCTATGTTGTCTGAGCACTCCTTTCAGCAGCTGTGTGACCTAAGACATCCGGCTTAACCAGCCTAAGCATGAATTTCTTCATAGTTTAAGTGGAGGTAACCATGGTTGCTTTCTATAGAGATGCAAAAATTAAACAAAACCAAAAACCCACATAGAGGACTTGGGGCTGTGTAAGGCACCCACAGAAGCTTATCAACATTGTTTTTGATCCCATGGTTTTCATTATTGTTATTTATTAATTTTAACTTCTTGTGACTTTCTTTCATCAAAAAGTAATAAAACCCCACAATAGAAAGGTAGGTTGTAGAGTGCACAAAATAAAGACTTCTTTCTTTGTTTCTACTTTCTTTCTCCTCTCCATTAATAAGTGTCTTACTCCAAATTATTTTGTAAAAATATAAATGTATAATTAATACATATATATGTGTGTGTGTTACACATGTGTCTGTGTGTATGTGTTTAAATATTTGAGTGTATTGATTTATATGTTTCAGAAACTTTACACAGAGATTAGACCTTGCCCCTGCCTTATATTTTTGTCACTTAACAATTCATCTTAAATATCTTTATTCAAACATTTGCATCACTTTCATTCTTTACTGTAAACACAATATTGTACTGTGACATATTTGACTGTACAGGTATAATTTATATCATACTTATCTTTTTTGCTTTTTATTTTTATAATTATGACTAAGGAAAATTATATTTAAATTCAATATATATCAAATTTACATGTAAATTTCTATATATACAAATATAGATACTGAAATATATATGTGTTATATTGGAATATATATGTGTGTATACACACATATAAATTTCAGTATTTGTGTTGTTTTAAGCCACTAAGTTCATTCATAAAAATTTGCTGAAACAACAATAGGAAACTAAAGCACCATCCCTGTATCTCAGGTGGGGATTCAGCTATGCCCTCTATGGGAATGCGTGAGAGACTAGATTCAGAAAACCAAAAATTCCTTAGTGCCCAAGGCAGTTGAAATTGAGCTGGCCACGTTAACAACACTGATGAGCCTTGGGCAAGCTAAGGGAATAAGCCAGGTGTAGGAAGACCAATGCTGCATGAAGATAAACTGAATCTAAGATAGTGATACTAGAAACAAAGTAGAATGATTGCTGCCAGGGGCTGAGAGGGAGGGTTAAAAGGTTTATTTGCAAAATAAATAAGTTCTGGAAATCAACATGGCCTTTGATAGACAATACTGTATCAAATCCTTAAAATTTTGCCAGAAGGGTAACTCTTATGTAAAGTGTTCTTATTGGAAAAAGAACAATAAACAAAAGACCAAAGGGAGTGGGAGGAGCTTTTGAAGAGGAACGATAAGTATTTGGTAGGAATAGTGATGACAGTTTTATGGGTGTGTCCTTATTTCCAAACATGTCAAATTGATTACATTAAATTTCTACAGTTTTTATATGTACAAAGAGTTGTTTGTTGTTATTGTTGTTGTTAAGTTGAGCTGGCCACTCTACATATTCTGTGTTCCCACTATCGAGATCCCTAAGTATCTTTATGAAACCCCACAGTATCCTAAGAAGCAGATTGAAAACTAATCTTTTAGTAAATTAAACAAGCTTTCCCCTCCTGTTTGAGCATATAAATTTAATGTATTTTTAAATGGATTTTCACTTAAATTGTGTTAGCTTTTCATCACTATAACAAAAACCTGAGAAACCCAAAAGATCTATTTTGGTTCATGGTCAGCTGGCTTCATTACATTGGACCTGAGGTTAGGCAAACCACTGTGGCAGAAGGGCAGAACAGAGAAAAGCTGCTCACCTTATGGTGGTTGAGAAGCAGAGAGAGGACAGGGCCAGGAAGAAGTTATAGTCCCCAAGGGCACAGCCCCAAGGATCCATTTTCTTCAACTAGGTCCTGCCTCCTACAGTTTCTACTCCCTCCTAATAGTCCATTCATATTATTAATCTCTCATGATCCAAACGCTTCTCCACATCCTCACCTCTGAACAATGCTGCACTGGGTACCAAGCCTTCAACATATGCCTCTGGAGGACACTTTACATCCAGACCATGAGTACTTATTGGTACCCATTATGGGGAGCCACTGTATGAACAGGAGACACAGGAATAAACAAGAGACTTCTTCCTGCCTTCATAGGCTATGGTGTAGTAAGGAATGCAGCCAATTCCAGTGTAATGCGACAAACGCTTTGAGATGGAAACATTAGGGAGCTTCATGGGTGCACAGAAGGCTACTGTCCATGGTCTGACATGAGGAGGAGAACATAGAAATCTTCCCAAGGAAGGAAGAAAGGACATTTCAAGCTGAGAACAAGTGGAGGTACCCAGGCCAAGGATGAGCCAAGGTAGATAGAGGAAGTGATAGGGTAAGGTAGGAGAGAGGGAGTGTGAGAATCAGTCCCGTAAAATGAGAACAGCATTTCCAAAGACTTAGAAGTGAGAGAGTAGGTAGATTTGGGAAATAGGAAGGAGTTCTGTATAGCTGAAACACAGAATGCCATGGGGAAATAAAAGGCAATGAGGCTGAAGTTCTTGAAGGGCCTTGCTGCTCCTATGCATTTACTTCCCCTTCATTCTCTTACCAGGTAGAGTCATCCCTGCAGATCTGGTTGGGGCCCATTTGCATTTAGAGGAGTTAAGGTGGCCAGAATGTGGGGAACAGAAGAGGCGGAGCAACACTGGGGCTGGAAGGACAGTTGGGATGTTTTTGCAGAGGGTCAAGCTAGTGCTCTGATGGTAGTGGACCTAGATCTGCAGGATAGACCTGACAAGATGTTAAGGTCACATGCTTGGCAGGACCTAGGGATAAAAACCAGAATCCAGAAGGACACTCAGATTCTTGGCTTGACGAGGAACCCAGTGAACTTCCATCCCACAAGGCCGAGTCTGAGGATTTGCTGGCTATTCTCAGAGAGAATAAGTAGATAGGAGCCCTAACAGATCAAGAGTCCTAGGAAGGAACTTGGGACAGATTTGTGAAATATTAGCTTACACTAAGTATTAAGGAGAGTAAACAAAATGCCCCAGGTGGAGGGTACAGGGCAGAAAAAGGATGAAGGCAGCACCCTGAGATTCAAAAAGGAATAAAGGGAGAGAGGCATGCAGGGAAGGAATGGTCAGCAGGGCCAGTTGAGATGCTATGGGTGGTTAAATAGAATAATCATGAAAAATGTCTCTTGAATGTAGAATTGAAGGAGATCTTGGTGTTTGCTGGAATGCCTTCAGTAGCGTTGTTACTGTCTAGGGGTGCTGGGTTCATTATTTTTGTTCAGCAAAGAAGTAAAGAATATGACATAGCAAGCAAGAAGTACATCTATTGCAGAAGCAACAGAGATACAGAGACAGACTTCTTCAAAGAGAAGGGGCCCCAGAACTGGGAATCTGGTGGGGGAGTTTTGGGCCTATTCTTTTGATGGTCTCTGGAATGTCTTCCTTTCCTTATCTCCTCCCCTGTCCATGAGCTACTCACTCTTATTGATTGGTGCCCCCTCTGTCCATGCATCTGTTTTAGTTTTTCTAATGGATCCCCCACTTAGGAGCATGGGTATGGAAGTATCTGTCTGATTGGGTTCCCTGCTTGTGTCCACAAGCACTTTCATCAAGCAGGAAGTTGACCTCATCAGAAGACCCTTTCTATGCTACTTTGTTCTGGGCCTGCCTCCAACCTCCTCACTCTCCATCCTTCCCTGACTGCCTAGGCCTTTCTCTAACTCCCTCAGCATGATGGGAGCTGAAGTGTGGCCATAATAAGTTGAAAATGGACTGGGAAAAGAGAATGGCAAAAAGTCATGTGATTTACAGCACAGTGGAAGGACTAAGTTCAGATGAGAGACAGGAAAGTTGCTCCTTTGTAGGACAAGGAAAGGAAAAGGATGATGCTTTTATATCTACATAAAGAGAATGATCTTCTGATATCTAAATTGTGTGTAAGGGCGATTTGGATTCTTGAGTTGTCTCATATAATAAAAGCAGGACCACTGGGAAACTGCAGGAAGACTAATTTGGCTCTATCTATCTCAGGAGGAACTTGTTAATGATTATAGATGCTCATAATAAAATGCTTGTGTTAGTGAACAACAAGTCCCCTGTCACTGAGATGATTGAAACAGAGGCAACAGTTACTTCAAGGTAAAGAATAAAATGGTGGATGGGGAACAGAAGATTAACCACATGCCTCTATTGTCCCCTCATGGACTTGACTTTCAACTCTGCAAACTACAGCAAGTGTATTATGTGCCAAATCTCACACCTCAATTCCTTCCTGCTGTAACACTGCCCAGGTGCTCGTGGTAAAAATTTCGTCCTGTAGAATCAGCCTCTAGATCAGGACCAGACCCAGATAAGCAGACCTAGGAAATGCATCACCTGCAGAATGAGGACTGGAAGTAGTCTTCTGACCTGTGCTGGCTTCAAGGGAGCCTGAGTTGAGCTCACAGGTCCCCGAATGCCTACAACCCTGCAGTGTTTCCTCCTAATCACAAATACCCATTGCGCTTATAATGAACTGGGCATCTTCTCATTTATTACTGAACACCTGCTACGTTCCAGACCTGTGCTAGGTGACGACTAGAGGATGATGAATGTCCATTCCACATAGATACAGAGTCAGGACTGAAAACAGCTCACTTTTGCATTTCCTGCACCTAATACAGTATTTTCTATTTATATTTTCATTATGTTCTAATATTTATTTGGTGACTGACCAAGACACTCCATTTAAGTTGCTTGACTCTGGTATACAAGACAAGCATATGGACTGACAGCTTCAGTGTGATGTGACAGGGACATTTGTAGGAAATCTCCCAGGAAGCACAGAAGAGGGACGTCTTCCTTAACCTGGAGTTACAGTTTGTATTTTGGTTTGGACACATTGAAGTCCAGCCTAAACCTGCATCTGCTTGCCCACCTGGCAATCTTTGCCATTTGTCTCTACCTGTAAAGCTGAACCATGTTGCTCTGCCCGAGAGCTGGTTGGGACCCTTCAGCAATCAAGGTTCTGCCACCGTCAGACCATGAGTGGATACTGTTTCTGACCAGAGATGGCATTTACTCCTACCAGGACAGAGTTCTTAGAGAGGCGAAAGTCAGTACCAAATACACCTCATTAGCCATTCCATCTTGGATAGCTGGACAAGCTCCTAGAGGGCAAGGAACACTGCCAAGGTAGTGCCTGTAGCACTAGCCACACTACTGCCCTTCACTGGCTGCCTCAGGTCCCAGTGTGACTCACAGGGTGTTCAAGAAAGTTCTCTAGGAATTAGCAACCAAACACAGGCCCACCTCATTCCCTTCTCCAGGATGTATTACCACAATACAGAAATGTCCTCACATACAGAGAAGGGGGCATAGTGAAAAGAGGAGTCTGAGTCCAGGTAGTCTCTACTTCTTTTTTATAACTTTGGGCAAGTCAATTAAATTCTTAGACTCTCTGTCTCTCCTTTTCATTTTTTTGGTTAAAACTTTTCCCTATTTTGACATATTGGACTTACACAAATATTGTAAGGATAGTACAAAAATTTCCCAGGTACCATTCATCCAGATTCCCCAAATGTCAACAGTTTCTAGAGTCATCTTATCCTTTTCTCAGTGTCCATCTGTGTGATGCACATGTACACACCACATATATAAAAATATTTTATTTAGATTTTGGTACTAGAAATTAAGCCTAGAGAGCCTAACCACCAAGCTATATCCCAGCCCTTTTTATTTTTTATTTTGAAATAGGGTTTCACTAAGTTGCTTAGAGCCCCACTAAGTTGCTGAGGTTGGTCTGGAACTTTTGATCCTCCTTCCTCAGTCTCCTGAGTCGCTGGGATTACAGCACACACCACCAAATCTAGCTTATATCAGTTTTTCTAATGCATCATGTAAGAAGGATGATGCTGACACATTTCCTTTTTCTCTAAATACTTAATGTATATTTTCTAAAAGTTCTTTAACTACCACAGTATAATTTTCAAAAACAGGAAATTGTCATTGAAACAATACTATAATCTATAGACTTTAGTGAGATTTTTGTCAATTGCTTTAAAAATGCCCTTTCTATTAAAAGAAAATCCCATATCCTACATTTCAATCATCATTTTTTTAAAGTCTCTAATTTGGAAAAATAATCTGAGGATCTGAATTTATGATCTTGGCATTTTTGTAAAATATAGCACAGTTGTTTTGTAGTGTCCCTAAACTGGGTTAGTCAGATTGACTCTTCAGATTGTTCACTTGGGGCAAGAATCGCAGGGGTGATGCTGAATTTTCAGTGCATCACACAGGAGGTACGAAGTGTCAATTAGTTCCTTTCCTTGCAATATTAACTTTGACTTTATCTATGGTGGTATTTTCCAGCTTCCACTAAGGTAATAATATTTTACCCTTGTATTTAAAAGCAGGTTTTATGGGGATTTCCATTACTACTTAAACTAGATCAATTATGATAATGGCTAGCACATGTTGATTTTTAAAATTCCATGTTTTTTTTTTTTTTCTGGACTTGTGGTTGACATTTTCATGAAAGGAAGAGTTTACCTTTTCCCTTGATTTGTTTGTTTGTGGACTAATGATATTTTATCAAAAGTACCTAATCTTTTTTTAAATTTTTTTTTATTAACTACACATGACATTACAATGATCTTGGCAATTCATACATTTGAATCAATTGGGGTATAATTTCTCATTTTCCTGATTGTACAGTTTGCAGAATCACACTGGTCATAGAGTCACCTATATACATACAGCAATCATAATGTCTGTTCTATTCTGCTGCCCTTCCTATCCCCCTTCCCCTCCCCTCCCCTCCCATCATTTCTCTCTATCCAATCTAATGTGACACACTTTTTTTTTCTTTTTCTTCTCACAACATCATACACGTATTCTGTATAATGATGAGGGTCTCCTTCCATCTTCTGTGCAACTCCCCTTCTCCCTCCTTTTCCCTCCCACCTCTCTTCCCTATTTAGTGGTAATCTTCTTCTCATGCTCTTCCTCCCTATCCCATTTTGAGTCACCCCCCTTATATCAGAGAAGACATTCGGCATTTGTTTTTTAGGGATTGGCTAACTTCACTTAAAATAATCTGCTCTAATGCCATCCATTTCCCTGCAAATGCCATGAAAGTACATAATCTTATTCTGACATGGTGGTGCATGCCTGTAATCCCAGCTACTGTGGAGGCTGAGGCAGGAGGATCAAAAGTTTAAGAACAGCTTGGGCAATTTAGGAAGATCCTGTGCAAAAAGAAACAAAGGGAGGAGCCTGGAGCTGCAGGGTTGGAGGTGTGGCTTAATGGTAGTTCTCTTGCTGACTCTGCATGAGGCTCTAGGTTTGATCCCCAGTATCTCTCTCTCTCTCTCTCTCTCTCTGTGTGTGTGTGTGTGTGTCTCATGCACACGCACGCTCCTACACATACACACAGTTTTTAATCCTTTATTTTGATAAATTGTACCAGGGTTTGCTAGTGGAGTCCCTTTAGACTGGTTCCTGTGGCTTTGTGTTGTGTCCCACTATCTTTCTATTGCTTATGTACTTTCAGGTGCCACAAAATATCCCAGGTTCATCTTGTTCTTTTCCTAACCCAGCCTTGTTGGTCAGCCATTTCTCCAAAGACAACTGACTCCCTTTAAGGCTGAAGAGTATGTAGAAAATATGATCTGGAACTAAGTGTGCCACTGATACTGGGCTTTCATTGCTTGTAGTTCTCAGAAGACTGAACTGGGGGTAGGAATGGAGAAAGAAACACACACACCCATCACATATTCATACATATGCAGTTATATGCATACTCACACACACACACAGACTCACACATACCTATATCCATTTAAATCTACTTCTCTATTTACCTATGAGTTCCTACCAATATCTCCAATTTGTGTTTACTTTTCCATATTTATTACTATCTTCAGTAATAGTGAGAAATCTGGCTACTATGACCAGTAAAACATGTATTTGTTCAATCTTGGAATATGTAAAAGGTAGTTTCAGGATTATTAACCTATATTCCTGGAGGAGAAAAACAAAATAGATACTACTTAAAGTTCAGTATTTATTTAGAGATATTTTTGACCTTTAACATGAAAGAAAATGATACAGATATTATGTTGCAAAGTGGCTTGAGTTAATTTTTGGACCACCCCAGAGTGTGATCATGTTAATTATTTGATTTATGTAGTTCAGTTCATTCTTTTTGTTTGTATCCACAATGCCTGTTCACTGTTGGTAGCAATAAAAACAGTAGCCAAACTTGCTTTGTTTCTCTTCTCTTTTCATTGAGAATGCTGGATTTAAGATGAAAAAAATATATATGTTGTCATGTTTAAAAAGTATTTATCAATTCCTATTTTCTTGAGTGTTATTTTCAGAAAGGGTATTGATTTTCTAAAGAGCCTTTGTTCAGCATCCATGAAGATAATCTCATTGAAAATTCTAATGTGGCATCTTATATTAATGAATGTTCCATTTTTGAAATAACCTTGCATTGCTGATAAATCCTACTTGGTCATGCTATATTTTTTTTAAATGTGGAGTTAGATTTCTTTTGCTAATATTTAGATCTTTTCCATTAATATTCATAAGTTACATTCTTCAATCCAAATTAGCTAAAAAGTAGTTTCAGAATTATTAACCATTTTTTTTCTTTTTGAAATTTTTTTCTTTTTATACTATGTCAGGGTTAAGTGTTCATGTTATACTTGCTTTATAAAATGAGGATGTTTCTCTTCATTTGCACTGCTTTGTGACATGTTGCATTGAGACTGTCTGGTCTCTGAAGGTTTGATAGTAATTTTCAGAGTCTCTAGCATAAAATGGGAACAATTACAATTGTTTCCTCTAGGGAGATGATGGATCAATTGAGTTGATGGACTTGGAAGTGCTTTCTAAACAGCACATCACTAGTCACATGTTAAGAATTATCATTGAGTTAGGAAAAATGTATAGTGCAGAATGTAAAATGAAATCTACCTCAGTTAGGAAAGAGATGGTACCTGGGAAGATTTAATAGACATTTTTAGTTCTGTTTTGAACGAAGAGTAGGATTTTACCTAACCAAGAAGTGAATATTCAAGTAATGCAAAGAAAATCAGTAAGTACATGGAAGATTTAAATTGCAAAATATACCATACTCATTTAAAGATGCACAGTTTACAATTTGCCATTTATTAGTCTCTTTGATTCTTTGAGGAAGGTAGAATAAGTGTTGTTCCCATCTTAAGATAGAGAAGGCAAGGATTTCACAAGAAATTGACAGAGCCTAGCACAAGTCCTGGCAGAGGTGCTGGATAAATGTCTGATGATAAAAACCCACAATAGAATTTTGTTTCTCTTGTACTTCCACTGTTCCTCCATTACTTTTGTGCATGAGATAACTTCAACTTATCGACTTACAACTTATTAAACTTATTACCAATGTATAGTGTTTCTCATAATGCTGTATAGCTTTTTCATTATTTTATGCAGCTCCTTTTGGTAGTGGAGTAGACATTTGCCATTAAAATTGAGTCTTTGGATTGTTATTATAGAAACCCAGTTTTCATTCTGGTATTCTGCTTCCTTCTGGGAGCTCACAGGTTAACTGGGAAGCTGACAGTCTTTCACCCTCCCACTCTCCAGGCAGGGGTGAATATTAAGAGCTGCCTTGAGCCAATTAGCACTTCTCGCTGCCCTGGCAACAGTGACTGGCTCAGGATCCAGTGTGAACCAAGTAAGATGGGAAACTTCTGGAAAGAATCATCCTTGCTCTTCCTCACTGGTTCTAAAAAGGAATATGAGCAACCAAATAGAAAATGCAAGAGGCAAAACTTACCAAAATGGAGCCCTTCCAAGGAAGCAGATTGCAAAATAGACAAAAATGAACCAAATCTTGAGCCACCATTTTAAGCCTTGCCTAAAACCAACTTTCATCTGAGTTTTCAAACAAATAAGTCAATAAATGCCTTTATTCCTAAAGTCAGCTTCTGCCACTTTCAACCAAAGGTCCTAACTTATAAAAGGTAGGCAATGCTGTTCAATCTGAGGACCTACTGATAGAAAGGAAGCAGGCAAAAATCATTTATTAAGATTTTATGGGTAATATAAACATAGTATGGTGTATTTATTCATTCAATGTATACAGTGAGCATCCCCAATACCATTGGTACATAGTTTTTACCATAAACATTTTGCAATTGATTTATTATTATATTGATTTTAGATTTATTTTCTTATCAGATTTCTACACATGATTATTTATTCATTTATTAACTCAATTGAACAAGTATTTTTGAATACTACCACATGCTAGCCTTATATTTCTCAGTCTATTTCCCTCATGACCTGCAGAACTCATCTGTAGAAAAAACATTGGTTAATAAAGTGAATTCTCATGGCCAGTCTGAATGATAAAGGCAAAACTGCACCACTTACCCAATCCTTTTTACTACAAATTAGGACCCCAAAAAATAAAAACAATCATATTAAGTTAAATTTTCATATAATTTTGGGGACATAGTGGGGACTGAACCCCAGGAGTGCTTTTACCACTGAGTCACATCCCAGTTCTATTTTAATTTTAAAACAAGTTCTTGCTAAGTTGCTAAGGCTGTCCTCAGACTTGCAGTCCTCTTGCCTCAAACTTCCAAATCACTGGGATTACAAGTGTGCACCAATGTGCCTGGCTACATTTTCATATAATTATCAACTCAGAGTGTTTGAATTTTATGTGATAAGAAACACAGCTCTGTATTTAAACATTTTAGCTCCTTATCATACAAATATGTCCTGCAAAAATTGGAGTGTGTTTAAACCTGACTTTAAAAGACATTAGTTCACACAATATTTGTCTTCATGGAACAAACAAATGATGCAATGATGATGAACTGCAGAAAATTAAATTCACCTTTGTTCATTAAAAAAAAAAATGGGGAGGGGGGGTTAACCAGGAATTGAACTCAGGGGTACTCGGTCACTGATCCATATTTCCAGCCCTATTTTGTATTTTATTTAGAGACAAGGTCTCACTGAGTTGCTTAGTGCCTCACTTTTGCTGAGACTGGCTTTGAACCCGCAATGTCCTGCCTCAGCCACCCGAGCTGCTGGAATTATAGGCATGTGCCACACACCTGGCTTCATTTTTGAATTTTTAAAAATTTATTGTTTTTAGACATATGTCAGTAGACTGGTTTTTGACATATTATACATACATAGAGTATAACTTCCCATTTTTGTGGTAGCACATGATGTGGAGTTCCACTGACATGTATTCATATATGAACATAGGAAAGTTATATCTGATTCATTCTACTGTCTTTCCTATTTCCATCTCCATTCCATTCATTCCCGTTTGGCTAATCCAGTGAATTTCTATTCTTCCTTGGCTCCTTTATTGTGTGTTAGCATCCACATATTAGAATATTTTGCCTTTGGTGTTTTTCACCTATGTTTATTTTAAACTGTTTATATATGATTATATTTGAAGAACAATATTTTGAAGCTACATTTGGAACTGAAATTCCTAAAGATTGAAAAATTCAGTTAGTTATGACTTTAGTAACTCTTCAAATTATGAGAACTACCTGCATATTGTCTTTTTATTATAATAGTTTGATCAGTCATTAATTTTAGGTACAATGGTCCTTAGAGCTTGGTATGCCTATAATCTTAGCTACTCAGGAAATTGAGACAGGAGGATGGCAAGTTCAAGCCCAGTTTGGGCAACTTAGTGAAACCCTGTTTCAAAATAAAAAATAAAAATGTCTGAGGTTGTAACTCCATGATAAAGGACAGCTGGTTCAATCCCAATACTGCCCCACCCCCTCAAAATGTTCATTACTATAGAGGCCTAGTTTCATCTGCTCAATTGCCAAATATATATTTCCATTTGAAAATTCTATCTTCAGTTCAAAGTCAACATCTCTAATACTTGAATTAATCTGCCTTTCTCTGTTGCATTCCCAACCTCTCAGTGCAACTTGACCACACCAAGTAAAATGCAGAACTACACATTGATTTTATTTTATTTAGTCTTTATTTTATTTAGTCTTTATTTTATTCAAACTCATTTGGTAAAAAGTAATATTTTATACCCATTTAAAATTAAGATCTTTTATTTCTAAAATGTAGTTGAATATTTTTTTCACAGGTTTATTGGCCTTCTGCATTATGGTTTGGATCTGAAATTTCCTCTAAAAGCTCATGTGATTTAAACTTAGTCCCCATTGCAGCAGTTCTCAGAAGTAGAGTCTTGGGAGAATCACAGCCTCTTGGATGAGAGTCCCCTGTGTTTTTCCTTTGGTAGCAAAGCAATAAAATGTCTTTTTCCTTTTTCTCAACACCGTGTCCTCATTATTTGATTGGCCTAAGGGACAAGGATTGTGCTTTGGGTAACAAAATCGGCACCCCAGATGGGACCTGAGAGCAGCACCTGCTCCAGCTTTCTTGGGCAGGCCTGGCTCTACAAGGAATTCCACTTCCACGCTGAGATGCAAGGTGGCTGGTGAATTTGTTGAGAGCCAACTGCAAGAGTTAGGGGCTGGGTGAGTTTGCCTTGATTTGAACTGGAGGAGCTATTCCTGTGAGTAAAGGGAGGGATTGAAGGATCCTCCCAGCAGCAGCCAAAGTTCCTTTTGCTTTGAGGAACGCCCACCTTCTCTCCCTGAATGGTAAAGGTTGCTCCATTATAATCCTCTTTTAGAAAAAGGAAACTGAACTCAGGAAAGTTGCAACACCCTTGGCCATCCAGTATGTTCCCTGGTGTGCACACTGAGAGCCTTGATTCCACACATCTGGTTCCTCTTCATGGGAACATCTGGTCCCTTATTGTGGGAACATCAATGGCTCCACTGGTGTGGGAGTCATGGTTAAGCAGGACTTGAAACCTAGAGATATTTACTACCTTATAGTTTGCTCTAAGTTCTCATCTGTCTGTTGGCCTTAGGTTTGGGAATTTCCTCTGATACTCTGCATTTTTGTGTGTATGTGTGTGGTTTTTTTTTTTTTTTTGGGGGGGGGGGTTGTTTTTTGTATCTGTTACTCTTTAAGACATGGGCCATGCTGCATTGATCTGTCGATCTTATTGGTAATCTTTTTTTTTTTTTTTTTTTGGTACCAGGGATTCAACCCAGCACTGTTTCTCAGCTTGGCCCCAGGCAGCCACAGATAATCTTACTGTGGGTCAAGGACATTAGCCCTAAACTGGGGAAAAATCCCATAAAAGCTTCCTGGGCTGTAGAAAAATGGCCAAAGAAAACCTGACCTCTGCCCTTCCTTCCAGCTGTCTTTGCCCATGGTGGGTGGAGGCTGCTGGCCACAAAGTATGTGGCAGTATATTCCAGCACTATCAGTTTATGACCTGGACAGGACTCGTCTCCCCTTTTAAGATCTGACAGGACACCCCATTTGGCCAGGGGATATTCATCACTGGAGCAAAGCAATTTTTTTACTATAACAGTATCCCATTAAACTAAATGCATGGGGAGAATGGTGGAATATATAACAGCACCCAAAAAAGAAAAAGACAGAAACTAAGGCCAACCTGTGTTTTGTAGGCAGCCTCTTCAAAGGGATCATCAAGGAAGCCTAAAGAAAAGAATGAAAAGGGCCTCCTCCATTGCATGTCAATATGCCTGGCGTAGGGAAAACGTCCAAAAGGAGCCTCTAGGTACAATTGACAGTGGGGAACTCACTGAAAGTTGATGGCATTGTGATAATGATGAAGGAGACAGGTCAGGCTCAAAAATAACTTGGGCTCCAACCCCTTGAAAAAATATTGAGAGCTGGGAAGGTAGCACACATCTGTAATCCTAGTGGCTGAAGAGGCTGAGGCAGGAGGATCAAGAGTTCAAAGCTAACCTCAGCAAAAGTGGGGTACTAAGCAACTCAGTGAGACCCTAAATAAAATAAAATACAAAATAGGGCTGGGGATATGGCTCTATGGTTGAGTGCCCCTGAGTTCAATTCCCAGTAACCCCCTCCCACACACACACACAAAAAAAATATTAAGGCTCAGTTTTTGTATAGGCTGGTTTGTCCAACCCTATCCTGAGATAAAATTTGTTGAATAAATTAAATGCACAGATAACATTCATAAGGATTCTTTCAGAATATGAATTTAAGAAAAGGATCTGAAACTAGAAAAGATAAAAGAAAGTTATAGATATGGAAATATACTTTAGTATAAAACATTAGAAAGTAAAAAAAAAATATTTCTGGATAAGAAAGTATTTTATCTGGCAAAGTAATATTATTGTCTAAGTCAAAGATGAAAGAGAAGACAAAACTGAGGATGTGAACAAGTTGTGAATGTCTGAGTCACAGAAGCTTTAAGGAAGGTAAATCTCAAAAAGTTTGTATTATGATTAAATTTGCTATAATTAGCACAGTCAGTCAAAGTTATTTGAACTTTAATGTACTGATATGAAACAAGGTCTGAGACATTGATCTGCTTTCATCTCTCAAGATAATTTTCTTGTATCTGTTAGGTTTTATTACTTAGGGAAACTAAGTCTTAACAGAGTTAGGGTTTGTACCTGTTTTAAAGTATTTTAAATGATTACTTTGTAACTGATTAAACAACTATTATTTTAGATTATAATGATATAGTTGCCACCATAAATATATGTGACTAAATATAAGTATTCAACTGAGAACTATATCTATCTGAGCTTTGTCTAAGTGTTATGTAAAAATCTATAAAATGAAAGTTCATCTAGATTTACTGGTAAGGTAACCTTTATACATTATATCTGACACAGAAGGGCCATACTGTCATTTAAAGACCTATCTTGTATCTGCTTGCTTAACTAAGTTTATTTCTGACATTAACACTGTTTCCTAAATGTATAAGAGATTTAAGTCTCTCCTTAGATTTTGTTAACCCTTGCAGATCTGTGATTATTGTTACCATTAATTACACTTTGGATTCTAAATTTTACTTTAAAAGTTCAACTTAGTTAGATGTAAAGCTTAGGAGAGCATATTACCAAGTTGGTGTTCTCCAAACTAAAATTATCTACAGCAATAGTCTCCTTCAGATTTATATAGAAATAACAACTTTGGTTGGCATTTATTCATGTCATTTGATGTTTTACACCTATATAAAATAATATGTTGTTAATAGTTATATATACAATTTTGTGTTACTCTTCACACTGGAATAGGAATTTAAATGTATTTTTGGAAGGTAATAACAAGAGCCTGATTTTTCTAAAGATGACATTGTAAAACATGAAAGCATTTTGCCATTTTTTCCACAAAAAGAAAGTTAAAAGCTATCTTAGCCTTTGTTTGATTCATGTTTCAGATGTAATATTGTATTGTGTTATTTGTCAAGAGCATTGCCTTACCCGAGATAAGGCTCTGCCCCTCACCTTACTCCATGTTAGAATGGCTCCAAAATAGTCTAGACTTCAGCTCATGTAGAGTTGTTTTCAAAAGACTGTTTTTTGTTGTAAAGAATACTGTGATCTCAAAATAAACAAGGGATATAATGAATAACTAAGTAAAGATTTAAAAGTATAAAAACCAATTTCTTAGTTCATAGCTACTACACAAATTAATTTTTTTCTCTGTTAATTTCATTTGGTATGTTCCTTGTAAACTTTGTAAGTGTTGCCTATTACTGTTTTGCAGAGGTACTGCATCTAATAAAACAAATTGAGTTAATTTGAGATAATATGCCATCACCTATAGGATAAAAATATATAATGCTTTCAGTAGTAATATTAACCTCAATTCAATGAAGAAGGTGATTCTAAAATTATAGATATTGAAGTTATAACCTGTTACTACCACTTTAACACTGGTGAAACTGGCTTGCTGGGTATTTAAAACCAAAAAGTTGGAGACCAAAGTCAAGGAAGTAAAAGGACCAAGGAAAAAGCAGGCAACATTTTGACCCTTGCTCTATAAGGTCAGCCAAGACCCAGAGAATTTCAGGACTCCTCTCTAGGCCTTGCTACTCTGATGAGTTACCCAATTTGCTGATCAGGGAGATCAAGAGGATCCTAGAGAACAGGAAGCCAAACTGTGTAGATTCTGCAAAGAGGAGGATCATTTGAGAGAAGAATATCCCTGATGCTTCCAAGAGAAGCATGTCAGCAAAACCTTGACCCATCCTAGCAGATGGCACCACTATTAAAGGAAAGCTAAAGGGGCCAAGAGGCTTCACACACATCCCCAAGAGTAATCTCTAAGGAATCTTAGCTGACTCTTATGAATAGATAGGAGGCTGCAGATATAGCTCAGTGGTAGAGCAATTGCCTAGCATATGCAAGGCCCTGGGTTCAATCCCAGCACTACAAAAAAAAAATGTAGATAAGAGTAAGGTCAATTTTGAGCAACTTGGTCTTAAACACCTGGAAGGAAAGTATAGCCTAAACAGTCCTACTTTGGACATTTAAAAGGGAAGTTTAATGTAACTTAAGATATACCCTTGTGTCAACCCTACCAAAAGTAAGTAAAGCTGGAGGCTTATAAAGGAAGGATTCTTGTGTGGGAGTGCCTAATAATGATCACAAAGGACTCCAGGCACAAGTTTATCCTGAGTTAATTTGAGCCTGATCTCATAGACCTACAAATCTTCCTAACCTCCTACATTGATAAACTTAATCTGTTTTTCATTGATATAATAAGTTATTGTCTTCATGGTTTTCAAAGACTGGCTGAAATACTAATTTTTTTGTGTGCTAATTGTTGGTAAAAAAAAAAAAAAGTAATGCTTTGCTATCTTGTTTATTACTGTCTTAGATGATCCCTGCCCCGTGTATGTGTTGTCTACTCACTGTCATCTGTCACTGTGGACCTCTGGATTGCTCTGATGCTGAATGTCCTCAACTGTCCATGCCCCACCTGATAGAGAACAACTTTGAGTTACTTCCCCCAAGAACTTTGGGCTACTTCCCTATTTCACCTTCTTTCAGCAGGAAGCAGCTTGGAGATGTTGGCACCCATTTTTCCACAGAAATTGAATGTAGAAATTGGCAGTGGGAAATGTAACAGTGGTCCCCTTGATGCTCTGAATATAGCCCTTGCTTGTCTACGGCCACATCACCCTGAACGCACCCAATCCCATCTGAATATAGCCTTTGTTGCTCTAACGCTACAACTTTTTTTTTTATAAGATATTTATGATTTTTATTAGAGCATTATAGTTATACACAGTAGTTGGGTTCATCTCAACAAATCCATACATGTATGGAATTCGATTTCAGTTCACATTTCTCATCTTTTCTCTCCCCTCCTCCCTTCCCCCATTCTCCTTCTCTACTCTGCTGATATTCATTTTACTCATTTATTTAGTTTTGATTTGTTCTTTCTACTTATACATCAAGGTAAAATCTCCTGGCTGCAACTTATTTTTAAAATGGACATGTTTCTTTCTCTTTCTCTCTCCTTGCTCTTCCCTAATCTCTCCCCTCCCTAATCTCAGGGTGAACAGGATAACTTTTCTCCCCCATTTTAGGCAGATTCGACTGTTCTTGAGTACATGCTTACCATAGGAACAAAATAATCCAGGCTTTGGGGATGGTACCAGAAGATCTCAGAAATTAATATCTCCCAAATTAATAAGTAAATTACAACTCCAACAGAGAGCACATGGGACGTAGCCTTTGAATCACCTCTTTAAAAGCTCCCTGTATCTTCTGATGGACAGAATACCAGACTTTGGGACAGGAGTCCCGTGTATTTCTCCTTTGCTAGCAAACCAATAAATTTTTTTCTTTTACCTAAAAGAGAGAGAGAGGCCTTGGGAAAGTGGTTGGATCATGGGTGCCCTGATCTCATTGGTGGATTAATTCATTAATGGATTCATAACTCACAGGACTATTGAGAGCTGGTGGAAATTTCAGGAGGCAGGGAATAGTTAGAGGAAGTAGGTCACTGTAGGCATGGCTTTGAGGGACATTTTTTTTTTCTCCTCTCTCTCTCTCTCTCTTCCTGGTTGGCATGAGGTAAACAGCTTTGTACCACCATCTACTCCCTGTCATGATGTTTTACCTCACCACAGCCCAGAAACAATATAGCCAGTCAACTATGGATTGAACATTCTGAAGCCATGAGCCAAAATAAATCTTTCCTTCTTTAAGTTTATTTTCTCAGATATTTTGTCACAACAACAACAACAACAAAGGCTAACATACTCTGTATGTATTCTTTATTTCTTTTCTTTTGCTGTACTGGAGGTCAAACCCAGGGCCTTGAACATGCTAGGCAAGCCCTCTACCACTGAGCTATACCCGATATATTAGCCTTATTTGTCTTTTTTTTTTCTGCTTATAGACTTTGTTCATTTGCCTTTTGGATTGTTTATATTTTCATATATATATATCAGTATTTTCTTTTTTCAGGATACTATTCCTTTGTATGTTATATAAATTGCAAATAATTCACATTGTATAGCTGTCTTTTAATTTTGGTTACATCTTTGTTCTTTTTGGCTTCATACCTCCTTCTTGTTATAAAACATTGTCCTTTTTTTTCAAATTTAGACTTTTATTCAATTTGGAACTTTTTTATGACATAAGGAAGAATCCTAATTTATTGTTTTCATAGGAAAGTCATTTATTGAATTATATGTTTTTTCTCTACCAATTTATGTTGCTTCTGTCTAACATTGTTTCAGAACCTAGTTGGGATTTTGCACACTTTATTCTCTTCAATTGATGTATTTATTTGTTTCAGAATGCAATATGACATTGTTTTAATTCTATAGCTTAGGATGGTGGAATGTGACATATATCATTATCCAAGTACATGTATGAAGACACGAATTGGTGTGAACATACTTTATATACAACCAGAGATATGAAAAATTGTGCTCTAAATGTGTAATAAGAATTGTAATGCATTCCACTGTCATTTATTTTTAAAGAATCAATTTAAAAATTTGAAAAATAACAAAATAAATAAGATGGAGGGAACTGTTCTATATTAATCTTCAGTTATATTTACCTTGTGTTGAAAATAATTAAAGATTAAGCTTTTGTTTAAAAAATTCTATAGCTTAACACTAATTTTGGTTTTTGGTAAAGCAATTTCTTTCCTTGTACTTCCTTTCAAAATTATCTGGCTATTCTTGGAATAGCTACTCTTTTATATGAATTCTACCCTTGAATTTCTGAGTCTGGCTAATTTCATTTAGCATGATATTCTCCAGTTCTAACCATTTACCAGAAAATGCCATAATTTTATCTTTCTATGACTGAGTAAAACTCCATTGTGTATATACATCATATTTTCTTAATCCACTCATCTATTAACAAGCCTCTAGCCTGGATACCTAATTTGTCTATTGTAAATTGTGCTGCTATAGATATTGATGTTCCTATATCATTATTCTATGCTGATTTTTGTTCTTTTGAATGAATAGTGAGGAGTGGGATATCTGGGTCATATGGTGATTCCATTCCTAGATTTTTAAGGACTCTCCATATCTCCAGAGTGGTTGTACTGATTTGCAGTCACAACAATAATGTACGAGTGAACCTTTTCTTCTCTTAAGAAAAGTCCATATAGTTCTTTTGCCCACTTATTGACTGGGCTGTTTGTTTTTCTGGTGTTAAGGTTTTTGAGTTCTTTATATATTCTGGATATTAACCCACTGTCAGATGAGCAGCTGGTATTCTGTGGTCTCTCTCTTCATGCTCCTTGTTGTTTCCTTTGCTGTGGAGAAGTTCCATAATTTGATGTCTCTCATGCTCAGTGAAACAAGCCAGACTCAAAAAATCAAGAGTCAAATGTTTTCTCTCAAATGTGGAAGTTAGAGCAAAGAAGAGAAAGAAAGCAATGGGTGAGGGAGGATCAAATATCATAAATACACAGGGAAGAAGTATATTCTTCTCCATTGACAAGAAGAATGAGAGG
Source organism: Marmota monax (assembly GCF_021218885.2). Lineage (NCBI taxonomy): Eukaryota > Metazoa > Chordata > Mammalia > Rodentia > Sciuridae > Marmota > Marmota monax. The sequence continues at coordinate 2,193,599 of NW_026691988.1, forward strand.
GAGGGAGGGAGGATGCAAAAGGAAGAGAAATATGGAATGAATCTAATAAAATCATATTGTACGTATATATCAATGTATCAAAAGGAATTTCACCTTTATGTATACATAGAAGTATCAATCAAAAATGAACAAATAAATGAGCCAAAGGCTGACGACTAGAATTGAGGGAAGAGAACAGGGGGCAGGAGGGGGAGGAATAGGAGGTAAATGGGGATTGAAATAAAATTCCTGGCATTTATGATTTTGTACAAATGAACCCAACTACTATGTATAACTATAATGCTGTAATAAAAATTATAATCGATGTTTCTTAATTTCTATTAAGAAAATCAGTTTTTTTCCTTTAATCTGATATATGGTAATTTACACTGATAGATTGTCAAGTGCTTAACTTTAAAAAAAAAATGGGGGATTGAACTCAGGGGCATTTTACCAGTGAGCTTCATCCCCGTCCTTTTTAAAATTATTTTTAAATTTTGAGACAGGGTCTCATTAAGTTGCTGAGGGCCTATGTGGCTGAGACTGGCCTTGAACCTACTACCTCCTGCCTCATTCTCTGGATTCAATGGGATTACAGATCTGTGTCACCACTCTTGGCTCAAGTGCTGAAATTTTGTAGACATCCCTTTTGTGCTGCTAGATACATAATAATGGATACTGGATACTTTATAAAGAAAAAAAGATTTGTTCAGCTCACAGTTCCAGGATTCAAGAGCACAGCACTGGTATCTACTTGGTTCTGGTAAGAATCTCATATGTGGTAGATGGTATCACACTAAGATGTGTGTGTGTGTGTGTGTGTGTGTGTGAGAGAGAGAGAGAGAGAGAGAGAGAGAGAGAGAGAGAGAGAAGAGAGGCAGTGGGGGGGAGGCAAGTGGAACTGGTGAAAAAAGGATTCTTAGAGGAGGTGTCAAACTCTTTACAACAACCCATTATCTCAGGAACTCATCAAGTAGTGAGACTGCCATTAATCCTTTACTAGGGTGGTACCCGGTAACCTAACCACCTTCCACTAGGCCCAACTTCTGAAAGTTGTGTGGCAAAGCTGGGGACCAAGCTTCTTACACATGAACCTTTTGAGGGACACACACAAACCACATCCAAACCATAGTAACCCTCCTTGCATTCTTGGAATAAACTTTATGGAGATGAGTTAATATCTTTAAAAAGGCACAATTGGGATTAATTTTATAGTACTTATTTTGATATTCAAATATATAAGAGAGATCAATCTGCTATTTTTCTCTTATCATATTTGTGCAGTTTTGGTATTAATGTTATGCAAAACTTAAAAACTAATTGGTTTCTTTTTTCTTTCTCTATTTTCTAATACAGTTGATCTATGAAAGGAATTGTCTGACCTTTGATGGTTTGATACAATTTACAATTCAGGCTGATATGCTTTTTTCACTTTATTTATTTATTTAGCTGTGGATGACAGTAGAATCTATTTTGATATAATTAATTATACAAGCCTTGAATATATGTTATCTAGTTGCAGTTCTATTCTTACGACTATACATGAAGGTGAGATTTCACTGCGTTGTTTTTGTATATGTACATGGGAAAATTATGTCAGATTCATTCCACTGACTTTACTTTGCAGACTGATATTCTTTTATTTTGATTTTTTTATATATTACTTTTAGAAAACAGACTTTTTATTTTTATTACCAAGTTCAGTTTATTTAATAGTTACTGATTTATTTAGGTTTGCTTATTTATCTTCTAATTTGTGTTCTTAAAATTATTCATTTTATCAAGTTCTCAATTTTAATTATATAATTCCTAAAATCCTCTATTCTGTCTGAATTATTTCTGTCTTTTTATTCTTAATACTTCTATTTGTGCTTTCTCTGTTGATCAGCTGTACTTTGTACACAAAGTAGATATTTCTCAAATCTGAAGAGATCAGTTACTTCCAATATCATTTCCCCTTTTATATTTAGGGATTGTAGTCTCATTCAAAATAAATTTACACTAACAACCTATATTTTTCATTTAAGAGTATACTAGTAAGTACCAGGATTTATTTATGATCAAATCCTCAAGTGACTATGGAGAAGTTTGGGTTCAGAAGACTGGGAGAAGGCAAAGTCAGTACCAGATCTTCCTGGAGAATCTCCCTTCTCAAGATGGCCAGCATTTGGAAGGATTACTTTACTATATTAAATAAACTATTTCTTATCTTGGGTTATTTCTTTTTAAATTATTTTTTTAGTTATTAATGGACTTTTCTTTCTTTCTTTCTCTCTCTCTCTCTCTCTCTCTCTCTCTCTCTCTTTCTTTCTTTCTTTCTTCCTATGTGGTGCCTCCCACATTCTAGGTAAGCATCTTACCACTGAGCCACAAACCCAGCCCTTATCTTTGTGTTACTTCTATGAATTTAATCTTTATTACTATTACTTTTCAATTTCTGTATGCTGTGTCAGGTCTGGGTTATGTCATTTATCTGATCTGTCATTGGGTAAAGCCTTTTCATCTGGAAACACATAGGTCTCTGCAGTTCCACAAACTCTTCAGCCTGTGTATCCACATATTTTCTCTCCCTCATTCTTCTTTGTAGACTCTAATTAAATGGGTGTTAGGGTTTCTCAGTATATCATCCATGTCTCCACTTATCTTTCATATTTCCCATCTCTTTTCTTGCAGTAAATTTAGAGTGAATTTCTCAGTTCTTTCTTCACATCATTAATCTATCTCTTCAGTTATATTTAGAATACTGATTATCTTATCTACTTAGCTTTTTTATAGTAAAAATTATATTTAAACTTCCATGAAATACATATATATATTTTCTAAATACAAATATATATATTCCTTTTGTATGATTACCAACGGTTCTCATTGCAGAGATGATATTTTCCTATTTGAAAGAAAATATGAAGTATTTATATATTTGTCTTTAAATTGCTGTCTTATTTTTGACTGTGAGGCTGAAATTCTTCTTCATCTTAAATGTTCTGTCTTCCTTAGAGGAATATTTCCTTTTGGAAATAGATGTGTTGTGTAGGGATGTTTCCATGTGTGCTATGCTCTGTTTGGTGGGATTGTTTAAATATTTTGCATAGTGATTGTTTTCCTTTAACTGTTTTGCATAGCCTTCCAGGTCTCCAGTAGAGCTAGGGAAGGATTCTCTATGTTGAGAGGGTGGGGGTGGTGATGAAGCAGAGAGAGTGGTAGATGTCTTTCACAGAGGATCATGTCTGGTATCTCACCACTTCCTGTAGACTCTGTATTTCCCTCCAAGCTGTGGTGTTCCTAGAAAATGAAAAGCCCTTCACTCACTTCATGTTTTCTGGGAGATCTAAAATATCCCCCCAAACTGGGGCCAGGGATGATGGGAATAGAGAAGTTATATTACCCCTTCAGAGGATGGAGCAGGAAGGCAGGTCAAGGCCATCGGGCGGCAGTGCCTACAGCAGCACCTAGGAAGATACCATGTTCTAGGTAAAGTGAGTCTGTTGAGATGGGAGGCAACTGCATTGGTATGAAATCTTACCATGTCCTTCATCAACCTGGACGGGTCTGAGGACAGCTTGTTTAATGGTCTGTTCTTAGTGATCACAGTCTCTTGTAGTGGAAACTTCCATGGTGGCTGAGATCTTGTTTTGGCAAAAAGCTTCCTGGAATTTGGCAGGAATTAAACTACTTTCAAAGGAATGATTTTGCCCAAAGACTTGGCACAAAGGGATGGAGGAATTCAGCAGTAGCCAAATAAACATAACAAATTCACAGTGGAAGGAGGTTAACAGTTGTACCTGTCTAGAAACAAATATCTGTGTCTCAGTGCACTTGTAGAATAGCATGTAATTATGCAATGCTTAACACCATATCATAGTTAACAGAACAATCTCAAAGTTTTTCAGAGAACACCAAATTTTCTGCCTAATACCAGAAAAATATTTTATTAACATCTGGTCATCTTATGATAGCGGTTTTCTAGAAGGAAATGCTTATAATTCACAACCCATTCGAGGACTTGCTGACTACCTGAAATTTGACAGAAAACAAACTGCAAGTCCAACTTGATAACTCCTATGTAAATCTTTATTACTGAAATTATATTTAATGTTGAATAAAAGACTGAAACCTGAAATTTTCTGAGAATAAAAAGAACAGCAAACTAAGAAAAGATTATAAAATATTTTAAGAGAAAGCAAAGGGGTAGCTATTAAATAGGAGTAAATATATTTGACATTATCTTTCAGAAGTAACCAGTTAAAGCCTAATCCAAGGATAGGGGTGTAGCTCAGTGGAGAGTGCCTAGCATGTGTGAGACCCTGGGTTTCATTTCTAGCACAGATAAATAAATAAATAAATAAATAAATAAAATCTAATTCCTTCTTAGAGTTACTGAGAATCAGAAGTTATCCTTGGGTTCTCAAACCATTCAAGGCATAGAATGATACTCCACGGTGAAAGCCATCATGACCATTAAAATTGTCATATATTATAGTAGACACCTCATTAAATTCCTGTGAATTCCTTTTCCTTGACAGGATACTGATGGCTTGTAATATATTATCATTTAGTAGTCCTCCTAGATCGCAAACTTGGTGTGAGTTATCCAGGAGAGGACTAAGAAACCTATAGAGGAAAGGGGGAAAAGAGGTACATTTCTTCAAGATTACAAATTTCCATGATTGTGGGTTTTTCTTTTTTAAAGCAGGACAAGCTCATTTTCATATTTAAGACCCACTGATACCAGCTATTCATGAAAAAAAAATCAAGTTGCAGTGTCAGCTCCGAGATATAAGTTGTATTTTTCATATAAAAGAAAAGAAAGATGCCAACACATAGTGCATTTCTGGACCATGTCCACATGGTCTTTATGCACTATGACCTGCATGAGAGTCTCTGGATTTTCTATGTACTTGTTCCTTTGCAGAAAGAAGAATGTTAGATGGGAATTGTTTTTTAAGATGCATTGGGCCCTGTCATTAATGAACTACCCCGAAATTTTATTAAGAATAAAAGAAAATTGAAAATAAATAACTAAATTAAGAAATAGTGAATAAAAAATTTAATGTTGTTGTTCTGTATTAAAAAATGTGCAATATTCTAAAAATTTTACCATCTTCTATGAGGTCTTTTTTCTCCAGTAGAAATTTTATGTAAAAGAATGATATTATCTTTACATGAACCAAACTGTATTTCCTTCCTTTTTTTGATAATATTCAGCATAGCCACATCAATGGATTCTTTTGCTATGTTTTTATTTTTCTCTCAATTCAGTTTTCTAAAGTTTATAGAACAACAACTTTAGAAAGTGTTTTTATATTTCCTTGGATGTTTGCCATAAACAAAACTCTCTATCTCATTGTATATAAGTTCTCACTTTTATAGAATAATTTCTGTAGCTTTAGTGATTCTAAATAGTTTTAGAACTTATTAGTTCAGTTATTAAGGTAAATTGGTTGAATAAAATCCATAACATTTTAGATATAATTCTAATCTTCAGACAGCAAATGTGTAAATAGTGTTCATATATATTTTGGAATCGTTGTCAGCAAAATTCTTTTAAATGTAATTCTTTAAAGGATTATTAAAGGAGAATGTAAATGGATTTAAATCCTAAAATAGCACAAAGGAATAATAGCTTTAAAGTATATTTATGAAAAAATTATGCATAATATAAAAGTATTATCTTTCTTAAAAATATAAAAATGCTAGTCCTGAAAAATATGCATCAAAATCCTGGATAGGATTCTACCAACTTGTGACTCTTTATGGGACACTGAAGGAATAAGTTAAGTGGGCATGATTCTTAGCCTTTGAGAAAGTTATATATAGTGTAGGCCAAGTAGATTATTCGTTGATATAGTTAATGTATAATTTTTGTGTGCTAAAATTTCCATCCATTGTATTTTTAATTACTGTGTGTCAAGAGGTGCCATCAAGTAGATAATGGTAATCATTTTAATGAGGGAAAGAAGAAAACCACAGATTATTCTTGTGCTCAGGGAGAAAAAGTAAAGAGTAGGATTAACACAATAGTAATTACCTGAGCAGATGGATTTCTAATCCTAGAAATAAACATGCTAATTAAGCTGCACTACAGAATGACAAGATCCTGAGTCTGAGAGATTGTTTTTCTAATTTACTAGTGAAATTTAATTCTCATTATATTAAAAAGTACTTAATCAACCACATCTTTTTTAATTAACAATTTTATTTAGGCAGTTTTAATGTTTCTGTGAATTTCTTCCATGGGTGTGAGTTTCACAGGGCACATTCCCTCATCAGTGGATCCATGGTTTGTTGAGCAGGACTGAGCAGGACTTCTAGAGCAGGACTGAGTTCTGTTGAATCTTTAACAAGATGCTTGCCTGTGTGTTGTCAGTAGGGGTTTAACTGGGAACCATCATTATGGGGCTTTTATAACTACCCTAGGTTGACAGAGCAATAGTAACAAAAACAGCATGGTACTGGTACCAAAACAGGCGGGTGGACCAATGGTACAGAATAGAGGACACAGAGACCAATCCACAAAATTACACCTATCTTATTTTTGACAAAGCGGCTAAAAGCATGCAATGGAGAAAGGATAGCATCTTCAACAAATGGTGCTTGGAAAACTGGAAATCCATATGCAGCAAAATGAATCTGAATCCCTTTCTCTCGCCATGCACAAAAGTTAACTCAAAATGGATCAAGGAGCTTGATATCAAAACAGAGACTCTGCGTCTGATAGAAGAAAAAGTTGGCTCCAATCTACATACTGTGGGGTCGGGCTCCAAATTCCTTAATAGGACACCCATAGCACAAGAGTTAATAACTAGAATCAACAAATGGGACTTACTCAAACTAAAAAGTTTTTTTTCTCAGCAAGAGAAACAATAAGAGAGGTAAATAGGGAGCCTACATCCTGGGAACAAATTTTTACTCCTCACACTTCAGATAGAGCCCCAATATCCAGAGTATACAAAGAACTCAAAAAATTAAACAATAAGAAAACAAATAACCCAATCAATAAATGGGCCGAGGACCTGAACAGACACTTCTCAGAAGAGGACACACAAACAATCAACAAGTACATGAAAAAATGCTCACCATCTCTAGCAGTCAGAGAAATGCAAATCAAAACCACCCTAAGATACCATCTCACTCCAGTAAGATTGGCAGCCATTATGAAGTCAAACAACAACAAGTGCTGGCGAGGATGTGGGGAAAAGGGTACACTTGTACATTGCTGGTGGGACTGCAAATTGGTGCAGCCAATTTGGAAAGCAGTATGGAGATTTCTTGGAAAGCTGGGAATGGAGCCACCATTTGACCCAGCTATTCCCCTTCTCAGACTATTCCCCAAAGACCTTAAAAGAGCGTACTATAAGGATACAGCTACATCAATGTTCATAGCAGCACAATTCACAATAGCTAGACTGTGGAACCAACCTAGATGCCCTTCAATAGATGAATGGATTAAAAAAAATGTGGCATTTATACACAATGGAGTATTACTCAGCACTAAAAAATAACAAAATCATGGCATTTGCAGGGAAATGGATGGCACTAGAGCAGATTATGCTAAGTGAAGCTAGCCAATCCCTAAAAACAAATGCCAAATGTCTTCTTTGATATAAGGAGAGCAACTAAGAACAGAGCAGGGAGGAAGAGCATGAGAAGAAGATCACCATTAAACAGGGACGAGAGGTGGGTGGGAAAGGGAGAGAGAAGGGAAATTGCATGGAAATGGAAGGAGACCCTCATCATTATACAAAATTACATATAAGAGGAAGTGAGGGGAAAGGGGAAAAAAACAAGGGAGAGAAATGAATTACAGTAGATGGGGTAGAGAGAGAAGATGGGAGGGGAGGGGAGGGGAGGGGGGATAATAGAGGATAGGAAAGGCAGCAGAATACAACAGTCACTAGTATGGCAATATGTAAAAACTGGATGTGTAACCGATGTGATTCTGTCATCTGTATACGGGAAAAAATGGGAGTTCATAACCCACTTGAATCAAATGTATGAAATATGATATGTCAAGAGCTATGTAATGTTTTGAACAACTAATAATAATAAAAAAATGAAAAAAATGTTTATTCATAATTGAAATTCACAGTCTCTTGATTGATCCAGGTGAGTTACACATTTTGATACCTCTACAACCAAATATTTCGGAATAATTACCAGGAAGAATGGAACTAATGGATGGGACACAAAAGATCATGTGAGTGAATAATGTGAGAAAGAAGCAAAAGAGACAGTATCATTATTTTTATACTTACAGGTTCCCAATAAGTTCAAATTTCTAAATCAGTAACTGATCAATACAACATAGCTTTTGGAAGGTCATCTGAAATATATAAAATTATCCACAGCACTGCTTAGTAGGTGAATGGATGTCTTCATGAAGGAAATGGATTTTTAGCGTAAAATTTTCTTATCAGGGAGAAAATTCTAAAATATGGTCTAGTTTAGTTTTTAATTTGTTTCCTAAAATTTGTGAGTATGAACGTGTGGGACTGTAACTTTCCTGTCCCTTTTTGTATGTTCATACTATTATATTAGCAGATCATTTTAGCTATATTGAAAGTAGTAAATATTTAAGACAATTATATAAAGTAACTCACCTTGTTTTAAATTCAAATAAATAAGTACTTACTGCATGACAATAATAGAAGAACTATCAAACTGGTAATACAGAACTATACAAACTCAAAAAAAATATATAATCCAAACCACTTATATCCTTGCTACTCAAGGTGTGGTCCATAGACCTAACGCACTAGCATTTCCTGAGAACTGTTAGAAGTACATAATCTTGGACTCCATCATCCTCCCTTCTGAACCAAAATCTGCACTGTAACAAGATCCCCAGACAAATCAAATTCACATTAGATTTTGAGAAGCCCTATGTTAGAAGACTACAGTCTAAAGAAAGAAATAGATACAGATGTTAAAACAAAAACTAGTAATTTCATAAGAAATGCTCTAACCTAGAATAAATAATGTGGGACAATAATAGAATCTAATTCTGGTTGCAGAGATTGGCAGCAGTTTTGAATCTGCCCATTTCTGGGTTACATTTTTCATACTATTTACCAATATTTTCTAAAATGTGTCCCTAATCAAATACATTGGAGAAGCATAATGTGTATTATACTTTAATTTTTCTAAATAAGTAATCAATTGAAACAACATAGTTTGGGGAAGGTTACAAGGAAAACGGAATATTAGCATGACATTTCTTAGTGGGTAAATGAATGTCTTTGTCAAAAAAAAAATGGATGACTTGTTCACAATAGTATGTCAAAGATTCCTGAAAAGTGCTGAAATAAATGAGTTTTGTTGTACTTAAACCCAGGATTCCACAAATGCACTTAAACATAAAACTTTCCCCCATTGTATAGCAGTATGAACATTCTCCAGAACCAATGTTCTGTGGAACACACTTTGGGAAACACTGCGTTTTATAAGTTTGCAACACTCTGCTCTTAAATTGTTGACTAGAATTGTTCTGCTCTCCATTTATCTCTCTTTTATTGTTATAAAGTATACTAAACAAATTCAACCTTGAACATAAACAAAAAGTAAAATTTAACTCTGATGTAATATATGTTACAGGATAGAAATTCTGAGGCAAATTAATCCATCTGTACTGCTAAAAATTACCCAGATCTGGATATATAAAGTTGTCTTTAAATAAACAGTATGCTAAAGTCTGGCCTCCACATATCATTGAAATTAAGCCGGCTCCTGCAAATAAATGAAAGGAAAGTTTTGGTTAACTACCAGTAATGAATAATTCATAGGTAGGCTTATGAATAAGAACAATTGCCATGACTTAAATAATGTTTCTGTAACTGGCATCGTATTTGAAATAGAACAGTTTATAGATTCACCTAAGAGAGGGGAGGTATATATTCTAAAGCTGATAAACTGTTAAAATTTAGAACTTCCTTCAGAGAGTATGTGCAGATCAATAGAAAGGAGCTCTTAAAACTCAGATATTCAAAGACAATGAAGTCGAAGCACATGCCAAGGAATTCACAATTCCCAATACTTTCTGTGCTTAAACGTTCCATTTATTTGTATTGTTACTGTGTGTGTGTGTGTGTGTGTGTATGAATGTGTACACACACAAGCTAAGGTCTTTTCTCCTCTAATTATAAAAGAAAAAATGCTTGCTGACTTTTAAGTATAGAAAAGATTTTAAGGACCAGAATTCTACATACCTGAGTTATCTAGTTTTATGAAAATGCTTTAGTTCTGGTTTCATTGGCCCAGTGATTCTTATTTGTTTTAAAATATTGATTTGACCAATATTGATCCAATTAAAGAGCTTTCATAAATCTGTTGTTCCTTGTGTGGCAGTAACAACATAATGCCCTTGAAAGGTAAAGCTCTCTGAGGTAAGAACACTGACAGGATTGCTAACTTCCTCTCAGAAAGAACCACGTCCAATGGAAGACCACGAGACATCATTTTGAAGATGGCTAACCGTTGGTCTCTTACATCTAATATTTGTGCTCAAAAAAACAAAAACAAAAACAAGGCTATGTCAGATGCCATTTGGTAACTGCACTCTGAGTAATTCAACCCCAGTTACTAAAACTAAAATAGTCACCCCATTAAATCCTCTTGGCCATTCTATCATGCCTATGTTAACTCTCCTTTCTGTCCAGGTGGCCTGTGTCATGTGACTACTTCGACTAGGGCACAGTAAATTCTGTAGTATTCCCAATGAAATCCAAAGAGACAGGTTCTTATTTTTCAGAGAGAAAAGATCATATCTTCTTACAGTTTTTAGTATTTCTTTTTAAAAATTTTTTGTTTATTTTAATTAGGTATATATGACAACAGCATGCGTTTTGATTAATTGCACACAAAGTTCTTAGTATTTCTTTTAAAATCTTTCCCCAGTATATTAAAAATTTACATCTTTGCAGGACTCACACCAAAAAAAAAAAAATCAGTATTTTCTACATGTGTTTTCTGGATGTGCTGAACAAAGCTGGAGAAAAGTTCACATCCAAGACTTATGGGAAGTAGAGAATTAAACAGTACGTGAAGGCACATATGGTAATAGAAATTACAGTGGACTAAATAAGAAGCTTTCACTTGGTTAATTTTCCTACTAAATATACAATTGATGAATTCGTTTCAATCTGTGAGAAGAAAAAATAACGGAAATATCTTCACTGCTTCTTGTACTGCTCTAAAGACAACAGCGCCAAGCATGAAGAAAAGAGAATGTATCACAAATACATGTCCAGTGTTTTACTCCCTGTAATTTTAGAATGGTAGTCTTTGCATATTCTTCTGGTTTAACTATCTGGCCCACATAAAAGTATTTTTTATAGTACCACTTTCTATGTATATGCTTATATTTACATTATATAAATATTTTATGATATATAAATAACATAATGATATACTATGTAATATTTGCATAAATATAAAATGACCTATGACAGGTAATATTGTTTGGATTTTGCGGAAATTTATTTTAGTTTTTTAAATTTTGTTTTCATTTTGAACCCTCTCAGGGTGAAGATTAAGCAGACTCTCTTGGTAGTCCACTGGAGTGTGTTCTCTGTCAGGAGCCCAAATATACTTACTGCATTCCAGGAAAACCTCAGCTACTTCATTTCATTCCATTTAATTCTCCCCATGCTGACACAACAAATGCTTACTGACACTCTACTACATGCTACTCTGTGCCATGCTTGGGGGCTGAATTTTTATTATGAGCATTTTAGCTTTTTCAATTTTGTTTTAAATATTGGAAATGAAACATCAGCCATTCTATAATTTACTTTTCCAGAAGGTAAGCAGCATTGTGCTATTTCCAACTGAGTTTAGACACAAACACTTTGATCTTGTGTGTGTGTGTGTGTGTGTGTGTGTGTGTGTGTTCTTTCTATGTTATGTCTTATATGTTTACTCTGTTTGATGTGAAAATGTCATAGAACTGGGAAGTCTTTTCAGAGCATGTGATTCTACTTGATCAGTCTATATTCTCTTCAGTTTCCTTTGCCTAAATGATAACTATCTCCACAAAATTTTGTGAGCTCTGTTCTTTACCTGGTATATTTTCTAAATGAGAGAATTTACTGCAACAATCACATCTTTGCAGTAAGAGCTCCAGGATTTCTACTTAGGAGTAGAAATTGCTCTGGGTAGCAGTCTAAGTCAGAAGAAAAGGCTAGTTACAGGACCCACCTTAGCTACAGGAACTCTGCTAAATCATCCAATTCAATAAACTTTTGTTTCCACATTTATAGAATTAGAATATAATAGGTATCACACAAAATTGTAATAAAGGTTAGTGAGATAAATTCAATGTCCCTGGCTTGTATTAACTGATTGATAAATGTATTATTAATATTGTATGGGCCATTAAAATTGAGTGGCAAAGCCAGGCATGGTGCCGAAAGCTGTAATCTAAACTATTTGGGAGGCTGAATAAGGAGGATGGCAAGTAAGAGACCAATCTTGGCAACTTAGAGAGAACTCAACTCAAAAAAGAGCCAGAGGTGTAGCTCAGTGAGTGGTAAAAGCAACCTTGAGTACTTGAGTAGTTCAGTCCTCAGCACCAAAACAAAACAAAAAAACCAAACACTTGAGAGGCAATACTAGAACATGCTTGGGTTTGTTTTCAAAACAGATTGAAGATATTAGACAAGATTATTGTTGCCAAATTAAGAAGAAAAAAATTTTAGAGATATTATATAATCTTTGTATTTGGAAGACAAATGCAACAGATTTATAAATAAATAGTTTCCAAACTTGGCAAGTATTGAAAACTCTTTAGAAGCATCCAGCTTTTCTTTATTAGCAGAAATAAATGGTAAAGTTGTAATGCTGATTTCCCTTCCTAAACTTCTAATTATTACATAATATAATTAAGGAAGAATACAAATAACATGATATTGTAACAATCTCATTTCCTTTATGTTTGCTGTTTCTTATCTTGATTTCCTATTTCATAAAAGAGTAGTCTAAGGAAAACAACATATAGATTGGATTATTTAAAACTAAGAATGAGCTGAATGTGGCTGGCTACTCTACTTCTAGGAAAGGATGATATTAGGATACAATAAAGGAGATTAAATGTAGATGCCTTCAAGAACTTCAAAATTTTAAGAAGTGAAAATACTATCAAGTCATAAAATGTATTGACTTTGCTTCAAATTAGGTATTATGTAAGAATTTTAAAAGTTCAGAATATTCTCTGTATTGTCCCTGAACCAGCAATGCTTGCATTACCTGGGCCCTATCCAGACTGATTGCATTTTAGTATGGTCCTCATGATCTGCACAGAGAAATTCTGCTCTAGGTCACAGTTCTAGGCCCTTTGTATTAATAGGGGGCAAAAAGGATCAGAGGCTAATTTGCTATTATATATTCTTATGTTCTTTTCCCCTTTATATATAAGCTATTTTCACACTTAAGTAAGTTTCAATACATTATCATTTTATTGTTCTCACTCTCTTCACTGTAATTTTGGCTTTAGAAAGAAGGCATCTTGGGTCTTGACTACTTCACTTGAATCATCCCATAGAAGGCAGTTCCCTCCCATGACGTATCCATCATGAGCCTCTTTGTCCCACTAAAAGTTCAAACTTTTGAGGATCCAAGAATGTTGTAAGAGGATTTATTTTGATAAGTTGTATCCAACAAGAAGTTAAAGGGAGCTGTGTCTCAGACAGAAGAATAAATGAAGGACATTCCCATGATGGAACATGAAGACCTACCTGCATTAAGTACGAAGCTCTGAGAACAAACAAGATGTCAGAGAAGGAAAAAGGCAGAACTGCATTAGGAAAGGCAGAGCGCTTTGTTCACCTGGGGCCTTTTGTGCACCGTGACTCATGCCACATCTGAGTCTACCCAACTGGCTCAGTAGTACAGTTGAGGCACCTGTGTGTACGTGTGTGTGTGTTGGTGGGGGGGATGACCAAAAGTCTGTGGATTCCAATAAAGGTGCAAAATATGTCCCTAAAACACTTTTTCAGAGGAAGTAGATCGATTCTGGTTTCCCTGCTTATAGTGGCTCAGTACTTACTACCTGCTGCAAAGGGAAAATAATGGGAAAAGAAAGGGAGAGAAAAATAGTGTAAGTCAGACTTGGAGGCAAGCTGAGGAAATCTACAGCTTAATGAAAATTTTGCCAGAGGTCTTTTGGGCTTTCATGCCCTTCCACTTTATATATTGCTCAATATATACAGTAAAATCCATGTCATTCCTTTATAAAGTCAAATTTATCTTAAGGAGAAGAAGAAATTTCTGTTTGGGGTACCAGAGATTAAACCCAGAGATGCTTCACCACTGAGACACACTGCCAGTGCTTCTTATTTTTTGAGACAGGGACTTGCTAAGTTGCTTAGGGCCTCACTAAGTTGCTGAGGCTGGCTCTGAACTTGTGATCCTCCTGCCTCAGCCTCCTGAGCTGCTAGGATTACAGGTGTGTACCACCCTGCTGGTCAAGCAAATTTCTTTTATTTCTATGTACTGATCTACTTTTGGTCTAAAATATATGTTAAGATGGCAACACCTCTGTTGTGGATTGTTTTAGGGTTGCCCAGACAGTATATTTGGGCCAAAGAGACAACCAGTAGAGTTCATCTTTAGTAAAACTGAGAGGGTTTTCATTGCCTTAAACATCATCATTGTCATTATTATCTTAGAAAGAGTATGATTATATATAATTAATTATAATGAATTACTTAGAAAGATTATGATTATATAATTAAATCTATGTCTAATTAATAAAATCTATTTCCTAAATTTACTCCAGTTAACATTATAGATTAAAGAATCTAAACTAGAATAATTCCAACATACCTAAAGCAGCCCACCAATGTGATGTTAAGGGGAATTCCAACATGACTGCAATAGAAAAAAAATAAAAATAAAAAGGTGTTACTCATTTTCAAAGTATGCCTTATTTTTTCCACTGGTGAAGAAATATGTATTTCTGTTCAGTCAAATCATACCCATATACCAAAGAAAGATTTTATACATATTTGTGAAATCAGGTCGTCCTGAATTTGTCTTTAAGCCATGGTCTAAAAGTTATTTGTTAGGTCAGATATTAGGAAGGCTTCTAAAAATGGTGCTCTGAATTGTCAGGGTCTCAGGTCAGCTCACAAAGTAGATTGAAGTAGCCTACAGCAGTCTTGTTCTTGTTCCAGGCATTGAATCCTCAATGCCTGGCTCCCTCTGGAATTCTGAACCACTTTACTCTGAACTCAGTTCTAACAAGCAATCAAGCAATTATTTGTTAAGTATTTTCTGCATGCCATGTGTTAGACTGTTAGCTAATAACTTCTGCATCCAAAACCTATGGCTTATTTAAACTTTGAGGAGTGGACTATCTTATGCTAGCCTGTGGCTGCCTTGCAGGAAAACTTGAGCCCTAAAGTAAAACAGAGAATCTGAGGTGTGTGGGGGGGGGATCAGTGATTCTTTGAATTACTGAGGGAGGGTTTGTGTCTGAGAAAATTGATGCTAGAGGATCAATATCTGGTATTCTCTAATAGCAGTGAAGCTGGGAAGTGGCAATTCATTTAGAAATTGTGTGCTTCTAAGGATACTAAAAATATGAGTGATTTAAATTGGTAATAACAATAATAAATGCCAAATTATAAATTGAGTTTGATCTCACCCACACTTTGACTAATATGCTTTTTCAAAAATAATAAATAAATAATGGAGGATGAAAAGGGAGAAAAAGTAGACTGGAAGAATAAATTTTGAATGATCAGATAAATAGATGGATAAACCTATCCTTTACTGAGTAACTGCTATACTAGATTCCATTTCAGACAATTTTATAAACTTAATGAAACTGCTCCAGGTCCCTCACTTTTGCAGTGGAAAGAACTGATGTAAGAGATGTGACATGTCAAAGAATACACTCCAAGTAACGGTAAAACGAATGCATTTTTTTTTCCTGACTCTAAAGATCATGGGTACAGAGGAAAAACTCCTTAGAACTGGTAGTCTTATTAAAATAACCGTTGTTGGCAAGTTCCCAGGCTTGCCAACAGTCAGGGTTCCTTTGAGTCCTAAGTCCCAGCCTTTGGTCAATTTTTACCTGAAGAAGGAATTGGGATGAAAAATATTCCTTACAGAGGAAAAACAGACCCTTTAATAGTGGGTGGCACTTTGGATATGGAAAGAGAACAGGAAACATTTCAGTAGGGTTCCCAATCAGAAAATGGAGCTGTCAAACCTCTCCAAGAGAAGTGGTAGAGGAACTTGGTTGGGGAGGAGGAGAAGCAGAGGAGGGAGGAACTTTAATCATCATAGGAATATATGCTCTTAGAACGAGATTTGGAGACAACATGAGATTTAGTACATTTTCTGTTTTCATTATTTTATTTTGCTTACCAGTTGAAGTGATAGCAACATGAAGAATAGTTACTGAAATAGCATAATCCCAAACCCACTCTTCCACAACCAGAGCAAAAAGCAATCCACAAACAAAGTAGGTGACCTCAGTTGAGAATAAAAGAACTGCAAATAAAAGGAAAAATATAACTATTTGGGATTAGAGCGATTAAGTGTTCTGAACTACAGCTGACAATGAGACCATGAAAATGCATTCTGCTTTTGGTAAGGACTTTTACAATGTTCCATCTCATAACCAATCCTCAAATATTGGTAGGAACTTCTAACATATTCTATCTGTTAATTAAATTTAGACTTGCAGAAAAATAGCTAATAATATAATTTCTGCTTCATATTCTTGGTACTTAGCATTTTAGAAGATAAAATAAAATAAAGTTACAATATAAGCTATACATGCTGATCTGTTATTGTATTGCAAATCGAATTTTTAAGAGACACTAAAATTAATAAAATCAATGAAATAAATTTGTTCTGAATTATTATAAACTCTCTATATATTATATATATTTAATTATATATACATTTAAATACACACACAAACACACACACACACACTCATACACTCATACACTAACCTTTCTTTGGTACCAAGCTGTGCTTAACTTAGAAATAAGTTCCTTTGTGTTTTTGTACTAATTTGATATGTTCAGATAGTCATCTGGGAAACATAACTGATCACCATGGATGAAAGAAAGCCTCATAAATGACAGGTGTGGGTGGAAGCACTTCTAAATTCACTGGTTGTCACAGAGTCATTTCCCTGAACATGTATAAAGAGATAGTTATTTACAGGTCAGGACCACAAATCTCTAAGAGCTCGGAACACGTGAAGGGTCAACCTTTTGCCTCTTGTCTTTTATATTGCTCTTTAAAACTACAGTCGTTTCAAAGGAGAAATACATCAAACTTTAAAGTGACAAACATATGTGATATACTACCAAAGTCCCTTTGTAAATAATACTACTTTCCATAAAAAAATTACTTTTCTTTCCTTTTAAAACATAGCCAATGATTGGTATGTTCATACAATTCAGGAACTAATAAATCTAGGCAGGCAAACTATATTTTTCAAAGCAGAAAATAAAATTATCACCTTATTTCCTATTGTGCAGAAGTAGTTTATTAACCAGCAAACCAGTGTTTGCCTAATGGGTAAGCAAGACATCAGGCAAGCAAGTCCCAGGTGACATCTTTTTAAAGGATCACCCTTGTCCCTCTTCAATTGTATTTAACTCAATAGGCTTCAAAGATTGAATGGAGAATTCATACTCATTCCTTTACTGTTGCATGGACATTCATTTGACCAATACTGATCAGTTCAGCATGTTATGCTCCATAAAATCAAAGAAGGAGCTCTCCTGCAGTATCACAGTGATATCACCTCACCTGTCACACTCTACTCCTTCCTTGAAACATAATTCATAGAGCCTCCACATCATTATGGAAAATAAATATACCTTTTCTATCAGCATTTAGGAATTTTTTAGGTTAACTAGGAGCTGCTTGGAGATAGTGATGTTAGCCTTGCACAAGCTGTATTTGCATATATTGATAGAGAATATGGATGTAGACTTCATTTATTATATAAAAGAAAGCCTGTTTTAAAGGACATTTAAAAATTTGAGATTAGGATACCAGCACCCTACAATTTAAGAGTTCTAAGACCTTGAGCAGGATTTTAACCTCTTGATCAATCCATTTCCTTCCCCATAAACTGGAAGTGTGGTACTCTCTTATCTACTTCAAAATATTGTTGGGAGGTTTTTAATTTAAAATGAAAGGACTTGATGAGCTATTCTCTGCAAGGCAAAGGAAAGAATTAGAAATCAAAATAGTGTAACTGGGCAGTTCCAGTGTCCTTGCTCAAAGTGATCTCCTGAGTAACAAAATTATCAAGACAAAGAAACCTGAACCTAAATTCAAGCCCAAGGCTCAGCGATTACTCTTATATTTTATCTCCAAGATTAAACAAGTAGTCTGGATTCTCAAAGCAATAACCCTCAAGAGTCAGGGCACTTATCACCCAGAGCCCAAAATTAAAGATTTAATAGGGTAAGGGTTTATTGATATCTTGGTACAAATGTTCATGTCTCATAACAGAAAAAGCAGCGTAAACTGAGCCAGACATCCTGGGGATCTTCACTAATCTTTGCTATGTATAAACATAGCCTTCTCCAGAAAGCCTGTGACATTGTCCTATCTTCACTGACTGAATCAAAGGCAAAGATTTTAAATTAACAAGAGTTTTAAATTTCTCCCTCTACCCAATACACCCACATGCACCCAAACTTTGCTTTACTGTAACTATTTCCTTATCATTTGTGGAAAGTCTTGATTAAAAAAAATGTTAATTTAACCTTTAATAGTGAAGAGCTTGAAGAGAGGGTTAAGATCTCCTTGCATCTCCTTACAATAAATATCTCTTGTTCTTACATATTATTTGATATTCAAAATTGAATCAAATTACATCAAACAAGACTACTCATTTGAAGAGGATGTTTGAAACTCTTTTAAATTTTTTTTTTGTCTTAATTCAGGCCAACTTTCCTAGGCAAATCATATTTAAAATCTGGTTTCTTTAGGGTGTAAAAAGGGATAAGTTTCCTGATGATAGGGACTTGTTTATCATTCAATCCCTAATCTTAATTAGCAAAGTTCATAATACATTGATATTCAATAAATATTTGCAGAATTAATTAATTTATAGAAAGAATGGGACAGGGGAAACAAGAAATAGAAGACAAATCAAAAAGCAATTATAACAACAGGAAGAAAATGCTGGGCTTTTAATGATCACCTAAGTGTACTACCATTTCTAAAAAATAAAATAATAAAATAAAAATAAAATCTTAGTTCTTTGCTTTTGGGTAATTTTGAATATTTGCATATTTTCCCCCCAAAAAAAGATTATCCCATGTTTTCTAATGAATTTTAATGGTTAAAGAATTGACAATTCATTTTTTTAAAAAGAGTAGGAAGAAATTTATCAGGTTATTAAGAATAATTATACATAGAAAGTAAGTTTGTGATTTAATTTTTCTCCTTTCTACTTATAGATATTTTCTAAGCTTTCATTAATGTGTATTATTTTATAATGGAAAATTATATTAAAATTTTCCTTTTTAAAAAGTGGGGCAAATTTACCATGAGCAACCTCAAAACAAGTCTGCTTGGCATATATTCAATACAAATGGCTGTTTTTATTAACATGCATATGGCTTATCAACAGATGAGGTTTTAGCTAACTATAAATTCAGCACAAATACTAAATTTAAAAGATAAGTTTAATCTTACTTGGCATATTCTTTCTTATTGTTTTTCCTGTGCAATGAATTATTTGTATACTTTTATTTTTTAATTGACACATAGTAACTGCACATACTTATGGGGCACAGTGTAACAGTCAGTTCAAGGTAACCGGCATATCTATCACCTGAGACGTTATGATTTCTTTGTGTTGGAAACATTCCAAATTCTCTCTACTAGATATTTTTCAATATCTAATTAATTGTTGTCAACCTGAGCTATCTTACTGTGCTCTCAAACATTTCCTCTGCAACAAATCCTATACTATTTTGGGAAGAAAAAAAATACAAAACAGAAATGTGTAAGTAGAAAAATGAAAGTCCTCTGTCATCCCAGATGGGAAGTAACAGTCTGTTGTATAATTTTCCAGACTGGTACCATGTATTTTACTCTACTCTTCACAAATAAAATTTCACTTTCTATTTCATATCGCAGGAACATTTTGCTACATCAATAAATTGTCATTCTTCTTTTTCTTTGAAATATTTATTGCACACAACTTCACCCATAATACCAGGAAATAAAAATTCATATAAGAATTCTAATTCCTGTTCTCCACTTACATCACCTTATGTCTTAGAAGCAGCCATTTAAACATCTTCTGATGGTACTTTTCCTAATTAATTTTTGATGTCAGATATAAGATACAGATGATTGATAAGGATTAAAATTTAAAATAATTACCTTTATAATTTGTGTTGAGCCATGAAGGATTTGTTTTGAAATTAAATGGTGCCAGGACATCCAATTCATACACCCTGAGATGTTACAAAGGAAAATGTTTACTCTGGAGACAGTTCATAATGCACATCACAGCTTTGCACACCACTATTCACATACAAAAAATATGCCATTAAGAAGCCTTCAGAATCATATGGTCATCTCATAGATGCAGAAAAAGCATTTAACATTATATTTACCCAGGTCAAGCACACTTAAAAACTTGTCAACTTGGATGGCCACCAACAAAATATGATTTTGTTCATGTTGTCTTCCTTGTCCAATTAAATTCACTTTGTCCACCAAGTGGACTTAATTGCATTTGAAGACTCAGCTGTGATCTTGGTAGTTCCTTCCACTGCATGTTGAGGGGAGAGAACTTGTACATGGAAAGAGCAGAGGGTTAGAAGCCATGAGACCTAGGTTCTAATTCTGGTGGTGTTTGAACTATGAGCGTGGACAAATCACTTAACCTCTCAGGGTTTCAGTTTCTTAACTGTAAATTGAAGAGATTAATCTCTAAGATCCCTTCCTGTCTAAAATATGAATCTATAAAATATATACTTGGACATTCTACTGTGCCCAAGTTTGTAATTATGTGCAGCTGGTCAACCAGTTAGCTGCCACCTGGAGCTTTAAGGTCCAGTTACTTCAAATTTCTCACCAATGATTCACATTAACTACAAACTGTTGAAATCTCATTCTCAGAGAGCCCTGAAGAGTCTTTCCTCTTCCCTGCTTGAGGGATAGTTTCATCATTTCCAGTGTCAGGCAGCAGCTGAGACTGTGTGTAAGCACTAGAAGCTTCCTGATTGGGTTTGCCTGCAAGCATGTTGAATAACATTCTTTCTGTTGAAAAATCTGGAATAATTATTTGGTGATATAAATTTACATTTTAAAATAGAGAGTCTTTGCTTGCCCAGTGAAATTAAAATGTATAAACACTCAATTTTTAGAAAATGATTTATAAATATCCACAATCTATTTCAAGGCAATGAATGTGTTGGCAATCTAAATTTGTAGAAAAAATTTTCAGCCATCACGACACAAAAAATCACCTGAAAAATAAACCTGATTCTTACATAGAAATGATGCCATTAAAAACAAGTGTATCATTTCATTTTGTCCTGATGATAATCCCTTTGGGGATTATTATTTCCATTTAACAAAAGAAGACACTGAAATAAGACAAACTCTATGGCTCAGTCAAAATGAGTCTGGAAATTAGTAAGAACCCATGCCAAAATGCAAATCTCCTGACTTACAGTCCAAAGCTACTTCCAGTATATGTCAGAAAATATTTATATTGGATGTAGGTTATCTTGAAGCTCATTCTACTCCAAAACTCTTCTGATTCCAAACCAGCTCAGGGAATAATAACTTAATTTTCTTTCCATGACTGTCCTAAAAGAGATAAGAACAGTCCTGCCTGTTTCTACCTACTATATTTCAAGACAGTGATAATTCTCAAGATGAAACATTTATTTTTTACTTTAAAAACAAAAGTAAAAAAATATACCATTAAACAGCCTTCAGAATCATATTGTCATCTCAATAGATGCAGAAAAAGCATTTGACAAAATATAGCAACTCTTCATGCTCAAAACACTAGAAAAACGAGGGATAGTAGGAACATACCTCAACATTACAAAAGTTATAAATGCTAAACTCAAGGCCAACATCATTCTAAATGGAGAAAAATTGAAAGCATTCCATTAAGAACTGGAACAAGACAAGGGTGCCCCATTTCACCACTTTTTTTCAACATCATTCTTGAAACTCTAGCAGAGCAATTAGACAGAATAAAGAAATTTAAGGGAATGAATAGGAAAACAAGAACTGAAACTAGTTGCCAATGATATGATTCTATATTTAGAAGATCCAAAAAATTCTACCAGAAAAATTCTAGAACTAATTAATGAATTCAGCAAAGTAACAGGATATAAAATCAATTCCCATAAGTCAAATGCATTTCTATACATCAGTAATGAATCCTCTGCAAGAGAAATTAGGAAAACTACCCCATTCACAATAGCCTAAAAAAAATACTTGGGAATCAATCTAACAAAAGAGGTGAAAGGCCTCTACAATGAAAATGACAGAACACTAAAGAAAGAAATTGAAGAAGACCTTAGAAGATGGAAAGATCTTCCATGCCCTTGGATAGTCAGAATTAATATTGTGAACATAGCCATACTACAAAAATTGTTATATAGATTTAATGCAATTCCTATTAAAATTCCAGTAACATTCTTCATAGAACTAGAAAAAGCAATATGAAATTCATTTGGAAAAATCAAAGACCCAGAATAGCCAAAGCAATCCTTAGCAAGAAAAGTGAAGCAGGAGGCATCACAATACCAGACTTTAAACTGTACTTTAGAGCCACAGTAACAAAAACAGAATGGTATTGGCACCAAAATAGACATTCAAACAAATGATACAGAATAGAGGCCACAGAGACAAACCCACATAAATACAGTTACTTCATACTAGACAAAGGGACTAAAAACATTCATTGGGGAAAAGATAGCCTCTTCAACAAATGGTGCTAGGAAAATTGGAAATCCATATGTAGCAAAATAAAATTAAAACTTATCTCTCACCCTGCACAAAAAAATCAACTCAAAGTGGATCAAAGACTCAGGCATTAGAAGAGAGACCCTGTTCCTAATAGAAAACAAAGTAGGCCCAAATCTTCACCATGTCAGCTTTGGAACTGACTTCCTTAACAAGACTCCTAAAGCACAAAAAGTAAAATCAAGAATCAATAAATAAGAAGAAACTAAAAAGTTTCTTCTCAGCAAAGGAAACAATCAATAATGTGAAGAGAGAGCCTACAGAATGGGAGAAAATCTTTACCACATGCACCTCAAATAGAGCAATAATCTCCAGGATATATAAAGAACTCACAAAACTTAACACCAAAAAAACAAATAACCTGGGCGAGGGCTGTAGCCCAGTGGCAGAGCACTTGCCTTGCTCATGTGAGGCCCTGGGGCCAATCCTTAGCACCACATAAAAATAAGTAAGTAGAATAACGGTGTTGTGAAAAAAAATTAAATAACCCAATCAATAAATGGGCTAAGGATCTGAACAGATACTTCACAGATGAAGAAAAACAATCGTTCAACAAATATATAAAAAAATGTTTAACATCTCTAGCACAATTAGAGAAATACAAATCAAAACTACACTAAGATTTCATCTCACTCTAGTCAGAATGGCAATCATCAAGAATACAAGCAATAATAAATGTATACTTATACATTACTGGTGGGATTGCAAATTGATATAACCACTATGGAAAGCAGTATGGAAATTCCTCAGAAAACTTGGAATGGAACCACCATTTGACCCAGTTTTACTTCTCCATTGTGTATACCAAAAGGACTTAAAATCAGCATAGTATAGTGACGAGGTCACAACAATGTTTTTAGCAGTTTAATTCAGAATAGCCAAACTGTGGAACCAAAGTAGGTGTCCTTCTACAGATAAATGGATAAAGAAAATGTGGTATTTATACACAATGGAATATTACCCAGCCTTAAAGAAGAATGAAATTATGGCATTTGCGGATAGATGGATGGAGCTGGAGAATATCATGCCAAGTGAAAAAAGCCAGTTCCAAAGAACTAAAGGCAGAATGTTTTCTCTGATAAGCAGATGCTAATTCACAATGAGGGGTGGGTAGGAAAGAATAGAGGTACTTTGGGATGGACAGTGGGGAGTGAAGGGAAGGGACGGTGTATGGGTAGGAAGTACAGTGGAATCAACTGGATATTATTACCCTATGTGCATGTATGACTGCACAACTGGAGTAATTATACATCACATATAACAAGAAGAATGAGAAGTTATACTGCATTTATGTATAATGTGTCAAAATGCATGTATAACTAATTAGAAACAAATTTTAAAAGATCCAAACTATATGAGGGCTTATTTCCTCAGCTAAACAAGGATACTGTTGCTCTGCATGCATGTTTTCTTTTCTTTTCTTTTTATTTTTAACATACTCTAAAATTTTGTAAACAAGTTTCCAACATTTAAAACCCATGTTATGATCACAACACTTTTGATAAATTGTTAAGCTACAAAAAAAAGAAACCTTCATTCCCTTGTCCACAGAGACATTTCAAATATTAAATACCAACTCCTTTTATATTTGATGATAACTTTTTAATTAAAGAGAACATGCTACTTACTGTAGTGTCAGGCAGCACATGCTCAGAGACACATAGTACACAGAGTAGAACAGGATGAGGCATGTAATAAGGTTCTGTAGAACAACCTGTGGAGAAGACAAGCATGTGGTCCCAGAGCTGTTTCCTATGGTTGTCATTAGTGACTCTGACAAACAAAATATCATGAATGGATTCTACATAGTGCTGGCCAGCCTTGGGTTGGATGGGGACTCATGAGGTGGGAATGACTTCAGAGTGCAAAATGAAAGCATTTCTGATCAAAGAGGCTGGCAGAGTATGTACATTTGTACCAAGGATTAATTCAGTACACAAATCCATATCATTACCCTCCGTCCACCAGGACAAATTTCCTAAATACCAACACCTATATCTTAATTTGATTAATTTATTCCAAATGTCAGCTAAAATAGTAATAAAAATAGGAAAGCTGGTAAGAAGTTTGGAAGTGAAAAAAAAAAATCCACAGAATAATACGGTGATTAAGTCTGTATGTAAGAATTTCCAGAGCAATTGGCTGAATCACAATAGATGATCCTGAAATGGACTCTTCCTCATCTGAGCCTTAATAAGCAAGCACATTAATGGAGACCAGCTGGATTACTCAACAAAGGTGGTGTGAAAATTGTCTGACCTCTAAATAGAAAAAATCCCATTAGATTCTGGTCTTATGTCAGATACCAAAATCAATTTCAAATGGATTAAAGACTTACTGCTAAAAAAGAGGTTGGGAGAAAATATTTGCAACATATATATCATAGGCAAAGGATTGATATCTATAATATATAAACTCATACAAATAAAAAAGCAAACAAACCAACAGGAAAAAAAATGAGCAAAGAATATAAATATATCAGTATCTCATGTGAAGAAATACTTAAAAAGCCAGTAGAGAATCAAAAGCATACTGAACTTCACTATTAATCTTGCAAAATATATTCTTATGAATAAAACAAAATGTCAGTATTTTGCACAGGAATTATTAGATTTATTTTGTTCACTTTTGAATCTTTTTTAAAGTCTTTTTTGTTTAGCCAACACTCTTTAACACTTTAGGATTATTCATTTTCTCTGAATGACCAGTTCATCAAATTCACAAGTTCTTGAATAGTTTGGGGTGCAGACGATGCTCTCCACCAGAGGCAAGAGAAGGTCATTAGCACACAGCACACCACATCCAGGTGCCCGAATAAACCACATTTTTACAGATTTACCAAGAATTTACTTCTTTTGACTACTTAAAAATGGGTGAACTGGTGGTGCTAAAGGTGTGGTTCAGTGGTAGATGCTTGCCTAGCACACCACGCAAGGTATTTTCCCTCCCTACAAAATAAATAAATAAACAAACAAACAAATAAATAAAGGGGTGAACTGTCAGAGCCAAGAGGACTGTGGGAATCCAGGACTGTCAGACACTGGGATCTTCAGCATCTTCCCACACCTCACCCACCAGCATCCTCACTCCTCTTAGTCTCTGTTGTATAATCTCTTTCTCCCCACCCCTCATTTTAATCTCCCCCCTTTTCCTTTAGAATCTCCATATTTTACCTTTTAATCTCCCCTCCCTCAGGTTCCTCAGCTTCCCTTCCCTCATTTCTTTATTTTCTCTGTCCTCTTTATCTCCCTAAGACCTGAATAGCCTTGTGGTTCCATCATGGCTGACACTAAACATTTTAAAAGAAGATGTAAAAGAATGTGGGCTGGGGCTGTAGCTCAGTGGCAGAGTGCTTGCCTGGCATGTATGAGGCACTGGGTTAGATTCTTAGCACCACGTAAAAATAAATAAAATAAAGACATTCTATACATCTACAAGTACAAAAAAATCTTTTAAATGGGTGTAAGAGTCTCTTTTCTTTTATTAGAAAATAAAAATTCCTTCCTAGAAGTCCCCATCAGGCTTCCCATTTTACTACATTGACCATCACCATGCCAGGTGCCCATGGACTAAACAATCACAGGCAAAGAGTCGGAGGGAGCTGCCAGGATGGGTTTGTAGTATTGTGACTTTGCTCCTAGGGATGGACAGCTACTGCCTCCATAAAATGAAAATTGAAGTTCTATTAGCAAGGCAAAAGTAATAGGCATGGGTAACTAGTAGTGTCTTCCAAATGGAGGAATAAAAATGTAAAGGGCTAAAAGCCCTCATTTTGTAGCGATTATTCAGAGCTCAGGAGAAAATGTGAAATCTTTATCTGAGATGAAGGTTCAAACGTGCTCACGAATAAACCTAATTTCTTTCCAAGTGTTGGGAAGAGAATCTGCTGATGTGAGATGGGTATGTAACACGGAGAGGCTTCTTCAGCCTTATAATTTTCTTAAGAGTCCTGGGTCTTTGGGTTTCCTTTGCTCTTTATGCTACGTATTAATATTAGTTTTTCTTTTAATTTGAGCACTAATATCTATAAGTTGAAATTTTTCCAGGTAATTGGCTTATTTTAATTCGAAATAAGATGAGTAACATATAGTCTCTGCACCAAGACATACTTTCAAACAAAACTATTTTTATTTCTATATTAATATTGAACTTTAAATGTTATTTTAATTCTTAAACACACAATTGTTGTAAAATTTTACTTTTATAATCCAGAGAATTGTGCTACATACATAGAAAACTCACAAATACTAAATCTGTTCAAGATTTTAGAACTGTTTTTGAAAATTTAGTCATAATTTGTGAGAGAATATATTTATTAATGATTTCATATATACATGCCTACTTTTTGCAACAAATTCATAAAACACTACATAAAATATGATGTTAAAATAATACATTTAAGATAAGTTTACAAGGAATGTTTTTAAAAGGAAAACATATTTTTTGTAAATAATTACTTTTTTCTACCTGAACTGTAAATCCAGATTTTCAAGTGATAATTTTTCAATACCCAAATTCACTTCCCTGGAGTTACTTCTCCCTCCATCTAATTCAACCCAACCTATAGAACTAACCTTCTAAAAGTCACACAATGGCATTCCCCTGCTTGCTGTCCTTTTGTGGCCCCACACTATTGTCAGTATTCATTCAATCATTTTTTTTTTCCTATTTTACAAATGGTCACTGAGCTGGGCACCAATGCGAGATGAATTAAATTATAGTCCCAGCCATGGAGCTCTGCTCTAATAGTCATTCTCAAAAGCACAAGTTTCAGTCTCACATTGAGGACCTGTTAAGATGCAGATTGTCTCAGAGTTTCTGATTTAGTAGGTTGGGATGGGCCCCAGGAATCTGCCTTGCTACTAGGGATGTTTGGTCTGCTGTTCCTGTGACCACACTTTGAGAGCTACGCGGATCCAGAGGCAAGAACGATGAGTAAACAGATGGCTAAAATACAGAAAGAGGAGCTATGGTTGAGGGATGTTCAGAATGCTGTCAAAGCCCAAGGGAGAAACCAGGGGAGGATACATAGTGTGTGGGTACTGTGAGGGCACACATATTTTTCCAGGAAATGTTCAACAGTAACATTTATCATAGGTTTACAATATATCAGGAACCATTTGTACAATACAGTACTTCATTTGTTCCTTACAACAAATGAGTGGCAGATTCTATCAGTATTCCTTTCTCAGCGAGAATAAAAATGAAGCTCAGAGATATTTAGTGACTTTTTCAGTTTGACAATAAATTGTAGAGCTAGGACTCAAATCTTGCTATTTGTGATGAACTGGGGCGGGGGTGAGGGGTTGCTACAGGCAGGAGAAGCACTTGTGAAGACTTGACTGAAGCTAAGCTGAAGGGGAGGTAAGAGTATTTAAAGAGTTGAGGTCAGTTGTGAAGGGAATTTTATGCCTTGATGAAGAATTCTGAATGTCTCTAAAGGCCACAGGGAGACTGCACGATTGAAGGAGTTGTATGGATCCCAGGGGCCATTAGGTAAGGAAGCATTTAAATGGGATTTTAATAACCTAGGCAAGCAGGGGAGCTGGAAAAGAGGGCAGATGCATAAGCTACTAAGGAAACAGAACAGACAAGTGGCCCATGTTAAGGGACACAGGGTCATTGATTATATCTCCCAACTTGCTTAACTAGATGAACAGTAAGAAAAAGAACAAGATCCATTTCGAATGGTAGGAATGGCAATTGTTGATCTAACCCAGGGCTCTCTGAAGGAAATGTAATGCAAGCTGCACATATAATTTTAAAATTTTTCTATCAGCCACATTCCTAAATGTTTCAAAAGTGTGAAATTGATACTTATTTAACCCAATATATCCAACATATTATAATTTCAGCATGTTCTAAAAACTAACAATTATTGAGATATTTTTTGTCATCTGTCAAACTGTGTCTTAGAGCTCCAGAGTGCATTTTACCAGAACACAGCGCAGCTTCAATGAGCCATATTTCAAGAGCTCAGTTGCCCCATGTGGCTAGTGAAGACCATATTGAACAACATAGGTCTAAGCTCTGCTGACCCCTCATCTCCTGCTCTAATTTCTTTAACCACTGTCTAATCATATTAACTGCTTATTGAGGGGTTACTATGTAACAATCCCTGGACTCACATTTTCTCATTTTATTTGGCCCTCTCTATAGCCTACTACTATTTTTCCTTTTTATTTATTTATTTTTATTGTTTAATTTGTTCTAATTAGTTATAATTGACAGTGGAAAACTATATACATACATAAAAAGAAACTGTCTAGGTTTGGTTGACTATTGCCTTCATTTCATAGATTCAGAAACCAAGGTAAAGAGAAGTTAAGAAACTTATTCCAGTTCATGTGGCCTGTATGTGGTGGCAGGGCTCTAGCCCAAACCTTCTGGATGTCAACCCTCTTCTTAACCTTGTGCTAGCCTGCCTCCCACTTGGAAAGTTTAAAACTTTAATACTATGTTGAACAATCAATTCTATTGCAACACATTCTTTTTAATAGGATTTCAGAAATGAGAACTTAAGTTGAGCTAATGGTTCAATGGCATACTTTTGTTTAGTGGCAGAATTGAGATCAGGAAAAAAAATTGTATCAATTACCAAAGGAAAGGCACTTAGCAATGCTGTCTAAATGACAGAACACATGACTTCATTATGATATAAATATCATTATGGCACTCTAGGAAAATCCAATAAATGTGAATCAGACTTCATAGCAATCTAGATATTTATGTACTGCCAAAATTTTTATTGTTTTTTTCAAAAAGATATTTGGATCCTGGACCAAACAAACTATAAAAAAATATTATGACATTTATAAGACATTTGGCTTTTTAAACTTGACTGAGTATTTAATGATGCTAAAGAATTATGGATACGTTTTTAAGCTGCGATAATGGTATGTGTGTGGAGGGGTGTTTTAAAAGTCCTTTAAGTCTGGATTAGCTTTAAAATAAAAAACTGGAAATAAATGTGGAATGATGAAACAATATTGAACATGAATTGATAATTGTGAGGGTGGGTGACAGGTAAGAGGAATTCATTATATTGTTGTATTTTAATTATACACATTTTACTTTTTTAATACTCTTAATTTCTTTAACCACTGAGTATATTTTTGAACAACTTCAACAACAACTTCTTCTTCTTCTTCTTCTTCTTCTTCTTCTTCTTCTTCTTCTTCTTCTTCTTCTTCTTCTTCTTCTGTTCTGGGGTTTGAACATAGGGGCACTTTGCCACTGAGCTACATTCCCATGCCCAGCCCTTTTTATTTTTTAATTTGAGACAGGATCAAGGATTACGGAATTAGAGGCATGTGCTATTGCACCTGGCTTTTTCTGAACTTTTAAATGTGGTTTTATTAATGAGGAATAGAATAAGGGGTAACTTGTTTAATGGCTATGCACTCAAGGTGTCAAGCTCTCCACTGTAAGCCCTGTTCCCTTATATCCTCAAAACAATGCTGCTGGATAAGAATTGTGACCCATATTTATAATAAGAAAACATGTCCAGAACACATGATTTCAGGGGCTTTACCAGTGTTCTGGGCCACTGAGATGAGGTGAGAGGCAAGGGAAGCGGATCACTGGGAAATTCCATGATCTTGGCAAAGTGTCAGGGACCAGAGGGCATGATGTTGAATTGGACCATACAAGGGCAATGAGGAGGCCCTTGGCTATGGCTACCAGCCAAGAGGAACACACCTTCCACAGCCACACAGCACAATGGTGGGGATCTGTGAAGGATCTATCTCCATCCTGGAACTCATCTTCCTTTTGGCTCTATGACACCAGTGACAAAGAGTTCTAGGTTATCTTACCCTGTGGACTCTGCTCTTTTCCATGCACCCCACCACTGCTACCACTGCATCATCTTCCTCTTCTCTCCTTCCAGAACTTCTGCCCCTCAGCTAGATCCCTGTGGAGGGGAGTCAAGCTCTCTCTGGTCTCCCCTTGTCATTCTATTGTTGGAACACATTTTGGAAGCCAAAAAAGCAAACACCCCCAACACCAAATGTTCCTCTTCATTGCATTCTTTCTGCAGCAAACCTAATTCTCCAAGACAATGTCACCTCTAATAGAGGAACTGGTGGACAAGAAAAACACAAAAACATTTCATAGTAGTATCTGTACATAGATGAAGGTCATCCCTGGGTTCTGCTATTCCCTTTGTGTTTGCCCTTCTTTTGGCATGCCAGTCATGCTTAAGTACTTTCTATTCCTGGGAAAGGTCATTGCCACTCCCCCTGTCTAGAATTAATGCTCCCTTCTTTGGAAGGCTAACTCCCACTCATCGTTACAGGTCTCGGCTGACACCTCACTAACTTCAGAAGTTTTCCTGACTTATTATTCTCTGTTGGGAACTCTTTAATTCTCTCTTTTCTCCTTAATACAGTCCTCATTAGTCTGACTATGGGGAGTAATTAATGGTAACCAAAGATTTATTATGTTCTCATAAAGATCATTATGAATGCAATTTCTTTATTAAAAAGCTTCCACTCATTCTTGTTTGTGCACAATCGCAAAACTGTTTTAAAAATGGAATAAACATGCAAAAGTCTTCAGTTTATGGATACTTATGATTTGATAAATGCTTTACAAGTTGCTTTCCAAAAACTGTCAGCTACAACTGCTTTTCACATTGTCATCTCTTTGGATCAAAAATATTTTGATGCCGGTCTTCCTTCCACTGCCCTAAACAATAAAGCATTTTTAATGAGTTGAAATTAAGGAAAGACTGCATCTACACAAAATAGAGGAAAGTTGATTAATTTGCAAATTCAGAACCTCCCCAAACCAAAAACAGTATCTTTGTAAGGGCTAGTTTGGGACCCAGAATGAATAGGAATATGTGCTGGTGGCATCCCTGAGGATTCAGAGTTTCAGAGGACCTGGAATACTCCAGTTGGCATGACTCACTCAACTGTCTTTCCACACACTTAATACCACCCCATATTATTCCCAGTCAAGTCAGTGTATAATTCAAAAAGGAATGGTTTATATTTGTTCCATTCTCCTGGAGATCTCTTCATTTATCACTTGAATTTCTCTTGTGGCATTCAATAATGTAAATTGGGATGTCTTGCACATATTGTTTTATAGTTCTCCAAATAATGACTACAAATATGGGATCTAATTGTATCTTGGAAGGGATTGAGAGGGAAGAGATATGTCCCTCTGGCTCACTGATATATGCATAGTGTCTGGTGTCATTCCTGCAGATACTCAGTGAAAATAAGTTGGATGACTCAGCATAATTTAAGAATTGAAAGAATCTTGGCCTTCCAGGACATTCTAGCTATTTAAGGAGCAGATATTATGATCAGTCAGAGAACCAGCCACAGTTAATACCACCCCATATGAAAGCAATCTTGGCTATACAGGAGATAGTAATAATCAACACAAAATTTAGCAAATATTGACTCTTTTAGGATACAAAGAAAAAAGTAAGATAAATAATAATAATAATAATCACATGGTAAACAATTAGAAAAAGCAAGTATATCCTGTGTTTATATGAACCTTTTAAAGTATACTTGTGTAGATTAGCTCACACTTCAAAACAAATTCACAGGCTAGGATTATAATGCCCTCATTGTTAATGGAGAAATGGAGGCTTAGAGAAATTAAGTCATTTTCACAAAGCCAATCATTAAAAGAGTTGCAATTTTATATCAGATTTATTGACTCTCAATCAGAAAGTAAACTTTGTGATTCTGATTATAAGGGCAAAATGACCTCATCAAAAAGATATAACCTGACTTCATAAGGATTTAGGCTCTTGCAAAACTCAAAATCATCCATACACTTCATATTTAGGATCAGTTTAAATGTCATTTGAGTGGTTCTCAAATTTTATTACTCTTAACCCTGGTTTTCCCATTTTAACAAACTTCTCATTGACTGCAATACAAAGACCTACTGAGGCCACAGAAACTAGTTCAGGTAATAAACAGGAACAGGCTTCTCCGAGAGTTTCTCTCAGGCAGAATTTCTTTATGGGAATTGGATGGACAGCTGGGATATTGAAGTTCCTCAAGCAAAAAGGAAAGCCACAAATTTTCTATTGAAATGAACAAATAGAATATTTTTTTTACTACAAATAAAGAAATGCATGTTAACACAAAAATGGAATGCCATTCCTGTCCTACAAAATTAGTCAAGATATTTTTCCTTTTAAAAATTGAATAACTTGTTCTAAAAAAATGAAATGAAACATGGTGGTAGGATGCTGGTATTAGTAGAATTTAATACAAGTCTGTGAGAAAACAGTATGTTAGCAATATAGTAATCTGTATTTTTTTCAAATGTGGCTCTGAATCTAAAATATATATATTTCTGGTAGGAAATAGAAAAATCTTAATGATCTTTACAGGGTAGAATCATGTTTAACAAGTTTGTAATGAAAGAGAGAAACCCAGTCTTTAGCAGTTAAAGCTTGCATGACTTTGGGCAAGTTTTTTCAAATAATGTTTTGATCTGGTGTTTTTAACCCTTATTTGCTCATTTTCTTTTTGTATATCTGATGTAAAATGTGGAATGTGCAGAAAAATGCATATACTCACAAATACACACAAAATTGTGTACAGTTGTAGTGTTTTCAGAGAAACTCTAAGGCCCATCCATGTATCCCCGATTAAGAATCTCAAATATTAAGAATAATTCCAACTCTAATTATATGGGTTCCATGTAGAACACATTTAAAATCCTGTAAGGAAAGATTATCCCCATCCTCATGAAGAATTAAAGAAAGCATTAACCGAATCATCATATCTGCAACTATGGCATGTGCTGAAAGCTGTATAAATATTGTTTGTGGGATTAGTATTTTAAATTGTCTTTCAAATTTCAATATGTTCATTAGGCTCCTTCAAGTTGTAGGGAATACAAAATTCACTCTACCTCAATGGGGGATAATAGGAAGATTTTTAGAATCCATTAAGACAACTATCTTAACATCTACTAATTCAGCTTCTCTCTGCCACCATTCAAGATCCACAATAACTCATTGGTTAAGTACATAGTGGCTCTAGTGACCTATGGGCCATTGCCATAATCTTCCATGCTAGGGCTGAATTATTCTAGTCTCAGATTTGTTTTTTCTTCCAACTCTACTAAAAACTGACCAACTCTTTCTCTTATGCAAACGCACAAGAGGAGAGAATCTCACCGAATAAACTAATCACTACTTGGTATTTGACACCATGTTAGATGGAGCTCTATTAACAGGTGCTGGTGGGCAGGGGACAGGACTGTGCATGAATGACTTTGAGACAAATGTATTTATCTAAAGCAAACGTGGGTGTCCATATCATAGAGTTCATCTGATACAAGTCATGTTGACCTAAGCAAAAGACACCCCACTAAAAGTGCTAAGGTAAGGGACAGCACCCAAAAAAGTCTCAGAAGGAACCACAATAATAGACCCATTCTATGGCATATTTGCTTCTGTTAAACTATTAATAAAACAAACATTAGAAAAACAAGTTCAGATATTGGGTCCATTAAAACTAATAATGATTGTATTGGTCATGAAGGTTGTAGTAGTTCTGGGAAGTGAAAGGGAAGGTGAAGTAAATTTTCCTGTTTTCAACTTCTGGCTAGTCATTTCCAGTCAATTCAGGACTTTGAAATTTCTTCCCTAATCTGTAAAGTTCAAAAATGTCTAAAATGCTTTAGAGAACCAGTTGCCTCTTTGATTTTCTAAAGTCTCAAAATAATATAAGCTCATTAATTCAATTCTCAAAGGATTAAAAAAAAGTTCAAAATTTAAAAAATATAAAAACATGAAATAAAATGATAAAAATAATTCATAATGTCACTACTCACTAGTCTCATTATTCAAATAAACCCAAATTAAACTGCTATTAAACAACTCTCAGATTCTTCTGGTCAACATATCTAGCTTTCAAACATGAGAATCAATTGGGAGCTTTACATTCTTCTCCTTAGTTCAGTATCTAAAAAGACATGTCTTAACGATGTTTGTTTTTAAAGGCTGAAATTATGGCTATGCCTTTCCCTCTTTTATATATTTTGTAAGTTTTAATGAAAGGAAGAGAAAGACCAGGTATTTATTGTATAATAATAGCAAGTCCTACTTAAAATTGTACCAAATGTAAATTATTAGCAAACAGACAAAAATATTTTTACAACCTGTTCTTAAAAACTTAGTGAAGTCCTGAGGTTGTGGCTCAGTGGTAGAGCGCTCACCTAGCATGTGTAAGGCACTGGGTTCCATCCTCGGCAACACATAAAAATGAAATGAAGATATTGTGTCCACCTACAACTAAAAAATAAATATTAAAAAAATAACTTAGTGAAGTCCCCCTCTCTGATCTATAACACTTTGACAACTACTTTGAGTTTGCCAAATTTACTCTGAGACATCACAATGACACCCTGAAGTCAACATCAAATATCCTGGCAAGATGATTGACACATTTTTCCATAAAGTTGAGGCACAGTATAAGAGCATGGAGTTCAAGATCTTGGAATCTTCTCTAATGGTATTTGAGTTACTAGGCTTTCCAAATTCTTATATTTTGTTCATATAAGGATAGGGAGGCCTGATCAATTTTGCGTGTTTGGAACAAAATTAATTTCATCAGTGAAAAATATAACTTGTTTCTGATGTTCATTAACAAAATCTCTAGTATACTTTTCAATAATATTTTCTGAACTGCCTGAGAACTTATTCAAGTATGAATTCCTAATAAGGGTACTTTAGATGTTAATCAACAGCTCCTGGGGTACAGATTAACATTAATTTATGTACACATATTTCATACTATATTATGCTAAAGTATTTTGTACTTCACACAAAATATATTTTCAAAATATATCATATTTTTATATTAATATTCACTTATTTCCCCTTTAAAGGATGTATAATTTAATAAAAAGCCTTTGCAAGAATATGACTAGGTATAATGTGTAAAGTTAATGTGAAATTGTACCACATTTATTTTTCAGTGGCAAAAAGTGAAGACAAAATTTTAAAAACATTTTCCCCAGAGTCTCACAAAGGCAAGTCCAATTTCCTAGACAACCACCAAATTATTATCACGCATGGGAAATTTTATATGGACATGAAATATTACTTCTGTGGAATTCATATTCAAATTTCTTCAGTTATCCTCAAAATCTGAGAATCCTGGAATCAAATCAAATTTCACATGTTGCATTTTGTTATCATATCTGTTAGTGTCTTACTCTAAATTTTTCTGATGGTTTCCTCATTATTAGATTCTTTGGGGAAGAATTCTATAAAGGTAAAATTGTGTATCTCCCATTGCATCTCATAAGGAGAACATAATATGACTTTGTTTCATTATCAGTGATGGTCACTTTGATACTTTGATAAAGGTGATGTATTTGTGTTTTTATTTGTACTATTATCCTTTGTAACTAATAAGTTATGACTTGAGAGTAGGTGAATATCTTGTTCCTTCAAAACATTTTGCCCAAAGCTTTTAGCACCCATTAACAGATCTTGTCTGAATCAATTATTTACATCGATGATGTAGACTGATGACTTCATCATTTCATTTTTTCTCCATTTTAGTAGACATTCTTCCATAAAGAGATTTCCTCTTTTACCCTTGATCTTAGGTGTTAATTTATATATTTATTATTTATTCATTTATTTTTGATAACTTATCTTTTTGTTTTCTCTAGCATCATGATCCTTGGGGCTGGGTGTGTAGCTCATTGGTAGAACACTTGCCTAAACATGCTTGAGGCCCTGGGTTCAATCCCCAACACTGAAAAACACAGAATAAACAAAATAATTATGATTTCTGTTGATGCCAAATGGTTCCAAATTTGGCCTACAAGACACCGTTTGTGTTCTTTTGACATGTCCCCATCAATGCCTTGCTTTCTGTGGTAACCTGACATTCCCAAGGAGCTGCTACATTTTTTCCATTTTTTCAGCTGTGTGCATTTTTGTTGTTTATATTCTCTGTTTTTTTTCCCCATTGAGCTCTCTTTCTATGACTCATGAATCTATACCACACTGAATTAGTTGTAGAAACTTTATAGTATGTTTTCTGTTTGTTTGTTTGTTTGTTTTTGGTATCAGGGATTGAATACAGGAACACTCAACCACTGAGCCATAAGCCATATCCCCCAACCCTATTTATGTGTGTGTGTGTGTGTGTGTGTGTTTTATTTAGAGACAGGGTCTTGTTGAGTCACTTAGGGCCTTGCTAAGTTGCTAAGGCTGGCTTTGAACACATGATCCTCCTGCCTCATCTTCCCGAGCTGCTGGGATTACAGGCTTGTGCCACGGCACCTGGTTTATAGTATGTTTTAATATCTGACAAGGCATACATTAACAGGTTTAAGCTCATGTTAGGTATTCTTACCACATATGCACAAACAGGCACAGAGGCACAAGGACACTTTGGGGAGTGATGAATATGTCTAACACCTTGATGATGATGATGATTTCACAGGAGTTTGCATCTGTCCAAATTCATCAAATTGCACACATTAAATATGTTTAGTTTTAAAAATTTATTCCTCAACAAAATTATTTTTAAAATATTTGATAATGCCAGTCCCCTCTTATCTCTTTGTTTTAGGGTTCTCATATGTATATATAAACTTCCAAATCTGACAGAATAACTTCATAAAACAATTCTGGGATTTTTTTTTTGTGATTATGCTAAATTCACTACTAAGATGGGAATAAGTGATAGGAATAAACTTTATAAGGTTTATTGATGCTATCTAAAACCAAGAAAATCTCCAACTTTATTTAAGTCTACTTTTGTATCATTCAGGCATACTTTAATCTTTTCTCACATAGCTTTCACATACTATCTGTCAAGTTTATTATTAAATAAATTCTTGCTACTAAGTTTTATCTTTCATAACATCATCTAACTAGCTACTATTTGTGTATATAAAGGCAACTGATTTTTGTATTTTACATTAATATCTTATTAACATATTGAAATGTGTTATTATTTGTGTTAGTATTTTCATTTTTCTCCCTAGTTATCTTTATTTAAGATTTATTTTATATTATACCAAATTTAGCTGCTGTCAAATCACAAGACTTCATTTTTTGAAACTCAATATATATTTTACAAAAATTTTAAATGCATTTTCACAGTAGTAATTTTTTGAGCATACACCCCCCAAAATATTTAGTAATTAACTTATAAATCATGCATGCAAATAGATATGCATATATCACCATACTCAGATCGGATCACATTATAAATTACACACAAAACCAAAATTTTAAAAGAATAAGATACACACCTCATGATTCAGGGTCTGAACCCAGGCGCTTTACCACTGAGCCGTACTCCTAGCTCTTTTTATTTTTTATATTTTATTTTGAGACAAGGTCTCCCTAAGTTACTAAAGATCTTGCTAAGTTGCTAAGGCTAGCCTCAAACTTGTGATACTTCTGCCTCAGCCTCCCAAGTCACTGGGATTACAGGTGTGTGCCACAGCACCCAGCCAATCATCAGAATTTTTTATTTGTTCTTTTTAGTTATCTATGTCAGTAGACATATTTATTTGACATATTTGTACAAACATGGAGTACATCTTATTCTAATTAGGATCCCAATCTTGTGTACATGATGTGAAAATTCACTGTGGTGTATTTAAAATGTACATAGGAAAGTTAAGACAGACTCATTCCACTTCTTATTCCTATTCCCCGCTCCCTTCTATTCATTCCCCTTTGTCTAATCTACTAAACTTCTGTTCTTCCCTCACCCCCATTTGTTATGTGTTAACACCCAGATAGCATCAGAAAGAACGTTTGACTTTTGATTTTAGGGGATTGGCTTATTTTGCTTGATCTTATATATAAATACAATAGTATATATAAATAGACTTAGTTTCACTTCTGTTCTAATTCTTATGGCTCTTTCTTTTATTGTGGCCTAATTGGATTGACTAGAACTTCCAGTATATTTTTAAATAATAGTGAATTTAATGTATATCCTTGTCTGGTTCTTTGCCTTTTTAAAGATGTCCCTGTTTTTTTCCACTGAGTAACACACCCTATTTAGGACTGTGATGTGATGTGAGGTGAGGTGAGTGCATGTGTGCATGTGTAGTTATTGATATTCTTTAATACTAAAGAAGAATGTTTATAGCAGATCAATTCACAATAGCTAAACTGTGGAAGCAACCTAGATGCCCTTCAGTAGATGAATGGGTAGAGAAACTGTGGTATATATGCACAATGGAATATATTCAGCATTAAAAGAGAATAAAATCATGGCATTTGCAGGTAAATGGATGGAGTTGGACACTAAGTGACATAAGCTAATCCCAAAAAACCGAAGGCTGAATGTTTTCTAATATGTGGATGCTGATAGATAATGGAGGTTGTGGGGCAACATGGGAGGAATGGAGAAAGTTTATATAGGACAAAGGGGGGGAGGAGGAAAGAGAGGAGGCATGTGGATAGGAAAGATGGTGGAATGAGATGGACATCATTACTCTAAGTACATATATGAAGACACTAATGGTGTGACTCTACTTTGTGTACAACCAGAGACACGAAAAATTGTGTTCTATATGTGTGCTATGAATTGAAATGCATTCTGCTGTTATGTATAACAATTTAGAATAAATAAATAAATTTAAAATAAGGAAAAAGAAGAAATCATCAGTTTCTATTTTATTTAGTGTTTTAATTAGGAATGGCTGTCAATTTTACTCAAAGACCATTTTAGCATCTATGAAGATGACCATATGATTTTCTACTTAAATTTACAAATATGATTAATTATGCTAGTAGATTACCTAATACTGAACCATCCTTACATTTTTAGAATAAATATAATTTGGCCATGATACTTTATTTGTATGATGTCATCTTAGATTCTGTTTGCTTTGCTTATATGTTATTTGGATTTTTACCTTTATATTCATAAATGAGATCAATCTTTTGGGGGATGGGGGCACTGGGGATGAAACTCAGGGGCACTCAACTCAATCAATGAGCCACATCCCCATCCCTATTTTGTATTTTATTTAGAGACAGGTTCTCACTGAGTTGCTTAGGAATACTCCTGCCTTAGCCTCCAGAGCCGCTGGGACTATAGGAGTGC
Source organism: Marmota monax (assembly GCF_021218885.2). Taxonomy (NCBI): domain Eukaryota; kingdom Metazoa; phylum Chordata; class Mammalia; order Rodentia; family Sciuridae; genus Marmota; species Marmota monax. The sequence goes on from NW_026691988.1 coordinate 2,233,669, forward strand.
ACCAACACACCTGGCCCATCTTTTTTTGTGTTATCTTTAATTTCTGTTTCGTTAAAACAGCTTCATGTTTTTCTTCTTTTTCTATACTCAGAAACAATTTAAGAAGCATTGGAAGTATATGAACTTTGAAAGTTTAGGGGAATTCTCTTGTGAAATCCGAGCCTGTCCCTTTTATAATAAATAGCTTTCTCCATTTATCTTATGGAAACTGGAGGCTCTTGTGTGATTTTGCTAAGCAAGAATGCTCCCATCGCCTACAAAGCTTACTCTTAGAGCAAATAGCTGTATGTTCTCAAGGTCTAGCTCATATGCCATCTTCCCACTGCACCCTGACTCCAGGACAGAGTCAATCTGTCCCTTTTTTCCTTTATATCTTTCTCTTTCTCCCTCCCTCCTTCTTTCCTCCCCCTCCGTTTCTCTGTCCATCCTCCCTTTATTCCTTCCCTCCTTCCTTCTTTCCTCTTCTCATTCCTCCCATCCTTACATCTTTCCCTCCATTGTATTATGTGTATGTCTTACAGATCTGACCACATTTGTGTAGTAACACACTTATTTATGGAGGTGCTTATATCTTCAGCCTCTCTGAGACGTGAAGCTAGTCATGTTTAATTCCTCATCTCCCAAACTGTTTAACCGTTGGTAGATATTCAATAACTACATTTTGAGTAATAATGAAGGAAGGAAGGAAAACATAATGAAAGCCTAGTCCAATGGGAGCCATATTCTATCAATGAAAAAATGTAGACTTTATAGTCAGATATGCTGGAGTTACTCTCCTAGTTCCTCCCCAGCAAGTACGTGACATCAGCCAGTTACTTTCTGAGTGTTTCTTCTATTTATCTGTAAAACATAAGTAAGTTTTCATAGTTTTTTTGTTGTTATTGTTGTTTTTTTCAGTTATAGATGGATACAATACATTTATTTTTATTTATTTATTTTTATGTGTTGCTGAAGATCAAACCCAGTGCCTCACACATGCTAGGCAAGCACTCTACCACTGAGCTACAGCCCCAGCCCCTCATAGGGGTTTTGTGTTCAGAACGTATGTAAAATTCCCCGTATTCAGTACTATATCAACAGAGAATTCTTTCTTTTCCACTTCTTTCCATCGAAAGCCTTCCTTTGAGTTCTTACAACAATTCCTAGAGAAACCAAGGGATGTGGCCCTCTCTCCTGTTGGACCATAGCTCAGGATGCAGCCTCCATTGAGCCGCTCCCTTGGAAAGGGCCTCTTCCAAGGACAAAATTCTCCAGTCCAAGGAAATTCCAAACTGGGTTGTGTCTCTGAGATCTTTACATACATTCTTTTCACAGAGGAAAGTTTACATTAGTTTAATGTAGGTAGGAAAAGTGCATTTTGAACATCAAAACACTGTATTCTGAACAACAAATTACCAGTCCTCATACCTGGGCTTGCTTCCCAGTTTTTTTGTGCAATTTTCCCAGACAGCAAATTAATTAAATGGCCTTTGGCCACAATTCTTTCCCTTGTGTCAGCTTTTCTCTCGTTTAAAGCATAGAGATGGGGGATTTAATTAGCCCAATGCCTGGCACATTGTGTGCATTCAATATGTTTGTGGAACCTTGGAATTATCTTCAGATGAAGGTCACTTTTGCTATTAATATTAATTTAGGAGCGTATAAGTAATTCCCGTGCTGATAATACTGACAATAAGCAAAGATTGAAGAAAAGTTAACTCATAACCCACAGGATGTGCCATGAGAATTCAGACCGTCACCCAACTCACCTCTACTTCACATGCTCTGGGATTTTAAAACTGTCAAGATCTGCACCAACCATGAACATATTTCTCCTGCAAGGAATATGTATGTATTTGTGTGTGTGTGTGTGTGTGTGTGTGTAAACCGAGACTAAATATAGAGTCCCTGTTCTTTGTGTAAGCTACTTAAGACAAAGGATATTATCTTTTAATTTTTTATCTCTTCAGCAAGTTGTTATTGCTAGTTGCATCCCAAAATTATTTATAAATTATGAACAGTTTTAAAATCCTTTTTAAAAACAAATTTCTTAGAAAATGTTTTCCTTGAAATAGTGTTTTCACTGACCTAGAAAATTTTTCTTAGCTGTTGCCATATTCAACATTTCTCACTGATGATGTATGTGGTGATGATGGCATTGAGCAGAAAAAGCTCAAGGAAATACACATGGTGTTGATATTTTACTAAAACGAATGTAGCACTCACTTGTAATCATAAATTAATTTTTAAGTAAAAATCTGATTTTCCAGTGTCATTCCCTTAAGCCTGCTCCTTTATAGGCCTGAAGTCTATGTGAATTTACACAGCTGCTTTGAAGCTATGCATATTTCCTTGTTTTAGGTTCTTTGATTTTTTTAAAGGGGTATTTTTATACTGAAATAAAAACTATTAACACTAGCTTCAGGGGGAAAAGAAACTAACAACCCTACAGCTTAAAATGTTTTAATGCTTTGCCTTTAAAATCTTGCACATCCTTTAGAAGCTACAAAAATAAAAGCTACCCCCTGCAAAAAAAAAAAAAAAAAAAAAAAAAGAAAAGAAAAAAAAGATTGAGGACAAACTGTCAAGATTTTGGAACATGTTAGTGGAAGTACAGGTGTTAACACTAGAGAGATTGCTTCTGTGTAAAATGATGCTTTTAAACAGCTACTGTTTAAATGTTTTAGAATCCCTTCTTGGGCACAGGCGCCTCTGTATTGCCACCATTACCACAAGATGCAAGCAGTACAGCAGAATGTTTTCTGCATGGTACCCAGCCAAAAGCGAAACAAGTTGCCTACTGACAGAGAGGCCATTTATAGAACATACTCATTTACACAAGGGCTAGGCAGCAGGAAAAGCAATGCAAAGAAGTAACGTCTCTTTACCTTGCTTGGAGCAACCCTGACGCGGAGAGCCATGCGCACAACCTACATCAAGGAGGTGATGAGATCCGTGCTCCTTATACTGATGACATCTGGAAGAAGAGACAATTGTCACCGTGAGCTTTTCAATTACTCCTGGAGACTAAGTGTGAAACGCAGTAGTGCAGGATGATTGGATTACACAAAATGAGACAGAAGCCATCTGTGAGCCATGCGTAAGCTGCTGAGTGCCAAAATGAACATCCTTATTAGACGACTGAGTTCTCATACCATTTGTAGTTTGGTCAAATTTGAAGGATGAGTGGATTGTTTTTAAACAGTGCCGCAAATAGGCAGTGACGTGGAATTGTCCCTGGCTGCATGAGTAATTACTGCCTCGTATTTAAACTGGAAACATGGGTTTTTCAGTTAGGAGCTCTTGAGATTGTCCCCAAAGGCTGCTGCTGCCATTCATGTGAAAGCATGATACTTCCACTTGCAAGGGACACATACTTCTGGAGAAAGGACTCACTGTTTCCTTTCACATTGTGGCAAAAAAAAAAAAAAAAAGCCAAAACAACAACAACAAAACCTCTGGCCTTCAGTTAGGAAACAGAAGGATTTCCATGTTCTAAAGTAATGTTCATTGTATAGTTAGATAAATGATTTCCAAAACTGTCAGGATGCAGGATTGGAGCTCTATGTACCCCAAGGCTCCAGAACCAATCCTTCCCTTACCATTGTTCATTCCTTGTCTTTTGACTACCATTGACCTTGGACAGGAATTTGCATGTGTTCTGTCATTCTTTTTCCATCCCAACACCATTCTAACTTCCCTAAAGAACACAGCTTGAATACTTACCCTTATGCATAAAAGCATGAATCTGGTAAAAGCAAACAGAGTATCTTTTACAAGCCCAGGGCATATTTTTCATCTGGATATGTTATTAAATTTGACATTCATAATGCATATTAATAACAATATCAATGCTCTTTTGTTAATATACTTTAGACAATTCCTTCAAAATGTGGTTGTGCTGTTCTCTGCTTATATTGCATGTTCTTACAAAGAAAAACTTCTGCCTCCCAATAACTTTGTAACAGCTCCCATTGTCTGCTTCAGATTTTGACAGTTAGGCCCTCAATAAATGATGATTGACAGTCAAAATCCTATGTCTTGTCCTATTTGTAACAGCAATAAACCACCCTTTTTCCCTGAAGAGGGCAGGTAGAACTCCCCATGAGTTAGAGCCCAGAGAACTGTAAAGGACATTTGCCTTTCTTGTTCTGCTTCTAACACATACAGAGCAATTTATATAAGCTCATATTCCATTTGAATTGTTCTATTAAATAGTAATAACCGCAAACCTATCCTCTTAGGAATCTGATACCTCCTAAGTGCCTTGGGAACCAACACTAATTTTATTCTAACTGTTCACTGGATAAAATATTGAAAAGTACTAATTGTGTGTGTGTGTGTGTACATACACACATGCATTTACATCTACAACAATAAACATCCTTTTTTAGGATACTATTATGATCTGTTGTGAGAGTAGACATGATACACACACATTGAAAAACACTAACTCTGTTTTCCAAAGTTGCTGTTAAATTTATGAAGTATATACCTGTGTGTACCTTACAGGTACATATGTGTGTATAGACATTTTTTTCTATATATATTCATGCACAGTACCCATATGGTAGTTAAGGAATAAAATGTACAAAATCCTCTGTAAAGAGAATTGTGACTTTTGTCACAATTTGTCATCATGTTTTAAAAAAAGTATTTGCAGTCCTTTTGTGTGATTTGTATCCAGAGTTCTTCTTTGCTAAAACCTAATTTCATTGTTTCCTTCATAGTAGAGACATTCATAAATTAACACCTTTGATTCAAGGTATCAAAGAAACATTTGCAAGAGAGTACATAATTTAGAATTTCTTCCTGATAAAAACAGAGGGGAAAATGAGTTCAGATTCACAATTACTAATACTAAATCTTTAGGGCCAGATATTATTATAATTTCAGAAAAAAAATGAATTTTATATAGATAACAGTTTTCACATATTATATTACATGCCCCAAAGGTCTGGAGCTTTACTCTGTATTCAGAAACATTCTGTGAACACCAAAACATACAAATATCCACAAGGGGGATAAATAAAAACTGTAAAACAATTTGATATCAATTTAGTTTTGTCATTAAATTAATTTAGATCAGGTAATATTCTGCCACTGAAGGGTTATAAAAGCATTTTTCACACCTTTTTAGATTTTGGATTCTTAGTTGAGGAACTGTGAGCAACTATAGATTTAATGAGAATCTGAAGATTTGATGATAGAACACTTGTTAAATTTAATTAAATTTGGCCTACAGCTGCTTCTCTATCAAACTGCACTCTAACTTAGTATAGATACAACTGCAACCTGACAGAGAATATCTTGTTGTAACAGGTAGCAGAGGCTCAGCCAATCACAGCACCTCAGTTTCAGCCAATCACAGGTTGAGAACTGATGAGACTATGTCTATTTAAGGCAAAGGCCACCTCATGCCATTCCCAAATAAGGCAATGCCAACTGTAGCCAATCAAGCTGTTTCTGAATTTCATTTCCTTTTTTCTGTCTCTAAATATTGCCTGCCCACATAGCTGGGTGGAGCTCTAGAAAACCTCTCCTAGTTCTGACAGCTGCCCAATTCATAAATCTTTCTTTGCTAAATTTAAGTTGTCGAAAGTTTTTCTTTTTACATTCGAAATACAATTTTAAATAATTGATGAAATAAAAATGAGCTTTAAGAAAGTCAAATTAACCATAAGAAACAAAAAAGTGAAATTCCTTTGTCCCCAGTGTCAGTGTCTCTGAATGAAACAGATTCCCATTGATGCTTCCAGATCCCTCTGTTAGAGCTGACTTTGCTTGGGAAGTCTGACAGTATATTTTTTAGTTTTACTGGTTCTCTCTAACCCATTTCTCCTTTTCAGGGCCTTCTACCACATCTGCTATTCACTGCCTTTTTGAAATTAAAATAAAGTACTCTACAGGATATCACTAAATCATAAAAAGATATTAAGAACAAACAGAATGGATTTTATTTCAGGGAGCCATGGAAATAACAAAGTTGGGATAATTTTTTTCGGTTTATAGCTTTAATGGAATTTCCTTTAGATTTGGTGTACACCCACACAGGCACACACTTATTTCACTGTTTCAAATTTCTTCAGCAACAAATTGTGTTCTGAAAGACAAAAATCACAAAACAGGACAGGGCAGTAAATGGAAAGTACATGGAGTCAAAAAATCATTTGGCATGGTGCCTGTTTTTGAATATCCAAATTCTATTAGACAGTAGTTTTCATATCTCCCTACTATAAAACTAAGCCAGAGTTAACAATAACTGCAAATTTGTTTAGTTGAATCTCAGTGTCTCATTTTCTCTACTTCTAAGTGAGTTGACAACATTCTGGGACTTAGCTTATGCATTATATAGCAGAGGAACATTAATAGGATAAAGAAAAGAGCTGATAAGTATATACATTGTGTCCACTTGAAATATTGTTGGGAAAGAAAACATAAATTAGAGTAATTTCAATTCCATAATCCCAGAGCAAAAATAAATATTGATTCAAAAAATGTGAGCTGGATTTTTCACTAGGAGGAGAAGACAGAATGGTAGGAAGGAGAAGGAAGGCATTTCAGATGAGATCGACTTCAAAGTGCTAGGAACAAGCCAATGAGCTTGAGAATGTGGAAGGAGACTCAGGAGGAGGTGCTGGGATGTTGACTGTTTAGAGGTCTCAAAGAACAAACAGGAACATTGTGTTTTGGTTCAAAATAAAATAGAACTCTTCTTGAAGAGCTCTGTGAAAGACTAAATCAGCATATGATGAATATTATTTTAACAGCAATAAAGTATAAAAGACTGTATCAATGGTAACTACTGGCTTGTTGGAGAAAATTTGGGATTAGATTTTCAATAGCACTTTTTTTTTTCCTACATTGGGATTGAACCCAGGAGTGGTTTAGCATTGAGTTATAACCCTAGCCCTTTTATTTTATTTTGAGACAGGGTCTCACTAAGTTGCCTAGGCTGGCCTCAAACTTGAGATCCTCCTGCCTCAACCTCTGGAATGGCTGGGATGACAAGCATGTGCTACCAAGCCAGGCTTGACATCGCTTTTATTTCACAACTTCCATGCTCCAGCTGCCTTGCATGCACAAGGCCCTAGGTTCTATCCCTTAACACCACCAAACAAACACAAAACAAAATCATATTTTGAAAACAGAGACTAGTATATGAAAGATCATAGCATAACTTTTGAAGGAGGCAACAGAAAGAGATTCAGGAGGGAATTGCAATTAGGCATTATGTGAGCGTAGGAAAAGGGACCCCTAGGTGTTTGACAATCTATTCTAGAAATTTTTCTCTCACTCTCCGTGAAGAAGCAAAAAGGTGGAAAGTTAAAAGGAAAAGTTAATAAGTCTACTTTGTATTTTAATTATTGTCAAGTACCCAGGTGCTTAAGTGAAGAGTCTCATGTACATTTAAATTACTTCTGTGCCCTAGCATATTTGTAGAAATCTAAATGAGATGTTGTTCCATTTAAAATTTAAATAATTCCCTTGAGAAAATGCCAACCAGATTGCTTGAACTAGAAGCCAATGCATAAACATGTATTTGTTATTTACGTGTTAATGTGTTCAGTATCTCGATGTTTTTTTTTTTTTTTGCACAAAACCTAAAATCCTTTAGAATATGATTTAATTGACCCCAAAATGATGTTTAAATAAGTAAACAAACAATATTGAATTTTGCAGCAGCTGCAGAGAACACAATTTATAGAAAGGACTTTTTCAAGCCGTTTCAGAAGTAATGGTTACAAAATGTGATACTCCATTGTTCCAAGGGTTCAGACAAGCCTCAGCTAGCACTTTTACAAAATGGCAGGTTCCCATCCACGAAGGCAAATTTTTTAAATGGTGACTCAGTGGAGGGAAACTTGCCTGACACTCCAGAATGCTGAGGACAATTAAGGGGCCAACTTGGCTTTGTTCTGCAGGCTCACACTGATTGAGTCAGCCTTGGCTTTGGCAAGGCAGCTGCCGGCAGAAATGTGCAGTCATTTCCCAGAGTCTATATTCTGAGAGGAACTTAACTCTTGCAAGCATAATTTGAAGTTAAAATGGCAGTGAGGGGGTTCAGGTAATTTTTAATACTTGAAAATTCACAACTTCCATGCTCCAGCTGAGGGAAAATTTGGCTAAAACCAGATTTTACACACGCACACACACAAACACACAAGAGCGCACATGTGTGTATATATCTATATTTACATTTACATTTATATTTATATTTATAAATGACCCTAGAGTATTTTGGACATAAAACTGTTTTTTTAAAAATATATATATATATAATGAGTTAAGAGTGAATGAATCAGAAACATACGGATTAAATTTTCCCCGAAATTTGCATGGATTTGGAAGTCATGCAGAAAAGGGCACTTGGCAAGATGTTTTGGTATTTTATTGAACCAAAAATGTTTGAAAAATCATCTGAGGTGCTTTGGTAGACACAAAACTGTACCACTTTCTTTCATTTTATAAATAGCACTCAATAAAAAAGGGGGGCAGAGATTTAAAAGTCATCTAATTGAAATTTAATGAAGACATAGACTCTTGCTTATACAGCAACTAGCAAACTTCACAGATAAGCACCAGTTTTCCAAGGGATTGGGCTAAGGGCATTGAAGAGGAAATTGGAATCAGAGACAGACTACAGTTTGTGAATGTGCAGTGCCCCCAGATAGAGCAAGGGTACAACCTGGTACTGTCAGAAGGTTGTTTTATTTCAGGGCCATTTTTCTCCATTAACCTAAATGGAATTAAAATAAAAAATAACAACAACTAAAACATTGCTTCAAGGAAAACACATAGTGCTTATCTGTATGCTGTCTTAGGTTTTGTTTTGTGTCAACACACAGCATGTCACTAAGATGATCATTGGGCTAAGAGTGCTATAGCAAGGGCTTCTGATACTTCTAGTAGCTGGCTAGCCAGGTTTATACTAGTTCTGGTGCTTTAACAGGTAAAATAAGCTTCAAGTTGCTTTATAAGCATTTACTAGGTCATTAATGAAATGATAAATGAGGAAAATTTATATATATTTTTTAAACCTGCTGTTTCTTTCATTGTGATAATTTTTATTCAGCCTCAGCAAAGACCTTAGTGTAACATTACTCTCCCATTCCTTTTTCTGGTGGATTGAAAATCAGCCTCTTATTCATATAAGATTCATACAGGATCTTATTCAGTCACTATATGGACATAGGAGCTTAGAAAAATCACATTTTCTAAAAGGTCACAGGTTGGTGTTGGGTTGAAAAGAGGGGTAAAGAAATGGGAGGGGAGGGGAGAGGAAGGGGGGAAAGGAAGGACAGCAGAATAAAATAGACATTATTATTGCTGTATGTATATACGTGACTGTATGACCAAGGTGATTCTGCAACCTGTACACTCAGAAAAATGAGAAATTATACCCCATCTGATTCAAATGTATGATATGTCAAGATCATTATACTGTCATGTGTAACTAATTAAAACAAACTAAAAATTTTTAAAAAAGAAATAGAAAAGTGAGACCTTTTATAGGGATGGAAAACACAAAGTACAACAATCTCTGTAGTATTTAACCCATGAACTTAAAACTTAGATTAATGCCATGAGCATAAACAAGAATATCATAAAACTCAACTTACCCTACATTTGTTAATGACTCTGGTAAATGAATTCACTCTTTCTTTTCTTGGTAGATTAGTTCTAGCTCTTTAAAAACAAGGGCCATGTGGGGTGCATACACTAGTAATAAGGGTAGTTTTTAAGTAAAATTCAGGGGAGTCATTTGTAAAGCAGATCCAGCCACATGTGTACATTATTTCTTGGGCAAACTAAATCAACTGTATACCTAACATTTGAAATATTTGAATATCAGTCACTCTGACTTCTTAACTCTGATAATATTAGACATGTGCATAAAGACGGTATTTGGAAAGAATGAACAGCAAGGCAACAGGGGTTAGGTTTACTCAGAAGGTGGTAAAAATACCCAACATAGAAATTCCAAATTTTGATTTTTTTTCTTTAAAAGAAAATATTGTACCCATCCCAGGGGGATAGGCCATCATGTTAGCAGCTAAGTCTGAGACCTTTGTGAATGCCCATAATTGTATATTCCACCATAATTCCCCTATCTTCCTACAAAACAAAAGCAAAACCACAACTGAGTATACATGCACCTTTTTAAATACATACTATTTCTCCTTCCCCATTAATAAGCATGTGCAACTGACTCTGGAACATGCTAAATCAGTTGTACAATCTGATTTTTCTTGTTTCTTTATAGAATACACAGTGGCAAATTGCCTTATAGAGCAGGGCTATTGTAAGAACCAATATACCATTTTTCAGTATCAGAGATTTCTATTTTTCTAGCCAAAAGCTTTAAATTCTTATACCAGTTTACTTCCATGTTGGTCTTAACAATTGTTTTTTGTATACTCATTTACTTTCTCTTCACTTCCATATGTAGACATACAATTGTGTGGTTTTTTTGTTTGTTTGTTTTTTGTTTGTTTTTGTTTTAGGCCTGTTTATAAAAACAAACACAATTTTTTACCAAATTTATTGTATGTGCTATATTGGAGAGAGAAAAGATGCTGCAAGGAGGTGTGGCCACTGAATGAATTAATGTCTGGGTTCCCACCTTAGCAAGGGATCAGTTCATATAGAACTGCATGAGCTCCGTGAATACACAACTCAAATTTGGGCCTCAGCCTGGGTGTTACACACTCTGGGAGTGCTTTCTGATTCTCTCTCCCATACTAGTCAACACCTTCTTTCTACCTATATATTCCTGAGGCATCCTGAACATTGCCCATCACATTTGTTCTTACTTTCTGTTGTAATTGCCTGTTTAATTTTATTTACAACCACTGTGCTAAAAGCCCTAAGAAATCAAATTCAGTATTTCACCTACCTTGTTCATTTTTATAACCCAAGCACATAGAGAGTTCCCAGGACTTAGTAATAACCCAATAAACATTTTAAAATACATGAATAAATGTTTCTTGGGTTACATGTGAATATACTTGGTCCTTTAGTAGAATATGGTTATCTACTAAGGGACCAAATACACTTGAAAATATAAAAACTAATACTATCAAAAATGTGTAAACATTGGAAAGTAGATTAAAGTGTAATAAAATTTCTAGATCAAAGTGTTTAGCAATTTTTAAACATACCTTGTATTTTATTTATTTGTTTATTTTTGGTACTAGACATTCAATCCAGGGATACTTTACCACCGAGCTACTTACCCAGCCTTTTTATTTTTTATTTCGCGACAGTCTTAAGTTGCTGAGGAAACTGGTCTTGAACTGTGGATCCTCCTACCTTGTCCCAGAAATCTGGGATTCTGTGAGTTGCGTGCTGCACCTGATTTGTACCTGGACACATGATCTTTAATTTTTTTCCTATTCTTCAACAATGAATACACTGTGTTTATTTGTTTAACTTTTGTGTGTGTGTGTGTGTGTGTGTGTGGTGCTGAGGAGTGAACCCAGGGCCATGTGCATGCTAGGCAAGTGCTCTAACCCCAAGTCACATTGCCAGCCCGATGCTGTTAACTGATTTGGGTTTAACTGAGAAACCAATTGAGGCTAAAATCTGTTGCTTTCAGCATGCCTAATGATATAATTCTTATGTCAAGAAATCATATTTATGAGACTCATGATTTTTATCATTAATACCAACATTTTCATTTTTCCAATTTCTATTGTTTTACAAAATAATAAGAGAAAGGGAAATGGAGATTTAAATGATTTAATAAACAGTGCTGTGCAGGCCAGCAAGGTGACAGTGCCAAAAGAGCTGAGGTTTGGCAGGAAGCTCCCCCACATGCGATCCATCAAGATCCTCAGGGTCCTCCTCCTAATACTCTTTGCACGTACCAGCTTCTCACCTTCTTATCACCCCTCCCTATAATACTGTACAAGTTTCCTAACAATGCCCTGCTTTTATTTTTGCCCCCATATCATACCCCACATACTCCAGTGCAGCCAGAAGATTATTTTTAAAATATAAGTAAAATCACTGGTTACAAATCCTCATTGGTTTCTCATTGTTCTTAGAGAACAGATTACAATTTCCTGTTTCATTGTACAAAGGCCTCCCTGGTTAGCTGGTCTACCTGCCTGACCTCATCTTGCTCCACCATCTGCACTCTTTTTCCAGCCTTTGTTTTACCCCAGTTATGCTACACTCCTCCCCACCTTGTGACCTTGACACTGTGCTGCTTCTCTGCCTCTGACACTCTTTCATCTTTCTCCTGTTTTGCAGGTCTCAGCTGTCTGCTAAAGCAACCGTCCCACAACTCTGTCACATCACTCTATTTTACATCTATCTCTGCATAGACCTTATTGCTTTGCAGTTAATTTTCCTCTTTTTTTTTATTGCCCTTTCCCTCAGAAGAATGAAGGTCTTTGAGAGCCTGGACTTTATGTCTCTGGGGGAAGTTGAAGCTCCCAGTTAATGGGTGGTTCTTGGATTTTCTTTACACAAACCAAAAGCTGATTATATTTATAACAAGACCATTGTTTCAGAAAGATGGTAAATGGTAATAAACCCTCTATTGGATTCCTTCCCTCCCCCCTCCCCCCTCCCCAAATACACAGCCTAATTAGGAAGCTCAAATGCATGAGAAGTAGTATAAAAAAAAATGTGCATACAAAAGGGATAACAGAAGTGGAAACAGAGCTTAACATGTGAAAACACTTAACATAGTACCTAACACATGTTAGGTGCCAAAGTTTATTTATTGGTTCATATGTTTGTTGTTCCTTGTTCACCGATTCCTTGGCTCATACATTCACTAGATGCAGTTCACCAAACCCAGGAGTATCAGTAGATATTGATTATAAAAGGGGCGTGTCTTCAGAGAGGAAGCATCAAATCCATCAGAAATCCATCAAAGCAGTTAAAGGCCAGAAAAGCTGGGCCTGGAATGGCCGGCTTCGCAGCCTTCGAATGCTAAATGGCAGCAAAGCCAACAAGGAACTTAAGTGGCCCCAGAATTGAACACATGTTACATAGGAAATTTTCTAAGAACACTTGGAGAGAAGCTTGTTGGAGGATTAAGCGTATGCTTGATTTTAGAATTACTATTGACTATTGAACACTGAAAAGTGAGAATTAAATCTGTGAAGTTGCTAAAGACAAATATATTTAAATATTAATCTAATTTGTATGTGTTATAATTAGGATATGAAGTCTCCTCTAAAGAGTCATTTATCCAAGGCTTTGTCCCCTATATAGCAATGTTCAGAGGTGGGAATTTGGGGAAGTGACTGGATCATGAGGGCTCTCACCCCATCAATGGATTAATAATTGGAAGGCATTATTGGGAGCTATAGGAGGTGGGAGCTGGTTGAAGGTAACATGTCATAGGGGCAGGCCCTTGTACCTGGCCCTGCCCATCCCCCTGCTTCCCAGCTGCTCTGAGATGTGCAGCTTTCTTCTGCTACACCCTTCAACCTGATTTTCAGCCTCACTTCAGGCCTAAAGCAATAGAGCCATCTGACCATGGACAGAAACCTCTGAAACTATGAGCCCAAATAAATCTTTCCTCTTTCAGGTGTTCATATTATGACTGTGGTCACACCAATGAAAAGCTGACTAACACACTGTGGCTATGTAAAAAATCATCCCAAAACATGATCCCATAAAATAATGACATTGTGCACCCAAGTTATAAGTCAGGAAGCTAAGAATTATGCTGGTTATCCTCACCTAGGCCTCTCTTATAGTTGCAGTCAGGTTTTGACAGGGGTGACCACTATCTGAAGGCTTGGCTGGGACTTGATTATCTATTTCCAAGGTGGCTCCCTGACAGAAAGTAATGAGGTGCCTTAGTTCCTCTCCATATGGGTCTCTTTCAAGGGGCTGGCTGGTCTAGTGCCCTTCTGGTGGTAGTTTCCCCCAGAATGACCAATCCAAGAGATCAGGATGAGAATGCAATACCTTTTACAATCTTGAGACTCATATAGGGTTACTGTACTCTCGGTCACTTCAGCCAGTCCTGACTCAGTGTGGGAGGAGACTACATAGGGAAGTGAATACCAAGGGGTATGGATCATGGGGGCCATTGTGGAGGCTAAATATTAAAAATGTTATTAAACATTAACATTTGGTTATATAACGTGATTAGAGGATGACTAAGGATCAAAAAGAGGTTTTCCATGACTGAATTTTAAAAAATGAATTGATTGTACCAGTTAGTAATATAACAGTATATTTGTAAATAAAATGCAAACTTGCACCATGTTCATAAGAGATTACAATAATATTTTATTCTTAGAAAATTTCAGAAATCTTTGCAGGCAGAAACATTTCATAAAACTTTATTAAATAACTACTGTACACATACCTCATTAAAGAACCTATGATTTTTTTTTCATCCTCTTTGCAAATATAACTTAGGCCAACTTAGGTGCTTTGACCAAGACATTACAGAAAGAAACAACCCTCTGCATAGATTGCTGCCTTAAAAAAAAAAGAATTCCAAAATAAGTTTCGGAACACTTGGACCATTTCCTGATAGTTTTCCACTGTTCCTTCCAGTGAAAACCCACAGTCAGCACTGGGCCACGCTGTGGGAGTCTTAAAACTTGACTTGAATAATCATGAAGTTTAATGCATAGTTTGTTTTTTATTTAAAACATGTACAACGAGTACACACATGTGCACACACATCCCACATACGCCCAATCTTGTAAAGTACTGGTTGGCAATAAGTCCAGCAGCTGAATTTTGATCTTCAGAATCAAGTCCAGATGATTCTAAAACAAGTTGATAGTAAGAAGAAGAAAACAGGTTTTACCAAATTTATACCCACTCACAGACTCATGGAACTTTAAGCTTAGAATAAACTAAATTTTCCAAACCTTTCCTCATATTGCTCTGCCTAGCACAAGGAAGTACATCATTCCGGTAATTTGAAAAAAGGAGGAAGAGAAGAAAGAACAGCCGCAGTTTGTGAAATAACTTCTACAACCGCTAGAAAATAGAGGGTAAGTAAAACAACATCAGAACGGCAGGATTGTTAACTCTGCCCATATCCATAGGGTTCAGTTACCCTTTAGGGCATAAGCAGTTTCAAGTGGTTGTAGTTAGGGGAATGTTTGGTCTTTTTTGTTGTTGTTGTTATTATTATTATTTAGTTGCAGCTGGACACAATACCTTTATTTTATTTATTCATTTATTTTTATGTGGTGCTGAGGATCAAACCTAGTGCTTCACATGTGCTGGGCAAGTGTTCTACCACTGAGCCACAACACCAGTCCATATTTGGTTCTTTTTAGCTTTACCAAACCTGAAGTATTTGAAACCTATCTGGAAGTAAACTGCTACCAGACTTAGATTGGATACTGTTATGGAATTGAACATATTCAAAATTTATGAAAAGCTTCTTTTAATACCATTTCAGACAGCCATGATGAAGACAGGTGCTCCATGAATAAGCCCATAAGCTCAATATTTGCATTCGCAGCCTGGTGGTCTTGTGAAATTCAGTCATAATGGCTCTCAAGTCCAGCAACTCAGCTGAGCATAGATGAATATGTACAAATTTACATGGAAAGTTTTGTGCCAATACAGGTATTTGTGTTTGCACACAGCAATGGCATTCTAGGGCAATTTGAGGTTTTGCATTTAAACTCCATGTGAGGTAAAGTTGGGTATATTAATTAAATTAGGCTGGTTTGAATAAATAGCTATAATATAAATTGACAGAGTTTCTTCATTCTGGGTAAAAAAAAATAATGATCTATTACAGGAAGTGAAACCTAATTGCATGAAACTGAACCCATGCAAAGCTGAAGCTGCTCAGATAAACAAAATTTCCTCCAAGAAAGCTGCATCCTGCCTTTTCCTAATGTAGTATTTAGGACTGGAGGTGAGATTTAAGCTTACCCATCAGATACTCTAGAAGAAAACTCATAAGAAACTTTGTGTTCCTCCTCTTTTCAATTACAAGGTCACACATTTTTTTTTCCTTTGAGCTTCTTAGATTTGGAAATACATTTATTTTGAAAGAAAAAGACTTTAAAAAGTCTTGCTTTTATACACACCCTTCTCTGTATCAGGGTTTACATAAATGTCCACGCACAAGCCATGGTCATCTTCAGGGCACTGCCTACCCTGACATAGTGCTAGCAAAATTAATTTGAGAAAGATTCCCCTCATTGTCAATTATTTCAGAATTGGGCTTTGAATAAATTAATCACTTACAGTGATGAGTAAGATGTTCAAGGATTACTGAGAGGAAACATTTCTATCTCTCCCCTTGACCTCACCAACAGAACACTGGTGAAACAAAGGCAAACACAAACCAAACAGAACAGAAGCAGCCAACTAATGTAAGGAAGGAACTGAATGGCTCACATACAACTGAAAAAAACAACTGGACATGGACATCCACCCAAGAAAGAGAGAAGACCAGGAATCGTGTTCTTTTCTTTCAGGAAAATTAGGGGAATGTAGAAATCACAAAGAAGAAAACAAAATCTACATATAATTTCATCCATCAGGTAATCCTTGTTAAATTTCAGAATATGCATATACACATGTTGTTATTTTTTTTTTAAATAATAAAGATCATACTGGATGTAGGCAACATACCTCTTATCCTGTAGTGACTTGGGAGGCTTAGACCAGAGGATCATAAATTCAAGGCCAGCCTCAGCAATTTAGCAAGGCCCTACAGGATTGACACAATTTAGAGAGACCCTGTCTCAAAAAAAGAGTTGGTTGGGGATGTAGCTCACTGGTAAAGTGAAAAGTGCCCCTGGGTTAAACCCCTAGTACTGAGAGAGAGAGAGAGAGAGAGAGAGAGAGAGAGAGAGAGAGAGAGAGAGGCCACATTTTATAATTTTTTTATTCACATTTCTATGTGCCCATCACTATTCTATAGTTTGAAGGGCTGCAGAGCACTGCCCAGTATGAACAGTATTTTTTTTAACAAATTCCTTACTGCCAGATTTTCCCCATATACAGGTTAGCTTGTAATTGTTGCTGTTTTATTTTAGTAATGCTGTGAAGTGAATTATTTTATGATTCTGAATAAATCTTGGAGTAAGAGAAAAGACTAGAAGTGGAACTGCAAGGGAATTTGCAAGATGTTTGTTGGGCATTGAAACATGTTCTTCCAGAAAGGTTCCACCTCTCTGGGATTGACAACCAGCAGTATGGCAAATGAGGTTCGTCCCAAGGCTGCAGGCCCAGCCCTTCTGAATATGCCTCCTTAAGTCTTAAAGACACAGTGCCCTCTCCCCCAGGCCTAAAATTTGGGAGAGAACCCCGCTAATATGTTTGCAACTGTGCTTCTTCAGTGTTACCTGCTAATTCCATATATCTTATAACATTACACAAAGGAGATTTGTTGGGAAGTGCTAAGTGGTAGAAAGCAGGATGAAATCAAGCTTCCTAATTTTTATCTCCAGACTGGGAGAGATTTATTGACTTTTTGAAGGTTATATAAGCAACTGAAGCCATGCCCTAAGAATAAAACACAGGCTAGTGACTATCCAGATAATTGCCAAACCAATTTCTCTTCCTAATAAAAGTAACTCAGTTTAATTTCTAGGTTAATTTAAAATTAATAAAAGATGTCAGATGAATAGCTCAGAAGGCTCCTACCTTCTTAATCTATGATCCAAACAATGGCGCGCTTTGAATAACATCATTCACAAATGAGTTGAAACTGTGTCATCTCCATGGCTATAACTCAGAACTATGGCAGAATTATATGTGTCTAAGAAATTTAGTCCGATCAATTGCTTGAAGCGTCTGATAATGCCCTGAGAAATAGAAAACTTCGGGGGCTGGAGGGAAGTGCCCAAGCGGGTGATATAAATTAGAATGATTAAAACACTTTGGTCATATTTAATTACTCTGGGGCCATTTTTACCACAGCTTATACTTTTAAATTTACTTTCTGGATTTCTTAACATATTAGCTTTCCTAAAGCACTAACTAGGAGGCAGTGTAGTTTTGAGGAGCACATCAGGATGGGGGAACCAGAATTCTTTGCTACTGTAAGCACAGGGCAAGGTGGGGAGCAAATCTCGCATCCTCAAGCTTCTGTTATTCAGCGTCAGGGTGAATCCAACAAACACCTGATGTGGCTCGTTTTCAGGGAAAAAAATGGCTGGTGGCCACGAGGTTCTGGGCTTTATATACAGCCTCAGCAGAGCCAGACGATGGGCGGAGCTAGCTACTTTTGGTGGGTCTTTTTGGTGGGCAGGGGACAGGGCCAGGTCATGGGAGGAGTGTTGGCAGCAGGATCATTTAGGGCAGTGCAGGAAGACAGGTAGGTAATCATATCCCTCAGCTACTACTTCTTCTAGCTTGCCAAATGACTTGGGTTAACTCCCTTAACCTTTCTGCTCTGTAGTTATTTGTCTTGCAATAACTTATATTTTGTAACAGGCAGATATCTAATAGATGGGAAACACACCAGGCCCTATGGCAGTTAAGATAGTTGACAACAGAGCCTGATTGGAGGTTGAAACCCCACTGTACACTCATCACATATCTTTGGGAAGTGTCAGTCTCCTCATCTGTATAACATGAATAGAAATAGCATCTACCACTGAGAATTGATGTGAGAATAACATATTTCTTGCTTGGCATATGGTAAATAGCCACTAAATGTTAGCTGTCAATAGTCCAGGCTCATCAGAGAATAGGGGATTTTTAATTGTGTCTTTAATTCATGTTTTTTTAAGGAATATGTGGACTAACATTTTATTACATCGATTTAAACACTATTTACTGTAGTTCTGCGTCTTCACTAGCAGGAATGAGTTGTTTTTATGTCTCATGGTTGAATCAGCCTCATTTTCTAAATAACATTTTCTATTTAGAAAGTCTTCATTTCATCTTTATTTTCTTATTTCAGACCTACTTTCAGAAACACACTGAGTTGTTTACATTAGTGGTAGGATTATATTCAATTTGCTCTTAAAATATCTTTTAAATTTCACAAAAGCCTAAAATTTATACCTTATCTTTTTTAAAGATTATTTTGGATTACATTAGTCAGTTCATTAAATAAAAATCTGAGCTGCACACTCTACTATGGTGTTGAAATTTGGCATTGTGTGGCTCTAACTTGGTCCACCTCCAAGAGCGGTTAGTTATCAGAGAGGCAGAAAACCCTCAGTACAATAGGCCTCACCCTACGGAGGCCCTGCAGCTGTTCCCAGAGGGCAGTTGGGCTAACAAGCAAGGATTTAGTATGAAAAGAATTTTTATTAGTATGAAAAGAATTTTTATTAGTATCCAAAATTTAATACCACATCTTAAATTACTTCAGTTCCCATGTGATAAAAGTAAAATTAAATAAGCTATCAACATAAATGCAGATGTGGCACTACAAAGGTTATAATAATTTGAGAGCAGAAAAAAATCTTCAAGAAGAAATAGGTTAAAACAATACAAGGCATAAAAAGACTCAATCATCTCAGTCAATGAAAGAGTGTCAAGTAATAAAATAAATGCAAAAGAAATCTGAATAATTATATAAGAGATAAAAGAATAAATCAGTCAATAATCCAAATTGTGATCTATTAAGAAGGTGTAGTTTTTTCCTGGATTTTTATCAATGAGATAAAGAAACAAAATCACTCTTGAAAAAAACCTTCCAGGTCTCCTTGTTGGGGAAGAATAGATTTTTCTTTAAAATATTACAATGCTCATTTTTGAGATGGATTACTAAAGTGGTTGTAATCTATGATTATTATTACAACCCTAATATAAAAAGGGGGTGATCATTTATTTTTAGCTTTGTTATTAATCACATCTAAATAAACAGGATTTATTTCACATTTCATGTTTCAAACAGACAATGTAGGGAAATCAGCGCGGTAACTAAATTTTGACATCAAACATTCTGATGAGGATAGCACCTCATCACTTTCAAGTGTTTACTAAATATGCAAAGTGATTGGAAGACATAAGTTAAAGGAGTATTTTGACCCCAATTTTTGACAGTAAAGCATTTCTGAATTTCATGCAATAACAGGATCTTAACTTTAATATTTTCTCATAATGTCTTATATAATTCAAATCATCAAACTAATTTAGTCTAAACCAAATTTAAAAATAAATTGCACTTGAAATTCATATATTGACAACTAAAGATGAAAAGGAATATGTATGTGGCACTGGATCAAACCACTTAGTGAGACATAAATTGGCAAATGCATGATGTAGGGGTATAGCAAAACAAAAATAGAAAATATGTTATTTGTTCTCAAGATAATCCATACATACATAAAAGTTATGATTTTAGCCAACATTTTCTAAGAGTAAATAGATTTAAGCATTATTATGAGGAAGTTTCAAAATGGGAATTGAATGGGTTTATTTCAAGGACAGGCATTGCCTACATCCATTTTATATTCAGATTATAATCATGTCTAATCATCCAACAACCATGTACTTGGGCCATGTTGTTTCATTGGCTCACAAAATTGTTAACTAGGTTTTATTATTACTTTGCTTTTATTGACAGAAATTCCAAGAAATGCCCACATGAACAGCCACTTCTGAAAAAAACTACTTATTATATCCCCAATTGCTTCTTCAATTGGTGAAAGTTCTTTTCCCCAAGGATGTTTGGGGTATTTTGTTTTTCCTCTAAAGAAAATTAGATTTTTTTTTCTTTTTTTGCTTTGTCTTCCCAGAATCTCAGAATCGAAGTTGTTCTCAGAATGTAATAGCTAATTGGCTCTTAGAATACATGTACACCTATGTACATTACATGTTATCTTTTCTTTTTCCCCCTGAACCTGTTTTCACTTTAGCATTTATAATTCCCAATTTTTTCTCTATATTTTCTGTATGCTACTTGAAATTCTTAGTAGCAAAAGGTCATGGATGGATAGCTAGCTAGGTATGATTGACAGACCTGAGGAACATAGGAGGAATCAGAGTTGGTTTGCAGTTAATAAACAAAGCCTATTGAGAGGGAATAGGTTATTAAAATTATTGTTTCATGTGGGTAATAAAATATACATTCATTGATGAAAGTGCAGGTAAAAAAAAAAAATCATTAACTATGTATAGGCCCTGATAGAGTTCATATACATTGTCACATCATCCTCCGGTAGACCCTAAGGGGTAAGGTGCTATCCACCCCCTATCCCAGATCTGGTAATACTAAAACTGTGTTTTGAGTTCAGGCAGATTAATTGGAGCATGTTCCTCACCACTCCTCTGTGTTGCTTTACTAACATTCATTAGAAATCTGCTAAATCGTGTACTGAACTTCTAAATACTGATTAGTTGGAAACTCAGTCTTTTCCTGAGATGGTCTTCATGACATGGTCCCTCTAGGAACTTCTGGGAATGTTGAACAAAATTCAAAGGTGTATGTATTCAGAACCTGCCTTCAGCTTTGTACTTCTGACCTTAAGGGATGCCCTGACTTTTTCCTCATACATTACCATCCATCTTGTAGCCCAGTTGCTGAAAGTTTCACTGTTTCTACAATGTTCACTAGGTTGACATTGACTTCCTCCAACCTAGAAAAATACATGTGTACTATATAGAACAGACAAAGGATAATGTCCTTTTAAAAAACAAAAACAAAAACAAATTGGTAATCAATAAAAAAAATCTTATTGGAGAAACTGTCAAAGAATACAAGTCAAAAAAGACTGCTCTTAGGAGAAAAATATAATTGTTCTATAAACAGTTAAAAGCATTCCCTACACTCTTAATTTTAAAAATGCCAGTAGAAATAGTGAAAGACCAATCGTAGCTTCTTTCTTCCTCTGCTGATAAAGTAAACAAACAGCATTTGGATGTGAGAGAAATAAGCGCTGTCACAGACTGTTAATAAGAGAGAAGTCAGTACAAACTTTTGTGAAATAATTTGACATTATTTATAAAATGTTTAAATAATTTATCTTTTGATTTTGCATCTTCACTGCTAAGCATTTATCCCGAGATTCTACAGAGCATTTACAGAGATAAATGATAAATGCAATTTTTGTAATTATTTTTATAATAATTAAAAATCCCAAACAACCTGAGCACTAATAAATAAGACATTAGATGAATAGATTGTGATAATTTATACAAGGGAATAAGAAAAATGACAGCTATCTGTCTTCTGAGATTTATACACATTAGGTATGCCAGTTAGCTGCTCAGTTAAGAGATTACTAATAGATTCTACAGGCTCTGTGCAGATTCTGGAACCATAAAGGAATTTGCCCACCACTTATAACTGGGGCTGTCTATGTCAAGTATCATAATCTCTGCATTCTCTCACTTTGCTTGTCAGTAAAATGAACATAAGAATGGTACTCACTCATAAGTTGTTGTGAAGCTTAAATGATCTAACATTTGTGAGGCGTTTAGATGAGGGCTTGACATATAGCACATTTTGTGAAATATAATAAATACTGATATGAAAAGTTGTTTAAAGCACATGAAATACAAAGTAGAATGATACAAAACAGTATAATGATAGGTAGGGGAAGGATAGGTATTTGCATAAAAATAAAACCTTTCTGGAAGCCACTACAGAGTTTACCTCTAGGATATGGAAAGAAAATAGATGATCACAAATCGTCATATTTTCACCCTTCTGTATAGTCTGAAGTTCTTTTAATTGTATTCCATCAGGAAATAGAAGGAGACACCACAGTAGCAACCACAGCTCCTGGAAGATTTTTATAAACCTGAGAGGCCGGTTTGCCCTGAGCTTACTGGGGACCCCTGCAGGGTGGGAGGTTTAATACCACAGGCCAGGTTCCCATCTTGGCTCTGACTTCACGAAAATAGCTCATTCTACCCCCCCCCCCAACACACACACAGATAAACATATACACTCACATGCACACGTGCATTATAAAATTAGGATCATATGATATAAATGATTATTGATCCTATTCTGTTTAGTTAATGATATATGGAGTCTTTTCCCATCTTATTAAATGTTCTTCAAAATTATGATTTTAGTAACTGCTTATGTTCTACCAGTATATGTACCAACCACATCCTTTCCTGAATAGGACTGTAAACCAAGTGGTACGGGGAATCAAATCACAGAATCCTGTGAGGTCAATCTACACGAGGTACCCACAGCCTTCCTTTTTCATTTTTCACTGTTCTATGTCACTCCCTCCTTCTCATTATAAAAATAGGGAAAAGGATCTGGCAAGCTTATTCACTTTAATGAACAAATTACTAACAGGAAATATTGATACTAGTACTGATACAAGGGGGAAAAAAAACAGCAACTCTATTTTACCAAAGAACAAATCATTCATCCTAAGATTTAAATTAGGATTTCCTAATCAGCAAGAAGAGTAAGGGAAGCCTTACATGGGATGGAAGAGACATTTAGACTTAATATTTCCAGTCTGGGCTGAGTAAATGTTGGTTGAATTGAAATGTTAGGAGGGCTGGTACAATATATCTTCTCTGTATTGTTGCAAATCTCTGTGGCATACAAACCATAGGAAGTCAAATGAGTCACACATACACACGCAGAAAAAAAAAACCCCACAGGAAGCCACAGAAACTTCTAGAATATAAAACACCAGTTTTCCAATGTTGCTTACTCTTGGTATCTGACTTTGTTCCTGTCTTGGGCAAGTTTACCTTACTTCTCCATGTCTCACTCTATATGTGTATTTCGGGGGTGGGGGATTGCTAGGGATTGAACCCAGGGGTACTCTACCACTGCCCTATACCTTCTGCCCTTTCTGTATTTTATTTTGAGATAGGGTCTTTCTAAATTGACCAGACTGTCCTCCAACTTACAATTATCCTGCCTCAGCCTCCTAAGTCACTCGGATTACAGATGTGTGTAATCATGCCTAGTCATGCTTCACTTTATCACACAAATGATCTACTCCAGAAAGATATGGGGAGAAGTCATTTGCTCAAAATACACAATTCTGTATTTCACGTTCTCATCCTTCCCTTGCCTCTCCTCACAGAGAAGTTTGAATGTCAGAGAAGATGGCATATAATTCCCAGGAAAGACATAAACATATACCATCTAAGGTGGGTTGCTAAGTCTTCCTTAAACATATACCATCTAAGGTGGGTCGCTAAGTTTCACCTTGATGATTGCTATTAAAAATAGCAATGTAAAATAGAGAAATTCACATTTTAACTTTACCCAATGCTGATGCCTATTGTGCTTATTTGTCTGACACTACTGTTGTCATTTAGAGGCAAAGGAAAAGGATCAAAATGTGTGCAACATTTTTTAGAATATAATGAATTTGGTTCTTTGGTTGATTACTTCCTTTAATCTTCAAAATAGCCGCTTAATGAAGAGATGATACATAAATTAAAGTTTAGCTCTCACCCAAATGCACACAAATCAGAAGTAGTATAGTTGAAATTTAGATTCCAGAGCCCCTCTTCACGGCTGCACACTGCGTATGTGATCTTCAGAGCTCTGTAGAGGCCCAGACACATTAAGCATTACTATTATCATATTACTAAAAGGGTTATGAAACCAAAGTGGCATGAGTCACCAAAATGGAGGTGACTCACCAACATCTCTCTTGTGAGGACTTTTTGTTCTGCAAATCTTCCCTCGATATAAAAGGAACTAATTTATGATGAAGAGTTTCATAAAATAAACCATGATATGTCAATATCTAAAAGTGTCTATAGCAATAGCTGATGTTTAGGCACATATGATGGAACTTCTTAGAGGCATGTGAAGTATATTATATATAATTTACATAAAAATTACATATGTAAGATGTACATATATACACATGTATACCCAGGCATGTATGCATGTCATAAATACATATATGTATATTGTGTATGATTGGGCTCCTTTTTTTTTTCCCCCACTTGGTACTGCGGGGACTGAACCTGGAGCACTTACCCACTGTGCCACGTCCCCAGCCCTTTTTTTTAATTTTGAGACAGGGTCTCACTAAGTTGCCTATGTCCTCCCTAAGTTTTTGAGGCTGGCCTTGAACTTCTGATCCTCCTGCCTCAGACTCCCCCAATTGCTGGGATTTCAGGCACGCACTACATGGACCCGGCTGGTTGGACTCTTGATACCTGAACTATTGATAGCAAAAATTGAATAAAACATTTGAAATACAGACTATTTCAATTTCTTTTTTTTCACTTTGGCAGACGAGGCCACACACCTTCCAGCTCCTTTCCCGGTGAATTATATCAGCATTATGTCCATTCACAATATTTTGCCTTTCCCATTATGTTATTCCCCAGGAAATTAAAGAAGTGAATCTTAGACACCTGTTCTCTCTTTGCTCTTGAATTAGACCAAATTTCTTGCCATTTATTCAACAAATATTTCTGAGCTCCTCTTCTCCTGCTGCTGGTGCGCCAGGAAAGTCACCGTAGGCACTGCACGCGTGGACAACAGGACATGTCTGCACCTCAGGAACCTGCAGCTGAGTGTGCTGAGCCTGAGCTGGTGGGGTGTGGTGAAGTGGAGAGAACTGTGGCTGGCAGGAGGCTGAAGAAGGGAAAGTCCTCTTCCCAGGGTGGAGCTGGGGGCAGGGCCAAAGATGGTTTTTTGAGAGAGTGTGAGAAAGCTGGTCAGGAGAAGGGAGATTCCAGGATGTAAAACCACACAACTTTGACATTCTTCAGCTGGCCTTAGGAGAAAAGGGAAACAAAACAACCTCACATTCAGGAAAACAACAAACAACAGGGCATGGAAGCATTTTCCCCACCTTGTCTTTGACACCTCCCCCACCTCCTATCCTCCTGAAAGCCAGCTAGTGTAGTCTGGGGCCTGCCCTGAGTCCTGTGGTCAGGCCAGGCCTGAAGTCAATCAGAATCACCACAGCTTCTCTCACCTAGATGTGCACCTGGTCCTGGGCTCTGCAGTGAGAAGTAGGCCTCGCTGTTTGTTTTAGTCAGCTTTTTCACTGCTGTGAATAAAAGACCCGACCAGAACAACTGTAGAGGATTTGAGGGTTCACAGTTTCAGAGGTCTCCATCCACAGACAGCAGGCTCCATTCTTCCCATCTCCAGGTGAGGCACAACAACGTGGTGAAAGAATGTGGGAGAAGGAAGCCCCTCACATGATGATCAGAAAGGGGAGAGAGAGAGGTCTCCACTGCCAGATACAAATATATAACCCAAAGCCACACCCCAGTCCCCACCTCCTCCAGCCACACCCTACCACTTCAGCTGCCACTCAGTTAATCCCTACTAGGGGATTAGTCCACTGATTGGATTAAGATGTTTATAACCCAATCATTTCTCCTCTGAACCTTCTGGCATTGTGTCTCACACTTAAGCTTTTGGGGGACACCTCACATCCAAACCACAACACTACTCCAAGCAGACAGACATCCTGACCTTTGCCAGCCTCGCAACCTCACTAGTTTACTTGAGTGACCAAGTCCTTGGTTTGCTCAAGCATGATGGAGACAATAATGCCTGTCTCACAGGACTATTTTGTGTGATGATTAAAGAAAGAATATAAGGTGGACATAAAGTACGTTAGCCTAGAGTTAGGCATATGGTAAATGTTCAAAAATTGTACCTAATATTGTTTTACCTCCACACACATGTCATTGCCCCCCAGCCTGTTCCTAATCTCCATGGCTTCTTTTTGTCTCTTTTTTCCCACTTTACTGCCATTGCTTGGGTTCATAACTGATTCCTTCCTCCTTCATGTTGCCCAAGGCCTGAAGCCATCCTCTCCTGGTGCCCAACCTTAAAGCCTTGTCTGTGTCGGCAATTTGCCCTGCTCCCAAGGCCTTGTGTCCAACCCCATTCAGCAATATTGTGTGGCTGGTAAAAAAGCACAAGGTACATAATGTGAATACACTGACAAGGAGGGAAGTCTGAGATATGTTAATGAGAAAGGAGAGATGCCATTAAAGATCTGTGGTATGGTTTCATTTTTTGAAACAAAACCTTTTATCTCAAAATCTCTATTTTGGTTTAAAGTTTTTCTAGAAGCATATATACTCCTTGGGGTGGTTATTCTTATATGTCTGCTTTGTGGGACTAAAGCATACCAGATAGCTAGTCAAACATTACTTCTGGGTAGGCTTGTAAGGGGTTTTCTGGAAGAGATAATTATTTGAATGGGTTGGCTGAGTAAAGAAGGATCCCTCACCAACATGAGTGAGCATCGCCCAAACCATGCAAGGCCCCGATAGAACAGAAAGACAGAGGAAGGGTGGATTTGTATTCCCTTGTGGAACTCTTGACATCCATCTTCTCCTGCCCTTGGACAATGGTGCTCCGGGTTCTCAGGCTCCAGCCAGGACTTATAATATCACCTCATGTATCCCGCTTCTGGATTCAGAGTGGGATTTATGCCATGGCTCCCCTGGTTTGGACTGGAGCCACACCACCAGCTGTCTTGAGCCTGCAGTTTGCAGATGGAAGATCTTGGGACGTCTCAGCTACCATGATAACATGACAAATCTCTCATAGCAAATCATTCTGTATATCTAATATACATATGTCTTATCAGGCTTGTTTCTCAGAGAACTCTGACATACTACTTTTACCTTTGTGTTTATATTTGTAAAGAAATTGTTATAACTTTCAGACATCATAAAGACTATGGTAAAAGGAAAAACACAGGTTTAAATAGAACGATGGTGGAGAAGAGTCTGACTGCATGAGGATTTCCCAAAGTGGGCATGGAAAGCTGTTTTTGCAGGGGGTGAATGTCTTTCTTTATAGGAACAAAGATCATTTAGTCAAGTGTGTCTGAGAAACACCAAGTGGAGACTATCACTGTGGCTAAAATGGGCAACAGTGTCCTTGCAACACCATCTTTTTCTGGGAGCACTGCCTAGCAAGAAAGGGGGAGCTCCCCAAATTTGAGAAATGCTGACCAAGTAGGCCAACTATTTCTCTCCATAAATATCTCAGTCTTTATATCTGTTCTTTTTTATTCTTTCTCCACCAAGTATTTTTTTAATCAGACTACTACCCTAAGTTCAATATACAATTTAATTACTGTATATTTAAGAACTGAATATTCAAAATCTCAATGCCCAGTGAACTTGAAATATAAATAACTTCACACTGTCTATAATTAGCCCAAAACAAAAATCATCTAGTTAAAATAATTATCTCCTGGGTTTGGCAGAAATATCTCCTCTGCTCAGGAGAGAAAATTGTGATTTTAAAAAATATTTTTGAATTTGATTCTTAAATTTGAGATAAGCATCAGCATTACTTGACTCTCTTGTTAGGAGATTCAGTTGATTTTCTTCATCACTGATCTCTGTTTAAGGCACATTATCATCATTGATCTGACTGTAAGGCACATTGTCATCTAAGCCCTTTCCTGTTAGCTTAGTCATTGATTCATTTCTTCACTTGCTCCTTTTAAAATTCATTTCCAAATTCCATCTCTCTCTCTCTCTCCCAACCATTCTAATATATTTAAATACACTGAATACAGAATTTGAGATTTTTATGTTTTTTTTTTTTTAAAAACTGGGAATGCTGCTTTATATTATATTTGTAAGAATTATTCCAACTGTGCTGCCCAGGATCTTAGGAGATTTTTGACTGTAAAATGACTTTTAATAAATATTAAAAACTAAAATATGACTACCAGGAAAAACTGATTAACTCTTTAGTCACATACACCAAAATGTGCTATGATAAATCAATGAATTCAGCAACTGTGTATCTATATTTTGCCAAGCCACATTGAATGCAAAACAAAACCAACACATCCAGAGAACATCCTAGTATTATTTGCTAAAAATTGAAATGTTCATTTTATCATTCTCTACATTCTTCTGCAACAGGAAATGACTTCTGAATGCACTGCCTCATTTGTCATTGTCAAGGATTAAATATGAACCAAATTTGCAAGGTATTTTTTTTAAGTTTGCTAGAGCAGAATAATGTCATTGTCAACACTTTTTAACATTTTATGACTTTGGAATCTTTCCTTAAAAAAGAAGCACACTGCCAAACTAATTAAAATTGGCCATGAATATTAATGTTTGAGTTGAAAACAACTGCCACTAGGTGGCAAACAATCTACACATAGACTTATACAAAAGAGAAAATTATAAATACACTATATTATATGCATATTAAGCCAGACATTTCAAAATATATGGTTAACATTGCATCTTCCATATAATGTTAAAAACACCCACTTGGAAACCTCAGTATAATACTATAAGCAGTGAAAAATGCACTTTTTGAAAAGGTAGGTTTTCTTTTTTCTTTCTGTTTTAAAAAAATATTTTAAGTTGTAGATGGTGTGGTGCTGAGGATTGAGCCAGTGCCTCACACATGCCAGACAAGCACTCTACCTCTGAGCTACAAACCCAGCCCACTGTTTTTTTCTTAAGTGAAATCTTTTTTCTTTCTTTCTTTCTTTTTAAAGAGAAGGAAGGAGCTGGGATGTAACTCAGTGGTAGAGTACTTGCCTAGCATGCATGACGCTCTGGATGTGATCCCAGCACCGCTCCCTCCCCTGCCAAAAATAAAATGAAGGTGAATACATCGCCTTAAATCCTAACATTTGTCATTATGTATAACTGGAACATGGACATGTATTACTTATCTCACCTGTGCTGTCCTAAGGCATCCTGTTGTGATTGAAGATATACCCATGATGAAACACTATAGCTTGGAGAGACCCTGAACTTGCCCTGGGGTTTCTTATCTGGCTTCATGGATTCTATGAGGTCATCAATATTCATCCCATGTTGGATGCAGAAGGAGAGAAGAAGCACTGTTGGTATTTTTCTTCCTCCATTTGATTCAACACTCTTGGGAATAGGAAATGTGATGCTATGGTGAAGAGGGCAACCCTGGCACTCAACTGCCAGGTTTGAATATTAGCACAACCACTTCCAGGTTGAGTAACTATGGCTAACTGTACTATAGTGCCCCCAAATAACTTCCCATTCTTATAAGAGGATAAAATTGACCTTGAGTTTGGCCACATATGTGCTCTGGCCAGTGGAATGCGAGTAAACATGGTGTACACCCTGTCCAGCAAGCAGCTTCAAGAGCTGTTGTGAGTTTCCACTATCTCCTTGGTCTTTCCTTCTACAAAGAAAATGATATTTTCTCCTTTAGTTTATGGCCTGGAATAAAAAGACTCATAGAAAAGAGCTAAGGAAAGTGATGTACAAGTCACCAAATTATAATACAACCAACAAATGAATATTTGTTGGAATAAACTACTTGAATTTGGGGTTGTTTGTTATTTATTATAGCATCACCTGGTAAAAACTATTACAAAGGGCTTCAGTTTCTTCATCTATCAAATGAAACTAAAAATATTACTAATTTCAGAAGACACGGAGGATTGAATGAATTAATACATGTGAAGAAGGTGGAACAGTACATGGTGTCAAAGAAGTTAGATATCATTATTAGAATAGTCCAAATGAAGCTAGGCATGGTGGCATGTACCTATAAGTCCTAGCTACTTGGGCAGCTGAGGCAGGAGGATCCATTGAGCGCAGGGGTTCAAGACTGGCCCAGTGCCTCACACATGCCATAAAAAAAAAAAATAAAGTATAAATGCAGCAAGAGTAAGAGATTGCATGTATTGAGTGACTAAACTTTTAGAGTCTAAGGATGTTTCACTAATGATTTTAATTATACAATTTTAAAAGTACTGTTTTCTTTTTCTTTTTCTTTTTTTTTTTTTTAATTTTGAGCCAGGGTCTCACTAAGTTGCTTGGGGCCTCACTTAGTTGCGGAGTCTAGCCTCAAAATTGAGATTCTCTCGTGTTGGGAGTCTCTGGGATTACAGGAGTGTGCCATCATGACAGGCTAAAGTATTGACATTCTTGTTTTATAGAATGTGCCAAAAAGTCTCCTAATTTAGTGATTCTCAAATCATTTGTGGCTAAAGATTGATTCTTTTTACTTTTTGCCCTTAATCTGTCATGAATTCATATATTTGGAAAATACAAATAAAAGTGAGTTATTAGAAATCCAATTAAATGAACAAATTTAAAAGGCATATAAAATACAATTCTAATATGCATTATAGACTCAATAGACATAAAATTCTATCTTAATTCATATCATTGATATAAATATAACACTAAAAATTTTAGAATTGTCCTCATTGTTTTGTGAAAATATACATGTAGACAACTTATATAGAAAATAACTATTTCACTTAATCTTTCTGTCACTTCATAATTATAACTGAACAAAAGTATGAGTAAAAAGCCATATCTCAAGTGTTAAAATACTTGAAACTCCACACAGTTTGTAATGTGACAAGTTTGCTTCTTACTTGTTAACTTATCTAATCTTTTTAATTTTGATAACAACTTCTGGTAAAGAAACAAATCTCACAGGGCTCTGTTGATGGGAATGGCAGAAAGGACTTTAAAGCAATTATAGCTATCTTGAATGTTTATTTTAACAGTATTCAAAATGAAGTAAATGGTGCAATATATTCAGAGTTTATATTTTATCAGAGGTCAAATCCAATAATTTACTCTGTAGAATTATAAATTTAAATTGTTTTTAATGGAAAAAAAAATCTAAATTTAACACTTTGGGATTATAGTTGACAAACTAACCTTAACATATGATTTTGTAACAAGGTCTTGCTGTGCAAATTGATAGGTATCTTTGAGTCCACATAGTAAGTTTAGGAAGGGACTCATCCTGTAATTTTGTTTTTGTTTTTTGTGTTTTATTTTGTTTTGAGACGGGTTCTCACCAAATTGTTGAGGCTAGCCTCAAACATGGGACTTTCCTCCCAAATCCCTGGGATTACAGGCCTGCTCAACCATATCCAGCTCATCATGTGATTTTAAAAACACCTAAGCTGTTCTGTGCTTTATTAATTGAGGTGAGTCAACCCATTCTATAAGAATGTTTAAGCAGCTTTCTAAACTCTGAAGCTCAATTCTGGATTTGTAATGTGACAAAAATTTTGCTTCTTACTTGTTAATTTATCTGATCTTTTCAATTTTGATTGGTAGACCAGCAATAAGGAATGTGCCATTGACACTGTTCTATGAAACATTCCTTGAATGCTAGCTAGGCCAGCTTGTAGGTGGCAGGAACAGATTTCAACTCCAGGTCTGACTGACTGGTCTCCTTTATTGTGTATGGTCCTGTCTCTTATCTGTAAGCAGATCATCCAAGCTGTGGATTATATTTGTCCTACTGACTATACTGTCTAGCGGCACTACCAGCTGGCTAACAGTAGCCTGGAACCAGGCATAGAGATGATAATTCATTATGTCTAGATAGATGATTGATAGATAAACAGCCAATATACATGTACATTACATGTATACATGTGTATACATAACATATATAACACATTACATGTAACATACAAGGATGTACTTATATGTGTGTGTACATGTATACATGCAACTCATTTTTTTTTTTTTTAGTTGTTGATAGACCTTTATTTTATTTATTTATTTGTGGTGCTGAGAATCAAACCCAGTGCCTCACACATGCCAGGCAAGTGCGTGACCACTCAGCTACAGCCCCAACCCTACATACATCTTTCATACATCTTTTTAATGATAGAAATAAAATTTCAGGTGTCTTCTGGAAATTTACATATATCCATAATAGATTTGTCAGTTTGAAGCCCAACCAAGACAACTTTATTATCTTCAAATATTTATTGGCAACCTGTTTTAAATAGGCCAAGTTATAACTTAATTTCCAGTATGGGAAGAAAAATGAAGTTTCTTAATGGAAATTTTGACACATATGTGATTCTAGAAATAACCTTCCAATATAGGTAGAAGAATTTAAATAGTACCAAAACATTTAAAACTTTGTTCATTACCCATGATTAGGAATAAAACAATTGTTTTTAGAATGTCAGTTCAATTTACTCTGAATCCTGTTGGATTTCAACTTCAAGCTTTTTTTCATTGCAAATATAAAATCATTGAATTTAAATAAAAATTTCATTGCTCATTCAACATGTACTTATATAAGTCAAGGAAGTTTGCTTATTAGTTTTATTTGGTCTTTTACTTCCCAGCTAATATAATTATTACAAAGCTACACATAAATGTAAATATTTTTATTGCTTGACTGAAATTACCATTATAAAACTTTACTTCATTTTTAATTTTGGTTTTCTTTAAACATCAAGTTATATGGGGATCTTTCCTGCACTGCCAAAATGCTTAAACCATTAAATAGTTTTAGCCTATAACAACAGAATAGATTTGAAGAACTTATTGATTATCTTTTCCTTTTTTCTCAGTCATAGAAATAAACAGGTGCTGCAGGCAGAATTTAAGTTCCACCTTCTTGAATGAGTGGTTCCCTTCACTTCTTTGTCTGTTTTTTCCTGGGAGGTAATGCAGAGCACAAAGATAAGGCAGAAATACTTTATTCATTAAAAAAAAAGATTTGTATGTTACAAATATGAAATCTAGAATTGCCTCCTGCACATCGAATCTAATTTCAATAACTGGGAAACTCGGCTTTCTTAAGATGAGCTGGAAAGTCTGTCAGAAGGCAATATTTTTTCCCATGGGCCTCAAAGGTTTTGCTCATGTACCCTTCCTTAACCAACTTTGTAGCCTTTCAAATATTTTTGTTTTCTTATATTCATCCTTGTAATTTTTATTAAATGCAGAGTTTATAACATCCATATACTGAGAACATTGACATTTTAAAGTAAAATTTTAGCAACTTTATCTATACCTACAAATGTTGCAGATAGATAAATAGATAATAGTTATACATGTGTACTTATATACATATATATGTACTTTTCCTTAATTGTAGGATAGATTTTTTTCCTTTTTCTTTTTTACCTCACACTTCTAGTCTACTTCTTTATGATAATATATATTTATGATACATTTTTATGCTACAAAATTTTTATTACCCTATAACATTTGAAATGATCAAAGTTCATGAACAAAAGGCTTTAGGTGTTAAAACATTCCATGTTGATAGAGTTCTCAACATTATTATTAGTGTATAATCTATCAAAACAATATTTGTAGACGTTTTGATAAATATGCATTAAACATAAAAAACTTGGAAATTCATCTTCTCGTGAGAGAAAAGGGACTGAATCTATGTGTGAATATTACTTGCTACTAAAATTAATGGTAATATATTTATTTCTTAATTATTGTAGATATAAGCATTAATAAACACAGTTCCTCTAAATATGTAAATGAAATTAGATGGAATTTGTTGCAGCTCTGTTATTCAATTCTTTGAACTCCTTCTGAGTTACATAACAAAAATTCTGTAGCAATCTATCATCAACAACTAGTTTTTAATAATCTATTGGTTAAGAATTCCTTTAGATTCTCATCTGTTTTTAATGAAAAATATTAAAAAGGAACACTCTCAAACATGGAGTTCTTAGCAAATCATTTAGATTGTTCAGTTACTCAGTATTGTAACCAATACTATATTTGAAATTATTCCTTTCTGCATTTATTGGCACGTCAAAAGTTTTTTTTTGTTTTTGTTTTGTTTTTGGTTACGTGGATTGAACTCAGGGGTACTTGACCAGTGAGCAACATCCCCAGCCTATTTTGTATTTTACTCAGAGACAGGGTCTTACTGAGTTGCTTAGTGCCTCACTGAGGCTCACTGAAGCTGAAGCTGAGGCTGGCTTTGAACTTTCAATCCTCCTGCCTCAGCCTCCCCAGCTGCTGGGATTACAGGTGAGCACCACCACACCCTGCAAAAGTTTTTTTTTTTTTTTTTTTTTTTTTTTTTTTAACAAGGAGAATATGATACAATACAATTCAACTCACAAAAGATTAAGTTATTTGTTTTTCTTTTATAAAGTGTGAAAAGAGATACTGTAAAAAGAGATATGGAAAACACAGAAGACAAGCAGTTTTTAAAGTGTATACATTCAATACATGAAAGTTGAAAACTGGAAATTGCTTTTCCTAAATCACGGTCCCATGTGGACCTTGGACACATTCCAAGTGGTCCCAAGTGTACTATAAATCCAGTTGTGACAACTGTATGCTCTATTGTCAAGATAGTAACTCTCTTCTTGTACAGGTTGTTATGGTTTAGATGTAGTGCCCCCAAAAGCTCACATGTGAGACAATGCAAGAAGTTTCAGAGAAGAAATTATTGAGTTATAGCCTTAACCTAATGAGCAAATTAATCTCTGATGGGATTAACTAGATAGTGACTAGGGGCATGTGGGGTGTGGCTGGAGGAAGTGGTTCAGTGGGGGTGTGGCTGTTGGGTATATATTTGTATCTGGCAAGTGGAGACCTCTGTCTGCTTCCTGATCATCATGTGAGCTGGTTCCCTCTACCATACTCTTCCACCATGATATTCAGCCTCACCTCGAGCCCCAAGGAATGGAGCCAGCTGCCTGCTAAGATCTCTGAAACTGTTTGATCTTCTTCAATAAACTGTGAAGTTCCTGAGGGTAAAAGTATCATGCCATATTCATCTTTGACTCCCCTGATTCTTACAAAATACTTGAAAAATAGAGGTGTCCCATAAATATGAACCATGCTAAATGAGACAGAAGTAATATATTTGCATGGCATAATATGAGAGAGAGGAGGAAAATTCCTTTGCCCTGAAATATTAGCTTTCAAAGCCATTCTTAAGTCCTTTGATAAATCCTTTTGCATCTCCTAGAATCCTAGAGCCCTCAAATAAATTTTTCCTACACTAAAATTATTCTGGTCAGATCTTTTAGTCACAAAAGCGAATAAAGCTGACTAAAACACAGGTAGAAGGGATTTTCCTTTACAAGTTTATCACAGTCCACTTCCCAATCAACAAACTAT
Source organism: Marmota monax (assembly GCF_021218885.2). Lineage (NCBI taxonomy): Eukaryota > Metazoa > Chordata > Mammalia > Rodentia > Sciuridae > Marmota > Marmota monax. Next base: position 2,269,369 of record NW_026691988.1, read on the forward strand.
TCATTATTTATTGTATGTGAAAAGAAAGTGCTTGGCTAAATTAAAAAAATACAAATGATTATGTTTTAGCCATGAGACAAGAAGAATTTCTATAATTACCTTTTCTGCTACCCAGTTTAATCAAACCAAACTCTTCTCTAAACTCCAGGGATATTGAACTGTAAAGACCTGGTGGAAAGTTCCTGAGAAAGCCTTTCCTGAACCTCAGGCTTCACTGATATCCCCTCTCTGGGCACCCATAAAAGATATTAAAATTATTTTCTCATCTGTCTTCTTGAACAAACCGTAAAGTTCCTGAGGTTAAAAGTATCATGCCGTATTCATCTTGGATTCCCCTGATTCTTACAAAATACTTGATAAATAGAGGTGCCCAATAAATATGAACCATGCTAAATAAGACAGAAGAAATTATATTTGCATGTTGTAATATGAGAGAGATAAGGAAAACTCCTTTGCCCTGAAATATTAGCTTTCAAAGCCATTCTTAAATCCTTTGATAAATCCTTTTGCATCTCCTAGAATCCTAATATTAAAAAATGAAATATGACCAAGATTTCATTGGGAAAAAAATAGCAGAGAGGAGAGAAGTTGTTTCCTACAGTGGGAACAAACTTTGCTGCAGTAACATTGTAAGAGCATGGCATGGGCAGAGCTTGTGTGGGAGGGAATGTTCCAGAAGAAGGATGAAGAGTTTGATCCAGGCATCATCATCGGGGTCAAGTATAGGATTTGGGATTTGATTCTAAGCATAATAAGTAGCCATTAGAAAGTATTAAGCAAAATGCTGACATGACCTGATTTGGTTATTAAAAGATCACTCTGGCAGAGACTTCTCCATCTACTAAATCCAGGCTAGGCTAATTACACCAGCTCTCCCAATAAAAACAATCAGAAATTCCAGAAAAATCATTTTTAAAAAAAATCTTTAAACCATTGAAAAACCAAAAGTAAACAAGGGACTTCCAGGCCAAAATCAAATAAAAGACAGGAAGCCTGAGAGATCCAAGAAACCAAATAAATACCAAGCAGATAAATCATGAGACCACACGTGGTAGATGTATTACAGTGAAGCTGTGGAGCACCAAAATCAAAGAAAAGCAATTTTAATCCAATCAAAAAATAAAAGCTAATGTATTGGTTTTCTAGGACTGCCATTAAAAAAAAATGGTTACAAACTGGGTGGCCTTAAACAATGGAAATTTATTCTTGCATAATTCCGGAGGCCAAAAGTCCAAAATATTAATAATAATAATAAGAAGAAGTGAGGATCTTGTTTCTGCCTATGTCTTGCACCTGGTGGTTGCCAGCATCCTTGACATTTCTTGGCATGTAAGTACGCCCCTCCCATCTTCCATGTAAAGTCTCTCTGTCTCCTCTCCTCTTCTTAAGGATACAAGCCACTGGATCTAAGTCTACTCTAAATCTAGGATAATATAATTTTGAGATCTTTAACTAATTACATCTTCAAAGACCCTGTTTCCTGGCTGGGATTGTATTCAGTGTTAGAGCACTTGTGTGGAATGTTCAAGTCCCTGGTTTTGATTCGCAGTGCCGTTTTAAAGAAGAGGAAGAACTGGGGGGAGGAAGGAAGGAAGGAAGGGAGGGAGGGAGGGAGGGAGGAAGGAAGGAGCTTCTCCAAGACCTGATTTCCAAATAAGTTCACATTATGGGTTTTTTGTTGTTGTTGTTAATTGTTTATTTACCAAGAAAAACTATTCCTTCGCCCATCTTTTATAGTTCAGGAGCACAAGTCAGTACAAACTTCTAAGGACTTTAGTTCCAAAGAGGTGATGGTGAAATGGACTAAGCTTTTGAGGGATTTAAAAATTCTTTATATTCCCAAATCACTTTACACTCTGAAAGTCACCAGCCCTTCTCATCTCCTCAAAATCTTCATGAACTCATAATTTCTGCAGAAATCTGCACATGTCTTCTCTTTTGGTTCAGCCACACCAAACTTATAGAGCTGCAACCCCCAGGGCAACTGTGAATGTTCCAACAATATGAAACACCTGGCCCCAAGACCCTGCATCCGAGGTTGCGTCAAAGCGTCTGAAGCCGTGGCATTTACTGTCCTCCACACTAACGTCCTTACGGACAGATGAAGAAATGGACCTAAGATAACATTCTGAAGTTCCAGATAAATATGAATTTTGGAACAGTAATATTCAACTCCCTATAGCTTTCCTTCTGTCCCCCACCCCATATTCATGTTCCTACCATGTGAAAAATACATTAACCCATCCCTAAATCCCTCAAAATCTTAGTCCATTTCACCATCACCTCTAAATCCTAAATCTCATCAACTTTTTAAAGTCTCAGATATTATCATCTAAATAAGATATGGGTGAGACGCTGGGGTATGATCTGTTCCAGAGCAAAATTTCTCTTTCCCTTGTGGATCTGAGAAGTAAAAAAAAAAGAAAAAAGAAAATCTGCTTTCTAAATACAATGATAAGTCATGCATACAATAGATATTGCCATACCAAAAGGGAGAAAACAGGAAAAATAAAGTGGTCACTGGTTTCAAACAACCTCCCAGTAGGACAAAATCTACTGTTTCTCAAGGCCTGAGATTAATCCTTGGGGCTCAGTCCACTCTAAAGACCCTGGAGCCCAATTCTATGGCTGCTGTTACTGTATCCCATTTTGCTTCCAGGATCCATCGATCAATCAATTGATCTATTTTTCTTCCTTCCTTCCTTTCTTTCTTTCATTCTTTTTTCTTTTTTTTCATTATTTTTCCTTAAGGGGTGTTATGCATCTATAGCTGAGCAATTCTGTCAGCTATTTCCTGCCTATAGAATCTCACTGTCAACATCCTTCCTTAATTTTATTCAGTCTCTGTCCCTGTAAGTCTAAACTTGTAGTATTTCTGTAGATATAACATTCTCAAGAACCTTGTGGGTTTCCCATATATTTCAAGGAGGTTTATACAATTAAACGTGAGTATTTTCCCACAGGTCCTTCCTGTGTAATCTCATTTCTATTTCTGGTTTCCACTGAGATTTTCAACTGGATGATTCACATGCCTAATCTCTAGCAAAAGGTTTCCAGCCACACACTGTTTGGTCCAGCACATGTTTTAGCATTTTTTTGCAATATGAATAGATTGAAAATTTTCCAAATCATAATGTGCTGGCTCCTTTCTGCTTAACAGTTTTTTCCTCAATTGATCTCATTCCTGTCATATTCTACAACAAGTACTTACAACATAAGTAGGCTGCACCTTCCACTCTGTGATCTGAAATCGCCTTAGCTAAATATCCCAATTCTCACTTGTAGTTGGTTCTTTCTTGCCAATCAAGATACTTCAATCTTGTTCTCGGTACTTTATAGGAAGGATTGACTTTCCTCCCAAGTCTAATATCATGTCCTTATTTTCCTTCTAATACCTCACCAGAAGCATCTTTAACATTTATATTTTTACCTTTTCTTCAAAGAAGCCTATGATTTTTTAATCAAGCACCTTAAAATTCTTCCAGTCTCTACCTGTTATGCAAACTAAAACCACTCTGCATTTTCAGATATCTGCTTACAGTAGTTTAGAACATATGTTTAAGTATGTTACAGTAACAAAATCTATATCAGTTTCATAGAGTTGGCTGTAACAATTAAACACACTGTGTAGTTTAAATGACAGAAATTTATTCCCTCACATTACTGAAAGCCAGAAGTCTGAATAGAGTTGTCCGTTCTATCTGGAGACATCAAGGGAAAATCTATGTCATGCTTCCCCTAGCTACTGGTGGTTATTAGCAATTCTTGGCATTCTTTGGCTTACAGCTGCATTACTCCAATCTCTGCTTCTTGCTCAATATGACATCCTCCTCTCTCTGTTTCTGTGTTCTCTCCCCTTCTTTAAAGGACAAAGTCACTGGTTTAGAGCCCACTCTAAATTCAGAATGACTTTGTCTTCAGATCTTTAACCAATTATATCAGCCATAATCCCCTTTCTAAGTAGGATCAGATTTTGAGGTCCTGAATAGATATGAAATTTTGAGGAACATTCAACCCCATACAGATAAGTTACTTTCAAAAGAGGTACATTAGATTTATTTTCAATAGTAATAAGAGAAGTTAAAAAATAGTGATATTTGCTGAAAGAAATGATATACTGAAAGAAATTGACTTCTATCCTAAGCTTAGTAATAATACATATTTTCAAAAAGATCAAAAGTCATTTTCAGGAAATACAGTCTGCTTAATTATGTGAAAAAAAAATAGCAAAATTCCCATTCTGTGTAGAAGAGTCTCAGCCATGCTGACAGCTTCAGGGTGGTCAATAACTCTGAAGACCTCCACTAGCTAGGGTGTAGGTTTTCTCTTAGTTTGCTTAGAACACACCAAATGTCACATTCTTTCACCAGTATAGATTACTTCACATCACATTGTCAAAGAAAATACTAGAAGGATTTTTTGATGACCCAAAGAATTGAGGAGAAGGAAAAGGAAAATCTGGAGCTGCTTGGACTTGTCAGAAATTAAGGGACAAATGTGTCAAAGATTTACATAAACTTTTGTATGTCCTTGTGAAAGAAACATGTTTCTAACTCTCAAGCAGGATCCCAAGAGGCAGAGATTGACAATACCAAATCCAGAGTGCTTAGAAAAGGTGGTTGATACCATGGTGCATTAGTAAAGTTTTCCAGGAAAGAGAGCACTAAGGCTTCTTCAGAGTGGCCAGGAAAAAGCTAGACCCTGTGCTTGGAGAAGAGACATCTTTGGAAGAATTATCTAGCACAAGTTCAAACAGTGGCCTATAAGATAGTCTTTGTAATGCCCTAGGTGGATCATTTTCTCAGACTGAGACTTGAGAAACAAGCCCACATCAAAATAAGAAAGCTAAGTTTAGAGAAAAGAAAGTAAAAATGTCTTCAGGAAAGGTTTCCATATCTCATTTTCATATATTTCTGAAGCTCATTCCATCTACGATATCTGACCTGTTAATTAACCATTTGTTTTTCATGCATTATAGTCTGTGTAGAAAATAAATGTGTTAAGTGGTTTATAAAGGGGAAAAATCATTTTCAGATAATTACACAATAAGTTTGCTGCCAATAGATGTTCACTTAAGAAAATTCTAAAGAATGTGCTTCAGCAAGAGAGAAAATAAACCTGGATATTAAAGAAAATGAAAAGTATAGAAAAGGTGAAAATAGGTAAGTCAATCTAAATGAACATTGACAGTATATTATAGTGATAATAGTAGAATTTTTAAAAAGGTAAAAGTAAAATTGATAATATCTAAAACATGTGAAGTTTATTGAGGAAATATATCCTAATAATAAAAAGTAAAAGTAGTTATTACTTTTAGACTTTGTTGATTTTTAAGAACTCAGTATAAATTTTCTAGAGTAACCACTAAAAGAATATTAAAAGTGTATAAATTCAAACAGGAAATAAAAATAATATATGGTGACTTACACACACACACACACACACTCAATCAATCAATCCTAAAAAAAAAGCAGTGAAAAATTAAAAATAAACAAAATAGCATACGAGGGACAAATAGTACAAAATAAGAGGCTAAATTTACATCGGGTAAATAGAAAATATTCACATTAATTTATTTAATAGACTAAATGAACCAGCTATAGGACAGAGATTGTCAGGAAGAATAAAAAATACAATTGGATGATATTTGTAACAAATATAATTCCAATATAGAAAACAGAAAATGAAGGGATATAAATGAAATACCATGGAAATGCTCACACATCAAATTTCTAGGCAAAAATGCTTGACAATAGTAAAAAAAAAAAGAAATTTTGTATGTTGAGTAAGAGGTTTCACTTAAAAGGATAATATAACAATTTTATATTTTGCTTCATATAATAATACTGCTTCAAACTGTTATTCAAAATTTTAGTTGAATGAAAAAGAGAAAAATAGTTTCTCTTGGCAATTGATAAAGAAATAAATAGCAATATATAAATAAGACTTATAAGAGTTGAAATTTGTAAGATTATAGTACTTGGAAAATAAATTTAATAAAATTGGTATAAGATACAAAGTAAACCATTGTTGAATACACAGTCTTTTAAAGAACAAATGAAACATTTAAAACAGTTGACCATAAATTGAACAAATTTTATCACATTTCAAAGGGCTAGAGTACTATGAAGCACATTTTCTGATCACATCAAATTAAAAATGGCATTAATTTTTTAAAGGTAATAGAAATAATAACATGCGTATAAATTAAAAAGTGCATGTCTAACTTACCCATGGGTCATTTCTAATTGACTCTTGTGGAATAAAGTTAGAGTGGTTCACAGAGGAAAAAATATAACTATATATTTAAAAAATAAGGGCCCAAATTTAGTGAACTAAGTATCTATTACAATTATTTAAATCAAAATCAACAAAATAATCTTAAAGGAAGAAAGAAAATAACAAAAGAATAGAAAATAATTAAATACAAAATAGAAAGCAGCAACTTAGCCAAAAGTTGGCTTTCTGAAGAGTTTAAGCAATTTGGCAAAATTCTGTTCCTATTGAATGTGTTTGTTTGCATATATGTGGGAAGGGCAGAATGGGAGTTAAGAAGTAACTACTACTATCAGAAGTAAAGAGACATTACTAGGAGCATTTTAAAAGTTAATTAAATATAAGAACAGGACTAGTGAGAACAGGATCTATCAACTGTTAAGGATGGAAGTCTTTCTTAGGTCTCTAACCTGCTCAAACCTCTTATAAGTAGTCTCTCAATGAATTGTCTTCATTAGAACCATTTGGAATACTCTGGATATCTTTCTCCCCCACTTTTTGTTTCTCAGGAAGCTGAAACCTATGAATTTTAACCATGGAATTCCTTGGCCAATGGCTTCCAGTGGGATTCAGTTAAAGTGAAAAACCAGCGGGAAATCAGAAGAATGAAGTCTGGGTATTTATTTCCTTTCTCTCTCTTACCATGTTGTCTCAAACTGAATGATCCCTCCCCCGCCCAATTTTCTTAGCTTCCATAAGGAAGTTCATTCTTTTCTCAGACTGCACTCTTGACCTTGTCCCTTCAGACTTAGAGGTGTTAAATGGTCCCTGTTTGGGGGTTTTGTTCCATCCCTATTGTATATCTAAACCTTGTGCATATCTTTGCATACAGTCTCTCTGTTAAGCTCTCTTCAAATTACTCAATTTGATTGTGCCATATGTTACCTGCCAGGACCCTGACTGGTAAATGAGGTGAGGCTTCACCATTATGGTATCCGTTGATGCTTCTCCAGTTGAGCTGTCAGTGCATATTAATTAATTTTAATGCAAAGGTTTGTGCTTGTTATTCCAATACACTTCTCTCTCACTAAGCAATTTTGATTCCACCAAACTCAGAGAACACTTAACTGTGAAATGGATTTGGAGATGGGCAGCTTTGCCTTACATAAGATTCTCCTGAAGCAGGTATCCATTGATCTCCGCATGTCACACTGCTACATCATCATACTTTGTCAGCTCTACTGTGCTGTAGGGAAGGGTAGTATAGACCATGGGTCTGTGTTGGATGACCATTTCATGTTTCTATGACATGAAAATCCTTAATCTCTTAGTTTACAACTGTTTCAATTTTACGCTTAACTTAGTCATTAATCAGAAAATGTACCCTTCCATGAAATGGTGAAAGCATGAGAGGCATATATACCTGTATCTAAGCCCTAAATTTCTCACTTGCCACAGATGTGCTAACAGCCACACACGAATGCTAACACTAACTAACTATGCTGAAACAGAAGCATATCCAGTTTTTGAAAGGAAAATCACAGATACCTTATATTCCAAAATGAATGAGGTTTTGTGGGGTTTTCTTTATGCTGTATCTATTTTGCTATAATGGAGCTCCATACGGCCAGGCTGAATTTTGGTGTGGAGAAGACAGCTTCCAGCTAAAATATTCGTTCAAACTATCTCCGCCTTTGGGAAGAAATCACTGATTCTGTATCATGCTGTTGATCAACATCCTCTGCCCAAAGCAACCTAAATAATTACTGATTAACATTGATACACATAATTCTCAGACTGCATTTAGACCTGGTTTCCTGGAGTGGAAGAATATAATATATGCCACATTATCAGCCTTTTAAACATGAAACAGACAAACAAAACAACAAGGTCACAAGTACAGCAGGTCCTGGTGACATTCCAGAATAGAGCCACAGAGGTAAATACGCCTTAAGTAGATGTATGATGAATAAGCAGAGTTAGCATGGCCTGTTCAATGCTCTTCTGAACTCTGACACTCTTTGTTTTGTTCCAAATTTCAGAAAAGAGATCCTTTTCTGAAATCACCTTTAGGCATAGTTGGTGGTTGGTACATATTAGTTAGAACGTGTTTGCCTGCATAAAGGAAAAAAATATTCTTACCAAATATTCTTCTATATACAGAAGGAGTTTTTTTCACCTAACAAGAAGACTGGTTCAGGAAAGTAAGTGACTTGAAGAACCTGGGGCCTAGCAGACACCCAGACTCACATATTTCTATCCTGCCATAATTAGCATGTAACTTCTTAAGCACAATTGTAACAGTACTACTGGGACCAGACAACACATCTGCATTCCCAACAGGAAGAAGGAGAATAGGACCATAGGTGGAGGAAAAAAAAAAAAAAAACACAGGCCAGGTGAGTCTCTCCTGTGGTTTCTGATTACCATATTTCACCACATAATCATTGCATATTTTTTGCCCATTTTTTTTATATTTATGTTCTACAAAAAGGTGGAGTACAACTATTACATGAATCTTTTTTAAAATAATAAGTTGTGCCAGTATTATTTAAAAATTATTTTTTACTAAACTGTCTTCGGTGCAAGATTAGGATGCATGGAATAATCCCGAATAGATGTTAATATAGTGCCAATGATTATATGGCAAAATAGGGTGTATTTCATTGGCTAGCCTGGGTCATTTGGCCAATCAGACCTGCAAGGGACTCTAAAGATATTTCTTTTTTTTTTTTTAACAGGGATGAAATTATTTTTTATTCTTAAAAAAGCCATAACAAATTACAAATTTTAAAAGATGGCAAGTCCCCCAAATTAAGAAAATTCTATATTATTATTAATTTCCATAATACTTTTCCTTGCATTTCTGAGCTACTTTTTTTTTGTGATATTGGTCAATTCTTTTTTTTTAAATTTTTTATTGTTGGTTGTTCAAAACATTACAAATTTCTTGACATATCATATTCCACACTTTGATTCAAGTGGGTTATGAACTCCCACCTTCACCCCATACACAGATTGCAGAATCACATCAGTTACACATCCATTGATTTACATATTGCCATACTAGTGTCTGTTGTGCTCCGCTGCCTTTCCCATCATCCACCCTCTCCCCTCCCCACCTCTCCCCTCCCCTCCCCTCCTCTCTCTCTACCCCCTCCACTGTATAACCCTGAGGGTCTCCTTCCATTTCCATGCAATTTCCCTTCTCTCTCCCTTTCCCTCCCACCTCTCATCCCTGTTAAATGTTAATCTTCTTCTCCTGCCCTTCGTCCCTACTCTGTTCTTAGTTACTCTCCTTATATCAAAGAAGACATTTGGCATTTGTTTTTTAGGGATTGGCTAGCTTCACTTAGCATAATCTGCTCTAATGCCATCCATTTCCCTGCAAATTCTATGATTTTGTCATTTTTTAATGCAGAGTAATACTCCATTGTGTATAAATGCCACATTTTTTTTATCCATTCATCCGTTGAAGGGCATCTAGGTTGGTTCCACAGTCTAGCTATTGTGAATTGTGCTGCTATGAACACCGATGTAGCAGTGTCCCTGTAGCATGCTCTTTTTAGGTCTTTAGGGAATAGACCAAGAAGGGGAATAGCTGGGTCAAATGGTGGCTCCATTCCCAGCTTTCCAAGAAATCTCCATACTGCTTTCCAAATTGGCTGCACCAATCTGCAGTCCCACCAGCAATGTACAAGTGTACCCTTTTCCCCACATCCTCGCCAGCACTTGTTGTTGTTTGACTTCATAATGGCTGCCAATCTTACTGGAGTGAGATGGTATCTTAGGGTGGTTTTGATTTGCATTTCTCTGACAGCTAGAGATGTTGAGCATTTTTTCATGTACTTGTTGATTGACTGTATGTCCTCCTCTGAGAAGTGTCTGTTCAGGTCCTTGGCCCATTTGTTGATTGGGTTGTTTGTTCTCTTATTGTCTCATTTTTACTAACATCATCAAAATGGCGATATTACCAAAAGTTCTCTATAGGTTTAATGCAATGCCAATCAAAATCCCAATGGCATTTCTTGTAGAAATAGAGAAAGCAATCATGAAATTCATATGGAAAAATAAAAGACCCAGAATAGCAAAAACAATGCTAAGCAGGAAGTGTGAATCAGGCAGTATAGCGATACCAGACTTCAAACTATACTACAGAGCAATAGTAACAAAAACAGCATGGTACTGGTACCAAAACAGGCGGGTGGACCAATGGTACAGAATAGAGGACACAGAAACCAATCCACAAAACTACAACTATCTTATATTTGATAAAGGGGCTAAAAGCATGCAATGGAGGAAGGATAGCATCTTCAACAAATGGTGCTGGGAAAACTGGAAATCCATATGCAACAAAATGAAACTGAATCCCTTTCTCTCGCCATGCACAAAAGTGAATTCAAAATGGATCAAGGAGCTTGATATCAAATCAGAGACACGGCGTCTGATAGAAGAAAAAGTTGGCTACAATCTACATTCGGTGGGGTCGGGCTCCAAATTCCTCAATAGGACACCCATAGCACAAAAGTTAATAACTAGAATCAACAAATGGGACTTACTCAAACTAAAAAGTTTTTTCTCAGGAAAAGAAACAATAAGAGAGGTAAATAGGGAGCCTACACCCTGGGAACAAATCTTTACTCCTCACACTTCAGATAAAGCCCTAATATCCAGAGTATACAAAGATATTTCTTAAAAACATTTTTATAGGTGAATTATTACTGTGCATAAAAGTAAGCTTCATTGTGATATATTCATACCTGCACATAGCATGGTATGGCCTATTTCTTTCCTGCCTTCTCTCCTTCATCTCTATCCCTACTCTGTTAGTCTAGGAAAGTATTTTTAATAGAGAACAATGCCATTATGACAAAATTGGGGTTCTGTTACTACATATCTTCTTGATACTGGGAAATCAACTAGCAGTATCTAACTTAACTTTCTTTCATATTGTGATGTAACTCACTCCCTGTCCTAGAAGCACATCTTACAGACCTAACCTTGAAGAGTTTACACAAAATTGCAGTAGTATTTTTTAGAATATTTGTGTATTGGGGGTAGGCTGGGGTGTGGTAGACACTCAATTACAATCTGAATTAGTTTAATAATAATAAACTGGTAATCAGTTTATTTTCTCTTTCTCTCCTGCCAAATTTAATTATATTGTATCCTCATTGCCATAAAGTTATTAAATATTTTAAAGCATTATAGAGGAAAGATATATATATATATATATATATATATATATATATATATTATATAATTTATATATTCTATATTATATATTATATAGGATATATATATATATATATATATATATATTCTGATGGTTTTACTACACCAATACTTGCCCTATTAATGTGCTTGTATATTTCATCTTTTTCTATCATAGTATTCATTGAATTTTATATATCATTTTATTATTAGCAGTCATAAGCATTATACTGTTATTAAAATTTATATCAGAAACATATCTGATAAAATTAATATTTTCTATCTTATATGATTCCTGCCAATCAAATAAGACAAAAATAATAGCTTTCACTTAATGCACACTTACTGAATGTCAGGCCTGGTATTAAGTACATCATGTCATTTATTCCTTTAAGCCCCTTGTGAACAAGATATTATTGTTATTCCCATGTAATGTAGTGAAACTGAGGCTCAGAGATGGTTAACTGATCTTTCTAGAATCACAGTTACTGTTTATTTCATTTTTAATGATAACAATATATAATGATAAAGTATAGTTCTGATTATGAACATTAATACCAGATTTCTCTCCAACTTTGAGAGCAGCATTCTCCTCCTTTAACTTTATCATACAAATCTTACTTTGAAGCAGGACTCAATTCTACTAGAAAAGTCTGATTTTTCAAGGGGCAAAATATGCCCCTGAAATCCCATGTATAATGAAGAATTGAAAACTATGCCGTCATTTTAATGAATTATGTCTGTTTTACCCATTCTTACTCTCTATTCTACTCTAGTAACAACTCTGATGCATACAGAAGCTTTTAAAAATGTATTTATTTTACAATTCTCTGCATCTTAGTTTAATCATGTCATGTTTTTCTGCTGTGTTTCATGGTATTTTTAAAAAATAGTGATTATTCACTTGAAATGTTAGTTTTGCTATTTCCCTTTCAGACATAACATGGACACAATTGGAATATGGAGGTCTTGATGATCTATTACTCTTTCTAGCCAAAATAAAATAAAATAACGTCAAAAACAGTGAGAAACATCAGCCAGATCAATCTTGTTAGGTATCTTCATGCCACAGAGCAGTAAGTTACTAAATGATTATTCAGTGAGGTCATTAGTGGGTGATTTAGTATTCCTTTTTACCCTTTTCTTTTAGAAGGAGAGCCCATCTGAGGAGATAATTCAATATTCACATTTGAAATGATTAAACCAGAGAGAATATAAGGGACCCTTTACCCAATCTGCAATTTAACAAGAACAATGAAACTAAAATTGTATCTTCTAAAATTTTATTTAGTTATTCTAATAGATAATATGTTTGAATGATTCTTTTTTAGAAACTTAAAGTTGAACAAAGTATAACACAGATGAGAAGACTTATTTCCCTTTTCCCACTATCTACCTCACTCCTTACTTCCCCTTTGGTTAACCATTTGTATTAATTGCTCATGCTACTCCCTTCATTTTTTATATAAAATGTACATCATCATTGGATGTGGTAGCACATACCTATAATCCCAGCTACTTGAGAGACTGAAAGAGGAAGAGCAGAAGTTTCAGGTCACTTTGGGCAACTTTCTGAGACCCTATCTTAAAAAAAAAAAAAAAAAAAACAGGAAAGGGGATGTAACTAAGTGGTAGAGATTTCCTAGTATGCAGGAGGCTTGGGTTCAATCCCTAGAATCAGAAAAAAAATTAGTAGATTATCATTTACTTTTTTCAGCACTTCTCACTTCACCTTTAACAATGTTTCCTAGAAATCTTTCCTTATCAGTACATCTCTAGCTTCCTCATTGTTTTTTATAGCTACCTAATATTCCATTGTGTGCATGTACCATAATTTAATTAACCACTCCTCTGCGGATAGACACTTGGGTTGTTTCCAATCTTTTGCTTTTTCAAATAATGCAGTAGTGAATAACCTTGGACATAAATAATTTTGATGTGTGCAGATGTGTCAGTATGATGCATTCCCAGAAGTGAGATTGCTGGGTCAAAGAGCAAACACATTCGTAACTATTAAAAATCTTGCCAAAATGTCCTTCATGGAGATTGTATCATTGTGTCCTCTTACCAGTAATGAAGGAGAGCACCTGCTACCCTATAGCCTCAGATGCAGAATTATATTCAACTTTTTTATTATTTCCAATCTGATAAGTGAAAAAATTGTGTTGGTTAATAAGTCAGACTTTAATTTCACAAATAATATACTATTTTAGGTAATATAAAAGAAACTTGTAGGGCTGGAATGTAGCTCAGTGGCAAAGTGTCTGCCTTGCATTCTCAAAATCCTGGGTTAGACCCCCAGTTCCAAAAGAACCCCACCAAAAAAAAAAGATAAAAAAAGAAAGAAAGAAACTTGTTTTCCTTGCCACACACTGTGTCCTTGATTCCATGTCACAGAATCACTGCTCTAAGTGGAACTGTGTTAATGAGGGCTCCCAGGATTTATATCGCAGATCTTTCATATGAGTTAAGGTATGGTGGCAAGAGCCCTTGCCCACAAACCAGGAGAAAAACACAGGAGCAAGGAGTCAAGTCCAGGATCTGCTTGTCACTAATTGTGTGCTTTGATCCAGTCATAAATCACTAGAGGCTCAGTATCCCCATGTGCAAGAAAATCAGGAAGCAGAATAATGGGAAAAGAGAGAGGAAAGTTGTAATGACTACTGCTAAAGGAGGAGGAATATGGGAGGCAACACCAACTTAAGGCAGCAGAAAATGTATGGTGTTGATACTATCAATTGGAAATATTGAGCCAGCGAATAATCTGGGAGGAGTGAAGCAGTCAGAGTCTGTTTTGGTTTCAACATAGTGAGATGTTCAGATGGACCCATGTAATGCTAAATTCTGTTTACACTGGGTCAATAATGTATTGAAATAAAAAAAAAGGATTGATACATGTAAATACTTTGTTTAGGAACCTACAGTTGGAAACAAATGAAGTTTATTTTGTTTTGGAGATAATACCTACCTTATGTCTATAATTTGAATTAAGTCTAAACGCCAAGATTGTCAGCTTAAAATTATGTGTTGAATTAGGTGTTTATTATCTAATCATTCTCTGGTAGCTAAATATTTAACTATAAATATATAGGGTCACATTTTTTAAACATGTAGCTGAACATACCATGGAATCCTATTTTGTATGAAGCCTTGTTGGGTTTTTGGTAGATATTTGTATAGAATAATATTAGAGAGATTGCTCAAGAAAGTGTATTGCCTTCTCAATCAGTCTAAGTTGTAGAATTTCAGAAAATTTACTTTTGTCTTGCTGCTATGTATTTAATAATTTTCCCATAATGAAAATTATTAACTTTAAAAATAATTTTGAAAAGTCAAGAAAAAAAGTAATTCTGGTTAAAAGTGGGGCAGAGGGGAGACTTTGTTGAAATTTCAGTTGAAACAGTTCTCAGTCTGGTCAATCCTGTTAAACCAACCAGAGACATTTTAAGTGGAGTAAGGTAACTTCGGCTACGCGCACTTTCTTATATTATGGATCTACCTGAGCACTTTCTGTAATATCATTCTTTTCTTATTTTACATCTTTTATTTGAATATAAAATAGATAAAATCATAGAGCTTGAAGGTGAAAGGCCTTTCGGTCTGCCTATTCGATATGTAAACATAATTTTTCAACCACTTTATTGTATGCTTCTCATGATTCCCAACAGATATAATAGGTCTATTTCCATTTTCTATTGTATTCTAATGGTTATTTTCACAGAACGCTGTTCATGGTGTCTTTCTAACTGGTCTCTGGGCAATCTGTCTGACATACAAGCAGATTAATATGTTCCTAAAACACCACTTTCATTATGTAACTTTCCTGCTCAAAAATCTTCAATAGTCTCTCTTATTTACCATCAGGATCGTTGAGCTTTGCAATAGTAGAATTTTGCCCCCAAAGGAATCCTTATGTGGAATTCCTGTGTATAAAAGAGATGCAAGTAATATTTTGTTTTAGAACTGATGGTAAAGCCAAACAATAAAACCCATGAGGATATTTTGAGGCCACAAAAAGAAAGACAATTGAGTGTTATGGTTGAGGCTGAAATTTTTAGCTTTCAGTATACTTTTGTATTTTATTTTGGTTGCAGAGATTCAATTTAGAAAAATAAGTAGAGACTGTTAATAAAAGCATTTTTAATAGCTGAGCTTACAATCACAAGTCACAAGTACATCAAAACTTGACTCCAAGGTTTGCAATGAGAGTTAACTTGTTAGTGGAAGTCACAGTGGTGAGATGGGATACATCACTGACTTAAGTGTAGGGGCTGGTTTGCTTATCTCTTCGTTTCCTTGGTTATTTTTTTTTTTTTTTGGTTTTGTGTGTGTGTGTGTGTGTGTTTTTAACTTGCAATTCAGAAAATACATTTAAAGATCAGGCTTGTTACAAAAAGCTTCCTAATTCTGGGACACATTTTCACCAAATGAGAGTCAGGTGGTTCTCTGCAGCTCTAAAGTAGACACTCTTTTTTCCTGTTTGATCCTATGCAGGCTGTCAAACATATTTAAAAAACAAAAACAAACAAACAAACAAACAACAACAAAAAAAAAACAGTTCTGTCCACCCTGAAAGTTGCTGAGGTGGCAGACGTCCTCTCTGAGGGTCCCTTTGGTCTTCATACTCCCCTCACTTTGATACCAAGTGGATTTCAGGGAGGAAAATTCACTTTTCAGCAGAAGTTTCAAGACCATCCTGTCACTGTCGTTGGCCTTCAACTCCCTGAACCCTGACAATCATCTCCTAGGTAAACACTGGGCCAAGAGATAGGAGGCGCTCGGCCATGGCTCCTTCAACGTCCTACCTGGTTTCCATTGTGTCGTCTTCATGTTCGATGGTGGTAAGTGGCATGACTCATGCCTAGCTCCTCACAACCTGTCCTTCTGACTCTTTGTCCCATGACCACAAATAAGGGAATTTTCGTATCACTTTCACCTTTTTAAAGTTATTTTTACTTTTTCTCATAATCGTGTGCTGCCTTTGGCTACTTAACAGTTTTTAACACTTTTCGTGCTATTTTGCACTTATTGGTCTTTGATAGGGTAACCACTGTTTGAAACACGTTTAAACTAAGCCCACCTCAGCAGACACACCAGCCTCACTGGTCCAGTGAGGGCACAGCTGCCAACACCATCTGTTGGTGGCATACAGAACTGTCTCACTACTGCCCCAGAGAACAATGCTGTTGTGCACCTATAGCAGTGTATAAGTTTCAAGTTACAAAACTGCAGTTTCCTAAGGAGTTTATATGGTTAAGAAATATATCTTTAGGAAAGCAATTTAAATCAAACATTGGCATAGTATAACCACATTTTAGAGCAAGGATTTGCAAACTTATCCTATAAAAGATCAGATGGGGTAGCAAATATTTTAGATTGTGCAAATTACACAATCTCTATCGCAAGGACTCAACTCTGTGGTTGTAGCACAAAAACAGGCATAGACAAATGTAAGTTCATGGGTGTGGATATATTCCAATAAAACTTCATTTACAAAATCAAGTAGTGGGCTGTATTCTGCACATAGGCTATTGCTTGCCAACTCTGGTCTAAGCAATTACATCAAATTAATAAATAAATTAGAGTAGATTAAAGCTGGTTACAAATTCTTTGCTACTTCTTCTACTGAGCAATGGGGTCTATGTTCCCTCCCTTTGAATAGAGGTTGTCCTTGGTGACTTTCTTATCCAACAGAATGCTGTGTGAGTATCATTCTGAGACTCTGACACTAAGAAGTAAGAAATCTTGTAGATTGTGTCTGGGCCTTGGAAAATGCTTGTTTTAGAGAAACCCTAGCATGTGCCAAGACTGACGGCTCTGAGATTACCATGTGGTGAGAAGTCCAGGCCACGTGGCAAAGCCCTTGAGGACTGGAGAGAGAAATATCGAGGTGCCAGACACGTCAACAGAAGCCATCTTGGAAAGCAACCTCAGGTTGAGCCTCTCCCTCCAGCTGGTGCCCAAATAGAGCAAAGACAAGACATTCCTATAACACTTTGGTTCGATTTGCAATCGATCCAAATAAATGTTGTTTTTATTATTTTAAGCCATTAAATTTGGGGATGTTGTAGAGATTCAAAGATTCAGGGTTTGTCAAGGAGAAAACAGAGGAGGCAGTGCACACCAAGAGCTTTATGTAGGAAGAGCTTGGGCAGGTTGCATGGCAGGGATGTCCCTGGCAGCAGAACTTCCAGAGACAGTAGTGAGGTACAAACTCCATAAAGGGGGAGGGAAATAAAAACTTCAAGGGAGCAGGGAAGTGGGACAGTAGTGGCATGCGCAGATGTTGTTGTTCAGTGGCTCAGGGGGTGGATGACCTCAGCATAACCACCTGGGGTCATGTGTAGCCCAGGGTTTGCCCTATGCCTGCCCAGTGTATACTGGGTATAGTTCATGGGGTATGCAAAGAAAGTGGCCTTTAAATGGCTAAAAATATGCTTATTTGAGCTATCTGTTTTTTAAATTGGATATGTAAGAATTTGAGTTTAGTGTTAAGAGTTTTTGAGGTATTGTCATCTTCTGTGAAGAAGCTAACAACATACAGGTCAATATTGAGGGGCCATCTTTGGTCCATTTATATGATAAGCATTTTTTATGAGGTAGTAGATAAAACTACAAACAATCATGCAGCTATTTATTTTGCTTTAAAATATTTTCAGGTAATTTTGTTTTATTTGCCCGTGTAGATTCCACATTTCTTCAGCACACAGCAGATGTCTTAAATGTTTTGTATTCTGCACAGGAGTTGACCCTTGCTTTGTAAAAACAGTTGCCAGGTAATGAAAATTTCTTAAATACTGCAGATATCTCAATGAACAAAGAAGTCACTATCCTGATTAGTAAGTAAAAGGGTCAGTTAGCATTCAGAGTGCAAATGCAAATATTTTGTATTCAGTCAAACAAGGAACTTTTCTGCATAATTTGAGAAGGTATGTAGAATTTGTCTTTTGCTCTGTTGGTCAGATTATATTTTTTGGAATCTATGTTTTATTTTCAAATAGTTATAATAGTTTGAAAAACATGATTAAAATGCACTGATAGCTGGGAGCATGGTGGCACATGCCTGTAGTCCCACAGCTCTGGAGGCTGAGGCAGGAGGATTGTAAGTTCAAAACCAGCCTCAGCAAAAGCAAGGCACTAAACAACTCAGTGAGACCCTGTCTCTAATTAAATACAAAATAGGACTGGGGATGTGGCTCACTGACTCAGTGCCCCTGAGTTCAATCCTCAGTACCCCTGTCCCCTGCAAAAAAAAAGAAGCACTGATAAACTGCATGTGGTGGTACAACCTGTAATACTTGCAACTCCAGAGGCTGAGGCAGGGGGATCAGAAATTTGAGACCTGTTTCAGCAATTTATTGAGGCCTTCCTGCTTTGAAATAAAAAAATAAAAAGGACTGGGGATATGGCTCAGTGGTAGAGTGTTGAGAGCCACAGCCAAAGGGGCCCCAGCAAACTTCCAGCTGCCAGCAAACTTCCAGCTGCTGGCTGATGATTGGCTCACAGCGGCCCCAGCAACATCTAGCTGATTGGCTCCTCGGCCCCAGCAACATCTAGCTGATTGGCTCCTCTGCGGTGATGCTCATTGGGCTGTTTCCCTGCCCTTTCAGACCACGGAGCTGCTCATTGGGGGACTTTTTTGGCTCCGCCCACGTGACCCAGCCAATCGGCCTCAAGAGCAGGAGGATTGGGGGAGGTGGAGAGAAGCTGGTGGGGGAGAGAGAGGCTTGTGGAAAGCCGGTGGTGGCAGTTGAGGCTCTGAGGGTTTTTCCTGAGAGGCTGTTTTGTTTGGCGTGTGTGGTTCTAAAAATAAAGTTAGTTTCTTTTGACAAGTGGCTCCTGATTGTGCCCAGCCAGACTGCGGCAGTAGAGTGCCTCTGGGCTCAACTTCCAGTATCAAAAATAAATAAAATAAATTGCACTGATGAGCAAGAAATGACTTTCTCAATAGCATTTGGAGTCTTGGCCATACTTTAAAAGTTCTGTGCCTTATCTAACATCAGTTGGTGTCCTCATGCTATTAGTTAAGAGATTCTAAACCCCAGAGATGCCAAAGCAGCTTTGTTAACAAGCAATATGTTATGCAGGCTTATGTCCATTTGATCACATGGGTTAAAAAATTAAATCACAATCTATTGAACTACTTTAGTAGACAGACATCTCTGTGGGGTATTGAGGGACCATTATTAGGAATAAGACCCAAGACCTGCCTTGAAAGGCATTATAACCTAAACAGAGAGCTGGAGAAGTATAGAAATGAGCATAAAGAAGAATACAAGAAATATCATAAGAGAAGAAGAAACAAGGGGTTTAGTAGAGAAATCAAAGATGACTACATGAATCAGAAAAGTCTCCCCCCAGTAACTCGAATTTTAGGATGTATTTCAAAATGTATTTCACAAGTAGTATTTCAAAAGACAGACATAATCAATATTCAAGTTTTCAATTAGGTAATTTGAATAGGGTTTTGTTCTGTTCCTAACCAAGTAGTAAAGATTTTGGCTACTTCTCTTTAAGAGTAGTGACTTAGACAAAACCATCTGTATGCTGCTTGAAATAAATAAAATGTATCATTGTGCCTTGAAACATAAGGAATAGGCTGAGTGTGGTGGTGCATGCCTGTAATCCCAGTGGTATAAGAGGAGGCTGGGGGATAGCAAGTTCAAGTCCAGTCTCAGCAATTTAGTGAGATCTTGTTTCAAAATAACAAATAAAAAGGGTTGGTATGTTGCTCAGTGATTAAGTGCCCCTAAGTCAATCCCTGGTACCAAAAAAAAAAAAAAGAAAGAAAAGAAAAAGAAGAATATAAAATCCTTCTGTGGATTAGGTAAAACAATGAGCATGTTTATCACAGGAGGACCAGACCCACAGTAGTATATTTTGAGAATTGTGCACACACAGGTGCACACATATACACCACTGATGAGGGAGAGAGAGAAAGAGAACACAATTCTCAGTATTTTTAGAAGTTGCAGAAGACAAGACTGCAAAGCTAGGTTGGTCTCAAATGACAGTGCTTTGTGTATTATTTGCTAAATTATAGGGGATTATAGAAGGATTTTGAACAAGGGAGTGATGTGGCTGGAACAGGCTTTTGAAGATTTACTTGGGAGTGGAAAACTTACAAGTGGGTGGTGGTACGGAGTAGTCTATGGGAGAATGGTGTTGAGGTGATCACAGTGGTTTTGGTGAGGAGTTGAAAGATCATAATGGCTTTCCCTAGAGTGAGTCTACAGAAGGGAATGTTGGGGGTTGATGTAGAAGACATTATTTTACTTAGGACTTTGAACTGGAAAGAGGAGAGATCCATTAAAACCAGCTAAAACAAAAGAAAGTGGGAATAAATTAAGGTATCTAAACCTTTCATGAGAAACCTGACCGTGAGTTATAATTCGGATAACAACTGAATTTGGAAATTTCCTAGCAATTGAAATTGGAAACTAAAACTGTGTCTCTCCATCTCTCCACATATCTCTCCATCTCTCTGCAGGTCTGTTCCTGTCTCCGTGCCCTCTTAGCCACCTTCCTAAACTTGCCCAGAATTATCCAGCCTCAGCTTCAACTTCTCTGACCCCATTGGGAATACACACCTTAATGTGAAAATCCCTGTAAGCAACATCTGACCCCCTCAGATGGTCTTTTCCCCCCCAGAATGCTGGCCAATCTGCGGATGGACAGGTTTTGATTGCTGCTCCATATATTTCTAAATAGCTAAGGTCAGGGATAGGTGGGATCAGAGGCCAGTATGAAGTATATGGTTCATGGTAGGGTTGGGCTTGCCCCGTTCTTCAGAGGTTGTGATGGGTGGGGATGAAAGGGTCTGTCACCTCCAAATATATCTTATCAATTTTGGTCTGTTGTCAACTTGACAACTGGTTATATGGGAGTTCAGAATTTGAGTCTAGAAATCTGGATGAAAAATGATAACATTCACCAAAATAAGAAAAATAGTGGGGAATGGTGAGTTAGGTTATTGATTGTTAGAGAATAAATTAAAGATATTCTTTGTCAGGGTTTTCTTGTAAATGCATAGAGAGAACATTCCTGAGGCAAAGCTAAATTATAAATGTGGACCTGTCGGACATTCTTCTTTTTTGAGTGTAGTGATACATTTGTGGAGAAGGTTATCTATTAAATAAATTTCAAATGTGAATAAATAAAGTCTCTTTCACTGCAGTCACTTCGGGTAAATGTTGCCATCTCTATGCCAGTGAGCCTCACAAAGTTTGGTCCTGGCACAGAAATGGCAATAATGCCAATCACATCCTTGAATTTACAGTGTGTCAATAATAGCACTAGTTAGGCATCTTTGGGGTCAAATAAGTAAGTTGAATTTACAAGAGATAAATGTATGATTCATTACTAAACTGTTATAATTCTGAACACCTTAATGTGAAAGATGAGATAATAGAATAAGAAACTTTGGGCAGGGAGTGGAGTTGGTTTAATTAATTAACTTTTCTTTCCTTTTTTTTTTTTTACTAGTTAGATAGTATCCAGAAGACACTTCAAATGGATGATAACTGGATGTACTTAATTCTTTTATTTTTCTTTTTTTGGTACCAGGCATTGAACCCAAGGATGCTTAACCACTGAGCCACATTCCCAGCCCATTTTTTATTTTTTACTTTGTATTTTGAGACAAGGTCTCACTAAGTTCCTTAGGGCCTCACCAAGTTGCTAAGGCTGGCTTTGAACTCCCAATCCTCCTGCCTCAGCCTCCTGAGCTGTTGGGATGACAGGCATATGCCGCTGAGCCCAGGAGATGGGCTTTATTCTTTTTTTTTTTTTTGCTATTTTTTAACTTGTTTATTTTATTCTGATTTGTTATATATGACAACGGAAGGTATTACAAGTCATATTACATATACAGAGCACAATTTTTAATATCTCTGGTTGTATACAAAGTATATTCACACCATACGTGTCTGCATACATGTACTTTGGATAATGATGTCTATCACGTTCCACCATCATTTCTAACCCCATGCTTCCTCCCTTCCCCTCCTAACTCTTTGCCCTATCTAGAGTTCATCTATTCCTCCCACGTTCCCCTTCCCTATCCTACTATGATGCTGGTTGTTTTAATAAATCATAATAATAGCCATTATTTATCAGTTGGTTAGTATGTGCCCAATACTGTTAAAATACTTCATGAATTAGATTTCCTTTAAAAGTCATGTTTGTTAAGATATAATTTATATATGGTACAATTTGCCCTATTTAGTTTTATAGTTATATGAATTTTTGATGACACAAATATAAAAAATGACAACACATAAAAAGCCATATTCAAAGACAGAATCGTACCATGGGCTAAAGATACTTTGAGTGTGCATGGTTATTTCTTCCCATAAGGTGATCTGATTGAGCAGTCTAGAAAAGGAACAATCAAAATCTAATAAAAGAGCCCAATAAAATTTCAGATTGTTCTCATCACTAGAAATGCTTTCTTTAAAGTAACTCAAATTCTGCTTCCTGTAACTGTACTCAATGATGCTACTTCTCCTCTCTGGCACTGTGTAGAAAAGCCATTTTCTTCTAACAGTTCTCATGTGATATGATTGTTGGATCCCTCACCATTTCCTCACTCTTCTGAATATACTGATGACTTATTTTAATGTGGTCTGTGGAGGGTTCGTGTTGCTTTCAAACTCAATGGACTAGAATTAGATAATTCAAGAGTTAAGAAAAACTGGAACCCACTTTTTAAAGGTTATACAATAAAAGCCCATCAGATATTTTTGTCAAAGAATAATGAGGTAACAATGACTAATGCAAGCGTAGAGCTCCAGAATGTCCAAGCCTTTTCCTAATTGCATTTCTTCCCCATTCCTATTTGTATCAGCAATACTAGTCTTTTTCCTGATACTAATTCCTTAGGATTTAAGGAACAGTGGAAAATTGCCTGTGTGGATTGATATAAGGAGAACAGTAAGGAAAAAAAAAACACTCTTCTATTCACCAGTACTAACCAAGATCTGCCCTTGAGCATCTTCTAAAAGTCTTATGCTGATTATCAAAAATACAATTAATAATCGATGCTGGTGAGGATGTGAGGAAAAGGTACATACATTATTGGTGGGACTGCAAATTAGTGCAACCACTCTGAAAACAGTGAGGAAATAGCTCAAAAAACTAGGAATGGCATCACCATAAAACCCATCTATCCTAGTCCTCAGTACATATCCAAAAGATTTTGAATCAGCATACTATACTGACACAGCCACATCAATATTTATAGCAGCATAATTCACAGTAGCCAAGCTATGGAATCAACCCAAGTGCCCTTCAACAGATGAATGGACAAAGAAAATGTGGCACATATATACAATGGAATATTACTCAGCCATAAAGAAGAATGAAATCATGGCATTTTCCAGTAAATGAAAGGAACTAGAGACTGTCGCGCTAAGTGAAATAAGCCTGTCCCCAAAAGTCAAAAGTTGAATATTTTCTCTGATATGCAGAAGCTAATCCAAAACAAGAAAGGGGAGATTAAAAAGAAAAAAGAGAAAGGGGGAAAAAAGGAGAGGGGGTTTCATCAAAATAGAGTAGAGTAAGTGAAGGGGATTGTGGAGGAAGAAGGAGGGACAGGAAAGGGAAGAACAGAGTAATGAATCTGAACTTACATATGTACATACATGAATATAGCTCAGTGAATCCTAACATCAAGTATATCCACAAGTCACTGATTTAAAAATAAAACTACCAATTATAGAAAGATCTGTAGAGTAGAGGTAGGAGAACAGGGGGAGCAAAAGGGGGATGGGAGAGGTGCTGGGGACTAAATTAGAGCAAATTATATTGCATGCTTTTGTGATTATGTCAAAATGCATCATAATGTTATATGTACCTAAAAAGAACTTTAAAAAGACATTGAACTAAAAAAAAAAAAAAGCCCATGCTAGAGCTAAGTTAATTACTTAATTTTTTAATTAATTCATACACTTAGTAAAAAATTCAAAAAAATACCAAGTAATATACCACAGACAATAATTCACCCTCTAATCCCAACCCTTAACTGCCCAGGGGTCTCCTAAAGACTTCAA
The DNA here is from genome assembly GCF_021218885.2 of Marmota monax. Classification (NCBI taxonomy): domain Eukaryota; kingdom Metazoa; phylum Chordata; class Mammalia; order Rodentia; family Sciuridae; genus Marmota; species Marmota monax. The sequence goes on from NW_026691988.1 coordinate 2,293,851, forward strand.
CTGTTGGCCAGTTTCTTCTGTAGAGTTCCAGAGATATTCCATGAATATCACACATGCAAATTTCTTTGCATAAACATATAAAACATTTTTAATACACAAATGGTACACTATATTTTGGAGACAATTTCATGACAGAACACAGAATTGTCTCATTCTGTTCAAATATCCATTATGCTCTGGTATCACAATTTATTTAACAGTCCATCTTTGTTAGACATTTGGTTGTTCCCAATCTTTTGCTAGTAAAAACAATGCTGCAATGGTTATCTTTGTACATATTTTTTTCTGCCCATATGTGCAAGTATACTTGTAAAATTAATTACTGGAAATGAAAATGATGTGCCAAAGAGCATGCACATTTTTAAAAATTTTAATGGATGCCAATTAACCTCCAGGGAGTATGCTCTGAGTGTTTGAGGGTGCCAGTTTCTCCATACCCTTGCCAAAAGCGCGTGTTATCAAATCTGTTTATCTGTGACAGGATAAAGATGAAACATGGTGGAATGTATCTCACTTTCGTTTTAAATGGAAATATTCTTATAGTGATATTGAATATCTTTTCAAATGTTTAATAGTTGTATTTCATTCCTTATTTCTGGACTATTTATAGCTGTTTGCTATTGCACTTGAGTCTTTTAAAAATTTTTGTTCACAGCTACATTTTATATGTGAAGCTATGAACATTCTGTCTATAGCATGACACAAATATTTTCCACTAATTTCTATATCTTTGGACTTTAGTGAAAGAACTTTCAATACGCAGGTTTTTAAAATATATTTAAATTCAGAAAACTCTTCTCTTCAAGTTACATAAAAAGCCTTTCACTTTCCTCTAATAATGTTATAGCCATATTTTAATTTTTGAATTTTCCATCTGGAATTTATTCTGATGTAGTATGAGTGAAAAATTAACTTTCTCTTTTCAGAAATTCAATTATTCCAGAATTATGTATTGAAAATTCTGTTTTTCTCTAATGATACAATGCCTGTATCATTTCTATATTTCATTTGGGGGATGGTTATAAGCCCATTCTTGTATTTCCTTGGTCTGTGTTTCTATGTGCCAGTACAACACAATGTTGGTAAGGCTAATCTTCCCTCATAACTGACTATTGTTCCACACAGAAGTTTCCTAACCATTCTCATGTGCTCATTTTTCCATGTAATGGTTACAAGCTTGTAACAAAGATACTGGTTTCTTACTGAGACTGTGAAAAAAAAAATAGGTTAATTTAGGCACAATTGAGGTATTTATAATGCTCCTTTCTCTTTAAGGATTAAGTGTACCTTGCACTTATTTATGTCTTTTGTGTCCCTTCATAGCATTTTAAATGGTGTTCATATAGAGTTTTATGCATTTTGTTTTAAGTTTGTTCTCAGGTAGTCTATCTTTTAGTTACTTTTACACTTATTCTCTTACATTTTCAAACTGGTTACTAATTGTGTATAGAAAGGATAAATCCAAGTGATATTAAATTATCAAGTAAAAAATGTTAATATAGCTCATTTTATTTTATTAAGAACTTTTATCACAAATAAATGTTTTGTGTTTGATGAAATATCTTTTCAGCATCTATGAATGAGTATTATATTTTCTTTTATTTACTAATGTAGTCAAATATATTATTAGATTTCCTAATACTGAAACATTCTCATGCCTTTGAGATGGTCTCTATCTAAGTCAAAAATTTTTAAAGAATGATTAATATTACTTGTTAATTTTTTAGATTTTAAAAAATCATCTTATAAGTAAAATAGATTTTATTACTTCTGTTTTCTAATGATATTCCAGTTCCTTAAAAAGAACCTTGAAAATTTCACTAATTATCTATGTTCTGGAACAGTTTAATTAGCATTGTTATTCTCTAGTCATTGATGTTTCAGAAAATACACTTTGTGAAACACTTAGTCCTTGTACGCATTTAGGGAGGAGAGTGAGGATAAAATGGCTCTGTGAATTTTTATTTATATTTTATTTATACTATTTTTATTTACATTTTTTACTTCTGTGATTACTTCAGGCAATTTGAACTTTCCTATAAACTGAGTTTATAGTTCACAGAGGCTTTCAAATTGTTTTTTCATGCAGTTGACTTAAATAATCCCTTCCTATTGTTTACATTTACTCTGTATTTAGGTTACATTCCCATTTTTGTTCTTAATTGGCATATTTCTTCCTTTTTATTCTAGTCATATCAGCTAGTGACATTTCCATTTTATGTTTTCTTGATTTCAAATAACCAATTTTTACATTTACTCAGTATTTCTATTTTTTGTTTCCTAATGCATTTATTCAAATTTTTCTCCTTTTTTATCTCAAAGCTATAATTGTTATTAATGTGTAAGTATTCTTGGAAAGTCATATTTAGATTGTTAATAATCACTTAAATCTTGAGATAAATTAATTCCAGATTCTTTTCTGAGACTGGGTTTTGGTAAAGAGAAAAGAGAGTTATTAATCAAGCAATTACTTGAGTCCTAAAGAAGGGGCTGAGACCTGGGTTACAAATATAATTATAGTGCTGGAGTCTGGAGAGGTACATACCTCCCAGGTCACAGACTTACACCCACACACATATGTTAGAATGTGTCTCTGGAACATCCCCACATAATGGTTTGATATTGTGGGGAAGCAAAATAAATTAGTATTTAGTGGGAAAGTGCTTAAATAAAAACATGAGATTCAGCTACTCGAATTATGAAAACTAAGTCACGGTACATTTTGTTTCCCAATAGTATAAATACAACAAAACTAGGAAAATACCTTTATGGGGAGGCTCATAACTAAGCAACACAATTCCAAGGCCATTTATTTATCCTATGGTACCACAGAAAAGAATAGAAGAGAAGGGTACGCCTCTGTACCACAGCCCTGGCTGCTCCAAAGAGCTGTGAAGTCCTGCTCGCCGCCCTGCATTGGCCACTCTTCTTTCCGAGGTTGAACTCAGAAATACTCAGGTATTTCTAAGACCCTTTGACATACTTTTATTAATTTGATCTTCATAATAACCATGTTCATCGGATTCCTTTCCCTGTTTGTCCTCTCCCACCTAACTGGACACAAGTCTTAAGAGTTCTTAATTCAGAATGTTTCACACATTTTTCAACATTTTATCAGGCCTGCTTCTGGGTTTAGGACTTAATCATCATCATTACACACACGCACACGTATACACAGCCTCACAGTATAGGCAGTAGGGGATTATCCCAGGAGTACAAGAAATGACAAAAAAAGAAGAGGAAGAAAAAAAACCCACAAAACAGCTGAGAAAATCAAAAGTATAAGACAGCAAAAATAAGTTCAAATATAAATAATTATATTAAAAGTAAATGGACTGAATGTTTAAAAATTCTCAGATTACCAGAATGGATTTAGAAAACAATCACATCATATACAGTTTACCATATATAACAAAACAGAAAGGTTGAAATAATGGGAAAAAATACACCATGCAGAAAAAAAATTAGTAATATCAGTAATGATAGACGTTAAGACAACAGGCATCAGTAGCCTTCATAAAAAAGAGCTCAATTCACCAGGAATGCATAACAATTTTGAATTTGTGTGCATTTTTATACAAGACACAAATTAGCAAGAAGTAGAAATAAAAATAATAGATAATTGCCTCATTTTTAATCTATCAATCATAGATAGATAGATAGATAGATAGATAGATAGATAGATAGATATTCTGTACCTATTTGTCAGTTGGTTTTCAATCTTAGAACAATTAGTGTTGTGGCTTGACCAATTGATTTCAAAACTAGTAGTGGGACGTCACTCAAATTCCTCAAATTTGTGGGTGAGTGGGGTATGGACAAATTCTTTCCTGAGCAAAAACTGAAGTGTGGTCTTGGGAAGGAAGGCCATCCCTGGTATGTAGGGCTTCTGCCAATTGCCACTTCTTAATAAAACGCTTCTCTTTGGTCACTAGATTGCCCCTAAAATTAATTGAAGCCTTAGGCTTTGGACATAAAGCAGGTGATGCAAATTTGTGACAATATTAAAATTTGAAGCACCAATGCTATTCTTGAAATGAAATGTTGAGCATTGTCTTTGTTCCAATTTTCATTTTTAATCTTTCTATTTATTCTTTCACTACCTTATTTACTTCTCCATCTTTGGAAGTTTGTTCAATGGTAATTAATACACATATGAGATCAAAAATTAGAATCACACAAATAGTAAGATTGGCAAAATCTATGTCTCCTGCCTCTGTCCCCCAAACCCCAGGTCCATATTGAAGAGACAACCCAGTTACTAATTGGTAGATTACCAAACCAATGTTCTTCATTTTACTCTTCTTCCTTTTTACTATCTATTCTAGAGGGTATTTCATATCAGTTTTTAGAGAGGGTACCACATTCTTTTTAATCTTCTAAATATAACCATTGCATGAATGAACCACATTTTATTAACCAGCTCCTTCTAAAGGTTGTTTCTGCTCATTTGTTATCACAGACAATTTTTCAGGACTAGCTTTGCATAAATACACCATTGCACAATTGCTAGAGTATATTTAAACACTTAAAAGTAGATGGCTTAGGTCAAACAGTGTGAGTATATGCATGTCACTTTGATAAACAATGCTAAATCATCCCATCCATGAGTAGAGTTCCATAAATATACTATAAACAGTTATTGAAAGTGCTTGTGCCCCGGTACCTTGGCCAGAACAGCTTATTATTAAAATGTTTATTTTTAGCTTTCTGATAATTGGAAAATAGATTCTTGCTGTCATTAAGTACTTCTTTTATGAGAGTATTAAATAAGGATTGAACATATTTTTTTAAAAAATTACTATATTTTGGCGGGGCAGGGTACAAGGGTACTTTAACCACTGAACTACATCCCCAGAACTTTTGTTTATTTTTTTTTTTATTTTGAAACAGGATCTCAATAAGTTGCAGAGCCTGGCCTTGAACTTGCCATCCTCCTGCCTCAGCCTCGAGAGCCACTGGGATTACAAGTGTGTACAACCACACCTGGCTAAAAAAATACAATAAAATACTGTCAATAAATTAATATTAGAATAACCAATATAGTAATATAATAATTATAGACATAGAAAACATATCATCAACATAATAACAAATTACATAAATGTATATCATTTGATTAAAAATATTACCAGTCAGATGAAAACTACTGTATATCCTTTCCTTGTTAAATTTCTCTGTTACTTCTTTTCAGAAGTATTTGCTACCCTGAATTTAATATTTATCATTTCCAGGTATTCGTTTATATCTTATAACATCTATATGTATTCCCAAATTATATATGGGTGTGTGTATAGACTTGGTTTTCACGTTTTTAAACTTCACACAAATGGTATTATAGTGTATGTATTCCTCAATAGTGTGTCTTTCTTTAACCTCAACCTTATTTTGTGAGAATTCATTCTAAGTATTTGTTTATCTCAAATTCACTCATTTATCTAATTGCTCAGTAACCCATGGGATGAATATATCACCACTTACTGTTCTACCATTAAAGTCAGTTGAGGTTGTTTCCAAGTCTCACTCTTTCAGACAATGCCACCAAGAGCATTTCTGTGACTGTCTCCTCATCACAGGAGTAGACATGCACCCAGGAACGAACCTTTGGTCATGGAATTTGAGTTCTTCGACTTCACTACAATTGCCAAATTGCATTCAAATGTCATTGTCCCCGTTTCTACTCTCATCAGCATTATAGAAGAATGTACTCCATTGCCAAAGCTTGGCATTAGGATTTAAAGATTTTTGCCAATATGAGTAATTTGAAAGACTTTTACTGTGGTTTTAATTTGCATTTCACTGATGGTAGATAAGAATAAAAAATTTTACAGATGTGCAAAAGCAGTTTTTATTTTTTTATGTAAATTGCCTGTTTGTGTTTTTAGCTATTTTTTTCTATTAGGCTTTTAATCTTTTTTATTATTTTTATTTTAATTTGTTATATATGACAACTGAAGGCATTACAATTCATATTACACATATAGAGGAGATTTTCATATTTCTGGTTGTACAAAAAGGAGAGTCACACCATTCATGTCTTCTTACATGTACTTAGGGTAATGATGTCCATCTGACTCTACCAGCTTTCCAACCCCTATTACCCCTGCCTTTCACTCCCTCCCCTTTTCCCCTTTGCTCTGCTATCTAGAGTTTATCTAGTTATCCCATGCCCCCCACCAGCACATTATGAATTAGCATCCTTAAATCAGAGAAAACATTTTGCATTTGTTTTGGGGGGGGATTGGCTAACTTCACTTAGCATTATATTCTCCAACTTCATCCATTTACCTGCACATGCCATAATTTTATTCTCATTTAATGCTGGATAATATTCCATTGTGTATATATACCACATTTTCTTTATCCATTCATCTACTGAAGGGCATCTAGGGTGGTTCCACAGTTAAGCTATTGTGAATTGGGCTGCTATAAACATTGATGTGGCTGTGTTCCTGTAATATGCTATTTATAAGTCCTTTGGGTGTAGACAGAGGAGAGGGATAGCTGGGTCAAATGGTGGTTTCATTCCGAGTTTTCCAAGGAATCTCCATACTGGTTTCCATATTGGCTGTACCAATTTTCAGTCCCACCAGCAATATATGAGTGTGCCTTTTTCCCCACATTCTTTCCAACACTTGTTGCTTGTATTCTTAATAGCTGCCATTCTGACTGGAGTGAGATGAAATCTTAGAGTAGTTTTGATTTACGTTTCTCTAATTGCTAGAGATGTTGAACATTTTTTCATGTATTTGTTGATTGATTTGTATATCTTCTTCTGAAAAGTCTTCATTCAGTTCCTTGGCCCATTTATTGATTGGGTTTTTTGGTTTTTGGTGTTAAGATTTGTAAGTTCTTTATATATCCTAGAGATTAGTGCTCTATGTGACGTGTGTGGTAAAAATTTGTTCCAAAATTGTAGATTGTCTATTCACCTCACTGATTATTTCTTTTGTTGAGACTTCTTTTGTTGATGAATGGTTCCCTTAATCAGTATGAAATATTCTTCTTTATCCCTTTTAATTAACTTTGGCTTGAAGAATACTTTATTTGATATGAGGATGGAACCCCGTTTTCTTCTGCAGTCCATGAGAGTGGTATAATTTTTCCCAACTTTTCATCTTCGGTCTTTTCCTATGAGATGAGTCTCTTGGAGGCAGCATATTGTTGGGTCTTTTTTTTTAAATCCAATCTGCCAGGCTATGTCTTTTGATTGGTAAGTTTAGGCCATTAACATTCAGGGTTATTATTGAGACATGATTTGTGTTCTAAGCCATTTTTGTTTGTTTTTGGTGTTTAACTTAAATTGGTTTCTCCTTTGATTAGTTTTTCCTTTAGTGTAATACCTCCCTTTGCTGATTTTCATTGTTGTTTTTTAATTCCTCTTCATAGAATATTTTGCCGAGGATGTTCAGCAGTGCAAGCTTTCTAGCTGCAAATTCTTTTAACTTTTGTATATCGTGAAAGGCTTTTATTTCATCATAAAATCTAAGGCTTAATTTTGCTGGATATGATTCTTGGTTGGCATCCATTTTCTTTTATAGCTTGGTATATGCTGTTCCAGGATCTCCTGGCTTTGAGGGTCTGGGTTGAAAAATCTGCTGAAATACGAATTGGTCTTCCCCTCTATGTGAGCTGATTCCTTTCTCTAGCAGCCTTTAAGATTCTATCCTTATTCTGTATGCTAGGCATTTTCATTATAATGTGAATTTGTGTAAATCTGTTGTAATTTTGTACATTTGGTGACCTGTAAGCCTCTTAGATCTGATTTTCCAATTCATTCTTCTTGTTTGGGAAATTTTCTGATATTTTCTCATTGAAGAGATTATGCATTCCTTTGATTTGAAACTCTGTGCCTTCCTCTATCCCAATAACTCTTATCGGTATTTTGATGCTATCCCATAATTCTTGGATGTTCTGCTCATTGTTCCTTACCATCTTCACTGTGTGGTTAACTCTATTTTCCAGATTGTATACTTTGACTCCATTATCTGATGTTCTGTCTTCCAAGTGATCTAGTCTGTTGGTGATGCTTTCTATTGAGTTTTTTTATTTAGTTTATTGTTTCCTTTATTGCATGGATTTCTGATTTTTTTCTAGACTCTCTCTTTCTTGAAGTAATTTTTGCTACCTGTATTTGCTCCATTATCTCTTTGTCGGTGTGATCAATGGATGCCTGCATTTGCTCCCTTATCTGTTTATTGATGTCATCAATGGTTGGTGTATTTGCTTTCTTATCTCTTCATTGGAGTGATCAGTTTTTGCCTGTATTTGCTCATTTGGTCATTCTTCAATTCACAGATCATTTTAATTATGAACATTCTGAACTCCTTCTCTGACCTCTCATCAACTGCACTGTCCATGGGTTCTGTTATTGTAGTATCCTGGTTTGTTTGAGGCACTTTCCTCCCTTGTTTTTTCATGTTGTCTATGTGATTTCCTTACTTGCATTGTGTATCTGAGATATTAGAGTCTCTACCCTATAATATTGTAATATCTATGCATATTTTCTGTATGTCATCTTGGTGTTGGGCTTCCAGACCCTGCCGGTTGTCAGGATGGATGCTACTGCAACTATAGGTGATGGCGTTAATAGCAGGAGATAATTCAGATAGCAGTGGAGGTGCTCCAAGATGGACCAAACATCTTTCAGAGATGGGGCTGAAAGGGTGGCCCTTATACTGGCTTTGGGATGCCTGCTCCAAGATGCAGCTGCTTCTAGGCCCTGTATGTTGTCCCAAGGTAGAGGATATTGCATGGGGAAGGCTATGGGGATGGCTGCAGTGACTCAAGATGGAAGTGAGTTAGACCTGGGCTCCCAAGTGATGGTGGGGGAGCAGACCCAAGCTTACCCTGGGCTCTGGCTCCTGTGCAGGTTAGCAAGGTGGGTCTAGGCTGAGCCTGAGCTCTGGCTTCTATTAGATTTTTTGGTCTTATTTTTAATTGCTTTATAGGAGGGGTTTTCTTTCTTTTCTTAAATTAGCTACTTATTCCCTTAAGTCTTATTTTCATCAAAGTTTCTCTAGATTTTCATGTTTCTTTTGTTTTTATATACAGTGCCTTTGATCCAAATATTTTAGTTTATATTTTTAAATGTATATTCACTTGAACATAATTTTATATAAATGTGACCGTGTTTAGGAATTCTATGTATACAGCTATTTTCCTCCTTCTCTTGGCTTTTTCCTCATTCTCTCCTACTTTGCCCCTCACCTGAGTCCCTGCTCTTCCCTTGCAAAGATAACTCATGTTAAAAAATTTATATACCATTTCATGTTTTTCACTGCATTCAAATAATTGTATGAAGACCTGAACATGTATATACATTCCATAGGCTATTTTTAATTTTTTTATTATTTGGTTCATAAAGATGGGCTAAAGCAAATATGATGTTGTTTCCTTTTTATATTTTCACTTAACAATATTTTGTCAAAATAACCCAAGCCAACATATAATTCTAATTCATTCTTCCAATGGCTTCTAAATTTTATTCTATTGCCAAAATTTTGCTAAGAGAAACCTACAGCACAGAAACTTTGAGGAGCATAGGGAATGATAATTGTACTTAGTCAGGATTTCAATAAATGTATTTTAGATATTTATTTATATATATGAACTTTAAAGTGACATTTTAAGACACATTATTTCACCATGAAAATGTGGTGTTGTAGAAATTTAGGTCTCTCTCTCTGTCTCACACACACACACACACACACACACACACACACAAGAATGTCTATATGTATTATATATATTGAGAGAGAGAGCCCCAAGGGGCAAGACAAAAAGCAGAGAACTAAATGACAGGAAGTACATTATATTCCTGGTTCAGTAGCAGACACCTGTGTGGACTTGGAATAATTTAACACTGTGGACTCCAGATATCTCATCTGTAAAATGAAAGATAGAATCAGAGCAGAGTCTGCATGAGATCAAATAGTTTGTCAGTCAACTCAAGACTGATCCAAACTTTGCCAAAGCTTTATGTTCACCAGCTGACATGGCGCCACCATGTGGTAGTAGTGTAAACAGTTTAAAATGCATTTGACTCATGGGCTTTTATATTATGATTCTTTTAATTTGACAGATTAGCTTAATTTCAATTTTTTTTCATAAATTGAGATTTTAGTGAAATGTTTATTTTTCACAGTTTCAAATTTTCATAAAATGCAACTACACTCAATTGTCACAAAAAGTTTTAAAATATAACATTAGTAGTAATCAACCACATGAGAAAATGGGCAAAATTTTAATAATCAGAATTATTTACATCAAGAAAGTATATTTGAGACAAAAATACACAACATGTTTAGAAGCCACATAGCTAGAAAATTTTTCAAAATGCCTAAAGTCACTGAAAATGTTAGCAGGGTGATGGTGGGAGCAGTGTTAGGTGAAAAGGTACCAGGCATTCCTATATCCAGAGTAATAATGGAGTACACAGTGGTGCTCACCTGTAATCCCAATGATTGGGTGTTGAGGCAGGAGGATTGTAAATTCTCAGCTAGCCTTGGTAAATTAGCAAGACCCTGTTTCCAGAATAATAATAGTATAATAAATGATAATTATGTATTATTATTTAATTGTATTATTATAGTACCATTTTTTAGACTTCACACTATATGGGACTCATACTACACTAAAGCATATTACACAATCCAGTAATGAAACAGTCAGAATAAAATATGTCAGCTTTTATATTTATTCTAGCATTTACATACATGTTCATTGAAAATAACTATGTAAACTCTTACTGTTTTAAGATATTTAAATTTTTGTTTATTTTTGAGGAAATTCTTCATGTTAGTATAGTTTTAGATCCACAGAAAATTTGCAAAGAGAATTCCCAATACCTAGTACCCTTCCTACATTAACCTGAAGGATGACTGTAGCCCATTTGTCACAACTAAAAAGAAACGTCGGTACTTTATTACTAACTAAAGTCTATACTTCGTAAAAATTTCCTGGTTTTGCCTAATCTCCTTTTTCTTTTTCATGATCCCATCCATGATAAAACATTTAGCCGTCACATCTCTTTAGTCTTCTCTTGGATTTGACCATTTCTCAGACTTTATTTTTGAAAATTTTGGCACTTTATTTTTTCTTTTTTGTACTTGGGATTAAATGCAAGAATGCTCTACCACTGAGTTAAATATCTGGTTATTTTAATTTTTTTTTTATTTTGAGTCAGGGCCTCCCTAAATTACTGAAGCTGGTCTCATATTTGAGATCCTCCTGCCTCAGTCTCCCAAGAAGCTGGGGTTACAGGCATGTGCTAATGTGTCCAGCTGACTTTGGCAGTTTTGAAAGTTAAGTCAGGGTTTGGTTGGCTGGTTGTGAGTTTCATTTCCTCTGATGCTGTCTTGTGAATAGACCAAGGTTCTGGTTGGCAGGGAGGAAGATCCCAGGCGTAAAGTGCCATTATTTTCACATAGCAGCATGTGTTTTTACTATTGCTATGACTTCTCCCAGTTGATGACCTTGATCATCTGACAAGGTAGTGTTTTCTGGGTTTTTCAATGTAAAAGTTAGTCTTTCCTTCCCTTTCTGTATTGTATTCTTTGGAAGGAAGTCACCATGCAAGCCACAGTTAAAGGATAGGGAGATATACTCACCTTGTTAAGTAGGAACTCCACACATCAATTCTTTGGGATTCTTTTGTATAAGATATTTGTCTCTTTACCCCATTTGTTTATGTATTCAGTCAGTTATTTGTATTACAGAGACTCATGTATATTTATTTTATATGTATGTATATGTAATAATACTTTATTATTTTTTTTAAATATTGATTCTCAGGTTGTTCTAGTTTGGGCCATTGGAAGTTCCTTCATATTGCCTTCTGAGCCCCTTTGACACATCCCCATCCTTTAGTTTTTTGAAGCACTTCTTTTCTTCCTGGCATTAGGAGATGCTCTGAGCTCATCTTGTATATTTCTTGCTCCAAGGAGTTCTGGTTTCTTTTATTTTAGAATGGATTAGAAACCCTGACACGGCTATTAGGTGACTCTTATTTACTCTGGATTCTTCCTCTGCTTGTATTTATATAAATAGTTTTCCCTCCACATCTTAATCATCTTAATATTGAGACTTTTTAAGATAGAACTTTGAGGATGTCAGGAATAGTTTTTTTTTTCACTTGTTGAGTATTGTTTCAGTCATTGCTGCTGTTAACACTGTCACACACTATGTGAAGTTTGTCAGTCCCAAACATGAATTCAGGATAAAAGCTTCCTAAAGAAAAAAAAATTATAAATTACTCATTTTTCCTCACGACATTTCTTTTCACTAAACCTGCAGCCAATACGTTTTCTGCAAGGGAATAAATAGAACTGCATGTCCACATACATACAGGTGTTTTCCTTTAGGCTTCTTATTAAAGTGCAAATGTGCCCAAATTACCAGACTGATTCGTTTGAAAGCAGCATCTGTGTGTTCTCTGCGTCTTTGCATTTCCAGGACTTAGCGCAATGCTTGATATGACACAAGGGTTTCCTAAAGTTTTGCTGAATAAGCTGCAGAACCCCCCCGGAATGTGGTAAATGTTACCATCAATAATTTAAATGGATCTAAGTTTTTATCCCCCTGTGTTTTGTTGTTCTTTATTTACATGTTTTTGTTTGGGAAGTCTTCAGTGGCAATAATTAAAAGAGTAGGGGTCACTATCACAGTGGAAACTTATCCCATCTCCCTGATACTGTCTTACCATGAGCCATAGTAAATTAATCAGTTTTAGCCTTATTTTCCACTAGGGAAATAAGACCCAAATGTTTCTTTTAGAGAAAATGCCCCCAAAGAACCCTGTAATGGAAAAGCATTTCTATGTGTCATGTTGAATAAGCTATTCATCCACTGGGTGGTACTGAATTTAATTAGAAGAAAATATCTTCATAAAAATAAGGCTTCGTGATATACTGTTTCATTTAAGACCAAGTCATCACATCCTCTAAACGATGGGATAAGGATGCTGCAACAGAACACTATGAAAGGAAAAACTTCTTCATTTGCTGTTCAGTCTTTCCATGCATTTTTATATTTTATTATCTTCATAGTCTCACATCCAATCCCCATTTAAAATGAGATTCTCTTGTAAGATCTATTTCAATTTGACTGGAGATTCAGTACAATTTTTATCAAATGATATTTGTTTAAATATAATCCAGGAACCAAGCAGTCCTGAACAAAGGGATTGGAGACAACACCCATGGCTCCAGTATAAACACTCTCACCATCTCTCCATCCAGTCCCCAACCCATTTATCAGAACTGCTAGGCAACCATGTCCTTCTGGATTGGGAACCCACGGGTGGGGAAGGGAGACACAGAGAGGAGAAAAGAACTAAATGATGCAGCAGGATGATCCCAGTACAGCAAAGGAGAGCATGAGCCCTGGATGCGGTCTGCCATTTGCTGACGTGAGAGTCCATTGATGGCAGCCTGCCAATACAGGTACATGCCCAACAGAGTAGGGGTGAACTGAGACTACCTGCACACTGTACCTGGGTACTAGCTCCTTTTTATTTTTCCCCCTTTTAAAATAACAATGGATATCCATCAAATGTTTGCCCAAGTCTGAACACAGTTCTAGGGATTTTGTGTGTCCTTAACTCATATTTCCTTCTTTACAACTCGTCATGATGACAGGTGCACTGAGGCAGATTATGGGTTGTCTGGAGCAGGTCTTATAATTCTCATTTCCATTTTGCATATGAGAAAACAGAAGCACAGAGAGCTCACCTAACTTAATTAGGATCCTGCAGCTGCACGTGTAGGATGCAGACCAGGAGGTATGCTACAGAACCCCCTTCACTTGCAGGATGGTCTGCACTATGGTTGAACCTTAAGGAGAGGAGAGCAGCAGGCAGAAGCTGCTCCACCAGACCAGTAGAAATAGTAAAACGCAGGCAGTGATGGAGAGTCTGCAGGAGCCCACCTCGTTTGGCTCCTTGAGACCTCTGGGGTTAGAAGCCTTGAAGTTAGTCATCTCAGCATGAAGACTATGTTCATCTGAGCCATCCTCAGGTAACTACAGAAGCCAAAGGCAATGCCAAAAGGGGAGAGGTGTTGGGAGGAATCAGAGTGTGAGCGGAGTGGATGGAGAAAAGTGTAAGCTACACACTTCATGGGAACTGCTCATGAGACTGGACATGTTGATAGAGCTCAGGTTATTTTCACGCAGGGTACATTCAGATGTTCCTGTTAAAAGTGCCAAATTCTTTCCATTTTTTGTAGATTTGTTTTTCCCTTGGTGAATGTGATATCCAGAACCTTTCCCTGATTCCTAGGCACACCAAGACAGCAAGTGGGCGGTTTCGACTTCATTGAGTGTGTTTTCTATGTTTATAGGTTTGTATTACTTTATAAACTGGGGTGGAAAAAAACAACTCTTGTAATTTGATAGAATTGGGATGGAAATAATAGTCCTGTCCCACAAACCCATCATTAACAATAAAGTTTTACAATAGTAATTATACTTGGTTAATACTACTAAGGCAAGAGAGAAATGTCAGACATTTAATTGAGCTAACAATATTGTGCAGTCTAAAACAAAGAACAGGAGATCACATATGTGAGCTGAGTATTCTCCTCCCCGGTGTCTTTGAATTTAAGAAAGAGATGAGAGAATTTTAATGTGGCTCAATCAAGTTGCAAGTGAATTCTCAGATATGAGCAGGCATATTGCTTGGAATGATTGATGGCCTTTTCTGAGATGAGTGAGTATGGTAAACAGAAGATTTTGTGACTGTGTTTCTGCTAGAGACTTCGGCATGGTTCTCCTCCCATCTGTGATCCCCTTCATCATAGACTACCATCCTATCAGCAGAGTACAAAATGAAATAAGTTTTCCCAAGGATGGGGCAAAGTGGGGCAAATTTTCCCATTACCTAGTAATACAAATTGTAAAAAAGAAAAAGGAAAACAAAGGTTCCTACCTTGGAAAATACTATGGCCAAGTGACTGTTTCAAAGACCACAGTGAAAACAGATGTGTCCTCGTGGCCACCTCAAAACGGTGATACCGAAATAGCCTGTGAAAATGTCCCACAACCCTGGGACCCACAGAAGATGCTCTTTAAACACTTCTGGGTGTAAGAGGACAAGGATTTCTGAACCTACCCACAGTCTCTTGAGATCTCAAAATAACTGTATTAAAATGGTTGACACCATCTATGTCAGGGGAAATGCAAGCAGGACTTTTTGGAGGAGGGATGCTCCAGAAAAAGGAAGGATTGGAGAGGCAGAGTACCTGGGAGAGAGAACCAGGGGAGGAGAAGGTGTTATAGCAGAAAGGGCAAGATGCACAGCAACCCAGAAATGAGAATCTGAGTGGGATGAAGCTACAACATGAAGGCTTCTCACATGCTCACCAACCAACTTTTATTGAGCACCTACTACATGCTTCACCACAGTGCCAAACCCTATTGTAGAAAACACAATTGATCTGGTATGATTCAGTCTTCTTTTTCTTTTTTCCTCTCCACAATGACAACAACAGTAAAACACAGTGGATCCTAAGTCAATTTCAAAACTCAAGTTTGATTTTAGCACTATGTGGTTTTCCTCGAAGTATTTTTCTAATCAATTTTTAAACCACTGCAGCACAAATTATATAATTCAAAAATATTCTTTTCTCTACTTATTTTCAAAAATCATCGAGTCTAAATTAAATTCAGATAAACTACTTCGTTTATTTTGAAACACATAGTTACATTAGAAATACAAATACACACACACAAAAAAAAATTGCTGACCAATTAAGTATTAAGCATTCAGTTGGTATACAGTAACTTTTTGAAAAGAAAATATCAGTTATTACTCAATTTTAATAATAATACTTTGTGCTCTACAGAATTGAAGAGTGTGCTGAAACATTTGAAACACTTTCTGTCAATATTCTTAAAAAAATAAATCTTGCATGCAGATTAAATACAGATTACTTTTCTGTAACATTACCATTAACCTGAATGTTCCCATGGCAACAAGACATCTAACAGAATATAAAGCAGATAACTTTCAATATTTAAATCATAACTCATAAATAAAATCATATTTTGTAGTTCTATGAAAGTTACACATTAATTCTATCAGGGATGCAGAAATTTATTTAGAAATACTATTTTTCAAATTTATATGTTAATTTTTATAACTAATTTCTAATTACAAAAACAATTCATTCTTTCTGCAAAAATAAATTGGAAAATATATCAAAAGAAGAATTAAATAAACCCTGTGATGAGTATCACTAATATTTGTTTTAATTATTTTTGTATGTTGATTTTTTTAATTCTTTAAAAAAATTCAATCAGAATATAAATTTAGCTTTCGTTCTTAATTTTTCCCTTCTTAACATGCATGTCATTAATTATATTTTATATTTGTTTTATGGTAGCACTTTTGTGATAGTCTCAACAATGTAACCATATACTTTTTACTTAAATAATAACTTTGTATTTTCCATAATACATTTAATCCTTGCAGCTGTGAAGTCATATTCTACACCCTCAAAAAATAATGACTACAAGAGAGTTAAATTCCTTTATGTCATTTTATAACAATGTTATCATGTCAAATCTATAAGCTTCCAAAATTAAGGATGTTTTAGACTAATTATTCCTCATTAAGGCTGCTTTTGGACTCTAAAGTACTAATTGAGAGTTCTTACACAAACAAAATCATAAAACTTCTGAAAGAGAATGGGGCAGGTTCCTTTTATTTGGGCATATAAATAGTAATTTCCCAGGAAGACTCTAGCATGAAATGTTAAATATTGTTTATCACTTCAGCACACAAGGGAAAAAAATGATAGCCAGAAAATACCCTACACATGGACTTTTTTGTTATTAAAGTTATTAAATGTATATATTTCCATTATTTTGACTTTGAAGTAGTGCCAAATATCAGACACATGCAGATTATATCTATCCTATCATGACCCATTTAATAGGACAGGAGCCATAAAAACTGACAAACCCAATTTACTGGAACATACCCTCATGGTCAGACAGGGAAATGCTGCCTTTGCCCTTTGGTTGCAAATAGTAACAAGGAAGAGAAATATACAGAAGGTTAGAGAAGACCTCAACCCCAGAGGAGAAATACAGTTGAGGACCAGGAACAGTGGAAAAACAGGACTGGAAAGATTTGGGAAAACAAGAAGTCTTTTTCTTTCCCAGAAACCCCATTTCCTCAGCTCTCTACCACTAGATTTCTGCCAAGAGAACCTGTCTACTCCTCAGCACACTGGGAAAGAGAAGATGGCACCCCACTTCCTGCAGATACTGGAAGGTACCTGGCCAGCCACATGCCAAAACGGATTCTCTGGCAGTCCCATTCATTAATGAATTGTCTTGGTTTGACTTAGGTGCAGGTTCCTGGACCCTCTGACCCTGTGCTGAGTCACCATATAAAAGCCTGAGTGCTGATTCCCTAGTAGTAACTGAGGGCAGGCGATCGGCCCACACCTGTGTGATTTTGTCTACTGTGATCAAATGACTGTGCAATAGGTTCTGAATTCAAATGAAGTATGACTTTTATTTTGCTTTTTGCTTTGAGAATTATATTAATAGTATATGAATACATTTTTCCTTGTATCCATTGTGTAAATTTCCAGAACTTTTTCCTTGGGGGAATCTTACTGTAGGTGTTGTTCGACAATATGTTTTTGTTTTGTCACATAACAATATGTCTTACATATTAGAGTTATATATTTTTAATGAATTCATTTTTAAGGTATACTAGCAATACACAAATGCATTTTTATTGTAAGAAAAATTTAGTGCTACTGATCATATGAATGAAAATTCAAGTTTTCTTTCCTATAACCTGTAAATTATCATTTTTTTAACTCTCTAGGATCATGGTTTATGTACTTGAATCAATGCATAAATATGTAGTCATCATTAAACATACATTGCTTTAAAATACATAAACAGACTAAAAAATAAATTCCCCCTTTTAAGAATAAAATCCAACTTGCCTTCCCCAAATCATCATTAACAATTAATTTGTTATGTATCCATCTGGACTTTTTTCTATGTACTTACATATATATATATATATATATATATATATATATATATATATATATATCTTGGAATTTTAAAATTTTAACAAAATTGGTATCAAAGTATAAGAATTAAATGGAATTTTGTAGTTGTTTTCAAAAATTTACAGAGTCTGGGGATGGGGGCACACACTTTGTAATCCCAGCTATTCAAGAGGTTGAGGCAGGAGGATTGCAAATTTGAAAATAGCCTGAGCAATTTACCAAGACTGTGTCTCAAAATTTAAATAACAGTGGGGAGACTGGAAGTGTAACTCAGTAGTAGAGCACTTACCTTGCATGCTCAAAGTCCTGGGTGAAATCCTCAGTGCAAGGAAAAAAAATGTAGATATATCTTGGAGATGGTTCCAATGCAGGTACATACAGACTGAGTAAGTTTTGCTTAACATTCTATATTAAGATGTAATTTAACTATTCCTCTGTTGGTGAATATTTTTTATTGATTTTATTTTTTTAAATACACAACAGTGGAATGTATTACAATTCTTATTACACATATAGAGCACAATTTTTCATACCTTTGTATAAAGTATGTTCATGCCAATTCATGTTTTGGTGAATATTTGTTGTTTTTAATATTAAAAATATGGCCATAGGACTGGGGTGTAGTTCAGGGGTAGTTGCCTAGAATTCCTGAAGCCTTGGGTTCAATCTCCAGGATAGCAAAGAAAGGTAAATTTTTTTGTGTGATGAAGGTGTTTGTACATATTTCTTAATGCTCCTATAAGGATATTTCTTCTGTCAAAAGAACACAATTATTACAAAAAGGAAAAAGAAAAACCTGTAAGAATTTCATCCTTCCAACAGCATCTGAGATTGCCATTTCCATACAACTTTGCCAATCATAGATACCAGCAAGCCTTTTTAATATTTGCCCATCTGAAAATTAAAAAAAAAAAAAATTTACCTTTTATATTTGCTGATAATTACTGGGAATAGATATCTTTTTATATGTTTACTGGTCATTTAGATTTATTTTTCTTTGGATTGTCTGTTCAAAAACCTTTTTTTCTTCTTGGAATTTTTTACCCTTTTTTTCAAAATCAACGTACAAAAGAAGCCAGGTATAGTGATATACACCTGAAATTCCAGCAACTTGGCAGGCTGAAGCAGGAGGATAGCAAGGCTCAGCACCTTAACCCCTCAGCAATTTAGCAAGACCCTCTTTCAAAATAAAAGATGTAGCTCAGTGGTAAAGTATTCCTGGGTTTTTAACTTTGTGGTATTTTTATTATACGAATTTTAATTTTTAAATAGCCAGCATTGTAAGCCTTTCTCTTTATGGTGTCTAGATATAGTATAAGGTTTAGGAAGTTATTTTTTAAGCTATGAAGACAAAAAAAAAAATGTTTATTTTGACTTTCAGTTTGGGGCCAAGGGCCAAGGGTCACATCTTGCTGGCAGAGTTCCACAGTGACACAGTGCATCCTGTGGCAAGAAACAGGGAGCACATGACTGATGGATGCTTTTTACCACATAAAGATTCCAATCAATTTCCAGAAAACATAGTTTGGAGATGTCTTTCTAAATTTCCTTTCAATCTTCTGTATAGTTTTCCCTACAGAAAGGTGGAAAGACTCACTTGTAAAACCATCTGAGACGAGTTCCTTTCCAAGGCTGATCTTTGACTACCTCCCTGTCTCCTCTCTGTTTTTGTCCTGTTCAGATTTTATACGTCCTCAAAGTACAAATTATTTATATCTTTTAGAAATCCTTTCATCTAGATTTTTTTATCTATTCATATAAAATTGTCTTTCTTCCTTGTTTCTTACGATAAATTTCTCTTTTAACTTTTGTCTTAATCACCCATGACAAAGATTTATTGACTGGTAATTAGGCAACTAGATGTGGTCTCCTCTGATTTGTGTTGCTTTTCTTCCCCAGGCAGCCCTGTCTCCAAGGTGACACCTGGGTGAGGTTGGCAGGGCATCTCACTGTCATGTTTCATTCTGGGCAGGAAATCAGGAAGGCCAAAATTGAGAGGACTTTAATTTGGGGTGGATCCCCCCAAGTGCCATTAGACATGTGTCCCCTTAACTTCCTCTACATCTGTGCTGAACTTCCAGAGGAGTCTCCTGTAGCTCTTCTCAGCTTGTCCAGGACTGGGCAATTCTCTGAGGAGGCCTTAGCCTCCTGTGGCAGATTATTCTCTTTTCAGAGAGGGTTTTGCTGATTTTATCCAAGGGCACACACTACTAATCCCTGCCACTCAGAATAAGTGGAAGGGGAGAGAGGAGTAAGATGCCCAACCAGCCTAGCTATTTCAAGAATGTGTTGACTCTGAGCTTGGATAATCACTGAAATTCCTTCAACATTGTACAATTTTCTCTTACCCATGTTTTAGCCTGAGGTTTTCTCTAACCTCGTTTCTTCATCAGCCTGATTTCATTTTGTTTCTATTTATCTTCCTAGAAACTTTTATTTTCTGGGCATCCTTTCTCATTTTCTATCACTGATATAGATTTATTCTTGAAGAACAAATAAGATCATTTCTGTCACTTCCTTCAGGGCCTGAAAGTGAGCAGTTTTGAGACCGTTTTTAGACCAACTTTTTTCATTGTTGTTTTTACTTACATTAAACGAAAGAGGATAATCCCAGTAACTAAATAAGTTGAAAAAATAAGAACTGAGTTAGGAACCCCTGTTAGGCTTTCATTTTCTGTGTACTTCCTTTCCCGCTTCAGTGGTTAAGCCAAGTAAGGGTTGTGTAAGTCACAGTGAAGACAAGATGCTGCCCCTCGTGTGTGTCATTGGTACCCCTGATGCATAGCATTGCTTCAAATCAATGAGTATTCCACAAACACTGATAAAGTGGGTAAGGGAATACATTATTTTATGCACAAATCCAAAATGCAGGAAATCACTAAAAGTTCCTCTGAAGGGCGTGGTGCACTTCATCCAGTGACAGGACTAGATCTAGGACCTGATGTGACCCTCCCTTGAGCGCTACTTCCACTGACTTTCTCGGGCCATTTGCTTTGTTCTCCCAGTCATCTCTTACAGAAAGACAAGTGGAAAGAAGTCCACTGTCATTGGCAATGACAGAGATTGTTGCTAAGCCTGACAACTAACACTAGCATCATCACCTCCTACACTAGCACTTCAGGATATCAGCAGGAATAGGTCCATCCCTCTTTCTTTGTTATCCTATCCTTTATTGGAGTAATAACTGAAGCTCATTCACTGCTCTGAGTATGTTGTAAATATTATTAGTATTTCTGATCTTTTGTGCCTTTGCAAAGGAAAAGATGGCCATTAGATTGTGTGTAGGTGTGTGCATGGGTGGGTGGTTGAGTGTGGATATGAGAGTGTTAGTGTATAGGACTTGTTTATTTGTTGTTTTAAAATGTAACCTCTGAATTAGGGTGAATAGTGAATTGGAAAGCCACTGGTTTCCTAGAATAAGATTTGCTTCTTACCAGTACAGCCCTTTTGTATTTTGTTCAAGCAATATAATAACCTTGAGTCTTTGGACCTAATAGTTAAATTATGATAATCACAGAAGACTCTTCCTTAAAATATGATTTGATATTAAGCCATTCGTTCACCATATCTTACTAAGGGGGGAAAAAGATACTTTTCTTGCAAGTGATTATGCTGCTTATATGTCTAATATGGATGACAGCTTGGCTTAGCAAAAAAAAAAAAAAACAACTTTTTTTTTTTACTTTTTTGTAAACTAAAGACATAAATTGTAAGTTAGAAACTTGTGATTACATCTGTTTTACAGATTAATCTGAGGATATATATTGCCACAGAATTTTTTACTACTAACATTTCTCATAATACTGATAAGGGCCTACTGAGATTTTTCATGAAAAGCCTTATTATCTAAGGGATAAAATTTTAATTGATATGTATAGCAATTTCCTTTTACTACTCTAAGGAGTCTGGAAAGTTTCCAGGTTATAGATTCTGAAAAAAATTGAATCTATCCACCTTAGATTAGATAAAGAGTTGCCAATGAGATTGAAAAAATATTTTAAAAATCAACTTTCATCAGTTTTTGTTTAGAATGGTTATACCTGGGGAAAAAATGGACAACTATTTTTAAGTAGAGTTTGCTATTTGAATTTACCCAGAAAATATTACTATAGAACACAGGACAACCTACACAATGTCTCAGGTCAGGTTGTCAGAACAGAGTATGATAAAATCATGAGATATTTAGAAATCACCATGAAGAGATTTTATTTCCATTTTATATGTTTAACTGTTTGAATTTGCCCTATGACCTTTGAGAATAAGAAAAAAATTGTGCATACAATGGTGCATGCCTATAATTTCTGCATTCAGGAGGCTGAGGAACATTGCAAGTTTGAGGCCAGCTTCAACAACTTAGCAAGATCCTGTGTCAAATAAATAAATAAATAGTAGAGGTCCTACTACATCCTGAGGCTATATGGAAGTGCCAGTCTGTGCTACACTGGGGTCTTATGACTCTTCTACCTTCTCAGCCTCTGGGTAACCTAGCTAAGGGGTACAATGTACTAAATTCAATCCCAGTATTGATTTTAAAAAATTAATAAGCACACACACACACACACACACACACACTTCTCAATGTTTCCAAGTCAAATCAAATCATGAGAGGCCCCTGACTGTTAAGATTATTGAACATCTATTCGCCATCATTTGGAGTGGTAGTCTTTCCTTGAGTAGAAGTTCAGAGTCACACATACAGCCCCACACACTGGGGGTGGTCTTCTGGCTTAACATTACAATCCCTGTGATAGTTAAGTTGTCAACTTGGCTAAGCTATAGTGCTCAGTTGTGTGACAATCCCCAACTTAGATATTGCTGTGAAGATATATCTTAGAATCTTAGATGTGATTAACATTTAAATCACTAGACTCTGAATAAAGCAGATTATCAAAAACCCCATAATGTGTGTAGGCCTCACCCAATCAGTTGAAGGTAGTAAAAGCAAAGACTGAGGTTTCCCAAAGTGGAGGCAATTCTATGTCAAGATTACAACAAACAAATCCTGCCATATTTTGGATTCAAGGCTGCAACACCAACTCTTCCCCATGTTTCCAGGCTGCCAGGCTGTTTGCCTGCGCTACAAATTTCAAATTTACCAGCCCCGAACAATCATATAAACCAATTGTTTAAAACAAATCTCTATTGGTTCTGTTTCAATGGAGAACTCTCATGAGTACCTTTTCCCTTGAGATGTCCACTGACCATGTGCCACATTCAAAGTTGGAAGTTCTGCTGCTCTTGACACCCTCTGCGGCCCTCTAGCCACTATGATGCTTCCTTCAAGTCAGCAACCCTTAGTTAAGTCCCAGGACTACACATGCTGACCTGTCAGAGGTCCTACTACATCCTGAGGTTAGGTCAGAGTGCTGTCTGTGACACATGGGGGTCTCACAACTCTTCTACTTTCTTAGCCTCTGGAAACCCAGCTCTGCCCCAAGATTGAGTCAAACCCCCAAATGCCACCTTTATACTCAAGCATTAGAATGATCCTTTTCCACCCACCTCAACTCCTACCCTTGAGCAAAACCAACTGCCTCCTATCCTTCTAAAATGCAAGAAAGACTATTTATGTCTCTTTGAACAACAAGCTCCCAACACACAAATGTCATTAAGCACTTGGAAATTACTGTTTTATTCCTTTAATTATCCTACATCAGTGAGAATTGACATGAAATAATGTCATGTGCAACTATCCCGCTTTGTTTGTATGTAAAGATCCAAGACCCAGAGAATTTAAGTAACCTCCTCAAGCTTCCCAGAACATTCTTGTGAAAGGAATAAGATGCTATGTGATGCTGTGATGTCATATCCCTTCCTCTCCCCACCCTTGATCTATCATCCGGCTGTCACCTGCTGCATAGCTTTGTATATATTTCTGGAGACCCCAGCACTGAAACTGCTTTGCTATTTCAATATGAAATGGCAGGTTGGAATCTGGTTCTTAAATGGATCACAGCCTCTGTGGCTAGTAGCAGCTGCAGCTTACTCCAAATAATTCAACCACAGGCTTTGGAAGGAAGAAGGTCCCTTCTCAAATACGCAACTTAATTCAAGCTTGAAAGTCAGTGGGCACAACCTGGCATCAGCAGCTAGAAAGTTCTATGAAATCTAACTATTCTATCCTCCCTCTTGGTGATGAATAAAATCCCTTTTCTTTTCTTTCTTTTTTTCTTCTTTCTTTCTTTCTTTCTTTTTAAGGTTAGCAGCTCAATGATAGGATGATGCAAAAATGGGACTCTGGCTGTGGCAATATTTCTCAGGCTTTTCCTATCAATCTCATGGGCTCATTATGTAAGCTTATTTCTTCTGCTGATACAGGAGAAAAAAAAAAAAAAAAAAAAAAAAAAGCTGACTTGTTACTGTTTTTCTGTTACACTCTGTGTCTAAAAACATACTCAGACATTCAACAGTACATGAGTAGCCAGCCATTTAGTCTTTCAGCCAAGAAGGCTGTGGCTGGGGATTGCCTGAGAAAATATCTGCTTTTGATCAAAATAAAATCCAAACTGTAAACCAATATAGTTTATTGCCTATAATAAGCCTTGTCCCTTAAGGTCATAATAAAACTGTCAGCTTCTTGTGTCACCAGCTTCCTCTCTCTTCTCTCTTTTCCCCTCGTTCTCACTCTTGTGCTTGTTATTTATCTACTTTTGCAGCTAACTAATGTTTTCTATATTTTGAATGTTTTCTTTAGAGATTTGCTTGTTGTAGAGGTTATCATATGTCCTTGTGTTTTATTTTCACATCTAACAGAGAAGCATGCATGTACAGAGTCAGGCAAGAGAACATAATAATTGTTTGAAATCAAAACATGTCCCTCTGGCCTGGTACCACATCTGCCAGGCACAGAGAGCTCAAGATTTCTCCAAATTCTATTTCTGCCAGATTAGCACCTGTGACCACTGCCTTGGGGCCACTCGTTGCAATTACTATAAGTAGTTTAACAGACTCTAAAACTAGGCCACTGAAGTTCAAATCCTGGCTCTCCTGATTATTATCTGTTTATCAATCAGGTAAAGATTTTTTTCTCTATGCCTCAGTTTTCTTAACTGTAAATTAGAGATTTAAAAGAAATATCACAGAGTTTCTGAAAAGTTTTTATGAATTAGCATATTTTCCTCCAGAATAGTACTTGGTACCTTGTAAGTATTGAATTAGTTATTATTATTAATTAGGTTTTTGACTTTGTTTTACAGTTTACAAGAAAAAGAGTACAGTCCTCCCTCAGTATCCACAGGGGATTGGTTTCAGCCCTGCCCTGCCCTCCTCCATGTTCAAGTACCTTAGATAAAAATCACATAATTTGGGCTAGGGTTGTGGCTCAGCGGTAGAGCGCTTGCCTCGCATGTGTGAGGCCCTGGGTTCAATCCTTAGCACCACATAAAAATAAATAAACAAAATAAAGATATTGTGACCAACTACAATTAAAAAATAAATATTTTTTAAATCACATAATTTTTACACATAACCTACGCACATCTCATCAAAAACTTTAAATCAGCTCTAGACTATTATTTCTGATACAATGTAAATGTTATGTAAGTTATCGCTATATCACATTGCTTATTGGAATACTGACATGAAAAAAATGTGTATACGTGTTTGATTACAGATGCAATTTTTCTTCAAGTAACTTTTGTCCAAGGTTAGTTGATGCAGAACCTGGAAATTTGGAAGGCCAGCTATACGGGTTTCATATTTGGTTGTGTTACAGATACTGATGGAGAATATAGTACTATTCCTTTGGTACATTGTTCTGGAAGATAGTCTTTGGTGCTGGAGTGAATGAGGCTCCCCCTGAGATAGTGGTTTTTAAGATCAGTGTAGCTTCAACACTTCATAACTTCAACACTTCAACACTTCATCTATGTCACCAAACTGGTTTAGGAGAAAGAAAGGAAGGCAGGTAAGAGTAACTTAGCTTAAGAAGTAGGAAGATTAAGGTCTAGACTTTATTTTGCTGTATAAAAAAAAAAAAGGAAACACTGAGATTCATTTTCCTCATCTTGTCCTTGGAAAGAAGCTATTTTGTAATCATTTTGTTGGAACAGTAATTCATAACATAAAAAATTTTAAGTTCTAGATCTATGGAGAGTTAAGTGTAGAATCAAAACTAAGAATCAGCATAAAGCATAGATATTGGGTTGAGGAAGGTCTTCATAAGACACATTTTTTTAAAAAAGAGAGAGAAAGAGAGAAAATTTTTTAATATTTATTTTTTAGTTTTTGGTGGACACAACATCTTTATTTCATTTTTATGTGGTGCTGAGGATCGAACTCAGCGCCCAGCGCATGCCAGGTGAGCGCACTACCGCTTGAGCCACATCCCCAGCCCAAGACACATTTTTAAAAGGGAGAAATTGAGTTGAATATCAGAAAAATTTGCAATATCTACAAATAAAAAGCTTCAGCAAATGTAAAGCAAATAACATAACAATATTTTAACAATATAACAGGAAAAATTAAGAAGACAATCTAAAGAAGTCTTAAAAACCAAGTGGAATGATGAAAAACATTATAAAAATTGATCAAATAATCACAATGTGTATATCTTATTAAGATCTTGATTCAAAAAAAACTGTAAAATACTTAGAGGAAGAAGACAACTGGAAATTTTAATACTTGATATGTGATGATAAAAAGAATCGGCAATTCTTCAAAAGAGCCCTTATTTTTTTTAAAGACACATTCTGAGATATTTACAGATGAGCTGGTATGTTATCTGGGATTTGCTTTAAAATTATGCAAAGGTGGGATAAATAGGTTGGTGCCATAACTGAAGCAAGACTGGCCATGAATGGAAAATTGTTACAAATCTAGGATGGGTTCCTTATTCTATCGGCTTTTCTTAATGTTTGAGATTTCCATAACAAGAACAACATAAGCTGTAATACTGTTTAATGGAATGAATACATAATTCAAAACAGTATGTATTCAGAGATACAGGAATCTGTGTGTGTGTTGTGTGAGTGTGTGTGTGTGTGTGTGTGTGCGCGCGCGCGCGCGTGCACTTGCATGTGTATAATTTATCTCTGCTGGGGAAAAGAAGAGGAATGTGATTAGGAAGGAGTCCATAGGGACATCAATTCTACTGTTAATTTTTTCTATTTCCTAAGCTAAGTAAACACAAAGTGGTGATTTATATTATTATTTATTTTTGTGACTCTATGGTATTTCTTTATATTTTCTTTAAAAAACTATTTTCTCAAAATTTTTTAAGTACAAAGACATATATTTTAACAAAAGATAAACTAAAATTAATCATTAACTAGCAAAAATAATTCAAGCTTGCTTTTATTAAAAGAAATACACTTTCGATAAGATACCATGTTGATTTTTTCCTAGCAAATTGGAAAACATTAAAACATTATATCAATCACTTTTGGCCAACATAGTGAATTAGATACTTTCATACATTGATGGAAATAAAAAATTTTTTCAAACTTTCTAGAAAGCAACTTGATGTTCAAATCAAGACAAAGTAATTCCACTCCTAGGTTTTTATTCTGTAGAAATAACCAGAGAGAAACATAAGATTTTTATTATCAAAGGATGTTCACTGCAATTATGTTTTACAGAAAAATTGGAAACTTCCATGTCTAACAATAGAAATCTAATTAAATGTTTGATGGCATGTTCATGAAACAGAATTCTATATAAGACTAAATAGTCATGTTTCTAGTGGCATATAAGACAAGCTCGACATAGTATTAAATTACAAAAGCAAAATAAAACTGCATATAGCATGATCCTGTTTTTATGAACAAATAATCTGAATGAGATGTGGGGGCAGGGCAGTCTTGGTTTGAAACTGTATGTCGCCTTCTGAGACGTAAGCATGTCTGGGCAGGCCTTAGGAACTGGTGGGTGGCCTTCTGGGCTTCTTTCAGTTTGTTTGGGAGAACGAGAGAACCTCCTAGAAAACAACTCATTCTAAGCAAAAAGGGAGTTAGAGACAAAGAGACAAATTAGAGACAAAGCCTTGGGGTAAGAGGCTCTAGTCCTTCTGAGTCCAGGGATATCTAAAAGCTGCATCTGCCCTACATCAGCCTCTGGGATCTCAGAACTGGTCTTAGGAGACAACTGTATACAAAGGTGGAAGTAGCTATTACCCAAGCACCACACTGTTGCAATGCGCCACAACACTATAACACAGATGTGAAAGGGAGATTTTTCGTTTCTTTTGGCTGCTTTTCTGTTGGCCACTGATCAGTTTGAAACCTTAAAGGCTTCTGTCAGGGCTTTTCTTGAGAGTAAAAGGCAGCCGGGCACTGCAGAAGTCACAATGGGGGCACCTAGAGGGGTCTGGGGTGGGTGAGGGCCTGAGACCTGGTCTGTCTGACATATAGGAGCTGCAGAGACACCTGTGTGATACACTCTAGAAACCCCAGAAACAAGTTGGGAGCAAAGCAAGATTTTGGTTTGGACTGAGTTTCTACATTTTCATAGGACAGTAAATTAGCAGTGACACTGTTGAAGTGATCTTACATTTAACCAGGCGGTTTAAGTAAACTCAAATTACATATACATGTATATGTCCAGAAAAATAACCAAAAATAAATAAACCAAATCCTCATCAAATTTTATTATTATAGGTGATTTCAATTCCCCTCCAAATATTTCTGCCACTGAGATTTAGTTATGACTAAGCATGCCTAAAGAGTGCAATGGCAGCCTGGTCCTGGTGAAGCATACCCATAACCACAGAGACTTGGAAGACTAAGGCATGAGGATCCCAAGTTTGAGACCAGGATAGGTGACTTAGAACTTCAACAACTTAGCAAGACACCGTCTCAAAATAAAAAAAATAAAGGAATGGGGATGTAGCTCAGTGGTAACATACTGTAGTTCAATCCCCTGTTCAAAATAACAACAAAAGTGTGGTGAAAGATGATCTGTAGCGACTAGGGTGAACCCTCCTGGTTTCTGACACTGTGAAAACTTTAAATTGTACTCTAAGACTGGGAGTGTGGCTCAGTGGAAGGGATCCTGCTTAGAATGCATGAGGAACTGGGTGGAAGAAGAGAAGGGGCCTGGGGAGAAAAGGGAGGAATTCTGTTTTAAAGAAAAAGAAAGCATATTTGACATTATTTTATCAGGCCAATATTAAATATGCTATCTCCCATTTGCTTTTAAGTCAAATATTCTATATGACTTTATAATTCTGTGAAAGGTTTATAGGCCCATGATTAAATATATTTGACTAATGTAGGAATATGAGTATATAATAAATAATTTCTGTTGTCCAGGTTTGTGTCTTGCTCAGAAATTTTCACTTATTTCTTGATGGAATCCACAAAAAAATAGTTATGGAGGCAATGTTCTAAATATGTTCATATAAGAAATCCAACAGTTAAAAATGTCTCTATCAATGAAAATCAATAAGAGAATGTATTCAAATTCAGTTTCTATTTGCACTAATCTTTTCAATCCCTTGTATATATTGAATAGGCTGTCTTTATTTTAGCTATTAATATTTTACACTATTTTGTATTTCTTGAGTTGAAAGATGAAAATTAGGATTTTGCATTTATCAGGGAACCAAGTCTGATTCCACAAACAGTTTCATGTGATAGCTAACATATGACAAATGCATAAAGTTAGAAAATTTGATGAAAGCCATTTTCTCTTTGTTTCGCTTTATAATTTTTCTTGCTTTGCTTTATAATTTTTCTTATTTTTTGTCAAATTAATTATTTTCTTATTTGGTCGAATTAATTTCCTCATACTTCCCTTTCCCTATCCATCTCCCTCTCCTTAGTCTCCTTTTTCTACTTATTGAGCTCATTACCATTTCCTTGAGATCTCCATCCCCTATCTTTTTCATCCTTCTTTCTCTCTAGCTCCACATGCAAGAGAAAAACCTATGACAATTGACTATCTGAGTCTGGCTTATTTTTTCATTTTATTTTATTCATTTTTATGCAAATGACATAATTCCATACTTCTTTTTGGCTGAATAAAACTCTGTAGTATAAATTTACCATAAATTTCTTTATCCATTTATCTGTTGATGAACACATAGACTGGTTTCATAACTTGGCTATTGTGAGTTGTGCTGCTATAAACATGGGTGAGCATGTATCACTATAAAGTGCTGACTTTAATTTTTTTGGATAAATACTGAGGAGTGATATATCTGGATCATGTGGTGATTCTATTCCTGGTCTTTTGAGAAAACTCCATGTTGATGTGCATAGTAGTTGTGCTAATTTACAATCCCAGCAACAGTGTGTGTTTTTTTCCCCACATCCTCACCAGAATATACTAATTTTTTTAATTAATTAATTCTTTTTTTTTTTTTTTTACTCTTTGGATTCTTGATAGTGCTGCCATTTTACCTGGAGTGAGATTAAATCTCAGTGGGTTTTTTTTTGTGTGTGTGTGTGTGTGTGTTTTGTTGTTGTTGTTCTTGTTTTTAGTATGAGGAATTAAACCCAAAGATAGTTTACCAATGAGTTACATCCTCAGAACTTTTTTATTTTTTAAATTTGAAACAGGGTCTCACTATGCTTTGGGGCTTGCTAAGTTGCTGAGGCTGGTCTTAAACTTGTGATCCCCCTGCCTCAGCCTACTGAGTTGCTGAGATTATAGATGTGAACAACTGGGCCTATCTTCAGCCTGTTTTGATCTGCACTTCTCTGATTGCTAAAAATGTTGAATATTTTTTCATATATTTGTTGGGCATTTGTATTTCTTCTTTTGATAAATGACTATCTAGTTCATTTGCCCATTTATTGATTGGGTTATTTGTTCTTTTCATAGTAAATTTTTCAGATTCTTTATATATTCTGGATAAGAATCCTCAATAAAGGTAATTTTAATGGGATACTAATAACATATCTGAAAGCTGTCAAAGCAATACTTCTAGGGGAAAAAGTACTCACAGGAGATTTTTCCAAGAGATCACCATATTAGCAATATGTTTACTAGTTGAGATTTTTAATTTGAAAATATGTATTTATGGAAAAACTGGCCTTTAGGTTAAGATTATTCCTATATTGTTCCAAATTTTAAATTGACATATAACATTTCAATCATGTTTGTTTTGCCTTTATCATTCTTCAGTAATTTTCTTTTCTTTCTACTTTACATTGAACAATAGAAGATTCTTTATCAAAACACTTTTAGCACCTATGATATATTTTCTCCTTTAATTCATTGAAAGATTTCCTGGCTTTTGGATCATTTACACATTCTTGGAAAAAACTAGTTGATTGCACAGCATTCCTTTGATGTACTGCTATTCTATAAAATAGTCATTTATTTGGAAAACTTGCACCTGTGTCTGTTAGATATTTGGCCTACATGACATTTATTCCTGTTGCTCAACACAACCGGTGCTGCTCTACTATCTGTGTTGGGTGTTGGTTTAAGGTTAGATTGGTTTTATAAAATTAACTGAGGAGATTTACTTTTTTTCTCTATGAATTGACATAGTTAAAATACCAACCTAGATGTCTTTAAACAGATGAATGGATAAAGAAAATGTGGTATAAACACACAATGGAATATTACTCAGCCTTAATGAAGAATGCAATTATGTCATTCACAGGTAAATGGATGGAGCTGGAGAATATCACGCTAAGTGAAATAAGCCAATCCTCCTAAGACCAAAGGCTAAATGTTTTCTCTGATATGTGGATGTTAATTCACAATGGGGATGAGGGAGTGGCTAGGGAAGGATAGAGATACTTTGGATTAGACAGAGGAGAGCGGAGAAAGAGGAGGGCATATTAGGGTTGAAAGGATAGTATAATGAACCAGACATTATTACCCTATGTGCATATATAATTACACAACCAGTGTGATTCTGCAGCATGTACAACCAGAAGAATAAGAAGTCATACCCCATTTATGTACAATATGTCAAAATGCACTCTACTGTCATGTATAACCAATTAGAACAAATAAAAAAATGAAAAAAATAAGATCAATGTTATCTATTCTTCAAATGTTATCATTAATTTAAAATCTGTATTGGGCCTAATTTTTTTAGTTGTACATGAACACAATATTTTTATTTTTATTATTTATTTTTATGTGGTGCTGAGGATTAAATCCAGGGCCTCACACTTGTGAGGCAAGAGTTCTGCCACACAGCTACAACCCCAGATCTGGGCCTGATTATTTTTGAGTGTTTACATTTTATCATCATTCCAATGCCTACATGGTTTTTGTTTGTTTGTTTGTTTGTTTTCTATTCAATTTTTTACTTCTTAACCAAATATTAGAGATTTATTAGTCTTGCTAAGCTGCAGTGACAAAACCCTACCTTTGAGAAGTTTCACACAATGAACTGTTCATATCACAGTTTGAAATGGATTAGAGAGCCATCCTGCTGCTTATAGTAAGCCTGCAGCATATAGTTAATATGTGTCTTCTAAAGTCATCATAAAAGAGGACTAAAGAAATAAGCAAGCTATTTTTATGTGCAAGGCCCTGAAAGTGACTTGTATCACTTGTATTCTTACTTCTTTGGACAGATCTCAGTCTCATGATCTCAGCCTGACAAGGAGTCTCTGGGTCCATGAAGAAGAAATACTGAGGAAATAAAAGAGTGTCCCTCTACAGTAATAGTTACATATTTCACTAGGAAATCATCTAGTTTCTCTGAATTTTCAAATTCATTACCATAGAATTGCACACAATGATATTTTACAATCATTTTAATCTTTTTATATTTGTTTTTTTCTTTTTCTGCATTTTTTGTTGGTGCATTATAGTTGTACATAATGGGATTTGTTGTTACGTATTCATACATGCACACAATATAACAATATGATTTTGGTCCATATCACTCCCTAACACTTACCCTCTCCCTCCCCTCCTTCTACTCTCTGGTCCTTTTGCTCTACTGATCTCCTTCTGCTTTTCATGAGATCTTCATCACCCCTCCCCCACCTTTCTTTTTGTTTTTCTTCTCTAGCTTCACATATGAGACAAAACATATGCCTCTTGACCTTTTTTTCTGAGTTTGCTTTATTTTGCTTAACATATAGTCTTGAGTTCCATCCATTTTCCTGACAATGACATAATTTTATTTTTCTTTATGGCTGCATAAATCTCCATTGTGTATATATACCACATTTTGTTTATCCGTTTGTCTGTTGATGAACACCGAGGCTGGTTCCATAGTCTGGCTATTGTGAATTGTGCTGCTATAAACATTGGTATATATGTATCACTATAGTGTGATGACTTTAATTCTTTAGGATAAATACAGAGGAGTGGTATAGCTGGGTCATATGGTGGTTCTATGCCTTATCTTTTGAGGAACTGCCATACTGATTTCCATAATGATTGGACTAATTTACAATCCCAAGAGTGTAAAAAGTGTTTGTTTTTCTCCATATTCTCTTCAGCATTTATTATTGTTTGCATTTTTGATGGCTACCATTCTGACTGGAGTAACATGAAATCTCATTGTATTTTTGATTTGCATTTCCTAATTGCTAATGAGTTGACATTCTTTCATTTATTTGTTGGCCATTTGTATGTCTTCTTTTGACAATTGTCTGTGTAATTAATTTGCCCATTTATTAATTGGGCTATTTGGGTTTTTTTGGTGTTTGGATTTTTTATATATATATATTTTCCTAGATATTAATTCTCTGTCAGAAGAGTAGATAACCAAGATTTTCTCCCATTCTGTAGGTTTTCTCTTCATATTTCTAATTGTTTCCATTGCTGTACAGAAGCTTTTTAATTTGATGCCATCCCATTTATTAACTTTTGGCATTATTTCCTGAGATTTAGGGGTTCTACTGAGGAAGTTGTTGCCTGTGCCTATATGTTGAAGTATTAACTCTGCATTTTCTGTTAGGAGATGTATAGTTTCTGGTCTAATTTGTAGGTCTTTGCTCCATTTTGAGTTTACTTTTGTGCAAGGTGAAACATAATGGTCTAGTCTCATTCTTCTATATATCTATATAATCAATTTTTCTAGCATCATATGTTTAAAAGGCCATTTTTTTCTCCAATGTATATTTTTGGCATCTTTGTCAAGGACAACATAACTGTATATATGTGCATTTGTCTCTATGTCTTTTATTCTCTACCATTGGTCTATGTATCTGTTTTTATGCCAGTGGCATACAGTTTTTGGTACTATAGCTCTGTAGTATAATTTGAAGTCAGGTGTTATGATGCCTGTTATATTGCCTTTGTTGGCTTAGGATTGATTTTACTATTCTGGGTCTTTTATTCCTCTAAATGAATTTTAGGACTGTTTTATTGTAGTTCTGTGAAGAAAGTCATTGGTGTTTGATGGAGATTGCATTGAATCAGGGTATTGCTTTTGATAGTATGGCCATTTTAACAATATTAATTCGGCTTATCCATGAACATGGAGATTTTTCTATCTTCTGAGGAACTTCTGAGGAAGTTCAATTTCTTCACTATTCTATAGTTTTCATTTCTCTCACCTCCTTGGTTACATTTATTCCTGGATATTTTAATCTTAAATGTATCTCTATGTAATTTTATTGTGTCATTCTAAGTTTTATAAAATTTATTTTATCTTTTTTGTACTATTTTGTTTTACCTGATAGTCACTCACTAGGTTAAAAAAAAAAAAAAGAAACTGAGCTTTTGGTTTTGTTTATTCTTTCCATCAATATCACAAATAACTATTGAGCACTATTCTCTGTAACTGAACACTTTGTGGACATTTAAAAAAAGAAAGAAAATCACTCCTCCCATGGAATTTGTAACCCTTTTGCTTTTATTCCAATCTATTTCCTTGTTCTTATACCACATATTGGAATTTTTTTTTCATTTTACTTTAATCTTCCTTTTAATTTTTAATAAAAGCTTCTAAGGCCATAAAATTTCTTCTGATTTTAACATGTTCCCTAGGATTTATCATTAATGGTTCTCATTTTTTAATCATTTTTTTTTCCTGTGGTTTTGATTTTCTCTTTGATTTAGGATTTTCTAAAACAGCACATTTTCGTTTCCAAGGAGTTAATTTTTTGATGATTATATCTTTTTAATCTCTATGTTGAATTACTATTAGAATATGTGGGCCATAAAAATCTTTGCTTTTTAGAATTTATTAAATTTTTCTTTGTGGCCAAGAGCAAGATTGATTTTTGTAAGTGTTCCATGAGTCTAAGCAGAGAATATATGTTCTCTGATGTAAGGCCATGTTTCATACAGCTTGTTGATTATATTATTAAAATGATATATGTCCTTGTAATTTATCTTCTTGGCCTATCAAATTCTGGAAAAGATACATTAAATTCTCCCACCATATTTCTTTAAAGATTGAGCAGTACTTATGGAACATTTTTATATGTGTGATGTATATGTTGTTCTGTGCATAAAATTTTATGTATAAATTGTGGGGGAAAACTTTCCCAAGTCTAAGTGAACTCTCACACCATTAAATAATGTCTCTTTCAGTTTTGTAGAACGTTTTTGACCTTGTTGAGTATTGACGTTTTAACATCTATGTTTTATTTGTTTGTTTTTACTGGTATATCTTTTTTTACATCTTCATTTTCAGTGTTTCCTTGCTGCTTTTAGATGAGTGTCATTTAAAAATAATTTTTAATATACAATATTTAATAATTTAGTGAGAACTTATATACTTTATGCTTTTCATTATGTGGCATGTTTTCTTTATATTTTGCTATTTGTTGCTATTGTTTTCTCCCATTATTAGTTCTTCTTTCTATGTTAAATTTTTCTTCATCGCTTTTCCAAATTTGGTGATTTGGAATTTCATCTCTATCTTAAATTCTGCTGGCAGTTAAACAGTTAATCCATACTCGTTTATTATAATATCAGAACATAATAATTATGCAGGATCCTATATACTTCATTTGTTCATTTCTCCCCTTTCCCTACTGAGAATCACAGTGTTTTTATTTCCTCATTCTTACATGCTCTGTTCTTCTCATCTTGTAGTTTTTTATTCTCATAGTTCAAGAATTTCACCATGATACTCCAACTCTCTCAGGCAATAAGTGGGAACATTGACAGAGCTCCCCGCATTTGGTTCTTTGTTCTCAGCGGTCACGATTGTTGCACACATTTTGGCTGGTTTTCTACTTATTTAGTGTGGGAAGGTAAATCTAGTCTAATTCCAATGTGGCCAGAAGTGAAAGTGTTTCTTGATAACATCTCCTAAAATTTGGTGAGGTCTATTAATTTGTATATTCACATCTCTTGCCAGTCAGGGAGGTTTTCTCACATAGTTTATTTTTTCCTTCCAATTTACCTCTGTCTGAGTTCCAGCAGGAGTCACGCATGTGAAATTAATCCTCTGTTGGGTCTCCTGGATCATCCTCCTCTTTTCTTTTCCCTGATTAATTCCACCTCTTGGTATTTTGCTCCCTGATCTGACACACTTTCCCTGTAGAATTTCTGCACTACTAATTTTCTTCTCGACAGTAAACATAGCCTGAGGTAAGCTGTTTGGCTGATCACGGCTTTGTGTTGCCCCAGCACCCATGCAGGTCAGGCTGTAGGATCTCAGGAGCACTGACAAACCATCAAATGGTGCAAGGCAGAGAAAAATCTTTCTGTCATGGAAAAGTAGCAATCAACTCCCTTCCAGACTATGAAGAATAAAGGGAAATGTTGGGTGACTGTAATTTTGGAAGCATTAACTTTCTTGTGAAATCCCCTGGTGTATGGTATTATGACACCTAAATTCTGGACACTAGACTCTCCCAGACTTCCTCAATCTGAGTTGGATATGCTCCTTCTGAAGATTTTAGGATTAATCCCTCAGTTACCAAATAGCTACTAAATGTGCACTTTTTATCAGACACTATTTTTTTTACTAGTGCATTATGATCAAACACAAATGATGGGATTCATTGGTACATATTTGTATATGCACACAATTGCCAGACACTCTTTTAGTGATTACAGAAATGTTGATGAACAAAGTCCTGGTTCTATTGACATAGTCTAAAGGGGAGAGGCAGGGAGGAAAAATATGTATGGTTGGAGCTGTGAAAAGAAAAATAAATAAATAAAAACAAGGTAAAGTGAATGGGCATGTGGGACCTGGTGTGCTGCTTAATTTAGGAAGGTCATGGAACACTTACTTTAGTAGGATACTGAAAGAAGTGAGGAAGGGAAGTGATATGGGTATTGGAGAAAAAAAAAAATTAGACAGAAGGAGCAGCACATTACATGACCCTGTGGTGGGAACTAAGAGGAAATCTGCCGGGCTGGAGCAGAATAAGTGAGGCAGGAAGCAACAGAAGTGGGAGCAAAGAAACAGCTGGATGGAGAATGCAAGGCACACTTAACCCCCTACTCAACCTCATGTGGCAGGTTTGCCTTTGGAACCTAACACAGAAAGAGTCCAATCTAACTGATCTAGGGTGGGGCCCAGTCATGGAGATCTTTCTAGAAACTCCTCAGATCATTCATGTGTGCAATTGGAATTTAAATCCTCCGCTGTGCAGGTTTGTGTAAAAAAAATAATAATAATAAAGTCTTAGATTCTGTACTCTAGATGAGCAAAGAAAATACTGGAATTTCTGAGTAAAGAATTAATAAGTAGGAAGAAAAAGAAAGCTCAACAAAGGATAAAGGTGTTAAGAAAGGCTTTAAAGGTATTTTTTGTTGTTTGTTTGGTTGGGTTTTTTTGTTTGCTTGTTGTTTTTGTGGGTTGTTTTTTGTTGTTGTTGGTTTTGGGTACCAAGTATTGAACTCAGGAGTGCTTAACCACCAAGCAACATTCCCAGCCCTTTTTTATATTTTTATTAGAGACAGGGTCTCACTGAGTTCCTTTAGGGCCTCACTAAGTTGCCAAGGCTGGCTTTGAACTCAAAATCCTCCTGCCTCAGCCTCCTGAGTTGCCGGGATTACAGGCATGTGCCACCACAGCCGGCTAGGAAGTTTTATTTGAAGGGAAGTAGTCACTAGGAGAATCTCAACTCAAGTGACAAAAATTATTCACAGTTAGCCAAAAAATGGAAACAACCCAAATGTCCACTGGATGAATGGATGAACAAAAGTGGTGTACATATATATATGATGGCATGTTATTACTCCTTAAAAAGAAGGAAATCCTGACACGTTTGACAAGTATGAATATTAAAACATTGTGCTAAGTGAAACAGGATGGACACACAGGATAAATATGCTGTGATGCCACTTACATGAGGTTTCCTAGAGTAGCAAAAATCTCAGTGATAGACAGCAGAATGGTAATTACCAGGGGCTGGAGTGAGCGGAGAATGGAGAGTAAGGTTTAAGAGGTACAAGTTTCAGTCAGGAAGATGAACAAGATGAACTAGAGACAGATGACAGTGGGTGTCGCCCAATGATGTGAACATAATGCCACTGAGCTATACAGCTAAAAATGGATACAACGGCACATTTGTTGTACATATTTACCTTTCTTTATATATAATGCACAAACAATATGCATATGCATATTCCATTTCACATATGAAATTTACAGAGGGCATTGGAAATACTCTAAACTTTATTTTTTTTTAATTTTGCTGTGAACCTAAAATACTCTAAAAAATAAAGTCTCTTGTTTTAAAGACAATCTATCTAAACTTGCTAGTGGCAATAGATGTGCAGCTGAGGACTACATAGAATAGCAATGTGTATAGGAAGAAGCTTTGGTATTCTAAAACAACTAAATGGGGAAAGGAACAAACAAAGGAAAGTAATAATTCAGTTACATACTTATTTGAGGCCATTGGATATGGTTTAAAGAAGATAGTATCAGATCCCATATATGAATGAGAAAGAGAGTGGGATTAGAACATGATTTCCTGTTAGCCTGCCAGGCTCAACCTCAGGATGTCTTGACTGTGAGGACTCAGCAGTGAGTATTAAGTCTTCAGCACCAGCTATTGATAATTCTACTGGCTGCATGAGCAGAACTCCCCTGGGGGTGGGGAACAGAAAACAAGGTTATCTGTCCACCCTTTCTAATGGTTCTTGGCCTTTCTTGTCACTCAAGTCATATTTAGTCATCAAAGCAAGCACATATGCATTTCAGTGTAACACATTTCCAAGTTTCAGTGGAAGTTAGAGCCTCTCCCCAACCCAGCCTGGGCCTACTCCGTCATAGAAACTAGCAATCCCCTGCCTTGTTTTTCCTTTCCTCCGTCCTGACTATGCCTCCGGCTGGAAGTGAGGTAAGATACAGGAGGAAGGGAAGAGAGGAGCCTGTTGGATTAGCAGTGATGTCATCAGGCCCTGCAGCCCATGGGTGGGGCAAATTCTCAATGCTGATTGTTCCTTTGATATGATTTCCTGGATTCCTTGAAGAAACTCCTCAGTGGAGGCCTCCCTCTGCAGTCCCTAGATATGAGCAATGCTTCAATTGGCAGGCTACATATACTGTATTCCAAAGCCCCTGCATGTCAGCCAAACTCCCTTCCAAGCAGTGCTCTTGAACCTGATTCAAAAGGGCTATATATAGACCAGCTTACTCCCATGTGGCCCAATGTGGTCCACTAAGAACCACTCCTGCATTCTTGCCCACTATTGCTGGAAGAGCAGTTTGTTCTCAGTACCCCTCTGTCCTCCTCTTTTGCTCTGCCACCTTGGGCTGTTCTAGCCAAGCCTTCATGCTCCCAAACTTCAGGAAGCATGGGCCAAGTTATGTGAATGGTTGTCTTGAAGCCCCTGTCAAGCTTGGCTGAAGTTGAAGAAAGGAATGAAAACCCATCATTCCTTTCCTCTCAGAAGGTGTGATAGGAAGACCCCAAAACATTGCAATCCAAACTCTAAGAAATCCTCTCTCTCTCTCTCTCTCTCTCTCTCTCTCTCCCTCTCCCTCTCTCTCCTTCTCTCCCTCTCTCCCTCTCTCTTTCAATCTTTAACTTTTATAAGTTTACACATTCAGGCAGGTGAAGAATAGAGGTTTAAGTAATCCATTTTTATAGGGGTGGCCTAGCATCCCTTGTTAGAATATCAGGACCTTTGGAAAACACTGTTGTATTTTTGGTCTTTGTAACCTCAGCCCAAACTAAAACTTAAAAATCTTGCTAACCCATTAACACTAATTCTTTCCACATCAAGTGGAATATAATAGTATATATTACCTCAGAAGTATTCAACCCAGGTAATATGATTGATATCATGTTGCTATCACTGCCTGCCTCCCCTTTCCCCCAATAGTTTTTAATGCCTTAGTAAATGAGTGAAAATTTACACAAGTAATAGGAGAACACTAATCACCTCATTGCAAAAGAACAAAAAAAAATTCTCTTTTTCTCTAGCTTGACAAGCCATTCAAGAACTCTCTCCACTGTGTGAGTAAGAAGAAAATGTTGTACTAGTATATACAAACATAAAGCATAATTAAATTTTGCTTAACAGGAACATTTTACACAAACCACTTTGCTAAATTGAATTTTCAGGTTAAGCAGCAGCCCCTTTCTGTTTCAGTATTTGTTAATAAATATCTTCCTTAAATTTCTTAGCTACTTTAAATTCCTTTTGAAATCAGGCAGTATATATGTGACATCAAATTAAATATGTCATTTTTCTGCCTCAGTAGGCATTATAGGAAACTTAATTTGATATTTGAGAATTATAGGAAATGTCAGGTAGCCCTCAGATCTCTGGACTTCCTCTGGCTTTCTCACATGTTTCTGGGCCTGAGGAGACACATATCTCACAGAAAAGTAAAATAGTCTACATAGGAAAGTAGCACACCTGAGTAGACAGGACTTGGGTCAAGTACTGAGTCTCCATCAAGGGGCTGCTTTGTGCATTAGAGTGCAGAGAACCCAATTTGGAACAGGGATCTGGATCTAACCATCTTGGAGGACACTTGGAAAGGGAGACTGGCAGAATAATAGACACTATAATAATTTGTTTATGCTACTGGATTCTCCTCTTGCCCTATTTCATGCACTATCTAGGCTTTTTAATTCTCTGGTGAGGTAGTTAGGCATAAGAGGCTGAGATCAACAATTTCTCTATGACACCCACAGAATAGATTTTGTGGTAAGATTACAGAGGAGGAGAGTGATTTTGAGAGGTTGACAGATATATAGCAAGAAGTTCTGTAAATTGTGAAGGAGAGGCCCTGGGTCTCTAATTGCTCAGAGGAGGTGAGAGTCTAGGGAGAAGGGATTCTAGAAGGCCTGGGTGTCTAACTTGGACAAAGATGCCTGAATTGGTTCCCTGACAAAAGAACTTTTGAACAGAATGAGACCATAAATAGTGACAATGACTATACTCCACTGGGCATGATGGTGAATGTATGTGATCCCAGCGGCTCTGGAGGCTGAGGCAGGAGGATCTAGAATTCAAAACCAGCCTTAGCAAAATCAAGGCACTAAGCAATTCAGTGAGACCCTGTTTCTAAATAAAATAGGGCTGGGGATGTGGCTTAGTGGTCAAGTGCCCCTGATTTCAATCCCCGGTACCAAAAAAAAAAAAAAAATGATTATACTAAACAAAAATCAGTAGTCTCATAACTGTAAGGGTTTTCATATGCCTTGGTTTCACCTAAGACCCCAAAACCTTTATATAACTTAGAGTATTTAGTGTGTGTAATCAGGAAAAGAGGCACCAAAGTGACTAAGTAGAGTAGGATAGAATTAAGCAGAGTGAGAACTAAGATGTTTAGTGCATACTGTGTACATGGGCTAAGATTACTTCAATCAATGTCTCTAAATTCAGTGGGCTCAAGTTGCATGGTCTTAGGGTCCATGGTTGCTTTTATTCACATAGAACATTCTAGCCCAGTGCTTGGAACATGGAAAGTGCATAGTCAAGTAGAAATACACAAAGTCTCCCTTAAAAGTCTGCCATTGTATGGTATTGAATAAGAGACCTATTCATTTTCTTGGTTTAATTTTCTTATCTCTAAATGTTGAAAAGTATTTTTATCTCAGAAGGCTGTAGTAGGGATTAAATGAAAAAAACAAATGGTTATTAGTCAGACCAGGCAAATTTCCTTCCTTCCTCTGCACTTTCTTTGCCACCTTGAAATGTTTGCCTTGTCGATGGCCCCTTTGAAGGCTTCACAGTTGTAATAAAATCTCACATAGTTCTGAGATCTGAACTTGTCTTTTTCTAGGTTTCTCCAGAAGCCATAATTACTGCAGGCAAGGTTCTGAGGTGAGTGCCAATGTCAACTATGGCCAACTACATCAAAACTGGCTGTCGAGATGTTTCTTCATCAGTATGTGAATAGCCGTCCAGCACGGCCACCATATACTAGATGGTGACCAAGTAAGCCAGTTAGATCCTCTGTGCTGGGGATTTTGTTTCTTTTAATTTTTTTGTTGTGGGTATCAAACCCTG
Source organism: Marmota monax (assembly GCF_021218885.2). NCBI lineage: Eukaryota > Metazoa > Chordata > Mammalia > Rodentia > Sciuridae > Marmota > Marmota monax. The sequence continues at coordinate 2,336,156 of NW_026691988.1, forward strand.
GGCTTCCTGCATGCTAAGCAAGTGATACAGCACTGAACCACACCCCCACACCTGTCTTGGGGTTTTAAATACAAAGTAATAGAGAGTCAAACATCAGTAATGGGGGGCAGAAATTCATCCATTCACTCATTCAACAAACACTTATGGAACTTTGTACATTTATGAAGTCTTTTCCAAATACCCTTCTAGATGATAAGAAATAGCTAGTGAACCAAACCAGTCAAATAATAAAAAGAAATAGCCAATGGGAAAAAAAAAATCAAGTCAATTTCCTACCCTCCTAATGCTCATGATCTGGTGGAAGAGGCAAACAATAATCACATATTATATTGAACTGACTCGAAAACATGCATTTCTTCATATTTTCTGATCTCTGAAAAAGGGAATGCAACTAGTTATCACTGGCATCTTATAAGTATATTTGTTCTGACATCAGTCATTTTCCTGTGGGAACTTATCAGAGCTGCTTATAACTGTAAACAAATTATATGCATGTTGGTACCACATGCGTGAGGTTCAAATAATATTTCAAACATCTTCAAAAGATGGTATTTTATATGGCTGAAAAAGGAAAGTTATTATGTACACCAGCCAGGCTCAGAAATTGAACAATCAGACATAAATTTGATATTAGGAAAGCAAGCATCATTATTTGAAGAATACCATAATTCCATATTTCTTGCTTCACAGGTCCTAAGAAAGGAGGGTACCCCAAAGTATATGAAGTCGTGTTGCATTTTATTATTTAGATATTATGTGGGAAAACACTGACATTGACAACTACAAGTTGAAGAATGAATCAGAAGATAAAACTCTAAATATAAAAGTATAAATTGATTTGTTTTCCTTTTTGTGTGTGAAGGATATATGAGTTTTTAAACACCAAGTCTAAGTATAAAAGAGCTCTTTCAATGAGTATAAAATAAAAGTTGTAAGTGATAAGAAAGACAATGTCAACTTTGTCTTTCTCCATGACTATATAAAATAATAGCACATATTTCAACTCATAACATCTCAGAGTCGTTGAAATTCGGTAGCTATATAATGTCAGTGCTAAATGCCATAAATAAAAATAAAACAGATTTTATTTTTTAACTTAACAGAATTAAGTCCTGTTCATAAATTGCCCAGTCTAAGGTATTTTGCTCCAGCAGCATGAGGGATCCCAGTCCTCAGGAATGCCTCCATTTCTTCCCTCTTTGGGAAGGACACTTTAGCCTTTGTAGGATTTTTGGCTTCCACGTTTTTATCACTTTGAATCTATCAAGTCTTTTGCATTCCAGGGCTTCTAAGAGGAGGTCTTATGAGGACCATCTGAGGAAATGATGAGGACGCCTTCCTCCCTCCCAACCCCATAGGTGTGAAGACTGAGCGCTAGAGTGTCTCAGGGGACAGAGCATTCAGTTGTGGTATCACAAGGTGGATGAGGGGCTACCGCACTTTTGACGGTAATTCCGAGAAAGGAACTGAATGCCTTGAGTGCAGGTAGGACAAGGTCTTCCAAAGCCCAAAGTCAGTAGAAATTTGGAGACTTGAAATGACAAGTCCATTGAGCTAGCGTACAAATGTTGATTTCTAAACAAGCAAACATCAGTCTCCACACCCCACTGGAGCAAAAAAAAAACATCTGGAGTCCTTTTCTATTCTTATTCTGAAAATGGAAAAAGTTCTGGAGGCCCCAGAGGGAGAGGACCACTGGGGCTATGGCCAGCCATGACTGGGCCATTTCTAGCTCTGACCTCACAAGGAGCCACTGTGAGGAATCTCAAACAGCCGGTATATAAGGGGGTGGCTGAGGCTGGGTTTTGTCCACAAGTACAGGAAGCTCTTGGTGGTGACCTGTCGGACACCAGATACTTAGTGCGCTTGGTGGTTGGCGGTCGGTGGTTGTGGACTGTGGATATTGCTTTTTTGATTTGGGTTTTTTGTTTTGTCTGGTTTTGGTTTTTGATTTTGATTTATTGTTTTGGTTTGTTATTTTATTTTCCAGTTAGCATCTTTAGTGGGTGTTCCTGCTCAGGGTGTCCATGGTTAGCAACAGTAGTCAGTCTAGAGTAGCGTTGTGGGGGCCGGGCTCCTGCCAGGAGCCAGGCTTCCTGGACCAGTACGAGGTCCTGAGGGCCATTGGGCATGGCGAGTTTGGTCAGGTCTACCTGGCCCGCCATCGCCTCACAGGGGCAGATGTCGCAGTGAAAGTCCTGAAGACGGAGACGCAGGACATCTCGGACCTCTCCGAACCTCTAATGTTGAGGAGCCTGGAGCACCCCAACATTGTACAACTCTTTCAGGTGATGAGGACCAGGAAAAACCTGTACATGGTGATGGAGTACACAGGTGGGGGACAGCTACTTGAGCATATCCCCCCTGGTGGCATGCAGCAGGAGGAGGCCTGCAGAATCTTCAGGCAGATCGTGTGTGCCCTGGGCCACTGCCACGACAAGGGCATCGTGCACAGGGACTTGAAGCTAGAGAACATCATGCTGGATGCCAGAGGACATGCAAAACTTATTGACTTCGGCTTCAGCACCAGGTTCACAGCCGGGCAGAAGCTTAATGACTTATGGGGTACTCTGGCTTACATCGCCCCAGAAATTGTCCTGAAGCAAGAGTATGAGGGCCCCCCAGCGGACATCTGGAGCCTGGGCGTCATCCTGTACTGTATGTTGACGGGGAGCTATCCATTCAGGGGGGACACCCCTCAGGAGTTGCTGATGAGGATCATTCTGGCCAGGTTCCAGGTGCCCAGCTCTGTTCCGGTCAAAGCACGAAGGCTCATCCACCAGATCCTGGTCCTGAACCCCAAGAAGCGACCCACAGTGAAGCAGATCCTGCAGCACCCCTGGCTGCGGCAGGGTGAGCCATGTGCAACCCATCCTTCCAGCCAGGCCCTGCCCACACGCCCAGACCCTGCCATCCTGACCATGCTGTTCGACCTGGGTTTTGATCCCTACCAAACCTGGGTGTCTCTGGCCAAGAGGAAGTTCAATGTGGTCATGGCGACGTACCTCATCCTGAAGCACCAGCAAGGCCAGGGGGTAGGGAGCACCTTCCAGGGGCAGCCTGTGCCTCAGTGGCTTAGGCCTCGCCAGCGCCCCGAGAATCTCTCCAATGTCCCTGTCCTCCCACAGAGGAGCGCCAGCCAGCCTGCCCTGCGCACCTTCCCCTTGCCCTCTGAGTATCTGCTGCCCGAGGACGCCCAACAGCCAGGGCACAGGGACATCAGGGGTGGCAGCCTGCCTGCCATTCCTCTGCGCTGCCCGCCTGCAGGGGCCCCCACTCTCCGCAGCTGCTCCCAGTCTGACTCTGGCTTCCCCAGGCCCAAGCCCTCCAGGGTCCTCGTCTGGTGGTCCAGGGCACACAGCAGCTCCTCCTCCCTGGACACAGCCCCGAGGCAAGGCCCTGGCCACACCAATGGCTGGAAACAGGTGAGGAGCAGGATCGCTGCCTGTGTCCGAGCCCTGTGCTGCTGCTGTGTGCCATGTGTCAGCAATAAAATGGCTCAAATGTCACAGAGAAGCGACGTGCCACACCCATAGACGGCCTGCCTCCAAGGAAGTGGAGAGCCAGACAGACAGACAGTGCCAGTGGACGGCCGTCTCTCCTCTGCCCCCACCTGCGGAAGACCTCAGAGGCTGTTCTGCCTGGGACACTTCGCCCTGCTGGGACACTTCGCCCTGCCCCTCTCTCCTCTCCCACAATTCTTTTCAGATGTTTCTTAATAAATTGGTTTCAAATTGGATCCTAACCTTTTGTTCCAAAGATTAAATTGTAGGCTGATTAGAAGTAAGGTGGGGCCTCAGGCTGAGGGCAGGGCCCACAGGGTCCAACCCGCCATCCTCTCCCAGGCCTGACCTCTGTGCCTCCCTCTACAGTGCAGGTAGAGACTCACTGGCCTTGAGCCATCATGGAGCATTGGGTTGCTTTGAGCTGGTTCAGACAGATTTGTTCTACACTGGCTCTCCCCTTGAGCCAGTGTAGACATGACTTTTACTTGGTGACCTTGGCCAGGAGGAGTCCCTACCTGAGCATTGTCCACAGGGTGGGTGGCAACTGTTGAACAAATCACCTCTGAGAAGACCTGGGCGACCCCAGTGTTCTGTGGCATCGTCTTCATGATAGTGTGTGCAGGGAAGGGAGATGGGAGAGCGGGCAGGGCGGGCCTGCCTGAGGGGTCCTGGGCAGGGGTGAAGGGACTCAGCACAGGGACAAAGGAGGACGGTGTTAAAGCATTGCCAGTGCCGGGAAGAAGAGATGCAAGGGACGGTGCACCCAGGCACATGTGTGCCCACCTGGCATGGCGGGGTCCTCTGTCACTGCCCCATTGGGAAGCATTCTTGATGACTCCAGTGGTCCATGGCATGCCTGGTCACTTCCTTAGTGACTCAAGTGCCTTGGAAAATAAGGGCTGGGATCACATATCTTCTCACAATGGCCTGACGTTTGGGGAGGAATCCGCCTCATCTGTGTGATGGGCCAACTCCTAGCCCCTCACAGTCCTTGTTTTGAAGTCCTAACCCAGGAGCTCAAAGTGTGCCCAGATGGAGAGACCGGGTCTACACAGGGATTATTAAGTTCAGTGAGGCATCTGGATGGCCCTAATCAGAGGTGAGCCATGTCTTTTGTCTGGCAGAGGAAATCCGGGCACAGACTCCCAGAATTACCACTATGAGGATCAGGCAGGGAGTCCATCTGCAAGCTCAGAGAGAGGCCTCAGTGGCCACCTGCCCTGACTACACTGGCTGACAGATGCCGGCCCCAAAAAATGTGAGTAAATGCTGAGCTCCCCTGGTTTTATGGTGGGTGTTGCATTCAGTCTACAGGCCTGGAGAAGTTAAGTCCTGCTAATAAATTACCCAGAGTGAAGTTTTTTGCTATAGCAGCATGAAGGCTCCCAATTATTTGGAATGACTCCCCCTTTGGATAGGCCACTTTTGCCTGGGCTTCCACGTTTTGTCCTTTATCACTTTGAATCTACCAACCCACTGTTTTTTGCATTCTACGGAGAAATCTATGAGGACCCTAGTGGAAATGATGATGCCTTCTTCACTCTCAACCCATAGTTTTGAAAACTGTGCTGTACATTTTCTTAGTGAATAGCATTCCGTTGTACCATCATAAGTTTGGTGAGGTGTTACCATACTTTTGATAACTCTTTGAAAAAAAAAGGAATTGAATGCCTTGAGTGCAGGTAGGTAGGGTCTTCCAAAGCCCAAATAAGTAGAAATTTTGAGATTTGAAATGACAAGTCCTTTGAACTAGTGCACAAATAACAATTTCTTTTTTTTAATATTTATTTTTAGTTTTAGGTGGACACAATATCTTTATTTTTACATGGTGCTGAGAATCAAACCCAGTGCCTCATGCATGCTAGGCAAGTGCGCTACCACTTAGAAATGGTAATTTCTAAACAAGTGAATATCAGTCTCCACACCCCCTGAAGCACATAACTTCTTGAGTCCTTTTCTATTCTTATTCTGAAAATGGAAAATGTTGTGGAGGCCCCAGAACATTCAGAAAGATTTTGGTGGTGACCCCTCAGACTCCTAGTTTCATTAGAACATTTGGTGGTTGGCTGTTGGTGTCTGTGCTCTCTGGACATTGTTTTTTTTTGTTTTTTTTTTTATTTCTGAGGACTAAGAATGGAGGCTTCAGTGGGGTTTAGGTTAACATTAAACTGTAATGGAGATGACATGAGGTGAAATAAAATTGGAAGCTAAAAGAAAATTCAAGCAAATGGCTTTCTGGTTGATCACAGATCAGAGAAAGAAGATGGAAATGGAATTTGGGGAAATTGGATGGCCCTGTAGCAATGGCCCACAGGGACTTTTCACCCCTACAGCTTGGACCTGGGTTTAGTGGCAGTTCTTGTGGTAGGCCATATTTAATTGTCTACCCAATTTGTTTTCGGGGAGTCACACACAAACCTAGTTTCTTTGCATCTGCATATAGGCTGCTCTGAAATTCTGCTGGAAGATTTCAAATAGTGTTCTGGCAGCGGTGCTGGGATGAAGTGTCGTTTGTCACTTGAGTACTCCTCAATTAATCTTAGACATGTTCAAATGTTGCTGTTGTTGTTTTAAAGTTTTCCTGCATGTCTATTCTAAATCTTTAGCTTTTTATGTTGCTTTTTTTTTTTCATTTTTCAGAATGATATAATGGTTCCTTCTCATTTTATTATTATTTGAACATATTGTGACTTTTTTTCCTCCGTCTCCTTCCAAAGTCCATTTTTCTTTGCATTCTGTCTTCTCCTACTTGCTCTAAGACCTTATTTCATGAGTTTATTGGTTCTGATATTTTAATTTCTCATCTAATTCTTAAAATTGAGAAATTTCTCTGTCTCTTTCTTCTTCACCTTTTTTCCCTCCCTCTTTCTTCCCCTCCGCCTACACACACACACACACACACACACTTGTGAGCTTTCTCTCTCTCAGGAGATCCACCTTCTTTTCTTTTTATTGGTTGTTCAAAACATTACAAAGCTCTTGACATATCATATTTCATACATTAGATTCAAGTGGGTTATGAACTCCCATTTTTACCCCAAATACAGATTGCAGAATCACATCGGTTACACATCCACATTTTTACATAATGCCATACTAGTGTCTGTCGTATTCTGCTACCTTTCCTATCCCCTACTATCCCCCCTCCCCTCCCCTCCCATCTTCTCTCTCTACCCCATCTACTGTAATTCATTTCTCTCCTTGTTTTTTTTTTCATTCCCCTCACAACCTCTTATATGTAATTTTGTATAACAATGAGGGTCTCCTTCCATTTCCACGCAATTTCCCTTTTCTCTCCCTTTCCCTCCCACCTCATGTCTCTGTTTAATGTTCTTTTCAGTGACAGCACACTGACATTTTGCTTGGCCCTGAGTCCACTGAAAACTATTCTTTGCCTTCGGCACAAATGATGAATTTTGTTTTGTTGTTTGTTACTTGTTTATTTTTAACTAAAGAAAATCCATAGTTTTTCATTTGATTTTTGGGGTTTTGACTATTTCAATCATTGCTTTCTTCCAGCGTTTAACCTCCTCACTGTTAACCCGGCACTGCATCTTCAGTCTCCCACCCTCTCACTGGGGTTTCCTTGTGTTTTGACCAATGTTTCTTTTTTTCCTCTACATCCACTATTTGTTGAAGCATTAACTTCCTCGTGTTCTTTCTCCGGCTGATTACCTTCTCAACTCTCCACACTCTGTTGGTTGCACGGCCACCCCTCTGTGTATGGCAGCTCCGTCTTCGTCTTCCTCCTTTTACCTTCCTTTTCCGGGACATGTAGGGCACATGAAAACCCAACAGATGCTTTTCTCCAACACTGAGAATTTTATTCAGATTCAAAGTTTGTTTCCAATTCTGTTTTTCTGATTTGCTAAAAACATTGGGAATTCCAAGTGTTTTCATTTTGTCTCCCTCAATTCATTTTCCTTTTACTGTATTTGTGATTCTTGGGGCTTCGTCGTCAGCTTCTTTTCTTCTTGTCTGTGAGCTCCTGAGCCTTGGGCATCCCTGGGTTCAGTTCCTAACACTTTACTTCTCTCTGTTTATCCTCATAATCTTCATAATTCTGCACATGGATGCAGCTTTTAAATTAATTTCAAACACTAGGCTGCTTTAAACCGTTTCTGTATATTCAAGGTTTCAAATTTATTCCTCCATTTTAACTTCTACTCTTAATTCACACTCATGTATCCACCAAATAAACGTCATTCCTGGGTACGCACTGGGCGTTGGAAGCCCAGCCTGCACTTCTCTTTTCCCACACCTGACCCTTTCTCATCTCCAGTATTTTACTTACATGGTCCAGAATTCTTAACTCTTGATTTTCTCTCACACTTTGCCTCCCAACTATCAGGTTACCCTGTTGGTTCCACCTTCAAATACATTCAAAATTTTACTAATTTTCCTCAGCTTCCCCCCACCCCCGATAGTCCAAGAGCTATCATAGGACCTGTGTCCTTCCTCTATGGTACACCTGACTAGCTCCACTTCTACACCTACACTTTGCTAAGACTATATCAGCCATTTTAAATTAAATAAAATATCTCTTGCATATTCTTGCCTAAGGACATTTGCACAAACTTTTAACTAGAAAAATCTTCTTTGGAGAAAGGCTATGAAGTTGATTTTGTCTGGGCTTTCAGCAGTGTATTATTTCTTTAAAAATCAAAATTTCATACTGATAACATACACATATATACTCCCCAATTTCTTTTTCCTATAGTATTCCTTTTTTTTTTCTTTTTTAGAGTCATTAGAACTCCCCTTCACAAGGCAACCCAAGATGAAACTGACTATATTGAGAAATATATTATACGCGTGCATAGGTCAGTTTTTAATGGCTATAATGAAATACCTGAGACTGGATGCCTTATAAAGAAAATGGGTTCATTTATCTCATAAGTTAGAGGTTGAAAGTCCAAACAGTATAGTGCTATCTCTAGCAAGGGTCTGCCCCCAAATTAATCACATCTGGAAAATGATATCAAAATGGCAGAATGTGTTAGAGTTAGGATTCATGTGGTGAGACAGGAAGCCAGACATACAGAGAAATGGGGGCTACCTGAAGTGTCCTGAGGACAATTCAAACCTCTCAAGACAGTGCCCCCAATGACCTACAGACCTCATATTTGGATCCCATCTCTCAGGAGACCCACCACCTATTAACACTGTGACACTGAGAACCAAGCTTCTGACCCAGGAGCCCTTGAGGGACATCCTTATACCATATATGTCCAAACCAGAGCATTGCATTTCTACAGTTCCCAGTGGAGCCCATTTCAAGTTTCAGCTCCCCCTGCAGTCCTTATCTCTTCACATAGATCTATTTTCTTCACATGCTTATTTTCAAACAAAATATGTGTTATTTTTTATTTGTACAGTGCATACTTCCAAAAAACCAGAGATGTTGTCTGTTTCAGTCATGGAAGAACCCCAGGCATCTAGAACATTGTAGAACATGATAAATATTTGTAGGAGGAATAAATGAAATATTTTGTTTCTTTCATGGTTTGCTCTATTCTTTGAAATAATGTGTTCTTTTTTTATTCTAATTTGTTATGTATGACAGCAGAATGCATTATGATTCATATTACACATATAGAACACAATTTTTTATCTCTCTGGTTGTACACAAAGTAGAGTCACACCATTTGTGTCTTCATACATGTACTTAGGGTAATGATGTCTATCTCATTCCACCATCTTTTCTACCCCCTTATCCCCTCCCTTCCCCTCCCCATTGCTCTATCTAGAGTTCCTCTAACCCACCCATGCTCCCCACACAAACTCCATTATGAATCAGCCTCCTTATATCAGAGAAAACATTCAGCATTTAGTTTTCTGGGATTGGCTAGCTTCACTTAGCATTATATTATCCAACTCCATCCATTTACATGCAAATGCCATGATTTTATTCCCCTTTAATGCTGAATAATATTCCATTGTATATATATATATATATATAACATCTTTGTTATCCATTCATCTACTGAAGGGCACCTAGGTTGGTTCCACAGTTTAGCTATTGTGAATTGTGGTGCTATAAACATTGTTGTGGCTATGTCCCTGTATTATGCTGTTTTTAAGTCCTTTGGGTATAGACCAAGGAGTGGGATAGCTTGGTCAAACGGTTGTTCCATTCCCAGTTTTCCAAGGAATCTGCATACTGCTTTCCATATTGGCTGCATCAATTTGCAGTTCCACCAGCAATGTATGAGTGTACCTCCCCACCCCACCCGGCACACACCCTCATCAATGCTTATTGTTGTTTGTATTAATAGCTGCCATTCTGGCTGGAATGAGACGAAATCTTAGAATAGTTTTGATTTTCATTTCTCTAATTGCTAGAGATGTTGAACATTTTTTCATATATTTGTTGATTGATTGTATATCATCTTCTGAGAAGTGACTCTTCATTTCTTTGGCCCATTTATTGATTGGGTTATTTGTGTGTTTTTTTCTTTCTCTTTTTTTTTTTTTTTTGGTTTTAAGGTTTTTGAGTTCTTTGTATATCCTAGAGATTAGTGCTTTATCTGATGTGCATGTGGTAAAAATTTGCTCCCAAAATGTAGGCTCTCTATTAACCTCACTGATTGTTTCTTTTGCCGAGAAGAAGATTTTTAGTTTGAATGCAGCCCATTTATTGACTCTTGATTTAAATTCTTGTGCTATAGGAATCTTATTAAGAAAGTTAGGGCCTAATATGACATGATGGAGATTTGGGCCTACTTTTTCTTCTATTAGACACAGTGTCTCTGGTTTAATTCCTAGGTCCACTTTGAGTTGAGGTTTGTGCATGGTGAGAGATAGGGGTTTCATTTCGTTTTGTTGCATATGGATTTTCCGTATTCCCAGAGCCATTTTTTGAAGAGGCAATCTTTTCTCCAATGTATGTTTTTGGTGCCTTTGTTTGCCTTTGTCTAATATAAGATTACTGTAGTTGTGTGGGTTGGTGTCTGTGTCCTCTATTCTGTACCATTGGTCTACCAGTCTATTTTGCTGACAATACCTTGCTGATTTTGTTACTATTGGTCTGTAGTATAGTTTGAGGTCTGTTATAGATGAATTTCATGACTGTTTTTTCTATTTCTGTGAGGAATACCATTGGGACTTTGATTGGAATTGCACTAAATCTATAGAATGCCTTTGTTAGTATGGTCATTTTGACTGTATTAATTCAGCCTATCCAAGAACAAGGGAGATCTTTCCATCTTTTAAGGTCTTTTTAAATTTCTTCCTTTAGTGTCTGTAGATTTCATTGTAGAAGTCTTTCACCTCTTTCATTAAGTTGATACCCAAAGTACTTTTTTTTTTGAGACTATTGTAAATGGGGTAGTTTTCCTCATCTCCCTTTCAGATGATTTGTCACTGATATACAGAAATGCCTTTGATTTACGGGTGTTGATTTTTTATAGTGCTACTTTGCTGAATTCACTTATTAGTTCTAGAAGTTTTCTGGTGGATTTTTTTTTGTGTGTGTGTCTTCTAGGTATAGAATCATATCATCAGCAAATAGTCATATTTGAGTTCTTCTTCTCCCTTTAATTTCTTTTTATCTGTCTAATTGCTCTGGCCAGTGTTTCAAGAACTATGTTAAATAGAAATGGTGAGAGAGGGCATCCCTGTCTTGTTCCAGTTTTTAGAAGGAGTGCTTTCAATTTTTCTCCATTTAGAATTATGTTGGCCTGGGGCTTAGCAATAGATAGCTTTTATGATTTTGACTCTTGATTTTGAGATATGGTCTTGTTATCCCTAGTTTTTCTAGTGTTTTGAACATAAAGGGGTGCTGTATTTTGTCAAATGCTTTTTCTGCATATTTTGAGATATCTTATGATTCTTATCTTTAAGTCTACTGATGTGACAAATTACATTTATTGATTTCCATATGTTGAACAAACCTCACATCCCTTGGATAAACCCTATTTGATCATGGTGCCCTATCTTTTTGATATGTTTTGTATTAGATTTTCCAGAATTTTATTGAGAATTTTTGCATCTATGTTTATTAGAGATATTGGTCTGAAGTTTTCTTTCTTTGATGTGTCCTTGCCTGGTTTTGGAATCATGGTGATACTTGCTTCATAAAATGAGTTTGGAAGTGATCTCTCTTTTTCTATTTCATGAAATAATTTGATAAGTATTGGTATTAGTTCTTCATTAAAGGTCTTGTAGAACTCACCTGTGTATCCATCTATTCTTGGCTTTTCTTGGTTGGTGGGCTTCTGATGGCATCTTCTATTTTATTTCTTGAAACTGATCTGTTTAAATTGTGTATATCATCCAGATTCAATTTTGGAAAATCATAGGAATCTAGAAATTTGTCAATGCATTCAATATTTTCTATTTTATTGGAGTACAAGTTTTCAAAATAGTTTCTAATTATCTTCTATGTTTCTGTAGTGTCTGTTATGATATTTTCTTTTTCATCATGCATGTTAGTAATTTGAGTTTTCTCTCTCCTTTTCTTTATTAGCATGGCTAAGGGTGTGTCAATTTTATTTATTTTTTCAAAAAACCATTTTTTTTGGTCAATTTTTTCAAATGTTTGTTTTGTTTCAATTTCATTGATTTCAGCTCTGATTTCAGTTATTTCATGTCTTCTACTGCTTTTGGTGTTGGTTTGGCCTTCTTTCTCTAGGACTTTGACATGTAATATTAAGTCATTTATTTGTTGACTTTTTCTTCTGTTAAGGAATGAACTCCATGCAATGAACTTTCCTCTTAGAATTGCCTTCATAATTTACCAGAGATTTAGATATGTTGTATCAGTGTTCTCATTTACCTCTAAGAATTTTTTAATCTCCTTCTGGATGTCTTTAGCAACCCACTATTCATTCAGTAGAATATTATTTAGTCTCTGGGTATTGGAGTAGCTTTTATCTTTATTTTATCATTGTTTCCTAGCTTCATTCCATTATGATCTGGTAGAATACAGGGTAGTAGCTCTACTTTTTTGTATTTGCTAAGAGTTGTTTTGTGGCATATAGTCTATTTTAGAAAAGAATCCATGTGCTGCTGAGAAGAATCTGTATTCACTGGCTGAAGGATAAAATATTCTATATATGTCAGTTAAGACTAAGTTATTGATTGTGTTATTGAATTCTAGAGTTTCTTTGTTCAGCTTTTGTTTGGAAGATCTTACCACTCTTGATAAGCTGAAGGTTTCATATAATGAATTATTATGGAATAAAAACAACAAAATACAGGGGAAAATTTGAATCATATATTTAAAATGATGAAAGAAAATAGCTGTTGACACCATTTTAAAAAACCAGCAAAAATATTCTCCAAAGAGGAAGGTGGAATTAAAATGTTTTAAGATAAATAAAAATTACTTATTTATAATAAGCAGAGTTAGATTAAAAGAATTGCTTAAGGGAGTTTTTGAGGAAATGTAACTCGTCCCAGAAATAAATACAAATTCACAAATAAAGAGAATTAATGGTAAATAAATAGGCAAATGTAAATCTGTTTTACATTTAACAGAATTATGTTAAATGTAAATGTTTCTGGGCCTGAGGAGACACATATCTCACAGAAAAGTAAAATAGTCTACATAGGAAAGTAGCACACCTGAGTAGACAGGACTTGGGTCAAGTACTGAGTCTCCATCAAGGGGCTGCTTTGTGCATTAGAGTGCAGAGAACCCAATTTGGAACAGGGATCTGGATCTAACCATCTTGGAGGACACTTGGAAAGGGAGACTGGCAGAATAATAGACACTATAATAATTTGTTTATGCTACTGGATTCTCCTCTTGCCCTATTTCATGCACTATCTAGGCTTTTTAATTCTCTGGTGAGGTAGTTAGGCATAAGAGGCTGAGATCAACAATTTCTCTATGACACCCACAGAATAGATTTTGTGGTAAGATTACAGAGGAGGAGAGTGATTTTGAGAGGTTGACAGATATATAGCAAGAAGTTCTGTAAATTGTGAAGGAGAGGCCCTGGGTCTCTAATTGCTCAGAGGAGGTGAGAGTCTAGGGAGAAGGGATTCTAGAAGGCCTGGGTGTCTAACTTGGACAAAGATGCCTGAATTGGTTCCCTGACAAAAGAACTTTTGAACAGAATGAGACCATAAATAGTGACAATGACTATACTCCACTGGGCATGATGGTGAATGTATGTGATCCCAGCGGCTCTGGAGGCTGAGGCAGGAGGATCTAGAATTCAAAACCAGCCTTAGCAAAATCAAGGCACTGAGCAATTCAGTGAGACCCTGTTTCTAAATAAAATAGGGCTGGGGATGTGGCTTAGTGGTCAAGTGCCCCTGATTTCAATCCCCGGTACCAAAAAAAAAAATGATTATACTAAACAAAAATCAATAGTCTCATAACTGTAAGGGTTTTCATATGCCTTGGTTTCACCTAAGACCCCAAAACCTTTATATAACTTAGAGTATTTAGTGTGTGTAATCAGGAAAAGAGGCACCAAAGTGACTAAGTAGAGTAGGATAGAATTAAGCAGAGTGAGAACTAAGATGTTTAGTGCATACTGTGTACATGGGCTAAGATTACTTCAATCAATGTCTCTAAATTCAGTGGGCTCAAGTTGCATGGTCTTAGGGTCCATGGTTGCTTTTATTCACATAGAACATTCTAGCCCAGTGCTTGGAACATGGAAAGTGCATAGTCAAGTAGAAATACACAAAGTCTCCCTTAAAAGTCTGCCATTGTATGGTATTGAATAAGAGACCTATTCATTTTCTTGGTTTAATTTTCTTATCTCTAAATGTTGAAAAGTATTTTTATCTCAGAAGGCTGTAGTAGGGATTAAATGAAAAAAACAAATGGTTATTAGTCAGACCAGGCAAATTTCCTTCCTTCCTCTGCACTTTCTTTGCCACCTTGAAATGTTTGCCTTGTCGATGGCCCCTTTGAAGGCTTCACAGTTGTAATAAAATCTCACATAGTTCTGAGATCTGAACTTGTCTTTTTCTAGGTTTCTCCAGAAGCCATAATTACTGCAGGCAAGGTTCTGAGGTGAGTGCCAATGTCAACTATGGCCAACTACATCAAAACTGGCTGTCGAGATGTTTCTTCATCAGTATGTGAATAGCCGTCCAGCACGGCCACCATATACTAGATGGTGACCAAGTAAGCCAGTTAGATCCTCTGTGCTGGGGATTTTGTTTCTTTTAATTTTTTTGTTGTGGGTATCAAACCCTGGGCTTCCTGCATGCTAAGCAAGTGATACAGCACTGAACCACACCCCCACACCTGTCTTGGGGTTTTAAATACAAAGTAATAGAGAGTCAAACATCAGTAATGGGGGGCAGAAATTCATCCATTCACTCATTCAACAAACACTTATGGAACTTTGTACATTTATGAAGTCTTTTCCAAATACCCTTCTAGATGATAAGAAATAGCTAGTGAACCAAACCAGTCAAATAATAAAAAGAAATAGCCAATGGGAAAAAAAAAATCAAGTCAATTTCCTACCCTCCTAATGCTCATGATCTGGTGGAAGAGGCAAACAATAATCACATATTATATTGAACTGACTCGAAAACATGCATTTCTTCATATTTTCTGATCTCTGAAAAAGGGAATGCAACTAGTTATCACTGGCATCTTATAAGTATATTTGTTCTGACATCAGTCATTTTCCTGTGGGAACTTATCAGAGCTGCTTATAACTGTAAACAAATTATATGCATGTTGGTACCACATGCGTGAGGTTCAAATAATATTTCAAACATCTTCAAAAGATGGTATTTTATATGGCTGAAAAAGGAAAGTTATTATGTACACCAGCCAGGCTCAGAAATTGAACAATCAGACATAAATTTGATATTAGGAAAGCAAGCATCATTATTTGAAGAATACCATAATTCCATATTTCTTGCTTCACAGGTCCTAAGAAAGGAGGGTACCCCAAAGTATATGAAGTCGTGTTGCATTTTATTATTTAGATATTATGTGGGAAAACACTGACATTGACAACTACAAGTTGAAGAATGAATCAGAAGATAAAACTCTAAATATAAAAGTATAAATTGATTTGTTTTCCTTTTTGTGTGTGAAGGATATATGAGTTTTTAAACACCAAGTCTAAGTATAAAAGAGCTCTTTCAATGAGTATAAAATAAAAGTTGTAAGTGATAAGAAAGACAATGTCAACTTTGTCTTTCTCCATGACTATATAAAATAATAGCACATATTTCAACTCATAACATCTCAGAGTCGTTGAAATTCGGTAGCTATATAATGTCAGTGCTAAATGCCATAAATAAAAATAAAACAGATAATGGGAGAGAGACTAATAAGCACATTGTACTGTTTGGGGATGTGGTGTTCAAAAAAGGCCTTTCTACTCAGGAGAGATTTGAGCAGAAACCTAAAGGAATTGAGAAAGTGAGCATGAAGATTTCTAGGGGAGAAATTTTCCACACGTGAGAACCTACAAAAGCAAAGCTTCTGCAGAGAGAGCAAGTGTGAGATATTTGAGAAATAGAAAAGGGTTTTCTGTGGCTTGAGCCTAGTGAGTAAAGGGCCAAAGTGTAGGAGTTGGAGTCAGAGAGGTAATGGTCAGGATACTCATTATAGGAGACCTGGGAGGCCAGGGCAAGAGCCTTGGATTATGTTCTTGGTTGGGATGGGAAGTCACAAAGAAGTCTCTAACAATGAATACTGCATAACAAATAAAGTAGGTTGCAAGTTAGGAGACTCTTATAAGAATTCCCAGAAGGGCTGGGGTTGTGGCTCAATGGTAGAGCACTTTCCTCACATGTGTGAGGCCCTGGGTTCGATCCTCAGCACCACTTAAAAATAAGTAAATAAAATTAAAAAAAAAAAAAAGAATCCCCAGAAGACATGAGGGCAGCTTGTACTAGAATATTACTGGTGGAGATGGTGATTGGAGTTGAATACATTTTGGAGGTAGAATTCATAGGCATTACTGAAGTTGTATATGGGAGTGTGAAAAAAAAGAATCAAGATGGCACCAAGGTTAAATGGTGATACCCTTAATTGAAGTAGGTGAGACTTTAGGAGGATCAGGATCTATATAGGGTGTGAGGAAGGGAATCAATAGATTAAGAATTTTATTTTGGACTTTTAAAATTTAAACATCTAAGAAGAAAAGGTAAATATACCATCACATTTATGACTCTTTGGTCAGGGTAGAAGCTTAGGTTGGAAAAAATATATTTAGGAATCATCAGAGTGTTGATGGTATGTAGTCATCAGAAAGAATGAGAGCACCATGTAAATAGGTAAAGGAGAGTGAAAAAAAAAAGGAGGCAGCCAGTAAATTGGGGGAAATCAGGAAGATTTGGAAGCCAAGTGAACAAAATATTTCAGAAGGAGAACCTATGAATGGTGCCAAATGTTACTGAGAAATCAATCAAGGTGCTGCCTGAGAACTGATGTTAGATTAAGCATTGTGAAGGTCACTAACGGCACTGACAGGAAACGTTCAGTGGAGAAATAGACATACTAACTAGAGTAGATTAATGGAAAGTGAAGAAGATGAGACTGAGGAAAGAGATAATATTGGTGACTTTTGGGGGGAAAAAGAAATGGGTCAGATACTGGAAGGAGATGTAAAGTCAAGAACTTTTTTACTTTTTGCACTTTTTAAAATTATGGGAATTATTATAGTATTTAGTTGTGGTTGACGATGCTATGGATGATCCAATACAGAAAACGAATTTCAGCAAAGGTGTCCAGGAGTAGGCAAAAAGAGATGGGATTTCCCATATAAATAGATAATACATACAAGCCTTACAAAATCTATTATTATGATTCAGATCCAAGTAATATTGGGAGACAACAGTCTATGAATCTCTTGTGGCTTTATCCATATTGCAAGTAGAGACACCGATTCCTTTTATTTCCAACTATCTTTTCTAAGATATTGGTATAATAAATAATCTTGGAAGACAGAGATATTATTTCCCTCTGGAGCAAAGGAGAGGTCTGCCCATCATATAAAGTTTGGGTTCCTAGTCTCAGGGTTCCTTTCCTGAACATAACCTATGGCATATGCAGGGATTTGTCTGGACTCAACTGTGAAGGATAGGGAGGCAGGGGGAAGTGACAGTAAATATACTGAAATTCATGTTGCTTGGTGTGTGATAAGAAAATTTTTCACCTCTGACCTAGGAGTCTTTTGTCTTCTGATGGTTATTTGTGGAACTGTGGTTTACTAACCTGTTAGCTTTCAGATGTGATAAGATCTTAGACTACTTACAGTCATTAACATAGCACTGTCAAGTCATACTAAGCACATATATAAGGATTTTTATAAATAGATATAAAGTGCTAATGGTCTGTATGGTCATTTATTTTTTTGTAGCCACTTTAGCAACTGGAGTACAAACATGTGGTCAGCCAGATTGGACCCATAGGCTCTGGTTGGCAGGCCCTAGAAGACATCAGTTGGTCTTCTATGCCTGGAATCTATTGCACTTTCCCATAAATACACCTTCATTTGGGGGAGATGGTAAAGGGAAACTGCCTTCCTCTCCTCATTAAAAATCTTCCAATTCAAAGGTTGAGGAAATGGAAACTCTCACACATTGCTGGTATAAAATAGACAATTAGTTCAACCATTTTGGAGAATAACATGGTTATGAATCAGTCTGAATCAGTAATCACACAGTCATTTGAACAGGGAAAGTTCAATATCAAGGATGACTAGTTCTAGCAAAAGATTAAAGTAACAAGGGATGCGTAGTAAGAAGTGAACTCTGAAGAATACAGGAATATCAGCTATTAGGAGTAGCTACTATCTTTGTGGCTGAGACCGGTGCCCTCAAGAAGAGCTTCCTGATTCTCACAGCTGAGATCCTGGCCTTACAATCATAGGGAAGCCATGAATCATGATATTGCCCCAACCAAAGATTAGGGACAAGACCCAAGATAGGCCAATTGTGGATTCTCTCCAAGGAATTTGGCTGTTGGGTGATGTGACCTAAGGATTTATGAAGACAGTTTCTCCAACGGTGGTGCCCAAAATAGACTGTCCAGTAGTTCCTGCTATTTAGACCCAGGAGACAGTTGAGGACATTCCTTTCTGGAAAACTGTCTCCCAATGGTAGGGTTCATGTATCTGAAACTTTTTAACATACAACCTAAGCTGGTTTATTTATTGTTACTTCAAATTCATACTTTTTGCCAGCTCCCCAAAAATGGACCTGGTCCCTCTGATTTCTTTTCTCTGGCCAGCTGGTACGATGTTAAGCTATTGCAGTAGAGGGCGACGGAGAGGCATCACAGGAGAAAAGGGTTTTGATTTCTGCTACTGGTGTGCCAGCTTGTGCTCCTACAGTGTGGGCAGCTTCCTGGCTCCAAGCTAGTGAAGCAGATCACGGCTTTCAGCATCAGGCTCCTCAGGGCACAGCAGGCAGTGGCACCTTGGGGCCAGCAACCACCTCTGGAATGCCCCTCAGGTGACTGTGCCACAGAATGCTTCTAGTGAGACACTGTGAACCATTTTCCTCAGCAGCCCCCACTTGCTGGTGGGTTTCCAACCAGTTCAAGAGGGTGAATTTCCCACCAGTTATACTGGTATGACATCACAATGAGCTCTCTGCCATCATCAGCATCTCCATTCCTGCTCCAATGGGGCCAGGATCTCAGCTGTGAGAAGCAGGAAGCTCTTCTTGGAGCATCGGACTCAGCCACAAAGATAGTAGCTACTAATAGCTGATATTCCTGTATTCTTCAGAGTTCACTTCTTACTACGCATCCCTTGCTACTTTAATCTTTTGCTAGAACTAGTCATCCTTGATATTCAACTTTCCCTGTTCAAATGACTGTGTGATTACTGATTCAGACTGATTCATAACCATGTTATTCTCCAAAATGGTTGAACCAATTGTCTATTTTATACCAGCAATGTGTGAGAGTTTCCATTTCCTCGACCTTTGAATTGGAAGATTTTTAATGATTGCCTATCTAGTGAGTTTGAAGTTATATCTCTTGGAAGCTTTAAAATAGTTCAACATGTTTTATTTTTTTCCTTAATTTTTTCCTGCATGTCCTTGACCAATGTCCTAAAGCAGTTTCTACACCACTTTCTGGTTTAATCCATCAGAGATTTGGCTCCTCTGGTTTTAACAGGTAGCTTCCCAAACTCTGTATACCACACAGTATGCATGGAGTACACATCATAATTCCAGTGACTGAGGAGGATCACAAGTTCTAGGGCAGCCTCAGCAATTTAGAGAGGCTATAAGCAACTTAGCAAGACATTATCTCAAAATAAAAAATAAAAAGGACTGGGAATGTAGCTCAGTGATAAATCACCCTAAAGATCGATCCCTGGTACCAACTCTTTGCCACCCAAAATACTTTGAATCAGTAAGCCACTTTCTTCATAAACTGAAGACCTTAAGTTCAAATCTGATTCCATGTCAGACTCTCAGATTCCTATGGCCTACATTTTAAAAATCTCAGATTCACTCAATGTTAACCTTTCCTCATACTTCCCTTAGTACACATAACTCTCCATGTATGTTCATATGAAAGTACATAGGCATATATGTGGACATGTATGTGCACAACTGTTTTAATAACATAGTTAGAATCACTCAAGATGAAAATAGCATGCCCCTTCACCCCTGAGTATTTTAGTGTGCATATCTTAAGAACCAGGACACTATTTTCTATAGTCATAGTACAGTTCATTTAGGAGTAGAGAAAATTTAACAGGAATTTTGTTATGTAATATACTGTCAGTATTTAAATTGTTCAATTTTTCCCCCTTAGCCAGGATCTCATATAGGATCATAAATTTAATTATCATGTCTTTTTATCTTTTTTTTAATCTGGTACAGTTTCCCAGCTCCTCTTTGTGTTTCATGACAATGATATTTTTGAAGAATACAGGGCAGTTGTTTTATACAATGTTCTTTAACTTGAGTATGTCTGATGTTTCCTTATTAATAGAGGCAGGTTATGCATTTTTGGTAGAAATGTCACAGAAATGACATTGTGTTCTTTTCAGAAGGCCCATGATATCATTTGTCTCAATATGGGTGATCTTGACTTTCATCTCTTGATTAAGGGAGTGTCTGTCAGTTTCTCCATAAAAAAAAAAAGTTATCATTTCCCCACATTGTAACTAATAAATAAAACAAAGGGGAATATTTTGGGACTCTGTATTTATTCTTTTCTTCCTTTCCCTAACATCAGTTTTTATATCTCCCTTCTTCCAGAGTATATTCACTCATTTGCTTTATCCTTAAATACAGGCAATGTAGTTTTAGATTTACATACTAGTTCCACTAACAGCAATTACCAGTTAATGAGGAAATCTCAAGAATTCTTTTTTTTAAAGAGGAGAGAGAGAGAGAGAGAGAGAGAGAGAGGGAGAGAGAGAGAATTTTTTAATATTTATTTTTCAGTTTTCGGTGGACACAACATCTTTATTTTATTTTTATGTGGTGCTGAGGATCGTACCCAGAGCCCCGTGCATGCCAGGTGAGCACATTACCACTTGAGCCACATCCCCAGCCCTCTCAAGAATTCTTTATAATTTTTTCCCTAGACTCTCATTGAAGGTATACAGCGTTTAAGTTATGTTTTTTTTCTGTGATAATTTTACTGTTTCGATGTATGTTAGATTTGACTGTTTTGATATATGTTAGATTTGATATGTTCTTTTTTCTCATACAAATAAATGGTAGTATACCATACTTTGCAATTTTTATTTAACTAAGTTGCACAGAAATCTTTTCAGGTTAATAAAATATCTCATTTTTTGTTTTGTTTTTAATAAATCCACAATCTCCGTTTACCATTGTGTAGATAGATGATAGTTTATTGACCCTATTTCTTATGTATAGGATTTAATTCATTTTAGTATTCTTTTCAAATACAGATAGTGCTGGAATGAATATTATAAATATTAATTTTGATTTTTTTGAGGTGTGACTTAAGGATGATTTCCTAGAAGTGGTATTTGTGAATTAAAATGATAAATGCATATAAGTAGTAGTAGTAGTAGTTGTTGTTGTTGTTACTACTACTACTACCACTAATACTGGTACTGGGGATTGAACCCAGAGGCACTTTACCACTGAACCACATCCCCAGCCCTTTTTATTTTTATTTTGATACGGAGTCTCACTAAGTTGTTTAGGACCTCACTAAATTGATGATGTTGGCCTCTAACTTGCCCTGCCTCGCTGGGATTACAGGTGTGCACCACCTGTAATCTCTTAAAGAGCTTTAACTGATGCTGATGCTGTAAAACTTACACTATTTTGCTTTGCCATAAGCCATATATGAGAACATCCTATACCAACATTTGAGGCAAGTTTTTCTCTGCCTGAAAAATCTGGGCTGTTAGTTAAAGAAGACCAAGAAAGGAAAATAGAATAGGCAGACTTCTTGTGGTGTTCTCCAACCATCCATTTCTACTGTAAATAACGAGAGATAAATGGCATAGAGAAAAAGGTCGGAAACAGACCAATGTATTTATTGAGTAAAATATAAATGTGACATTTGAAACATGTGTGGAAAGGATCCGTTTTTCAACATATGTTGTTAGGCAAGTGATTAATCATTTGGGGGTGGGGGAATCCTGATAGGAATTGTAAACTGGGCTATTCAGATCATCTCTGAGAAAAAAAAATAACTAAAGAGCCTACATAAATGTAAAAAACAAAAAAAAACTATTTTCTTAAAAATGTAGAAGATACCATGAGACAGAAAAGAATTTCTAGTCCTAACCAAAAAGAAAACAGTACCCAGATAGTTCTGTTAATTCAAATATGCCTTTGCCCTGAAAGCATTTTTTTTTTCTTTTTGGTCCTTGAAAGACAGAAGCTTGGTTTTTCACAGCTAAAAAAATGAGGGAAAAATAAACCAAAACCCATGATCATCTAAGATAGGAGATCTCCCTACAAAAAGTTAGCACAGGAGTGAGCTACACCATCAAGGTAAGACAAAACTTTGGAACTGAATTAATGTCCAAGCTCAATTGTTTCTCTGCCTTTTGACTAAGATCAAGTATGAGGTTCAATCTCATTCATTGTATTGATTTAACACAGTCTGGTCAGGCGGTGCCCCCAAGTGTCTGAAAGAAACAAATGTAACTCCTCTGCAAAAGGAAGTACCCTCATTATAGGTCTCAAATTACTCCACAAAATTTTGTAAATACCATGCCCAATACACAATAAATGATGAAGAAGCAAATAAGGAAATGAGACTGTGACTAGGATCAACAGAAACAACAGATAAGAGAAACAGGTGCACACAAGCTTTGAATATTACAATTATCAGAAATGAGATAGAAAACAATGTTCACTGTGTTTAAAAAAATATAACAGGCTTGAAGATATCTGTTGAGCACACAAAGATATAAAAGCTATTGCATATTCAAAAAAAGGAGCAAATAGAACTTTTAGAAATAAAAACATAGCAAATAAAAGCTCAGTAGATATTTATCTCATGCCATAATAACTGAAGATCAACTAGTACTCCTTACATAAAAATCAAGCCAGGCTCAGTGGTGCACACCTGTAATCCCAGCGGCTCTGGAGGCTGAGGCAGGAGGATTGCAAGTTCAAAGCCAGCCTCAGCAACTTAGTGAGGCCCTAAGCAACTCAGGGAGACCTTGTCTATAAATAAAATATAACAATAGGCTGGGGATGTGGCTCAGCCATTAAGTACCTCTGGGTTCAATTCCCAGTACCTAATAATAATAATAATAATAATGGTAATATTTTTAGAGAAAAAATATAAAAATCTTTATGAGGTGGAAGTCAAAATTTTTCTTAGATAGTTTATAGAAAGGAATAAGTATAAAAAAATGAGCAAATTAAAAATTACTGTATATCAAAAACCATTAAGAAAATAAAATGTAAGCTACAAAATGAGAGAAAATATTTGCAAAGGATATCAATGAGTGTTATTCTGCATCTACAGAACTTCTGCAAATAATAATGAAAGATAATAAGCTCAATTTAAAACCTGGTCAAGGAGTTTGAACAAAGGATAGTTAGTTTAATAGGAGATAGATGAATGGCTAACAACTTAGAACTCTACTCATGACAAAAATATATCTACATTTAAGGAAATTCATATATCTACCAAAAAGATAAAGCACAGTAGAAACTAAATATATCAGTAAATATATAAAAGAAAACTTTTATAAATTTAAAATATTCTTAAATAATAAAGCAAAAAAAAATGCACTATGAAGTTTCTAAATAGGGAAAAGCTAAGTATGTGGATAGTTAAAAAGACAGAGGAGAAAACACAAGTGTACAGTTTTAGGATTTTATATTAAAGGCAAAGAAGTATAATATTATTTGAAGAGAAAATGAAAAAGTAAAGATGCGAGGCTGGGGTTGTGACTTAGTGGTAGAGCACTTACCTAGTAAGTGTGAGGCCCTGGGTTCGATCCTCAGAACCACACAAATTTTTTTTTAATTAAAATTAAAATTTAAAAAAATTTAATTAAAATTTAAAAAAAATTACTTAAATTTAATTAAATTAAATTTAATTAAATTTAATTAAAATTTAAAAAAAAAGATATTGTGTCCAACTACAATTTAAAAAAAATAAAGATGCATTTGTTAATTCATAGAACAATCTCCTTAAAAGTAAAATAATAAAGTATATCTAATAAGTCAACTGTGGAAATAAAAAGTAATTATTGATCTAGGTGTGGGTGGCCCATTCCTCTAAGGCCAGCAACTCCAGAGGCTGAGGCACTAGGATTGCAAGTTTGAAGCCAACCTCAGCAACTTAGCAAGGCCTTGAGCAACTTAGCAAAGCCCTAAGTAACTTAGCAAGAACTGTTTCAAAATAAAAAGGGCTGGGGATGTAGCTCAGTGATAAAATGCCCCTGGTTCAAACCTCAGTACCTGTCCCCAAAAAAGACTGGGGAAATGCAAAATAAGGCAGGTAAAGAAGAAAGATATTAAAGAACAAATGAAACAAAGAAAATAATAATGTGATTGTAGAACTAAATTCAATCATTGTATTAATTACTTTAAGTGTAAATAGTCTAATCACTTCAATTAAAAGGCAGAAACTGCCAGACTGTACAGAAAATAAGACCGAATTATACACTGCCTATAAAAGAGCACACTTTAAATAGAAAGACGGGTTATAAGCACAAGTAAACCATGCAAACACTAATCATAAGAAAGCTGGTGTAATAATACTAGTATCAGAATAAGTAGATCACAAGACAAAGAATATTACCAAAGATAAAGAACATTTAAGAGTAATAAAAGCAGCATGTTATCAAAAATACATACAAATCTAAACTGTATGTGTACCTAATATGAAACTTAAAAAATATAAAGCCAAAACATATAAATGAAAGGATAAATAAATAAAAACATGAAGATTAAAGGCACTAATACTCTTTTCTCAGTAATTGATAAATTAAGTAGAAAAAAATTTAACAGGAATACAAAACAGCTAATTATTATTAAAAACCAACTTCATCTAATTGGCATTTAGAGAACATAATATCAAACTAAGGAAGAATACACATTCATTTCCAGTGTAAATGAAACACAGAAATAGACCACATGCTGAGCCAAAAGTGAAACATCTGGCATTTAAATAGATTGAAAATGTATACATAAATCCCCACCACTACCATCAGTGATTTTGCTTTCTGCAGTTTAAGCTACCCATAGTCAACTGTGGTATGCAAATCAGCAGTGGAAAATTCCAGAAATAAATAATTCATAAATTTTAAATTGCATAATCTTACGAGTGTAATGAAGTCTCTGACCATCTTGCTCCATTTTGCCCAGAACCAGAATCATCTCTTTAACTAATGTATCCATGCTGTATATGCTACTCACCTACTGGTCATTTAGTAGCCATCTTTGTTTTCAGATCCTGTCATTATATTAAATGCTTGTATTCAACAAACTCTTATTTTACTTACAAATGGTCCCAAAGTACAAGAACAGAAATGCTGGCATTTCAGATATGCCAATAAAAAAACATAAAGGATTACCTTTTAGGAAAAAGATGAAAGCTCTCAACTTATTAAGAAATGGGAAAAAATCATATGCAGGGGTTTCTAAGATCTAGGCTAAGAATGAATCTTCTATTCGTGAGATGATAAAGAAGTAAAGGCAATTTATGCTAGTTTTGCTATTGTATCTCAAACTGCAAAAGGCCACACTGCATTATAAATATCAAGATGAAAAAGGCATAATAGAGTTTAGTCTTGGGAAGTATCTCTCATGGAAAAGGGGAGACTACTGTAACTATTGTATTATGTTCTCTAAAACAATGGGATTAAATTGGAAAACATTAACAGAAATAGTAAACCTAGTTATATGGAAATTAAACAATACATGAGTAAATAATCCATTTTTAAGAATAAACCACAAGAGCAATTAAAATATATTTGAACTGAGTAAAAATGTAAATACAACAAAATTTACATGCTGTAGTTAAAGTAGAGCTTAGAAAGAGAAATAACTTTAAATGTCATGCTAGGAAAAAAGACACTAAAGTTAATTATTTAAGCTTTTATACTGAAAAACTAGAAAAGATGAGTCAATTAAATTAAACAATGAATTAGTGGGAAGGAATTAGTAAAGGTTAGAGCAGATGTCAACAAAATAAAAAATGGTCAAAGCATAATAAAGAAAATAAGTGAATCAAAAGCTGGTCCTTTGAAAAGATCAATAAATTTTTTTAAACATTGTCTAGGATGAAGAAGAAAAAAAAATCACAAGAGAAAATAAAATGACTAATACCAGAAATAAAAGACTTAAAAGATTCATGGAGAAATATTATGAGCAAATTTAAAAGAATGAAGTTGATAGATAAAATGAACACATACCATGAAAGATGCAAAGTACCAAATTGGACTAAAAAATAAATAGAAATTCTAAATAGCACTAACTCGGTTAAGAAATTGAACATGGACTTTAAAGTTCACACACACACACACACACACACACACACACACTAGCCTGGCTGGCTTTGTTGATAAATTTTGTCAAACTAAATAACAATAAAAATCATAATACAATTCTAGATAAAACCATTTAGAAAACAGAAGAGAAAGGAATACATCCCTACTCATATTATGATAAAAACAATCTTCTAATAAAGCAGACAAATATATTGCCATAAAGAAAATTACATGTAAACTCACAAAATAAAATATCTAAAGAAATATTAGCAAATCAAAAAAGGATTACATAAAAAACAATACATCATGACAAATTAGGATTTATCTCAGGAAATAAAGGTGGTTTAATATTCAAATATTAGTGAAGATAATTATCATATCAACACTATAAACAAAAAAAGTTCAATGATCATCTTGACAAATAAAAAGCACTTGACAAGCCATTTTATTAGAAAAACTCTTGGTAAATTAGAAATGAAAGGGAACTTCTTCAAACTAATGAAGTTTTTCTATAAAATCTCTGCAACTAATATCACATATTACCCTGCAAGTATAAGAGTCTTCCTTCTAAGATCAAAGATGAGGTAAAGCTGTGCATCGTCATCTTTGCTATTTAATTCAGCTTAATCACTGTTGTTATTCAGCAATATTTGAACTTATTGGCCAATGCAATAAGACAGGAAAAACACAGATTCGAAAGATACAACTGTTTAAATTCACAGATGATATGAACTTACAATCTCAAAACAGTATTAGAATAATAATATAGTTTAACAGTGTTGCAGGACACATTATCAAAGCATAATAATAAATAAATATCATGAAAAATTGGAGAATATGCTTTTTAGTAATATTATTTACAATAGCATAAAAACATAAGGTACTTGGAATATATTCAACAGAATATGTATAAAACCTAGGTACTAAAATTGATGAAACGTTTGCTGAGAAAAAGATATAAATATATGGAAAGATAATCTTCTAATACCAGTGACTGGGATGCTGAGGTAGTAGGACTGCCAATTTGAGGCCAGCCGAGGAAACTTAGCAAGACCCTGTTTCTAGATTAAAAAATAAAGAGGTCTGGGGATGTAGCTCAATGGTAAAGCACTCTGAGTTCAATCTTCCATGTGTGCTGTGTGTGTACATATATGTATATATGTATATATACATATATATAATAGGTTTTTATATACATTTATATTGATAGTTATATATGGTTATTATAATTGACCATTCTCCATAATTCAATCTAATTTTAAATTTTACTGATTTAATTCAGTCACTGTACACCTTTCAGCACCTTTTTAAAAGAGAAGTTGCTAAGTTAATTCTAAATTTAGGTAAAGATGAAAAAGACCTAGAATAGCCAAAATAATTTTGAAAAAGAAAAATAAATTTTAAGGGGTCTTACTTTGTTTCCAAAATGTTGGCCAAATTACTCAAAATAGAGAGGAATTTGTATAAGGATAGACAGGAAAATTAATGGAAAAGAAGAGAAAGTCCGGGAGGGTGATACAATTCAATGAAGAAGAAATAATCTTTTCAAGTTATGGTATTAGAAAGATTAAAATTTATATGAAAAAAGTAAGCTTTTTTCTCACTGTACACATCTGTAATCCAGCTACTCAGGAGGCTGAGGCTGAAGGATCACAGTGCAAGACCAGCCTCAGCAACTTAGTGGGACCCTATTGAAAATTAAATTAAAGGGTCTGGGACATAGCTTAGTGGTAGAGAGCTTGCCCAGTATGTTGGAGAACCTGGGTTCGATACTCAGTACAGAAAAAAAAAAATGAGCTTTGATTCTTACCTTGCACTGCACAGAGAAATTAAGTTGAAGCAGAGCCTAGGAAAACACAATGAAAGAATACTTAAATGAAAGTCTTCATGATCTTGAGATAGTGAGATAGTCAAAGATATCATTTATGGACAAAAAAACCATACTAACCATAAAACAAAAAAAAAAGAGACTAATTTAGATTTCATCAAAATCAAAAAACTTTTGCTTATCCCTCCTAATGATAACAATGATAAACAATAAACAATATATTTTTTAAAAAACTACCTGAGAGTTCCAAAGAGTAGAGAGGTGAGCAGATCATACAGAAGAATAACAGAGAGGTGATCACGGGCACAGGGGTGGGTTTCTCTGGATGTTGAGATTATCGTAGTAGTTGTTGCTTTGTAGCTTTCCCAAGACAGGATGAGGTGGAGCAGTATGAGCAGCTAAATCTCCCAGAAAATCCCTGACATATTTCTTAATAAAGGAGAAAGGCAGAGTAGCTTAGGCAGGCTAGAAGTGAAAAGCAATCTTCAAAGCCAGAGAGCCAGAGAACGTAATCACCTAATTCTGTTCATGAACACATGAAAAACCTCTGCCTCCCCAGAGCCACACATGCAAGATACAGATCTCAAACAGCACAGAAAAAGCTCAAAGAAATAAATTGAGACTTGGGCCACCACTCAAAGAAGGCAAAAATAGGTTAGCATCTGAACCCATCTAGATGAATTTCCTACTAAAAAAAAAAAAATGTCACCATTCTCCAGAGGATCATACCAGAACCCAAAGTCTACACATGATGGAGTCATAAAGGGGGCCTGAGATGTGGCTCAGTGGTGAGTACTTGCTTAGCATGCCTGAGGCCTTGGGTTCAATCCCTAGAACCCTCCCCACAACACATACACAGAAAGAGTCATAATGACAATGATACAATCCAAAATGATTTACTGTAAAAATAATAAGGAAAATAAGATCCATTCTCAAGAGAAAAAATAATGAACAGATGTCAGCCCTGAGTTTATTGAGATATTAGAACTACCAGACAAGGACTTCACATTAGCTTGTAAGTTTTGCTGAGGTAAAAATGAGCACACGTGCAATGAATGAAATGAAGGAAATTTCAGCAGAAAAATATATCACATAAAAAAATAATCAAATGGAAAATATTAGAATTTAAAACATACAGGAAGCCAGGCATAGTAGTACATGCCTGTAATCCCAGCCACTAGGTAAGCTGAGGCAGGAGAATCATAAGTTCAAGGATAGCCTCAGCAATTTAGTAAGATCCTAACACAAATCAAAAATAAAAAGTGCTAAGGGGTATAACTCAATGGTAGAGCGCCCCTGGGATTATTCCCCAGTTTAAAAAAAAAAAAAACATACCTAATAACAGAACTTCAGAATATATCAACATATAAAAACGTATGGTATTTTCATGTGACGCTTCACTGCTTTATGCAGTGTAATAGTTAGCAATAAAGATATACAGATGGTAAATAAATACATAAAAATGCTTGCCATCAATAGTCAGCTAGGGAAATGAGAATTCACCCACAATGTAATCCACTGCACACCTATAAATATGGCTAAAGTTATAAAGACTGACCATACCAAGCATTAAGAAAAACAAAAGGAGCCGGGTGCGGTGGCACACGCCTGTAATCCCAGTGGCTCAGGAGGCTGAGATGGGAGAATTGCAGGTTCAAAGCCAGACTCAGCAATCAATCGTGAGGTGCTAAGCAACTCAGCAAGACCCTGTCTCTCAATAAAATACAAAATAGGGCTGGGGAT
The DNA here is from genome assembly GCF_021218885.2 of Marmota monax. Taxonomy (NCBI): domain Eukaryota; kingdom Metazoa; phylum Chordata; class Mammalia; order Rodentia; family Sciuridae; genus Marmota; species Marmota monax. The sequence goes on from NW_026691988.1 coordinate 2,366,095, forward strand.
GTGGCTAAGTGGTTGAGTGCCCCTGAGTTCAATCCCCAGTACCAAAAAAAAAAAAAAAAGAAAAAGAAAGAAAGAAAGAAAGACAGAGGCAACTGAACTCTCATAAAATGGTACAGTCACACTGAAAAAATAATTTGACAGTTGCTTATAAAATTAAGTGTACCGTTACTGTAAGATCCACCAATTCCACTCCTAGATATGTGACTATAAGAAATGAAATCAAGTACCTACACAGAGATCACACACAAATGACCACAGCAGCTATATTCATAACACCTCAAATTTTCAGCTTACCCAAAAGTTCAAAAAAATATGTAAATAGATAAGAAATTTATGGTATGCTCATTAAATGAAATACCACTGCATAATAAGAAGGAGCAATCTACTTATGCTTTGCAATGTATATCAATCTCAAAACCATTACTCTGAGTGAAAAAAAAGCCAAATACAAAGAGTGTATGCCATATGATTCGCTTTATATGAAATTTTAGAATAGGTAAAACTAATTTAAAAAGACAGAAAGCATATCAGTGGTTGCCTGGAGCCAGGAAGCAAGAAATGATGGAACTTATTTTGTGTGATAGAAATGTATTTCTTGATTGGTGTGATGACTATAAAGGTATGTACATTTGTCAAAACTCATTAAACTATAAACCTAAGATGGGTGCATTTTATTTTATATAAAATCATCCTCCATGAAGTTGACTCCAGCATGAAAAAAAATAAGTTGACAATTTGGTTCTTATGAACCCTAAGGGGTTTTTGCAGGTGGGGAGGGGGGGTGTTAGGAAGAAAAAATGAATATAAGTTCTTTCTTCCTCCTCCCTGCCCTGCCCCAAATTAATTTGAACTTCATAGTGTAGTAAGTGGAAAATGAAACTTTGTTCTCACTGATGTGGAAAAGACAGCCCATTAGAAGTGGAAAAGCCTGTGCTAGGGCTTCAGATCTGAATTTTAAATCCTATATTTGATTTATTTATTATACAGGTCTGGGCAAATTACGGATTGTTTTGGAGTTTCTGTCTCCTTTTATATGAAATGGTTCTAACACCCATTTTGCAGGACTGCCAAGATTAAATGAGACAATATGTGGAAAGTACAGAGAGGAAATAGAAAAGACATAATTTGCCCCCTCATCTCCCAGATTTTTAAAGAACCTCACATCCCAGATTTTAAAAACCAAGCTCAAGGGGCTGGGGCTATAGCTCAGTGGCAGAACACTTGCCAAGCATGCAGGAGGCACTGGGTACTGCCGGAGTAAGGCTGGCTGCAGCAAAATAACCAGGGGGGTGACGAACAATTTGTGTAGATTGATACAGCAGGAGTAGGAGCCCTGTATTGCAGCACAGGAGCAGTATTTATACATTCCACACAGCTTATCTAATTAGCATAAACTAGATATAGCAGTCAACCAATCAGGAATCTCCACACTTAATGGCTCGCTTTTGTTACTTCTCAAACCACTCTCTCTGGCATTTTGCCAGGCACCATCCAGACTTGTTTACGAACTCTAACATTCCCCTGGCAAAATGCCAGGTGTTATTTTGACTTGTTTACAGACTCTAACATTGTACAATCCTTAGCACCACATAAAAATAAACAAATAAAATAAAGACATTCTGTCCATCTACAACTACAAAAAATAAAAAGTAAATAAGAAAGCTCAATTTCCAGTACCCCACTGATCCTGTAATGTCATTCACACTTCTCATACTACCCATTCTGGGTTTTATTTGTTTAGAAAGTAGGTGACCATATTTATTTTAAAAAGAACTTTAGGGCTGAAGATGTGGTTCTGTGATAGAGTGCTTGCCTAGCATGTATGTGGCCATAGGTTTGATCCCTGACACCACAAAATTTTTTAAAACTTTTAAAAAAGAAGAGAAGGAAAAAAAAAAGGAAAGAAACAAAAAGAAGAAATTCAGGGATTATATTAATTGTTGCTACATTTGAAAGTCTGTAAAGCCAAGCTCAGTGGCACATGCCTATAGTTCCAGCAACTGATGTTGAGAGCGCCACAGCCGAAGGGGCCACAGCCGAAGGGGCCCCAGCAAACTTCCAGCTGCCAGCAAACTTCCAGCTGCTGGCTGATGATTGGCTCACAGCGGCCCCAGCAACATCTAGCTGATTGGCTCCTCTGCAGTGATGCTCATTGGGCTGTTTCCCTGCCCTTTCAGACCACGGGGCTGCTCATTGGGGGACTTTTTTGGCTCCGCCCACATGACCCAGCCAATCAGCCTCAAGAGCAGGAGGATTTTGGGAGGTGGAGAGAGAGGCTTGTGTTCTGGGAGAGAGAGGCTTGTGGAAAGCCGGTGGTGGCAGTTGGGGCTCTGAGGGTTTTTCCTGAGAGGCTGTTTTGTTTAGCGTGTGTGGTTCTAAAAATAAAGTTAGTTTCTTTTGACAAGTGGCTCCTGATTGTGCCCAGCCAGACTGCGGCAAACTAGGAAGGTTGAGACGAGAGGATCCTAAGTTTAAGGCTCACCTAAGCAACTTTGAGAGACCCAATCTCAAAATGAAAAATAAAAAGGACTGAGGTTGTAGCACAGTGATAGAGGGCTTCTGGGTTCAATCCTAAGTACAGGCAAAAAAAAAAATAAAACAAAAAACAACTCTGAATGTTACAGTCAACAATGTTTATGATATTTGTTAAACTTCCCATTATGTATCTGGTACTTTTTTATGCTCTGGGGCTCCTGTTGGGAAGTATAGTTAGTGATATAGATACTCATTGTATGAATTCACTCTATAAAAATATTCATGTATGTATATTCTTGAATATAGGCACAGACAAATAAACCTATACACAATCTACTATTTTGTAGTAAGAAACTAGTATACTACTCCAGCTCTGCCAAAACCCATGTAATTTTGAATAAGAAAATGAACATTCATTTTCTCATAGATAAAACATGATATTTGAGTTATGGTTACTTACAAGTCCAAAATTTTACATTCTCAAAAAAATGTCTAAAGTCCTTTTTTTTAATTCTTTTTTTTTTCCAGTACCAGGGATTGAACCCAGTGCCTCACACTTATTATGCAAGTCCCCTACCACTAAGCTGTATCCCAGCACAAGTCCCCCCACCTCTGCCCACCCACTTTTTAAGATGTATTTTCCCAACCCCTTTTTATATACTTATTTGTTTGTTTATTGAGACCGGGTGTTGCTAAGTTTCCCTGGCTGGCCTCAAATCCCGGGAATTTGGGAGGCTGAGGTGAGAGGATCACAAATTCCAGGCCAGCCTCAGCAATTCAGCAAGACCCTAAGCAACTTAGCAAGACTTTTCTCAAAATAAAAAAAACAAAAAGATGCGGGAATGTTGTTCAGTGGTAAAGCATCGCCAGGTTCAATCCTGAGGAAGAAGAAGGAGAAGGAGAAGGAGAAGAAGAAGGGGAGGGGGAGGAGGAAAAATGTGATCCTCCTGCTTCAGCCTCCCAAGTAGCTGGGATTACAGGCACTTGCCACCACATTCAGCCTTTTTCTAGTTTTCAGTCATTCACTACATACATTATTTCTTTCACTAATTTTGGTTGTGGATTATTAACCAATTTTGAGTCTGGAGGTGAACAATGGTTTAGAACTGAATGATCTCACACTAAAAAATCGCAAATTCTTTTACTCACTCATTAAGCATTTGCCTAGCACCCCCTATGTGTAAGTAACTGTTTGAGGTTCTATGTGTCAAAACAACTTTGGCCCTAGACATGATGGAATTTATTAGGTGTAAGGAGTGAGAAAGTTTTCTGACTTGGGAGAAAAGAAAAATTAAACTTAATTAGTTAAGTTTGAGGTACCTAAGAGATACCCCAGTGGAACCGCATTAAAATCAATTAGAAAGACATCATCAGGTAAAATTTAGAACCATGAGATTGAATATGGTCAACTGGAGAGAGTGAGTACAGTGAGAAGAAAGGAGATCACAGGTCTCAAATTTCAGGAAAGTTAAGATTTAAAGGTTAGGCATAAGAAGAGGAGCTAGCAAAAAAAAAAAAATAGACTCCGGTAGGATGGGGAGCCGAGAATGAAAACCAGAAGAATATAGTATACCAAGAAGAGGGAACGGCAAACTGAACCAAATGAAATGAAATCAATTATCAGGCATGGTGATGCACACCTGTAATCCCTACTACTCGGGAGGCTGAGGCCAGAGGACAGCACAATCAAGGCCAGCCTGGGCAACTTAGTAAAATAAAAAAGGGCAGGGGATGTAACTCAGTGCTCCCTGGGTTCAATCCCATGTACTACAAAAGAAAGAAGGATCTGTAAGCCACTGATATACTACTTGTAAGTGTAGTTTTTTTTGTTTGTTTGCTTTTTGTCTTTGGTACTGGAGACTGAATCCAGGGGTACTTTACCCCCCAACCTTTTTATTTTTTTTTATTTTGAAACAGGGTCTCGCTAAATTGATGAGACTGGCCTTGAACTTGCAATCCTCCTGCCTCAGCCTCCGGAGTTACTGGCATTAGAGGAGTGCACCGCCACACCTGCTGGATAGCTGGTAGAAGCAGAAGCAAGATCAGGATGGGTAGAGAAGTAACAGAGGCCGGGAAAGTGAAGAGTGTGCACTTAACACTATGGAAAAAAAAAAAAGTTGTAGTAGAAAGGAAATAGGGATCTTACTGTTGTTATAGTTTCCTTATGGCTATGATTATTTTTTAAAATATTTTTGTAGTTGTATTTAGACACAATACCTTTACTTTATTTATTTATTTTTATGTGGTACTGAGGATCGATCCCAGCGCCTGGCACATACTAGGCAAGCACTCTACCACTGAGCCACAAACCCAGCTCCTAGGATTATTTTTAAGGTGGGTGGTATTATGACTGAAAAGAGATTGAAGGTAAAAAAGAGAGGGAGAAAATTGATGGATAGGGCTCTTAGAAGGTGTGGGGTGGTGCCATCCAGAGAAAAATGGAAGGATTGGAGTTTGACTTAAAAGGAAGGAGAGAGTGACCGTGTAGGAAAGTCTGCAGAGAGTGGAAAAAGAACAGGTAGCGTGACACAGGGTTTAGAAGCCTCTGTCTGGATTTGTTCTGTGAATTTTTCAAGGAGCTAATAATGTTTATAAGAGCACTTCAGATATATCAGCATATACCAGGTACCATATCAGCTAGTAATATTCAGTGGGGCTCAGTGAAGAAGGTCCTGGTTGATGGCTTCTATTTTCTTCATGAAATCAGATGAAGATAAAAAAAATAATTGTAAATCTTTCTAAAAACTAAGAGTGATGTAAGTAAACAATGAGATATTTTTTCTATTAAATGGCTAAAGATTTAAAAGCTATGATTGTTAATGATTCTTGGCGGGGAAATAAGCCTCTTCTTCCTGGCTGGTGGAAACCGACCTGCATGCATCCTTGCTGATGGCCATTTGGCAACAGGATTCACAAGGTGCTAAGATGCCAGTAACAGATGCCCTCCGGGAGGGGCGTGTTTGGCAAATAGGGGTGGAAAGTCCACCCCTGAGCGAGCTACTTAGTTACCTTGGACTTCAGTCCTAATTCCCTGATTGGTAAAACTTTCGTCCTGCCTCGGGTTCCTATTAATTCCCAGGTTCACAGCAGTAGTAGAATTGGCCTCAGGCTCCTGTGTTTCATGCAGTTTCTGTCTATATAAATTCAGCTTCTTCATCACGTGTCTCCAAAAGAAATCCCCTCCTAGGGAGAGGGCATCACATCCTTGAAGCACCAGTCTCACCTCTTTTTTCCCTCTCTCACTCTGCCCCCCATTGCCTCTGGGGGTTCAGAATTCTCTATTGTGCCGAGCATTTTGTTTCTTCTAAATTTGGAATTCCAAAGTCCAATAGTAAACCCTTCAAGGCACTCCGGAGAATCTTTATTTCTAAGCCCTACTGTTCTTAAAAGGGTTATCAGTGGCCTGTATTTACCACTGCCTCAGCAATTTCTTTTCCAGAACTTGTCTGCAGAACTAAATACTCCTTTCAGTATCAAAAACACCCAAACAATGTAAACTTGAATACTCTTATCAAAAAAGTTAATAAATTATGTGTGTCACTTGGTGGAACGTCAGACAACTATTAAAATATGATTTTGAGGAACATTTAATGGGAAAAGTTTTTCAATATTTAAAAAAAAAATACACAGGGGATGTGTCTCAGTGGTAGAGGGCTTGCCTAGCACTAAGTTCCATCCACAGCACTGCAAGAAAAGGAACAAGAAAAAATAAAAAACATTCTGAAGCACAAAGAATAAAACAACCCAAAAAAGTAGGCTTTAATCTTCCTTCCTGTCAACATTTTTAAAAAGAATAATACATGTATAAAATTATAAAATTTAAATAGTGCAGAAAGTTACAAAATAGAAAGTAAACAGCCGGGTTTCTCTCCTTCTTCTTCCATACTACTTTCTCCAAGTGAACAATTGCTTATTATACTTCCTAATTTAAAAAAGCATAAATCTGCATAAACTCACATCTATCTTTAATTTTGCACAAAAAGAAGCATGCAATTTACATTGTTTCATACTGTTTTCACTTCTGATCTATTTTAAATATCTTTCATTATTAGCATGCATATGTATGTTTGTATATGCCCATTTTTTTGAATAGATGATATTCCATGTTTCATAGTATTCCATCACGTCAATATACCCTAATTTATGTAAACATTACCCTGTTTTTGGAAATCCTGGTTCCATATTTTCTTCCAAACAATTGCTTCAATTTACACTCCAACCTACAGTTTTTTCACATTCTTACTGCATCAATGCTGAGCATTATTAAAATTCACAATATAAACTTATAGGAAATAAGAGCTCAATATAAAAATATAGATCAGGTAATTCAACAACCAGTTAATGAGAACCTAAATGAATTTAAAAATCATGGGACAGTTCTACACAGTGTAAGAGTTAAATAAATACAATATTTAGTTCTCTGTCTTCAATCTAATTATCTGGAACAGAAAAAGAAGATGTAAAGAACTAACAATAAAAAGAAGAGAGAAAGGATGGCCATACTAAACCAAAATGAAGAGCAGAGTATGGGTAAGAAGTGACCCGTTTAAACTGAGCATAGAAGAGCCTTCATGATGGGGGTGCCAATTTACATGCGATTCCATAATTATAACAGCTACCATTTGTTAATGTTTAGCAGACACTAGGCTGATGTACTTTAGGTGCATATGCTAATTTAACCTCCAGAACAAAATGAGGTAGATACAATTTTCATAGGCATTTTATAGATGAGACACTGAATGTGAGCTTAATTGCTTAACATCATATCCACCTTCTCTGTATGTCTCATTTAATTTTTGTAACAATCCTATGAGGTAAGGGCAGTTATTAACTTTTTACAGGTGATAAAAACAAGACACCAAGGGTTTATATGCTCAAGGTCACATGACAGGTGAGTGGCAGAGCAGGGACCTGGGCAATCTACTCAGAGACCAAGTCAGTCCTTGATTGATTGGTCCTGGAAGGAAATGGAAAGAAGAATGAGCTTTCTTAGAGGAGAGAGCTGGGCGAGCACGGGCAGGGTGGGGATGCATGAGAGGAGCACAGTAATGGAGTCGTTCACGTAAGGCCAGTGGGAGTGAGAGTGGAATAAAGTGAATGGAAATGAGATACGTTGCAGAGTTAGAATAGTGAAGGCTTGATGACTAATTGGATGCTTCAATCAGAGGCCTCTCAGCCTTCACCTCTCTAAACTAAAGCATTTTACTCCTTTTAGTCAGAACTTCCAGCTCGCCCTTTATCCCTTTCTTTTTGATTATTTTAGGGCCCTGTTTCGGGGTGCTTCTGTTAGAAATGTGATCATTCCTGTGCAATGTGAACTTGAGAAAACAAGATGCTAATGAGATTTGTAGTTCAAATAGTACTTCTCCATCCCTCAATAATGCACCAATCAAAGAAGACTGAGATAGTGGTTGTTGAGCAGGTTGTAAGAGAAAAGGCATTCTACCCTCCAATCATTTCTAACATGAATCAATAGAAGTCCAGTTGATGGTTTTCAGTTATTCTATCACTACTTCTGTAGCATTCAACACATCTGATTATTCCCTCCTTGCAATTCCCTGTGTTATTAACCTCTTTAATGTCACCCTTGCTCATTTTCCTCCTCCCTCTCTGATATGCCTTTCCATTCACCTCAAAGGTGAGGACCATGTACCCCAGGGTTCGCTCACCATCTCCAATTTTCCCTATGTTTGCTTCCAATACAATCCCAAATACCTATGTATTTAGAGTTGCTTAGCTGTCAGTCTTCAGAAAGAGGAGAACCTGGCCTTATGGACTTACCTCACAGTTTTCATTTAGGAGAACATAATTAAACGTATAAGGTTCTTACATAGCTTGGGCTGTAGCCCACTTCTGAGGTCACATGGGTCAGCTTTACAAACCTCCTCTTCTCTGCAGATCTGATGTTTGGTGCTGCCCCTTCAGCTCTGTGACTATTTTCCTGCCTCAGCCTTTTACTACACTGCTTCCCGCTGCTATGTATAAAAACTTCACTTGGCTCAATCTAGCCATCAACAGTTTACATCAGCGGTTCCAAAATTTGTTATGCATTTGGTTGCAGTGGGGTTCTTTAAAAAATACTAACACCATCCAGGCATGGTGACACATACTTGTAATCCCAGCAGAAGGGTGAAGCAAGAGGATTGCAAGTTCAAGGCTGACCTGGGCAATTTAGCCAGACCCGTCTCAAATTAAAATTAAAGTGCCAGGGATATAGCTCAGTGGTAGAGGGCCCCTGGGTTCAATCCCCAGTATAAAAAAAAAAGGAAATAAACAAAAATAACAACAACAACAAACACCTCACATTTGACCTTCACTCCAGAAATGCTGATTTAATTGATATGGGATGACACTGCGACATTGGACTTTGTAGAAGCTGGCTCTAATGTGATTCTAATGTGTGGCAAATTGGGGGAACTGTTGTTCTATATGATGGTTACTCATCAAAATCCTCTCTCTCTCTCTCTTAAATGCAGATTTCTAGGCTCTTCCTTAAACCTTAGCCAGTGGCTCCCAGGAGACTTGCCTTTTTATAAGTCTCCAGGTAAACAGAATATTGATACTCAGCTCAGAGTGGATCTTTCTAACTGGGTCACCACTGCCTGCCTTCCAGTTCTTTGAATGGCACTAATGTAACTTCCCCTGTCCCATTTGGAAGAGAGTCTACAGCTTCTCTCCAGACCCATGCTCTGAGCTCCAGACTTGAGCATAAGATCCCATAAGGCATATTTGATTCTTATCTTCTTATCTTACCTCAAATGCCACATGGCTAAAATGGAACTCCTCAGTTTGTGTTTTTATTCTGCTGTCTTATGCAGGTAAACACCACCCATATCCACACTTGTGTATAAGCCTTAAACTCAGCCACATTAGCACCTTCCTTTCAACACAGATCCAGAGTACCATGTCTGCTGCAATCCTTTTCATCCTGCTGATTTTCTCTGCTTTTCAGATTATAGACTTAGCTAAATACATATTCTTTTTTTTTTGGTACCAGAGGCGCTTGACCACTGAGCCACATACACCCCCAGCCCTTTAAATTTTTCTTTCTTTTGAGACAGGCTCTCGCTTAGTTGCTTAGGGCCTCGCTAGTTTGATGAGCCTGGCTTTAAATTTACGATCCTCCTGCCTCACACCCCACATGTCACTAGCCACTACGATTACATGTGTGTGTCACTGTGCCTTGCTCAAATACATACTTCTAGTAACCTAACTGATCTTCCTTTGTCAAACTCCCTTTTCTTCATTTCTTCCCTCTGACCCCCAACGCTGGTTTGACTGAACCCAAAGCCTTGGGCATGCTAGTTAAACATGATGCTACTGACCTACATCCCCAGCCTTTTTTATTTTTTATTTTGGGAAAAGTCTTACTATTTTGCCCAGGTTAACCTGGAATCCTCTTGCCTCACCCTCCTGCATAGTTGGGATTACAGGCAAGTACCTTCAGGACTGGCCTGGCCATTTTCTTCAGGGTTTTGTTTGTTTGTTTGTTTGATTGTTTTTTTTTTGTTTTTTTTTTTTGGTTTTGGTTTAACTGCTACTTGAGTGAACTTTCTAAAATGCAAATCTGATCTCAACATTTCTCTTCTGTAAATCCTTAAATGGTTCCACCTTGCCTTTAGGATAAAATTCAACCTTCTTAGCACACAATGCCCTTCTGAAATTTGCCTCCAATCTCCTTCGATGGACAGCTTCCTTTCCCTGTGAGTCACTCTAAACCTTGTGAATCGAATTCCCCAAAGAAAGAACTCTATATCTAAGATTTTACAAGCCTTATGATTCTGTTGATCACACAAGTTTGGGAAACACATCCCTCAGGCGTGCCCATTTCTCTTGTCACTTTAGAAAAACAATTTAGCAGTGGCTTTCTGAATACCTGAACATACCACTTTGCTTTTCTGGGTAGACTGCAGGTACCCTTCTACCAGGCCACTTCTACTCAGCCTTCTATGTGGCCTCCTAGGGCCACACTTCCTGATTCCTTACCTCTCTTCCCCTGTTCACCCTTGTCAACTCCTCTTTGGCAGTCATAGAGCCGCTTTCCTCTTCAACTCCAGATCCCAGTAGAATGGTTAGTACAATGAATGCTGGTTGGACATATCAGGAAAACAAAGATATAGGAGTCCAAATAGGTTGTCCAATGCATAAGCAAAATTAGCAATGTAGACAACTATAGGGATTGGAATTCAAGACTAGAGGCTCAGTACCCATCATTTAAAGCACAAGTAGATACACACCGAACAGGTTTTTAAATCACAAATAATAGATGCTGGATTGCATTGAAAGGTTGTTGGGTAGCCCACAGGATTACTAGGAAGACTAAAATGCCAGGCTTTGAATACAGGCAGGAGCAAGGAAAGGCTAAGCAGCAGAATGAACCGTGGCTGAAGAACAGAGGCTGCCACTCACACAGACTCAAGCCTCAGATAGATTCTCATGACTGGGCAAGACTAGGTCTGGATGTCTGTGAATGTGAAATGTCCTTTCTAGTCTTGTCAGCATCCATGGAAGATTCATATTTTGATGAATTCCCCCAATAAAGAGAGACGTTTGGATGTTAAAGAGTCAATTTTAAAAATATTTGTTTCTAATTTTACTTAGGATTATGCATAGAATTATTAAAATGGTAAAATTAATTAAAATCTTGGTACCCAAACAGAAAGTTCAAATTAATAACTAATTTCTAGTAAAGGTCACAAAGTATAATTGTGAACAAACCCTAGGATTCTATTAAATTAATTTCAGAGTAGGAAAACAATATTCGCTATTTATGACATTAGGCTCAAGGAAAGAAGGTGGCACAGAAATCTTTAGGCAGCAAAATCTACAGCCTGGATTCCTCCCAGGACACTTGGAGAATGAACAGAAGTCCAGAGGGGAAAATTAGGTTCCAAATATTCGAGATAGAGAGGATAAGGGTGGGGATCAAGGTTGGAATTGCAGAGTCAAGCATTTGTAGTCCGGGAGATAGAATTGAAGCAAAGCAGTGTGAAAATACGCAGAGGCTTTGGGTGACTGCTTCATTTATGGAGAAGAATTCAAGTTAAGGAGTTTTATTTTTTTGTTGTTTTCATTTAAAGGTAAATCCTTTCTGAAAAAGAGTAGAATTTTCAAGCAATATTTAAAAAATGCAAAATAGAAAAAAAATTAAATCCAATTTAATTCTACCACTAAGAAACAGGCAGTAGCACAGGGAACACCCTCCTAGTCTTTCTACACAAGTACACAGATCAAGCACCCAGCCTCCCAGTTGCTCACCCCAGCTGGCACCACTCTGAGAGAAGGCCAATGAGTCAATTGGAGGAGGCATGGACACAACATAATAGACTTGTGTTAAATGGACCCCTTTTAAAAAGTCATTTTGATTTTATTGAGTAGAAGAAAAATTAAAGATATGGTTGGAATTCAAGTATGTTTCTTCACCACAAAATACATGATTTCCTTCTTTAAAAAACCTCTAATTCAGTTTATAAAAGAGTTTATTTAAAATACTAAGAGACTTCTGGACAAAGCAGTGCATGCCTATAATCCCACTTAGTGGGGAGGCCAAAACAAGAGGATGGAAAGTTGGAGGCCAGCTTCAGTAACCTAGTGAGACTCTGTCTCAAAATTAAAAAAATAAATAAAATAAAAAGAGCTGAAGATGTATGTAGCTCAGTGGTAGAGCACCCCTGGATCAAATTTATGTTTTTGATTTCAACTAAATGACTTAATTTTAGTATCAATCAACTCTCTGTTGTGAGCACTCTTAGGATTCTTGTCACCTATCTCTCTCAGTTTTTTCATGGTGTGTGTCTTAATTTTTATTTTATCAAGGCTTGTAGTTATTTGCACTGGGTGTTTTCTAGTATTCTGTAGAAATAAATTCATTGCTCATATGTGTTCTGCTACCACTTAGCCATTCTTCAATTTTTTAATCTTATTTATTTTTTTGGTGTTAAGGATTGAGCCCAGGGCATTCATTCATATACTAGACAAGTGCTCTGCCACCTGGGTTACATTCACAATCAATTATTATAAATTTGTTTTGAGACAGTGTCTCACTAAGTTGCCGAGGATAGCCTTGAATTTGTGATCCTCCTTCCTTGGTATCCTAGGAAGCTGGGATATAGGCATGCACTGCCATCCCAAACATAAAAATAAATTAGACCTGGGTGCAGTGGCACATGCCTGTAATCCCAGTGACTCCAGAGGCTGAGGTAGAAGAATTGCAAGTTCAAAGCCAGCCTCAGCAATTTAGTGAGGTCCTTAAGCAACTTAGTGAGACTGTCTCAAAAAACTAAAAAGGGTTGGGGATGTGGCTCAATGGTTAATAACCCTTGGTTCAATCCTGTTATCAAGAAAAAAAGAAAGAAAATGAAAAAAGAAATTTGATGACAAAATGCAGTTGATTACAAATGAAAATTTTTTTATTTATATATGACAGCAGAATGCATTACAATTCTTATTACATACATAGAGCACAATTTTTCATATCTCTGGTTGTATACATAGTATATTCACACCAATTTGTGTCTTCATACCTGTACTTTGGATAATAATGATCATTACATTCCACCATCATTAATAACCCCATGCCCCCCTCCCTTCCCCTATGAATGAAAATTAAACATTGAAAAGTCAAGTGTGGTGGCCCACACTGGAGTTCCAGTTACTCAGGAGGCTTGGGCAGTAGGAACACACTTTTGAGACCAGCCTAGGCAACTTAGCAAGACCCTGTCTCAAAAAAAAAAAAAAAAGTCTGGGTATACAGCTCAGTGGTAGGGTACTTGCCTAGCACGTTCCAGGTCCTGGGTTCAATCTTCACTACTGAAAAACTATTTTCTTTTTATCTGCAAGAAGAACTCCATATGTTACACTCTCTGAGATCTTTCTTATTTACGTTCATTTTTTTTCAGGCCTGGTCCTAATTTTTTGTTTGTTTTGTTTTGTTTTTGGTACTGGGGATTGAATTCAGGGGTTTTACCACTGAGCTCCATCCATGGCCCTTTTTATTTTTTACTTTGAGACAGGGTTTTGCTAAGTGGCTTAGGGCCTTGTTGAGCTGCTGAGGCTGTCCTTGAACTTGTGAGCCTCCTGTCTCAACCTCTGGAGTTTCTGGGATTACAGGGGTGACTATCATGCCCAGCTATGGTCTTAATGTTTTAACATCAGACTTCTTTTTATATTTTACTATTATTGTCTCTGTCATTGAACAGGGCTGTGGAGAAAAGTCTGGTGTCAACATTTTTTCCTTTGTAGATGACTTGTTTTTCTGCCTAGTATCAGACTAAGTCATTGTTATAGTTTTAAATTCAGGAAGTGAACCAGATGTGTCCTGGGATTGAGCATATTATCTAGTTATTTTATCACTATTTGAGATTTGATTATTGCTCTTACGATTTTAGCAGTCCTGAGGAAGTCTTTCTAGAAGCTTTGAAAAGCTAGGGAGTATGAGTGCTAGGTGATCTCTCTAAATTCTTATTTTGCCTGTGAGGTCTGTTGCCTTTGGGTTTTATCCTTGCTTTATTCAAGCAAGTTCTGTAGCTCTTTGGGGGTAGCTTGAAGTGATTCTATGCACTCAGTATTTTCTGGAAAGATGGTAATGTAAATAAGTAATTGGAGATGACAGTAGTGTTGCTATGGAGGAGGGTATTTTTGGTGGAGGTTTGTGGTGAATTCTTCATACAGCAAATGGGATAGACCAGATATACTATTAGCAAAATGCATTTTCCAAGATTTCTTTTTGCCTTGTTATGTAGATGTATAGCTGGATGATAGGGCCTAAGCTGAATTTTCTTTCTAGAGTGGGTAGATGAAGTAGCTGGGTATCTATGGAAGCAAAATACTTCTATGGTGAATAAAAAGAAATGTGAGGACCCAGTACGTCCCACAGAGAGATGGTGCGTGTCATTTTGGTGAGTGCATTTACTACCAAGATGATAGTGTTGCTTAGGTAGGTAAAGGGGACAGCCAGTGGTAAAATCCATGGTGAGGTTATCTCAGAGGTCCTTAAGGCTCCTTGTCTTGAGTAACTATTCCAGACTTCCAGATCTATTTTGCCTATGTACATGTGACATGATACTTTACATTTTGGTTGTTAACATGAAAAGGTAGAGTCACCAGATATTCCAGAGGACCTCAGTGACACATGGTAGAAGCATAGTACTTGGGGCGTGTACCTCATGCCAGGATATGTATCTGATAGATTTGGTTGAGGAGTCTCCCTCACATCCCAGAATCACACTGCTGGGAACACTATAAGGTGGCCTTAGATACTGATCAACTGCTACACAGAGAGGTATTGGCCAGCTTCCCAACTTTCCCACTTCTGAGACTGAAGTCACAAAGTTTTTGCATTAGAATATCTTTCATTATGGGCTGATAATTTGCCTCACAGAACAGTGTGTCAGTGTGATTGTTTGAGTTTCTGTCTCGTTAGTGACTGGAGAGAAAAAGAGAACTCATTCTCCTCTGATGCTAGCAGAGTTCTCAAATTTGCTTTCGGTATTCATAGCCTTTGAGTGGGGACCTACCCCAGTGTGCTGAGCCCCTTTAATTTAGTGTACTGCCAAGAAGACTTTAATTGTCAGTAGTTCTTTCTCCCTGACTGGGGAGTTAGCCTTGGTTGGAATGAGCTGCCCAGTGAAGAGCAACAGGTCAGTTGTGTTGAAATCCTCTTTGGGTTTAGAAGATATTCACTAAGATATTAGAAAGTTAATTTAGATCAGAGATGTCAAGCTATAAGCCTATGGTCTGAAATCAGCCCATAGGCATGTTTTCTTTGCCCGATAGAGTGTTTGCCTCCATACAAAGACTGCATAGTCAAAAGTATTTTTCTATTGGTTGCCTATTTTCAAAAGGTAGGATAATGTTCCGTAAGCATCCAGATTGACATTTTCCCTCTAAAATGAAAGACATGATGATCACTACATGTGCACATTTCTAGAGACATCACCAGATCCCTGAGCTGCTGAGGGAAGCCAGGGAGCAGGTGCCCTCTCAACACATGCATCTGCTCCTCAACTCACCAGGGTCCCCACCAGTTCTAATAATCCTCCAGATGCGGAGGCCAGCTGTCAGTTTCCATTTATTATCACCCCTGAACTTTAGGTTTTTCATATTATGGAGTCCAGAGGATTATGGCATGTCTCCTACACTCTGCCTCTGCCACAAGCAGAAATATACAAAACACACTGAGAGCATAGGGGGTCTTTTTAGTGGCTTTACTCCTTGATATTACCTGCTGGGGATCTCTGAGCATCTCAGTTTATGACTGTTGATTTCCACAAAAGAAGGGCAAGGTGAGTCAGATGGGCCAAGATGGGGATGCAGGTAATCACATCTGTTAGTTTATGGACGAAGGTGGCCCCTTCCGAGTGACAAGTGTATACAGTTGTGTGGATTTATTGCCTGGGAGTGGAGCTGGACTTTTGGGGGAAACAAGTCAATGACCGTCAGGGACTATTGAATGTTCTTAATTGTTTGCAGTCACATATAATCTTTTGATTTTCCTCTCTGAGTTTTATTATCAAATCAGGTTGCGATTTATGGCAAATCTGCTAACTCTCCATGCCTGAACTGTGCTAATTACTTCGTGAGTGAGCCCAACCAATAAGTCCAGGCTAAACATCCTTGTGAGCCAGGGTTCAAAAATCCCCTACTGTCACCACCAGCCACTTTGTGACTATGCAGCCAGGTTAAATACTATTCTTGTATACGTGGTCGCCCCACTTTCCTTGTCCTAGACTTTCAGTTTTTTATGCTCTTCAAAATCATTTTTAAATTAATTTTGGAATGATGAATACATGCCCATTGTTCAAATTTAAAAAGTTAAAAGGGCATAGAGTGAAATGTCTTCTTCCCACTCCTGACCCCAATTATCAGGGCTTTTCACTGATGATAAACAATGTAATCAGTTTCTAGTCTATGACTCCAGAAATATTTTATGCCAGTGGTCCTCTGGTTGTGATTTGTGGGGGTCCATGAGATCCAAAGTATTTTCATAGTGATAAGAAGACACCATTTGCCATTTTCACTGTTGGTAGTTGCACTGGTGATACAGAAGCAATAGATAAACAGAGTGCCTTGACGTGGATCCAACAGCAGCAGGAAACTGTACTGGGGTCATTTTATTTTTCATTCTCACACACTCAGAGATGAAAACACTCAAATTTCACTTAAGAATATCCTTAATGACACAGAAAAAGCTAACAATTCTATTGTCTTGATTCTTGAGTATCGGTCTTTTGAATATTCGGTCTGATGCAACAGGAAGCGCACAGGAAAAAACACAGTGAAGACCCTGCTGCATGCCACAATGCCGTGGTCCTCTCCAGGGACCTCTCCAGGGTCCTCTCCTTTCTCGTAGGCCTGCTTGAGTTGAACCCTCAACTAGCCCAATATCTTATGGTACATCGTTTATTTATATTTTTTTTCCACATTTTTTATTG
The DNA here is from genome assembly GCF_021218885.2 of Marmota monax. Taxonomy (NCBI): domain Eukaryota; kingdom Metazoa; phylum Chordata; class Mammalia; order Rodentia; family Sciuridae; genus Marmota; species Marmota monax. Next base: position 2,383,002 of record NW_026691988.1, read on the forward strand.
GCGCATTATAGTTATTTGTAATAAGGGGATCTGTTATGACATATTCACACCTGCACACAATATAACAATATAATTTGGCCAGTATCACTTCCCAGAAGCTACCCCCTCCCTCCATACCTCCAGTCTGTAGGTCTCTTTCCTATACTGAACTCCCTTTGATTTTCATGAGATCCGCCCCCAATCACTCTTTTCCTTTTTCCTCTCTAGCTTCTGCATATGAGAGAAAACATATGTCCCTCAACCTTCTGAGTTTGTCATATTCTGCTTAACACGATGGTCTCTCATTCTATCATGGAACATAATTTCTATCTGAAAGAATGACAGATAACGTAAGGTTAGTCAGATAAGTGTTTGGCAGAGACTCTTGCTCTTTTTTTTTTTTTTTCTTTTTTTCCAGTACTGGGGATTGAACTCAGCATTGCTCTACCACTGAGCTACACCCTTCTTATTTTTATTTTAAGACAAGATCTCACTAAGTTGACCAGGCTGGTCTTGAACTGGTGATCCTCTGCTTCACCTCCTGTATCAACTAAGATTATAAGCATACACCACCATTCCTGCCTGGCAAACATTTTTTGAAAATGAGCCAAATAATCCTGTTAGTTTAAAAAAATAAATATGACCAGGGCAGTGGCGCATGTGTTTAATTCCAGTAACTCAGGAGGCTGGGGCAGGAGGATTGCAAGTTCAAGGCCAGACTCAGCAATTTATGGAGACCCTATTTAAAATTAGAAATTAAATTTGAGTATCTTAAATTGCTTTTTTCCCCAAGTATATGTTATTCAATAAAACCCCCAAACTCATTTTGTGAAACACATTTTCTACTATTTTCTAAGTAAACATTTTATAGACAATTGAAAAAAAAATAGAAATTAAAAAAGGGTTTGGGGTGAAGCTCAGTGATAGAGCATTCCTAGATTCAATAACCAGTGTGGCAAAAAAAATTAATAGATAAATATAAAAATAAATTAAAAATAATAATGTGACTTGAAAATGATAAAATTTGAGCTTTTAGGTAAAAATTAGAATTTTGAAAAACTTTTGTTTTGATTGGTTTGGTTTGGGATTAAAGCCATGAGTCCTCTACCACTGAGTTATGTCCCCAGCCCTTTTTGTTAATTTATTTATTAATTTAGGCAAGGGGGACTGATCCAAGGGGGGGTTTACCACTGACCTACATTTCTGCCCACTTAATATTTTATTTTGAGGCAGGGTCTTGCTAAATTGCTGAAGCTGACTTCCAACTTGCTATTCTCCTGCTTCAGATTCTTAGGTCACTGGAATTACACATTCAGCTATTTTAATTGTTCTAATCTTGACACAATGTATTGCTAAACTTCTGAGACTGGCCTTGAACTTACGATATTCCTGCCTCAGCCTCTACGTTCACTGGGATTACAAATGTGTGCCACCACCAACTAGAATTTCAGAAAACGTTTTTTGTATCTACTGCTGTGAATTCGATTGCTTTCCAATGTGTAAAAACTTTTCTGATAAATTAGGTGGTGATATAACAAATGCAATGTTAATATATTCTAGAATGACATGTTTTAACATTTAGAAGATCTGGATAACTCTATAGATCAGTATTTTCCTAATGACCAATGCATGATCTTAAAAAATTATACTTAGAAAAAAGAGCCATTGGAAGTGGAAGGTAGACCAGTGGTTTTTAATGTAACAGTATGAATAACTCTTTGACAGAATTTCAAAAAGTACATAACAATTAACTTTTAATAGACTACTAGTTGTCAAGTTTTGGTATAATATAAACAAAATATTCTTGGTTCTCTGAAAAAAATTTAAAATCTATCTCTTTTTTCAAACCTAATACCTGTGTGAGACTTTCTTCATATACTAACCCAAAACAATATAGCACAATAGATCAAATACAGAAGCAGGTTGAAAATACATATGTGTTCTATTAAAGGGGACATTCAAGAGATTTTTAAAAACATGATATACTACTTTAATTTTTTTTGTTTTTGAAAACATAGTTATTTTTCATAAAAATATTATGTTAAATTGTAATGGGTTTATTACTGTAATTTGTAATAAATATTAAAATTTTTCTCATTTTTAGTTTCTTACTTGGTAAATATTAATAGATAGAACCCACATAATAAAAAGTGTCTGGGCTGGGCATAATAGCACATGCCTGTAATCCCAGTGACTCGGGAAGCTAAGCCAGGAGGATCAAGTTCAAAGCCAGCCTCAGCAACTTAGCGAAACCCTAAGCAATTTAACAAGACCCTCTCTCAAAATAATGCTTTAAAAAAAAATAGAGCTGGGGTTGTCGCTCAATTGTTAAGTGCCACTGGGTTCCAACCCTGGTACCAAAAAAGGTCAAATAAAATTAAAATTGCTTGGATTCCTCAATACTTCTTGTTGTAAGGTGGCCCAAGATCAAAAAAGTTGGAATTTAAAAACTGTTCATTTAGTCATCTGTTAATCTCCAAATGTTTATAGCTGTCTCTCTGTGCTTCAGGTATTCTCCTTTTCTTATACAAAACACGCTGCACGGGCTGGGGCTGTGGTGCAGAGGTAGAGCACTTGCCTACTATGTGTAAGGCACTGGGTTCGATCCTTAGCACCACATAAAAGTAAACAAGATAAAGGCCTTCTGCCCATCTATAACTACAAAAGAAAATTATAAAAAAAAAAAAAATCACACACTGTACTTGCCACGTTGTTCCATTTCAGAACATTTAGAACTCTCTTATTCTTCTGGCTACATATTATCTCCTTGTAAAAATTTACTGTAATTTTTCAACCAACACCTTATTGATGAATGTGTAAAGCAATTTTTTTTTCATATAGACAATGCTACAGTGAATAATACTGTACCTATATAATGTTACAACTGGATGTAGTAAGGTCCATAGGACAGAAATATAAATGTTGGTCAAGGATGAAGTGTGTTAGTAATTTTCATATATGCTGAAAATGTATAAACTCATGCGCTTTTTAAAAAAAAAGAGTAAGAAATATATCTCAACATTACAAATATAAGTTATGTCAATGTTATAGTTGTGGTGAGATAAATGTAATGGAATTGAGTGGTAAGTATGTATACTTAAGTGCAATTTACATGATTGGAGGCAAAACTTGAAATTTAAAAAAGTAAAATTAAATTGTGAAGTCTATTGTAATATATAAGATGTAATGTTCAGTACCCTGTATGATTAACTTAATTTAGAAGTCATACATTTTTGGCATTTGTGTGGCATATGGTTGAAACAATTTGGCAACTTTGGTTGGAGGCCTTTAAGCAGCTGGCATTGACTGCATCAATGAACACGAGGTCCCAGCATATTAAAATTCCAATTTCATGGTGGCCAGTGGAGGGGGAGGATGCTTGTCATTACAGAAGTAAGATTTCAGAGTTGGTGGAGGTAGATTCCAGGCAAAATCTGTTGTGGACAAGCAAGACAAGTCCTTGACTTTTTGCTTGGATTTTGTAGGGAAGCACTTGCAGTTCGTAAATATGGGCTCATAGTAACAAAATGAAGCATCTTATTCCTCTTTTATTTTGGGGGGTACTGAGACTTGAACCCAGGAGTGCTCTATCAAGGAGATGCATCCCCAGCCCTTTTTATTTTAAGACTAGATCTTGCAAAGTTTCTGAGGCTGGTCTTAAATTTGGGTTCCTTCTTTTTTGTTGTTGTTGTTCTTTAGTACTGGGGAAGAAACCCAGGGGCACTTAACTACTGAGCCACATTCCCAGTCCCTTTTAGTATTTCTTTTGAGGCAGAGTTTTACTAAATTGCTTAGAGCCTTGCAAAGTTGCTGAGACTAGCCTTGAATTTGTAATCCTCCTGCCTCAGGCTCCAGAGCTGCTGGAATTACAGACGTGCACCACCATGCCTGGAATTTGGGTTCCTTGGCTGTCTCGGTCTCCAGAATGGCTGGGATTACAGGCATGTACCACTGAGCCCTGTTGGGAATAGATTTTTTTTTTTTTTTCAAAAAAGATCTTAACCTTTTAAAATATTTTTTTTAAATGATTGCAATGTTTAAATGTGTTCCCTAAAAGTTCTTGAATTGGAAACTTGATCCCTAATTCATATGTTGATGGTACCTGGAGATGGGGGTCTCTGGGAGATGTTAGATTTAGATAGAGGACTAGAGATAAGGCCCCTATGAGGGTTTACAAAGAAGAATTTGAGCTAGAATGCTTGTTCTGACTCACTATGACAATACAGCTAGAAGGCCTTCACCAGCTGTGAACACCTTCATATTGCTTCATATTGGCTTCTCTGTTTCCAAAACCATAAGCTACATAAACCTCTATTCTTTATAAATTACCCAACCTGTGGTACTCAGTTATGGCAAATAGAAAATTCCAGACAACAGTTATAATCCTCAGTAACACCCTTCCCTACCTCAGATAACCATCACAATTTGGGGGAGTGCTTAATTATTTTTGCTCATTAAAAGGTGTTCCACATCTACCATTCTGTCTTCACGTGTCAACTTAAATAGCTTCCCCACTAGGAAATCTCATATGGTTCCCTAAAATGCAACAAAATTCTTTTCCTTCACATCCCTATAGGACTTTGAAATTTCTCTACTGTAGCATATATTATGATATATTTTAATTGCTTGCTTATTGGCAACATCCCTGCAGTATTTTACATCTAAAGAAAGTGAAGCTGTGACTTATTTTATGCTTTATTCCCAGAACTGAATCTAGCACCTGACATAAAGTAAATACTCCATTATTATTGGTTAAATTAATGAATAAATGGGACAATTTTGGCTAGAATATGGGGTCTGAGTGTCTAATCTTTTTTTCTTTTTTGGTACCAGGGATTGAACCAGGAGCACTTTACCATTGAGTTTCATCCCCAGTCCTTTTAATTTTATTTATTTATTTATTTATTTTGGTACTAAGAATTGAACCCAGGGGTGCTTAACAACTGAGCCACATCTTCAGCCCCCCCCCCCTTTTAATTTATATATGACAGTGGAATACATTACAATTCTCATTACACATATAGAGCAGAATTTTTCATATCTCTGGTTGTATACAAAGTATATTCACACCAATTCATGTCTTTATACAAGTACTTTGGATAATAATGATCATTACATTCCACCATCATTTATAACCACATGCCCTCTCCCTTCCCCTCCAACCCCTCTGCCCTATCCTGAGTTCCTCTATTCCTCCCTTGGTCCCGCTCCCTAACCCACTATGAATCAGCCTCCTTATATCAAAGAAAACATTCGGCATTTGTTTTTTGGGGGGGTTGGCCAATTTCACTTATTTACCTGCAAATGCCATGATTTTATTCTCTTTTATTGCTGAGTAATAGTCAATTGTGTATATATGCCACATTTTTTTTTTTTTATCCATTCATCTATTGAAGGGCATCTAGGTTGACAAATGGGCCAAGGACCTGAAGAAACACTTCTCAGAAGATGATGTACAATCAATCAACAAATATATGAAAAGATGTTCATCATCACTACCAATTAGAGAAATGCAAATCAAAACCAATCTAAGATTTCATTTCACTCCAGTCAGAATGGCAGCTATTATGCATACAAACAACAATAAGTGTTGGCGAGGGTGTGGGGAAAAAGGCACACTCATACACTGCTGGTGGGACTGCAAATTGGTGTAGCCAATATGGAAAGCAGTATGGAGATTCCTTGGAAAATTGGGAAAGGAGCCATCATTTGACCCAGTTATCTCCCAGTCCTTTTTATACTTTATTTGGAGTCTGGATCTTGCTAAGTTGCTTATGGCCTCACTAAGTAGCTAAGGCGGGCTTTGAATTTATCATCCTCCTGCTTCAGCCTCCAGAGCTGAGATTACCAGTGTTTGCCACTGTGCCACCGTCCCTCCACCCCCTCCCTTTTTTTTTTTTTTTAGTAGTCACCATTTATTAAGACTGTATTCTATGCACAATGTGAAGTGCTTGGCAAATGTGGTCATTAATCTCAGCTTTTAAAAATTCTGCAAGAAAGGTATTATTAAAATAATAAAAATTAAAATATTTAAGCAATTTATCCAAAGTCATACAGTGAATCAGAGAGCTAAAAATTCTACCTTGGTCTGACTGCAGATTCTGTGTTTTTTTTTTTTAATTTTTAAATATTTTTTATTTATATATGACAGCCGAATGCATTACAATTCTATTACAATTCTTATTTTGAAATAGGATCTCACTAAATTGCTTAGGACTTGGCTAATTTGCTGAGGCTGGCCTTGAACTTGTGATCCTCCTGCCTTATCCTATGAGTCACTGGGATTGCAGGCCTGTGTCACTGCCCCAAGCTCTGAAAATTTTAATTTAAAAATCTTGAGTGGGACACAGTGGTCCACACCTATAATCCCAGCCTCTTGAGAGGCTGAGGCAGGAAGATTGCAAATTCAAGGCCATTCTGGGCAATTTAGTGAGACCTTGACTTAAAAAAAGTGGGGGAAGGGGGGCTGAGGGTGTAACTCAATGAGAAAGCATCCCTGGGTTCAATCCTTACTACCAAAAAATTAAAAACAGATTAAATAAAAACTAAAAATCTCAATTATTCTAGCAACTACTTTAAGCAGTACTATCCTCACATTATCTGTTTTACTGTTTTTTTATAAAATTTCTAGCAATACAAATACACATAGTATTTCCAGTGTAGATATACTATGGTTCAATATAGTGTAGAATGCTATTTTCTCTTCTGTTTTTCTCTCCCTTCTCCAATGACTTTGTGCTATTTGCCTTACAGGCCATCAATAGCACCTTGGACCTGAGAGTAAGAATGAATTCTCCAAGAAGCAAAGGTTGGATCACGTGAGAAAATTAGCAGTCAATAAAGCCATATCATACACACGATGTAGCCCAGACAAATTGTACTTTAATGGTACTGTTTTTTTTTTCCTTTTTCTTTTTCTTGATTCCTTTTTGTGTATGTGTGTGGTGCTGAGGATTGAGCCCAGGGGTACCCCACCACAGAGCTACATCCCCAGCCCTTTTAATTCTTTATTTTAAGATAGGATTCTTGCTTAATTCCTGAGGCTGGTCTCAAACTTACAATCCTCCTGCCTCAGCCTCCTGAGTTGCTAGGATTATAGGCACGTGCCACTGTGCTCTGCTTAATGGTACTGTTAAGGTACTATTTTCTATAGTTTGACTAATTTTTTTTTCTTGGTTTATAAACATTCTCAAGATAACTAAGAAAATAGACTTTCAGGATGTGGGAAAATTTATCATATTCTTTTAATTATCAAAAAAACTTTTTAAGGCCAGGTGTGATGATGCATACTTATAATCCCAGCTACTCAGGAGGCTAGGGCAGGAAGATGGCAAGTTTGAGGCCAGTCTGGGCATTTAGCAAGTCCCTATACCAGAATAAAACTCAGAGGTCAAGCACTAGCCTAGTACAATGAGGCCCTGCATTCAATACTGCAGTAACAACCGTAGCCACTTACCGTAAGTCAATTTATAAGGAGCAAGGATAAAGAGAGCAGGAATTCACTGAAGAACAGAACTCCTAGAAGGCAGGTTGCCTATGTTCCCTGCTGATCCTCATTGTTCTTCAAGACAAGACCCTCGCTGTCACCATCTGGAAGACTTCTCTCACCCTCTCATTTAGCAAGACCTCATGACTCTGTTTTCTCCGCACCCTTCACTCTTTTCCCATATGTGATTATACCTGTGTGGTGTGTCTTCTGATAGAAAAATGGGGTTCTTGGCGTCAGCCCTGGGTTTTCTCCTACCACCTGGGACAGTGACTCCTGTACATGATGTTTTCTAGAGGTTTGTTGAATGCCTGTGTCTCTCTTACAGTGCCTTGCTCCTGCTTTCCATATGAAAATGTAATAGAGGGAACAAGGGTACTCAGTGGGAAGGAGAAAGCTAGACAAAACTCTTTAAAATACAGAAAAGTGACAGGTACAGTGGCACACACCTTTCCAGTGTAGCCACTTGAGAGGCTGAGGCAGGAGGATCCCAAGTTTGAGCCTAACCTTATCACTTTGTGAAACCCTGTATTATAATAAAAAGGGCTGAGGATGTAGCCCAGTGATAAGTGTGCCTGGGTTCAATTTCCAGTAACCCCCGCCTCCCAAAAAAGAAAAAAAAATCCCAGAAACCTGCCAGTTGTGGTGGTGCCTATAATCCTAGTGACTTGGGAGGCTGGGGTAGGAGGCTGGCAAGTTGGAGGCCAGTTTTTTAGCAACTTAGCAAGACCCTCAGTGACTTAGTGAGACCCTGTCTCAAAGTAAAAAATGAAAAAAAATGGGGATGTGGTTCAGTAGCAAAGCACCCCTGGGTTCAATCCCCCAATACTGAAAGAAAAAAGAAAAAAACAGAAAAATTTCAGCAAGGATAAGAAGACTTACAAGATGATATAGATCATTCCAAGAATATTATGACTTAACTGTGGTTCAAGTCTTGACATGAACACTTAAAAGTTGATAATCTTGGGTGGATGACTTAGCTTCTCTAAATGTTAGCATATTCTTCTGTAAGGAGGGTTGAAAATTATAGCTACATGCATTAGGAAGAATTATAAGGCTGTTCCCAATATTCCCCAATGATTGTGTACCCTCTGTGTAATCCCTTCTCTCTGTAGGAGAGATCTATTGCTGTTTTACTCTGTGACAAAGGTGAAGGGATTTTACAGATGTGATGAAGGTTCCTAATCATTTGACTTTGAATTTATAAAAGGGTGATTAGTGTGAATGGGCCTGACCTAATCAGGCAAGCTCTCTAAAGCAGCTTGCAAGCTTCCCTGAAGGGAGTCATTTCAAGGGAGAGAGATTATCCTGCTGGGGTTTGAGAAACAAAGTGGTATGTTTTGAGACATCTATGGATAGAATTACATGGCAAGAGCTGCAGGATCCTTTAGGTCCAGAGAGCAGGAAGCCCCCAGGTGATAGCCCACCATTGGAAATAGAGTTTTCACAACAACTGTGTAGCTTGAAACAAGACTCCAAATCTCCCCCCGACCCCCACCCCAACTTTCTTTTCTCTTTTTGCAGTCCTAGGGATTGAACCCAGAGCTAGGCAAGTACTCTACCACTGAGTCACATCCCCAATCCTGAGTCACTGTGATTACAGGTGTGTTCCATCATGCCCAACCAGGACTCCAAACCTCAAAGGAGACGTTGTCTGCACCTTGATGGCCACTGTGTGAGATCCTAAGCAGAGCTTCTACAGAGCTGAGCTTTGGTCTGAGCCCTGACAATGGAGGCTGTGAGAAAAAAAAAAAATTGTGTGCTGCTTTGGGCAGATATCTGTTATATAGCAGCACATAATAATGTACTTTTCCCTATCAGGAAAATTTATAATTTATAAGCAATTGATTCTAGCTAATGTTATAGAAAGAAGCAGAATTTATTGGAACAAAATTTGGTATGTCATAAAATTGAAGGAAAACTTCAATGATTGGTACTTGAGGATCCTAGGAATAAGGGCAACTTTGAGGTTGTCATTCAGAAAGTTCAGCGTCCTACACCCATCCTTGCCACTTTCTCCATGAATCAAATTCTCCCGACAGAGTCTAGTTGGCCTCATTGTCATCCTTGTCAGGAAGCTTGAGAATGGAGGGGCCCTGCAATCCCACAGAAGGAGAAAGGGAGTTCCCTAAAGGGAAAGTGTGATTCTGTCATTGAGAGGAGAGGAAAGAGATTTGGGGCGGGCACACACAAACAAAATCACCCTGCTGGCTCCTAGGGCTAATTCAGAAAAGATATGAAGCCAGGTGCAGTAGCACACACCTGTAATCCCTCAACTTAGGAGGCTGAAGCAGGAGGACTGCAAGTTCGAGGCCAGCAACTTAGCGAGATCCTGTCTCAAAATTCAAAAATAATGAAAAAGGACTAGGGATGTAGCTCAGTGGTTAATCCCCCTCTCTCTTCCCCCCGCTTCCCACCTGAATTCAATTCCCAGTATATTAAAAAACAAAAGAAAATACATGAGATAATAAATGCAAAAAATAAAAAGCAGTTTTTGGCACATGGTAATCACTCAGCAAATTTTAGATAGTAAAATAGAAACCTCTGGTTCTGAAGATAAAGAGACAAATTCCATCCTGATGAGGGCCAAACTTCAATAACACTCAAGAAGACAGGCTTAAGTGCCTGTTGCTACCTAGATGACTTATAATTAAGAAGTTATCAGAGGTTAGGAAGTTATAGATTTCTCAGTGCTATCCACACTGATTGTTGCTATGTACTCAAGCCAACCAACCATGAGATAGACTCCTCCAGATTCCAGTGGACCAGGGTGGAAGCCCCCTGTGAGTGGCTATTCCTCTTCATCCAGGACTCTTAATGGTGGGTACATAGTTCTCACTGTAAATACACTGGGTGTACTGAGGCCAGCTCATTCATGTTTAAATCATGGTTTTAAATCTGAAATTTTAGAAAATTCATAATATCTGGCCTACTCACATGTGGCTTTATCTCTAAACTGACACTATCTTTCAGTTCCTGGTATTGGGTAATGTATTTGTGAGTTTTCCATTTTTTTTGCTTTCTGGTGCTGGGGGATGGAACCGAGGGCCTTGTGCATGCTAGGTAAGCACTCTACCATTGATGTATACCTCAGTCCCTTGCTGTTTTTTTGAAGTGAGGTTATTTCCCAGCTGTGTTGCCAGCTGCCGTTGGTCGATACATCCATTTTGGGGAAGGCCTATCTGTCAGGTGGTGTCATTCCTGGCCTAGAACATCCTTGACGGCTGGGGTTAATGTCCATTCCGTTCTGTTCTACTCCCCGAGTATTTATTGAGCTCCCATTACGTGCAATGAACTGTATTAAGTGCTTTGATAGATTAAAAAATGAATAGATAAGACAGAGCTTCTGACCTTAGGGTATTTTATTATCTTAAAAGAGAGACAAACGTTACAAGAACCAGACACAATACAAAGCAGGATATGACAGGTGCTAAAATAGTTACAAAGACAGAAGCAAGCTTTACATTTCAAATGTGGCTACCTGGAGTTCTTCTGGTTAAGGTAAAATTTGTGTCCTTCCTGATTGTATGTCCCTCTAGGAACAGGAAACATTCTACTCAATTTTTTATTCCCAGTGCCTAGAACAGTCCCTGGTCCTTAATATGGACAAGTAAATGTGAGTCTAAAGATTGTTAAAATATGGCAAAGCAGACACATAAAATGTTGTTTTGACCATTTTTATTTTCCTTTCTTTTTTTTTTTTTTTTTGGTACCAGGGGTTAAACCCTGGGGCACTCAACCACTGAGCCACATCCCCTATTTTGTATTTTATTTATAGACAGGGTCTCACTGAGTTGCTTAGGGCCTTGCAAAGTTGCTCAGGCTGACTTTGACCTCATGATCCTCCTGCCTCCCAAGCCCGGAGTCCTGTGTAACCACACCGGGCAGTGTTTTGACCATTCTTTTGTGTGTGTGTGTGTGTGTGTGTGTGTGTGTGTGGTGCTGGGGATTAAACCCAGGGCCCTGTGCATGTGAGGCGAGCATTCTACCAACTTAGCTGTATCCCCAGGCCTTGATCATTTTAAATGTGTACTTCAGTGTCAAAGAAGTACATTTGTATTATTGTACATCATCCACCTATAAATTTTTTTTCCATCTTGCAAAATCATTTTTTCCCATTAAATAATGATTCCTTATTCCCCCCTCCTCCTAGCCACTGAAAACCACGCTTCTGTTTTCTGTCTCTATAAATTTGTCTCTTCTAGGTACCTCATTTAAGTGAAATAGCATAGTATTTGTCCTTTTGCAATTGGCTTATTTCACTTAGCATATTGTCTTAAAGGTTATAGAATGGGCCAGAATTTCCTTCCTTTTTAAGGCTGATTTTTATTGTATGTGACAGTCACACAAGTACATGCATAACATGCGCCACCTTTTGTTTACTCTTTTGTATTAGTTAGCTTTCTGTTGCTGTTACAAAATACCTGAGAAAATCAACTCAGAGAAGAAACAATTTGTTCTGGTTCATGGTTTCAGAGATTTAGTCCACAGTTGCTTGTGGTGGTTAGGCAAAAGTCATGGCAGGGAGCATGTGGTCCATCAAAGCTAATCAGCTCATGGTGATTAGAAGCAGAGGAGAGAGAGGAAGGGTCTGGGGTCAAGATACATCTTTCCAGAGCATGTCCCCAGTGTCCAACTTGCTCCAACTGGGCCCCAGTTTCCACCACCTCCCAGTAGTCCATTAGACTATGAACCCATTAATGAAGTAATCCATTCGGGAGATCAGAGTCCTCGTGATCCAAACACTTCCCCTAAGTTCCTTTCTCTGAACATTTCTCTGAACAAGCATTCAACACATGAGCTTTTGGGGGACTCTCTAGATCAAAACCAGAGCACCATTCATCCATGTATGGACACTTGGGTTGTTGCCATCTTTTGACCATGATAGATACTGCTGATATGAACATGGATATACAAATTACCTGTCTGAGTGAGCTAGAAATTTTGATAGGTCAAGGCAGGAGAGAGCATTTTATATGTAGGAAATTTTAAAAAAGCAAAAACCAATGACAGTGCCCTAGGCTTGCTGGATATGGCTTACTCATAAGAGTGGCCTGGGGAAAGACAGAAAGGTCAGTCTGTCCTTGAAGGGCACTAACAGCCATACCCAAGAGAAAATTTTTTTTGTCAAATTGGGACAAACCATTTAGGGGTCAGGGTAGGTGAGTAACATTACTGACTTGGTACTCAAGGAGGATAATTGTAGTAGCAAAGATGTAGTTATAAATATGGGGTAATCATCCTGGCAGGAGACAAAATAGGGCAATGGCAGAGGAAATAGTAAAAGGAGGGAGGAAGGGAGTAGACATGTCATAGAGGTACAATCGATGGAATCTGTTGACTAACTGGATGTGGGTGGCAGGAAGGGAAGTTGTTAAATCTGCCTGAGAGCATGGCGACATTATAAACTGAGATGAGAGATGCAGGAGGAAGAAGCAGCAAGCAAAAACGAGAGTTACTATTTGTTGGGCTCTTATGTGTTTGGTACCTCACTATATTATCTCATTGAATATTGATAATGACCCAGTAAAATGGGGATTACTGTATATAGGAAGAAACTCAGTTTATGTAGATGAAGCTGTCTAATGTACAGTTCAGTGGTAGAATTGAGATTTACCACCACAATATTCCGTTGTCTTCAAATACATAGAATATCCATATGGATTTGTTTCTCTCTCTGTCTCTCTCTTTGTACTGGGGATTGAACTCAGGGACACTTTATCACCAAGCCACAGCTCTTTTTATTTTTTATTTTGAGATAGGGTTTTCCTAAGTTCCTTAGTGCTTTCCTAAAGTGCTGAGGCTGTCCTTGAATTTGTGACTCTCCTGCCTCACTCAGCCTCCTGAGTCACTGGGATTATAGGCATGTGCTACCAAGCCCAGCAAAACCATATTCAGCTAGATTTATCTCTGAAGAAGTTGGAAATTGGGGCTGGGGATGTGGCTCAAGCGGTAGTGCACTCGCCTGCCATGCGTGCGGCCCGGGTTCGATCCTCAGCACCACATACAAAGATGTTATGTCCGCCAATAACTAAAAAATAAATATTAAAAATTCTCTCTCTCTCTCTCTCTCTCTCTCTCTCTCTCTCTCTCTCTCTCTCTCTCCCCCCCTCTCTCTTAAAAAAAAAAAAAAGAAGTTGGAAATTGCACATGCCTCAGCGGCTTGGGAAGTTGAGGCAGGAGGATTAAGAGTTCAAAGCCAGCCTCAGCAAAAGCGAGATGTTAAGCAAAAGCGAGATGTTAAGCAACTCAGTGAGACCCTGTCTCTAAATAAAATACAAAATAGGGCTGGGGATGTGGCTCAGTGGTCAAGTGCCCCTGAGTTCAATCCCCAGTATCCCCCACAAAAAGAGAAGAAGTTGGAAATGCAATTCTTGAGGTTCAGTTGAATGCTTGCAATGAAAGTATAAGTTCTTTACCAAAGGGTGAGTTCAAGGGGTGCTGGAAAAGTATGTGAGTTCACTCAGAAGAAAATGTAATGTCAGAAGGGAAGATCAGAATTCAATTCCAGAAACACACTATATAAGTTCAAGGAACTCTAGAGACGCAAAGCCAATTGGATGGATGGATGGATGGATAGATGGATAGATGGACAGATGGATGGACAGATAGATGCAAGGATATTTATTAGGGGACCCACTTGATTATGAAAACTCAGAAGTCCCATAAAGACCATCTCCAAACTGTAGACCCTGGAGTTCTGGGTCCTGGCTCAGTTCAGGTTGAAAGGCCTCAATACCAGCCAATGGTGTAACTCTCAGCCAGAGGCCCAAGGCTTGAGAGAGGCTGTGTGTGGGGTGATGGTCTAAGACCTGGAATACAAAGATTGGAGAGCCTATAGTTCTGATGTCCACAGGCAAAAGAGAAGGGTCGACCATGTTCCAGGAGAGGCAGGAAGTTGCCATTTTGTTCTATCCAGGCCCCCCCACCCCCACCCCCGTTGATTGGGTGGTACCCACCACGTCGAGAGTGGATCTTCCCCATTCAGTCCTCCAGACTCTATGTCATTCTTCTCTGGAAACACGCTGACCAACACACTCAAAAGTACTTCTTTACCTGCTCTCTCAGTAATTCTTAATCCAGTCAAAAATTAACTACCAAACACATATTTATCAGGAGAGGAAAAAAAAAATGTGGGGGGAGGGCTGGCTGAGGGACCAGAGAGCCATCAGAACGGTGAAGTGACAGGAAAGTTGCCTGAGAAGACAGTTTCAAAAAAGGGATGAGTCAGCACTCTGAAATGCTTCTAGAATCTGAAGTAGGAAGTGGACTGTGGCCACTAGGGTGGGCATTTAGGAAGCCATCAGAGTCTTGCCACAGAGCAAAGGACACAGCTCAGGGTCCATGCACTGAGAAGTGATTAGAAAGTAGGGAAGGGAAGAAAGGGCTTGTGAGCTCCTGGTTCAAGAAAACTGGAAGCAAAGGAAATTATGGTACAGTATTCAGAGGGATGTGGGATTCAGTAACCGTGATTTTTTTTTTTTTTTTTTGGTTCTTTTCTTTTTTTCTTAGGATTGTGACAATAAGAGATGTTTGGAGGGCTATGAAGAAAAAGTCAGTGGAGAAAAGCAGACTGAAAATATTGGGAGACTGAGGAAAATTGATGGAGGATGAGAGAGTACGATCCAGAACACATTTAAAAGCATAGCCTGGGGGAAGAGGAAAGGATATCCTTTTCCTGAAGATGAAAGAGAAAGAGCTTAGAAGCTAAAGGGAAGAGTTGGAGAAACGTATGTGGAAATGGAGGCCACCTTGTAAGGCTGTGGTGGCCTCAGGTGGAGGCTGGCCTGGAGATTAGTAAACAGCTAGTTTGAAGAACAGGGAAACAAGTAGGCTTAAATGAATAGTTTAGTTTTACGAGGGCTCCTCTGAGTTAGTATTGTTTTTAGTGAAGCCAATCAATAGGGACACTAAGGAAATCTCTGTGTCTCTTTCAGACCAATACATTTTTAGACTTTCCTGAAATTCCACAGAGACACCTGATTGGGTTTGGGTATTTCCCAAACCTTCTTAGCCTATTTATAGATGCTTAAGTAAGATCAATCTTCACTGATCTCATCAGTGGTATGCTGATTTTCACCAGTTTCATTTTTCACTGTCAACAAATTCTAAGGGCACACACACAGAGCACCCCCACCACCCCCATGTATAAACACTGGGAAAAGAACCATTTTCTTCAAGAGGCTGTCATTTAAAGATATTGAGAAATTACCAAGATATGATGAAATGTTTGAATATTGTATTTCAAAATTTTGTTCTTGAAAGATGTCAAGCCCATTGAGAAACCTCAGTTTATAAACCTTTCTATTGATTCTAGTTTCTGAAATAGTACCAAGTGCAAGGCATAGCTAGTATAATTTAAAGTAACAGATTGTCTTCTCTTACATTGACATTCCATTCGGCATTCTATGTGAACAAAGTAATGTTCCAGAAATTTTTTTTTATATACAGTTACATTTACTGTATTTATGTGACAAATTCAATTCCAGGTATAGGTATTAGCAATTGGAACCATGCCTCAGTTACCTCCCTTATGAAAGATAATATAGGAATGTTATAACAAATATTTAGTTAAAAAACTGAAAAGGGCTTTGAAAATGTAAAAGTGTAATATAAATGCTAAATAAAGATAATATATTCTGAACAGCAGGCTTCTTTGAAATAGGGCCTATGAATTCCATTAGCACTCTCTGTTTACATGCTTTTAGGAACTTTTAGGAGGATGTTACCCATGATCATGCTTTGTGACATGATGCTGTGGCCTAATAACCAGCTGGGAAAGGGGCAAGTAAAATAGCAACGTAACAGTTCCCATGATAATATTTCTGTAATTACTTAATATGTGTTTATTGCACACTTGCCATCCATATACAGGGAACAAAACTGGCAAAAGTCTGGGAAAGGACCTGAAGAGGCATTTCTCAAAAGAAGACATACAAATGGCCAACAGATACATGAACAAATGCTCAACATCACTTACCACTAGGGAAGAGCAAATTAAAACCACAATGAGATATCACTCACACCTGTCAGTATGGCTATTGTGGAACTCAGTGGAGGATACGTGTTGGCAAGGATGCGGATTGTATATTGTTGGGGGGAACCTAAGTGGGTACAGCCATTATGGAAAACAGTATGGAGGTTCTGCAAAAAACTAAAAAGAGAACTACCATATGATTCAGCAATCCCACTTCTGGGTGTGTATTGGAAGGATTTTAAATTAGTATGTTAAAGAGATATCTGCCCTCTCATGTTTTGGTAGCACTATTCACAGTAGACAAGATAGAGAATCAACTTAAATGTCCATTCACCAATGAGTGGATAAAGAAAATAGGAGATATATATATACAATGAAATACTATTCCACCTAAAAAAAGAGAGAAAAATTATGTAATTTGAGAAAACATGGATGAAATTTGAAGACATTATGCTAAGTAAAATTAGCCACGCAGAGAAAGACAAATACCCAAAGGTTCTTTTACATGTGGGAGGGGGAAAAAAAACAACAAAAACAAGTAAGCGAACAAACAAAAAGTCAATTTCAAACACCTAGAAGCAGAAAGCAGAATGGTGATTACCAGAGGTTATGTAATAGAGGGAACGGGAATATGTTTGTCAAATATTACAGTATTTCAGTTAGATACGAGGAATACCTAATAAGTATCTGAGGAGATAGATACATTAATCAGCTTGATTAAACCATACCACATTGTGTGTGTGTGTGACAATATTACTTTGTACCCTGTAAATATATGCAATTATAATTTGTCAACTTCCAGTAAAGAATAAGAAAAGCAGGCAAAAATTTCTATTCAGAAACTAACATTTATTGACCACTAACTAAATGCCCAGTATTATTCTTGCATTCATCCATTAAATCTTTGAAACAGTTCCTTGAACTTGGTATGGTTAATATTCCCATTTTACAGATACAGAAACAGGGAAGAGAGGTTCAGTAACTTGCCCACGATAGCACAGTGGCAAGAAATGCATTTGGGATTTGAATCTTGAAGTCTGGCTGGCATTTTCCACTAATGAGAAAAAAATGACTTGGTACTGAAATGACTAAATTGAACTACACACTTGATCCTCTATCATTTTGTAAAGCCAAAATGACTGCGTCATACACATTGCTTGGGGTCTTGTTTTTCTATTTAATTTGAAAACTCTTCAATTCTCTATAAGTGATACAGTTATTATGGGGGTGCCAGAGAAGACAGAAATTCTGCTATTCAGGAAGACTTCCTGGTGATCACAGAACGGCCAGGTCTCTTTGGACTAGAATGACATGTGAGAATGAGAGGTCATGCAGAGTCTGGATGCAGTGCTGGCATCTTCATCTTTTGCTTCTCCTGCCAGCTAATTTCTGCTCTTTCCTATGATTTCTGCTGAAGCACTTTACAGTATACCTATGTGCTACCTTTTCCTGTGAGTCATTTAGTATTTGCAATGCCTATCAACTAACTTCATCTCCAGTACCTCCAGTTCATATAGTCAAGTGTGAGAATATGATTGGCTATTCATATGGGCCAGCACTTCCTGCTGATCCTTGGCTACCCCACTCACTGCTCAATTCACTCTTGACTTAAATGTCCACTCCTGGACCAATCAGTTGCCGCAGGAGGCCAGGTCACATAGAAAGACGATTTTAGAACCAGGCTGTAATGGGATTGGGAGCTATTGTCACAGACATGTTTTAAAATCTGGCTTGTCCCCACTAATATTATTTAGATATAAGACTTCTGGATTTAGGTTTTTAAATAAGTGTTATATAAAATTATATAGAATTAAAAATAGCCTTTTAAATTTAAAAGTCAATGTTGTTCCACTCTTGAATATATCTATCTCGACATTCTTTGTAATAAATACTTCCACCCAGAGGCTTTTTTATATATTTAATTTCCTTAAGATGTGTAGAATGTGGTAGATATTATAGTTGTTTCCCTATCTGATAAATAATATATCCCTTTTCTTTACACTCAGCATTTCAATTACATTTCACTATTACAAGCCTTGTGCTAAGAAAGTATGCAGATATGTCACAAGAAAGAACCAGGATTCAAATTAAAGTACCTCTATGAACCTTTAGTGTTATCTAGAACACTAGCAGGAAGAACAAACTCAGCATTTACAAATATCAATAATAAGAATTTTGGCCAAATCAATGTTAACATCATTTTTATACTTGGAAAAACATGGAGTACACAATTATGTAGGATAAAAAAATCAATAGCTCGACTCATACTTAAAAGTAAGACAATGCATTAAAAAGAATGATTTCAAGTATTATTCATTTAGAAAATGTCTGTAGAAAGATTCAATTTTACCTTAAGACTTGGGACCAATAATAGCAGACTTTGCAACATGGGGACCTGGGTTAGAAAAGCAGTTTGTGGCTATGAAACAGATCAAAACAAACTAGCCATTAGGGACTAGAATCCCTGACCTCGATCTCATTACTACCAGGCTTAGCCCCACTGAATGAGCTGTTTATTGATAACATTTGGATACCTAGCAGATGAATGAACCTTTACTCCTTACTTAAAATTCCTTTCTTAGTTCTATATTATTCCTACTAAATTGTGACAGTGTTACTAATACATGTGAGGGGGAGAAGGGAGGGCCATAGCATTCCAAGAGACCTCAGAAATCAGTTTCTGTTTTCTCTGTCAAATTAGGGAGATGATTGAAGCCTTAAAATGTGAGGTGACCTGCTAAATGGTTGCCAGCAGTAGTGGCAGAAAACTGGATTAGAACATGAACCCCTTCGACTTCACTTCTGAGTGCTTTCAATTTGTGAGGGACTGGCTCATGGAGGAGATCATCCGTGAATTTGTCAGTACAGGAGTGTACCCTATGTTAGGAAGAGGGAGTTTGATTTCTAAATTTAAGTTCAGGCATAGTGGAAGTTATAGGACCCGATACAGTGAGAGGTTTTGTTTGTTCTTTGTGGTAGTGGGAATTGAACCCAGGTGCCCTTTATCACTGCCCTATATCCCCAGCTCTTTTTATATGATTTATTTTGAGACAGGGTCTCACCTAGATTGCAGAGGCTGGCCTTGAACATAGGATTCTCCTACCTCAGTCTCCCAGGCCAAGGGGATTACTGGCATGCACCCCTGCATGGGCTCAATGAGAGGTTTAAATGGCCTCCATTTGTGGGGTGATCAGAAGCCTCAAAAACTCTGAAGAGTGAATTGTTTAAAACATTTTCTGTGGAAAATGACCATAGTTGGGAATGGAGTCATATGCAGGGAGTGGAAGTTTGGGTATGAGTAAATAAATACAAAGAAAAATAAATAGTTTGGACAGCCAGGGAATCTGGAGACCTGGGTCTGAAGAATGGATCTGGTATGTAGGTGTGGAGGGTGAAGCAAAGTAGAATGGGAAGTGAGGAGAGGGGTAGAGACTGATGAGATTAAATGATGCTGGAAAAAATGTATTCATCATGCATGATTAAACAGTGACTGAACAGCAGAAGGTTGAAGGTATGGCAGAGAAGCTTCTAGTATATTACCACTTAGGGAACAGATGGTGAAAATCCTCTACATATACTCATTTATATAAATAATAAAACAATGTTATCTGGATGCTAATGGTGTATTCAGCCTGTCTTGGATGGTGGCACTGAAGATTCCTTGTTAATAAAAACAAAACAAAACAAAAAACAAAAAATCTTGGTAGTAGCCTTTAAAGTCATTATTCTTACAGGGGAGTACCTTCAAAATATTTATTATCATGAACCACATCTTGGGAACAACTGAGATGAGGTTCTAATAATGACCTCTGAAGGAGAAAGACAATGTATTGTAGAGTGCCTCATGTCATCCTTATTTCTATTAGTGAGCCTCAGTCAGTGCAGCAAGCCTTGCTCTCTACAATCTTGGGCCTTTATCAGGTACTTTATGATTGGAGCATGTACTTGGACACCTTGGAAATAAGGGGACATCACACACCCTGGATGCATGTCCTTCAAGAATTAGCTGAAACATCATTTCTAAAAAATCTCCTTATTGCCACCAGTGCTCCTTGACTATACTTATTCCACATACCCCTACTATAACATTTACCACACTAGAAAATAATGCCAAATTTACTACACTGTCTCTCTCTCACCAAACTGAATTCCTTATAGCCAAGGCCTAGTTTTGGTCATCTGTTTACCTCTGGCACATTGTGGAGTGCTTAGCACAAGACAGACCATTCAGATACATTTACAGACTGTTGAACCAATATCTCTGAAAATCCATGTACGATAGAAATACCATCCAGAAATAATCTATAGAGAATGAATATAAGATGGATTTTTAGAAAGAGGAATCTAAAATTAATTTGAGTTTCTTTTGGGGCAAGGTCTTAGTTTGCCACATAATTCATGGTCTTTTTTTTTCTTCTCCCATAGTCTGCCTTTGGCCATTTTGCTGCTTATTATTCAAGGACTAGAAAGCAAGAAGCTGAAATTGAGACTGGTTAATGAAACTACTTGAGAGCTGCTTTGAAAAAGGTTGGATGTGGTGAGTGATATCAGTAGGGAACAATGGTTTGAGATTATCCATAGCTCTCACTAACCCAGTCTTTCCCCTTCACAGAATGGAACCAATAGCTGTCCAGTATAGGAAGCATATTTTATAAGCTCATTTCCGCATCACAGGGTTTGTACCTTTGTCTAAAGTATACATCAAGCAACATGCCTTGATTTTTGGTTTGGAGAATTCAGTCACTATACCAACAGAAGAAAGAGTTGGGTGGTCTGCTCCTCTAGGGTAATTTCATGGTCCTAAGGAAAGAATTTAACAGTTTATTTTCTGAAGCTGGCTCAAGGAACATTCCTTAGGTGAAAAAAATTCAATCAAGAATAATATTACTTACATTTTTGGGGAAGGATTTTTAATACAGAATTTCCATCTGTGATATATTTAAATTCTAAGCCTCAGGCAACAATTTCAGAAAAGGGTCTCCTTTACCCTTTATTAGATACAAAATAAATAGTTCACTCGAGGGGTGGGGGCTTCTCCTCACCTTTTCACTTTTACAAAATATAAGGCTTGCTTTGCCATTCTTAAAATCACACTAGCTACTCCTGCGCCCCTCCCCCCCAGCAAACTTGGATATTGGCATCAACATGTTTATCCCAACTTTAATTACTTGAATTATTTTGTATAAGTACATTTATCTAGTATGGAGGACGGTGAGCTGCCCCAAAGACTGCCTGCAGTAAATAAGCGGAGAGCTGTCAATACTGAAATACAATACTCTCTTGATCTAGTTTTGACAAGTTGACAAAGGCAGGTTTTGCTATTTAGGACCACTCAGCCATCTTGACTGAGGGTAACCCTAGACCTGCTTATTGCCAAGGTACCTGAACAGTGATTTCTAAGTTAAGGTAGGAATCCCAGCATATCTCAAAACAGAGGCCTAACCCATCAAATCTATTAATACAGATTCACACTTAGGAAGTGAAAAGAACGCGCACGTTTTTTAATGCATACTTTATTATGCATTCTTCCAGTCCTAAAAAGAGGGAGAGATTGTACTCCGTAGAAGCTTAAAACTTTATTTTTCATGACCTGTAGCATGTATTTAGGCTTTGGGTAGCGTTTGTGTAAAAACCAAGGCCCACTCTTTAATGGCTGAATGCATACATTTAAAAGCACATGGTGGATTAGCTGCTAGGAGAATTGCCTTTAAAAAAAGTAAAGTGAAAAACAGACAAAGAAATCTATAACCTTAGCAGTCTTTCACATTTGTTTAGACTGTTCTTGAGCCCGCTTCGAGCCAGTGACAAGGATCTCGAAAAGATGCACCTGAAACAGTATCTGCGGGCAGCTGCATTTGCCAAGCGGCTTTATTGCTGCTTTCCAGCGGCGAAGGCGCAGCAGCACTAACAGGGAAGCCAGAGCGAGCCTCCCCGGCAGCGGCGGCGGCGGCGGCGGCGGCGGCGGCACCGGCACCAGCGCAGTTTCCCCTCTCCCCAGCCCTGACTCTACGCGCACATGCGCACTGCGCCCGCAGCCCTGGACCATTTGTCAGGACTACTCGTGAGACGGAGAAAAAAAAAAAGAGAAAATTTGGGGGTAAGAAGCGGCTGATCGGATCTAATCTCTAATTAATCTGAAGATTTGTCCATGCAAAAGCCATTCATTTATTTTTCTGGGTGAGGATGAAAGTTAAGAGACCTATAGAGGGAAGGAAGCGCACCCTCGTCTTGTGAAACAGATCAGGGGAGGGGAAGGACAGAAGGGGTTTCTCCCCCACTTCTCTGCGCCTCTGGGAAAGAGGAGAAAACTTAATCCCGGGGAAAAAAGTGGGCAAGTGACTCGGAAACGGCTGGAGGGGGAGTCTCTGGGCATCTCACTCTGAAGTAGTGAGTGCGAGTGTGAAAGAGGAACAAAAGAGAGAGAAAAGAGAAAGGAAAAAATGGGGGGAGGAGAGACTTGTATTTTTTTCTTTGCGCGCACACGGGGAAGGGTGTGGGGGGCCGTGCGGAAGGGAGCCGGGGCGAGACGGCCGCGTCGGGTTCTCGCCCGCGCGCAGGCGGCGGGATGCGTGTGGGCCCCCTCCCCCGCGCCCCCCGAGCTTGTCACTTTGGTCGCTTTCATGACACCGGGCGCGGGGTGGGGGAGCGCGGCGGCGCCGGGCTTCGCCGGGGTGCGTGTCCGGGTGGGCGCCGCGGAGCAGCAGCCCGGGCGGCCAGCGCGGCGGCCGAGGCAGGGGCGCCGGCGGGGGGCGCGGGGGCGGCCGGGGCCGCGGATCGGTGCGGCGGGAGGCGCGAGCCCCGCGCGCCGCCCCTGCGGCCCCCTCCGCCCGTGTGGCCTTTGTGCCGGGCGCGCACCGGAGAGCGAGCGAGCGAGCGCGAGAAGTACAAGTACCGAGACCCAGGCAGTGGGAAAAGAGGCCGGGCCACTTTCTCCCCGCTCGGGCTGCGGAGAATGGACTGGTTGAATGTGCAGGCGCGTCTCCCCGGCGTGTGCTGTGTGTGCGCGGCGGAAAGGCCTCCCCGACTCCCACCGCGCACACGCACACTCACACGCACGCACACACACGGACCCGCGGCCAGGCTCGGCGGCCGAGAGTTTGCGTTTGCTTCCTCGCCGCCTCCCCATTCCCGACCGAGTGTGTGAGAATTTCATATAGATCAGCTCCAATTTCCGCCATTTTGGGAAAGTTGCACAAAAATAAACCCTCCGGTTTATTTCTGCCAGAGGCAGGAAAGTGCTTCGGGAAGCGAGGCGGCGCGGGCCGCGGCGGCCGTCCGCGCGGGGGAGGGCGCGGGCCACGGGCCCGGCCGGGAGCCCGCGCCGTCGCGGCGTTCGCCCGCGCCGTGCCGTGCCGCGCCGGCCCGGGTGCGGGCGCGGGCGTGTGTCGGGAGGCGGCGGCCGCGGCGGCGGCGGCGGTGGTAGCGGCGGCCGCGCCGGGGCGGCGGGCTGCGCTTGGGGGAGGCGCGGGGCTGCTGTTCCTGCAACTTGTTTACGGCTGCCTTATATTGGGGAGGCGAGCGGGGTCGCAGCCGGGGCCGCCGCCCGCCTCGCGCCGCGTGCGTGTGCCATTCCGGAATAATGGGCTTTGCACACTCGCGTCCTGGGCCCGGCGGGCCGTCCTCGCGCCGCGGCGGCGGGGCGGGGGGAAGTAGAGGCCGGCGGGGGTGGGGATCGGGAAGCGCAGGAGCAGAGGCATCCGCCGCGCGCCCCGCGAGCTGGTGGGGGGAGGAGGAGGAAAACTTGAGAGCCCTGGAATGGGAGGGGGCGCGGTGGCACGGGCGGGGGGAGGGTGCAACTTCGGGACTGGTAAAACTTTAATTACCTTGAAAGAAAAAAAAAAAAGGCCCTATGATTTTAACCCCCGGTTCTGGTTAGAGCACGGCCCACAGCGCGACCGTGAGAGAAAGTTTAAAAGCGGGCGGTTTCCTCTCCGCCTTCCTTGCGCAGGGTTGGGGGTGTCTGTCTGTGGGTCTGCGCTCGGAGAGAGGTAGGGGTAACGAGCCGCACTCCCGGGTCGCGTGGACCTACTCTTGCCCCACCCTTCCACGGGGAGACGAAGGTAAACGTCGCTTCGGTTTCCCTTCTCAGTCCCCCTGCCGCCACCACCCCGCTTCCTTTTCCTCCCCCTCCCCGCCGATTTTTTGAGGGGACCCGAAAAACGGAGTCTCTTTCCTTATGCAACTTCCTCGGGCGCCGTGAGCACGGCCCTTCCCCCTCCCTGCATCCCTTGGCCCGCTCCTTTGCCACCTCGGGGCTACGGCCAGAAAAATGCATTCGAGATCATTCAAAGTGCACAGAAACAAAAACAGATTTTTAATTTTTCTAAGTTAAGGGAAACTGAGATGAGAAATAAGATTTGGGGTTGAGGGGGCTTCGGCTCGGGCCAGTGCGTCAAATTTTCATTTTCCTAGATCGTGGTTTGTGATGTCTTCATTAGTGTTGGGAGCACGACAGTCTCTGTACTGGCTATCTCGGTCGCGTGGATTTTTGCGCAAGTTTTTAGAAAAACACTGACTCGAGTAGAGAGCATTTCTCCGGAAAGTTTCAAGTGCAGCAAAATAGCGAACGTGCAAAACTGGCCAAGGGGAGACCTCTAGTGGTTAAACGCATCTTAAGTTCGGAAGGCCGAGAGCAAAGTTTGGCCTTTACTTGTAGCTACGTAGTCCGTTCAGACGTGGAAGTAATTAGAGGACCTGAGCGAGCAGCCAGATGTTGTGTGAAAAGATGCTGATCAGAAATAGAAAGTTTGTTAAATCCGAGAGAGCAATGAATTCTGAGGATTCAGGGCCCGTAGTTTCCACTCGACATGGCTTATATGAGAAAAGCACTTTGCTTTTATTCTGGGTTTTGAGATTGGGCCCTCCCTGGAAAAGAAACAATTGTTTTTGTATTTGTCATCGTTCGTATCTTCCATCAATTTCTAATCACAAGTCAAAGCAAACACTTTTCATTTTGAATGTTAATAAAAATAGAAAATGAAATATGTGTTTAAAACTTGGAAGAAATGGAAAAGATCTTTGAAATTTGCCTTTCATATGAATTGGTCATTTTATTCTCCCATAAGTATAACTTAAGGCTAGCATTTCATTTTTTAACTATATAGTTATATAGTCAAAATAAGTAGCACTTTCTAGTTATAAGATTGTACTTTTGTTTCACTGTAAAACATTATTTATTAATACTTTGCATAATCTGTGATTTAAAACACTGAAATATGTGGGTAAAAACTGCTTAGGTAATATCTAGTCTTTTGCCAGCATGTGTTTTGTCAAGTTTCAAGTATTTTAAAGATAAAAATAATGAAGGAAATTAAAATTAAAACTTTCATCTGTTTGTCATTGGGTGAATTTAGGATATGGGAATGATATAAATGATTAAAATCAGTTTCACTTTATCTGGAACTAGTTTATTTTAACAGACAATTGTGGTAGAATGTGGAATTATGCATGTCAGTGTTTGAAAATGTGAACTCATTAATTGTGGATTTGAAGGCTTCTTTTTGATGACAGTACTTTTGATTTTACTTTCCTCTTTTAAAATCAGTGCTAGATTCTTAAAAGAAGTCTTTGGGGTGCACAGCAGTTGTGAAGATCACCAGGCAATTCTGTGTTTCTTCACCACCACAAGGTAAGATTTGCTTGTTGATATAAATTCCTTGATGTACGTAAATGCTAAAAGCTGCTTTTGGAAATCAGAAAGGAGAGTATGGGCCAGGGTTAGCAGAAAAGCACAGGTTTGTGGGGGCTTCTTCGAATGAGTGAGAGTGTTGGCACTAAATGTGATTGAGAGCTGAATGAAACAATAGGGAGAATGAAATTTTCCTGGATAATTGTGAGACCCACTTCCTAGATATTTTTCTTTCAGTACTGAGGTTTGAACCCAGGGGCACTTTGTCACTGAGCTATACACCCCCCACCCCAATCCCTTTTTACTTCTTAATTCTGAGACAGGATCTCACTAAGTTGCCGGGGGTCTTGCTAAGATGCTGAGCTGACCTCCAATTTGTAATTGTTCTACCCTAGCTAGCCTCCTCAGTTGGTGAGCCATCTCCCTTGGCTTACTTAGTGGATTCTTAATTAGCATTTCAACACATTTTCTGAGAGTAAATTGTTTTATTCTTTGAATTTGGAAAAATGGGGAAACTGGAATTATAAAATAATGTAATTATTATGTAGGTATATACAGATATGGAAGACTGTAGAACTTTTTTGGGGAGTGGGGGTGCTACAGGGGACTGAACCAGGACATTGCACATGCTAGGCTAGGGCCCCAGCACTGAGCTATATGCCCAGCCGTAAGATTTCAAAACTTTTAAGACTGGTGAGATGGGGGTCTGTAGTAAAATTTTGTAGGTAAAATTTACAATGAGAGTTTTGGAGTATTTAAATAACATTTAAGTAACTTCTATGGCTTGAATCCAAACAGAGCTGATGTGTACCAGATAGCATGGCATAGGGTCATGGTGAGGCTCCAGTGAGTTACCTTGGTCTTGTCAGTTTTTGAATATATGTCCTTGGGGAATATCATTGTTGTCTATTATGGTCTTTTTAGTAATTTTGGAGGGTAGTGTCTTACTTTCCATAGTCTAGGACCTACTCTCAGGACAAAGAAACAAAAAACAAAACAAAACAAAACCAAAAAAAAAAAAAAAAAAAATATATATATATATATATATATATATATATATATATATATATATATTGCTTTAGTTGTAGTTGGACACAATACCTGTATTTTATTTTTATGTGGTGCTGAGGATTGAATGCAGAGCCCTGCATGTGCTAGGTGAGCACTCTGCTGAGCCACAATCCCAGCCCCCCTACCAAGGTTATTCTTAGGCAGGGGGTGCAACCATTTGTGGGACAGAACATAGTGGTTTCTACTGTTAATACCTCTTTTGCTTTTTTTGTTTTCCCTCCTTAACTTTGCTTTCTCCTTTTCTGCTTGTTTCCTGCCTTCTCTGTTGTAAGTACTAAATTGGGTCACTAATTGTTCAGCACAAACAAAATGTAACAAAGATTAGACTTACTTTTCTGAGCAAGACTAATAATCGTCATTGGGCCAGGTATGGTCTAGAAGTCAATCCAAAAATTACCAGTATGAAAATGATTTTTAACAGGAGCTTATTGTCATTTTTGCTTGTGGGTTGATTTGAGTAGTGTCATTATGAAGTATATAGATGTGGTCTCTGTAAATGTGTGGGTAATGCAGCGGAGACCCATGGGGCAAGACAACTACAAGATCATGCAGACAGAAGTAGGGTTGAAGCAGATTAGTAGGTGTTTCCTGGAAAGATGAGCTTCATGTTTGGACATGCTGAGCTGAGGATAGCACTTGTTTCTCTTTTTGGGAGAGTCATTATAGCTTTGGATAGAATGTCAGAATAGGCATCAGAAGACAGAATTTTGTCACTTAATGTATATCACCTTGTGTAAGTCATATTACTTCCTTCAGCCTAGATTTCTTCATCTGGAAAATAGGAACAATAGTTACTTTTTTAAAAAAATCTAAATATTAAATAACAAAAGATTCTGAAAACTTTAAAGAATTATTCAAACATGTGGTGGTTATATTATCATTGTGCCTTAGCCAGGCTTTGTGATGGGCAGAAAGTAGGTCGTCTAGGGCAGAACATGGTAATTTAGTTCCTGGCCAAGGTTTTTAGATTGGCTTCTGGTATATGCATTATATATACCTGTCAAAAAATTTCCAGCAATATTTTTTCCTTGAGCAAAAAGTAACTTATCGTTGATAGTATTGACTCTTTGAGGGGAGGAACATGTTCTAACATGATACTGGGTACAAAGCCTGAAATTTATTTATCCCAGCCTAGTCATTTAATAAGGAGAAGGGGCAAACGAAAGAAATACTTTAAAATGTTGCCTAATTGTGGAAATGGTAGGGTGGTTAAAGAAGAAGAGTAGGTGTGAAGGGAATTCATGTACTGTAATTAATATTTTTGTTGCGTGAGTCTGCTGGGAGAAGAGAATGAGAAAATGAGAAAATAGGTATCTGGGCTAGTAGTGATTTAAACTAATTATGTGGACAAGAAAATGATTCCTGTGAATGACTGGATTTAGGTAAAGATCCACATGGGCTCTTCCCACCTGTTTTCTAGACCCCTTTGCTACCACATTCTAATTATAGCCAAGTCTCTAAAATCTAGATGGAAAAATACCTCACAGGTACTATTTGTCATTATATTTAATTTGATGATTCTGAATTTGACAAAATAAACCTTGGCATGTTTTAGTTTTATTTCATCTCTCTTTTATATATTATCCAATCAATGTTTTACAAATTTAAAAACCCATTAGTGGAGGAAAGAAGAAATATGTCCTGTTTAATTAGTCCCTGAGTAATTGAGAGTTGGTTCCTGAATAATTTCCCCTGCTCTGTTTGCTAGTTTATTTTTAAGAATTATATACTATTGCAACCAACATGATTTGCCGTAGATGCAGTTAAGATGAGATATTTACAGAAGTTATTTTATGTGGTGTGGGACGAGAGTACTCTGGGGTTTTCAAGGATGTGACACTGAGTGATCCATCCAG
Source organism: Marmota monax (assembly GCF_021218885.2). Classification (NCBI taxonomy): domain Eukaryota; kingdom Metazoa; phylum Chordata; class Mammalia; order Rodentia; family Sciuridae; genus Marmota; species Marmota monax. The sequence goes on from NW_026691988.1 coordinate 2,411,999, forward strand.
CAGTGTTTCTAGTTAATTACCAAGTTTTTGTCAATCCTTATAGTATGAATTCTAGAAGACTAGATCTTTGCCCTTATGGAGTTTTCTTGATCTTCTCCAGAAGTGGCCATAACTCTGAACTCCACTAATAATACTGTAACAATTACACATGGCACCAGCAAAAAAGAAAAAGAGTTTTAGCGGCTGTGGAAGCCATTGAGCTAAGAAACATGGATTTAGGGGCTAGATGATGCAGGACCTTGGCTTATAATCATGTACATGTGGCAGAGTACAGGATATTTCTTTTTTAATGATTAGCCTTCAGAAGCTAGTAAGCAGCTTTTCACCTTTTGTCAAGGAATGCCTGAACTATGATTGAGAATGATGGATTGGGTTGACTTGTTCTCTTTGATCACTGCGTCGACAGGTGACTTTCTGGTGAATATCTCATTACTACTGTTCCTGTTTGCTATTATTGAAGTATTTGTTCCTCACAAGGATTTGGGGTAATTATAATATGGATGAAGATATGTATTAAAAATATATACTTATTTGTTTGTTTATTTCTGCAGTGCTCAGATTGAACCTAGGGCACTGGACATTCTAGGCAAGTACTCTACCCACTGAGCCACACCCGTAGCCCCAAAGATACTCTATTTATATGATGTCTTGAAGTTCAAGGGATCTGCAGAAGATACATTTCTTAAGGGCTTCATTATCCAGTGGGGATGTTCTCAGGATTTCTTTAGACTGTGTCAAGTTTCTTAGTTGATGTATGTAGATATGAGTCAATAGAAGAGATGATAGATTAGTTAGTGTTGATTGTAGCAGTTATTGCAGGGAGCAGATGGAAAGAAACACCAGGAACTGGTACCTTTGAAAAACAACTAAATTTAATTTATTAGCTCTAAGAAATCCCCATTTAGGAAACAAGATAGTTTAGAGGAAAGAACAAGGAAATTTGAAGGGAATGTGGATAAAGTTGGGTGATATTTAAGGAGTTGAGTTTCTTCCTCAGAAGTGGATTTGGAATTAAGGGCTTAGTGGTTATTGTAAGGATTACATGCATATTATGTGAATACAGTATAATGCCTTCTGTATTATTCTTGTTTCTGTCATATTTACAGTCAATGCTTTGTATGGAGTCAACAAATACTATGAAAATCGATATTGGGGAGTGCTTCACACAGTCAACACTTGAAGTAGGGTTGAATGAATGAATGTGTTGGGACTACAAGAAATAGAATATCAGTCCTTGCTTCAGCATGTTTATAATCTGGTTGGGGAGATAAATCATATACATAAAATGATAGTTTACAAAACAAAGCTGCAGTTAAATATGTGTGAATGGTAGAGATGAAGTCATGGGTACCATGGTAATACTGTGGTAATACATGTTCCTGTGATAGTGATGGGGCAGGTGGACTAACCTCTGCTAAACACTTATAGTATTAATATTTAAGGTGAAGTATACTTTGAGTGCTCTCTGAATGTCAAGCATTAAGCTCAGTGCTTTATTCATTTACTTATTTATTTATTCACCCCCAAAATACCTAGTGCTTACCTTCTGGATATCCACATATTGCTCTAGGCACGAGGTATTATTTCTACTACTTTCACTAATGTTGAACTTCGGGTATTATTATTATTTTCTATTAATGCAAACTGATGCTTGGAGATACTTAGTAACTTGTCTATATTATGCTGTTTGAGAGGGGTAGAACCAGGTAAAATGATATTGGCATGGGATTATTTTGTTTTGTCTTTAGGTTTTTGATTTTCAAAACAGTAGTTCCTACGATATTTCAAAGAAAACACATATCCAGATTAATATGTTTGCTCTTATACATGGCTTATACTAAGATGCACAATAATGAGCAAATATAAGAAAAATAAATGGGAATAAAATTCATCTTTTTATTTTTTTCTTTCCTTTTTTAAACCAAGAATTGAGAAGATTCGTTGTTGAGTTGTTTGGAAAAGAATACCTTGGGTGCCTTGGTGCAGCCTATAATCCTGGCAATTTGGAAGGCAGGAGGAATGCAAGTTCAAAGCCAGTCTCAGCAACTTTGTGAGACCCTAAGCAACTTAGCGAGATCCTGTCTCAAAATGAAAAAGATAAAAGGCTATATGGCTCAGTGGTTAAGTGTCCCTGGGTACAGTTCTTGGTACCAAAAAACAAAACAGCCCTCCCCCCCAAAACAAAAACAAAAACAAAAACAAAAAAACCCACAAAACCCTCCTTGGTCTAATTCATGAATCCATTATAAAGCAGTCATCAAAAAGAATGGGATCTAAGTTTACAGAGGGGACTCAAAAGATAATGGAATTTACTCTGAAGCTAGGATTGTTAAAAGAAGTAACAAAATAAGACAGAGATAATAATGGGGAGGAACGAAGGGCAGTTATAGTATCCTAGAATCAAAATAAAAATGAAGATGAAATGTAAGTAAGAAGATACTCAAAACAATACACTAATTCTGAATTACTGTAATCAGAGAGCCAGGGGCAATCTTTGCATGGTGGAATGGAGTCTCTTTTGCCTGGTTGGGTGGTTTCTCCCTGTTGTGTGCCTCACCCAGGTATCTGGGTCGGACTTAGCAGTAATAAACTTTTCCTTTTTTTTCCCTTCAAATGGATATGGGGGATTGAACCCAGGGGCATGCTGCCATTGAATTACATCCCAAGCACCACCACCCCAAGACACACACACAAACTTTTAATAGTTGTAGATGGACATAGTACCTTTATTTTGTTTATTTAATTTGTTTATATGATGCTAGGGATTGAATCCAGTGCCTCATGCTTGCTAGGCAAGCATTCTACCACTGAGCCACAACACCCAGCCCCAAGCCCTTTTTAAAACATTTTTTATTTTGAGACACAGTCTCACTAAGTTGCCCAGGCTGGCCTTGAACTTATAAGCTTCCTGCCTCAGACTTCCAAGTTGCTAAGATTATATGTGTGCATCATCACACCTGTTTGTTTCTCCTAACTTGAACTTTATTCAGTAAAATTTTTTGAGACTTATTCTGTCCCAGCCCTTTCAAGGTGGGACAACAGCTTTATGTTATATATAAATTTATGGAATTAAATTTGTTCAGGTTTTAGAACATTAATCTGTTGTGTACTCCCAACCTTCTTTAATAGGATGTTCAGGAAATATTTTGTATTTCTCCCCATGTGTTACACTGTTGTACCCTGAAGAATGAATTGAAATTTCTAAGTGGTCAATTTGGTCTGATTGTTAAATGATATAAATAATTCACCCTGTTGATTTGTGGTCATATTTGGTGAACTTGAGGCTTATGTTGATAAGCAGGTTGGTCACAAATGATTATCAAGATTAGCTGTAGGCATGACTTCTGGGAGAAAAATAAAATCTGATCAAATCTAACTTATGACATAAGAGAAATCAAGTGTAAATCTTAATTTTAGCTCTATGTTCTATAAAAGTATGAAGCAGAATAAGTAAAAGAAGATACCACTTTTAGTGTTTTTGAAAAAAATTTATGAAGGGAAATAAAAAAGAACAAGGCACTACTTTTAGTTTTTCTTTTAAAATTTAAATTCATGCATATGCAGCAAAAGCATAGAAATATCTGTGTCAGACAGGTTCTTGTTCTTTTTATGGCCTTTGAATCCCTCTAATGGGTGTAAAATTTCTATTATTATCTTTCTAGTGTAGTATGTTGATGAGATAACATTTTTAAAGAAATTTCTGCCTCACATATCTTGTAGAGCATACATTGAAGATGAACTTCAAATAAAAGTATTTGGTGAGAGTGTATTAAATAGGCCATAGGCCTGTTAGTGTCAGTTAGTGTGATTTCACTTTCTGTGTACATTTTTTTTTTTTTCTTGAAAGGCATTTTTCATTTTCTGTTCCTCTTTTAGAGGAAGTCAGTAGGTGAGGTTACAGAATCTCAATAATTTATCCTTCTTAACAGTAACAAACAGGGGCAGGAAGTTGAGATTTTGTTAAGTTACCCTTGGTGTACTCCTTTGCACACCATCTCCATGGAAGCATAGATGAGAAATCAGTTGAACCATTGCCACCATATAAATAGGACCATTCTCACTAGGGTATGGTGAGGAGGTCAAGTGGGAGCTTTCTTGAGAACGCATTGAGGAGGAAGCATTCTTCCTGCTGATTTCATATTTAAAGGTAGATGGATTAGTTGACGCTCAAGATCTGCTGTCCAAGCATGGTTGAGAATAGAAGACCCAGATTCTGAAGGCTTTGTTCTTGATAGGATTAAGATTTCCGTTCTCACATTGAAATAATCTAGAGTTTGCCTGCTTAAAATCTATGAACTTGGGCCCTCAGGGCAAAATTTCACATCTCTCTACCACAGATCTCAGTTCCAATATGTGTGTGATTCAGAGTTCTTATCAAGCAGGGTAAGTAGACTATCAAAGCTGGTATCTGTCATGCTTGATTTGAAAGGAAAAATTTTCTTTGTAGCAATATGTGTTTGTTGAAAGATGCTTCAAGTGTTAGTTTGGATTTTTCTCATCCTTATTGAATAAGCCCGTTTAAGAGGTTTGAATTTAACTTCTTTTGATGTGTTCTTCACTGACGCTTAAATAAGGAGAGTTTCTTGGAGTGGTGATGTTTTGCTTCTGCCAAGGAGGTAAATAAATAAATACTTAGCAGCCTAGTTGTTAGTTGGAATTTTCACTGGGGAATGTGAGACCGATGGACAAATCAGTTTCTTTTTTCTGATTTCCTGTCTTTCTAACCCTCCTCTCCATTAATCTGTCTCTTGTTTTCCCCTGTTTCATCCATTCATTTGGTAACCTTTATCAATACCTACTGTGAATCTTCACAAGGGATTGTAAAGCCCAGTTAATTAAGGTCTCCATCAGTACTTCTTGTATGCAGATGGTGATAACACAGTGTGATGATAATCAGGGTATCCACACTGTCTTCCTGGCCTCTTCTCCTCATGTCTTAGGTGCACATACACAAACCAGGGCTTGTGTAGAGAAAGACTGGCCGGGTCACTGGAGCCTCCTGGGGAGGATCCTTAGCTTTCATCTCTCCTCTTCATATCAGCCTCTTGCCGCAGTCCTTCCAGTGCATGCTGTCTGCCTCTGCACCCGCTGTCTGTCTCTTGAAACACGTTCGGGAGCCACTGTTGGCATGTGAGGAGGTTTCAATGTTTTCAGAGCACAAACATCACAGTAAAGTTGCCAGTGGCCTAATTTGTTGGGGTAGCTTTTTTATCTTAATTTTTATTATTATTATTTTTTGGTTGCCAAAATGTTCTTTTCTTTAGAAGAACGTGGCTAAGCTAATGTTTATTGATCTTACATTTAGGATACCTTACAAAGTCTCCCAAATCCACTCTGAAATCTACTTGTCCGTGACAACTCGGAGTCTTGCAGTTTTCTTAAACACTGCTCCCCCAACCCCCAATCTCTGGACTCCTGAAAATTTACATAGGGCTTTATGAAGCCAAGGTGTTGGCCTTTGCACAGGTATCATCTCCTGCCCTTTGTTATTGCACATACCTGGTGACCTGGTGCTTGGAGGGCGCATGGACACTGGAGAGAAGATTGTTTTCTTTTGTTCACAATCACTGAAGCTCTTATAGACTGAGTGTCCTCTGTGTGCAAAGCATTCCAACTTGCATAATTTTTTTAAAAAAGTTTTTATGTCTCTATGAAGTAGATATTTCAATCCACTTTACATCTGAAGGAGCTAAGGCTCAAGAGGCTAGGTCCCTGCCTATGGTGTACAGGTCGTAGTAAGTCTCGGGGCTGGGATGTAAATCCAGGTGCTGTGGCTGCAGAGCCTTTGCCTTACACCATTTCATTGTCTTCTCTGTTGACTAAATTACAGCATCCTGGGCTCCGTCTAAGAGATAAAAGTCTGTTTCTTAATTTTCTTATTTATAAAATGAGGAAATAGTTCTTATCAGTCTTGAAAGAGTTGTGAAGGTCAAGTAGGCTGGTATTGGTGAGATCCTTTAATATGACAAGGCATTAAAGAACCCTTTCTTCCCCAGCATCTCTGTGTTCCTTTAATGTGTATCTGTTAATGGGTTAGTCTGATTACCCCATTTGGCCTTGTATTGGTGGACACGGAGTTCTCTTAGTAAATGTTGGGTCTTTAGGTGTTATAAAGGACATCATCACAGAGTACAACAAAAGCTGTAGGGAGGTCTCAGAATGCAGGGCCCATATCTTTTTCAGTATTATTTTCTCAAGTCTGAACTAAAAGAATATGCCTCAGTATGAGACGTCATAGAATTCCACACATGGCTGCAGTCTGGGAGCTAAGTCAGAAGGTAGCATCCTTCAAGTTGCATCTAACTTGAAGATGAATGACATCTACTCTGTAAAACACTACCTACTTTCATGTTATTTTCCACAGAGGGGTTTCTGTAGAACTCAATGTGCTGTGATAGTGATTATAAGTCCATAGTGACTGTGGACTTAGTGCTACACAGGTGTCTGCACCACAGCCAGTGTGCATCTTCCAAAGGCTGCTGGGAAATTGCATGTCTTTTATCACCGAATATTTTATCTGGGATAGGAATGAATGGCTTTCTAAAAATTGTGTTTTGGGGAGCAGACTTTGGGAAATATTGTCCTAGTGTTTCATCTAGTCTTGTTTAAAAGGAGTCATACCAGTGTGGTAGCTCATGACCACATGTGGGGCTTCTCTGGGGATTGGGTGGCTTCAGGCCTTTTTCACATGGCAGATCTTTCTACATTACTTCAGATGGATTGCTTTATGACAAAACTGGGGGTCTTTCTGGAGCTATTATTAATATTATTAATAATACAATACCTAATTTTAACATAGTAATCTTGACATCTTCTAATGTAGGTTTGAACACTTACTACCTTGGATGTTATTGAAATGAATTGACTAGCCAGGTGCTGTGATGCATGCCTGTAATCTCAGTGACTCAGGGGGTTCAGGTAGGAGGATAAAAAGTTTAAGACCAGGCTTATCAATTTTGCAAGACCCTGTCTCAAAATAAAATGTTAAAAAACAGTTGGGGATGTAGCTCATTGATAGAGCATCCCTGGGTTCAATCCCTAGTACTGCAAAAATAAGTAAATTAAGAAATGTTTGAATTAATTTTAAGTTAAAAATGAGTTGAAAAGAAAAACTGCTATTTAATTTTTTGATTGCTAAGGAGCTCTTATGAACCCAGATAATTGTTAAAGTCAATAATTATAATAAGAAGTTAACATTATATTTGACTGTTGTCTACAGGATAGCTAACATATTACCTGGTTTATCTAATCTTCACCATTACTCAGTAAAGAAAGATTCTGTAATCCTCTACATTTTACAGAGGAGAAATTGATTAAGTGACTAACTCATCCACAGTCACAGAAGAAGCAATTGTTAAACTTTGGAAAGTGGAATGAAGAGGAGGAGTGGAAAGTACTAGTTTTGGGAAGGGGAAAGGACTTGTGAGAGTACAGCAGGTCCGAAGGATACTCTGTGAAGTCATTTGATTCATGCCTGTGAAAGATGCCAAGGAGCCAAGAGAGTGAGGATGGGGGTTCAGAGGAGTTCTGCATGTCACAGTGAGAGCCCTTTTAGCTGATATAACTGAAGAATGATATTAAGGACTTTTGAGTGTGTTTCTCTGTGCCAGGTGTAGCATTTGGTTGGTAACTGATGATTTCTATGAAATAAACCAAAAGCCCTCTTCAGTTAATGGCCTAACAGTAATCATCATGGCAACAAGGCCTTTGACTTTTACAGTGGAGGATGGCCTTTTTCATTGCCATGTTCCGCTTCTATACTGTTTTCATTTTTTTTTTGTGTGTGTGTGTGTGCATGATAATGATTTTAGGGTTAGCATTCTTGATTTGCTCTTTAGAGAAGATAACGTTGCCCTCTTAACCAAAATCTGGAAGGCTTAGTTCATCAACACCAGGCCTGATATCTCATGCCTGTTATCTGAATGACACAATTTCAATCTGATTCTGGTTCTTAAAATTTTAATCTGATTCTGCTTTTGAGGTAATGTCTACTCCCATTTTATACTCTCAGCTCATAACCACAGTATCTTTGTACCTTAATTTTGAATTTGCACCAATTAGCTACAAAGCTATAAAATGCAACTCTAAAGAAAGAAAACATTAAATAATTACAACTATTTAGCTAGTCTTAATGGACATCAACTCATTGTTCTTTTAAATATAATTTGGGGAGAATGATGGGTTGAGCAGGAATAGGCTACACTTAGTGCTCTTTCTCAGTGATCCTTGTTTTTCCCCGTATCTTCAGGCTCAGACTCTTGGGGTGCAGACAAGGCCCACTCTTCTGCTTTGTGCTGTGTCCTATGTTAGGTCACCTCTCCTCATCTAAGCCCAGGCAGGCTCCTCACTTTGACTCTGCAGCAGGAGCTCAGCACATAGGGAGACTGTGCCCCTCACACCGAGCCTCTCTGTTATCCACTTATGGCAGACAGAAGCAAAGAAATGATATGAGGGAAGAATGATGGAGGACATAAACTCATTTTATGTCAAAATTAGATGCAGTAGATTCTTGACATTTGTGAGGGATATGGCCCAAGCCAGTTGCAGTTCAAAATTTAAAAAACTCATTGTAGCACATAATTCCTTCCAAAAAATTACTAAAAGTATACCTGAAATATTTAAATGATCTTTCTAGACCCTTAACTGCTTCTCTCGTTTGATGTTCTGTCTGGAGAACTTATTGACACAAATTCACATGTATTTTCTACTGATTTACTTTTGGAGCATTTGGTAGTTTTGTTCACACAGTGTGTCTGAGTCATTGCTTTTGACATTTCAGTCTTTAATTTATCTGAAACTTCTATTTTGTGGCTAGGGCGTATTACTTTCATAAACATTTCCATATTCCCCTCATTCTGTCATCAATTCTTAGACTCAACTAGCAGTTAATTCTGTTTGTTTCATTTCTTAAAAAGAAACAGAGTTTTTATCACTTTATTTACAGTGTTCACAGCACTAAGACGGAGCACTGTGACTAAGAGCATAACTGGACCTTGGCCAGGCCAGACTATCTTGCCCCTGCCCCTCTTTATGGCATGTGTGATTCAGACTCATGTCTATGTAAAACGAAAAATTATGAAATGTCACGAGAACTTCAGGTGTCACTCAGGAATAGTAGAAACCATCAATATACAGTCTGGGAATGCATACCTTGGTTGTGCAGAAGTGAACCCTACACTTCTTTTTCCCATTCAGCTGTTGAGTTGATGCACATGCACATATAGTTAACACCTACTAGTAAACTTACCCAACAGCATTGTAGAAGTTGATTTCCCTTAGTGACTATTAGGTGATAGATTCAATTTTTAACATCAGTAACAAATATTTCATGATAAACATATGTATGTTATAAAAGGCATGTCTTATTTTTAAATTTTTTGTGGTATTGAGGACTGAACCGAAGGAGAGTCTACCACTGAACTATACTCCCAACCCTTTTTTATTTTTGAGACAGAGTCTAACTGAGTTGCTCAAACTGGCCTTGAACTTTCAATCCTTCTGCCTCAGCCTCTACAGTAACTGAAATTATAGGCATGTGCCACCACATCCAGCTTATAACATAATTTTAAATAAACGTGAAACAGGATTTAAAACTTATATTTTTATAATTAATAAAAATTTAAATATTTTCAAAAGGGACACAAAAATGTGCAAAGAGAAGGCTTCCTCTCATGACTGTCCTTTAGCAAACCATTGCTTCTTCTTGGATATAGAAGTGGTTTTTGACAAATCCTTCTGGAGTTGGTCTATACATATACAAGCCATATACATATTTATATTTACCTGTTTTTGTTTTACACAAAGTGTAGCATGCAGTTTTTGTACCTTGCATAGAATTGTTACTATTAATAGTGTCTTGGAATTCTTTATTACGTGTGAAGTGTTTTCTTGTTGTCTTTCACAGTGCGTCATATGTTGTCGTGTGAATTTACTATAGTTGTTCTCCATTGATGGACAGTTAAGTTGTATGTAATTTTTTATACATATATGCACAAGTATTTACAAAATAAATTTCTAGAAGTATAATTGCTGAGTTGCGGGTTATGATCTTGAATATTGATCTGCATAATGGTTGTTTCAACTTAACAATGCCTTCATCAAGGAATATGAGAGGTCCTGTTTCCCTATAGTCTGATAACAGAATTGTTTTTTGTGTCTGCTGGTAATTGAACCCAAAGCCTTGTGTGTGCTAATAAGCACATTCTCTACTACTGACCTATATCCCCAGCACCTTAATGTAAGATTTTTTCCATATTTTTTATTGGTACATTATAATCATACATAATAGCAGGATTCATTGTTACATATTTGTACATGCACATAACATAGGATTTTTAAATGTAAGATATCAATAAGTAGCCTAGGGGCGTGGCTCAGTGGGAAAGTACTTGCCTAGCAAACCTAAGCATACCTAAGGCCCTAGAGTCAATCCCCAGCCGAGCAAAAACAAAACTAAGCAATACCAAAAAAACAGTCTCATTACCACCTAACAAAAGTGGTACTGGTAGACTGGGGTGGCCAGGGACTTGTTTACATGAGAAAGTGAGGAGTTTCATCCAATAGAATTATCTCCAGGGAGAGTCAAGTTGCACAGCTGTGGTTTGGAGACGTGGAATGGGGTAGGAGAGACATACAGGAGGTAATTCTGAGGATAGTGTCATATGTCATTTAGGCTGCTCTCTAGACCTTTGGTTGGAGGCTAGGGCAAGAAAATTATAATAAAAGTGACTGAAAGCTGAAGTGAATTGTTTTGTAAAAAGATATTTTGGGTGGGCTGGGATTGTGGCTCAGTGGTAGAGCGCTCGCCTAGCACAGGCAGGAGCAGGGTTCGATCCTCAGCACCACATAAAAATAAAGGCATTGTGTTGTGTCCATCTACACCTAAAAAATAAAAAAAATAAAAAATTTTTTTAAAAAAGATACTTTGGGAAGATAGTGCATTTGTATTGGTGTTAGCAGCAATGGCCCTGGTCTTCAGTGAAGTCATCAGTTCCTTGGCAAGACATCTGCAGTGGGCACTGGGAGGGGCCTGCTGGGCATCAATGCCTTCGTTTTTACCACGGTCAGCCATAACATGTATATTAGGGGAAATTGAAAGCTCCACTGATACATTTGGTAGATGTCTGAACCCCAAAGCTGCATTGTCTGATATCAGTAGAGGCCAGAGACCATTAGAACTAAGAAAGTAGGAGAAAAATGCTGAATCTTGTTTGAAAGCACAGAGGCCCATCGTGGTGCACTTTTATGACATTTTCTTAGGAAATCTCAGCACCATTTAACAAGAGTTTGGGGGTGGGATTTTCTGCAGAATGAGAAACTACTCCTTGTATTATGACTCCTATCTACCTGCTTTTTATGGCCTGTAGAATACAGGTTACATATAGGATTATGGAATGTAGCAGGTAGTAATTACAGGAACAAAACAAAAGTAAGAACATTTTCTAAGCATTGAAAAAAAAAATTGCTGAAGTCTTTTGGGCGTGATTTGTTGAAGTGAAAGGCCTTCGAATGTTTGTATGCAAGTGTACATACACGGGGAGGGTGAAATGAGGAAGAAAGACTTGAGATGTCGTAGAAGCAGTAGCTTTTCTTAAAATAGTATTGCGTGCAGGCTGTTCTACCTGAATGAAAGGTGGTTGAAAACACTAAATCTGTTGTAGCCATTCAGACTTCTTATGAAAAAGTAAGCCACCGGTGGCCTCAAAATTAGATGACGATGCGAAAAACAATGTAATAATATTTCTGTGTTGTACAAAAAAGTCCACAAACCTTAGAATGAAAAAAAAAATGGGTGAAACAAGCTTTACAAATTTTAGATAATATGCTTACAGATTGAGCACACTGTGTAACATTAGTAATATTTTATATAACAAAAGCCTATTCTGATTATTTCCTAAAACTCGTAATGAACATTAACTTCAGGTTTTGTGAAATGTTAGCTTTTAGATTTCTCTTCCTGGACAGACAGGATTTTACTGCTGTGAATTTTATACATGTATGACTTTTGGGTAGGAAAAAGACCAGGGACTCTGGTTTTACCCAGTTTATCCAGCAGGGGGGAAATTATTCTGTCACTACCCTCTGTCAGAAAAAAGTTGCCACTCCTACATCCCTTGATAGGGAGTCAATTTTATGGCTGGTCTTTATCCATTTGGTGAGGGAGGAGCATAAAAGAATTTAAGTACAAGTCTTCATTTATTTCATACTTTTACAATTTCTTAATTTAATTCTTCCTTATGCCTTCACATCCTAGTTCCTGTTTTGAGGATTAAGTTAATGATAGTGGAATCTGATTCTTCAAATTAAAACTGGATATACATTTTGAAATGTCTAATGTTTCATATTTTTTTATATTTAAGAAGAAAAAAGAAAGAATATTGAAGTACCTAAAAATTTTCAACAGAAGACAGCTATCACTCAAGGAATCCCAAGTAGTTTTTCTATTGACTATTGAAAAATGAATGTTAAAAATGTTTAAGTGCTATAATATTTTATACAAAGAATCCACAAACCTAACCTTTTCAACACACATAAGGAAATTACATTAAAAAAAATCTTGGAAAGATATTTTCAGGCACGTACAAAGCTTAGGATGTAATATAATAAACTGCCACAGACCCTACTTACATCTGGACAGTTCCTTATATGTTGCCAGTCTTATTTTCACCATTTCACCCCATTGTTTACTCTATAGCACATTTCTCTTAGTATGTCATTTCCTCTACCATTTCACTTGTATCACTAAAATATAGGAATAGCTCCCCTTTAAAAAGTGCATACCAGCATCACCCCTTTAAAAAAGCAACACTATTTCTTCTGATGTCATTAGATAGCCAGTTGGTATTCAAAGTTCCTCTTCTATATATAAAATATATATATATATAGATATAAATTTATTTATTTATTTATTTGTGGTAGTGGTGCTGGGGATTGAACCCAGGGCCTTGTGCATGCAAGTCAAGCATTCTACCAATTGAGCTATATTCCTAGCCCTATATAATAATATTTTTTTTAAAAAAAATAGTTTAAATCAGGGTCCAGACCAGATCTATGAATTGTAATATTGGGATTGGTTGATATATATCTTAAATATCTTTTTCTCCGTTTCAAATTTCCTCCTCAAGTTTTTTCCTTGCAATTTCATCTTTGTGGAAAAAAATAAGTTTTTATTCTGTAAAATAGTGACTCTGAGACTTTTTGGTCTCACATTGTCTTTACACTGAAAAATGGTTAAAAAAGAGGGATTGTTTGGATGACATATAGATATCTACATGTCTATATAAATACTAATAAATACTAATATTTACTGTTAGAAATAGGTTGTTTTGGAATGTTTATTTAAAAATAACAACAAAAAACCCAGTACATGAGACTATACATAAGTATGTATTTTTATGAAAGATAATCATAGTTCCAAAATTTAAAAAAAACAGAGCAGTGGAATGCTTCACATTTTTGCAGATCTTTTTTAATATCTAGCTTAATAGAAGATTGTTGTGTTCTTATATCTGCCTCTGCACTGTCCATTGAAATCTGTTGTTTTGGTTGAAGTATATGAGAAAATCTGGCTTCATATAGAGGGTTGGAAAAGAGAAATAATTTTACTAGTCTTTTCAATAATAAGTGTACATTCTTCTTTGATACCACACTAAAACTTGACAGGTGATGGTTTCTTGAAGGTTAGTCGAATGTAATTTGAAACCTTATCAGTTGAGTTTTTCATATTTTGAGGCATTGAAATCCATTTGGTCTGTCTTGCATTTTGAATGAATCCCTTATCCGTGTGTAGTTTTGTAACATCATGCATTGGTCATGTGGAAAATATTTCTTCACTGAATTGTATATATCATTCAAGTGTTAACAAATTTTGTTATGAAGTATTTTAAATATCACATTTATTGTTATCACCACCCATCTATCTCCTTTGTGAAGTCTTTTGGGAAGCTGTCAAATTCACGGTGATAGATATAAGTATTCAAAAATTCTTTTTTTTCCCTGGAATACTCAAATTAGTATTTCTTTTTTTGATGTGATAGCCTCACTTCATTTATTTTTGACAAAATATTTGCCTAGTGTCCAAACCTGAATAAACACAGTTTGTTAAATAAAAATGGAATTCCATGCAAAAAGCAGCTTTAATTTCCATCTCAAACAAAATTCACCAGTGCTTATTTCTTTTTCCAAATAGTGAGTTGGTTTCCTCCTAAACTAAAAAAGGTGATCAGTGAAATATTCTTTTTTTGTTTGTTTTGAATATCAATATGAATTTATAATTTTTTTTCATACAGAGATTTAACTCAGTGGTGCTTAACAACTGAGTCTCATCCCAGCCCTTTTTTATGTTTTATTTAGAGACAGGGTCTCACTGAGTTGCTTTATGACCTCACTGAGTTGCTGAGGCTGGCTTTGAACTTATGATCCTCCTGGCTCAGCCTCCCAAGCTGCTGGTATCACAGGCCTGTGCCACTGTGCCTGGCTTCATGCATTTAAATTTATTTGATGTATTTTAATTAATTGCAACTAGTAAGAGTTCTACTTTGCCTTATTTTGTCTAGTAGGAGCCTCTTCAAATTAGGCCCTAAGTTCTTTGGTTGTGATGTCCCTTGTCTTTGATAGTTTCTTTGCTTTCTTATTTGACAAGGTATCCCAGGCTCATCTGGGATATTTTCTGCCATTGAGCAGAAATCAGTTCCTTTTCTGGGAAGATTTAGGAGAAATTGTATTTAGTTACCACAATCAGAGAACCAAGCTGCTCATTATCATTGATTAGTGATTAGATAGCTGGAAAATAGGCATAATACATCATGAATTGATATTGATACTTGCAATTCAAATTTAGGATCCATTGATCCTTTTGTCAGTTTTCTATGATATGCACATAATGACTGACTTGTTTTATCTCATATTAAACAAATGAGAGTTTCAGAAAATATCAGTATTACCACCAATGATGTGATTATGGAAAGTTTTGTAATTAAAAAATGAAAATAAAAGCATTATTAGTTTAGCTAGTCAAATTGGCCTTTTTTAATTCCACATAGGGCCTGGAGTGGATTAGGCAAGTGCTCTACCACTGAGCTACATCCTCAGCCCTTTCTTATTTTTGAGATAGGGCTTGCTAAGTTGCCCAGTTTGACCTTGAACTTTCTTCAGCCTTTGGGTTATCTGGGGTTTATAGGTGCTTGTGACGCCTGGCCAAATTAGTTCTTATTATTTTTCTTTTGATACTAGGGATTGAACTCAGATGCTTAACTATAGATCCACATCCCCAGACCTCTTTTATATTATTTAGAGACAGTGTCTGCTGAGTTGCTGGGGCCTTGCTAAGTTACTGATGCTGGCTTTGAACTTGGGATCCTCTTGCCTTAGCCTTCCAAGCCTCTGGGATTACAGATGGGCACCACTGCCCCTGGCCAAATTGGTTATCTTAACTGAGCCTTACTATTGATGTTTGCTGTACATCTTAAGACTGTTTTCCTGTTTCTTAAAGCAACATAGTTGCAGCTATTTCAATGGAATTGAATAAATCTGTTTACTTTCTGACTCAATCACATTGTGCATTTGTTACATTAGTAGATCAGACACTTAATTGATAAATGTAGTGTAGATGACAGTCAATAATGGACTAAATTTTCCCTGTTCTTTTTAACTGTCAAATTGGCCTCTTTATTTTTTATCAATATTTTATCCAGTAGTCTCCTTATATCTGCAGTTTTGCTTTCTGGGGTTTCAATTACTTGGGTGTCTCAGTTATTGGAGGTCAGCGGCTATATGAAAATATTAGATGGAAAATTCAAGAAATAAGAAATTCAAAAAGTTTTAAATGGTGTGCGGAATAATTGACAAAATCTTGCCCTGTTCTGCTCAGGACATGAATCATCTCTTGTCCAGTGTGGCCATGCTGTATACACTTCCCACCTGCTAGTCACTTAGTTGCTGCTCAGTTGTCAGATTGACTGCTGTGGTATCATTGTGCTTGTGTTCCAGTAACCTTCATTTTACTTAATTATGGCTCCAAAGTGCAAGAGTAGTGATGCTGACAGTTTGAATATGCCAAAGAGAAATCATAAATTGTTTCCTGTAAGTGAAAAGGTGAAAATTCTCAATGAGGAAAGAAAAAAGGTCATATGCTACAATTGCTAAGACCTACAGTAAGTTTTGTTAATCTCCTACTGTGCCTAATTTGTAAATTAAACTTTGTCATAAATATGTGTGTATGGGGAAAAATGTACATGTAGGACTTGGTACTGTGTTTTTAGGCATCCACTGGATGTCTTAGAATATATCCCTAGGATAAAGGCAGAGTACTGTATACATTTTTTATTCTTTATCCACACCTACTCTCTTTTCAGTGTCTTAGAAAAGAAAACATCCTTAGAGGGCAAAAATTTCTTGCTGTATGATATCCGTACCCAAAGAGGATGATTTTTTGTTTGTTTTAAGTGAATATGTTATGAATGAATGAATTTCTTTTTTTTAATAATAGCACAATTTTACCATAAAACTTATAAAATTATTTTCCTATAATTTTATAGGGATTGGAGTGGGGAGATGCTGAGGATCAAACCCAGGGGGTCTTATGTGTGATAGGCAAAGTGTTCTTACCACTAAGCTTTACCCCAAGCTCTATTAACAATTATTATTAGGTCTATGACTATGGGATAGTGTAATCAAGAAAATTGTGTACTGGAAATTGAAGTAGTGATTACTAAATTAAAAATGATTTGCATGTGGAATATTTAGTGATATTTCTTTTTTTCCCCCTCCCCTTCTAGGTTAAAAAATAAATCATGACTGAGTCTGCCTCTAGCACAAGTGGTCAAGAGTTTGATGTATTCAGTGTTATGGACTGGAAAGATGGAGTGGGCACCTTACCAGGAAGTGACTTAAAGGTAGGCTCTCCTTATTATTCTGATTGTGTGTGTGTGTGTGTGTGTGTGTGTATACATCTGTATGTGTGTTTATTTTTAAATGAATACATATGTGAAATAAGAAAAGCATTAACCACAGTGCTTCGGGTTTTATGTCATGCTCACACATCAACAGTAAATTTACAAGACACGTTGGAATGCTGATGGATTGGCAGAAGCTTTTGTCACTTGAGTTAGAGGACTAAGAATATAAGAATATTCTGTAGCATGTTCTCATTTTACAGAAATTAATTTATAGCTTCCAGGAGGATCATCTCAGTTTTGACTCCATCATGAGGGCCAGTAAATGCAGAAATGGCAGAGATGAAGAGATTAAGTGCAGAACTTTGATTTTCATAGAAATCATAGCTTCTTGGATTTTGTCGTAATGGGCTTTGCTACTTGGAATAACTATATTTTCTTTGTCTTAGCCTTCTTGTTTAAAAACTGGATAAAATAATGTTAAAATACTGAATAAACAGACTTTCATTTTCTTAAATTACTTATAATGTAAATAATTGTTTTTTGTATAATCACTTGTTCAAAACAGGACTTTGCTGTAAGTCATAGTGCTTTTTTTTTTTTTAGATGAGAACCCTCTTCAGGAGTTTCATTCTGCTTCTGTTGTACGTGCTTGCCCTGCCCCTTTCCCCAGGACTGTTTTCCACTCTAGGCCCATCTGTGCTGCACCGTGAAACATGGTTGTGCAAGCATCCATCTGGGGAGCCAACTGCCCCCACCTCTCATATCTGATTTACTTTTGCTCTGATCCTATCACTGAGACCTTGAACCTGTTGGTGGCCTTTTAGACTTTCTGTGTTTGGTCATTTGGGTGTTTGAACTTCCGATCTCCCTAATAGACTGTCATCTGACTGGCCTCTTTAAGGCTTAGTGTTCTGAACTATCTTGAATAGAAGAATTTCCCCCTGATAGAGGCTTCTTGGAATCTAATCCCTTTTCGTGGCTGTTTGACAAGTATCTTAGCCAAGCCTGCCCTCACTCATCCTCAGTGGGGTGATTTGAACAATCTGGCTGTCGTTGGAAAAATACTTGAGATTTTAGTTTGGTTAGGTTTAATTAAGTGCAGTGTTCCAACATCTCAAGTTTACTGTCACAGAAATATTGCAATGAGTTTAGTGAAATCTGGAGAAATTGATTTATTTTAAATGAATACCAAAATACAGTTAGATAGGAATATTTATTCTAGCTTTCTATAGCATAATAGTTGATAACTAGACTGAAACTGAATGATAAGATAAATTTTAACGTAACTCAAAAGAGGAGTCCAAAGATTTCCAACACACAGAAATGATTAATGTTTGGAGAAGATGGAAATATTAATTACCCTGATGTGATCATTACACATTGAGTGTGTGTGTGAGATACATATATGTATATACACGTACATATATGTATACATATATATGGAATTATTTTACTGTACTGTAAATATGCAGAAATATTTTGTGGCAATTAAAAATTTACAAAAAAAAGTTGGTGTTAATTTTACTTCTGTGTGACCTTCAACAAGTTAATTAAACTCTTCAGATCAATTTTCCTCTATAAAATAAGGAATTAAACAAATATTAAGGATTTTATCTGCTCTGGCATTTTCAAGTATCCATCTGGACATGATATGATAGATAGTACTGAAAATTTTTGAGTAAGAAAAAATATTTCTCAAGTTCTAATAAAGCCAAACATATATGAGCCACCTGAACTTTGTCAGATTATTTAAAATTCCCAAGCTTTGGAAGCCGTATCTGTCAAATGGGGCTTTTAGAATCTATAGTAAGATTTACAACCATAAAAAGGGTTATGAGGATTGAAAGAAACTAATGTATATCAACACTTAACCAATTGTTTATAGCTTTACAGTGTCTTTTTTATTGCTGCACTCCCTTATTTTTCTTGTATTTTTATTCCTTAATGGCTTTTTTATTTTTTTAACATCAAGTGAATGGAGAAATTTGCAATTATTGTTCAGTTAGCTGTTTTCCCCCCATTTTTTATTGGTGCATTATTGTTGTACATAATGATGGGATTTGTTGTTATATATTTGTACATGCACACACTATAACAATATAATTTAGCCAATATCACTCCCCTGCAAAAAATATACCTTTTAAAAACACAGAATAATAGGTAAGAAACATGTGAAACAATGGGCATGGAGTAAACGTGAGTGTGGAATCTTTCTATTCTACAGTCCAATAATGCAATGGCATATACTTTTATTTGGCTTATGTTTTCAACTCTGTAATGAAAAATGACTGTATTTTCTATCCATGCATTGTATAACACACTTGGAAATCAAGGAGGAAGAAGAAATACTGGGGAAGGAAGACACAGAAAAATTAAATTTCTATTTCCAATTCTGAATATTCTCAGCTAACATCAAAATATAGTATTATTATACAGTTATAAAACAAAAATCTGTATTTTATCAATTAGGAAGAAGTTTAAATTTTGGAATAATTATAGAATTACAGAAAATTTGCATAAATGTGAACAGAGAGTTCATATATATCCTTCACTGTGTTCAGTTAGCTTTTGACAGGAGATTGAAGTTTCTACCTGTAGGAAATTTGGATTGCTTTAAGGTTTTCTAAGCAATGACCTTTAGAAATCAGCTTATACCTCTTAAGGCAATCAGGTAATTAAACCACTTAATGGGTGTTATAATCTGGGTTATTTGATATGACTTTTAGATTCATCTAATTACTGGGTCATTGCCAGGTGTCCAGTTCCCGTTATGTGCTGCAGACAGTTTGACACTTTCACTTCAGAAAATAATTTGAAAATTATTTTTGACTTTATGGCTTTATTACCCATTGTATCTAAAATTCAGAGACTAGCCTGTTGATTATATTATATTGGATGTCTAATTCACGTGCTTGTTGAATTAAAATCTGAGTTGCTTCAGAGAGCTGATTGAGGAAATGATTTTGCAGAAAGTTAAAATATGAGAACTTTGAATCAGTTGTAAAATCTGTCCTCTCACATCATGCTTTGCTTGTTGGATACTAGCCATACTTCTGCTTTTTCACGAGTAGGGGCATGGGGTTCTCCTAACAGTATGGTAGCTTAAGACGGCCTGCCACACTTCACTCAGTTTTCTATCATGGGAGCAGGTTTTTATGTGCTTCAGCTTTGGCCATTTTGAAAGGCTTTTCCTCTGGGAAAGCCTCATGATCACGGCCACTCTAGTTATGTATTTCTTCTGCACTTGCTGGTATCTTTCACAGCATAGTTCAAGTCCCCTGAAATTTTCTATAGGATATGATTTTGTTTTCTTTTGTGATCTGGCCTCCCTTTGGGCACATTTCATTTTACTTCTCAGCACCTCTGATTTCTATCCATACCAAACTACTGAGATTTCATACTCTGGACCCCTTTTACTGTTCCCTGTGCTGGAATCCCCCTTCCCCTCCCTAAGCCAACTAACCCTTAGATAAAGCAGAGCAAACTTTGTCTTTGAGGACAGATGTGAGAGGAATAAGGGAACTTCCTCTCTGATGAACGCTTTACCTGAATCTTCTTGTTTCATCCTTTTATGTACTCCTTTGGGGTAGTGTCTGTCTTGCAGGTCAGTTTACAGACGATGAGGTGCAGAGTGGTTATTGCATTGGCTCACGTCACTTACTGGCAGAGCTGGATCTTGAGAACAGGCTTCTCTAGTATTAAAATTGATTATCTTAATCTTATACTGCTGCCTGAAGACTGAGAATATTTTCATATCAACAGAGATACAAGAAAAATTTACAGGGATAGAGGAGGTAAAAACTTATTTCAGCTGAAGAAATTAGGAAGGCTTTGAAAAGCAGAGTTCTTTTGGTCTTTGGGTTCTGAAAATAGGAGATTCAGTGAAGACTTCTAGGGGCAGCAAGGGGAGGAGGGCAAGAGAGAAGGGTATCTAGAAGAGGCAGGAACTTCAAAATCCAGAGAGTGGTAGAGGAGAACAGCAGGTCTCCACCAGTGGTCTGGAAAATATTGTGGTCATTAATAAGGCACTTTTTGCCTAAGCAAGCTTTGGAAACTTTACCACTGCCTAATTTGTTCTTTTTTAAATGCAGAGAAGCATTTGTAGATTAATGTCTTAGGGCCAGCCATCAGAAAAGGCAGGTGACTAAGTGGTGGCGGAAAGGAGCCTGGCAGGGTTCCCAGTGCCAAAGCAGTTTTTCTACCTGAACTTCTAATGATGTCTGAAATTTATCCACAGAGAATTATTCCTCTGGGTCATAAGGATTTAGTCTTTGAAAGTCCCTTAGTAAAATGCAGATACTCTCCTGAGAGTGATAGCATCTTATCTAGTCAGAATAATTGCCATTTAGCTGAGAGCAAGACCATGTGGCTGCAAAGCTCGGTGCTCTCTTAATGCTCAGTTTTGCCCTCCTTGATGAATGTTTAAAGCTGTTTAGTTACCAGACATCTTTGCCTTTAAAATACATTGGTAATTAGAATTAAAATGTCAGCATTGAAAGTAATAAAATGATAAGAATAACCTCAGTGGTGTCTTCTAATGATCTATTATTGAAGACAAACAAAAATAGAAAAAAGAGCCTTTGTCCCTAAAGCAAAAATAAAGAAGAGAATTGAATCAATTAAAGGTGGTTCAAGCCAAATAAACAAACGACACTTTTGCCACCCCTTATAAATTTCAGACATAATTGTTTTCTGATTGACCTGGCTACATCAACATGCAGAAGACATTACCATGTCAGCTGGTGTTTTGTTTTGCTTGATAATCCCTTTTGTAAAATTTAAAATTTGGAAATTCTTGATTGTAGAAGGGAGCCATTTGACAAATTTTTGTACTGTCTCTAGATTAAAAGAACTGATAATTTAAAAGAGAGAGAGAGAGAGAGAGAGAGAGAGAGAGAGAGAGAGAGAAGAGAGAGAGAAGAGAGAGAGAGAGAGAGAGAGAGAGAGAGAGAGAGAGAGAGAGAGATAGAGATATGAAGTTTCTCATCATTCCAAAGCCATAAAAGCATTACCAGCCTCAGAAACTGAGTGTTTACTTGGGGGAAGAAACAAGTTAGCAAATCAGTCTTCCTGGAATCCTTTCATTGGGACTTTGGTAATGTTAGCAAGGCCTAAAACCATGTGCTCACATTTTTCTACAGTAGTGAGGTGGTAGAAGACATAGTGAATGTGAATTTGAGAAGACACAGAAAAAGATGATCTCTGTGTCCTTTTGCATATGATAAGGTTGCTTTGAAAATGCTTTGAGGATTTTGATTTTTGAGATAAGTAACTTTGATAAGAGCAGATGTACTTTACTTTCTCAGGGTTACAGGATGCCTTAGAGGATATGATGAAACCTATGGACCTCACCCCCCCCCAGAATATACATGTGCACATAACCATAATTTTGAAAGCATTTCATGCATCAACCCTTGAAGTCTATCCACAGATCTCTGACTTAGAGAAGCTTACTATCCCTAGTGACATTGTATCTTTATTTTGTATTTAGACTGTGAATCAGTTACTGGCAATTAATATTAGAAGGAAAAGATGACAGGTTGAATGTTGTGTTTGGGGGATATTACCTTTTTTCTTCAAAAGTTTTTGAGCCATATCCTTCTAAATATAATAGTTGTGCATTTTTACTTGGAGATTCCATTCAGTAGTGTTCTGGTTCTTAGTGTTTGAAATGCAAAGTGGTTTCCAGTTGAGCAAGAAATCTACAACTTCAGCCACAGCAGCCTTTCTGTTTATGAAAATATTTGATGCTATTTTTTGCATTTATCAAGTAAGCATATATGAAATAACATGTAATACTTAAAAGTGCATATAAATTAACATGTAAAGTAAAACATCTTACTTGAACCTAATTAGCAAGTTTTTTCTTATTTTTTTAAAAAATCATAATTCAGAATTGATTTTGTCACATTCTTTAATATCATTAATTAATAATTATCATGACAGCTTGTTTTTTCTACTCTTGCCCAGTAGATGGTACTGTCAGCCTTATTATGAAATATTCTGTTTCCAGAGTTGATCAGTAAGAATAATTCTGTTTCTTTTTTTAGTTTAACTTATTTCTAGTTCTTTTCCACCTCATTAAATTTTGTCATTTTTCAGACTGCTATATCATGCTAAATGTTCTACACACATGTTCCCTGAGAACTTGTATCTAGAATGTATGAATTCAGGGCCATACACAGAGGTAACTATCAGGCATCAACACACAAACAGTAAACTCAGGTTATTGCAGAAACTACTTTGTTTGAAGCTTGCCATAGGTGAGAGGAAGTTTTCAATATTAGGAATGTGAATGTCCATGTAATCAAAATACCCTTACTTTTTAATGATAAAATTGGTCTGTAAACTAGAGATGAAGATAATGGAGAATTTTATTTTATTTGGTATTGGAGATGGAACACAGGGGTGCTTAACCCCTGAACCACATCTCCAGCCCTTTTTATATTTTATTTAGAAACAGGGTCTCACTAAGTTGCTTAGGGCCTTGCTAAATTGCTGAGCCTAGCTTTGAATTTGCGATTCTCCTGCCTTAGTGTCCCAAGCTGCTGGGATTACAGGTGTGCAACACTGGACCTAGCTTATTCTTTTTATTATTATACTTCCTTTTTGTATTGCGGATTAAATCTCCAATGCTTTGCTACTGAGCAGTATTTATTTTTTGAGACAGGGTCTTGATAAGTTGCCCAGGCTGTATTCAAACTTGAAAACTTTCTGCATTAGCCTCCCTGAGTTGCTGGGACTACAGGTGTGAACCACACTACACCTGACTTAATAGTAGGGGATGGAGATATATATATATATATATATATATATATATATATATATATATATATATTTGGTGGTGTTGGGGATTGAACCCAGGGCCTTGTGCATGCAAGGGAAGCACTGTACCAACTTAGCTATATCCCCAGCCTAATAATGGAGAATATTAAAAGGCAGTAAAGAAAGAGAAAGCACAGCTCTGGGGAGGGGGACATCAATACAAGTAAAATACAACTGGTAAATCTATGGGACTGCATAGCTTCAGTGGTACCTGTGTTCTGTTTTCCTTCCCCCAATTTGAAATTTGCAAAATGCAAAGGTCTTAATGTTGGTGAAAGCCTTGTCCAAGATGCAATTATTTCAATTAATTTTTAACATATAGCTAATTTGTATAAAGACTATATATGAGTCATGTAATAATTATTGTCCTGAACATTTTTGTAAATCTTGCCTCTTTCTGCTGTGTCGTCCCTAGTTTCGGGTGAATGAGTTTGGAGCCTTGGAAGTTATTACAGATGAAAGTGAAATGGAAAATGTTAAAAAAGCAACTGCTACCACCACTTGGATGGTACCAACTGCTCAAGAAGGTAAGAAAGAGTCTTCTGCTTTTTATTTCTTCCCATTGAGAGTTTCGAAATGAGAATATCTAAGGTTTTATAACAGGCTGGAAATTGGAAAGTCCTGGGTGATTTTTGTGTCTCATGTTCTTAGGTAAATTTCTGTAATGAAAAATGATAGGAGCCAGCTTTTAAAATATTTAAAATAACTATAAACTGTCTTCTTTCCTAATGCCAGATCTGTAATAGCACAAAGTTAGTTTGAAATTATCAAGTAAATCCAAGTTGTAATCGCCTACACAGGTGATTGAGCCAAAGCCTGCCACTTTTTTTCTCATCTATTCCGATGGTTGTAACTAACACCTATATGCTGATGACTCCTAAATCTATTATCTCCAGCCCCGACCTCTCCCCCGAGCTCCAGGCCCGTATTTCCACCTGCCTACTGGACATCTCCACCTGGATGTCCCACAGGTACCTCAAACTACACATGTCTGAAATGCAATTCATTTTCTATTTCTTTCTCCCTTTCCCCCAAACCTGCTCTTTCTTCCGTAACCCATGTTTCAGTTGACCTAGCACCATCCGCCCAGTGGACAGGCCAGAAATACAGGAGTCATCCTGAATTTGTTCTTCCCATCCCCATATCCTCTTACTTAATGCTCTTGGTTTTTATTTCCTAAATATGTCTCAGATCTGGCCTTTTCTATTATCACTGCTACTGCCTTAATTTAGGCTCTTATCAACTCTTACCTGAACTATTGCAGAAGTCTTTTAAGTAATTACTTTGCTTCTAATCTCACACCCTTCCAACTTACCCTGCACCCTGAAGTCAGAAGAATTATGTAGATTGCTTATCTGACACTTGCTGATTTCTCTTTGCCTCTTTAGCAAAACATACCAAGATTTGGGTGACCTGCACCCACCTGCTTGCTGTCTCCTTCCTTTCTGTCCCCTTCTCTGTATGTGTTGTGTCCTGCCAGTGCCAGCAGCATAGAATTATGTGGGATTTTCCCAACTCAGCGTGTGGTTTCATGCTTCCTTGCCTTTATTCATGCTGTTTTTTCTGGCTCAAATGCCATTTCTCTCTTTGTCCATTTGGCACATTTCTCTTCAGCCATCAAAACCCTATTGAGGCTTTGTATCAGAAAATCCTTCCCTGACCTCACCCCACGCCGAATGAATCACTTCTTCCTTTGCACTACTTCTGGAACTTGTTCATGCTTCTATTATTGCATGCATCACATTTTATTGTAAATATTGGTTTTCTTGCCTGTCTCCTCCTCTAGACTGTGAGCTGTCTTGGGCAAGGTCTATAACTGTCGTTACGAGTGTGTAGCATAAATTGTTGCCTTATAAATGTTTGCTGAACGGATGATTAGTTTAATGATTTAGGCAAAATGAAATGCGAGTTACCCAATGATTTGTGTAATTATGATTCAGAAAATCTACTACATTAAAAGTAAAATAGATGCTAATAGATGCTAATTAAGTAAAACAAAATTATTCATCAAAAGGCTAGAAACATGAAATGACAATAAATGACCCTTTTGATTTTATCAGAGATGCACCTATAGATTAGAATTCTAGAGACTGACCATTGTATCTTTGGAATTGAGTGATTAAAGAAGTTTTCTCCATTTTACTTTGAACTCCGTAGAAAAAGCCTTGCATAAGCATCTGTTTGGTTTTTGGCAGATTATTTTATTATAGAAATAATTTGAGTGATTTCCTGCCAAGACCATTTCCCTCTCCCTCCCAAATTCTGTAGTTCAATATTCTATTCATTCAGCAAACAGGATTCTTCATTGTGTTCCTAACAAAATTATTAGAAGGAAAATTATACGTATATTTTGGAATGTCTTCTGTCATGGTTTTAATTCTTTTCTTCTTCTGTTCATCTTCTAGTCTTTTCAGAGAAGACTGGGGTGCCTTTCAGGCTGAAGGATCCACTGAAAGTAGAAGGGCTTCAATTCTGTGAGAACTGTTGTCAGTATGGCAATGTAGATGAGTGTCTTTCTGGAGGAAACTATTGCAGCCAGAATTGTGCTCGGCATGTCAAAGACAAGTAGGTTGTTGCCCTGTTCCATCTATAAAGTGGGTTTCAGAGTCCAACATCATGGTGCCTTTGAATACAGAGATTTTGCACACTCTGCCTTGTGTCACTCATTTTTGCCTTCTTTTTCAGAGACTTTCCCCCTTGGGGACTCATAACCCGGGTCCTTCTTAGGTCTAGTGACTCTTGTCACACCTGATTTGAGTTGTACTGCCAGTGTTCTCCCTGCAGTACAACTGTGCCTCTGCCTTCAGCCTTACGTTTACATAAATTTGATTATTCCCCAACTAAGAGTATTTAGGTTTTTCTGAGCTACACTCACATCTTAATGATAATAGTATGTATGGAAACACAGTTCTGTTTGTAATTTCAGGAGTTCTTAGGTAAACTCAGTTAAAACTCCACATGCGAAACAAAGCTTCCCACTGACTGGCTGGCAGTGAGTCACCTGAGTGAACGTTGCCATGGTGGGTAGCACAGTGAGTCATGTTAGGATGATCTCAAGGTGCAGACAGGTGCTATGTGACCTTCCCTTTTGGGGACCCTGACAGGGTTGAGCTAGTCAGCAAGAAGGTATATTTCTTGCATGTAATTGTGTATATAGACAGATGACTTGATGTTTAAGTGTAGTGGAGCTTCCCACATATTTAAATCATCATGGCCTTGGAATTTTCTGTTTTTGGTGGCCAACTGATGCTATACAAAGTTGTTTTTCACCTTTTCAGTTATTTTCCCACTCTTAATATTGCTAGATCCTTGCTTTAAAATTGATCTGAAGATAAGTACCTCTAAGTCACTGGTTCTTCTTTGGATGGCAGACATGGCAGACAAATAATTGTATACTTGTTAGCATCTATTTCACTAAAATTGCTGGTCCCCTTTTAAAATTGACAAATAAGGTAATTTATACTTTCTACCCTGATAGAATGTCCTACATAATAGTGATTTTAACTGTTCTCTGAATGTGATATTCTACTGCCTATGAACTTCTCCTGGTGATTAAATATTAAATATATTTCCTTTGGAGATAGATTTTTTAAAATAATTTTTGAATTGATAATCAACATGTAGATGTTTGATAGGTATTGTTTCCTGTCACTATTTTGGGGTTATAAACACAACAGAGACCAGAAGGAAGAAAGGGATGTAGGAGAAGACAACGAGGAAGAGGATCCTAAGTGTAGTCGGAAGAAAAAACCAAAATTATCTCTGAAGGCCGACCCCAAGGAGGATGGAGATGAGAGAGATGATGAAATGGTTAGTATCTCTTAGGTAACTGCCAAGGACCACGGGGATGCTTCTCAAGTGGGTGGCATAGAGGTCTCAAGCACTGCCCTTGAGCCAGTTATTTGAGTTCAAATGTTGTTCTATTACTGTTACTGTTTGACAGTTGCCTGGCCTCTTTGTGCCTTACTGTGTTCCTCTCAAAATGGGAATAATAAGTAATAGTACCTTCCTTTCAGGTGAAGAAGTGGGAGGTGCTGGAATTTACTACTGGGCTAAGAGGCAACAACAAAACCTTGCAAAATGATAAACCCATTTTGATAAATTGCAAGTAGTGCAATTAAAAAACCTATATGAGTAGATAGAAAATGACAGATAAATATCAAGTACCTTTGGGGAAAAAATCATTCAAATTGTGCTAATTAAAACATAGATATCTTATCCATAAAGTACGTCTAAGTGGTTCCATATGAAAAGAGTACTTAGAGGTCACAAAGCATTTCACTTAAGATCAACATCAAGCCACAGTTATTTGCTGGACACTATTCTGCAAGTGTGGAGTATAGGGGATGAATGAAAGAGTAAAGAGGCCAGGGTCTCTCCTTGCAGAGACATTTTCTTCTTGTTAGGGGGACATAATCGATAAAGTAAATGAACAGGAGTAATATCCATCCTAAGTGTTATGTTGAGAATTAAAATGGGGCATTAGGATTGGCTGAATCATCTAAGTTGGGTTTTCAGATGATCACGTGGTCTCAGTAATGAGAAGCCAGTGCTGAGCAGTTAGGAGCGAGCAACCCTTGGGGCAGCTGCACTTCTAGGGGAAAGCCTAAGGTGAGAACATACATGGCATGTTCTATCAAGGAAATATCAAAAAGACAAGATAGTCAAGCATCAGGGATGGGGGCAGAATGGAGTGAGGTGAGGCTGAAGAGGTTTTGTGTAGTCAGGGAAGATGGGCCTTCATGGTAAACCAGAGTAATGGGTTTTCATTGTTTCCTGGGTGTAATGGGAAGTTGAAGGCAAGGAGATGCTGTGATATGATAAAGGGAACCAGTTAGAAGTTGCTGGCAATAGAATAAATAGGTCAGAGGGCTGTATAAGATACAAGTCAGTGTATTTAGAACTGTTTGTAGAGGTAGGGTTGTCAGGCTGTGGGAGGGAAAGGGAAGACTCAGAAGTTCTAAGAACTTCTTAGATTAAGAATAGGAAGGCAGGGGTGGCACAGAGAACCGGGAGTACTTTGGCCATCATTAATTTAAGATACTCATGAATCTCTCAAGTAAAATCCCATGTGTGCAGTTGGACATAGGCACATGGAGTCAGGGCAGGGAGCTGGAGACGAAGGTTAGGAGTGTTTGGCATAGAAACGACCTTGAGATTCCAAGGAAAGTGGTCAGATGGAGGAGAGAAGGGGCTGGATTGGCAGAAACATCTGCAGAGGAACCTGAGAGGGGGCCTAGCGAGGTCTGAGGAGAGCCAGAACATAGTGGTCATGAAGCTGAGAGCAAACTATGTTTTGAGGAGGAGGGGGCAACATTTATGCCCTTCCATAGTGTAATCCTTGGAAGTGTTGTTCTTTTTCTAGAGACCTCAGGCCAAAAGCAACACAGTACTTGAATGATATTCTTACATTTCCTTCAAATTTACGAAGTGAAATTGAAAAGAACAGCAACAAAATAAGCTTGCTGACAGGTCTCTTGCTTTTCATTGGTGCCAATTTCATGAACTTTTAAAGTCATAGTTTTCCTTTTTTACTGTAGGAGAACAAACAAGATGGAAGGATCCTGAGGGGTTCACAGAGGGCCCGAAGGAAAAGACGAGGGGACTCGGCTGTCTTAAAGCAGGGTGAGCTGATGAGAGAATACTTTTGCTTGTAACTGGGTGAAATTGAAAACAGTTCGTCTAAGTAAGTTCTAGTCCCCATTATTCTGTATACTGTCATAGTTAAAGTATCGTTGTGGTTCTTTGATTCAGTTTTCTCACTAAAAATGACTTTGAGGAAGTAGATTTAAAGAAAAAGATGGGAATTAGTAACTTTCAAGTAGGTTCATGGTAAGCTAGCAAACATCACCCCCCCAACCCCTGCATTGGGTAGATGGTTACTGCTCCAAAACCTCTGTTCTTGTTCATTTCATGTTCCCTCTCAGCATAACCAACTCCTGACATGGAACCTTTTTCCTGTTTGAGTTCTTCAGGCAGCATTTTATTCTCAGGAGGAATCCAGGCTGCAGCCCTTGCTTCATTGTTCGGCTGCACACACTCGTTCCCCTATTTGGCATGGGCCTTCGTTCACTTATATGGCGGCCTCTGTGCAGCTTTGTTCTGGGGACTGCTGCATCTGCCCTGCCAGTCCTTCCTTCTAGGTCACTCTTCTTTGCATAGCCTAGCTCCCAACCTGCAGTTACAGGGTTCCTGAAAATCATTGCCACAGCCCAGTGCCCCTTGGTGCCTGGAAGTGTTCCTTGCTCATTCTCCTGTTAATTTTTCAAAAAGAATTGGAAATATTTTCACCTGCTTCAAGAGAACAACATAATTTTTACATCTTTTTAGAGGTGGCTTTTATCAGTGAGATTAAAGGGAGTAAATGAAATGCCTGAGTTACTCAGCACTCTGTCTCAAAATGTTTTATTTCTTCAACCTTTCCTTCCTTTCTGCTTAATTTCTGCTCTGGATGAAATTTCAACCCCTTGGTTCTTCTAGCATTTTTTTCCTTTAGTCATTTTTTTTTTCCCCTTAAATGTTCTGATTTTTTTTCCTTGTGGGCTCTCTCTCTCTCTCTTTTTTTTTTTTTTTTTTTTTTTTGCCTGTTTCAGTGCGTCCCCTGAATATTTTACCCCCTGACTTTCCTACCCATCAAGCTGTTATACTCCTTCCCTCATTTTTAATATTTTTATCAGATTAATCAAAAATAAAATAGATATGAACTACCTCCCTGTTTTATCAATTACATGTTTTTTTTCTGAATTGAAAAAATACTGACTCTCACTGCATCAATTTGTTTCCTCTCCTTTTCTAAGATTAGCGGACGTTCCCTAAACATTCAGTGCGCTGGCCTTTTTTCAGTCTTCTACTTCATAATCTCTTAGGAAAAAAAATTTGAGCATCCTGCTTTTAGAAGTTTTCACTTCCTGTAGGTTCCATGGACTGACCTCTCTCTGCTTCCTGCTGGTCTCCTTCATTTATTCTAAGCTCTTCTGCTTCTTTGTTCCGCCCTCATATCGGTGGGTATTCATCACAGCTCTCATTTCTTTGGAAAGAAATACGAGCCATGGAAGTAAGAGAAGAGAGGGGAATAGTACAGTTGGAAGTGAGAGGTCACAAAATACACAGTGGATTTCTTAGATTTGGAAATGCCATCATTCAGTCTCAC
This sequence comes from Marmota monax, assembly GCF_021218885.2. NCBI lineage: Eukaryota > Metazoa > Chordata > Mammalia > Rodentia > Sciuridae > Marmota > Marmota monax. The sequence goes on from NW_026691988.1 coordinate 2,442,869, forward strand.
TTGCCTTTCAGGTTTGCCTCCTAAAGGCAAGAAAGCTTGGTGCTGGGCATCCTATCTGGAGGAGGAGAAAGCAGTGGCAGTGCCTGCAAAGCTGTTCAAGGAGGTACGGCCTTTCTAGAAGTACTGTGTGTAAGGGCGAAGGGGCTCGAATACTGATGTGGGTTAGTATTGTCATTTCCGCTGTCTGTTTAGGAAATGTGACTTGGGATAATTTCTCAAACACACTGCTTTTCATGTGTGTGTGACCTAGAAGGGCACCTCCAAGGCCAGTTAGCACCAGTGCATGCCTGCTTTCCCATGTGTGGCATGTGTGGCACACACATGCTATTTTCTGTCAACATTTACTAGACTTTCAGTTATGATTTTGAATAGGAATACTAATACTATTACTGGAAAATTAATGGGTAAAGAAAAACTAGCATGAAATTTCATGTTAACATCATGGCCCAGAGAGAATAAAAAGGGGTTACTGAGATTTAGGTCTTATAACAAAGAAACATCTAAAAAGGGGTAACTATATTGCATTAGTAATAATAAAATATTTTGTCATAGAATATTTTTAAATTAGTTAAAAATGTAGGTTTCAGGTGTAGTTCTGAGTATGAACTGCTGCCCCAGGCTAAAACAGAGGAGCCAGATAGTAAATATTTTAGTCTTTGCTGGACATCTGGTGTCTGCTACATCAGCACAACTTGATTGTGTAGCATGAAGGCACCGTGTGGAACGTGGCAGGGTCAAGGGGTGGTTAGCTCATTCCTGCAAAGTTTTATTCATAAAACTTATAGTGGGCTGGATTTGATTCCCAGACTGCAGTTTGATAACCTTTGGTTTAAGTTATTTAGTTATAATTAATTGTGGTATGTAATAAATCTATCGTATGTATCTTCATGAATGAACATGAGGAGGTTTTAAAACATGTCACCATTTTTTAAAAACTCCTTCTGTATTAGGGTGATTACATCAACAATGACAATATTTAATTTAAACAATGAATTGGTTTTACACATGAATTTGTTCTGGATAATTATTTTCTGTAAGTCTGGATCTTTACCAGATTTTTTTCCTCTTCTTTATGAAAGTACAACTAATTACTTGAATCAGTAATACATTCAAGTGATTCATAATATAAAAGTACCAAAAGAACATAAAACACAAAGTCCCCTAAAGCTCTGTCCCCTTAAGCACTAGGTTTTCCAGCTGTTCCCTAAAGCTCTGTGCTCTTAAGCACCAGGTTTGCCAGGTGTCCACTAAGCCGCTATCCTCTTAAGCACAAGGTTTGCCTCCCCTGAAGTGACCACTAGTACTAGTTCTTCTATTTCCTTTCTAGAAATTTTTATGTACATACTAGCAACCTGCATATCTAAATCCTCTTCTCCCTGTCTTAAACCCAGTGACACCCTGTGTCCCATACATTTTGAACTTTGCTTTTTTGTTTAACTTCATAGTTTGTGGATTATTCCACTTCATTTTGTTTATTCCTTGATCATTCTTTATATTCCTGTGTATTACTGTGTCTTACATCTGCTCCATAAAAATTGAAACTGTTCCCTGCTGATTGACACACAGACACATACATATTTTCAGACGTTCACTTTATGCTCTAATGACCTTGTACACCTGTCATTTTGCACCTGTATGTTAGGTAATTTCCTAAAATTTTGAATTGCTGATTTGAAGAGAATACTCAGTTTTTTTTTACAGATATTATGAATTTACTAGAGATTGTACCAGTTTTCGTTCCTATTAGCAATGCATACCTTTACCAGTTTTCCTAGAGCCACCTATCCAGCTCTTTACCAGTCTCATAGGTGAAAGACATCCTTGTTTAATTTTAATTTGTGCAACTTATAGGTGAGGTTGAGTATCTTTTCAAATGTGTGGAAGACAAAGGCTGTAAACCTTAACTTTCTTTTCTATGACTTGCCTTAGTCTTTGTCCATTTTGCTTTGAATTATTCTGGATATTTTGTTATAATTTAAATTTAGTTGTTTTTTGATTTTTTTCTCTTATTTTTCTGGCTAAAGAGTCTTTAGGAATGGTAATGTTCACATTTGCAACTGGGCCTTTGGGGTGATACTAAAGCTGCTGTCATATTGCTTCTCAGTACCAGTCCTTCCCATATAACAAAAATGGATTCAAAGTTGGCATGAAGTTGGAAGGTGTGGACCCTGAGCATCAGTCTGTGTACTGCGTCCTGACTGTGGCTGAGGTAAGCTTTGCCTCTTTCTTATTTTTAAAATTAAATGGTGATCCTGGGTGTTATGAGGAAAACTGTGCCTTGGGCTGAGTGCTCACTTCATGCCAGGCAGGTCGCTCAGTGTCATGTGTACATTATCTCCCCAACCTTCTTGAGATTTCTGACCTGTGCCAATTGTGTTTTTTTTATCCTTGTTCTATAGATGAGGGAGCTAAGGTTCAGAGATGTGAAGGTGATATGTACAAGGCCACAGAGCCTCATGGTGGTGGAACCAGGATTTCGCCTCAGTTCCGACTCCAGAAATGTTTCCATGCTACATTCCTTAACATAAGGAGCAGACCAACAGATATTTATATTTTTTTTGTGTGTTTTGGGGTCTCTCTGAAAAATTTTCGAAAAAGTGGCCAAGTCAAATATCTCTTTCTCCATGTGTACTATAAGTCCAGAATATTATTGGGAACATTTCTTTTTGATTTCCTTTTTTCCTTCTTTATTTGCCTCCTTGCTCCTTCCTGTGATCCAGGGTTATGCATCTTTTAAAAACCTTCCCCAAAGAATAAGATGATCTTGGCTACTAGGTTGAGTTATCATAATATTCTTTCAGTGACTTGGTGAATTTGTAAGGAGCTTGGCTCTTGCAGAGCACATAGTATAAGACAGTTGGATGATGGCAATTATAGTGAGTGAAAACGACAGTTACTCTAACCTGCAGCACATGCCAGGTAGTGATCCAGCTTCCTTCCATCTCTTAATTTATATTGGAAACAAGCTTTTGAGATGGAGGCCATTCCTCTGTCTTTCACATATATAGGGAAAGGAAAATACTGTATTCTGCAGATTCTATATACAGTATGAGAATCCTGGGACAGTGTGATTCAGATTGTGTGTTTTCTCTTTTTTTTGGACTCTGGAGTCTTTGTTAGAACCCCTGAGTTGGAAGGGGAGAGCTTCTTTATGGACAGTGTCCTTTGAAGAGGATGAGAACCCCGGAGTGGTTGAGGGCCAGGTGTGAGCGCTGCCCTTGAAGAATAAGGATCAGGCAGAAGAAGATGAGCTGCAGGATTCCGAGGAGTAGCTAGAGACAGAGAAGGGTGCCAGGAGCAGGGTCTGCCATAGAAAGGAAGGGGAGAGTAGTGTCAGATGCTGTGCTTGTTCTCCAGAAGGATGAGGTCACTGTGTCCTGAGCCAGCACATTTAAGTAGAGCAGAATTGAATTTGAATTTAAGTAGAGCAGAATTGGATTAAGCATAGATTGTCTTTGAGAAGTTTAGCTGTGGGTGTGTCTTCCAGCTCCTGGTTTTTGAAGGAGATGATTTTTACCTTGCCTAGATTTTGTGTGTGTGTTTTTTTGGTACTAGGGATTGAACCCAGGGGTACTTAGCCACTGAACCATATCCCCAGGCCTTTTTATTTTTTATTTTGAGACAGAGTCTCCCTAAGTTGCTCAGGGCCTTGCTAAGTTGCTGAGGCTGGCTTGGAACTTGAGATCCTCCTGTCTCAGCCTCCTGAGTCTCTGGAACTACAGGTGTGTGTCACCATGCCCAGCCCCAGACTTTTTTTTTATTATAGAAGTTTTGTTTGCTCACTGGGAAAATATCAACTAGTGTGAAAACACTAGTTCTCTATCCCATCCCCTTTTCCTCTTTTGTAGCCCAGAGAGCATGACCTGAGAAGTTTACTGTGTCCTTCTAGATGTTTTCTATGCATATTTTTCTTTGTGACACATATATTATATACATATGTATGTACTTCATATGTATTATATATTTTATATATAATATATATGTGTACTTTTGGCCATTGGTATTATTCCATTTCATGGAATTGCTTTAATTCACTTAATTGCTCTCAAATTGATAACAACTGTGTGGTTTTCTTTGTTATAATTAACAAAAAGTACTTGGATAAATATCTTTTATATCTGATATGTTTTTGCTTATGTAAGTACATCTGTCAGATCCATTCCTAGAATTGCCAGGTGAGAAGTTCTGGACATTTTATGGACATTTAAATTTCTTTCTTTCTCTTTTTTTTTTTTTTTTTTTTTTGTGTGTGTGTGTGTGACACATCCCACTATACTAAGGATGGAACCCAGGGGCACTAGCTCTACCACTGCAGCTACATCCTTAGCCATTATATTATTATTGTGGTGCTGGGGATTGAACCCAGGGCCTTGTGCATGCAAGGCAAGCACTATACCAACTAAGCTATATCCCCAGCCCTATTTTTTGTTTTAAGATAGGTTTCACTAAGTCTCTCAGACTGGCTCCGAGCTTGAGATCCTCCCCACTAAGCCTTCAGTTGCTGGGATTGCAGGCACATGCCACCACACCAGGCTTGGATATTTACATTTTTGATGTGTGTTGCTACTTGGTGATTCATAAGTATATCAGTTGTTACATTCTCACAAAGGATGTATGAAAATTTGTTTAAGACTAAAAGACAAGTCTCTTCTTGATTTTTAAAACTTTCCCTCCTTCCTTCCATATTCCTTTTTCCCTTCTTTCTTCCTCTTTTCTTTTTCCTTTTGCAATGGAAAGAAACCATAAATAGTTTGAATTTTGAGAAATCCACTAGTGAATCTGGTCCTGGAAGGTTCTGAGAGAGCAGCTGACACAGGGGATGGGAGCAGATGGGATGCAGATACACAGGGGAGTACAGGTCTCTGCCCTGAGGAGGAGTTTCTTCCTGCATTTGAACAGAAGAAGGGGGAATGGCTTGCTATTCTTGAGCACAGGCAAGTCGTACATTTGGAGGCAGACACTTGAGGGGCATCTTTGACACAGAAGGTGAATCATTGCCTGGGAGTGAGGAGTGGAGATGGTGGGATGGGCAGCTGTAGGAGAGGATTTGAAGGCTGTCGTGCAGCATGGGAGAGGGAGTGGACAGAGCAGCTGGGAGTGTTCCTGTGTAGCAGGGCCATCCCAACACTCAGGCATGGGTGGTTCTCAGGAGTTTACTGTCACTATTTGAGATGGTTTTGTTTCACAAATTAGTGCGCAGGGAACTGTTGTTTCCAGAGGACATACAGTGTTAGGTTCCTTCATGGCTCTGGTCACAATATTTTTATAAACTGATCAATAGATAATCTGATTTACATGTGTTTCTGTTTAAAGATCCCTTATTTAGCTTATATTTTTGTTTCATTAATAGTGAGCCCATAGCCAGCAACACTACAATTCATGTCTAGATGAAGCTTATATAACCCATGTATTTTCTCTGTAAGGCACATCACAGCATTCTGGCATTTAGGGACCTTTTTTTTTTTTTTCTTTCTAGTACTAGGGGTAGAACTTTAGGGCCTTGTGCTGGCTAAGTGAACTACTCTTTCATTGAACTATATCACCAACCTCTTTGGGTTTAAAGAGCAGATCATCAACAAAAATGTGACAACCATGTGTTATGGTTTGGATAACCATAACCATGTGTTATGGTTTAGAAATGTTCATTGAAAAGCTCATGTTTTGAAAGCATGGTTCCCCAGTGCAGGAATGTTCAGAGATGAAGTGAACTAGGTGGTTAGTAACCCAAGGCTAGTGGGGCATGGCTGGAGGAAATAGGGGCTGGGGCGTACTCTAGGGGATTATATTTTGCTCCTGGCTTCTTGCTTTCTCTTTGCTTTCTGACGGCCATGAGCTGAGCAGCTTTCCTCCACCACGCCCTTCTGCCTGTCCTCAGGCCCAGACCAGTGGAGTTGGCCAACCATGGACTGAACCTCTGAAATCATGAGTCTGAAATAAACTTTCCCTCCTTTAAGTTATTCTTGTAAGATCACAGTTGCAAAAAGCTAACACATCGTATTACTAAGAAGACACATCAAAGGAGACTCATTTACAATATAGACCAAAGTAAGAAGATAATACCGCCTTGTCAGCCTTGGGTGACTCACTTTTTTTTTTTTTTTGCCACAGTATATGCTCATGTTCACAAACACTTGGTGTATTATTTTGTGGGTTAGAAATTGGTTTTAGCAAGCAGGTGTATTCTCAAATTTGGAATGCATGAATAATGAAAACCAACCGTATGTCATTTTTTCTTTCCCAGCACTAATCACTAGACTGAGTATAGTGGGTATAGCTAGGGAGTACGTACACCCTTAGGATATTGAAATTTAGCCAGATGAAGTTTCAGGAATGATATCAGGACCACAGTTTTAAAAAATTGGTGAGCAAATATTTTAGGTGATTGCTAAGGAGGCAAGACTTGATGAGGAACTGCTAGGAAGAAAATGGAAGGATCAACGTGAGGTTCTTGTTTGTTGAGATAGAAGCAGAAGTGTATTGAGAGTAGCTGGGTTAGCAAACTGGAAAAACAGAAGGTGTCTTCCCAGGGTTGGACTTTTTAGTATAGGTGTTGAGAGGCAGAGCAGTTCCTCATGGCAGGCAGATCGGATCACAGGAGTGAGCCTCTCAAGCGGAGAGGAAATGAAGGGCACAAGGAAACCAGGGTCCTGGGTGAGTTTCTCTGTGGATGGCAAAGCACTCAAGATGGAGAGTAAGCCAGGCTAAGTGATGAGTGAGGGGATGCTTGGAGGGTAGAATGTGGGATGATGATGAATCTGTTCCCTGTGGCATGAGTGCCAGAGGAGCCCATTGTAATATGAGGCAGTGGCCTTTCTCTTGAGTCTGTGCTGGAGAGTTGGAAGAAATGAGCAGCCTTGAGGAAAAGCTTTAGAGGGATGACTGGGTGAATCTCTGAGCAGTGAGGCTGAGGATATCTGAGTTTGTTCCCAAAGAATAGCATTCCAGAGACCAAGAGGTATATTGACAGACCATGGAGAGAAGTGAAGTGGGCGAGTCAAGGGGTAGAAGCTCAGAGCTGTGCTACTACAAGGGCACAAGAGACTGTGGGTGACTAAGGGGCTTAGCTCCTTCCCATGGACCACAGAATGCTGTGTGCAAGGCAAGGTAGAGAAGCAGCCCATGAACTCCCTCTTGGCATGGGTGGATGTACAGGTGGGAACAGCCCCTACCCTTTCTGAGAGTGTGTGCTTCCCAGAGTTGCCAATCTCTTCTCAATGCAGAGACTCTGCAGTCTCCAAGGGAAGTCAGATTAGTTGTAAATCTTATGTATCAATATATTCTAAGTGAAAAAATACTAATGTATAAAATAAAAAAGAAAAAGGGCATCATTTGTTTTGCCTCTTCCTTCTCACTGCACTTCCAGAAGAAATCATTGTTATTGTTAATGTTTTGGCAAATTTTCATCAAGTTTTTTTATTTATTTTTTTCTTAGTATGAATTTACATAGTAAACTTACATTTGTAACTGTAGACATAAATGCGTATGTATAAATGCATACTTTAGGGCTGGAGTTGTGGCTCAGTGGCAGAGCATCTGCCTCGCACATGTGAGGCACTGGGTTTGATACTCAGCACCACATAAAAATAAACAAATAAAATAAGGGTGTTGTGTCCACCTGCAATGAAAAGTATTTTAAAAAATAAATGTGTACTTTATACATATATATGTATGTATATACACACAGCCAAAGATACTTAAGTACACACATGGACTCCCACATGTATAATTTTTCATAAACAGACTCATCCTATATAATTTGTTTGCCACTTAAAGCTTAACAGTGTGTCTTAGAGATCTTTCCATGACAACTGTACAACTGCCTCATTCTTTTGGAATTAATTGCTCTGACTGTGTACTCTGGTCTCAGGCTTGTTGGATGGACTTCTGCAGGACACATATGTGCTCCTGGAGTAGTTAGAGGTCTGGCGTGTGTGGGGGGGTCCACTTGGAACTCATCTGCTAGTGCTTGTGAAAAGAACATTGAGGGGCTGAATCTTATAAGAGCCCAGGATAGACTATTACCCAAGACAGGTCCCATAAATCCAGAATATCCTTCATTGTGGCCGTGTAGGCAGATGTACAGGGGGGGTTACATTGTGAGTTCTTACTAGCATTGCATGGAACGTGTCTAGCTTAAGTATGAACTGGAAGCAGCTTTTCTTTCTTTTAGCCCAGGTAGAGAGGATTCAGGTGACTTCTCTCTGTGTCTCCTCTGTCCTTGCCCTGTAATATGCAGAGTAGAAGCCTCTACCTTGGGTCCTGCTTGAGCTGGGTGCAGTGTGCTTGTCTGGCTTCAGCCCTGCCAGCTCACCATGGTGATTTGTGCTGGTAAAGTTCAGGGAATGGAGATAAGATATTTTGTATTTGTGGAAAATTATTCTTCACCCCATATCCCTGTGCTTCTAATGGTACTAGAAATGTGGCCAGAACATCAGCTCTTTGCAATATTGCCTTTAGATTTTGTAATTTGTATAGTTGTTTTTGTTGCTGTTAATGAGGGTGGCTTGATGAACGTAGGCTATTTCACACCTTGATGTCCTTGTTAATTAGTTTTTGTATGTGTACTTTTTTTCTTTAATTACTCAACGTGAGTTCCTATTTCAGGTTTGTGGATACCGAATAAAGCTTCACTTTGATGGATATTCTGATTGTTATGACTTCTGGGTAAATGCAGATGCTCTGGATATTCATCCAGTTGGGTGGTGTGAGAAAACTGGCCATAAACTTCATCCTCCAAAAGGTATTATCACTTTTTGTTTCCTATTTTAAAATCAGTAAGAACCCATTTGTTTAGATGTTATCAGATAAGTAAAATGCTCAATCTCCTCTTCTGAGGCAATGTTAACTTTAATAAAATTATGAAAATTAAGGCAAGGACGGTTTTTCTTTGGTGATTTGCTAATATCCTTACTTCAGAAGCCTTGAATTGTCATTTTTGTGGTGATAAGCTAAAAAGATCCTACCTGCTTTATTAATATTTCTTCAACTTCCCACTTGTGCCTATAATATTCCCCCAAAATAGAATAGGTGAGGAAAAAAAATAAAATCCATTCCAGCTCACAAGTCTGTACTGCTGAGGATTCTAACTGAATTCTGACGGAAACAGCCTGATGATCAAAAAAAGTGCACATAGGTGTAAAATGTGTTTGCTTCCTTACGCATTTTCTTTGTAGCCACCTCTATTCATTTAGAATTGAAAAAGATTATCAAAACTTATTGAAAGTAAACACAGCTCATGTTTCAAAATGCAATTATAAATTATGAATTAAATTTTATTTATTGAAAAAAATTGTGCAAATGCTTGAATTTGGCGTGTTGAAGTTACAGATAAAAGTCGGACTGGAAAAGTTAAGTGCAAAATGTTTTGATATTTTACTAATCTGTTCATATGTGCTTTTACTGTAGGATACAAAGAGGAAGAATTTAATTGGCAGACCTATCTTAAGACATGTAAAGCCCAAGCTGCTCCTAAGTCATTATTTGAAAATCAGAATATAGTAAGTACATCCAGAATACTTTTTCTTTCAAAGGAAGTGATTTTTGAGAGTCTTATAAGATAAATTACAAGTGATAACAAGGAGCTATCATAAATTTTATTGCCTTGGTAAATAGAGTTCTCTTATCATTACTAAACTTTAAAATTAACTTAAAATCTTCATGAATAAATATTATGTCATAGCCATATTAAGGTTGTCTTATTATTGAGTGATAGTAGGCAACATAGTTCAAATCCAGGTGTAATATTTTAAAGATGCATACAAAGTGGATGACTTTATTGTTGCCATCATTTAATTAGAAGTGGTGTTCAGATGGGATTCATATGGTGAGATGACTATAGCCCTGTTTGAGTTTGCACGCAGGAGGTCACTGGAGACTATGAAGTACTTCACTGTGGTTTACAGCTTTATTTACAATATAACAGAAGCAAGGCAGGATATGTGCATTTTTACTACATCTTGACCTATATTCCCACTTCTCATTCCGTTTCTTTTCTGCATCTTTGAGAAGCCTGGAATCTTGAGAGGCTCTTTTCCTTCCCAAGTTCTTCTCTAATCAGAAAGTGCAGAAGACAAATCAAAATATCATCTTTACAACATACATGACCTATTTCTGCAGACAAATGAACTTCTTGATCCTAGCCCCAGAATTTAAGGGATTTACTGCCCTTTTCTACCTGCTAGGGCCAGGGAACACTGGACCCTCTGGCAGAGCAGAAGCTGTGCACCCTGTAGCCCAGCTTCTCCTCCTTCCCATATGCACCTGCTCAGTAACAGTGAGTTGCAGTGTGGAGAGTGGCAGTCATTTTTCATGAACAGAGTTCACTCCAAATGGAAATAAACATTGGGAGCTGGGAAAAACCCTCCATTTGGGAAATGACATTAACCAGTTGGTTTGAAGGCATCAGGCTAATGGATGAAATATTCTCTGATTAAATTGAATATAAGCCAGGTTGAATTAGAGAAATTAAGATATATGAGAGAGTGAATGTGTGGGAATGTGAGTGTGTGTTTAGAGATCTAATAGAGATAATGGGCTAGGTTATTATTTTATAACATTCTAATTGAGAAGATAGCTTAATTGCTGAAATGTAAACACTGCCTTGTCAGTAGGTTTTCGGTAAAGACTTACCCCTGGGAGGAAGGTCAGTTGGGTGGAAACTCGGCAGCCTGCTATCTCTGCTCCGAGTTCCTAATCCCTGTCTGGTTCTCTGATGATTTCAGGCAGGGATTTGATTAACTGTGCTGACCTGTCCTATTACATTCTGTGCATTGCTAGCATACAACTTAATCTCAGGTTGTGAGTTTGATATCCAAGAGGCAACTGATTTTTCTATTTCTAGATTCTCTACCTCAGAATAATCAAATATTTAAGTTCATAACACTGATAAATAATTGCAGGACTAAAATGGGTATTAAAAATTTCTGTGTACTATTTGTACTTGCTCCTTTAATTCGTATAGAATTTTCTCTAACATTTTTCAGATATGTAACTATCTAGATTTTTATAAAAATCCCTGTATAATTATAGTAAGATGAGAAATAATATTTATTTTGCTTAGTTAGAATAATACCTGTATACTTCAATCTGAATAGAAAGGGTTTTTTAGAAGGCTAAAAAAAAAAAAAATCCAAAACAACAACAACAACAACAAAAACCCTTGCAATTGACATAATTGACAGCTGAGTACCCTATTCTGAGATTAGGATATTTTTCTCATAAAAGATTATAAGAGATGTTTTCATATTACTGTCCCTCAAGCACTAACTCATATTGAATTTTATTTCAAGTCCAAGATGACTGATAATCTATAGATTTCCTTAAATTACCAGCTATTTTGAATGGCTGTCTGTACATTTACAGTCATTTCATTTGCTGCTGTTGTAGCATTAAATAAAAGTTGTAATAATCTGCAGCCTTTCATATATGAAGATGACCTACTTTCTGTAGAGTACTCTTTTGGGAGCTCTCAAAAGTGGGAGTGAATTTGTACTGACTCATGCACATTTTTAACTTGATTAAGTAAGTGCATATTTTGTGTGAAATAACTTTTGTTGTTAAGTCTGTAATCAAGGAAAAGAAAGCCAAAATGGGAACTATATGATGAATAAAAATTGCTTGCCTAGTGTGGTCTTCTAACTAAGGTACCAAAACACATGTTAAAATTAATTTTTCTGCTAGGCTGTGGATGTTGTAGTTTTGAGGCTCAGAAAGTTAATTGGGTGTAACCATAGAGGGTATTTTTTAATTGTCTTTTTGTGGGGGAGGGGAATGATCCTGCTGTGAAACCAGCACATGATTTTAAAATTATGTGAATATAGAGATAGATGCTGGGCCTTTGAGCAGGGGTGCAGAGTGTGCAGGTCTTGGCTGTTGTTAAGTGTGTGCTTGTCTATAATTAAATCTGCATGTTTCCATAGACAGTGATCCCATCAGGCTTTCGAGTTGGAATGAAGCTTGAGGCTGTAGACAAAAAGAATCCTGCGTTCATCTGTGTTGCTACGGTAACAGATATGGTGGACAATCGTTTCCTGGTACATTTTGACAACTGGGATGAGAGCTATGACTATTGGTGAGACATTTTCCATTAATGTGTGCTTTTTAAAATGCAGTGTTTATCCACATTAACTAGGTGCACAGTTTGAAAACAGTAACAAGGCAAAGCTTATAACAAAGCCAACAGTGCTCTGCCCCACTCTTTCCTAGTTCAGATTTTTCAGTTTTCACTTGCTCCATATTGCATATATTTCTAAATAACATCTTTTAATGCTACTTCATGATTTTATTTTAGTTGACTTCCTGCCATGAAAGTGAAATCCATAACCACCCCCCACATTCCCAGTGTAACGTGTGTGCGCACATACAGACTTACATATTCCCCTTCATCTGAGTGTCTTCTGTCATTTTTTTTTTTAGGAATTTATTTTAATTTTCCATATTTTCATACCTGGTAGCTAATTTGACCATTCATAATAGCTGAATGCAGCTGCATTAATTGATGAACATTGTTTTAATCCTTACCATTTTTAGATATACTGTAAAAGGTAAAGACAACATATTCTAAAATTATGTGATTGGAAAATAGTTGTAGTAAAGCATTCATATTTCATTTATTTATTTGTTAATTCATTGATTTATTTATTGAAGTACTAGGGATTGAACTCTGGGCCACACACAGACTAAGCAAACACCCTACCACTGAACTGTATTCCCAGCCCCTTTTATTTTGAGTCAATTAGTGGGACTTAATAAGTGCGTCTCACTAAGCTGCTGATGCTGGCCTTGAACTTGCAATTCTTCTGCCTCAGCTTCCCAGGTAGTTGGCATTACAAGTGTGTACCCCCACACCTGACAAGCCATCAAACTGTAATTAAACAGTCAAAGGATTTTTCTATACCCAACTCATGTTCATTGGTTGCTAGAATTCAGTTTCCTGGTTAAAGTCACTTTTGAAGTCTTCAGTTCTGTCTAGAGAACCCTGGAAATGAGAATATTTTAGAGAAGTGACAAAAGTGTTTATAAAATTTGGCTAATGTTATAGTATCAAGTGAACATTAAGTTATGTCAATATGGCCAAGATTCTGGGAAGCTCATTTCTTGACCTTACTTTTAATGTGCACATATTTAAATATTCAATAGACCCATCAATGACTTTCATTACTCTTCCTACTGAATTCTTAGATATTTATCTTGAATTGTTTTAAGAAAGAAGAGAGTGAATTTAAATTTATTTGCTATTCAGATTTTTTAAATGCTTTCTATTATATGTTTACTTTTTATAGAATTTTTGTAAACAAGTAGACAAGTCATTCCATGATTATATGTAAGAGTCAAATCCTCTAGAATATTTTGGTTGTTTTCCCTTATGTTTTTCTTTCAAAAGCGTAATTTTGCCTCATGTGATGTTTTATTCAGTTTGTGACAAAAAATTTGTGAAATATATTCACATACAAAATGATTAGCTTGGCATAGTAGTGCACACCCGTAATCCCAGCGGCTCTGGAGGGTGATGAGTTCAAAGCCAGCCTCAGCAACGGCTAGATGCTAAGCAACTCAGTGAGACCCTGTTTCTAAATAAAATACCAAATAGGGCTGGGTATGGGCCTCAGTGGTTGAGTGCCTGGTACCCCCCCACCGCCAGAGTTCCTCCTGAATGTCTTTTACTTAATACCAGCAGTTGCCAGCTTATGTCCAGTGTCGTTTCCTCTGTAACCCTGCTGTTAAAAACCCAACTCTAAGATTGTTTTCAAGCCAATTCCAGATAACATAGGTTTTGATGTGTGAATAATTCAGTTGGTGTTGAAAGATGAAATTTTTTTTTTTTTTTTTTTTAGTTAATAGCTATAATGTCACTAACGTACTCAAACATTTCTCCCAGTTTTGTCTTGGTATCTTATTAGTATTTGGATTTTTTTTTTTTTTTTTTAGGGTGAAATAAGGCATATTCTTTATAGTTGTTTTGATGTTTTCTTGATCTCTTTTCATTGATAGCTCCCTATTCCTTTATGTTTTTTTTTTACTTTTTTAATCTTTATTGAATTGTTTTGTTCTGTTGAGTCTCCCACAATATGGGTTTGCTTATTTGTCATACCATGTTTTTCTGTTCTTCATATTTCCTGAAATTTTTTTTTTTTTTGTCATTTAAAATTGTTTATATCTACTTTGGGTAAATGGATGAGAAAAGTTTAATTTTAGAAATAGTCTGACCTAGAAATAGTCAAACGTATTTGACTGCTCCTGTTTGGTGGTCTGTGAAGATGGCAGTTCTAGATCCAGTCCTTTTAATAATAAATGATACTAAATTATTGGAATTTGTTGAAATGGGGAGTTTGTTTTCCTTTTTATTTTTATTTTTTAAAATTTTTATTTTGTAGTGCTGGGATTCAAACCCAAGGCTTTGTACATTCTAAGCAAGCACTTGTCCCTGAGCTACATTTCCAGCCCTTGTTTTGTTTTTAAAATTCTGATTCACTTTGGGAGAATTTTTATTTTCAAGATTTTTGTGTGGTTTAAACAAAATGGATGAATATTAGTTTATTTTTATGGTCATAAGTATTGTTGTGTTTTAAAGGTACTATATACATTGCTTATTTAATAGACCATATGTTGCCTTTCAAATTGGTCTTGGAAAAAATAAACAAAAAAAATCTAAAAGAATTTGTCATACTCATTTTTCTTGGTGTCAAATGCCTAGGGAACAAACAGAAAGGATCCTGGAATTTTTTTAGAAAAAGTAAAGAAAAAGATTGTTATAACTCTGATTTTACACTTTCGTAAGCATAAATGAATGTAATTATTTTAAGGATGGAATGTTTTTTGGGATTACTTATACTTTTGACTATTGACATGAAATCATATATTGTTAATTGTCAAAAAAAAAAAAAATACCATATGTTCTCTTCCTTAACATTCAGTTAAGGCACACTGAAAATTACTTAAGCACACTGGAATTTCTCCAGTTTTATTAAATATTATGTTCTTTGATCTTTGAATTTTGGAATGGTTTTTATCTGCATAAACTACTTTGGTGTGTATTTGAAGTTACAGATTGGCTTGCCTTTCTCAATTCAAAATACTTTTGAAATGATATTTTCTTCCTCCTTTGATTTGGATAGTAATCTTGTTTCTTTTTGTATTCAAGTGGGAATCAGAAAACATAGATAGTCTATATACATTTGTTTATGTGATATTACACGTTTGGTTGTAATAAAGTATTTTTTCCTTCTAAGGAGGAACATGATAAAAATGTGTTTTGTCCCAGGGGTAGAATGTTGTTCTTCCGTAAATGACTTAACTATTCTAAGCTTTAGTTTCCCCTAAAGAAAAGAGGGAATTAATATTAATACCTATTTCATCCTATGTGGTGGGAATTAAAAAACGTTTTAGGAGCAGAAACAAATTTGCAAAAGGATGAAGAGATTGTAATAAAGGAAGTCAGAGAAGTTTGGTGCTGAAGTCAGAAGAGGATTTTTGCTTAAGGGGACTCTTCCTGCACACAGGGTGTTTTGAGCGTGGTTGTTTGGCAGAGGGAGGTCATGGACCACCGTGCAAGGGGCAAGTGGAGGTATCTGAGATTGTGGAGACACCAATAATTTTTGTCTCTCTCAGCCTGGAAGGAAGGAATAAAAGGAAAGTTGGAAATCTGTGTGATGAGATGACATCTTCTTCATCTTTTCCAGATCACTGCTTTAGAGATATTCACCTTGAAGCAATTAATTAATATTTACAGCAGCTACTGTGGGGAATGGGCTTGGTTAAATTAGGGATGGAAAGGAGAAAGAGGTGACTGAACCTGATGAGTTTTGGGGTTCAGTGGTAAAGCAGAGAGTGAAGGAGGCCCTGAAGAGTTAACATATGATGAGGAGCCAGGAGAGTCTGGTCCTGGTTAATAAGTCGGCAGAGTCATGCTCTGGGTTTAAGGAATGGGAGAGGCCAAGTGTCCTGCATTTCTTCAAAGAACCTAAATCATTATTGCTTAAATGAGGATACTTTGATGTTTTCTTTAAGCAATTGTCTTTTTATATATATTTTCATTTTTTTTAGTTACAGATGGAAACAATATATTTATTTTATTTTTATGTGGTGCTGAGGATCGAACCCAGTGTCTTACCCATGGTAGGACAGCACTCTATCTCTGAGCCAAAATCCCAACCCTAAGCAAGTGTCTTAAAATGTTCTTGCTTGACCTATGCCTAGATCTGTTAAGTTCTGAATGTATGCATTATCTTTGTTTAGCTTTTGGCTGTGGCTAATAAAACCAGGATGTCTGGGTGTGGTGACACATGCCTATAATCTCAGCGACTCAGGAAGCTGAAGTAAGAGGATTGAAAGTTTGAGGTCAGCCTCAGCAACTTAGTGAGGCTCTCAGCTGCTTAGCAAGACTTTGTCTTTAAATAAAAATCAAAAAGGACTGGGGAGTAGCTTGCACCCTTGGGTTTAATCCCTAGTACCAAAAATGAATGAGTGAAATAAACAAAATAAAAGGAGGATCTCTTTTTTTCCAACTGAAGGGCTTGGTGAAGTCACTTAGCTTCTTTACATTTCCATAAATGATCTTCATTTCTGTTCACTTTATCCTTCCACAATAAACATAGATTTTTCATGGATTATTCATATAATTATTCGCCCTTTTAATTATGTACTAGTCTAGATCTGATTGACTCTTAACAGTCTTCATTAATAATCTGCCTGTACTTTAATTTTTAAAAAATTCTTTCATGATATACACAAAACCCTAAGATAGAGGGGTACAGAGATCAATGATGTGCTGAGCTTTTCACCACTGGTTGTTCCTTTTCTTTTTTGGTGACAGTTCTGCCTTTGAACACTAGGTGGGACTAAGAGATGACTTGTTTTGCAGTGGGCTTCACAGCCTCTCACTTTTGAATGAAGTGTTGTTTGCTACTGGGAGTGTTTAAGTAAAATAGGTAAAAGTGGGGCTATTTTTATCTTCTCTATTGAGATGGCTTTCTTGTTTTAAAATAACTTTGATCAACATATAGATAGTAAGATCTTGTATAACACTGAGGTAGTACAGGAGTGAGTGGCCATAATAGCTCATGGTATTTTCCTTAATTATTATTTAAAGAGAAAAACCAATAAAATAAGAACAGAGTTATTTAATATTTAATGTTCTTTAAAAGAATCTTCCTGAGTCTGGTAGATAATTTTTAAAAAGTACTCTACAGTTGTATTAGAGTGAGAAGGAAAGAATCAGACAGTTGTTATATATTTATTATTTTTACATTTTTATTGAATCCATATGTAAATTAGCATCCCTTTTTAGAGTAAAGACAATTTGTCATTAGTAATAATCCATAACCAAAGTGAATATTTACAAAAACATTAGGGTAGCTGGAAATAAAGCCCCATAACCCTGTTTATGTAGTTAATAACAATGCAGCTTAAGGAATTCTGCATTGAAATATATTTTATGAAAATGTAAGAAATGTAGTGATTACCATATGCATTTGGAATTGACCTAGCAGTATTTGTTTTTCTTGCATATTCCTAAAATAATGATATACACACCTAAAATATATAAAGAAAAATGGCCATCTGTGGAAGGGGAAGGTATGAGACAATGTAAGAATAAAAGAAGAAAGGAAGAAACATCTAACTGTAAAATTCAAGGTATATTTTACTGAAGTAAGTGCTGGAAAAAAATCAGCATGCTATAGTGGTTATGTCAACTCATCATATTCTACTGCACAAGGCTGCATCCTCTGGAAGGTTGGTTTGTAGGTGGTGACTATATGCTGACCTCATTTACTCTGAGCAAGTCCTTTGTGTTTCAGTACTCATTAGACTTGCTTATTTGCTGAAAACTCTACCACTGCTGCCCTTCCGGCTTTCTACCTTCTGGTTTCCCATCTGAAGAATGGTATTGAGATTTCCAGATCATTTGGAGTAAATGCAAGCTGGAGAATAGAGGAAGACAGGGCTCCTTGGCATCCTTTAGACCAACTTTCCCAAACTGATATTCATAGTTTGCTTAACAAAGCAGTCTTTCATCATTAACTGTCTTTAGGAAATGCTACATTAAACAATTCAAAAATGGTTTCTTTATAAAAATAACTTCATAGTCTTTAGTATGCTCATGTGAATGTAAATCTCTGAGAAGTATTATATTGTGTCACATGGTCAAAATATTTAGGTATGAAAAAGTATTTATTTTAACTTAAGGATACCTATCATCTTTGAGAACATACCTGGGGAACTATCGTAACCACTTTTCAAAAACATATTGTGACATTATCTTTAGGTGCCTATGCATTCTGTAATATTATTGTGTCTATCCCCTTATGAAGATAGCCTTCATTTCCTTATACTGTATTTGCCTGGCAAAATCCCAAACCTAGTAGGATCCAACTTTCTGCCCACTCTATTCCTGTAGGGGAGCAATTAAATAAACCTGGAGAAAGACACATGGCACACTGACTGGTTGACTTGCTGTTGGTGGCTGCCAACCTCAAGTGAGCTAGGAGTCCTGTCCTATCCTTGTCTATATTTCCAAACTACTAAATTTCATTCTCCCTTTTCCCTGCTTCAGACTTCTCACATCTTCTTCCTATCCTCCCTCTTTCTTGATACCTTGATTCCTATTTTATTGGGAAGGAAAACAAAAAAACAGAGGAGACTTCTTCATGGCAGCACCTCTCATTTCCACCCATAGATTGACTGTGGGTGACATGCCTTGCTCTCAGGGACTGGGCTCTCCTCTCAGGGACTGGTTTCCATTTCCTCTCACTGAGTCAGTTCTCTCTTCTTCATCAGTAGATAACCTTCTCTATTGAATTATTTCTACCAGTGCACATATAAGAGAAGGGTTTTTGTTTGTTTTAATACTCATTGTATCCCTAGCATCTAAAACAATGTCCTGTTAAGGAATTTGCTTGGCATGTACTTCTTGCCTAAATCAGGTAATTATTTTTTTTGTCTCGTTAAGCACATTTTTATTTTCAAGTAGTTTTAAACATAAAAAGGTTTATGAAGTAGTATAAAGAATTCCCCAAAATACCTCACCCATCTTCCCCTAAGTTCACAACTCAAACAGTAAAGCAAAACTTCTCTTTTCCTCTTTAGTGATTAATTTTTCAGCTTTCTTTTATGACAGAACCCCTTAAACACATTTTCTTTATGTCCATCTCCATTGTCGTTTCTTCCATTTTCCCTTAAACCCAGCTTGTTCAGTCTTTTGCTATTTTCCATCCCTAATTTCACCAAAACAGCTCTTGTCAAGGATACTAATGACCTTTACATTGAAGACTTCAGTGATCAATTTCTGTTTCTTCTGCTCTTTGGTCTGTCAGCAGCATGTAACCCATTTGATTTCATTCTTCTCTTTTTTTCTCCCCTTACTTACCATCAGTCCTGCGTGGACTTTGCCTCCTACTCTCTTACTCTCTAGATGTCTTAGCTCTGCTCGTGGTATTAAATATGATCTCAGATACTGGTGACTCCCAAACTTGTATTTTTACAAGGGCCTTGATATTGCCCTTGAACTCCAGGGTTTGTGATCATTATCTATTTGACATCTTTTATTATCTGTCAGACATGTCAGTAACAGAATTCCTCATTCAACACTTGGAACACCAGTGATTGTGCCTGCTGTCTCCCTCATCCTCTGAAAACAGAAGCTATTTTCCTGTTGTGCATTCCCAGAGCCTTATGATGTCTCAGCTTCTTCAGTGGACTCACATTCTACATTAAATCCATTAGTAAATCCGTTGGGTTCTCTCTTTAAATATATGTCTAAAATATGATCACTTCTTGGCTAGCACGCCTGTGGCCCAGGCCACCATGATCAACTCCTGCAGTCGCCTTCTGACCACCAGAGTGGTTTACTGTCTTTGTGGAAGTCAGAAAAATTTGAAACATGCACCAGGTTAAGCTTCTTCTTTGCCTAAAACCTCTAGTTCACTCCGAGTAAAATCCTAGTCCTAATGTGGCTCGAAGGCCCTTCCTGTCTGATATCGTATTCTGTTGTCCTGCTTCCCTCAGTCTGCTCCTTCCTATTCCTGATATAATCCTGCCAGGTTCCCACTCCACAATCTTTGGACTTGCTGCCTTTTCTCTCCAGTATAGTTTTCCTTCATATATGTTTAAGTGGCTCAGTTCTCTTTATCTCTGGCATACTTGTAGTATCTAGTATAGTACTAGCACTATGTAAAAAGTTGCTATACTGTTCTGTTTAGAAGAATTTTTTTAAAAGGTCTGAAGCCTGCATATGTTCAGTCTAGGTGAACCATTACAGATCTAGCCACACTTTCAGTTGTGGTTGGCTGACTGTGGACGTGGAGCCCAGTGGTAACAAGGGCCAACTGTATATATACTTTGGTGGCACAACTCTATATAGACATAAAATGTAGTCTAGGAGTCAATTATGTAAGTGCAGAAGTGTTCCTTTTATATAGCCTAGTCAAAACAGGTTCTCAAGTAAGACACCACATGAGCAAAGACTTGAAGGGTTTGAAGAAAAAGAGATAAAGTACACAGGAGGGTAGACATAGAAGTTGTATGAATGCTGTGCTGTTGTATATATGGACACCTGTAGGGATCCTGGAACCAATTCCCTGTAGATACAGAGGGACAACTGTATTTTGTTTGTTTATTTGTTGTCTCTTCTTGCTATACTGCAAATGCCGTGAGAGCAGCAACTTTTAATCTGTTTTATTTGCTACACTTTCCTCAGATTCTGTACAGTGACTGGCACATCATCGGCACTCAATATTTGAATGAGGAAGTGTGCACGTGAATGGGTGAAGCATATTGCATGTTGAGGTGGGGAATACATAGAAAAAGTATGGTTAGGAGGAAATCAGATGTACATTTATATATAGATAGAAAGGCTCTGGAAGAATACATATGTGGCTGTAGTAAAGATAACAGAGAGGAGAAGAAAGAGGTGAGGAAAGAAATAGCATGTTCTAGTATCTGGCCTCTGCCATTCTAATGGGTAATGGCAATAGCATGTGATTGACTGTGATTGAGCTTCCCAACTTTGAACATATGCTGTGAAATAATTTTAGTTTTCTTGTGTGCACATGGTCTTAAGTTTATTTTTCCACATAATGGAAATTCCGAATTTTAATGTTACCTTTGTAATGTTTTAATGTTATCTTTGAAGTTTCAGTATATAACAACATTAGTGGGGCAAAGAAAACCTCATGGTGTCAAAAGCATATGCTATTTGCTAAAATCTACTTGGTGCGAAAGATTTTTAGTCCAGCAATTTGTTTTCAAATTTGACCATAATAAGCAGAACTCTGTAAAGTGTTCAGAATCTCTAACCTTTTTTTAAAAAAAAAAAAAATTCTGCTATTATTTGTGAGTTTATCTAATAACATTTTTTAAATTTATGTAACCTACAGGTGTGAAGCATCTAGTCCCCACATTCATCCCGTTGGTTGGTGTAAAGAACATAGAAGGACCCTTATTACTCCACCAGGTTTGTGTTTGTCTAGTATCATTCATATACCTCAGGAGTCAGCAAACCTTTTCTGGAAAGGGCCAGGCAGTACATATTTTTAACTTTTCATGCCTTAAAGTCTGTCACAACTTCTCAACTCAATGATAGCACAAAAGCAGCCACAGGTAAGAATAGTGAACAAGTGTGGTTGTGCTATAGTCGCACAGTGTTTGTAAAACATGCAGCAAGCTTAGCTCACTGACCCCTGATGTCCCTTCAAGTATGTGAAGCATTGGCTAAGTTTGTTTCAGTCTCAGTTTTTTGTCTTCTTTGGAAATATAAGTTGTGCTTTCAAGGAACTTTCATTTTTAACTTGAAATTCATCTCTAGGCTTTATATTAGAATTTAAAGATGTTGTCTAATTTAAAGATATTGTCTGACTGCAGATGTGAGTTGTGTAGGCTTAAACAAGTACAGAAAGGTGACTGGGGGGACACAGCTCTGTGGGTGCATCATGGACTTGATATTCACACCATTCATATTTTTCTTCCTTTTTATTGGCGCATTATAATTATACCTAACACTGGGACACACTATTTACATTTAAGTGAGCACTTGAGGGTTTAAAGTTTTTACCTAGAGCTCACACATTCCTTTTTCCTTTGTGTGTGTGTGTGTGTGTGAGAGAGATTCCTGGTTCAGAAATAGATTTTCACCTTATAATACTGGTACCTCTCTTTTCTTTGAAGTTCTCTGGTCCTCCAGCTGTCCGCCTCTGGCCTTACAGCCTTCCCAACTTACTTGCTCGCATCCTTGTTCTGTGGCATTTTGAATTTATTTTTTGTGTGCTGAAGAACAGATTCTGCAGCTTCGTTGTAGTCAAGACTGCACTTCGCTAAGGCTGGTGTCATAGTCCCTACTGGTAGGGAAAGGCAGGGTCACCGGCTGACACAAAGCCTCACAGCACAGGAGGTGGCTGCTCAGCGGTCACAGGAAACGGGGAGGTCTAGCTTTGCTAGGAGCTGTTTTGTGAATGTGGCCCACAGCGTGTGAGAGCAGAGGTTCAGCTTGGAGCTTTAAATGCTAGTCTCGCTCCATTCTAGGGGCTGGTTTCATTTCAAGGCTTGTCCTCAGTTCCTTGATGCAGTGCCTCACTTAGACTGTCTGATCTTCTTCCTCAGGGGACCAGCCATTCCTGTGGCTGGTGAGCCTAGTCCCTTCCACTTCTAAGTTTTCTGATATGTTAAAGGGAGGAAAGGAAAGCCTCTGACCTAATTTACAGGGTTGTTTTGAAGATGAAAGAGACTTAAGTTATGAAGTGTTAGCAGAAGGTGTTAGTGGTATCACTGCCCAAATATGGTATTGCCTGGAAATGCCTGGTATTCAGCCCTCTTGTGTCCCATAGCTTACAGAATAAGCTAGCTGTTTGCGTAGTTGTTCTCTGTCACTCTCATCTAAACTACTCTTAGATTATACTCTAGAACTCTAAATTCTAATATTTTCTAGTTTTATACCAATCCTTTCTTTCTATAACATTTTTGGTCATACTCAGAAATTTGGTAAATAAACAGTGAACCATATGTCAATAGTATAAGAGCTTTGTGAAACAAAAGAGGAGAAAATAAATTACAATATTTAAAAAAACAAAAAAAACAGTGAACAGAGGTTCCTGGTGATGTACCCTGGGAAGGGATGGTGTAAGGCATTATTGCCAACTTCTTATAAGGGAGTCAACACTTTTTTTGTGCTTTCATTGCCTTTTATAATTTGGTGGAGGAAGAAAAAGTACATGATGCCTAATGGAATGTTCTTAAGGCCACTGAACTGGATACCTAAAAATGATTAATATAGTAAATTTTATATTATATGTAATTTACCACAATGAAAAATTCAACCACAACCTGCAGATTATAAGAGTGGTTTACTGGGCATGTGCTGATGTTGCTCTTTGCGCCATGACAAAAAAGACACCCTTGGTGTAAAGGGAAATTTCTGACTCATTCTCCCACCGCCTGTGTGAAAAGAAATCCTTATCAGCCAGGTGCCTTGGGCAGCTATTCTTGAACCTCCCTGGCTGCTTCAAGAATGAGTCCATACCCTGACCAGCCAGCCCTCCTGGCCCTGTGTTACTTTTTCTGTAAACATACCTGTCTTTACTTTTTTTCCCCCCAAAACTAATATCTTCACATTTTTAAATTATTTTTTTGTTATCTTTAAAAATTTTTTTTGTTCTTTTTAGATATACATGGCAGTAGAATATATTTTGACATATTAAACATACATGGAGTATAAATTATTCTAATGAGATCCCATTCTTGTCGTTGAACATGATGTGGAGTTATACTGGTTGTGAATTCATATATGAACACAGGAAGGTTATGTCTGATAAATTCTCCTGTCTTTCCTCTTGCTATCCCCTCCTATTCCCCTTTGTCTTCCTTCATTCCCCTTTGTCTAATCCAAAGAACTTCTGTTCTCCCTCCACCTCCCACCCATTGTGTGTTAGCATCTACATATCAAAGAGAATTTTGGGCCTTTGGTTTTTTGAGATTGGCTTATTTCACTTTCTTTCTTAATACTTCAATATTAGTTTGTCATTAGCACTTTTCCCTATGTGTGTGCTCACATGTTTGTCTGCATATCATTATTTTTGCAGTTTTATAGATTGAGCCCAGACCCTTGCACATGTTGGGAAAGCACCGTACCGTACCGTGGAAAAATATCCCCAGTCTTTTAAAATTGTATTTTATAATAGGATCTCACCAAGTTGCTAAGACTGACCTTGAACTTTCAATCTTGCTGCCTCAACCTCCCAAGTAACTGGGATCACAGGCATGAACTACCATGCCCAACTATATCAGTTTTATTTAGTAGATTATTCTGATTTAAATGCTTAAATTGTGCAAATTATGTTTCTTAAAACTATATTATAAAAATGTATAGATAGAAATAGACTTGCATATGTGCTTTTAAAACATTTCCAGTGTAGAAAAGTTTCAAGGATAGTATAGAATTTATCTGTACCCTAGCTTGACCCAGAAACTGATTCAAGTTTGTCAGTTGTCCCAATGATATCCTTTATAGCAAAAGGATTAGGCCTTGCATTCAATAGCAGACCCCTGTAGTCTCCCTCAGTTAAGTTGTCTTTGAGTTTTCTGACCTTAATATGTTTGAGAGTTACAAATAAATCATTTTATAGATTGTTACTTCAGTACGACTGGTATTTCCTCATGATCAGAAGCAGATTATGCATTTTGTTCTCATTGCATCCTCTCAGGTGATACATGATGTCAGTTTTCCTATCATTAATTGATAATGGTCAAATTTGCCTGGTTTCTCACTAATGTAGTTATTTTCTTATTTGTAATTAATATGTATTTTTTGGAGATACACTTTGAGATTCCTTAACTAACCCGTATCTCAGTCTCATTCACTAGTTTTGGCATCTGTTGATATTTCTAGTATGAATTATTATTCTAAGTTGATAAAATGTAATTTTTCTTATTCCATAACTCTTTGTAATTGTTTAACATTGTTCTGAAAAGACTACCTTTCTCACTTTTCCTTTACTCATTCAGTTATGTGTTTGGACCCATAGATTATTATTTTTTAATCAGGGAGTGGCATTATTTATTTTCATGTAAGATTTTTGTGAAATTTTAGCAATTGGGAGACCTGTCCCTTTGACATATCTTAACCACTTTTTGAGAGCATCATACTTTCTGGCTCAGCTTGCCTTGACCCAGTCCTACAGTCAAACATTTCTCCAGAGATCCTTGTGTTTTTTTTTTTTTTAACGTTGTCGAGATTGAAATTTAGAATCTAAGATCTGATTGCTAGGTGTGCTTTTTGCTACTGGAGTGTCGCAGGCCTCTCAATGGACTTAGGAAATATATACACATATGTGAATACATACAAAAACTCATATTTTGATTTGTTTCTGCATCTGTATATATTGACACCATGGATTGATACTATTAGCTCTGATTCAAATCCAATACTGTTGGCTTCATTCCAGTTTTACTCTGTCCATATTTATGCCTTTCTTCTCTGTCAGGGAGAAACCTGGCTTCCATTATCTCTAATATGTTTACCTATTTTCTCAGTCCCCTTTGTGTAGCAAATTTCCTATCCTACTGGGCCACCACTAATGTCTGCTCATGCCTACCTAATGGATTTTAGGCTCTGGAGGAAACAAAAAGCAGTGGGAGAGAGGAAATGATAGTTATTTTTGTGCCTTCTATTAATAATATTCTGTGATTTGTGTGTGTTTCCTTGACCTTATCTGGAATATCATATATTAACACATATAAATCTTAAGTATTCTTTCTAATAAATCCTATTTCATGTGTACTTTACATTTTTGCATATTTCTATATTGAGTGTCTATTTAATTTGTTTTTCTACTTTCACATTTACAAATAATTATGCATTGTCTTCATACATATACATGAAATTTTGTTAGTAAGGTATACAACTGCTAGATTAAAATGTATTTGTGCGTCTTATGTCTAAACCTATCCTTTTTGAGAGTGTAAATGACACATACACACACATATGTGTGTGTGTGTGTGTGTGTGTATAATTTTCATCTGAAAAGCGATAGAGAAATCATGATCTAGATGAGAACAAAGTGGTTATTACAAATAGTTCTGACTGTGTGACTGATTTAGAGATGTTATGTGCATGTGAATAAGAGTTGCCTAGATTATTATGGTAGCAATATTTCATAATTTTTTCATAGAGCATTTTGTTTTTCTCACTATCGTTGGTTAAAACTCATAGGATATAATATTTTTGTTTTATTTTGTAGGATATCCAAATGTGAAACATTTTTCTTGGGATAAATATTTAGAAGAAACAAATTCTTTACCAGCTCCTGCAAGAGCTTTCAAAGTGGTGAGATGATGTGTTTTGCACTA
This sequence comes from Marmota monax, assembly GCF_021218885.2. Lineage (NCBI taxonomy): Eukaryota > Metazoa > Chordata > Mammalia > Rodentia > Sciuridae > Marmota > Marmota monax. Next base: position 2,469,200 of record NW_026691988.1, read on the forward strand.
TATTTGTTTAATTTGTGTTGATGACATTATTTATTCACTGAAATTCAAGAACAAAAAGAGAATGTCCTGGTAAACATTTAAGAAGAAAATAAAAGGATAAGTGAGATATTTTTAAAATTTAAAAATTTTGTAAGTCATAATTGTTACTGGCTTTTTGTTTTTGGTACATACACACACACACACACACACACTCTTCTGTTTTACAGAAAAGGGACCAGAAGCTTACAAAACATAAGCTTTGGCATAGTCCTGCACCGTGCCCAGCTATCCCCTCACCTTCTGCTGCCTATTACTTCTCCAGAGGCTCATGTGTCTGTGGGGTTTGAGGTGGACGTGGGTCTGGGTCCCTTTTTCCATTTCTGTCCTGTGGGATCTGTTGTATCTTGCTAATATTCTTTCTTTCTTTCTTTCTTTCTTTTTGTTTTTTTTTGAAGCTCTCTTCTGCTTTTTGCTCTCATTAACACTTATTAGTCTTGGTGTCATGTCTTAGCCACTTGAATGTTTTTCCTCCCCCTTTTAAAATCGGATTTTATGCTTGTTGACTTTTGCTGAGCTACCTCCAGCTAAAAATTGTCATCTTCCCTATAGCTAATCAAATAACTAAAATATTTTTGCTCAGCCTTACGTATTCACTCCACAGCTAGGCACTCAGATTGTTTCTCTTGCATGTGTCCTTGGGATAGTAATTTTTGATAGGAAAGGTGCCATCCAGAGCCAATCTGGGAGCTTGAGAGTTTAAAAAGCTGATTCCCTAAATAGCTCAACTATTTCTTATTTTTTGTAACATCGAGCCCACCTGCTCTTCCTCTGAATCTCACTTTATGACATTTTTGTTATGGCAGAAACCTCCACATGGATTCCAGAAAAAAATGAAGCTTGAGGTTGTAGACAAAAGAAACCCCATGTTCATTAGAGTAGCAACTGTCGCAGACACAGATGATCACCGAATAAAAGTAAGTACTCTGTGTGCTTTGGTTTTGGCTTTTGTTATAAGGTGCCATGCCTGGAAACTTCAGAAAAATACTTGTAAAGTCCTGTATTTAAACAATAGGAATATGCAAAGTCAGTGACTATGCTTCTTGAAAAGACAGCATTCATCCAGGTTTTTCCTTTAATGTACCTCAGACATTTTCTCTTTAATTATAAGTGAGATGGAGGTGAGTGTTCTTGCATTAGTTGACATTTGTAGTAATTTAAGGTTTTGAGTATTTGGAGAAATGTAGACACAACAAACTAATGTTCTGTTCAGAAGAAAACATATCTTCATTCTTCAGTAGTATGTTTTTCTAAAAATAATTAATGTTTCTTGTAGGGTGTGTTAGGTGTAGTCTTTTCAGAAGAATATACTGTCTTTGAATATAGGACAAATAAAGATAAATAGCTTGATAAATAAAAATAGAGATTCATAAAAACCTCTTATAAGGCAAGCGAATATTGGGGAAGGTGGGTTTAGTTTGTTGAGTGTGGTGCAGCGAGTGTAGGGTTCCAGGTTAGGGGCACTGTTGAAGGTTTTATCTGTTTCTGGCTTCAACATTTACTTCCCTTTTCAACCAGAACAGTATCCATTTTCTTCCTTCATGGGATTGTTTGGAATTGCTGTTAGGATAATAATAGTTATAACAGCAAGACATTCGTCGTACATGGCATTTTACAGGGTAGCAGTGTTCTCGCATTAGTTGACATTTGTAGTAATTATAACGTGGGAGATGTGTGCTGTCATCCCTATTTTATTAATGAGGCAGGGACTCAGAAAGATTAAATGAATTACTTTGTTCATTACTGGCAGTGGCAGAACTAAGTCTCAGTTCCATGCTATAGGAGCCTTAATCATAAGCTCATTTAAAAAAGAAAATCACATCCTCCACTAACTAATGAGATAACGTATGAGAAAATAAATTTCAAAATAACATGAAAAACCAAACCAATGTAGTATTTATATAAAATAGAAATTTTAATGTTTAATTGTACTTAAGGTTACATAATCATGTAACATTTGTGAAAATTTTAGAAATAATGTGAGGCCTGTGTTAATCTTTTTCAAGTGCATTTTCTTATCAAATTGTGTTTGGTTCTGGTGTAAATCATAAAGTAACCAGAATATTTTAGACGTAGAAGTATTTTTAAAAACAATATAGACCAGCAATCAAAAAAATGTGGAATTAATCATGATACTATCTTTATAAGTCAGTTTGCACAGAATTGAAAAGTACAACTGATTTTAGTTTAGGTGCATGAAAAGTTGTTCTCACATAATGACTGGTAGGAATATAAAGTATCCCAGCTGTTATGAAGAAAAGTTTTGACACCAGAATCTTAGAATATTTTTCATTCTTTAATTCAAGAATTTCAGTCATAGGAATTTATATTGGGGAATAATGAAAAGGAATATGCAACAACAAAAGCTCCCACCCAGTTCAGCCATGCTGGGTACGTTATTTAACACTGAGGACAACACAGGCACCAATGGCAAGATAAAGTACATCTACATGATATTAAAATGTAGCATTTCAGATGCGTATTTAATATTGAGAAGTAAAAAGTTCAGGTTTAATATTATGTATAATATTATTTGATTTTCTTCTTTTTATTCTGAAGAACAGGTAAACAGTTCCGGAAAAAAACATTGTAGTAATAACTGTGCTTGTCTCAGGGTGTCAAGACTAATAAATCATTAGTTTTCTCTTGTTAATGGTTTCTGTGTAATAGTTTCAGGAACATATATTAGTTTCAGAATAAAAAAAAATTAGGTTAACTCTTTGATTTTTATATATGAGGAAATTTTGTCCCAGAGCCGTTCACTCTCAAGTAGAGGACTCAGTTAATAGGAGAGGTTTAGGCTAGAATCCAGCCTTTTACTTGAAGCTGAATCCTTCCTCCAAAACAACATCTGTGGCAGTACTTGACACCCCCCAAAAGAACTGGCTGTGAGCTGTACAGTTGATGATAACCTTTGTATAATTATTGGAATGAATGTCACAGCTGAAGGTGAACACTGTACAAATATCTTGGTATGTATCATCACCTTTAAAGGTCAGTAAACAGGGGCAGTGACTCACTTCCAGATTCACTGGAGGTTGTAAAAATATAAAAGGTTTCAACAGTAGGAGTTTTTCTAATAATATGAGAGGTTATATAGCAGGAAAGCGTATTCCTTTTTTTTTTTTTTTTTTTGCAAAGGAAGAAAAAGAAGAGGAAAATATATACTTAAGTCATTAGTGTGGTTTATTATTTTAAGTTTCTCAGAGATAAAATCAAGTCTTAAAAATCTCAATGTTTAAGTTAAACAATATATAATATTCCACACTTTGGGCTATTATAATAAAAAAGTTTTAAAATCTGATATTTTATCAGACCATCTTGATGAAAAACATTCCTAATGTTTTCCTATCATATGTTTTTGTAACAGAACATAATACAGTCCTTCTCCATCCATTCCAGTCCACAGTCTGGCTCCCCAGAGGCAAGAACTTTCAGCACTCTTGGTGGTTGCGTATGGTGTTTTATCTACAGTTTTCTAAAATATTATATATCCTGGCATTTCTCAGTTCACCAGTTTTAAGTAAGGCTTCTTCCTGTTATGATAGTTCAGAATTTAGATTTTTTTCCCACACTTTATTATTGGTACATTATAGTTGTACATATTGATGGGATGTGTTGTTATGTAATTGTACGTGAACACATATAACAGAATTATTTGACCAATACCACTCCACAACATTCCCCCCTCCCTTTCTGTCCTCACCCTTTGTTCCCTTTCCTCCACTGATTTCTCTTTGATGTTTAGGAGATCCCGAATCTTTGTTTTCCATTTTCATCTCTAGCTTCCATATAAGAGCGAAAACATGTGACCCTTCACCTTTTGAATTTGACTTATTTCACTTAACCTGGTGGTATCTAGTTCCAATTATTTCCTGCAAATGACATAACTACATTTTTCTTTATGGCTGACTAAAACACACACACACACACACACCATTTTCTTTATCCATTCATCCATCGCTGGACAGACACCTAGGCCAGTTCCAAGTTTGACTATTGTGAGTTGTGCTGCTCTAAACATGGGGATGCACATATCACTGCAGTGTGATTACTTTAATTCTTTAGGATAAATATCCAAGAGTGGTACAGCTGGGTCATGTGGTGGTTCCATGCCTAATCTTTTGAGGAGCCTCCATACTGATTTCCATAGCAGTTATACTAATTTATTGTCTCAACAATGGGATTTAGATCTTAAGCCATTCTTATTTTCCCTTATTCTTTCAGCAATACAATATTGGTTTGGTTTTCTTTCCTTTTTCTCCTTCGCTCTTCTCATTATGAGTTACTACTACTGTGCCAAGTAGTCTTAAGACTTTTTGTTTTTCTGAGCACCGATAATCTCTTCATAGTTTATTTTATTTTATTTTTTAAAATCTTGCACGTCCTCATGAATTTTTTAACAAATGCTCCAGTATTTGTGTTTGGAGTCAGAAGCTCAAGTGTGTTTTTCTTTTCTTTTTTTCCTTGAAATCTTTTCCCCACAGCTCAGCAGCCGCCTCTTGAGTGGATATAGTCTAAGCCTGGGACTTCTCTTTGCTGACACACGACTAAATTGTATTTCGTTTTCCTGAAAATCTCAAAGTCTAGTCACGCACTTTGATTCTCTTTGTGTACACTTATCTTGCTGAAGGACGTCTTTTTGAGTCTTCCTAAGAAAAGGGTGTGTGAGAAGCGGATTCTTTGACTCCTTGCATGTCTGAAGATGCCAGCGTGCCAGCTTTGTGTTTGACTCTTTCCGTGGCTAGGCGAGATATTGTGGGTAAAGAGCTGTTCCCCCTAGGTGTTAAGAACACAGTTCTGCCTTCCTCTCAGACATGGCATTGGGCTTCGGCACACCCAGGGCCATTCTGATTCTGCCTGTTTGGGCGATGTTCCTCTTGACTCTGGAAGCTTGCAGGTCCGTCTTTGCCTGGCTGATGTTCTGATGCTTTGTGGTAGTGTGCCTTGTTGCAAGGGTCTTTTCCTTTGTCAGGCAGAGTACTTGTGCATTTTCACCATGGAGCTTCATGTCCTTCAGTTTCTGGAAATGTTCTCCTATTGTTGTTTTGATAGCTTCCTCTTCTCTCTGTTCTTTCTGGAAGTCCTGCTATTCTGGTACTGCACTGGGTTGACCCTCTTATTTCCTTCTTTCTTCTGCAACTCTTTCTCTCTCACTCTCTTTATTTTTTAAATTCTAAGTGCTTGTAAATACTGAGCCTGTTTTCCAAACCTCCTATTGCATTTTAAATTACACCTGTGATTTAAAAAAAAAAAAAATTAAGATTTTTTTTTTTCTGGTCCTCTTCTTTTTCAAATAGTATCTCTTTTTATATCTTGTCCTAGTATTATTTTTTAATCTGAGGATACAAGTGATGGTTTTTCCTTCTGTTCCTTGCTTATTTCCTGCAAATTTCTTTCTTAATTAGCATGGTCTCTGCTTTCGTTGGCTCTCCTCAAATGTCTAGTGATCTTTGATTCTGTTCATACTAAGAAAGAGGTACCACACATTGCCTGCTTTCATGGGTAGACTTAGAGTTTCTCCTCCTCTCTGTGGGGACGTGTTTAAGACCCCCCAGTGGTGGTCAAGGCACAGATAGTACTGACACCCCCCCCACACAATTTTCCCCATATGTATATATACTTGTGATGTAGTTTACTTTATAAACTAGGGACAGCATAAGAGATTATTAACACTACTTGCTAACAAAATAGAACCATTTTAAGAAGATCTTGTGATAGAAGTTATGTGAATGTGGTTTCTCTCTCTCCCCCTCTCTTTTTAAAAATATTGAATTTACCATTTAATATTTTTGACCACTGTACCTAAGGTAACTGATAAAGGGGAAATCCTGGGTTGACTGATGGGTTGCGCCATGGCATAGGAAAGCAAAGAGGCAGGCTTCTCCCAGAGAGATCCCCACTTTTGGCATCTGGAGCCTATAGGTTTCTGCTGGTCTGCAGCTGGGGGAAGGCTGAACTTGGCTGCTGCTGGGTGAAACGATCCATGTTGCACTTCATCACATGCCCATAATGGTTTTTCTCTAGAAAGCAAACCTTTGCTCCTTTGCAGGGTGGCTGAAAAGGGCCTTGCCTCATTGGGTGGAGTGGAGGAGCAGATATAAAGTTCTAAGCAGTCCCATATTCAGAGTGGGAACCAGTCTTGCCCTTTTTGAGACCCTTCTCTTCACCCACCTGTGGTATCTAGCCCAAGTCCTCTTTGGCTTCTGCAGGGGAACGGAGTGGCTCTGTTCTGATCCCCTCTGCAGGCACCCTCATTTCCCAACTATCAGCTGCTTTCCTTTCTTGTTTGTCCTTGTGGGTTGATGCCTTTTCAAGTATAACTTTAATTTCAGAAGAGACTGGAGGTAAGTTCCTAGGTCTTCAATGTGTTTACTGAGTTGCCTTCATATGAACAAACGCTGGCCAAATCTTTTCTTGTTTTTAAAGAAATAGTGTGCTTTCTAAAATATAACTTTTAATCTTGAAATTGTCACTGTATACAGTTTTTATAAAGGGTTTAAATTATACTTCTAGGTGAAAAATGTATCCAGTTTCCTAAACTATAGTTTTAAACAGTTACGTTATCTGTTCTGTGCTCTGATCAATAATACTCTGTTTACCTTAGAAATATAATAAAATTCAACAGTGTTGCTGAATTGTTTTTAATTCAGGATTATAACAATAGAATAGTGTCTAAATAATTTTATATTTCTCTTTTGTGTTTGTAAAGTTTGTAAATGTGTCATATGATATGTTTATGTGTCTTTCTCTGCTGCTGTTCTTATTAGGCCTTTGGCTTTATTTCAGGGTAGTACCCAGCAAAAGGAGAATGGTTACTAAATGTTTCTATAACATGATGTTTTTGTTTGGTAAAAAAAAAAACTCTTAATATGCTACAGACTAAAGTCTTAAAAGTTTTCAAAGATGAAATGAAACTATACAAACTTACCTAATGGTTTTTAAATTTAGGCTTCTAAAGTTAGAATGTTAAGATAAATACTTATTTTGTGCATCTTTATATAAATCTGATAGTATATTTCTGAATGCATTTGTTCTTGATTTCTAAACTAAATTTTATATCTGAAATTTTAGCCTCTAAAAATCTTCAGATTGTCTACTAGCATAGTTTGTAAATGGTATTAAATCTATCATCAGTGTCTAAGGTATATTAATTTTAGATCACCTTTAAATTGCCACACTGATATGTCAGTTTAGATGAAAACTTGGAAAGGATATGGTATCACTAGATTTAATAGCTTCAATATAAACATTATTTGTATTTATACCTGAGGAAAATTAAAAAGAAACTCTTTGATCTGTGATGCCATTAAGATTTTTGGAGACTATATTGCCATACAGTAATGTCCTACTTAGTATCATTGGGTCTCAATTCTTAATGCACATCAGAGTTACTAAGAAGTTTAGTAAATGACATACAGGTGGACACAACCCAAGCCAGACCTGTGCAGTAAGAACCTCCAGGGTGGGCTCTGCCCTTTTCTTCCTCTTCTCTTTTCCCCCCAGTATTCATAGATAATTCTGGTGTGTATCCAGGGTAGAGAGTCACTTATCTTGTTGAGGATTGGAGCTCATTTACAAAAGACAGATACTAAATTTTTGAAATTTTGTTGTTTACAATAAAGGGAGCATGAGTTATGTTAACACTGATTCCTATGTAAAAGAAAGAATCTAGGGATGGCAAGATCAAAATAATTAGAGTTTCATGTCTAGTACAACAAAGGTGATCTACTCTGATGAATTGAAAATTAGAATCCTTAAAACTTACTATAATGTCATAAATTATGATTACTCATTTATTGGTAGAATTGATGTTACAAATTTGTGTTTTCAGAAAATTATCATGAATGTCATTCTTAATGTTATTATTTTTGATCAGAGGAAAGGGTGGTTTTGAGTTAACTATGAATGCTGTTTATATTCAGTGTATGTGAATGATGAATTATTTTATTTCTGATTCTTGAGGTCTAGGTCTAGTTTTTCCTCCTAACTAGCTGTATGACTGTCAGCTAAGTAATTAATCTTTAAGAGTCTCTTTTCCTTGTTAAGATCTTATCTGTGATTTCTTCCAGGCCTGAAATTCTGTGAGGCTTTGAATCTGGCCGGGGGGTGGGGGGTGCGGATTTAAGCTTGAGAAAGTGGATTCATTGAAGAGGACATTATTTTGAGCCCATAAATATGTGCTTTTAATAATTGCATACTATTTATCCTGCAAACATACCATAATTTATTTTGCCAGTTTCCTGATAGTGGATCATTGGGTTACTTCTAGTTGTTTTCTATTATAAACTGTTTTGTTGAGATGATCAAGTCAGTGATGATGTATTTTTGTTGATTGTTTTTGCCAAATATCTCTCAAGAAATGTCTTACCAGTTAACACTCCTATCAGCAGTCTATGGGAGTGCCCGTTTATTCTCATAGTTAACCAGCAATAGAAGTCACCAAAATGCGAGCATTTTTAGTTTTGGCAAGTTTTGGTGAAGCATTGCATCTTGTGGCTTTAATTTGTAGTTTTTTTAGTTTTAAGTGAAATTGTCTCTTTATTTGTTTACCAACCACTTATATTTATTTTCTTGATAATGAGCTATTTGTATCTATCATATTTCTGTTGGGAGTTTTAATTTTTTATATTGATATATGTTTTAATAAAGATTAAGGAAGAAGGTGCTTGATCACCTGGGTAATTTGTGTGTTTTTCAAGTTTCTTGTGGGTCTTCTGTCTTGTTGTGGTTGTATTTGCCACTCTGAAGCTTTACATCTCTTATGTAGTCGGGTTGATCAGTCTTTATTTTTGAATGGGTTTGAGTTTGGTGACTTGTCATGATTACAAGTAAATTCACTCATGCATTCTTCTACAATATTTGTTGTTCAGCTTTTAATATTTGAATTTTTAATCCACTTGGCATATATTGCCTTAGAAGGAGTTAGAGATCCGTAGACTTTAAAAAAGAAATCAATGGGGAGAAAAAGGTAAAATATATAAGGCATTTCAGTATTTTCTCTCATTTTAAAAGATCAAAAAAACAAAATACATGCTACCTAAAAGATGTAACTGATTCCTAGTGACATTGACTGAAAGGCCAGCTGCCCTTTTACATGGTGACCAATAAAGTTGACAACACTGACCTCTTTATATCTTTGAGAGATATTGTATTGATTTACAAGAAAAAAAAGATATTTAAAAATGCATTTACTGGAGAGGTATTTTGGATATATTTGGATATATTTGCAGTAGAGCATTGAATTCTTTTGTAAAATCCTTAGTTAACATCTACTTGGAAGGTCTTCCTCTGCACTCTTCCTTTCTGTCTCCCCTTGTTTTTTTCCCTGGTTTTTTAGTTGTTTCAGCAACATTTATTGGGTGTTTGATGTAGAGCACAGGAAGATACTGTAATACTTGCTGTACTCACGTTACTTATAATGTTGAAAGATATGCACAGTACACCTGTAGAACTGATGTTCAGAAGTCTTTGGCATTTTTTGCTTAGATACTATGTTGAAGGTATGTAAAGGGCCTTTTGTCTCACCATATGAATTTGTGAGTTAGGAGAGTGTATATAAAGTTATGCTATGGGCAGAACTTCTACCATAGGAATTTTTGTGACGGTTAATGTCCTTCTGTTCTATAGGTTCACTTTGATGGCTGGAATGGATGCTATGACTACTGGATAGATGCAGATTCTCCTGACATTCACCCTGTAGGCTGGTGTTCCAAAACTGGACATCCTCTTCAGCCTCCCTTGAGTAAGAGACACAGGATAACTTGAACAAATATTTCCATTTGCTTTTGTAGCATGTGTAATTTTTTAAAATCCCTTTCCCCTTCTCTTTTTATCTCTACTATATATTTATACACTATATAATCCTTTTTTATTAGATTTTTAATTATCATAGTCACAAAAACATAAAGGAAAAAATAGTGCCTGGAAAAGTATATAGATATTCTTTTACTTTTATTAAAAAGTAAGCATTGCTTTCTAAAATTAGTCGTTTGTGAGGCAACTCACACTTGTAATCCTCATGACTTAGGAAGTTGAGGCAGGAAAATCTCAGTTCAGAATCAAAAGAGCTAGGGGTGTACCTTGGTGACGGAGTGCCCCTGGGTTCAATACCTAGTACTGCCCAAAATAAACAAACAAAAAACCCTACAACAACACAACAAAATATATACGATGCTGTACACACACACACACACACACACACACTCAACACACACACACTAACTTTTTGAAAGACAGTGTGTCAGAGTATCTAAATTTAACATATAACCCTAATATTTATACCTTATATTATAGTTTTGCAAAATGTTACCATTGGGAGAAACTGGGCAGTGTAAATGAGATCTTCCTCTGTATTATTACTTTCGACTACATGTGAATCTACATTTATGTCAGTAAACATTTCAGTTTAATTCAGTTTTTAAAAACAGATGAAAAGAGTACTTAACATATCATGATCTCGGTTTTGGAGGAGGATAAATAACTTTTAGAAAAAAACATAGGAAATATGATATACTATAGTCATGTTTTTTTAAAAAAAATATCAGTGTTCTTTATTTACTTTTGGTTACTGCTTATAAACTGCTTATGGGCACAACAACACAGGTACATGGTGTTCATTGCAGCATGTCTAAAATAACAAAACTTGGAAATATTGTTTAAATAAATTGTGGTGTACCATACTGCAGACACTGTACAGAAGTCATGAAGAATGTTAATATTGCCACGGGAAGATTTATAAGACAAGTTAAAAACCAAAGGAGATTGTCTCAGAGCAGTACTCATCTGTATTGTACCTTTTATATGGCAAAACAAAACCAGAAACTTGATACATGTGCATATACAGATATAGATTGAATCTGAATGTTTAGAGGCACATTAGGGAGGGTAAAGCGTCCCCTATGTGGCCCAGATGAAAGGTCAGAATACAGAGAAGAGCCAGAAAGGGGGTTTGTAATCCTTATCCCGTATTGTTACATAGTGTTTGAAGTTTTCACAGTGTGTGAGTATTAGGTAAATTATATTATCTACTTGATAAATATTTTTTTAAATTTTTTTATTAGTTGCTCAAAATATTACAATGATCTTGACATATCAAACATTTTATTCAAATGGGGTACGTAATCTTAATCTTATTTTTCCACGTGTACAGATTGCAGGATCACATTGGTTATACAGCCACGTTTATACATAGGGCCATACTAGTGTCTATTGTATAAAATTTTCTCATTAAGATTTATCTTATGTAATTGATGCAATTCTGAGACAGATCAGAGTTTACCATTTCACTATTGAAGAAAGAAAGATAAATCATGTGGACTAAAGGCAAATTGCAAACTCATGTTATTTGAATCACCTAGTATGCAAAGTTATTTCTTACTTATCTAGTTCTACAAGTTTGTATAGGTTGTGAATGAAATCAAAGAGAAAACTCTATAAAATAGAGATTTTTAATATAGTTTTAACTTTTATAGAATCTGCTTGTTTTTCTGTTTGTATATGTTGATTCAAAAATTGAATTTTTAAGGACTTTTTTCTTCCCCTTTTCTGATCCTAAACATTTAATTCTTACCGATGTCTGCTTAACTTTTTGTCCCACTTTCTTTTTCTTTTAATTTTATTTTAAGGCCCATTAGAGTTAATGGAAGCTTCAGAACATGGTGGATGCTCAACCCCAGGATGTAAAGGGATTGGCCATTTTAAGAGAGCCAGACACCTGGGCCCTCACAGGTAAGTGCTCAGCATACACTACTACTCACATGACACTTATTCTCTCCCCCTCCCTCTCCCTCTCCCTCCCTCCCTCCTTCCCTCCCTCTCTCTCTCTCTCTCTCTCTCTCTCTCTCTGTAGTTGTAGGTGGACATAATACCTTTATTTTTATTTATTTACTTATTTTTCTGCGGTGCTAAGGATTGAACCCGGTGCCTCACATATGCTGGATGAGCGCTCTACTACTGAGCCACAACCCCAGCCCTTCACTTGACAAATACTTAAATGGTCATATGATGGCTTCCTGTTCTGTGTGTGTGTGTGTGATGATTTCATTCTAATAGATGTGAACTAATTTTAAATTTAGATTCTATAAGAAACATGGTTACCATGGTGACTGTGTAAAATTGAAGCATATATCTGAAGTTAAATCTTGCTGGGAGAAAAATGCATTCATTATTTAAAATAGATTTACTCCAGCTATTAGGTTTTTTTGTGGCATTGTACCTTGTTTTATAGATGTGTGGCTTCTAGTTATTTTAAGTTTGCCATTAGTAATGAGAAGGGGCCTTGTTGAAAATATTTGGTAGAATATTATGTGATTGGGTGACTTAATAGTTTGAATAATGAGAGGTTAGAATATTGTGGATTATCAGTGAAGATCACAAAAAAGCACAAATATAATCAAACATGAGAAAGTGGAGATGAGAAGTGTTTTTCAGTATTTTTCTCTTGCTCATAACTAAAAGGAAATTAATCTCTACGTTTAAATTTAATGTTATTGTTTAGTTGATTTGGTGATCTTTGTAGACATTCTGAAAATATTAGTAAAATACCAATAAATTCTTGTGATTTAACTGGAACTTTTTAAGGAACAAAAACATCATCCATTTGGTGTGTATTAAAATAATAATTTGTCAGTGTGTTGTAAACTCATGTTATTTGAAACACCTACTATATTTATCTAGTTCTCCAAGTTTATATAGGTTGTGAATCTAGGTCTTTAAAATTTTCTACCTAATCCTCCAAGTATTAATAGGAATTGCAAGATTAGTGTTATTATTTTCACCTGGGTATAGTGTCCTCTTTCTTTCATCTCTGTGACTTCTAATCATGCTTATCTTCTTTTTGCAATACTCCTCCCTATTTCTTATGAGGATCAATATGTCCCAGAATAAAAAATATGAACAGAGGATGATGATTCCGTTTGCAAGTATCCATTTAGCAATCCTTTTTTGGATTAATTTACTGGATTAATTTAAACTGAGTTTAAAATACTACATCTTGGAAGTTATTAAATATTGCCTAGTGAAAGCAGCTGAATTATTTTTTAGGCATTTATATAAGTCTAAATACCAGAAATAATTCATGAGCATGCTAATTTGCCATTGTACATTTAGTAAATATTTATGAGCAGCCAATAGAACAATGAATACATATCGACCATTTATTTACTCTGTGCAAGGGATTGCCCTAATTGTTCTACATGTATTGGATAGCTTTCAGAACAACCCAGTGATATCAAAGCTATTACTTTCCCACAAGATTTGGTGAGGCCACTGAGACACTAGAGAGGTTTCATAACTCGCCTTGCAGCTGGTTTGATGGGAGCATTCTATAGCTTGAGGCTCTGTATTCTTTACCACTCCCCCTGGCTGCTTTTCAAGGCACTACTCCATGAATCATCATCTACCTAGCCTTCAAAGACTCATGTACTGATGGAACTAGAAAGCTATACACAATTTAATTAAAATATAAGATACAAAACAATAATTAATGTTGAAGCTTTGTCACATTTACCTTAGCACTATACAATCCCATGACATTTACTGGACTAAAGGCAAATTGCTCAAATTGTGAAGGAAAAGAATAAAGAAATTCAAAATACAGGTGAACACTGACAGTGTGCTATTGGGATGCCATTGAATTTTTATTTGATCTTTGGTGGTCAGGGGCCTCTGGACAGAGGAATGCAGTTCACAGAATGGGTGGGAGGCTCCACCCTCTGCCCAAGTGCCCTCTGCTCTTCTCAGCCTTTGAACCGGGTTTTCTTAGCCTCCCTGACTAGGCTGTCCTATTTTCGACTCCTGGTGTTCTTTATTCTGGCAGGATATTAATCCTTAAAAGGCCAGCCTGCTTTCCATTTCTTTAGTAGGCTCATGGAATAGCTTGCTGCATCATGGATATTCTTTGAAAGGTTCATTTCACTGGCACTTATTTTTGTCCTTGCAAAGAACGCTGCGTTTAGGAAAACATAATGAGAAAATTCTCTCTGGATTAATTTACTGAGAAACTGCATAAATCAAAACATGCATTCTTTGCTTAGATAACAAGGAAAGATGCTCTTTTAGCATGAATATAGTCCGTTTTATGCACACATAAGGAAAAGGCTGTGTTTTGACTAGCATTTGTTGCTGTCATCTCTGAAGATTATAAATTGAATTTGATCCAAGAAGTGTTAGAAACAGAACATGCATCTCAGTAATGAAGTTTGAGAATGTGAACTTTTTTTAATGTTGGAATAAAAATGATCAGTGAGAGTGTCAGATGTGGAGTACCATGTTTTCTAGGGATATTCCTAGCCATATTACTTAATTCTAAACCCCTAGTAAAGTAGCATTAATATCAGTAATTTGGTAGGATGTAGTAGAGATTTCCCACACACTATTCTAAGGACTCAAACGTGTGACCTATTTAATATGCTCCTCAAGTCTGTGAATTGGGCACCATCTTACAGATGTGGAGGCTGAGGTTCAGTGCCTAGGTATGTGCCCAGGATGAGTGTCAGAAGAAGCAGGATTCATCCCAGCCCTGATGGGCATCTGCGTCTCTGCATATATCTGTATGTTGGCTTTCCTGGTAGAGCCTGTCTTGTGTGTTTTTTTTTTTTTTTTTTTTTGTCAGGACAAAGTGTGAGAATGATCATAGGAACATTTAAACTGGAGATCTTGCCTGATTATTTAAATAAATATGCTTCCAGTTATAAAGTTTTTAAAATGGCAGTGGAAAGTAGTGAGTCAGGTGGTCCTTTCACCTTACCTAATGAGCAGACCAGTGTTACCTAGAAAAAATAGCCCCCCTGAGAGGGACCATTAGGCAAGTATTTGTTTGAATGGCTGATATGGAATTATTTGCTAATGGAGCCATGTGCAGCCTAATAGAGCCCTTAAAGGAGAGAACAGTATAATCCTATGTTCTGTTCCTCTGCTCTGAAGAATTGTGTAATGGTAAATTGTGTAATGTGAATGTGTGTGTGTACCCAAAATGGAATATACACACATTGTTTATAGAATGAAACCTTACTAAGGTTTTGTCACTAGAAGCTTAATACATGAAAAACTAGAAATTATTACATGTATTATAAGAATGTAACTCTTTGTATCAGCACTAGTGACTTTTCAAAGTTCATGTACAGTTTTAAAAATAATAACTTGTATTTATACATTACAGAAGAAATAGTAAACAGAATACTCAGTGTTTCTAATATGATAAAAAATCACAAATCTCTCATGTTCCTTTAAGCAGGAGACATAGGAATGACCTCAATTCCTTGAAAACATGATCATTTATGAATTGCAATATAGTTCTTATCCTAAGGGGGAGTTAGTGTGGATGGTGAGATTACTGAAATACTTGGCATATGTCTGTATGTTGTCTTGCCTTGAAAGGCATCAGGTAAGAATTATTTTACAAAGTTCCTTGACCTTGAGCCAGTGCTTCACCTCTTTCTGTCAGTGTCCTTATTTGTAAAATGGGTGACAGTAGTATCTGACTACTAGGAGGATGTGATAAAGTACCTGGAACAGTACCTGGTACTTAGTAAGTGTGTGGTACGTTGGAGCTGCATACGTCTAGAGAGCAGGTGGCAGCTTCATGTTACAAGATAGTACTTTCACATCCATTTCATTGTCATGGATTAGGAATAAGAAAATTGTTCAACATTCCCATGCACTCTTTACCCATATGGCACAGCAGTTAAGAGACAGCCAGAGCTCATGGTCAGACTCCACCAAGAACTATTTGAGTGACACTGCCTAGTTGCCCTGTCCAAGCCTCAGTTTCTGCATCTGCTGAAATGAGTATTGTAGTAGGAACTACTTCCTAGGGTTGTGAGAGATGAATTAGGTAAGACACATAGAGCACCTAGCCTGGTAAGGTGCCCAGAGAGGTCACAGTTTACTGAGGATGATAAAGAAATAGCCTGGAAAGTTGTGCTTGATCCTTACTGAGTGGAGGACAGAGCAGCAGAGAGCGTTTAGGACCAGGCTGCCTGCTCTCTTGCGCAGCATGTTATCCCTTTAGGGCTGTGGCTGCTTGTGTTTTGTGGCATCCCCTTTCTTCATCACCTCCTGCTTCAGTAGCCATTGGCATTCTTCTCCGCCCTACAGGAGCGGCAGAATGGATGGTGTGCAAGCATTTTTTATTTTTCTCAGGGCTCAAAAGAAGTGAAAGGGTCAGTGTAAAGTCAATAACTGATCATCACAGGGCTCCCTGGGTGGGTGGTGTTTGCCTGCTCATTAGTAAATTTCTGCTGAGAGCCTGTGGTTATTTTCCCTACTTTGGATTGAGAATTTTGAGATTCCCTTCTGGGCTCTGGCAATCTGTTGTCCCAAGGAGAGAGAGAAAGAGAGACAGAAAGCGATTGATTTAGATAGTAAGCATCATCTGACCAGCATTTCTGCTTTTTTCTTGGCTACCCAAGTTTACAAAGGTGATCAAGAAATATCTGTTCTTCTTTCATTTATTCAATAAATATATGAAGTCCTGCCCTGAAGAGCATGTAATGTAAGTCATCTACTCTGTGCCTATGATGTTTAGCTGGGGACCCAACCATCTAAGAATCCTGCAAGTCTTTGTGTTGTTGGGACTGTGAATAGGATCTCTATGTTCTTTTATTTGCTTTGTGTCCCATTATATTCCAAGGTGAACATACACACTGTTGTTCACTGATCACAAAGCCACAATAAGTGAACTTAACAATAAGTGAAACTTGATGATTGTACTATTCTAGGATTAGCAGCATATTGTCAAAAGAAACAAAAACATTGTCTTTGATTTTTTTTTTCTTCTCTTCTGTTGTCAGAAAATCCAAGTAGATAAATTTGCAATAAAAATATAAAATAAGAGGAATGAATGATGGTTAAGATCTGAGGCAGGTTAATGTATTTCCTTTGTCAGAAAAAGAGAATAGGCCAGGCATACAGTGGCGCATGCCTATAATCCCAGCGGCTTGGGAGGCTGAGGCAGGAGGGTCGTGAGCTCAAACCAGCCTTAGCAACTTAGTGAGGCCCTAAGAAACTCTGTGAGATCCTGTCTCTAAATATAAAAAAGGGCTAGGGATGTAGTTCAGTGGTTAAGTGCCCCTGGGCTCAATCCCCAGTACCAAAAAAGAAGAATGAAAAAGAGAACAGGAGTTAGCAGGAGGAGCTAGTTCTGTTTTTACTCTTCAGGGATGGGGGACAGGGAGCAGGATTTACTGGAGATGATAAACTTTGGTCTTAAATGTATTTCTTATTAGGTGACCTAGGATATTTGAGTAGAAGTATTTTGCAGACATTTGGATTCTGCCTAAAATCAGGATCAGTGTTAGGCAAGTGCTACCTCCTATAAGGAACTGCAAGGGAGGAGCCTGGTTTCCTTCCTCAGGAGGTTACAGTGTGGGCAGAAGACCCACCCATCCCAGTTGGATGTTGCCATCCAGGTTTTTCATCTTGAGAAGTGGTATGAAAGCAAGTCAAACTTGGCATCTGC
Source organism: Marmota monax (assembly GCF_021218885.2). Taxonomy (NCBI): domain Eukaryota; kingdom Metazoa; phylum Chordata; class Mammalia; order Rodentia; family Sciuridae; genus Marmota; species Marmota monax. Next base: position 2,486,697 of record NW_026691988.1, read on the forward strand.
TCCACTATGAAATTGAGGAAGAGGTCAGGGCATGGCAGGGAGCCTGTGGTCAGTGGCATGAGTGTTGTGGCCCAGGAGCCCCATCCTATGCAGACCATACCAAGGGACTGTGCTGGTGCACCCTGCTCTCTGCCCGAGCCTAATCCTCCAGTCTTCCTCTGTATTCCTCTTTTCAGTAAGATGAATAAAATAGAGCACTCATTCTGCTGAGCTGATTCACTACTGAATGAATCAGATATTTCTGCTTGGATGGCTAATTCCTGATATGCCCCAGATCTACTTATCCCTAATCATTCTTATCTCAGAAAAAGGACAAAAGTGGTATTTCTGTTACCACCAGTTCTTCAAGCCAGAAACCTAAAGGCTGTTTTTACATGCCATCCCTTGTTCACTCACAGGTCACGTTGGGATCACAGAAGATGCTATGATGGTCCTTTGTACTTTTCCTCCATTTCGGCCACATATATGCACATCTCCATCGTGTCTTTACTCTTAAATTCTTACCTTGCTCCAGTTTTGCTCCCTTGAGATCTAGCCACAAGGCAGCCTGAGTGATTTGTTTTTTTTAAGTTAAACCCTATCATTCCCTTACCTGAAGCTCTCCATGGTTTCCAATAAACCAAAAGTAAAAATTTTTACTGCAGATTACTGGGCCCTGCATGGTCCTCACACTGTCTGCATGTCCTGGTTTGCCTCATTCTCACATGCTGGCCAAGCTGGTCTGTCTCTCCCTCAAACACTTCTGGCTTTATGTCCCACATCCTGGACCAGTCTCCCCTACGAGTGGACTGAGCATCTGCTTTCTGACCATTAGGGCTCTGCCCAGATGCTGCTCCTCCCAGGAGACCTCACATCCTCTCTTATGTCATACTGTTTTACTTTCTTCAGTGTGAAGTTCTTTAACTTATTTGGATGATTGCATTGCCCATCTCCCCATAGACTGTCAGCTCCATAAGATCAGGATCTAGTCTTTTTATTTTCTATTATATTTCCAATGCCTTGAAAGGTAATTAGCACATAATAGGCACTTGATAAATACTTGCTTGATAAATACATACAAAATTATTGGAATAATTAAAGACTGAAGTTACTGAACTTTTTAAGCCCTAGTTTATCTCATGAAATGCTTTCTTCATAGTGTGTTGGGAAGAGTAAGCAAAATGTAGCATGAAAAGCACTTAGCCCTATGCTTGATTGATAGTAAATGCTCCATAAATATTACTGGCTATTGCTTTTGTTATTGTTGGGTTAACATTATGTGAATTTATATCAACATATGATCAGGAGTTATTTACTTTTTTATTTTGCTTAACCAGTGTACAGTAGCATGTAGTTAAATGATATAAAGGTTGCATTTTTTCTTACAGGATATCAGTGATAAATTTTATAAGCCATTATTAGAATTATCTAGTAGGAAAAACTCTTCTTTCTTCCCAGGAGTGTGTATCAGATTCTCTTGGTGGATGGTAAATAAGCATTGTTTAAAATTTCCCCTGGGTAATTATCAATATTCTCACTATTACCTAAACTAAAGAAAAGAACAGTTAAGACATGAATATAATTTACCCAAAGAAAAACCATTTCCAGATTTAAGAAGACTTCCTGGGGCTGGGGCTGTAGCTCAGTGGCAGAGTACTTGTTCTAGCATCAGGAGTCTCTGTAGGCCCTGAGTTCCATCTCAGAACCCCAGAGTGGAGTCTAGGGGTGCTTCCTATAAACAATCAAGGTAGACAGAGAGGTCAGTGAGATACAGGTTCTCACTTGTTTTGGGTTCTCCACTTGTTTTGAAGACTGGAATGCTGAGACCCAAGCACAGGTGTCTACTAACTAGTGTTAAATTAACAATGACCTTGATTTTCTTTGCTTAGATAATAGGAGCCATCATCCTCAGACCTCAGAGCTGACCTGCAGGCACAGAGAGGGAAGAGAAAGGAGCCACAGGGGTGGTTGTCCGAGTCAGCTTCTGGTCCCTTTTCATATTAGGGTTAGGATTAGCTATATGTGTGTATTTTCTAATACATTAGCTATAGGTGCGGACCTGAGGATGGGAATGTTCCACAGGGGGTCTCCCTCCTTTGGAGGCAGCAACTATTACAAAGGAAATTTAGTAGCTCTTGACTCTCTGGAGCCTGGAGGATCCCCTTAGGAAGCAGATGTGCCCCATGGACCAGATTAGTCTCTCCTACTTCTCTCAGGAGCCCTCCTGTGATGTCTTTAAGCATTTTCTTCTCAGAGATATGCACAGCTTTTTACCCTTGAACAATACAAAGAAAATTTTTCAATGACCATTGCTTAGTTTTCAAGATTGCAGCAAATTGCTTCTTAAGAATCTATGCAAAGGCATGTTGTCTATCAGACTATACCTAAATTATGTTTTAAGGATACAATATTTCATATAATAGGTCTGATCATTCGTATAAACATATATAAATATACATAACATACTCGGATCAACTTTAGAATTTTATACTCTGTAGCCTGTCATTTAATTGAAAGAAGTATGTCTAATGGAAATGTTCTTTTCTTTTTCTTTTAATCTGTTAGTGCTGCCAACTGTCCCTATTCAGAAATCAATTTGAATAAAGACCGCATTTTCCCAGACCGCTTAAGTGGTGAGATGCCTCCAGCTAGCCCATCATTTCCAAGAAATAAAAGGACAGACACAAATGAGAGCTCTTCATCTCCTGAAATCAGGTAATTAAAATGATGATATTTGTGTTGTTGGAAAGCACTCTTATTGAAGAGGTTGCCTGTCTTAGACATTTCATGTTCTGTGGTAATGTTTTCCTGTGCATTGTTGAAAAGGCACTTCATCTATGAAATGATGGTAGGGTTCAGTGCTTGACAGCTCCCCCTTTCCATCCTGACTCACATTTTCCCAAGAGATCAAAGAGTCTTTCCTCTACTTCTTCTTGTTTTCTTCTTAACCTTAACACAAATCTGGCTATGGTGGCTCATATTTGTAAATTCAGGGACTTGGGAGATGGAGATGGCTTGAGCTCAGGAGTTCAAGGCTGGACTGATCTCCATTTGAAAAAAAAAAACAAAAAACTAATTTCAGTGTGTAGCCCAAGGCTGGAAACACTGTCTTTAGTAGGTAAAGAAATGGTCTTCCATTTCTTTCCTAGTGCATTTCCTTCTTTCCAGGAAGATCCTAACTAGTAATGTTTTACTTTGAATTGTGAGTATGTTTTAATAGTTTTCAAGTGTCTTATTCCATTATGATGAAAATGGCAGATGTGTCCCTTTCTAACTTGTGGAAGGATAATGACAGAGCACCTGATGTCAAGTGGGAGAGGAGAAATAGGGGCAGGACTCTGCTGGTCATAGGATTTGATCCTTTTCTGTAGAAAGCCTTGGAGCCTTGTTCTTGAGGGTTCAGATGTGCTCACTTGCTTTAATTGCATCTTCTCAACTCACTTTTTGACTTTGGAGAAAGCTGCAGTTTTAGTATGCAGGAATATTAATTCCTGCACATTAATTCTACTTTGAATTAATATGCAGGAATTAATTCAAGAATTCTACTTTGCTTCTCATTTTTTTCCACCTAACCAAGAAACAATAAGAAAGGTTCACCTAGGGCAAATCAATAGTATAACAAGAGGTTAGAATAAAAAAAAATGACAAAGATGATCAATTTTTAAAAATGTTTATATTTCATTATGTTTTTATTAGTGCATTATAATTATGCATGATATTGGTTTATTGTGACTTTTCCATAAATGGACATAACATAATTTGCTCCATTTCATTCTCCAGTGCTTCCTGTTTCTTTTCCCACCTCCCGTCACAATCCTCTTCCTCGGCTCTATTGGTCTTCCTTCTATTTATTATTTTTTTTGTTTTGTTTTTAATTGGTACATTATAATTATACATTAAATAAGATTACTTGGAACATATTCAGGAATGCACATAGCATTACCAATTTTTTGCTTAATTAAAAAGTATTTTTCACTTAAAGCCTAGAGGAAGTAAGTAACCTCATATTGATTAAGAGCTTCTATAATTCCTGGTGGAAAAGTTAAACTTTCCTGAAAGTAAATTATTATTGGTAGATTAAAAAATATTTATTGAGTATTTTTGATGCTATAGTAGGTATTATACAATGATGGTTCTCATTTCTTCTAGGTATTTTTCTCAAATGTTATTTCCCTGAGTAAATACTATCATTGATACAATCCTTTTCTGTTCAGTGCTTTCCAATTTATTTATTTAGTGATGCTGGGTATAGAACCCAGGGATGCTCTACCACTGAACTACATCCTAGCCCTTTGTATTTTTCATTTTGAAACAGGGTCTCACTAAGTTGTCAAAGCTGGCCTTGAACATGTGACCCTCCTGCCTCAGCTTCCTGAGTTGCTGGGACTACAGGCATTGCCCCAGCTCCTGATAATAGCTTAAGATGTACAAACCCAAGGGACCCTAAAAAGTTGATGTTACTAAACTTTGTCAGGTTTTTTTCCTTGTCCGATGTTAACACTTAGTTTCCTGCCATTAGGCTCCAAGCATGACCATCTGATCTCTAAATGTAGCTTTTAAGCTTAGGTATTTCTCTGCAAATCAAAAAGTATAATGAGATTTCATTTCACTCCAGTCAGAATGGCAGCCATCAAGAGTACAAATAATGCTGGAAAGTGTGTGGGGGAAAAGGGACATATATATACTGTCAGTAAGATTGTAAATTAGTAAAACCATGATGGAAATGAGTATGGAGTTTCCCCAAAAGACTAGGAGTAGAATCTCAAAATGACCCAGTTATACCATTCCTCAATATTTATCCTAAAGAATTTTGAGCATACTGTAGCAGTATATGCATACCATGTTTATAGTAGCACAATTCACAATAGCCAAAACTATGGAATCAGCGTAGGTGTCCATTAATGTAAGAATGGATAAAGTATGGTGTAGTATTTGTATATATACATATATATGTGCATATATAATTTGGCATAGTTGATGTGATATACATAATGTAAAATATATGTAATGTGACATATATGAACACATATGAGGGGTGTGTGTGTGTATAAATGGCACATATTTATATGCACCATGGGGTTTTATTCAACTATAAAGAAAAATAAAATTATGTCATTTGCAGGAAAATGGAAAAAACTGGAGAAATTATGTTGAGCAAAATAAACCAAACTCAGAAAGTTAAGGGTCATATGTTTTATCTCATTTATAGAAGCTAGAGAGGAAAAAGGAAAGGTAGGGGCAAATTTCATAAAAATAGAAGGGAAATCATTAAAGTTCAGGAAATGCTCCAGGGGGAGTGGGGAGGAAAGGAAAGGGAGAGAGTGTTGGGGAACACAATTGACCAAATTATATTGTGTGCATGTACAAGTATGTATCAACAATTTTCACGATTGCCATAATCATAATGCACTAATAAAAGAAGGAAAAAAAAGATTAAATATTTCTGATTCATATCCAAGGAGCAAACCAATAAATAGTTTAGATCCAGCACTGTAAGAGCACATCATAGTGTTTTATGTTATTGTTGTTCTTTTTCTCCATAGAAAAGGAGTATAACTTGGTGATTCAAAGCATAGGGTACTGCTTAGTTAAATCTTGGCTTCCCTACTTCTTAGGAGAAGACGAATTACTCCTTACATGTTATTAACCTCAGAGTTTGTGAGATGGAAAGTTTAAATATAATATAAAGCTCTTATAATTTGATTAATAAGTCAAAAAGCCCTTTATGAATGTTAGTGGAGTTTTTTTGTTTTATTTTGTTTGTTTGTTTGTATGGGGATTGAACTCAGGAGTGCTTTATCACTAAGCCACATCCCCAGCCCTTTATATTTATTTATATATATATATATATATATATATATATATTTTTTTTTTTTTTTTTTTTTTTTTGAGACAGGGCCTTGCTAAGTTGTTGAGGCTGGCTTTGAACTTAAGATTTTCCTGCCTCAGCCTCCTGAACTGCTGGCACAATAGGCATGTGCCACTGCACGCAGCATAAATGTTAGTTTTTATTAATGAGGTTGAAGAGGAATAGTTTACAATTTGTTTCATAATACAAGTGAGTATCCCTTATCCAAAATGCTTGGGATCTGAAGTGTTTCAAATTTAAGCATATTTGCATGGACTTTACCAGTTGAGCATCCCTACTATGAAATTCTCTAAAATTGCTCAAGAAGTTTCAGGTTTTAGAGATTTTAGAAATTTGGATTGGGACTGCTCAATCTGTTTTTCTTTTGTTCCTTAGGAAAACAAGCATGGCTGGCCAATTTCTTTTATATTCCTAGGTTATGCTTTGGAGAGATGGCTTAAATAAGATGATTCATGTAATATCAAATTATCTTTTCTCTTTTTTTCCTGTAATCATTGCTTGCCTGGATATAATTTTCCACGCAGATTTTCTTTGCAGCATTCCTAATAATTTGTTAAAATGCAGTAGACAGTCTTTTCTTTAATGTACTTTGTGACAGCAAGAGATAGTTTTGACCCCCAGAAGTAAATCCTGAGACCGGGAGGTGGTTGCAGGTGGTTTCCTTGGGATGTGAAGAAAACATGAGTAGGGGAGTAAAGAAGGGGACAAGGAAGGAAAGACAGCCAGAAGAAACATAGTTGTCATACTGGTTGCCACCACGGGCAGCAGGAGCACAAATCTGGGAAAACTCTGAGATGCTGTCCAAACCGCACATCTCAGCACTAACCCAGTAGAGGGACGAGGGAGCTGAACTGTGCAAACACCACTTCTGTTGCACTACAGTGAGGCTGCACATGGCATTCCTCAGCACATCTGCCTTGCTGCATGGCAGCCAAAGCAGCCATTGCCCCTGGAATCCTGCAGGAAAGCATAGGGGACATGCTATGTCCCGGCATAGGGGACATCAGCCCCATGTGTACTGAAGTGGCAGTGGGTGGACAGAGTGCTGATAGCAAGTGCTGTACCATCCCACGTCCCATTCACCTCTTCCACATGCCAAACAGCCCCTAGAATGAGTGATACGCTGGTGTTGTTTTTGGTCCAGGGCTGATATAACATAACCAAGAATAAATGAACAATTGAACGTGTATATTCTGTACACACTGTAGCATTATTTTAAGTACTACTTACTTGCATAAGCCCACAGGAATTACTGATGTTCCGTAATAGTAATTCCTAAAGTTAGCTTCATGTCAGATTCCCCGCAACGTCTTTAAAATTCAAATTTGGGAACCTTTCCTAGATCACCAGAATTTTCTAGGAAAGAACCTTGGAATTTGCATCTAAAAATTCATTTGCGTGTATCCCTCTGCTTAAAATTTTTCAGTGACTTGCCATTACTAAGGATTAAGACCCTACTTCATGTGGCCTAGAAAGTCCTGTGTCAACTAGCCCCTGCTGAACTTCCTAGCCTTGCCCCCACCAGGCCCTTTTCTTTAACCAATGCTTCATGCATCCTGGTCCTCAACCATCCTTTTCTCTCTACCTCAAACCTCTGTGTGTCTTCTGGCAAATCTCTCATCTTTTGTTTGGCATTAACTGTCCCTTCCTTAGGGAAGCGTCTTCTGATCCTCCAGACTGCCAATTCTGCCCTTCTGTCATGCTCTCGTATCACACATCCTGATTCTATTAAAGTGTTTGTGTACTGTGCTTAATGATACACTCCGTAAAGGCAGAGACCGCGTCCTATCTCACTCTGAATTAGCCTCAGCCCTGAGCATATCAACAAGTAATGGTGACCTTGACTCATCTGTCCATCTTCAAAGGAGACATGCCTGTCATATAGCCTAATAGGCAGTAGCTCTATACTTTGTTTTTGTTCACTTAAAACTCCTACATTTCCAACTTTGTAAGATCACCATACCGGATATATAAGGAACAGTTATTAAATAAGATAAATTCCCCCAAATACATATCTACATTTTTTAAAATGAGGTTGATACTTTCCTGTCTGTTGTTGTTTACCATCCCAGCCACACAGATAATGATATTAGAGAAGTAACAGCATTTTTAAGGAGTAATAAGGACATGGATGAGCCTGAGAGGGTTATGGAGGCCTGCAGGGATCAGTATCCTAGTGCTCCTGCACCCAGGGAAGCTCTGCCCTACTTTCCACAGCTCCCTGCTTGAGTCTCCTCGAAGGTGTGCTGAGTGCTTAGACTCTGCCTGCAGAGACTCATGAGCATATCGTAGTGCCTGTCCAGGTAGAAACATGGGCACACAGTTTTTTCCCACTCATCCATTCATCTGTCTGAAGTGTAAGGAACACCTATGCTGAGCTGGGGCTTTCCGGAAGGTGATGGCCTCACTCCATGGCAGCAGCCATCTCTGTCCCTGGCATCGGATGGTAGCTTTTCCTGGTGACTGATAACGATTCTACAAGTCTACAAGCTGAGTAAAAGAGTATGTGTATTTCTTTCTGTGTCTCAATAAAACCGTGGGTCTCAAACTTAGATTTGCACCTGCATTATCCAGAGTGCTTTTTTAAAAATGTAGATTTCAGGCACTGCTTCCAGAGATACTGTCAGGAAAAGGAAGTTCTCATCCCAGGATGAGAAGTTCTCATCCTCATGTTTAACAAGCTCCTGCAAGACTTCTGTATGCCGAGCTTTGGAAAATGCTATTGAATGTAAACATCCTTCCCCGGAGTAATGATTCACAATGTATCATCAATTAGAAAACACTGGGCATCCATCCTACATAGTCTAATTCGCATGAGGTCTGTCCTACAGCTGCTTGTTAATTGTGTTCTAAATTAGGTGCTATCTTTATTAAAAATCAATGTTTTACGCTCCCATGTTTAAACTTGTGTAGATATAAACACAGGAACACAATGAAGCATATTGAAACTGCCTGCTAAATGCTTGTATTTCCTTGTATAAGACAAAGGCCCACTGCTAAAGCAATCTAATGAAAAAAAATTTAGTTCATTCTATTTATTATAAGCTATTAAAATGACTTCTTAGTTGTAGGGCCCATGTTTTCACTCTGAAATTTACATGGAACAGGTTGTAGGAATTGGTACCATCAATCTGATTTAAAGTTTTTACACTAATACAGTTTTGCCAGTCATACTACAGCCTCTGTACCCTATTAAGCAGGTGGGGAGATGAGCTAACATAAAATATCAGACTACAAGTATAACTACATCTGTTTACTTTTCAAACTATCACACCAAGCAGAATAAAATTAGTTTTAGAGCCAGAGTTCTAAAAGATTACCAAAGTTAATTAGTAGTCTTGGGGAACTTTGTTTTTCCTCCTGAGGTTTTCTGGGCCTGGGGGCTTGGTGTGGAAGATTAGAGAAAGTCATTTTGCTGACCAAGCATTCCCTGGCTTCACAAAGCCTCCCCTCCCTTTTGTTGCTGGGCTGCCACATATGAATTAGGAGCTGTGGAATTTTGAAATATTCCTGCTCTTGGGAATCTAAGTCTAATCTGTGCAGTCATTTGTATGCACCGGAAAAAAGCTCAGTTTTAGTTAAACCCTCACTGAGGTTTTGATGCCAACTGCTGTGATGCCAAGGCAGCCATTCCAAGTGTAAGGGAGGATGGATGTTTCTGTTAGATGCCTGTGAAGTTGTCGCAGCAGTATTGTAGCAGGATCTTGACTGTCTCTAATTCCTACTCAGGGGACTCTTCTATGAGAAGGAGAACAGCAGTGACATCTATTCTCTTTTCCACAACAGCAAAAAGTTACCAGTGGTCTCACTCTGTCTGTGACATGTCATGTTTATTTCCCAGTTCTCACCTTAGTGGGCAGGGCTTTCCATTCCATAGGAGGATGGAGTAATTGTTCAGTGAGTTTTTCTGCAGTTTTTTCCTTAGTATCTTGATAAGACTCACTTGATTCACTCGTTACATTGCTTTTATTATGTTCCTTCACTAATGTGTTCCTTATGTGAACTTCTAATTTAATGGGCTTCTTAATCAAAATGTCTTTATTTTTAATCATTAGAGTGAGCTATGTTTATCTTGGGCCATATTTATGAAAACCTGATTCAGTAAAACTTGCTGCAGCTGGATACAGTGCCACATGTATTATAATCCCAGTAACTTGGGAGTCTGAGATTGGAGGTTTACAAGTTTGAGATCAGCCTCAGCAACTTAGGGATATCATGTCTCAAAATAAAAGAAAAAGGACTGGGGATGAAGCTCAGTGGTATATCACCCTGGGTTTAATCCCCAGTACCAAAAAAATAAACAAAACAAAACTATTGGCTATAGTATCATTTATTTCAAAAGGAATTTAATTTTAAAAATCCCTTATTTGAATGTTAACCATAGACATAAGACTTTTAAGCCACTGGTTTCATTTTCCCAACCTTTCTGAATTCCTTTGAGGGTGGTTATTTCCTTGCCTTGAAGCTTCTCAAAGTTGTTCATTTATAGGAACAAGCATTTTGGAGACAGGTTAAGTATTTGAAACCTACAAAGCGCAACCTCGGGATTCTTTACCTATATGTGACCTCTGCCTAGGTATTAAAAAACAAACAAAAAAATTCCTGGGGATGTGCAAATAGGCATCCTTTTGAAGTTCAAAACAGAAAAACTTACATTTTATTAATGGCTTTCTGGCATTCACTGTGCCCCCACTTATTACTAGGGGTACTAGTCCTTTTCAGCCCTGACAAGGCCCCTATGAGAGTAAAATTAGCCACTACAGAAAGAGAAGGTGTGTTGTGTGTTGGTTGGTTTTTAATTGTTGAAATACCTGAGGCAATCAACTTAAAGGGAAGAAAGGTTTATTTTGGCTCACCAGAGGTTTTAGCCATGGTCACTTGACCCTGTTACTTTGGGGTCTGTGGCATCATGGTGGGAGGTTAGGAGGGTGGCAGAAGAAGTCTGCTTATCTTGCAATGAGATAGCAAAAGGAAGGAAAGAGAGGAAGGGCCAGGGTCCCAGTATCCCCTTCAAAGACATGCCTCTGATGGCCTAGCTAGACCTCCACCTCCTGAATTTCCTCCACCTCCCAATGGCCCACAGGCTGGGGACCAAGTCTTTAACTCATGGACTTTTTGTGAACTTTTCAGATCCAAACTATAGCAGTTTATTTCAAGCTAGTGTAAGGAGTAGGCCTTTTGCACTTGACCTGTGGCAGTGTGTCTGAGGCTGGGCTGATAGTCACTGAGGTTTAAGCTCCTGACGTATATGGCACATTTCTGCTAACATTGCATATTCTACTTCCTCCTTACATACTGAATTTAGAGAGGTGGTTAAAACGAATACATTCTTAAATTGAGGCAAAATTATTTATTGTTTCATATTTTTTCCTCTATCGTTTTTAGCACACGGGGTACCAGTTGAAACATAATTGGTTAGGGATTGTTTTTAAATGAAAAATAAACAAACTTAAGGAAATACAGCTGTATGCATTCAAATGACATCTTATTCCTAGGCATTTACTCTTCTCATGTTTGTTTCCCTAATATTTACCACAAGGCATAATTAGAGTAAGATAGTAAGACATCTAAAATGTGCTGCTTAATTACAGAGAAAAAGAGGATGCTGACTCACAATGAACATGCTTTTCTGAGTGGATTCCAACTGTCTTGATAAAAAGCCAAAAGAGTATTCTTGAGTAAAATTTTGCTGATTGTATTTCAGTTTAAATTGAAGAAAACTGGTTCTGGAAAATTCTAAAATCCCAGGAGAAATTGCTATATTCTAGGTGCTTCTTCCCACCCAAGCTCACTTAACTCTGATCAGGCTTCTAGTGATGTAGGTGCTGCGTTACACCCCCATCCTTGGTTCCGGCCACGCTGCTCCTCAGGAGCAGACCTGGCCAATAACCCAGGCAGTTCAGCTGTAGGCACCATTACTTGAAAACCTATTTTAATAGTCAAAAGAAACAGATCTGCAGGTAATTTTATTCTACTATATAAGTAGTTGGAAAATAGTCATCACTGCCAGGTGTCATGCTCCTGGCTCTGTGCTAAGCACTTTTAGACATTTTTATTTTAGTCCTCAAAATGCTCTCTGTGAGGGTGGCTTATCCTTGTTTTATAGATAGATGATGCACCTGAGAATTAGGGAAAATGAGTGACTTGCTGCTGAAGGTCCTGTGAAATGAGTAAGTAGCAGAGCTGAAATTTGAACCAGGTCATCTTGCTTCCAAGGATGTGACCCACTGTTGCTGGGCTGCTTTCTCTGTGTTGAGATACACCCATCTCTAACTAGTGTGTGCTCCCGCCTAAATAACTATTGGCACCAAGAGGTGTCGATCAAGGAAAGCAGGTCAAGAAGCTTTTAAGTTAAGTGATGTTGTAATATTAACAATAGTATAAAAATATTTCAGGTAGTTACTTTTTAAAAATCTGTCAGGAAGCGTATCTTGTATTATGCTGCAGAATATACTGCTATATTATCCCAAAGTTTTCACATTCTAATATAAACATACTTTGTCTATAATTGAAAGACTATGTAACTAGAATAACTTTTGCTTAGGAAGTTGAAACTGTAGAACAAGGAGGGTCAAAGGTTTTATTTTCTCTATTTCCAGTAGAAAGTGACTTGAAAACTTACACAGAGAAATCTAAAACTTATTTTTAGTCTTTGCTCTGTCTCCTTAAAAAAAAAAAAAAATCACTCAAAAAAGTTTCTAGGAACATCACAGTAATTAAGGGAATATATTTTCTTTGACTCTGGGAAAAGCCACTTTTAAGTTGTATCACCACAATGCATGTTTCCAATAAATATCAATATAGCTACCCATAAGCAACATTTTTTCATTGGCTACAGTCAGTATTTATTGAGATAGAACTTGACTCAAAGAATATTATTTTCAATTTAATATGAAACAAGTTTGTAAGTTTATGAGTTAATTTTTAGTGCAAAGTACGCCGCCGATCTTAACATATTGTAATCACAAAGTGTGACTTCAGCACTGCTTTAACAGAGAAGAAAGTTTTCTATCAATACCTCAACTGACGTTCATTCTTCAGTTATCAGTGATATTCTTATATTTGTTTTACTTTCTCTGGAGTGAGAGCCTCTGCCATTGAGTTGACCGAATACTATACCAAATATGCTGGGATGGATTCATTAAAAATCTTAATTCAGGCAATATGTAAAACAGTGGATGTGTAACCGATGGGATTCTGCAATCTGTATACGGGGTAAAAATGGGAGTTTATAACCCACTTGAATCAAATGTATGAAATATGATATGTCAAGAACTATGTAATGTTTTAAACAACCAATAATAAAAATTTTAAAAAAATCTTAATTCAGAGCTTTCTGAATTTCTTGAAAAAATACAATTTAATTAAACAACTAAAGTGATTCTTCCCCATTCTCAACTGAGCACAAATAGTTTTAAGCAGTTGTGACTGATTGTTTTTATTATGAACCAAGCCTCGGAGGTCAGGTTCAACTGAAATTTCACATTTGCTCTTGGAAATAATCTTTTCTAAAACATTGATTGCCTGCTTACTATGTTAGCATCATTATGTTACATTGTTATAATTTTAAATGGAGTATAAATTAATATGTTGTAATTAAAACTGTAGAACCTTTTATGTTTTGTTGGGATATTTTGTTTTATATGCATTTGCCTTGTTCTTTAAACTCAACAATAAAAGAGGTCTGAGTGAGAGTTTTACAAAGCACTGAAATATGTAGTCAGATAGATACTGTATCCTAGATAGGGGAAATTACAAAGTGAGGTTTATTTTGAACCTTGAAAATGGAATACATTGGGTTGAAATTTTTCAAATCTCTGAAATTTAGCTTTAAATAAGTATCATATGCCCAGTTTCTTAGAGCCATTTTTGTTCCTGGCTTCAGGGAAAAGATCTAAATTAAGATTTTTAATGAACCCATTCTATTTTAGGCAATCAGTACTATGTTTAGATTAGTATTAGGTCATTCCTGGTCAAAAAGTGATAGAATCAGTTCAGTTTATGGATTTGACCTAATCAATCCAAGAAAAACTTCCTTAAATTCAGATTGATTTTTATGGACCAGTCTCAGCTTCAATCCCAAATCCCAGGAACCCGAGGTGTAAAATGATGTAAATAATTGTCCAAGACTTCCAAACCTTTTTTTTTTTTTTCCCTAAATTGAAGTTTTACCAAACAGAACAAGTAAAATTTATCATGAATGCATGAGAAATTATTACTGGGTTATTAAATAGCTACATTTTCCAGAATAGGTCATCTTAATACTCTTAGTTTTAAAAATCTCCTTTCTGAATAATAATAAAAAATTGTTGATAAGGAAAGTGGGGCATTTGTAGATGTTATTAGTATTAATTGCTTTGTTGGAGAACTACATAGCCTTTGTAGTACTTGTTTTTTAAATTAAAAAAAAAAAGTTGTTAAAATATAGCTATGAACTATTTTTTAAAATGCTCCTCTTTTAAAATACAGAAACACATTTTTTTTCCCTCAGAGACCAGCATGCTGATGATGTCAAAGAAGACTTTGAAGAGAGAACAGAAAGTGAAATGAGGACATCACATGAAGCCAGAGGTAACTATGATATTCTCATCTTATTGATGGGTGTTACTCTTAATATTCAAGAATCTAAAGCTCATAATTATTGGTTGGGGATGTGGCTCAGTGGTAGAGTGCTTGCCTAGCATGCATAAGACCCTGAGTTTGATCTCCAGCACTGCAAAATAAATAGAATTTAACTGGAATACAGTAGTCAGATTTATATTAAAGATCAGCTTTATTTGGTCAGTTTATTCCTTACTGCAGGCAATACAAATTTATTTAGCATGTAATTCATAATGATAAAGATTCATGTATGGCTTTATATTCACAATGTGTTTCATATATTGTATACAGCTTGGTAAGAGACATTCTCTTGGTTCTTGGGCTACATTTTCTTTAGTATTATTGGTGTTATTTGCTTAATATGTTTAAAACTCAATTCAGAGTTTATATGAAATCCAAATAGAATATGATCTTCATTCAGTATCACAAAAATCATTTGAACAAATGTTTTAAGTTATACTAGAGAAAGTAATTTGACTCACATTATTGTTTAAAAGGCAGTAATTTAATTAAGTTGTAACCACTGCTAGTCATGGTATAGATTGTACTTATTAATTCACATATAACTTATTATTTGTTTCTCATAAGAAAATGTCTGGTTGTCAGTGTGATGATTATTCTTGGAGACTTTGCTTTTCATGTACCCTTTTTTTGTCTGGATATCATATAAGATGTGAGAATGGATCCTAATGACTCTGCAGTGACCTACTCGCTCAGTGGTGCTTGGGTTTTTGTAGCTGGTTGTCATAAAGCAATAATTAATGACTAATTTGGAAGTTATGTTCAGCACTGTCCGCAGCATGTTTTATGGCACCACGTCCAGATCCTACAGATGGCCAGGGTTCAGTCTCTCTGCCACTTGCTAGCTGTGTGATCTTGGACATGTCATTAAAAACACCTCTTAGTGTGTCTGTTTTTCATCTCTCCAGAAGGAGTAGGTGACATAACTTCTTCCTGAGGTTGTAGTGAGGGAGAAACACAGTAACATTTTTACTTCCTTAGACCAGTGGCTGCCACATAGTAAGCCTGTGCAAGGATTTGATTCTTTAAAATGTTTCTGATCATTGAAAAAGAAGAAAAATATTTAATTTTTGAAGTTTTTGTTATCAGGGCTCTGTCTAGTTCTCACACAGAGGCTCAGCCTTTCTTTGTAGGCATCGGTCTACCAAAAATTAATAGCATGGCCTTCATTAAGTCTTGGCTCTGCCACATACTAGCCCTGTAGCTGTGCCTCAGTTTCTCCTGAAAAAATTTGATGTGGTCCCCATACGCACACATTGAGTCATTCTGAGGATTAAATATACCACTTTTATTAGTACTATTAATATTGTGGGAAATAATGTCTTTGTATCTCATTGATGGTGCAGATCCATAGTAAAAGTTTCTAGGCCCTGAACTTTTAGAGGGAGTAATAATTTAAAATACTGTAGTTTAACTGGATGACCTATTTAATTTTTATTTGCTAAATGATTTTGATAGTTTTTTCCCCAGAAAATTACCCATTTAATAGAGAATTTTAGATTTATTAACATTTGATATGTATGGTCTTCTCTTTCCCTACTTTTAGTTTCTATTTTTATTTTTTCTATTTTTCTTGATTTGAATTTCCTCTTATAATTCTTTGCAAAGAAACATTACTAGAATTCATATATAATTCTTAATTTTGTAATTTTTTTCCAAGTCATTTATTTTTATTATTTTGAACCTATAAAACCAATAGTTCAGTATGCATATTTTAATTATTATCTTTTTGTATTGTGAAAGGAAGCCTAGTAAAATAAGTTGTGAACATTTTTTATGTAAGTGTTTACACGAGATTGGCCTATAATTTTCCCCTTTACTGGCTCATTCAACTTTAGCCTCCTAAAATGAATTTGATAACTATCTGTTTCTCATATTTTTGAAACATTTTGAATAAGTGTCCCATAAAATCAATTTTTGATTTTTTAAAATTCTAATTAGTTATACGTGATAGTAGATTGCATTTTGAGACCTTATACTTAAATGAAGTATAACTTCTCATTTGTCTGGTACATGATGTAGAGTTACACAGGTTGCGTAATCATGTGTGCACATAGGTATAATTATATATGATTCATTCCACTATCATTTCAGCCCCCATCCATAAAATTAATTTTATCTATCTGTAATGAAATCATTTCATTTGCTGTCTTTCACTTAACATCTTTCTTAGACTTCCTTTATCTTTTTGAAATGAGTGGATTTTTTTTTCATAATCATTTTCTAACGAAGAGAGTGTTGTCTAGGGGTTTGCTGGTGAGTGTTCTTGGGAATGGTACCAATGAGACACTGAGAGAAATAGGTTTGGATAGGATGAGAAGGCGAGTTGGGATGTGATTACAAAAGAGACCTAGTCCTTGCCCTAAGTTTCTTCAGAGTTATCCCAAATTTAGGCGAGAGGGCCAGGCTTTGTGTCTGATTGAGCAGGCCTCAGATCTTGGCCAGAAGTGGGTGTCCTTAGGTAAAGAAGCTCCCTCTGTCTTAGGGCAGCTCTTGGAGAGGGAGGCAGCTCTTGAGCCTTCAAAATGCAACAGGTAGAAGAACGATGGCCTTAGCATGAAAGGGAATTGAGTGGCCTGTCCCAGAATTCACTGTGTCTAGACAGTTGTTTGGCCTATTTTTTTCTTTTAAGAAAAATCAAACAGAAGAAATGAAACCAAAATACCGTTTTACACCCGTGAGATTCGGCTACCCCAATTCAGTCCAGTCTTTTGATTTTGAAAAATGAACCCGGTTCTTAAGTGCACTTTTTCTTTCCTTGCATGAATTTTTCTTGGGAAGTAATGTACATTCTTTTTTTTTTTTTTTTTAGACCCAGGTGTTCCTTAGAACCAAAAAGTTTCCTTCAGTCATAGTTTTAACTTTTACTTTTGCTCTCTTTCTTGACTAGTGATTTCTGTTGTTGGATTGGAACCAAGAGTTGATATGTAAAATATTTAGCAGTTTCTTTAGCAGCCAGCATTGCATAGGATGGTTGTAACCTGCAGTGGTCTTATTACTCCAGCAGGGTCTCACAGCTCCCTGCTATATCATGAGTTTCCTTCAGATCTGTGTCTTGGGGAAGCTCCACAAGGGCCCAGTGTGGGGTGGAGAGGTGATTATTATCAACCACTGTGAAAGAGTTTTTAATATTTTAACAGCTTGTGCATTTTTTGATGTTCTAGACATGTTTCCCACATTAAAATAGCTCACTAACCTCTTCTGATATCTAGTATTTACTGCTTGTAACGTGGATTTTTAACAGCAGTGTGTTTTATTTTCCTATAATTTCCAATGGTGTTGTCTTGTTCTTCTTTTTTCATACCCTATTTTTTGTTTAGTAAAAGTGATGTCCCTTGTGACTTACTAAAATCATTAAGCTCTGTCAATAAATCAGTGCTCCCCTTTTGATGTTTTTGTAGAGCTTTTTATCAGAGGCTCCATGGTGATTGTTTTCTGTTTTATCATTTTTGAGCCCTGAAGTAGTTCCCTGTGTCTTTTAGGGAACACTTTCCCATTTGGATCAGGACAGAATCCCTGAAATCTGGTGAAGGTGAAGGTCAGGTACAGGTGCTGCATTGCGGCCCACTCCCTTGAGCCCAGGAGGTGCCCAGCAGTGCCCTTTCTCAGTTCCATTCCTTTGGTCCTTCCAGATCTGGCAGGACTGGGGGTGCTACTGAGCAGTGAGGGGAAGCCCGTTGCAGTGGGCTGCACTTAACCACAGAGAAGACTGAGAAGCAGCCCCCCTGAATGTCTTTCCAAACCCAATTGGGTTTAGTGACTCAGTAGGTCCACGAAGATGATTTTGTTTGGAATCTTGGAACAAATAGGTTTTAGAAAAAGAAAAGAAAAAAAGGATTCCTCCCATGTCTCTTCAGTTAATTCAGTTTAATTCAGCACAGTATGCATAATTATAAGCCCTTTTTGGATGATTCATGCCCTGTTGTGGAATTGGACATTTAGAGGCTTTTATGGAATATAATTTGAGTCTTCTTTCTCTTATCTTCTCTACTTGAAGGGATAAATAGCTCATTTCCACCATGGTGGAAAGGCCCATTAATAAAGAATTCTGTAGATTGGCTTTCAAGTTTAAACTCTTATGCTTCTATGGTTTTGTTTTCTCTCCTTCAAGAATTCTGTCTCACAGGGGGCTTAAATCTTTAAAAAGTTGATGCCATTTTGTAATGTGCCAGATTCTTACTGGAAAAACCAGGCTCCAGTTTTTCCTCCATAGCAGTCTGTTTATTTTGATTGTTAACTTGAAGTGATCTTTAAAAATCTTTCATGCCTGAGGTTAAGTGTCTTGGAAGTTAATAATCTCTGTATTCCTCGATCCTTTGAATCTGCTTATTCTACCCAAACACTTGTTGTTGATCATTTTATTTTTAGTCAACAGTTAACCTCATCTGAGGGAAAAAAAAATAATGACTAGATATATCCCATTTATTTTGGTTTTATTTTTTCCTTTCACATTAAGAACATATTTTGTAGTCTTCTGGAATATTAGCTGAGACAGATTGTTGAGTCTTCTTCATTTTGTCCAATACACTGTCAAGTACATGCCTTTCTTTCAAGATTGTAGTAATTTCTCCCATTTGCCAAGTGCTTAGTACATGTTAAATGCTAGGATAAACATTTAGAAAATATCCTGTAATCCTTACATGTAAATTGGTTTAGCCAATATTATACTGATGGAGTAGGGGTTTGAATCCAAGCCTCTCAGCTTTATTCCAAAACTCACCATCTGGATCCAGACCCTATACTTTATATCAGGAGTCAGAAGACATCAGGCCACACCCTGGTGTGGCTCCTGTCTCTCAGTGTGGTTTTGGGTGTATGAGGGCTGGGTCTCAGTTTCCCCATCTTAGAGACAAGCTCCTTCATGGCACTGTTTCAACACTAGAATGCGAGCAGCAGGCATTTGAAGGTTTTGGTTTCACTTTTGTCATTGGCTTAAAGGAACACAAAAGAGTCAAAACAATCTAAACAGATATATTTGGTCAATTTTTATTTTAGGAAACTTGAAAACTATAGGAAACTCCTTAAAAGTCTTATTTTTCTTGCAGGTAGTTGGTTTGCAAAGGAGGATAGTAAGAAAGAGAATCCTAATAAAATGCTTGTGGTGGAAATGTCTTACAGAACAAAACACTGTGTTTTCCCTAGCATATTGTACACATTCAGACTAACCATTCTTTGCTCTTGACACTGAGCCAGCCATTGGAGCCAAAATGTCTTTGCGTTTATTTTAGTCTCTATCACACATTAAGTAAAGACCTGGATTCACTTTTCTAAGCAATTCACAGAATCAAATACAGATTCACTCAAATGAAGTTGCTTTTATTCCTCTTGGACTGGAATCATAGGAGATGGTATGTTCTATGGCTGGTAAACACTGCAGTTACCCCTTTTGTCAAAAAATAACAGTGGATCTCTGGGCATCAGTCAGCACAGAAGATTCAGCAAATGGAAGTGGAGTCTCAAAGTGAAGGAAGCAAAGTTGGTACTAGGATTGGAGTGGTGTAGTATGTGTCTAAGGCCTGCTTATACTATCAAGTCTAAAGACATGCAGAAGTCACCACAAATACAGGAAGTTTAGGTTTTTTAGTAATTTAGAGTTATTTTTCTGAGGAATAATGTAGGAGCATTGGACAACAACTGTGATGAACAAGTAATATAACTTGTAGTAGGAAATAGAATGGAGCTATAATGACAAAGTAAAAGTGCCAGGTGTCAATGGAACATATACATAGGACAGGGTAGAGTTTGGGTTTAAAAAGGACTGTATGTGGCAAAGAGTCAAGACACAAATAATTAAGTAATTTCTATTATTTTATTCTTGTATGGAATTGGAAACCTTACCATTTCATTTGAGCCTGTCTTGTGACATATACACAGTGATTGTATTTCAAATGATTATTAAACTCTTGGTAATATCTGAGGTTAAAGGAATGTTTTTAAGGTGTCACCAACCCCTCTCCCTTTTCTTTTAATTTTATTATTATTATTTATTTTTGGTGCTGGAGTTGGAACCTTGGGTTTTATACATGCAAAGCAAATGTTCTACCACTGAGCTACATCCCCAATCCCCATCCTCCCCTCATCCACCCCTATTTATTTATTTATTTATTTTTGCAGTGCTGGAAATTTAACCCAGCACCTTGTGCATGCTAAGCAACACTCTACCACTGAGATACTTCCCAGCCTCTATCCTATTATCTGGCTACACAAAACTACTTTGAGCTCTGGATAATTTAAAAAGAATAAAACAAACTGGTGTTGGTTTATACATTTGGTTTGGTAAAATCAGATGATGATCTAAAACCTTGAGACTGAATGAAATGTGGAAAGAGTTATAGTGACTTTTTTTTAAATGTTGAGAGATTTTTAAAAATTTAAATTTAAAAATGTTGAGAGATGTTTCATATGAAATGATAGGAGAAAATTTGCTGTGTGGGCCTAACAGAGCAGAATCAGGACCAGTAGGTGTTAGCTCATGTAAAAATAGATTTTTGACCTTGTAAAGTGACTTGATAACATTTAGAACAATTTAAATTTTAGATTAGACTAGCTGAAGAGGAAAAAAAAAAACAATTAGAAAATCAGAATGGAGCAAGAGGAAATAATTTTTAAGAAAACTGAGCCTCTGTAACAACATCAGAAAACATCAGATACTTAGGAATACATTTAATAAAAGGTGTGCAGGATCTCTAGATGAAAATGGCAAAATATTAATGAGAGCTTTTAAAAAGACCCAAAGAAATAGAGGTATATACTGTGCTCATGGATTGAGAGACTTGGTATTGTGAAGACATGATTTCTCATTTATTTTTTTACAAGCTGATTTTAAAATTTCCATGTAAATGCAAAGGAGAAAGGATAGATAGCCCAGGCAGTCTTGAAGAAGATTACTTCATAGATATCAGGACACTTACAAAGTGATAGTAATTAAATCCGTGCTGAGGTCAAGAGGTCAGTATGTCAAAATGAAAAATCTGGATGGAAACTCTGGTACTTCATTATAGTAGAAAAAGGATGGTCTTTTCAGTAAATTGTGGTTGAGCAGTTAGAAATCCATGTGTGAAAAACACTAATATTTATTCTTACCTCATAAATACCCCAAACATAAATTCAGAAGGATTGTAGATCTAAATATAAGAAATGCACATAGAGTGTTTATAGAGGAAAACTGAGTAGACTTCTTATGACTTTGGGGAAAACAGTATTTCTTCAGTAGACATGTGAAGCATTAAGCATATAAGGAAAAAATAATAACCATTATTACAGTTAGGGACTTCTGTTTTTCAAAGATCCTATTAAGAAAGTAAAAAGGAAGACTCAGAGTGGGAGAGAGATTTGTAATGTGTTTTTCCAACAAAGGAGTCTTACCCAGGGTGTACTTAGCTAACATCTGTAAATCCGTGAGAACAAGAAAAGACAACCCAGTGGACAAAATGGGCATAAATCATGAATATGCACTTCTCACGAGCTTGTCTTTATGTGGACCATAAGTATCTCACAGAAATGCTGTTCAATGAAATCAACACCAGTGATCCCATTTAACTGTAGTTCCAAAATGTTAAATGAATCGACCATGTTTGTAGTCAGGGAAATAGCTACCCTTGGTGGGAACCAGTGGGGTTATAAGAATGTGCTGGCCACCTTCTTTTTGATCTGGTTGTTGACTACTTGGATATGTTTACTTTGTGAAAATTCAATGAGCTGTACACTTAAAATTCATGTGCCTTTCTATAAATCTTATTCTTCAAGGGAAAAAAAAAAGCTTACTTGAATATATTTTTAGAGAGAATGCATGCAAAAAAAAAGGAAAAACCTAAACTAAGTAGCCATTTTGGCAAGGAGTTTTGATGGACTTGAAATATCCCCGCAGCTGACCTGTGTGTGATGGGAGTCTATCGTGGAAGAGTTGCCTTTCTTCTGCTGGCAGTCTGAGTCAAGAGTTCTAAGGACAGAGGTCATTTGCTAGAGAATGTCTGTTTTTACAAAGCAGCAGCATACCTGTTTGATTTCTGAAGATCTAGCATGTAAATAGAAAATTCTGAAAATTTAAGTTTGATCTGCACAAGTGAAGAGTCACAAAAGCATTTTGCCTTTCTGCTTCTTTATTTTTGTTGCAGTAATTTCTTATCTCCTTTCAATAAAAAAAATTAAGTTGGCTACATAAAAGTCACCCTGATTAGTAAATTAGAAACAAACCAAGGTGGAGTCAAAAGGGGGAACAAGTATAGTAACCACCTGGTGAGCACAGTTGCTGCACTTGAGCATGCAAATTGGCAACTGTTCCCTCTATGACTTCTGAGGCAGAAAGAGGAACAGTTTACCAAGGTGAGAGTTACTTTCCTTGTGGCACATTTCTCATCTGCAGCATTCAAGAGGCAACACTGAACCACATAATGAAACATGGCTTTAATAATGGATGCTTAGCAAACATGTAAGTTGAATGTGGTTGATTTTTCCAGTGACCTTCAGTAAAGACAAAGGAGATGGTGATTGTTCAATGACATGATGTTGAAAAGAATCCCGCTAAAATTCCTCCTCTTCCCACAACTTCGTCATCTGGGGGAGATGCATGGCATTTGGGGCTTTTTTCGCTGCTTTCAGAGAATGACATCCCATTTGTTTCAATTGAGCAGGTGCCCGGGAGGAACCTACTGTACAGCAGGCACAGCGTAGGTCAGCTGTCTTTCTGTCCTTTAAGTCCCCAATTCCATGTCTGCCCTTGCGCTGGGAGCAGCAGAGCAAACTTCTTCCAACTGTTGCTGGAATCCCTGCGAGTAAAGTTTCCAAATGGAGCACTGATGAGGTATATTTTATTTTCTTGTCTTTCAGGCAGCAGGTATAAGAGTAATGACTTATGGGAGTTGACACTCTGAGAGTAGATAGGGTACTGTTTGGGTTTTTTTCCCCACTACTCCCTGTAAGAGAAGGAATTATTCTAACAGATTCCTAAAACATCTGGGTTAAATATTTTGAACCTGTAGCATTTGAGTTTTTTGTTTTGGTTTGTTTTTTAACTCAGAGATTTGGTATTATTTTTGACAGGTGTCAGAATTCATACAGAGCTTACCTGGGTGTGAAGAACATGGAAAGGTGTTTAAAGATGAAGTAAGTATTCCATTAAATTGCTATTAATGTCATTTAATGGGATCAAAGCACTGGAGTGCATCCAATGGGGAAATATGTTGAATTGGCAGAATCGAGAAATGGGTTATGTTGAAATTGACAAATTGACACATAGTTGTCTAACAGATAGCAGTAATGAGTTACGTAAAAATGTCTTGGTAGATGAGAGCCAAAGGAATGTTTGTAAGTACCATTTTATTCTGCACAGGAGCATTAGACTTGTTATTTTAAAAAACATAGAACTTAATAGCATATACTCACATAGCTCATAGCACAAAAAGAAGCCCAAAAGAGAAATATGCAACATTTTTTTAATAAAGTGAAATTAGTTTCCATTATTTTATTTTCAAATATTTTTCTAACAATACCAAGATTAACTATATTTGATACTTACAATAAATAATATTACCATTATTGCTAAAAACAATCCCTTACATCTTAAATATTTCTCATTATTATGTATAATAATAGACATTTATCACAGTCTGCTTTGGGAAGATTATTTTATTTATTTTTTCACTAAATATAAGGGATGATTAATAATGACCACCTGGACTGAACATTAGAATAAGTAGGAATTTGCTTTCTAACTACCCTAGAGGTGATGCAGTCAGAGTACAGCAGGAGACCCTTTTCACCAGAGATTTGTAAAAATAAGCCACTTGCCTGTCATCTCTCCTAAGCAGAGCAGTCCATTAATGCTCTGATTTGGGCAGTGTGTACTACTGCCACAAGGCAGAAAACAGACTGCATAATTTCAGAAGGCTTTCTCCAGCACCTGCTGTCTACAGTTAAACTCATGCACACCTTGTTTGCCTCACGTATAGACCTCAGCTTTTAAGACTAGCACACTTGCAGCTAAGAGCATTGCAAGAGTATAAGGGCAGCTGAGAATTCAGCAACTGGTTGTAGGCCTCATTAAACTGTTAGATATAATTATTCTTTAGATAGATGCCAATTAAAATGCACAAGGATCTAATTTTAAACATCTCCTTTTTTTTCTGGTTTATGTTCCTACTGAAGAAATGTTTTGTCTTCTTTGTAGCTGATTTCTAGTTGCCAGTTGCTCATTTGGGTTTTTTTTTCCCCCTAAGTCCTGTCTTTGTGTAAACTACTCTGAGTGAATTTTCTATCCCTGCATAGCCTCAGATTCACACACTAGAGCCATTGTGCTTTCTTTGAAAGAGTCATGTGGTCATTACCTTTAAAAATGATAAATATTTTTGAAAATAAACAAGCAGTCAATTTAGTTTGTAAATTCTATTTTTTGATTCTGTTAATAGCTAGATAATCCATATAGATTTGCTGTATTATATTGTTAAAGTAAGGTTTGATTTCAAACTCAAATTGATATGGTATTTCTGGCTGTGCTGGGAATAGAATACAGGGGAGCAAAAAGGGGCAGAGAGACCTGTTAGGAAGTTGTTGCATGAATCAACGTGTGAGATGATGGCCCAGTCCAGGATAGTGGTGCAGAGAGAGGAAGAGGGTGGAATCTGTGTTTTTAAAACACACCTAGTTGCAGATCATGTCACTTCTCTGTTCAGGTTCTTCCAGTCTCTGAGTAAAATCCCATGTCCTGAGAGGGGCCTGCAGCCTGACACCCCTTGCTGCCTGGCCTCTTTGTTTAGGATGCCCATCACAGTTCCACATGCCAGCCTCCTTGCTCTCCTCAGACTGTCCAGACATGCTCAGGCTCTTCTCTGTATAGAATGCTCTTCTTCCAAATGCTCACATGACTGTCTCCCTCTGCTCTGATGCCAGCTTTTCAATTGGTCCTGCCCTGACTACCTTCCTTGAAATCACCATCTGCTGCTACTCGAGCATCCCTGCTCAACTGCCCACTCATCTCCCCAGCCAGCTCTGTTTTCTCAGAACACATAATTGCCTTCTAACTTACTAATTAATTTGCTTCCTTATTGTGTCTGTTGCTTATTGTCGTCTCCCACTCCTGGAATGTAAACTCCACAGAGAGGTTGTGCTTGCTTGCATATTTTGCTTTTATCTGTTTTATTCTTTGCTATATGCCCAGTCCTCAAAAGAGTGTTTAGAATATAATAGGTGTTTAGAATGCTTTCATTGAGTGCATATAGTAATACCTTTATACTCTGAGAAAGACTCCAACAAACTATGTCATTGTGGTTTACAGAATAAAAGCATTGGGGAAGAACCTGAGTGGATGGAGGGAAGAGCAGTGAAAAAGAAGGAAGAGGTCCTGAGCTCCTAACCCTTCTTCCTTGTTTAGGGCTTTAGCACAACACTTCATCTATAGAGTCAGGCCACTATATGTGCATTACAAAAGCAAATCAGAAGTAGCCCAGTAACACAGTGCAATGATCACTGTTCTCACAATGCACTTCCTTCCGTTTATGTCATTCCACTTGCAGTTCGTTCTGGAGCCACACATCAGAGCAGCTTGTATGAGATAACACAGAGTTAGGCACTGGCTTCAAGATATTTTCATTCTAGCACAATCTTATAAATAATAATCTACCAGAATTTAACCAGTTTATACCCTTAACTTCAAATCCCAGCTTCTCAGTTCTCTACATGTTCCTTTTCTTCAGTTACCTGTCATGTTGAAGTCTTACATAGACATTGAAGGATACTCGGTGTCTGCTGCAAACCTCCAGTAGGGTCCAGAATTGGAATCAACTCATCAGTCTCTTGTGCCCTCCTTGGGATGCAATGTGTTACTTTACATTTTCATTAAGGATCTAGAAGACTTCTGTCAGGCTGTCCCTTCTGCCAGGGTCTTCCTTTGGTCGAGTGAAGTGTTATCATCAGCCTGCCTTTCTTCCTGGCCTTCTTCATAGCACAAGCAATTGAAACCAGAGCCAAATTTCCAGAACATGGAATCCGCTTCCACCCTGGCAGTCCTTCTGTCTAGCTTACTGCAGCAGATGGTTTTCTTACTGAGGTCAACAAAACTTTTTTTCCACATAATTATTACTTGAATTTGAATAAGATGACTCTAGTTCTTAATAGTTAAGTACACTATATATACTATATAGTCAATTTAGATGAACAGGGCTTTTTATTTTTAGAGAAGAGAGATCTTAAGAAATGGCTATTTTATTATGTCAGCCTTTGTTTATTGAACTCTTTGCAGAATTCAGGGTTATATCTGTTTGCTAGGGCAACCATTACAAACAGGTAAGTGTCCAAAGTGATAGAAATTTATTATCCAGTGCTGGATGCTGGAAATCTGAAGAAGGCTAGAAGTCAAGGTGGGGCAGGGCTGCCTCCTCCTACAGACTTGAGGAAGCAGCCTCTCCTTCTGACTTGCGGCCACTGTTCCCTGTTTTCCCTCTGTGTGTATCTGTCTCTATGTCGAATTTCCCTCTTTTTTTGTGGACACCAGTAGGGGCCCACCCTACTCTGGTGTGACCTCATCTTATTATATCTGCAGTGACCCTATTTGCAAATAAGGTCACAATCTGAGGGACTGTGGGGGTTAGAACATTGGCACATGAATTTGCAGGGGACATAATTCAACTACATGATGCAATATTGCTGTAAGAAGTTTTTAACATAGTCTAAGAGGGAAAACGAGTGTATTTTACTTTTTATGCAAAGGGATAAACTAAAGAGGAGTGAATTAATGTATTTTAAGGTGGTAGAATGCCCCAAGAGTTGAAAGTCATGCAAAATAAAAATCTATAAAATCTCTCCACCAAGAACATCAGACATCATCTTTGTGGCAGTGTGTCTTTGTACCAGGAAGTGCTCTCTAGACGAATAGGCCGTTTATCTTAGAAGTAGCCCTGAGAGAGGAGGGTCTTTCTTACTGTTACCCACGTGGTAACACTGCTGATTATTTTTCTTCTATGTATGTAAAGACTAATTATGACTATGCTAGAAGTAAATGTCATCCTTGTCACCTTTTTCCTTCATGGTAGAGGACAAATTAAAAAAAAAAAAATGTTAGCATGTAAGCTGAATACTTTCTCGAATTCCTTGGCTTATGTCCACATTGTGTGCTTATTATCTTTAATTTAAAAGTCTGCTGAACTAGATGTGGGGCACCCTAGATTTTCCTATGTTCTTCTTGACTAGGCACCTAACTCATGGGAATCACAAGAAGGGCTGGGCACTTTCATTTTCCTGTGGGCTCTGCTCCCAGGCCAAATTTGAGTCATCTGGGTTAGGTAATATTGGGAAATGCAGTTGCACACCAAGCCTCTGTGTAGCTCCTGTGTGGAGGCCAGCAAGAACTTAACCTTGGATGCTTCCACAGCACAACTCCTGGCTAATCCACGTTCTTCTGTTTCTTCCCCATATTTTAGCAAATCGATGGAGAAGCATTTCTACTCATGACTCAAACGGACATTGTGAAAATCATGAGCATTAAGCTGGGCCCTGCTCTCAAAATTTTCAATTCTATTCTGATGTTCAAAGCTGCAGAGAAGAATTCTCACAATGAACTTTGAAGATGGTGGATTCTGAGTACCATCAGCTTTCTGCTTTAAAGCTCATGTTTTATTCAAAGCACAAGGACGGATGTAACTCCTAAGCGAGAAGTCTCGAAAACTCAAAAGAGCAACACTATCTGATATTTATATTCCTCAAGAGACAATATATATGAATTCTTAGGAAAGTGCTTGAGCTTTTAACCAGGTACTGTCTAACAACAGTCATCTTTTGGTTCTGTTCACTGAGCTAAATTTATCTTTGTAAATCTTTTTGAGGCTGGGGGGTGGGGGAAAGGGAACCTCATTAATTATTTATGGTAAGGGGGGGCAGAGTAAGAACTTTGGCATTTTGTAAACATTGTTGAATTCTCTTTCATGTACACTTTTTCTTTTTCAGTACTTTCAGAAACCTTTTTATATAATTGAATTTCAACTTATACCAAATTAGTCAAAACCTGGCTGAGTCTAGCCAGTGGGACTGTTACCTGTATTGTTCATTTGTGCCATATTTTGAATTGCAACATGATGCTAAGTATAACTTTGCAAGTCATGGTATTGCCTAACTGCTTGCCATCATCTGTTGGGGCCGAAGTGTTGTAAAAATTACTTTTCTTCAAATCAGTGTTTTTACTTTTGCACGCATTATGTGAAATCTTAAACAAATTACTTTTCACCAGCATCTTTACTATAATTACCAAAAACATGTATATAAAAGAATGGAATTGAAAAATAAAATATATAAACATAAATAAATTAGGTAGCATATCTGAGTGGCATCAGTCTCATACATCGTGGTGCCTGTGTTGTTTACGAGAGTCAGATGGTACCAGAGGAATGTGTGGTTACATTGCAGTGGGGGGCTGTTTGTAGGGCTCTTGAACTGTTTATGAGATTATCTTGAGCTTTTCTCTAATTGTCATTGAAGTAGCTTTTCAGCAATGAAAGGCTCATTCTGTTGGTGGAAACACTAATCCATGAAGAGCTGTCTCCAGTCTTGAGGTGTCCTCCAAACCCAAAGACTTTCTTCAGGGTTGGCTGAAGAACAAGTGTCTAGGTTTTATATTGCGGGCCTGGAGTGAGGGAGCCGCACCCTCAGACACAAATGTCTGTGCTCATAGGTCAGGAAGGTGAATCCCAAAGCAGTCATTCAAGAACCTCCCTTGTGGAAGGATTCCCCTTTCTGTAAAATACTTTGTCTCACTATCTGAGCATTCGGATGCACTTTAAACGAAAACCCTTGATTATCTATAAACTGATAGTTGGCAGTGTTTCTTTTGTAAGAATGCATTTCTAAGGGAAAAAGTAAATTATTTTGTCAGTCTTTCAATGTACTTTTGAATTCCAGGATTAGACATTTATTCAAGGACTATTTTAAAAATAGAAAGTAAGTTTGTAGCATGCTGTCTGAATTCTGATGAAAGTCCCACCCCTTTCCTTAGTTGCTCTCATTTTTTTTTTCCTGATGTAGAACTTCCTTTAATGTGCTCTGTTGGGATCTGTTAGCAGTCCTTTGCATTTGTCATGATTTAAGGTAAAAGAGGGTCAGTGACATCTGCAGTGTCCCATTCGTTTCTTTGCATGAATCTGATAAATAAGTTTTCGTTGTTGGTTTTTCCCCCTTTTTTATGTTCTGTTCAGAATCTGTACATTCAAGTTGCACTTGTTATACCTGATATAAATGAAATAAAGTCTTAATTACAGATACTTTCTTTATACATGTATGATTTTTAAGGAAGCTTGCCACACAGGAGAGGTAGAACAAGATCATGGACAACATCAAGCATAAGGGTATTGAGACAGCCATGTAGGGGTCGGGAGATAGTTCAGAGGTTGAGTGCTTGCCCGGCAACATGAGGCCCTAGGTTTGGTCCTCAAGACCACAAAAAGGAGGAGATGAAAAAGGGCAGCTATCTAATAAATCTCTAGGATTAGGATTTAGTATGGTTTGTCAAACTATGTCCCAAGATATGATGAGCAATAACAACAACAAAAAACTTAAAATTACATGGTTTTGTCAAGTAGGATTTATACACATCAGGAATTTTTCATTTCTAGTTTAAAGCATATGTTGTAATGAGATTTCTAAATCATACTTAACACATCCAGTCTAGACAGCGTGCCATTGTATGATAGAGGCAAGGCATAAGCATCATTAGGATGGTACAAGATTCCATGGAAATCTCAGCACTCTATCCCTGAGAGTGTAAACTCAAGGCCAATCTATGCAACTTATGATATTCTCTATGAAAATAAAAAAAAATTAAAGAGCTGGGGATGTAGCTCAGTGGTATAGAACCCCAGGGTTCAATCTGTAGTACTGAAGAATTGCAAACAAACTAGTTTTGTAGCTTTTCCCTGCGTAATATTCTAAAAAAAGTAAGAGTACAGTGAGTCTTTTTAGACCCAAGCAAGAATTCTTGTGCCACCACTGTTCGGAGCAGAGTTTTCATGTGGGACTCTGGGCAGTGGAGAGTGGGCATGCAGCACTACTCCCTTGGGAAGGAAGCAATAAAAGGTGGACACAGGACACAGCAGAAGCTTGGCCAGCAAGATCAGCTGGCAATGTGAGACCTCAGTACTACGGTACCTTTGCTCTCAATAAGTGAATGAAGGAAACCAGCTGGTTGGGACCAGACAATTCATCAAGGTAAGAGAACTACAGGTATGTGCCCCTTAAAATTTTCAAGTTTAGGATGTTTACAAGTCAGACCAAAGACAGGGAGGCTACCCACAGGCCATAAATGTGCAGCTGAAAATTGGGCACATCAAATTATGTGCAAGGCCATATCCTAACGGGAAGGATTTGAGTTTGCCTGAAGTGCAGAGTATCTTTTTTAAAAACTAAGGAGGGCACCCTTGAAAGTAAAGCTTTGACCATGGAAATTTTAAAAACACAAATCAAAAGAAAGAATGTGTTAATTGCTTCAGTAGTATTTATTACAGAATTTCACAAAGAACTTAAGTATCTTGAGTGTAAAGATTGAAGGCATTTAAATTCATTAATATCTTTGATTTTATAGATGATTTTATAATACTACCTCTACCAGAATCCTAAATCAAAACAATTTTTTATAAAGCTTGTTCCAGAGATAAATTCTGATACAATATTTAATAGCTGTTAAGTAACTGGGGGCTGAAATCCTACTTCCCTTTCCTTTTTTTTCAAAGAAGGGAAACAGGGCCTATGCGTATCAAAGATCCATGTCTCTAGGAAGTTGAGGGTTTGGGACAGTCTTCTTGGACACTCAATCCCAAATACATGAAAGGTAGCCACTAGAGCCGCCACAGCTGTCACGCAGTCATCCACCTTTGTGAGCTTCTCTTTGTCTAAATATAAAGAAAACTCACAGACGTCGATGCTGAAAGGGTTTTTAACTTCCAACACAGGCGTGGACACTTGAACCTGTGAAAAAGAAAAGAGTCACTACCCCGTGATGGATAAAGTAGCTAAATAATCAAACATGCCTGAACTGAACCATAAAATCACAATGAATGAGCTTGTTACAATGTAGCATATCTACAAATATGACAAAACAGACTTCCAAGTGGACCACTATGGTGCTTTTAAATAAATTGCCATATGGAGGTGTAGAATGGCAAACCAGTGGCCATTCACACACCACGTACCTTCTCATTCACAACTGCAAAAAGGCTGGGATCATCCCCGAAAACATCTGGGAGGAGTAAACATGTGGCTGTCATCTTCATATCTGTCAGAGCAAACATGTTGGTATCTGAGTAAAAATAGGTTTCCGACAGTTGTAAACAGAGCTGGTGTTAAAACATCTGGACTCTTACAGTTAGGTTCCACAGAGAACAAACAAGCCTTAGAGGAATGCTTCACAACCTTTTATTTAAGTCAACCTGTAATAAACCTGGAGACCTCATGTTTTGCTTTCTAGGTCACTGCCAGGAGAGACGAATTCTGTACTCTGCAGCTTTCAGGATAAGCTTGTCGAGTTTGTAATTTGTATAATAAAACTAACAGGTACTAGTTCCCCCAACGTAATTTCACAGTATTGAGTGTACTTTTTAAATCCATACCTCTATTTTCCCCATTTGAAAAATTGTTTTTTCCCCCACATCAGTTGTTTCATTGAATTGTACTTATTACCAAAGCAGAGCTTTCCTAAATATCCTGCATTACACAGATAACAGACCGGCTCACCCGACCCCAGGTTTACTAACACTTCAACATATCTTCATCTGTGTTTTCTTTCATTTTTTCTTGCAATGCAATGTTGATTGGATTGTCCACAACTGAAAAAGCAGTCAGTATTTTTTCTGAATAGAATTCCAAAATGTGCCTTGTTTTCTTATAAATATCTGTTCTTGTAAGAAGTTGGAATTCTCTGAATATCTGATAAAAGAAGAAAGCAATACCAGATCATAAGGAAAGCTAATATATATATATATATATATATATATATATATATATATATATATATATACACATACATATACATACATATATATAATATAAATAATATACACACACATATACTTCCATGTGTATCATTATATATACATACATCATGTAAGGAAGTAAATAACTTTAAAGTTAACCTTTGAATGCTGATTTAAAATACATACTAATTATTTTAGTAGCTTTGGTAGAAAAGTAAGTTCTTAAGATGAGGGAGGATAAAAAAAATGAAAGCCTAAAATGAATAAGAAAAGATAAATAATGGACATGACAAAATTCTAAACCTGTAGAATTAAAGCTTTAGGGAACACTTATTTTATGGAATGGCAGGTTTTCCATTTCTAGAATTAAAAGAAAAATCATTTAAGAATTAAAACTTTGCCTATAATCCCAGCAGCTTGGGAGGCTGAGACCGGGAGAAAAGTGAGTTCAAAGCCAGGCTCAGGAACTGCAAGGTGCTAAGCAAATGAGTGAGACCCTGTCTTTAAATAAAATACAGTATAGGGCTGGGGATGTGACTCAGTGGTCAAATGCCCATAAATTCAATCCCTGATACAAAAAAAAAAAAGTATTAAAACTTTAGATGCAGGCTCAATGAAATGATGAGGATTCCAAAGTATGTATGTTGGCTCCTGGGTTACCCAGCTAGGATTCTAGAATCTTACATTTCTCTAGGTAAACACCATTGTTAGGTTTTGGCAGTGTCCAACAAGAGGCAAAAGAAGAAAACTTCTGGACTTTGGGAGGCAACCCTTGGAAAGCTCCTAACCATAGCATCTTAAAGGGAAATGGAGTGCTTTTTAGGTTGGAAGATCAGAGATCTTCCAATTTAATTCAAAACAATTTAAGTGCAGAAGATTAGACTACAAAGTCAAAGCAAAGCCAGTTTGCCTTTATGGAAGCTCCTTTTTCTCAAAACCACCTTTTGTTTCCATTTCCTAAATTCTACCCTTCAGAGAATTCCACCACCACTGCCCCCTCACTCTTTTTGTTGACATTAGTAACATTGTTGACATTTTTTGTTGCCATTGAGTAACATTATTCAGATCATTAGCCATCCACATTACTATGCATTAACTTAATCCTTGCCTTCCTTAAAACTGTAAAGAACAGTTTACGCACTGTTCATTGGGCCTCACTGTTGCTTGGCAGGCTGAGAGGTCACAAGATGCCCCAGGAGGGCAGGGAAAGGGGATACTGGGGAAAGAAATCGACCAAATTACATTGTTGTATTATATGCATGTACAAATAAGTAACAAAAAAATCCCACTATTATGTATAATTATAATGCACTAATAAAAAAAAATGGAAAGTAAGTAAATTGCCCAAAGATTAGGTCTGAAAGTTGTCAGAAGGCTGGAATGCACTTTCTTGTAGAGGCCCATGGTGCGGATATGCGGCTGCCCAGTGAACTGCTAATCTAGATTAATACCCTTAGAAAATGGTTCTCTCATCAAGCAGACAGAAGTAAAAGCATTCTACCTGAAGAAGGTAGACAATGTCACTTCCCTGGGCCCAAGGCCTAGGAGTTTTTTGGGTTTTTTTGTTTTTGCTTTTTAACCATTTTGAAATAATTTCAACTTCACATTAAAGTTGAAGAAATAATAAAGCTCACAAATATTTTTCATGTAAATTGCCCCAATTTCTGATCCACTTGAAAAAAAGCTGTAGACATGCCGCCCCCACACACACACTCCTTGTTTTAGTCAGCTTTTTTTGCTGCTGTGACTAAAAGGACCCAACCAGAACAACTGTAGAAGAGGAAAAGTTTATTTGGGGGGCTCATGGTTTCAGAGGTCTCAATCCATAAACAGCAGACTCCATTCTTCAGGGCTCAAGGTGAGGCTGATCATCATGGCAGAAGAGTGTGGCAGAGAGAGGCAGCTCATATGATGATCAGGAAGCAGAGAGAAAGACTCTACTTGCCAGATACAAACATATACCCCAAAGCTATGCCCCCCATGCCCCACCTCCTCCAGCCACACCATAGGCACCACTTAATAAACCCCGCCTTCAGGCACCACTTAATAATCCCATCAGGTGATGATTTTACTGACTGGGTTAAGGTTGTCATAACCCAATTCTTTCTTCTCTGAACCTTCTTGTACTGTCTCACACATGAACTTTTGAGGGACACCACTTCCAAACCATAACTCTCCTTAAATACAAGGTCACTCAAAATCTAATCTATAGGTCTCAAATCATCCAGCTGTTCCAATCTTGTTTTTTATGAGTCCAGGATCTAATTCAGGATCACAGGTGAGATTTAGGTTCCTTTACTCTCTTCATTCTCTAGTCTGAAACAGCTTGATGTCCCTGGCATTTTTTAAAGTAGTGGACATCTCTCAATTTAGGTTTACATGATATTTTTTCATGATTTATGCATGTGGAGCAAAAATGCCAGCGTTTCTCACTGCATCAGCAAGTACAAGGTGGCAATCCGTTCTAGTGTTGGAGATATTAACCTTTATTGCTTAGTTAAGATGGAATCTGCCAAGTTTGTCCTCTGTAAAGTTGATTTACATGTTGTAATATTTTGGGGGGAAATATCTTGAGTTTAGGTGAATAACTCCTTCCTCATGTAACTTTTATTCACCAGACTCAGCATCCATTGATGATTGTGGCTTCTGTCAGCTGTCACTATGTCTACTACCAAATGGCAATTTTCTTATTCTACCCTTTCTAAATTTATTAGTGATTTCTATTGTAGTGCAGAGCTTTCTTTTCTTCTACACTTATTTACTTACACATTTGTTTATGTCACAACTGACTAATAAATTACCATCAAATGATTTCAAATCTGATCCTTAAATTATTTATATTTTGTTGTCTCAAGTTGTCTAGGTTTGGCCAGTGGGGAGCTGGTTTAAGCTGATTCCTGTGTACTCTTGTATATTTCACTAGTCCATGAACACATTCTTAATTTCTAGCTTTTTACAATATTTCAGGCTCACCTTGTTTTTTGATTTTTGCTTTTTTTCTCTAAATTTTTTGCTCTTGCCTTTGAGTCAGCCATTTCTCCAAGAGCCCTGGTTCCTTTTATTGGAGAATAAATAAACTAATATTAGCATTTAGAAACTAAAATTTCAGTTCTAGGTGTACTCCTTACTACAAAGGTGGTGTTGCACTAGAATTTCTTATAGCAACAAAACTAGCAAATATATTTTTATATATATTGCAAAAGTTGTCAGAACCAAAATGGAGTTACATGTGTCAAACACTAAAAAGTAATTAAATAAATAAAACCAATAGCTGAGAAAAAAAGGACTCACTTGCCTGTATGACAGATAACAAAAAGTACCACAAAAAGCCTCTGAGAACTACAACCTTGCTCAAAGGTCACACGACTTTACACAAAAATACTTGTGCAAGAACATCTGTCCAACAGCTGCCTCTCCAAACTCCGACTGACACCACCTTTGATATGGATCCTTGGTAGCCAGTGATTATTGTTTCAAAAACAACTTATGCAATCCTACTCATTTTGCTTTTATAATATTCTTCTTGCGTTAATGTCCTTCAATACACAGGGTTTACCATTGCACATATACTTCTAACGCCATGCCCATTCCCAGATAAATTCATCATCTTTGGAGAATCTCCCTTTGTTATTTAGGTTGACAATCTATACAGATGCACACAGGAAAAAACATACAAACATCTATACTGTATATGTACATATAAATAGTAAAAGCCATGAGGTTAGATACTTACTTTCAATTCCAATCTAACACCTCAGGGCTTCCTCTAACCTTCCTTTTTCCATACTTGTCAATTTTCAGTAGTGAAAAACCTGGCCCTCATTATCCTCAGTGTATTCACTTATTGGCACAAATCTCCCCCATGTCCATACAGTTAAACTCCCAGCTGTGAATGGCCTAGTGCAGAAAATCCTCCTTTTCTACCAGCTTTTGTCCCACAGGTTATAAATCTTAATCCTTTTTCATTACCAGATTGAATAATTTCTATTGATCTATCTTTAAATTCATAGACCCTTTCTTCTTTGTGTTTTCTAATATACTATTAGGCCTATCCAGTGAAGAGTTTATTTCAAGTAAATGCTATTTTTCATTCTAAATTTCAATTTGGTTCCTTTTTTTCACATATTCAGTTTCTCTATGAGATTCTCCATGATGATGATGCCTGGAATTCACTGATTTTACCATGTTCCCATACCCTTTAGTAACTGGCTTGACAGGACAAAGGAATGGCCTTTTAAAGGCTTGGCTGTGGCATCAGTTAAGTGGCAATACTTACAGGGTTGGGTCAGGTGTCCAAATCAGCACTCAAAACATGGTGCTATTTCATGGTGCTATTTCTTTCTTTTTTGGTGGTGCTGTGGATTAAACCCAGCACCTTGTGCATGTGAGGCGAGCTGAGCTATATCCCCAGTCCAAATGTGGTGCTATTTCTTACAAAGCCATGACTTCGGTCCCAGAATCGAGAGGTAACAATCAGAGTGGCACCACTCTCTACGCAGTGATCCACCATAGGGAGTTCGGATTAAATTTTGTTCTGGCAGGCAGATAAATTACCAGTTGTTTCTTCCGGTCCTGTCAGGCTTCATTTTTATCATTCGTTTGGGCAGGTCTATTTTGGGTTTTGTCCTTAGTCACAGGGCAACATTAAGCTTAGGGCATGATTATCACTCATATGGCATGGACTTTTCTGCAGTGTCAAGTGTATGCCTGGGGTGCCCAGCAATTCTCTCTACTCCAGGCAGAATTTTTATTTATCAACATCATGTGACCTCTGAAATCAGCTTGCAATCTTGCAACAGACTTTTTCTGTAAAATCACCATGGAGTCTCATCCTGTGCTGTCCAGTTCTAAGGCGAAAACTCTGTGGGATCCCCGTATGGGCGTCTATATACTCTCCTCCAAATCAAACCAGCTGCTCTTCATTCCCCCAACTCCTTCACATCCAGTTCAGTGAGACCACCATCTTCTGCTTGGCTTCCACCTTTCTAGGCAGTGGTCCAGAAAGTGACCCTGCAGCAGAGAACTGAGGTATATCTTCTGTGTTTTCCTTCTACCAAGGATTGGAATTCTGCAATGCCTGTTAACTGATGTCTGGAAGCAGCTGCCTCATCCATTGTTCTTCCAGCTTCATCCACATTTATGAGTCTAGTACTCCATTATAGCCAAAAGCAAAACTCAGATTCTTTAAAACTGCCTTTGAAACTATTAGCATTCTTCTTATGTACTTCCCTTGGTTTGC
Organism: Marmota monax; assembly: GCF_021218885.2. NCBI lineage: Eukaryota > Metazoa > Chordata > Mammalia > Rodentia > Sciuridae > Marmota > Marmota monax. The sequence continues at coordinate 2,524,348 of NW_026691988.1, forward strand.
TTTTGTTGTTGTTGGTGGTGGTGTTTTCTTTTGTTTGCTTTTTGAGACAGGGTCTCCTTGTTATGTTACCCAGGCTGGCCTCAAACTCATGGGCTCAAGTCATCCTCCCATCTCGCCTCCCTCCAATGTGACATAGTGCCATAGTGCCTGGCTTTCACTTCAGTTATTAGAGAAGATGACTGAAATAGCTTCTCAGGAAGATGAAAACTGTAGCATCTCGAAGTATTTGTTAGAAAATGTGGATGTTTAAATTTTGTTTAACACTCTCTTCAACCCCCCCCCCACTGTCTTCTGCCACATACAATAGATCCCAAGTTGATAATATTTTAGATAGTCTAATAAAGTGAATCTAAAAAATTTTTAATTTTTAAATTTTCTGTTGAAACTTTTTTTTTGAGGGAAGGAGGGTAGTACAGGAAGCAATGGAGGGTCAGTATTAACTGCCAGGACCACTTCCTCCTACCGATGCTGTCTTCCTCTGCACTTGTATCCACGACTCCCAAGCTCCACATGGTTCACAATGGCGTGGGGTGTGTGGAGCAGAGGATTGCTACAGGGATAGCTGATAGCAGGTATTTGTAAGTAAGGTCAACTTTAATTTTAGGAAACACAACAAGGGCTTTATATATTGTAAATCCCAAATATGCAGGGTTGAGTTAGAGCAATGCTTCCTGAAAGGAACTAAAAATGTTTTATTCTTTTGTTTAAAACAATATATAGACAGTCATTACCAACACCATCCCCCAATACACATGTTGGACATAAAAGGTGAAAAGCCTAAGGAAATATGGAGGGAAAACATACCGAGGCCACATCGAGAGACTTGGACAAAGCCCTAGATCTGTAGTCTTTGCTCCTGGCTCAGCCATGATGGGCCTTAGACTTCCTATCATCTGTGGCACTTTGAAAGGCTTCTTAGCCATAATTCATCTATTTTAATCACTAAACCTCTGGTGGACTGCACTCCAGGGAAGAACCCAAGGCTGTGACATCAGTGTTCACAGCAGCCTTCCCAACCACCTGCTAATTCCTTCAGCATCAAACAAACACTGCTTGTTCACACACAGGACTCTGCCAGGCACTTTAGGAACTATTGACATTCAAAACATGCTTCCTAGTTTGAAGACTTCATAAACCATCAGTTCATCAGGTTTGTGCTTTAAAACTATATTTTGCAGGTGTGTTGATCTGGCTAGTGGCTATTACTGTTCCTAGCAACCCAAAGGAACAAACAAAAAAAAAAACACAAGATAGGGTGGCTGATTAATAATTTAATTAACTTGCATAAAGCCCTGAGAACATATCTGCTGCTGAGTAAACACTTAGATATTTGCTATTGACATTATTATTAAAATAATACTTATAGGCAAATTCTTTCTTTTTGAAAAAGAATATGTAAAATATTTAATTTTCAGTGTGGTTGATTGAATTCTTCCATGAAATGTGTTCTCGGGTAAAAGTTTTGATGAATCTTTTGTTAAAGTAAATTAAAATGGTGGTGAATAATCTTGAATAATCACCCTAAGTAAATTCAATAGAAAGGTATTTGAATTATCCATCAAACTTCATGTATTTTTAAGATCGCTTTATGAAATGATTCCTTTACTCAAAATCTACTTTGTTGTGATCAATGTTGCATACTAAGAGTCTCTTAATAAACTATCTTAATTATCTAAAAGCATGCAAAGGGGAAATGATTCACACTGTCAAATATCCCTAGTAATGATTCCCCCAACCTCCACAATATGTCCAGGAAATTCTCTATGGAAATTCTATGGAAATCTAGATTATCCAGAAAGTTCATATCTAATAGGGATGTTGTTTATTTTAATGCAGCCGGTGCCTATTATCTGAAGGAGCTTCCTGAAATTTCTGCCCATCAGTGGTTGTATATACACCCTAAATATCACATCCACTATCTTGCTATGTTGTGTCATTTACTATTCTAAGAGGAAATAGGGCGAAATCAATTTGATGCTATAATCAGAGATTGTTACAACCAAATACGAATACCTGATAAGGGCACTTCAAGAAAGGAAACATTTTAAGAATGTCCTTCAGAGGTGTTCTGCTGCCAATCATCTTTCTTCTTACTTCCAAGGTCTGGTTCATCCTCTTGTCAATTTCTGTCCAGTCCTTTTCTGTTTTCATATATTCTTGCTGAAACCAGTTAATATGTTCATCTACCTCAGAATCTAAACAAACAGATTCTTCCTGCAAAATATTTTCAAAATATCAATGAATCTCATATTTCAAGTGGCAGTTTGATATATCATGAAAACCTGAATTACAGACTGTTATTGCATGCCTTAATTATGTACTCCTAAAGGGAGCATGGCCATGTGTAATTATACTTGACCTTGACCTTGGGTAACCAAGGGAGAGTTTTAATGAAAGCAAATTAGCTCATTAGTTACTTACCATGGAATTATAATCTGAGCTCTTGACAGACCTAAAAGTTTCTTTAATTTCTATTTACTCATTTATATGGAAATCTAGATTATCCAGAAAGTTCACATCTAACAGGGATGTTGTTTATTTTAATGCATTTAATTTTAGAAGACAAAATGTTACGAAGAAATTTTTAAAACTGGTTTTTAAATTAAGGGTGTGTTATTGCTATTGCTTGTCTTTTTATTTTTAAATGACTTTTTGTAGCTGCAGAATTAGGCCATAAAATCCAAATTGAATAATATCAGCAGATTTTTTTTGTGTTGCTAAGTAATCAAACTATGTTTATGCTATAATGTGTACACTGAGTGTGGTATGAACAGCTAAGAAATACCTCACATATTCTTTTTGAAAATATAAGACAATCAGCTTTGAGGAAATTAGAAGAAAATCTTTTTAGAAAAATTAGTTGAGAGCAACTTGGCTGAACTGAACTTGAATGCAAGTCGACCAACTCCAAGCTGACCAGAATGTGAACAGTTGTTACCTGTAAATAAATGATGAAAAGATGAGAAAGAGACTAAAATGCTTTTACATCAAAACTTTTAACAGCACATTGGGGAAATGGCAGATAGGTCTAATTTCTTTGAAGTTAGGATGACTAGCAAGACATAGACCAAGAGAACAAATTCTAAGAAAATATGATTTATCAGAACAGATGAAAATGAAATTCCTACAATCTTACATGAATTTAATTAGAAGATAAAAGTTTTTTTCACAAGGAAAATCCCAATGCCTAAAGGTTCTACAGATAAATTCTACTTAACTTTGGAAACAGAGTGTTCCAAATTTATGCAGATTATTTCAGGGAATCAAGAAAGGGAAAAAGAGAGAGGGGAATGGAGAAAATAAAATGTTTTCCAACCCATTCCACTGATGCTTTTTTATTTTGGTGATGGGGATCAAACCCAGGGCCTCACGCCTGCTAGGCAAGCACTCTACTACAGAGCTACACCCCAGACCCTCTGCAAACCATTCTATAAAACCACAGTGATGTTGATCTTCAAGGTCAAAGAACAGTATGAGAGGAAAAGTACAGGTCATTCTCATTTATAAGCGAAGTTATAAATACTAGGAACAACTAACTTGGTTTTATCCCTGAACTGCAATGTTGGTTTTGAGATAGGATAGAATAACGTAGGTAGAAAGGAGACAAAAGGTGATAAAAAGAAGAAAGCTCTGTACTTGAGTTCCTCGTGCTTTTCCTCCCCAACTCAGTTCTCTGTCCCAGGCCTGTCACTCCCAAGTTTCTGGGAAATCTATACATCTGTATTCACAGTCTTAAATTTACTAGAAAATAACTTATGAAAATTGCCTTTTACACTGTTAATTAACCCACTGATACATGCATTTTTAGAATAAGTTGAAGAAAGGGAGAGATGAACCTATAATATAGGGAACTTTCCCAGTGTTAATCTGTTAATCAGATAATGCAAAAGACATCAACCTAAGGATCCTGAAAACAGCCAGATCACTGTAAATGGTCTTGTGATCACCAGCTTGATGTCATCCCCACATACCTTCTCATGCCCACTCCTCACCAAGTTTCAAAGAGAAGCCTGAGATCCCTAAAAGGACTTCTTCTTCTTAAGAAGAAGGACTTTCTCCCTTGAATGTGTACTTTCTGCTTTTCTTATATAGATCTCTGTGTGCCTCTATATCTGAAGCATGCTGAAATTCTTTCCCACCATGCATGTCAAGAATCCTGGTGCCTGGAGTTGAGGTTCTTCTCTAGGACCTCCTCTTTCTGGCTCCCATGACAGTTCAACACTAGTAAGAGCACTATATTAAACTAAAGAAAAATATGATTGTTTTACCCATTACATTTCACATGCTATCATTCTGCAATGTCAATTTAGGGACTAATGTTATAGAAGAGTTGGGGACAGAAAAGAAGTAGGTTTTGAGAAATATAGTATATTAACAGCTGTGTGATTTTACTTGGATTATCTAAATATGTTTAAACATTATATATCATATTAGCCAATAAGATGAAAAGAAGAAGCATCTTATAAAATTCAACATCCTTTTTTAATTAAAAAAAATTTGTCAAGATAAAAAGAAAATTCTAAAACTGATAAAGTTATCTACCTAAAACCTAGATCTAACCTAATTGTTTTTGCAGGGGAGGGGGACTACCAGGGATTGAACTAGGGGCACTCGACCATTGAGCCACATCCCCAACCCTATTTTGTATTTTATTTCAAGACAGAGACTCACTGAGTTGCTTAGTGCCTCACAGTTGCTGAGGCTGCCTTTGAACTGGAGATTCTCCTGTCTCAGCTTCCCAAGCCGCTGGTATTATTACAGGCATGTGCCACTGTGCCCAGCCTAACATAATTTTTGATGGCGAAATTTTAAAAGGATTCTCTTAGAATCAGAAACAAGACAAAGTTGCTCTCCTACATTCTTATTCAACCTTATGATATGAGTATGTCAGAGTAATAAAAGAAAAAATAAATGTAAGGTGTAAAATTTGGAAAAGGTAGAACAAAAATTGTCATCATTCAGAGATTATGTGATTGGGACTAGTGCTATAGCTCAGTGGTAGAGCATTTGCCTGTCGTGACTGAGGCCCTGTATTCATTCCCCAGCACCACAAAGAGAGGGAGGGATGATGTGGTAGTTTAAGATAAAACTCAAAATACTGCACGCTTAATTTATTATAACTGAGAGTTCTCCAGAGTCATGGAATACAAATATAGAAACAAACAAAATGTGATTTTTCACAATTACAAAAAACACCTATAAGGTACCTAGAAATAAAAAAATAAATGATGTGTGAGACCTTTATGAAGACAATTTCAAAATCATTAGAAAATATTAATCAGATCTAAATAAAAGGATAGGTCTACCATGTTCACAGAAAGCAGCAATATCATAAAGAAATCACTGTTTTCCAAATGGAGCTATAGATTGAACAAACTCTAGTTTCACTATCAAAAACCAAAAAAAATTTAAGAACCTCATAAACTGATCCTAAAATTTATATGAAAGATTTGAAAGCTCAAGAGTAATCAAGACACTTCTAAAGAAGAATAAGGCAGTGATGGGAAGGTATCAAGACATTTTACAGCTATGCAGGTAAGGAAAGCTGGTATTCCTGTAGGGATAGATAATTAATAGTGCAACATGGCAGAGCTTCTGACTGAGCCAGGGAGACAACAAAGATGGCATCACTAACCCCTGAGGAAAAGAGGAACTGTTTTATAAAAAGTGCAAGGAATGTTTTTATCCATGAGAGGAAAAGCTTCTTCATGGTTTAAGAACTTCAATGATAAGCAAAACTTGGGGGAAAGAAAGAAAGAGAGAGAGAGAGAGAGAGAGAGAGAGAGAGAAAGAAAGAAAGAAAGAAAGAAAGAAAGAAAATTTAAGAATGTGTCTTATCAGTTCAGGAAAGGATTTCCTAAAAACAAGAATCAACAGGAGAAATGATTGACAGATCTAACTACATTAAAACAATAAACTTATCTTTGTCAATTACAATTAAGATAATTGGCAAAGTAGTAAACTACAGAATTTATAAAAGATTCTTACAAATAAATAGAAAGAAGAGAAATTTCATGGGCCAAAAATATAAAAAAGGAGAAAACAAATATTTCATAAATTTAGAAAAAGATGATCGATTCATCCATAATAAAAATGAAAATCAGAACCAAATAGGATAGCATTTTATTCGCAACTGGTTGGGGCAGGGAAAGAAATCTGATCATAACTAATGCTTCTCAGGAGTCTTAAATGGCCATAATCATCTGAGGACAATTTGGCCTTGTCTTACAAAGTTGAATATTTGCTCACTTATATGAGCAAGCACTTCCACTCCTAAGTACAAAAAGCTTGCACAAATGCATCAAGGCACATACTGCAGCAGCATGATCCATAACAGCCCAAACTGGATTGAATCAAATGTTGGTAGACAGGAAAACGGCCACAGAAACTGTGGTTCCCTGTCACAGCAGATTATTAAGCCAAAGGGGAAATGAATAAACTCAGTTTAACTTAATAGCTTGGATGAATCTCAAATGCATTACATTGAAAAAAAGCAAGTCATCAAAACTAACATGTGGTTTTCATATCTATTAGTAAACCTCAAATGTAAGCCACACTCAAAGTGTGAATTCATGCATAGGTGACAAAATTATTTATTTAAAAAGTGGATGAATGATAAAACTCAGAGCAGTGACCACTTCTAGAGGCCAGTGATGTTGGAAAGGTAAGTGGTGAAGGAGGGGAGGGAATACAGACTCACACAATGGTACATACAGTCAGTAACCCAAATCTCAGTGTTCATTTTGTCTCATAAATTACATATATGCCACACATTATCAATTACTCTGTATATTTCAAATGCATAAAATATTAGTTTTTAAACACAAAAAAAAATATTCTATTTGTTAAAAAAATAAAAGAAACAATAAAAACTTTATATAAATAGTTTACCACTATGAAGTTAATGGAAATTCTGTAATTGCTACATTGACATTTACTACATGTGACATGTACTGATTCCCTGTACCCCCATCTCATCATGAAACTAAAGTTGTTGGGGAGTTTCTGCCTGATCAGACCTCTGGGATTAACACAATGTTCCTGGGTTGTATTACAGATTAAGAGCCCTTCATTATCAGAAGATTGTATCAGAATTCAAAATTCTCAAAATTCTCATTCTTCTAATGATTCATATATTATTAGATATATTATTAATGATTTATATATTACTAGAGCTAAAGGAATTTAGCAATTGGTTTGCTCATGCTCTCCCTTTACTCTGAACACATTCAGATCCTTAAAGGGGAAGAGAGCTTCCCAGACACAGAGATAACCAGTGATAGGGGTTCCTGAGTGTGGTCATGCTTCTCCAGAATGAAGCCTTGTTCTGAAGGCTGATTTCCTTAATAGTGCATATGGAGGTGGGAGAAGCAGTGGATGATCAATGTCTGAGTCTTCCAGAATTGCAGCTGCAAGAGTTGACTTTGCAACCTGTATACGGGGTAAAAATGGGAGTTCATAATCCACTTGAATCAAATGTATGGAATATGATATGTCAAGAGCTTTGTAATGTTTTGAACAACTAATTAAAATAACAGCAAAAAAAAAGAGTTGACTTTGATGTATCTGTCACTAAAGTATTGGGAGACATGCTCAAGAAAGGACAAAGGCATGAGGCAGGGAAGGGATCACTCCTGACCAAAGAAAACATGGAAGAGAAGTGCAGGAGTCATCAGTGGGATTTGTGATTTCAAAGGAAATCAGCATAAATTAATTAGAATATGAACTTCAGTTGCATCCTGACAAAGAGGATCCTCCATTATCACACCAGTAACATGGAAGGATCTCTACTCCAACGTCACTGTGACCTATGGCTCCCAGCATTGCTTAGAATAGCAGAGCTCAGCTCTAGGCAATTCTGAGTCTTAAGTTGACAGCTGGAACACAAATAAAGAGACAGCTATTCCTAAGGTAGATTTCTACAGAAGATGGAGACTACTTTTGAAACACTAAGACACAGCATGGTGAAAGATGTAGTTATACCTTTTTTCCCCCCAGAAATGAATAAAAACACAGACTGACTTTTATAAAAAAAACAAACATAATTTTGTTCTACATTCTATAATCTAAATAAATTAACAAAGTATCTTGATATGAAAATTTAATAATTCATATGTAAAAATCTACTTTAAAAGTCCTGCATCCAGAGACATCTGGAGTCTATAATTTCTGAACATCATTGGCAAATAATTGGTCATGTTTCCTGATAACTATGATGTTCTTTATAGTGTGTTCTCTTTCTTATTCTCTTAATTCTCCCAAGCTTGTGTGTATCTGAGCCATCCAGTATGACAGCCACTAGCCACAGGTGGCTTCTGACCAATCTAAACATAGCTGGTCCAATTTGAGATGTGTGCTGGAAACACTGGATTTCAAAGATTTAATATGCAAAAGGATAATGTAAAAAAAACAATAATTTTTATAATGATTTTATGTTGAAATGATAATATTGTAGGTATACTGAGTTAAGTAAAATATATTATTGAGATTAATTCCATCTGCTTCTTTTTTACTTTGTTTAATTCGAAGACTAGAAAATTAAAAATTACATATGTGGTTTGTATTGCATTTCTGTTTGGATACTAGGGCTTTCCTCATAGCAAATTCCAGTTGTCCCCGTCTTCAATTTTGTTGTCGTCAAGTAGACTTTGGAAATGATGCTTCCCCTGTGGAACCTGCACAGTGTCTCAGTTTAACACACAAGCATGTGTCTCAGCCAGTCAGCAGGCAAAGTTCCCTCCACACAATCTTGCCTGTGTTTCTCAGTGCACAGCTGACTCACAGAGCTTTGCAATATTAGTAAATTTGGTGCTCACTGATGGCCCTAATTACATTCTATCCAGAACATAATAAACTGTCAAAATTTTTCTTCAGTTTCTGCTGTCTTGCTCTGTTCTGAACCATGAGAGAAACATCTGTGGGAAAGGCTATAAAAATAATTAGTATTTACATAATAAATCATTGTGGGCCAGTTGTATAAAGAAAGGAACAGTAAATGCCATAAGCAAAATCTACAGGAACTTGGTTTTTGGTAGATGTTCTTAGCATTTGACCATCTAGGCAGTTTTTGTACAATATTTAATTCTGTTTTATTTCTAAACCAAAGAAAGTAACTCAAAACACTACTTCATAGCTTTCAAAGGCCTGGGGTACATATATACTGAACAAGTAGGAAAAGAGAATGTTTTAAAGAGAGAAATGAGTGATAAACTTAGTGTTAGTAATTGAACATCTGGTTGTTAGTTGGTTTACTTATTTATTTAGTAATTATTTGAAAAGCTTTGGAATACAAGGACACCCTAAAAACATTTATTAACTCCCTGTCACTGTCCTACACATCATGTAAGTTAAAAAAAAAAAAGAGAGACACAAATTGACCTCTCCAAAGAAACTGCCATAATATTCCAGCGTGTGATTGATCGGATGCATCACATAAAAATGGGGCAAAATATTAGTTTGTTTGTGCCATGTTTCAGACTCTCAGAAATGTCTTTAAAACTGAGGCCACAATGAAAATTATCTATTCCTAGATTGAAGACCTGGGGAAAGAATCTCCCAGGAAGAAAAAATAAAAACTGGGTGTTTTTCCATAAAGAAAAGTAATTTTTCCCTAAGTTTTATACATTTTTACTACAACCCATATTGTACTTCTCATAGATCTCTCACCCTACCCAAAATGCAAGAACTCAGACCCTGAGTTTACTGGAGAAGATTCCATGGTCAGCAACATCCTCAAGAACATCTCCATCACATCATGAAGCTGCACAGGGACAGAAGAATCACAGAGAAGGACCCAAAGCCAGACGACCATGGTTGGAATCCCTGGTGGCACTCGGGTTGGGCAAGACCATGCTGCTGTCCCTTATGGCCCCCAGGCCTTAGAAAAACAAATGTTCATTGTTAACACAAAGTATCCATCTTGAGGCTTTGCTCCTCCTCCTCCTAACCCATGAACATAGCTCTATCATCTGAAATGTTGTCAATGATCTCTAAAAGAGAAAGTGGGGTACTGGGGCCTTGCATACTAGGTCTGCAATGTGCATGTAACTCCTGCTCACATTTCATTGCTCAAAGCCAGTCTTGTGGCCAAGTCTAACTTCAAAGGAGTGGAGAATCACAATCCTGCTGCTTGTCCAGAGCAAAAGACCTGGCTAACTTGTTGAGCAGCAGTAGCATCCACGGTCATCTGGATTTCTCATTATGTAATATAGCTTTCCTTATAGGTTTAACCAGTTTGAGACAAAGTTTTCTGTTATTCCCAGCCCCAACCATATTAATTGAGACACCAGAACATACAATTCCCAAATTAAAAAACAAACAAACAAACAAAAAAAAAAACAGCTTTCCGGCAAACCCATCCTTCAAAAGTGAAGAAGAAATTAAGACACTCTGAGATAGATAAAAACTGAGAAACTGGGTCAGAAGCAGACCTGCCTTGCCAGAAATGCTGAATGTGGTCCTTCAGCTGAAATGAAAGAACAGTAACTCAAATTCACATGAGAAAATAAAGGGCATTGGAAACAATCATTTCATAAGATAAAGGTCAGAGACAGTACAGAGCATTTGAGACAGTGTAAATGTATTATGTGTTTGTATTTCTTTCTTTGTCTGGTCCTATTTAAAAGCCAATTTCATGAAATAATAATTACAAACCTGCGTTGAGGGGCCTGCAATTTCTAAAATGCAATTTGTATGACAGTAACAGCACAAAAGGCTGGAGACAGTGATATAGAAGCAAATTTTTATAAGCTACTATAATTAAATTGGTATTAGTCCAAACTAGATTGTTACAAACTTAGATGTCAATTATTGCTCCCAGGATAACTGCTAAAATAATAATTCAAAAAATATAATGAAAGACAAATAACAAGGGTAATTAACCTGGTACATGAAATAAATACATACTTAATGCCAAAGAATGTAGAATGGAGTAATAAAAGAAAGAGAAGAACATAAAAATAAAACCTCAAAATGAGGCAGATTGGATATTAAAATGATCTAATTTGTAGTCTATTTATAAGAGACATACTTCAGATTCAAAGACACAAATAGGTTGAAAGCAAAATGATGGAAAAAGATATACTAGGCAAGCAGTATCCAAAGGAGAAAAGAAACAGCTCTCAAACTCTCAGAGAAAAAAAAAAAAAACAACAACTTTAAAACACGAAAGTGTTCCTAGAGACAAAGGAAGAAATTTTATAATGGGAAAAGGTTACATCAGGAAGATATACCAATTATAAACTTATATACACCTACCAACCAAGCCCTCAAATCAATAAAACTAAAACAGATGAAATTGAAGGAAAAAAGATAGACAATTCAAACATAATAATTGAAGAATCCAATAATAAATACTTTAAAAATGAATCATGAAGAGAACTACTAGGGAGGTGATATTCAAGGAACTAAAAAAAAAAATGAACAACTGCTGTTTCTGGAAAAGGTAACATAAATTTTAGGTCCTTGTTTTACATCATATGAGATTATTATTATTCATCATGGATATATCATAAAATGAATAATTTAAATGATAACTCAAAAATACAGTGAAATGCATCATAAAATGAAGACTTCTTAGAAAATGAAATTTTAAAAAAACAACTGTGAGAAAACATTTGATAACACTAAATTACTGATTTTTAAAAAACAAATCAAATTTAGATTAAACTAACAAAGGTAAAATAATCTATGTAAATAAAGGTCCTGTCCCTAAGATTTGGGAACTGTACTTTCTGAACATCATCAGCAAATAACTGATCATAAACCAACTAGATAACAATTAAAAGTCTCCAAACTGAGACAATTCCACTGAGTTAGAAAAACAAACAAACAAACAAACAAAAAACAGAAGGGGCTGGAAGTAGGGCCCAGTGGTAGCAGTGGTAGAGCATTTGCCTAGCAAGCACAAGGCCCTACGTTTAATTTCTAACACTGAAAAAATAAAAAAGGAAAGAAAGATAACATAGAAAAAAAGAAGCAAATCTGTAGCTGAAACTTCAAAGTCCTTCCTGTACTGCTCAGGAACACATTTTTCACCAAGCATCCAATTTAGAGTGAATTTACCCCATAAAGACAGAATATTTTCAAAAGAGATGAACAGGTCAACCATGAATTTGAAGAGCTAGGTATCTAAAAAATAAAATCCATTGTGTTTTAGGGAATTTTGGAAGGACCTCTGGCTATTGTCAAATCCAACTTATTTCCTGAGAACAAAAAAGTTTATGATAATAGATTGAGAGTGCTACTGGCTGAAAGGGATTTTTGTGACTAAGAAAAGAACATGCATACATTAGTCAAAAAAAAAAAAAGATATTAAGGAAGAATTGAAACATTTCAAAAAGTATGTCTACATGTTTATGCTTCAATGTGGCATTTGGTAGAGACCTGAGAGAAAGGTTAAATGAATCCACTGGGTGAAGGAGGAACCAAGACCAAGAAATGAGGAGCATCAAGCTGAGAATAATGTCCACACTCCAAGTTCTGGTGCCCCATGCATATCAGAAACCACCGTCCTAGGGACATCTCCTATTCCAGAGTCAGGACAAAAGGAGCGGAATCCTTCCATCAGGCCCTCTCCATCTCATCACAGCCAATCCTCCACAAGAGTAAGACAGAACACTTCCTGATGCTTCTCACACTGGCAGATGCTCAAAACCTTCTTTTGGTCCACCTATGTGTAGCACCCCTAGTCTGGGTTATTTCTTCTGCAAGAAGAAAGATGCTACAAAGAAGTCCTGGGTACTTGTTCATGAGAAGATGACCCGTTGTCTTTCCCCTTATTCTGAAAATGAGAATGAGCCTACCCAGAATGCTCTCCACTGACGGGCTACCCTGATGCAGCATGCCCTCCATGATAATCCAGACCACCCTTAGTGATACTAAGTAATAAACATAAAAGAGTAAAGTGCAAAGTGGAATGGCATAAGAAGAGACTGACAGACCAACGGAATAAGAGAATTGCCAGGACACACCCAGCTCTATTAATAAATAATAAAGGGACACCATAAACCAATGAGAAAATGATGGATTGTTTTGTTATTGGTGTACAGAAAGCAGTTCACTATGTAGAGGTCCCTATTTAATATAAAGATAGATTCCAGATGAATTAAATATCTGAACATGGAAACTAAAATCATACACTTAGAGTAGGAGAGCATCCTTGTGGCTTAGGGCATGGGAAAGACTGCTTCCTACAAAGACTGCTTCCTTTTTCCTGTATTAACAAGAAAAAGATGCCAACCCATTAGAAAATGGGCAATAGACTTAAAGAGATAATTTTCTATAACAAATTCAAAAGGCTAACACATATGTGAAGAAATGCTGGTTCATTAATTATCCAGGGAAATGCAAATCACAAGAATGAGATTATACTTTATACCTATTAGTCTTGGCAAAGTTTTGTAGGTCAGAAAATGCCAAGGGTTTGTGGAAATACAGGGGTATGTGCTGCTGTGGGAGTGAATCTAGTAAAGGCATTCTGGAGGTAACTGGTCACATTAAGTCTATGCACGCTTTGTGTCCCCATCAGTTCACTTCTGGATGTATAGTCCAAAGTGATAACTCATCACCCCATAACCAGATAAGTATAATGGTATTCTCTGGAGTGCAGTTTGTACTGGGGAAGAACAGCACTTGAGGCCAGGAGTACTTCATACTGCTTAGAATCAATGAACTAGAGACTTACAGAGCAACATGAGTGAATCTTAGAAAGAGTTTGGTTTTTAAAAAAGTGAAATAGATGAGCTATAGGATACCATTCACATTAAATCAAATGTATAGATACCTAAGTGACAGTACATCTTTTGGAGCACTGGCAAAGAACCAGACACATATGAAATGTTTAGAATGGTTGTTCACAGCAGAGGTGGAGCGGGAGGAAGGCAGAAAAGAATGGGGATAAAAATTGATAGATAAAGCAAGAGAAAATCCTAACAGAGGACAGTGATAATGTGCCATGAAGTGAGGAGTTTGATTCACTTAACTTTAATTAACCTGAGATGTTTTACAAAATTTACTACTATATAAAGGAATCTAGTACATTGGGATCAGCTCCACACAATTCCTGTGAGGTTTTGAAGCTAATGTTTTCATCATTTAAACAAGATAATGTCATCAACTTACAAAATTACTGAAACTAAATCTACTGTTTTGAAAACCGAAATATGTCTCTTTATAAATATATAAAGATGTGGATAATAAAAAGGCAATTTAGAAAAGGAAACAGATTTATCAATTCACAGGGCTACATATTATTTGGACCTAATTCATTTGTACCTGTTTGCTCACTCATGGTATATTTTCATTGCTCTGTGCTTTTTTTCTATGTTTCAATTTGTTTCCTTTTACACTAAAAGTCAATGCATAAGAAGTGATGGTACAGTTATGCACTAATTGCACAAGCATATGAGCAGCAACAAGGGGTCTGGGAATGAAAAGGCTCTGCATGTGCATAAGTGTTGGTGGGGGTGGGGGTGGGGGGGATGGGAGGTTACTGGGGATTGAACCACTTAGCTATATCCTCAGATTCTTTTATTTTTAATTTTGGGACATCGTCCCAATAAGTTGCTGAAGCTGGCTTCAAACTTACTATCCCCCTTTAGCCTCCAGAGTAACTAGGATTATGGGTGTGCACCACTGCACCCAGCTTAGAAAGGCATTTTTAAGCACTGAAAAATAACCAGCATTTTGTGGGACTGTGACTAGTCTAGCCACCTGTGTAACATCGTGAAATTGTTTTTAGCAGTGGGATAAAAGGAACCAGCCACACTGACTCACAGATGTTGCTCTGGCATTTCAGATGATCTGGGCTTTGTAGCCAAACAGAAAGCAGAGCTAAACTCACAAGAGATTCTGGAAGGTAGAGGGTTGGGTACAAAAAAAAAAAAAAAAAAAGTGTGGCTCAGAGCCAGACAAGTACTGCAGTATTTTGGGTTACCTATGGAAGCCCACATCACAAAACTAAAATCCCTACCTTCCTTCACTGTGACATCTATTTTCTTTCATCCTCCCACCAAAAGGACAAACAACAGCAGAAATAGAACAACTACCACCACCACAACAAAAACTAGTTAAAATCTCTTTTCCTTCCATATCCCTTCTCAAGATCTTCCAGCTGGCCCAACCCACTTCTCTGCCTTTGAAGGCACAGACACAGACCACTGCTTCCTGGTTATGTCAACATTTTTCATCTCTGTAGCACATGAAATTTTTTTCCTATGGAAAAATTGTGCACAGACAAGGAATTTTAAAAGATGTAAGAGTTGCCCAAGGGTGTCTTAATCTAAGCAACTTTTATCTTCAGAAATCTTCAGACATTAAAAAAGGAGCTATCAGAAGAAGGTCAAAATGGAGATTGAAAGAAATTTAAGCAATCAGACTGGAGGATAGAATTCCTTGAGTAAACCAGGCACAGTGCCTCAGGTGAGTCCCTCCCCTACTTGGGAGGCTGAGGCAGCAAAATTACAAGCTGGCGGCCAGCCTGAGTAATTAAGGAGATCCTGTCTCAAAATAAAAAAAAAGTTGGAGATGTGACTTAGTGATGGAGTATTTGCCTAATATGCCCAAGGCCCTAGGTTCCATTCCCAGTACCAGAAAATACAATTCCGTGAGGTAAATTCAAAGTATGGGAGTCTCTCACTCCCACTATTCCCGGTGCTCATACATTTGCTTTAATCACCAGGGAAGGTACAAAATACACGGTTTCTGTAATATTTCAGTATACATTGTTTTCCATCCTTTAATGTTTTTGGCTTTGTAGAACATGAGATCATAAACAGGCTACAGACATGAAAGAATCAGCAATTTGCAGCTTCATTTATAAAGGAGGGAAAGTAAATCCTTCCAATTGTATTTGTTTGCCAGGAAAAATGTTGTCTCTCTAGATCTGAAAAATGGCTAATTTCTTTTTTTAGCTCAGCTGACAGGAAGGTACAAACTAGATTCTATTGCAACTTAACATCTAACCCTGATATATTCAATTCCTTGTTCTTTTTGAAGCAAAGACCCCTATGTGGGTCTCAGCAGGATTTATCCTAGGATTTAGGCTCATCTGGAGGACTAGAAGGGGCAAACTGGAAAGTCTACAGCTCCTTAGGCACGTTTTAAGAAGGAACAGAGTGTAAAAACTGGTTCAAAGATGATGGATGTATCAACAAAAGAGAAGATGCTGGACCAGTAGGTAGGGGAAGGCCAGCATGGATTTCTGTGCGAACGCGTATGACCTATTGCCTCCCTAGATCCTGAGACTCAAGGCCACCTGACCTCTACAATGCTTGAGTATTAAAACTTGCTGATGCAGTAAGGTTGTCAAGAAGATGCAGTGTGTTACAGAAGGATAGGGTGGGAAATCATTTCAGGTCCCAGAACTCAAGGGCTAGTTCATGTTCTTTGAAGGCTATAACAAAATGACTATGAGATCTTCAATAGTATTCTTGCTAAAAACTGTTTTTGACACTTCTCTTTTAGAAATATGACTTACATTCTTAACCACACAAACCATTGTTTTTAATAGGTTCCTGACCACACCTCAAATCTTAAAAGTTATCTAATTTTGTTGCAATGATTTTAAATGCTATTTTTTAAAATTATTATTCCTTAATCAACCAATGAGTCAAAGTTGTCAGAACATTTAAGGATTCAATCTTACTTTTATCTGGACAATTTTAATTTCATCAAATCTTATATCAGCAAGAGATTTCCTTGTCTGGCCTCTTCGGTGTCCAAATTTGCACTTATTTTTTATTACTTGTTCATCATCTTCTATGGGTCTTCGGACATATTTAAAACGATCTTTGAGGGCTCGTTTCCATAAAAACTGCATAAAATAACAAAGCAAGCCAGTTAATCCTAGGAGCTTAGAATAATTCCATATAAACAATAAAATATTCACCTGTGATTCTTGGGCTTGAAATTATTTTCATATCACAGTAACAGAAGTGATGTACCTATTCTTTGATTTATCCTTACAATAGTCTTGTGACATTGCAATACAAATTATAATCCTTAAATTATAGCTAAGGAAATACAATCAGAGAAAAAACTATTTTCTTAGGAACAAATGGGGATGTCATTGAGATAACATTAGACAGTGTTTGGCTTTTGGATCTTGCCATTCCTGGATTTACGGCTCAAGTTCCAATAAGAGTATTTTCTGCCCTTCAGAAAGCACTGTGACCTATGTTGGGAAGACCCAGGATTGAGTATTATCTCTAATACAAGTGACTTTCAACAATTAAACCCCTGTAGCTTTTGTTCTTTGACTATAAAATGGAACAATAAGAGCTGTTCTCAACTGTACTGGGTTTTTAAAAAATATTTTTAGTTGTAGATGGACACAATATATTTATTATTTATTTATTTAGTGCTGAGGATTGAACCCAGTGCCTCACATGTGCTAGGCAAATGCTCTACCACTGAGCTACACCCCCAGCCCCTGTACTGGGGTTTTAAGAGAATCAAATGTATAGCTACTCATTGAAGGTATTTATAAACTGCTGATCATAAAACCCTGGGACAGACTGGCCAGGAGAGCTGCAGGCTGAAGCTGGGGCTGGCTTCAGTACAGATTGGGTTCCTGGGTACATGTGCATCAGAGATGTTTATTACCTCCCACAGGCCTGTGGTCTCTGCTGTAGCTGACATATAATAGCAGAGAAATAATAGATGGCTTATATTTCTCTTAGCCCTGAAATATAAACTAGAACAAATACATTTGTTTCTCATACTTCCTACAGCTCTGAAGGGCCTCTACACCTGCTAAACCTGGCAGAAAATATTATTGCAATCAAGTGCTAGGACATTGTTGAATTGCCAACTTCTTTTTCCTAGCTTCTCCCATCTCTCCTTATTAATTGGTAAGAAGAAAAGAAGAACCAATTGAGCACAATTAATGAGTATTCAATCAATGAGTATTTACTAAGCATAGATACCTTTGGTGGACAGACTCAGTAGAAAATATTTGTGGTATAGCATAGTCATCCCTTTTCTCTACACTTTTCCAACTAGAGGACATGAAATTTCTACATTGATACAGTTCTCCTAATCACTCTGAAATTTTTTTTTAAAAGAAGTCCTGAAATTATGGGCCTGTTGTGACACATGAGGCAAACCACAGCATCAAAGCAGATCTTTGTTCAGTATTTTAAATCCAAAATATAATCATTAGAAAACATTTGGACAAACACAGAATGTAGACCATCTGACACAACAAGTGGACTACATTTGACCAAAAAGTAAATGTCAGTAAAGACAAAAATGGTTAGAAACACTGTCCTAGGCAAAATTAAATAAGTATAATAGCCATATGCAATGCATAATCCATGATTAGGTTTTATAGCAAAAAAAATCTACTTTAAAAAATATTTTTGAATAATTAGAGAAATAGCAATACAGATTACATGTGATATTACACAATTATTTTAATTTTCTTAGGTGCAAACTGCATAATGGTTATGTAGAGAATTGTTCTTATACTTTTAAGATATACACTAAGGTATTTAGAAATCACATCTGTAACTTGCTTTTAAATGCTCATCTAAAACAAACATGAGAGAAGAATCGAAAGTGTGGCAAAATGTTAATAGCTAATTAACCGAGATTAGTTTTTCTTATTTTTTTCCCCCAGTACTATGGATTGAGCCCAGGGATGCCATTAAATATGCTAAAATGCACAGTGCCAGACGACAACTCCCACCACAAAAATTATCCAGCACTAAGCGTTAATAGTGTGAAGGCTGAGAAACCTTGATTTAGTTGAAGGGTATATGGTATCACCACAGCATTCTAATTATGTGCAGATATGAAATTTTTCAAAATGAAAAGTTGAAAATAAAATTAGCCCTAAAAGTAATCAAGTGCCTACTTTCTCCCCACCCCCTCCACAAAACGTTCTTAAATTTTTTCTATACTTTGCAATGTAACACTTGTGGGGAGAATCTGAGTAAGCACCCATCCATGTACCAGTTTCCACTTCTCTATTTCTATACTTCTAAGTGTGAAAATAGTGGCCACAACCTGCTAAGCAATTTTCCTTGTCTCTTTCTCAGTTAACCATCTTTAGTTAATGCCACTGGGAACAGATGTGGGTAAAATGCACTTCAGAGCAAAGTAAGCACTGTTTATTACTCTGTGCATGTCTCACTTTGATAACCATAAAAGTAAAGGTCAAAATGTAATTGGAGAGATATGGATTTGCTTATATATGTGCAAAGATTCTCTGGAAGGAATCTTTAATAACATTGGTTCCTTCTGGATAGGATAGCTAAGTGGCTGGAAAACCAGGGTAGGGACTATTCTATCTTTTTGAAACTTTTGAATTTTGAACTAGGTAAATGTATTATTTATTCAAATAGAAAATTTCAATTATTTTAAAAATTCAACCATAGTCATCTCTTGGTATCCACAGAGGATTGGTTCAGTAGCCCATGGCAGACACCAAAATCTACAGGTAATCAAGTCTCATATAAAATGGCATAGTATTTGCATATAACCTACGCACATCCTCCACTACTTTAAATCATCTCTGCATTACTTGTAATACCTGTTCCACTGTAAATGCCATGTAAACAATTGTTTTATTGTATTGTTCAGGGAATAATGACAAGAGAAAAAGTTTGTACCTGTTTGGTACAGATACAACCATCATAAGCCTAATTACAAAGCACAGTATTCAAGGTTTGTTGAATCTGAGGAGGTGAAATCTGTGAACGTGGAGGTCTGACTGTATTTCTATACACAGTAGCACTGATATCGATACTAATTCAAGATATAGTTCCTGTATTTTGAATGTCAAAGGAATGCTGAGATTTGATTTTGTCAACCATATTGCAATGACTACAATGTTAAGACCCCAGGGTTTTGATGCATTATTTTTTTTTTATTTTAGAGAAACTTTTGGTAACTTTATAGTGTGTTTTATAGGTAGCAGCATATTTTAGAAAAGATGGCATCCTAGAAGCAAGGATTCCTGAATTCTAGTCTTGGCTTTACAATTTTACAGTTTCTAGATGGGTGCTAAAATATGTTTAAGGCCTTCTATCATTCCAGAAAATCTATGATTTTATTCATTTATAATGAAACACATTCTGAAAATATGAAATGAAAGGAAGGAAGAAAGGGATGGAGGGAGGAGAGGAAGGAAGGGGGATAGAGAGAGAAAGAAAAGAAAACATTCAAGTAAGCAAGCAAAGGCCTTAAATGATGTTGGCATGTATCTTTTTTGTTCAATTTGAAACTAATTGCTTAAACCCTATGTCTTTAAGAAAGCACAACCAAAAAAGTACTTTCTGACAGCCCAGACATGGTAAGATACAGGAAGACATATATCTTACTTAGCTATGATTACCACTGTATATACACATGTCATATAGAAATACAGGGATAGTAGTAGGTTTTTATGTACACAGAACTTATTTCCCTATAATTGTTTATTAAATCATATACTGCTAGTGCATATCATAAGCACTCAACCTTTTATTATAATCTAAATATTTTTAAATGTATAGTCCACTAGTACTAAGTATTTTTATACTGTTGTACAACAAAGATTCCAGTCTTTCAAATTCAAGAATCAGGCAGATACAGAAAGTTGGGTTTGTACTGAGCAGCTGTTCTCAACCCTGGATATACATTAGAATAATTTGGGGGACTTTAAAAATTACTCATGTCAGGGCCATATCCTCAGAGCCATTAAACCAAAAAAATCTCTGGGTCTCCTGAGGTGCAGTCAGAGTTTAGAACTGCTGCCCATATATCTTGGGGTGTCAAGACACTGGAGTTTTGATAGGGCAGGTGAGATAGGCAAGCAAGGCCTCCAAGCAGACAACTTCCCCACTGGCTCTAATCAGAGGGCAAGAGACAATTGGTTGATGACAGCCACGACACAACGACACATGTCATCTCCTCTCCTTCCTAGAGGGTCACATAGGAGCTCCCAGACTGCTTTAAGAGAGGGACAGAAAGATGATGATGGGCAGACAAAGGAACACAGATGAGGCAGAGACAGAGAAGTTATCACAGGGAGGTGACAGAGGAGAGGAGGAAGAGAATACAAGAAAGAAAGAAATAGGGACAGTCAGAAAGAGAGAGAACCAAAGGGGAAAGAATATCAGAATCTAAGTGGACAATACAGGCTATTATCTTAAGATGGACTCAGATGAACAGGTTGGTGGTGCCATGTCATTACTTACAAAGCCACAGCCATCCTCGTCCAGGAAGGGGTGGGCCTGCAGCAGGGCGTTGACCACATCATTGTATTGCTGTGTGGTGGGATACCTGTTCATAACAGGGATAAATAGCTTTCATTTTTAGCAGTCCATATTCAAGAGGAGTCTAAGTTGCACTGACTCCTCTTCAAATCTTTCTATAGAACAAAATAGACATTCAACTGTTGGCATGTTAGACTTAGATCCCGTATGTCACTCAAAATCTGAAGAGACCTCATTGCAAGTGAGTTCTACACTATTCCAAGGCAGATCCTCCCCCAAACCAGCAAGTTTTCCCTGTTATCACTTACAGTGAACCTTCCAGATACTTAGTCATGTCGGCCTGGAGAAACTCAATGATCCTTATCCTCATGCTGTGATCTGGACATTTCTGCTCTGCTAACATGCATTTGACATCATAGGGAAACTCTGGCAAAATGTAGGATTTGGACCACTGTAATGCTTTATTCCTTGCTAGAACATGTTTCATATTTCTTCTGTGAAATGAAAACACACAAGAAATGAAATTCTAATCCAAACATATATGCTATTTATTAGTTCTCTACACCCTGAGAACTAATGCTTTAAACAAACTTCCTGAGGCCTAAATATATGAAGTCATAAATTCATCATACATCCATTCATCTACCCACAAATTTTGGAAGTCTGTCTTTTCTTTGCCTTTACACACACATAAGTACTTGTAGTTCTGGAAAAATGAGTCATAATAATATAGATTTTAGAGAAAAGCCTAAAGTTGGAAAGAATGTTAACCCATATATTTTGAAGGGGTAACAGGTAAAGCATAGCTCAAAACTGAACAAGCTATCTAGCAGAAAGAAAAGAAGTTGCAATTCAGTAAAGTAAATGAAACCCACAATAAATTAGTCTTCACACCCGATTAAGAAAATTCTAATTTATTCCATCATCATTTATAGTGAAATATAAGGTCCACTTAATTTAGTTGGTCTTTGGCCATCTTAATAAGATGAACTTAGTTTTTTAGTTAAAAAAATAAGTGTATCAGAGATATTCTGATTCCATTCACATGACAGCTCTACAAAACAGGACAGAAAATTATAACTACAGAAAGCAGATCAGTGGTTGCCTGAGGCTAAGGATGGCCCAAATGGATTGTGACAATGGTGGCGTGGCCACCTAAATTGATGGAAATTAACTGTCTGTACCCTTTAAATGGGTGAATTTTATGTTATGGAAATTAAACATCGATTAGGCTGTTTATAAAATCAAATATCAGAACCACTTTAAAACCTTATAGTGAGTGGGTGATCTTGAGTGGGTATAAAGAAGAATCTAAAGTAAAATTTCTAAGCAGCAGTTAATCAAAAGCACTAGAACACTGTCAACCTATTCCATTAATAAGATTGATTGGGATGGAAGGGACGGGCATAGTCGCATGCCAAGTTGAAGACAACAGAGAAATTTCTTAAATTAGCCTAAGTAGGTTACTTTTCTAATGATGATGCAGTTCTTAGAAGTTCAAACAAAATCCAGATGAGCTTTGAAAAGTCAGGCTTCTTTGAGCATTTTAGGTCACCCTTTGTAAGAACACAGGAGTTATAATGGACTATGGGGAATGAAGCAAGCAGGACAAAACACTTTCATCTGTTTTCATGGTAAGTTCCTTTGGCCTTCTCCTGGTTGGCAGTTACTATATCAGTGGTGAAAAAAAATCATAAAAGAAGCACATAAGTAATTTAATACTGGATTTATAACAACAACAGATAATTCTCAGACATAAATCTCTGCTTCAGTCCAAACGATTTGCCAGTGTATTTCTCTCATTTCATTAGTTCATTCAACCAATGTGCATCAGGAGTCTACTATGTGGCAGCTACTCTCCTACAGGCCATTTTCAACTACACATTTATTATTTTTTTCCTTATTTTTTTCTTCTATGGCCAAATTATCTCTCCCTTATCTGTGAGACCAAGGGTTATAAAATAAAGGCAATTTTTTGTTGGCAGTGTTTCGTGCCTTCCCTGGAGTTTAAAAAAGGTGATTTAACTAGGCAGATGTTGAACTTGGTTTAGTATGTTTCAGTGTCTATATCCTTTTCCCCAGTGGATTTCAAGCAGCTAAGCTAGTTGCAAGCTTATTTTAGGCTTTGAGGTTACTTTCACTCACTTCACACCACATAATAGGTATCTTTGATATTCTGATATTATAAAATAGAGCTTGGTACAATTTTTATCTGTTATATATATTTTTTTCTATAAGTCTTTTCAACATTATGATAGGGACTATAACACATGGGATTATTTCTACCAAACACCTAGAATGTAGCTAGAAACACAGGATCTATTAAAAACAGATACTTTCATTATGCTCCAGATGAGTTACTAGACATAGAGGCATTGAATTTTCCTTTTCTTTACATTAAAACAATATAGCAATATTCTGAAAGTGGCTATAGTCCAAACTATGCCAACTAATATAAGTCAAAATGAGAATTACACAATAAAGGTGACTCATCAAACTAATAATACATTCTGATTTGGAAGCAGATAAACTGTAGGTGTAATCATTTTCATCCGAAAAATTTAATTTGCATTGGAATTTTTAAAAAATCCTTTATTGTGTTGTTAAAATTATTCATAATATCCTTAAAAAGTTAGAGTTGGGCAGAGTGCCAACAGAAGTCACTCTAAAATAAGAGCAAGGGCAGAAAGCACTCTCAAATTCAGAGGACATTAATATTTCTGCTCCCACCTCAAAGCCAGGGTCTTTGGAAAAAATCACCACCACAAAACCACAGATCTCTAATTCAGTGAATTTCAATATTGGGTGCACAATAAAGTCAACTGGAAAGCTTTGAAAACATGTTAATTCCTAGGACTGACCCCAGTCTAAATGAATCAGTCTACTACTTACTAAACACTCAGTTTATATGAGTAATAAAAGTTTATAGCCTAAATAAAATAAAACTTAGAGTTAAGCTGACAATTTGATAATTGGCAGTATCATCACATTTAAAACATTTTATTGACTATTGACAAATGTTTATGTATTTATGGGGTCAAAGTGAAGCTCTATGATATATCTATACATAATATGCAACTATTGAATCAAGCTAATATATTTGTCACCTCAGATTCTTATTATTTCTCCTTTCTAACTGAATGAAGCATTATACCCTTTGATCATGCCTCAATGTTTAAAAAGAATGATGGGGGTTTTCATGAAAAAGTTCAATGTTGACTCTCCAACTTTGTCTTACTATTAAAAGAGTAAACAATCATTTGATTTTTCTGCTCCAAAAGAGCAAACAGTATGATCCAGTGGGGGTTCTCAAAGGATAAGGAACATGGTCCTGTTAAGAAACAGGTCCAGTTGAGTGCCAACTCACTCAGGAAAAATCTGAATGCACAGAAGAACACAAGTTGAGTGTTGGCAGGGAGCAGAAGAGACTCAGATGCTACTTGAGAGAAGAGCTATATTTTTACATTGTGCATGCAACATTGCTTAATAAAGTGATATGTAATGATTTTTGCTGCAGGAATGAATGAGGTAAGCTGGAAGTCATAGGTTACCCAGCAGGCTCTATTTTCTCTGGCAGTTTTGGACATTTCAGTGGTTTCTTAACTGCATTCACTATCCCAGTAATCCAACTCCCTATTTCAACCCTAAATATGTCCCTCATATCAGCCCCATCCTGCTCTGACTTAAGCTCTTATCTCAGTCTCTTCGCAATCACTTTAATGAGATTGCATCCTCAAAAGTCAATAATGATTTCCTAGTTTACAAATATAGGGACTTTGACTGTGGCCCTTTTCAAGACCTTTCTTACCGGGCTTAGCCCTGTTGACCATTTCCTCATAACCCTCTCTTTCTCACAACTCTTTTTTTCTGCCTTGACACTATTTTACTTTCCTGTTTCTCTTCCTATCTTTCTGACAACTTGTTTATTTGATAATTTATTCCTCCTTCACATTCTCCGGGAGTTTACAGGTGATTTTATCCTTGTTCCTTAATCCTCTGTATTGAACTATGCTTTCTCCCTCAGAGAAGTCACCCAGTGCCACAGCATCAGCTCTGACTCTTCTTCATTGGTGGATTATAAATCTGTCCCCAATATTCTTCTTTCCATGCTCCACTCCAAATCTCTAACAACTTGTAGCTTGTTCATCTCATATGTAACATATCCAAAATAATCCATCATCTTTTTTTGCTTTGAGCAAGATTCTCCTTTGTCATGAACTAAATTGTGTCCTCCTCCTTTCCAAATTCTATACTGCAGCGGTAATCCTTGATGTGACTGTATTTTTAGACAGACCTTCATGGAAAAAAGGGTTAAATGAAGTCATGAAGGTTAAATTATGGTTAATATCTTTATAAGAAGAGACACCAGAAAACTTTTTCTCTCAATGCCATGTGAGGACACAGAGGGAAGGTGGCTGTCTGCAAGCCAGGAAGAGGATCCTTACCCCAAACTGAATTGGTCAGCATCTTAACCTCAGACTTTCAGCCTTCAGAACTCTGACACATAAATTTCTATTCTTAAGTCACCCAGTCTATGGTATTGTGCTATGGCAGCCTGAGCTGACCTACACTACACTTCAATTTCCTTGGTTTTATTTATTTTTTAACTGATAGCAACTTAGCCTTAATATCTTGACTTTTTTCTTGTCTTTGTTTCTCACACCTAGATGTCATGAAAAATTCTGTACATTTTTTCTCTTATATTTGTGTACTTCTTACTAGGGTTCATGCTACACTAAGGCAAACATTCATCTCACAATTTCAACAGTCTACTAGGCGAGCTCTGTTTCTGGAGTGGTCTACAAAGCTCACAGTGGACCAACTATTTCACACATATTAACAATAAATATTGACAAATTAAAAAAACTGAAAACATTGAAGACTGAAAAGATGTAAGATCCTAAAGACAATCCTACACTTCAAAGAGGAAGATATTGACTGTTTCCCCTATTAAAGCTTTGAGCCTGAAAGCAGACCTCACGCAAATCTGCTAAAACTCTAATAGAAAACTTGGAGTTTTTATGAGTGACTACACTAGTGACAGCATTCAGGACAATCAACTTGTGGAAAAGTGGAGGAGAATCAGAGAATTGCAGAAAAGAAAGAGCTAATGAAGTTAACCTCAAAATTTTGCATATAAATTGTTCAGTCTTAGGATGATCCTGAACCACACATGTACATATCCCAAACAAAGATAAAAGAATTAAACAGATTTAACTGACATCTCAGAGAATTTTTTTTAAAAGTCCAATCAATTTTACTGTTTGTTAAAACAAACAATGTTCTTTGGGTGAATAGGACTTATTCAAACATGTGCACATTGCAATACTCACAATATCCAGTACACAATCTAAAATTAAGTAACACACTAAAATACAAAAACAAACAAAAAATTGTGACCCATTCTCTAGAGTAAAGATGAGCAATAGTGTGTGATGTTGAGATGATCCAGATGTTGGCAAGAATTTCAAAGTAACTAATTTAACAATGTTCTGTGATTCGAAGAAAAACATGCTAGAATGATTGAAATGGTAGGAAATTTTAGCAGAGAGACAGAAGTTATTTAAAAAAAAAATAGAGTAGAATGGAGCATAAAGAAGAAATGGTCAATGAATTTGAAGAAACATCAATAGAAATAATCTAATTTGTAAAATAAAGAGAAATGAAAATAAAAAATTAAAGAAATGGTCCATTTTTCCAATTCCAATTTCATAAAATTTATTCCCCTACATAGACATAAACTTTTCCTCTCTGAAATGTTATCCAATTTTATACAAACATCGATCTCATCATGTTAGTCAGTGGAAGGGCCAGGCATAACTGACCAATGACTTCCCAGGCCAGCCACTCGAGACATAGTCCAGGGTCCCAGTAAAATAAACCTGTCCTACTTGATATTGTAACTATTCTGGAGAGAAAGAAGCATCTTGAGTTCAGGGTGCAGGACTCCTGGTCGGACTGAGTAACCAAGGTAAGTTATGTCAACTCTGAGCTGCCAACTGTGAGATCTGAACTGGCTAAAAAATTTGACAACACTTTTCAGAAGTAATATTTCTCTGTAACCTGCCAGCCTCTATAGAGAGTTTCCTTCTCCACCTGGGTAGCTTTGTGATGATGGTAAAATGGATTCCAAGGGATGTCCAGGAGGCATATCCATAGATAAGTGTCTCTAAAGAGAAGGCAAACACAAAGTACAAAGAACATAAGGAGCTGAAAAAGAAGCATCACTGATGTAAATTTGACTATTTGGGGCCTTTCACATTTGCCCTGATCATATGAAACATTTTGCCCTGATTTGAAGAACACCTGGACTATCACTTAAACTTGTCTTCTGAAGAAGTTTACTCCAAAGGACAACCCATTAGTTGTCTGTCTTACTCCTATGACTGGAGTCTATAAAGACAGCTGAGCTGTCTCTGGACTCCTCATGTATGAGCCATATGCAGCCCAAATATTGAAGAATCCAGCATTTCTACAGACTATTCCTTATTCTGCTAATGAATTTCAAATACTACTTGAGGTACTGAAAGAGTACTGGGAACCAATGTGGAAATATAACTTCAAATTTTAAAGTCCAATAATTTAAAGATCAAGTGTATGAGAGAGATATAAATTCACATTCACTACCTGACCATACCAGATGTCTGCCTTTTGTAATTCTTCATATGCAGAATGCATGATATTCTTCCAATTATCATATGCATGATAATCTAGTTTCCTGACAACATATTCCATATGCTAAGTGACACTTTCAGACAGACACTGTGTGGTGAACATGGCAGGTAGATCATCTGCAACCCAGTTTACTATATAAATCACTGTGACCAATAGCATCTTTAGTAACTCGTCTCCCTGAGAGTTGAGTTATTGCTTCCTATTTATGAGAGCAATTCTGAGCCAGGCCCATCCTTTATTTATCATCCCTTTGGGTTTCTGGGACTTTCCAGGAAGAGAAAAATAACTATGATTTGTTGCATGTTTAGATGTAAAAATTCACATTTGAAAGGAAAAGCCTGAATCTGTTCTTTGCATTAAACTCCATTTGGAACTATTGAGTGCTTGTAGTTATTTTATCCCCATGAAAGTAGATGATATTGCTTTGGGGAGAAAGTATACTCTTAAACCTCTAAACTAGAAAGCTTCAGTGTTTTTTTTTATGAATTAGAGAATCTTAAGAGTCTCAAACTTCTCCTTCTTTAAAAAATTTTTTTCAACCAAGTTGCAGTTTCCTGCCCATTTGAAACTGTTGCTTCCAATTTACTTGATTCCAAAATCCAAGGAAATTTTTTCATTCCTTTTTTTTTAGTCAGTTCCACAAATAAAATAAGGGATAGGATTTTCAGATTCCATGAGAAAAAGTAAAATTCCATAGCTTCTATTGCTAACGTCTTAAATTCGATTCCTCATATTTAATAATTATAATAATCCAAAATACAGTAAATTTTGTATGATGTCATATCATCAACTACCACACAAGGTGAAGTCTCCGGTGCAGTCAAGGTACAAGCCTTGCTAAACCTCCAGAATGTTCTATACATGTGTCAGCAGTGGATTCTCTCACATCAAATACCCTGTTTTCCTCATTCTTCCAGATTTATCTGGAGCTCTTTGGGGTGAATTCTCCTCTGCATTCTCTTGGCCCTCAGGTGAACTTCTTGTCCAGATGTCAGACATGGCCTGTCTGACATGGGCCTGGTCCGACATGGGCCCTGTGGGCACTCAGCTCTATCTTGGCTCCCCATCTGCTTTGATTTCCTTATGTCCTTGTTGAGTAGCAGTTTGCGACAAAAATTATAGAAAGGACTAGAGATGATTGAGAGAGAGAGATAAAATACTAAATATAAAATTCCATGTCAGCCAGTTCTATAAACTTGTGGTTATATACATAAAATAGAATCTTTCATTTAAAATAAATTATTTGTTTTTGGTACTAGAGATTGAAGCCAGGGTTGCTTTACCAGTGAGCCACCTCCCCAGTCCTTTTTATTTTTTATTTTGAGTTAGGATCACACTACTGAAGCTGAGACTAAAGCTGAGGCTCAAACTTGCAATTCTCCTGCCTCAGTCTCCTGAGTCACTGGGATAACAGTCATGCACAACCACCCTGGTAAATTGATAACTTTCAAAGAAGAAAGTTGTTTTTTTTTTTCCTATTAAAACAACCCACTCATGACAAGGGATCCACTTACAGGCAAGACACCAAGCCAACATGCCAATGAAAAGAAGTGCCAGATCACTAAACCCTTAAGTTTTCACATCGGGAATACCACCAGGAGTAGCACTCCCCCACTGGAAGAGGGAGAAAATAGTGGCAAACATCATGCTTTCCAGGGGCTGGACTGAAAGATGATGTTCCACAAGCCACTCTATTTGGACATCCCATTTTGTGTTCTTCTCTCTACATCCAAGGCTGCAGACTTTATATACTAAGAACAGCATAGATTGAGGACTCAATTGTATATTGTCAACTCTGATACTAAATGGCATTCCATATCAGAAACATTAAAAGGCTTACATATTTTGGAAACAGAGAAGAAGAGGAGGAAGCAAAGAGAGGCTTTGACATCTGCTTAAGAAACTTGCTATTATCTTGTTCCAGGACAGAAAAGGATATTATGATACATATCTTCAAAATAGGAAACACATTTTACCAAACTACAAGTTAAGCAGAAACGTAGCTTCTGTGTTAATTATGCCAGTTACCTGGGAGTTACCTGCTCCCCTTGTCCTTGGCAAGAGTTTCTACTTCTCTGAAAATAAAGTGAACAAGAAGTTTGGAAAGCCCAATCAAGACACATGTCAATGAACAGGGCAATGCCATCTCTGAAAACACTGAATGGTGTCACTTCAAGACAAGTGTGGACTATGAAGGAAATGCAGTTTTGTTGGTGCAATGATGGTGCCCACCACTGATTCAGAAAACGTTCACCCTGCACTTTCAGAATGTTCATGTTTGCTTTTAAGCTATATTTTCTAGCCAAGGCTTTCAAATCTGCCAATCAGTCTATGAGACTGCCAGAGGAATTTAGCTTTTGAAATGCATCTGGGAGCCCATAATTAAGCACAAAGAAAGGAAAGAGAGCTGAGCAGTGCAGGTTATTATGTACCAGCTATTATACAGCCACATTCAGGCAACTCCTTCCTTACCCTCAGTGTTCTTGTCTTTTAACATTAAATCTAAGGACTTAGGAGTCTTCAGGGTTCTGAGTAATCAGAAAAGAAACAATATATAAATAAATATTTTACATCCACCTATTCCCCAGTTCCTCTTCGTATTTGGCAGAAACACAAAGTTCCAGAAACTTGGCCTTTGTCTTCAAAGTTTACACTTTACCACGCCAGTTACACAATCAGGTCTCACAGAACTATCATGTCTGAGTCCCTCTTTTTCTTTTATTCTTTCTCATTCATACACAAGAATAAGCAACCAGACATGATCTATTCCTTATTTCAAGATGGCTTAGTACTACTATTTTATAGTTCAGCAGTATCAAGATGTTGGTTTTTGGTTCAGCTTAAGTAGATCTAGGGCAACTTCTTTTTAATCCACTTACCCACTACTAGGCTTTTGGATCCCGACCCGACAGAGAACAGCAAATGTCTTCAGAGAATCTTTATGCGGATGGGTTGGGGGTACAAAAACCACTATTTGAATCTTCCCAGAGTGCTGATTTTATATGCCTCATGTGGAGAAATCTTCAGTGATCTGGTCTGCCGCAGCCCTGTGATGTCTAGCTATGCTTTGCCAGTCCTTCTCTCATGTCGCTTCATAAAAATAAAAATCTCCCATCTTTGAGCTTATTTAATATGTTGTGTGGCTGTGACCAAAATACCTAACAAGAACAACTTAGAGAAGGAAAGTGGACTTGGGTCTCATGGTCTCAGAGACCTCAGTCTGTAGATAGCAGAGACCATTGCTCTGGGCCCAAGGTGAGACAGGACATCATGGCTGAATCTGGGATTCTGCATCTAAATGGGACAATTTTTTCTCAACTGTGTGGTCTCTGATGCCCTTCTCAGTGGTAACTGGGTTTCTTTGTTTAGGTTCTTAAAGCCTCTCTCCTCCTTCCATTCTACATACTGGTTCAGAGGAAGTGTTTCTGTTTCATCTTCTATGGCAGCTATCCACCGATGTCCCAGGCCTTCTGGGGAGACTGGAGCATCTCCTCCTCTTGCCTGGAGCCTGAATCCTGGCAGGATTTCCAGACACTGCTGTCTGTACTGTCTGACAGAACTTCCTGGTGCAATCCCTGGGACCACTTTGTACAATTGAGAGCAGAATTTTTGAGTCTCATTGAACCCTATGCTTGGTAACCAGCCAGAAAATTAAAATGATAGCTAAGATTTTTGTGTTCATACTACGCCCCAGGCCTTAAAATTTTTTAATACATTAACTTGTTCTTCTATTTATTTTACAGATGGGAAAAGTAAGTCCCCCCGAGGCTAGAGAACTTGCTCAGCATCATTCATCTGGTAAATAGCAGAGCTAGGGTTTAAAACTAAACTCTTAATTACCTGCTTATCCTGTTTCTCCAAATTTACCAACCTGGCTATAACCAGGATGCCATCCTGGTTCAGTACCTGCACTTACCTCTTACCTGCCCCATCTGCCTTATATAGCTGTGACTAAGGCAATAGGTCTGAAGATATCATGTCTCACCCCTTGTTCTCTTACAAGGCTCCTTCATTCTCTATTATGGTCACATATCTTTGACTCAGGAGAAGATCACAAAAAATGCTTAATACATCTGATTCTTCATGTAATAAACATCTGTTGATCACCTACTCTGTGTCATGTCAGGCCCTACAGAAGTGAGTAAGAGTGGTCCCTGACACCTCCACCTCCTGGAACTCACGGCTAATAGAGGACATAGACGTCTAGGAATTGAGAAGACTAATCTTACACATCTAATTGAAACTTGTACTATGAGACCTATAACTAGCCTGCCTCCCCCTCCTAAAACTACCTTTTCTTATATACTGGGATAGGAGACACACACAACCCTGTTATCCCCTGTCTGAGCTACCTGTGTGAGTGACTAAAAATAATGCACTGAATGTGTTGAAGACCCATTGACATTGCTTCACTTACTGAGCATAGGCTGAAGAAGGGTAATCTCCTTCTACACCATTTCATAGCAGTAGTCAGACCAAAGGGGGGAAAATATCCTCATCATTAAAAGAATTTTTAAATATGCATGAAACCATGACTAATTTATAGCTCTGCTCCAAAGCACAAGCAAAACATCTGCACACATATACTTCAAGTTCAAATGAAGTGCCTTTAAAGTAACATGTAGGAAACTGCTACCTGTTTATCTGATTTCATGCACTATTAGCTACTAAAGAAGAAGCGAGCAGTTTCTAATAGGGTAGATTTAAAAAGAAGAAGAAAAGAAAAAAGAATCTCAGTGCAGAGAAAGCTCTTCTTGAAGGACTACCAACACATGATGAGATTGGGACCCACAATCCTTACATCCAGAAAGAGTATTTAGGTAATTCAGTAAAGAGCACA
Source organism: Marmota monax (assembly GCF_021218885.2). Classification (NCBI taxonomy): domain Eukaryota; kingdom Metazoa; phylum Chordata; class Mammalia; order Rodentia; family Sciuridae; genus Marmota; species Marmota monax. The sequence continues at coordinate 2,557,066 of NW_026691988.1, forward strand.
GGATCACCCATCACCAAAGAAAGCTGCATTGTGCCACAGCATGCTAGCATTTCTTTCCAGTTCATCCATGGGGACATACATACCTCATTTTTTTCACTATTGCTAGACTCTTCAAGAGCCAAAGTCAGGTGACTTTCCAGTCTCCAGAGTCTTCTTTTTTGTTTTGTTTGCAAATTGGATGGAAAACATATGTTCCTTTCAAGGAACATAGGGGAAAATATCTCAAGAATGGTAACTGCCACTGTGTGTGGTGTGGTGACAGCTGCCAGATGCTTTGAGTTATTTCAATTGGACTTCAATTGAAATGGGGGAGTCTAGAGCTGATCCCAATGCCAGCATTTACTCTACCACCCCTTGCTACCTCCTGAAAGCAGTTGGCTTTGTGGAAGCCCTATGGCCAAACACCTTCAGCTTTCTAGCCTGATGTAAGTAAATGATTTATTAACCCCTTAAATTCAACTCTGTTAAAAAATTAGCATATGTATTATGGATTATATCAAAAGGTCTATATAGTAATGGATGCTATTTAAGTATTTTTCCTGTCCCATGAAATTATATTCAGTCTTTCTTTGGCTCACATATCCTTAGTTCAATTTTAAACAACTGATTGAGCTTCTAGTCCAGAAGCTGAGATAAATACTAGTTTATAACGGCAAAAGGAAATGGTCTTAGTCTTTATGGTGCTTGTGTCTAAGGAGGGAATACAGACTTAAAAGTAATCAATTTCAATATCTACTTTTACAAGCAAAGCAAAAGATACATAGAGAGTACTACATACAGAAGGGCTCCTTGAATGGTCTGGAACATCACTGGAGGCTTGCTGGAGAGGGATTTCGAGCAGTCTTAAAGGATAAGCGGGTCTTAGGTGAGGAACACAGCTTCATACAAAAGTCGTTCCAGAAGCCCTTAATCAATAGCTGATGAGTAAATAGTGCCTTAAGCAGAGGACCAGTAGGAAAGCATCAAGTTTAGCTCTCATTATTTTAGCTCACAAGCCAGATGGTGTCCTGAATGAGGCAGTGCATCAGAAGGGACAGAATCTTCCATTCCAGCCCAATCAGCAGGCCTAGAAAGAAGGCAGAACCTGAGGGGAAATATTTAAAACAGCCATCTCTATCCTGCCCTTATCTACCTCTTCTGTCACAGAGATTCACACTGGGCCTGTTTCTTTTCCCCAGATTCTAGAATGAAGCAGCATTGGAAAGTCAGGTCTATTGACAGGAAGGACTTGAGCCCTTAGCTGATTTCAGGAAGAGTTTTCTTTGGAGTTGGCGGTGGCAAGTCAGCTGTTCCAGCCAATCTGAGGGGAGCAGAGCAAAGGGTAAAGCCATCCGCATAGGAAGAAGCAAAGGAAGGAGGCAGGTGGGAAACAACAGAGAGATGCTCCAACCATGCATGCTCTAAGGCAGGGAGATAAGCTCGCTTTTAAAACAACTGAGGCTATTGTGTAGAGAAATGGGCTATTGGGAGGTCAGAGGCACAAGTCCAAGGCTTAGGAGAGATGCTATGATGAGAGAAAAAGGCCTGGGGGTCTCAGTTATGATTTCCAAACTTTCCCATTTCTCTCAGTTTCTAAGACAATCCTGTTCTTTTGCTCCCCCTCATTGATTATGAAGAATGAGAAATACGATGAAACACAGGCCATTCTTTGTTCAGTTTTGTGGGAAAAAATGGAAATAATAATCCTTTTCATAGCACGGTTAAAAGGAACAGGAATTCTGGAAGGAGAAAAGACCTGCATGTACAGAAGGTCGCATCCTCAACTCCCCAGTGGCAGCAGGTAGAGAGAGAAAAGATGCCCCAGGAAAAGTAGGAATACTCAAGCAGGCTGGGGAAATGGCTGTACACCAGGGCCTTTGATGTGCTTCCACTCTGCTTGGAACTCAGCAGGTATCATCTATTTTCATGCTTATGATAGTACCCTGAGAGAGGATCGTTATCATCCCTGTTTTTCAGATCTGAAACAGTGGTACCAGAGTAGGTCCCACTAGGATTAATCATCCTGTCTCCATTCACACTTCAATAGTGGCAGAAAAGACTGGCTGCATTTAGCAGTTTCATGTAAGAAAGGAGTAGTAGAAAACACATGGATGGAACCACAACAAAGCAGAGTTCTAAGAATCAACAAGCACCTGTGGGCAGAAAGGAGTGACTGCTCTGTGAAACAGTTTGAACCATCAACCACATCAGGTGATCTCTCCATTCCCCAGCTCTGCAGCCCCTGGGCACTCCATCTGCCCAGTATGAACTGGTTGCTCACCAGGCCCACCACCTAGTAATCATCTTGAACTTTATCATCATCCTTTAGGATTCTCTAAACTCTCAGACTTCCATTAAAGATGGTGGGTTTTTAAAAAATATATTTCCAATAAAGAAATTATTTAAAAAATTTCTGCCTCCAAGCCATCACTTTTGGTTTATATTCTGTTTGGAGATAAATCCACTAGCCATGCATTTATGCCTTTCATTTGGATTTAATTTTCTTACTTTGAAAAGAGAAATTCATCTCTGGATTTTTAACCCAATGGGAATCAGGAACCAATAAATAGCCTTCTCTGGACTTCCTGGTATATTTCATGAAACAATAGACATCTTCCTTTCTGCCATTCCAGTTTGATATATTTTTCTGCTCCTTTCTTTGCATCTTCTCTTTCAAGGAAACCAATTGTATTACACTATGGCTACACAGTGGCATCACAGTTCTCTGAAGGAATGAGGCCTCCCTAGCAATATGATTCTCAAAAATTCAGCGAACAATAGCATATTTTTATTTTACACTACCCACTTTTTAAAAGAACAGCATTTCAAGGCTCTGGGGACTCAATGAGATGATAGAATAAAGGGTGCATGAAAACTTTAAAAGAGCACCATTTTGCTTGGCTGTTGCCTGACTGTCCCCTCTGTGCAAGCCAGCAGTCACTCCTTTCAATGACAGCGCCCCTGAAGAGAAGTGTTGGCTAGTTAGTGACAAGAGATGATATCTGTCATGCATGATAGATGCATGCACTGCCTGGTGACCATGAAAAGCTCAGGAAGCTCCTCTTACCCATGATCACTCTGACGACTTTATCTGAGCACTATATTCCTACCTGTGGTTCTCTAGGTCTAGAACTTTCCTTTGTTTCAATGGAACCAATACACTGAAATATTATACCATATAAAATACAGAGTAGGAACATAAAGGGACTGTCTATCAATAGTCAAATTAAAGCAACAACATCAAAATTCAAAACAAAGCAAAGACTGTACCCAAGGCATATTCTGTAGAACATTATCCACAGAATAAATTCCATCATTTTGTAGCCACTGCAAATTAATTTGGACAAGTTTATGAAATCCTCTTTTATTTTTCCTTAAAATGCATACTTGAAAGAGATGTATAACATCATTTCAAAACTTCAATTTTTTAGGGCAAAACACATAAAATTTAATCTTCAAGTGGTACCAAACATCTCTATCACTTACTAAAAGTTTCCTTCTAGGGAAACAAAGAGTTTCAAATTAGAAATGCATTTAAACACATAAAATCTCATAACAAATAAAGAAGAATATTATCATTTAGCTTTGAAATGTCTTAACTTTGGTACCTCACCTCTGTTTCAATACTCTTTGGTCAATTAGTCCATTATCAAGGTTTTCAGCTGGATGGAAAGATGGCATCTGCTCCCCATGACTGGCTGGACTGGAGGACTGTATATCCCTGGAACCAAGAAAAGAAGGAAGAACTGGTGTGAGGCTATTCAATGACAGCCCCAAACAATGATCTCACAGCAACTCTGAGGGTAGGAGGTCAACCCACAGTCAATGCTGTGATCTAAGTTCCTGTCCAAGCTCATGTGAGACTCATGACTAAAAGACTTGAAGGGAGGACGTACTGAAGATGTCTCCCTCAGTGGATTCTATATGCTAAGAAGTATACAGATACTAGTTTGTGATGGTGTTTTCACCAATCTGTTGTATTTTCTTCCTGGAATTGGGGATGGAACTGAGCTATGCCTGGAGCCCTCAATCTGTCTCTTATTTTTAAATGCTGTTAAGATAATCTTTTCATTTATGAAATGAGGGCGATAATAGTACATATGGCTAATATACTTATTTAGCAAAATAAAATGGTTATCTGTCAGATCCTTTCTCTACTCCTTGCCATTTGGGGGGAGCATTTATTACCTGTAAAATCTCATCATTCTTAGAGCCATACCCTCTCATTTTCTAAGCTATGCAACTGAAGTCCAGAAGGGAAAGCAAGTTGTTCGTGGCCACAAGCTACTCAGTAGTAGTGCCAAGATTTGTACTCAGTTTTCCTGATTTCCTGTCCAGTAATTTTTCTACCAGATTCAACAAGGCCACCATAAAGTAACTGTAAATACTCTCCTATTGATATCCTATTGTTTACTTAGTTCTAAATAGTATGCCAAAAATCCTATCTAGATGTGGCCTGTAAATCCTTTGCAAAAATAACATACCAGGCAACCATTGGCCATTAAATGGAATCTGAAACCTGTCTCTGATCTAGAATGCCTTTATAGACTCTTCAGAAGGGGCCAAAAGCATCATTTATTTTACCCACTACATTTTACACTTGAAGAAGCTAAAACTAAAACAAGTCAAACAAATGTCCAAGTTTTATCTTCTTTTGTTAGATGAGTAGCAAATATCCTAACAGAGGTTTAAATTTAGGTATTTTGATACCTAAATTCCGGGTTCTTTCTCATACCAAGTTTCGAATCTTTATAAGCATTTCCCATAAGGGTTTAATTAAAGGGCATATTTTCATGTTTCTCTGCTATCATTACTACTTGACAACAAACTTGTCAAGTGACGATATATTTGACAAATATATTTGACAATAAGCAAACATAACCAACAAACATTCTCTTCTCGCATGAAATTGTAATTTTACACCTGAATAATCTAACCTAAGTACAAGAGAACACAGTCCTTAAAGTGAGTTGGCTATTTACTATGTAAAGTGATGAGTGCCCCCTCCTAAATCCTTGGGCAACCAGTGTTCCCAGTATTGGCTACCCTCAAAAATAGCCTTCTTGGACAAGTTAACAAAGCACTGTTTTTGAGTAGGGAGAGGGAAGAGAGATTTGCTCTGTCCAAAAATTACAATATTCCTGACATGAGTGTGAATTGACAGGAGTTACATACTATATAACTTTCACAACGTGCAGATGAAGAGACAGGGGTGCCAACATTTAGTAAAATCAATCCAAGTCAGTGGAAGAACCAGGAACGAAGCCCAGATTTCCTGGCAGTCCAGCCAACTCTCATTTACTAGAGAACATTATAAACTGATTTGCAGTGGAAAAAAACGGCTGCCTGTTCTCTTCTAAGCTGTGCCTAAGGCAATATCAAGATTCCAGTCAACTGAAAGGAACTTCCAGTTCAAAAATTCTACTCATCAAAAATACCCGGAAATTACTTTGCACCGGCTTTGAACTTCACACCCTCTCTTTTGCTGGACAGGAGTAAAAGCTTGCAATGGGAACTTCTCCAAAAGTCATATGTTCGAGAATACACCATAAAGGTGCTTAGAAATCCTTCAAATAAATCATTCGGGAGAATTTATAGTCCATGTACACCAGCCCTTCAAGACTACCTACAGCCTCTAAGTCCCAAATATTCAAAAATCCTAGCAATCAATACTTGAGCCAATTCTCGTTAATATTGCATTCCTTATCAAAGAGAAAGAGAGAGAGAGAGAATTACCCATTTAACTTCCGAAAAGATAAAAATAGAATGGATATCATCAAACATGTCAACCTTATTTTTAAATGAATGATTGGTCTGAAGCAAGTATTTCATTTCAAAAATTTTGCAAAAAGTTCTTAATAAGGAAACATCAAATCAGAATGCTTGAAAGCATCCTGGGTATAGATTTGTAAAATAAAAAAATTAATTTGCTTAATTCTGTTGTCATTTTTTTTTTCAATGCATAAATCAGTGATAAAGAAAAAAAAACACCCCCAACTTTCATGCTATAGCCATTCTTGGGAAAGCATAGGATCAAAAATAAGGCCTTTTATGGGTCACCACAAATGTTTCCACATGTTTCCTGTGGGGTGCTATCATAGCTTTAATTATTCTAAGGATACTCTTAAAGAATTAGGAAACTCATTGTGGCAAGGGTGGTTAGTAAATCATATTTCTAGGACCTCTAGAGGATAGTATATATTAGTCACTATATAGGGTCCTAAAGGACACAAATGAATAAATAAATACCCAGGAGCAGACACAGATGCCTTTTGCAAGCCCTGGTTTTTAACTTGTAAGTCCCAAGTTTTCAGTCTTGCAAATATTTCAACAAACTCGACACATTAAAATAGGTTGGAAATCACAATCTAGAACTTAAATTCTTTGTATATGCATTTTCAAGTGCTCTAATCATTCACTTATTGTTTTTCTCAAAAGTACAGAACTCTAAAAACATAATATTTATTTCAAAAGTTACCTTAAGTGGTATATTTGTTGCTCAATTTAAGTTTTTATAGGTGTCCCACATACGGGACAATGGGGCTTAGTGGATTAAAACCTTATTTCCAGGAATCCATTTCCACCCTTTCACTTATATTTCCACTGCTCATCCTACAGCATTTTATTTAGGAACCCCCTCCTTTTAGGACTTCACCAACAATTGGAGTCAGTGTTTAAAGCGTGGTGAATAAAAACATAATGTATCTTCATTCATAAAATTTTGCAATAGTGCCCTTTCCTCAAATATTAGAAATATTTTACACATAAATCTAGCTGAACACGGTCACATTTTCCAAAAAGTTTTAAACCCCAACCTTCATGCTCTCGCCATTCTTGGGAGAGCATAGTATCAAAAACAAGGCCTTTTGTTAACATCACTTACACTGGGGTTGCTTCTGTTTGTGTGATCAGGCTTATCTCCCTGGGGCTTCCAGGAAACCTTGGTCCTTGATTGTTCTGCTTGTATCTTTTAATTAAGTCCATCAGAACAGCCTGATGCCCAATTTTCTTGACCAGTTGCTGAACCATCCGATCATTAAGTGCTAGAAGAGCGGCCCCACTTACTTCTTCCTCTGAGAAACAGATAAAAATTAGTTTCTATATGGTTTCCCAGTAAAACACAGCAAAACACAAGCTTTATAAACAGAACGATTTCTGGTGTTGAAAGGATTGTCTAAACTTGTCCTCTGTGGTTATAAAATTGTATGTATCTTTGACAAAAATATAACTTTGATATTGCACAATTCCAAATTGATGTCTGCTTCTAAAAAAGAACCAGGAAAGGGATTCACAATAAAAACTTTGTATTTACACATTAATGCCCTTTCCCCATTCTAATTCTAAATTGCAGTCTTTTTATTTTCTGCATATTTTTGTTGGTGCATTATAGTTGTGCATAGTGATAGGATTTGTTGTTACATATTCATACATGCGTAAATATAACAATATAAATTGGCCAATATCACTCTCCAGCACTCCCCTCCCTCCCTCCCTCCCTGCCTCCTGCCCCATGTAACAAGCATTATTTTTATAAAGAAAAAAAAACTTGGGAAATAATTCTTAGTAATACCTCCTGACCAATATTAAATACTTATAAATCTAACACTGCACATACTAGATTATATAAGGCAAAGTCTATATAAAATATATGTATCAAATAAGTATTTTAAGTCCCTCTCAAGACTGAGTTCATCTTGCAATATCTTCTCCTGTAGATACTAGGTAAAACAAAAACTCTTTCATGGTAAATAAAGAACTAAAAAGTTCTTTACTGCAGTAATTCCACGTCCACATTTACATACACACAGACAGGAATCAGCAAAGTAATTTTTAATAACAGAAGAAACTCACAATATCCAGGCTGCTCCAACAAGATTTTTGAAAGGATGAACAACTCACCTTGAAACCTAGGCACTAGCTCTCCTAAGTTTTTCTCCACCAGCCAAAGGCAGACCTGATCAACTGACCAAGTTTCCATTGCAGGATCCTATAAATAGTACACCTGTAGAGTAAAGGGCCAGGGGAGAATTCTCCAGTGTTGTTCTTGTTTTTTCCTGATTATCGTTCTTTGATATATTTAAAAAAGAACCATCTCGTTCTTCTGCTAGATTCCTTTAGACTCCCAACATTAAGTTTTTTAAAAAATGAATATTTTTATAATACATATTTAAAAGTTGCTAAGAAAACTAACAGACATGTTACAAACATGACTGATTTTAACCCATTGCCTGGTCTCATTTTTAAAATATCTTCACCTGCTCCTACTTTTCCCCACAGGCATCCCTCAGCTTTACTCACAGCCAGCCAGAACATACAATGGTACACCCAGGTTTCTTCACAAAGAAAAGAAAGGTGTGAAACCATCAGGAAGTGGTTGACATTTACAAAAAGGGTGGGCAGAAGAGAAAAGAGGAAGGATCAGAAGAAAGCCTGACAGAGATACTTATTACACCAGGACTGTTTAACCCCTTGCTGCTCCCAGCCTGGAGAGAGCTGGCAGCCCCTGCTCATGGTCTGCTTTAGCAAGAGGAGCCTCAGGAGAATCCGAGTGTATCTGCCCTTTCTTCCAATACCACTCAAAACCCATTCAGTTCTAGAACTCACTAAACACCATCATGATTGGTAAGGGAACTAGGATGAACTCAAACACTGATTTCTCTTTTCTACTTAATTGGGCAGACTTAGAATTAGAAAATAATTAAATTCTTCTAATATTTGTCTAAGTGAAAGACGTGTACACAGAATTTGCAAGATCCATTTCTTATTGTTCTTGTACAGGCTATTATTCTGCAGCCTTCTAGTATATTGATTTCAATGTTTTATCTTACTTAAAAAAATTTTGATAATTTTCCCTATTACCCTTAAGCAGATCATTCGTTTTTTACAATTCAAAACAAAAGACATCAAATGGATTGGGCAGAAACTGAAAAAAACTTTAAACATTTTATTCTTTTAACATTATTTTCAATTTCAATGATATTTATTAGTATAGTAAAATACTGACCATTCTGTAAAGACAGAGAGAAAAATTACTCTTGGAGGAATGGAATAAAATATAAATATATATGTAAGATATTTAATTTATAAATGTTAAATATTTAATTTATAAATATATATATATATATATATATATATATATATCTCAAGTATAAAATAAAAAATAAAAGTATGTGTTGGACTATGTAGTTCAATTTTATTGCTGGAAGTCTTAAAAGTAAATATTATCATAGTCTTCATTTTTGTATATTTAAATAAGTTACAATTACCACCATCACTGTGAGAACAGTAGAAAGGAGAAAGAAGTTTCCCTTTAAACTTGACAATCTGACAATAACAGTCTCCAAAAAGAATTTCCTAGAAAACCAGCATACTTCAAAGTAATAAGCCATACACTCATAAGTATTCACAAACACAAGTTGAAAACAAGGGTTAAATATAGAAGAATGTCTTCCTGAATTACAGCAGTGGATTTAATTTGCTACGACAAACAGTAGCCACAGAGCTCCTCCCCTAGGCTAAGCAGCAATATCAGGGTGTGAAAAGTCATTATTTGCGAGACTCTGGTGTAAATTAAAAATCACACCTTTCTGTCACACTTCTGACTTCCTTGTGAAGAGTAGGACTTAGAAAAAAATAGAAAAGTAAGGAGATGGGGGTGGGTAATTCTCTAACCTCCAAGATGAAAAGGTATGCAGAGCAGAAAATACTGCCTTGCAGTCAGTCACTGATGGGTAAAAAGAAATTTGAAAATAAAAGGAGTACTTGGAACTAAACACATATTATTTTTTTTTCATTTGCAGATTTTTCTCTAAGTTTAGTTTGGGTAAAAACAGAACAGTTATCAAATTATAACCTCATAACAAACATAATAAAATAAAAAACAGGTTTTGCTCATACTTTCTTCTGAATATTTTAAGAAAATAAAATCACTCTCTAAGCAATGTAATATCTTTCAAGTTCTAGCAACCTTAGAACTTCCTCTCACATAAATTATTGATATATTATTGTGGTCTTCTACACCAAGGAGCAAACAATACATCAAATGAGAAAAAATATATCTGATAGCTTACTCTGAGTTTCAGAAACATTTGAAGGGTTCAAAAATGTGAGGGCATATGTCATTCTTAAATATTTTAAGACACAATAATAAAAATAAAAGAATAAACAGAACTAATGACAACGTTATATGTGAATGCTGCAACCAAACTGTTCTCATTATTTAAGTTATATAACTTTAATAAAAGAAGTTTATGTTAAATATTAAAGGGCCTCATCTTATTAAGGCCAGGAAGAGACATGACTTTAGGTAGACATCCTAACTATGAGCAAGTTTTATTTAATAAATTTGTTAAAACTCTAAAGACAATGGACAAGGCTGTGAACATGACTTATAATCTTCAGGGGCAGCATTACACAAAGAGGCATTAACCACAAAAAAGCACTTCTTAAGAAACCATGAAAATGTCTTGCCACTTTTCTTTCTATTTGCATATTTGTTATTATTTTCCTGAAGTCCAAAAGCCAAGATGACAAAAAGATTTGGAAGAGTTTTGCCGGCAGCATATGCCTTCTCCTGAATCAATGCCTTATCCCATCCTGGGAAAGAACATCTTCCACTGGTGGTTGCGCTTGAAGGGAAAAATCATTTAGCAGAGTCAGATCCTACTGGAGAAAAAGGAGAATTGAGGTTAAAAAAAATAGGGATGTGATTGTCACTACGGTGGAGCTTTCTGTCTCAAGCACTTGGGGCTGATGCTCATCGCAATTGTCACTAGGCCAGTTGGAATGGAAATTGAAATAGTTTACTAAAATACTTTGCATATGAAATAGTTTACTAAAATACTTTGCATACATTAGTGACCAAGATGTTTATGGTCCAGAGAGTCGAGAGTTGAGTGAATGGTACTACACGAAAGTTTAAATCTTGTCAAGAAAGTGAGACACATAGACAAGTAGAATATAACAGAGTGGATCATGGGTGCTTTAGGAAGTACTTTAGGACTGGCCTTCCCCTACAGTCTCCTAGAAATGAATAAGCCTTGATTTGGAATGTGAATGATAGATATGGTTTAGACAAGTGAAGGAGCTAGAAGAAGTGGAATTGATATGTCAAACTAAAAGCAAAGAGCCAGAAGTAAACAGGTCATGTTTTGGGAATACACTGCCTGAACTGGTGACCACATGGTAGCAGATAACAGGAGATATTGTGTAAAGAGCATTAAGGAGCTTGGAGTATTGAGCTAAGAGTTTATACATACATGTGTGCTTGGGACAGTTATTAAACTGACAGTGTGTTCCATGCCTTCAAAAGGTTATTTAGGCAACCATGTCAGATAAATGACAAGAAATTGGTTTTTTTGAAGTAAATGTTGCAGGTGATGGAAAGAGTTTGGCCTTTACTAAACATTCATATAAACACCAGTTTTCCTTCATTAAAAAAAAAAAAAACCAACATAGATTTTTCAATCAATCTCTCTAACATTTATGGAAATACAACTTTTAATTTATTTTCCGTACATCATGGTTAGGTAAACAGTGAGATCTATAAAGTTAGCAGACACCAAACAAGTGAAGAATCCAAATAGGCTCTCAGTATCCATTAAGCTAAGCCTTCTGACACTGCCACTTATTTTTTGGTGGGGGAGAGGGGGTACCAGGGCACTCCACCACTGAGCCACATCCCCCACCCTATTTTTTGTATTTTATTTAGAGACAGGGTCTCACTGACTTGCTTAGCACCTCACAGTTGCTAAGGTTGGCTTTGAACTCACGGTCCTCCTGTCTCAGCTTCCCGAGCTGCTGAGATTGCAGGCATGAGCCACCAAGCCTGGCTCTGACGTTGCCATTTTTGTACATTCAACAATCTAAGATCAGTAATTTCTTATGGTTGAAACTATTGGTTAATGTCTTGCTTCTGAGAAACCAACAAAAATAGATGTTTGCATTAATCTCTCAAACAAAATTTTAATTATTTTTTATAATTAAAAATGTACCACATTCTTTGTAATAAAAATAATTGAGTTAAATATAATTTTCACTTTTTGTACTGGAAAATATGGGGAAAAAAGGATTAACAAGAGTGCAAGGTCAAATGTTGTCTTACACATTGTTAAGGGTAGTATAAATTGGTATAGCTTTTTGTGACATGAATTCTTTATTCTATTAGTGTATTTATATTTTTATTGGTTTTAGGCATATAATATATATGTATATACATGTGTTTTATATTTTGTAGTTAAATCCATCAATCTTTTGTTTTTACGTAACCTTTTTTTGAGAGGGAATAGTGGGAATTAAACCCAAGGTGCTTTACCATTGAGTTCCACCCCCAGACCTTTTTATTTTTTATTTTTTTTGAGACAGGGTCTTGCTGAGTTGCTGAGGGCCTCACTAAGTTGTTGATACTGGCCTCAAACTTGTGATCCTCCTGACTTAGCCTCCAGAGTCACTGGAATTACAAGTGTATGTCACTGAGTCTGAATGTTTTTATATAACCTTATTTAAATTCATTTTTCCTTTTTAACATTTAGATATTTAACTCATCTAAGGGATTGATTTTATAGGTGATATGAGGTACTGTTCCAACAAAATTTGTGAAATAATTTCTTGTCTTGCTACTAATTTTGAAAAATCTTCTTAATGCTACATTGTGTATACTTCTATTTCTGGGTTTTCTGTTTTGATTGGCTGATGATCTCTTCTCTTTTGCTCTAGTACTATGTTTTTATATTTATTATATTGTATAATATCTCTTAACATCATATAGGTCCTCTGCCAATCATTTCTATGTCTTTTCACTTTTATTTTTTCCAGATGAATATAGAACCATAGTACGTCAAAAACATAATCTTTTGTGACTGTGAATTAGAATGTGTAAATTCTGAGAGAATTGACAACCTTAAACTACCAAGACTTCTTAGTCACACATCCAGATTTTGCTAAAATTTAACAGCACTGTTCAGTTATCGTCTCTGACAAGAACCAGATGGGTTCTTGATCCAAACTCTCATTTTTTTTTCTTTTTTCTCCTTCTTTCTTCCTTTTTCTTAGTTTTTATGGATCCCTGACTATCACATGGAAGTGTGTATAATATGAGAAGGCATAAATTAGGTTTCATATTGATGATGTTATGTTCTTGATCCAAGAACTAAATCAATAGATACCTGTATCTACAGAAATAATTTTATCATATTTTTTTAAATTTTTTTATTATTGGTTGTTCAAAACATTACATAGTTCTTGATATATCATATTTCACACTTTGATTCAAGTGGGTTATGAACTCCCATTTTTACCCCGTATACAAATTGCAGAATCACATCAGTTACACATCCATTGATTTACATATTGCCATACTAGTGTCTGTTGTATTCTGCTGCCTTTCCTATCCTCTACTATCCCCCCTCCCCTCCCCTCCCCTCCCCTCTTCTCTAATTTTATCATATTAAGAAAACATTTCAAATAGTAAGAGGTAATGGAGTTATGCAATAATTAATGAGAGGCCATAGGCTACACATGCCTAAATATATTTTAGATGAATTAACACATTTCTATGTAGAAATTCAAATCACAAATAGGAAAAAAATGTGGACACGTATTCAATTAAAAAAAAAGAAACCTATTTGATGTGGACTAATTTATAATTCATAGATTGTTGATATAGAACGAAATTGGGGCTTGGGATGTAATTCAGTAGGAGAACACTTTTCCAGGATTTGTGAGGTCCTGTCAACTCCTAGCACTGGTGGGGTCGTGGGGGAAGGAACAGAATTTTTTCCCTAGAAAGAATTTTACATTTACTATTAGGAAAGTTGGAGTTCTAAAAAGAACAGATAACCAGTGATATTTGCATATCATTGAGGGACAGGGTTTCCTTCCACCTACTCTCTCTCTCTCTGAAGATCAAAGAAGAGATCACTAGGCTCAATCCAGTTTGGGGAAGTAGTTTTTAGTTAATTTCATTTTAAAATGGAGGAGCTTACAAATCTTGAGTTTGTCCTGAAAAAATCTGAAGTTCTGGCAACTCTGAATTCATATTTCTCAGTGAGTATTGAAAGATGAACAGGACTCTGAGGGCCCCTTAGGGTATAGGAAGCATAAAGTTTGAAAGGCTGGATCTCAGATGGCTAACACTGGAAATTCATGTTTTTTTTTTTTTTTTTTTTTTGGTGCTGGGATTGAACCAGGCCCTGTGCATGGCAGGCATGCGCTCTACCAACTGACCTACATCCCCAGCCCCAACACTGGCAACTCTTTTTTTTTAATATTTATTTTTTAGTTGTAGTTGGACATAATACCTTTATTTATTTATTTTTATGTGGTGCTGAGTATCGAACCCAGGGTCCCGCACTTGCTAGGCGACAGCTCTTCGTTGAGCCATAACCCCAGCTCCACACTGGCAACTCTTGAAGGTAGAAGTTCCTGAAAAGTAGTACAAATTCCCACATATGTACCTATATATGGAAATGTATTCAATGATGTATATTTCAATACACTTAATTCTGTATTGTTAACTTTTTAAAAACTCCTATAAGAAACAGTACCAATCAGAAAAACATTTGTCATAGTATTCTTAAAGCAGAGATGATAATACTTACATTAGACTTTAGATGTTGAATCAAAAGTCAAGGACTCAAAGTCTGTGTGTGAGAAAGTTCTAGTGTTTTAGGGGCTTTTATTTTCCTTCAGCTAAAATGCATGAACATTTATGTAGCATAGACATTGACTTAATATTCCTATTACATAGCTCAATGTGTATAGTACAGGTGAGAATTGCTTGTTTTATAGCTCTGGATGGTGGCAAGAACTTTTGTTATTAAAATATTACAGTTATTAAGCTGCTTCTTCAGAGCCACATCTGTTAGAACCTGTGTTAGGTGATTTCTGCACCCTGCTGCAATGCTCAGCTGGTAGAGCCAAGCTGGGCTTTTTTAATCTACCCCAGCGAGTAGGGGTCTGACTCTATAGATGTCTTCAGGAAGAAGTGGACACAGGTGGTGAATTTTCTTAATGTAGTGTGACTTAAACCACGATGAGAAATGTAGGGAAAAAAGGCATCAGAGCCTGTAGTTTTTCTGCAAGATTGGTACAAAATGAGTGAGCAATGATCACACTTCTGCCAGCCCTGGGACCATCTGAAGAGAGGCCAGGATGTTTAAACACATTGTTAACACAAAGCTACTTTTGGCCAACACTGTAAAACTTGCATCAATTGCCTCTAAGTTTGAGGGTGTGTATTTGAATTGTGCGTGTGTGTTGTGTGTGTGTGTGTGTATGTGTGTGTGAGAGAGAGAGAGAGAGAAAGAGAGAGAGCATGCGTGAGCACACACACACACACACACACACACACACACACATATCAGGACCAAACAAGTGAAACCGTGGAGAATGGGGAAGAATAAAGAGGAGAGGAAAAGATTATTATGAATGAGAACAAATAAGTGAAAAAATAACCACACTGCAAATAAAGACCATAATACTTATAATAAGATATACCTTTCCTTTTTAGATGATTTTATTATCAACAATTTTTCAAAAAAAAAACTTTACATTTCAATCTTAATTCTAACCCTACTCACTTCTGCCATTCTTTGATTGCATTTGGGAACAAAAACAAAACCCCAGGATAAAGAGAGAGAAGTTTGGAAGAAAGGAAGAAAAAGAAATTTTTCATAAATTAGGCAAGCTTTGAAAAGCTTAAAATAAAAAAAAATACCATAATCTCAGGCAGAAAATGAACTTTTCAATTCAAATTTCTTGGCACATAGAACCCACCTTGAAACATGGGCATCTGGACACTTGTTCCTGGTAAATATGTAGGATTGATGCCCAAGGGCATTGAAGGTCAGCCAGCTACAGGCTTACTCATACTTTCATCATCTACTGATCAAATCATCCTTTCTCTCCAGTTGTCCCTGTCTCATATTTGGTTATTTCCATCTGATTGTTTTATTCTTGGTACAGGTTTCTAGCCACTGCTGTAGTACTTGCAATTTAGAGCAGTGCCAACTTTAGGGAAGGGTATTAGGGACATTGTCCTTCATTGTTTCTGGTGGGCAAACTCAGGCTTGAAAGGAGAGAGGTGTTATTGAAAGATGTAGGGTTGATGCAGATTCCTGCTGCTCTCTGTTTAATCCAGAATTTTATTTTAAAAATGTATTTTACAGTTTACCTAATATGAGTCCCCCTGGAGTACTTCATGAAAATATTGATTCCCAAGCCCTTTCCCAGATTCCTTTTTGATTCAATTGGATTGGGGTGAGCCCCATAAGAATTTCTAATCACTTTCAGAGATTCTTACATTCAAGCAAATTTGTGAAGCAATTGAGATTCATTATGATTTATTTTTAGCTTATAGGGCCCAGCAGGACAATTTCCAAACCATCCCAAAATATCATTATGCACAAATTATACTATTGAGAAAAATTTCATAGCACTTTGTAAAACTAATCATGTGCATACCACTGAACTTAAGGCAGTAATTTTATATTTACAAATACTTTTTTATAGGTCAAGAATGTAAAGTGTAGCAACTTGATTCATCTCAGATCATCTTTTGATAAAACATACATAGTATAAATCAATCTTTTTAACTGTTTTTGAGTGTACAATTCAGTGGCATCAAGTAAATTCACATTACTAATTCCAAAATAACTATTATCCAGTTTTAGGACTTTTTCATCATCCCAAACTGAAACTCTGTATTCGTTAAACAATAACTTTCATCTCTACCTCTGGTCCACAGCCTCTGGTAACCATTATTAGACATTCTGTTTCTATGGATTTGACTTTTCTAGGTACTTCATGCAAGTAGAATCATACATGTGTTCTTTTGTGTCTAACTTATTTCATTTAACATAATTTTTTCTAGCTTCATGCATGTTGTAGTATATCAGAGTATCTGTCCTTTTTAAAACTGAATAATATCATTTTAGATATGAATTGATCCCCAAAGCTCATGTGTGAGACAATACAAGAACACCCAGAATGGAAATGATTAGATTATGAGAGTTGCACCCTAATCATATGGATTCACTGGATGGTAACTTTAGGCAGGTGGTATGGCTGGAGGAAGTAGGTCCCTATGTTGTAGCTTGGAGGTTTATATTTTGTTCCTGAAGAGAAGTCTCTCTCTGCTTCCTAGCTGTCATGGTCTGAGCTGCTTTCCTCTGCTGGGCCCTTCTATCATGATGTTCTGCCTCACCTCTGACCCAGAGCTATGGAGTTAGCCATCTATGGACTGAGTCCTATGAAACTGTGAGCCAAATAAACAATCAGAAGAATCATTCACTATATTCTCATTTCCTGCTCTATCATTAGCAAAGTGGGAATCTATGTGGATCTTCCAGATCTGGTCAAATCCTCTTATGTTCTAGATGAAGAAGGAAAATTTCAGAAATGCTAAGTGATTTGACACATAGCTAGTTCAATAAGATGTACTTTTTATCAGGCTTAGTAAAATGAGTTATATTTAACAAGACCAGCCAAGAAAGCACTTTCATCCTCATATCAGCCAGAGTTCCTTACAGAATGACAACTGTGTCTTTTCATCTTGTGTTTCATGGGCTGAGCACTGCAGCTCATAGCAGTCTCTCAATGATCACTGAGTTAAAATTCCAAGCACTCATGCACGTACATTGCTGTGAATATGCTTTGAAGGGAATTCAATTTTCTGTTGTAATGACAGGGCCAGATGCCTATGTGACCCCAGAGTTGCCTTTCCCCAGTGCTCAGAATACCGGTTGCCAACAGGACCCATCTGTTGGCCACAGTTGGAGCTTCTTTCAGATGACCAGTGAGTTCTAGTAACCTCACTCATTTAGCCTATCATGCAGAAAAAAATAAATAAATCTCTGCATATCATGATGTGAAAAAGTTTGAAAAGCACAGACTAGGTTATTAAAATGAGGTTGGGAAATCCAGGAAGGGATGAATATAGCAGTGGTCTCATTCTTAGCTCTAGTTGCATATAAATCTCCATGGGAAATTAAATACACAAAACAAAGCAAAAAAACAAAACAAAAAAAAAACTAGTACTCAGCTTCTACGCCAGTTTGGTTAAATGAGAAATTCTAGAGAGTGGATCACAGGCATTAATATTTTTAAAAAGCTCTTCCAGTTGGTCACAGTGGGCAGTTAGGCCTCGGAACTGCTGTATTAAGCAAGGCTGATAGAACACACATCCAGAAACAAGAAAGACTCTATTATGGAAGTACCTCCTTTGGACTCTCTGCTTGAGCTGCATGCCATGGATTCAAGGAGGATGCTTCTAGAAGTCTGCAGGTGGACCTGGTGAGCTGACAGTGCTGGGCAGAGGTATTTCCTTTGAGTGTTAGGGTCATTCCCAAGCCCACAAGTCTTCCTTTCACTGCCATCCCTCTCCCAGCTGGGCTCTGCCACTGAGGAGGAACATGGCAATGTGGAAACCAGAAATGATTATGGGTGTTTTGGGTTGCTTTTAACAAAAACCGGAGCCCAAAAGGAAGTTTAGATACTTCTCCAGCTTAGAGTGTGTTCTGGAGCATTGCTGAGCCTGAGTTTGCCCAGTGGGTGCCCTGGAGGTCTTGGTCAAGTTTTTTGTGCCCAAGCATGGCCCAGATGTGGGAGTCTGTAGACCTAAGTACCATATTGATAGAGATTGTGCACATTGTGATGGAAAACTATGTGTCCAATGAGCAAGAGCCAGGTTTCCCCTTGCCCCAGGCCTCCACTCCCAATGGCTTAGCAGTGCCCATGTCATGGAATTTATGACACAGCTCTAGGGAATAAAATTGAGGGCATCCCAGGAAAACTGAAGTTGTATGTTTTTTTCCCTAGTCTGATTGAACTGGGACTCAGAGCCCGACATTAAATTGGTATGAAACAATGAAAGATTTATGTCCTGTGCTCTTGAGTTATTGGACTGAGATTTATCACTGTGTGCTGACACTTTTTTAAAAAATGAAGGCATAAAGTGTCAGGAGAAATTGAAGATGACAAAACAGGAATTAGGTATGCAATGGCATCATATGATGACTCTATTGTGACATTCTTCATGTAGAAATAAAAGTGATTATAGATCTGTGGTTTCCCCATTAGGCTGAATTCTTCAGGGCAAGGACTGTTTCTTATCCAACATTGGATTTCCAGTACTTAGCACTATGGCTGACATGAGGGAAGCCATTAATGGATGGCAAAATAATGGACTGCGTTGGGAAGAGCTAACACAGGAAGCTCGATTCAGGAAAGAGTCAGCAAACCTCACCACAGTGACAATTTTAATCATTATCAAACAGAGAACTGCAGACTGTAAAATGTAGGGGAACTTCACGGCTGGAGAAATTATTTTTCTCTATTCATAATTTATATGGCAATTACCTGCTCACACAAACCCTATCAAATGGGGGGGGGATTTACAATAAATTGTGATGTGTGGTAGTAAAAGTTGTATGTGCAGAACAACACTGATGATTCAATTGCTAGAGATAATAATGCAGATTTATTTCTAGAGTTCCTTTAAGAAGTCCTGTAATGGAAACAATGACTTTGAATGCATTAGAAGAGTGGTATTATATTAGAACTCTTTGCACTTAGGACATTTGCACCATGACCCAAAGAAATATATAGTGTGACTATCAGCAGACCAGGGTTGCATAGGAAGAGATGGAAAAGGGAGACTGTCATGCTGCGCACATCATCCCCATGCTGAGGTCACCTGCTGCATTATGGGAAAGGCCAGCTAGGTCCCCCTCTTGTATGCACAGCCCTCCCACATTTTCTGTTTAGCTCAGGACAGGATGGCTCCTTAGTCAATATCTGTTGAATAAATTGAGTGAGCAAACCAGTTTAGTCTTGGTTGAAGAAATTTTATTAACATCTTGTGGTCAAGATAAAGACATATGGGTTGGGTGCTAGGATGCTTTGGAAGATTTAAAATTGTTTGAATAATCATTCCTGAAAAGTTCTGATAAGGCTAAATTGAACCCAGGGAAATATTTTCAATATCTTGTCCCTCAATTCAACTTCTAGGCATGTTTCATTCAATAGCGTTTATCAACGACTTAGATAGGAAAACTAAGATTTCAAAGAACTAAAAAGTTGTGAATGTAAGTGAAGTATATATTTTTATGTTATTTATGCTTAAAGGAATAACATTATCAATTTGAAAAATGTGGAAAATGTATAAGATAAAAGAAAAAATTTAAACCCTATAAATATATTTTCATACAGTGAAGAGTATAGTTATCTTTATTACATTACTTCCAGCACTTTGCCTGATATCATAATTTCCATAACTTATTCAACTTTTTAAAATATAATTTTAATGAAGAGCATTCCACTTTGCTGAAATATAATTCAATTAGATCTCCTAAATATTGAGTACTTAAATTGTTTCTGGGTGTGTGTGTATGTGTGTGTTGTTATTGAAAATAATGTCATGTTGACCTACCTTTGTCAGAGATGACTGGCTCATAGATGGTTGGAGGACTATTTATTTGAACAATCAGGTATAAATAATTATAAAGTTTTTTTTCCCAAATTGCTTTCTAGAAATGATATTCTATTCCAAAAATGCTCCTACAAAACAGCACACACACTAGCACTGAACCACATAACTTTCTGCATGGATTATAATGTTCTATATCTGCATTTTTCAATTGTGTAGCCCCTAGCCACATATGGTTATCAAGCATTTGCAATGTAGGTAATGTGACTGAGAGAATGAATATTTAATTTTATTTAATTTTAATTAATTTCACTTCAAATAGTCACATGTGGCTACTGTAGCAGACAGCACAGGGGAGACAGTTTCTGTGTCACTAAAGCTTAATTACAAGGAATGTGTAAGGGGACACATTAGTTTCCACCTGTAGCCCATCAGGCCTAAGCAATAGTGTGGGAAAAGCCTTCTTCTCCAGCCCTGGAATTTTTGTAGCAAGTAGATCCAGGACTGCCCAGATAGGCTGAAAATGGAGCAGTCTTAAGGATAAACTGATAGGATTTGGTGTATCAATACCACTGAATAATTTTGTAGACACCACAGAGGTGCAAATTCCACTCAGACTTCCAGAATCCCCAGGAAAGATCAAGTCCAGGTGTCCACCTTTTACTCTCTTACCTTCCTGTTTCATTTTTTCCATTCCTTTCCTAGCATTTCTTGCACCCAAGTTTACTAAGGATCTGTTTCATGGATAACTTAGATTGCTACCAGCTCCAAAATCAAACTTGCCTCTTGGTGCACTTGGAAACACTGTGTTCTGAAGGCAGATAGTTTGAAAGTTCACATAATGGATGCAGACCACTGAGGTTCAGACCTGGCTTTCCCCCTTTCTGTATCTACAACTTTGAGCAAATTACATCACACAAGCCTCAGTGTCCTCATCTGTAAAAAGAAAGGTAATAACTATGCCTAGCTCCTAAGACTGTGGTAGCACTTAGAAAGCAATTATCAAACTTTGTGCTTTGCATTTATTGATATTTTATTGTCTCTTTTAGTAACTGTGGAAGGGGCACCTGATTCTGTTTGACAAGTGAGACAATCTTGTTTATGAAAAATTAGACTTTCAAGGTTATTCTTGAAAGAATTGGTCATTGAGAAGTTTGCATTTCACAGATGTGGCAAAAGCTTCAAGTCATTTACTGTGTGACAAGAGCTGAGCTTCCTAGGCCAAGTCTCTGACTGGCAGAGAAAGGCCTGGCTGGAACCTTCAGGAAAGACAGTACTATGAGTTTCCCAAACCACAAAATCCAAGGCCACTGTCCTCCACAAGACTACCCTCACTTCTGACACCAGATGCAACTTCAGGGGTTTCTAGGGCTACCCTCACTTTTAAACACCTGTCTGGCTATGAATTTGGGGACTCCCACAAGCTCCCTTGACTTATTAGAAATACTGACAGAACTCACTGAAAGCACTATGCTTATCCTTAAGATTTATTATAGCAAAAAAGATGCACATTAAAATCAGCCCAAAGAAGAGATGCACAGGGAAGTCTGAGAGATTTCTAAATGCAAAGCTTTCATCTTCCTAAGGACATGGTCTCCTTTGCATATTGAAAAGTGACAAACATCAGAATATTGAAAAAATCACCCCAGTTTCAGTGCTCTGAGTATTTCTGATGTCTCATAATGTAGACACCCTTGACTGAGTCACAACGAAGACTCCCATCACTTAGGGAAATTCCAAGGGTTTAGAAGTTATCTTCTAGCCATTAGAGTCAGCCAAATTCCTTATGACCCAGACAGCAAGAGGACTGAAGTACAGTAGGTCCACAAGGTCTTTTATCACTGGGGAAGTAGAGCATACTGGGTGGACCCAGGGTCCTCATTCTCCCTGACCACTCAGAAGGCCTTTGGTTTCAAAGCCTAAAAGGAAAGTAAACACGTAGAGATCTCTGTCATGGTCAGGTCAGACCACAGCCACAGAACTCTTTAGAAACTCCCAGTGTAATAGTGTGCTCCATTACTCATGGCTGAGCTAAACCCGATGCAGAACAAGGTGGGTGAAGAGCCTTCTTTATAGTCACAAACTAATTTTCACTTGAGCTCTTCTACATCGAAGGAAAGAAAACAGACAAGTGAGGAAGAGAAGGAATAGCGAACAAAATTGAAATTTTTCTTTCCTTTGACTTCTTTGAAGGAATCAAACACCTGTAATCAAAATCTGTTCATTTACAAAGTCCATCTGGGGTCTAAGCTGAGTTAATGAGGCTATTTACCTTCCTATGACTCCCAGGGTTCACCTCTCCTATTGGGGCTAGGAGCCATGGTAATGAAAATAATTCTTCCTCAATTTTTGCCTAGAGGTTATAAGGATGGTTGGGAGTTTTGATCTGCCCTGTGAAAGCTGCTAGGAAAGAGCAACTATCCCCAGATGGATTTTTCATTTTGGTATGAAGTCCTTGAGTATGAGACAAGCTTATCTCTCTGCCTTGATTGCTAATGATCATTGAGGATTTAAACTTCAAGCTAAAAATGGAAAGAATTTGATTTAAATTTTAGATTAACAAAAGCCTCACTCTATCCTCCCAGCAATCTGGCAAAGTGAATGAGATGTTCAGTGAGGTCATCAAGGATCCCGAGTTGAGTGGAAGAATGAATGTCAAGTACCTGGTTGAATTTTGATTCAACCGCGGTTTCTTAGGAAGGAATCACTTTAAAGAATAAGATTGGCTGAAAGGTGACATTTGAATTTTGGGCTATGACAATATTTTTGTTGTTGTTTTGTTTTGTTTTAAAATAAACCCTGAAGTGGAACCACTTGATTCTTATTGCTATGGAAGTTGATATGCTCAGTGTAAGATTCATCTAGTGTTCAAGATATCAAAATCAGCTTTATTTAAAAATTAATTTCAGGGATATTACTCTCTAATATAAGCTAATTACTTTTTTTAGTAAAGACCACTATTAATAAGTAAGGTTTGGAGCTGCAGGTCTATGCTAGTGGTAGAGTATTTGCCTAGCATGTGTGAGACGCTGGGTTCAATCCTCAGCAACACACACACACACACACACACATACACATACACATACACAAACACACACAAACAATGATGATGATGATAATGATGATGATGATAAGTAGAGTTTGCAGATAATCTTTCCATATACCTCTAGAACATAAATACAATAAAATCCAGACTTTTACAGGGTCCTCCCATGATTGTTTAGCAGACTTTCTAGAACTAAATTTTATTGTTAATTATATTTAGATCAAACATGAATATGTCCCTTGCTGTAGTTTGGATGTGATTTGTCCCCATCAAAATTAATTGCCATTTTGGCAGTGTTGGGATGGGGGGTGTCTTTATAAGATGGTTAAGTGGTTAAAAGAGAGCAATGCCTTTCTTGTGGGAGCGAGTTCTGATTCTTGAGGGTCTGGATTTGTTTCTGAGAGAGGAGGTTGTCATAAAGCATACCATCTCTTCTGTCTTGTCACTTGTCCTTCTGTTCTCTGCTACGAGTGGAAACAACACAAGGCCCTCACCTCACCAGAAACTCATCAGAGGACAGCATGTTCTCTGACTTCCTAACCTCCAGAACTATAGTCAAAATAAGTCTCAATTCTTCATAAATTTCCTTGTTAAAGGTATTTTGTTATAGCAACAGGAAATAGGCTAAGACAACCTGTAAAATATCTAAATCCCTAGAGTACCTTCAAGAACAGAACCTTTCCTTTAGGATTACAATTACATCAATTTTGGATTATTGCTGAGAGTAGATAATGTTTTCTGGTAATTAACTTAGTGACTGAGATAAGCAACTTATAAAAATAAAAGATCTATTTTGACTCACAGTTTTGGAGGTTTCAGTTCGTGAACAGTGGGTCCTGTTGGTTTGGGCTTGTGGCAAGGCACCACATGTGGCAAGAGTGTACTTTTCATCTCATGCCCAAGGAAGCAAAAAAAAAAAAAAAGTGCTGAGGGAAGTTCTGGGTCCCACAATCCCCGTCATAGGTATGCCCCTAGTGACCTAAGACTTTCTACTCAGCTCCACTTTTCAAAAGTTCTACCACCTCCCAACAGAACCACCCTGGGAACCAAACTTTCAACACATGGGGCTTTGGGGGACCTTTAGATTCAAATCACCATTCAAACCATCAAAAGGAACACTTGACATTAGATGATTGAACTTTCTTCTTGTTTTTAAATAAATATTAAGCATAGTTCAATATTCTTTTCTTTTTTTAATATTTATTTTTTAGGTGTAGATGGACACAACACAATGCCTTTTATTTTTATGTGGTGCTGAGGATCGAACCCGGGTCCCGCCTGTGCCAGGCGAGCGCTCTACAGCTGAGTCACAATCCCAGCCCATATTTCAATATTCTTGAATCAGGAATATATTTTCTTAGTTAAACCAATAAAATAAACAAAGCAATTTGAAAAGAAATATAAAGGACTCTTATTCCCCTCCCTGTTTCCATTCACCGAATTTCTTTCCTCCTGAATAACTCTTTATTCTACTACCTTTTCATTTCTTCTATATGCAAACATGATAAAGCAAAGGCAGGTATATATTTTCATGTTTTCTCATTTCTTAACATTGGTGAGAGAAACACATCACAATACATCATTATCCATATTTTTCCCCAGTGCTGGGACTATCCATCTTTATTTCAAAAAAATTTCCTGGTCAGAGCACAGAGCATCCATATTTTTCCCTGCAGTGGCAGCACACCGTATAGACACAATGTAGCTTCCTGAGTCAGGGTCTCAGTGCTCCTCATGGCTGGTTCCCACATGGCTGTGTGAATATGTCATTTATTTCAAGTAAGGGACTTTGTACAATGAATCCCTCAGAGAACAGTTGCTGGATCAAAATTAAATGCATTAGTCATCTCCATAGAAATTTTGGTAGAACTTGCCAAATTGGTCTCTGTAGGTTTTATCATTTTTTTTCATTATTATTCTAAATGTAGGAAAATGGCTCCTCACCTGCATTCTTCCTTGCCTTTGTAGCTTTCCTCACTGTGGGATTTTTTTCCACTTAGTAGTTAGCTGAAGCTTAATTTTTGCTTCATTATTGGAGGATCATTTTTTCATTTGCTCAAGATCCATTGATACTTATTTTTATATGAAGCGCATACATCCCTCTTAGCTTGCTTGACTATTTCTTTCTAATATCAAAGAGGCTTTCTTTAAGCAGTTTTATTTAAGTTTAGTTGATGCATAATAAACTGTGCATTTTAAAAACACATTATGATGAATTTTGAAATATACATACAGGCCATCAATATATGGATATCCAGCTATCTGTATCTTCATGAAATCATCACCATCACTTCAAAAGTTGCATGTCTTGGATTCCTACCAAATCTGCATGAAAAATGACCTAAGATGTAAGAGGGTTGTCCTTGAACACACAGGAGAACACTACTTGGAGTCTGCCTCCCACAGGTTCTCCTTCCCTACAGATGGGGAATAGGTTGGCTAAGCCTCAATACTTTCTCACTATCATGTTAGAGATCAGAAACTAGTTTTTCTTTTAACTGTAATCTTCATGTATTTTTCTACCTGTCTGAAATTGCAATACATTTTTGGATAAAATAGAGAAATTATAGTTCTTTAAATTGGTAATTTTAAATTAAATTATAGTTCTTTGATTTGAATTTCTATTTTGCCTTTATCATAAGAATGTGAAACTTCTGATTTTCTCTTTCATGAGTTTAAGAAGCTGCTGATGGAAAAAGCATATATATATATACATTCATTATATATACATATATATATGTCTGGCAGCATTGTATAAAGTACAATATCTATAAAATACAATTTTTATGCAAGCTGTATAATTTTCTGTGTGTAATTGTTTGAGTACTTTTTAGCTACATTAACCAAAAAGACCTGACAAGAACAATTAGAGGAGGAAAAGTTTATTAGGGCCTCATGGTTTCAGAGGTCTCAATTGTAGATAGCTGATTCCATTCCTCAGGGCCTGAGATGAGGCAGAACATCATAACGGAAGAGTGTGGCAGAGGAAAGCAGCTGGGGACATGGCTCCAGGATGCAGAGAGAGAGAGAGAGAGAGAGAGAGAGAGAGAGAGAGAGAGAGCTCTCTTCAACAAGGACAAATGCATAACCTAAAGATATGCCCCCAGTGACCCACCTCCTCCAGCCATACCCTATCTACCTATAGTTACCACCCAGTTAAACTCTGTCAGAGGATTAATGCACTGTAGGATTAATCCCCACTGTGGGATTAATTGATTAGTTTAAATCTCTTATTACCCAATCATTTCATCTCTAACTTTTTTGCATTGTCTCACACATGAACTTTTGGGTACACCTAATCTAAACCATAACTGTAATTGTACTATCTTCTGGTAGAGCTAAATTATATTGTATATAGTATTCTCATCATTCAACTCTAATGTAGGGTTGTTATTTTTACAGATGCTTTTTACAAATCAATTCCAAGTTTTTATGCTGAGTTTGGAAACAACAATTTGGTTTTCTACTGTGCTCAAACATTGTAGTGAGTTTTGAATTTAAATAGTGTATTCTTTAATGTTGTAATTTTTCTCTTAAACTTTTCCTTGTTGATTTTAAACCTAGATTTTTCAGTACAAGTTCTCTGTGAGATTATCAGTAGCCAATAAATAAATAAATAGGAGCTTTTCCGTGTAGACCATGTCCCAAGTTTTACAAAGCATACATACAGCTAAAACTATATACTTTTCTGCTGTACAAATAAAAAAGACATTTGGGTTGAATATGTGTCAGTTATGTTAAAAGTTGAAGGGTATAGTGATTATGTCTTAGTATTTGAAGTATTTGAAAATGTTTGAAATACATGTAAGTATTTATGATTATAATATTTAAATTATGTGGCACAGGCTATTATTTTTTTCGGTTTGTACTTAAGAATAATGGTAATAGTAACAAGAATAACATTTACTGAGTTATTTCTATGTTCCAAGAATTCTGCAGATTCTATACCAATGTTGAATCAGCTGGTCATCTGTGCAGTAGTAGTACTGTTATGTTCATTTTGTAGTTGAGATGCTTTGGTGTAGATAACCAACCAGTAAGTAAAGCTGATGGTTTTTGGAATCCAGAGGCCAAACCTCCAGTACCCATACCTAAATAATTATTAAATTGTTGGATTTTAGTGATGTTTTTAAAATATTCAAAATTAGTGATTAGATATATCTGTTTTAAATGAATTCATTGATTAACCATACTTATTACATTTCAGTCAATCAAGTATTGCCTACTTTTATTCACCCTGGTAATAAAGAAACAAAATCCCTCAAACTTACTATTTTTAAGAAATTACAGAGTAAGAGTTACTTTAGTAAGAAAACTTCGCCAGTGGAGGCATTTCTTAGTTCTCTAAATCATGCTTATATTTAACTAGTAAAAGTAGATTCAATTTATAGGAGTTAAGACAAGGATCAGGCCTAAGAAAGACCAAGTTCAACTCCCCTACTGTAGGGGAGAACATTTTTAAGTATGGAAGGTGGGGGCTAAAAGAAAGATAAAGAATAAAAGTCTCAGGTGAGTCTCAGGTGAACTGTCCTGGGTCTCATGGTTAGTGGCAGAAAAAAATACCGTATGAAGCATGTTCCACTTTCCAAATAAAAAGTCACATACTTACTTCCATAGGTTGGTTTGAGTTTTGAGGAGAAACTTTAGCTCTGAACTTTTCTCTCCTTTTCAGTATGCAGTCCTTTGGGCCCTGGACCTGAGAAAGATGACATGCCACTTGACACGTTCATGGTGGGTTTTTTGGATGACACGTAACTGAGGCCAGGGCTCTTTTCTCTTAACAGATGTGTTTATACACAAATGGTGCCAGCCAGCTTGCATCTTGTAAACAGCCAGCTCACAGTCCCCTCCCAATAAAACTTTCTTGCACTCACTCTATAAAAAGGCACAGCAACAGAAGAACAGGCCCTACCCTGGCATGCAAACCTATACGGCACACCTTAGTATAGTGCCCTGATTGGCATGCCCCTCCATCTGGAAGATTGGAGGAGGGAGATGCTTTCTACATTTTTCTCTTTTGCTGACCTTTGTTTTGGAAGTCTCCTCTTCCCAACCTGGTCTTTTCCCTAGTCCACACTGTTGGATGTTGTGAATTTATTTTGGAACCCCGGGATATCACTGCTGATGCCCCCCTGCTTACGTAACAAACACCTTGTAGTGTCTCAAAGTTTCTTAATAAAATAGCCACAGGACCAAATAAGGTCAAAGAAGGAACACCTGTAATGCTCAGAGCTGGTGAAATGTCACAGAAGTGAGTAACACAGACATCTGTGGGATCAGAGACAAAGAAAAAAAATTATCACTTAAAATTATTGTATTTTACATCAATTAAAAAAATAAGCTTATTTATGAAGAGTTTAAAAATACCATGTTGTAGTGGATGCTGTAGTTTAAATGTGCCTCTCAATGTTCATGTATTTTGAGAACTGCAGATTTAGTTCAGTGGCAAAGTGCTTGCCTAGCATGTGTAAGGCCCTGGGTTCCACCTGCAATAACAGATGTGCGCACGCGCGCGCGCACACACACACACACACACACACACACACACAAATTTATATGCTGGAAGCAATTCCTAATGCAAGGGTTGGGATGTGGGACCTTTGCAGGGAATATCTAGATCCTGAGGGCTCCCTTGTCATGAATGGAATTGATACTGTCATGGAAAAGGCTTGCTGGGGTATGCTTGCTCTCTTCTGCTCTTCTGCAATGTGAGGATGCATTGCCCTTCACTTGCCCACTGCCTTTTTCTATGTGAGGATAAAGTTAAGACAGTCACCTCTTTAGATGGTAGTGATTTGATCTTGGATTTCCCAGCTCCTCGAACTGTGAGAGAACTGTTCTTTACAAGTTTCCCAGTCTCAGATGTTCTGTAACAGCAGCACAAAATGGACTAAGACAGTGGGCAACTATTTTTGCCTGTCCTTCCTTCTCTCTTTTGGGTGACATTACCTCAGTATCTCAGGACACACTTCTTTTTCCTGTTGCATTTGCCATTGGGGGACTGTCTGTCAAAATGTCCGGGTCTCTCTTTGGAGGAAATTTGAATATTTATCAGAAGCTAGGAACAGGTGCAGTCGATGTGTTCTGTTTTTGCTATGGAGAGCCTATCCTGCTATTTAGACTTATCTTTGATTCTGATGACTACTCCAACACTTTCAATAACTTTCTTATTTAACACGCTTTGTTTCTCAAATTGCTACCCGTTAACCTTTACTAATAATACCCAAACAAATATTATTCTTTATGTTAAATTAAAAGCAAAATAGAAAAATTTTCCCCACTAATAAGAATTCAACTTTGAACATTTTCTTACATTTTGAAAAGAGATTGAAAGTAAAATATTCATATTATTATCATCTGTACCTGAGAAATGTGATAAGAGGCATTTTCCCCTTCTATTTGATAATGAATATTTATTGTCTTTTAAAATGAACTTTGAAGGAAAATAATCATATTTAAGGAAACTGATATATTCCTGGATCAAATCCAGTTATTAAATGCAGCACTGAAAATGGAGTAGGAAACCCAGTTCTCACTGTTACCAACCACACCATCACCACCAGCAACAATAACAGAAAACAGTGGAAAAGCTTTCAGGATAATTATAAATGTTATCTGTTATAGTTCGTCAGCTCTTTCTATTGATAGAACCTTTAGATGCAACCGCATCTAAAGCCCGACAAGAGAGAAATTTTTTCCTGACGCAGAGGGCCTCACTTCTCTGTCTGCTGTTTATTTATTTATCAAAAACTATTTACATCAACTGTGTAGCAAGTACTGTTCTGCTGCTAGAGCAATGAATTAAACCACAACTTGGCAATTATTTTCTATAAAGGGTCAGATTTTTCAGGCTTTGTGAACCAGACAGTGTCTGTTTCAACTACTCACTTCTGCTGTTTGTAGCACAAAAGCCTCTTAGACAACATGTCAGTAAATGGATAGTAATGTGTTTCAATAAAACTTTATTTACAAAAACAGTGATTTGGCCAATAGCAGTATAATTTGCCAATTCCTAAATTATATAGGATAAGTTCTTGTTCTGATAGAGCTTGCTTTCAAGAGAGAGAGAGAGAGAGAACCCATAAATAAATAAAAAAAGATGTTTTGAAAAGTAATAAAAGCTGTAAAGAAAATCAAACAGGTAATGTGATAGACAATGACCTGGAAATGACAGCTGTACTTTTCCCAGGTTTTCAGGGAAAGCCTCTCTGAATAACAAGAAAAAGTGGGCCAGCTAAAGACTGGGAAGAGCAGGCTCCAGGCTGGGCTTCCAGTGTGTCTTGTAGAGCTGATCTGCAAAAGAGCTCTCCCTGGGCCCAAATCAGAAAGCTGAGGCATAAAGACCCTGGAGACATTATGAGGAGTGGAGGTAGTGTGCAGTCAGGGACAACGTGTCCTCAGTTCAGGAGGCACAATTAGCTCTGAGGGCACTGTTAGTGTCCTGTCCCTTTGACACCTGGAGTTAGGCACTGCAAGGTGACTGTGCAAGATTTGGGGTCAACATCAGGCCATCAGCAAGCTCTGCTCTTTCACTGCCTGGGGTATGTTAGGGATTCAGCTATGCTGCCCCAGGACATAGAGGCATTTTCTCATTGTTTTCATCTGGTGTCACTCACAGAGGTAAAAAGCAACCTCCTCTTCAAATTGTTCCTTCCATATAGTCTCAGAATTTTCATCTTGCTTTACAGCTCCCTGCATGTAAAAGGGGAGGTGACTAAAGGGAGACAAATTCTGTCCATTTATGTCTCCATCAGAACCCTTCATTACTTTGGTGAGCTGGGTTGGATAAATGAAAAGGAAATTTCTTCTTTCCTTCCAATATTGAATCTGAGTACTGCTTTCTGCTTCTGCTTCTCTGGACCCACCAGTCTTTACCAAGTACTTTAGACAAAGGCTTCTTTGAAGCAAAGGCACCTCTTCTTCCAAAAATGAACTCCCCACTTCTTGCCTAAGAGAAGAAAGAATACAGTGCAGAGGGGAAGAAAAAAAATGGTATTGACATTTATAGTGTCAGGTACTGTATATTTTAAATATCTTATCTCACCAAATCTTCACAATCTCCTTATAAGTTCTTTACTCCACCTTTTTTTTTTTTTTTTTTTTTGATTGAGGAACAGTCTTGGCAAGTTTTAGTAACTTGTACTACTAAATGAAAAACTAGTATTTGAACTGAGTACTAAATTCTGGGCTCTTTCAACTAGGGTCCAATAGCTGGGAAGAACTAGGTTTCTGGCCTTTGTCACACATATGTATGTACATATGAACAAAAATGTGC
The DNA here is from genome assembly GCF_021218885.2 of Marmota monax. NCBI lineage: Eukaryota > Metazoa > Chordata > Mammalia > Rodentia > Sciuridae > Marmota > Marmota monax. The sequence goes on from NW_026691988.1 coordinate 2,588,791, forward strand.
AACCAATCAGTCACTCACTACAAACATGCAATTAACTGCATAATAAAAAAAAAAATTAAATTCACTTGCTGCTACTCATTTGTTGTTTATTAAATAGTCTCACAAGTATATATCATCTTCAACTTGATTTGGAATTTCTTGTTTATGATGCTAGCTAAAAGAGTTATCTATATGTATGTAAATTCTCATAAGATAAATGATTAACAAAAGCAGTTTGCGAATAAAAAATGGAACCTAGACTTAAAAAAATGGTTCTTTTGTGGTATAAATAAGCCAGTTAAATGTGATCCTAGTAAGTTGGAAATATATTCTATTTGGACTATATAATTTAGTTTTATTAGATGATTTGATTAGAGGAAAATATTTTATGCCTTTGACAAGGATGAACAAAACTTCTATACAAAAGGTAATTTGTAGCCTCACTAACCTGTAAGATGTGTCATAAAAGGAGATGAATGACAGTGTCTCCTAGCTGGCAGCATTTTCTGGTGGGAAGGGATAGAGTGAAATACCAAAGGGGTGGGTGCAAAAGCCGTGGTACCTGAGTTTGACTCCTGGTTCCTTTATTAGCTATGTAGTCTCAAGCAAAGTAGTTATCATTTCTGTTCCTTGGTTTTCCTACCCATAAAATAGCACCAGAGTGCACAAATTTCCCAGGGTTATTGTAGTGACTGAGATGATCCTATAGAATTATGTAGAACAAAGCTATAGTAAGTCCTCTATCAATGTCAACTATTTTTACCTCCAGGACAAGTTCTAGGGAACACTGGTAAGAAGGATGCTAGGATCATGCTTGGAAATTAGAGAGACAGAAATATTCTGAAATGCTCTTAGGCTGTGTGAATTCCAATGCAGGGTCAACTCTTGGTAGCATTTCCCAAATTCATTGAAATTTGGAATATTTTAGATACATACACATGAATGCCCCTAGGAAAACATTTCAGAGAACATTGGAAATTTCAGCCAAAGTCATTGCCATCTTCTGTAAGACATAAAGTTGTTTGGAAAGTGCTGCAAGGTTAATTTGAATGGTGGTTCAAGTTGTTTGGGCTGCCAAAGAACAAGTAGAAAATATACTGTGATTAGACATGTCTAGAAATTTTTAGAAAGACTCTTAGCATGAAAAAGGAGCAAGTAAAGTCATTTTAATATACCACTTTCATGCTCTATCATTAGACCCAGTTGACAGTGCTCAGATCTCTCATTTGTTCGGGTACCATGGGCTCTTGAATAGAGATGAGAGAAAGTGCAGTTATCTCACAACTGCTCTGTGATAACAGACTTAACACTGGACTTGAAGAGATAAATTGGTATTTCACTTAGATCAAAGGGTGCTGTCAATTGCCACAAGTATGGTATTACTACATTTTTTAACTTAATAAAGGATACCATTCTTAAGAGCACACTGGTGCTCAATATAGTAGAATGAAATTCTTGATGAAATTTAGCTTCTCAGTCTTCCTTTGGAGCAAAACCATGAACAGGCCTTAGGAAGTCTATTGAACTTCTTGGAGAATGTGTATAAAACTGAACACAGGGAAAGGCAGAAATGATGTGACATAAAAACCAAGGCAGATATGTACAATGTATTCCAGCATCTGCTGTGTCTAAAGAGTTAAGGGTCCTGAAACTTTTTTTCCCCTCAATTCTGTGGCAGATCACGTCTGTGTTCTCCCTTAGTTACATGAATGTAGGACAAAGTAGGAGGCTGGGAAAGGTGCCATAGAGACTTTAGTTATGCTTAAGTTTGTCATTTATTTGAGATTTTGTTCATGCAAAGCTAGTCCCAAGAAATCATAAATCAATTTGCAAATGAAGTTGGTTGCTCACCCAATAGTCATTTTCTCCAGATCAGCCAAAGTTCTTATTATAAGAAACAGAAGCCAATTTAGCAGACTGAAGAGAAAAAGAGTTTATTAAAAAGATATTTAAAAGCTCGTAGAAGCATTGCTCATTGTGGAGAACCAAGATCAAGGTTAGTCTTCCAGAAAATACATCAAAGATCATGATACAAACATATGAAAAATATTTTTAAAATATATACCTTACTTTCAATATTTTTAAAATATATACCTCACTTCGTAGGTTTAATTTTTAAGTCATGTAAACATATTATACAATTATAACATTACATAAAAAATTTTAAAAGCCACCCTAAAAACTGGAAACAAAATGAAACAAAGGAACAGAACAGTATATCAAGTTGGTGGCATAATCTCACAGGAATGAAACCATTTCAAATGGCTTTAATACGTTTCAATTTGTTATGAACAAAAATACCCTAAGGACAAAAGAAGCCAATAAAACTGTAAATTGTTTTTAGATTATGTCTTTGATGATGGTGTTTTTTGAGACTATTATGTATTAATGAGTAATTATATTGATTTTGGAAAATGGGCTTTAGTTGTGGGAAAGAGCTGACAAAAACAGAAGACTGAAAAGGTAAAGTTAAATTCCTCTAGCAAATTTGAATTGGAAAATTCCATTATGAATTCATAATTTGTACATATAAAATTATATAAAATATATAAAAAGTTATATACATATACAATTTTGACCACTGAAAAGGACCCAGATTATTCTTTCTTTCTTTTTTTCAGGGGGGAGGGTACCATGGATTAAACTCAGGGCACTCAACCACTGAACCACAACCCCAGCCCTATTTTGTATTTTATTTAGAGACAAGGTCTCACTGAGTTGCTTAGCCCCTCTCCATTGCTAAGGCTGACTGAACTCAAGTGATCCTCCTGTCTCAGTTTCCCAAGCCGCTAGAATTACAGGCGTGTGCCAGTATACCTGGCCCAGATTATTATTTCTAAAGCTACCGCCAAAAAAAATAGTTCTCCTTTAAGAAATAACTGATTTTTGGCTTAGGGCAAGAAGTGAATGAAATCAGCCAGACATCTTGTCATATCAGAAATCAAAGGAGTTTTTACAAATTATGGTTGTCATGTCTGAAGGAAACCAAGGATCAACTTGAAAATGTTCCCAGTGGACAAAGATGGGACAACTTTAGCATTAATATGAATAATGCCTATGATGGATTGAAACATAAGTATATTTTAAACTTGAATTTATAATGATGTGGCTCAACTATAGGGCCACCATTGGAAAATGCCAAGTAAACAACCATAATTTTTTTGGTGGGGGGAATGTATTGGGAATTGATCCCAAGACCTCTAGATGAATGCTAAGGCAAGTGTTGTACCCATGAGCTACATACATCCTCAGCCCTTTTCAAATTTTATTTTGAGACAGTCTTGCTGAATTTCCCAGGTTAGCCTCAAACTAGCAATCTTCCTGCCTCAGTCTCCTGAGCAGTGGGGATTACAGTTGCATTTCACTACTCCCCAAAACAACCATAATTTTAAAGACTGATAAATAAGAGAACAACAAAAAGTCAGGTATTCATATTGTTTTTCATAGTTTTGAGGTCCAAGGGCACAGTGTCGGATTGGTTCAGTCCTTGGCTGTGTCATAAAATAGCATATAGCAATGTTGGGAGCATGTGTAGGAGCAAGCAAGGGATTACATATTGAACCTGGAGCAGACAGGCCGGATGGGGCCAAAGAGATGGTTATAACAAGCCTCTTGCAGGAACTACCAAGGCCTTCCACTAGACCTGTCTTCTGATGCGTGCCCTGTAAAAGCTAAGGACCTTCCACTAGGTCCCACCTCCAAAATTTCCACCAACAGTGCCACCTGGGAACAAAGCCTTTAATCACAATGGACCCCTGTGGATACAAACCATTTTCAAACCTTTAGCATCTCTAGGTCCCCACTGACTTTTTGACCATAGCTTCCATCACAGTGTGAATGAGATACATAACAGCTGTTTATCTCTAATGTGCTTCTATGTATTTCTGCACGTATCTTCTGTTTCTCTTATGCTTGCTGTTGTGATATCCTTTGGTTCATAAGGCTGTGATATCCTTTGATTTATGAGTATTTATAGTATATTTGGTGTGAAGTACACTGCACATCATTATAAACTACCTGTTGTTATGCTGTTTTATATTTTTAGCTAGATTTCAACCCTGCTGTTATGAGGATTCATGTACCTGCTTTCCCTTTGATAACATTCATCTCATATACATTTGATCACTGTTGTTTTGACCTGCTGTGGAGTATTTTGTCCTGAGTATATTTTGTAATCCAATGTGAAAAAAAATGGATTTGTTTGCCTTTATTTAAAAAAAAATTCACAGTTTTTAGAAATTTATTCAAACGCACTAACTGTAGCCAATGGCTACAATTAACATCTGGATCAAAGCCATATTGCAGGGAACAGGGTCCCCTTCAGTTCTACCCTTATGGCATCTCAATTTTTTCTTTTCTCAAGTCTCACCAACACTCATGAGAGTTACAAAATGTTCAGAGACAAAACTTTAGAGGAATTGGGAGCCTAACTCATTATTATGGTTAGGATGTGAGGTGTCCCCCAAAAGCTCAAGTATGAGACAATGCAAGAAGGTTCAGAGGAGAAATGATTGGGTTTTAAGAGTCAGTGATTTCATACCCTGACAGGGATTAACTGAATGGTAACTGAAGCGGTAGGGTGTGGCTGGAGGAGGTGGGAATTGGGGTGTGACTTTGGGTATATATTTGTATCTGGCAAGTGGACTTTCTCTCTGCCTCTTGATTAACATGTGAACTGTTTCCCTCCACCACACTCTTTCATCATGATGTTCTGCCTTACCTGGAGCCCTGAGGAATGGAGCCAGCCTTCTATGGATGAAAACTTCTGAAACCCTGAGCCTTCAAATAAACTCTTCCTCCACTACAATTGTTCTGGTTGGGTCCTTTGGTCACAGCAGTGAAAAGAAGGCTGAATAAAACACTCATTAACAAGAAAATAAATTTCGTGTCTGAGAAACGAATAGGAAGTGCACTGCTTGTTTCTACCCAGGATGCGACTCTACCCACTCCACTGCCTGTTCTATCCTTAGCCTGTCTGTCACCTAGGTCCTGGCAGGGCCTCAGGCTGAAGAGAAAGGGGAGGAAGATAGTCCAAGCATGGCAGGCTCTGTCACTGAGGAGATTCCTGCTGATCCAAACAGTGAGCAGAACTCTGCAGTAATAAGCTAGTCTCTCACTGGGGGCAGAGAAGGGAAGGAAGAACAGGCTTTTGAAAAATGACCTGAGCTCCATTTATACGCAGCATGGCTAAGACGCCTCCAAGAAACCCCAATAATGAATCCTGCTCTTATTCCTGGATCGTCAGGGAATTTAAATTGATATTAGCTGGCTAGCAGGGGTAAAACTTGATTAAAACCAGCCCTCAAGAGCAGAAATATCATCTGTGTCAGGCTCACAGAGCATGTTTTATGGGGCTCAATACCAGTTTAAAAAACAGGATAAGATTGGACATTTCTGAAAAGACAAAGATAAAAACTTCTTCCTTCCTTGAAAACCTTTGCAATACAGCTTGGATAGGGACAGGTGACATGCCCCATAACCACATACCTGGGTCTTGTTAGTCATCAGACATTCCCAGGAAAGGAAAAGGGGTGGAGCCGAAGGAATTTGGATGCTTTGGATGCTTTGGATGTAAAGTCCTGCCTTTAGCTCCTTTTGTCTCCAGGAGTCCACTCTGCTTACTCTAATTGGCCAAAGAGCATCCCTTCCCTAGGCAATGTCCTGCTTTAACACAAGTAGCTCCTAACTTCGTTTTCATTTTTCCTTGAATACATCCAAACCTTCATTTCTTAAAAAGAATGGTGTCAGGGAGCTTCTGTGGAAGAGGTGATGGTTGTGTTCACTAATTTGAACATTTTGTAGCTACTAACTTCCTGAGCACTGTCTGAAGTTTTGAGACCTCAGTACCTGTACTTTCTGTGGCTTGTATTCATGTATTTACCAACAGAAATACCTATACCCTGAGGGATATGTTTTTATATGATGATACAAAACTAGAGAAACAAGGAGCAAGAGAAACCAGCAGAAGAGTTACTTCAGCTAAACATCGTAAAATGGTAAGTTCAAAAGATATTTGGCAATCTATATTAGTTTCTAAAAATGATGAGGCCAGACCCAACTAGTTAGCATATGAGTTCAGGGACATGGAGAACTATAGACCTTCAGGTGCTCAGGAGGGCCAGTCTCAGGGCAAGTCCCTAGTGAAGAGGTGTTCCCAGAGAAGTTATGCTTCTGAGAAGAACTTCACATAATACTGAAGCTTAACCAGGGAAAAACAAAAATAACAGAAAGGGACCGTCTGGTAATTTCATGTTCACAAATAGTCTCACTGGAGCTGTAAGATTTGAGAGGAAGTCAAATAAAGCTCTGCGGTCAGTCTGAAGGGGGCCTTCCCATTCACACCCACCAACCCTGGTCAAATGTGGGATTTGATACTAAATATAGTGCTGGGCTATAGTTTGGATCTGGAATGTTCCCTAAAGGTTCACAGGGTAAAGGTTTGGCTCTCAGCATCTGGTGCTATTGGGAAGTGGTAGAACCTTTAGGAGGTGGGGCCTCATTGAGAGAAGTTAGGTGACTGAGGGCATGACTTTGAAAGGGATATTGGGCCTGGACCTGTTTCTGTCTCTTTGTTTTTCCAGCATCATAAAGGGAACAGGTTTCCTCCAACACACACTTCCACCATAATATACTGTCTAACCACAGGCCCCAAAGCAATGGGACCAGGTGTCCGTGGACTTAAACCTCTGAAAATGGAGTCAAAATAAAGCTTTCCTCCTTTTAAGGCATTAATCTCAGGTATTTTATCACAATAATGGAACTCTGATTAATGCATGCTCCCAGGAATGAAGTTATAGGTAAAAGCTGTGATGTAGGTGCTCATGAGCCTACAGTTTGTTCTGCAACGTGTACATACAACTATGCAAACAGACTGGACTCACCGACACCACAATGAGATTTGGTGGTTTTGCTAAAGATTAGAAGCCAAAAAGAGGCACAAACATAGCATATTAAATAAAGATGTTTCCAAATGCAGTAAAAGCAGTCACATCACTTGTGGACACAGCAACATTAACACATTTGACAGTTCCTAAACTTTTCAATAAAGGATCTACCAAGCTATTGATAGAGGATTTGCCAAGTCCTTTTACTATTGGTGCAGTGCAAAAGGGCTGAGAAGAGAGGGAATGAGGAAAGGCTGTAAAAGCAGTTATACCTTCTAGATAAAAACCTCCCTCTTTTGCATCTTTGCTGAGATAAAGTTCACATAAAATTCAATTCTGTTATTTAGTATGTACAGAGTTGTGCAAATGTTATAATTAGAATATTTGTATCACCCCAGAAAGAAACTGCACACATAATAGCAGTCCCTCACTATTCCTCTTTCCCCATCATCCCATCACCTCTCCAAGCAAGCACTAATCTACCTTCATTATTTTGAATTTGCCTATTCTGAACATTTCATGAATGGCATACAATATATGGTCTTTTGTGTCTGGCTTATTTTCACTTAGAATAATGTTTTCGAGGCTTATCCATATCATAGCATGAATCAATACTTCATTCTTTCCTGTCTCTACACAATACTACATTTCATTAACACACCACAATTCACTTATATTCATTTGTTTTTTTGATGACATTTGGGTTGTTTCTACTCTTTTGTCCTTATGAATAAAACTGCTACAAGCATTCATAAACAAGTTTTTTTTATTAGTTACACATGACAGTACAATGATCTTGACAATTCATACATTTGAATCAAATGGGGTATAATTTCTCATTTTTCATAAACAGTTTTTATAGAGAGACATTTTCATTTCTTTTGGACTTATACTTAGGAGTGCAATTTCTGGGTACCATATAACCTCATATTTAACCATTTGAGGAAATGACACATGGTTTTCTACAATACATGCAATATTTGACATTCCCAATACCAGTTTGTGCAGGTTGCAATTTCTCAATAACCTTGCCCATGCTTGCTTTTATCCATCTTTTTTTTTTATAACATCCAAGTGAATGTGAAGTGGCATCTGGCTATAGTTTTGATTTGCTTTTCCTTTATGGATAACAAAGTTGATAACCTTTACATGTGCCTATTGATCATTTGTATCTCTTCGTTGGAGAAATGCCTATTCTAATACTTTGCCCATTTAAAAATTGGATTATTTGTCTTTTACTGCTCAACTGTGACAGTTATTTATGTATCCTAGATGCTAGACCCTTTCAACTTTCTTGATAATGTTCTTTGAAACACAAATAATTTTAATTTTCACAAAGTTCAACTTGTCTATTATTTTTCCTTTGGTTCAGTGTGGTTTGCATGTAATATTGAGGAAACTACTGTCTCATCCAATAACATGAACTACATCCATGATTCTTCTGAGTTTTGTAATAACTCTTATATTTGAATATTTTATTTATTTGTGATAATTTTTATGCATGTCATGAAGCAAGGATCCAATTTCATTTGTTATCATGTGAAGATCCATTGACCCAGCATCATTTGTTAAAAAACGAACAAACAAACAAAAAAAACTATCATTTCCTCCACAGAATGGATCCTGACATGAAAGTTTCTTTCTAGACTCTCAGGTCTGTTCCCTTGATCTATCCTTGTATCATACAACTTTGATCATGTAGCTTTGTAGTAAGTTCTGAAATTGGAAAATATTAGTTCTACAATTGTATTCTTTTTTTAAAAAAAAAACTGCTTTGGCTATTCTGGATCTTTGTGAATTTGGTAAGAAAAGAATGCAGAATCATATGATGCTGTATTCTACAGATGCATTAGATAGAGTGCATTTCCTTATTGGTCTTCTGTTTAAATGTCCCATTCATTGTTGAAAGCGGGCTATTGAAGCCTCCAGCTATTATTGTTGAGTTGTCTATTTCTCTCTTCAAATCTGTCAATTTTCACTTAAGGTATTTTTGGAGTCTGTTCGGTGGTTGTCATATCTTTTCAATAGACTGATCTTTTTGTTATAAAATGTTCTCACCTATTTCTGATAACAATTTTTCATAAAATTTACTTTATCTAATATGTGTATAGCCACTACAACATTCTTTTTGGTTACTGTTTGAAGACTGTACTTTTTTTCATCCATTCACTTTCATCCTCGTTTTTATCTTTGGATATAAAGTGAGTCTCTTGTAGTGAGCATAGAATTGGATCCTGTTTCTTTCCTCTACTCTAACAATCTTTGCCTTCTTTTTGGTTTCACCCCTTGTTTCCTGAAGGAAGAATTTGTTCATAAGAAATATGAAAACCTCTATGTTTTATATAAGGCCTTAGCTCAATTATAGGAGGAAGAGGTTAAAATAGAGTTAATCAATTAACTGCAAACAATTTACTTGGGAATGAGAACAAGACAAAGCACTTGGCCAAATCTTTCCCCTTTCTGATTCAAATTTTAATGAAGCTCTATTACAAGACTGGCTAAGGAAACAAAACTAGATATGTGCAATTATTCCTGCAGTCAGAAGTCTCATTTATTTTTGATTTCCTGAAGCTTCAGGGGTAGGAAGCCTTTACAGTTTAGTAAAATAATCATTTGCCGGTAGGCTTAGCTTTGGTTGGTATTGATTCAGTTGCATAGGAACAAGCTTCAGAGATGTTTTCTGCAGAGTGGTTCTATTGACCCCTATAATTTTGGTGTCACATCCATATCTACAGTGGATAATCTCTCCTGAAGAACCTGTCTTTTAGCAGGTTTTAAGACAATTCTACTGATAAAATTATTTTATTTTTTCTATTCATTTATTGGTCCTGGCGATGTAACTCAGGACCTTACACACATCCTCTATCCCTGAGCTGCATTCTAGCCCTGGTAAAATTATTTTAACTATTATTAATTATTTTACCTCTCATTTCCATAATTATAGAAAGCTCTAATCTTGATTAGCTGTGTGTATTTGCAGCCATCAGACATAGTGAAGATTATCTGGTGAGCTTTTTTCTAGGATTTTGTAGGATTCTGTAAACATGCTTCAACAATCCTATGAAGTTTGGTTCAAGTTTAATTATATGTGTTTCTTAACAATTGCACAAGAAAAGTATGTGCAACTTTCATTTCATAGGAAAGTTTCATACTAAAACTTCATTACTTCCAATACATCCTTCTCTGGGAACTTCTTATTAATGATGAGTTTTCAATGGTAGAAGTAGTTTAATATCAGATAAAAACAAATGGCCATTTCTCTCACCCTTGTCTAAGTTCAGCTCTGTATTCTCCTCCGAGTCAAGATGGTCGAGGAGAACTTTAGTTCTCAGGAGTCTAGGTGCAGTCCTGGTTTGGGTGGATCCCGTGAACTACAAACATCTTGAGTTCCTACCTAAAATCCTTTTCTGTAGAAGAGCTTAAGTCAATTGATATGTCAATATTTTAATCCTATCTATGTTGTATTACGTTGTGTGGTATTTTTGTTTGTTTTAGGGCTTAACAATCATTTACAATGTGATCTGTTTTTCTTAGAAGTATAATTCTGCTGACATTTAAGAGCATTTACATTGGGTTTATAATTTCATAACTATAATTTATATAATAAATACAAAGCTTATATTATTTTATATGTGTAACTTTGTGCTCTTACTCTATAAGTGAGTATTGATTTCCCATAAGAGAAATTATTAAGTTAGTGCCAATTTTAAATTATATACTTTTTAGCGTTTACCTTTGCACTATTAAATATGCTTGTGCCTCTTTTATCTATTTGTCATTATTAAGTGATGTAAGGGTTTACCCTTTATCTTTTTTATTATTATTTCTTCACCGTCAGATTATATAACATTTACATTCTCTTTGTTACTCTATTGCTTTTATTTTTTTTTAGTCATAGATTTGCAATTAGAGTGACTCAAAACTTTCCAGAAATCCCTTTGCTATAATTATACATTATTTCTTGGGAGAAAGAGAAATATAATATAATATTTGGTGAATATATGCATATATATATGAATCATAGGTATAAAATCATACATATCTCTAAAATAATAAGAAAGTTTCACATATTTAAAGATAAACAAGTATTGGAAATTTCTCAAGAACAATTCATAGGAAAAATATTTCAATCTTTCCTGGTTCATGGGGCACTTTCAGTGTTATCGTGTTTTTATTTAGAAAATGTTTCTTGTGTTACAGCTTTAAATATTTCCTTCTGTTACTTCTGTTTTCTTATTTGGGGGATTTTTAATATGTATATTGAATATCATTCTATTTCTATTATTGAATATCATTCTATTTCTATTTTATCATAACACTTCAAAATTCTCTTTTTTCATTAATTTTGATTATTTCATATCTATGCTATATGTTTTTTATTGTGATTGCTGTGTTTTATTCTTTGTACTCCTACCAATTATGTTTTTGCTTCTATGATGACATAATTTTCTTTGGCTTCTTGTGTCTTATGATTCACTTCTAGGGTTTTTTTTTTTCAGCATCTGTTGGATAAAGTCTGGCATTTGTGGTTCTGCTTTAAAAAGCAATTAATTCATTTAATTAAAAATAGAGAAATATTTAGCCACAACTTTTATTGCTCAATAATAAATGTTCTTTATTTTATTATTTCTCTTTCTTCCTTTTTAAAAGTATAGCATGTTTTAGAGATCATATATTGCTTTCTTTTTTATTACTAATTATGGGCAGAGATAATTTTCTTTGGATTAGCTATTTTGGGAAGATTCTGTAGTAAAAGTAGTTTAGTTGATAGCCGAGGCAGGGTGGAATACAGTATTTTGTACAAAAGTTTATGTAGCCATTGTTTCTCCTCAATGGATTATAGCATATTAATCAGTGTAAAGGCTCTCTTTCATTTACCACCCAAACTCAGACTACATAATAATTTATATATGAGGTGTTCCCCAAAATCTCATGTGTGAGATAATGCAAGAATTCTCAGAAGTTAAATGATTAAGTTATGAGAGGTACCAACTAATGAGTGGATTAATCCACTAATATGGATTAACTGGGTAGTAACTGTAGGTAGGAAGGAGGTAGGTCACTGCCAGTGAGTTTTTTGGGGTTATATTTTGTTTCTGGTGAGCAAAACTCTCTGCTACCTAGTTGCTATGTCCTGAGATGATTTTCTCTCCTAGACTTTTCTGCCTTTATGTGCTGTCTCATCATGGCTGACCATAAACTGAACTTCTGAAACCATGAGCCAAAATAAACTTTTCCTCCTCTACATTGTTATTGTCAGGTCTTTTGGTCACAGTAATGAAAAAGCTGACTAAAACAGACTACATCCTGAAAACATGACTTCCTGTGTGAATTTACCACTTTGTCTTATTCTTTCTTGCTCTTCACAACCATATAGGGTCCAACAATACTCTTTGACAACAGCATTTTTAATTTCAGTGGGTGTCTTTCATCTTCTGGAAATGTAACTCTGCCTCCTTTGATATTTGAAGTTATGGAGTTTTCTTGCTCAATTATCTCTGTGTGAGATCTTTCAGTTCTTTCCTTATAATTCTTTAAATTTTTTTTTAAAAATATACGTATAGTTTTAGTTGTACATGAACAGAATGCCTTTATCTTATTTGTTTTTATGTGGTGCTGAGGATCAAATCCAGTGCCTCACACATTCTAGGCAAGTACTCTACCACTAAACTACAACCCAGCCCCTCCTTATAATTGTTGACTTCCTTGTTCAACACCAACTCTTTTCAACAATGCTTGCATCAATTTTTATAGTCTAGAAAAATAGTTTATCATTTTTTCACTTTAAAAATATTGTTTAGCTCTAAAGATTCCTCCAAGAGACTAAAAAAAATGAAAAACAAATTCAGTAAAGTAGCTGGATACAAAATCAATATTCAAAAATCAGTAGCTGATATACCAGATGAATTCATTGAAAGAGAAACAGGAAAACAATCCCATTTGCAATAGCATCAAAAAACCTATGAATAACTAATCAAAGTGGCAAAAGATCTCTATAATAAAAATTTTAAAACACTAATGAAAGAAATTGAAGAAGATACTAAAATATGGAAAAACTCATGTTTATAAATTTATTGCTAAAGTGGCCATACTACAAAAAGCAATTTACAGATTCAATCAGTCCCCATAAAAACATCAATATCATTCTTCACAGAACTAGAAATGACAATTTCAAAATTTACATGGAACCATAGAAGAGCCCAAATAACCAAAGTAATCCTGAGCAAAAGGGTAATGCTGGAAGTACCACAATACCTGATTTTAAAATATACTACAAAATAATAGCAACACAAACATCATGGTACAGGCACAAAAACAGGCACACAGATGAATAGAATAGAAGAATATTGGACCCAGATATAAACCCAGACATCTACAGCCATGAGATTCTCAACAAAGAAAACATATGGGGCTGGGGTTGTGGCTCAGTGGTAGAGCGCTTGCCTAGCATGTGTGAGGCCCTGAGTTCGATCCTCAGCACCACATAAAAATACATAATATGAAGATATTGTGTCCAGCTAAAAAATAAATATTAAAAAAAGAAAACATGTTGGAGGAAGACAGCTTCTTCAACAAACAGTGCTAGAAAACTGGATATCCACATTTAGAATATTTCTCATCCTGTACAAAAATCAACTGAAAATGGATCAAAGACCTTAATCTAAAGACCTGGAACTTTGAAACTACTAGAGGATCATCTATGGTTACAATACTGTAAGGTATTGGCACATATCTTGGTAAACATTTCCTGATTAAAAGCTGAGGAAACAAAAATAATTAAAAAGCTTCAATGCAGCAAAGGAAATAGGAGAATGAAGAGCTAGCCTGCAGAATGGGAGAGAATCTTTGCTACCTATTCATTCATTTGACAGAAGATTAATATCCATAATATTTAAGGAACTCAAAAAGCTCAAAAGAGCAAGTAATCCAATCAAAACTAAGAAATTATCTGAACAGACATTTCTTAAACAAGTACAAATGGCCAATAAATATTTGAAAAAATGCCCATCTACTTTATTCACCCAGTCTATGCAAGTCAAAACTACATTGAGATTCCATCTCACATGAGTCAGAATGGCTATTACCAACAAAACAAAAAATAACAAATGCAGGTAAGAATGTAGAGAAAAAGGAACATTTATATACTGTGGGTGGGAATGTAAATTAGTATAGAAGAACTACCATATGATCCAGCTACACAACCTGAAGATATATATATATATATATATATATATATATATATATATATATATATATGGAAATAAGACCAATAAACAAGAGATATCTGCACGTCCATGTTTATTGCAGCATTGCTCAAAATAGACAAGATATGGAATTAGTCTAGATACTGGTCAATAGATAAATGGATTAAAAATGATATGTATACAAAATGGAATATTTAGCCAGAAATACAACCATAAATCCTATCATTCACAGGAAAATGCATGGAACTGGAGGACATTATGTTAAGTAAATGAACCAGACAAACAAAGAAAGACAAGTATCACATGTTTTCTTCTCATATTGAAAAACTAACAACAACAACAAAAGATGCCCTGAAAGTAGAAGAGGAACTATTAGTGTAGGGAAGGGGGTGAAAGGGCTAAGAGAAGATAGTAAAAGAGCACAGAAGGCGGGGTGGATGTGATCCAAGCATGATGCATGCACGAATGTAAATGTCACACAGGAACCCATTAATTTATTGAATTAATATCTGTTAATAATGATAATTTGAGTTGGAGGTATAAGCCAAGTTCTAGAGTGCATGCATAGCATGCACAAGGAATCAGGTTTGGCCCCCAACGACAGAACAAACAAATAAACAACGTGGTTTGTTTTGTTGCTCACTCTTCTTTAAGCTATGAGATGATTCCCAGGAGAAAAGGGGAGGAATTTTATATTAATGCCACAATCTGTGCACTAGAAGTTCACTAATAACATTCCCCATATCTAATAAATGTTTTGTTTGAAGTCATTTTTCTCCTTGAATGCAATATCCAGCTGCTAGCCACAGATAACTCACTCCATTTCTCTAGACTTTATTACTTCACTTGAGATTATTAAATACCTACCATGCATTAGATCTTAGTCTTTGTATAATGAGATTTTGAATTTCTAGCTCTAATATTTTACCATATGCTGATATATTTGCTTATCAATTTACTTTATTTATAAACAATTTAGGTTTTAAGTGTACATTGGTCCTTAAAAACATGAATTCTAGAAATGAAGAAACAAAAGAAAGTGAAAATGATTCTACATACAATAAGGAGACATTTAAGTGTATAATTCCAGTATTTGTATGTAATAGTGGGTATCATTTATTGACTGTGTTCTATGAGTCAGGTACCACAGGGCTTGTATGTCTTCTCATAGCAATTTTAAAACTTACACATGATTTATTCCTTTTATGGATGAGCGAAGCAAGTTCCAAACTAACTAGCCTAAGCTTACATAATCTGGTATAGAGTCCGGATTTTGTTAACTTCTATGGGAGACCACACCTATGCCCATTTATTCTCTCCCTAATTCTTCTCCTCAGTTTCACGGTGAGGGCATAGCAGACACCCAGCAGTTATTTCCTGCTCTCAACTCTGTTCCTTGATAACGAACTTTCCTCCTGTTAGGAATGCTGGCGTCAGACATGTTCCCTCCCACACTGCTCCTGAAAGGGCATGGGTATGTAACCTGCTTCTGGTTGGCGAGACTGGGGGGAATCTGCTGCCCAAGAAAGTTTCCTTTTTTTTTTTTTTTGTAACAACAACAATAAAATGTTGCAAAGTAGGAAGTACTCCTCTTTTTTTTTTTTTTTTTCAGCCAAATACATTATTACATCTCTGGAACCATAGTAACATTTTGGAATTATAAGGACAAGCATAAGCACCATGAAGATGAGCTGAAGATAACCAGAAAGGGATCCTTGGACCCTGGATCTCATTAATGAGATTCTTAATGGTGAACTTTCAGGTGTTGTGTACTTCAGCAGGATTCAGGACTGAGATCCTTATAACAGATTCTCTTCTGTACCTAAAAGTTACAATATTATAACATAACATAGAATTTGCCTTGGGGACTATTTATATGCCTTCTATGTTGAAATCTAAGACAGTCATTTGTAATTGTGTGCCATAGAGCTTTCAAGACCAATGATACTCTGAACTAAATCTTGACTATTTGCTGCCATGTAAAAATGAAAGACTCTTTTTGCTTTTAAGAAAATTTCCCAGCCATTATTATTCTTTGTAAAATCTTTCCTTTCCTGTTATGAATCTTCTTGGATTTTTTTTTTTCTCAGAGATTCCTCTAGTTTTTAGTGCTGCCTGTCATTCCATTCTTAATCTGGAAAAGTCTTTGTCCCTGACTTATCTGTTTACAACTGTGTGTTTTGTCTATATTCACTCCTCTCCCAGTGCTACTGGAAACAGATGTTGTTGCCTAAGCTCTTTCCTCAATGAAATAAATGAAACAGGATTGAAATTAAATAAAACACAACATTTTCTGTTTTCAAATTATTTTTAAACAGCAAACCCAGATGTTCTAGCTGACCCCCATGTCATTAAATGGATGAGTTCAATTTTCTATCACTCTGTACAACATTTAATTCCACTTATGAAATGGCATGAAATGAAGGCATTTTACAAGTACTCAAAAATCACATTCTTTTGGAAATAGCTGCTCTTAAATAACTACCTTGCTATGGACTGACTTTTGTCCACAAAGTGATTCCATCTAGAGATATGGTCTTTAGGAGGTAATTAAGGTTAAATAAGGTCCTAGAGTGGAATTCTAATTTAATTGAACTGTGGCCTTTTAAGATCTTTCTTTCTCTAACACATAAGGGCACAACAAGAAGGTGGCTGTCTTTAAGCCAAGAAGAGCACCCCCGTCAGGAACCAAATTGGCTGCTACCTTGATCTTAGGATTTACCAATTTTCAGAACTATGAGAAAAGTGAATTTCTGCTTTTTAATTTATCCATACTATTTTGTTATGACATACCAAGAAGACTAAGACAGTATGTATTAGTATGTATAAGTCTCTTTTAGTCTCATGGCTACATTGACTTGATTCAAAGCACTACAGAAATAGTGGAGAAATTATATTCACATAAATGATTATCATTCATTTATTTTTGAAATAAATTAGAACAATAATTTAACTTGTGATGGATTAATAAAAATAAATCAAAGGCTACAGAGTCCCTATCCATTAACTACTATTTTTACTACCTCTCAATACCAGCTCTCTTCTCTGGTTGGATCAAACTTTCTGGCAACCATTCTTATTGAACGTACTCAAAATATTGTAGAATTCTTGAGGTTTTATTTTTAAATTTCATTGACTTAAAATATTTTTATCGAAGTTGAAATATACACACAGAAAAATGTACGCATTTCAAGTGTATATTAACTTAATGAATTTTAGTGTAAATATATTCACCTAATGAAATAGCAATTATATATATATATGTGTGTGTGTATATGTGTGTGTGTGTGTGTGTGTGTGTATATATATATATATATATATATATATATATATATATATATATATATCATGTCCAGCTACCTAAGAGATTCCCTTAAATCCATAGATTAGTTTTCTTCTTCTTGAACTTGGCATAAATGGAATTGTACAACTCAAGTACTTATTTATCTGACATTCATCTACATTATTGCTTACAATAATATATATTGTTTGTTCATATTCATATAATACATGTTGTTCAATGTATTGTGGTAGCTTGTTCTTTTGAATTGTTGTTGTTTTATTTTATTTTATTTTTTTGAGATGAGGATCTCACTGTGTTACCCAGGCGGACCTTGAACTCATGATCCTTCCTCCTCAGCCACATGAGTAGCTGGGATTGCGGGCATGTACCACTGTGCCTGGCTTGTTCTTTTTTATTGGAAGTATTCTATTGAATGAATTTATTAACAGTTTATTTTTCATGCTACTATTCATTTCATGTTTTGTGTATTATAAATAAAGTTGTTTTGAACATCATTGCATCTGTCATTTGGTTGACTTTATTATTATTTATTTATTACTATAACCATGTCATCATTCTTATTTTTTTATGGCAAATTATTTTCTGGCTTTTTACACTTCCTCTATATTTTCTTAAATATTTGGAGTTGGTTTCTTGTAGACAACATATGGTGGCTCTTTATTTTTACCCAGTCTTATAATCTCTGCCTTTTAATTGGTATGTCTCGTCTGTCTACACTTATGTAACAATTGATATGGGTGATTTAAATAATTTTTTATAACACTTCACTTATTCCAATATAATTTTTTATAATACTTCACTTATTCCAATAATTTCAATATTTCCTTCAATTTACTTACACTGGGCTTATTTTGCTCTTTTTTTCCCTGCTTTCTTAAGAAAGGAATTCTTGTCTATTTGAGACCTTTACTCAATCTATTATGAGAACTTAATACTGTAAGCCTCTTTGCCAATATTGCTCTAGCAGAAGGCCACAAATTTTCTAATTTCCATTTTGATTTTTTTCTTGATCCATGTTGATCCATCAAACATCTGGGAATTTTCAAGTTATCTTTCTGTTATTAATTTTCATTTTAATTTTATTGTGGTTAGGAGCAAACTCTATGGGATTTTGAGCCTCTAAAATAACAGCTATAGGGCTGGGGTCGTAGCTCAGCAGTAGAGTGTTTGCCTAGCATGTGCGAGGTCCTGAGTTCGATCCTCAGCACCACATAAAAATAAATAAGCAAAGGTATTGTGTCCAACTACAACTAAAAAGTAAATATTAAAAAAAAAAACAATTATAGAAATTAAAGGCTTTGAAATTTTTTTTCTTTTTGGTGGTGCTGGGGATTGAACCCAGGCCTTGTGCATGTGAGGTAAGCACAGTAACTTTCTGAAAGTTCCACTAACTGGAAAAAGTCAGAATCAGAGCCAGAAGGCAAATCTTCCTTATCTTCATTGAAAACACATCTTCATCCCATGCTGCCTTCCTCTGCCTCATCTACTTCTTCCATAGTCTGACTCTCCCATCAAATTAATTCAGTCTTTATTACCACATCCTTTTCCTGGTCTACTCTTGTAGATTTTGTGGTTTCAAATTTAATTTTATCCATCCTATATTTTTTGGTGGGGATCAGCCTTGGATGTTTTAATCCCTCCCGCCCCTATAATATTGAGTACTGGGTAAATAGCACTCAGTAAAAATTTATTGATTAATTAAATCTCTATACCAGTTTTTCATTTTTTTAAAGCAACAAGCTTCTCTTAATATTTATTCATAGCTAAGGATTTAGAGTTAATTTTTAAGCCTTATTTTTAATTGACAATAATAATGACATACATTTACGAGGTTCATTGGGATACTTCCATACCTGCATATATTGTGGAAGAGTAAATCAAGCTAATTAGCATATCTATCACGTCAAGCATGTAATCATTTCACTGTAATGATGACATTTAAAATTCATTCTTTTAGCTATTCTGAAATATACATTATTATTAGCTATAGTCATTATGCTGTGTCATGTATCACCAGAACCTATTCTTCCTGTCTAATTGAAACTTTGACCAGCTTTTCTCCTTTCCCCATCCATGACCCATCACCAACCTCTGGTAACCACTATTCCACTCTACTTCTATGACTTGACTTTTTTAGAGTCTACATTTATGTGAGATCATGTGACCTTTGTCTCTTTATGCATAAATTATTTCCCTTAGCACAATGCCCAATAGGTCCATTTATGTAGTTGTACATGACAGAATTTTCTGCTTTAAAACAACATTGAGTATAT
Source organism: Marmota monax (assembly GCF_021218885.2). Classification (NCBI taxonomy): domain Eukaryota; kingdom Metazoa; phylum Chordata; class Mammalia; order Rodentia; family Sciuridae; genus Marmota; species Marmota monax. The sequence goes on from NW_026691988.1 coordinate 2,608,436, forward strand.
ATACCACATTTTAAAAATCCATTTATCCATCAATGGGCAGTTCAGTTGGTTCCAATCTTGCCTATTGTGAATAATGTTGCAAATGAACATAAGTATGCAAAGATCTTTTATCAAGTTGGTCTCAATTCCTTTGGATATATACCCAGAAATGGAATTATGTTTCTTCAGTTATTGTATAAGTTATTGGTAAAAGGATATGTGGTTAAAATAAATATCAAAATTATTGAATGAGGGCTGGGGTTGTAGCTCAGTGGTAGAGCACTTGCCTACCACATGTGAGGCACTGGGTTCTATCCTCAGCACCACATAAAAATAAATAAATGAAATTATATTCTGGGAAAAATAACTTCCTAAGGGAAAGAAGAGTGTATTATATGGGTTCTCCAGGGAAACAAAATCAATAAATAATCAATCAATAATATACATATAGTTGGCCATGCTACTTCATGGGTTCTGTATCAACCAGAACCCATAGGTATAGAAGGGGACTCAATCATCCATGAATTGAGCATAATAAAAGAATTGTGTCTGTGCTGAACATGTACTATTTTTTCTTTATAATGATTTCCTAAACAACAAAGTTAACAATTATTTTCATAGCATTTAAGCTGTCTTTGGTACTGTGAGTAACCTAGAGATGATAGTATATGGGAGAATGTGCATAGGTTATATGCAAATATAGCACCATTTTATATAAGGAACATGAGCATCTGTGGACTTTGGTATCCTGGGGTTGGGGGAGCAGGTGAAATGTCTTCAGGAGTGACACTATTATAGAGAGATTTATTTTGAGGGATTGGTTTACACTATTTTGCCCTATGATCTTCCATCAACAGTCTGGATGCCCAGAAAAGTGGTGATAGAGTTCCATTCCCAAACTAAAGTCCCGAGGACAAGATCAGCCCATGGTATAAGTCCCAGCCTAAGTCTGAAGGCCTGAGAATCAGGGGCACTGATGTATAAGAACAGAAGATGATGGTTATCCCAGTTTACATAGAGAGAAAATTCAACATTCTTCTAACTCTTTGTTCTATTCAGGTCTTGTACAGATTATGTAAAGCCCATCTTCATTGATAAAAGCCATCTTCTTTACTTAGTCTACTGATTCAAATGCTAATCTCTTCCAGGAAACATCCTCAGAGACACCCCATAAATAATATCTACCAGCTATCTGGGCATCTTTAGCCCAGTCAACTGGACATATAAAATTAACTACAAAGGAGACAGGCATATACAACTAAACCAGTAATAAAGAATTGGTTGGAAGAGAAATAGAATTCTAAAAACTATGAAATCCATCACCAGACATTGACTGTAAGCAAAGGTTCTATTGAAGACATAGTCCTATAGAAATCAGGGTATCTGTAAATTAAAAAAGAGATGAAGTGGAGAAGGAAAAGTAAAAGGAAGGAAAGAAGAAAGGAAGTTAAGAGGGGAGGAAGGAAGGAGAGAAAGACAGAATGGCATACAAATGCACCATGTTTGGAGGAAATCTAACAGAAGATACTGTCCTGTGCACCTCTTTACAGTTCACCAGGCAGCTTTAAGCCCCTGAGTGCAGTTGTAGAGAATAGCACTTAGGGGAACAGTGGGGGTTGCTGCCAGAACTAGAGGGAGAGTGGCAGCAGGCAACTAAGCTCCAGGGACCTTGTGACTTGGTGGAGCTATAGTGTTGCTGAGATACTTAAGCAGGGTTGATCCTCCAGAGAAGCAGCTAGGGCATGGCAGAGAACTACAGTGCTCACTGAGCAAGGCAGGATCCAAACTTGGTTCATGAGATCCCTTAAGGATTTCTGGGAATACTTACAAAGAAGTGTATGGGGTTCTGAGGTTGTTTGGTTTGTATGTGTGGACAGGGAGCCATTGAAATTTGAGTGACTTTTGTTGAAGAGAATTAGTTTGTGCTCAGAATGTTAGAAAAATGTATGTGAATCCTAGAGAAATTTACTTTATATTAGAAATCTGAGTTGCTGTAAGTCACATACCTAGTGAGTACAAAAGTCAGGATTGGAATGTGGTCTGTCTCATTCCAAAAAAACTAAGCTCTTTTTCACCTGGTTCCATCTCCTTTAATAAGAAAACATCCTAGTGTTTATTGAGAACATAGGTATAAGATTAGTAATAAACTCTGTGAGAAAAGAGTTTTGTGAAACTATTCATGAAACAAGTAATGTGTTCTGTGGTTTTGAAGTTTTACTTGTGGTCCTTAATGGAAACAGATGGCTAGCCTAGAATAATTACATTCTTTTAAGGGCTTTCCTAGCTTAGATTCCTATATTTCCAGATTTCTCAATGATCTCAAGAGTCTACTCTTATCACTGTGATTCATAGAAGAAATTTTTTTTCAACGAAAACTATAGCTATGTGAATAGTGTGAAAAAAATTTTGTCATTTGGCTCAGAAGAACCTGTAATTATGAGCAATAGGTCTCATAATTTAAGCAGCTCTTTTTCAAAGTGTTAATATCATGTCAGAGCAAAAATGTAAATATTCCATGAATTATACATGTGATAATGACTTTAAAGTAAATTTAAAATTACTCGAAAGTATATATCTTTTATAATTTGTTAACACTGTATGTCTTATGTCAGTGAACATTCCTGGTTCCATGAATATTCTTGAACTTTCAGTTCCATATCTATAAAGCCTGGAGGTACGGTAGTTATCTTAATAGTTCACATATCACTGTGACTCAGATCTACAGGTAAGCTCTGGATCTCATGTTTTCTAGGACTTTATTGGCCAAAAATAATATTTTCTTTCGTTTCAACTTCAACATTCAAATAGCGAGAATTTGGTTATGTAATTAAACCGAAACAAACGTATGCTTACTCACAAACATAAACCATGTGTGGTTGAAAAGTGACTTTTTCAGAAATTCCCTTCCCCAAATATTTTCATATGGCCCTCATCTGATCTTAGAGCTACATTAACACATAGACCTATCTTAATTATTTTAATAGCTAGAAAATATTCCACTGTGTGAATAAACAAAACCAGCCCTTTAGTAACAGATTTTAAGATATTATCAGAGGGTTTTTTTTTGTTACTTTAATATTTCAGGAAACATTCATGTACATATTTCTTGAGAATCTGAACAAATTTAATCAAGTTAATGTTTTCTCGTGATTTTAATTAGCATTTTTACACTGGGGATGAATAAATATCCCCCCTTGTTTTTAATACTTTTTAATGTTCATGTACTTTGCCCATTTTTATTTAATACTTTGTTTTTTATGACTTGATTTGTAAATGCTCTTTATGGATTTAGAAATTAACTTTTAGTCTATCATTTGTTACAAATAGTTCTCTCACAGTTTTTATAGTTTGGGTTTGATGTTCCTTATATTTATTTTCCCTCCAGCAGAATGAAAAAATTTTATATAGACAAATTTATTCCTCTTTTTCTTTGTGATTTATTGAGTTTTGAGTTATCCTTTCTAAAATTATAAATAATTCTCTCTTTTGTTATGTTGGAAGCTTTAATTTATTTTTGAGAAAAGAGTAAGTGAAAGGCCTGTTATATTTATTTTTTCAAATTACTGACCATTATCCGATCTCCATTTGTTAAATAATCCATCTTTTCTGCTTTGGAATGCCACCTTGATCATATACTCAATACCTCTGTATAAATAAAGATTCATCAGTTTTCATTTAACAGATTAAATTTGGGGATGACTGAAATCCATTGCTTTTTTGAGGTATTCTTAACATGGTGGGGGCATGAAATTGGGACAGCCACTACCTACAGCAATTCACCTACTTATTATTTTAAATTATTTCACATGTAAGTTGTAGCATTACAGTGTCCTGAATGGTCACGTCCTAACAAATAGGTCCTAATATTTTTAATTTATAGAGATGATAAATAAGTAACTAGAGAGCCAGAATTGCATTCCTTTAAACTACCAGGAGAATGAATTAGGTAGTTATGATAACTGATAATTAAATATTGTTGTGCTTTGTGAAAATATAGATTAATTTCATCCAAAGTGGCATCAGTCTTTATTTCCTTAGATGATACACAGAATTGAATCTCAACTTTTAATTGTGGTCCACTTTCTAATCATCAACTAAGAGGATCAAAGTGAGTGGAGTTTGTAGAAAACTTCTAGACAGGTAGACACAGATATTAGCATGCTCATCCTCAGCTACCATCAATACTTGGAATTTTTATGATTTCCACTTTTTTTTTTTTTACATATAGGTAGAAAGAAAAAGAAAATGATCTCCCATTTGCCCACCACTCAGGTTAAACAACTATCTTATTTTTTGTTATGCCTTTTCCCCCCTTTTTTAGTGAAGTATTTTAAAATATTTCACTCCTCCCTATATCAATATGACTTTCTAAAATATTGGACGTTATCTTGCATAACTAGAAAGCCATTTTATAATCTAACAAAAATAACACAAATTTCTGGGTACTATGTGCAATCTAGTTCAAAATCAAATCATCCAATTGCCTAAGAAAAGTTGTTGTTTTTTTTTCCTTTACAATTCGTTTGTTCAAATTGGAATACAAAAAAAAAAAAAAAGCCCACTATTCTTGACATCTCCTTTTTTTGTCTATAAACAATTTTATTGAGGAATAACTGATATACAAAGAAATGCATATATTTAACGTATATTTTTGTGGTTCCATGGATCAGTCACAGGGACTCATCCATATTAAGCACACACTCTACCACTGAGCTACACACCCAGGCCTGATGTGTACAATTTTATGACATTTATTGAGTTGTATATGTTTAATCATATTTGTATCCTGGAAATAAATTCAACTTGATCATGGTGTTTTTTAAAATTTTACTTTTTTATGTTTTGATACTGGAGATTGCATCCAAGGTTGCTAAACCCCTGAGCCACAACCTGAGACCCTTTTATTTTTTATTTTGAGGCAGGATTATGCATTTGGACTTGTGCATATACATGTGATACCATCACCACAACCCAGGTAATCCAGCATCTCTTAAAGTTGGCTGTGTCCGTTTTGTGTATAGGTCTTAAGGACACTTAAAATGAGGTCTATCTCCTTAACAAATTTTGAAGTGCACCAGATTTTATTGTTAATTATAGACATTATGTCGTACAGATCTCTAGAACTGTTTGATCTTGCATAACTGAAACTTTATACCCATTGAATAACTCTTCATTAACCCATCTCCTCTCCCCTGACAAGCACCATTGTAGTTTCTGATTTTGAATTTGACTATGATAGATAGCTCATATAATTTTAATCATGAAGTATTTGTTCTTTGTGACTTCCGTATTTCACCTAGCATAATGTCCCCCATGTTCACAAATGTTATCACAAATGGCAGAATTTCCTTCTTTTTAAAGGCACATTGCATGTGTATTCTGTCCATTCTTTAATCATTCCTCTGTCAATGTCTTGATATTATTTGTGTTTGGTGGCTATTATGTATGATGCACAATAAACACGGTAGTGCAAATGTTCTCTCTTCCAGATCATGATTTCAATTCTTTAGGGTATGTATCCTGAAGGGAATACTGCATCCTAGGTATTTTTTTTTTAAATTTTTTGGGGAACCTCCTTAGTGTTTCCCACAGATGCCATAATATTTCCATTCTCATGTAATATATTTAAAAATAAAAAATGTGAAATTTTAATCTCTGTTCTTCTTTCTCAAAATCAATTTGACTCTTTTGGGTATTCTTTATGTTTATATGAATTTTAACATTCTTTTATCAATTTCTATAAAAAATGTTGTTATGGTTTGGATGTGAGGTGTCCCCAAAAGCTTGTGTGTGAGATAATGCAAGAAGGTTCAGGGAGCAAATTATTGGGATATAAGAGCCTTCAGCCAATCAGTGAATTAATCCCCTGATAGGGATTAACTAAATGGTAACTGGAGGCAGCTGTGTTGTAGCTGGAGGAGGTGGGCATTGGGTGTGTAGCTTTGGGGTGTGTGTGTGTGTATGTGTGTGTATTTGGCAAGTAGAGTCTCTCTCTCTCTGCCTTCTGATCATCATGTGAGTTGCTTCCCCTCTGCCACACTCTCCCACCATGATGTTCTGCCTCACCTTGAGCCCCAAGGAATGGAGCCACCTTTCTATGGATTAGATCTCGAAAACTCTGAGCTCTGAATAAAATTTTCCTCCTCTACAACTGTTCTGATTGGATCTTTTAGTCACAGTGGTGAAAAAGCTGAATAAAACAAATCTCATTGGAATTTTGATGGAGACAACATTGAAGTCATCAATCGTTTACTATTTTAATAGTATTAAATTTTCTTATGGGTCCCAGATGTTTTCCCGTTTATTTGCATCTCTTTAAATTTCTCTTGTCAGTGATTTATAGTTTTCAGTGTACAAGTCTGTCCCCTTCTTTTTAATTTTATACCCAAGTATTTTATTCATTTGAATAAACAGGATTAACTAATCTCATTTTGTAAAGTTTATGGTTAGTGTGCAAAGATGCAATTTATTTTTGAATGTTGATTTTATATCCTGCAACTTTACTAAATTTGTTTAATAGTTCTAACATTTTTCTTCCTTTCTTTCTTTTTTTATTTTGATGAAGTCTTTCAGATTTTCTACTTATAATATCATGTTATTTTCAAACAAAGAAATTTAACTTCTTTTCTTACTTGAATTCCTTTTTCTCACATAACTTCCATTGACTAGGACTTCTAGTGCTCTGTTGAATAGGAGAAGCATTCTTATCTTCTTCCTAATCTTAGGGGAAAAGCTTTCAAATTTTCACCACTAAATATGTTAGCAGTGGTCTCATAGAATATAACCATTATTAAGTATGGAAGTGTATCCCCTCCATACCAATTCTGTTGGGGGTTTTTGTTTGTGAAAGGGTGTTGTATTTTGTCAAGTGTTCTTTTCTGTTTTTATTGAAATGATCACATGATTTTTATCCTTCATTTCATTAATACGGTGAATGACATTTATTCAGTTGCATATGTTTAATCATTTTTGTATCCTGATAATAATAAATTCCACTTGATCATGGTGTTCCTTTTTATTATTTTTTAATTTTGTTTTGTTGGTAGTAGGGATTGAACCCAGGGGTGCTTAGCCTCTGAGACACATCCTGAGCCCTTTTTATTTTTTATTTTGAGGCAGGATCTTGCTAAGTAGTTTAGGGCCTTGATAAATTTCCCTAGTGTCTGGGATTATAGGCATGCAACACAGGCCTGGCCACGCATATGATCATTTAATGTACTGTTGAATTAATAAATTTATACTTTGGTGATAGATTTTTGCATCTATGTTCATCGGGGATGTTGGTCTGTATTTTCTTCTCTTGTAGTATCTTTGTTTGGCTTTTGTATCAGGGAAGAGTTGGCTTTATTGAGTGAATCTGGAAGTATTCCTTCCTGTTCAATTTTTAGGAAGAGGTTTGAGAAGGACTGGCATCAATTGTTCTTCAACTGTTTGGTAAAATCCACTGTGAAGGCATCTTTTCCTGGGCTTTCCTTTGTTGGAAGGTCAATGGTTTGGATGTGGTTTGAGTGTGTCCCTCAAAGGTTTATGTGTTGGGAGCTTGGTCTTCAGTTTGGTGATGTTAAGAAGTGGTAGAATCTTTCAGGGGTAGGGGAATAGTGGGAGATCATTACGGATCTCTTTCCATCTTTCTGTGATTATGTGATATGATATTTCATGTGATCTTTCCCTCTCATACCTACTCTTGGCACTCTGATGCCATCTTTCCTAAGGTTCTTGCCAGAATTAGGCTGATACAGGCACCATAACCTTCAATTTCCAGAACTGTGGCTAAATAAACCTCCTTTCTTTATAAAGTACCCAACCCTGGATATGTAATTATAATAAAGAAATGTATTAATATAGGGTTTTTTGGTTACTGATTCAATCTCCTTATGATTTGTTGGTCTGTTTAGATTTTTCATAAATCAGTCTTGGTAGGTTATATGTATGTAGGAATGCATTCATTTCTTCTACATTATCCAATTTGTATGCAAATAGTTTTTCATTATAGTCTCTTATGATTCTTTTTATTTCTATGGCCTCAGCTATAACATTTCTACTTTTGTTTCTAATTTTATCATTTTTATAGTCTAACTAAAGTATTGTCAATTTTGTTTCTTTTTTAATCATCCAACTCTTGATTCAATTGATTATTTTCATTGTTATTTTCGGTCTTGGTTTCTTAATTTATACTCGAACTTTATTATAGCTTCCCTAATTTAGGGTTTAATTTTGTTCTTTTCTAGTGCTTTATGGTGTACAATTAAGTTATTCATCTAAAATATTTCTTTTTTATCATTAGAAACTTTCCTTTTTGTACCGCTTTTGCCACATCTCATAAATTTTGTTATGTAGTGTTTTTATTTTCAGTTTTCTCAGGATTTTTTATGATTTCCGTTTTGATTTTTTTACCACAAACATGGAAATAAATACATTATTATCCATGTTTGTGAATTTTCTGATTCTAGTTTCATACCATTGTGTTAAGAAAAGAAAGTTGGAATACTTTCTATCTTTTTCAATTTGTTTAGCTTTATTTTTAGGCCTAACATATCACCCATCCTAGAGAATTTTCTATATGCATTTGATAAAAATGTATATTCTGCTGTTAGAAGGTCAAATGAGATGTATTTTTTTTTGTCTGTGCAGTCCATTTGTTCTATTGTATTTTCAGCTCTACTGTTTTCTTATTGATTTTTTTATGTGGATGCTCTAGCCAATGTTAAAAAGGGGTGTTGAGTTTCATATTATTATTGTATTATTGTCTATTTCTCCCTTTATATATCTATAGCTGATGTTGTGTGTGCATATAATATATATATATGAATGTGTGTGTGTATATGTATTTATATATTTAGTATTGTCTTACTTTTCTGATTAATTGATCTTTTATTATATAATTACTTTCTTGTGTGTTGTAACAACTTTGATTTTAATGTAAAGTCTATTTTATTTGACATAAGTGTAAGTATAACCATCTTGTTTTCTTTTCATAATTATTTACTGGAATATCATTTTCAGGCTATACATATCCTTAAACCTAAAATTATCCTCTTTGTAGACAACATATAACTATTACTTCATTTATTTTTTTTAAGTATTTAATTTTTTTTTAGTTGTAGTTGGACACAATATCTTTATTTTATTTATTCATTTTTATGTGGTGCTGAGGATCAAACCCTGGGCTTTGCACATGCTAGGCAGGTGCTGTACCACTGAGCCACAACCTCAGCCCCTATTACTGCCGCAGCCCGGCTGGCTGGGCAAAATAACGGGGGGTGACAAGCAACTTGCATAGATTGATACAGCAGGAGTGGGAGCCTTTTAATGTAGGACAACAGAGGCATTTATACATTCCACACAGCTTATCTAATTAACATAAACTAGATACAGCAGTCAACCAATAAGGAATCTCCACACTTAATGGCTCGCTGTAGTTACTTCACAAACCACTCCCTCTGGCAAAATGCCAGGTGCCATCCAGACTTGTTTACAGACTCCAACATTTGCCAGGCGCCATCCTGACTTGTTTACAGACCCTAACATATTACTTCATTTATTAACCATTCAGTCACACTGTCTTTTGATTGGGAATTTTAGTATATTTATGCTTAAATTAATGATTGATTAGAAAGGACTTACAATTCTCATTTTGTTAGTAGTTCACTGTTTTATAGTATTTTGTTGTTGTTGTTGTTTTTCTTTTTGTCTTTTGCTGTGTTCCTCTGTGTTTCATCAATATTTTGTAATAATATTCTTAATTATTTTCTCTTGTGTACTTTCTATCTGTATTTGTGTATGTATGTGTGTTTACCAAGAAAGTTGCATAAAACATGGGTAATAGGTGTCTACTTTAAGCTAATAATAACTTAGCATACAAAAATTCTATATTCCCCTCAAGCTACTTTGTCACTGATGTCACAATATGCATCTTTTTATACTGTGAATCCATTAATAAATTATCTTAGTTGTAGTTATTATTATTAGTTTTGTCTTTTAACTTTTATATTTAAATTAAAAAGTGATTTATACATCACCATTACTATTTTATAGTATTCCAGGTTTGTTTATATTTGCCTTTATCAGTGAGTTTTATAGTTTCAAATCCTTCTATGTTGCTCTTTAGCATCCTTACATTTCAACTGGAACTCTCTCTAGCATTTTTCACAAAGCAGACCTAGTAATGATGCATTCCCCCATCTTTTGCCTGGGAAAATCTCTCTCTCCTTCATTTTTGGAGAGATAATTTTCCTAGATATGGTATTCTTGGTGGACAATTATTTTTCTGTTAACTTTACATATAGGAACCCAAGTAGCTTGTTTTGCAAGATACTTGGTAAAAAATAGTTCAATAGGGACTCCATTGTTGAAGAGAGATTTCTCAGCAGCTTTGGGCTTACCCAGTTCTCTTCCCTTTCTTGCTTATAGTTCTCAAGAATAGTTGCAAAATGTGTTGGAAATGCAACATTCTGAGACAGGGATGGGCTTACTGGAAAGTCTGGGCTCTGTTCCATTCTCCCCATTCCAGGAAAGATGTCTACAATGCTTTAGTCCAGTGACATGGGATCCTAGTGTATAAAACCCAGGGTGGGCTGCCTTTTAGAGTCCCTTAGCTGCAAATGGGGTATGTACAGTTAAAATTCTACCCACCACAGGATGAATTTCAGGCTATGTGGATCTTCTTGGTACTGAGTTACACTGTCTTTGGGGGAGGGGCTGACACACTGCTGCTTTTTTTACATTTTGAAATGCTTTTGTTTTCTGCTACGTCCTCATCTAAGCTGTTGTAATTTATTTACTGTCTGGAGTTTTATGAAAATATTTTGGCTCAAGTATCATTTTATTAGCTTTTCTAAGTGTTGGAACTTCCTATCCCATGATTTTTTGAAAATCACTTCTCCATTATATTTTATTGTAAAGACTGAAATCTGGTCCTCACCACTCCCATCCTGCTATATTTTTTTTCCCTTATACCCTTTACTTGTAGAAGAAATCAGGTTAGTAAGCTTTTGGACTCTTTATCATCAAAATAGTCTTATGGCCATGGATATTCTCTGAAAAGTAATTTTTCAGGTACTATCCCAGACTTTGGATCATAAATTGCATTTTGATTAGATACATAGGTGACTTATATGCCCATTAAATGTGAGAAATACTGCTCAGGAATGTCTTTGATTTTGTATATGTCTTTTTGCTTCTTTGTGGCATCATTTACTTTTTTTCTGTAATTTCATGTTTCTTACAGATAGAAGTTATCTCCATACGAGTTGTTATAGTTTGGATCTGGAATATTTGCCAAGGCTTACATGTTAGAGGCTGTGGTACTGCTGGAGGAGGTGGTACCTTTAGGAAGTGAGAACAAGTAGAAAGAAATTAGTTCTTTGGGGTGTTCCTCTGAGATGATAGTTAGGCTCCCATCCCTTCCTCTCTTTGCTTTGATAATTTAGATGTTCTGCAATCAGCACAAGTCCAAAGTGATGAGCTCAAGTGATCATGGAGTTAAATTTCTGAAATTATATGTCAAAATAAATCTTTCCTCCTTTTAAGCTGTTTTCTTAGGTATTTAGTCACACTGACAGAAAGCTGTCTAATAAGGAAAATTGGTACTGAGAATGAGGCTGTTGCTGTGGCTACACCTGACCATGTGGTTCAGAAGCATTTGGAATTATTTTGTCAAAGGAATTTAGAAGTTTGAAGAAGCTGATTAAAGAAGACCTAAAATGCTATATATTAAATTTAGTGGGAAATTCTGCTGATGACTCAGAAGGCTGGGGGCTGAGAGGAATGTGGAGAATAAAGGCTGTGCTGATGAGGTTTCAGAGGGAAATGGGAACTCTATTGGGAAATGGACTAGAAGCTATTATGTTATATTCTGGCAAAGAGCTTGTCTACATTTTTTCCATGCTCTGAGACCTTGTGTGAGGCTGAGTTTAAAGGTGATGGACTAATTAATCTGGCAAAAGAAATCTAAAGGTAACACAGCACTCTGACAGTGGCATGGGTATTGCTGGGTGCTGTACCAGATTGAAAATGAGAATCATGAGCAAGAAGTGAAGCATAAAGATTTTGAAAAACTTATAGTTGGGCCAGAAAAAAAGAAGGTGTAAAATTGGAGCCTAAGAAGGTGTGGTGGTTGAAGAAATTAACACCATTAAAAAGAAGCCAAGTTCTTTGGACTGGGAAAATAGGAAATATGCCTTGAAGGCATCTCAGGAATTGGTCAGGTCCCATCTGTCACAAGCTCAAAGTTGTAAAACTACAAACATGTTTAAGAGACTTTACCTTAAGAGAGCACCTGGGCACCCTCCTCACACAGGGCCGCCTAAGAAGTTGTTCCATCAGGAATGGTTTCACCATAACCTGCTTCTGAGGCTCTTAGGTCATTGCAGCCAAGATTCTAGCAGGCCCTGGTGGTATAGATCATGACAGCCACTGACCTTGGCACCTATGTGGTGCTGGTTTTGCAGGTATGTATAATTCAAAGTTGTGGGGTCATAGAGGTATCCACCAAGATTTCAAAGGAGGTCTGCTACGGCAGGCAGTGTGTGATCATTGTTCCTGCATGTAGCCCCTGCTAGGGGGATACATGAAGTCGTGAAAATAAAGTTATAGCAATGGAAACTTCAGGAAGTTAGAGATGACAGGAATGAGGAACATCTGCTGAGGAAAGCTTCAAGTAATGAGCAGTCCAAGAGAATGTCCTTGTGAGCTGAAGCCAGCAAGAACATAGGGGCAAGCCTGCTTAAGCCCTTTGGAGCTCACATGTGCCCTGGGCTAGACATGGAGTTATAGGATTTAATGTTTTTCCTTTCTCTGCCTTTGTTCTTCCCTTTGGAAAAGGGATTATTTATCCTGTGCTGTTGCATCTTGGAAATATGTAACATTCTTTTTTATTTTTATAGGACTCACAGCTGAAACTGTGCTTTGAGTCCTGGAGAGAGATTGGACTTGGAATTTTGTACAATATTGGAAATATTAAGACACTTCAGGGACACTTGGAGATGGACTGAATGCGTTTTTCATTGTAAAATGTACATGAACCCTTGGGGACTAGGAGTAGAACACTATGGTTTGGATCTGGAATATTCCCCTAAAGTAATGTGTCACTTAGTCCCTAACCTGTGGCACTGTTGGGAGGTGGTAGAATTTCTAGGAGATGGAGCCTAGTGAAAATAAGTTAGGTTCACTCCAGTCTTGCCCTTGAAGGGGATATTGGGACCCTGACTCCTATTGTCTGTCTTTTCTACCCTGACAGGTCTCCTCTGCCACTTGCTTCTGCCATGATGTATTATGTTACCATAGGCCCAATGCTATGGGGTCAAGTCATCATGGATTGGAACCTCTGAAAACATAAAACAAAATCAATTTTCTTGCTTTTCAGTTGGTTTTTGGAGGCATTTTTCACAGTGATGGAATACTGACTAATATACCAGTAGTTTTTGATGTTGGCTGCAAAGTCGAGATGGTTTCCTTTGCTTCTTCAGTCAACCTGGGTTCCATCATCATCATATGATGTTTTGATTTTTTATGACACAATGATAAAATAAGCTAAGACTAAATTCAGGAGACTTTGCTTTTCTTATTCTGTCAACTCTGGATTTTAAAATCTTGACCAAAAGAATTAAGGAATGTATGTTTCAATACTGGTAGTGTTGTCTTGCACTAGACTTAAGACAAACAATAAACACATAATTTTTTTTTACAATGACTGTGATATAATTTAACTAGTTAAACAGTTATATACCGAAATCTATTCAATGATAGAAATTTGAGTTTGTTTATTCATTTACTGCCCCAGTCAATCATGGGGGAAAAAAAAACAAGTTTTAGTATATTATGACCATGAAATTGTCTATTTGGTCCTGATTCAGAATTTTCTTCTCCTGATCTTTACATATTGCCCCTCCTCTTCTCTGTGTATCATGTTATTTTTATTCTTTGCCTTATGGCCCACTCTATTAAGGTTGTTTTTTTTTTTTTCCTTTTACAGATTTTTTTTCCTCTCACTCTCTGTTTATAAGCTTGCTTTAACTTCCTATAAGTATTGTTATAGATTGAATAATGGTCCCCCAGAATGTCCACATCCTAACACCCAGAATCTGTTAATATGTAGCCTTACATAATAAAAGATATAATCAGATCAAGGATATTGAGAATGAGATATTTTTCCAGGTAAGCTCAATTTAATCATTTACTCCACATGACAAATGCAATGTCTTTGACACTAGTTGTGTTGCTGAGCTCTTTCTCATGCATGCCATCTTGTTCCTCTAAACACACACAAGTGATGTAATCTCTGGTTCTCTTTGTTCTGACCTCTGACTTGTTGCCTACATAAATTCTGTTCATTCTTAGTCATAACTTATCTGTCACCTCTTTCAATCATCTTTTTTCTCCCTGCCCTAAGTACCAATAGATGCTCCTCTTCAGCTCTGCTTTGTCAGGTGAAACAAGCAATCCCCCAAGTGCTCGGGACTTGACGCAATAAAATCCACTGCAAGTCCTGGCCCAGTGTTCAGAGTTGTTTTCTTCCAGTCACTTGACAATACAGTCTGCCTTAGTCTTTTGATGCTATCATCTGAATTCAAGGCCTTCTCCACAATTGGAGGTGGGTAAAACTGGAAGATGATGCCTTTCATTTCTTCGGCCAGATGTGGCATGGTGCATTTGCTCATATTTCACCTTCTCTATTCTCAGGTGCTTCTCTTTGGTATTTTCACATTTACTTCCAAGATCTCAAAATATCACCTCTACATGGGCAACTTCAAATTTATCCTTTGACACCAACCTCTCCTCTAGTGCTGTTCCAGGTTCCCTGTTCAAATTTTCACATGAGCTTTTGTTTCTTCTTTATAAATTTAGCGCATCCCAAATTGGATTCTGTGCCCACCTGGCAATGTTCATGCTCCTACTTTGGCACATAAACAATGGCTTCTATTTCTTAGTTATCAAGGACGTTGTATTGCAGATTGAAAATTTCTTGACACAGTAGTTGTAGAGTCTTTATTTTCTCACCTCCTGTTTTGACTCCTTTATTTGTTCCTTTGCTTTTGTATTAAAATTCAGCAATCATTTATCTCTACAACTGTCAAGAGTCTATTTGAGAATTATAATATATGCTACATATACTTCAATATAACAATTGACATTGAAAATGTGGTATAACATAATTGAGCACAGTAGGAATCACTGCAGTTCAAACTGAAATAAAAAGGGAGAGTCTCTTGCTTGCTGATGTTATAGCATGACGTTATTATTTCCCCTTTATTTAAATTTCAGGGCCATCAGGTGTGTACTATTGCAGATATTTAATTAGGGTTAGAGGTGTATTGCTGCCAAGATGGGGAGGACTCAGCCTGCATTTCCCAAAAGAACATGAAAACACATAGCAGCAGTCACTTTTCTGGAACACCACCAGGTAGAGCTCATCATCTAGTATAAAGTGGGTTTTGTTTTAAATTTGGAACCCCACACTTTCATGCTCTTTCTCTCCCTTTGCAGTAGGAATAAAGTGATAAACACCTGCTGGGCATCTAGAGGTTTGCCAGGTTCCTCTTACAAAGAGTATGAGGAATCAAGACAGTCCAGATTGCTACTTCTGGCAGAAATACCACCGCCTTGCCCCTTGTGATAGGTCTATTTCTGTATCCATAGAGACACTGCTATAGCTGCATTAAAGAATTATTCCTCTCAAGTCAAAGCATGGTGATGCATTCGTTATACATCACTACATTTTGTTTCCTTTTCTATTGTTGATTATATTTAAGAATGAATTTTTAGTAATGCTAATGGATCAGATAGACCCCATCAGAAAGGTAGTAATGATTAACAGTGCGCATATCTACCTGTTATGAGACTGAGTGAAAACAGACAAATCTGAAGGCTTTACCATTACTGACCACAATATTCCACAATTTATAGCACCAAACTTTCCCCCATTTTTTAAAATTGCTCTGCATCTTCCAAGCCTAGATTTCTTGGTTCCATAACCGGATCTGGACACTGGCCAGGTTGGGTCATGACTCTTCAGACCCTCTTCCTTATTTCCCACTTTATTCCTCCTTTGGCTTTTACCTCTTGGGTGTCAGGTATCCTAGAACCACTTCTCTGCCTCCTTACTCTGCCCTGCCCTGCCACCATTTGCCCCAGATGTTCCTGTATAGCTTGGAGAATGAGACATGTGGAATTGTGCAATAATATCTTGGCTTCCTGCATCTGCTCTTCACATTGGCACTCTGTAGAGAACATCTAATCATGCCACTTTGCTACTGTAAATCCTTCAAGGGCTTTTAATTGTCTTTAGGATAAAATATAAGCTTCTTAGCATGGAATTAAAGTGGATTTTCATGATCCAGTCTTCAGCTTTGGCCATTTCCCTGTCTGGCTTCTGCTCCTGTAGAGTGGATGTACATTCAGATCTCCAAATAATTCACCTTCCCATAAGTCTTTGAGCATTTGCCCACATATGTCCTTAGCCTAGAATAGGCATCTTCTGCCTTTGTGGCTAATTCTTCTTCTTTTGAGTCTCAACTGCTCATGAATATCTCCCTAATAGAGGTCTTTTTTCACATGCTAATATTCATACAAGCCCTGCTTGGGTTTGTGTGCATACACCTATACACATAGGCTTGGCCTTGCTCTTTGCCTTAACATTGACTTTTATACTAGGGAAATGGCTTCCCCACCTTCCTCAGCCCTAAAGAGATGATAGCAGTTTTAAACAGACTCAGTAAATGGAGGAAAAAGAGAAGCAAAAAGATTCTCCTACTGCTAATACTTATTGGATTGTGTTGTTTTAAATCTGTGTATATTTAAACTTATTTAAACTTATTATTAGCCATTTATTAGGTGCATGCCTGTAATACCAGCAATTCAAGTGGCTGAGGTAAGAGGATGACAAGTTTGATGCCAGCCTGGGCAACTCGGTGAGACCTTGTTTCAAATAAAAAAATTAAAATGATTGCGAGTGTAACTCAGTGGCAGAGTACTCCTATGTGCACACTGCATGTGCACACGCACACACACACATGCATACACATATCAATATATATGTTTTACAAAGGAAGACTAAAGACTACTCTGGTGGCAAGTTGAAGTGTATGAGGCCATTGCCTTGAGGTGTTCTTGGTCCTAGTCATCCAGTAGTTCCAAGGCTCAGAGTTTAATGTCCCCAACAGCTTCTTTTGAAGTTTTGTATTCAGAAGAAGAGAGGTGGGTTGAAATTGAAACCTCTGAATAAATATAGGGCTCTCAACATACTAAACCTCAGGGAAGTCCTCAGAGAAAGCATATTTTTTAAAAAATCAGAAGTCACCCACTGATATAGAGAGACAGCCAGGATGGTGAAAGTAGTAGCTGAAACAAAAGAGAATCTTCTGATAATCTAAACCCCAAGCTTGTGCTCAAGCAGGCTTAGAATCCCAAATAAGAGCTTCCTATAAATCTGTAAATCTTGGTGGAAAGTTTGTACAAAAATTGGACCTAATGAGGTCATAATTTCAGGGATGTGGAAGAAGCAAATGTAAAATTGCTCCAGAGAAACACACTTTCACCCACGCTGTATGGTAATGACTCATCATGTGTAAAGTCCAAAGATACAAAAATGAGGAGGAACTCCAAGAATTTCAGCTCCTACAATACCTCAGTCAAAACCAGAAAATAGCTTTGCACCCAATGAGTAACGCATTATGTGTAAAATTTAAATTGTAAGAAAACAACAGAACCCTGAAAAAATGACACATTTAAAAAGAATGAAAGAGAATTTCTTTAACAAAAAGTCAATGGGTATACTAAAGGAAGGTAAGATTCAAGTAGATAAAGGATTATTGAAAAGAGAGATTGAAGAACATTGTTTGGAATACAGCATCCAGTGATCCAGACTAGAAAACTAGAAGAAATTAAGAGACATGGAGGTTAGGATGAGAACATCGGTCAGTCAGGAGTCGTAGAAGAAAGTTATTGAGAGAAAAGGGAGAAGCCATATTTGTTGAGGTAAAGGCTGAGAGTTTTCCAGAACTAATGAAAGATGTACACCCTTAGATTAAAGAAATCTTACATTTCATGAGCAGACTAAATAAAATGATCTAAAAGTGTATCCTAAAATTGTAAAATTCCAAAGAGAAGGAGAAACTATTCAAAGAGAAAAGATAACTTACCTGAAAGAAAACAAAAATCACATGGGCACATAGTTTTGAAAGCATGAATAGAAAGAAGGTAAAAGGCAATGATATTTTGCTGGGCACAGTGGTGCACACCTATAATTCCAACTGCTCCAGGGGCTGAGGCAGGAGGATGGCAAGTTTGAGAACCTGGGTAACTTGGTGAGACCCTGTTTCAAAATAAAAAATAAAAGGTCTGAGGTGTAGCTCAGTGCTTATTTAGAATGTGAGAGGCTCTGGGTTCAATCTCTAGCACCCAGTCCTCCGCCCACCCCCAAAAAAGATAAAAGACAATAGTGTTTTATTGTCTTTCCTCAAAGATCTAAGAGAAAGTGCTAATCTTGAATAAATTATGCAAACTGTCATTCATGAAGGAGAGCAAAAATACACATTTTTAGACAAAATTGAAGAATATACTGCTCTCAGATTCATGATAAATAAAAGAATCCATGATGAATAAAGGATATGAGTAAAGAAAACGCCAGAAAGAAGGATAACTTCTAATTGTGATGATGAATGAAGAAATTAGTAATCATCTGTCAACATAAGGAAGCATTTCTTATGTAGAACAGTAAAAATAATGGTTGATAATATGGGTAGCTAAAATGCAATACCAACTCTAAACATCTATAATATTTAGTAGGGAAATGGGTCAATATTGTTTAGGGGAAGATTAGAATTATTGATCAGTCCTAACTCCTATTTCATCAAATATATATGTTATTTCAACATAACTACTTAATAACAGAAATTGATAGTGGATATCTAAATAACTAGAGGAAAAAGGGGAATAAATACCTTAGTAAATATTATATAAAACAGGATAAGAGAAAGCATTTTAAATAGAAAGCAGAGAGAGAGAGAAAAAAAAAAAGAGGTATAAATAAATTCAAATATTCAGTAATCACTGAATGACAATGGGCAAAATCTTCCATTAAAGGACAGAGGATATAAATTAGGCTGTAAACATGCAAAAAAATTCTCTTTAAAAGGGAACATAGACATGAACATAATGGGACAAAATACCTCAATGTTGTTTTTTTTTTCAGTTTTTTTTTTGTACTCAATGTTATTTTGGATGAACAAAAGCAGAGCAGGTAAATAATAATCAAAAGTGAGCTAAGGTAGCTACATTAATAAAAAAAATTCACTTTGGGTGAAAATAATTATTAGGGATAAAGATGATTACTATATATTGATGAAAGTTAAAGTCACAAAATACCACTTTAGAATTCATGTTCCTCCGGGGACAGGGATGTGACTCAGTGGTAAACACCTGCCGATTGTGCAAGGCCCTGGGTTCTATCCCCAGCACTAAATATATATATATATATATATATATATATATATATATATATATATATATATGCCAACAACAAATATTAAGAACATTCTGTACAATTAGAAGGAGAAATATACAAATCTTCAGTTACACCAGTAGGCAAATGCTCCCCATTCCATAATAGTAAGGCAAGCAGACATGTAAGAATTCTTTACTTGTGGCTCTGCCTATAATAATAAAAAACTGTCCCGAGTCAAGGAAATAGAAAACTAATCCATGGGTTACATGACATTAAACAATAAAAGAGCTGTAAAAATGTTACAGAATGACACCAAGTGGAGATATGAATAGGATATACAAACAAGGAGACTGGAGAGGGGATTTAGACTGGAATATAGTTGTCAGCGTAGATCTTTTTAAAAAATGAGAATGCATAGTCATCAAGGAGAGTAATTAGTACAAAAAAAGGCCTAATTTATAGTTCTGAGGCTTTCCTGCAGTTATATTATCAAATTGAAAGAGAGAGAGAAAAAAAACAATCCAGAAAAGCAGCCCCACTGGTGCAGTAAAGGGAACCAGGGGGCGCTCTGATGTCTGTCTTCATGGCTTCCTGCTTTGAGTGTGGTCATGTAAGTCACACATGCCCAAAGCCACAGCACTCATTTTGGAACCAGGAGGAAGCAAGCCTGAGGATGAAAGGCCAACATGCGGAGGGTAGTGGATTGGAAGAGAAGAACCTGATATCATGGAGTCACTTGATTAATTTGGAAACTCACTACCTCCAGAATTTTGTTATTTGAACTAAGCATCTATTTTGTAAAGTCATTGCTAATTGTATTTTTTATTACTTGAAGCCAGAAACATCCTGATCTGTCCTTTGGACAACTTAACATGTCCATCTATTTTCCAGAGAAAGGGAAGGTTGTGTTGAATAAGTGTGTTAGATTGTTCAGTAGGGTTCCTAAAACACAAAGTGAAGTTTTAGCCAAAGAGCTCACGGTTTAGGAGAAATTTACATTTCATAAGAAATAGTAGGGCCTTGATGTTTGGTCATGCACATGAGAAAATAAAGGCTGTGCTTTAGGAATATTAGTTTGGTATCATAATAAAAATAATTGGCTAGCTGGATTGTTATCTTTATCTGTCTATAAAAATATTAGGTTTCATTTGAATCTTAAAACAAATCAATAAGGAGGTTATTAATCTTTTTTTCCCCTTGGGAGTACTAGGGATTAAACCTAGGGGTGCTCTACCACTGAGCTACATCAACACTTTTTAGTTTTTATTTTGAGTCAGGGTCTTGCTAAGTTGCTCACACTGACCCCAAACTTGTGATCCTTTTGCCTAAGCTTCCTAGTCACTGGGATTACAAGCATGTGCCACTGTGCCTGGCTTGACCATGTTTTATAGATAAAGAAACTGAGGCTCATGGAAATTAAAAATTTTGCTCAAGATCAGACAGTAATGAGATTGAAGCCAGGTGTGTTAGTTCCAGAGCCAGGCTCTCCCCTGACGCCTCCTGGGACCCCAGCTGCCCTTATCCTCCACATTCACTGAACCAACACCAGGAGGCCCAGAGGGAGGAGCAGCAGGAGTCAGAGACAGATTCCGGCTGGAGAGAGGCAGGGCAGGAAGGAGATGGGAAAGTAGCAGGAATCCATAAAGGAATGGCAAGCTTTCTTGACAGAAGGAAAATACAGGACGGAGGATAGGGAAGCGTCAAAGGGATGTTGATGTTCCTGCTCAGATCCCTCTTCCTGAAAGAGTCTCTAATACTTCATCTACTCAGCACCTCATCCAGCCCTTCATCCCCTTAACACAGGACAACTTAGCTTCTACCTCGCCTATTCTTCTTTGTCTTTTTAAATTGTTCTCTACATATCCACCTGTGGTCTACTAATTGAAAATCATATAGATGTATTTATCTTCATTTTCTATTCCCCCATTCTTTTTTCTCTATAGAACTGGATTTACCCCCAGAGAAACCATGCTCTCTTAATGGAAACTCTCCCCGTCCCCCGCCAGCCTTTTGTATACCCCTAGCATTGTCTTTGGATGCTTCGCTTCCTACTTGTCTTCTTTCTCAGCTCCTAACACACCTGGCTCTGGAACTAACACACCTCCTTTTTTCCCTCTCCTTTAAGTGACCTCTTAAGTTATGCCCTTTATGTCCTTCTAGAAACCTTTTGGACAATCCCAGCCGTTAGCTGCCCCTTTCCCTGACCTTGTAACTATCACATGGTGTCTTATGCAGTTGCCCTCCTTGTCAAGGAGTACTATTCATGTGTCATGATGGTCTCTATTGTGCCTAGCATTCTTGCATCTGGAACACTGTCCATTTACCCATTCCTGTATTAATTCAACAAATCTGTAAATGGGAAGTGCCAGAGGGAGAAAAAACAGAATGAACAACTATAATAAGAGTGTGAATCAGAGAAGAGAAATAAGGTGGCAACTTGGGGGGAGGATGTGGAAATTCGTATTCAATTTTATTTTTTAACCTGATAGCCTTGGGTTTGTTTAAAATTTAAGGAGGGGTAGAGCATATAAGGGAAAGAAGCCAAGGGACGAGCAGGAATTCCCAGGAAGAGGCTGCAGATAAGAAATACAGGTGTGGGGAAGTGACCGTGTCTTCAGATCCAGGTGGCAAGAGCTTTCAGCCATAAGCAGCCAGTGTATTATACAAATACAGCCCGCCACAGCTCCCAGCCCTCCCTTCTCCTGCCACGTCCTCCCCTGCCATGTCCCCACACCCTCAGCTCCTCTCCTCCAAGCATTCAGAATTTCTATTTGACTTCCTTCCAGTTCTGCAAAAAAAAAAAAAAAAAAAAATGCAGACAAGAGTGGCCAGGGCAAGTCAGATTCAGCTCCACCCTTTCCCCATTGCTCTCCTGGTCAGCCCCCAATGAAAGATAATTAAAGTGAATTAATTAAAACAGGACAGAGAAAAAGATGGAGTCAAAGGAAGAGAGGCAGAAACTGAAAGACAGAGGCAGAGACAGACAGGGAGAGGCTTTCCAGATCAAGAGAGACAGGAGACAAAGGTGAGGAGATAACAGAAAACAACAGGAATAGGATCTGCTGAAACGGCAGTAAGACCCATGGTGGATAGGAGTGTGGGCCCCAGACCCACCTGAGATCATCTTCTCTAGGGGATTATCTTTGTTTGACTTTAAAATGGATTAAGATTGTGACTCTGAAGTTACATGTTAACTCCTAGATTTCTGTGCGGTGACACAAAAGAACCCCATAGGGCACAGTGCTATTGCCTTATAGGACATTAACCAGTATGGTGTCTGACGGAGCAGTCTTTTCCCAACATTCTTCCACCCCCTGTCTGTACATAATCTCTCTTTGGAGCAGATTTATCATCCAGCTTATTCGTCGACATGACTCATTCTTTTGTTTGCAACCAAAACAATATATTTGTAAGAGGCAGATAGAATGAGACAGAGATGAAGAAAGTAAAAGGCAGAAACAAAAAGAGAAAGAACAACAGACATAAAGATGTTAAGGGGAGAGCCAGGTGCAGTGGCACATGCCTTTCATCCCAGGCTCTCAGAAGGCTGAGGCAGGAGGATCACAGTTTCAAAGCCAGCCTCAGCAATTTAGTGAGGGCCTAAGCAACTGGGTGAGACCCTGTTTCAAAATAAAAAATAAAAAGGGCTGGGGATGTGGCTCAGTGGTTAAGCGCTTCTGGGTTCAATACCAAGTATCAAAAAACAAAAAAACAAACAAAAAAAGAAAGTAAAATAAAATGGGGGAATCAGACAAAGAAAGAGAAAGAGACACTGTGAGAGTAGCAGAAACCACCAGAGAGAGATGACATCAGCCACAAAACAAAGGGCTCAGGAATGTGGCTCAGTAGTTGAGTAGGTGCTTAGCACGCATGAGCCCTGGGTTCCATTCCAGCACTGCAAAAACAAAACAAAAGGGAATAGCAAAAGCAGAGAATGCCAGCTTCTGGTGGAAGGAACAGAGAGAAGCAAAACTATATAGAAGCTAAACTGGAGCTAACCTATATAGAAGGACATTTATTTATTTATTTTTGGTACTAGGGATTGAACCCAAGGCATCACATATACTAGCAAGTGCTTTACCACTGAATTAAACCCCTAAACTCTCAGCCTTATTTATTTATTTCTTCATTTATTTTGCCTTTAAAATTTTTTCTTGAGACAGGGTCTTGCTAAGTTGCTCAGGCTGGCCTTGAATTTTGTTATCCTCTTGCCTCATAATCCTGAGCAGCTGGGATTACAGGTGTGCACTACTGTGCCCTGCTGTAAATATTATTATTAGAGGTAGTAGTCGTAAAAGTACCAGGGATGGAACCCAGGGGTAAACCGCTGACCACATCCCCAGCCCTTTTTATGTTTTATTTTCAGACAGGGTCTCACTAAGTTGCTTAAGGCCTTGCTAAGTTGCTGAGGTTGGGCTTTGAACTTGTGATGCTTCTGCCTCAGCCTCTCAAGCTGCTGCAATCACAGGCTTGCATCACTGCGCCCAGCCACAAATATTAATTTTAAGAAGAATGTTTTGTGAAAAATATTGGGTAGCCTCTGTGTGAGGTTACCAAGGAAGTAAATGAGAAGTTTTCCAGAGAAATAGAATGAGTAACATCTACCTACCTGTTTAGCATCTATCTATCTATCTATCTATCTGAAGAGAGTTGTTTTGAGGAGTGGTTTACATGACTTTGGAGGCAGGCAAGTCTGAAATTTGTAGGGCAGGATGCCAGCAGGTGGGAGATCTCAGCTACAGTCAAGGTTACGGTCTTGAGTCCAGAGACAGTCTGGAGATAGAAGTTGTACCCTTCTGGAGTGTTAGGGTCTGTAAACAAGTCAGGATGGCGCCTGTCATTTTGCCAGAGGGAGTGGTTTGTGAAGTAACACCAGCGAGCCATTAAGTGTGGAGATTCCTTATTGGTTGACTGCTGTATCTAGTTTATGTTAATTAAGATAAGCTGTGTGGAATGTATATATACCCCTCCTGTCCTACAATAAATGGCTCCTACTCCTGCTGTATCAATGTACACAAGTTGCTCATCACCCCCCGGTTATTTTGCTGCAGCCGGACTGTGGCACTGGAGCCTTCAGTCTTTTCTACAAAAGCCTTCACCTGCTTGGATGGAGTCCACTGTTGGGAGTGGCAAATAGATTATAGGTTTCTTTGAACCGTCTCTAGGCAGAGGTGACACTCTTCTGAGAACTCTTGGTAGAAACGCACTGATAAGAGACCTGCTCAGTCACAGGTGGACCTCTGTTTAAAGGGGGTTCTGTGCCTCAGAATTTATCAGTTCAATAGCCTTGGGTTCAAATGCCAGCTGCCTGTGGGTAGAAGAGATATGTGCATGAGATGATAAGTTTTAATTGGGCTGTTCTTGCTCACAATAAATTCTTTTGATGTTTAAACCTATATAATAAAAGTGCAGAGTTGACTGCTCTTGTGTCAGTCAAGCCTCCTCAGGGCTTGGATTCCCGTCCCCACCCCCCACCCCCATCCCCCTCGGCCCCCCCCCCCCCCCCCCCCCCCGCCGTCCTGCTTTCCCTATATTTGTGTATTTATTAGTCTTTTTTCCAATCCCCTCATCAGCCTGAGTTCAGGGGAAACTGAATAAGCACCACACAGGCCATGAGAGCTGTTGTGATGGGCAAAGGTGTGACTTATGCAGTGGACGGGGAGAAATAAAGAATGTCCACATGCTTCTGCCCTTTTCAATGCTTTATTCACTCAAATCACTCAATACAATTTCACTCTATAGGTTCTTAATCAAGAAAATGATAATCCTTAATACTAGGCACTGCCATAGACATAATCAATTCACAGCAAACAATTCTAGATTAATTCTGAGCACCACAAACACACTTAATCATGACAGGCTCATGACAGACATTTCCTCTGCATGCTAAGCTCAAGTGCCAGCTCTAAAGTCTCAAGCCTTAGGCTCTAAGTCCAGCAGATTCACACTCACTTAGACTGCAGTGATCAGATCAGGGACTGAGACAGGCTTCTCCTGGGGTGCAGCTGATGGCTGGTTGAGGAGAGGGTCCTAGAGAGAAGTTGCAGTTCCCACCAGGGTCAAGATGTAGCTGTAGAGTTTGAGAGCGGTGAGAAAGATGCAGAGGATCAGGCAAATGATAAGAAGAGTTGGGATGTCTGTCCAGGTCCTCATCAGGCTCTCCAGCATGAGGGCATCAGTGTCAGCTGGCTGAATATCTGTTCATTCGCTCCATCATTTATACTAAATTTTTGGGCTTCTGATGGCCCTTTCAATCCCTATCACCTGCTACCAGATTTCTCAGTAATGTCATTGACCCTGGGGTTAAAGCATTTGGTCTAGTGGTCCCCTGATTTCCTTGCCTGTCACCCTTATTGGGGTGAGGGCAACATGACAGAGACTTCACTCTGAGTTTGTCAGAGTGGTGAGAAGTGACTTGTTTATGTCAACTATGCTTGATGACCATATTAGAAGGGCTCTGTAGGTATGCCTGGTGAGACACCAGGTTTCGAGGTAGAGTTTTAAAATGGAGTTGCTTAAGCTAAGGCCTAAGGCCATCCTTACAACAGTCCACTCACATTGTGGAGGGTGATGTGTTTACTCCAGGTCTACTGATTGTAATACTAATTATTTTTAAGATGCACCTAGAGCAGCATCTAAATTTGTATTTGACCAAACAACTGGCCTAGCCAAGTGGACACATGTCATTTGGATGGAAGATAAGAACCACGTGAACATTTGGCTTTGGGCGGGAGGAGAGTAACTTCTCCTTGTGAATGGGAAATGAGGTGTTGATGTAGGTTGTTAGGAGTCCCAACTGATGCCTTGTTTCTTCTGTGAAGCAGATGAGATCCTCTAGGGTGACAGGAAGATGTTGAAGGTTGAAAGACAGCAGACAAATTGGCAAAGTTCACTGAGTTCAGTGGGAGGGTGATTTGCCAAGTGCACTGGAGTCAGATTGCAGAGCAGCGGTCAGGGCTCGTGATTGGGATCTCAGAAATTATGTGACCTCCTTAACATATGCTCATCACAAAGCAATTTCCCTTTATTTAAGATGGTTATCTTTTAAGGTGTTTACATAGTATTTGTGCTGGCAAACACACAATCTTGCTGTCTACTAAGCATTCTAACTCTTAGAATAATCTCTAATTCTATTAGACCAAAGTAGTATAAAGTGTGCTCTGGGGGACCTTATTCTTGTTCATCTTGCAACATTATACATATAATAGAAACAAAATTTCAGGTGGTGCCCAGGCAATGTGATAAATAAGCTTTTGGAGAAGGATATTGTCGTTGGGACTAATTTAAATATTAAAAGTATTGCATAAGTTTTTAGCATAGACCCTCCACTCTGTGACTCAATGATAGCAGACTCCCTTTATCATCTTTCAAAGAACAAGTGTACATACTGTGCAATGGAATCTCCATGTGTATTTGAATAAATAAATGGAGATACTTGTTTTCTTGATTCTCTTTTCTACAAATTTGCCATTTGCCTATTATATTTAGCCCCAGAAATTGGCTGGGAAGCAGAATTTGTCTAAGCAATCGATTCAGTGTTCTCCTCTTTCTATGTTTGTTTAAAATATCTGGTAAGTGGACTTGTTTATTTGAGAGGAAATAAGAGGCAAAGAAAAAAATTTTAAACCTTGGAGTCATAAAAAAAATCTAGGTAGGTGGTAGCCAACTGAAATTCCTACAGAAATAGAATACATCTGCCCTAGCCAAACCTAACACATGTGCTGGCAAATCTGGCATTTTGGACCTCTATGTTTTAGTGCCAGCTTTATGACTTATTAGATCTATGGTTTGGATAAATAATCCAATACTGTTGGCTTCATTTCTTTTATCTTTAAAATTTTATTAATACTGGTTTGATCCAGAGCATAGGATTATGATGAGGGTTTAATAAAATAATGTTATATAACAGAAACTTCAGATTATACAAATGCACATGTTTTAGTCAGGGTTCTCATAAAAACAGAACCAATAGGATATACATGGAATATGTGTGCACACAGAGATAGAGAGAAATACATAGAGATTTATTTTAAGAAGCAGAAGAGGCTGGCAGCCTGGAAATTCTAGGAAGAGTTGGTGTTGTGTCTTGAGTCCTAAACCTACAACCTGGAAGCGTAAGCAGGGCCCCTGTGTTACAATCTTGGGGTAGATTTGCTTCTCCTTTGGGAAATCTCAGCCTTTGCCCTTAAGGCCGTCAAATGATTAGAGAGGACTACACACAACATGGTGGGGGAGTATAATTTGCTTTCCTCAAAGTCTATTGATTTAAATGGCAATCACATCTTTAAAAAGGACCCTTGCAGCAACCTCTAAACTAGTGTTTGACCAAGCCAGGCACAATCACCAGGTCAAGTTGACAAATAAAATTGCCACCACAATACAGCATTTTGATTAAAATTTGGGCTTGTGCGTTAGGCTGCTCGGATTTAATTCTAGCTCTGCCCTGGGGAGCTAAGAGTGTGAGGAAGTAACATGCCCTCTCTGTGATTCAGCCTCCTTATCGGTTAATCTATTTTAGAGTTGTTGTGAGATTAGATGATATATGTAGTATGTTCTGAGTAGGGTAGCACAGAATAAATGTGCAATAAATTGTGGCTATTATTAACATACATAATTATTGTCACTGCTTATATATCTGCAGGTAGGGCAATATGAAAATTTTAAATGGAAAAGAAGTTTTCTGTTAGTCCTACTCTGTTCCTTCTCCCAGGGGGTTGGGTACACAGAGAATAGCCAATCAATCTGAATTTACTGGAACAGTTACAATTTCAATATTCTGCCCGATTATCCCTATTAGCACACTCTGTTAGAACTTTCATTCTGATGTTCCATTCACAAAATGCTTATGTCACAAAGACTGAGACAACAGACCCTTTTAAGCTTGTAGTTAAGTTTTATTCAGGCTCATAGTTTATTTTGTAGTATGATAGAGAACTAGCAAATTAGTTAGCTATCTGTCAGCTAAATGGCCTTGCTGCCTTGTAGGGTACAATCTTAATGATGAAGCCTTAATATCATGCAAAATTATCCATTAATTCTTTGCTATAATCGCCGAGGGTTCTAGTTTATTTATTTCTCTGTATCTAAACATTCCAATGTCATCTGAAACAATTTGTTGATATGTAATTTTATTTGTTAATACTCATATGATTTTACGATTCCAACCACTTACTTATTCCCCCCCCCTCAGAATTACTTAATTAACTGTAGGTTTTCCTTCAGGCACATAATTGCATATTTAATAAGTTCCCAATTCCTTTAGAGTAACTGTACGTGGGCAGATCTGTGGGTTTTTAATGTGTTTCTATGCTGGATCTGTTTAGATGAAAATTAATTTGGCTTAGGAAAAGAAAACAGAAATCTAAAAAGAAATTAAAAATTTAAATGTTTAGAGATCTTTATTGTTAAAGCTAATATCATGCTTATCTGTTTTTGAGACAAAATTTTAACATGAATTTACTAAATTATGAATGAGTAAGAAGTTGATTTTTGCAGTGCTTACAGAGATGAGATGAAGGTCCTCACAGTCAGCAGGAAGCTGGTGGCTCTAAGCCTGGCTGTGTGTCCTGGCCTTTCACGTTTACAAACTTTACTTCGTTAGATCTTTGGTTGATTTCATCTTCAGGAACAACTCATAGGTTACCAAACTCAGAAACGATTGCTGCATAATTCAGAAAGTCAATTTATTCATTTACTCTGGAGTCTGTTTCTATCTGAAGATTAACCAAGGATGCCTTCCCTCCTGCTATCAAAGACTTTGAAAAATCTCAATTAGTATCTAAAATTGTGTTTGGAAAAGTCCAGTTTGGATAAAAGGAATGAGATAGTTGCATCTATGCTAAAAGAGAAATTTGGCTTTATATTATGGGCCAACTCTATTTGTTTGGGGAGCTGGGTAAAAAGTATTTTGAGACCTGTGACAAGGAATGCTGTGACTGAATGGCAACATCTTTCATCTGTCTGAGGTGGCTGATTATCTGTCATCTTTAATGTAAACTATTAAAGCGAAAGCTTACAAGTATACCTGACCCACTATAGACCACATCACTCTGAAGGCCTTGTTTTAGTTGCTGGAATACAAATGTGTTCTGGTACATTGTCCCCCTCCCTTCAACAAAGACTAAAAAAATATCTCATTATCCAGCTGATCACTCTTTTCTGCAGAAAACTAACTTTGTACAATCTTATTTTTCTTGACAGGTCATGACACCCTTAAGTAGGATATATAGTGATCATTCAAAAAATAGCCCCAAATGTGATGTTTCCACAGTGTCCATAAACAACCTGTTGAAACACCATTCCCTAACGATGAAAGATTGATATCTGATACGGTCAGTTTAGTTCAAGGAGGATTTGACTCTAGGCTGTTATCAGAAGTGAATTGACTATCAGGGCACTTCATGCCACTTTATGCTGAGAGCTTGTTTTTAGTGTTCCACACTACAAAAGACTTCAGCTTGCCTCTGAAGTCCATACTTGGACTTTGATGTTCCAGAATTGTATGCTAAATGGGTAAGGAGAGAGGCTCACTCACAGTCTGGCTTTAAATTCACAGGATTACAGCAGTGAAGACAGTGCAGGCTGGTCCTCAAGACTGACCAGAAGAGGGTAGACCTTGATTGAAGACCATAAAGAACAAATTTCATTCCCAAGGCATTTCTTTGGGAAGAGACAGTAGGTATTGTTTGAAGTTGGAAGTAAGAGTAAGCTATTATTTTTTAAATCATAGTTTCATATTTTTAAAGGGGCTGAATAATTCTTTTCCATTTTCTTTCTTAATTTCAACTTGGATTAGCCTAAGGATGCCATGCTGTATATAGACACTAGACTTCAAAGGGCTGCAAACACTCTCCAGAATTCTGAACATCACTTCAGAGTTTTGAATAGGCTCCTTTTCAGGATATTGTAGACTAATCTAAGAAAAAATTTTTCCTAAACACTTTGTGCACATTCCTAAAAGAAAGAATTCTATTCAGAATTCTATTCAGCCTCAGTTATTAATATTTATCTTGTTTGTGGTGCTCTTTAAATTCTTCAGAAAGGAAGATTAATGATTAAGAACTAAGGTAAAACATGATTGTTCCTCTTTCATTCTTGTGTTGCATTCTACTAAATAAAATATTAATTATTAGCCATGCATATTTATTGACATTTCCAATTCTGAGGATTTTTATTTTTTCAATGATTTATTTATTATAAAATGACTGGATGATCTCAGAATTATATAGCACTTTGATTTTTAGTTCAAGTGTAGAAATCTGAATATGATTGAGTATTCTGAATGTCTCCAAGTCCTTCACCTCATCAATTTCTTTTCAACATCCAAAAACTGTGTTCAAATAATCCATCTGGAACATCCGCAGATTATTTATTTCATGTTATTGCTTGTTCTTCTTTTAATATTTTTGAGCTCCAGGAATGCTTAATTTTTCCATATTGCTGGTTATTGTGCATTAAGATTTGGATCAGTTAAAATCTTTTCAGCTTCAATAGCATAAAACCCAACATGAACTGGGTTTAACTAATAAATATATATCGATTCACATCAAGGAGCCCAGCAGTCAAACAGGCTTCAGAGTTGGTGGTTTGATAAGGACCTAGATGGTCCTTATATCTGGGGACACCACACACTGTGGTTGAGTTTCATCTCAGTGTTCTGTTGTGGTCATAGTATGTAGGTCAGTAGCAACAGGGACTATAGACTTCCATTGTCATGTCTAGAGACAATGAGGCAGACTTTTTGTAGTTTTTTTCTTAAGAGTTAAGACATTTCTTTACTAGGAGACCACAGAAAAACCTCTTCTCACTTCCAATGGATGTAAATAAGCTTAGACTTTCCATCAACAACATACAGCAAGGGCATAGGTATATCAGAGTCAGGCCCATGTTGATCCACAACTCTCGTTCCCCTTCCCCAGCCCACCTCAGATGGGATAGACAATGAATATTGGGAAGTCAGCCAGCAGCAGCTATGGACTGATGTTCTTGACTTTTCTACTGCTTTTCATTATTCTTCCTTTTCCAGACTGTGGATACTCTGCCCTGCATGACCCTAGTCATGGACATAGTAGCAAGCTTAATTCTCCCCAAAAAAGGCCCATCCATGCAGACAGTAGTGGATTACAATTTTGAAAACAAGACAGTACTGACTGTTTTCCATTACTATTCCTGCTGTGATGGACTGAGTGCCTTCCCCCAGGGGACCTGTCCTGCTTCATCCCACCTAGGGGCAGCATGTCTCCTCCTAATAGAGGTCCTCTTTATTTTATCTTTCTTCCACAAAGTTAAAAGTCACAACCTTCTCAGTTTCAGGTCACAATCCAGTGGGTAGAAATAGGTACCCTCCTGCCATATTGACCAAGACCTCCTGATTAATCAATCTTTCTGGCCTGATTTATCTGTTGAGGTCTGAATTAAAGCATCCAGTGTTTGTTTTAAAGGAGTCAATATCTCCATTTAGAAACAGCATGACCAGGCGAAACTCTGATTCCTCATCATCCCTAAACTTTTCCTCTCCCAGTCCTCTCCCTCAATGGAAATATATTTATTTGTTTATTTATAGAAACTCATTTGTCCAATTGGTCAATCCTAAAACTTTAGAACTAAATTAGAATTCTTTTTCTTTTCTTCAAAGCCAATATACAATTTATTGAGTTCTATCTGCCACACATGCAAAACTACATCTGGAATTCCCCCACTTCTTTTTTCTCCACTGCTACTACCCCAGTTCAAAACTACCACCTAAGTTGCTTCTCAACGACTCTCCCTGTTATCACTGTTGCACCTGTGAAATATATTGGCCAAGTAGTGGCCTGATAATCTTTTAAAACCAGACAGAAAATCATGTCACTTTCCTCCTGAATATCTTTTAGATTTTAATTCTTTATTATTTACATATTTGGTGAGTGTATTTTCCAACCTTTTGTCTGCTTTTTCATCTTTTTTTAAAAAATGGTTTTGATTAATGTAAAGCTTGAATTTTAAAGCATTCGAATTTATCAATCCTTCCTTTTAAAGTTTGTCGTTTCTGTTATTTATTAATAAATCCTAACGTCAGTGTCTTAACATGTTGCTTGATATTTACTCCTGAAAATTGTAATGTTTTTCTTTTGAAGTTTAAAAATTTAAACTTTCTGGGATTAATATTTGGGTATTATACGAGGTACATGTCCATTTTTTTTCTCTCATAATCCTTAATAATGTTAAATAAGTGTTCTGTCAAGAGTACTAGATATTCTCATTTCCCCCACTGATCTGAAATGCCAAATTGTTCATAAATCAAGTTTACATAAATGAACAGATCACTTACGGAGGCTTTATCTTCAGTTCCACAACCCAAATTTCTTTCTCTATGCTAATATTACTCTTGCATCTTAATTACTAGAGTTTTATAACTTTTTAATGTAGTTAAAGCAAATTTTCCCAACTTACTATTTGGCTTTGGGAATTCTGGCTCTTCTTTGAACTCTTTGATCTTCAGTGCATAGAATCACCTTGTAGATTTCACTTAAAAATGCTGAATTTTAATTAGAATATTATCCAAACTTTATCTTAATGAGACTAAAATTAAATTAAAATTAATTTAATATAAAATTAAGTAAATATATTGGATCTTCCTTTCAAAAAAGATGGCATATCAATCTCTGTTTAGGTATTTAAAATATCTTTCAACAAAATTTTGTAAATTTTTTACAAAGTGCTTACATATTTGTGGTTGCTTTAATAAGCAGTCAAATTACTTTCTCTATTTGTTGCTGGTGCATAAGAAATTAAATTGATTTATTTATATTGACTTTATTTCTAGTAACTTTACTAAACTCTAAAATATTCTAATAATTATTCTACAGAATCCTTGTATTTTCTCTGAAGACATTCAGCTATATCATCTAAATAATTACAATACTTGTTCTTAATTTTTGATGTATAGTTCTTTACCTTATTTATTTTCTTGTCATACTATTCTGGTTTTGATTTCCAGAAAGATGTTGAATAGAAGTTGCCATAGTGGATATCACATTTTTTCCTAATTCTAAATATAATGTTCATAACATTTCGATGTTAAGAAAAGTGGTTGCTATAAAGTCTTTGTAGATTCTTGTTAATAGGTTATGAATAGTTCCTTCTAGTTTGATAAGGATTTTAATCATGAATGGCACTAAATTTTGTTGTTTTTTTTTCTGTCTAAAAAGAAGGTAATACTTTTTTTTATTCCTTTCAAATATTATTTGGTACAATGTGTTGATTGATTTTTCAACATTCAAATAACCTTAAAATCCTGGAATAAGCAAAACTTGGCAATCATTATTTTAGCTTTTAAAATGTATTCCTAAAATAATTTGCTAATATTTTGTTTAGGGCTTGTCTTAGTCTGTTTAGGCTACTATAAATAAATACCATAACCTGGGTGGCTTATAAACAATAGAAAGTTATTTCCCACAGTTCTGGAGGCTGAGAAGTCCATGATTGAGATGACAGATTTGGTGTCTGGTGAGAGCCAGTTTTCTGATTCATAAATGCTGTCTTCTCACTGTGCCTTCACATGACAGAAGGATGAGCCAGTTCTCTAGAGACTCTTCTATATTAAGGGCACTCATCTCATTCATGTGGTCTCTGCCCTTGTGACCTAACCACCTCCCAAGGGCCCACCACCTAATACTATCACACTGAGGATTAGGTTCAATATATGAATTTGGGAGAGGGGGGACACCAACATTCAGACCACTGCAGGACATTTGTATTCATGCAAAAATGTTTAATTCTTCCTATCAACTATTCTTGGATGCTTTAAGCACAAAATCAGTCAATATCCAAGCAGGAAAACATGAGACCATTCTAGATATTATAAGAAGAAGAAATTTAACAGGAAATTAAATTTATTTCAAAGAGTTGGAGAAACATGAAGGAAAAATTACCAATAAAGGTAAACAAGGGCTGAGAAGCAAAAGAAAATGGTGTATGTTATGATTTGAATATGAGATGTACCCCCAAAAACTCACATGTGAGACAATGCAAGAAGGTTCAGAGGAAAAATGATTGGGTTGTGAGGGTCTTAACCCAATCAGTGAATTAATCCCCTGATAGGGATTAAATTAGTAGTAAGTGGTAGAGTGTGGCTGAAAGAGGTGGAAATTGGGGATGTGGCTTTGGTGTATATGTTTGTATCTGGCAAGTGGAGACCTCTCTCTCTCTCTGCTTCCTGGTCATCACGTGAGCGGCTTCCCTCTGCCACCCTCTTCTGCCATGATGTTCAGCCTCACCTGGAGCCCCGAGACATGGTGCTGAATGTCTATAACTGAGATCTCTGAAACGGTGAGCCTTCCAATAAACTTTTCTTCCCCTAAAATTGTTCTGGTTAGATCCTTTAGTCACAGTGGTAAAAAAGCTGACTAAAACAGTGTCACCCAGTGCTGTGATTGCTATGATTCTGAGTCTGCTGTGGTCAGAAGGGAGTTGACTCAAAAGTAGCTGTTGCTACGGCAGCTGGAGCTACTGCTGCTGGAATTGCTGCCAGAAGGTAGAAAAAAACAATCCCTTCTGTAATCTCCTAACTTTTCAGTTTTTGTTAGTGCCTCAGATTAGCAGAAACAAATAGGAAGTCAGATGGAAAGGAGATTACAAAATACAGTTTGCAGGCTTCTAGCCCCAAAGGTCTAGAAGTATATAGAGGGAAAGTATGGAGGAGAGAGAAAATGTCATCCATCTTAGGCATCAAGATTTATGGTAAATTTACAGGCTATGCCAGAGAATATTTCTTTTTTCATTTTTTTGGAAGAGTTTATAAACACGTAACTAATGTTCATTGAATACTTACCACAATCAGCTGATAAACCATTTAGGCCTGGTGTTTTCTTTTTGTAAAATTGTAAACCACTGATTAAAGTTCTAACTATTGACTCACCACTATGGCTAGGGGACGAAGACCATGAGTAATCTAATTTGTTAATAGGTCATTGTTCTGACCTATTCTCTATCTTGCTTTCTCTGTCTCCTAGATTTTTAAAATTATTTTGAATGTTTCCCCCTGTAAAACACAGAGAGAAAATAATTTTAAAAATCTGTGCTCCTGGACACATTATTTCATGTATCTAAGATATTCTATATTCCTTGTGAATTCACAAAGATCGAACTTTATATGTGTATTTAAACTTACACATACAATGAAAACACATGTGTTTGCTAAATGTGAGACACCATTTATGGAATGCAGCTGTCAGCAATGCTGACTTCAAGAGCAGGTGCACAGGGCCTCATACCTAGGTCCAATTTGGTTTAAGACTTTGCTGTCTGAAATCTTAATTTTTTTAACAAGTGTCCCCACATTTTTATTTTGTGCTAATCACTACAAATTAGGTAGCTGGTCCAATCTGAGTATTAAAGGATAGATCTAGAGTTAAATTTTCTTTTTCTTTTTTCCTCTCTCTTGACCTTTCTTTTTTAATTCCTAGAATGTGTTCATTAACTGTGAAAATAAGTATTCTCCTTATTAAAACTGTCACTCAAATATTCTTTGAGAGAGGAATTAGAGTATTGGTTTAGAAAACCAAGGTTTATAATTTAATAGAGGTGAAGAGGGCTTTACTGTTTGGGTGGATTGTTTTACAAAATGTGAGGAAAATAGAGAATTTACTTTTGAAATTGGAGTAACCCTGACCTTCAGTTCATTTTTAGTATAAAATTAATTTAGGTCAATTGGCTGTTAATTACTGTATTCTCCAATTAGAGCAGGTTTTAGATGGTGTTGCTTACAAAATAAAGTAGGTCAACACTTTATTTAGTTTAATAATATGACTCAATTTTTATATGAATAGATAGATGCTGATCTGAAAGCATTTTAGGATCTACCAAATTTGAAACAGTTGTTACAGAACTAAAGATTACAAAAGACAGTTCTCACATTGCCAAACAAGATCTGTGCTTTCATGATCTCTTTTGATATAGATGAATCTGACAGATATGAGCAGGAAGAATTCCATCTCATAGATAGTCCAAGAGCCTCCTGTCAACTGTTTTAAAACAAAGTTTTTATGGAACACACATAAATGGGTGGAATTATGTGTGACATAGTCCTGGAAGATTTCTCTCACATTCTGTTCTACATTTGGCTTCACTGATCAAACAAAGTTTTCCTTATTTTTACTTTGTTTGGGTTGGTTTGGTATAGCTCTACATCAGTCTTGATTAAACCAGAACCTAGAGTGCATGACCATCAAATTCCTAAGGAATTAGGAAGAGCTTCTCTCTCCAGGAAGTTAAGATTATCTCAGAAGAGTTTTAGATGGCTATAAATCCTAGAGAGGGTCAAGAAGCCCTTCTCATTTCATCTCAAACTCCTTGCTCTGGCAAGTTCAAATATATTTGAATATGATGCATATTACATCATATGATATCATGTCATATCATATCATGTCATATCAGTAGGTAAGATAATCTAAGGGACAAAGCTTATATATAAAACAACCTAG
This sequence comes from Marmota monax, assembly GCF_021218885.2. Classification (NCBI taxonomy): domain Eukaryota; kingdom Metazoa; phylum Chordata; class Mammalia; order Rodentia; family Sciuridae; genus Marmota; species Marmota monax. Next base: position 2,645,318 of record NW_026691988.1, read on the forward strand.
GAGATTTGGCCACTCTGTAAAGATTCCAAGGCTCAATTTTGATGGTGCCACATCAGGACTCATAAAAGATACAGATGAAATGAATTTGGGGGCGGGTGGGTAGTTTCTATGTAACTATAAGACTTTGGAACAAGAGAATGACAGATTCTTCCTCAAATCAGGGAAGGGAAATCTGGAGGGAGTGAAGTTACACTGATACACAAGTGAATCAAAGAGCTGAAATGCTTCCAAGATACTGATTCACAATTGCATTTTGACCTGACTACCCCTGAATACATCCCAAGGTGTTTGGGAAAGAGGACAATAAAAATACCTTTCAGGTGGGAAATGCCAACATTAGTATTTGAACTGCCAAAATTTAATGAGACAAATAATATGAGTGTGCACTATTCTCTATCTAATTCTTAATTTTCTTAATAATTCATGAAACAGATGCAATTATTTTCCATATTTTAATGACAAAGAACCAGAGGCTTAAAGAGAGTTTAAATAACTTCACACAGATAATGAGTTGCAAAATAAACAACCATACTAGTTCTCTGGTGATAAGTGTTGGCTCTGACTTCAGCAGTCTTATCATATAATGTTGACCCTGGTGGGAAGACAGCTTCTCCAGGTTTGTCAAGCTGGGTCAGAGTATTTCAAGCATTTAAATCACAAGTAGGAGGATGCATGTAGACTACTTGATATCGTGCTTGGTATTTTGTAAATAGTCAGAATACATTATTGCTTATGCTATGGGGAACCAGAACGTAAGAAATAAGAGCTTAAGTACTAGATTCTAATTTCTGGGCTGTAACCCAGCTCTGCCTCTGTGACTTTGAGCAAGGTTCACTCTCCTTACCTATAAAATGGGAATAATAGCGTTTCTCACTTCATAGGGCCATTAAGTTAATTAGATACAACGGTGCTATATTTAGCACTATGCTTGACACTTAAAAATGCTCAGAAATTTATTATTGTTGTTGCTTTTAATATTGGACCTTCAAAGTCATCGTTAGTGCTTTAAAAATCATTGACAGCACAACAGAGTAAACAAATCAGAATGAGAGACATACACATGGTTGTCTGGAAGACCCTAAACTACAGATCTCACTATCTCCAGCAGCGGAATTAAAGAGCAGCAAGAAGCCTAAAAAATATCAAGAAGTACGAGCTTCCTGGCACCCTGCCAGAGGAAAGAGGAGACTTGAGGGATTTGGGACACCAATTATTGCCCTGAGTGGGAGTTGGAATTCATTTTCACTGCCATTGCATTTGTCCTTGATTGTCCTCTGCCAAGTTTCTGAGACATAGGGAGGTTAAAAAAAAAACAAAAAACACCATACCTAATGCCATTTTTATTAAATACTTCAGCCTTTCCACTTTTTCTTTGGGGCTTGGGGGAAAAAATCACCTAATAACACACGAGGGAAAGAAAACTTTCTCCAATTTACAAAATTGCAGGTAATTCTGTTATTCAATTAAGATAATACCTATTTCTGAACATAACCTTCTGCCCTAAACTCAAAACCTCAAATGGGCTGCAGATAGATAGAAAAATGAGAGAATGGTGCACTCTCTTCTTACCTTAAGGATAATATTCTCCTAGAATTTCCTGGTGTGCCTATTCATTTGGGTCACAGAATCAGTTCCAATTATTTCAAATAACGTAAAACATTGTCACCATAATTACCTCCACATCTGATGAATATTATAACATCCATAATGCAAATATAATATTAATAAATCCTACATTACCTTTTGAGAAGATTTTATTTATAGAGTTTTAGGTCCCTTCATGGATAAAATCATTGACAGAAACACTTCATATATTTCATTTCAACATTATCTAAAAGAATGATTTGCTTTCCAAAGTTAATTTTCTCTGTCTCCTAAAATACTTTTTGGTTAATGAAAATATTTAAATTCTTTTTGTTTTAAATAAGCAAAGCACAATATACTTCATTATAACAAAATTTCAATACAATGTGTATAGATAGAGTTCTGGTTATGAGCTAGGGAACATAATTTCCTTGAACATTGTAGTTTTTATATTCTATTTTAGTGCTATAATTTTTTCTGGCAATATATAATGTACTTCTGTTGAATCAAAAATTACAGTGAATGTGCTCTATGCAGATAACTTAACACCTGTGAATTCCCATACCCTACAATTGTAGATTGCACATTTCAGAGGCTTGGGGATCTGAATTATATTGCAAAAATAATGAGCTGAAGACTGATTGCAAATGTGCATTTATTAACATAGCCACTAATGTTTTTCCACTGCATGGAATAGATGGGCCCTACAATGTGAGGTACTCCATAACCACAAAAATGCTTTGGATTTGGCCAGTTTAAAGCTATAAAAACATAAACTAAAATCACAGCTAATATTCTTACCCTAGGGATAAAGGAGGAAAAGTGTGTCACTGCTAACCTCATGTCAGGGCATTAGCCAGGTGAACGCAAGCTAAGCAGAGCTGGAGGGAGTGAATGAACAGAGTGAGGCAGAGTTGGCAGCCATGATGAAGAACGATGTCTCATTCTGTGTACCATCTTCCTCTTCCTCTTAATAAGGTTTATTTATATGACCAGAATTGCAACATGTTAGAACTGGAAGATTATTTAGAAGTTGTTTAAATTTTATGAGAGACACAAATTTATACGAGATGGAGGAATAGGGTCCTGGAGAGGTTATGTGCCAAGGAAAATGTTGATTGTTTATAAGCCAGAGTTGGGAAAAAGGATCTTTTTTCTTCTTTTGGTTGGCAGATCACATGTTCCTTTCTTTGAAAACTTCCTACTTTTCCTTCATTTTTTAAAATTGAATAAGATATTAGGAATATGATACATCTTACTTCATTTTCAACTAAAAGCCTCGGCACAATGGAATGCAATACAATAGATGTCTGAAACTCAAATGAGCACAAGGTAAATCACCATGACCACAACATGCCAAGAAATGTTTGAGAACTGAGTCCACAACATATTTGAAGCCTTCATCGACTTCAAATATGAAATGATTGAGAACAGCAAGGCAGAGGATGTTTATAAAAGGATTTTAGACTGAGATATTTACCATGAACTCCATTCTTCTCTAAAGAGAGAGGAGTGGGAGCTGAATTCTAACTTCACCCTTAGTGAGAGAGAGGGAGGACACTCAAAGAGCTTGGTTTGGTGCTTGAGTCAAGACTGAGAAAGTTTTAAGTGTTCTGTACTGCAAAATGGAGGTGGCTATTCTGAGTGCTGCATGCTCAAAACTAGTCAGGCAAAGGATATGTGAGTTTTCCATAGCCAGACGATAGCAACATTAGGGTATGTGGACGGGGGAGAGTCAAAGTGAACTGGGTTGAGGCAGTTTCCAGTCCTGTGCTAGGTTCCAAAGGTTCGAGTCTCTATTTGGTTAAACAACCAGACAATTAGAAACCAGGGAACAGTGGCAACTATAATAGATTCCATGTCTCATCAGGAGAGGAATCTCTGATGAATGTGAGAGGTTGAGCCTGTTGAAACTTCTGTCTGACCCAGGGAACATTGTCCTCTTTCCTCTCTGCTTTCCAAATCTCTGGGGTTAAACTACAGTTGGCCAAGAGGGCAGAAATCCAATGAAACAGAGGAAAAATTTCAAAGCTAAAAAAATTCCTTCATTGAGTAAGGTATTCTTAATGAACAAGTACTTGTCTCTGTGGTTGTAGCTGCAAGAGAGGGAGGAGACATCTCATGACAAACAAAAGATGGAATTGTCAATTCCTATATCTGACTGTATACATTTGATGTGCAAATTGAGGCTTTGTCTTTGAGTAATGGTAGAACTCTTGGTTGCCTGCGAGTAACAAGTCATGATACTACCAAAACTTTTATCAAAAAGCAGAAACCGTCCATGAAAGGAAATTTTCAAATAGTGAAAACAAAAAAGAAAGTAATGCATGGATTCCTGAGTCATACTTGCTCTACATACTGCTCTGAGAGTTCTTTCCTTGTCAGGTCCTTCCTGGTCCCTAACTTTTACAGCTTCCCTCAGTGTGAGTCTTATTTTAACCACCTGTGTGTCCAAGACCAACCCAGTCCTTGCATAGGAGATGGTAAAGTAATTTTTACCCATTCATTTGGGAACTCAGCATCAAGTTATTCTTGTTGAAAATTGTATCCCTATTCTTTACCTTGTTTTTGAAACTCATCTTATTTTGTGGAACATTTTAATTATAGTCTATTAAAAGAAAAAAAAAACTGAAGTCAAAGTTTACTTTGGCAAAAAAAAAAAAAAAGATTCTAGAACAGGGCAGCATTCCAGACCAAAGATGATTCAGAATCCCCCATCTCATACACATACAGAAAAAGGTTATATTATAGCCAGAGAAAAGGAAGTGACATATAGAGACCATGGGATTGACTGTAGTCAGTATTTGCTTTAACAGGAACAGGGTCTGATCAGTTGGCAGCCTGTGATTGGCTGAAGTTTGATTGCTATGACCGGTTAAGACTTAGTTGCTTGGTTACAAAATAAATTCTTAGGTGAGATTACAATTTGTTTACACACTAAGCTGGGATGTAGTTTGGTATGTATGGCAACTGCTTTGGGCCAAACTTATCATCCCATAATAGAGACAGGTTTGGGCCAAATTTATTTGTTTAATGTGTGTTTCAGCCCCTGACTTGTATGCTAGATACTTTTTCACAATAATATGGTGATTCATCTGGCTGACTGTTCTTTTTTTAAGGGAAAGGCATTAGCAAGCTGATGGTGACCTCAAGGCACATTAAGAGAATGTGACGCAGGCACAGACTCAAGCTGCTTTAGAGAATAGAATATGCCCAGCTCTCAGAAGGTATAAGGCTTTTCTCCTGGGTGGCAGTTTCCTTGGAGCAGAGGTTCAGCAGTTGTTTTCAGTGTGTGGGTGCATCAGGATCCCTTGAAGGACCTGCTAAAACACGTGGCTGAGTCTCATCACACAAGTCTGTGATTTGTAGGTCTGAGAAGGGGCCTGGGATGGTGTGCATTCCTACCAATATCCAGGTGATGCAGATCCTGTGGTGTAGGAAACACACTGAAAATCATTCCCTCCGTGCAGGATTTCTTAACCTTGGCACTATTGACATTTTGAGCCAGGTAACTGTCCATTGTGGGGCTGGCCTGGACATCTGTAGAATGTTTGTCAGTATCACTGACATCTATCTACCAGTTTCCAGTGGCAACCCTACCCAGCATGACCCAAGACCTTGTCAGAGGTCACCAAGCAGACAAAATTACCCTGGATAGAAAACCACTGACTGCCTTAAGTAATTCTTTTATCAGGGAAGTAAAAGTCTGGCTGTAAGCAATCTGGGAGAAAGAGATATGAGAATCTCACTCTTAATTTGGGAGACTATTTAATTCCCTTATTTTCCATATTGTCTTTCACCAATACTACACTACTCTCTGTTTTCAGCTGTAAATCTCTCCAAAGGTAAAACTCTTCAATTGAGAAAGAGAAGGGCCAAGTTCCTTAGGAGAGAATCTGCAGGTCTACCTGACCATCACCGGCACTTTCTACCTCTCCTGCAGTTTGCAGCTTTGCCCTGAAGTCCTGCTCTCAGAGGCACCTTCTGTCCCTAAGAATTGACTCTTTCTGAGGTTCAGCAGGGCCAAGCAGCTTCTCTCCTGTAAACTCAGAGTTCCATTTTCTCTGATCTGCTAAATCAATTGCTATTCATCCATCTGCTTGTGTCTGAGTCCAAAGTCTTGTTCACATCTTTCATCTGCTGTTATCTGCTTCCCCATTCTCTTTGTTCTTTTGGATTTATGCCTTTCTGTGTATTTATTTTCACTTTGGAGTGTTACAAAGGAGGAACAATAAACATGTGTGTTTAGTCTGCAGTGGATAGCCAGAATTCCCAGATGCTCTTTTGAAATGAGGCTTTGGTACAGGGAGGATGGAAAGGGTATAAAAGTATTTGAGCTGGAGAGGTGTTTTTAATAGCCTTGGTTAAAGATGGAGAATGGAAAACTGAAGGGACGAAATACATTCTTTCATTTATTTATTTATTTTTTTGGTGTAAAACCCTGATTGTTGTACTGTTATCATCTCTTCAATAAAAGCAAATTTGGAGCTGAAAATATATCCCCTAAGAAACTTTGAAATAAAGAAAGCTCCAGAACCGAGATCCTTGAGTAAGACAGTATTTATTAAAATCTTTTATAAATTTCAAACAGACACCAATGTTGGATTACGATTCGTCACTTAAAAGCATAAGGATTATAGGTCTTAACTTTACTCACAAAATCTAAGGCATTTCTCCTTACAGTTACACTGCTCTCTACTTGGAAAATATCACTGGCATTAATTCAAGTAGCTTAAAAGTGTGTTTAAAACACCTAGAAATTTTGTGTACTTAAAAAATTGTTATTATTAATATCCTAGTCCATGGCCTCACTTGGCTTTTCCTCCCCTATTAACATTTTACCCCTTAGACACAATTTGAAAAAGATATTTAGGTATGGGTCCTACTTGCTCACATGTAACTCCTGGTATTGTCAAAAGAGCCCAACTTGTGACTGTAGGGGATCAGATGGTATCTAGCCATGAGTGAACCAAAAAGGATATCGAATTTAAATTCCATAATTAACAAAATGTCAGGTGGAATTCTTTGCAAATAAATATCTGGCTCTAGGAATTTCACCAGATCTTGGGGAGTGGGGACTATGTTTGTAAAATTTCCTCAAGATGGGGAATTATAAAAACATCACAGCTGAACTGAATTAAGTGTCACATGAATGAAACTTTGACCTGGCATTTGACTTCTTTTGAGCTTTCTACAGGTATAGCCAGATGTGATTTTTAAAAATGTTCTCAAGGTACTTCTAGTAATAATCAGTATCTTTTGAGTACTAGCATGCCAAAAGTTATTGGTCAGCACATCCTTATTAAATTAGTACTTCCATTATATTATAACTTATTTGAATCCCAATATATGGATAGACCATAGGGTCCTAGCTAAAAGTGTGTGTTCTATTATGTTTTCAAGCTAATGAGCATTGAAAATAGTGTGGTGTTCTTGTTCTTGATTTTCAGAACAATAATTGTTGACACACACTGGCAAGATGTGTAACCTAAATGTACTAAGATGGGAAGTCAATAGAAAATATTAGAGAAGAAAGAGATCACACCCACTATTTTAGAGTGTCAGAAAAGTGTGAGTTTTTATATAATATACAATATATACACATATGAAACCAAGTGCAAATATGGTTTACCATGCCCATGGAAACTTGAAAAGAAGGGATATGTGGCAATATTTTTCATCAGAACCAGTGAAATATGGTATCACTATCACTGGACTTGACATTTGGAGACCAAGTAATACGATCTCAGATAAAAGTCATCTAAACCTCTCTATAAAATGAAAATAATACCTGATTTTTCCAGCTTTCAAGAGGCTTATGTGAATTTATTGATTTAATATGTGTGAAAACATCTTATCTGCTATATATATTACATGAATTTAAGTTTTTGACAAGAACAGAATCATAGAAAACCTGGAACAAGTAATGTCCTTTAATTTATTCACCTGCCTAAGCCATTTGAGATAGGAACTAACTGCAGATTTTAATTTATTTCTGTGGTATTTGTAGCTACCATCAGCTCTCTGCCTTACAATTCTTACTGTCCCTATGGGTTATCATGTTCCCCACCATGAGAGAGTAGAGGGTAAAGGAGTGGGCGAAGAAAGGCAGTGAACAAGCCCAATGTTTTCCTAGAATTTTGAAATGCCAGTAGGAAGGGTAGTAAGTGGACAGTCCATGAGCATCTCCTCAAGAAGAGTCAGAAAGACTCACTGTGATATTTGCTTAATAACTACTATGTGTTAAGTACTATTCTGGTGATACAATGAAATATATGGAAGTTGCTACCTTAGCAGAAGAAATATACATATAGCCAAATAATTAGAATACACTGTGATCAGTGCTATAATAGAATTTTTCAGGAAATAATGGGAATGCAGGAAAGTCTGATATGATAGAACTAGACCTATATCTGGACCTATAGCTCTAGGCAAGCCTAAAATTGTAGATAAAGAGAATATACACCATGACTATTCTATAAATGTATTTTTTATTTCTTCTTGTGACCAAGATGGAATGACAGAGACACAGTTTATTCTCCTATTTGAAGCAACTGAAAAACCTGAAAACATATGAAACAATTGTTATCAAGACACTGTACTTCAAGTAACAAACAATAGTAGTGATCCTGGAGAGACAGAAATGAGAAAAACTCTACAGATTACTTCCTGAAGAGAACATCTTGGCCATTATCTTCTTGAATTGAGGAGACAATGTTGATTGTTCAACAAGGTCAAGGTGTCAGAGAGAACTATGCAGAGATAAAACTGCAGAACTGCAGAGGATCTTTTTTATTTATTTATTTTTTGAGTACGCAGCTGAGAACTGATCAACACATGCATGTCAGGAACCTATTCAAGGTTAGGGAAAAAATCTCACAGAATTGGGATGAATATCCTTGGAGCTCATACAGAAATACAAATGGAACCTATTCCCACCAGCTACAGTAAAAAGATTCAAAATTCACTGGGCATTTGAAAAAAATACTCAGAAGAATTTTATCTCATTAGTGGGCTCCAAAATAGCCTAGACTAATCACTATTTTGTTCCTGCCTAACACAACCTAAAATCTAGGCTCAAAAAGATCATATGGTTGCAGTTATCTATATCCTAAAATAGAGCTCAAGAATATTCATAGAAACGAAAAGATATGCAGCAACCAAAAAGGTAAATTTTACAATGTCTGATATATAATAAAAAATTACTAGACAAGGAAAGACACAGGAAAGTAGGGCTCACAAGTAGGTGAGAAACAACCAACTGAAATTAGCCCAGAAATGACATAAAGAATTAGTAATTAGGACAATAAAATTATTAATATGGTTGTTAATACTACTATTTAAACAAAATGTGATATATGTATATACACACACACACACACATATTCATATATTTGAAGAGCTGGAAGAAAGATTGAACATGTTAGTTATAGACATGGAAGTTATAAAAAAAGAACATAATTTCTAGAAGTGAAAACTATAATGTGTGAGATAAAAAGACTTAAGGGAGCAATGGCAAATTAATCATTACAGAAAAAAAATCAGTTATTTTGAAGGCATGTTAACTAAAACTACTTGAAATGAAACTACCTAAGATGTAAATATCATGAACAAATAATAGAATTTTAGTGGGCTGAGGGCAACTTCAAGTAATCTACTATATGAAAATTTGGAATCCCTAAAGGAGAGGAAACAGAAGAATAGAAAAATATTTGAAAAATGATTGAAAATGCTTCCAATTTTGATGAAATGGAATTTATAAATTCTCAGGTCGAGTAATCTGAAAGAACTCCAAGCATAAGAAATATGAAGAAAACTACACAAAACCACATCTTAAGTAAGTTATTTAAAATCATTGAAAAAGAGAAAAAACTTGAAAGCAGTCAGAGATAAAAGACATATTATATACAGAGGAACAAAGGCAAGGGTAAGCCCAGAGATCTTGGCAAAAACAACGCAAACCAGGAGACAGAAGAGCAACATCTTGAAAGTACGAGAAACAAAAAAAATTAAGACAAAATTTTCATCCTATAACTTTTTAACCCCAGGAAAGCATCATGAAAAAAAAATTCACATAAAAGATGAAGCAGACACTGTACTCCATGAAATGTTGAAGGAAGTTTTTTAAGCAAAAGTTAAATGATACCAGATGGAAGTCTGGCTAGACACAAAGGAATGAAGATAATGGGAATGGTAACTATGTATGAAAATGTAGAGAATTGTTTATTATTATTATTACTTAAATATCTGGAGTATAATCAACTCTTTAAAGAAAAAAGTTAACAAAATACTGAAGGTTATTACATGCATAAAATTAAAATGTACAAAAACAATAGCAAAACAATGAAAACTTTAGAAAAGGAGACAGAAATATTTGTAGACTTGAAGTGACTAAGAAAAGAATCAGTGAACTTGAAGTAGATTAAGAGAAGCTTCCCAAATTCAAATGCAAAGAGGAAGAGAAAAAAAAAGAAAAAAGAAATACACACCCCACACACACATACCCACACATTCTGAAATTGAAATGGTATCAAAATGGAATAATAAAAAAATTCAATCAATCCAAAACAAGATAGTAAAATAAAAATGTCAAAATAGAATAAGTGAGAAAAACAGAAAACCAATACCAAAACACACATCTGATAAAGGATTTGAATTCAGAATATATAGAGAACTCTCAACCAGCTTCGATATGGGATGGGGGAGTTGAATGGAAACTTCATCAAAGAAGATTTAGATGACAAATAAGCATATGAACAGATGGTAGCAGCACTATTCATTAGGGAAATGCAAATTAAAACCACAAAATAATACCATTATACATGTATTAGAATGGCTAACGTTACAAACATGGAGTACCCCAAGAGTTTGGGAGGACATGGGGCAAGAGGAAATTTACATCATGGATGGTGAGATGATGAAGTGGTCCTGACACATTAGAAAACAGTTCAGCAATTTATGAAAAAAATAAACATATCTGCTACATAGCAGCTATTTCAGTTCCATGTAACTATCCAAGATAAAGGAAAACATGTCCGCACAAATATTTGCATGTGAATATTTGTAATAGCCAAAGACTATTATTTGTAAGAGCCCCAAACTAGAAACAACCCAAATGTCCACTCGTAGGTGAATGGATAAACAGACTGTGATACAGTGAAATAAAGATAAATGAATTCTCTATATACTCAATAACATGGAGAAATCTTGAAATAATTTTGCTGATTATCACTTATATAAATGTAAGTGTTCCATTTATATAAAATTCTACAAAATGCAATCTGATCTAAAGTGATAAGAATAATAGGTCAGTATCCCTACCTTCATCTTCTGGGCCTTTTCTCCTGCTGCTGGGAATGCACACAGCTGGCCTCCTTGCTGTCTCTTGAGTGCACCAAGTATGGTTCTGTCTCAGGGTCTGTATATTTGCTGCTTCCTTGACACGAGCACCCTCCTCCATAGGGCTTGCTTCTGACTTCATTCTGGTCTCTCATCGAGTATTACCCCATCTAACATGACCCCCAGTGAGCTCCACCTCCTGGTACTTATACCCTGTGGGGTCCCTCCTGGTGAGTGTGAGCGAGACCTGGTGGCTCATAAATAGTAAGCAGAACAAGGTCAAGTGAAGGGATGTCACCTCCAAGATCAGCTTCCATCTTGCATGCTGTCTCCACCTTCTTCCACCTGTTTTTCTTAGGGCCCATGTGAGCTGCACTAAGGAGGGGCCCACAGGTAAAGGAGCTGATGCCTCTAAGCACCACAGAGTCCCTGGGGCCTGCAACTGGGACTCATGTGAGTGAGCACAGAAGCAGATCCTCTCCCCATGAGGCTTTGAGATGACTGCAGCCTGGACTGGTGTCCTAATGGCCACCTTGGAAGGGACCTTGATTCACAAGCACCCAGATTCCCAACCCATGGAAATAGTGAAGTAACAAATGCTCATTATTTTAATCTATTAAATTTTTGAGTAATTTTTTATGCAGCAATAGACATCAAATCCAGAGGATTTCCTTACAAAACCTGTGCTGGGAAAACCCCCAATATACACAATTCCCAATACTCATTGTTCCCTTACTTAGCTTTTTTTTTTTAATTCAAAATACTTTTCATTATCCAAACTATTTTTAAATGTCCATATATTTGCTTGTTAATCTTTCCCTAATAGAATGTAAATTCCAAGGAACAATAAAATATAAATTCTATTCTTTACTATAGAATATAAATTCTACATATCTAGGGTCTAAAACATTGCCTGTCTGGCCTCTCTCTCTCTCTCTCTCTCTCTCTCTCTCTCTCTCTCTCTCTCTCTCTCTCTCCACACACACACACACACACACACACACACACAACACAACACCTTTACATAGAATTTAAGAAAAAAACAGTCTGGACGGTGAGGCAGTTCCTGTTAGCTCCTAGACATATGCAGCTCTTCACTCGAGGAGAGTCCTTCATAAACAACCAGAAGAATGAGACATTTCTTCAGCTGCTCTGCTGCTTTGGCCCTGTGACCAGGGGATTAATTCATTATGCATTTCAGAACATTTTGAGAGGAGGAATTAAGGGAGGAAAGGAAGGGATGTCTGGGGTCCAGAGGAGCCATGAGGGCCTGGCCTAGCCACAGTTGGAGTCACTAATGGGAAGTCAAGGGTGAGGGCTGGAGGCAAGGCTCCAGAAGACAAGGCTAGAGCAGGTGTCCAAGTGGCCCAGGCAAGGGCAGAGTGGAGGAGACAATCAGGGGCCACTTTGCAGCCTGGGCCTGCCCTTGGTGGAATCACAACATCCAGAGCCAGCAGCAGGCTGAGAGATGGACCCCAAGGAAGTTCCTTGTCTGCCCAAGCCAGAGCACAGGTTCAGACAACATGGTGGAGTAGAAGACTCGCAGCCTGGAGGAAGACTAAGAGCAGACATGTATGTGAGGTGCTTCCAGAAGACTCTGTGACACTGTGACTGCAGCAGGGGCAACATATATGGAAAGTGTTAATCCAAAGTATACAGGGAGGTAAATGATCCCGTGAATAACCAGGAAACCCACTCGTGGTATCATTTCTGTGTAAAATGAGCTGCGAATGCTCTAAACAACCAAAGCAAAACCAGAAATTTTAAAGAAACTTCAGCTGGATCAGACTTTTGAATTACAATTTCTGTCAATAGTGGAGGTGGCTGTGACCCACTAGGTGGCAGTGTGGGAGTGATTTGCTGGTACAAAGAAATACTGGGTGGAATCTCAAACTACTAGGATTTCTCTCTCTCTCTCTCTCTCTCTCTCTCTCTCTCTCTCTCTCTCTCTCTCTCTCTCTCTCTCTCTCTCTCTCTCTCTCCCTCTCTCTCTCCCTCTCTCCCTCTCTCCCTCTCTCTCTGACATTTAGAAGTTTACAATAGGAAAGGTTCGTGGAATAATACATGAAAAGTCAGACAATGACTATCAATAACCGCCATCCACATAACATAAGCCTGTTTTACCAGCTGTTACAGTGGGGCATTTAATAAAAAGCCAAAACAGCAAATAGTGTCTGCTATTCATGATAGACATAACACAGTTAAATGATTTTTCTCATAAATGAGTGTTAGACATATCTAAAATATAGACAGGTAAGAAAATCGGACAATGGATACCTCTTTCCCAAAGCTTACAAGTCAGGCTCCTTGGGTTCTCTAACCTGTAGTTTTCAGGTCCCAGAATTCTACTTCTTTGATACCAATCCTCATATCCTATTTCCTTTTGAGATGCTATTAAAAACCAATCACTTCATCCCACTGTCTTACTTCATTCTCTTCATTTGTACTTTCCTGAAATTTTGTACAAAAAAAAAAAAAACACTAATATTTTACATTGTACCGCCCCCTTCTTGCTTCTGGGATGACTACTTATTAGCTGTGCAACCTAGGACAGGTTGCTTCACTCCTCTGAGCATTATTTGCCTTATCTGTAAAATGGTATAATACTATTATTAATTTTGTAGAGGTACTGCAGGGCTTAAGTGAGTTCATTTATGAAAGATGCTTAGATATTGCTGTTTATGATAAACACCAGGAATAAGATTGATTTTCAACAAGATTGTAAGGTAAAAAGGAAGAAAATGTGCAACCTGTTTCTCTTTCATTAGTGTCTTGGATATACAGTGTATCAATAAATATTTAAATCAATGCATGAATAAAATTAATGACTAAATCATGATAGAACACATGAGGTGCACAGGGTTGAATTAATAAATATGCTCTGGCATTTAACACCTTGAAATATTTTTATGAACATATTAATTTTCCATGATTAAGAAGTAGAACATTTCAAGCCTTCAAAGGATGTCAACATTTTAGATACAGCAAATGTTATTAAACATTAGGGTAACAGTTTAGAATGATTGGTTGAATCTCAAAATACTGATTTAGAATAGTAGATGTTTTTCATTAGAAGTCACCTTTGAGATATTTTTTTCAGACTGGAAAACCAGACCTTTAAATTTACTGGTTTTTTTTCTTTTTATTTTAAAACTATTGCTGCCTTGATTTAGCAAAAGCCATGAGTTTGATGATTATGTTAATTGTGGTTGATTTGCTGTTGAAGAATGTATGCAAGATCACATGTGGAAACTTGAAAAGTTAATTTCATAGAAATATTTTTATGAATATTTTCATAGAAATATTTTATGACTATTTTTATGAAGAACAGACCCTTGGTCAACAGGGGCGGTAAGGAGCTGGCGGAAGGTGACAGAGAAGGTCAAATGACCAGACACAGATAGACAGGAACAGTGGGTACTAGCTTTCTACAGCACAGTGAAGTGGCTGGAGTTTACAACTTACTATGCATTTTCTGAGGAACCAAAGAGAGGAATTCAAATGTCTCCAACACAAATCAATGATAAATGTGGAAAGAGATGACAATGTTAATCATCCTGATTTAATCATTAGGCATTTCTGTCCATATGGAATTATCACACTGTACTTCATAAGTATGTACACTTTTAATAAAAGAATTTAAATAAAAATAGATGATGGGATTAATCAAATTATTTTATGTGCATGTACAAATATGGCAAAATGAATCCCATGATTATCTATAATTATAATGAACCAATATAAAAATTTAACAAAAAATAAATAAATAAGCATGGGAGCAAAACCTTGACATTCTTTAATTTTGATATAGTTGTATCAATCTATATTACAGCATAAATATTTTTGGAACTAGCTTCTTTATCATCAAAATATAGAATTTAGCCCAGCACAGTAGCTCTCTCCTATAATCCCAGTGGCTTGGGAGGCTGAGGCAGGAAGATTGCAAGTTCAAGCTAGCCTCAGCCACTTAGCAAGGTCCTCAGCATCTTAGTGACACTCTGTCTCAAAATAAAAAATAAAAAGGACTAGGAATGTGGCTTAGTGGTTAAAGCACTCATGGGGTTCAATCCCTGGTACCAAATACACTCACATACACACACACACACACACACACATATGTATATAGTATTCTTATATTGCTTTCAAATTATGAGCCATTTCCTAAACTCTGTACCAATTTATTGTGTGCTTTTTCCTCTCCTTATCCCTCCTTGAAATTATTTCTCTTTCCTTAAGGAAGTTGATTAAAACTCTGGTTATTGAAAAATTTAGCTTAGAGGAAGTTAAACCATCTGTTAAATACACCAAGTAAATTCCTGAACTCAAAAGATCTGAATATCATCCTTGAAATAGCTGAAACTAAAATATCCAAATAACCGTGTTTCGGAAAAAAAAATATTCAAAGAAATGTAAGTTCACACATAGAACTGGTCCAGATGAAATCACCTGCCACACCCAGGAGGAGATGGGCTTCCTGGTTCCACCCAAGTGATTAGTTGCTGCCCACCCACACTGGGGAGGGCAATCTGTCTACTGGCTCACATGTTCATCTCTTCTGGAAACATTTGCACAGACACACCCAGAAACAATGCTCCATCAGCTATCTTGGTAACCCTTAATCCACTTGATATCCAAGAGTAACCATCAGATTACAGATGCTTTATGTAATTCTTTATACTTTTGGCACAATTCAGTATTGAAGCTAGTTTTTAAGTATAATGGCTTCAATGCTTCAAACTCAATGTGCCCATCTCTGAACTTACTGCCCTGCCTTTCTAGTCCTAATTGGGAGAGTGGACCACAGCTGTCCTGCAGCCCATCCAGAAATGTACAAGTCGACCTGCCCTGCTTTCTCTTGCTTACTCAGCAACATCCATCAGAGCCTCGTTCTCAAGCCAGTCTCCTGTCCCCCCCACCCCACCTGACTTCAGCTTGGTCTATAAACTCAGAGGCTAGCATCCTGCCCACAGCTCAGTAAACACTGGAGGAAAGCATGGTGAATCTTTACCTAATCCCCTCCACTTCTGCCATTTTGGTCCTAGTTTAGGCCTGTGGCATCTCTCATCTGGACTGTTGAAAGAGCTTCTTATTTGAATTTTCTGACTCCATTCATTATCTCATCCCACCTGCATCATAGCCTCTGTTTTCCTTTGCTCCTATTTTATGGTGAAATGGTATTAAGCTGGGTATATCTCCTGGTACAATACCCTGATATTTCTTCCCTTTGACTTTACCCAACAGATTTCTTTCTGGAAATGCCTACTCACAGTTTTTTTTTTTTTTTTAAATTTTAAAATTTGTTTTAATTAGTTACACGTGACAGTAGAATGCATTTTGATACATAGTATATAATGGAGTATAATTTCTCATTCTTCTGGTTGTACATGATGTAGAATCCCATCGGTCAAATAGTTATATATGTACATAGGGTAATAATGTCTGATTCATTCGACTATCCTTCCTACCCTAAGACCCACTCCCCTTCCTTCACTCCCCTCTAACTACTCTAAAGTAACTCTATTCTTCCCTAGTTTCTCCTCATTGTGAAATAGCATCTACATATCAGATAAAATATCTGGCTTTTAGTTTTGGGGAATCCTACTCAGTTTTACTTGCAAACTCCTGTTCATCCTTTTTGCTCTGCCTGTATAATATATTTTCCAGTAATTTTTTTTTTCCTGAAGCCCAAGGTAGTATTAAATGCCCCTTTACTTTTGCCCATTGTGTGTGTGTGTGTGTATGTGTGTTTATTTATTTATTTTTAACCAGGGATTGAACTCAGTGGCACTCGACCACTGAGCCACATCCCCAGCCCTATTTTTGTATTTTATTTAGAGTGAGGTCGCACCGAGTTGCTTAGCGCCTTGCTTTTGCTGAGGCTGGCTTTGAACTCGCAAGCCTCCTGCCTCAGTTTCCCAAGCCACTGGGATTATAGGCATGTACCACTGCACCCAGCTTGCCCGTTGTATTTTGTGCATTTTCCTGAGTATGTTGAATCATATTCTATTTTGCTGTTGATCTATATGACTTTCCCTCTATGCTCCTTTGGAGTAGGAATGCTTTTTCAGGAATTATTATAAATTCAATCTTGATACACTGAAGTTAGTCCATCACCATTTGCACTTTATTTCATCCTAGTGGATTGAACAAATAATTTGAATGGCATAGAAATTTAGTATCATCACCAATTTTAAATATGGCCTCCAGGTCTGGAGTCACTGACTACAGCTGTGTACATTGTGCACTGTACTCTTATGGGGGTAGATACTAGTTTCATAGATATTAATAATGTGAATGTCCACTCCATCCCTTGAGGCACCCAATCACAGGTATTTCCCTGATGGATCTAGAGGAGACACTCAGTGACTACAATTTTAAACTGTAAGAAAGTTCTATTTAAAACTGTAATTTACTTCAGGTTTTTAAAAATCAGTTTTACCTAAGTGTAGTGGGTAGTGGTGCTCACCTGTAATCCCAGCAGCTCAAGAGGCTGAGGCAGGAGGATCTTGAGTTCAAAACCAGCCTCGACAGCTTAGCAAGGCCCTGAGCAACTTAGGAAGACCCTGTCTCTAAATAAAATAATAAAAGGGCTGGGGATGTGGCTCAGGGGTTGAGTGCCCCTGGGTCCAATACTCAGTACCAAGAAAAAAAATCAGTTTTGTACTCAGTAAACAGGTATTTCTATTATAATTCATCTAACACTTCCTCTTTTCATTAGAGCACATTTGGTTGAGTGTGGTAGGTTTCTTTCTAGTCCACACCTCACAAGTTGTGAAATGCTTTTCCTTCCTTTCCTGGATTCTATCTCACTGCCTCAAATGAATTTGCAACCCCTGGGACATGAAGTTTATATAGAAGGAGAGATATAAGTCAGTGGATTTCACTAGGAAAAAATAAGCATGGGCTGCTAAACTATCAGACAAAACCAGAACATAGAAAAAAAAGAAGGTAAAGGCACTGACTCTAAAGAAAGCTGCCAGTGATCAGAGTGCAGCATTCTCCAGATTCTAGAACTAGACTAAATAAGCTTAAATTATCTTTAAACGCAAAATTTACTTCTCATAAAAAGACATTAATATTCTCTAAACTAAAATCAAAACCTAAATGACAGAGAATTTTAATACAAAAACATGAAATTCTATATTTAGTAACTAGCACATTATCAACTAAAGGACAATAAACCACACAACTCTTTCAACAAAATAAAATAGTCAAGTAAAAGTAGTCATTAGACTTGTGCATTGAAGAGGTACCAAATATTTAAAATCCAATAACATGGTCAAGTTGGTATGAGGCCTAGTATAGACTTTATATATGGACATCTGGATTTTTTTTTGCTATATATGAAAGGTATAGATACTGATATTTATAATGACTACCATATTCAGGGTTATGTAAAGGACCTGTGCTTAACAGCACTTTTAACATTTTATCATTTGAATACTCAAAAGAATTAATTTGTAAAGTAGGAATTATTACAATAACCATATTGTGATTGAGGCAACACACAAGTGGAGAGGTAAAGGAAATAAGAAAGAAGTAAATGGAAAATTAATTAAAAGTGGAAATGAATGACACCGATATTGTCTCTCCTTGGAAATGATGTTAAGCATTGACCAGCTCAGAAAGTTCTCTCTCTCTCTTTAGATACAGTCAGGAAAGATCTTATCCTTGTATTGTCCCTGCCTATCTTCTACTCGCCTTCTGAGTCTTCTACAGAAACAGAGGTTAAATCTACCTGCTACCATGTATGTGCCACCAATATCCAGGAAATACTGATATCACAACCCACCTAAATGAGTAGATATTTTAGATAGTCACATTGGCCTAGATGGAAACAGAATTTGCCAAGTCATCTCGAATGGGGAGGTTTCACTGTTTCACTGTTAGACAACTACACGTGCGATCAACCTAAAAGCAACCTTCTTCCTTGTGAACGCCCAGATCACTTCCTTCAGCCCACCATGCTGCCCTTAGTGTCACAGAGGCCTCAAGACCCCATTTGTTTAAACAAATGAGCTTCTGATCCTTGGCAACGTTTTCCATTTGTTCCAGTCATCCAAATATAGGGCCAGTTGGCTACCACTCTCTATTCACAGAATCTACCTGTTGGTAAATTTAAAGGCTCTTTCAGGATAAAATATGGAAAAGCATTTGGGATATAAAGTAGATAGATGTAACGTAGAGAAATATAGGTGTCCAAAAACATAAAAAAAATGTTCATGTTTGATTTGCAATTAGAGAAATGCAAATCAAAACCAATCTAAGATTTCATCTCACTTCAGTCAGAATGGCAGCTATTATGCATACAAACAACAATAAATGTTGGCAAGGATGTGGGGAAAAAGATACACTCATACACTGCTGGTGGGACTGCAAATTGGTGCAGCCAATGTGGAAAGCAGTATGGAGATTTCTTGGAAAATTGGGAATGGAACCACCATTTGACCCAGCTATCTCTCTCCTTGATCTATACCCAAAGGACTTAAAAACAGCATACTACAGGGACACACCCACAACAATGTTCATAGCAGCACAATTCACAATAGCTAAATTGTGGAACCAACCTAGATGCCCTTTAATAGATGAATGGATTAAAAAATGTGGCATGTATACACAATGGAATATTACTCAGCAATCAAAGAGAATAAAATCATGGCATTTGCAGGTAAATGGATGGAGTTAGAGAAGATAATGCTAAGTGAAGTTAGCCAATCCCCCCTAAAACTGCCAAATGTTTTCTTTGATATAAGGAGGCTGATTCATAGTGGGATAGGGAGAGGGAGCATGGGAAGAATAGGGGAACTCTAGATAGGGCAGAGGGGTGGGAAGGGAAGGAAGGGGGCATGGGGTAATTAATGATGGTTGAATGTGATGATCATTGTTATCCAAAGTACATGTATGAAGACACGAATTGGTGTGAATATACTATGTATACAACCAGGAATAAAAGAAACAAAAAAAGGGTAAGGTTTCAGAGTACAAAGGAAAGGTGGTAGACTTATGAAGACCGGATTGAGAGTGTCAGAAAGTGAGAATGTAAGAGATTGATTTCCAGTAAGCAAGGAAGAGGATCAAGATTTAGACAGATTCCCCATCATCTATCTTTATATCTATATCTATATTACTTTCATATTCCTTGTTCGCTGTTAATGTACTTCTACTTTGTTTGAATTTGGCAGACCATATTTTTACTATCTTCTATATAGTGACAACTGTCATTACCACTGTCAGTGGCTAAATATAAACAACATCAAAAAATCTCAAAAATAAATAAAGCCTGGTTGAGTTTTTCACTGTTGCTTAGACTTGATTTCATCGCAGAAACCACTTTCAGTTTGGGGACTAGTGACAACTGCCTGACATCTTTACTATCCCTCTCTTGGGTAAAGAGCACCTAATACGAGGTCCCAAAGTGTAACAAAACAAAGTAAAAAAATTCAAAAAGATAGTGGTCCAGGGACAGATGAATACCTGTAGAATAATTCATCTTATGTATTGATAAAGTAAGGATAGTTGCCTGAAAGTTAGATAGAACCAGAATAAGGGAAGATATTGTCTAGGTTTGAGGTGAATGCCAGAGGAAAGCTTGTAGGATGAGAGAGTATAGCATAATATACAGGTTTTATTGGGGTGTTGGTGAGGGAGGCCAGAGATGTCTTTAAAATGGCTACGCTCTATAATAAAATCTTCCTACATAAATCATATATATGAATTCATATTGCTGTCAACATAACAAAAATTTTTATGTCAACATAATAATAATTTTATTATGTACATGAATAATAAAAATTACAAATATTAGAACTTAAGTGGATACAGTGATATTCAGTCATATAGTTATTTTTTGGGGGGATGGTCTACAACTTGGAGAGGGAAGGGGGAAAATTGAATTATATGACTACTGAGTTGGAAGAACATATAAATATTTTATTGAGCAATTATTGTTATGGGGGAATTGTGTAATGGAAGCCCTTGAGCTATAAGAACTGAAAGCTAGGAATTTATAGCAATAAGTGAGAAGACAAAAGAGAATTTGGGATGCACAAATTTCATTGGTGGAAAGGATGGACTTGAGATTTCCCCTGGATGTGCCGAGTAGGCTTGGTTATTCAGGTACTGCCTTTTCATTGGAAGAATTTGGAAGAAAATAAAAACGGTTATGCAATACCAGTGTCACAATCTTTACCACTTCTAGAGCCTCCTGATCACTGTGTACCAAAATTACTCCTCTACACTCCTTCTTCCTATTAAGAATCTGAAGACAAGATTATTTGCTGATATTATTACTGAAAACATTAGTATAATACAAATGAGTTTAGCTTTCTGCAGAAGTCATTTAAACAGGATTTTTTTTTTTAGATTACAGCTACAGTAACAGAGAATAAAAATTAACTTAAGCCATGACCAAATAGGAAAGGAATTTGTAACCCCATCAAGGATATTAACATATTAAATTCATGAGCAGAAAAAGTAGGGTTTGCCTGGGGCCCCTAAACACAGAAGCCACCACAGTTAATATCATATTGCAGCTGTTTCCATTAAAATCAGAAGCATAAGAAAGCTGCTTACTATCCTTAGCAGCATTGGACATTGCTCTGTGTTTTCTGTTCAACATAATAATACCCAAAGGGCAAATGAGACATACAACAATTATAAAAGAGAAGACAATATTGACATCATAACCAGAAAATAAGACTTTGACTAGAAAATTCAAGAGAACTTACTTTAAAAATTTATTCACGTTTGAGACTTTATATAAAACAAATATATAAAATGATAAGCTTTTGCCATGCACTGATGTAGTACACTAACCAGCTTTAAAAAGAATGGTAAAAAATCAAGATGTATGTAGATGTTGGTATGTCTGAATGTGTGTGCTTCTGTGTTATTTGTATGTTTACAACTCTTCATGGTTAGGCATATTTTCCCTTTAGAGGGGGCATCTGAGACAATACCTGGACATCAAGGCATACTAGGCCCTGCAATAATTAGTGGCTAATCATGTGACATGGAGAAAACAAGAGAAAAGATGTACAGGTAAGAGATGCTTAGTGGGGCTGGGTTTGGGGTTTAGTAATAGAGCACTTGTCTAGCATGTGTGCAGTACTGGGTTCCATCCTCAGCACCACTTAAAACTAAATAAATAAAAGAAAGGTTAAAAAATACAATATCATAAAAAAGAGGTGCCTAGTGTATTTAATAAACAGGAAGTCAAACAACAAATAGCAGGGTGCATTTGGGGAAGAGTCCTTGAGGATGGAGTTGCTGAGATGGTCAGAAGAGGATCAGAGGAACTTGCTGTGCTAGAAGGGACATGATCACTTCTGCTCAGAAGCATCTGAGGGCCATTTGAAGGGTGGTTTGTGGGGATGTAAAAGTGGAAGCAAGAGAGCAGCAGGAGGCTCCAGCGTCAACCACAGCAACAGATGATAGCTGAACTTGGATGGCAGTGGTAGACGTGGAACAGAGGTGACGGGCTGGGATATGTTTTAGGAATAGAAGTAACAGGACATAGAAGCGGAAGGAAAGGGAAGAAAGAAGTATAGTGCCTAGATTTTTGGTTTGAGTGACTAAGGTTATAGTAGGAGGTGCCACTTATTGAAAAGGAAAAGATTTCTGGTAGAACTGAGGGGAAAGCGGGAGTTGTGTTTTAAACCTGTTCAGTTTGAGGGATATTTATTACAAATTTAAATGGAGATTTCCAGAAGGCATCTGTATATACGGATCTAGAGCAAAAGGGAGATGTCAGAGGAAGCATCCTGAGTTGTCCAACATTTAGGATTAGCCAGAGAAGGTTCTGGAAAAGATAATGAAGATGGCAGTTGAGGTGGTTGGAGACCCATGGAAGTGGGGTGTTTCTGGGGTACTTAACTGTATTGAACAGCATGCTGAGATATGACGATAGTTGTGAGCAGAGAAGTGACTGTGGGATTTGACACCATGAGGGGCATCTGTAATGACCTGAATGGTCTGGGTGAAGATGTGCAGCCAAGTGGGCTTTATAGAAACTGAGGATGAGAAGACGCAGACAAGGAGGATGGACAGGTTTTAGAGAGAAGTCCTGCTGAGAAGGGAAAGGACAGTAGCTGAAGGGACGACCAAGAGGCTGTTTGTGGTTGTGTTAGTTGGAGAGAGATAGTCGAACAGTGCTGCAAGCCAATACGGAGGAAACATTTCTGTGTGCCTGAGGGGACAGGATTCAGACTCTGAGGAGATCTTCTAGTACTGTAGCAGGAGATAGGGAAGAGAGTAAAGCAGCTTGGTAATTTAATGATTATTGTGCTTATTTTGCTTATTTCCTCAATAGAGTTAAAGACAAGAAAGGCCAGTGCTATGTGCGTGTGTGTGTGTGTATATGTTTGTGTGTGTGTGTGTGTGTGTGTAGGGTATTAAAGGGATGAAGGGTTTGAAGATTGCTAAGAAGGTGAGAACAAGCCCTCTGGGAAAGTAGGAAAGCAATCCTGCTGGGGATATGTATTAATATTTACTAGGATTATGACCTGGGTCTTGCTAGAGGGGTTCACCATTAAAAAATATTTTACTGCAATATTTGACACTGCAAAACTGTACATGTTATGCATATGTAAATTATGCATTATATATGATAAAACAAAGATTGATGGTCCCAGCACCCACCAGAGACCTCTGTTTTGGAACTTGACCATACTGCTGATGCCCTGTGTGCTCCTCAATGCCCACTATTAGTAGAATAAATACTATTCTGAAATGTATTTCATAACCTAAGTATGAACCAGTGGTCCAGTATATCCTAATACCTTTTTGCATGATTGTTTTTTGAGTGACTACTATTCATTATATTGTTAAATTAACTTGGAGCAATTAGCAATTCGACTGGAAGCTAAGTTTAATTTAATATAGAATTTCAAGTAGCTCATATTTAATTCCTTTAAAATTACACCTTGAAAAGCGGACTTCTGTGAGATGATAAACAGAAGAAGGATAGGTTTCAATAAATCTTCCATTTGCTCCAGACTCAGGCTTGCCTCACATTCAATATTACAGAGCAAGTGTGTGATTGAGTCTATACACTTTGGTGGCAGGAAATAGCACATTTATTTATTATTTTAAATCAATATAAAACTTGCTCTAACGTCCTATACTGTAAGAGAGGTGAGAAACTCAGTCTTAGTCTTTAGAGCTCTGAGGTCTGAGCTTGGGACCAGCCTCTCTGGACCCAGAGGACATTAGACTCCTACATGCTGCGACTTCCCTAGGGCTCTGCCTTGGACCTGTGCTCAGGTTTCTGCACATACAACTCTGTTCTCTTCCTTCTCTTGGGAAATCTTTGCACTTCTCCTTCTTAATCCCAGAGGCACTACTACTACTTTATCGTTTCTTACCTCATGATGCACTTATCATTAGAATGTCAAAGAGTTGAACTAGGAAAATTCTCTGATTTCAAATCCTTTCTTCTTTCCAACCTGCTGCAAATGTGCTCTGAGGTGTGAAGCAAAGCTCTCCCCACTTCTTGGAATTGGTGGTGGGAAGAAAGGGGCAACATATTTAAACAAATTGCTTTCTCAGGGAAAGCTAAATACTTTTACTTAAGGCATCCATATGTTACTGAAGAAAATATTTTAAAAATAAAAGAAAGAGAAAAAAAGAGATTGCAACCTATAAGTCACTAGATTTTGATCTTGTTTTTTCAGTTTCATACTAAAAATTCTTGGATGCCTCATTTAGTTCATCTACTTCTTTTTACAGGTGCAGCAAGTGACTTGCAGAGGATTTTGAATGAGCAGAAACCAGATTTTGTGATTTCTTAGCTCCATGATCTTGGCAAGTTCAATAATCTCTCTAAACTCAACTCCTTCATCTTTGAAATGAAGATCACTTTACTGACCATTAGGAGTCACTGGGAAGGTTTACAGAGGTGTCATGCTTTTGTACTATCTCATTCAGAGACTGGTATCTAGAAGACATGGTATCTAGAAATACTGTGGGTTTCTCCCCTTGCTCAAAGCCATATATGCAATGTGTGGCAGATCCAGAATGAGAGGCCAGACTCCTCCTTCTAGTGCAGCTCTTTTCCTATTGCACCATCAGTACCATCATCTAAGAAAGGCCTTGAAATATGGACAACCAGGCCATATTTACAACAGACAAATCTGTCACCAGCAGACAGGCAGAGTGCATTCTCAGTGTGAGAAAAACAGCATGTCATTTATCAATCGACCCTTTTTATTTAAAAGATTTATGATAGTTGCAAAAACACTTGGCAACGTCAATGGCCTTTGTGACTGAGCTCCAGGGGGTGGGGCCAAGATCTGACAGTAGCAAAGGTCAGGCTCCCAGATGGTATTTTTCTCAAATTGGCACTCTTATCCCCAAAGATGAGCCAAGCGGTCAGCAGGCACTCAGTTAGCAAGTCTGTCATGCTCTGGGATGAGTGGAAACAAGGCCAAGGTTTTGGGTCTCCTCTCCTTATGCACAGACATGTTCCAAAAGCAGAAAATAATGTGTCAAGATGGCGAAGTCCATCTCTGATTCCAACGAACTAACTCCCAATGGATGTGACCTGTCACTGGGGCAATTAGTAATGACCCCCAGCCTGACCCCCATCACTAGCAAGGAAACAATTCCACTAGAGAATCTTCCTGATAGAGGTCCACCTGTGTCCTGCTAAGTGAAGGACAGTGTACTCATTACATGTCATAGAGTTAAATCAGATACACATTTATTAATTCACTTAGTCACTCAACCAGCAACATCAAACCTGGGGTTTTGTAAACAAATATTTTCAAACTTACCCCTTGTCAGCAAATTAGTTCCTTTGGCTATTAAAACAGAAGCTAACATTTATTGATTCAATGCATTAAGCACTTTATATGAATTATCTCTTTAATTATCACAAAACCGCTTATGAGATGTTTTCTAGTATCTCTGCTCTACAGATGATGAAAATGATGTTCATATTACTAGGGTCCCACAGTGGCAAGGCCAGGATTTGAATCTTGATTTGTCTATGTTTAAGCACTTGTAATACTACCTTTCAGGGCTCCAACCTAGCACATGGGACTTTTTCTGTGACACTTCATTTTAAAAAAGAATAATACTAATTGCAGTTGTAGCAAATGTGTGTGTGTGGTGGTGGTGGTGGTGGTGTGCGTGTGTGTGTGTGTGTAAGTGACCTTTTTTGTTTTTCTATCAGGGATTGAACCCAAGGATGCTCAACCATGGAGCCACATTCCCAGCCCTATTTTTGTACTTTATTTAGAGACAGGGCCTCACTGAGTTGCTTAGCACTTTACTTTTGCTGAGACTGGCTTTGAACTCACGATTCTCCTGCCTCAGCCTCCCAAGCCTCTGGGATTACAGGCATTTACCACTGTGCCTGGCTTGTATTTCATTTTGAGACATGTCTCACTAAGTTGCTTATGGCCTTGCTAAGTTGCCAAGGCTGGCTTTCAACTCATATCTTTCTGCCTCAGTTTCCAGAGGTGCTGGGATTATAGGCATGAACCACCACACCTGGCAGAAGTAACATTTTTGATTACTGTATTTCTCATAAGCGACATGGGCACCTATTCAGAAACATTCAAAGGAAAAAAATTACCATCCCCCCATACACTGCAAAGTCCTAGTCTTATAACAGTACCTGTTATAGTAACTTTCTGCCTGAAAGAGTGTTATCAATCTTGCTAAATAAGTGTCATGTTGGAGGTGATCTAAAATGCAAATATATTCAACCCTAAGCCAGAAAACTCATTATATAAAATGCTGGTCATAGTCAAGTGAGAGGAGCACCTAAAAATTAACCTGTTCATGTTGGTAGTGGGGAAGTACCAGTTTTCACAACTTCATACCTGTGTATCACCTTCTGGAGCAGGTGGTTGGATGTAGAAGAAATAACACATGTAGTCTGGATATCATGGTACCAATGCTGATGCTATGTAAGTTAAGGTCCTTCCCAAGTCAAATATTCTACATAAATCTCCATTTCTCCCCATTAATATGTTTGAGAACATCCTCCTAATGTAGCTCCTCAAAAATCAGAAGACTC
The DNA here is from genome assembly GCF_021218885.2 of Marmota monax. Classification (NCBI taxonomy): domain Eukaryota; kingdom Metazoa; phylum Chordata; class Mammalia; order Rodentia; family Sciuridae; genus Marmota; species Marmota monax. The sequence goes on from NW_026691988.1 coordinate 2,672,268, forward strand.
TTAATATCATGAAAGTTTCCCCCAGAGAACTCACTCAATAATGTGCAGAGAAGATTGTCTTATCCTCTACTAAACTTAATGAGGTTAGTAACCATGTGACCATGACTTATATCTAATCTAAAAGGCAGAGATAGTTATACAATATATGTTCAATAATACTGCATTGGCTTTCTATTGCTGTAATAACAGATTACCATATAGTCTGTGGCACAAATTAATTCTATTGTAGTTCTGGAGTCAGAAGTCCAAAATGATTTAACTGGGTTAAAACCAAGGTATCTATAGGGCTGAATCCTTCTGGAAGCTCTAGGGCAGAATTTGTTTCTTTGTCTTTTCTAGAATTCTTACATGGTTCCTTCCACCATCTTCCAAGCAAGAAGAGAAACAGCTTTAAATTTCTGGCTTTAAACCTCTAGCCTCCCTCTTTTAAGTATAAGGATCCTGATAATTGTATCTTGATGGACTCACTATATAATCCAGGAAGACTGCTTTATCTCAAAGTCAGCAACCTTAATTCCATCTGCAACCCTAATTCCCCATTACCCTAAAATATAACACATTTAGCTTTCAGGACATTGTTTTATGGACATCTTTGCTAGTGATGGAGGTGGGGGAGGTGTTGTTAGTCTGATTACCACAGAGACTAATCTATAAAGTAATTAAGGTGAACTCAAGATGTATTTGCACAATTTCGTCTTCTAATTCTACAAAAATTTCTTGGAAATTCTGAAAGAAAGTAAATACTAGGCCTGATTTAATTGGATCTTCTGATCATGTTTTTGTTTACATCATTTTGAGACTTGTTTCACAAACACCTCAGTGTGAGGTTTGCTGCTACTGCAACCAGTCCTCTGGACTCTTTATGACAAAGTTGAAGGGTGTATTGTTTTAAGTTGTACTTCAGTCTCTTGAAACTTTTTTTGTCTGATGTTGTTTGGTTTCCTTGATGCAGTCAGGCCTCCAGTCAAAGTGTGTCATCCTTGAGGGAAATCCATCTAGAAGGAAAAATGATATCAAACACATTCAAAGGCTTCCAGTACAATTAGAGCACATGACGTTTTAGATCCTCTCATAACTAAGCCTTACTGACATTGGATCCCACAAACTCTTAATATTTAGATATTATTTGAGATTTGCTGTCAAGAAATGAAGAAAAAAGGGTGGGGGGAGAGAGAGAGAGAGAGGAAGGAAGGAAGAATGGGAGAAAGAGAGAAAAAGAAAGAGAGAGAACGGGAAGATTTAGTGATAATAATATGGTCTATCACTTTCTCCTGTTTTAACACAGGATACCACACAACATCAAAATTGACGATTTAGATTGTCAATAGACAATGCAAACATGTTCAACTATAATGACTTAGAATAAAGATATATAGGAATGCCTAGCTTATTTTGTGTTTTTAATTCAAATTTTTAATTTAGCTTGTTTGTTGATTTTACTTATGGTGTAGATATGAAGTGTCCCCCAAAAGCTCATGTGTAAGATATACAAGAAAGTTTAAAGGTTAAATGATTGAATTCTGAGGACTTTAAACTAATCCATGCATTAATCTACTGATAGAGATTAACTGGGTGGTAACTAAAGGCAGGTAGGGTGTGACTGGACAGGTGGGAGTGCCTTTGGGGTATATATTTTGTTCTTGTTGAGTGGCACTCTCTTTTTCCTGGTAGCTATGTCTTGAGTTGCATTCCTTGGCCCAGAACAATCGAGACGGCTGTCTATGAACTGATATCTCTGAAATGCTGAACCTCAATAAATTTTCCTCCTCTAAAATTGTTCTTGACAGGTCTTTGGTCACAGTGGCAAAAAAAAAAAAATTACTAAAACAATTTTGCTCACTTAAGAACCTCTGAAGCATTGTTGTTGTTTGTTTAAATAATAAAAAAAAGAACCTCTGAAGCAAATTTATTGATTAAGAAGTGGAATAAAATCAGGCTGTTTTAAGTCTCAGAAGTAAATAGAATCTACTCCAATTAGTTGAAGCTGGCTTTAGCTCAAAATTCCAATTATTTTTAAGTTCTAGAAAAGTGAATGAGGATATTCTGGATTTGTGAAGTCATGGCACATAAATGTGTTTACAATGAGAACTTTGTCAGTGAGCAGTGGCTTGCAGTTGTTGGGTATGAGGACCAGCATGATGTCATGGGACTGGTGCATTACATGGCTATTGATGGCAGCTTGTGAGTGGGAAGTTTGTAATTATAGCAGGTTGTTAAACACATGGAAACATGCTCTCTGGGAGTCTTACAAGAAATAAATGGTGGGATGGGTTGTGGCTCAGTGGTGCTTGCCTAGCATGTGTGAGACACTGGATTCAATTCTTAGCACAGCATATAAATAAATAATAAGAAGAAAGGGCCATTAACAACTAAAAAAATTAAAAAAAAGAAAGAAAGAAAGAAATGGCAGATTCCAGACTGAGGCAGTATGCTTGGAAAAGGCACATGGGTGTAAAAGTGCATTGGAGAACAGGTTAGGGGATGGTGAATGATAATAGCATATGCTGAAATAGAACTTATTTTTAAAAATGGCTACAGTTAATAATGAGAAGGGACACTTATAGGAGCTTACACCGAGCACGGAGCGGCCGAGTTCCGGCTCCCGGAACCGTCCCGGAACCGCCCTGGCTCAGGGCTGCGGAGCCTGCGGAGGCTGCTTCTTGGACCCTGCTACTATCAGAGCAAACACCAAGCACTAAGCAGCCGAATTCCGGCTCCCGGAACTGAGCCCGCGGGGACTGCTTCTTGGAGCTTACACTTATAGGAGCTTACACCGAGCACGGAGCGGCCGAGTTCTGGCTCCCGGAACTTCCCTGGACCGGGGCTAGGAGCCTGCGGAAACTGCGTCTCAGTCCGGGTCCTGCTGAGGGCCGGTCAGGACTCACCCGTTGCTTGGGTTGCCCGGCAAGGGGAACGAAATGCTGCCATTCGCATAGGTTACCAACATGGCAGAGATCTGATGTCAGCAGAAAGCGGTGGAGGAGAGATCTTCATCAATACCAGCGGTGACATAAGCAGATGGTCTCCTGGTAAGGGGGTGAGGCTCAGTCACCCGAGTCTCCTCAATTTGTCCTCGAGCCAGAGGGGAGGAGCCGGGCCGCCGCCAGCCCCCAGAGCAGGCCCAGCGGCTCGCCAGCGTGGTGACCGCGTGACCCCAATTGGAGAGGGGGCGGAGCGGAGCCGCCACCCACACCCGCCAGGTGGGCAGACCCACGACCCAGTAGTACATGGGCGTGGTAGGAGGGGCAGGGCAGAGCCGCCCTTCGCACTTGCAAGGTAAACAGACCTGTGACAGCCTGGCAGGTCAGGCCCAGTGGCCTGCCAGTGTGGTACACACGTCACCCCAACTGGAGTAGGGGCAGAGCAGATCCTTCTCCCACGCCCGGATCAGGCCCTGCCAGTGTGGTGGTCACGTGACCCCAATTGGAGTGGGGGCGGAGCCGAACCGCCACCCGTGCCCGCAGGGTGAGCAGACCAGTGATCAACCTGCAGATCAGGCCCAGGGGTCTGCAGGCATGGTAGGAGGGGCAGGGCAGATCCGCCGCCCGCGCCTTCAAGGTAGGCAGACCTACAACAGACCGGCGGATCAGGCCCAGGAGCCTGCCGGCATGGTACAAACACCACCCTAATTGGAGTAGTGACAGAGCAGAGTTGCCTCCCTTGCCAGGAACAGGCCCAGTGTCCTGCAGGTAGGGTAGTCACGACACCCCAATTGGAGTAGGGGCAGAGCAGAGCCTCCACCCGTGCCCGAAAGGTGGGCAGATCTGCGACCGACCAGCGGGACAGGCCCAGTGGCCTGCCGGTACGACAGACACGTCACCCCATTTGGAGTAGGGACAGAGTAGAGCTGCCGCCCGCGCCTGCAGGGTAGGCAAACCTGCAACCGACCAGCGGATCAGGCCCGGTGGCCTGCCGGCGTGGTACACTTGTCACCCCAATTGGAGTAGGGGCAGAACAGAGCCGCCGCCAGCTCCCCGAACAGGCCCAGTGACCTGCTGGCATGGTAGCCACGACACCCCAATTGGAATAAGGAGAGAGCAGAGCCGCTGCCCACACCTGCAGGAAAGATACGCAAGCAGTATGAAAAGACAAGGAAAGAAAGGACCACAAGCAATGCAGGTCAACGCAACTTTAGAAGCGGTAACAGCTGCAGCAGATGGAATGTCAGATAAAGAATTCAGGATATATATGCTTCAGATGATCTGGAGTATCAAGGAAGACATTAAACAGCAAAATCAGACAATGAAAGATCACTTCGACAACGAATTACGCAAACAAATCCAGGAAGCAAAGGATCAACTATACAGGGAGATAGAGGTTATAAAAAACAAGCAATCAGAAATCCTAGAAATGCAGGAAGCAATAAACCAACTTAAAAACTCAATGGAGAATACTACCAGCAGAGTAGAACACTTAGAAGATAGAACATCAGACAATGAAGACAAAGTATTTCAACTGGAAAAGAACATAGACAGCTCAGCAAGACTGTTAAGAAACCATGAGCAGAACATCCAAGAAATATGGGATAACATTAAGAGACCAAACTTAAGAGTCATTGGGATACAGGAAGGTACAGAGCTCCAAACCAAAGGAATGAGCAGTCTATTCAATGAAATAATACAAGAAAACTTCCCAGACTTGAAGAATGAGACAGAATCCCAAATCCTAGAAGCCTACAGGACGCCGAATGTGCAAAATCATAAGAGATCCACACCTAGACACATTATAATGAAGATGCCCAACATACAGAATAAGGAGAGAATTTTAAAAGCTACAAGAGAAAGGAAGCAGATCACATTTAGGGGTAAGCCAATCAGGATAACAGCTGATCTTTCAACACAGACTCTGAAAGCTAGAAGATCCTGGAATAACATATTTCAAACACTGAAAGAAAATGGGTTCCAACCAAGAATTGTGTATCCAGCGAAATTAAGCTTCAGGATGGAGGATGAAATTAAAACCTTCCACGATAAACAAAAGTTAAAAGAATTTGCAGCTAGAAAACCATCTCTTCAAAACATCCTCGCCAAAGCATTACAGGAAGAGGAAATGGAAAATAACAATGAAAACCAACAGTGGGAGGTAGGACAGTAAAGGGGGGGGGGGAATAATCAAAGAGGAAAACAAACAATGTTTAGTAACAGAAATAAACAAATATGGCTGGAAGAACAACCCATATCTCAATAATAACCCTAAATGTTAATGGCTTAAACTCACCAATTAAGAGACACAGGCTAGTAGAATGGATCACAAAACAAGACCCAACAATATGTTGCCTACAGGAGACGCATTTGATAGGAAAAGACATACATAGGCTGAAGGTGAAAGGTTGGGAAAAATCATATCACTCATATGGACTTCGGAAACAAGCAGGCGTGTCCATACTCATATCAAATAAAATAGATTTCAAGCCAAAGTTAATCAAAAGAGATAAAGAGGGACACTACATACTGCTTAAGGGAACCATACACCAACAAGACATAACAATCATAAATATTTATGCCCCAAACAATGGTGCAGCTATGTTCGTCAAACAAACTCTTCTCAAGTTCAAGAGTCTAATAGACCACCATACCATAATCATGGGAGACTTCAACACACCTCTCTCGCCACTGGACAGATCTTCCAAACAAAAGTTGAATAAGGAAACTATAGAACTCAATAACACTATTAATAACCTAGACCTAATTGACATATATAGAGTATACCACCCAACATCAAGCAGTTACACTTTTTTCTCAGCAGCACATGGATCCTTCTCAAAAATAGATCATATATTATGTCACAGGGAAACTCTTAGACAATATAAAGGAGTAGAGATAATACCATGCATCTTATCTGATCATAATGGAATGAAACTGAAAATCAACGATAAAAGAAGGAAGGAAAAAGCATACATCAATTGGAGAATGAACAATAGGTTACTGAATGATCAATGGGTTATAGAAGACATCAAGGAGGAAATTAAAAAATTCTTAGAGATAAATGAAAACACAGACACAACATATCGGAATCTATGGGACACATTGAAAGCAGTTCTAAGAGGAAAATTCATTGCTTGGAGTTCATTCCTTAAAAAAAGAAAAAACCAACAAATAAATGATCTCATACTTCATCTCAAAATCCTTGAAAAAGAAGAGCAAAACAACAGCAAAAGAAGTAGAAGGCAAGAAATAATTAAAATCAGAGCTGAAATTAGTGAAATCGAAACAAAAGAAACAATTGAAAAAATTGACAAAACTAAAAGTTGGTTCTTTGAAAAAATAAACAAAATCGACAGACCCTTAGGGATGCTAGCGAAGAGAAGAAGAGAGAGAACTCAAATTACTAGCATACGGGATGAAAAAGGCAATATCACAACAGACACTTCAGAAATACAGAAGATAATCAAAAACTATTTTGAATCCTTATACTCCAATAAATTAGAAGATAGTGAAGGCATAGATAAATTTCTTAAGTCATATGATCTGCCCAGATTGAGTCAGGAGGATATAGAAAACCTAAACAGACCAATATCAATTGAGGAAATAGAAGAAACCATAAAAAGACTACCAACTAAGAAAAGCCCAGGTCCGGATGGGTATACAGCAGAATTTTGCAAAACCTTTAAAGAAGAACTAATACCAATACTTTTCAAGCTACTTCAGGAAATAGAAAGGAGGGAGAACTTCCAAATTCATTCTATGAGGCCAACATCACCCTGATACCTAAACCAGACAAAGACACTTCAAAGAAAGAAAACTACAGACCAATATCTCTAATGAACCTAGATGCAAAAATCCTCAATAAAATTCTGGCGAATCGGATACAAAAACATATCAAAAAAATTGTACACCATGATCAAGTAGGATTCATCCCTGGGATGCAAGGCTGGTTCAATATACGGAAATCAATAAATGTTATTCACCACATCAATAGACTTAAAAATAAGAACCATATGATCATCTCGATAGATGCGGAAAAAGCATTCGACAAAGTACAGCATCCCTTTATGTTCAAAACTCTAGAAAAACTAGGGATAACAGGAACATACCTCAATATTGTAAAAGCAATCTATGCTAAGCCTCAGGCTAGCATCATTCTGAATGGAGAAAAACTGAAGGCATTCCCTCTAAAATCTGGAACAAGACAGGGATGCCCTCTCTCTCCACTTCTCTTCAACATAGTTCTCGAAACACTGGCCAGAGCAATTAGACAGACGAAAGAAATTAAAGGCATCAAAATAGGAAAAGAAGAACTTAAATTATCACTATTTGCAGATGATATGATTCTATACCTAGCAGACCCAAAAGGCTCTACAAAGAAACTCTTAGAGCTAATAAATGAATTCAGCAAAGTGGCAGGATTTAAAATCAACACGCATAAATCAAAGGCATTCCTGTATATCAGCGACAAATCCTCTGAAATGGAAATGAGGACAACCACTCCATTCAAAATATCTTCAAAAAAAATAAAATACTTGGGAATCAACCTAACAAAAGAGGTGAAAGACTTATACAATGAAAACTACAGAACCCTAAAGAGAGAAATAGAAGAAGATCTTAGAAGATGGAAAAATATACCCTGTTCATGGATAGGCAGAACTAACATCATCAAAATGGCGATATTACCAAAAGTTCTCTATAGGTTTAATGCAATGCCAATCAAAATCCCAACGGCATTTCTTGTAGAAATAGAGAAAGCAATCATGAAATTCATATGGAAAAATAAAAGACCCAGAATAGCAAAAACAATGCTAAGCAAGAAGTGTGAATCAGGCGGTATAGCGATACCAGACTTCAAACTATACTACAGAGCAATAGTAACAAAAACAGCATGGTACTGGTACCAAAACAGGCGGGTGGACCAATGGTACAGAATAGAGGACACAGAAACCAATCCACAAAACTACAACTATCTTATATTTGATAAAGGGGCTAAAAGCATGCAATGGAGGAAGGATAGCATCTTCAACAAATGGTGCTGGGAAAACTGGAAATCCATATGCAACAAAATGAAACTGAATCCCTTTCTCTCGCCATGCACAAAAGTGAATTCAAAATGGATCAAGGAGCTTGATATCAAATCAGAGACACGCCGTCTGATAGAAGAAAAAGTTGGCTACGATCTACATACTGTGGGGTCGGGCTCCAAATTCCTCAATAGGACACCCATAGCACAAAAGTTAATAACTAGAATCAACAAATGGGACTTACTCAAACTAAAAATTTTTTTCTCAGCAAAAGAAACAATAAGAGAGGTAAATAGGGAGCCTACACCCTGGGAACAAATCTTTACTCCTCACACTTCAGATAGAGCCCTAATATCCAGAGTATACAAAGAACTCAAAAAATTAGACAATAAGAGAACAAACAACCCAATCAACAAATGGGCCAAGGACCTGAACAGACACTTCTCAGAGGAGGACATACAGTCAATCAACAAGTACATGAAAAAATGCTCACCATCTCTAGCTGTCAGAGAAATGCAAATCAAAACCACCCTAAGATACCATCTCACTCCAGTAAGATTGGCAGCCATTATGAAGTCAAACAACAACAAGTGCTGGCGAGGATGTGGGGAAAAGGGTACACTTGTACATTGCTGGTGGGACTGCAGATTGGTGCAGCCAATTTGGAAAGCAGTATGGAGATTTCTTGGAAAGCTGGGAATGGAGCCACCATTTGACCCAGCTATTCCCCTTCTTGGTCTATTCCCTAAAGACCTAAAAAGAGCATGCTACAGGGACACTGCTACATCGATGTTCATAGCAGCACAGTTCACAATAGCAAGACTGTGGAACCAACCTAGATGCCCTTCAATAGATGAATGGATAAAAAAAATGTGGCATTTATACACATTTATACACATTATTACTCTGCATTAAAAAATGACAAAATCATAGAATTTACAGGGAAATGGATGGCATTAGAGCAGATTATGCTAAGTGAAGCTAGCCAATCCCTAAAAAACAAATGCCAAATGTCTTCTTTGATATAAGGAAAGTAACTAAGAACAGAGTAGGGATGAAGAGCAGGAGAAGAAGATTAACATTTAACAGGGATGAGAGGTGGGAGGGAAAGGGAGAGAGAAGGGAAATTGCACGGTAATGGAAGGAGACCCTCAGGGTTATACAGTGGAGGGGGTAGAGAGAGAGGAGGGGAGGGGAGGGGAGAGGTGGGTAGGGGGGAGGGTGGAGGATGGGAAAGGCAGCGGAGCACAACAGACACTAGTATGGCAATTTGTAAATCAATGGATGTGTAACTGATGTGATTCTGCAATCTGTGTATGGGGTGAAGGTGGGAGTTCATAACCCACTTGAATCAAAGTGTGGAATATGATATGTCAAGAAATTTGTAATGTTTTGAACAACCCACAATAAAAAATTAAAAAAAAAAAGAAATTGCAAAAGCACAATCTTTCATATTATTTTCTGTGATCTGCTAACTGGATAAAATATTAGGATGTAAAATCATGTGTTTTCTGTTTGCAAATTCCTTTATAAATTTAGCTCAATAAGTTTCATATATTTATAAATTATCCCTATGGATCCACCTGTGAATTAAACTTTGTAAGGAAGTAATGAGCTGCTACCAAAAAGACCCATAATATTTCTCTCGATCATAACAAATTATCGAACTGGTTTTGGACCAGGGGTTTTTAACAGCAGGTTAATGGGTAATTGAGTAGTGTATGGAAGGATATCAGGGAAGTCTCTATAAGCATAGGAAAAATGTAAATATGATGGCATTTGTCTTCTGGTATGCAATGCCCAAGCTTTCACCAGATTCTCATTGGACCCTGTGTCTAATAAATAAATGAAAGGAATGGTTCATGATGAGAGACGTAAAACTTTTTTTTTCTTGACAAGATGCCATTTACAAACCTAAAAAAAATTGTTTTGGAATCAGTAAATCAGTAAGTTGTTTTGTTTGTTTGTTTGTTTTGTTTTTTGCTATCATGCATAAATTGAGCACCAGATTTTTGGAAAATCAAAGTTAAATTGTAAAAATTAATTGCTAAGCAACTTGTGCATTAAGCATAGTTTTCAATTAATTTTAACTAAGAATTGGACTAAGAGTTTAAATATCACACCATCATATTTATAATTCATTAAAATTAATTTTTTTAAAATTCACTTTGGGGGCTTTGCAAACTGTAGTGTGTCTTTATTTTTTCCAGCATTTCTGTCAGAGCTGAGGACATGGCTCTGTAGTAGAGCATTTGCCTAGCATGTTTGAGGTCCTGGGATCAATCCACAGTGCCACAAAAAATAAAAATGAGAGATAAAAATAACTTTTCCCCTGTTAAAAATATGAAAAGCCATAACATCTAGACAGACTTCTATAATATTGGAAATGAATACCTACCTTTTCTAATGGTGGCTGAAAAAGTGAGATTCTATTATTAAAATAAAAAATGAAAGAAAAAATTTTCAAATGCAATATTAATTGCATTGTGAATTTCATCTGTAATTCAACATCTTAATTGGATTTATTCTTGACATATAAGAAAATCAATATCTTCCTTGAAAGGAAACAGTAAGAAATATTATTCAAATCTTCTAAAATCGTCGGTATCTATGGATTTTGGTAGGAGAGGAAATATTGACTACTGACCCTGATTTTATTTTTTTTGGTACTGGGAATTTAACCTAGGAAAGCTGTACCACTGAGCTACATCCCTAGTCCTTTATATTTTTAATTCTGAGACAGGGTCTCACAACATTGCTGAGAGCCTCCCTAAGTTGCCCAAGCTTACCTTGAAATTGGGATCCTCCTTCCTCCTGCACCAGCCTCCTGAATCACTGAGATTATAGGTATGCACCACCCCTCCTGGCCTGATCATGATTTAGGAAACAGTGTAGATGCTGAACCTTGAACATTTAGACCTCATTGTGGGGGCTTTCATTCAGATGAACTAGGAACAAAACTTGCCTTTTCTAAAATGAGACAAGAAAATAGTTTCAGAAAACTTCTGAAAGGAGAAAAACAGTTTGGAAATGAAAGTGGAATTTAATCACTTCTAGCATTATTGCTATTGATTTTTGTGTACTTTTGGGGGGTTTGTGTAATTTTATATTAAATCTGGTACCAAAGGCAGTTTCAGGGATGCATTATCAATATCACTCTGAATATTTTTCAAATATGCAAATTTTTTAAGTGAGAAAGGTTTCGTTTTTCTGAAAGCACAGATTTCTTCTCCCCAAGATTCTCTGAGTCACCCCTAAAACTTCACAACTTGGGATTTTAAGTGAGCTACCATGGGCACAAGTCATGACCCAGATGACGAAAATGTCTTCCAGTTGCACAGGCCTGGGTAGGAAGCCTCATGGTCAGTACAGAAACATTACAGCAAGACGAGGGTGAGGAAATGAAAATAAAAGGAACATTCTGTCCCACTGTAGCAAAATTACCTGTGCCCTGTGGGCCAAGTTCCCCAATGCTTAATGGCCATGGGTGGAGGCAAATGGCAGCAGATCATGTGCCATTAGAAGAAAACCTTGACAAGAGACATAGGCACCTTTTTTTACTCCAACAGCTCCTCTGACAGAGGGACTCAGTGAATCTCCCTAAATAGCTGGCAGCCCTCTGGGATGAAAACTTTTCTGGTTTTTGTTTTGATTTGTTTTTCTTGTCATATGAACAATTTGTTTTTCTTATTACAATATAACAAATGTTGGTTGTAGAAAATTTAGCAATACATAAAGAAAATTCTCCTCTGAACATCTCTCTTCCATTCCTATTTGCTAGAGCAAAATACCTGAATGTGAATAATTTATAAAGAGCAGAAAGTGCTGGGCGTGATGGTGCATGCCTGTAATCCCAGCATCTTCGGGGGCTGAGACAGGAGGATGATGAGTTGAAAGCCAGCCTCAGCAAAAGCAAGGAACTAAGCAACTCAGTGAGATCCTGTCTCTAAATAAAATACAAAATAGGGCTGGGGATGTTTCTCAGTTGAATGTCCCAAGTCATGACCAAGATTCACCTCCACAGTCATGACACATCTCCCGATGGCCACATTTCTTAATACTTTTCATTGCAGATTAAGTTTCAACATGAACTTGGGAGGAGATACAAACATTCAAACCATAGCACAATTAAGCCAATAAGGACAAATACTAACATGTTACTCATTTTTTGTTTGTTTGTTTCTACATCTATAGCTCTGTCTCTATGGCAGCTCACAGACAAGGGTCCAAGGTCATTCTCTTGATGTGTTATGCTTAAAAGACTTTCTGGACACTTGCTTCTGACTTTTCCCAGCCAATCCCTTCCTGCAGACACAACCACACATCTCAAACACACATGTTTTCCAGAAAGAAAGAGAGGAAGGAAGCATAGGTGAGAGGAGAAAGGAAAGTAGGGAGGGAAGCAAAGAGAAGGGAAGGAAAAGGAAAAAGAAAAGAAAATGAGACAAGCCTTAGGCAAAATTATGAGCACAATTTGCTTCGGGAAGTTAGATGGGGTTCCTGAAACATCCCAGAGGGACATCAAGATTTGGAATGCCTTATGGGAGCTCAAGAAGAAAATGAGAACAGACTCTCATAGTAAGGACCAGATAATTCTCAGTAAGTGTCACAAGTTTTAGGTTGTGTCCAAGTTAAAATGTTAGAGCATCCAGGATAGGCTTTTCTATTAGTGCCATGAGAGAGGTTATAGATAAAGCCAGAAAGGTAAAAGTACACACTAAGCAGTTTATGCAAGCAGAATATTGTGCATTTTATCTTGTTATAAAAGACAATAAGCCATAGAATTTTTTAGGCAGGAAAATGACTTGATTAAAAATTAATATGGTCGATTTATGTAAGAAAGGGGGGTCAACTTGAGTCAAAGGAACTATATTAATGAATAAAGATATTAAGGCTTTATGAGTAGAACCCACAAAAATTATTTCAGCTGTTTTCCTTGTTGTATTTGAAAATTTGGGTATGACTCATGCTACGGTTTGAATGCTTTTTTGCCCTCACTCACATTGAAACTTAAGCCCCTATAACAGCCTTGGGAGATGGGGTTTAATGGGAGGCATTAATGTCCTTCGGGCTCTGTCCTCGGGAATGGATTAATGCCGTCACACAAAGTTTCCTTGGAGGGAATTTGTTTTCTCTCTGTCTTTCCCCCATCCACCATGTGATGATGCAGCAAGAAAGTCCTCAGCTGTGCCTTGATTGGGACTTCCCAGCCTCCAGAACTGTGAGCCAATCAATTTTCTGTTCATTATAAATTACCTAGTCTCCGATATTCTGTTACAGCAGTGCAAAACGGACTAAGACAACTCACAACTTAAGGGGTTTTGAATTGAAACCGCTTCACTTTATGACTTTTCTTTTCTTACTCTAAATAAAACCTCATCCCTGCCATTAGTAACCACCAATTCTTCTCTTTGTGATTACACATTATCTCTAAAAGGAGTCCAAAGACCCACCCTATGAACACAAGTGCTATTGCAAAGTCAAAGATAGGACAGCACAGTGGATTGCACAGCAGCACTTAGAAGGAAGTTCATTGAAGAATATGAAAATTTCTGTTTCCCAGAACATAGTCTTACAATGTACCTGGGATCTTCCTGTTTAATGATCTTTTCTTTTCCCTTCCTTCCTTCCTTCCTTCCTTCCTTCCTTCCTTTTTTTTTGTTTGTGGTACTAGGGATTGAACCTCTTGGACACTCTATCACAAGCTATATCCCAGCCCTTTCTACTTTTTATTTTGAGATGGGGTCTCACTAAACTGCCCAAACTTGCCTAGAACTTGTGATTCTCCTGCCTCAGTCTCCTGAGTAGCTGGGATAACAGCTGTGCACCACCATGTCCAGCCCAAATTAGACATTTTGAAGAGTAGAACTTAATTTAAATGAAGGAAAATCTGTCAGTCTCCAGCTTGCATAACTAGTGCATCTTTCCTATGCTCTCAAACCTGAGTGACTCATCTCAGTGTTGCTTAGCTTCCCATTTTGCAAGAATGTCGCAAACCCTGCTATCTATCCAACATCACTTCTACTGAGGAAAGTAGACTTTTATTTTCCTATCTCCTGTGCCATGAATTGGGAACATAGATCAAATCTTTAGATGGGAATGCAAGATATCTTTTTGTTTTATCTTTAAATTTTCATGTGATTTGTAAAATTGGTGTCATATTTTTATTTTAGTTTTTAAAAATTCTTTTCAATCACCTGGTAAAATCCCTGCTCTAGGAGGCTATCTGATATCCATTTTTGACTTGCAGTAGCCCAGGGCAAAACAATCTGTTCCTATTTTTCCAAAGAAAGCACATGTTATTCAGCTTTCTCATACTGTGACAAAACGCCTAAAGTAATTGACTTAAAAGGGAGAAATTTTATTCTGGCTCATGGTTTCAATCCGTGTTTGATTGGCCCCATTGTTTCTGGGCCTATGACAGCATAGTATACCATGGTGGGAACCTGTTGTAAAGAAGGTTTGTTTTTTTCATGGTGTCTAGGAAAAGAAAGAGACAGAAAGCAGCCAGAATCCCAATATCCTCTTCAAAGGCATGTCTCCAATAACTTAACATCCTTCTACTAGGTCTCACCTACTGAAGTCTCACCACCTCCTAATAGTGCCACAAACTGGGACCTGTGACCAAGGTGACCAAACCTGTAATACCTTTGGAGGGTACTTTCCAAATCACAGAAAAGCATTTTCGCAAAAATGATACAGAATTAGAAGACTGGAGTCCTGCGCTCATGTCAACCCTAACATTTATTAGGTGCCAGATCCTAAGCAAGGTAAATGCTCTGAACTCCAATAATACAAAATGTATCTTCTCTCTTAAGGATTAAAAATATAATTTCAAATCCTTTCCCAGGTTATTGATCAATTGGTAAAGGAAAAATCTGCTGGAACATGCATACTATTTAAACAGCATTAAAAAAAAAAAAACATTGCTCATGAGGTATGTTTGGATAAACTTTGTGAAAGCACACTTCTCAATTCTCAATATTTTTTTTTCTTGGCACATGTTAAAATTTTGTTTAAGTAATTAATAAAGAAGCTGCCAGGAAGACAAAAGAGTTGATTTGACAAGTGCTTGAGGAATAGGGATTATCTTGTCATTAAGAAAAGAAACGTTAAATTAGTTAAAAGCTAGTTAGTAGGGTTAATTTCTCTTTTAGCAATAAGTTGTCATTTTCTCTGTGATCTTTTAATAGTTGTAGGTTGTTAATCAAATACACTGTAGAAAAAAAGTTTTATTCTTCTTCTTCTATAGAGGCAAGAAACTCTAAATAGATATCGTTCTTCTCGCAGGATATTAAAAAATCTAGCGTCATCATCTAACCTTTTTTCACATTTTGAAGTAAATGATTCTTTCATATAACAGAAAGAAATACAATGAATCTGCAGATTGATTGCATTTGTCAGAAGACTCCTTAAAGCCTTCTTTGACATATAATGAAAGTTCAGGCGGGTTTCAATTCAGGCTGTGGATTTAGTTAAGGATTCCAGAAATTTTGTATTCAAGTTGATGAATCATACGGTGAAATCTCATTTTAAAATTTCTTATTATGTGTTCACATAAGACTTGGAAAGGTGTTCTAAAATATGGAGGTTAACTTTCAAAATTTGCCATTTATCAGTAAGTTCTATCCCATTGCCAGGTCCACAGTAAATAGGAGGAAAAAGACTTAATGGCTGATGTTGTTATTTCTTAAATATTCATTATAACAGTAGTTCAATGTCACGATAAAAAATTAGAAAGAACAAAATTATTTAAATAGAAATTAGAAGGATCCTTTCACCCTTTGATTTCATTTCCCTGTGGAGAGCTGTTTCCTGTTATGCATACAGTTAATATTAATATTGTGAACTGTATCCTGTTATGACTTGCTAGCTGCCCATGCATGCATGCGCGCGCGCACACACACACACACACACACACACACACAATTTTTAAAGATGGGACCACACTATGCAAGATTTTCTACAACTTTTTTTCTCATGTAATATCTTTTTGACATATTCCCATGTCAATGGATGTGGATTTTTTTCTGTTGAACACCACATGTTCTTCCACTGTGTGAACATACTGCATTTCAGTAGATTCCTACTGAGGGGCACAAAGAGGACTTAGAATTTTCACTGAGGGGCAGCTAATAGAGTTCTTGAGAGCACAGACTTGCCCCAGACTGTATGAGCTCCTAATCCCAGTTCCTCTACTTACTTGGGTAAACTACTTTATTTTCCTTATTCTCAGGTATTTCAACTATAAAATGGGGTGAAATAATCCTTACTGTAGAAGATTATTATAAAGTGTTTAGAGATATTGAATGCTTAGGCCAGTTCCTGCTTCAGAGTAAATACTGCATGAAGGTTTGCTGTGACATTTTTATTACTATAAACAATACTGTGATCCATTGATTTATATGTATGTATCTGAATTTTAATTTTTAAATGGATCAGCGGTTTTGAAAATAAGACTATGGTGAAAATAGCCAATGAACTCTTAGTCTTCATTTCTTATTTAGCAGTGGTAGAATGATTTTAAAAGTCAATGTATGCCCTGTTCATTGAATACCAGTGCTGGACACGCCCTGTTCATTGAATACCAGTGCTGGAAACGAAATAAAAATATAGTGCAGTAATATGCTGCATGACAATTTCAGACAATGATGGACTGAATTTCCATGGTGGTCCTGTAAGTTCATAATAGAGCTGAAGAATTCCTATTACCTGGTGAATGCACAGCTGAAGAGGCAAGAGGAAAGGAAAGTGCAAGAGAAGAAAAAGAACTCCTCTGAAAATTCACAGGGAAGGGCTTAGCAGAAGGTTTTGCAGATCTCAACAAGTTCCTTAAGAACTTTGGAAAGATGGGCCCAAACACTGAAATGTATTTTTTAATAGAGAGAAACATTCATGGTGCATTATCTACTTAAAAGCACATCTATGATGAAGAAAAGAAACAAACCTAGCAAACCCCCATGGACATATTTTTGAACAGTGACAACTCCTCAAGAAGAGCCTCAGGCAGGTCCTCCAGAAGGATTCCAGATGATGGCATCCTTATCATAGGAGGTGACAGCTCCAGGCCCTAAGGACCTTTCAATGGGACAAGAAAAGAGGTGGAAGACAGTGATTTTGATGGTCCTGACTCTGTGTAGGCCTAGGCTAATGTGTGGGTTCGTGTCTTAGTTTTTAGCCAAAAGGTTTAAAAAGCAAAACAAATACATAAATTTAAAAACATAACAAAGCTTATAGAATGAGGCTATAAACAAAGGAATTATTTTTGTACAGGTCTACAATATGTGTTTTAAGTTGTTATTATAAGAATCAAAAAGTCAAAAAACATTTAAGATTTATAAAGAAGAGAAGCTTAAGCAAGATTAATGTATTATTAAGGAATAAAATTTAAGATAAATTTAGTATAGTCCAAGCGTATGGTGTTCATACAGTCTACAGTGGTGCACACTAATTTCCTCTGATTCAAAATCACTCCTCACTCACTCATTGACTCACCCAGAGCAACTCCCTAGCCTTCAGGCTCCATTCATGATATGTGCCCTAAACAGGAATATCACTTTTAATCTTTTATAACATATTTTTACTGTATTTTAATATGTTTAGATAGATTTATATACATGCATAACTACCACTCTGTTATAACTAATTACAGTATGCAGTAGAATTTTGTAGCATAGGAACAATAGGTTATACCATATGGCCCAGGTGTGTAGTAAATTACTCCATGTAGGTTTTTGCAAGGACACTCTGCATGCACCACTGTACCCCACTCAATTTTTTTCCCATTTAAAATGATGTTGGACTTGGGTTTAACATATATAGCTTTTACAATGTTGAGGTATATTCCTATAATCCCTAGTTGTTCTAGTGTTTTGAACATAAATGGATGCTGTATCTTGTCCAATGCTATTCCTCTTCTCAGACTACACCCAAAGGACCTAAAAACAGCATACTACAGGGACACAGCCACATCAATGTTTATAGCAGCACAATTCACAATAGCTAAACTGTGGAGCCAACCTAGATGTCCTTTAGTGGATGAATGGGAAAAAAATGTGGCATTTATACACAATGGAATATTACTCAGCAATAAAAAATAATAAGATCATGGCATTTGCAGGGAAATGGATGGCATTAGAGAAGATTATGCTAAATGAAGTTAGCCAATCCCCAAAAAAACAAATGCCGAATGAATGTCTTCTCTGATATAAGGGAAGTGACTCAAAATGGGGTTGGGAGGGAGAGCAAGGGAGGAAGATTCCCTCTAGATAGGGAATAGGGGTGGGAGGGAAAGAGAGGGAGAATGGAAATAGCATGGATAGTAGAAGGAGACGGTCATCATTATACAGAATTCATGTATGATGATGTGAATTTGGTGTCAACATACCTTATATACAAACAGAGATTTGATAAATTGTGGTAGAAAAGGGTATTAAGAATTGCGATGCAGGGCTGGGGATGTGGCTCAAGCGGTAGCGCGCTCACCTGGCATGCGTGCGGCCTGGGTTCGGTCCTCAGCACCACATACAAACAAAGATGTTGTGTCCGCCGAAAACTAAAAAATAAATATTAAAAAAAATTCTCTCTCTCTCTCTCTCTCTCTCTCTCTCTCTCTCTCTCTCTTTAAAAAAGAAAAAGAATTGCAATGCAGGGCTGGTATTGTGGCTCAGCAGTAGAGCTCTCGCCAAGCATGGGCAGGACCCAGGTTCCATCCTCAGCACCACATAAAAATAAAGGCATTGTGTTGTGTTCATCTATACCTAAAAAATAAATATTAAAAAAGAATTGCAATGCAAAAGAATTATGAATGTAACACACTTCTCTATTGTGATGTAAGAAATAATAAAAAATGAAAAAAAAAATAAAAGTGATAAACTCTTAGCCACGCTAATGAAGAAAAAGAGAAAAACTGAAATTATTAAAATTTGCAATGAAAAAGGAAATATCACAATGAAAAATATCACTGAAAAACAGATGATTATCAGAACCTATTTTGAATATTTATACTCCAATAAAATAGAAAATCTTGAAGACATTAACAAATTTCTAGAGACATATGACCTTCCCAAATTGAATCAGAGGACATAGAAAATTTAAATAGATCTATTTCAAGCAATGAAATTGAAAATGCTATCAAAAGCCTACCAAGAAAGAAAAGCCCAGGACCAGATATATTCTCAGCTGAGTTCCACCAGACCTTCAAAGGGGAAATAACACCAATCTTCCTAATATTTTTCCATGAAATACAAAAGGAGGGAACCCTTCCAAACTCATTCTATGAAGCTGGTGTCACACTGATAACTAAACCAGACAAAGACACATCAAGGAAAGGAAATTTCAGGCCAATATCCCTGGTGAACATAGGTGCAAAAATTCTAAATAAAATACTTGCATATTGCATACAAATGCATATTAAACACAATAGTGCATCATGATCAAGTGACCTTCATCCCAGGGATGCAATGTTGGTTCAACACATGGGAACAATAAATGTAATTCATCACATCAAAAGACATAATTACAAGAATCACATGATTATCTCAATAGCAGAAAAAGCATTGGACAAGATACAGCATCCATTTATGTTCAAAACACTAGAACAACTAGGGATTATAGGAACATACCTCAACATTTTAAAAGCTATATGTGCTAAACCCAATCCAACATCATTTTAAATGGGAAAAAAATTGAGTGGGGCACAGTGGTGCATGCCTGTAATCCCAGCAGTTCAGGAGGCTGAGGCAGTAGGATTGTGAGGTCAAATCCAGCCTCAGCAACTTAGTGAGGGCCTAAGCAACTCTAAATAAAATACAGAAAAGGGCTGGGGATGTGGGTCAGTGGCTAAGTGCCCCTGAGTTCAATCTCCAGTACCAAAAAAAAAAAAAAAAAAAAAATTGAATGCATTCCCTCTAAAGCTTGAAACAAGACAGTGATACCCCCTTTCACCACTTCTATTCATCATAGTTCTGGAAACTCTAGCCAGAGCAATTAGACAAAAAAAGAAATTAAAGGGATATCAAAAAGGGATAGTATTGGCATCAAAACAGACATGAAGACAAATGGTACAAAATAGAAGACACAGAGTCAAACCCAAATAAATACAGTTATCTCATACTAGACAAAGGAGTCATATGCATACATTGGAGAAAAGAAAACATCTTCAACAAATGATGCTGGGAAAACTGGAAACCCATATATAATAAAATGAAATTATACCCAAATCTCACACCCTGCACAAGATTCAACTCAAAGTGGATCGAGGACCTAGACATTATACCAGAGACCCTGCACCTAATAGAAGAAAAATTAGCCCAAATCTCTCATCACGTCAGTTTAGGAACCAAATTCCTCAACAAGACTCCTAAAGTGCAAAAAGTAAAATAAAGAATTCATAAATGGGATTATATCAAACTAAAAATCTTTTTCACAGCAAAGTAGACAATCAAGAACATGAAGAGAGAGCCTACAGAATGGGATAAAATCTTTGCCACCTGTTCCTCAAATAGAGTAATCTCCAGGATATAAAAAGAACTTAAAAAACACAACACCAGTGGGCTAGGGCTGTGGCTCAGTGGTAGAGCGCTCGCCTAGCATGTGCAAGGCCGTGGGTTCGATCCTCAGCACCTCACATAAATAAATAAATTAAATAAAGGTATTGTGTCCACCTATAACTAAAAAATAAAATATTTTTAAAAAACCACAACACCAACCCCCGCCCAATAACCCAATCAATAATTGAACAAAGGAACTGAACAGACACTTCACAGAAGAAGAAATACAAATGGTCAACAAATATATGAAAAAATGTTCAATATTATTAGCAACTAGAGAAACTCAAATTAAAACTACACTGAGATTTCATTTCACTTTAGTCAGAATGGCAATTATCAAGAATACAAGTAATAATAAATGTGAGGATGTGGAGAGAAGGTAAACACATTGTTGGTGGGACTGCAAATTGATGCAACCACTCTGGAAAGCAGTATGAAGATTTCTCAGAAAACTTGAAATGGAACCACCAATTGACCCAGTTGACATATACCTAAAGAACTTAAAATCAGTATACTGTAGTGACATGACCACATTAATGTTCCTCACAGCTCAATTCACAATAGCTAAGCTAGGGAGCCCTATAGGTGCCCTTCAACAGATGAATGGATAAAGAAAATATGGTACAATGGAATATTAGCCCGTCATAAAGAAGAATGAAATTATGGTATTTGCTGGTAAGATGGATAGAATGGAGACTATCACACTAAGTAAAATAAGCCAATCCTCAAAAAACAAAGGCTGAATGTTCTCTTTGATATTCAGATGCTGACTCACAATGGGTGAGCAGTGGGAGGAGTGGAGGTTCATGGAACTGTACAGGGAGAATTGGGGAAAGTGAAGGGGAATGAGGATGGGAAAGACAGTAGAATGAATTGGACATAACTTTCCTGTGACCAGCGTAACCCCATATCATGTATAACCACAAGAATGGGAAGACATACTCCATGTATATATAATATGTCAAAATACATTCTACTATCATGTGTAACTTAAAAGGACAAATAAAAAATATTTTAGTAAAAAAAGAAAGAAAGAAAGTGGGTATAGCCATATTACAGGTATGTGGTGGCACATGCTTGTAATCCTAGCAGCTTTCAGGCTGAGGCCAGAGGATCACAAGTTCGAAGCCAGCCTCAGCAAATCAGCGAGGTCATAAGCAACTTTGTGAGACCCTATCTCAAAATAAAAAATAAATCATGTTTCAGTGGTTAAGTGCCCCTGGATTCAAATTCTCAGTATCAAGAAGAAAAACAAAGTGGTTTCCTGTAGATTTGATCATTTATATATTAAAGATCAAATTGTCTTACAATAAATTTCCACAGTGCCTGAAAATGTTATGCTTAAAGGGCATCCCTACTTGGTTGAAGATGCAGCACTCATATGGTTGCTGAGGGACTTGTCGAACACATACAACATGCAAGAATAAAGGCTTTACAACCCCTAATTACCAGTCAGTACTTAAAACTACATTACAAGGACATCTCATAATACTGGCACTTTACAGATAGGGATGATATAGCTCATAATGCTCGGTATAAATTGGGATTTTAAAAAATGTTTCTGTTTTAATTAGTGCATTATAATTATAATAATATTGGGGTTTATTTTGACATAATTATACATGTGTAGAATATAATTTGCTGAACTTCAATACCCTGTACTTCTTCTTTTCCTTTCCTCCTTCCACCCTCTGCTCCCCTCCCACCCTCACTGTACTGGTCTTCCTTCTATTTGTTTGTAGTTTTTTAATTGGAGTTTTATAGATATTCATAAAGGTGAAGATTAACTGTGGTATAGTCATATATGTGCAGAGCATAATTGGGTCAATTTCATTCCATAGTTCTTCCCCTTTCCTGTCCTTCCTCCTTCCCTCTTTATCCTTCTTCCTCTACTCTACATGTCTCCCTTCTATTTCCATGGAATCTCCCAATTTGTTTGCTTTTTTTTTTTAATTCTAGCTTTTGCATATATAAGAAAACATTCAAAACTTGACTTTCTGAGTCTGGCTGATTTCACTTAGCATGATCTTCTCCAGTTCCATCCATTTACCAGCAAATGCCATAATTTTATTCATTTATAGCTGAGTAAAACTCCTATGTGCATATACACTACATATTCTTTATCCATTCATCTGCTGAAAGGCATCTGGACTGGTTTCATAACTTGGCTATTATGAATTATGCTGATATAAACATTGATGTGGCTGTAGCACTATAGTATGCTGATTTTAGTCCTTTTGAATAAGTACCAAGGAGTGGGATGGCTGGATCATATGGTGGTTCCATTCCTAGTCTTTTGAAAAATCTCCATACTGCTTTCCAAAGTGGTTGTATTAATTCGAAGTCACACCAACAATGTAAAAGTGTGCCTTTTGATGGACATCATTGCCAGCATTTATTATTGTATGTATTCTTGGTATTTGGCATTCTAAATTGAGTGAGACAAAAGCTCAATGTAGTTTTAATTTGTATTTCCTTGACTTCCAGGGATGTTGAACATTAAAAAAAAATACATTTGGGGGTGATTTGTATTTTTTCTTTTGAGAAATGTCTGTGTAGTTCTTTTTCCAATTTATAAAATTATTTGGTTGATTGGTTGGTTGTTTTTTGTGGGTATTTATTTATTTATTTTTGGTGTTAAGCTTTTTGAGTTCTTTATATATTCTGGATATCAATTCCCTGTAAGAAGATCAGCTGGCAAAGATTTTTTCCCATTTTCTAGGTTCTCTCTTCACACATTTGATCATTTCCTTTGCTTTGTAAAAGCTTTTGAATTCAATGCTGTCCGTCCCATTTATTGATTCTTAGGTGTTTTTTTTTTTTTTTTAATCTTGAACTTTTAAGTGTCATGTTAAAGAAGTTGGTGCTTGTGCCAATATGTTTGAGTGTTGAGCCTACATTTTCTTCTAAGAGTTGCAGAGTTTCTGGTCTAATTCCTAGGTCTTTTATCTCTTGGTTTTTGTTTTGTTTTTACTTTCGTTTTTGTTTTAGAGAAAGAGGAAAAAGAAGGCTCACTCTTTTGATAGCAAAGGAGAAACACAGAGGACTCCAAAGGCTGTGATTCTGCCCATCAGAAGGAACAGGGGGCTTTTAAAGAGGTGTGTTTTGTCTCTTTGAATTGATTTTTGTGCAGGGTGAGAGATAGGGGTATAATTTTATTCTTCTACATATGGATATTCAATTTTCACAGTACCATTTGTTAAGAAGGCTTTCTATTTTCCAACATGTTTTGGCACCTGTGTTGAGTATCAGATGACTATATCTGTGTGGATTTGTTTCTGTCTGTTCTATTCTATTGGTTTTCATATGTATTTTGGTGCTGATAACATGCTATTTTTGCCAGTATAGCTCTGTGTACAGTTTGAGGTCCAGTAATGATGTCTTTGGCATTGCTCTTTTTGCTCAGGATTGGTTTGCCTCTCTTGGCTTATTTTTCCAAATGAATTTTAAAACCACTTTTTCAAGCTAGTTCTGTAAGCAATGCCATTAGTATTTTGTTGGGAATTACGTTGAATCTGTATAATGCTTTTGATAATATGGTCATTTTGATAACATTAATTCTGCCTATCTAAGAACATAGAAGGCCTTTCTATTTTCTAAGTTCTTCCTTGACTTCTTTTTTCAACGTTTTATAGTTTTCATTGCAGATGTTTTTTACCTCCTTGATTAGACTTATTCCCAAGTATTTTATTTTGCGATGTTTTTGTGAATGAGATAGTTTTCCTGATTTCTTTCTTGGCAGATTCATTATTGGAGCACAGGAACATGTTTGATCTCCTGTATCTTGCTATTTTGCTTAATTTATCAGCTCTAGAAATCTTCTGTTACAGTTTTTTGAGTCTTCTAATATAGTATTATGTTATCAGAAAACAGATAATATGACTTCTTCTTTTCTGATGTGTATCCCTTTAAATTTCTTCTCTTGCTTGATTGCCGTGGCTAGAGTTTCAAGGACTTTGTTGAATAAGAGTAGTGAGAGTGGACATTCTTGTTCCTGATTTTGGAGGAAAAGCTTTTGGTTTTTTTCCATTTACTATGATTTTGGCTTTGGGTTTTTTGTTTATAGGCTTTACAATGTTGAGGTAAGTTCCTTCCATTCCTAGTTTCTTAGGCAGTTTTTAACATCAGTGGGTGCTGGATTTCACTGAGGCTTTTTCTGCATCTATTGAAATGACTAATTGGTTTTTATCCTTAATTCTATTTATGTGGAAAATTACAATGACATTTGGTTTCCACATGTTCAGCCAACATTGCTTCCCTTGGATAAAACCCACTTGATCTTGGTGTACTATCTTCTAGAAGGGTTTTTGAATGCAGTTTGCCAATATTTATTAAGAATGTTGGATCTAAGTTCATCAGGGATATTTTAAGTTTTCTTTCCTTCATATGTCTTTGATTTTGGTTTCAGGGTAATACTGGCTTCGTAGAATGAATTTGGCAGTTTTCCCTTCTTTTCTACTTCATGAAATGATTTGAGGAGGATTGGTGTTAGGTTCCTAAAAGATCTCTTAGACCAAAGCTGAGAATTCATCTGATTCTGGGCATTTCTTTATTGGAAGGCTTTTAATTTTCTATTCCATCCTATTGCTCGATATCAGTCTGTTTGGGTTTCTATATTCTAGTGGCTTAATTTGGGCAGATCACATGTGTTTATAAATTTGTCAATATATTTTAGATTTTCCATTTTATTGATTTCCATTTTTAATGATTGTTGGTATTTCAGAAAATGTCTGTGGTGGTATTTCCATTTTAATCATCCATTTCATCTCTAATTTTGTATATTTGGGTCTTATCTTTTGGTTAGTTTGTTTAAAGGTTTATCAGTCTTGTTTATCTTTTCAAAGAATCAACTCTTCATTTCATTGATCCTTCTTATTGCTTTTTAATTCTCAATTTCTTTAAGCTCCAATCTTGATTATTACCTATTTTCAACTGTATTGGAATAAATTTATTCTTTTTCTAGTGTCTTGAGTCATAACATTTGACTATATCTGGGGTCTTTCTACTTTTTTAATGCAGAAGCTCAGTGCTATAAATTTTCCTCTTAGAAATGTCTTTATACTGTCCCAGATATTTTGATATGTTGTATCTCTGTTCTCATTTGTCTCTAAGAATTTTTTTCCTCATTTGATTTCTTCTATGATCAGTTCTTCATTCAAAAGTATATTGGTTAATCTATAGGTGTCAAAATGATTTTTGGTTTTATTCTTATTGTTGATTTATATTTTCCTTACATTATGATTTGATAAGATCCAAGAAATTCCTACCCTATCCACCCCTGTATTTGCCAAGACTTGCTCTATGTTCTAAAATATGATCTATATTTTAAAAGTTCCATGTTCCATTGAGAAGAAAATAAATTCTGTTGTTGATGGATGAAATATTCTACAGCTATCAGTTAGGTCTGCTGGATTAATAGTATTTTTTTTAGTTCCAAGGAGCCCAGTTAACTTATATCTGGAAGATCTATCTATTGGGTAGAGACGTGTATGGAAATCATATAATATTATTGTATCATGGTCTATTTGATTTTTTATATTGTGTAGGGTTTGTTATATGTTATGCACCAACATTAGGGAGATAAATATTTATAATCATTATATTTTGCCATTGGATATTTATCCTAGTTTTTTTTGTCTCTTTTGATTAATTTTGGCTTGAAGTCTACTTTGTTGATATGAGAGTAGCTATCTGTGCTTGTTTTTGGTATCCATTTGCATGCTATATCTTTTTCTATCCTTTCACCTTTAGCCTGTGACTATCTTTACCTTTAAGTTGAATCACTTATAAACAACATGGTTGGGTCTTGTTTTTTAGTTTACTCTGCCAATCTATGTTTTTTGATTGAAGAGTTTAACCATTTACATTAAGGACTATTATAGAGAGATAATTTTTATTTCCTGTCATTTTTGTTTGTTCCTAATGCTTAATTCAGACTTGACTCTCCTTTGGTTGACTATTCTTCTAGTGTGATTCATCCATACACTGACTCAGATATTAATTTTTTGTTTCTTCTGCATTAAATATTTCATTGAATATTTTTATAGTGAAAGCTTAGTGGTTAAGAATTCTTTTAGTTTCTGCTTGTTATTGAAGGTTTTAATTTCATCTTCATTTATGAATGATAGTTTTGCTGAATATTGTAACCTTTATTGGCACTTGTTTTCTTTCAGGGCTTGGTATATATTGTTCCAAGCACTTCTGACTTTTAATGTCTAGACTGAGAAATCAGTTGAAATTCTAATTGTCTTACCTCTAAATGTGATCTTATCTGCAGCTTTTTCATGTGGCCTATAAAATTCTATCCTTATTTTGTATATTAGGTGTTTTCATTATAATGTGTGTTGAGGATGATCACTTTTGATCTTGACTATTTGGGGTTCTAAATGAATTTTGTATTTATATGTCCATCTCATTGATAAGGTTTGAAAAAACTTTTTTTTTTTTGCTATTATCTCATTAGAAAGATTGTGACCACCTTTAGTTTACATTTTGGTGCTTTCATCTAAATCAATGATTCTTATATTTGCTGTCTTAATATTTTAATTTTTGTATATTTTGTATATATATATTTTGTATATGGTCTCTTAACATCTTTTGTTTATTGTCAACTTTATTTTCAAGATTACATACTTTGTCTCCAAGGCCTGAGAATTTGTCTTCAAAGTTGCTTAATCTATTGGTGGTGTTTTCAGTTGAATTTTTAATTCAATTTATTGAGTCCTTCATTTTCAGAATTTATTTTCGATTCTTTTAAAAAAACCTTCTCTCTTTATTAAAATGTTCTTTTACTTCCTGTATATTCTCTGTAATTCCTTACATAGTCTTTTAGTTCACTGAAAATTTTAATTATAAACCTTCTCTTTTCTCTTTCTGGAATATCCTTTCTGTGGAGATAATGGAAGGTATTTGGGGTGGCTTGTTCCTTTGATTTTTTCATATTGTATTTCTACCCATCTTGTAGGATAATTATCTCTTCTATGTTTATATAATAGCCTTTAGTGAACTGCTTTTTCTTTTCTTGGCCCTGGGTTGGGCAAATGTCTTGGTTTCAATGTTTTCACACAATTTGAACTTACTACCATATCCAGATTCTAACACTATCTTAAGAGGAAATACTAATCTCCAGTAATTATGCTATTTCATAACAGCACCTTATACTAATAAGTCTTTAAAAAAACCTTATCAACAATGTTCTCCAGCAGTCCACTAATCTGAGTGGCAAATTAAAATAAATTTCATGGATTAGTTGAAAAATTAAATATTAAGAAAAGTAAAAATTGCCTTTAAACTGTATTTGGCTTTTGGGTCAGGTGTTATCGTACTGTTTCGATTCTGGACTGTGGATGAGTTGAGACTTATTGTTTTCCCTCCACCATTTTCTGGGAGTCAGTTTATTTAGGTATTTATTTTTCTTTCTCAGGTTTTTGAAATGAGTATCCCACCTCTCCCAGGGATTCAGTTATTGGACAATTTGTTTATTCTCAGATTTGACCCTAAGTGATCAAACTTGTTAGAGGAGTCTGTAGGCAGAGTTTCTCTAAAGGTTTTTACTCCTTTTTGGCTGAACAACTCTGAGACACCCCCCTCTTCATGGGAGTTTCAGACCATGTGCTGGGAGGACGAGGTGGAGGTGTGTCTGCCTGACCTCCAGCTCTTTTTAGGCTTGGAAGAGGTAACTCAGGAATCACCACATTTGGCTTGAATTTTATTTGTCTCAGTTCCCCACCCACAAACATCCCCAGGGTGAGCCAGGCTCTTCATCTCAGAGCTCATATCACTATTACAAGTGAAAGAGTTCTTCATTCTTCTCAGCTTTGTAGATTCAATTTGCTGATTTTGAATCACTCTTAGGGAACTCTTATGATAGTGTGGCTTCCTCTGAAGACCTTATTTCATTCCTGAAAGAGATAAACTACATGGATTTAAAGGATGTTAAATATACAGTTCATTAAAAGTAAAGAAGTTGAGTATGAAGGCAATAGGAAGGTTAAACTATTCAAAATGTGAGAGTAGAGAAAATAAAATTAAGGTAGTGCATGATGGCCCTAAAGAGGTGGAAAGTGAAGGAGTAGAAGGGAGAAAACAAGATACATTGCTATTACAGGGATAGATGAATAATAAAGAATAATTAAGTAAGAACAATAAAACAAGCAAACAAATAGAAAACAACAATATCCCTTCCAACGTCAAACAAAAAAAACAAAAACAAACAAAAAAGAAAACAAGCAAAAAATCACCACTCTTTAGAGAAACAGAACAAAATAATAAAAGGTTAATAAAAGGAAAGGAAATTATAAAATAGGGAGAACCCTACCCCCCAAAAATATAGATAGATATGGATAGGTAGATATATATGAACCAATCAGCAAATATAACCAGAACAACAACTAAAAATACAAATGATAAAGGAGAAAAGAAAACTTCTTAATTAAAAATGCTTAAATTTTTTCCACTGAGGTAGCTAAAGTTGAGTATTTACATCCTATTCCAGACTATCCTTCTGTATTTTAGTTTTTAGGCTACGTGGCTCTTAAAGGGAACTCAGTTTGGTTTATATTAAATCCGACCTCCTTTTGTGATTTTTGACTCTATGCCTGCTGGGGTACATTGGAAGGGTAGCTGATTGAGATGACGCTCAACTTCACTGCTCACCAGGTACCGGGGGTGGGATGAGGGAATGGAACTTGAAGTATCTTCTATTGGGGTTTTGTCTAGGTGTCTTAGAACACTACTCTTCCCATTGGAAGTGCTGCAGAAATCTATTTGGGAAGTTCTGATTGCTGAAGTCGAGCTCTAAATGGAAATTTGGGTCTTTGGGATATGTACTCTGGAGCAATTAAATTCTTGCACCCCTATGGCTGAATGGATGATCTCAGCTGAGCATCTAGCATCTCCCTAGAGTTCTATTTGTAGGGTGGGGTGAGAGTCCTCTCTGGGTGGATGGTGTAGGTTTTATGTAGCCTACCCATCACCCAAATATGGATTTCCAAGTCTCCAGAATGAATGTAATCATGCCCACCTGACTAATTTCCCGTGATCCTTTTCAGCTGGTTCTTCCAACATACAACTCAAATGGAAATTGAGTTGCACTCTTCTGTCCCCCATGTAATTACTTTGCTTGGTCATTTTTCCCAATACTTTCTCATTAGTGGCTGGTTGTTTGGACCACAGGGATCAAAGGGGGAGCTGGTTGCACTCTCCTGTGTACCTCTATCTTGAATTCCCTTGGATCCATTACTCTCTAAAACTCATTTGGGATGGTGATTTGCCAGGTGTGCTCTAGGTCACTCTGTAAGCTCTGGCTGATACAGAGTAGAAGTATTTGCTAAGGACTGTCAGGT
This sequence comes from Marmota monax, assembly GCF_021218885.2. Taxonomy (NCBI): domain Eukaryota; kingdom Metazoa; phylum Chordata; class Mammalia; order Rodentia; family Sciuridae; genus Marmota; species Marmota monax. Next base: position 2,702,114 of record NW_026691988.1, read on the forward strand.
TCTTGTAGGAATAAAATTTGGCATAAACTCCTTTAGCTAGATCTCCACCTCATTTCTTCACTTAGAAGTTAGGAAACATACAGCACATTTTGTGTGCCAAGATTGTCTGCTGTGTTTCTCTATCTGATTATGTTGCCCTTCCTTTGCAGTGATACAGCACTACTGCTACTGCTGGGCCACGTGTGTTTCTTTATATCCTCCATTCAATAAACCAGAATCTCTGGGCTTCTTCTAATCTCTGACAGACAAATGATGATTTATAATGGTGTTCTTCAGACACCCACCTCACCATGAAGCCATATTCCTATTGTTCAAATTCCAAACAGCAGAGCCAATGAGAAGCACCTCCTTTCTCCACTATACTATCATGCACTCCCCAGATAAAATTAATTCACAAGTTGGAATTTTAAGCTGGCTGTTTCATGCAAGTGGCTATAACACCACTGAGTACAGGTGATGTAGGCAGGAAATCAGTCCCAGGGCAACATGAACTGTATACTAATGCAGCATTTCTTAAATCTAATACACAAACAAATCTGAATCCTTTGGGGGATGTTGTTGAGTTTCCAGGTATGGTTCATTAGGGTTGGGCTTGGGCCTGAGATCCTGCTATTCATTGCTTCCTAGTGATGTCAGTGTGGCTGATCCTTCATCACACTTTGAGAACCAGGCACTAATGAAGTGAGACTGGTTCAGCACCAAGGACAGTGAAATGGGTGGGGCACCACTACCATCTTATACTTCTATTTCAGTCAAGTCTTTATTGTCTGTGGTAGACTCATACTAAAACACACTATCAGAATATTTTTTAAAAGTACCTCTTGGATGGCTATCAGCCACGCGGTGAACTTTCCATTTGTATAAATACAAATCTGTCTGGAGGAAATAACTAGGGTTTTTAAAGAGAGAGTATGCTGAGTATGCCCTTTCTAGCATGTTTCTTTTTCTCAGATACTGGGGATTGAATCCAGGGAGCTTTACCACTGAGCTACATCAACAGCCCTTTTTATTTTTATTTTGCTACAGGATTTCACTATGTTGCTGAGGCTGGCTTCAAACTGGTGAACCTCCTGCCTCAGCCTCCTGAGTAGCTGGAATCACAATTATGGGCCACCATGCCTAGTTCCCTTCTAGCATTTTTAACAGGTATGCTGACAGTGCCCCTTAGGCAGAAGGAATCTTATCAGGTTTATTATCTCATCAGGAAGTTAATACAGAATTTATAAAATATTTAAGTAGCCGCATCAGTCTTAACATTATAAGGCATCTATTTGAGAGGGATTAGCAGTCTCAGTTGCACATTTGATGAACAGAAAAAGAATTAGCAACAGCTTTCTCCTGCTACATCTACTACATTATTAGCCAATTATACATAATCAAAAAGAAAAAAATATGACAAACTGCTATTCCAAATCACAGTGAAATAAAATTATCTTAACTTATTTTAAAATGCATTTCCAATACCCTTTTATCTTTATTGTATTCCTTCTACATATTTTCTTATTTCAAGAATAAAATCAGAAAAATAATTTTCTGTTTTGCCTTTATTCTTCTTTGTCCCCTACTTTAAAACAGCAACCACGGCTGCCAGCAGAGGAACCTCAGGGGCTTTAAAACTATCAGTCTATTTCACAGCAGGAGCAAAGTAATTCAGATAAAAGTCAAGCAAACAATTCCAATTATTTCCCCTATTGAAGACATTTTTATTTTCTGGTTGAGGACCCCTTCTCAAATTTGGGGATACTATGGAATATATTTGTTGCAAAAAGTGGGTATAATTTCACACACAATTTCTAACAGGCTTTCTTTTAGCCTTGTTATCTGATCTACTTAAGAATACTCATTTTCATTCCAATGTATGTTTCCACATTTCATTAAAATTCTATTTCCATCCATTAGAAAACATTTATAATGTACCAAATTTTCGAATGTTGATCTTCATAGTTTGACATTTTTTCCTCAAGATAATGAATCTTTCTTTCTTGACCATACCATTAAAACAAATTTGGGGAGTGTGTGTGTGTGTGTGTGTGTGTGTGTGTAATTAAATGTGTTGAGGATCTATGTAATAGATGAGAAGAATCTTAATATTATAAATTATTTTAATAAATTTCTCAATAATATTTAAAAATAGGTAATTTGCTTCTACTTAAGAAATAGGAAATATTAGGTTCAAAGTCTTTATTTTAGGTGGTTAAACTTGAATGATAGGGAGGATCACCATCTTTCCACCATACAGTTTTCTAAGATAGATTTGTTCTAGTGGAAGCTTATACATCTCAGGTAGATACAGAAAACAACATCAACAACAAAAACACATTATGTGTGAAGTACAGTGCTGCTTTGATGGTAAGAGAAAGGAAATAGTTGATTCTCATCTATTATTTCAAAGGTGGGTGTAGAACTAAAATTTAAAATCCATTACTGGCATATTACACTCACTGGGCTCTTTTCAGATGGAAAAATATTGGCCATTAGCAAAGATAAAATAATTTACCTGAGCTTACATTGAGCACTCAACTCTATAAAAGTATATCTTGGGAGTTGCTTGGACTACTGTAAGTGTAGATAATCCTCAATTTATATGACATTTTATCTCAATCTTCACTGAGACTAATGGTCATCATTTTTAAAGAAATTTAAGTAATTTCCTTTTGGTTCTCTTACTTAGTCCATCTTTCTTCTTTTTCTATTTTTGGTTGAATCACTGAAATCTAAGTTTAGAAACGAGAAATCACTACCACTGGGCATAAGAATATGCTTATTTCTTTTTTCATGGTCCTCCTCAGTCTCTTTTTGAGGAATGCTAAGCCACTCAATGCCTAAAATGGCTCCATGGCCATGGTAAGTGTTTCACTGCGTGTTTCAAAGAGGGTGTCAAAAGGACTTTTCTGCACACTATGAGCCTATTATTCATTAAACTAGTGAGAGTTACCAGGAAGTGTCCATTCTTAGGATCTTTGTGGAGAAATGTGGCTTCGGGTACTACTTTATAAAATGCAGTGGCAGCAGCTAGTAGGAAAGCCCAGTGGACTCATGTGCCTTTAGAGGGGTTTCTTGACAAATGTATAAGAAAACCTAAGAGCGTTGAGCAGGTGGCTCTGGGCAAAATAGTACTGGATGCACATGGACTAAGACTAAAACTACAGATGGGTTAGAGAGGTGACTCATTTCTCCACCCCACCCCAATTCTTTGGTCCCCTCCTTCTTTTGATATAAGGGATTGAACCCTGGGAACTCAATCCCTCAGCCATATCCCCAATTCTTTTTATTTTATATTTTGAGTCAGGGTCTCATTAAGTTGCCCTTTCTTTTTAAAAAATATTTCAGCTGTGAGATTTCTACTCAAAAGTAATCTGCAAATTATTTTAGTCAAAGCAAAATTTTACCCCAATAAGCCCATTTCTTTTTTAAATATTTATTTATTTATTTTAGTTGTAGTCGGACACAATACCTTTATTTCACTTTTTTATGTGGTGCTGAGGATCGAACCCAGGGTCCTGCATGTGCGAGGCGAGCGTTCTACCGCTGAGCCACAACCCCAGCCCCCCCAATAAGTCCATTTCTACAGTCTTTCTTCATTGCCGTGTCTAATTTCCAAGATTTTCTTTTAATGTGGAAATTTTTGTATGGAAGACCGCCCCCTCTCCATACATTTTCTACCCCGGAAATAGACTTTTCTCAAAAGTGATATCAGCAGACACATACTGAAATACACAAATAGACAGCAACAGAATAACATATTTCCTTCCAGTTTATCACTTAAAAACATCCAGGAACACACAGATTTACCATATCACTACCGCAGGGGGCTGGTGTGCTTTGCATACGCCAGTGTGTTGGTTGGAATATTCAGTAATTCAGAATTATACGAGAAACTTATTGAATTGACCTTCATGTATACAGTCATCACTCTATCTCTGCTGAATTGGGGGTAACTATTGTATTATTTGAGGAATAGGGCACAGTTTCCACTCAATGAGACAAGGAGGAGGGGCAAAGTCAGTCCGACATTGACTGTGACATTTGGAGTTTAACTTCAGCATTGTTTATTGGAGCCCTGAGTGACTTAATCCGCCTCAGTCCTAGCTCTGACCCCTTCAAGCCCTGGACCCTCGTTCCCTAAACTGCTCTCCCCAGGGCTGGGCACTGTGGGCAGTTCTCGCCATGGGTCTGGTTCGGTTCTGTTCTCAGCAGCACTCGCGCAGCCGCCAGGGGGACCCCGACCCGCCAAGGTGGCATCTGATAAGAAAGCATCCGAGGGGCGTGGAACCCAGGGTCCTGAGGCGCCGGCTCCAAGAAAATCCCCAAATCGGCCGGGGCTCCCCCAGTGCAGTAGGGAACCGCAGGACCGGGATCTCTGACTTTGGAACCCGGGTCCGGCTGCAGCCAGAGGCGAGTGGGTGTGTCCGTTTCCGCCCTCTGGCCTTCAGCCCTGCAAAGGGCGCCTGAAAGCGGTACTTTGTTCTGGAAGATGGATTTTGTCGGAGGCTGATCTGGGCTCTAGAAGTGCAACTTTGCGACTTGGGGGCACAACGGCGAGACTGGGGGTCCTGAAAGGGAAGGAGTGGATTCTGTCTGCATTCTCCAGGAAGAGGGGGCCGGCGGGGCCGGAGGAGTTCCCACGGGTCGTGGGTGGCAACGCGATTGACACCACACCGGTCCCGAGCGCGCGGCGACGCTCCTGGAAGCCCGCCCCGCACCCCTCCCCCAGTTCTCCCCTTCGAGGTTTCGGGATTGAGATCTGGGGCTGGGATCCGTCAGGAGCCTAGCAGAAAACTTTCCCTCCCAGACCCAGATACCTTTTGTCTTTGTTGGAAGCGGCGGCAACGCCTGAGCAGTGGTCCCTTGCCCCTGCCTCGCTCGTTGCCCTCGGTGCCCGTGCCTTCGGTGCCCGTGCCCTCGGAGGGCAGGAACGCTTGGGCTCTGCGCGCCCGATGGCGGCGGCCAGCGACCCCGCAGCCCCGGACGGGCACAAGCAGCGGCGCGCCCCCAGGTCCGAGGCCTCCAGCGTCACCCAGGCGCGGGGGTAGGAGCGCCTGCACTCCCTCCGCCCGCCCCCTCGCCTGACTCATCCGCCCCCGGTGACCGCGCCGCGTCCGCTGCCCGAGCCCCGCCAGGATGGGTAGGGAGACCGCGGCTGCTAGTGGCTGCCAGGATTCCTGCTGACGCCCCCGACCCCGCCGCCTCCTTTTCTGCCTCCGGAGGCACCCGCCGTCGGGACAGCTCGCGGAGCGAAAACCAAGAGGTCACTGGACACCGAAGCTCTGCGCTCACGACAGGTGAGGGGGCAGGAAAGAGTGCTTCTGGGCGTGGGGAGGTAGGTGGGCAAGCCCTGTGGCTGAAAAGGCACGCTTCTTCAGCCTCCTCTCCTCCCCTCCGCCCCAGCCTCCAGAGTTAGGATAAACACTGACGCCTGAAGTTTGGGAAATAAACCAAGTCCGACATCCGTTCTGGACTCCTAAGTCCCCAGAGCGCAAGAAAAGCCTCACGGGGCAGCCTCTGAAAACCCGGAGTCCTGGTGTGCCTGGCCAGGTTTCTCCAAGCTACACCCTCCTTTGTTTCGGTTCCAGGGAGTCAGCATTCTCTGTAAAGATGTTCATGTCGTTAATATATGGCAGAACAAAGTATGGGCAGGGGTTCCTAAAGCAGTATCTCTGTGTGGTTGTACCTACATAGGCAAAAATGGAGAGGTGAAAGCAATTATTTGCAAAATTCAGCATTACTGATTTTTTTCCCTGTAAAGTCTGTCCTTAAGAGAAAAGGTTTGCAAGATTCGCTTCATTAATCATTCTTTTGGGATAATTAATTGTTCAAGCCAACACTTCACATTGTGTGGGCGCAATCGCTCTGTTAGTATTTGCTGCACTTTGATTTAGAGAAGTGTGTGTGTGTGTGTGTGTGTGTGTGTGTGTAATAATGATAGTTCATTGTTCAGTAGCAGGCATTGGTAATGTCAGAAAGAAAGACAGGTGCATATATGTGTGTGTATACACACACACACACATATATTAATTGGAATCTGCTCCTCTACACCTTAGTGTGGTGTACTTAAAATGTTGGTATTACCTTGTCATTTCTTCTGAAAACGTTCAGAAGTAGTTGTGGATAACATTTCAGAAATCTACAGATATTGTTTGTTAGTAAGTATATTTAACTTTTTGGTTTTGCAGTCAAACCAAGTTCCTAAGTTCACTTTCTGTACTATTTTTTGCATAAATGTTAACAATGCCTGTGAGTGCTGTTTTCTTTAATGGTTTGTCATTTTTTTGCATTGTGAAAACACATAAAATGTCCTTCAGTTTGTTATTCAGGTGCTGATACTAGAAAATAATACCATTTTGTGAAAAGTAGGCTAAATTTTGAAACTTTTAAAACTTTGCTTCATTTTTCCACTACTGTTTACCCATACCAAGCATCTGATAGTAAGTAGTTTCATGCTTTTCGACAACTCAAGTGAGAAATAGGAGTTCTTCTAAACAGAAAATAATGCTTCTGTTAAGTGGAAACTATAGTTCAATATTTTAGCAATTTTATGTTATGGGTGTCTTACTTTTAAAAATGTATAATGAAGTGAGAAGAATTTTTCATTCTTTTAATTAGAGATTTATAGCTGTATATAGTAATGGGGTTCATCCTGACAAACTCATGTGTGCATGGAAATTCTTTTTAGTTCATGATTCCCCTCTCCCTTTTCCTCCAGTCCTTCCAAGTCCTGCTATATAGCTTAAAATCATGAGATAATTTAGTTATAATTTGTATTTTTGGTTGTATAATTATCTTCATTATCTTTGTATCTAGTCTGGGAAAGCCTTCACTAAAGAGGAAATTGATATGTAGAAAGTCTCTGTATGCAATTTTCAAGCAGTTGGGACAGAGAAGGCTTTACCTGTTGCTTCTGATGCAGGTCTAGGTAAGTGCAGAGTATCCAAAATATACCCGAAATCAGAAAGATTTAAAAGATCAGGCAGGATCACCGTAAAAGGGGGTGGGTGCACTTGTCATTTCAATTTGGAAGAATTTTTAGAGAAGTTTTGAATGCTTCAAGAGTTACATGGCTATATTTGGACTTGTTTAGTTTCAGGGTTTTGACAATAGCTCATTGGACAGAGAAAGATGACTACTAACATATAAGGTAAATGAATTTCAATTGATTGGTTAAACTGTCTCATTCCCAGGGGAAATCTTAGCACAAGTAAAAAAGAAATTCATATTTTACTTATAGAAACTGATAAGAACAAAGATAAAAGCAAAAAATCACCTTTTTGTATCTTAAGCAAAAAAGATAATATTAAGTCCTCATAGCAAGTAATACATTTTCACATTATTTATCAAACAATGCAAAATTTAAAAGAGGATACAGTTTAAAAATAAATTTCGTGAACTGTTACTCACTCTAAATGGGAGACAGCGTGCGGAGTTTTTGTTAAGCAAAATATATTGGGAAAAAGAACTTGTGTAGTGACAGAAAAATAAACCTGCAATGAGATCGACCTTTCATTTTACTGAGGAATATATGGTTTGCAGATTTATTAAGTTTATCCACTTGTTTCTGTACTTAAAATATTTTTTGTTTGCTGAGATCTGAAATGTGCCCCAGCACTCAGAAAACATCAAAGAGGCTTTGCTGGAGTGCCATGCTAGCTAATAGACACTCTGATGGTAGGTTCTGGGCTGGTGGTGATGGGTATGGTCAATATGCCACAGATTACCTAGCAGAACAAGGGTGTCTGTGAGCACCAGGGAGCTGCTGCAGACCAGGGAACAGTATGGTGTTTTGCAAAGGGCAAGGAATGGGGAGCTGTCATCTTGACTGAGCTACTGATTACATGTCCCAGTAAAAGTTCCTTGACCTTTGTGAAAGAATAAGTACTTTGGACTGGTGACCTTTACATTCTTTTAAAATACTGCATGATGAATTCTGATGGAATTAAAGGCAGGGAGAAATCAGAATGTGTGTGGGGGGTGTGACTTTACAGTTGGAGGGAGGCAAGTTGGAGGATGTGCTGGTTGGAAGGCATGGATAATGGCTGTGATGATAGGTAATAAAGGCGATCTAGCCTAAGGCATCTGGCCCATCATTTATTATCTGAGTTGACAATACAGAATAAAATAATAAATACCAATTTTCACTTGGTACTTGATGGTTTTTGATGAATCTTTACAAATAATGGCAATTGATTTTCATTGCAACCCTCAGAGGTAATTAGAGCAGAAAGGTGACAAAACCAAGACTAGTACTGCAAAGCACGTTTGCATCAGTATGAGCCATTGCCTTTCTGCAGGGTTTATAGAGATAGCAGAAGCTAATGCACACTTTAGAAACCCTGAGTAAACAGGAGAGAAAGATAAGGTTGGTGTCAGATTTCTGTGGAGGTTGAATTTCTGAGTCAAAATTTAGCTTACATTCTCAAAGACAAGAATCTCCAATTATGAGACTAAGATGCCCAGAAGGACCTTGAGTTCACAGTTATGTTCATTCTGATTGCTCCAATTTTTGCTTCCCCCCACTTCATTTCCTTCCCCTTTCCCAGCAGATTTCTGGGAATATGACTATCACAGAGTGATTGATAAGATTGGTTCAAGAGCTTTGAGTACCACTGGAAAAAGTAAATATCCATAACTTCAATAAAGGTGAAGATTCTTGTGTTAATTAGTGGGGAGTGTTCTAGTAGCAAGTTGTGCTTTGGAAACTTTGTCCCCAAAGGTGAGATTATGCAGAAAACATAATAGTGTAGCCAGTTGTGGATCCATACATTCCCTCTGCAGTACCTTCTCACTCTGTTGCACCAGTTGCACCAAGAGTCCCCCCTACCACCACACTACCCTGTGTTTTTGTGGGAGGGAATTGGTCAGGATTTATTTAATTATGTGCACAAAGAAACTACATCTAACTAGGTTAAACAAAAAGGGATTTATTGACAGACATGAATGGAAAGTCCAAAAGTGGATCTTGTTTTAGTCTCAGCTGGAACCAGAGATTCACATGTCTTGTGAGGGTTATTTCTTCCCTTTCTCATTTCTTAGCTCCACTTCTCTCTGGATCGACCCTCTTTATATGTATAGAGAAAGATCACTGTTGGAAGTTACAATACTCCACTCTTGGGTTGGGGTCCATAAGAAAGAAAGATCCTGTCTCTTCCAGGTTCTGTTTGTGTGACTCTTTTGGAAGGATTCTGAGTGGCCTTGCTTTGTAGTTATGGCATCAGTCTCTATGTCCAGCAGAGATTTGCTTCTGTGATAATCTCAGACTAGATCTTGTGCCCAACTTTGTGTATATGTGGTTCTGGTGGTAGCCAGATTGGGAGGAGGAGGCTGGTCCATGAGGGACAATTCTATTGAGATCACATAGAAATGTGATTCTCTCAAGAAAATGATGCTGCCAATTAAAAGTAACATGTCTCTTACTGTTGATAATTTCTCTTCTTACACAAAGATGTGGAGTTTGCCCTTGGAGGCAACTCAGGTACCCAAAGCTGTTCAAGTTCCAATAGTGGGACCTTCCTCCTAACCAAGGTGATATTCAGCAATGAAATAATTCCCTCCTGCCTAGGCGTGTTAAAAGAAGTGTGATTTCCAGAATAATATTGAACAAGGAGTCCCCAATTTATCCATATCTGTGTACTATTAGCAAATCCCTGTGCTTTATTTCCAGCCTAGGGATTTCATTTTCAGAAACTGTACATCTGGTCATTATGAGATTGAGGACCTTTGCTTTGGGCATTGTAGACCAGGGAAAACTCAAACATGGAAGTGATGTGATGAATCCAGAAATATTATTTATGCAATTCATTGGGTTTGTTGGAGATGGGCTAAGGGGGAGCAGCTGGCACAACTTAGGGTTTGTACTTAAGATAAGATATTGTGTCCCTACTTAGAATATTGATGAAAACTGTGTGTGAGCAGCATTATGAATTTCTGGTGAGGTTATAAGTCAGGATGAAGAAGTATCTGTGTTAATAGAAACATTTGTGGAATGAAATGGGTCAGAAGGGACCAGACCAGGAAGACAGGCTGGGCCAGTAGGTGAAATGGTTGTGCATGGTGGTAGATAGGTTAACATCAACTAGATTGTGTAGAAAGGCAGCCAGTGGTCACTCTGAGTCCTAGAGGCACGTGTAGAACTGACTTTTATTGAGGACCTACCTGGTATGGCAGATCCTGTGTTGTATGCTTTGAACTCATTGTATTATTTAAACTTCATAACATCCCTCTAAAGTAAGAAAATTAAAATTTAGGGGAGGTAGGTGTGTACTCAAGATTATGTTATTATTAAGTAGTCAAATCTGGAATTCAAAACCTGGAATTTTGATGCCATACCCTGGTATGTAACCACTATGGAATACCATCTCTCAAACCCACTGTATCCAAACTAGATAATGGACTCAAAAAGCCTTTTGTTGTGCAAATCAGGCTACCAGAGTACAGGGCAGACATAAGTCGTAGAATACAGGTTATTAGAGTGAAAGTGCAGAGTGTCCATGTTCAGAGAAAAGATGGACAAGGGTGCCAAGGTAAAACCTTAGCAAAGAATATCACATAGATTCTTGGTTTGGGGGTTGGGGTATAGCAAGGAAAGGGATTGGGGGCAGTATCAGGAAGTTGAGCAGGTGGGCAGATCAATAGAACAACTGACTTTTGATTGTTGATCTGAGAACAGGAGCTCTGCCATCTACTCTGGCTTTAAATGTCCTTCCTGGGATAAGTCAATAAGAATGTGGAATGTGCAGCTTCTCTGAGGGAGACTGGATTCTATTCGTTATCAGGCACTGTGAAAAAGAAGAGCTAACATATGTAAAGCATCTACCATATGCTTTAGATATATGAGCTCACTAAACCTTCATTACAGTCCTGGAAAGGTAAATATCATGCCCCCTCCCCTTTTTGAGCAAGGAAATGAAGGCTCAGAGAGATTAACTTGCTTGCCTGAGTTCCTGGAGCCAGATCAGAATGTAAAAGAGCTGCCACAGAATCCATGGTCTATCTGAATCTAGAATTCATCCTGAATCGTCAGGGTGGCATCCTAGTCCTAGCAGGGCAAGGTCAATTTCAAGTCTGAGTGTAGCAATGGGGAAATCAGCAGGGGTATCTGGTTGTGAAAGAAAGCAGTGATCTAAGTGTTAAGACCTGTGAGTGCAAGATGAGAGAAGACCATCTGAAGAGACTTGTCCAGCAGGATTGCACTCAGCTTTGGCAGAAACTTAATGATCTAGTAGGCTTTTGCCCGTCCATACAGGATCTCTATCATTATGCAGGGTAGACACGTCAGCAAGTCAGATGTTTGGAAAGCTTAATTTTAGTCACCGACTTCAGTTTAAAAGGAACTTCTGCCAACTGCTATGGCCTGAAGTTACCTTGATACTTATACTTTGTCCTGAAATATGAAAGATAAGAAGGAGGTGGGGAGGAGGGAGAGACCAGCACGTGCTGAATGCAGTAGGTATGTGGGACACACTTAAGTTTCAAAGGTATATGTATCTGAAGCTGCTCTAAATGAAAAGGTTTACTGATGGAATATGAACCACATGTCATGCACCAACAAATGCAAAGGGAAGTTTGTATATGCTCAGATGTACAATCAAATATGCAGAAGACTGTTTTTGTTCCCATTGGATTGTGAGATCTTTGAGATCAGGGATTCTGTCTTATAAATTAATAATTCAAGAATTGAATGACACACACACAAGCACATGTGCATGTGCAAAAGAAGAAGGGTAATGAGAATGTCTATGACAATAGATGTATTTGTGAGAATCTTACAGCCTATTTGAGGAAGTAAGACAACCATGCATAAAACTTAATGTAACGGAAAAAATATAATTTTAGAGTTGAAAGAATCAGAGAGCAACCAGGAGTACAGTGTCAGCTAGTGTGGTAAAATACAAAATTAATAGCAGCAGCTGAACATAAGTGTTATAGTGCCCTTCTAACATGCAGAAGCCAACTGGAGGTGAGTGCTGATGAATATGCATGGGCAGAGAGGGGGAGAGAGCATTCTGGGCAGGACTAAGAACTTATCGCCCTCCACCCTGAGACCAGCAGAAACTCACCTGTTGAGCACCTGCATGATACTTCTTACAGAGAGGGAGAATGTACTGTGTCTCAGCAGGAGAGAGTAGAAATTTCTGGTAGGATTTGGGCTTGTGTTGGGTGATTTGGGAGAGGGCATTGCTCTGGATTGAAGCAGTTAATCCTATGACTCTGTATCTTAATATAGCTGATACAGAGGGAGGCAAGACTAGAGGGGCTCCTGATGGAGGGGGTAAAGCAGCAGTAGTCACTCACGATAACCTGAATGGGGGATGTTTGGCCCTTCTGGGGTTCAGATAATATTCATGTTTTTGTTCTCATTGGATTGTGAGATCCTTGAGATCAGGGATTCTGTTTTATAATTTAATAACTTAAGAATTGAATCTCATAATCTAATAAGAGAGCCAGATGTAAACAAATGATTGCAATACCGTGAGTAAAGCTGGTAGAGATGAAAAGAATTTTGGAGTCTGATGAAACAAAAACAATGCAAGCTCTTCTGGAAACAGTGAACTAATAACAGAGGTGCTGAAAAGAAAATATTTTTCTTTTGGGAATCAGCATTTTGGGCTGAAATGTGGGATGAATCCAAAGAATTTCAGTATTTTCTCTAAGCTGATGTTGGCAGAGGAGAGACACAAATTTTGGCTCCCTTGGCAACGTGAGTCAGATTGGCTCAGTGAACATATATGTGCAAGTATTTGTAATATATTAGCATTGCTGAAGAGATGGCATTATTTATAATCATAAAAGCAATACACACTTCCCATAAAAACTTTGAAAAATATATTAAATATTAAAAATCCAGGGAGAAAATTTACCTATAATTCTATGACCCAAAGGTACTCCTAACATTTTGGCATTTCTTCTTCCTAATTTTTAATGATTTTTTTTTTCACAGTTGGTATTACAACTTGCTCTGTTAGCTTAACCTTGTGTCCTAAACTTCTAGGCAACTTTATTAATGTTGTAGAGTATTGGATTGTGTGTGTGTGTGTGTGTGTGTGTGTGTGTGTGTGAGAAAGAGAGAGAGAGAGAGAGAAAGAGAGAGAGATAATTTATCAACTGTTTCCTTAAAAATGGACCTTTAGACTATTTAGAAATATTTGGTATATAAATGACACTTTGATGAAATTTTTGTCCCAATTTCAGGTTACTTTTTTTATGGGGGGATAAAGATTACACATTTACCTGTATACTATTTTATGAATTTTATCAGATTATTTCTTTAAGCAAGATCCATGGAAAGGTAATTCTTGGGCTTAAGGACATGAATGTTTCCAAACTTAAGATACTCAATGCCAAGTTGATTTTCAGAAAAAGTGAAATTGGGATTGACAGAATATGGAAATACCCCTCCCTCACCAGGCCCTCACTAGATTGATTTTTACTTATTTGTTGTTTTTGAATAGAAAAGTTACCATATCAAAATGAATACTAGTTTATGCTAACTGATGATTGTGTCTCTTTGTTACCCAGAACTCTCTTTTAGAATGTAGATTGGTACATTCCAAAATACAATGAGCCACTCACTTCAGTTTTCAAATTTATTTAGAAGTATTCCTGAGCATGCAGAGAGGGGCCATTACAGAAAGAAAATTAAGTTATGAATGATATTTTTTTTGAAAGCCAACTCTATGTGCCTCCTGTGAGGGGACTCCTCAGGTCATAGTGTGGAATGACTTGGAGTAGAGGGACTGGGAGACCATGGTCCCATGTTGCAGAGCCCAGGCTTCCAACAGCCCTGCCTCTATAGCCTTGGTGCTGAGGTCCTGGGGTCATGGAGTGATCTGACTGTAACCTGACTTGTGCTCATGGCCCTGGAGTGTCCCCTGTCTCTGTAACACAAGTGAGGACAAGTCCCTATTGGTTTTGTTCCTGGTTCAATCCCCATTGGTAACCCAGGCCCAGGTTGTGCTGGGAAGTAGAATATAAAGATAACTTGAGATTTTCTCCTAGAGAACTTCTGCTCAGTTGGTCACTGAGACTGCAAAACAAAACAAAACAAAAAGATGCCAAGTTTTGAACTTGGGATGTGATTGCTTTCCAAAGAAAAGTGAACCACATCATGGTGTTGAGTTTTCATACAGATGAATTGATTTATTTCACAAGAAGGAGGAATTTGGATTATCCTTAAACTTCTGTAGGGTTTTCATTATCTCATTGCATGCGACTACAATGGAACTTTTAAACTTACTGCAGGATCACTTTGGGTGACAATTTCAACTTTTCTGTCATTACCATATTTCTACAAAAATCATTCACAATTCACAATTCTGAAATAAAAAATATTTTTGTTTTCTTTTAAAAGTTTAAGAAAAATATTACAACATCATTTTCTTTTATCAATCTCAGTCAATAATTTTGGATAAAATTATTTTTATTCATTTGCTCAGCAAATAGTTGCTTAGGAAGATGATGCTGCAGATGCTGTTAAATTATACTTATGACCCACTTTGTCAAGTAGGAGACACCTCTTACACAGTGAAAATGTAGAACACTGTGTGAGAAAGCATGTCCTATATATTTATTGTTTGCTTACTGATATGTGAATTTCTGATAATATGCATAAAATAGCGAACTCAAGCTTGGTAGGAAGTTTGTTAATTAACAAATGATTCAATAAATATTGTGCGCTGGCAGTTGGGGATTGGGTGATGATCCGAGTAAAAGTGTGCATTCTAGATGGGGAAGATGAATAGTAAACACATAAACAAGCAAAGCAGATGGTCAGAGAAGACCTCTGGGGCATTTGAGCTGAGACCTGAGAGGCAATAAGGAGCCCACCTCACACATTTGAACAGGGAGGGATTAGGGTGGACTGTACACAGTGCCCTGGGAGCCATTAGAAGGCCGGGCTTTTGGAGCATGATGTTTGAAGCCATGTGTTAAAATAGAGGTTGAAGTCAAGAATAAAGTGATATCTTAATATGATTGTGGATATTACGGATGGGAGATATGTAGATATGCTCAAGATGTGCCATATATCACTCTTTGGCTGAAGACAATTCATGTTTAGTATGCCCACCTTCAAAGGAGTTTTAGTATAAACAAAACATTAAATATAAATATATAAATATTAATAAATGACAAACATACTTAATATAAATGAATTTAAGTAAATATAAATTTCAATGAATATGCATAGCTTAGTAAGTCCACTAGAATGCTTTTTGTGATGTGAAGCTTATAATTTTAAACTGTGCTTATCATAGTGACTTCTGTATTTTATGCATTTGGCAAACATTTTCTGAATTAATTATATAAAATATTTTATGTTGTGATGGGGAAAGAAAATCCTAGTATATAAAATTGCATTTAAGGCACAGGATTTTTTTTTATAACAAGACCAACTCTTTCTTAGGAAAAAAAAAATAGTATGTTAACTATACTTTGAATATTAATAGTAATTTAAAATTATATTCAAATGTTGAAAGATTAAATATTGAAAATAAAAATATAATACAATACAAATATAATCATCTTCCCACATACCTTTTGTTCTCCCCGTGTAGGTAGAAATCTCCACAAAGTCCACATTTTAGGTAAAAGTTTCATTAGCATCATGTGGTTATATCATACCTTACTTGACTTGTGCAAGTTCCTTATGTATTTTGTGAGTCTCTCAAGCCTGGAACTGACCTCTGTTCAGAAGATTTCTGCCAACACTGGCACAATGGAATATAAGATGATAATAGCACATAATCAGTGAGTCTTATTAATGAAAATTTAGCTCACTCTTTTTCAGGAGATCTGTTTCACAATATACTGGTTGAGTCATCAGATGCTCATTGAGAGCATTCTAAGTGCCTGCCACTGTGTTTGGTGCTAGAGCCTAACAGACTTCTCTCAAGGACTCATGGGCTAGAGAGCCACTGGGTAAGACTAGGTACTTTCTGCAAGAGTCTGAAAATAAGATGATACAGGGGACTCCCTGAGTCTAAATTTGGAGAAGAGGTGTGATAGTCAGTGCAATTGTCAAGTAGTTCACAGATGCCTTAATTTTGGAATTTGGCTAAATGATTTTAAAAGGCAGGTTATAAAGAAGACAGATGAAAACCTCAGCACATGCCATCCATCTCCAGGTAACGAGGCCACCTGTGCCCTTATTCTCATGTCTACAGATACTGCCCTGGGGATTCCCTGTTCTCCTCCACAGCTGCCAGAGACTCGCCTGCTCATTTGGCAGGAGACCCAGCTGCTGGCTTGTTTGGCAGGCCCCAGGGATTCACCCCTACCTGCAGCCTCATCAACGCAGCCCGCCCTTCTTCCGTTTCCTGAATGCAGGACTGCATCTTGGCTCTCCTGCCTTGGCGTACAACAACCTAAGTTGCTCCTCCAAGTCCTCATTGGCTCCACCTTGTCCTGAGTTTCAAAGCCTCCTGCAACTTTGGGTTGGAAGAATCTTAACCCTGCTTCCTCTTGGTCATTATTATTATCTCCCTTTATTCATTTTGTAAATATTTTCTGAGTACTTACCATGTACTCTTTTAGTCCCTGGAAATGTCAGAGGAAACAACAAATTTCCTGTCTTTCTGACCCTTACATCCCAGTTAGAGAAGACAGATAGTATACATATTATTTGTTGTGACGATAAGAAGAAAAGTAAAGCAGGACTCAAGGACAGAAAGCAATTGGGATGGGGATTGCGAGGCATGGACAAAGAAGAGCCCTCTCATAAGGTCGGACATGGAGCTGAGACCTGAATGAAGTGAGGGAGGAAATCATCAGACTGACTCAGGAATGTGCCAGGCAGGGAAAGCAGGAAGTGCCAAGACCCTGAGGAGGCCAACTGTGAGGTGGTCATGAGCTTGGAATGCTTGAATAGCCAGTGTGATTAGAACAGTGTAAGGACTTACAGAGAGAACTGGGGCTATGAGGGAACTTTGGACTTTACTCTGAGTAACCTGGGAAGCTTTTGCTGAAATTCTAACCTACAGTGTGGGCTTCACTGGGCCTCATCCTCACATTCAGAATTAGTCACAGGAAGAAACACGCAGTGAGCAAGAGCCCAGGTGCCTGTACCTATCAGCAGTAGGCCCTGCTTGATGGGCCTGAACTCAAACCCAATGTTCTTAGACATCATGTGTTCAAATGAAAGTGACCTTGATAAAAACCTCAAAGCAAGAACAGCCCAGAGGATTCCATAGCCAAATGGGAGATGTTTTGCTTCAGAGGCAAACAAAACTTGGTTGTGGGTTGAAAATGGTATGCATTCACAGAATCAGAATGTGAGGGCCGGGAAGGGAATTTTTCAGACAAGAGTGAAAAATCTGAGGTCCAGGGAAGCAGTTCACTTTTTCTAAAGTCCGCTTACCAAGTCCAGTACAAGATTAAACTCCAGGCCTTTCTCCTCCCAGTTATGTCTCTCGAGGAATGTAGGTGATAGACGCGTGCTGAGGAAAAGCAAAGTTGTGAAATTTGGATTGAGATGAGCTACTTAATAAGAACTGGGCTTTCGGGATTAGAGACCTTGAGAATTCCCAAAAAGCTCCATTAAATCCAGTATTCATTTGGTCTCAGGTACTCGTGAAGACCTGCCATGTTTCCAGGTACTAATTGTGCACGGGAATTTGGAATTTGGTGGCCCTGGAGTTTATAATCTGGGAGTGAGGAGGTCAGAAAAAAATTATAACACCATCAATAATGATGTAATTGTACATGTGATTAGTGCTACAAAGATGGCTGAAGAATGCTCTCCAGCAAACATCTAAGATGGGACTAGAGACAAGAGAGGAGCTAGTTTGGAAAAGATAAGAGCCAGAGGAAAAGTCCTATGCAGGAAGGTTAGGGGAGGAGGAGTTTGGTATATTTGAGAAACAGAAAGACAGTCCTATTGCTGGATTGCAATGAGAGGAGGACAGAGGGTAGAAGGAGGGTAGGTTTCCATCATGTAATGCTGTGAGAACCAGTAACATCTGATGCTTGATCCTAAGAGAAGCATAAGGCTTTTTAAAAGGAAGACTGGTACTGATATAAGGTGAGATTGAGCACTTTGGTGAATTTGTGGTGGGAGTTGGGGGAGGCAAGACTGCATGAGGGAAGAGATAACAGGGCCTGATGCTAGGTGGTGGCCATGATGTTGGAGTGACATGGCCAGAGTCACAAGAGAGGTTTTGAAGGCAGCATCAGCAGGCCCTGTTAACTGATAGCCCACGGGAAATTGTGGTCCCCAAGGCTCCAAGATTTGAGCATGAGCAAGTAGATGGATGGCAGTAGCATTTACACAGATGAGGAAGCCTTTTTTCCTGTGCTTGGTGAATGAGTTCAGTTTTGTACACATTGGGTTTGAGATGCCTGGGAGACATCTCTGAGGAAAAGATAAGTTGATGCTTGGTCAGATGGGTTAGGAGCTCAGATAAGACAATTGGAATGGAGACATAAATTGGAGTCATTAGTATCACATTGACAATTATGATACAGAGAGAAACAAGGAAGGTGGCTTAGGAACAGGCATGGGGGCTTTCCACATTTCAGGGAGTCTAAAGAAATGTACTTAAGAAGTAGCAGCCCTGAAGATGGGAGGAAAGCCAGGGGTGATGTCCTTGATGGAGGGCACATGATATGAGCGATCAAGCTTTGTTTGTGCCTGGTCTTTCCTGAGCCCTTTTTGAAGATTTGGGTTCATCTTTGTTTCTCCAACTTAATACATCAATGTAATCCTAATGTAGTATAGCCTTCAAACTTTGGGATGAAATGAGATTAAAAATTACTGAAAATCTGTTTTTGATGTTCACAGCTGTTGATACTATTAGGACAGAATAGATGCAGGAGTCATACTTTCATATTGGTTATATAGCACATCTGAAGGTCAATTTCATTATCATGCCAATTGCGGCTCCACTGCTGCCTTCCAATCTAATAGGTCTTGGTATTTTTTAAAGCATTTGCAAGTTTATTACTAGTTTGCATACTGTTTCATGTTTTTTTAAATCATGAATAGAAGCTTCAGCTTTCTAGAGTATTTATTTTGCAGGACAGTATAGGGGGAAGTTTCTTATTTAAAAGAGAAAGGTTTGAACAGCTAACAGAAACTCTGAGGATTACCCTAGTAGCTTTTATTTTGAATGTATTTGAGTTCATTAAAATTGAAAAGAAACCTGTTATTGGAGGTTAAGTTTAACCTCTCCATTTGGGAACCCTCTCAGCCCATTCCATATGTGATAGTGGATCCTGAGGGAGCCTCACATCCTTGTTCTTATTTTTCTGCAGGAAAAGACACAGTGCAGAGTCATTGGTAAAACAGAAAACTAATGTGCAAAAACTGAAAATCAGCCTTGTGAACATTGTCAAATTAGAAGTGATTAACTACATTTACTGTACATTTTCTCTAATCTTTTAATATAGTCTTTTCATTTTTCAAAGTATTTTTTTCATAATATTAAAAGGCTAAAGGCTGGGGGTATAGCTCAGGGGTAGAGCATTTGCCTAGTTGCACAAGGCCCTGGATTCCAACCCAGCACCACAGACACACATACACACACACACACACACACTCACAAACATACATAAATATTAATATTCATAAGTCACCTGATTTATAAATGAAGTTATAAAAACACTTAGTAGTCCTTACGATGTTCCTAATTGTCTCTTAAGTTATGATTTAAAAGTAAAAAATAGAAACTGTCTTGGCCTCTGTGTCTTTGGGGCAGTAGCACCATGCTGCTCGGGGCCTGTTGAATAAGAAGCCTTCAGTCAGTCCTTCAGCACCTTTTCTTCTTACAGAAATATTTATAAGGGAAACTCACCAGTGGGCTTATCTGTCCTGTTGTAAGGGTTCACACGTTATGTAAGACCTTCATCAGAAATGTGTCATAAGAAGTAGTGTCAGTTAGCATGTGCTGTTAAGTACAGCAAGATCTATCCTTTTGCTTGCCCTCAACAACAACAACAAAGTTTTTTTCCCCTAAATCCTTGCCTTCAGACAAACCATCTTTGAAGATGACTCTTGAAGAAAGGGGGTAGAGCTGTTTTCCTGTTCAGAGAGGACTCTGTGTGGACATTGACTTCCCCTTGGACACAGTGGAGGAAGGATGGTGATCAGCCTTGAGTCACTGTGCTGGAGACTCCACTAACTTTTCTCCAAGTGCAGAGCTATGAGAATATCATCCATCTTTCTGTGGCAATCACAGAATATTGAAGGACAGTCCCAAAGCTGCCTTGTGTCCTGCCAGACAAACATAAGAATTTGATATTAAGCCTGAAAAAAGGGAGACAACCTTATTTTTTTCCCTGTAATTTCACCGCTAACCATACTGCCCAGGGTCCTCTCTGAATAGAATCTCATCCTTGATCTGTCACTTCGTCTTCCATTCACTCAGGAACCCACCACTACCTGGCTACCTGCCTGGAGTGGTTCTTCTTCAAAGATAGTTGTACAGATATATAATCAACTTTTGATTATCTGGGTTCCTTATGACTTAAGAGAGGTTTTCTTTCTTTCTTTATTTTTTTTTAAGAGATCCATTGCCTTTACAGTATTGAGGTATGTTCCTGTTATCCCTAGTTTTTCTAGAGTTTTGAACATAAAGGGATGCTGTACTTTGTCGAATGCTTTTTCCGCATCTATCGAGATGATCATATGGTTCTTATTTTTAAGTTTATTGATGTGGTGAATAACATTTATTGATTTCCGTATATTGAACCAGCCTTGCATCCCAGGGATGAATCCTACTTGATCATGGTGCACAATTTTTTTGATATGTTTTTGTATCCGATTCGCCAGAATTTTATTGAGGATTTTTGCATCTAGGTTCATTAGAGATATTGGTCTGAAGTTTTCTTTCTTTGAAGTGTCTTTGTCTGGTTTAGGTATCAGGGTGATGTTGGCCTCGTAGAATGAATTTGGAAGTTCTCCCTCTTTTTCTATTTCCTGAAGTAGCTTGAAAAGTATTGGTATTAGTTCCTCTTTAAAGGTTTTGTAAAATTCAGCTGTATACCCATCCGGTCCTGGGCTTTTCTTAGTTGGTAGTCTTTTGATGGTTTCTTCTATTTCCTCAATTGATATTGGTCTGTTTAGGTTGTCTATATCCTCCTGACTCAATCTGGGCAGATCATATGACTTCAGAAATTTATCGATGCCTTCACTATCTTCTAATTTATTGGAGTATAAGGATTCAAAATAATTTTTGATTATCTTCTGTATTTCTGAAGTGTCTGTTGTGATATTGCCTTTTTCATCCCGTATGCTAGTAATTTGAGTTCTCTCTCTTCTTCTCTTCGCTAGCATCGCTAAGGGTCTGTCGATTTTGTTTATTTTTTCAAAGAACCAACTTTTAGTTTTGTCAATTTTTTCAATTGTTTCTTTTGTTTCGATTTCATTAATTTCAGCTCTGATTTTAATTATTTCTTGCCTTCTACTTCTTTTGCTGTTGTTTTGCTCTTCTTTTTCTAGGATTTTGAGATGAAGCATGAGATCATTTATTTGTTGGTTTTTTCTTTTTTTAAGGAATGAACTCCAAGCAATGAATTTTCCTCTTAGAACTGCTTTCAATGTGTCCCACAGATTCCGATATGTTGTGTCTGTGTTTTCATTAATCTCTAAGAATTTTTTAATTTCCTCCTTGATGTCTTCTATAACCCATTGATCATTCAGTAACCTATTGTTCATTCTCCAAGTGATGTATGCTTTTTCCTTCCTTCTTTTATCGTTGATTTTCAGTTTCATTCCATTATGGTCAGATAGGATGCATGGTATTATCTCTACTCCTTTATATTGTCTAAGCGTTGCCCTGTGACATAATATATGATCTATTTTTGAGAAGGATCCATGTGCTGCTGAGAAAAAAGTGTAACTGCTTGATGTTGGGTGGTATATTCTATATATGTCAATTAAGTCTAGGTTATTAATGGTGTTATTGAGTTCTATAGTTTCCTTATTCAACTTTTGTTTGGAAGATCTGTCCAGTGGCGAGAGAGGTGTGTTGAAGTCTCCCATGATTATTGTATGGTGGTCTATTAGACTCTTGAACTTGAGAAGAGTTTGTTTGATGAACATAGCTGCACCATTGTTTGGGGCATATATATTTATGATTGTTATGTCTTGTTGGTGTATGGTGGCTAGCATCATTCTGAATGGAGAAAAATTGAAGGCATTCCCTCTAAAATCTGGAACAAGACAGGGATGCCCTCTCTCACCACTTCTGTTCAACATAGTTCTCGAAACACTGGCCAGAGCAATTAGACAGACGAAAGAAATTAAAGGCATCAAAATAGGAAAAGAAGAACTTAAATTATCACTATTTGCAGATGATATGATTCTATACCTAGCAGACCCAAAAGGCTCTACAAAGAAACTATTAGAGCTAATAAATGAATTCAGCAAAGTGGCAGGATATAAAATCAACACGCATAAATCAAAGGCATTCCTGTATATCAGCGACAAATCCTCTGAAATGGAAATGAGGACAACCACTCCATTCACAATATCTTCAAAAAAAATAAAATACTTGGGAATCAACCTAACAAAAGAGGTGAAAGACTTATACAATGAAAACTACAGAACCCTAAAGAGAGAAATAGAAGAAGATCTTAGAAGATGGAAAAATATACCCTGTTCATGGATAGGCAGAACTAACATCATCAAAATGGCGATATTACCAAAAGTTCTCTATAGGTTTAATGCAATGCCAATCAAAATCCCAAAGGCATTTCTTGTAGAAATAGAGAAAGCAATCATGAAATTCATATGGAAAAATAAAAGACCTAGAATAGCAAAAACAATGCTAAGCAGGAAGTGTGAATCAGGCGGTATAGCGATACCAGACTTCAAACTATACTACAGAGCAATAGTAACAAAAACAGCATGGTACTGGTACCAAAACAGGAGGGTGGACCAATGGTACAGAATAGAGGACACAGAAACCAATCCACAAAACTACAACTATCTTATATTTGATAAAGGGGCTAAAAGCATGCAATGGAGGAAGGATAGCATCTTCAACAAATGGTGCTGGGAAAACTGGAAATCCCTATGCAACAAAATGAAACTGAATCCCTTTCTCTCGCCATGCACAAAAGTGAATTCAAAATGGATCAAGGAGCTTGATATCAAATCAGAGACACGCCGTCTGATAGAAGAAAAAGTTGGCTACGATCTACATACTGTGGGGTCGGGCTCCAAATTCCTCAATAGGACACCAATAGCACAAAAGTTAATAACTAGAATCAACAAATGGGACTTACTCAAACTAAAAAGTTTTTTCTCAGCTAAGGAAACAATAAGAGAGGTAAATAGAGAGCCTACATCCTGGGAACAAATCTTTACTCCTCACACTTCAGACAGAGCCCTAATATCCAGAGTATACAAAGAACTCAAAAATTAGACAATAAGATAACTAACAACCCAATCAACAAATGGGCCAAGGACCTGAACAGACACTTCTCAGAGGAGGACATACAATCAATCAACAAGTACATGAAAAAATGCTCACCATCTCTAGCAGTCAGAGAAATGCAAATCAAAACCACCCTAAGATACCATCTCACTCCAGTAAGATTGGCAGCCATTATGAAGTCAAACAACAACAAGTGCTGGCGAGGATGTGGGGAAAAGGGTACACTTGTACATTGCTGGTGGGACTGCAAATTGGTGCAGCCAATTTGGAAAGCAGTATGGAGATTTCTTGGAAAGCTGGGAATGGAGCCACCATTTGACCCAGCTATTCCCCTTCTTGGTCTATTCCCTAAAGACCTAAAAAGAGCATGCTACAGGGACACTGCTACATCGATGTTCATAGCAGCTCAATTCACAATAGCAAGACTTTGGAACCAACCCAGATGCCCTTCAATAGACGAATGGATTAAAAAAATGTGGCATTTATACACAATGGAGTATTACTCTGCATTAAAAAATGACAAAATCATAGAATTTGCAGGGAAATGGATGGCACTAGAGCAGATTATGCTAAGTGAAGCTAGCCAATCCCTAAAAAGCAAATGCCAAATGTCTCCTTTGATATAAGGAGAGTAACTAAGAACAGAGTAGGGACGAAGAGCATGAGAAGAAGATTAACATTAAACAGAGATGAGAGGTGGGAGGGAAAGGGAGAGAAAAGGGAAATTGCATGGAAATGGAAGGAGACCCTCAGGGTTATACAAAAGAACATACGAGAGGAAATGAGGGGAAAGGGAAAAATAATACAAGGGGGAGAAATGAAGGTCAATAGAGGGGGTAGAGAGAGAAGAGGGGTGGGGAGGGGAGGGGAGGGGGGATAGTAGAGGATAGGAAAGGTAGCAGAACATGACAGTCACAAGTATGGCAATATGTAAATCAATGGATGTGTAATTGATGTGATTCTGCAATCTGTATATGGGCTAAAAATGGGAGTTCATAACCCACTTGAAGCAAAGTGTGAAAGATGATATATCAAGAACTATGTAATGTTTTGAACAACCAACAATAAAAAAAAAAAAAAAAAGAGATCCATTGCCAAGGATAATTTGAAAATCTCAAGAGATATTAGACCTTGGGTAAATACTTCACCTTGCTGAGCCCCAGTTCAGTGAGGGACAGAATGACCTCCTTAGAAGGGATATTGGGGGTGGGTATAAAAGGTCAAGTAAGTAAAGAATCTGGCTCAGTGGATGACACCAATTGTTGGTTTTGCCCGGTAGTGATCCCTTCTGTCCTGACTCTCACTGACCTCTCTGTCCCCAC
Source organism: Marmota monax (assembly GCF_021218885.2). Lineage (NCBI taxonomy): Eukaryota > Metazoa > Chordata > Mammalia > Rodentia > Sciuridae > Marmota > Marmota monax. The sequence goes on from NW_026691988.1 coordinate 2,726,805, forward strand.
TCCCCAATCTGGGTGTACTGATTCCACACACAAGCTCTGTGTTCAGCAGCTGTTAGCTCTGCCTGGATGAGAGTCCTTGTGGGGGCAGCATCTTTAACTCTTTTAGGTCCACCTTGCACTCTCCTAGGTTCCCTTGAATTCAGACACCTGTTATGTGGAGTCTCCTTCCTCTTTTGGGAGGGTGCGTTGCACCTTTCAGGCTTTCAAGGAACTTTGCTCACGCCAGCAGTTAAGCCTGTTTGTACTGCAGGGACTTGTCTACCTTTGTCTCTATCCCAGACCCAGGGGATAAGGAACAAAAATGGGCATAACATATCTCTAGGACAACAAATGCAGTCTGGAAAGGAAATAATTTTCCTTTAGTGAAGTTGCCAGTAGCATTGTTATTAAAAAATAGAACCCACTTCAGCTCCCTTGATGAAGAATCGAGAGTTTTCTTTCGGGAGTGGGGGGGACCATCAGTTTGATTCAGCCCCACAAAAATTGCAGCCCCACAAAATGTATCTCCCCCCGCCACCCCAGCTCCTCCAGAAATTTCTACCTTAATCTTCTTGGGGAAGGGACAAGGTAAGCTGCACTAAGTAAGCGTTGGTGCTGTCATTCAGTCACTCCTCTGTGGCCAGGCTCCTCAAGGCATCTACCCTGGCTCCTCAATGACTCTAGACCAGGAAGCAGGTCATCTCACCTGAGGAACAACTGGTGCACTCCTAGAGGCCAGACGTGACATTGTAGTGTGTTCACAACTCTTTATGGTCCTCATTTATTTCCTTAGGGATTATTGAGTTTGTGAAATTAAATTGAATTAGAATGGTAGCTCCGAGGGATTCATTAAGTGACTACAGCATCTTCAGGACAGCGTTGTGAGGATTGGTATCACAGCTCACAAGCAAGTCATACCAAGCAAGAGTGTTAGTTAGTTCAGAGGAAGAGACTTTATCTTGTTCATGATTGCTAAGAAGTCAGCAACTCCACCCTAAAGAGAATGAAATGCTGTAAGTCGGCCAGGCCGGGCATGCTGGCATTCCAAAGCAAGCCAGATGGGGAGTATTAATCAACAGGAGCTGATCTAGCCCCTTTCTTGGCCTCATTCATGTTGATGTTTTGAGGCATCCTTCAAGCCATCTTAATAAAAATGAAGCGTGAGCGCTTGAATGTCTGGTGGTGGCATAACTGGTTCCCGGGGCCATTAGAATTCAACCATGCATCCAGATACTGCTTTCTGGGTCTCAAAAATACTGAATAATAAATTATGAACTTGTCATGCTTAAAAATCCAGTATTTCAGCGTTCTTGTACCTTATAGTATTTTGCTAAATCACATTTGATTGGCACAGAGGAAAAAAATGAATATCAAGACATGATGAATATGTTTTTATTGTGAATACATAGCATTATCTTCCCCCTTTTCAGTTTTTGAATAATCCTGACAAATATTAAAAAGGAAGTCCATAGAAATAATTTATTCAAATAACATGAGAAAATAAGAAATCACTTCTTAAATACTTGTTCAGCATTGTAATGTGGCTTTAGTCAGCATTTTATAAGAAATAAATTTACTTTTTAATGAATGTTTTGTTAGTCAATTTTAAGGATTTGATATATCATGGAAATTTTTGTATCTATATCTCTACAGGCTCCATGATATTCTGTTGTCTATACTTTTAATTAATGAAAAGGGAATATTAATTCTTATGACAACTACAAGTTTCCTTTGTAATTTCCTTGACTCAGAAAGGAATAATATGTGTTTCCCAGATATATTATTTTGGTACTTTCTACAAAGCTTAACCTTTGAAATAATCATCAGATTATAGCACAGTGAACTTGGAAATATGAGCATAACTCTTCTATAAAACTTTCTGATGGATTTTTTCCCTTCCATTTTTTAAAATGTTCGAGAGAGTTGGTTTGGGATTATTTTTGCTTTTCTTGATGTTACAAAAATTCACTTTTGGAGTACCTTTACTATCTTTTTGCAGAAAGATTCTCTATCATGGCATCTCATCCTATGGTAGAAAACACATGAAGACCAGTCAGTCATTTTTAATACAGTCTTTCAGATATAAATGGGGAATCAAGTGGGGAATGAAAGCAGCCTTTGTTAACAAAATGCTTTAACATTATGCCTAGTGCATGTGCATTTGAGGTGTTATCAGTTGCAGAGATCATATAACAAACATTTGAGTGTCACTGTAACCACTGGAAGGGAATGAAATGGGGGAGAACGGGCTCCCTACTGGGATGTTTGGTCCTGGAGGTGAGTGCTTGACAATCAGGCATGCCATTCCAGAGACTGAATGCCACTTGGAAGGTGGCTTTTTTTTTTTAAGGAAAATGATAACTTTATCCTGCTCTTTTATTTGTTTGTTTGTTTCAGTTGTAGATGGACACAGTACCTTTGTTTTATTTATTTTTTTATGTGGTACTAAGGATCGAACCCAATGCCTCACATGCACTAGGCACTCTACCACTGAGCTACAGCCCAAGCACTCTACCACTGAGCGACAACCCCAGCCCTGGATGGTGGCTTTTTATGATAATGTAGTCTGTTTATTCAGAGTTCATTTAAATTCTAAACAGAGTTTATTGTTGGGAATTTGTCAGGCCATTTCTTTCATTAAGTTGAGTAAATAAAGTAGATGTCTCATTTTGCAAATTCAAGAGATCCTTGCAATAAGTGTTTTTAACTTGAGGCAGAGATAAGTCATCTACCCTGGTAGAACACTCACTGTAAAATAAGTTAATAGGCCTTTTTGTAAAGTAGGCTATTTTAGCAAGATTGTTCTCCATTCCTCTAGTCCTTCTCTCTCCACCCAAATCCCCAAAAGAAAAGGCCCTTAATTAGAAGCTCATTGTCTACAAAAAAATTAATTTTCCTTGCTCTTCTGTAATTTTAAAATTACATTGTGTTCTGCTTGGAATAAAACGAGGTTTATAACCTTGTAACCTATGATCTTCCATGCCATTTTCCTTTTTGAAAACCTTCTCTAAGAGTCTGAGCATCGACCCACTCATAATGTTGTGTTATCTCTCACATTATTATAAATAAACTATAAGATGAATTTTCAGATGAAAATTTGGTCATGCTTTGAAATGCTAAATAGACAGTTCAGAAAATTATCCTTCAGTTGAGGAAGAAAAATTCCATTTTTCCGAAAACCAACAGTGCTATTTAAGACAATTGTTTTGTATTTATAAGAGGGCTCTTAAATTTGAAGTATCTAGAATTTTCTTCTATTCGTTATTGCTCATGTGTTTATGTATCCAGGTGTATATTAATTTGAGAAAACAACTAATATTCAGTTTCACATTTGAAAAATTTCTCTAGTACTGAAAGAGCTTTTTGGTCTTTATTCTCTGTGGTAATCCCAGCCCTCTCCCTGAAAGATAAATGAACTCTAACACAGTAAAACCAGAAGCTTGAACAAGAACCAATCCTGTTCACAGAAGCACAAAGAAAGAGGAAGGGAACATAGGGAGCCATTTCCCTGCACAGCACTGGTGGGTTTGAAGTCTTCTCTGATGAAAGGAGTGGCTGCAGAGTTTGCTTGGGGAAAGGCTGAAAATGTCTGTGGGCCAAGCTGCTTGTCTGTGATGATGGCCCTCACGGTATACATTTTATAAGCTAGTGTTCCAGTCACTGAAAGCAACTGCAATATTGTTAGCCATAAAGATTGGCATGTGGGAATTGCACTCTTCACAGATCAGCAGGGAACATCTGAGGACGTGGTTTGGGAGGCCTTCTGACCTCTTCATCTTGGGTGTCCTTTTTATTGCCTCCCACAGGTGAAAACTTGCTCCAGTCCTTATCCTTTCCAAACATCAACACCTTGTGTAGAAAAGAAACCATAGGTCTTTAAAAGCTGGTATAGATGATTCAAATTAAGTTATTCTTCTCTCTCTCTCTCATACTGCACACAAACCAAACAAGCAAACTGAATGTCACTTCAGTAGACATGAACCTGGGTCATTTTGAAATAAAACAAATTTGCTTTGCATCAATATAGGTTATTTTAAAACTGCTCTAAGGCAACATTCCCCTTTTCTCACCAGCAGCATGTGAAAACTAAGTTCTTTTATGGGTCCGTTGTAGTGCTCCCAAGCACTCCTTGTGGAGGAGTCTAAGCGTGGAGCCTCTGGATTGTATTGGAACACAGCTCATCTGCCAATAATCCTTCAATGCTATGAAGTGAGAAGCAGAAGAGGGCTCTTTCTTTAATGATCAATCCCAAGGGGGCATGACCTTGAAGATCCCTTCCAACTCTATTATTTTCTGACAGTATAGAATGAGAAGATGGTGGTGCAAGATGCTGAGAGCTTAAGAAAAACGAATGAGGGGTTAACTGCCTGCAGCCCTCTTCTATTTATGGGAAAAGTAATCAAACCACATTAAAGGCTTTTGCAAATATTTGCATAATTCCTTTGTAGCAGAAAGGGAAGGATGTTTGTATTTGGATAGAGTTTTAAAGAGGTTAGAATATCTGAGCTGGATGGAGTGGCCCAAGCCTGTGATCCCAGCTAACTTCAGAGACAGAGGTGGGAGGATCATGAATTGGAGGCCAACCTGGGAATGTAGACAGAACCTGTTTCAAAAAAAAAAAAGTGGGGAGCTGACAGAAGTAGCATATTTTTCCAGTTTGAGTGGAATCTTGTGGTTTTGGCCACATGACCTGTTGAATATTTTCAAGCGTTTGTTGAGCCCACAGGACTCAAATCTGTAGAGGGAATTCTAGACGGTTATCATGACATCATTTCCATACAGTTAAGTACATTTCCCTGAAATGCTCATGTGTGAAGCTCCTTGGCAACTAGACTTGGGAATATTTAGGTTTAAACTGTCTGCTGAGAGTGGCTTAGAGCCCTGCTCAATTTCGGGGGAGAATTTCTCTTAAGATTTTTGAAATCCTGTTTGCTTTTGTGAAGTCAGGGGGGAACATAACAGTGAGAGTGTTGGTATCCTGTGTCGTAGAGAATTGAAAATTTGCAGTTGGTTTCCGATTTTCAAAGCAGTTTTCCTTTCATAGGTGGAAGTTTTCATAATGCATACGATGGGAAGTCAAGGGAAATGGCAAGTACCACCCACACAGGGGAGAGTGACATTTCAATATTCAGTGACTTTGTATATTGTGTACTACTGGAGACCTATAAAAAAAGAAGTGACGGGGTTGAGGTTCTAGGCACAGTAAGGCTTTATCAACAGGCTGAAAATGTGAAAGGAAAAGGGCTTATTCTGGAGAAGAGAAGGCTTGGGTTCATAATGACTTTCAAATACAGGAATCAGAAATCTCCCTCCCTAGCGGGAAAAAATCCTTTGAAAAGGCACTGCATTTAAGCTACAATTTTAGAATATTAGCTATGTAAGTGTTTCCTAAGTTGGTAAGCCTGGAATGAATTATCAAGAGAGGGGCTGTGTATGTCCTTAGTTAAAGAACACGAGGCCTGTCCTCAGGATATGACGGGTTTAGATAAGTTCTGTGTCTGTTGGTGTAACATGTGTATTATTGTTTTTGTATGTTTTCATTCAGGCATAGTATTTCATGATCTAAATTCACACATTCTCACTTTTTCTATTTCCGATAAGGTGATTGACTCTTTTGGTGAGTGGCACAATTTGATAGTTATGCTTTCTCAATCTTGTCAACCAAAACAATGACTATTAACTTTTGTGTTTGTAAGTATATATTTGGCACTTAAAATAACTTCATGACTTAAGAAATACATGCATTACTCAATTGTAAGCACCAAAATTACCAAGGTTGAAGAAAGGAAATCAATAGAATATCATTATAGAAATGTAATTCCTCCAATATATGAGAATTTTATCAACCACTGTGGGTATGTGTGCTTATAAAACTGTCTAACTCACAACATTTAACACATCACTATGTAATAATAATTTAAACGTTGGTTATGTTTAAGGAGAAGTCAGGTAAACTTATAAAAAAATTCTTAATTCTTTCTGGAATAATGATTTACCACATATAAAATAAAATAAGTATTATAATATAATATAGATGCAACATGAAAATACATTCTATTCACACTAGTTCTAACTCCATTATCTTTAGATAAGGCAATGATCCTTTTTCATTGCCTCTCACTTAAAATATTTGGATATGTTGGATTTGAATAGAAATGAAAATCTTGTATGATAAGCCTTGATTTTATAAATGAGGAAACAAAGTTTTGAAATTGGTATCCAGTCGCACAGCAGGTTATAAGTGGAGGCAGAGCCAGATGGGGTCCTGCTGATTTTCATGGCATATTCCACAGTAACATGCTGACCAGAACCCCAAGTGTAGATTCTGAGAAAGGCAGTGCAGGCACATGCTGGAGATAGTGATGAGAGTAGATACCTTGCTCTGCTTGTACCGTTAAGTAAAGAGAAGAAGCAGGTTGTGACCTTGTGGCAAAGTAGGTAGGACCAGGAACTGTGGTTTCCCAGACCAGCTCTACTGGGTGTGTGTGCAAGGTGGCCTTTTTAACATGAAGGACAGTGTGAGGTAATTATCACTTTAGAAATTGAATCTCATCTTTCAGTTAAGAATCATGCCTAACATTTGTTAGTGTGTACTCTGTGTTCGTTACTACATACTTGCCTTCTCATTTGGTCTTCACTGCATCATGTAAGGTAACAGCACTCCACATGAGAATATTCTAGAAGGGTGAAGGAACATGCTCTGGGTGCCAGAACTCTTGCTCTTTTGATGCTATGTTGCTTCCTCCCTTGATCCACAACTATTATCATATTATAAGATACAACTTGAGAGGAAAAAAGATGTTATAAAATTGAAGGTTATATATAAAGTTAAGATGGATCTCAGGGCCCTCTACCAAAAAAAAAAAAGGGGGGGGATAACAGGAAAGCAATGAAGGAGCTCTTTGGTGTTGAGAGCCATGGCCAAGGGGCCCCAGCAAACTTTCAGACTGCCAGCTGATGATTGGCTCACAGTGGCCCCAGCAACTTCTAGCTGATTGGCTCCTCTGCGGTGATGCTCATTGGGCTGTTTCCCTGCCCTTTCAGACTACAGAGCTGCTCATTGGGGGACTTTTTTGGCTCCGCCCACACCACCCAGCCAATCGGCCTCAAGAGCAGGAGGAGTGGGGGAGGTTGAGAGGCTTGTGGGAAGCCAGTGGTGGCAGTTGGGCTCTGAAGGTTTTTCCTGAGGAGCTGTTTTGTTTGGCGTGTGTGGTTCTAAAAATAAAGTCCGTTTCTTTTGACAAGTGGCTCCTGAATTGTGCTCAGCCAGACTGAGAATATTGAGAGGTTATTAATTTTAAATATGGAAGATTAAATAGGCCAGATATAATATCAGTAGTTGATTCTTGAGTCACTGAATTCCATATATTCTCAGAATTCTAAGTCATTCATTGAGCTTCAGGTTTCCCCAGAAATTTCAAAATGTCTCAGTTGTATTAAGCAAGTGACTTTGTTCAAGATTCCGTGGGCTCTTTTCATTACATGGGCTTCCATTATTACAAAAGAGTTCTAGAATCCCCATCCATTTCCTTGTTAATATACTTAAGATGGCTTCACTATGCAAAAATTCCTTATCTGGATACCTGAAAGTAACTAATGAAAGTTACTTTGCTTACATGTTTATTCAACACTCATTAAGTATGGCCAGAAACGAGTGCTTTGGTTTCTTGAATTTTCTGGTTAACTGAGAATTAACTATAAATGCTTTTTGCTCAGTTCTCAAAAAGGTCTTAAAATATTAAATGCTCTATATCTCCCAAACAATTTTTTCATTATAATTTAACCTTCCTCTGATTTACAAAATTTTAGGGCCTGAGAGATATGATGATTTATTTATAAATCATACCATTTTGTTTGTCTTGGTGATTTGGTTCCTGGAGAAATACAATCTCATTTTAACTCTCTAGCCATTGTATTTTAACCAAGAAATGTTCTCAAATTCTGTAGCTGTCACTGTAGAAAATTTGAATGTGCTGCATTTTGGTGAAATAGCCACTGGCTTTTACTGTATCGTGAGACTGTGACATGCATTACGTAGGATGCTGTTACGCAGACTGCAGGAGCATAAAGTGATTTGAGTGCAGAGACGCTCTGTGTGGCTTCAAATGTATCATTGAATCTCATTGAAGCCATTGCTTACTTTACAAAGTGAGGCTAGGGCTGCTTCCCTCATAGGATTGCTCCAGTTTAAACAGGAGAAAAAGCTTGACAAGCGTTAGCACTCTTTATACACTTTAAGGCACAAACTGTCTTTTTCATGGATGTTTCTCTTCCATATCATAGAAATGAATGCATTGTGTATAATGCAATTATTGCTTAATAAATATTGATAATGATTGAGGTTATGAAAAAAAATACTGCCCAGCCAGGAAAAGATGATCACTAAAATCAAATACGGATTCATTAGCCTGGGAAATTGCTTCTTCTGGAGTCAGGTCCATCGTTTGTGATGCTGCTTGGCTCCTCTAAGGCAGTTTTGAGTGTTTTGTCCCGTGCTGTGGCCTTTGTCAGCTTCCCTTCATTATGGAACTGTGTCTCAAATTCCACAGGATAGCCTATTTAGCCTGGATAATTCTTTGTTTTTTAGGACTGTCCTGTGTTTGTAGGGGTTTTAGCTCTACTTGCGACCTTCACTATAAGATGCTACTAGTGTCCCAAGTAGTAGCAATAAAAAATGTCACAAACATTGTCTAGTGTCTTCCTGGGGACAGACTTTTTCAGGCTTATAATAGCAGTACACAAGTTGCTGCCTTGTGATGTAATTGTTGGTTTGCCTGGGCACCCCGAACCCTGTCCCACCAGACCATTGGCCCCTAGAGGGTTGTGCTGAATCACAGCTTCTTCCCACACATGGTAGTAGTCCAGTAAATAGGGAGAGAAGAAAAGGAAGAAACACTTAATAATTAGTTATAATAGTGTGCTACTCCAGTATATGCTGTGGATTTTTGTTTCCTTTTGGATCAAAAGGGCAGGGACTAACTATAACCCCTGGTCTCTTCCTGAAACTGTTAATGCTATTACCGTCTTCTCAAGTCTTCTCTCCTTCTCCTCCCATCATTGACAGAATTATGCAGCATCTTCGCTCAAAGTATAAAATATTCTGGGATTGAATGCCTGAGTCTGTAGGCTTCAGTTGAGGCAGAAATTAAAGATACCCCTCTCACTTTCTCTTTCACCCTGGCTCTTACTCTGTAACACCTTCCACACTGGGGCTCCAGCAACCACATATACCCCCAAAGATCCCCAAATTTTTATGTCTAGATGAAAGCCTCCCTATTAATTCCAGAATCTTTTATCCTGGACCTACTAGAGCTCTCCTCCTGTGTATTTTATAAGACCCAGAAACAGAAACCTGGTATAGGTAAAGCCAAACTTACCATCTTTCTTCCATACCCCTTTTAAACTTTCTGCAAAAATTATCCAAGGAATGGCACAGGGGTAGTAGTCAGAATCTTGCTTTGCAACTGATTACTCTGTGACCTTGTGTAGATCTTACCCTCGTTTTTTTTCATCAGGCAAATGAATACCTATCTCCCAGGGTTGTTGTGAGGGCCAATTAGGTAATGTGTATAAATAACTTATATGAGATAATATACATCAGTCACTTAGAAAGCAATGTTTTAACCGGGTGCAGTGGCACATGCCTATAATTCCAGCAGATTGGGAGGCTGAGACAGGAGGACTCCAAGTTCAAAACCAAGCCTCAGCAATAGCCAGGTGCTAAGCAACTCAGTGAGACCCTATCTCTAATAAAATACAAAATTGGGCTGGGGAGGAGGCTCAGTGGTTGAGTGCCCCTGAGTTCAATCCGTGGTACTCAAAAAAAGAAAAAAGAAAGAAAACAATGCTTGGGGCAAGTAGCAAATGGCAGATGCTGTTATTATCTGAAACTATGCTTTAGCTGGATACCCAAGAGCCATCTCTTACTCCTGCCCTAACCAGCTCTCTTCCCACCTAATGCATTGCTATCCTCTGAAACTTCCAACTTACCCATCTCCAGTGCATGGCTTCATACCGGCTTCCATCTTTTCTTGCCCAGATTCTTAACCAGTTTTTCCACCTCCAGTTTTCCCATCTGCCTATCTGCCCACTGTTTTGCTATCCAGACAGAGATATTCTTTAGTCTTCCGCTGGCTTATAACTAAGGTCAGTTTTTCAAGCTTGAGGTACTGGCCTTTCATGACCTGTGTCCTACCCGCTTTTCAGTCCCATCATCGACAGCATCCCAACGAGCATTAGGACTCAGATCCCAGTATGCCAGGCCCACTCACTCTCTGGTGCCTTGATGCTGTCTGTTCCCTCTTCCTTGTTTTCCTTTCTTCTCTTTATTGGACTCACGTCTACTCACCTTTACAACAGAGCCCCATCATTTCTTCATGTTGGAAGCGACACTTATCCCCCATCACTGAAATCAGAGCTTCTGTCGCTTACTGTTAAGCACTTGCTACAGATGTATTTTTATCAGTTACCATGCATAACTTAATGTTTCTTGATTGTGTCCCTTGCTGTGAGGTTTTGATGTCTCATTCATTTTGGTTTCTGTAGTGAGTAGCACAATTCTTGGTATGTTTTAGTCAGCTTTTTCACTGCTGTAACTAAAAGACCCGACCAGAACACTGTAGAAGAGAAAGTTTATTTGAGGGCTCATGGTTTCAGGGGTCTCAGTCCATCGACACCAGGCTCCATTCCCTAGGGATCAAGATGAGGAAGGATATCATGGAGGAAGAGTATGGTGGAGGGAAGCAGCTCACATGACAATCAGGAAGCAGAGAGAGACTCCACTCACCAGGTACAAAATATATACCCCAAAGGCACAATGATCCACCTTCTCCAGCCACATCCTATCTGCCTTCAGTTATTACTCAGTTAATCCCATGGGGGGATTAATTCACTGATTGGGTTAAGGCTCTCATAACCCAATCACTTCTCCTCTAAACATTCTTGAATTGTCTCATATATGAACTTTTGGGGGACAATTCACATCCAAACTATAACGTGGTGCATAGTTGGTTTTTCCTAAGTATTCATAGTTGAACAAAACTAGGATTCTGCAACATTGAGTCAGGCAGTATAGACTGATAAAATTACAGGAACAAAGTTGAATCGGAATAAGTGAATGGATTTAGCCAGGAGAATTGCAACAAATAAACCACACAAATACCTCTGTTGGACAAAACCAGTAAATCAGATCCACACAGAAGGTAGAAACTAGGATCGATTAAGATATTCTGTAGTAGGTAGCAGAGGAAGGAATACTAAAGGGGACTGTGCATTAGGTTGTACTATTCTGTTTTATTGACTCTGACTTTAAGGAACCTGATCATTTGAAGGAGAAACATCCAAAGGCAGTGGAAATCAATTCTGACAATATGGAGCTATTTAAAAGGTATGTACATAATGTTATCACAAATGAGACAAAGTAATTTTTCATCAAGTGGAGTCCTGCCATTGCCTCTGTCAAACATCAGAGGTGGTTTGCTGAGGGCAACTGTTTTACATGAGACTCAAGGCCTCTGGGTCAATACACCTTCACATAAGTACCCTGATAAGGATGATGTTCAGTGAGCCAGACTGCCTGGGGCTCACCTTGCCTCAGCTAGAAAAGGAATCAGCATTTTGTCATTTTCTACATAAGCATAAGGTTTAGATTAGTTTGCTTCTAAAAATGATAGTCTCAAGAGTTCTCTTTTCAGGAAGATTATTTCTCAGACCTGTCATATAAAGCAAGGAAACAGTGTACAGTTTTCATAGCACTAAGGAGATGGCCAAAACATCATTTAGCACCACCGCTAACCATTTTAAACCAGGATTTCTTCAAGGAAACCATGTCATTCTTTTTGGTCCAGAGAACATGCTCTATATTGCCCCAATACATAACTTTAACAATTCTATTCGAAGCATCTCTAAACACCATTTACCTGTTGCTATCTCATCTCACCTTTGGAGTAAGGAATTTTCTTCCTATCTTGAACTTACAAACTGAGTATCATATTCAGCTTTTTGTTAGATTAGAATAACGAATGTATTTCCATTCCTACTTTTCACACATTGCTTTGCTGATGAAGTGAAATAGCAGTGAAGCACATCCCTATGTGTATTTGGTGATTCTATCAACTGTCTTATGATTTCAGTTTTAGGGTTTGAAATCAGTATTTGTCCATTTCTCAAAAACTTGGACGAACCCTACAAGATCTGGATCTTAACTGCTGTATATCTAAAGGACCAGCAGCCATTCCCCTTCCCCTGAACCTAGCCAGCTCAGAGTCTGTAAGCCTGAGGTGCTTAAGGGGAATGCTGAACTGATTTGCGAGAAAGAGCCTTGATCAAGGCTTGATACGAATTTCCCATTTCACAACTGTCATATTGAAATCCCCTTCCCCTCCCACAGAAGGGAATACTTATTTCTGCCAGCAGGTTTCTGCCGGGAACTGGAATGCATCCCTGTAAATACTCAGAGTAGCAGGAATGGAAGAGCTTTCTTCTCTCCCCACGCTGCTTCTGCTGTGGCAGAGGCTTGGGTATCTGTAGGGGCACCCGCCTCTGCACAGTCTGCTCTGGGAGGTGGGGGGATTCCTCTTACTTCCAATTACCAGTTTCTTTATACGTGGGAGGACATTTTTTGGCAGGGAGTCTCCTCTTCTCTCCATGTCTGGCTGACAGCACCCTTGCTAATTTATTTTTTGGCATCCCGTATGCATTTGTTAAGATGTCAAAGGGTACATGCGAAGTATTGAAGTGCAGATAGAATTTACATTCCAGAGCTTCCAGTGGGCACAAGATGCTAGAAGCTCTTTTTGGAATATGTGATGGGGTAAAGAGAGGATAGCCGGCATGATTTACTTGCCCCCTTGCAAAAATCTCAAGGCCCTTTAGTGAATCACAGAATCTCAACTTTTATGAGGGATAAAATTTAAAAGTTACCTTCATTTCTAAGCTGTGGAGATTGAGGCCAGAACCAGTTAAGCTGACTTAACTGTCCAGTGACTTACCCAAAGTCACCCAGCTGGCCAATGCTAGAATCAAATCTAGGATCCTGGTCCACTCTCTTTATCCTGTTTTATTTTCACTTTATCACACTGTTTTGAAGATAGTAGACACTTGGGACATATGTATTAGATGTATTGAACTTCAGTCTCTTTCTGTATATAGGAAGTAAAAAAAAAAATATGGTGCCACTTTCTCCTCCAAAACAAATTCCAACCAACTACAAAACCATGCTGGTTGGATTGGTTATAATTCTTGCACCTAGACTGAGGTGCCTGGAGGAGGGGTCACATCAGCAGTTTTTCCCTTTCTCAAGGGAATGGAAGGAACCCTTAGTTGAAATGCCAGCCAGCTGAAACATGTCAAAATCAATCTGTGATTTCAGAGACTGTGGAAAAGCAGGTCTAATTGCCTGCCGTGGACAGTCTGCTGTTAAAGGATCTGAGGCCTTGATTGTGGATCTGTGAAGGATATGCAGGGAGAATAGATCTCACAAATTGTTTCTTCCGAGGAAACGATTATATAAACAACCAATTTTGATTGAAAGTAGACCTAAAAATATTTCCTGTCCTGGTTGAGCATCTTAAATGCCCAATTAAATATATTTTTTTAAACGTGCTAAACCTAATTCAGGAAGTCATTTTTAAAAAATAAAATATGAAAGAACTGAATTTCGGTCCATAGCAATTGCTTTTAGATCGACTGGTCAGATGGAAGAGGTTTTGCTGGTAATGATGCTAAAGCAGGCTCACACTGCACTCCGAGGACTGCACTGAGTTATGTATCTAAGAAGCTAACGAGCAGGAAAAAATCTGATTGAATTTAAGGCAAGTGTTACACTTAATGGAAGTTTGAAATACTGAGACAGTGTCTCGCTGGTCATTCAAGACAATCATTTTGTGACCACAGTTCAAAAGAGGACATAGATTTCCACCTTGTCATGGGCTGCTAATGCCTCAAATGTGACAGTTTCACAGCTCCTTCTCCTTTTTTGGAATGTATGTGAAAACAGTGAGTAGGTTCATTTGGTGTCAGAATCATTACCAAGGAAATGTACCAGACATGCATTAGTTATAAACCTGTAGGCAAAATCAATATGGTTTATTCCTTTTTATTTTTGCTTAAAATTATCCACACAAACTTTTTAAAGTTTTCTATACTTCCAGACTTTTTATTTATTAAGTTTGCTTTTCCAACCTTTGTGGACACGAGGCTAACCAAATTTCTTGCACATAGCATGTGTTCTGCAAATGTTAGTGATGACACAAGAGATTAAAAATGTAAAAAACATGCTATAACATTTTTTAATTTATGTATTTTTACTTGCTGATATTTTTATTGTAGCTTTGAAAAATTCCTTAAACTTATTTGGGATTCTAACAAGTTCTATTTATTTATTTTGTAACTAAAACTATTCCTAAGGGGCAAGATAAAGGTTGTAAAGAATAAAATTTCTTAATAATAAAAAAGAGTTGGATTTGGTGGTGATTGTTCTGGTTTTATGAAAATGATACTTTTCTTTTAAAAAAATGGATCATTTAGAAAAGTATGAAGAAGTGAATAAAAGTCAGCAATAATCTCTTTCAAGAGATGTTGATTATTCATATTTTGAGCATAGCCTTTCTGATTTCAAAAAAGCACATAAAATAGACATTACATAAATACCTATATGTAGAATTTATAGACTCAGGATTGTTATATTCTACTGGTAAATTGTTTCTTTTGTAATGTGTTTAATGAAAAACAGAATTACTATGTCTCCTACATCTACTGTTTTATGTTTAATAGTGAAGTACTTAAAATATAAAAAATTACAGAGAGACTTTATAATTTATTATATTGTAATGTATCATATGTACTCATTGCTAAAATATTTTGCCATATAAAAGTACTTAACAATACTTCTTTAAAAAACTTAACAACAACAAATAGGCACTGCAGGTTCTGTTGGAAATGCCTCCGCACTTCCAATGCTCCACTTTCTCTCCTCGGGGTAACTAGTACCTGTGCTTTTACTTTGTAGGTTTGTATCTTTTATTACTTAGAGACTCGTATATTTTAAAATTCACACAAGTTCTTTTCTGTTCCAAATTATCTTTGCATTTTTTTTCATTAAATATATTTGGGGTTTTAACCAGATTGACTCCTGTGAGCTTTCGTTGGTTATTTAAACTACTGGGTAGTATTGGATGGCATTGTTGAATCATCTGTTCCCTACTGATGGACCATTAATTGGTTTCCAATTTTTCCTTATTAAAAACAACATTGCTGTGGATTTCATGTCTCCTCGCACATGCATATAAGATTTCTCTGGGATTTATGCTTGCAGGTAGAATTGTAGACTAAAGGCAGATTCAGATATACTAATAACTGCAGGTATGGAATTCAATTCCCCACTAGCAGGAATCAATTTTTTGTTATAGAGCTCATTTTTGCTTTCTATATTCTGAACCCATGTTGTTGGAGGAACACAGATCCAGGGTTATTGTATGCTAATGCTAAATTATTCCTTTTGTCATTATGAAATACCCTTTTCATCTTTAATAGTTTCTTATTTTCTTTACAGTCTATTTTATATGATGTTAGTATTGCTATTCTACTTTCTCTTTCCATCTTACTTTGTGTCGTTTATGTTTTAAGTTTATGCTTCTTTTTAAAATCCAATCTGAAAATTGCGGGCTTTGAACTGGTAAATTCAGTCCATTTGGCTTTACTGTGATTGCTGATACCTTTGGATTTAGTTCCACCACCCCATTTTGTGTTCTATTTTAAACAGGCTTTTTATATATTGAATTATTGCATTTGTTGCCTTTTTATAGGTTTTCATTTTTTTCTTCTGCTACTTTGAAAGTTATATACTCAGATTATTATAAAAGTAAAAACATATTTTTTATTTTATTGTGTTTAGACATATATTCTTGTCTAAACAGCCTAAAGTTGAAGATACTTGATGATACTGCCTTCTTTTTCCCTCCCTTCCCCTTCTCTCTCCCTCCTCCCCCTCTAATACAGGACTCTAAAGCGATTTAATTCTGATGATCTCCTCTTATCTTTCCCCTTATTGTTGCCTAGCATTTTGCTGTCTCTTGCTTTCATTTTCCCTAAGTCACCATCTGATCATATTATATTTTTATAGATAATTCTTACAGCTCTTTAGTCTTTTGTTGACCATTTTTTCTCTGTTATTGCTTATCAGATCTAATTTTTTCTTTCATGGTTCAGTATCCTTCTAACTAAAGTGTATCCTTTAGTATTTATTTCATTGAGGATACTTGAGTATTTAACTCAATCTAACTTGTCTGAAATGTCTTTTCTCCCTACCTCCTGGAAGAGCATTTTAGCTGGGTATGCAATGATTAATGGTTATTTTCCTCAATATCTTGAAGATCTCTCCCTTTCATTTCAGGCTCTATCATTTCTTATTTTGAGACAGGGTCTCCTTAAATTGCTTAGGGCCTTGCTAAATTGTTGAGGCTGGCTTTGAACTTTTGATCGTCCTGCCTCAGCCTCCTGAGCTGTTGGAATTACAGTTGTGCACCACTGAACCCAGCCAATTATCCATTTTTGTCATAATAGATTATTCAGCATTTTTATATATCAATAACAAGGAGACTCATCTTAACCCAGAGTCACCTCATTGTATCCAGGTGTCCACTGTTTAGTATCTTGCTTTTTTTTTTTAAAGAACGAATTTATTGATGTATAAAATTTAATATGCAAAACATTTTAGATTTTACTTTAGGCTTGTATTTCAAATATATCACACTTTTAAATTTTTTTCTAGACCAGTATAATAAATTTTTACAATATTTTTAGTAAATTGCTACTAAAGAACTTATAATAAATTGTTATTATTTCACATAAACTTGAAGAAAAATAATAATGTAAAGCCTTTCTTAATTTCACATGGAAAAGTATGAGTTCAACATAATAGGTCTACATAATATGAGAAAACAAATGTGAAACTTAAAAATAACGGATAATATAGTATTTAGAGAAATAAAAGAACTTTCTGGAGTGTCTACCTAATATTGTGTTGAAAACATGGATCATATATACCCGTGAGGTATTTAGAAGGCTGCATAATTCTGACATATTTTATTCAGCTATTTTTGCTGGGTTTACAAATGAAAATAAATGTAGTATCTTGCTTTTTAATCCACCTATCTTGTGAGCATCTTTTTTATTGGCTGCATGACATTTCATTGTGTTCAGCTGATCCATAAGTTAAATCAATCCTTGTTACAGATCCTTTATGTTGTTCCCATTTATTCCTCCACTACATGAAACAATGCTGCAGTTAGGTATCCTGGCACATATATTTTGTATACTTGACAATTAAAGTTGTATGCAACATGCCTAGAAAGGGCATCATTGAATCAAATATATACACAGTTTTAAAGATTGGATAAGTATAGCAAGATTGTTCTCATAGTTTATCCGTCTTATATTCACAACTTCACACATTTTCATCATTGTCTTCAGTTGCTTTCAATGTGTATATTTAATAGGTTAAAAATGATATTTCACTGCATTCCTTAGCACTTTCTTATTAATAAGGTGTGTGTGTGTGTAAACACACATGTATATGTACGTGTGTGAGCTTTTTCCATTTTTCTCTTTTATAAATTGCCTGTTTATGTTTTATTTTTCCATTTTTTAAGCCATTGATTTTAAAGAGCTCTTTAAATAGCAGAGACAGTATTCCTTTGCCTGTCAGATTGTCATTTGTTGCTGTTTGCTGTTTGTGTTCTAAATCTGATTGTGGTAGGTTTACCTTACAAGAGTTTTCAATTTTATATGTTGATAGCTACATTAAGAAATTTTTAATGGATTTTGGTTTTATTACTATTACAAAAAATAAACTGAAAGGAAGGAATTTATGAACTGCTTTGAAGAGGAAAATACTCTAATCTGCCATCAGAGTAATTCATATAATAAGTAAATGAAGTATTATTCAAAAATAATGTTTCCCCAGATAAATAAGGAAAAAGCTTGAATGCTTAAAATAATTAAAGAGATGAAAACACTAAAGTGAAAGAAACACAGCAAACAATGTTCAGGGAATAAAAATGGAAACACAGTGCTTCCAACGGAGAGGCTGCAGCACCATGCATGGAAAATGGGAGTGGAGTGGAAAATGAAAAAAAGAATGTCTAAGAGTAGATCTAAATGAAAAAAGTATTAAACCACGATCATTTATCTATATTCTTATTTCCAGAGGTTTATTATTAGCCAGATCAGATGGGTAGAGAATTTTCACCTGGCCCAACCTGTAGCAGCTTGGTTGGATTCTTCTGTCCTCCTGCCTTCTGTTCACCCACCAAGCTCCCGGGAGGAGTGAAGACTCTGTTACCCACGTCAATCTTCCTATGGAAATGCACTGCAGAAGCAGAAGAAAAATATAAAGTGTGGAATTTTAAAAACTCATGACAACTTAAGAAATTTCCACAAATCCTAGGATTTCAATTTGTCTAATTTTATAGAAAGTTGTTTGTAAACTATATGAATGATACACATTGGCTGAAGTGAAATATTCTTATCTACTACTAGAAAATTTACTTATCTAATATCTTCTTAAGTTATTTTTAAGATATAATGTATTTATCTCCATGTATATAAGAGCCTTCTTCATTTCTTTTCTCTCTCCCCATGTCACTTTCTTTCTTTTTTTTTTTTCTTTTGGTTCCAGGGATTGAACTCAAGGGCACATAACCACTGAGCTACATCCCCTTTTTATTTTTTATTTTGATATAGAGTCTCACTAAGTTGCTTAGGGCCTTGCTAAATTGCTGAGGCTGGCTTTGAACTTCGATCTTCCTGCCTCAGCCTCCTGAGCTGTTGGGATTATAGGTGTGCGCCACTGTGCCTGGCTTCCCCATGACACTTTTACTGTAATTTTTGCATCTTGGTCCTAGTTACCACCCTCCACCCTCTGAATCTGCAGTGGTTTGATGATTCTCTTTTACTTCCATTACTGACATTCCTACCTGCAGTGGTATCAGGTAGGACCACTTAGGAAAAGCACGTGGATAGACACTCTTGGTTTCCTTCATCTGAGAGGCATAGACATGACTATATTAATGATCACTAACTAGAAAATTGAACTCTGTTGATAAGCGTAACAAGATATTCATAAGAAGCCATTTTATAATTAACTATGATAATAGTAGATGGTAGCCCTCTTTCCTAGAAGCTCCAGACAGAATTTATAACCAGATAAGAGAATACTTTCATACCAACTGAATTCTAGATACTATATTGATGGATTCTTATTTATTATTTTATTTTGATAAATGGTATCCAAAAGCAGTTCTTTTTAATTTTCACATGGAAGTGATCGTTTGTATAATGAGAATGGTGTTGAAAGAAGCAACTTGTATGTTTAAAATTACAGAATTCAAATTAAAATATATACTCTTTAATAATTTATACTTTTACAGTAGAAAAGTGGAGTTCATTCTATGATTTTTGAGTAAATTCGTCTTTCAGAAACCTTTAGGAGTGACTCTTGCCACTTCAATGCTACTAGTGCAGCAGTTCTGTGCTTTGACCTCTCCTTAGAGTTTGCTTTCCATGAGCTGACTTTCTGTAAGTGAGTCACTCTGAGATTGAGGATTTATGTGCATGTTGTGTTACTTACATTCCTAGGGCAACTAGCTTGCTCAGTGCTGATGGGCAAAATGGCACATCTTGGTGGACCTGGTGCCATTACCTTAGGTTTCCAGGCCCATGTGTGCTTTCAGTGCAGTTCAGCCATAGCCCTCTTCCTATGCTGGCTCTTACCTCCCTCCCAGGTCTCCTGACCCACGGTTGACCTGTTTATATGGCCATTTACTAATCCAAATGACAGACACTGCATACAGTCAATACCACACTGTACGGTCGCTTCTCCATGTGTTAAATAAATGCACATGAAATTGACAATGTTTGATTGGTTTTTGACTAGACAAAGCCAGCAATTTCATCTACTTCAAATTAATACAAGCTTATCCTCATGTTTGATCATTCCCTAACTTCTGGGAGTAGATGGCCCACTTCTCCAAAGTTAACTCATCCCTTTGCAAGCCCATAAATCATTTCTCTCCATTAAGTCCTTGTCTTTCCATATCTTCACTTTCTTAACTTTTTCTTTGGTTCCCTTCCATTAATTTATAATTTGTCAAACCTTTATCTTATTTATGCTTTCTTTTTAAAAAATGTACAAAATATGTCAGATATAAAAGAAGAAATGTAAAATATGTATGCAATTTAAAGAACAATAGTGTAACACACACCATTCAGTTTAAAGCCAGACCCCTTCAGTATTTCTGAAGCCCTTATGTGGCCTGATCCCTCCTCCCTCTCCTATGAATGATATCTTTAATTTCTGTTTATCCCCTTTTGCTTTTCTTTATAGTTTGATCGCATGTATGTGCCCCTTAAAAGTCTTCTATTTAGCTCACATGTCATTTAACATAAATAGAATCTAAATATATGCAGTCTTCTCCATCTGGATTTTTCACTCACTGATGTGTGTGTGATACCAACCTGTGTCAATGTGTGTCAACAATTTCCTCTCATCTGGTTCCCATTTCCCAGGCACACTGTTGTAGCCCTATACCTGATACATACGTGTCTTGAATGCCAGACAGAAGAACTGTACTTTTCTGTTTATACTCCCTGGAAATAATTTGTTTGGCTTTACAAAATTCTCTGTTTTAAGCAGAAAACCAGTCCCCCCTCCTTATACATCCATCTCAAGTAACGGCCTTTCTCCTGTCCTTGAAGACTAACATCTTAGGAAGAGTAGTTCCTACTGACCATCTCTGTCTTAGCTCACTATATAGATCTTATTTGATCTCTCATCAGTGTTTTCTAAACTTCCCTTGCAGTTGCCTTAACAAAGCTCACAAATGTTAAATATAAGCCTCAGAGAGTTTATATTCTGGTTTTCTTGATTTTGAGCACATTGTACTTGATTTTAATCTGACCTTCCTGTTATTTTCATATAGATAGAGTGAAGACTCTATTACATAATGTAAAAGCTCCTGAAATTATAATTGTGCTCTGGAAGTCTCATGGTACTGTAATAAGCCTGTGTGGATGAGGAGATGGAAAAGGCACAGAAACCTGACCTTGCATCTAAAAATGCTCAAATGTATTTTAAGCACCTTCTGAAATACCGTGATAGAAGCAAATTTAATTGGAAGAAATCTAACCTAATGTTTTCTTTTATCCAGAGATTTGGTTCACTTTGGAATGTGGTTCAGGATCAAGATTATGAAGTATCACACTTGCTCAACCTCAGAATTAATTTGGAGCTTATAGCAGGATTGTTAACGGTCAGGGTATCAGTGTGATCTGCATTTACAAAGTTTAGCAAGGAGAATTGAAACAATGATTTAAGTAATTCAAAAGCAGAACCTTTGTTGCCTCAATTATCTCTCTTCAGAATAATTATCTCAGCAATTTAGCATTATTTACCCAGGTCCCTTATGTCTGTGTCTAAAAAGATACTTGATTTGGTTGATATCATAACTGCTTACTATATTTAAACCACAAATGGGTGCAAGAAATTCAGAGATGAATAGTAAGATGTAACCTTCAAGTTGCCCTCAATCTGGAGGGGGAAGAAAGTAGAAAATTTACTTTGAAAAAGAGACTACAAATAACATTTAAGAAACAGAAAAGGCATACAAAGGATCAACTGAAGGGAACTTGATTCTCCCAAACTTTGAAAATTATCCTCTTTCAAAGGGGTTTAAGCAATTGTATCTCACACCTGATGTCTCCTTTGGCTATCCTCCATCCTTTTAAATTTTATTTAGAGCTGTACTGATTGGTATTCACATATATCTATATCCTTGCATTTATGATAAATACAATCCATTTGACAAACCATTATTGAATACTTACTCTTCTCCAGCTATGAAGTGTGGGACATGCAAGGGCTGGTAAGATGCGATTGAGTTAGTTAGAGCCATAAGGAGGCAAAAATGTAGACAATATTCCAGGGCAGTACTCAAGCGCCCATAGTACCTTGTACTGAAGTGACCTGCAGGAGGGAATTATGAACCCTGATGGATGGACAGAGCAGACTGCATAGGTTTCAGAACCCAGTGGGTGTTCTGAATTTGCCGCTGAAGGGGACCACAAGAAAAACATTCCAGGTTTTTGTCCCATCAGGCACTTCCCTAAGTGTTTTCTCCAACCACACCTGGGATTGGAGAAAGTCTATGCTAAACCTCCTCCCCAGACCTGTAAGTATTTCTAGCCTTGCTTTTGTCTTTTCCCTCCATCCTCTGATCCTGACCCAGTCTCCTATTTTCTATGACCTCTGTCTCTGCATGGTTCCAGAGACCAGAATGGATTTGTCAAGGGCTGAAGCTTAGACAACACTGGGGAATAAGATGCAAACAGGCAAAGAAAGACGTATGAAAAGTCATGTGTTTGGGGGAGCACGAGGCACTACACATGGTTTGAGTGTAGGTAGGTGCATGAAAGAGAAGAGGTGGGAGATGATTGGAAAAGCAGAGTCCAGATGATGAAAGACTGTATGTGCTTTTCTGAGGGGTTTGGCCATTGCTGTGTGGGTGAGGGGGAACTTTCAAAGACTCTCCAGTAGTAGACTGATAAGAAAGACTTGTGTAGTGTATACATAGTGTTTTGTTAGTTTGCTTCTGAGCTGAAGTCATTGATGAGAGGCACAGCTCAGCTTTCCTTTCAGAGAGAACCTGCTGTAGGAGAAGCAGGCCAGCAGCTTGTAGTGCCACAGCATTCGCACAGGGCCACAGCGTCCCTGGGCTGCTCTGTGTCCAGGCATGGTGGGGTACTAAGGCCTGGCCACCTTGCCCACATGACTCCTGTAATGGGCCATCTTTGATGGAGGAGTTCTCAGAGCCACAGACAGCCAAGGCTCCTCCTGTCAATATTTCTCTTCTGTCTTTCCCTGGGGCCAAGTCTTCATGGTGGTCTGAGGCTTTTCTCTGCCTTATCTGTCATGGGTGTTTCCCTCAATAATCTCATATTTCTAATTATGTCTTCACATCTGCTTCCCATAAGATATGAACTGACACATGGTGCCTCAAAGTCTATTTTTAAATTTTAGCGTTTAACTTTAAGTGGTTATTTATGTTTCATCCTCTGAACTAGCATACCTTCCTTTCTATGAAATAAACTTTTTTTTATGAAGTCAGAAATGATTCTAAACTAATGATCTCAGGGTAGATTGGAGCTCTGGGCCATGCCAAGCTTTCCTGCACAAGTTCATTACAGCTCACTGGGATCTGACAGGCTTCTGGGGACAGTGTGGAGGTGCCAGCCCTGCTTAGTTCTATTTAGTAATGTATTTCCCACATCCTATCCATGGCAGAATTGGCTCAAGTTCAAAGACTTGATGGACAGGAAATGCTTCAGACAGATACGATTTTTTTTTCTATCATTCTTATTATACAAAGTATTTTGATATCTAATGACTAGCAGGTGGCTAGATAAAAGAGAAGGATAATTCAGCATCTTAAAAACTAGTGACCTAGCATTTGGGAGGCCAGAATTAATTACAGCGAATCACCATGTGATTTTTGAGGCAGTTTTTCTCCATGGATTATTATGCCTTATGTATGAAAGGCTCTCTCTCTCTCTCCCTCTTCTTTTTAAATAATAATTTACTGTTTAAGTAAAAACAGTACTTCTTGTTCTGGAAGTTGTAATCTTTAAATGTCAGAAAAATATGGAAGTTAATTTTTAGTTTTAAGACATTCTATCATATTTATTACAGTTTATATGACTATAACAACAAAATTATATACTACATTTACATGAAATAAGATGATGGGTTGAATATCATTTATTTTGAAATTTAAAAAAAAAAATGTGTTTAAGCTGTGTAATTGAACTTTGTCTTATCTCCTGAGCAGACTTTTGAGTGTTCCTGTGATCAGACTCCCTTTGTGAGTTTCCAGTGAGCAGGGATTCCCTGTGTGATCCAGATGGTGATGAGAGGGTTTAGAAACCAGGGACTTGTGGTTTTGACTTCACTGCCTCACTCTCATCTTACACATTCAAAATCCTTTAGTAAGGGACAAGTTACTTATTTTAAAAATCAACAAAAATTCAACTGGAGTAAGAAATATTTGACGTAATATATGGGCCTTTAAACATTAACTTTCCCATGTTTTAAAAAATATCTTTTAAGTCCAAATGATCTCATGGTAATTATGAGCATTTTCTAAATAGTTTTCATTTAAAGGGAATACATGACAGTTGCTTAAATGTAGAAAGAACCAGGTAAAGAAAAAACTCATATTTCTATAAAATTGTCTAACAATCATCCTAAGTCTGGTTGGTGAAAGGATTTCACGTGATATCATAATTGTATAGTATTTAGAACCCATGCACAAATGAGATATTGTTCCTATTGAGCTGGTGGATCCCCTGTTCAAACAAAGATAAGTAGTAATCAGCCAGCATGACAAGAGAGATGACTTTGAAAGCCCAAGTGAAATGATAATGAACTTATGTCTTAATTGTGATAAGATTGAATTTGGCCATGACCTCCTTATTTAATTAAGAATAAATTATTGGTGTTATTGTAGCTCTAGGGAAACCACAGAGAATCATAGACATAGCTGTTACAGAGAGGCTGTCTATATTAAGTAGAAATTTTGGAAAATCAATATGGTGTCTCACAAAGAAGCTCAAGGTTTGTTCCAAACCTGCAGTTGACAGCATGCCTCTGTAAAGTTTTACATTGTTTTTTAATTACTAAGTATTCTGTGAGGGGGTACTTTGAATTTATGAAAATATCTTATTCCTTTTGGAACTTCTGATTTATACATTTGTTAGTTTATATTATGGTTTTGTGGTTTAATAGGTTATAATTGAATACTACCAATCATTTATTTTAATACTCAATCTTCTCAATTTGGCCAGTGGGAGCTCACTCAAACTGGTTTCCTTTTGACATACCCCATCAGTCATTCTTGGAGCATTTTCTTGTCTGTATTTTTTTTTCTTTTTCTTTTTCTTTTCTTTTTTTTTTTTTTTAACAAGTTTTGAGCTCATCTTCTCCTTTCCCTACTCTGGCTGTGAAATTAGCTATTTCTCCCAGAAGGCTGATTTATTTTAGTAGAGGATGATATTTAGAAACCATGATCTGGATGATTGGTGTCATTGCTTATCAGGGTGTCACGACTGCTCATGGGACCTCTCAGTATGTGAGCACTCTTTCATCCTGCTGCCCTCACCACATTTCACCCCACAGAGACTCCTTCCTCTCTCTCAGCACTCTGAGCCCTTGCACTAGGTTACTTTGCCGTATGGCTCCTTCTTCATACTGCCCAGGTCTCAACACCCATGTCAGGCCACCTTGTCCTCTCCCTTGGGGAGTCTTGTCTCTCCTCCCCCAGGTTCTAACACCTTGTGCTGGCCCACTGCCCCAAGTGGAAACACTCCTTGCTAAGTTAATGCTTAGAAAAGTGGTGCCGATGTTTCTTTACCCACTCCCTGTAGGGATGCTTTCTTTACCTGCTCAGACTGTTACAACCCAGTTCAGGCCACTTCCTCTTTGAGTGAACATCCTCCACAGGCCAGCTAGCTTCTGACACTCCTCTGCAGCCCCCAGGGGTCCCCTACCTTGGTGTGGGTCCCTCCCTTGCCCAGGCGCACCAAATGATTTTGGAGTAAATGGCTCATGAAGGAAAATGCAGTTCAAGGTTGAATATTGATTTGGAAGTTACCTAATGATTTGCCAAACTCAAAAGATCTCCAGTTGTACTCTTCAACCAAAATTCCAAAACACATAATTAAAGATAAATGATCTTTCTGTGTCCTCGTGTCAATTTTTTAAAGTGAAGGTACAGACCTTAATAAGGCAAAACTTTCATGTTTGATAAATTCTACATTCAGTGAGAAATGATCACATATTTATAGCTTATCCTTTCTAAAATATACATGTGCATAAATTACTTAGGAATAATGTCTTCAGAAGATTTTGTTTGCAAAGGAATGCAAGATGAAAACCTCAAATTCAAATACTAGCAATGCCTCATTCACATTCCATCACATTTGATTTAGAACCAAAGGTTTAAGGTAATTTCCTGTTGTAACATAGAATGTAGACCAGTGACCCCAAATTTATATTTCAGCCCAGATCTTGGCCCTGAAACTGCTTTCAAAGCCCTGCAGTTTGGATTGCCCTCTTGTCTCAATTGTGTTAAAAATATATTATTGAGATGCCTGTGAAATGTCAAAACAGAGACGTCAAGCAGGTATCCCCTAAGCTTCATGCTCTTATAGCCAGTGTTTACATGACATTTCCATTTTGACATCTTACAGGCATCTCAGACTCGGCATACCCACACCTGAACTCTTGATTCACAAAATACTGCATTCTTTTGCTTTAGCCTCCTCTCAGTCTTCCCTGTCCCAATAAGTGGCATAACCATCACCCAGCCAGAGGTCTGGAAGTGTCCTTGATTCTCCTCCTTTATGCCTTCTGTAGGGCATTTCACTGTGTCTTGTGATCTAGTCTCTCCTTTTCATCATCTCCTGTCATAGCCTAGTCCCACCAAATCTTACCTGGTCTATTTCTTGCATCCATTCTTGCTACTTTTTGATCCATTGTCCTTACAGCCACCAGAGTGATGTCTGCATATCAGATCAGATCATTAACTTGCCTAAATGTACTTAAGCAATCACACAATTTTCATGTAGGCTGCATGACAAGCTCCTGGTTCATCTCCCCAGTCCATCTCCTACTGACCCCCATTCTCAGTGTCCAGCCACTTTGTTCTTGTTTCTGTACCTGAAATGTATCAGACATTTTACTACCTTGTGGCTTTGGAACATTATCTGCTTAGAATATCATTATCTTTCCTCTTCCAAATAGAAGTTTTGAATCCTTGCACTAGAATTGAATGCGTAACCAATGAATATGATTTGGGGAATAATTTCTGTTCTCTTACAGTATTATTTATTTTCAGCTTCAGGAGACTCTCAGTGGAAATTAGCATGAAATAATTATCAAACTTAATTTGCTCTTAAGAAAACAAGAAAAAGCCTGCTTTTCCTGCTTTCAAAATAAAAGTCTCAATAAAATAAATTTAACCATAACTTTGAAAATATAAAAATGAAAAAAAAGCCACAGAATCTGGAAAATATTTGGTGTATAAAACACTTCAAAACCATGGAAGAAAAGGGAATTCAAGGTATTATTATCATCAAATTATTACTAGTTTATTCTTCAAAAGACTCATTTCAGAAATGATGATGAATTTCCATTAATAATGCTGGTAAATACTACAATAATTTCTCACATGTACAAAAGTGTGCATACATTGTCTGTCTTAACATCCACAATCTCATGAGCACAGAAGAGCTGAATGACTTATGTCATTGATGGCCAAGATCAATTCCCTGGACTTCACCTTCACTCAGTGAATTTTGTTTGAGAGCATACTGTTTGTCAGGCACAATGCTAGGGATGTGGGAACAAAAATGTTCCCTTGGAGTTTATAATCTACTCAAAGAGATCCAGAATAAACAAGTAAAGCAGAAAATATATATGAGGTTGGAGGAGCTTTCTTTTTTATTTTTTTCTTTTTAACTCCATACATACTGTTTTTCTGGAGCCAGGGTCACACTGAACTTCCCAAACCAACCTCTGCATGTAAAATAAAAAGGGAAGAAAGAGTCAGAGACTCTTGAGCATACTCACTCCTGGGAGGAAAGTTAATCAGGGAAGTCTTATCAAATACTTTATTGTCTTGTAGATAATCTACCAGAACTGAAAAAGCACCCCATGCCCCCATCCAGAATACAACTCCATGGAACAGAAGTATTTACAAATTCAGCTTTAGGGGGAGATGGAGGAAAACAATCAGGGAGTTGAGGAGGGATGGACCATGAGGAGGGATGGGAATAAGAAAGCTCTGGCCCAAAGGGAAGGGTTTTTCTTCCCCTACCCAGCATGCAATAAAGGACCAGGACTGGAGGAATTGGGAGGACGAGCAGAGGGAGGATGACGCCTTCCCTGTAAATCCAAACCTGAAGGGATGAACCATTTATCAAGTTTGCCTCAGTTCTTTGTGCTTAAGTTGCCAACAGCTAGCTTCATCACTAATACATTGCATCATTCCTTGGTGAAGAAATTGCCTCTGAGAATGAAACATGTTAAGGTAAAAAAAAATAAAAATAAAAAGAGGGCTGGGGTTGTGGCTCAGTGGTAGAGCACTCGCCTCGAAAGTGCGAGACCCTGGATTTGATCCTCAGCACCACATAAAAATATATGACTAAGATAAAGGTATTATGTCTAACTACAACTAAAAAATAAATATTAAAAAAGAACTAAAGTCTCCATAAAATGATAGATTCTTGCATTGGGACAGACCCCACTTTCATAGTTTAATTATGAGAAATCTGCCCACAAGTCCTTGACCCAGGAGCTAACATTTCCTCTGCCCAAGTGTGATGACACCTCTCTGTTCTTACTGCCCACAGAACTGTTCTTGGAGGGTGGCTGAGATTCTGTCAATATTTAACAGGGAAACTTTGATGTAAGGCATAAATGCCTTGCCATGGATGCATAAAGAAGTGTCGTAGTATTTATCAGCATCATTAGTGAACATCCATCATCTTTCCTGAAACAAGTCATTTGAAAATTAGACTTGAAACAGTTGGTAATGATAATGCTTTCAATTTCCTTTTCTTGCAGGGTTTCAAAAGACTTCTTATACTGAATATTTTGATAGATATGTGGTTTCTTTCCCCTTTTCTATATAAGTGTCATAATTGCATTGATTTTTTTTTTAAATTTTTTATTGTTGGCTGTTCAAAACATTACATAGTTCTTGATATATCATATTTCACAATTTGATTCAAGTGGGTTATGAGCTCCCATTTTTACCCCATATACAGATTGCAGAATCACATCAGTTACACATCCATTGATTTACATATTGCCATACTAGTGTCTGTTGTATTCTGCTGCCTTTCCTATCCTCTACTATCCCCCCTCCCCTCCCCTCCCCTCCCCTCCCCTCCCCTCCCCTCTTCTCTCTCTGCTCCCTCTACTGACATTCGTTTGTCCTCCTTATATTATTTTTCCCCTTCCCCTCACTTCCTCTTGTATGTACTTTTGTATAACTCTGAGGGTCTCCTTCCATTTCCATGCATTTTCCCTTCTCTCTCCCTTTCCCTCCCACCTCTCATCCCTGTTTAATGTTAATCTTCTTCTCATGCTCTTCGACCCTACTCTGTTCTTAGTTACTCTCCTTATATCAAAGAAGACATTTGGCATTTGTTTTTTAGGGATTGGCTAGCTTCACTTAGCATAATCTGCTCTAATGCCATCCATTTCCCTGTAAATTCTATGATTTTGTCATTTTTTAATGCAGAGTAATACTCCATTGTGTATAAATGCCACATTTTTTTTTATCCATTCATCCATTGAAGGGCATCTAGGTTGGTTCCACAGTCTAGCTATTGTGAATTGTGCTGCTATGAACATCGATGTAGCAGTGTCCCTGTAGCATGCTCTTTTTAGGTCTTTAGGGAATAGACCGAGAAGGGGAATAGCTGGGTCAAATGGTGGCTCCATTCCCAGCTTTCCAAGAAATCTCCATACTGCTTTCCAAATTGGCTGCACCAATTTGCAGTCCCACCAGCAATGTACAAGTGTACCCTTTTCCCCACATCCTCGCCAGCACTTGTTGTTGTTTGACTTCATAATGGCTGCCAATCTAACTGGAGTGAGATGGTATCTTAGGGTGGTTTTGATTTGCATTTCTCTGACAGCTAGAGATGGTGAGCATTTTTTCATATACTTGTTGATTGATTGTATGTCCTCCTCTGAGAAGTGTCTGTTCAGGTCCTTGGCCCATTTGTTGATTGTGTTGTTTGTTCTCTTATTGTCTAATTTTTTGAGTTCTTTGTATACTCTGGATATTAGGGCTCTATCTGAAGTGTGAGGAGTAAAGATTTGTTCCCAGGATGTAGGCTCTCTATTTACCTCTCTTATTGTTTCTTTTGCTGAGAAAAAACTTTTTAGTTTGAGTAAGTCCCATTTGTTGATTCTAGTTATTAACTTTTGTGCTATGGGTGTCCTATTGAGGAATTTGGAGCCCGACCCCACAGTATGTAGATCGTAGCCAACTTTTTCTTCTATCAGACGGCGTGTCTCTGATTTGATATCAAGCTCCTTGATCCATTTTGAATTCACTTTTGTGCATGGCGAGAGAAAGGGATTCAGTTTCATTTTGTTGCATATGGATTTCCAGTTTTCCCAGCACCATTTGTTGAAGATGCTATCCTTCCTCCATTGCATGCTTTTAGCCCCTTTATCAAATATAAGATAGTTGTAGTTTTGTGGATTGGTTTCTGTGTCCTCTATTCTGTACCATTGGTCCACCCGCCTGTTTTGGTACCAGTACCATGCTGTTTTTGTTACTATTGCTCTGTAGTATAGTTTGAAGTCTGGTATCGCTATACCGCCTGATTCACCCTTCCTGCTTAGCATTGTTTTTGCTATTCTGGGTCTTTTGTTTATCCATATGAATTTCATGATTGCTTTCTCTATTTCTACAAGAAATGCCATTGGGATTTTGATTGGCATTGCATTAAACCTATAGAGAACTTTTGGTAATATCGCCATTTTGATGATGTTAGTTCTGCCTATCCATGAACAGGGTATATTTTTCCATCTTCTAAGATCTTCTTCAATTTCTCTCTTTAGGGTTCTGTAGTTTTCATTGTATAAGTCTTTCACCTCTTTTGTTAGGTTGATTCCCAAGTATTTTATTTTTTTTGAAGATATTGTGAATGGAGTGGTTGTCCTCATTTCCATTTCAGAGGATTTGTCGCTGATATACAGGAATGCCTTTGATTTATGCGTGTTGATTTTATATCCTGCCACTTTGCTGAATTCATTTATTAGCTCTAATAGTTTCTTTGTAGAGCCTTTTGGGTCTGCTAGGTATAGAATCATGTCATCTGCAAATAGTGATAATTTAAGTTCTTCTTTTCCTATTTTGATGCCTTTAATTTCTTTCATCTGTCTAATTGCTCTGGCCAGTGTTTCGAGAACTATGTTGAACAGAAGTGGTGAGAGAGGGCATCCCTGTCTTGTTCCAGATTTTAGAGGGAATGCCTTCAATTTTTCTCCATTCAGAATGATGCTAGCCTGAGGCTTAGCATAGATTGCTTTTACAATATTGAGGTATGTTCCTGTTATCCCTAGTTTTTCTAGAGTTTTGAACATAAAGGGATGCTGTACTTTGTCGAATGCTTTTTCCGCATCTATCGAGATGATCATATGATTCTTATTTTTAAGTCTATTGATGTGCATTGATTTTTATTAATACTTTTATTTTGAAAGCAGGATGTTGTTGTTTTTTGTTGTTGTTGTTTTGTTACTGATGCTTTCCAAATTAGTAAATTGTTTTAGCAATTATTCCATACTAATTGCTATAGCAATGCTTCTTTAAGTCATAAAATAAACAATAGTGTAAGAGAACAGAAAATAGTTCCCAAATCACATTCATCAGTCAGCATTTGACTCTGGCAGGAAGATTCAAAGATTGTATTTCACTAAGAAAAACAACATTACTTTGATTCATTCTCATTAAGACTCATACTTGTTTTGTCTATGGATTAAATGTTTAGCTTTTGATTTCTGGGTATATCTGTACATACAGTCAATTAGCAGAAAGTCTCTGGGAATATAAGAACCGATAGCATTCAAACAGCTTCTCTTCATTTGTTCTAATTTCAGTGGAAGGTGCTGTCATCCTATCCGCTGCTCAAGGCATCAGCTTGACAGCTTCCTCTCCCTCACCTCTCACAGTTAGTGTCAGGGTCTTTTTACTCTGTCTTCTGAATCACTGTTTTGTCCACTCTCTTCACCCATATGACCCCTATGCTGCTTCCTGCTACCATCATCTCTTGTCTGGATTGCTGTAGGGGCTTTTAAAATGCTTGTCCTTTTAAGAAGACCATCCTTACACTTTCCATACAGCAGCAAGAATCTCACAAAAATGAAACTTTGATCCTGCTCCATCTCTGCTTGAAGCGCATGCATGATGTCTCCTAAGATAGAGTTCAAAGTCTTCATATGTCCTATGAAATCTTGTATGATCTTGCTCCATTCCCTTTTCATTTGCCCACCCCCAACCCGTCCAAGCCACATAGTTTTTGGTCATGTCTTTGAGGCTGAGTACTCTACCACTCGAGTCCTGGCACATGCTGTTTTTCCTTCTTTTTACTGCACTCTCTCATTAAAACTAAGTCACTTACTCAAACTGCCTTCCAAAATCCCTAGGACTAAGATAGGCCATTTCTTTCTTTCTTTCTTTCTTTTTTTTTAAAGAGAGAGAGAGAGAGAGAGAGAGAGAGAGAGAGAGAGAGAATTTTAATATTTATTTTTTAGTTTTCGGCAGACACAACATCTTTGTTTGTATGTGGTGCTGAGGATCCAACCCCGGGCCGCATGCATGCCAGGCAAGCGCGCTACCGCTTGAGCCACATCCCCAGCCAAAAGATAGGCCATTTCGATATGCACTCCCCTGAATGTTTCATAGATCACTTTTGTAATTATTCATTCAGTTTGGATTTAGATCCAGGGAGGTGAGGATGCAGTTGGAGTTGTTCATTATTTTATCTCTGGCCTACTGGCAGAGTGCTTTTACTCAGTAAATAACTTGTTAGATGACTGAAACAAATAAATGAAACGAATGAAAAGCTGATTGGCATGTCACTCAAATACATTTGATGCTGAATTATTCCGACAATCTGTACTTGAAAAAAATAAAATTTTGAAAATTTGAGCATGATTGGGTGGTGTTTTCTAAAATTAGTTTGCAAGTATCATTGACAATTCTATCTACCCAGATTGAAACTGATTTATCAATGTGTGTGCACATATAAAAAGAATCTTCCAGGTGAACAAATTTAAATATATTCATAAGTCTTGAACACACGGAAAGGATTCTTTGTGGAAACATATGGAATATAAAATCTAGAACAAATATTTATTTTTATATCACCCATACTGCAATATGTCCATACAGCTCTCTAATCACTTAAAGGCTGATCCAACATCATAACTTTACATTCAACAGAAATTTGCAGACTTAATAAGGCCAGAGTAGCAAGAGGAAGTGTACACACAAATATCAAAAACAAGCCAAAGAGATATATTCCCAAAGTCTTCACTCTTATCTTAATTTGCACACAGTGTCCATAAACCTATTTACTTGCTTATCTCACTACTAGGGTCACAGCAAATTAGAACCTTCAGATGAGAAGCTGAACAGGGAAGGACAGTTTCAGTGGCCCACATGCACCCATGGTGGCATTGACTGAGTGGACTCATCTCTGCCTCCTGAGTACTCCTATGGACCCTTACTTACATGAACTCTATGACCACCTTCACCTGGCAGCAAGATGATACTTCAAGAAAGTCATTTCCAACTCTGTTTTTCTTCTTTCTTTTGGCGCTGGGGACCCAACCCAGGGCCTCCCCAACGTACTCAGCACGTGTAGCTCTACCACTGAGCTACACCCACAGCTTGAGTTCCTTATCTTGATCAAAAGTTTCTTCAGGAAGCTTGGCTTTTCACATAGCTGTCAGAGGATTGCACAGAATCTTGTCATAGTAGATATTCATTATCAAAATAAAGCAAACCAACAGTGAATCATCAAAAGAAAACAAAATTAATGATTAATACAGTTTGAAGATTCTGGAATGAAATATTCCATTTCAAGTATTATATTTTAAAACTATTTCCATACCAAATAATGAAAGTAAAGTTTTTTTCTTCTAAAAGAGGTGAACACAAATTTATCTTTTTTTTTTTTTTTTGTAGACCCACTCATAAGCCAGGGAATGTCCCAAGCTGATGTTTGACTGTTTACTCATTTTAACTCTATTGATGTATTATTTGCAAGGCCTTTAAACTCAATCTATCTCATAATAACCTGTGAGAAAGGGAGGGTTAATATTCCCACTTTACAAAAAAAAAAAAAATCTGAAGCCAAAGCTTAAATTACCTCAAGGTCACAGTTATTAAAAGTAAAGTTAGGACCAGAACTTTTAGTCAGTTCAGGATACATAGCCATAAAAGCAATGTAGCACTATAGTAAAACCGCAGGCTTTAGAATCAGAAAGATTTGGGTAGGCATCCTTATTTTGGTCACATACTGAGTCACAGTGCTTAATCCTTTAGATGGGGACAATCTCTGATCAATTATTAGTCATATGATATTATCACATATCAGTGTAGTGGTTTACAGTCTAGAACCTCAAGAGGGAATCTTGTGAGATCAGTTGAGCAAATTTCCTTTGGCTCATGAATCCACAGATTTGGAGGTCAAACAAAAAGACATCTACCTAGTGGCACCATCTGTATTAGTGTATTCTTCTTGCTATTGTAGTAAGATGCCAAAGACTAGATTATTTATAAATAAAAGAAATGCATTCGTCATAGTTTGAGGGCTGGAAAATCCAAAGTCAAGAGGTTAACAGATTTGGTGCCTGACAAGAGTTTGCTCTTTCCTTTCACGAAGACATATCCTCACATGGCAGAAGGCAGAAGGACCAAAGGGGGAAAACGCTGGGTGAAGCTTCTTATGAAGTCCCTAGTCCTGTCCAAGAGTGTGGAGCCCTCATGACCTTCTACAGGCCCCATCTCCCAATGCTGTCACATTGGTTATGAAGTTTCAAAATATGTTCTGGGGAGACACGTTCAGCTTATAACAACACATTTCTATATTTTTGTCAATTATTTTAATCTCTCTCATTTTCTTGCAGATAACATCAGAATAATGCTAGTGTCGGTTTGCTAGTGTCGGTTTGTGTCCGTCAGAACAGGATATGTGCAATAACAAACAACCTTCAGTGTTTTAAAATGACAAAAATGTATTCCTCTTTCTTGTGCATTGTGATTTAGCCAGCAGCCCCTCCCCATTATTCTTACATGAGAACCTGAGGATTTGGGCTTTTGGCCATGCAGGCAGTGGTTGGACACCATGGCAGAGGGAAAGGGATCATGGCAAATCACAAACTTGCTCTTAAACGTTTTCTCAGGAAAGGACGTAGCTCTCTTCACTCACATTTCACTGATCACAACAAGTCAATACTCGGTGCTTAACTAACTTCATGGGGTTGGGAAACTGTAACAAATGATGGACCCATAGCTGGAAAAGATATGGTCCAGATAGGACAGAATTGGTCATTGTCACCGATGGATGGATGGATGGGTGGGTGGATGGATGGATGGATATGGAGTACATTTTACCCCAACGGACTTTGACCACATCAATTCGGTTGGCCCTTCCCTCTTGCATATGTTTCTCTGGCTCCTCTGGGGTGAAGAGTCTTTTGTTTGTTAGCTTCAAGTCTCCAGTACCCAGCAATGTCTGAAACTTAGTCTTGAAACAACAGGTGAAAAAAGAACTGAATGAATATACAACAACATCACTATCCTCACTTAAAGGATCCAGGCATGGGGAGACCACAAGGGGACATTTTCTTGGTTCTGGACACCTTAGTCCTATGCTTACATTCCTTTCATTTCTGCTCACTTCTTCATGGACAGCACATGACCCCTGGAGAAAACAATAAGGAGCTCCCTCATTATACAGTACCTGCTGAGATAGTGGCCTTGAGCCATCTTTCTGAAATGATAGTATCCTTTGTCCTACCTCCTTCACCCCCCCCAAAACAATCTTCCCTGTTATAAGAAACAGAGGCAGCAGGTCCCCCTTCTCCTGTTTCTTCTGTGCAAAGACAAGGTCTGCTGGAAATGTCTACAGCTTAGTGGTTCTCAGATTCAGCAGGCATGGGAATTACCTGGAGGAACTGTTAAAACAGGCTGCTGGACTCAACTAGTTCAGGGTTTCAGATTCAGAGGGTGGAAGTGGTCTCAAAGATCTGTACTATTGCTATACTATACTTTTTATCACAAGCTCACAGGCTGTGCTAATGTTGCTGGCCCAAGGACCACACTTTGAGCACACTGCTCTACCTGATCACTTCTTGTTCTCCTCCCTTATCCCCAGATGTTAGTTTCTTTTCATGTACTTGTTTTTCTCAGCTGTGTTGGTTTGTTTTTTAGCAGAAGTTGTATATACAGCCACATGCTGAATAACAACAATCGTCCCATGACATTATAATGGACCTGAAAATTTCCTATTGCCTATTGTTTTAGTGGGGTTTTTTGTTG
This sequence comes from Marmota monax, assembly GCF_021218885.2. Classification (NCBI taxonomy): domain Eukaryota; kingdom Metazoa; phylum Chordata; class Mammalia; order Rodentia; family Sciuridae; genus Marmota; species Marmota monax. The sequence goes on from NW_026691988.1 coordinate 2,762,969, forward strand.
TTGTTCGTTTGTTTGGTTGGTTTTGCCTCTGTGACAAAAAGACCTGACAAGAACAGTTTTAGAAGAGAAAAAGTTTATTTGAGGCTCATGGTTTCAGAGGTCTCAGTCTATAGACAGAGGTTCCATTGCTCTGGACCTAGGATGAGGCAGAACATCATGGCAGAAGAGCCTGTGGAGGAGGAAAGCAGCTCAAGGCAATGCACCAGGAAGCAGAGAGAGACTAAGCCTGGCTAACCAGAGACAAAATAGATACCCCAAAGGCATGGCCTCCAGGGACCCACCTTCTCCAGCCACAACCTACCCTCCTGCATTTAGCACCTAGTTAATCCCTGTCAGTATTAATGCACTGATTATGGTGAAGCCCTCATACCACAATCATTTCACTTCTGTGTTTTCTTGCATGCTCTCATGAGCTTTTGGGGGACGCCTCACATCTAAACCATAACAGCAGTTGCATTGTGACCTTATGCAGTGTCATAGTGCAACATATCACTCGTGCTCCTGTGACACTGGAGTGAGCAGTCCTACTGTGTGGCCAGTGAAGTGAAAATGGTGCATATGCAGTTATACACAGTAGATAATACTTACATGATAATAAAACACTGTTACTGGTGTATATATTTACTATACTATTACTATACTATACTTTTTAGAGTGCAAACTCTCTATTTATTAGAAAAAAAATAAAGTTTATAGTATGCCATGTTATGCTGGCTCTAGCCTCAAATATCTCTTGCTCAAGGAGTACCTTAATTGTGTCCTTATCTCTTGGGCTTGATTTAATCTCCTGTTCTGTTCATTATAGACCCAAGAGCAATAGGCTCCTATATATTTCATATATATGCACACACACCGTATGTATACCATATATGCTTATAGGGCCCTATATATACCTCCCATATTACAGGTTTGTATACCCTATAGCCTAGGTGTGTAGGAAGATTTACCATCTAGGTTGTATAAGTACATACTGTGATGCTTGCATAGACTGGAAGTCACCTAGTGACACTTTTCTCAGAACATAGTCCCATCTTTAAGTGAGTTATTACTGTTTTTCAGTGCATGGCATAATATTTTGATATACACAGTAAACAACTCAATACAGCCAAGCCAACTAACATAGCCATTTCTTCACACAGTTACCGTTTTGAGTGTGTGATAAGATCTACTTTGTTAGTGAATTTCAAGAAGACAAGGCAGCATTATTAACTGCAGTCTCCCTGCTGTGTGTTGGATCTCTCGGACTCACTCATGCCCCGTAACTGAAGCTTTGTACTCTTTGACGGGAATCTCCCGTTCCCCACTGCTTTCTCCATTCTACTCTCTACTGTGAATTCACCTTTTTAAGATACCACATGCAAGTGAGATCATGCAGTATTTTTCTGTCTGTGTCTGGCTTATTCCACTTAATGTCCTTCAGATTCACTCCTCATGTTGTCATGAATGGCAGACTTTCCTTATTTTAAAAATAGTATTCCGTTCCGTTTGTGTGTGTGTGTGTGTGTGTGTGTGTGTGTGTGCTTGCACACTCATGTGCTCATGCATCACACTTTACCCATTCCTGTGACAGTGGATATTTAAGCTGATTCTGTACCTTAGCCCATGTCAATAATACTTCAGTGAACGTGGGAGTACCAGTGTCTGTTGACATAACATTTCCTGTGTATACTCGGAATAGGGCTTGCTGGATCCTACTGGTGTTCTATTTCTTTATGTTTTAAGGAGTTTCTGTACCTTTTGCACATGGCTCTTCTAATTTACATTTTCACCAACAGAACACAAGGCTTCCCTTTTCTCCACATCCTTGCAACACTTGCTGTCTTTTATCTTTTATTTTGATGATAGTCGTCCTAACAGCTGTGAGGTGCTGTCTCATTTGAATTGGTTAATGTTGCTTTTGAGCTATGGGGATGGTCCTAATTATCTCTCCTTCTGATATTGTGATACCATTGTTGTCTTTTATGTGCCTGCCTGAATGTTGTTTTGATTGCTGTGGAATATGAAGTCCTAAACGTGGGCATTGCCTAGTACCAGAAAAACCTACAAAGAAAGCCGAGGGGGATGCCCACCTAGCACTTCCGAAGGCCGTGTGGATGGTTTCCCTCATAGCAGATATTTGAGTCTTTTTCACTAGTTTAAAATTTTATTTGAGTGTTTTTATTATACTGTTGTTATCTGGTTAGTTAGCCAGTTGGATTTTGTGAAATCATTTAAAAAGTTACTTCTACTGCACTGGTGGGAGGTAAAATTAATATGTCTATAATTTTGCTCAAGGAATTTTGTTAGTTAACTGAAGCTATAAATTCATAATCATAGCTCTGAAATTGATCTTAACAAAAAAGTAATTTAATTTTTGAGAATAAAGATGTACATGACCTTGAAGAAATGAAAGTCAGTGTTTTAAGTGATCTTTTCTTTGGGGTGCTTCTTAATATGTAAGCAATATTAAAAATTATATTTAATTACACCTTAGCATAGCCTTTTTCTAAATGGCTTCTCTGTCTGGGTATTTCCTCTGTGTATATCTTTTTTCTGTATGCATGCAGTTGCAATAATGACGTTTGTGTTACTGAATCAGCAGTAGATATAGACATATATTATATATGTAATGTTATATTACATATACCATAATTATTGAAAATTTCTTCCTGTTATTAAATATTTTCCTAACATTTTTAAAATTGGCAAAGCATTGTTTTAAAACAAATGAAAGGGAAAACAAGGAACCATGTTGCCACAGAACTCTCCAGAAAAAGGGAAAAAACATTTACACAGTCATTGTTAAAAAGTAAAAATCTTTTCATTTTTATTTCATTTCCTGAGGTCACACTTCTCATATGACACTTAGGGGGGAATGAAATCTTTAAATTGATTTTAAAGCATTATCAGTTTGAGGCCATAGGAGTCATTTTTAATATCCTCTTAGCTTTGGAGACAGATAGATGGTCCAAATGTGTCAGGAAAGGGTTAAATTACCAGATACCACGCCTCAAGGTAATAAAATACATAAAAGATTAAAGAGATGGTGATCTTCATGTATCTGTTTTGTGCAGTATTGAATCCTTACCAACACATTAGGTGGAATGTGTGTTTATTTCTGATTTGAGGTATTTGATTATTTTTCACATACAGTTTTGATCATTTTTATAGAAGTGAGTCCCTATGAAGATCAGAAGTTGAACTCACTTCACCTTCACCAATAGCTACCTGTCCTTGAGGACATGGCACTGATGCATGCAATTTAGAGATGCTTATGATTTCTTTCTTTAAATAGCATATTTTTCTCACTGAATTCTAAATGCATAATTATAAACTCCTCTTTTTTCTCCTTGTCTCTGTTTTCTCTCAACATTTCAACTATGCTTCCTTTTAATTCTATTTCTTTCAACATGCAGTATGACAAAGGAGAAATAGTTTGTTCTCTGAACTAAATAGATCTGGATTTGTAACCTTGCCCTTATACTTCCTGGCTGTGTGACACTAAGTCAATTACTGACCCTCCCTGAGTTTCAATGAAATGGGACAGTTTTTCTTCCCTCACTTTTCCAAAGACTAATTATAATAACACATATTCAGTTCCTTAAAAATATTCAGAAATCAACAAACACTAGTTCTCTTTTCCTTTCTAATTATTTACTCTTTTTCTCAATTTTCTTACTTTCCCTCAAAGTCTCCAGATGAATAACTCGAACTTGTTCACAGTTCTCTTGGGAAATAGTTAATATAAACTTTCTTTTTGGAGTTCTTCATTATTAAAAAGTCACGATTTAACTCATGTTTACTTTTATCTCACTAAGCTGGGAGACCGTAGTGTAGTCAACTTTATTCCATTTAAATCTGAACAAATCCTAAAATTATCTTTTAGGCAGTAGGGAGTCCTTAATGTCTTTTATGGGAAGGAATTATGGGAATGAGCAGGGAGAGCTGGGTCAGGGGCCATGATGATCACTGGTGTCCCCATCAAGCAAAACCTGGAGATTTTACCTATGAATTCCAGCCTCTGCTTGGGGATTGCTGATAGGAAGTTGTATTTCTTATATCCAAACCCCAGCTAACCTGACTGCAGGTGAGATAATTGAGGAAGTACTTTGAGCTCACCTTCCTTAGGAATTTGTCTCTCTCTGCTTTTATTTCTCCCTTTTCGGAAAACAGCTCAAGGATCTCCTTCTTAATGATTCTCTCCTGCTTGCCCCCTCCCCATTTCCTGTCCCCCAGGTTCTTTGTCTCCCTTTGGCCCTCTCTGTAGCTCATGAACTCTTCCATCACTGGGCCAGAACACTTCCTAATGTCTGCTGCTCTCGCCACGTCCAGGTGCTCAGTCCAGTAGCAGCACAGAGGATGCTAGATTCAGTGACAGGACTCCGGCACATAGTTGGGGTTCAACAACTATCTAAAAACATACATTAAACATCACAAGAGGATCTGGGAACTATCAAAAATTAAGCCAATGATCACTGGTGTCCCCATCAAGCAAACCTGGAGATTTTTACCTCTGAATTCAAACCTCTGCTTGGGGATTGCTGATAGGAAGTTGTAGTTCTTATATCCAAACCCCAGCTAACCTGACTGCAGGTGACATAATTCAGGATGTATTTTGTACTTAATTCAGGATTGCCCCAAAACCCAAAATCAAATGTTTTCTCTGATAAGCGGATGCTAGCACACAACAAGGTTGAGAGAAAGAATAGAAGTTCAGTGGATTAGACAAAGGCGAATGAAGGGAAGGTAGAAGGGATGGGAATAGGAGAGACAGTAGAATGAATTAGATACAACTTTCCTATGTTCATATGTGAATATACCACAGTGAATCTCACCATCCATAAGACTGGGATCCTAATTAGAATAAAATATACTCCATGTTTGTATAAGTATGGATTCCAACAGGCTCTACTGTCATGTATATCTAAAAAAGAACAAATAAAAAAAATCACAGGAGTGTCAGATCAAAATCACAGATCACTCAAGTAAAGGAGCATAGAAAGCTGCAAATGTTTTCATTGCTGATTTGAATTAGAAGCAACACAGGCAGAGCCAAACAGATGTGAGTTAGATGCCCTGCCTCCCAGTCAAAGTGAAATCTGAATCAGTCATGAACATTGTTCTGAAAGACTTGGGAATGTTATTTGATGTACTTACTTAGGTGATTTCATTATTTTATGCAGATTTAAGAAGAAAGAAGTGTCCTCTTCATCACTCAGAAAGTAATGCAAAACCGATAACGGTCATCTTGTATAAAAACAGTCGAATGCCAATGATCTTGAATCCTGAGCAAACTGATAACTTTCATTTGAAGACACAAACAGCCACTTTGGAGTAACATAGTGACTACAGAGATTATGCAGTCAGAACTTGAGTTGGAAGACTTGTTCCAATTCCTCCTTACATACAAATGATGCATCCCCTTAGCCCCTTAGCTCATTTGTGTAAAGGGATGCTGTGGGCTACTCTTCATTTTCGTTGGGAAGACTTAATGAGCCAATATGTGGATAAGCCAACAAACATTTGATTAATATTCAAACAACTACCAATAAAACCTGTATGTAACTACAGCAAGTCCAAAAAAATATTAGAGCATTACAGTGGGTTATGGCTCTCTGTGGATCTGATATCATTGAAGATCAAAAATGTAAAAATTGCTAAGTATTTATTTAAAAAGCATACAGTTATCACAACTCATCATTATAGCCCTATTAGTATTTGATTTTGATTTAAAAAAATCAAGATTGGAGGCATTTGTAAAACTTGGTTGAAATGACTTGCATTTAGAGACAGCTGTCTATCACATGAACTCATTTGAAATAAACCCCAGGGATTTTAATTCCTTGAAACAAAGTCAGAAGTAACCATTCATTCTTTGGGTTAAGATTATTAAGCAGAGAAAAGCAGGAACTGGGAGAATCCTTGATGGCTCTGCCATCAGACCCACACCCGCTGAGAAGAGCCCTGGTCTCTGTGGAATTGGAGCCACCATGAAGCACACAAAGGGTGAATCAGGGTAGAGGAGGGGGTGGAACAAAAATTTCATTTCAAGGCAAGAAGAAATTAAATAAAAGTCTTGCTCCATCCTCCGTGAGGAGGTGAATACAAATCAGGTTAAGTGAAAGAACTTTCTGGAGCCCGGCTTAGATTCCCTCTTGGAGGGAAGCTGGAGATTTCTGCCCAGCTTCCGTAGTTGCATTCTTTAGGAAAATAATCATTCTGAAGTTGCAGGATGCCCTCAAAAGGAGTCTGTTTCCAGCTGGGAATGGAAGTTGAGGTGTTGGAGCAACAGAAGACAGGCTGATGGACTGGCATGGAGATAGACCTACACACAGTGAGGACTGAGCTTTGGGGGAGAAAATGAGACCACCCTGTTTTGGAGGCCAAGAGGAGCCAGGATGACCCCTACAGAGCCTTAGTACTTCCTATTTGTTTTATGTAGTACAGCTTTAGCCTTAGACAGATTCTAGATTATAAGCTTCTTAAGGGATAAATTTGTAATTTATCCTTTAATGTAACCTTACCCCTGCTTAATGCAGGTATTTCCTAAATGGGTAGAACTGTTTTCTGTGCTTCAAGATTAAGATGTATTATAATTCTTTCTTTCCTTTGCTTACTTAGTTTGGTTAGTGATGTTAGATATCTTCTGTTTTTTCTAGTCTTGAATTTTTTACTACACTTGTTCTTAAACTAGCAAGCATACCTAATCCTCCTAAATGTACCAAGTTGATCTGCTTTTTTACTCTCATCTTTAAGGCTTCCAAAGTGGAAATGAAATAAAAGCATTACATACTCCTTGCAAATAGGTCAACAGTATAGTTCTATATTACATGTATAGTTCTGCAGCACAGCACCAATAAGCACACTCTTTAAGCATGTGGGCTGTTAAGTTTGGTGTTTGTTCCCTTTATATCAGTTCAGTACATATATATTTCACATGAAGAGATCTTATTCTATATCTGTTCTAAAAATTCAAAATATTTGAATTTTTTTTCAGATAAATATTTTTTAAAAAAATTGTTTTACTTACTCTAATTTGTTATACATGACACCAGAATGCATTTCAATTCATAGTATACATAGAGTACAATTTTTCATGTCTCTGGTTGTTCACAAAGTAGAGTCACACCATTTGTGTCTTCATATGTGTACTTCAGGTAATGATGTCCGTCTCATTCCACTGCCTTTCCTACCCTCATGCCCCCTCCCTTCCTCTCCATCCCCTTTGCCCTATCTAAAGTTCCTCCACTCCTCCCATGCTCCTCCCTGCCCCTGCCATCCCCATTATGGATCAGCATCCATGTATCAGAGAAATCACTGGGCCTTTGGTTTTCAAAATATTTGAAAAATTAAAATCTGAAAATGTGAGCGTTTTTGTTTTTTTCCTTATTAGTTTCTATTCATCCTTTTAAACATCTATATAGTATTCCACCATACAGGTGCTGTATGTCTACTTAGCAAGTCTTCTGTTGCTGGGCCTTTCAGCTCTTTCTAAGTTGCTGTCATTACTATAGTACTACAGAGAATATCCTTATTTCTAAAGGAAGTATTTGTAGAAGTAAAATAGGCAGGGGGTAGAGAGCATAATGAATCAGTGTTTCAATTTGTGAAAGTCAATCTTAAATTAACCTCAAGAAAAACTACCCATTTTTCCTCTCATTGACAGCCTATTAAAACCTGTTTCTGTATAGTTCACCGACAGTGGGTGTGATCAGTCTTTTTTTTTTTTCATTTTTGACAATTATTAAGTGACAATTATTTACTTTTACTTTTTAAGTTATTTTAGTTTCCATTGCTTTGTTCCTTGTTTTTTTCATTTATTAATGGAAATTGGTAATTTTTTTATTCTATGTATTGTCCATATAACAGATATGTGAAGCTAAAAATATTTCAGACCTGATCCAGAAAATACCATGCACTTGTAGAAAGTGGGAATGTGCATGGTGCTTTCAGAAATGTGGTTTATCTGTTTTTGTTATGTTTGGCTTTCCTGAAATCATTTTTACTGCTAAACATTCTTTACAGTCTTTTTAATATTCCTGACATCTTATGCAATTTGTCATTCTTCTCATTTTTCCCGTTCAGCTAATACACTTGGGCAGACGATTCAGTAATCTCAAAATCCCAGGAGGAAAATCCCTAAAAACATTTTTTAATGTAATAGAAAGAAATAAGGACATTTCAAAAACATACAGGAATTGTTACCCCTGCTTCCAGATATTTAATGTTGACATTAGTAATCCATAATTTTCTCCCACAGTTCAGCCTTCTTCTTCTCTACCTGCCCTTTATCCTCCTTCATTCTTTCCTTGTGCTTCCCCCTTTCCCTCTCCTCCTTGTCTTCCTCTCCAGGTGGAGAGCTCTTCCTCACCAGCAGCATCTCTGAGTCAGTCACCAGTGTCCCCTGGCACTCTTATGACACAGGCACAGGCTGATACCTCTATGGGGGGGGGGAGGAGTAGATAGCTCGTGAGTGCAGGATCCAGGAAGGTGTCCACTGTCCTCTGGTTGTTCGCCCTTGCACAGGTGGTGCCAAGTGACACAATTGGAAAAGAGCAGTTGAGGTTTAAAATTGCAAAAGGGGAGGCAAAAATGTTGAGGAATATAATTGTATTTCTACAACACCTAAGACAATGAGCTAATTAAAAAGAAAGAGCAAGTTTAGTGAAATAGCTTAATACAAAACTGATACACAAAATCAGTGGTTGTCTACATCCAAATGACCCCTTGAAGATAGAAAAGATAGTAAAAGAAATGATAGAAAACACTCAGGAAGTAAACCATAGCAAGAAATTGGAGACATTTATGTTAAAATAAATAAAAGAGCAAAAAACTATGCCATAAAATAAACTTCTTTTTAGATGAAATGCTATAGAAGGATTTTGAAGTCAATTCTTCCTACAATTATGTATGGATTTAGCATTTTCTCAATAAAATTTAATAACCATATATTTTTTAAAAAGTCAAAGTTCATTTGCAAAATAAATAGTATAAGAACAGATAAGAACCTTTGACAGAGAAGTATAATGAGTGTTATGGTTTGGAAGTGAAGTGTCCCCCAAAAGCTCAAGTGTGAGACAAGGCAAGGTTTGGAGGAGAAATGATTGGGTTATAGCCTTAACCTAATCAATGATCTCTGATAGATCAACTCAGTGGTAGCAAAAGGCAGGTAGGGTGTGGCTGGAGGAAATGGTTCATGGCTATGGAGTATATATTTTGTGTCTGGAGCATGAAGTCTCTCTCTCTCTGCTTCCTGATCATCATGTAAGCTGCTTCCATCTGCCCTGATGTTTTAACTCACCTTGAGCCCCAAGGAATGGAGCCGGCCTTCTACAAACTAAGACCTCTGAAACTGTGAACCTTCGAATAAATCTTTCCTTCTCTACAATATGCTGGTTGGGTCTTAAAAAAACTGACTAAACAATGAGAATAACTAGCATTTTGTATTCAAATACATAATACTAAAATGGTATGTCAACTTGATTCTGGCAAAGACAAATTAATGGAATGGGATGATATGTCTTATTATTGACCTAAATGCATATGAAGTTTGCTATATTGCACAGCATACAAAATTGGTGTATAATGAAGGTAGCATTTCAAACCAAGGAAGGCAAGATTGATTATCTGTTAACAGAAGTTAGATCCCTACCTTGAATTTTATAAAAAAAAGAAATTTCAGATGCATCAAAAATTTAAATATAAGGCGTAAATATAAGGCATTGATTCATTCAGGTTGCTGTAACAAAAATATTATAGGCTGGATGGTTTATGAACAACAAAAATTGTCTCTCAGATCTGGAAGCTGGGAAGTCCAATCTCCAGACACCAGTGGATTCAGTATCTAGTGAGGGCCTGTTACTTTGTTCATGGGTAATGTCTTCTCACTCTGTAGAGTAAGGGAATTCTCTGGGGTTTCTTTTATAAGGTGCTATGGTTTGAATGGGTACCCAGAAGTTAATGTGTTGGAAACATAATCCCTAAATGTGAGTGTTCATGGTATTTAGATGAGGTCATGAGGATAGGACCCCCTTGATGGAACTGGTGGCTTTAAGAGGAAGCCAGACCTGAGTTGGCCTGCTCCTACTGTCTCACCATGTGATGCCTTCCTCCCCATTGTGATGCAACAAGAAGGCCCTCTCCTGATATAACACCTTCACCTTGGACTTCTCAGCCTCCAGAATGTGAGAATCATTTTTTTTTTTTAATTACCAAGTCTTGGGCTGGGGATATAACTCAGTTGGTAGAGTGCTTGTGTCATTTGTACAAGGTCCTGGATTCAATCCCAAGAACCAAAAAATAAAAAATAAAATAAAATAAAATAAAATTCCAAGTCTCTAGTTCTGTTGTAGGAAAACAAAATGACACTAATTTCAGTCATGAGGGCTCTAGCTTGATGACCTAATCACCTCCCAAAGACCCCATCTCTTAATACCAATGCCTTGGGGGCACATAAATATTCATTCTATAGGAAGTAGTTTCCAAACAGATAAGAGATAAATAGACTAACAAATACTTTTCTAAAATTGGACATCTACAAGTCCGTGTTTTCCTCAATTTACCTTATTGCCACTAACCCTCTCCAATGGAAATGATGTCGTTTGAATCATTTCCTTCTGATTTTATAAGGTTTTAAAAATACTATTAATAGAGCTACCATTGGTTGGAAAACTTTATATGATATTTATTGTACAGTCTGTTACTGTGGATTAGAAGATGACACAACTTAATTTAAATTGTGAATTTGCTCTGACGAGAGCTGGTTCCTCATTTGCAGGAGAGAAGTATGTAAGAATTCAGTAGCCTTAACAGTACTGGCACAGCTGTGTTACTTGAAAAACTGTTAGACTTATACAAGATATTTGGTAAATGGAAAAACGAAGAGTTGAAATCAGTGTAGCTCACCAGCCAGCTTTCCCCCTGGCCCTGCAGGAGTGTCAACAGTGTGTTTATGATTTCCCAGGCATTTTAAATCACAGGAAAGCATATTAATACGTATTGGAGTCTCACTTTCTAAAACCTAGTCACCATTCCTCCAAGAGAAGAGACCATATGTTCTGCTGCAATGGAGGAGACTTCTCCATGAAGTCCAACCTATGATTTTAAAAGCTTCCGGTCTTTATCCAGGACTACCTCAGCTAATTTCCTGTGTTTTAGTAAATTGGTGACTTCTTTAGCGTAGCTTCTTTACACCAGGTTCAAGTCACCTTCCTGTCAGGAAATGCAGTGAGTGGGAAATATGACAGTTATTGTTAAGAGCTTGTCTACCTTTGAAGAGTTGGACTGCAGGGCGGGCAGCATATTTCTACTTTGGGGGAAATAGGCTTCTAATTTCTTCTGTTCTTGCAGAAAATGCCTCCCACAGGGTCCCAGCAGGGTGTTTTCTAAGCTCATTATGGATCTGTTATTCAGCCTCCTGGAGACTTCTGTGTTCGAAGGCTTCATGGCTTTTAGTCCTTGGAGAGCAATTGTTCCATGTCATTGTTACACAGCTCATAATTGGTTTGAGCCCATATTTTGTAGTTTGTGAGCCTGGCAGGTTTTGAAGGCTGTGTACAGATTTCCAAGTGTTTCCTCTATTTCTAGCAATGTCTGCAGGCTTGGGATGCACTCAATCATAATGTTATATATTTAATGACTTGAGTATTATTTTGCTAATTATGTCAACATTCTGTATTTCCTTTTTATTCATATAGAATGTAGAACTGTACTGAATATTAAGAAACCACACTGTCCAAAGAAGATCTACAAAAATCTCCAGAATGTGCACGAACTTCTTGACACAGATTTCATATTTTGCAAATTTTCACATTCTGTTACCCTTATGGCATCTTCTCTAGGCTGCATATTCCCAGGCTTCATATTCTTCTCTTTTCAGTCTGTTTTGTGCCCAGGTGTCCCAATGGCAACAGAATGGTGCTTGCAGAATTGATCAGATCACGCATGCATTTGATCCAGTTGCTTTATTAACGCAAGTAAAATCATCAGATAAACCAGTTTGGGTTTTCCTACCTTGATTTTATTATTGCCATTATGAGTTTATAAGCCAAACCTCTAAATGTGAAGAGAGAATGAATTAAAAAAAATAGCCATGCTCTATTTTGTCTTTATCTCCCAACTGTCTTTCTTATATAAACTCTAATTTGCAACTACCAAATTATTGATGCTTCCACCACGAAAATGCACATTCTCCATTCTCTTTTTAATTCTAAGTCCCTGTACAAATTCATAGTCATAACTGTTGCTCCAAGTACAGTGAGTCATCATTAATCATTTAACTTAAAATGAGAGAGACAGAGAAAGAGAGTGTATTAGTGCTGGGGATTGAATCCAGGGCTCACACATGCTACGAAAGTACTGTACCACTGAGCTACACTCCCAGCCAAAATATTTTTATTTGCCTAGCTGAGCAATGAAAGAATAATATGAGTAATGAAGTGTTAATACAGCTATTGTTTTTGAGATTTTATTATAACCAAACCATAGTAAATACTATATATATATATATATATATACACACAAATATGTATACAATAAGTATATGTATATATACCCATATAATGTATGTATATATGTGTATATATGTATGTAAAACTTCATTTTATCCTTGAAAAGACTTATAATCAGAGACTGCTGGCATCACTAATGTAGACCTTAATTGCCAGACACTGAGCTGTTTTTTGCCTTCATTATCTCCTTGCTTTACAACAACCATACTGTTGTTAGCCCTATTTTACAGGTAAGAAAACTGAGGCTCCAAGAGTTTGGTGATTTGTACAAGTGCGGTTATTTGTGGTGTGCAGTAATTCAACAGACCCAGGTCTTGTGTTTCCAGAGCACAATCTATTGTGTATTAAAGAAGCCTTTTGCCATTTTACAGATGGAGAAACTGAGATAAGAATAGTTTAAAACAACTTTTCCAGGGCTGCATGGCTATGAAATGATGAAGAGAGGAAGTGGATCCCATCTCTCTTATTCCAGTGTTCTGTCCATGTGCAGAGCCATCATGCTGTATGTGAAAAAGATGATTCCTATTCTTTTCTTATTTTTTTAAACTTTATAAGATTGAACTATATAGGCATTTTCTCTTTCAACTCTGGTAAGAATATAGATAAAAAATCCTATTCTAAACATTTAAAATGTCTCTACTGGGAAGAAAGTCCTAAAACTGTTGTAGCTTGAACAGAAAATATATCCATCTGTCACATTTGTGGATACCACATGGAGTTTTATATAATGTTTTTATTTGGTCCTGAAGGCATAAATTAATTTTATTTCCTTTGGACAGATAGTCTTGCATTCTGGTGAGTTTTTTAACTTCTGAATAAGAATAGAAATTCAAATATATAAATATCAATTATATTTAAAATAATAGACCCACTTAAAAGGAGATGATGAAGAACCATAGAGCAGGGACACTTGTGCAGCAGTCAGGAACAAGGATTAAGGAGACTCTGTCTGCAGAGCACACACCTATTTGAGTGCCATGCCTCCATTAACTGTCACCACTTCTAGGAAGCCTGCCCTAATTCCTCCAGATTGTGGAGAGCATTCAGAGGCACCTCTGTAACTCCATCACAGCAGTTAGTTCATTTCATTTTAGACATTTATTTTGACTGCTCTCCCACCACATGCCAGACTCCTTGAAATCAGGGACTGGGTTTTCTTAACTGTGCTCCTAATGCTTTACGCATTTCAGTGATATTGAAGCATTTCTCAAATCTATTTCCAGCCAACAGATACTTACTGAGTATTTATTACATCCAGGAACTCTGCTATGCACTGGGCTAGAAGGCAAAACAACAGAAAGAGGAACAGATAGCCAAGAATGAACCCTGGACTGGGAGTCTGAAACTTTGCATTCCAACCTTTTTCTTTCTGCTAATTCAGTATTTGGTCTTGGACAACATTCTGGTTGGCTAGAGGAAATATCTGGATTCAAAACTTGTCAGTCTGTTTAATTGTCATTATCTCAGATATAAATGAGTGGATGCATCTAGAACCATGTCTGATATGCAATAGGCTTGCAATGTGGTCAGAATATTAGGTCAATGTGGTCAGAAGAGGACCTAAGTATATTGGAATAAAACTTCCAGGAATGTGAGAATACTAAAACCTAGCATGAGTTAGTGCCATGAAAAGCACACCAGGATGTGCGTAGGCCTATGAAAAGGGTTAAGGACAACAAGGGCTTTAAAAACTATTAGAGCAAGAATAAGAGAGGATAAGCCTGAAGATTTGAATAAATTGTGTGTGATGTAGTATTCTGCATGATGCACAAGCAGAAATCCTCTCAGTCAAGGATAGAGAGCTTTCAGCTGAGAAGGGTAAGGTAAACGTGGTTCAGAAGGATGCGAGAGCCCAAGGTAGGAAAGTAGACAATTCAAGTGCTTGAATGAGGGCGAGAGTCTACATTTCTCTATAGTGACAAAAGTGGCAAATGAGACTGAATTTCTGCAGATGAGCTGGAGTCCTGTTGATGAGTCTCAGACTCCAATAAAGGGGCACAGGCCTGAAGATGGCCCATCAGTGTCCTGGTTAGCACAGTGAGGAAGAGGGTATGTTTTTTAATTTTAAAGCTGGTAATCTTGATACCCGTTGTTAGTCAAATTGAGACTAGTTTATAAGCACTGAGGATGGAAAACAGGACGATCAACAGGTGGCCCAGAGGTAACCCAAATTAATTTTTTAGTTTTAGTTGTCAACAGATGAATGCATACATATAATATTTCTCTTTTGGCTTTTGACAAAATCATATCTTTTGTGGGGAGCATATGGAAACATGCATGTGGCTGACCCTCTGGTTAGGTTTATTTATAGCTAGTTGAATAGCCTCATCAAAAAGATGGTTTCTGATCATTATATTCTTCAGGCTAACAAACCTATTTTGATCCCTCTAACTCCTACAATGGCTGGTATCCATTCTAATGAATTGCATGAATAAATATCTAAACCAGTTAACAGTGTCCACCAAGGAGGAGGTCCCTAGTGGAGTACCACAGGGCTTTGCTGTATGCTTTCTTCAATTTCCAAGAGCTTAGGAGAGCTAAGGAAGACAGGGTTTACAGTATTTGCAGATGAACACAAACTGAGAGGGTCAACACAATTTTGGAAGACAGATTCAGGATCCAAAAAGGTTAATATGTGAAAGCTCTGTGCCCAAGATAACAAGATGTAATTCAGTATTATAAAATTCTCCAGTTGGACATTTAAGGAAGAGTCCCAAACCCTGCCCTATGAAACTGAGGACAAAGATGAAGTGTATGGAGCAGGGGAGGGTGGCCTGTTGAAGCTGCATCTTTAGATGCTGAAGGGGATCAGGAAACAGGTTTAAAAAGCTGAACACTCACCTGAAGTTACACCTTTAACCTTATGTACCCATGGATTTTATTACCTGGTCTTTGTAATTTAAGAAATGGAAGTTGGTCTGGTCCATAGTCCTAGTTTTAAAGGCAGAGCAGCATTCCTCAGGGTCTAGTGTTATGATGAAAGCAGGAATTAGAATAAGGAAAACAAGGGAAAGAAAATTTGAAGTGAAAACCAACTTGGAAGCCCGTCCTCATCTCAGATTCTATAAAAACACAGGCAAGTTACCTAAACTCTCTGAGCTTCAGTCTTCTCATCTGGAAAATAGAGATCATAATTATTATACTCACCTCCAGCATTGTTGTGAGAATACATATTTTAGTACTTAAAGCACTTACAAAATGCCTGACCATAAGCAGTATGTTTTGGCTGTTGTTACTATTGATATTATAAAAACTTAGAAGAATGCTGTGATTTATTTATTGTAATAAGGAGACTAGATGATGGGACCTGTACACCTATCCCTCCCAAGTCACACCCACAAGCAAAAAAAAAAATATTGGGGGACATAGGATACAGGAGATGTGGCTTTGCAAAATAAATTTTAGAAGTATATGTAGGCTCATTTTGCACCTGCTGAACACTTTGGACTAATTGGCATTGCAGTTTAAAGACAGAGGGCCCGTAGATTCACTCACTCTGGATTTTATGGTTTCTCAAGGCTTCTTATTGGCAAACTGCTGCTAGCATCCTCATGTGGTTTCCCATTATTAGTCTCTCACTACTGATCTCATCTACTTGAGACTAATTTTTCTAAAATAATGACAGTGGTATTTGCTTCATACTCCAGCACCTATGAAGATGGAAAAGTGGAGCATATAGGATGCACTTGCCATCTTCCAAGACCCAGTCCATCCATCTATCCTTGTTTACCTACTTGTCTCCTGCAACACAGAGATGTGCATGTGAAAGGCAGGCCACATTCCTCCTCTTCTCCAGTCTGTTTGCTTTCCCTCAACCTTATCTCAAATGATGTTAACTTGATATTTCACTGTGATAAATGTGGAAATGCTGTCTCCTACACGAAGCCTGTTGGAAAGGCCCTTCCTAATTGAAGCTTTCATTCTGGGAATTACCTCATTCTGCTTCATGTACATATGAGCTTTTTTGTTAGGTTTCAAGCTCTTTGCTGCTGTGACCAAATTTGCTCACCTTTGCATCTAGTTTGTTTCCCAGGGTCATAAGTGAGACCCATGGAGTGTTGAAGACATTAGCACCAAGCCCCAATTTGCTAATTTGGGGGAGGCTTGTTGATTCTGATTGATCCTGACCAGGGCAGGCTGGCTGAGGAAACTGTGTGGTCCACCCACTGTGCTGGGGATGGAACCCAGAGCTTTGCACATGCTAGTCAAGTACTCTGCAGCTGAGCCATCCCTAGCCCTCTTCTTTTGTTCCCAATACATTTGCATACTCTTAAACTACATTTCTCTTCTTTCAAGCCCAACCTACTTATTGTGCTTGCCCACACAGAGGCTCAGTCCTTCCTATTTTCCACTTCTCACCTAAAATATTTCTTCTCTTCCAGCCCCACTTCCTCTATCAACCTCAGGAATGGAAAGTGGCAGCACTAGAAGACCATGTTTTTATAAGTGGTAGAGGACTAGAAATTTGCAAGGAATGCAATTCATTGTGGTTCTTTTTAAACCAAATGAAAGGCTTTTGCCTTGTTTCCATTTCCTTCTGAAATCCATGAATTCAGAAGGATTTCAGACTGAGTCCTTAGCCTGCCATATGGAAATAAGTGGGTTAGATGGCTGCTAGCTAATCTAAGCATTTTCTTCAAACATTTGATTTTTGGTTCAAGAAAATATAGGTCGACACTAAGCTTTGTTTTAGCCAAGGTTTGGGAGATATTTTTAAGATGTGGTGTTATACTTTGATAAATTTCATCGACTAGAGCTAGGGGCTACAATTTAGTTTGTTCTTCCAACATTAAACTATTTTAATCCTAGTTATAATTCCATGGAAGGCTTGATTTACTCAACAGCTTGCTAAAACTGTACATACTGTCCACAGCCTTGCTATTTAAACACAATTCAGAAATCATCAATAGGAATTCAAAAGGAGAGAGAACTCATTCTGGAAGTTGATATTTGATGCCCTCTTGGAAATTTGCCCAAGACCTCATAGATCTTAAAATATCCTTTGTTTCCCTAAGGGAGAAATTTGGCAGCTTGAGAACTATTTATTATAAAAACTTTTACCAAGTTTTAAAATGTCACTTTTTTTGGGGGGGTGATATTAATTTTGTTTGTTTATATTTTTTACCAGTTAGGTTAAGTAGAGTAATATGAAGGTCATCCAGCAAATCCCAGAAAAGAATTATTCCCTTATTCAGCATTTTAACAAATGTTGCTCAAGCATTGGTTCTGTACATACAAGGTACTACAATGAATGTTTCTGATCTTAAAAGTATAGATTAAATTTGGTTTTCAACCACAAGAAGTGAAAGAAATAAGACATTAACATGGCAAGTGCCACAGAAAACTTGCTCAAATGCTATGAGGAATGAGAGCATGTGTGGATATAGATAGGAATCAGAGAATGCTTTATAAAGGAAGTAGAACGTGAGCTTTGATGACTAGCCAGATGACAATATGTGAAGATGGGTGGCAGGAAGGATTTGGACAGAATGACAGAAACAGTCTTGAAAAAGTCTCAGGAATGGAGAATGAATGAGAAATAGGGAACATTGGATGGGTTTTGGTTGTATGCAAATTTTAAAAGGAAACACCAATTAGCTCAACCTGGAATCCCAGATTAAATTTTGGTAGGTAGAGGGGAATATTTTCTCCATTGCTTCACTTTTTTTTTTTTTTAAGAAAGAGGAGAGAGAGAGAGAGAGAGAGAGAGAGAGAGAGAGAGAGAGAGAGAATTTTTTTTTTAATATATATTTTTCAGTTCTTGGCAGACACAACATCTTTGTTTGTATGTGGTGCTGAGGATCGAACCCGGGCCGCACGCATGGCAGGCGAGCGCGCTACCGCTTGAGCCACATCCCCAGCCCCCATTGCTTCACTTTTTAAACAATTTCAAAAGTGTGTCATATGATATGTAATCCGCCTTCTGTATATAAATTTGATCATCGGAAAAGAAACTGGAGTCTGGAAGGCTAGTTAAGAGGTCGTTGTAATGGTCTAATAGGAATGAATTAGAGCTTCATTAAGCTGGGAAGAGGAGGGTGGAACAGAGGGTGGAATTGAGAGACATTGTGTGGTGAACGTTTCTAGGAGTTAGAGCTAATGGGAAAAGGAAAGGAAGAAGAAAGTGGGGAGTTAAGGAAAACTGTAAAGAGCCAGGCTTGAAAACTGAGCCATTAAAACAGTGAGGTCAAGCAAGACAGCTGGTATCTGGTGGAAGATGAGCTCAGCTTTGCTAACAGTGTGTGGATGTGGGTGTGTTCCCCAGTGGGCAGTTGAAAATGTGAAATCAAAACTCAGAATGTGACCAAAACTTAGACTTGGGACTCATCGGCATAAAGGAAATGGTGGGAGATGTAGGAGTGGATATGAATGCTGAGGGACAGTAGAGAAGAGAAAGTGGCCAAGCACAGGACTCTAGGGGAAGGTGGTCTACTTTTAGATAAGAGAAGAAGAGCCCAAACTGAAGCAGTCAGCAAGGTCAGGGTAGAACCAGGAGGACTCGGCATCATAAAAACACTGGGGAAGAAAGGAGAGACCAGTAATATCCATGGAAACAGAGGGGTAAGCAAGATGGAAATTGACGGGGACATTAAATGTGGTTGTTGAGAGTTCATTGATGACAGTGATCTTGGAACAGTGAATTGCAAGAATGCATTCTAAGCCAGGGACATATTTAGATCATCATGTGTTTGCTTTCTTTTCAGAGTAAAAAGCTGAGCTATGATAGCCACTGGCGGAGTCATAACCGGCCTGGCCGCCTTGAAAAGGCAAGACTCTGCCAGATCACAGCAGCACGTCAACCTCAGCCCATCGCCGGCTGCCCAGGAGCAGAAACCAGTCAGGCGGCGGCCGCGGGCCGATGTTGTGGTTGTTCGCGGCAAGATCCGGCTTTATTCCCCATCTGGATTTTTCCTCATTTTAGGAGTGCTTATCTCCATCATAGGAATTGCAATGGCCGTTCTTGGATATTGGCCCCAAAAAGAACATTTCATCGATGCTGAGACAACATTGTCAACAAACGAGACTCAGGTGATTCGGAACCAAGGCGGCGTGGTAGTTCGTTTCTTTGAGCAGCATCTGCATTCAGATAAAATGAAAATGCTTGGCCCCTTCACCATGGGGATTGGCATTTTCATTTTCATCTGTGCTAATGCCATTCTTCATGAAAACCGTGACAAAGAAACCAAAATCATACACATGAGGGACATCTACTCTACAGTCATTGACATCCACACGCTGAGAATCAAGGAGCAAAAGCATATGAATGGCATTTACTCGGGCTTAATGGGAGAATCAGAAGTGAAACAGAACGGGAGCTCCTGTCCCTCAAGATTGGCGGCAAACGCGGTTGCCTCTTTCTCAGGTTTGCGCAGCAGTTTTCGAATGGACAGCTCCGTGGAGGAGGATGAACTGATGCTAAGTGAAAATAAGAGTTTGGGACATCTCATGCCCCCTTTGCTCTCGGACAGCTCTGTCTCTGTCTTTGGCCTCTATCCACCTCCATCCAAGACGACGGAGGATAAGAGCAGCAGTTCCAAGAAATGTGAAACCAAGTCAATTGTGTCATCATCCATCAGTGCTTTTACACTGCCTGTGATCAAGCTTAATAACTGTGTGATTGATGAGCCCAGTATAGACAACATCACTGAGGATGCTGATAACCTCAAAAGTAGGTCAAGGAATTTGTCAATGGATTCCCTTGTGGTCCCTTTGCCCAACACCGGTGAATCCTTCCAGCCAGCCAGCACAATGCTTCCAAGGAATAATTCCATCGGGGAGTCCTTGTCCACTCAGTACAAGTCCTCTGTGGCCCTTGGGCCTGGGGCCGGACAGCTCTTGTCTCCTGGGGCTGCTAGAAGACAGTTTGGCTCCAACACATCTTTACATTTACTCTCATCACACTCAAAATCCTTAGACTTGGACCGGGGTCCCTCCACTCTGACTGTTCAGGCAGAGCAAAGGAAACATCCAAGTTGGCCTCGGTTGGATCGAAGCAACAGCAAGGGATATATGAAACTAGAGAACAAAGAGGACCCCATGGATAGGTTGTTGGTGCCCCAAGCTGCAATCAAAAAAGACTTTACCAATAAGGAGAAGCTTCTTATGATTTCGAGATCTCACAATAACTTGAGTTTTGAACATGATGAGTTTTTGAGTAACAACCTAAAACGAGGAACTTCTGAAACCAGGTTTTAAAGTTTAAAAATATCATTTTCCAAGGGTATATATTTTAAAACTATTTTCACCAGTGTTTCCCTCTTAAATCATTGGTTGTAAGCTTTTTTAATCAAATGTTTTGTAGTGTATTACTGGCTGATTAATTCTGTAATGGAGATGGTTGTGTGTTTGGGTTACTTAAGACTGCAGTACTCTAGATTAGCACATGTGATTTTTTTTTCTCCATTCCTTCAAAAGCATGGTAGCTTTTATTGGTGTGAATACAGAATACTTGCATCAAAATTGAAACTTTGCTTTACTTTTAAGTTCATTCATTGATTGTCATAGTCATAGAATAAAGCATCGAGTAGGGAAAACATAGGATACCAAAGTGTGGACCAAAAGTACCAAATCAGGCTCCACAATATATATTTACAAATGAGTATGAATGCAAATCTTAGGATGTGATTTTCTGAGTAATTGCTTTTAATAGGATTGGTTAAATTATTTCAAAGACAAAAGATCTAGTTTCTGTGTGAACTA
Source organism: Marmota monax (assembly GCF_021218885.2). Taxonomy (NCBI): domain Eukaryota; kingdom Metazoa; phylum Chordata; class Mammalia; order Rodentia; family Sciuridae; genus Marmota; species Marmota monax. The sequence goes on from NW_026691988.1 coordinate 2,784,157, forward strand.
AATAATACAAATTGGCCAAATTGGTTTAGTTCGTTCGGTGTGAGCTCAATGTTACAAATTGGTTAAGTTGGCTATGAATCTTATTTTGAGCTCTAGGTAGGTAGTATTGTTTTAAACATAAGTTCTGTTTTAGTGATATAGTATCAAGAATTGATGTATTTAAGAGTCATGGCTGAGAATGCTACATATACTTGAGAAATAAATGTCAAAAAGCTATCAGCTATAACTTTAGATATTCAGAATCAAAATTTCTTTGAAAACTGACTTGAAAAATGAAACCAATGTAGTTTATAGAAATGCTATCTTGAAGTAATTATTTACTGGAAGAAAATATTGGCTAATAAGTGAGGATACCTTTTATACTAGTTAATGCTAGCTAGCCTGCGTCCCTTTTTCTAGCCATCTGTCACCATCCAATATACACCCACTCCCACGTCCTTATTTCCCTCCAATATTTTTTAGATCATGTTATTTGGAAAATAATCAACTAAACTTGATATTTCTTTTTATCTTCATTCATGTACCACCAGGTTGGTGGTTCAAGAAAATTTAGTCCTTGATAAATTGCCTTGAAATTTTCCTTGTGCTGGAAAGCCTTATGCTAACTCCAAAGACGTTCTCATGGTGTAATAAATTCTTAGGGTTGTAGTTCTGTTATTGAAGACACTAAACGATAAAATGGATGCCTCCATCAGAAAAAAATTTCATGTTTTCCATTAAAGTAACAATTTTAAGAATTGTTTAATGGAATACTCAGGAAATTTTACAGGTTTTCCTCAAGGCCTAACCATTTCAGAGCATCAGTGTTGCAGGTGTGAAACAGCAGAAGGATGGTACATTTGTGTGTGTAGCTCCCCATAGTTCCACCCATGTTTGCATCATGAGCTTTCCTTAGTTGAGGCACTGTGCTAATTATTAGAACATTAAGCCTGTGTATTGTGATAAAGTGGGCTCAATATTTTACTATAAAGCATTTAATAAACTTCTGTTCTTCATAGAAGTCGGTGTTCTTCATATCTTTGCTATTGTTTTTAAATAAAATGTACATTTCTGCTTAAGGTACTGTTTCCCTAACTTTCAGATGCATTCTGTTGAGGGCACTGGATGCCCTAGTACAGGCACTGGGTGCCCTGGGGCTTTAATTTTGCTTCTGTTAGGTTAAAGATGAAAGTCCAGCCACCTGTTTTATGAGTTTTTTTTCCCATATTTTGTTATTTTGAGATCATTTCATTGACAGTCAAGAAAGTAATCAAACTGCATTCAGCAAATATCAGTGATGTTCCCAGATTTGAAAACAATGGCTTTCAACACCCCTGTTGTGACAGATGACTAAATCCACATAATTTGCTCAATTTGCCCCCAAAAGAGTTCTAGAAATGTAAAGAGGATTAAGCAGCATGGTTCTTGGAGGATCCAAAAAAGGAATTGAGGGCTTCAAGCAGTGGTTCTTGCTCATCAAAAAAGCTGAGTTTTTTGTTTATCACATGAGTCACCTTTCTTAAGTGATATATCATTTTCTCATTTTAAATTCACCAAAACCATATGTTCTTAATTAAATTTCAGACCAGTTTGAGATAATTCATGATACCATATTGATTTGGTATTATTCCATCCAAAAGCATTGAAACCTGGAATTTTTATTAGTCCCAATTTTGTACATTTCCTTGGGGCTTTTATGAATATTGAAAATTACTTAGAAATTTTACTTTTTGCTGTGGAAAATCCCAGCAATTTGGATCATGGACTAGCTGCCTTCAGCCTAAACAGTTTCTCAGGCCCATAGCTGACCTGGGCTGTATTAGTTTTCCAGAGCTGCAATAATAAAATTTCACAGACTGAATGGATTAAACAATAGAAATTTATTTTTTCACACTTCTGGAGGCCAGAAGTCCAAAATCCAGGTGTCATTAAGATTCGTTTCTCCTGGGACCTCTCTCCTTGCCTTGCAGGTAGCTGTCTTGTCACTGTCCTCATGTGGCCTTTTCTCTGTGCATGCACACCCCTCTTGTCTTTTTTTTTAATAGACACCAGCCTTAACAGATTACAGGTACCCCAACCTATAGGACTCATTTAACCTCAGTTACCTTTTTAAAGGGATTGACTCCAAACACAATTGCCTTCTGAGGTACAGAGGGTTGGGGCTTTAAGATATGAATTTTAGGGGAACACAATTCAGTCCACAACATGAGATATGAGTGACTGTTCTTAGCCTAAAGTAGGCGAGGGAAGCAGAATATGCCCCCAAATGGCTTTGCTATCCCAGTTGTGTAACCTTTAGCAAATCTCTCAATTTATTTCTTAATTTCAAAACACGTGCAGTGGCACATGCCTATAATGTGCCACCTTGAGGCCTGGTGCAGTGGCACATGCCCTATAATCCCAGTGGCTTGGGAGGCTGAGGCAGGATTGCAAGTTCAAAGCCAGCCTCAGCAACTTAATGAGGCCCTAAACAACTTAGTGAGATTCTGTCTCTAAATAAAATACAAAATATGGCCGGGGATGTGGATCAGTGGTTGAGTGCCCCTGAGTTCTTGTACCCCTCCTCCAGCTGAAAAAAAAAAAAAAACAGAACTTGGTTTCTTCAACTATGGAGTGAGATGAGTAATAACATAAACTATCAAGCCCTTTCAAACTTGTAAGGTCCAGGGTTCTTGGTGCCTTCAGATGAAATCATCACCTGTCAACATTTCTTTGTATCTGTTGTTTCTTAAATGATGAGGGTCAAGAACTGTAGGCGAGAAAAATACTTAATGTTGTGGACATTAGAGCCAGAGTCCAGACATAAATTCTGGTTCTGCCACTTTCTGATCAAGTGGCTTTGGGTGTGGGCAATGACCTGTTGGTCATACTGAGAACGACTTACACAGACCCATCAACGTGTACCAATAAGCACTGGCCCTGATTCCAGGGTTCTAAAGATTAAATGAGCTAATGTGTGTAAAGGGTTCAGGATGGTGCCTGACAGGCATATAGTGAGCATTACCATATAAAGTGTTATTACTGTTTGAGAGCATCACATAAGAGCTTTTCCAGCCTTCACCCATCCCCATCCCACCCCCAGCATATGGCCTGCTGTAGGGTGAATAACAGCCTCCTAAAATATGGCCATGTCCCCGTCCCTGGATCCTGTGAATGGTACTTGTATGTCAAAGTGGACTTGCAGCTGTAGCGATGCCAAGGATCTCAAGATGGACAGATTATTTTGGATTATTCATGTGAGCCCTGTGTAATCACAAGAGTCCTCATAAGAGAGAGGACAAGGGAAATTTCACTACAAAGAGGGAGGTGATGTGGCCAGAGCAGAAATGGAAGATGCTAAGTTTCTGGCTTTGAAGATGGAGGGAGGGACCATGAGCCAAGAAAGGCAAGCTCTATAAACAGGAAACAGATCTCCCCTGAGAGGCTCCAGCTGGTTAGTTCTGCTATTATTTTAACTTTAACCTAGTGAAACAGGTTTGGGCTTCTGGGCTTCTAGAACTGCAAGGGAGTAACTCTGTTATTTTAATCCATTAAATTCGTGTTCCAAAAGCCACAGGAAATGAATGTATCTCCCCCAACCAGAGGATCTTCAAAACACTGAACCATTGGTCAGCAACTTACAAATTGGATCATAGTGGGGTGATGATAGGTGGCCCCAAGTAGACGATCTTGATCAACTTTACTTTTACATCGATAATCTCTTTTTTAGCACTGATAATGTCAGTATAATAATTTTTAAGAAGAAATACAGCTTTGGGAAGCAAAAAAAAAATGTTGATTTTTAAACGACTATAAAACATGAAACCCCAGAGTTGGTTTATGAACAGCCATCACTTGTAAAAGCTTTCAGGCTTAAGTATGTGTTTCCATCTATATAAAGAAAAAATGATGTAAATTCTATTTTAGAAGAAACAGTGTAAATTATCTTACATAATATGTAAAGTAAAAAGAAACAGTTTAGCACACATTTATGTCAAAATATGTATTAAATTAGCATTTGACAATTTATTAGATAAAGATAAATTTTTAGTTGCTTGTTTTATCAGTTCAAACTTCCCTCTTTTAAATCCATCACAGAAACACAAAGTGGATGACTAGAAGAAATAAAATATATTTTTAAAAAGAAAAGGTCTATTAGTTTACTAATACTTTTCCTGTAGCATGTTAGATATTAGAGGATTAGCCTGCCCAGTGATACATATCCATCTACTATGATATTCAGGTCATTCACAGATTTTTTTAATAGGTATTTTCTAGTTGTTGATGGGCCTTTATTTTATTCATTTATTTATATGTGGTACCTCACACATGCCAGGCAAGTGCTCTACCTCTGAGCCACAACCCTAACCCTTGTTCACAGATCTTAATCACTATTTCTTCAGGCACTGTGACAATAGTTCCTGGGTTATCCTGTCTCTTATTTCAATAAACTGCCCTGTTGTCCTGCCCCTTTCTATGTGTAATACTATTTTAGACATTTCATCAAGATTTTAAAATGTATGACCTTGATGTTGGATTATTAAAGAACCTCATCTTTAATCTCCCCTTCGATGGTTCAAGTTCTTTATTATCTGAATTCATATGGAAGGAACATATTGATTTCTCTATATATGCTGCTTCTCTCAGCATGATGACACAAGAGAAAAAAGCCCATTTCATTGAAGAGTCCTTTTTTAATAGCTGGTGTTTTGTCAAGATATTGTATTAGTTTACCGGGGCTGTTATAACAAAATACCACAACTGGGTTGTAAGCTTAACAGGATTTCTTTCTCCCAGTCCTGAGTTTGGAAGTCCAAGATCAGTGTATCAGTGTCTTTTGATTTCTCCAGACAACTCTTCTTGGCTTGCAGGTGACCACCTTCTCAACGTGTCTTCATGTGTTCTTGGCCATCCCTGGTGTCTCTTGTGTATTCAAATTTCCTCTTCTTACAAGGACACCAGTTAGATTGCATTAGGGCGACCATAACAGCTTTTTTTTAACTTAATAACTTCATTAACATCTCTATCTCCAACTACAGTCACATTCCAAGGTCCTGGGATTTGTGGATCAATGTAGGAATTGAGGACAGGGGACACAATTCAGTCCATAAAGATAGTAAATTAAAAATCAGACCTGTCAAGAACAGGGCCCAGAAATGTTGACAGAGTTAGTTAATCAACCTTTAGATGGCAGCAGGTCAATTCCTCTTCTGGAAATATATTTTAGGTAAACCAATTTACATTTATATTTCAATTTTTACCATCAGCATACGAGGAGAGAAAATAAGCAACAAAGAGAATATGGGAAAGCCCTATACATTGTACATAGGATTTTGTCATTTCACACTCTCAAGGTGGTTTTCAACAAACTGGGCAGAAGGTATATCTTTGGCTTGATGTCTTTTCTTCTTATTGCCTCCTTTTACTACTGGTTGGTTCATTAGTTGCTTTTTATTACAGAAATGACTCAAAGTTACTCTTATTTTTGTCTCCTCCCTTATTAATTCATGATTTAATAGTTTAAGACTTAAAATTATTTTCTAGTTTTTCTTATCACCAAATGGTATATATTGTGTCCCCAAAGAATACTCTATAAATTAAACATAAGAAATTTTGTTCGTAGTGCAGTTGTTGATTATGTAGACAAGACCACAGAATTTATAGTGCAAAAGACAGAATAATTTGCTAATAGAAACATAGCACGTGGAATTCAGAAGCACTAGAATGTTTGAACTGATCCCCAGTGAGACATATAAGTTATTGACAGAATCAGGACCCACATACTTGATTCCACATATTTGCAGCAGGATCAAACTAGGTTTTAAAAACATATCATGTTCAACATCTGGTGATTAGATTTTGGGGTTTCTTGGGATAGATAAAAAGAGATATATCCATAATTACAGGCAGAAAACACAGTGCTGAAATTTTCACCACATTTTAGAAATATTGAGGGTTTAAAGAGACTAGGGACTGACTCAGAAAAGGGATCTAGCTTGAAAGGGGAAATTTTAGTATTTATTTAATACCTTGATTTCCTGTGTTTTAATATATTAACAATCTAATATTGCTATGAAATTATGCCATTAAGCTCTCTTACCCCCTCATACAAGAATTGCAGATGAAAATGACACATTTGTATCCATATTCAATAAGCCACATGTATGAAAAGGAAGGCAGGAAGACAAGGGTGGTGTGGGATTTGGGAGATAGGAGAGAATGCCATATGTTTTTCCTGCTTATTAAAAACCTATGCACCACAAAAGATACTCCATTTATACTTTATTTTGGAATGAAACCAAGCTCATGATTTTTCATCACTGGGGCATGAGAAATTATTCTTAGTTGATTTAAAAATACCTTTTAGGCAATAACCATGTTTATGAGCCAGCTCATTTAAGTCACCCTAAGGGTGGGTGAATTAATCATTAATTTGAAGTTGTCAACTAATGAGTTGTCAATAGCTCAAAGCTGTTCAGAGATTGTTATTTAAAAAAATTAAAAAAAAACACTTTTTTTCCCCTGCACTCAGATATTTCTTATGTTCATTAGGAGTGTTTTTCCCTAAAGCATTTCCAAATTCCAATGTGTTACCTTGTGTTATCACTTACAATTTAATAACCTGAGAAGCCAAATTAACTCTAAATAAGTTGAAAAGTGAAGGAAATATCTTCCAAATGGTCCTGCATTGTATGAATTTGTTATTGTAGAATATTACTGTTTTCAGGGCCTTAAGAGGGTCAGATAAAATATAAATGAGCAAAAAATCTGGACGACAGTTAGAACCAGTATCATATTCAATATAGAATATAATTAATCATATCTTATTGTGTAGCCTGTTCATTGTCATTTTAAAATAGGACGGAGACTCTTAGGAAGTAATGTGAATAAAATGTACTCTCTTTAGCATGTGGATACTGCCTGTGTTTGATATTGGCTTGCAAGATGTTCAGTAACTTACAGCGCAAATTTAATAGAAGCCATTCTTTTCTAACTCTAGACTTCTTCTGGCCATATGTACTAAGAAGTTCTGATACAAAATTATTGGATGCTTACAAAATTCCCTCCAAAAGGGAAAACTACAACCTTCTCTCAAATATTTAAATGTTTAGTATTTAACCTGTGATTCATGCAGGCTCTCCTCATTTATTTTTGTTAACCCAATTTTATGGCCATGTTCTATGACTGGTAGATTAAAGGTGAGGTAAAAGTAAGTCTTGACCATTCTGCAATGAAACGGTAGCACTGACCTACACTGTCCATGGGCCTAAATGGAAGGCGAGGGAGAACGTCTGAGAAGGTGTGATGAGGAATGTATCTAAGTGTATCCTTACGTGCACTTCTTTTCTCTCATTCCTGTTGCTATAGTCCACCAAGAGCTGATTTGTCAGATGGAGGTTGCTCTCAACCTAGGAATGTCACTGAATTTTTTTGTATAGTGAGAAATTCAGGAAATTCTGGAATTAACTTATCAGGGTCTTACACAGTGCTGGTACATATTGGGTTCCCAAACAACATTGTAGAATTACTTGGCTTTCTGGTTCAAAGTGAAAATTATAGGCTAAATTTCTTTATCATATACTTATGGATGAGTATTCCAGAGTCTCAGGCCAAAAAGAAGGGGGATAGGTTATAAAATTTTAATTTTTACTAGGATATAAGCAATGGGTGGGGCTCTTACCCAATTGCAGGGCTTTGGAATTAACACAGGAGCACTTTTTGTTCAATTGATTCTAGAATGAATGAGGAAAGTAATTTCAGAGGCTGTGAATATCTTTTTGAAAACAAAATATAAAAGCTATTTCTGTAATTCAAAAGAAATTCAATATGTAAGAAAATGGCCCAGGGCCTTTTGTAACATATTTGTTCAACATATTTGCCTTTTAGCCTTAAGGCCCCCAAGCCATATTTGAAATAAAGAAAAAATCTCCATTTTGTTGATGAAACAATTACCCAGGTATACATAATATTTCAATTTTATAACTTTATAATTCAAAATGATAATCTTCAGTTAGTTTCTGGAAATTTGCAGGTTTCATTTCATTTACCAGGATGCTGTGATTCACAGCATTCTTTCCTGATTCTCTAGTCTCCCAGGAATTCCTTTATTACCTGTGCATGCAAATTACCTTCGTTTCCTAGATGTGAACCTGAAATAGAAATCTGCTCCTAATGAAATTTTACACATTTGAGCTAATAGCAGATACCATTCTTTGATTGTGAAAAATAAAAATTCTAACTGCAAACATTCACTCTCCTAAAGAGAATAGAAAAAAAATCCTAATGTTATTAATTTTAGTAAACAAGTCAAGAAATTAATTTTTTAAAAGCCCCTTAAGTACCTTACACACACTCAGTGCAGCTTCTGCTTATGGTATTGGGAGCCAACTATGAAACAGGCATTGTCCTTGATATCCAGAAGGAATTTTAAAAGGAGTTATGTTTGCTGGATAAAACAACTTGAGGTAGACTCTGAAGGGTTTCTATGGAGGAAATATTTCAAGGACTGTCTTATACAGGGAAATAGCAGCCAAGGTAAAGACCTACCCCAGGGGAAAAGTAAAGTCAGTTTCAGGATTGGCACATGGCCTGCTGAAAGTACTGAGTTTGAATTGAAGAGAAATAGAATGTAAGCCTAGAAAAGAACTTCGGAGAACAGATTAAGAGTAACTTTAAAAGTCAGGCCAAGGAACTCAGTTCTATGGTAGTGTAAGCCATCCTCCACTTAGGATAAATAAATTGAGAAAGATTTACTAGGAATGTAAACTCGGCGATCATCTGCAGAGTGATTTAGGAAATATTAGAATCAAGGAGAAAAATAAAGTGTAGTTGAGACCTGGATGAAAGTAGTAGCAAGGAAAACGGATGTGTTTGATTCTTGGTCACCCTGTTAGTTTACCCAGTGTCTTTGCTTTTCTTTCCCTCAGTCTTGGTTTTTGGGATACCATACTCCGCAGTCTGGCTGGGCACAATCAGGAGCCACTTGTCAAAAGAATCTAACTTTATTTTTAGAACCACTCACGCCAAACAAAACAGCCTCTCAGGAAAAACCCTCAGAGCCTCAACTGCCACCACCGGCTTTCCACAAGCCTCTCTCTCCCCCCCAAGCTTCTCTCCACCTCCCACAATCCTCCTGCTCTTGATGCCGATTGGCTGGGTCACGTGGGCGGAGCCAAAAAAGTCCCCCAATGAGCAGCTCCGTGGTCTGAAAGGGCAGGGAAACAGCCCAATGAGCATCACCGCAGAGGAGCCAATCAGCTAGATGTTGCTGGGGCCGCTGTGAGCCAATCATCAGCCGGCAGCTGGAAGTTTGCTGGCAGCTGGAAGTTTGCTGGGGCCCCTTCGGCTGTGGCTCTCAACATCTCCCCCTCTCTGTTTAAACAACAAGCATGTGGCTTAGGGACCGTGCCTGCCTTAGGTTGTCCAATAGTACATATGGTCCTTAGGTTGGTACCATTGCAATTGGATCTTACCCGTCACTGACTACCGGTCCAGTATACAGCCACACCTGTGGAGAGGTCTTTGTACCAGCGGGGTGGTGAGGTTCTTTGCCTCACCTCTGTTGGCCCCCAAATTTTAGCTGGACGATCATGACAAGCAGAAGGGAGGAAGATACACCAAGCCAATTGACGGCTCCTTTTGGAAAAATTGTACCACCAATGACATCATCAGCAAAAATACCCCAACACTACCACAAGTCGCTGCACCAACAGATAGTTCACAATGCATACAGGTGAGTTCACAATGTGTCCAGGCAAGTTCTGCAAGCAGTTCAGTGATGGTTATTGTAGAAGCTGTAGATTGGTTTTATCTTTGACTTCACCAGCACTGGGATGAAGATAGGAATTCTGGCAATAATGGCTAAAGAAAAAATTATGTAACATTCCAGAAGGCACTAAAAGAAAACAATTTTCATAACAATTTACATTGTCTTCACCGGCACTGGGATGAAGATAGGAATTCTGGCAATAATGGCTAAAGAAAAAATTATGTAACATTACAGAAGGCACTAAAAGAAAACAATTTTCTTAACAATTTACATTGTCTTCAAGAGAATTATTAAATATAATGAAAAGGAAAGGTGAAAGTAAACAAACAGATCTGTTAACCTTCTTTTTTGTTTACATATTAAAACAATCCTTAACAGTTGTTTACCCAATTTAAATTAAACCATATAAATCACGTGAAAAAAAAATTTGGATCCATTTTATCATGAGCGCTCATCATATATGATATATGGACATACGTACATTCAAACATATAACACAAAACACAAGTGTGCACACATAATATAATACATACAACACATAACATTATAGTAAAGGCCTTATAACTTTTTACAGGTGAAATCTCCATTGCAATGTTTAAAAACTCTATAGTCAAAAAATAGAACTGATCAGCAAAACATTAACCTAGGTCTGTATGAGCTCAAAAAACAAAATAGAACTTCATGATATGGCAAAGGGCAATAATAAAATAGATATTGAAAAAAGCATCCTGGTTCTGTTGCAGATGTAAGAATAGCCAAACTGGCATTTTGGATATCAGTTGTTATGGATTTGAGCCAAATCATCTTCTTTTTGGTCTGTAGAAATCGGTTTAGTTAATCTCTCTGGAATCCAAATCGGCTGCTGTTCTCCCTGTGGAAACACATAAACAGACCCCCGACTTCAGACAATCACTGGGTCAGGACCTTGGTTAATCTCTCTGGAATCCAAATTGGCTGCTGTTCTCCCTGTGGAAACACACAAACAGACCCCCGACTCCAGACAATTACTGGGTCAGGACCTTTCCATTGTCCTGTTAGAATATCCTTCCAAAGTACCTTGGGCTTATGCACATTTTTTGGACACATATGCCTTTCCGCAGCACTAAGTCCTGATGAATCCAAATTTAAAAAGTTTAGAGTAAAAAGGGTTATTTTAAGTTTATCTTTGGGGAATATATACCCCTTCCCAATTCCTTCTTTTTGCTTTAATAAGTACATTTTAATAGTTTGATGAGCTCTTTCAACTATGCCTTGTCCCTGTGGATTGTATGGGATTCCTGTTATATGAGTAATGCCAAATGTTGAGCAAAATTGTTTAAAAGAGGTAGAAGTATAACCAGGGGCATTATCTGTTTTTAACTGTTTTGGAACACCCACAGTGGCAAAATTTTGTAAGCAATGAGCTATAACATCTTTAGTTTTTTCTCCGGCATGAAGGGAGCCCATCAAAAATCCAGAAGAAGTATCAACTGTAACATGCAAATATTTTAATTTTCCAAATTCTGGCAAATGTGTGACGTCCATCTGCCAAATATGGTTAGGTATCAATCCTCTAGGATTGACTCCAAGATTAACTTGTGGTAAAAAGGTCACACAATTTTGACATTGTTTTATTATTTGTCTAGCTTGTTCCTTAGTTATTTTAAAACGCTTTTGTAAAGTATTAGCATTGACATGGAACCTTTTATGAAAATTTATAGCTTCTTCTAGTGTAGAGAAAATATGTATGTCATGTGTAGTTTTATCTGCTAAATCATTGCCCAAACTAAGGGCTCCAGGCAATCCTGTATGTGCCCTGATATGTCCTATAAAGAATGGATCTTTTCTGTCCCAGATTAGACTTTGTATAGTGGAAAGCAAAGAGAAAACAGTAGAAGAAGGGGAAATCCTACCAGCATCTTCAAGAGATACTATAGCATTAACTACATACTGACTATCAGAAAATAAATTAAATACAGAATCTTTAAACATCACAAAAGCTTGTAAAACTGCATTAAGCTCTACCTTTTGAGCTGATTGTTTGGGTACTAAAAATGTAAAAGTTTGATCAGGGGTAACTACTGCTGCTGTACCATTATTTGACCCATCAGTGAATATATTTGGAGCATTCATGATAGGTGGTTTTTCTTGTCATTTTTGGAAAAATTACAGGATGCAATGACCAAAAAGACAATAAAGGATTAGATGGTAAGTGGTTATCAAATGAAACATTAGATTTGCACATGATTATTGCCCAAGTATTTAACTCATTAGCTAACTCATCAATTTGATTCATAGTATATGGAGTAATAATTTTATTGGGAGAAATTCCAAACACTCCCTTTGCTGCTTTTATTCCTTTGAGTATTAATTGTCCTACAGCCTCAGGATACCTAGTAAGAATAGTGTTAGGAGAATAAGATAAATGTATCCACAATAATGGACCTTCTTGCCAAAGTACTCCTGTAGGAATATTTTTTGTTGGTAGTACAATAAATAATAAAGGCAAACTTATATCAATTCTATCCAAATGCATATTTTCCATATATGTTTCAATGATTTTTAATGCCTTTCTTGCTTCAGGCGTTAACATTCGGGGTGAATTTGGATCTGATGGACCTTTTAGGATATCAAATAAAGGTCCCAACTCTCCTGTTGGTATACCTAAATAAGGCCTTATCCAATTTATGTCTCCTAATAACTTTTGAAAGTCGTTAAGTGATTTGAGTTGATCTACTCGTATTTGAATTTTTGGTGGACGGACCATGGTTGAGGATAATAGAACTCCTAAATAATTAATTGGAAAATTTAATTGTACTTTATCTATTGCTATCTCTAGATTATAATTTTTTAATAAGTTTGTAAGTGTGGCATAACATTCTAGCAAAGTGTTTTTATCTTTGTGTGCTAATAATACATCATCCATATAGTGAAATATTTGTAGTTCAGGATTTTGATTTCTAAGTGGCTGGATTACTTTGTTAACATAAATTTGACACATAATTGGGCTGTTAGCCATCCCTTGAGGGAGTACTTTCCATTCATATCTCTGATCAGGACCTTCATGATTCAGTGCAGGGATAGTAAATGCAAAACGTGGACTATCCTCAGGATGAATTGGAATTGAAAAAAAAAAACAATCTTTAATATCTATAACTAAAACATACCAGGTTTTTGGCAAAGCAGACAACTGAGGAATCCCTGATTGAGCAGGTCCCATAATAACCATCTCATTATTAATGGCTCTTAAATCTTGCAATAATCTCCATTTACCAGATTTCTTTTTGATGACAAAAATGGGAGTATTATGGGGACATACAGAAGGTTGTATATGTCCTTCCGCTAATTGTTGTTTGACCAGGTCATGGGCTGCTTGTATCTTTTCTTTAGTCAGGGGCCACTGAGGAACCCATACTGGTCTTTCTGATTTCCAAGTAATTTTGATTGTCTCAGTGGCCCTTTCTGAAAATCCAACCCATGTCTGTCTGTTCCTTGATCTATTTGTATTGGTGCTGCTATACCTTGTTCTTGTTTTTCTAATCTTTTTCCTTTCCTAAAACCTTGTCTAGTCATAATAGTGGGTGCATTTTGGTTGATGTTATTTGTTAATGTCAAACCTAATTGATCTAGGACATCTCATCCCCATAAATTTACGGGAAGATGATCCAATACATATGGCTGTATAGTTCCTTCACATCCTTCAGGATCCTTCCAATCTAATACCATTGCACTTCTATGGGGATTAGTTGCCACTCCTAGGCCTTGAAGCGTTTGAGTGGCTTGTTGTAATGGCCAATGTTTTGGCCATTCTTGACGAGAGATGATGCTAAGGTCTGCACCTGTATCCAGTAGCCCATTAAATTCATGTCCTTGAATATTTAGTTTTAGCATGGGGCAAGAATCTAAATTTAAAGAAAGCATAGCCCAATCTACACCTGTGGAGCCTAATCCCTTGGAACCTCTTTCTACAGTATGACTGGAAAATTTATCATGTAGGCTGGGTATTATTAGTAACTGTGCTATTCTATCTCCTGGTGAAATTACTGATAAACCCTTTGGAGAACTGGCTATAATTTTTATTTCACCTTCATAATCGGGATCAATTACCCCAGGACTTATCATAAGTCCTTTTAGAGTAGAAGAGCTGCGTCCCAATAATAAGCCTACTGTTCCTTTGGGAAGAGGTCCTTTCACCCCTGTGGGAATGATTTGAACTCCCATCTCCGGAGTTAGTACTGCTCTGGTGGAGGCGCAGATGTCCAACCCTGCGCTCCCTCTGGTTTGTCTGATGAGGGATCTGATGGACAATGTGTCCTGGGCACTACCCTGATGGGGTTGCTGGGTTCCTCCAGTGCTCCGTATATTTGTGGTTTTGGGCCCCGGAGCATTGGGCCCCCCTGTCCATTTTTTGGCAATGGAGCCCTATGCCTTTCTCCACGATATCGTGGATAAACACCTGGTCCTTGTTCGTTTTTTGATAATGGAGTACCCTTTATGGTGGTTTGAGAACGGCATTCATTAGCCCAATGTCTCCCTCTATGGCATCGTGGGCAAATACCTGGTATTCTACTCCTTTGATACCTAGTTTTGTTAAACCCTCCTCCAATGGGGCAATTCCTTTTAAAATGTCCTGTTTGTTCACAATTGTAGCATGTTCTTGGCCTGGCATCTAAAGCCTGTTTTACTGCAGCTGCCACAATTTGCCCTTGTTCATTAATGTCTCTGGCATCTAAAGCCTGTTTTACTGCAGCTGCCACGACTTGCTCTTGTTCATTAATGTCTCTACATAATTTAATATATGTGTTTAAATCTTCATGTTTCCATGGTCTAATGATATCTCTGCACCAACGATTCGCTTGCTCATAAGCCAGGTGTTTTAGTAATGGCATTGCTTGTTCTGTATTCCCAAAAACTCTGGTAGCTGTTTGAATAAGCCTATCTACAAATTCAGCATAAGGTTCATTAGCTCCTTGTATTACCTTAGATAATTGACCTTGTAAACCTCCATGTCCTTGTAAAGTCTTCCATGCCTTAATTGCATCTACAGCAATTTGTGCATATACGCCAGGATCATATGCAATTTGTTGCTGCTGATCCTCATAAGGTCCCTTTCCTAACAACATATCTAGATTTCTCTGAGGATAACCAGCTGCTGCATTTCGCTTAGCCGTCTCCTTGCAAAATTCCTCATTGGCAACCTTCCATAACAGGTATTGTCCTCCATTTAGCACAGCTTTACACATATTAGCCCAATCTGCTGGCGTCATGTTCAAGTTGTTAATGGATTCGACCATGCTTACAGTGAAGGGTGCTTGAGGACCATAGGTTGTTACAGCCTCTTTTAGCTGCTTCACTGTTTTGAAATTTAAAACTTGGTAAAATCGCTGCCCTCCTGCCTCAAATACAGGGCATGTTAATATTTGAGATCTTGTCTCAGGATCCCAACTATCAACTGCGGGGGTTGGGGACCTCCCAGCATATGGAGGTGGCCTTGTTAGTTGGACACTTACGTCCTCTGGTGATAGAAAGGTGTTAGTAGCAGTCTCCTGTAGAGGTGGTGCTGTTGGTTGGACACTTACGCCCTCTGGTGATAGAAAGGTGTTAGTAGCAGTCTCCTGTTGTAACTTTCCCCTGATGGCTTTTTCTGTTTTACACTTTCTTTCTCTGTCTGACTAGCTTGAGAGAACTTCTCTTTTACTTAAATCAATATGTCTTCTCCTTCCTCTACCTTTGTCTGAACTGAAGGCTTTGGACTAAGCAAACAAGATACGAACGTCCACAATGGCAATGTGCCAACTGGCAGAGTCCCTGGGCTTTTCTTTTCTATTCTTTTTAAATCTTCACCATGATGGTTCCATTGTGATATATTTAACAATTCCTCCTTAAAAAGCCATGGGCTACATTTTTGTATTGTATCAACGTATGCCCTGACTGTTCTTGATTTTACTGAGATGCCTCCTTCCTCTAACAATTTACTTAACACTCTTTCAGTTTGTTTTTTACTAATTTCTGATCCCATATTTCTACTATAATACAACCCAACAAGATGACGCCAAACAAAACCGAGACAGAATGAAATAAAAAGGGAACAACAAAAAGTCATTATAGCCTTTCTATCCTCCTGACATGTGCATCCGTCCTTTCTCCCTATCTGTTCCTCAGACGTAAATAGTTTTTCCTCAGATGTGAGCGGTTTTTCTTCCGTCACTCATCTCCAGGGACAGGCAACTTAAAACAAAAGTGAAGCAAAATAAAAGAGGAATCTTAAAATGGCTACCCATCCTCTCGCCCTGCCCTCAGGGGCGAGCAGTTTCACTTACCCTCAGTCGCTCCCCGTGCGAGCCACCAAATGCCGCAGTCTGGCTGGGCACAATCAGGAGCCACTTGTCAAAAGAATCTAACTTTATTTTTAGAACCACTCACGCCAAACAAAACAGCCTCTCAGGAAAAACCCTCAGAGCCTCAACTGCCACCACTGGCTTTCCACAAGCCTCTCTCTCCCCACCAAGCTTCTCTCCACCTCCCACAATCCTCCTGCTCTTGAGGCCGATTGGCTGGGTCACGTGGGCGGAGCCAAAAAAGTCCCCCAATGAGCAGCTCCGTGGTCTGAAAGGGCAGGGAAACAGCCCAATGAGCATCACCGCAGAGGAGCCAATCAGCTAGATGTTGCTGGGGCTGCTGTGAGCCAATCATCAGCCAGCAGCTGGAAGTTTGCTGGCAGCTGGAAGTTTGCTGGGGCCCCTTCAGCTGTGGCTCTCAACAGTCTTTGCTTTTCTTTCCCTCAGTCTTGGTTTTTGGGATACCATACTCTCCTGGTTTGTTTGGGGTTTCTTGTTTTTTTGTTTTTGTTTTTGTTTTTTTGTTTTGTTTTGTTTTGTTTTCTCCACTTCTCTAATTTCTTCTAATCTGCATGGCTGGCTTTTCCTTTGTTCACCACCATTTAACACTGGAGTGTTCCAGGGCCTAGTTTTTGGCTCACCTCTCTTCTGAATTTACCCTTTCTTCTTGTGATGTAATGGTCTTAGAAACCATCTATCTCATTCCCATGATTCACAGATTTTTTTCCTTTATTTCAGACTCCTGTCTCTTCCACTTGGATGTTTAATTGACAAATTAAATTTAACGTATCAAAAACTTGGGACCTTCCCTCTAAATATGGTGTCCCTCTTCTCTGTGATGACAACACCAGCATTCCAATTGTTCAGCCCCAGGCCTTTATTTCATCATTAATTGAACACAAGTTCATACTTCACATCAAGTTTCCTGTTAACTGTTCCCTATTCACCTTCTCAGCTCTGTCTAGTTTTTTCCTTTTGATTTGACACCCCAAGCCGATTATTCATTTTTGCTTTCAAGACTTTGTTTAAATTATTACAATAAGTGCATTTAAAGTTATTTGCAATGATTTTGCTGGTTATAGAAATACTTATATGTAGGCACTCTAGAAAAAACACATTAAAATATAACTATATAACTTAGGAAGAGAAATGCCCCCCTTCCCCCATCCTACTCTCAGCTAGTGTCACAATCACTTTTTGAGAGCCCACTGGGCAGCAGCTCTGACTACAAGGCTACAAAAAAGACCAAATAAGACACGGTCCTCTTCTTCTAGGATCTGGCAATGCTCAATAACCAAATCCTCCTCTGCTACATGATATGGCCACTGTGCCAAGACCTTCAGCTCACTCCCCACACTGAACACTAATCATCTACTCTGGACAGGATCCTCCTCCTGCTCCAGCCACGGGGGGTGCAGAGAACTCTCTGCTGAGGGCCCAAGGGATGAGGGAGTGAAAACAGTGGGCTCAGAATGGAGAGGTTGGAGCAGTCCAGGAGGTAAAGAGCCTTAAAAAGAGTCTTTAGATTATTAAGTCATGTCACCTGCAAATAAATGGATTTGAGTATGTTCCAAGTTTCTTACCTTTTTAGGGGAAGATCTGAGAACTAAATTATAGAAGAAGGTGGGGCAGGAAGAGGAGAAGGAGGAGGAGGAGAGAGGAAGGAAGGAAGAAAGGAATGAATGGAGGGAGGGAGGGAGGGAGGGAGGGAGGAAGGAAGGACATGTTCCATGAAACTCAAGAAGCAGAGTATCATATATTTTTAGCTGCACTTGAACAAGTGCCCAGGCAAGGAAGTGGATTTCACTCAGGAAATCCACAAGGAAAATTCTAATACATGCTCAATTGCTCTGTAGCCTTCACTATTCTCCTCTCCACACCTCTCTCATGGTTCTTTGAGAGCAACCTTCTCCACCTCCTCAGGTCTCAAGAGAAAATGATGAAAGATGATCCTTCATGCATGTTAACTGATTAATGGATCACACTTTGATTTCAGGCCTTTTGTCTCTAACTGTGGAATCAATGTTTTTGTTCTGTATTCAATCATGGCAGGCTTTGCAGGAAGGGATTCGGGGAATTCTGCTGCTTCAGGCTTCACTGCCCTTGTGAAGACCCCTTTCCCAAGAAGAGAAAGCCAGGGCTGGTCTGGATGGCAGCCAGAGTACTATTTTCAGGAACTGCTGGGGATGGAGGAGCCCAAATCCCACATCATCAGGTCATCTCCATTCTCTACATTCCAGACCTTCTCCCAACCTCCCTTCTCTGCCTAAACTTAGACTCCATTAGAGTCTAAGTCTAATCCTTAGCCTCCTCCAGTTTTCTAACCCTCTATTCCAAGTCTCCTGAGCATAAACTTTGTGGCTTCATTACAGGCACAAACTAATCTAAGCCAATTTTATCACAAATAACCATCAAGTTATTTTTTGTTGTTTATAATACTTACTAATAATACTAGTTATAAAGGGGTATAGCTAGTTTCTTACCTTGCATTAATTTCCAGGATATACAAAGAATTCAAAAAGCGTCACACCTAAAAAAAAAAAAATCTCAGTCAATAAAGGGCAAAGGAACTAAATACTAAATAGACACTTCCCAAAAGAAGAAATATAATATACAAAAAAGTTTTCAACATCTCTATCAATTAAATAAATGCAAATTAGAACTAATATTTCACCTCACTCCAACCAAAATGGTAATTATCAAAAATACAAGTAACAATAAATATAGGCAAGGATGTAGAAAAAAAGTTTATGCTCATACATTATTAGTGGACTGAAAATTATTGCAACCACTCTGGAAAGTAGTACGGAGATTCTGCCCCACCCCACCCCCCACCCCCCAAAAAACTAGGAATGGATCACCATTTGACCCAGTAATCCCACTCCTCAGTATATACCCAAAGGAGTTAATGTTTGCATACTACAATGACACAGCCACCTCATTGTTTATAGCTGTCCAATTCACAATAGCTAAGCTATGGAACCAACCTAGGTGTCCATCAACAGATGGATGGATACCCAAATTGTGGTATGTGTGTGTGTGTGTATGTGTGTGTATATATATATATATATATATATATATATATATATATATATATATATATATATATATATAAAATAGACTATTACTCAGTCATAAAGAAGAATGATTATAACATTCACCAGTAAATGGATGGGTCTGGAGACTATCATGCTAAATGATATAAGCCAATCCTCAAAAATCAAAGGCTGAATGTCCTCTCTAATATGTGAGAAATTTGGAGACAGAGATAACCAAACTCTCAAACAGGCAAGATTTAGCCCAAAGGACAAGTAAGTCCCTTCCCTTTTAGCCCTAGGGAAGGGCTAAATGAAATGACCAAACTGCTTTTTTCCCTATTCCTACTTTTTCAGTCCTTTTCTGCCTATAAAACCAGATTTCTCTCTTCAGCTTATGGGAGAACCTTTCTATATATTTAGAGATGTTTCCCTGATTCATGAATTTCAAAGAAAGTCAATTAAATCATTTAACTAAATTTGTTGTCATTTGGTCTTTTCATATTTATAAAGAAGGCAAGACTCCTATCAAGTTCTGTGACAATATAGGTAATTTATTAACAAGTAGATAAAAAACAGCTTGTTTAATATGCTTGATACAATCCTTATTCTCAAATTCTAATATGCCTGTTATACCTTGCATAACAGTGTCACTGAATATAGGCATGAAAACAATCCAAAATAGTAGTTCTCAAACGTTTTGGCCTCAGGAACACCTTGTACTCTGAAAATTCATGAAGACTCCAAAGAGATTACATTTTGTGTTTTATAGCTATAGATATGTCATGTATTAGAAACTATATCCCAGAACTTTTAAATTTACACAGTATATTTCCCCTCTCCAACCCCTGTGGTACTGGGGATTGAACCCAGGACCTCAAAAATGCTAGGAAGCACTTTATCACTGAGCTACATCCTTAGCCCCGTACACAAGAATATTTAAAAACAAACACACATCTTACTAGCAGCCACAGGGTGACATTTTCACAAATCATACAGGATCTGGAAATCTCCACTGCGTGTTCATGAGAGAATGTAGGGAAGGAGAGCAAACATAACTTTAGTATTATTAGAAAAATAATTTTGATTTCACAGACCACTTTCAGGTCTTTGGGGACCCCAGAGTTCCCTGAACAATACTCAGAAATACACTTTTGAATATGAGCAGAGGCAAACAGAATCCTCTGAACCAATGTCATAACCAATGTGATAGTTTAGGAATAAAACTTCAAGTGTCATCCCTTGGGATGAAAGATAAAGAAGGAAATCAAAGGAATCCCAGGATTTTTAAACCCCTTAAATCCAGTGAAAGGATAGTGCCACAACATTTTGTCAAATCCACTTGACTTGAATATTATGGTTTTCACCAGTGAAGACTGTCGCTTATGCTCACATGCAGCTTGCTGTTAGAGATCATTTAACTTAACAATGGAAACCCATTTCTGGCATCGTTACACTAATTAGCAAAGTCTCCATAGTTGCTGACAGACGTTTTTAAAGACAAAGGTCCTTGCCTCCCCTCCTCCTACACAGTGAGGTATTTGGGAACTAATCCAAGAAATACCATTTTATCTGTAAATATCTCAACATTTGTCCCAGAAGGAGTCTCCTATCATTTGAATTTAATCTCAATACTATCATCCCACCAAGAAATTTAACATTAGTTACATTCTTTCTGCAATGTTATCAAATACCCTTGATATTCCTCAGCTGTTTCTTTTCTTTTCTTTTTTTTTCCTGTTGCTTTCTTCATATCAACATTCAAATAGAGCCCACATGTTATAGTTGAGTAATGTGTCTCTTAAGTCTCTTTTAGTTTCCTTCTTCTTTTTTTTTTCCCCTTGCCATTTCTTTATTGAAGAAACCAGGTCATCATTTGTCCTGTATCATTTTCCACATTCTAGATTTAGGTAATTTCATCCCTCCAGTGTTGGTTGACAAGTTGTGTCCCACGTGTCCTGTATATGGGTCATTTGATCAGTTAGGCTATTTGTCAAGGACATTCTATGATGGCATCATGTACTTCCCTTTGGGCTTCCTTAGGACATAATATCCATGGTCTCTTGCTGTGATATGAGGATTGATAAATGGGATGTCAAACTGATGTATTAGAATTGAGAAATACTCTTTATTAAATCATAACTCTACGATTTTCAGGATTTTCTGTCATAGCAGCCAAGTTATCTGTCATTACTAATACATCTATGGTAACATTACTTTGTCTAGGAGCTAGTATTGCGGAGTAAATTACAGACACCAAAACAATCATCTTTGACATTATTCAACATTAAATATTTTATAAGGTAGCCCTCTTGACCTGAAAAGCGTAATTATACCTATTGTTACTTGTCCCTCTGCTACTGAAGTTTTTGATGGAAGTGTGTGAGTGGAACAATCTCGTAGTTGATAATAGTATCACTGTGTTTAAAAACTGGGTAGCCACGCAACATAAGGAAGGTTTTCATTGCCTCTGCATTCCACTAAACACTCTTGTGCATGCACCAATAATGTCTTCCTATCCGCTAATACACTATTGATAATGGCATATGTATCTGATGATTTGGCAAAGCACTCTCAAGCAAAGCAATCTTTGCAAAAGCCACAAACATTAAAACTTCAAGGATTATAATAATCTAGAGTCATAAGATTCTCAAAAGATGAAGACTTGCAACAAGAGAGAAATAACAGAAAAGAAAAAAGTGCTTGTAAACTTACAAGATGCACTTTCATCATCAAACCTTCCTACTGCACCCTGCAAGGGACAACCAGGACTCCTGACAATTGAACCAGTGAAAAGTTGTTCAGTGATTGTTGAAAATGTAGCTTTATATTAGGAAAATAATTTGCTCACACAGAACAAACTTTCATACTAAATCTGAAAGCTCTGGAAAAGATGACTTTGGCTCTTTTGCCTTTTGTAGAAATGTTTGCTGCTCTTTGTATGGTCGTGATTGATTTGACCAGAAATTAGGTGACTGCAACCTCCACTGTCAGCCTTACCAGTATTAATCATTTCCAAGGTGATTTCAGTTTCCACTGGCAACTGGAATGTTTATTTTTATGCTACAGCCCTGACTGGTCTCTGATGGCTGAGATGACAAAGTAATCCTGAAACATTAAGTTGCAGTCATAAATTTCTCATATCACTGCTGTTAGAATCCCAATTCACCAGTTCCAAGTATTATTCCTGCCTTGTATTTATATAATTGGATTACAAAGATATTCATGCCAACTCTGTCCTTTGGTCCTGAGGTACCAGGCTTTAAATTCTAAAGGACTTTCACTGACTAAAAAGCTTCTGATACTTTCATCTAAATTTTAATAATAACTTTACATATACACAATGTATCACAATCATATTTATATGGAAATAGACTGAGTGGGTCTGGGTATATATAACACCTCCAAGAAAAGGAAACAAGTATTAAGTACAATTTTACATAATCTTTGAATAAAAGATATCAATCAAGTTCAACTGACATTAAGTTAAAGTTTCTGAATTTCATTAAAATTAATAAAATTCAAGAGTGAATTGTAAATGAGAAGTCTCTGATCTTTCCTGTCTTCATCAGAAGTAATAAATATTACAGCAGATATAAAGACTTTCCTAGAAAGAGTCTCTGGAACAATGGAGGAGAGAAGGATAGGGAGAAAGTCATTTAAAATAGATAGCCTGGGGGAAATTCTTGATTCTGGTACCCTTGAATTAAGACTGTTTCTATCCCTGTTATGGTTTGGATGTGAAGTGTCCCCCAAAAGCTCACATGTGAAACAAGGCAAGAAGGTTCAGAGGAGAAATGACTGGGTTGTAAGAACCTTAACTCAATCAGTGAATTAATCCCCTGAAAGGGATTAACTGAGAGGTAACTGAAGAGGTAGAATGTGGCTGGAAGAGGTAGGAATTGGGATGTGGCTTTGGGATACATATTTGTATCTAGAGAGTGGAGTCTCTCTCTCTCTGTTATCTGATCACCATGTGAACTGCTTCCCTCGGCCACACTCTTCCACCCTAATGTTCTGGTTTACCAGAAGCTCCAAGGAATGGAGCCAGCCTTCTTTGAAACGTTGAGTCCTCAAATAAAATTTTCCTTCTCTACAATTGTTCTGGTTGGGTATTTTAGTCACAGTAACAAAAAAAGCTGACAAAAACAATCCCTATCCTATTTCTCCAAGTTCTCTTCATCTTGCATGTCTTTTAAAATACCAGATTAACCCATTGGATTGATAAACTAAAATGCTGGTTATTCTGGGCTTTTCGCACCTGTAAACCCAGCAGCTCCTGAGGCTGACGCAGGGGGATTGCAAGTTCAAAGCCACCTTTAGCAACTTAGTGAGGTCTTAAGCAATTCAGTGATACCTGTCTCTAAATAAAATACAAAATAGGGCTGAGGATATGGCTCAGTGGTCTAGTGCCCCTGAGTTGAATCCCCAGTATTAAAAAAAAAAAAAGCCACGGCAACATCTTCCGTGTGCCTCTGAACAAATTGGCCTCTTCTTTTTCTTTTCCAGGGATTGGAATGACACCACCAAATGAAAGATGGCCCTCTTAGAAACCTGTTCTTTTAATCCCTAGAGCAGAAGGCCAGGGAAAGTGTGAGCAGGGGCAGAGATGGGAAAGACAAGGTCAGCCGACATAGTCACAAATGCCAAACCAGCCTTGTAGAGTCACACAGCTGTGGGCACTGTGCCATCTCCACTGTGGCTCCTGAGAGAGTTGTGGCCCTCAGAGTTCCTAAGCCTTCATACCTGATGCAGGTGCTGCTGAGGATAAAAAGTTTAGGGAAACTGAGCAAACAGAAGGGGTCTTTACTTTCTATGTGCTCAGAGTACTCATAATAAGAAAATGGGAAGAAAAAATAAGTTAAGTATTTATTTCCAGCCCAAAGGCACCATGTCAAACAAAGAGAAACCCTTGAAGTTGCATATATCCAAACTTTGGACCATTTTCTACTGTATTCCTTGATTGAGAGGCAGCGGGTACCTCCAGGTATGAAAATATGACGTCATAAAATGAATCTCACCCCAAATTCCTGCTTCTTCCCCCCAAATTCAGAAGTCTACAATGAAGTCTTTCTATTTTTTTTTAATGCTTCTAATATCAAGGGAAGAGGGGACGGGATTTGGGCACGGAAATTAGGTTTGCTTTACTGTCCTGTTCTTTAGCTTCTATCTAGGAAAATTCCCATAGAACATCAGACTGATTTCGAAGTCCAGTGTCATCATGATAGAAGGAATCACTTGAATAAGACATGAATGTAATTAGCTCAGTTCTCTTAAAGGGAACACTGTATCTTTGAGGTGGCTGCTGAGAGAGCTGACACTCCCACAGGGAAGCCTTTAAAATAGACAAGATTGATGTGATTCTTGAAAACCAAATTATTTCATGAAAGCAAGCTGCAGAATCTTGGTTTCTGGCAGTGGCTGCTCTGTATTGGGTGAAGAGAAATTTCGGGTTTCTTGCTTACTTTTGGGTGTGTGTTTTTGTTTTGTTTGTTTTGAACATGAATTTCTTTGGATGGAAATGAAGGGCTGTTCTGCTTCCTTTCTTTCCTTTTAATTTTAAGCATTTCTCTTATTGTATACTAGGTGTTTCTCTCTCCCAAACATGGACACTCACCACAAAGACACTTAACCATTGTTAGAGCAGCAAATTGCTTGCGACGGTCCCCCCTGGTGTTTTGCCCCAGCACAGGTGCTGTCTCAGAGCTAAGTTCTACCCCCAGGATGAGTGTACATACACCAACCCTAAATAGCAAGAGATCCTGAACAAACAAGCATAATCCTGTGATACTGCATTCTAGATCCGTAGTTACTTCTTACGATGACCTTGTACAGACGAAATCAAAGGAGGGGCAGTCTCAGGGTACTGTTTGCCAGGTAACTCTGTGCATAGCCAGGTCTGAAGCCCTGCCCTGGGCTCTTGAGGGAATGTTCTGCTGTAGGGCATGATACCTTTTGAAGACAGAACTACAGCTTGATTGTATGTTCTGAATGACATTTTCTATGTGACTTGGAGAATTTGAATTTTAGGAGACTGCAAATGGTAATCAATGTAATATAGGGTGCTGGCAACTCAAAGTCACCTTGACTTGTCCTTGGTCCTGCTGCTGGAGGCACCATATTTTCCAGATCAAGGGAGCAGAGAGCAAAAACAAAGGGAGGAAATGATTTCAAAGATGATAAGAGTCATGGAAGCACAGAGCAGACTGATAGAGGGAAGTTCTAATATTAATATGCTTGATTGGATGTTAAAATTGTGTGGTCCAATCAGAATACATGTGTTCCTTCTCTCTCTCTCTCCCCCTCTCTCTTTCCCTGCCCCCCATCATCACTCCTGCCTCCTCCTTCTTGTCTCTCTCTTCTTTCTTCCCTGCTCCTTTTTCCCTCCCTCTCTTTAAATAAAGCAAGCTTGCCATGTCTTCAGACACTCAGCTCTAAGGCCACTTTCCTTTCCACCTTGACCTTCTCTCCTCCATAGTGACTGACACAGAGCCCCTTAGGGTCTCATCAGGGTCATGGAGCCCAGCCTTCCCTGGAGGAGGCAGAGCAGGAGAAACCCACTTTGGCCCTTCTCTTGTGTCTTTTATTTTTGAGTGAATGAATTCAGATGAAAGAGAATGTCTTAGAGGAGCAAAAGAAGGCAGTGTAGAGACAGAAAAAGAAATCAAGTGGTTGTTTAAAGGGCTCTGGTCTCTCTTTGCACCAACAGAGAGAATAGTTTCCTCTTCCAAGGTTCCTGGGGTGCTAAGCCCCTGCTCTCCTGCTGGACTCCTGGGGGGTGGTCTCACTGCCTCCATCCACAGTCCTTCCAGTCCCTACTTCACTGGGGTACCCTGCTCCTTCACACTGCAACCCACCAAGAACAGGGCAGCCAGACAGGATGAGGATAGAGTAGAAGCCTCAATTATGAACTAAACCAAAAACAGAAGCCTGTGTGAACCTTCACTCCCTAAAGAGTGCTTTGCAAGTCAAATTCTTTAGAATCCCGGCAGCCTGTAATGTCTTGGGTCAGAGCATGGATCAGAAAAAAAAAAAAAAAATAGCTGCATTCAGATCATGGACACTTGAATCTTCCCAAAGGCAATGGGGAATAATAAGAGTGCCTTCCTCCTGGAGCTGCCGGGAGAATTAAATGAGAGCATACCTATCAAATGCATAAGCGTGTTACAAATATTAATCGTTGTTATTAGCAGAATCTGCCACAAGCAAAATTTTAAGGTGGGCTTTGTTCAATTTTAGACTCCTTCTATCCGTCTTTCGGTTCTTCACTTCTTACTGGCAGGTTCTGTCCTCTGACCTCCAGGGATCCACTGCCAGCATACCACACTTTGTAACCACCAGCAAGGGTACTCCGATAACATCTAAATCCATTGCCCCAATTCACAAAGCATATGGCACCCATGAATCAATAAATGTAATGAACTGAAGTTATCTACACAGAAATATCCTGAGGTTGTCCTGCTTAAAAAAAAAATCTTAGCTTTATATTTTAAACTCAGAAAACATCTAAATTTAAATGTATATTTACCATTCCTCCATGCTTTATGCTAGGACTAACCTTAAAATGAAGAGATACTAAGATGTGAAGGGTCTTCTCTACTAGGCAATGCTTGAAGCATAATAATGACTGTTCTGGCCCAAACTTACATGAATGATAAGTGGTAGAACTGGCAAGCTATACTGGCCAACTGCGGCAAAAAGGAATGATCAGTGCTGTCGACATGCCCAGCCTTTATTTTGGAAAATACTATATTAAATGCAGAGGCAAGGGTCGGTCATGATATCCACATGCCATATCAATGAGGATAAGGAAATAGCTTTCTTAAACAAATCCTGGACTTTATATAAATTCATGAATGCAGAGTGTCATGCTTACAGATGAGATGCACACATATTATTGTACTATCAAAAACAAAATCTCTATCTCAAAGCCATAGCTCCTGCAGGTCAAAGGGGAAGAATTTCTTAGAATGCTCATTAAGACACAAATGCTGGGATCTTAGAGAATCTGACATGATCCCTAGAATCCTGATTTTTATGACCATGTTAAGTGCTTGTTTTAGTCAGCGTTTTTGCTTCTGTGACCAAAAGACCTGACATGAATAATTAGAATAAAAGAAGTTTATTTGGGGGCTCATGGTTTCAGAGGTTTCTGTCTATAAATGGCTGACTCCATTGCCCTGGGCTCGAGGAAGAGCAGAACACTATGGCAGAAGGGTGTGATGGAGGAAAGTGGCTCAGGACATGGCACCAGGAAGCAGAGAGATAAACTCAACAAGGACAAAATATATGCACCAAAGCCAGAACCCCAAGGACCCATGTTCCTTAGCTGTATCCTACCTGCCTGCAATTACCACCCAGTTAATCCCTTTTAGGGGATTCATGCACTGATTAGGTCAAGACTCTCATAACCCATTCATTTCACCTTGTATTGTTTCATGCATGAGCTTTTGGGGGACACCTCATATCTAAACCACAACAGTGCTTTTCATAGATGGTTTAAGAATAATATTTTGAGAAAAACTGCTGCAGACACAATCTCTACAGTAATAGTTCTCAATTAGGAGCAAATCTGCCACCAGGGAATATTTGGCAATATCTGGAGATAGTTTTGGTTGTCACACTGGGGGTTGGGGAAAGGGGTTCCTTCTGGCATCTAGTGTAGAGAGCCCAAGGATGTCAGACATGCACAAGACCATAACAAATCTGATCCAAAACATCAGTGGTGCTCAGGTTGAAATCTGCCCTATGCTGCAATGACCTAGTCAGATTTGGGTTCTCAAGTCAGAACATTCTGCTTTTTATCTGCCACTTCCCCATCAGTCAGGCCTGGGAGTGGTACCTGCTGACCAGGAGTTACCCAAACCCTGGTTGGCTTAGACCCAGGAGTTGGGAGATAGAGCATTCTGACAACCTTTGTTCAAAGACTTGAGTTTAAAAATGCTGACTTATCTTTGAGCCTTTGGAGGCAATTATAGTCCCAGGCTTGAAGGATGATTGGCTGCTGGGAGGCCACTCCTGAGTCACCATGCTTGGCAGATACACTGGTGCTGGAGAGATTTCTCTGTGGATTTCCATTCTCCTTGCAGTCCTGAAAAACAGTGGAGTTGGAACCAAAGAAGATGATAGGAAAAGCATGGTTAAACTAGAAAGCTGTGGAGGCTTTGCTGACCAATTATGTCAGTATGATTTCAACTCAACAATTCAACAAATGGTTCTGTGCCAGGCAAAGTGGAAGACACAAAGAAAGAATCAAAATTGGACAGACAATCCCTTCCTCAAGGAGTAGCAACTTCAGGTTCCCTCATCTTTCTTCTTTCTGCTTGTTTACTTCTTCCCAGCCCACCTAGCATGCCCTTCCTTATGATTAGTTATATTTATCAGATGCTTAGGACCTATATGACTTAAAGGATCCAAAGAGACCAATCTAGGAGCCCCAAAAAGGTAATTGTACAAATCTTCCTTATAGGAAGTTTGGGCTAACTTGTTATTTTTGAAGTAACAGCCTTCACTGGGGCTATTAAATAATTGGATTCCTGCATTTAGGCACCATCTCCTCTAATATCTTTAACATGGCCACTGGCAGAGGTCATTACTCTACTAGTTTAGGTGTAATAACCCTGGGACTCAGTTTTTCAATGCAAAAGACATTGAAGTATAACTAACACTCTGGAGTCAGAGTGAGAACAATGACCTTGGCAGCACACCCTGGAGATCAAATTGATATCCAGGAACTTACTCAAGTGACCTCTGCAGCCTAAGACACTGGGTCTGAGTATATAGAAACACCATGAAGCAACCTCATATTTCTGGGATCCAAGTGGAGGAAAAAAGAAATATTAAATTGGGGAAGGGAGGTGAGAACAGCAGGTTGAAAGGGACATTTGAGGAACTCTAATAATGGACAATGCTCATTGTCTTAGTTGGGTGGTGGGCCTGTGTATATTCAATATATTATAAGTCACTAACCTTTAAATCTATGTTACACATATTCCTTGGGCTACATAAAATATTTCATTGAAATGAAATGTCAAAAGGAAGTTTACCAGGTACTTCTTAGACAGACTGTACACAGAGTGTGTTTTCATTGTCCCTCCTTACTAATTCCAAACCCCTATTCTGTTATTACCTCATCTCTCTCCCTTTCTCTCCTGTATCTCCACCTGCCAGTTCCTCCCACTGCCTCCCCTTCCCTTCTGGCTCTGTGTCCCATTTCTGCAAAGCCTCCTACACTTCCCTCCCACAGCCCGGGCATCTGTGAGGAGGGAGGGGCTGGTGTGAGCAGGCAGTCAGGTTAATTCTAGACCAAAGTTTCCCTTTAAGATTATCCACATGCTCCCCAAATCCTCAGATATTTTCCTAGGCATGCATCTTTAAAAGTGTTACCTAACTGCACCAAGCATCTCAGGCTATTTACAAAGAGGTGTAGATTATAGAAAGACTGAATGAAAGTCAAGGGAAGGAGAACAAACATCCCTTCATTTGGTTGGGTAGTGTTTATAGCAAATTGACTAGAACTCTATTTTCTAGAATCTTCGTCCTTGAGTAGTTCCAGGAAAGAAGTGGGCAAAAGAGAACCTTGTATAAGATTTGAAAGGTGAGAATTAAACAGCAGCCTCCTTCTCTGAAGGTATTTGGCTAGAGACACCAGAGTCCAAAGGATTCTCATCTAACCATTCTTGCTGACTGACCTACTGATCAACAGCATCCCTGAGCCCATGCCCAGACTTCTAGCTCTGTATCCACAGACGTCTCCTATAGACCTTTCCACCAGCACCCCTTTTGCAGTCCACCTATGTGACTGGATGTGTTTGGCTTCTCAAACTGACGGGTTATGTACTCCACTGATGCTCCAGCTCTCCTATCACACCATCAATCCCCAGGGCTCTCTTCCTCCCCACAATTGTGAAAGGTCTAATTCCTATAATAAATCCATGGCATCATAATTCTTGGTGGTTCAGCCTCCTGGATTGATTCAGTAATAACAGTGTTCAGGACCAATCAGACAATGCAAATCAGAGCTTCCCTTCAAAGCATCGACTGTGAGCACCACAGAGATAATCCAGTTCACACACCTCATTTTTACAGATGATGAAACTACAAGGCAGAGTCAGGAATTTCAGATTGTCATCAAGGTCAGACAGCTAATCTTTTATTTAACAATGACTACAGCTATGCTTCAAATTACTGACTTTTAAATTAGTTTACTTAATAAAAATATGTCAAAGCAATAATTAGTACTTTGACACTGCTAAACGCTTATTTTAGAAGATAGGTAACTGTTATGATTATTCTGTTTAATATCTGACAGAAAGCTAGATGGGATATCAAACAAGTTCTGAATTTCACTTCCTTTAAAAAAATCAATAGTGAAAGTTATTAGAATGAAAAAATATAGGAGCATAACTGACTTCGAAGTTGATCCTGACTCTGAAGTTACTATGGCAACATTACTACCAAAATTGTATTATTAACTTTGTGGCTCACTGAAGATATTAGCGTCTTCAGTATTTAAAAATAGACATTAGTCTCAAGATGTTCCTATTTATATTTTCAACAAGTAGATATGTAGACTGGAGTGTACTTTTGCTGTCATTAAGACAGACACATAAACACTGGAATTTCCTCACTTCTAGAAAGTTTCCTTCTTAAAATCAAATTTGCATTTATAAAAATATAAATAGAATATGTGTTGTTTGAAACAGCAATAGATGCATGAAATTATTTTCTGGGTGTGAAAGAAAAGAAATACTGAGACTGTGCAAACTACTGTTTATACAGCTCTTGGGCATGGCCCCTGGGGAAAATATGGAGCCTGGCAGTCCTTATGCTGGTTCTCAGGACACTTGAGCAGCTGTGGGTGAGGCAAACACTAGGACACCAACCCCCCTGGGTCACTCACTAACTGTAGCCCTGAGTCAATCACATCACACCTTTCTGGTTTGTATCCTCATCTATAAAATAAGAGTCTGTCTGGGTAATCTCTAAAGTATCTTTTTGTCCTTGAAGCCCATTGTTTTATAGCACCATGATATAAATAATGACTTAAATGAAACTCTGTTAGGACTATTGTACTGGCATAAATATACTCTACTTTTCTATAATTCAGTGAACTGTAATTCTGACAAATTTCCAAACACCGTGGAAGTCATTCACAAAATCAACTTTGGGGGGACACCTATGATGCATGCCTGACTCATCTTTGGCAGAGATTTTTGTATAAGGTAAACCTGGGTCCTTTGACTAATAAAGGGTTATATCAGCTCAGATAACCAAGCTCCCATCAGACCCCCCTGGAGCATGGCTTGCGGGTGCTATGGCTTGACTACACAGAGCCAGTCCCTATCCTCTTTTCCCTTTTCTTCCTAAATCACAAGAGCTCAAAAGACTAAAATACTCAGGTCCCTAAGCTTCCTTATTTCTGGAAGGCTCACCTATCTCTTCCACCTAAGCTATGAATGTGATCCAGTAGTGCTCCTGATACCACAGGTCAAGGCACAGCTAAGGAAGGAGGAGCAGGGCAGAAATCTGGACCCTGAAAGCATCTCTGAATTGCTTTCCTGCTAAATACAACTCAAACTCTTCTCTAGGGAGGACAAACCCCTGATTGGTTTAAGTTTCGGAAGTTCTGTCCCTGTTAGCCAAACTCAGTCTTAACTCATACATATGGACGGTGAGAGCAGTGTTAAAATAGGGCTCTAACTTGCAGAGCTTAAAGTAGGAAAGGGGGACAAACTAATTTAACCACTGAGAGCCATTACCCAAAACTGCAGATTTTATATAACCACAACAGGAGCAAGAACAGCTACAAACAGAACGACTGCAGAAGAGTGCTGCTGCTTTGCAGATAAGTCAAGGTCAAAGCAAAAAGCCTTGGAGAGGAGGGGTTAAAGCCGTGATGAGGATCTTCTGAGAGGAATGGGAAAGTACAATCTTTCTCTTCTTCTTTGTAAATTATACCTAAAATAGCAGAACAATCAAAGGAGCACAGGCTAATAAAATTGACAGATAAAAGCAAATGCAAGTTTTTAAAATTTTTAGCATAATACTTCCTTTCTCTCCTCTATGCTGCATACTGCTCTTCAGTTGTCTGGAACAATTCTCGATTCTTCACATTCTCAACAATGCAGATGATTTCTAATCGTTATGATCGTTGCCAACCAGGCAGGAAATTAGGTGTATAGCTTCTCAGAGTTTTACTGACTGAGGTTGGCTGAACTTACATCCAAATCCTCAGAGTCTGTGAATATGGTAAAAGGCACTCTGCAGTTGTGATTAAGTATCTTGAGATGGAGAGAGATGGATTACCACCCAGAGAGTTGACCTAGAAGAGCCCAGTGAAATCACAAGGTTCCTTATAAGAGGGCTCTTAAGAGATTGCCAAAGTCAGAAAAAGTTGAGGCAATGACAGCACAGAGAAAAGTTACTGGAAGATACTATGCTGCTGGCTTCCATGGCAGAGGATGGTTCCCTGAGTCAAGGAATTCAGGCAGTTTATAGAAGCTGGAAACGGCTAGTAAATGGATTCCCTCCCCCAGAGCCTCCAGAAGGAACACCGCCCTGCCGGTGCTTTGATTTTAGACTTGTGATCTGCAGTGCTGTAATATGAGTGTGTAGTTTTAAGCCATAAATTTTGTGAGGATTTGTTACAGGACTAGTAGGAAACCATCACACTGAGGTTTTTCACTTCCTAAGTATCAACGTAGACCATGCCAAGCCAGCAATACCAAGCTCTTCTGGGGCCAACCTCAAACAGCTTTAAAGTAAGAACCAGATGGGCTGGTTTCAGAGGACCTTCTTCACCTGGACCTACCACTCACTCTCTCTGCACAATGCTCCAGGACCCCTGGCCCTGTATCTTTTGCTCACTCAGTCTCTCATTCATCTCTTGTCCTCTCATTTGTCCACTTTTTTTTTTTTTTGATTTGTTTTTGCTTTTGTGGTGCCAGGTATAGAACCCAGGGCCTTGATCGTGCTAAGCAAGCACTTTACCACTGACAAACACCCACAGCCCTCATTTTTTCCACTTCTGATACATGTTCTCTGTCTTATTTCCTCTGGCTATTCTTGTTCACTGTAGTTCATAAGTGAACCTGTCAATATAAAGAAATGTTTATGAGGCTACAGATTCCAGATGGTGGATTCGAGGAAGGCTGCATTTCCAATTGCATCATGGCTCAGGATTCAAGTATTGGATTACTGCTTCTCAGCAAGGTAGGTGAAAAATGGGATTCGCTGAAATTCAATATCAGAATCTCCTAGAGACTCAGAAATTCAGGTGCATGGAACAAAGAACAAGAAAGTACATTGGAGCCAGGTCAGTTGTGGCAGTGGCAGGGGAGGAACAAGACAGATAAGAGAAACACAATGGATAAATTTGGCACAATCAGACCTGTAGATCATAAAAGCAGCCAGAACTTAGCTGGTCCAGAGGCTGCATAGTTAATTGGTATTTGAAAAGTTCTCCGTTTCTCAACCAGCAAGCAAAGAGCTGAGGCTGGAGCCATCTTGAGGGGGCCGCACTTCAGCTTGTGCTTTGGGAGCCTGGGAGATCATGGTCATACTGGTCTTGATAATCAAGATCTGGTCCTCATTCTCCATGGGTGTTGAAGATTCAATGCCCCAGAAACGCCAAGGCAAGCCCAGAAAACAAATTTTATTTATGAGACAGAACAGAGAGGGAAGGGGGGGGGGCGGGATCGGGGAGCCCATGTGTTTTGTGTTTTGTCTCTCTATAGATCTCAGGTTTCTTCCTATCTTGCCTTGTAATGGGTAACTAACCCAAGCTGGATGCAAAATAAGCTAAGAACACTTGTTTGAGAATTAGTGCCTGCGAAAAGGAGAGTTGCCCTCCCCTTTCTAGTAAGCTAGACTTCCAGGAACTTGATTAGCACCCTCCATTCCTACCTTTGAATTGTAAATTACTTTCCCTAGGATCTAACTTCTTTCCTTTGAAATGTAAACGACCTTGTGCAGGCTCCAGGACTAAAGCTAGAGATTTATTGAAGGCCTTGTAAAAGGAGCCAGTTCTTTCCCCCTTAAGGCACTCTGCTTCCTGCTTAAAACCCCAGGTGTAACTCTGTATCCTTTAGACTAGCACATTTATGACACTGGATAGCCTATAAATGTTGTGGAAAACTGGTGATGGGCTCTCAGAATTTGGAGTCTGATCTCCTCTGTTCTCCTCTCCCAGTGCTGCCCGCTGCTTCTCCACCAGTCTGTTTCCTGCAACCGCCTATGTGACCCAAAGGCAGGAAAAGAGCTATCTGTCCTTTGCCCTGTCTCACTGGCAAGCACCTACTGTGTGCCCAAAGTGCAATTAGCAGGACATGAGTAAAACAGGCACAGGGAAGATTGTGCCCAGGAGGATTCAAGTCAGAAAAATGAAGAGGAGTGCAATTCACTTTCTCATTGAGTCTGGCAGCTCATGTGACCCGCTGAAAAGGGTCAGGTGGGTGTGAATATGCTCAGGGATAAGCCCAGGAAGGCTGTATTTGTGGATAGCAGAATATGTGGGAGGTTGGCTCCCCTGCCTTGTGAGTAGAATTTTGGGGAGGTTCCTGAGATCCAGAGATCTACATCTGCTTGGCCCTAAGGCTGTGTCCATCTGATCTCTCCAGAGCAAATATAACCCAGTAAAGGCCACGAGGCCTGATTGGACCTGAGCCACCCTCATGGAACTCTGCAGCAGCCCCACCCTGCAAGTGTATTGATTTGGTCTGTCCAGATAAAATTCCAATTGACATTACTCACCATTCCATCCAGCCTTATAGTGGTGGGAAGAGAAGCTGAGAACTACTTTGGCCAGCTACAGTTTTAGGTCACTCCAGTTGGCAGCCCAGGGAGCAGCTCAAAAAGGGGACAGGAAAACAACCCCCAGGCTTTGCTCTCTATCTTCTCAGTAAACAGCCCAAAAAGAAAAAGAAAGAAGGACAGTTGGGCACAGGCAGTGGCCATCCATCCTTGCCAACTGTTTTGACCACCTCCGTGACAGAGTTCTTTCAATTTTCATTAAGAATCTTTTTTTTTTCCCATTTTCCTGTGCATGTGCGTTTGTGAGTGTGGGTGTGTGTGCATGTGTGTACGCGTGCATGTGTGTGTGTGTTCTTGCTGTGCTGATTGGTTCATGGATACACACACACACACACATACACACACACACATACATATTTTTTTTCACTTTTAGCATTTTTTAAATGAAAGCTATTCTTCCATGTCTTGTTTCTTGAGAGTTATGGGTTTGGTTTTGTTTACTTTTGTTTGTTTCTCTTATATCTCTTTCTCTCCTTTCTTCTTCCACTAGTAGCCAAATTCTCTTGTTATCTCTTTCTTGCTTTACTTTGGTTTTTCTATTTTTTTCCTCCTTCTCCTTGATAACCCTCACTTGCTACATCTCTTTTGTATTCTCTCTATTCACATTTTGAACATTTTCAACTTTCTTTTACCTTCCTATCATAATTTCTTTTCTCTTAATGAACTTTATTTTTACCATTTTTTAGAACTACTTAGTTTATAAAACTCCTGCTCCCACCATTCACATTGTTGGGCTTATTAGTACTATGGATGACATAGTTGATACCTCTGTTTACTTTAATGCTAGATTTATTTAAGTTATTTATTATTTATTCTATTGGTAATTCTGACCCCACCATTCCTGTTTTGTGGTAATTAGTCTTATAGATGTCATAATAGGCACCAAGTATTTATTTGAATGCTGTATATTGTTTTCTTCTGTTGTTAGTATTGTTTGTTTCCCCCTTTTCTGCGAAGTACTGAGACTCTACAAGGACCATACAATTTCAGAGGGTAGAGGTTCTGCTGCTGAACTAAACCCAGCCAAAAGATGGTGCACCATGCTCCACACACAAATTAACCATTCTCAAACTTGAGCTATACTTTAATATAAAGAATAAGAGAGGCAAAAACATCCAACTAATGACCAGGCCTCAAGAATGGTGTGTGTGTGTGTGTGTGTGTGTGTGGAGGGGGGTGCTCAGGTCCCACTCACAGATATCCACTCTTATAGTAAAAAACAGGGGATTGACACAAAGGCTACGGATACCACGCTTGTGAGGGATCTCAATGTAGATCACTCTAGAACACTCTGGGAAGAGAAGGCTGTGCCCTAAAAGGTCTACACATGAGAGTGGAAGAGAAACCCATCACAAGAGATGCGTAAAACACAATACAAGATTAAAAGTAACATGAAAAAACAAGGTAACTTGATGCATCCTAAAGTTCATAATTCACCAGCAACTGACTGCAAAGATATTGAAGTGGGTGGAATATTAGGTAAAAAATTCAAAAGAATGGTTATTAAAATGACCAATGAATTCCAAGATAAAAACAACTGAATGAATGGAAAAAAGACCATACA
This sequence comes from Marmota monax, assembly GCF_021218885.2. Lineage (NCBI taxonomy): Eukaryota > Metazoa > Chordata > Mammalia > Rodentia > Sciuridae > Marmota > Marmota monax. Next base: position 2,820,613 of record NW_026691988.1, read on the forward strand.
GGACATGAGTGAGAAATTGAAGAAGATAGAGATACTGAAAAAGAACAAAACTGATATCTTGGGAGTAAAGACACAATATATCAAATTAGATATTCAGTTGAACGTCTAACAGAATAGATCATGATGAAGACAGAATCTCAGAGCTGGACAACAAAGTGGCCAACCTTGATCTTTAAGACAGTATTAAAGAAAAGAAAATAAGTAGCACAACCAGAATATACAAGAATTCAGGAACATTAAGAGACCAAATTTAAGAATCATTGTATGTTAGGATGCTTCTGAAATGCAAGCTATGGAATGGATAATCTCTTCAGGGAAATAATAAGGGAAAATTTTCCAAACCTTCAGAATGAGATGGACATTCAGATACGAGAGATATTCAGAACCCCAAATAGACAAGATAAAAAAGAGCCTCTTTATGATATATTATAATTAAAATACTTGAAGTATAGAACAAGGATAGAATTTTAGAAGCCTCAAGATAAAAACATCAAGTTACATTTAGAGGCAAACAAATCAGAATTACTTTCAATTTTCAGTACAAACTCTAAAATTCAAGCAGGCTTGGAATGATGAATTTCAAATACTGAAAGAAAATAGCTGTCAACCAAGATTGCTATAACCATCAAAGTTTCCTTCAGAATCAAAGTAGAAATAAAAACCTTCCAAGATAAGCAAAAACAAAAATAATTTGTGACTACTTAAACCAGCACAACATAAAAAACTTAAAGAAATGCTCCTTACAGAAGAAATAAAAAATATACCCCAGAACTCATAAAAGAATACATCTGATTTGAAGAGTAACTAAATGAGAAGCACAACAGAATGAAACATTAGAAATAAATCAAAATAGCAAGATTTAATAAACATTTCTCTGTAATAACATTGAATGTAAACAGTATTAAATCTCCAATTAAAAGACTTAGATTGACAGAATAGATTGAAAAATAAGACTTAACTCTAAGTTGTTTGCAAGAGACACATCTTACAGGCAAAGACAGCCCTAGGTTGAAAGTAAAAGGAGGATAGAAATTGATATATAATGCAAACCAAGACCCCCAAACAAGCCGGAGTAGCTCTTCTTATATAAAACAAAGCAGATTTCAAGCCAAAATTAATCAGAAGAGACAAAGAATGTCAATTCATACTGCTAAAGGAAACAATCCAACAAGAAGATACAATAATAGTAAATATTTTTGCCCCAAATGTTGGTGACCCTAAATATATAAATCAGACACTAGTCAAATTGAAAAGACTAAAATAGACCCTACAATAATACTGGGTGATTTTCAAATACCTCTCACTAATATATAGGTCATACAAACATAAACTCAAAACTCAGTTGTAACTCCTTGGTTTTGAAAAAATATTATAAATCAAATGAACTTAATTGACATCTATAGACTATTTCATTCATCAACAGATGAACACTTATTCTTCTCAGCAATTCATGGAAGCTTTTCCAAGACAGATCATGTTTTAAGCCACAAAACAACTCTTAGCAAATATAAACAAATTATAAAATTCCTTGCATCATATCAGATTGGTATGAAATTAAAAATCAACACCCAAAACACCTACAAATGCTATATAAAAACATAAAGATTGAATAAAGCCCTTTGGATTGATGAATGCGTGATAGAAGAGGGAAGAAATTTAAAAATTCTTAGACTCCAATGAGAATAGTGATACAACATACCAGAACCTCTGGGACACTATGAAAGTTGTTCTAGGAGGAAAGTTCATAGCTATGAGTGCCCACATAACAAAACCAGAAAAATTACAAGTAAACAACCTAATGATGCATCTCAAGGGCCATCAAAAACAGGAACAAGCAATTATAGACAAAGACAAAATTAAAAATTAAGAAACAAAATCAATGAAATTGAAAATTTAAAAAAGCAGAATAATTTAAAAGTTTAATGAAATGAAGGGTTCATTCTTTGAAAAGATAAGCAAGATTGATAAATCCATAAACTACCCAAAGGAAAAAAAGAGAAAATCCAAATTCATACAATTAGAGGTGAAAAAAAAAAAAACCAGAAATCACCATAGACATCACAGAAATTTGAGAGTCATTAGGGATGATCTTGAAAACTTGTACCCTGCCAAAATTTAATCAAGAGAAAATAGAAAATCTAAACAGATAAATAGCTACCAATGAAATAGAAGCCATAATAAAAGCTTCCCAATAAGCAAAGTCCAGGATCACATGCATTCTCAGCTGAATTCTACTAGACCTTTAAAAAAGAACTAATAACAATGCTCCTCAAATTGTTCCATGAAATAGAAAGAGATGGAATACTTCTAAATTTATTCTATGAAAACAGTATCATACTTATATCAAGACTAGATAAGGGCACATTAAGGAAAGAAAACAGAGCAATATCTCTAATGAACTTAGACCCCAAAGTTCTACACAAATTATGAGCAAATCTTATTCAACAACATATTAAGAAGATTGTACATTATGACCAAGTTAGGATGCAAGGATGGTTTAACATACACAAATAAATAAATCTAATTCACCACATAAATAATATTAAGGACAAAAGTCACTTAATTATTTCAGTAGATGCAGAGAAAGCCTTTGACAAAATTCAGCACCCATTCATGATAAAAACACTGAAGAAATTAGAGGTAGCAGGAGTCCACCTCAATATCATAAAGGTTATATATGACAAACCTGAAGCCAACATCAATGAATGGGGAAAATCTGAAAGCATTTCCTTTAAAATTAGAACAAGACAAAGATGCCCACTCTCACCACTCCTATTTAATATTGCACTAGAAATCTAGCCAAAGTGATTAGGCAAGAGAAGGAACAAAAAGGAATAAAAATAGGAAAGGAAGTCAACTTAAAATTGCTTGCAGAGAATATGATCCTATACATAGAAGATCCATAAAGCTCTACCAGAACACTGCTAAAGCTAATGAACAAATTCAGCCAACTAGTAGCTTACAAAATCAACATTAAAAAATCAATAGCTTTTCCATACCTCAACAACGAATCTGCTGAGAAAAAGTCAGGAAAACAATCCCATTTATAATACTCTCAAAAAAAAAAATCTAGGAAAAACTCTAACCAAGAAGGTAAAAGACCTATACAATAAAAATTATATAACATTAAAGAAAGAAATTGAAAAAGACCTCAGAAGATGAAAAGAATTCCAATATTTATGGATAGGCAGAATTAATATTGCTTAAATGGCCATACTACTAAAACTAATAGAAAGATTCAATACAATCACCATCAAAATACCAATGACAGTCTTCACAGAACCCGAGGGAAAGAAACTCCTAAAATTCATGTGGAATAATAGAAGACACAGAATAGCAAAAAAAAAAAAAAAAAAAAAGCAATGCCAGAGGCAGCATGATACCTGACTTTAAATTACACTACAGAATTGAATTAGAGAAACAAAAACTGCATGGTACTGGCATAAATATAAACACACAGACCAATGATATAGAATAGAAGAAATGGAGACAAACCCACGCATCTTCAGTCATCTGATCCTTAACAAAAGGTGCCAAAAACATACTTTGGAGAAAAGACAGCCTATTTAACAAATCTTTTGGGAGAAATTGGTTATTCTTACATAGAAGAACAATATTAGACTCTCATCTCTTACCCTGTACAAAAGTCAACTCAAGGATCAACATAAGGTCAACACTTCAACACATAGGCTCAGCAATGACTTTCTCAATAGGACCCCAAAAGCTCAGAAAATAATGCTAAGAGTCAATAAATGGTATGGCATTGAATTAAAAGGCTTCTGCACAGCAAAGGAGATAGTAAAGAATGTGAAGAGATAACCTATAGGAAGGGAGAAAATCTTTGCCAGCTACTTTCCTAACAGAGGATAATATCCAGAATATATAAAGAATTCAAAACAGTTGTCAACAAAAAAATAAATACAAATTTAAAAATCCAATTAATAAATGGGCAAATGAATTAAATGAACACTTCTCAAAAGAATAACTACAAATGGACAACAAACATATTAAAAAACGTGTTCAATGCCATTTTCAATTAGGGAAATACAAGTCAAAACTGTATTGAGATTTCATTTCACTCCGGTTAAAGTGACAGCCATCAAGAATATAAACAATAATAAATGCTAGAGAGGATGTGGAAAAAAACAGAACACTTTTACACTGTTGGTGAGATTGTTAATTAGTAAAACCACTATGAAAATTAGAAGAGAGTTTCCTCAAAAGACTAGGAATGGAACCACCATAAGACCCAGCCATATGACTCCTTGGTATTTAGCCTCAAGAATTTAAGTCATCATACTATAGTGATACATGCACACCCATGTTATAGGAGCACAATTCATAATAGCCAAACTATGGGATGAGCCCAGGTGTCTGTCAGTGGATGAACTGACAAAGAAAATGTGGTATATATACTCAATGGAGTTTTATTCAGCCATGAAGAAGAATGAAATTGTGTCATTTGCAGGAAAATGAATGGAACACTATGTTAAATTAAATAAGTCAAACTTATAAAATCAAGGGTTGTATGTTTTCTCTCATAGGTGGAAGTTGGATAGGGAAAAGGAAAAGAAGCGGGAGGGATCTCATGAAAATCAAAGGTGAGATCAGTAGACTAGAGGAAAGTGACCAGAAGGATGGAGGAGAGGAGAAAAATGTTGTATTGTGTGCATGTACACAAATAAATCCTACCACTACATACAAATATAATGCACCCACAAAAATATGAGGGGAAAAAAGAGAAATATTTTTGATTTGTTTCTAGGTTTGGGAATTAGACTGCTAGGATTCAGCCTGTGGCCTTATGTAAACTAAGTTAAGCAAAGTAGTTGAGTTTCCTCACTTGGAAAATAGGGATATATAAGAGCAAATACCTTACCAGGATGGCACTGAGATCTGAATATATGCAAAATGTTTAACCTGGGTATATAGTAATGCTCAGTAAAAATTAAGAGTGAATTCTGATGACTTGATGTAATTTCAGTCAAGTCATTTGAAGTTTTAAAGAACTTCTTCAAAGTGACATCTTTACACATATTAGTTTGGGTGCTACTGGGGCCAGGAAGACCTTCCTTGGCTTATCCTATCAGTCAGTCAGTCTATAGCCATGTGTTAAGTATCTTCCATTCACTCTGTGATGCAGTAAGCCATGGGGTTGGGAGGGAATCAAGGGGACAAGGAGAAACAGATAAAGAAGCAGTGGTTTCTTCCCTCTAGAATTTCATGGTGCCCAGTCCCTCTGGGTTTCTTCCCCTAGGGTTAGCCTACCCAGAGAGACCATCCAGTGTCCCTGGTGGGGTTGTATACGTGCAAGAGTGGTGGTGGGAGGGTAATGATACCCTGGGTCCCCCAGTGAGGCTCTTAGGGAACATGCTGCATTTGGGAACCAGATGGTAGTAATGGAAATGGCTTTTGTGGGCGAGTCAACTTTATCATCTACCTACTGTGGGGTCACAAAAGGACACCTCAGATGCTCATAAGTAGCCACTTCTTAGCAAAGGAGATGGTTTTCTGAAATCAGTTTATGTAATTAACCACGTTCTAAGTCAACAGTGATTCTCCAGGACTAAATGTCCTAGGTTTTAGTCCAGCCAATTTAAGTGGCCATCTGAGGTAGTTTGGGGGAGTAACTGGGGACTATAAGTCAAGTGTAGGAACTTTTCCACTGTTATCAAACAGGAGTGACAAACAGGTAATTAAGGCCCACATGTTTCTAATTAAAACTCTAATCCCGTCAAGCTTTTCTGACCCAAATAGCAAGTCACAATTCCTACTGCTTAATGAAAGCAAAATTCTTACCAATCGATGCTCAACTCTAATGCTCATTCATTTATATTAAAGGTCAATTGCCACATAACATCCACTGCTGATGGCCACCCACAGAAAAAGTGGTGGGAGGAAAAATTCATGTGATGCTAGTTACTCTTGCCTAGTTTTCCAGCTTTTTAAAATGCCCAAGTCTGTGTGATGACTGTGATTGCAGCCTGTTTTTATACAATGGATTAGAAAAGATGTTGCCTTTTAAGTGTTATAACATAATATTGGCTGGTACCTACAGGACAGCAAGTCCCTTTGTTTGCCGTCATTATCATCACAGTTAGTCATCCAGAGAGAAGTCAGAAGCGTATCCAGCTCAATTTCTCAAAATGCCCCTGTTACTCATTGGAAAAGCATTGTCACACACGATTCATGTTCCCACCTGTCAAATATTCAGTCCTATTTTCAAATACTTATGGAACAAGATAACATACCATTCACCTAGTCATAAAAAGTAAGATTTCAGAGGAACTAGCCAGCAAATCATGAAGCTAAATGCTCTCTTCCAGCTGTTACCTAATTTTCATGATAGAAATTTTACCTGCTCTGCTTATTAGCTGACCATGAGCAGAATGCAACATCCCATGACCCAGGAGAGGACAAGAAAATCATAAGGAGCATGAAGTAAGAAGTCTTTGTTTTTTTTGTTTTGTTTTGTTTTGTTTGTTGTTGTTGTTATTTGATCAGAGAAAAGTAATGCCATTGGTGGAGTAAGTTTAGGAATGAGTTCCTGGCATACTTGTGCTTTAAGGCATGTTCCAAACATCAGAAGTAAAGTATATTTGAGAGTGCTCTCCTGGAAAGCAGAAGGGAAGCTGTGCAAGTAGGTGTATGTCTCCTGTGAACAAGTATGAAGCAATATTCTGGGATGGAGGAAGGCAATTCAGAGGTTTCTCTAAGACACTACAGAATGAATGTTATGCTTTTCCTCTAGAATGAACCCCTTTTGCCTAAAGTGTTCCTGGTCCTCAGTGACTTCACTGTGTTGCATGCGATACCCCAACCTCATCCCCATTACTACTAGGTGATGAATGTGAAGTTAAAAAGGAGATTTTTGCAAAAGAGCATCTGAATCCAGGGTATACATTGTCCTGTGAGGAAACACTGTCCCTCCAGAGCTGATACCAGTCTCATGGGGCTGTTGGAATGGCCCCTCACCCACAGGGAGCAGGAGGACTGTGGCTGGGGTGGTCACATTCAGTCTCTGTGGATATCACTTGGCAGCAAGTGGATTGAGGTTGGTGAATGTGGACTGGGCTGTGGGTGGACAAAGCTTTCAAATCCCTGCTTAGATGTCTCAGTCTCTTGTAGTGTGGATTTGCATATGTATAAGTAAGTTCAATTTTCTTTCATGTCCTTGTACATATTGTAAAGAACTTTTAAGATGGCCTTGTTGCTCTGTTAAAAGCCAGAAGGATCTTTCAAAAATGCAAATCCAATCATGTCGCTGTGTGGCTTAAAACTCTTCAATGCCTTTCCATTCTCTTTTAACAGAGGCCAAACTCTTTCATGTGGCCTAGGAGCCCCTGTCTGATATGGTCCCACCTGTCTCTTCCAACTTCTGTCCCCTTTGCTTCCTCCTCCTGTACTCTCCTACTCCATCCTGGTCTGCTCTTGTTAAAACTGTAAAGACTTCATTCAGGACTCTTGCAATAGATGTCAAGACTATCGCTGTAGGATTGAGAGGTTGAGCTTAGCCCTACATGTAATAAACACAAGCAGGTATTTATAGACAACAAGCAAAGTGAGAGGTCAGTGGTGGAAAATCACTAAGAGGAAGCATCAAGGGTAGGGGGATTCTTACTGAAAGCAGGCCAGGCAGTTCAGATACCAAGGGTGGGAGACTCTTTCAAAAGAGACTGAGCAAGACTCTTGCTAAAGCTTGGCTAGGCCAGCCAAAGAGAGGAGGGACTTGGGCTGGGGCCTAATCAGGAAGAGGCTCAGAAGAACCTAATGCCTCCCTTTAAAAGCCTTCTTTGATGCTACAGACACAATGCCAGGTCTTCTGAGATCCCCAGGAACCATCAAGGTGTCTATATTCACAGAGTTGAACAGAAGCTCTTTATCACAGTCTCAGCCCATTTTCACCAGAGGCTAATATGGGCAGAGCACCCGTATGGAAAACCCATGGAGAGATTCCTGGCAGCCTGCTTGGCTGTTTGTTTAAAGGTCACAATTGCTTAATAAAAATATTTACTATACTATTTTGCAATTTAAATACTTGGAAGTAAAAACAAATGACGTAGAGAATGACTCAAATTTTTGATAAAATCCAACACAAAGTTAATATGTAGCATTGAACTCCTAATTTTTTAATCTTGCTCCTAAATATACCAAATCTGCATAAATTAAAGATTTTCATGGAAGGTTTTCCTCATTTCGTGTAGAAAGCACATATTTATTTTAAAGAATAAATAAGGGACATTGTAATGTTTTCTGGAAGGTTTGGCAGTAATTTATCAGCATTGAATAATATACTCTAATGTCATCATGCTTTTCTGGATTATGTTTTTCTAAACCATCTGACAAGAAAACACTCTTAGCTTTTTCTTAAACAGAGGTGATTCAGTCTCATTTTCAAATTCACTTTTTGATGTTGACTCAATTTCTGAACCTTTTAAATTAATAATTATAACTGAATTCTTCAGAAAAATCCTATTTGGGGTGATTTTAGAATGATAAATATTTTACTGTAGGAGGACTAAGTTAAAGAGTGTATTTGACGTCATCAATTTGTCCTTTTGTTATAGAGTACTCATTTAAGATCATTGCTTTGGAAAACTTGAAATATTTTCTCTTGTGTGGGTCCAACTGATTGCTTGAGTCATATGACATTTCCCATCCAAACCCTGAGATGAGACATTTGTGATGATACTCAAACAGTTTAAAGTTCTGAAATGGTTATTTGTCTGCTTTGTTGAACTATGATTAAAGGGTCTTATGTATCTTTTTCATTGTGATAAGTACTCTGAACCCACAGTGACACCTAGGAAAACTGTGTCAGCTTAACCAGTCTTTTACCACCAGCTGTTGGGTCTCAGAAAACAATATACTAACGTGTCTTTTTTTTTTTTTCTTTCTTTTTTCTTTTTTATGTGCTGTATACTTTTGTTTTAAAGGTAATTGGAAGTCCTTAGCAGTTGCTTCATAACTAAGAACTTTTGAACCTTCTGTTCCCCACCCACCAAGTACAATGAGAGTGTTCTGGTATGGATAGAGATGTCCTCAAAAAGCTCTGTGTTAATGCAGGAAGGCTAGGAGGTAAAATGATTAGATTGTGACAGCTGTGACCTAATCAATCCAACCTAGTCCGACTGACTCGGTGGTGACTGTAGGCAGGTGGGGTATGGAGATGGGTCACTGGGGTTGTGACTTGGAAGGGTTCATCTTCCCTGTGTCCCCTTTCCTTTCCTTTTTCTCTTTGCTTTCCAACCACCAGGAGGTGAGCAACTTTCCTCTATGATACCCTTTCCCCATGATGTTCTGCCTTACCTTGAAGGGCACAGAGTAATGGAGTTGGCCAAGTATGGACTGAACCTCTGAAACCATGAGCCAAAATAAACTTGTCTTCCTCTAAGTTGTTTTTGTTAAGTATTTTGATCACAGTGACAAAAAACTAACACACACACAGAGGAAATTTCTCATTTGACTGAGGAAACTTTCATGCCTCCTCCTAGGAATCCCATTAAGTTACCAGGAGAGATTAACCACCAGAAAGGAGAAGAGACTATGTTGTTACCCATACCCAGATGGATGAGGCATTTTCCCAAGGGAAGTTCCAGAGGTTACCTGAGAAATTATCTGTATAACATGACAATCTCACAGTGTAGTCACTGTGGAACCATCTCTCACTTTTCTATAATGTATCCACATGCTATTGAAATGTTTGTCCCATTCAGTTTTCAAAGAGAATCACAAACAATTGCTTGCATTAGGCCTATTCAGTTCCTCTACTGTCCCTCAGGATAGACCGCATTTCCTTATCTCCCTTTCCTATGATGAAGGGTATGTGGGCATCAGAACCTCCCAGGGTGTTGGGTACTCACCTTTCTGTGATAATCTGGTGTACATGAATGAGTTTGTGTGCTTTTTCTCCTGTTAGTCTGCCTATTGTCCATTCATGTCAGTGAACCTTCAGGAGGGAAGGGAAATTCCCTTGCTCCTATACCACCTAGCATTAACTTACATTATTCCCTGAGCCATTATTTTATTTCTTCTTCAATCCCATAAAATATGTCATTAAAAAATGTAGAGTACATAGTTACTATTGATTATCATTATTGATAAGACATGATCTTAAGTTTATCATGGGATAAAAATTACATCATTTAATGGAGCAGTTGGTTGTGAATATTGCCATGAGCAGTTGATAGTCCTACTCTCAGGGAACTAATTATAATCATAAAAATAGCTAACAATTACTAAGCCCTTACCATGTGACAGTTTCTGTGCTAAGCATTTTATATATGTATTTCATTGTAGTCTACTAGGGTAATAATTATCAGCTAGTAGGGAGATTCTCATTAGTGTCTTTGTAATTTTTAAAGCATAATTAATATTGTAATTACTTTGATTTATTTATTAGTCAGGATAATTCTCTTCTTGGAATCCTGTGAAAACATTAAAATGAGAGCGTTGATTTTTTTCCCCCCCAAAAGAAAGGGAATCAAATAAATTTACAAATAGCCATAATATAAATCCAAATCAGAGAACTGCCACAAACAGTGTCTGAACAGAAGTTCTCAGCTGACTTATGAAGAGCAGGATGGTGGTCAGAAAAAGTGTTAATGAGAGAGGTCGCAGTTGGAAAAAACTGTGTGAGTGTTTCCTGTCCCTCCCCCCCCCCATGGGCAAACACTGGCACAAGTCAAGATGGGAACAAGATTGACAGGGAGGAAACAGCAGAGCTATGGAGTCAAGAAAGGAATGAGAGAGGGTTCAGAGAACAGGAGGAAGACAGACAGGTTATATAGCGAAAAGATAAAGGAGAAGTAGAGTGCACTCCGGGAGGGTAAGATGGGTGGACCTCCAGAGCAGCTGATTGAGGATCTGGGACTTTGTTTGATAAGCAGTGGGGGCATCTTAAAGCTCTTGAGTGGAGTTGCGACAGGATCAGCATCGCTTTTAAGGAAAATGAACACTGCAGGGATATTTTCAAGGCCCATGTTCCGAAGGAGACTGATTTGCAGGAAACCAGTTAGAAGGCTATTAGGATGGTCCAGATGGTAGATAATGAGGGCCAGAGCAAGGGTGGTGGCAGTATAATGAGAAGTCAGGAAGAATAAGCTGCCCATGGCTGAAGACCCTGATCTCAGCAGCAAATCATCAGCCCTTCAATTAATGGGTAAATGACGTGGAATGCTCTCCCAAGCTGTGAAAACACCTCCTGATTCTATGTTTAATTCAGCAGATCACTTTCTGTTTTCAGTCCAGGGTAAAGCTTTTCCTTGCGGCTTATTTTCATGGAAGTAATGGGCATCCTTCCAAGAGCAATAGTAGTTATGATGATGAAGGCATTTGACTTTGAAAAAACACAAAGGAATTTTTAGTTTATTTTTTCCAAGGATTAATAGGATGGGCCAAGTGTGGGAAGCCCAAGTTTAAATGAATGCTGGGGCCACAGAGTCCTTTTGTCTGGTGCCTGCTTATGACTTTGTGTGGCATATACAACAGAGAGCTGTGCTATATTTAACCCCCTGAGAAAAACACATTTAAGAGGAGACAATTCCAACAAGATGGCCTCTTTGTCGAAATATTACAATTCACTCTGAGTTATCAAAATACACAAAGGAAGAAAATTGAAGTTTCTGACCATGTCTATAACAGCAAGAAAATCTGGCACCAGTGACAAGATTAATTCCTATTGTAATTATGTTTTTAATTAAGTCACACTCGTTTTCTATTGTAATTCCTAAAAATACATTAAACACTTCATACTTTATAGGACCAGTTATCAATGTTGATAACCTTCTGGTTTAGAAAAGGTTGAATTTGGCCACAGCCATTAATTCTTTACTTCAAAAGAAACCTCCAATGGGTAATGGCAGCAGGATTTTATAGTTGATTTTTATTTTTCTAATTCTCCTTTGAGTGTCTCATGCTGTGTCGCTTTTTTCTCAATCTTACTGCCCACTTTCTCTATTTCTTTACAAGTATAATCTCAGATGCCAAAAAAAGAAAAATAAAATGGGGAGTACAGGGAGGCGGCATGGCCCCAATTTCTTATATTCTCAATAACTCGTATTTCTCTGTTCCCTTTCCTTTGTGACCTCCATTATAGACATTTTTAAGTTGTGGTGCTCTAAGAGTGTCAGAAGGCTGAGGACAGTAGGATATTACGACCTGATGAAATTTATATCTAAAAATCTCTAAAATTTATCAACTAAGTGACTGAATCACTAAGGGGCAGTTACTAATCTGTGTGAGATTTACACATATTAATTTTAGGGAGTGTTATTTTTCTATTTGTTTATTTCCAAGTAGCTCTAGTTTATAAATGGTATAATTAATACGATTCCTTGACTTTCTAAATTGTTACCCCACCACCACAGGGGGAAAAAAACACAATGAGACAACCTCCTCTCTCTCTCTCTCTCTCTCTCTCTCTCTCTCTCTCTCACACACACACACACACACACACACACACACACACACACACAATCTGCATTTCCTTCATAAATCTTAAGTACATTGGGAGGCCCTTCATCCAACACAGGAGCCCTCCTTCCTGCCTACCCTCTCCAAGACCTGCTTGCTTGCCTCTGTCTTCCGTCTCACTACCACCGCCATGCTCTTCACTGTCTTCCTTCAGTCAGAAACTTAGAAATTATCCCTGAAATTTCCTTTCTTTCTCCTTAACCCTCAGCATCCACGTCCTAGTTAATTTTCTGTCTAGGTATTTCTGGAATACATAATTTTGTTAATTTCTACCACCACTCTCATAGTTTGGGCTCATTTTATCCTGACCTAACACAAGTACCTTTTTATTCCAGCCAGAAGTCCAACTAAATCAGAATATTAATCTGAGTACTGCGGTAAAGGGACTCTGCAAATGTAATTAAGGTATAAATTACATGACCTGAAGATAAAGGGAGTGTTCTAAATTATTCAGGAAGGCCCACCATAATCCTGTGAGTCCCTCCAGCTGGAGACAGGGCAGATGAAGCAGAGATACTTGAAGCCTCAGAAGGATTTGACACATAGTTTCTGGCTTTGAAGATAAAGGGTACCATGAAGCAGGGAACAGAGGCTGAGAACTACCCCAGCCAATAACCAAGAAGGAGCCAGGGACCACAGGTCGAACTGAAATTTGCCAACGACTCAAAGGAAAACATGAAGAAAAATACATATTTTATCTTAAAATAAGGAAGAAGTGCTTAACCATGTACAGTCTTTGTTTCTACAACTTATCATGTGATATTAACTGGTAAACAAATCTACCTTCTTCCACAAATCATTCCCTATTCCCTTTGTCCTAGCAAGTACTTCAGTTGGTGCTGTGATTTGGGTAAGTGTACCCCAAGGAGCATCTGTTAAAAGGCGTGGTCTCCAGACAGTGGTTCTATTAGAGGTGGTGTAACCTTTAAGAAGTGGGGCCTATTTAAAAATCTCCCAGTCTGATGGGAGGCATGTCCTTAAAGGGGATGTTGAGACTCTGTCCCCTCCTCTTTCTTTCTTTGCTTTCCATTTGCTATGAGATGAGCATCTTCAGCTGCCATGTGCTCCTTCCAAGATGTATTGTGATGTTACATGCCCCAAAGGAAAGCAGCCAACTGGCTATGAACTGAAACATCCAAAACTACGAGGCAAAAGAAACCTCTTTGTTGGAGTCTGTAAACAAGTCAAAATAACACCTGGCATTTTGCCAGGGGAATGTTAAAGTTCATAAACAAGTCTGGATGGTGCCTGGCAAAATGCCAGAGGGAGTGGTTTGAAAAGTAACAAAAGCGAGCCATTAAGTGTGGAGATTTCTTATTGGTTCAGTGCTGTATCGAGTTTATGCTAATTAGATAAGCTGTGTGGAATGTATAAATACTGCTCCTGTCCTGCAATAAACGGCTTCCACTCCTGCTGTATCAACATACACAAGTTGTTCGTCACCCCCCGGTTATTTTGCTGCAGCCGGACTGTGGCACCTCTTCTCTTTTTAAGTTGAATACCTCAAGTGTTCAATTATAGTAAAGTAACTAATACAGATGGTTATGGTTTCTTATGTGAATCACTTAAACCTGCATTTCTTTTTTGTTGTTGTTCTTTTTACATATACATGACAGTAGAGTATATTTTGACATATTATACATACAAGGAATATAACTTCCCATTTTTGTGGTTGTACATGATGTGGAGTTACACTGGTCATGTATTCATAATGAACATAGAAAAGTTATGTACAATTAATTCTACTGTCTTTCCTATTCCCACCCTTCCTTCTCTTCATTCCCCTTTATATAATCCAATGAACTTTTATTCTTCCTGCATCCACCACACCCTCTTATTGTATGTTAGCATCCACATATCAGAGAGAACATTCAGCCTTTGGTTTTATGGGACTGGCTTTTTTCACTTAGACTGATAATCTCTGGTTCCATCCATTTACCAGCAAATGCCATAATTTGCTTCTTCTTTATGGCTGAGTAATATTCCATTGTGTGTGTGTGTGTGTGTGTGTGTATATATATACATATATATATATATATATATATATATATATATATATACCACATTTTCTTTATCCATTCATCTGTTGAAGGGCACCTAGGATGGTTCCATAGCTCAGCTATTGTGAATTGAGCTGCTATAAACATTAATGTGGCTGTGTTACTGTAGTATGCTGATTTTAAGTCCATTTGGTATATACCGAGGAGTGGGATAACTGGGTCAAATCGTGGTTCCATTCCAAGTATTTCTGAAGACTTTGGGCCATTAGCTGTTCTCCCTGAATTGGTTTGATGTAATTTTCCACGGACATAGTCACAGAACATGGGGGAACTAAGAAGTACCTTAGGCATCTCCTACATTCCAGATGTTTTCCTCTTTCTTCCCATTGTTTAGTAGCAGTTCAATTTCACCTTGATAATCAGGATCAATCATCTCAGACAATGGAGTAGCTCCTTCTTTGCCTGATGATTTGTAGGCATGAGTTGCCTCAAGAGATCCACCTTAGATCTTGTGGAACCAGTGTTGTCTTGAGTGGAAGCACTCCCCACTTGGTAACTGAACTGCCCAAGATCACCAGAACCATAAGTTATGAGTGCAGGGATGAAAATTTTATTATCTGATCTTTAAAGAGAAGAGATGCCCTTAATCTAACCCTTTGGTTCCTAGTTCTGTGAATTCTAGCAGTCAGAGAACCAGAACTACTAAGTGATTACTGATTCAGAACATATACCATACTCAGAAGGGTATTACCTACCCTAGTGTTAGCATTCACAATTGAGTCTTCAAAAAACCTTCTACCATTTTTTTTTCAGGCCAGCTGCTTTAGGAAAGTAAAAAGTATAATTATACCAGTGACTTCCATGAGCTTGAGCTTATTATTGCACTTCATTAACTGTTATCACTGCAAACTGTGTCATTAATGACTCCAAGTGTAATCACATCAAAGAATAAATTCCAGATACCGTAAGACTAATTCACAGAAACTACCTGTAAGATTATGTTCCTGGGTATCCACTTTCAACTCCAAAATCTGTATCATTCCGGGTTCAAACAGAACTATTTGGAATTATTAAAATCATCTGACCTTACGTATTTGTAGAAACCTGTCGAACAGTCCATGTAATATTACAGTCGTCATATTCATATCTGATACTGGAATTTGAAGTCACTGAGAAGAGAAAATGAACATGAAGAGGGCAGAGAGAAGAAAATCTGAAATACAGAAGGATGAACTAGAAGCTCCGTTGGTCTCTCTGGCTCCATGCCTACAATTTTGATGACTTGAGTGTCCTACAAGAACAGAACATACACCTGGCCCAGAAGTCCCCGAAGCTGAGGGAGGAGCTGAAGGAGCTGGCATGCCAGGTGTTCTCTGCCTCACACCAAGGCAAGCCAGCAAATACTGAGAGCTGCAGCAGTGTTTGCTTCACTAACTGCCAAGTGTAAAAGAGAATGTCTTCTGCTCTACTTCTGTCTTCCAAATCTCATGCAAAACCTCCCTTATGGCCCACCCTAGCATGGAACTACCAGCAAAGGGGATTATGGGAGCCACTGTTCCATCTTAGCTAGGCTGGAAGAATGCAAACCCACTAGGATATATAAACTCTATAGCTAACAAGTCATGAGACAGCAGGCTCTCTGATGAGTTTGCGATAGCAGTGGTATGCTGATTTCAATCTTTTATGTAGTGTTTTAAACACTTTTTTTGTCCTATAGATACTCAGTTAAGTACACCAGTTATCCTGATTGTTTTTAGAACAGTTGTTGCTAGCAGGCAAAAACCACATTAAATAACCCAACCTCTACTGCTTGTGGTATATTATGTTGAACAGATAGAAAGAGTATGCTGTGTTCTAAACAGAACCTGGAGGTATCATTGGATTGTAGCCAGATGGTTCTCTATGTAAATACAGTTCAATACAGATAGGATCTGTTTCTCATTCAAAGTTTTTACATCTGTCTTTTTAGAGACTTTTTTCCTCTCATTTTATTTTCAAAATGGAATGTGGTGGTAAATTTACCTTTCTGAGTTTGGTTTTCCATTTTGAAGAGTTAGTATCAGCAAAAGGATAAAAGAGATAACTGTTTGAGAGTAGGGTTGATCCTCATGATACTGCTACAAGTTGAAGGGTCTAGTTGGGGGGGTGAGAAATCCCTGTTCCTTTCCAGATTCTAACAAAATACAGAAGAGGCTCACGAATGTCCAGCTTCCTTAGTTGCTAATCACCCCTAGACCTCAAGAGTTCTGTAAACCACAGTGGTCATGTAACTTAGAATAAAGGCTCCTTCTTCCCCTGGAATCTTGAGGCCATTGTGAATCCAGCTGAACTGGTAGGGCAGATATCAAATACACTTGTCTGTTCTAACTTGATGCAAGATTAGCAAGCTGGCCTCCTGTACCCAGTCACAGGACAGAAAGAATGCCACAATAGGCCTGTCCATGCAGGAGGAACAGATGAGCATATGGTAGGTAACAGGGCAGCAAAAAGATAAGGAGAGGGATGAATGAATGAATATGCACCTTATGTGATTTCATGGAGGTTCAGGATGACAAAATGGCTTGTATGAGCCCTGTGTACCCTACTCACCAAAAACTGGGCCATTCTGTTTCTTCTGAGTAGGAAGAATAACAGGCCAGAAGAGGTCTCCCTCTCCTTTCCCCTATGGGGAGGGGAGCAGAGGTCCCTAGTTACTCAAATGTGATATGGAAAAGATAGGGGCTCTACCCAATAGATACAGCTCTGTATATATAGCTCTACAGTTAGAGCTGCCGTCATTTAAATACCCAGTCTTTGCAACTGTTTTGTGAAGAGCTATTTCTAACAGAAGCAAGTACATTTTATCCACATTCACTAAAAGGAAAGCTAACATTTGAGGAGGTTAAGTGGCTAGCCCAAGTTCACACAGTTATCATTGTTAAAACTGGGACATAAAACTAAGTCTTCTGAGTACAAGTTCATTTTTTTTTTTGCACCAACATGTGATTTTTTTTTTTTTTTGAGTGTTAAGGAATCTTAGAGATCATACTGCACAACCCTCAGAAGGCAAGCCTCAGGTCTTGGAGCATCTTATATGACTTTATCAGGGACTGCAATCTCAGGGGAGCAAGAGAGAGAGAGAGAGAGAGAGAGAGAGAGAGAGAGAGGAATTAGGAGTGAGGGCCAAAAGGCTGGCATTTCAGACCAGGCAAATATGTATTGAGGGTCTATTCTTTGTTAGATACTGTTCTGGGATTTTATGTATAATAACTCCCTCAACCCTAAGAAGCGAGTTATCATTATATTTATTTTTATACAAATAGGGAAAATGAAGGAAGAGGTTTAGTGCCTGCTCACAATTCCTCCACGAGGCAGGGCTATGCTGGCTTTAAAGCGGGTGGTCTGGGTGGCAATGCCACATGCTTTCCCACTTCACTCCTGTGGCATCTAGTCAGGGAGATGTTGCATGATCCTTGGTGGAAGAGGCAGAATTTGGCCTCTCCTCCCAATCAGTCTGAAGCATTGATTAGTATGTGTGTAAACTATGTGCCACTCCACCTTGAATGAAAACTGCTTTAGAGCAGAAACTGTTCTATTTAAATCCACTGTCTGAAATCTACCTAATCACTACTAGAAATGGGAAATTTCTCTTGTATTAAAGATTGTTTTTTTAATGTTTTTATGCCAGGGATTGGGATCAGAGAGCAATAAATTCTTTTTTATGTTTAGAATAAATTCTTTTGTAAGTGGAGTTTTGATCACAATTCTCAGACAATCATGAGAGTTTCAATTTTCAGCCTTCAGCCTACTTATTTCTCTGCCTATTTTATGCAAGAAAGTCTAGAATAAAAGGTAAGCAATACAGAACCAGGGTCCTGGAGTCCTCTCATTGGGAGGACAGAGCCACAGAAGTCCTCTATCACCTGGTATGAATTCATGGATGTGCTTTTGGAGTCCTTCTGTGGAGTAGGTATATTTTCACTGACATTAACCACTGTGAAGTCATTGTTTCAGAAAGATATGATCATAAAAATTTGTTGAGAAACCAGTTTAGAGTCTTCTAGGAACAGACAGCACTCAAAATTGATGGCATTTATTGTGGAGTACAACAAATGCAACCATGATTTCTTGCTTACAGGACTCCTTCAGAGGTTTAGCAAATCTTTAAAAAATCCAGCAGCCTCTGCTTTTAAGAGGAGCAGCAGGAACTCAGGAATGTCACAAGATCAATAGTCCCCAAACATAATTGGCTTTTATAGTCATTCTTAGTTTTCCAATCACTGATTGACCTTACAAACAGGACACATGGGGATGACTATAAGCTATCCCCAGATTTTTGAAGTATACTGATTTATAACGAGTAGTATAATATAAAATCAATTTATAAAAATGACTCTATTTGCATATTTAAAGTTGTAGATGAGTCAATGTTTTAATTTCCTTGCTTCTGACTTTTTTTTAATACTTCCTCAATCAAAAGCAGGGGAATTAATATTTGTTTACTATTGTATTCTCAGTGCCTACAATAGTATAATCAGTAGAAAATACACTGGTTATTAAATATATTCAATGAGTGAATGTAAGTGATTCTGAAAGACAAGTGTTTCCATGTGATGCAGACATGTAGTATGGCAACAGTAGTATATACTTGTATTGTCCATTTGAGAGCAAGCCCTGACCAAGGTGCATGAGCAATAGCAGGCCATCCACAAGTAAGGAAGACAACCTCAATCTCTCTTAATAGAGGTGCAATATACTAAATATCACTCTAGTCCTTTGTTTATGATTTATCAGCCAACCAATATTTTAAATGTAATTGAGCTTTCCAGGTAACTTTTGGATTTAGTGACAAAATGCGCTAAATTGTTGGTTCAACTTATCTAGTTTTTCTTATCAGTTTTATTTCTCACTGTATATTTATAAATTAAAACTCTTAATGAATCAGTCTCCTATGAATTTGATTCGAATGAATCCACCTGGAAAGGTCTTATCAAATTTTGATGTACTGACAAAAATGACCTTCTAGCCTTGAAAAGATGAAGAACTGAGTTTATGGAGCGAGAACTGACTTTAACTCTTAACTCAAATGGCTTAATGTATGAGCTCAAGCAGGTGACCAATTTACTGAGCTTCTGTTTCAAGGTTTCCTTTTATGAAAATATGGACAATATGTGGGGATAAGATGGGGTATCACAAGCAAGGTGGTGCATAGTAGATGCAGTAAATGTTCACTTCCTTGTCTCTTTCTCAGCAAAGGAGAAATACAAGACCCATGAGTACTTGCTTCCCGCCAACAGATGCTGTCTGCCAGTATGCTCCCAGAGAAACCTGCAAGCATTCCAGGTGACACTACTCCTCTATGCCATCCAAACTGGAATGATGCAGATGTCATAACAAAGGTGTGAGCCCTTGTTTACTCTCTTTCAGATACTGAAGATCCCTGTTCAACTTACAGTCAGTCTCCTGTCTAGCTTCTCTCAACCAGTTCTATTCCTAATAGCAGGTGGATCTGGAAATAGTCTCTTTGCCCAAAAACTGTGTGAACCTTAGGGCTCTGCATGAGCATCAAGCTATGACATCTAAGGCTACCATCGTAGTGCAGGTGAGCTCTGGAGCATCTAGTATACTACCTAACCTGACCATAACCCATCTCATTTCTCACTTACCACCCTTTCTCTAACTTAATGTCTCAGATCATCCAAAAGTTGGTGCCATAGGAGTTATATTACTATCTGAAAAAATATATTTCACTTTACTCTTCAGTTTATCTGATAGCACAAAAAGTCTTATTTTCATGATATAGCAACTTGGGTTCTTCAGATTTATTTGAGTTGGGAAAAAAAAGATGGTTGAGATATAAACATGGAGGAAAGTAACTTTAAAACCTCTTAAGTCATAAATGTTGAATATTTTTCAAGTGCAAAATTATAAAAGATTTATGAGTCTTTGAATTCAGCCTGAATACTCTAATTTGTATAATTCACCTATTTTAGGGATAAAGGTGTATATCATTGATGACAATTCCAGGCAAAGCAAGCTTCAGCTTATAAACTATTTTAGGTTCCTATTTGTTGTACCAATCTTAACCATAACTACATGCAATTTTAAACCCTAATTATGCCCAACTTATGCAATACCAATGTCGACAAATGTTAGATTAAAATCCATGCCACACACATATGCACATGGGAGATGAATTCTTTTTAGTCATGTATAATCAAAAGGCAGGTGCGTTTCTGATTGGTACTATATAGTCAACCAATTCACAAGGCATTTTAGCAGTCAAGACTGACCTTTTAAAAATCAAGTTAATTATTATACAATTTACATGAAATAAAATTCACCTATTTTAATCATACAGCTCTATGAGATTTGCACACTTATGTAGCTCTAAAACCAAAACCAAGACTTTCTGCCTCCCACCCCCAATTTTCTCCCATGCCCTTTGGTTGTAAAGCTGTTGCATCTTCTACAATTTTTGGCCCAAGTAATAACTTCTTTCTGTTGCTATAAATTAGATTTGTCTTTTCTAGATATTCAAACAAATAATATTTATGCAGTGTGTACCTTTTGGTGGTGCTTGGCTTTTGTTGCTCAGAATAACATTTTGGAAACTCACTGCAGATGCCAGTAATTATTTCTTTTTATTGCTAACTAATATTCCATTGTATGGATTTAGCATGTTTGTTTCTCCATTCACCATGTTAAATAGACATTTAGATTGTTAAGAGTTTGGACCTATTCTGTATAAAACTGTTATTCATGCACATTCTTTTTGTACACATACATTTTACTCTTTTTTGGGTAAATACATAGGAGTACAATGGCTGGGTCATACAGTGAATTCATATTTAACTTTATAAGAAATGTTAAACAGTATCTCAAAGTGTTTATGTTCTTTTACATTCCATCACGTGTACGTATGAGACTCCTAGTTGTATTATATCCTTGTCACAATTTGATTTTAGATATTCTACTGAGCATGTAGAGGCGCCTTGTTGTGGTTTTACTTGTGCTTCTCTGACAGCCAGTGATGCTGCACATCTTTTCCTGAGCTTAGGGACATTCGCCTCTTTTCTTTTGAAAAGTGTCTGTTTAGGTTTTTTTTGTTGTTGTTGTTTTTGTCCACTGTTTTTTTTTTTTGTTGTTGTTGTAAAAAATATATATTGCAACTATTTTCCCCCAGTCTGTGGGTTATCTTTTTATTTTCTTAGTGCAGAGTTTTTAATTTTAGTAAAGTCTAATTTATCAATTTTGTTATTTTATGTTTTGTGTCTTTGGGGTCCTGTTTAAGAAATATTTGTCAAACCCAAGGTTGTAAATCTTTTCTTCTGTTTTCCTCTAGAGGTTTTATAGTTTTATTTGTTTAAGTCTATGATTCATTTGAAGTAATTTTGTATGTGGTAATAATTTACCACCACTTAGATATCCAGTTATAGCAATGCTATTTGTTGAAACAGCTATCTTTTCCCCATTGAGCTACCTTGGCACTATTGTTGAAAAGTAATTGTCTGTATATGTATGAGTTTATTTCTTGTAGCAGTTTTCCTTTCTACTGATCTGAATTTTTACCCTTCCAACAATACCACACTATCTTGATTATTGTACTTTACAGTAAATCTTGAAATCAGTGTGGGTACTGAAATTTTGTTCTTCATTTTCAAAGTTGTTTTGGCTATTTAATGTCTTTTGTTTTTCTGACTAAATTTTGAATCTCTTTTCAGTTGAGAGAGAGAGAGAGAGAGAGAGAGAGAGAGAGAGAGAGAGAGGGAAAGAGAGAGAGAAAAGACAACTGCAAATTCTGACTGAGGTTATGTTGAATAAATAGATCAATTGACATCTAGTATACAGATATACATGGACATGATTTCCATATCACAATTTAGGTCTTATCTAATCTTCTCAGCAACATTTTACAGTTTTTAATTATACATATTACATGTATTACTTAAATTTATTTCCAATGATGTCATGTTTTCAATACTACTAAAAAGGATATTTTTAACAATTTTTTGTTAATACAGAGAAATGCAACAGATTTTTGCATATTTACCATATGTCCTGAGCTGTTGCTGAACACTCTCTCCATTTTGGATTTTTTTCATAGATTTATTAGGATTTTCTGCAATATGACCATGTCATCTGCTTAACAGTGGGCATACTTGCCTTATTCCCAAACTAGTGGGGAAAACTTTCAGTTTTTCACCATCTTGTAAGTTTCCATATGTGTACTTGTCAAACTGACGTTTCTCTTCTACTCCTAGTTTTATAAAAGAGGTTTTTATCTTGAATGAGTGTTGATTTTTGTCAAATGCTGTTCCTGTATCTATTGAGATAACATAAGTTTTCTCCTTTATTTTGTTGATAAGTTGACAGTGATTGATTTAAATGTTAAACTACCCTTACATCTGAGGAGTCACTTGATCCTGCTGTAGTATCATCCTCGTATATTTCAGAATTCTATTTGCTAATGTTTTGCTAAATATCTTTTAATGATGTTAATAAGCAATTTGGGTTTGTAATTTTCTTTTGTTGTAATGCCTTTATTCTTTATTTTCTGAAAAGAAGTTGTGTGGCATTTGTATTATGTCTTCCTTCAATACTTGGTAGAATTCACCTCAGAAATCATTTGACAGTCTCCACCTGGTGTTTGCCCCCACTGGCCTCCTGCACTCCAGTCTGCCTGGCCCTTGTTCTGCAGCTCTGGGACAAGGACTTGGCTTCAGTGAGTTCATGAATGGATGTTATTAAATGAAAGAAAAATAGCTACCCAAAAAGGAGACAACGTACATCAAATCCTAACTTGCTAAAGATACTGTGTCAAATTTTAAAATTTAATTTTAATCAAGTAGTTATTATATCCTTATAAGTATAAAATATTTTTAAATTAATGTTAATACTTATTAAATAACTTCCTAACTAGGTTTTTGTAACACTTAAGGATATTTTCTAGGGGTATTCATTTTTTAACATGTTAAATAAGTTATAAGTTGTAAAATATCCATGAATAACATATTTTACCAAAAAAAAATTGCAACTATCTGCCTGGCTTACAAACTATTTCATTTTCCTACTACTGTCTAGTCATAAATTAGCATTAACTGATGTCAGTAAATACACAAATAAATGAAACAGCATCAGTGAAAAGAAGCCCATCCTTGACCATGGAAACAGGATCTCAAAGATCATTAGACAGAAGCAGCAAAAGAATGTTATACTTAAATTTTCCATATGTCTGTAATCCCCATTTCTCCTTTTCAAAGGAATTGTGCTGAAACTGTGCAGGAGGAAAATTAACTGCCAGTTTTGCAGGATATCTTGTGTAAGCACACAAAAAATGACAGAGAATTCTGTCATATTTCCTTCCTCATCTGTATATTCCTTATTTGAAGTTATATTCTTAGCTAGGAACAATAACATCTCTAGTTAATTATCTCCCCTGCTTACTCCATGATGTATGGCATCACCTAATTCATGTCTGTGTTGCATAGAGAGATTGGGCTGTCTTTCAGTTCCCTTAATAAGAGTGGACAGTCAACCCAGATAATTCAGGACAAATGTTCCACTGGGGCCCTGAAGCATCTGCTTGTTATTCATATTAATCACATTAACTACATAATGGCCAAATTCTATTTTGTCCTGTGTGGAATTAAGGCAGTCTTAATGTTTTATTATTATTGTTTGTAAAGTCATTTTTACCTGATTAGTTTGCTACAGTACAAGGTAAGCACCATTCACTTAAAGAACTGGCAGGGCAGTCACTGAGCATATTTTTCCAAGCCATGGGTTCTGCATTTTAGGGATTAGTAAACAAGTAAAACAAATTCAATAAGCATATTTTCCTATTGGTTTTATCCCTCTTACCAAATCAATAAAAGCAAGAGGATTGAGACAAAGAGTACATCTTCCCAGTTTTAAAAAATACTTCCTCAACTCAGAGTTTCTAAATCTCAGTATTCTTGACATATCAGGCCACACAATTCTTAGTTTGGGGGCACTAAGACGTTCACCAGTGTCCCTGGTCTCTGCCCATTAGGTGCCCCAACATCCCTTCTCTCCTCAAGGTAGGAAAATTTTTATAAAGTTTCTAGATGTTGCCAAATGTCTTCTAGGAGAGAGAGGGTAAATAAATCCCTTATGAGAACCATTATTTGAATTTTATGTTTTGGGTGATATTGGTATGTCTTTTACCTTCCAATACACTCAATTCGCTGTTAAAGATATGACTAAGAATTTGTCTATGCAGGCCCAGCCTTTATAACACTACTCGTCTTCTATTCTATGCACAGATAAGATAGTAAATGTAATGAATTAATCATGTGAGATATGAACCAGCTTCTCTAGTCCATTTTTTCACCTACCAACTATCATCCTCAATAATGTGAGAGCCACCATTTGCCCAGAAATTGTGAGAATTCTCAACATCAGCAAAGATACCAAACTCCATGCTTCTCAGATTTTAAAGCTATCTGTGCAGACTCCCAAACCATGTTTTGATTGGTACCTAAATCTCCTTAATGATAGAACTTCATTGATACTGTATTTGAAATAAGCAATATGAGTCTTAAAACCAGTTTCCTTAAGACATTTATATTTTAAGAACCTCTTGATATATACAAAATCTCAGTGTTGCTACAATTTGATGTACAAGTGATTCATATAGAATTCTATGCTAATTCTTTGCAAATCAAACATTACACAGATGTTTTAGATCTAAAATGAATAATTCAAATACATAAGTGTTTTTCTTGACCCTTTAGTAGAAGTTGAATTAGTTTCCAAAAGCAAGTTGATTGCTGTGGTTTTCACATAAATCCAAATGCCGCTCTTATGTATCTGTTTTTTAGACTTCTTTTACAAAATCCTGATATATGACTTAATTTAATATAATTTGCACAACAATATGCTTAGATTGGCTCAGCAACTCTTGACTCCATGCTTTGACATAATTTTCTGCTGTGTGTAGGGATAATCTATAAGCACAATCTCCAAGCATTGACTCTGTGAAGGCAGTCTCTCAGCACTGTGTGTGGATAACCAAGTGAAACAGAAATACTAACACGAAGAGTTAAAAATAAGCCCAAAGGAACACAGACCTGTGGGATGGTGTTCATACCACAACTGTGAAAGGAGAATTTGATAAAGCTCACTAAAGATCTGCTAAATGAATCAATACTTAAAACTGTATGTGAAAAAGATATCACATCTTTTTATAAGTATAGACACATATAAGCATGAGGTGAGAAATGGAATAATTATAACAAATATAAGAAAAGTTCTAGTTATTTATTAATTTTGTCTTCTTTATCCCCAGCATTTGAAGAAAGATAAGTACGTTAAGGAGAAAAAAGGTGATTTATAAATTTAGAAATGAAATTAGTAAACAAATTGTAAAAGACATCTTGGGTGGAAATCACACATGTGAATATTAAACCAAGGTGCCATTTTTATTCTGCATCTGTTAAATTAGAAAGAATATTTTCAACTTGTAATATCAAATAATGATGATGGTTTCTCACCAACTTGCATATATTGTTAAGGCTTTATTAATTCTTCTGGAAAACAGATGGGGGTATTGTTTAGAAAGCAATATATAACATTCATTCTGTTTTAAAGAGTACATGTAGTTTAATCTGACAGTTTAATAGTACTAAAATTTATCTTAGAGAATTAATTTCTAAAACTAGAATTTCTGAGTCAGAAGTATATCTTAATTTTTAAAATAGATTATAGCAGTTTATTTATTAATAACCACATCCAGCCAGGGGGAGGCAGAGAAGGATAGAAGAAGCATGGGTAGACATGTCAATGCATGATATATGCAAGCATGGAAATATCACAGTGAATGCCATCCTGTTTTACAATTAATATGTGTTCATAAGTATAATAATAAAAAAACTATACCTATGTATCTATATTAAGTAAATAAAATCTAAGATACCAGAATGACAATAGAGGTCATTATTACTTGTTTAAAAAAATCTAAATAAAGCCACATTTCCTACAATATTGAAATGTTTAGGTAAATAATGGAACACTCACTTAATGGAATATAATAGAGCCATGAAATATATTTGTAAAATATATATCAAGTGTATATAAGATATAAAATATGGAATTGTAATTAAAATAAAGAAGAAAGAAGAATATTTAGAAGAAAGAGATAGAAGTTGTCACAGCAAAGATACATGTTTTCCCAGCACAGATATGGACACAAGTGGAGCACAGGGAGAAATTTCAACTATTTACCATCTGAAAGAGTCATTCTGCTAGCAGACTCACACATTCCTACTTGCTTTGCTGAAGATTTCAAGAGAAAGGAAGAGACAAGGGTGACTCATTCCCAATTAGCATGTAATAATACATTAAGTACTTTACATTTTACAGTGCAAGCTCCTTCATGTGTAATGTTTCATATCGATTTTGACCAATCTCAATAGTGAAGAACTGTTTAGGATTTGCAATTGATACTAACCTTGGGAGTAAACAAGAATGTCAATGCAGGAGACATATTAGTCAAGAAGCAAAAGTCTAGGTATAAAGCCATGTTTTACTAGACTTTATAAAAGTGGATTTCTACCAGCTCAGTGTGTGAACCAGCAGGTGAGAGAACATAGTTAGAGGGGGAAATAAGATGCCTCAGCAAGTGTGGAGGGCTCCACCAAGCTACGTTCTGATGATGCCAATTATCAGATGTTCTTTTAAAACACCAGCATGACTGCTCACTGTGGCCGACACTTTCAGAATTTTAAGCACACTGACAAATGGCAAAGGCACGGATGAGAAGCAAAGGAGGACAAGTGAGAATTAAGTTAGTAAAATTTAATCCTCAAATGAGCTGAATTCTGCTGTAATACTAAAGATTAAAAAAATACTTATGAACAAGGACAGGGTTACTTTCCGAGTCATGCAGTATAATTTTAACATACAGCAGCCATAAAACAATGTTTCCCAATTCTTTCTGTTTTTTTTTTTTTTTTTTTTGGAGGGGGGTCTTCTCCAGCAAGAAGCAAAAGGTAAGGTAAAAACAGAAAGTAAGTGAAGCCCAATATATAATAAGAAAGTGACAGGGCATCTGAATATTTTTCTGAGATTTGGAGACCAAGAACGCATACGTTATCTCCTGGAAGCTTTATAGAACCACATCAGACCCTGCCCTAGAGTTCCTAAATTAGACTCCACAGGGTAACAAGATCCCAGGTGATTCATATTTTCAGAAGCAGTGAGTTAAATAAACTATTGAAGTCTTCAGACTGATAAAACAACTTACAGCTATGTTGCTTAAATGATGTAAAATATTTTCAGAACATAGCAGAGAAGCCTCAGTATATGAAAATATTCTTAACTACCAAGAAATGGACACTGCAAAAAATGCAGATCATGTTATTTTATGAACCTATAAAGGAAAACATGGTCATAAAATGATATAATCTGTCTGGATATCAATTTGGCAATACATGTGTTTTATTTAGAATAAAACCAGGAGTTCATTTCTAGGAATCATACTCTGATTATTGATTGAAAATAAACTAACAAACCCCTGTATGTTCAAAGATATTCATTACACATTACTCAATATCATGAAAATTTAAAAGAACCTAGATGTTCAGCAGTACCATATCAAATGATTAAGTAAAATATAGCACATGCCAGTGCGATGTTTATAAAGAGTTTTCTTCTTAATGTAGAAAATATTAGAATTTCATATTAATAAAAGCAGGAATAAATTTATGTACACTGAGAAATTTAGAGTGATTTTTTCTTTATACTTCATAGTATTTTCTACAAAGAACATGTCTTAGTCATAATCAAAAAAAACAAATATTATTTTTAAAAGTTTTAACACATATGTAAGTCTAAAAATATGCCAAAATATTTTCAGAAGTTCTTTCACCCTCTATGTAATAAAACTGTGGTTTTAATCTTTTTTCACATTTCTATATATTTTGCATATATTTATAAACTATCTGTTTTAGTCAGTTCTTCGCTGCTGTAACTAAAAGATCTGACTAGAACAATTGTAGAGTAGGAAAAGTTTATTTGGGAGTTCACAGATTCAGAGGTCTCAGTCCATAGACAGCCGGCTATATTCCTCTGGGCTCCAGGTGAGGCTGAATATCATGGCAGAAGACTGTGGTGGAGGGAAGCGGCTCACATAATGATCAGAAAACAGAGAGACTCTGCTTGGCAAATACAAAATATATACCCTAAAGGCATGTCCCAGGGAACCCACCTCCTTCAGCCAAATCTACCTGCCTTCAGTTACCACTCAGTTAATACCATCAGGGGATTAATTCACTGATTGGGCTAAGGCTCTCATAACCCAATCATTTCTCCTCTAAACCTTCTTGCGTTGTCTCACACATGAGCTTTTGGAGGATACTTCACATGCAAATCATAACCTTATTTAATAAGTATTAAAAATTGATTTTCATTTTATAGATAAAATATTTACTTTAAAGGCAGTCATAATATTGTATATAAATCATCCCAAATACCTAAAAGTTATGTAAGAATTTTCAGTTTGGCATTTGAGGGATAATTGAGTCTGTTTTGTACTGCAACAAAATATCAAAGCTGGATATGTATAAATAAAAAATGTTTATTTAGTACTCAGCTTTGGAGGCAGAAAATAGCATGGCAACAGCTCTGCTCATCTCTCATTAAGGCCTTATTGTGGGCAGCATCATGGTGGGAGCCTGCAGGAGAAAGAGATCAAGTGGAAAGAGGAAGCCAGACTAGGGGAGTGGCCAGTAATAATCTCACGCTAGGCTCCACCTCTTAAAGGTTCCAACACCTCTTAACATTGCCACACTAGGGACGAAGCTTACAATACATGATCCCTTGACTGACAAACCACATGCAGACCATTGCAAGGGGAACTCAAGACTTAGAGAGTGCTTTTATTTTGCCATAGTCTCTGTCCCAGTAAATACTTGTACAGAAATGGATATTTAATGCAAGCAAATGAATTTTTAGAAGATTAAAGGAATTTGTCCAAAAGTATTGATAAGTGGATTCATGTCAACTGAGGGAAGGTTTCTAATGTTGTGCCACATGACCTTGTCCTGTTAGAAGTTGTACTTGGATCATGATGAAGGCACACTAAGCTATAACAGCCATGAAGCTGCAGTAGGAGAGCCAGCAACAGGCTCTGTGACAGAATCAAGACACAAAAAACTTCAAAATTAATGAGGTACATGAAATAAAATGGCAAATAAATAAAACAGTAAAATAAATGCTTCAAAACCCTTAAAACATAAGGAGAATATCAGTAGGATTATCTACTTAGAAGTTAAAAACCTTGATGTCAAAAAACTGTTAGAAACTTACAAGACAAAAATGGCGGGGAGGTGAGGGGAAATATGGGCCACAATATGGCATGGGCTAACATCTTATTGTACAGAGAATTCTAAGATAAACACAAAGATTGTGAGTGAAAAATTTAGCCATACATGTAAGCATAACATTTATATAAGTAGGGATGACTAAAAAAAAAGACTCAAACTCACTAAAAATAAAGTTTAAAAATTTTAAAAATGCAAATTAAAATGAGTTGTTACAATTTTTTCATACTTAGAAAAAAGAAAGTCTAAAAATATGGTCAATTCTTCATTCTGGGAAAGGTGGGGTCAGACAAAGTACCAAGGACAGCATATATCTCTCAAGAAATTTGGCTGTAAAAATTGACAGTGGTTCAAACTTTCTAAAAAAACAATGAATCATCTTTAAAAATAGTGACTATCTTTGATCCAGCAATTCCACTTGGAGCAAGTTTTCCTAAGGAAATAAGCAGAGATCCAAGTAATACATAAAGATGCTCTCACTTAAAGAAATGATGATGACAAAGTAAAAATCACCTCATAATGTCTACCAATAGAATAGCAAAATAGAATTATGATATACAAAACTATTATGTTTTATAAATATTTTAATAAATATGTGAATATTCTTGTTATATGTTCAATGTATATGAAAGAAAACACAGGGCTGGGTTGTGGCTCAGTTGTAGAGTTCTTGCCAAGCACGTGTGAGGCACTGGGTTGATCCTCAGCACCACATAAAGATAAATAAATAAAGGTATTGTGCCCATCTACAACTAAAAATATTTTTAAAAAAGAAAGAAAACAGTCATAAAATTATATATATATATATATATATATATATATATATATATAATCAATAGGATAAAACTCTATATATGGTATAACTCTATGCAATAATGTATGTGTCCCCCTCACCCCTAAAATTCATGTGCTGAATCCCCAATCCCCAATGAGAGAGTTTTTAGAAGTAAGGGCTTTGGGAGGTATCTAAGTTAGGTGAAGTTATGACAGTGAAGCCTATGATATTATTAGCATCCTTATTAAAAAAGTAGGGACAAGGGGCTGGGGATGTGGCTCAAGCGGTAGCGCGCTCGCCTGGCATGCGTGCGGCCCAGGTTCGATCCTCAGCACCACATACAAACAAAGATGTTGTGCCCGCCGATAACTAAAAGAAAATAAATATTAAAAAATTCTCTAAAAAAAAAAAAAAAAAAAAAAAAAAAAAGTAGGGACCAGAGCATCCAGCCTCCATGTGAAGACCCAGTGAAAGGGTAGCTGTTTCCAAACCAGGAAGTTTCCTCACCAGGATCTGAATGGCTGCCAAAACTGCCTTTCAGTTTCCAGAATTATGAGCAATAAATGACTATTTTAAAGCCATCTAGTCGATGGTATTTTGTTATAGTAGCTCAAGCTGAGATAAATATATTTATATGTACAGAAGAAAGAGGGAGAAAGAACATCCCTGGATTATAGGGCTTTGTTTTTTTCTTTAGATTTTTTTTTTTTTCAGTGAGAATGTCTTTTATAATCAGGAAAAAAAAACAGACCAGTAAAACACAAATTATAGTAAAAAAAGCAACCAATATTTATTTAGCCTCTACTGTGTTCCAGGGACTGTGATGCCTTCAAGGAATTTCATTGTACCCTGACAACAACTATTTTAAGCAGTTAGTATAATAATTCCCATTTTACAGACTCCTAAGAACTCTGCTACTAAAAGTTAGAAAACAACATTGACTCTCAAAACACTTATTTTATTGCTAATACCTAGACTAGTGCTTAATAAAAGTGTGCTGAATTAATATATTTAAATTGACTATGTGGAATTCAGTACAGTTACATACCGAACTTCATGGGTACAAAAAAATTAACAAAGAAAATCAGGACAAGAAAGACCTGGCTCAGCACTGCTTATGTTCTCAATTAGCCTCAAGATTCCTGGGAAGGACTGAGGTTCCCAACATGTGGACATGTTCTTTGATCACCTGACAGAAAAGCTGAGAAGATGAATTTTCCTTGGAGTGGAAAATATGATTAGTTTTCCTCTGTGGTTCCTTCTATCTTTGAAACAGCTTTAAAAACTATTTAAAAACTGAAATAGAGAGCTCATTTATTATCTGTAGTTTCACATTAGAAAATCACGGTTAACTTCAGAGCCAAATGTGCTTTTTTTCCCCTCTTTGAATTTTCCATTAAAGGAAGGTTTTCTTAGATGCAAACTGAGAACTCTTAATTCTTTCTCAGGGACAGGAGAGACAAAAGACACTCACTGGCTGGATTTCACATCCAGTCCTGAAGCTTTATCTGTCAAGAGAAGAGGGGATATGAATATCTATGAATATCAAAAAAAAAAAAAAGGAAGGAAATTCTCTTAGCATTCCCTACCACCTAGAGAGGAGACACAATAACTAGGGTACTTATAAATCTCAAGCAAAGGTATGTGAAACATATCACTTAACTTTCTCCATTTTCCATAAATCAATTCATATGTGACTCTGAGACCCATATTTCAGTCTGACAGGACTTGGATATTCTTTGTGAGATATTTTTATAGTTTTTATTTTCACCTCTCCCCCAGTCCAGTGTGTGTGTGTGTGTGTGTGTGTGTGTGTGTGTGTGTGTGTGTAGTTCCAGATTCATACAAAGGAGTATCCAGGAGTTGGGGGACATACATCCTGTTTGAGTGGCCCTTTCTGGGGCACCTATGCTATGTTTCCCATGAGGTCATCTTTGGGGGAGCTGATAACTAAAATGCTACACTTTCAGGTCCCTGAAGACCCACTCATGCCAGATGGACTGCATAAGCTGCCCATATATGCAGGCCTTTGTTACTTAGGCACTCATGGGCTCTTCTCTGTGTTGAGTGAACTTAATTCTCCACTTTGAGGGGAACTTTAAGGCGTGTCCTTTTCTCCCTCCTATTTCCTCTAAGCCACTTGGCTCATGCAGACCCTCTCTCTTCTGAGGATTTCCACACAAGTCAAGGACTTTTACAGACCACATTTTTTTTTCCAGCCCTATCACAAAGCTTCACACAAGAAAATTCAGGGGCCCAACTGGGTCAATAATGAGCAGGAGTCAAAGCAGAAAATGCAAGAGGAAAGATCACAGATCTTTGGGACTTGGAATCTGGGTGAAAGTCCCATCTGTGTATGGCATGGTCAACAGGACATTAACTTTGCAAAACTCCTGGGATGGAGGGATGGCAAAATGGTATGGAGACCCCAGCAAGTGATAGTACAGGTAAAGATTACACCTGAAGATGTGGCATGCGTTGGCATTTTTAAAAACAGAGGTAATACAGTTTAATGCTTGTTATAACAGTTTAACAATGTGAAGGTATTAAAGTGTTTTCTACCTATTCCCAATCCAGCTTCCCAAGGTAACTTACACTAACATATCTTCTTGTGCTCAAATATTTTTAAATTTACTTCAGTTTTTAAAATTGTAGCAGAGTGTTTCAGAATATAAATATTTTAATTGATTTACTTATGACCTATCAATGGATATTCGGTTTGTTTATTTTTTGCTCTGGCAAGCAATGAATCAATATTCTTTTATGTATATTATTTCATAATCATGTTTTAATTTTCATCACAAAATTCCTAGAATGGGTTAGAAATTATTCACATTTCAATTTTAATAAAATTTACAAGAAGCATTTTCTAATATGCTATGTATAAATTGACAGTTTCTCAAGAGTTCATGAGCGTATCCATTTTCCCAACATTCTTGTCAATATTAGATGTTATCAATTTTTAAAAATTTTTGACAATCTGATGGATCAAAAATGATGTGCATTTTTAAATATGTTTCCCAATTTCTAGTATAACCAGCACCTTTTAATATATTAATTTTCCATTCATAATTACTTTCTTGTGAACTGTTTTATTTATATTCTTTACCTAATTTTATTTTTTCTGTCTTTTCATTAATTTCTAGGAGTTTTTTAAAGAAGGAGATTTTTTGTTAAAGCGTTTTCTAAGTCTACCTGAATTCAATTTTTAATAAATTTTTACCATGTGGAAAGTGTAAATGAAAATTTCTATGTGATTTGTAAATTTCTATGTAGACAAATCTATCAATTTGTTTCCCTTTTGCTCAGTAGTTTTCCTGTCTCTCTTAGGAAAGTGTTCCCTAATATGGGACGGCAAGACTTTGTATCTATTAAAACAGGTATCATAAAATGACCAACCACAAATATATTTTGTTTAGTTCATATTTACTTTTCTATGCTCTTGCTCTCCCTCCCCCACTTTCTTTCTCTCTTCCTTTCTTTTTCCTGTTTTTCTTTTTACTATTCTTTATGGACTTATAACAATACATTTCATATCTTTATCTTTCTGCTTGGCCCTTAAAGGCATTTGAGTTTTCACTTTAACACTTTTTTTTAATCTTTTTAGTTGTTAATTGTTATTTTGGTTTTCTTCCAGAAGTTAATTATAAAAAAAATATTTCCATGTTTATACTTTTCTTATATTTTTTTCAGAGAACATTCTTGTGAAATTTCTAATTTAAGGAATTCATTAAGATTTTCTGTCTGGGTTAGCATGTAATTGATTCTTGTGAATGCTTCATGAACGTAAGAATACAATGCATATTTTGTTTGTAGCACATAAAATTTTATAAATGCTGTCATATTCAACACGTTTATTTTAGTATGTGTTCAAATTCTTCATAACCATACATATTTTTTTGCTACATGATTCTTGTAGATTCTGCAAGAGATTACAAAGTTCTGGACTTTTATTTTGATTATATCAGAATTTTGAATTTCCTATAGTGTTTACATTATTTGTTTCACAACTATATTGTTTGATGTATGAAGTTTCAAAATTGTTACAGCTTCTTTGTGCAGTGTATGTTTCATCATTATATAGTACAGGTATAACTCATTTAAGGTCTGTGTTCTTACATAATAAAAATCACCCTTTCTCTTGGTTTCGTTTTGTTTTCATTTATCTTTTAATTTTGTCCCAAAGGCCTTTCTCTTTATTTTATAATATTCATTGTTATTTTATTTTAGATTATAGTCATTGATTTTTTAAATGAATATGAAATTGCTTTCTTAGTCGTGCTGTTGAAATATTTTGATGAGCTACAATAGAAGGCAGAAGTGCTTCTCATTGTGCAAAGGAAATCAATGTTCAGTGACTGATAGTTTCCTATTACTTCTTGGTTTCTGTTTTCAGAGGTTCAAGGGAAGATAGTATTTTCAGGAAAACCAGATTGGATTGAAATTTTATAAGGAAACCATATCATTAAATTACGTTGCAATTGGTCTACTTAGGGTGATATGTTAATAGACATTTCTGTGGAGTACTTGAAGTTTAAAGAAGAAGAGGTATTGAATAAGAATTTGTGAGTACTTTCCCCTTGGTATCCAGGACATGAGTGTTTTGTTTCTAGATAATTAGTCAGATTCTACCAATGGACAGATGTGTCCCTCATAGATATTTCTGTAGAAATACATATTCATACACCTCACAACTGTGTCACAAAATTGCATACTAATAAAAGTTACAGAAATGGAAAGATGAAACAAGAAATTACTGCAGGGAGAAATTTGGCTGTTTTTTAAGGTCATTATAAGGACATTGCTTGCTTTGTGGTGATGGGGTCATACTAATAGAGTCTTTTTCAATTCCATTTTTATTTAAAATAAATAGGGTAATCATTGTGGCCAATTCTCAAAGAATAGTGCCAATTAATTCAGTTTTATTCTGCTATAATACAGTGCAATAAAAAGAATCTTACTGAACAAAACTTACCTAATTAGAACCTGGGTCAGTTCTCATAGGAATGAATTTTCTACTCTACATTCAAGGAAGGTCTTTTTAAATGTATTTTACAAGTATATTTTATCAGATTACACTTTCAATCTAACACTCATGCCAATCACCCGATAGCTCCAAGTTACTACTTCCTTCTGAAAGTTTCCTATAAATAATTTCTTCTTTGATTTAAGTTTTTAAAGAAAGCATGTCTGGGAGATAATAAATTGTTAAGAGGAATAACATCACTCACAAAAAAAGTCATAGAAGTGGTCTATGTATATATTTAATATAACCCTCTCATTTTATAAACAAGAAAGTAGAGATCCAGAGAGTTTATGTAACTTGTCCAAGGTCACAGAACCAGTCGATGTTAAGGGATGGACTGGAAGATTTGACTCTGGTTTGCCAGGTACACTGATGTCATATTCTAACACTGGAAGTGTGGAATATATTTCACAATGAATATAATGTTTTTATTATGAACCATGAGGTTGTGAGAGGACTCACTCTTAAAATTGAATAAAATAACACATGTAAAAACAGGTAGTACATTATGGAGTACTTCTGATGTATTCAGTAAGAAGTTGTTTATGCCCATATGTTTTCCTTCTAATTAGAAAAGTCATTATAATGTATTCTAGACATACTCATAATTCCATCTAAGAAATGGAATAAAGTACTATCGATATTGTTGGTACCACCTGCAACATTCAAATAACCCATCTATTTCCAAACAAATTAATTTCAATTTGAATAATTAACTTTTCAGTATATGTCTTTATAATTTTATTATTTCTTAATGAGTCCATCTGTACATATAAAAAAACACTATATTGTTCTAATTTTATATGTTTTAAACTCTATGGAATGCTATATTTCATATGTATTTTGCAAACTGTTTTTTTCACTCAATGTTATGTTTATGGTTTATCTTTGAAGTGTCTCTGGTGTCTTTAGTTGTGGATAACTTTTATATCTTAATATTTAAATTTATTTATCTTATTTGGATTTTAAGAATACTTTTTCAGTGTAAAAAACAGAGATAATCTTCACCTCTAAATTAAAAATTCTTACTTTTCACAGCTGTTCATAATCCACTTGGAATTAATTTGTTTGTATTATTTTGAGTAGAAATTCAAGTTTGTATTCTATTCAGATAGAACCCAATGTTCACAGAACTATATATATCCTCACTAGTTTGTAATGCCATATCTATATTATTTTATTCCTCAACTAAGCCAATTCCATCTGCTTATTTATCCCTGAACTAATTCCATGCCACCATGATTTCTGTACTTTTATAATTTATATCTTGATATTTGGTAGAGCTGATGACCCTTTACCTTTGGTCTTAGTATTAATTTTGACACCTTACTCTTTCTAGAATGAATAGTTAACACAAGCAAAAATCTCACGAAAGTTTTGGATCTCATGAGAGATGGTCAGAACTAGTCAGTATAGGGTTGCAGAGGGTGAGGTGCCAAGTAGAACTGTGGGAGGTGGCATGATGATCACAAATCCCCTGAGATTCAGGTTCCTCCTCTGTAAAATGAATGCTCTCATTAGTTTGTAAAAGTTGCTATTCTTATATAGTAAAGCCATCAAAGAAGATGAAAAATAGAAAGCTGTTCACTAAAAAAGGAAGTCCTTCATTTTGGGGGACATCTGTGTGTAGGGTGCTATAGCTAAAAGGACATGGAGGGGACTCTGGAAAGAACAGGAATGGCAGATGATGTTCAAACCATCTGCAGAGAGACATTTCTCAACTGAGATTCAGGCATCTCATCTGGAGTGTGCTCTTTAGGCTTGATAGGAAACAGGAGTGTGGCTGACAAACCCAATGGTTTTGAAGACCATGCAAGTCAGATTAAATGTCTATACATTCCTATGTTCATGCAGTTTGGCCTTGAGATTTCCTTTCCCTATAAAAATAATCATTGAACCTTACAGAATAGACATAATGTGTGTCATCTAAAATCTGACGGTAGGAAGGCCACCTACGCAGTTCAGGGAAAGGAAGTACTCTGACCTGTATGATGTGGTGGTGGAGATTAGTGATAGCAAACATGACCCCCTGTTTGGATCTACATGATAAATTTTTCTGTGTTCAGCAGCTCCTGCTCATACTATCTAGCGAGGGGCCTAGTTATCTTTCTGTTATCTATCTGTAGTTTAGAGCTACAGATCTCATATCATGTTGATATTGTTAACACCTCTACTTAACAGCCAGCCTTAACAGCCAGCCTGTGTCATGAGCCGTCCGTGGGCTATGTGTGGACTGTGTTGTGCGTCTTAGCCTAGTGGATAGAAACATCTGGTATCTGGAAATGACCAATAGACATTTTCTCTGGTTAATTGCCCAGGGACAATGTGAATTTCTAAACCGCTCTGCTGTGGCCCACACAGAACCTGAAATAGGTGTAACCTGCCAAGATGCCAATCAACCTGCTGACTGCAAGACATCGTGA
The DNA here is from genome assembly GCF_021218885.2 of Marmota monax. Classification (NCBI taxonomy): domain Eukaryota; kingdom Metazoa; phylum Chordata; class Mammalia; order Rodentia; family Sciuridae; genus Marmota; species Marmota monax. The sequence continues at coordinate 2,858,637 of NW_026691988.1, forward strand.
AATAAGACTCCACCCTTGTAACCTTATCCCTGCCTTTGATTTACTCCCTTAAATAAACCACTGGAGCCCATCTTTCCTTTGTGTAGTTCCAGTACCCATGTGGACTAGATCTATCAAGGGCTCTGCTTTATATAAATATATTTCTGACTATATGTGTTTTGTTCTTCATTAATTAATTTAGACTTTAAGTTTCCAGGTGGCTTACATACTCCTTGAAAGGAAGAAGAACCCCCCCAAAGAGAAGCTAGCTGTCCCTTGTATCAACTCAGGGTTCCTATTGGTGAGTAGAGAGAAGTGAGATAGAATTTAAGACAACCAAAATTAAAGATCAAATCATTTTGTCCTCCTTTGAGAACCAACAAGAAGGTGGTTGGAATTTTACAAATAAAAAAAAGTAAACATAGTATATAAATATCCTATAAAATATCTAGCCTCCATCACCTCATCTGATACTCTCTGCAAGCCTATAGCTTTGAAAACAAGGTGCAGAAGAATTTGCCCGAATGAATGACTGAGTTAATGAGGCTGAGAGAAGATTTAAACCCAGGTGGCCTTTCTCAAAAGGATATGTTCTTTAGCAGTAATCTTTGTTGCCTGTGTGAATTTATCATGCTACTCTCAGTGATTTTCATTCCTTCCAATATGTCCACCATATTTGTTTTTGTTTCACGGCAGTGGTGTTGGGCTGTGAAGTCAGTAAAGAAGACCTGAGAAAGACATTGGTTGTGTGGTAGACACAGGATCCCTTGTGGCACAGATCTGCACTCAGTGCTCTTTCACCAGAAAGAACGGATCTCTGTGAATGAAGGTGAACAGGAGGAACAAAGAACTGCCTAGAGAGTGAAAATATGCTGTTACCTAGCGACATCACGAGAAGCATTTCACTTCAGTCTCATGTCTCATAAAAAACAAAGGATGCCATTGTTAACATCTGACTCACATAAGTGCTGGGACAATGACCAATGTCTTATTGTTACAGACCTGGGGCGGGCCTTCCAAGAAACTGAGGCAGTGCCCTTTAAACCCATATTCTTGCAATCAAGTCAGAATGATTTCGGACATGTCGCTCAGAGTAATAGGAATGAGTTTACTGAAGGCATAGGAAAAGGGAAAGAGGACACTCTCAAGGGAGATAGTGGGTCCTCTCAGATAGGAGAGAGACAATGCACCTCTCCTACATTCTGGTTTTATTGGGGATCCAAGAGAAGTTTCCAGAGAGTCCTGCCCAGGTCCACCTCTTGACTTTGATTGACAGCAGAGTGACACCAGACTTTCACATCCCCACTGCATGACAACTCTGTAATCTTGGATCATGCTGAGCAGTTCTCATTGAAATCTTTTTGGGGAAGTACTGGGGACTGAACTCAGGGGCACTTGACCACTGAGCCACATCCCCAGCCACATCCCCATCTTCAGTGAGACAGAGTCTCACTGAACTGCTTAGTGCCTCACTGTTACTGAGGCTGGCTTTGAACTCGAAGTCCTCCTGCCTCAGTCTCCCAAGGATTCTTAATCATTTTAACAGGTTTTATGGTGAGGAGAAATTACCCTTATCTTCCAGAATCTGGTCTGTGAAAAGGGTCACAAAAATCTCTCCCTTCAAAGTAACTTGGGTTCCTCTTATCAACATTATTTCCTGCCTGCATCTCCTTGTAGATAATAGGTAGTTTACTGAGGAATGTGACACATCCTGGCCACTTAAGGCATGCAGGGCTACAGGTAAATTGCTTTTTGGTAAAGAAAGTATGTGGAATCCACACAGAATAATTATAGGATTATTCTCCTAACCTTGTGTTCCTACCTTCTTCATCTGCCTGTCCCCTAACATTAGCACCTGGATGAGAGAGGCAGCACAGGTAAGGGCTCCTGTTGTGGAACCACTAACGAGCAAATTTGTTAAACCAGCATCACCTTATAAACCAAGATCAGACAAACAACCTGGTACATTTGAAAGCTTAGGGGGAAAATACCCCAGTAGAAATAGAAATGAGTCCATGCCAGGTATTTGTGACATGTTAAGTTCATATGAAGCAATATGCTTCGTCATCAGGTGGAAGACCAAGGATATTCTGCAGTCCTGCTGGAGAATGGTTGTGAGAGTGTCCACAGGAAGAATGACTGGGTTTTGGGGGCCTCTGCCTTCCTCTGATCCATCAAGATGTGATCAGCAGTGTTTACAAAGGAACTGTAAGGACACTTTACTGATGCTTATGTTCTAGTAAAGTGAAGCAGCAGATGTTATAGTTTCTCTAACCTGACATTCAAATTCTGGGACCTGATGTCTATTACACCTCTGTGCCCCATGTGCTCGTTGTACTGAGAAACACACCTCCATCTCTTGTACTGTCCTCCCTAGTTTGCCTGGATGACCTCTTCCCACAACTTAAATCTTACTCTCAGAAATACTGAGACTGCTGCTCTCATTCTAGATTTAGTACAACCTAGTGCCTGGCCGTTTAAGTCAGCTTTTTTACTGCTGTGACCAAAAGACCTAACAAGAACAATTTTAGAAGGAAAAGTTTACTTGGGAGTTCATGGTTTCAGAGGTCTCAGTCCATAGATAGCTGGCTCCATTCCTCAGGGCTCAAGATGAGGCAGAACATCATGGCAGAAGAGTATGGTGGAAGAGAGTGACTCAAGACATCACACCAGGAAGCAGAGAAGGACTCCACTCACAGACATAAAATATATACCCCAAGGTACACCCCAATGACCCATCTCCTCCAGCCACACACTACCTGCCTTCAGTTACCACTCAGTTCATCCCTATCAGGGGGTTAATTCACTGATTAGGTTGAAGCTCTCATAACCCAAACATTTCTCCTCTAAGCCTTCTAGCATTGTCTCACACAGGAGCTTTTGGAGGACCTAATATTTAAACTATAACACTGGCTTCCAACTGCTCTAGTGACATTGTCCTAAACCTCCTGCCTTGGTAACTTTGCAGCAGCAACATTGAAGTCTCCAAACCTGGGATCCAATGCAATGACCCATCCTTGGTCCTATTACAGAGCAGGGAGGGTAGAAACCATTTGTGTCCTCTCAGCTTCCCAACTTCCTCAAGTATCAAAGAAGTTTGATGATGTTGTGACCCAGAAAGGGTCAGTTAGCAGTGTGCTGCTGCACATTCCTTTTCATTTGCCTTATATTCTAGTTTGGAAGAACATGCAGAAATCACTCTGTGGTCCAGCCCCTCCTGGGTCTGTCAGGGGAGAGCTGCTCAGATTCCTCAGGGGACAGAAGACAGCCAGTGCCAAAAGCACCATCCTTTTTGCCTCTAGCTACTGTGGGTCCAAGAGCAGACAATTCCTCATACCCCAAAAGCAGACAGTCACATCCCCCACTTTGTCTTTTTCTTACCCTTCACTTAGGAAATTTTTTGAAAGAGTATGCTAGCAAAGATCCACTAATTTCTGCAAATAGGTGACACTGAAAGAAAAACATGGCACTGGGAGGTGGAAGGTCCAGTCTCCAAATCTTGGTTTAGATTCTCATTGAGATGGTACAACTGTAACTTGAGAATCTCAAGTTCATTTTTTGCCTCTCCTTTTATAAATAAACAAAGTCTATCCTATCATATGGGCCATCTGGGGATAAAATCAATAATATATATGAACTGGTTTGGGGTTTACAAGAAACTCAATGGATCAGGACATTGTTGGGATAACAATGATGTTGCAGAAAGACGAGAAACCCCTTATCTTCCTGTGAGCCAAAATCCCTGATGAAACCTCACAGAATGATTGCAATCCTTAACATTTATAAGGATTTTACGGAGCACTTTTGTGTAAATTATGCCGCTTAATCCTCACATTGCCATTAAAATATGCATGATAATTTTTCTCATTTTAAAAATCAAGGAAACTGAGTTCCAGAGAGGTTAATCTGCTTAAGACAGCTCAGCTAGTTACAAGACACTAACGGAAGGCTTTTGACTCATTTTCTCTTACAACACTACTGTCTCAAGAAAGCTAATACAGAAAAGGTTGCATTAAAAGCATTACATTTAATACTTTGTTATTTATGCAAGACAAAAATGCCCTATGGGCATATAATATTCTCAGATTCCTTTCATAAAATCAAATTATCCTTGAAAATTATTAAAAGATTTTATTCAGATTCATTTATGCATTATGCTGATTGATATTTCCTGTAGAGGTTATTAACTACTATAAAGAACATTTTCATCATTCTGCTGGTTAACTAGGTTTCTTCATTAAAGAAACAAAAACAGTATGTGGCATTAGATGACAACTTTAAAAATTACAAACAAAACCAAATGTGAAGACATAGATGAAATATATCTAAATGGGATATTTTTTAGACATGTGGTATGACACATCCCTAGCTTTTTAATAATTATACCTTGTTTAATGATGATTCTCAGTTGTAGGCTCATTAAGTATCTTATTATTGATGAGTAAGAATATAGTACAAATCTTAAAATGTTTATATTATAAAAGTACTTTGTAAAGTTATTTTTAAATAAATACAATTTTTAATTAATAAAGCAAATTTAATCTGTAAATTAATAATAACATAGCTGAGAGATTTGTTTTGCTTACCACATTAAAAAATGGATTACTCCTCTAGTCCCTGCCCCAAGAGAGGGTGAAATATGTGTGAAAATTACCTGGCAGATGGACATTTCTAAAGTCTGGTAGAAATGGCAGAACAAATGTTCACAGAACCCCCTACTATACCACATAAAAATTGTTCTAATAGGACTACTCTGACAGGATCCGTGTCTCATTTCTCTTTGTACTCCTCAGTAGTTACAAATCAGATTATGGAATCAGCAGTCAGTAAATCTTAGGCTCCTTCCTTTCCCAGATTAGCAACTCTTCCCTGAGTTTAGAACATGATACAGGAAGGACAGAAGGCAAAATCCCTCTTTGACATCTTAGCTGAAACTAGATGATGAAAACAGCACGTTTCATTGTATTGGTCATGTTTTTGTTATTGGCTGTGTTTGCTTTGACTTCTCCGAGGGTCTTGCTAATCTGGAGAACCTGCCCCTCCCTGGAGATAGCAAAGAACTCCCTCAGAACACATCTTGCATATGAAAATCAACAGATACAGATACCTCCACCATTGCCTTGTCCCCGTCACACACCAAGCCCTGCCCCGAATCATCCAAGGGCCAGATACTGGACAACTAGAGACCATCGCCATAGCCCATAGGTCACCAATGTAAATGACCAATCCTAAACCATTCTCCCTGCCCTTCCCTGCCTTGATTTTCTGTATGTACCACAATAAAGGCTCTGGTCATGTTTATCCTCTGCTGGTGGTCTCTTGACTGAAGCTCATGTGGTCTCATGAGGTATGGTGCGACGCAGCCTGCCCCTTCTCGTGGGAACTATTAGTAACAAAGCTCTTCCATTGGCAGCTGTTCTGTGACTGTCACCTGACCTTACATCACTAAAATAAATCCCAGGTACAATTCTCAAAACACTCAGTGGATGTTCTGGTGATAGTACAGGGAAATGGAAAGAGAAGTTGTATTAATCAACTTTGCATTAATGTGGCAAAATGCCTGAAATGACCAACCTAAAAAGAAGAAATATTTATATTTGCTCACAGTTTCAGTTCATAGTTGCTTGGTCCCGGGGCTTTGGGCCTGTGACAGCACAGAACATCTTGGTATGACAGAGAAAGCTGCTCATCTCATGGCATCCAGAAGGCAAAAAAGAGAATCAGAAAGGGGCTGGATCCTAGTATCCTTCAGGGGCACACCCCTAATGACCTAACTTCTTTCCACTAGACTCACCTCCTGAAGGTTCCATCACCTCCCAGTAGCACCACAGGCTGGGAACCATGCCTTGAATACACGGGCATTTGGAGGACATTTGACCTCCAAACCATAACAGACCAAGTTTTTAGTTCCAGCTATTTTACAAAATACATAGCCTTAAAAAAAAATCCAAGGTCCAGAAACATCAAGAGATTTGGAAAATAAGTGATTGATAAATAAATGATTCAAATTAGAATAACCTCTGTCTCATGCCTGAGTCAACATAATTATGTCTATATAAAAACTTTCACTAAAATGCTTGTCATCCTGAATATATTTTTAAGACGCTATGGATGGAATCCAAACTCACCAGTGAGGCCTTGTTGTGCAGTTCTCAAGCCTAGTTGCTCTTCAGTATCATCTGAGGCACTGTAGGAAATCACAGCCTCCCAGGCCTCTCCCACAGCCCACTCAGCAGGGATCCAAGCTGGTTTACGTAAAGGCTCCACCTGTGGTCCTAATGATCTGCCAGGTTGGCCACCACTGCTTCAAAAGTGACTCACACACCATCTATCAAGAATCTGGAATTCACACTAAGAGAAACAAGAGACTCATTTTTTTTTTTCCCAAGAAGACTCTTTACAGTCAAAAGTAATAGCAGCCATAATCCTACATCTCTGATTGTTGAATGATTCTTAAATGGCCGGGGAGAATGGTGAAGTTGTAGAGACTAAGCATGAACCAAGTTCTTCAGATTTCAAATCCAGGGCCGTATCTACTATATAACCAAGTCTTATCACTTAAATCATCACAATGGGTATTTAATCAATCATCTATCATGTCAAAGACCCCTTTCTGTCATATATAGTATTAGCTAATATGTTTTAAAGTTTTGACTATGTTATAGGCACCATTTTAGACTCATTTTATCCGGCAAACAAATCTATGAGATACATACTCGTGCTACCCCAATTTTATGTATGAAAAAACTACGGCACAGAGATGAGAAACAACTTGCCAAGGCCACCCAGATAGTATCGATAGGATTCAGAGTAGAAACCAGATGGGTGGCTACAAAATTCAAGCTCTTCAAACAGTAGGCAATACTGCACAAACAATTAGCATTTATTGAATACCCTGAAATTGAGGATGTTGTATGTATTAACTCATTCAATCTTCCTGAGGAGACAGGCTCAGGAAATGGAGTCATTTACATAATGCCACATGGAATAGTAAATAGATTATTAGAACAGAGTATAACTTGGGGCTGTTTTAGGTACAAGTGACAGAAAATTCAACAGTGGTGGATCTAAACCAAAAAAAAAAAGGAAAATATTGGCTCAAATGACCAGAAAGGGATAGGATTAGAATCAAGTAAGGCTTGATTCAAGTGTCCAAAATGATGTCACTAGGGTCTTTCTTCAGCCTCCTCTGAGTAATTCCATTCTCAATCCCCACGTGGAACGATAGGAAGACACCCACTCAATCAGAAAACAAGCTACTTCCCAATAACTAAAAAGCAAAAGTGTTTACCCTGAGCCTGTGTGCCTACTACTGAAGCAATCATGCAGGATTTGTTAAATATTCACTGGCTTAGCCTAGATGCAGAGCCAAGAGCCAAAAATAACAGATGCCCACTGCAAAACAAACCCCAGCCTAGCTGGCCTCCCTGTAAAGAACATTATTTGTGAGTGCATTGATGTGTTCTCAATTCAAGAGCCCCACAGTGCTTCCTTCATACAATTTCCAGTTTAAAAGCTTTTTACTAGAATCCAGAGAGAAAAACAGGAGGTTAAGCTCTTGCTTGTGTTGCTAGTAAGGCCTCTTGTCCTGTCCACCTGCTTCTTCAGGTCCACATGCCCTCTGCTGCACAAGGACCCTATTGGCTCTTGGGAGTAGTAGTCTGTCATTCACTAGGAAGACACTTTCTTTCTCCCTGATCCCTCCAACTCCCTGGGGCTTTACTCAGGGAGCACAAAGCAGATTTCCTCCCCACCTCAGATCCCAGACTTTGGAGTCTCCTCAGGTTCTGGTGGGAAGCAGGTTACAGGACCTTCCATCTAGCATCCACTGAGCCAAGGCGGTTAGTGCTTCTCTTCCAATCTCTTCTCCTAATCCTTTACTGAGGAATCCTTATCAATTATCAGGGTTGGAGGGTTGGAGAAACAGAAGAAATCCCTACCCTCTTCAAACCCTTCCCTTTCAGACCTTTCCCCGGGTATTCCTACACCCCAAAGACCTAAAGTTTTGGAAAGCAAATTCCAGAAAGAGACTCAAGACCACGTCTCTTGCCTCATCATTTTCCTGAGTTATAAAGAGAGAAGAAAAATGACCACATGAAAACTAGTGGTTCATATTTCAAAAATATTTGCCCAACATTTCACCAGGATGTAGTGCCAGGATGTAGACTGAGCACTTTGCCCATTCCTTTTATTTTTTACAACTACTTACTGTATCACCACTACACAGACGAGAAAACTGAATATCAGAGAGGTGAAGTAACATGCCATATCAGGCTGGGCCTGAAGTCCTTAGCCCTTAGAATCCATTCTTTAGCCATTCCCTGTTCTAGGCTGCTTACAAAAGGGAGGATGCCTTTCCCAGGCTCCCACATCAGCTGGTTGTCAGCTGGTTTGGCCAATAGGAGGCATAGATGGGAGCCTGGAGGGTGGGGATGAGGAAGAAGTCAGGGTATCTCTCCCCCAACTTTTTTTGAGACAGCTTCTGTGGTTCTAGCTCTCACTAAATGCTGCACCACTTCTGGGCACTGTGGTACCAGCTTCTGGGAGTCCCTGCACTAGACTATGGTAATGATGGCCAGCCATCTAGGTTTACCTGAGAACAAGGGATTTCTTGGGATGCAGGATGTTCTGTGCTAAACTGGAAAAAGTTCTGGACATTTGTGGCCCCACCTCCCATAGTGGTAACAGCACCTCTCCTGTTCACCCTCCTGCCACTGACCTCTTGAGTCTCCTGCTCTCCCCTCTGGGGCTCTCCCTCCTCATTGCTAATTCAAACAATTCCCCTCATTAAATTCCTTCCTTTGTAAACATTCTAAATTGTTCCTGTTTGTGTGGTTAAATGGGTTTATAGTAGTATTTGCTGTTTCTTCTTTGTTCTACCTCATAGGAGGATGAGGTAGAGAAAATAGCCCTTAGTCTGATGCTTTTACCAGCTAGTAGGTGGCAAAGATATATTTCCCAAAGGCTGAGCTCTATAACTACAGCGTATTCATTCAGAGGAACATGCACAATGGCCCTGGGAAAGGGCTCCCCGACCTGCTGCCCCCGCCTAGATCATTCCACCATCTGCAAGTATAATTTCATTTTTACCTTTGCTTTGAAGGAGTAAGTCATAGGAACACAACTTACAAATGAGTTATTTTTAGTGGGAGCAAGGAAAACACAGCCTGTCTGTGCTTCTCAAGTGGAGTGGGAAGGAAAGAGGGGGAGGTCGCCATTCACAGCCACGTGGAGTTCTATTGAGAGACTGGAAGCTTCTTGTTCACAAGGAATCACCGGTTGCCCAAGTGGGAATGAAAAAGGCTACCTAGGCGAGGCTGGGAGCTCTGGTTACTGGTTTTGAGTACAGGTTTCTCAAGATCTCCCTCTGACCAGCAAAATGTCCCCCACAGTGGAGTAGTCTGTGTAATTTACCTTATGTGTGTAGCTATTGCTATAGTAACAAACAACTGGGACATTTTCTTTTTTAAGTTATTTTTTGAGGGCAAGTATGCATTCTATATGTGAAAAAACAATCCATAAGAAATGTGATCTTAGACATTCAGATAGGCTGGTCTTAAATGCATTACAAATTAATGATTTTGAACATGTGTCAATTAGCTTTAATTAGAATCTGCTGGTTGGGAACTGTACATATTTCAAAGCAAAAGAATGTTCTAAAGAAGCATGTTTCAGATCAATCTGTTTCTCATTTATATTTAATTTTCTTGCAAATGTTACAACAGAACAGTTCATGTTGAGTGCTAAGCTTCCAAGTTGAATCTAGCAGTTGCTAAAAGCAAGAGGTCTGAGGTGTCCAGGTTCACAGAAACCTGCCTCCAGACTTTATTTCACGTATAGATAAGTGATGAAATCGCCTGAACTCAGGAGAATATGGCAAGAAATTCCTTTATCTATTTTCTTCCGTCTCCTATCACGTCCCCAAAGGATGGCCCTCTTTCTTGCCGCTTAAAGACATCTCAGACAAGAGCCGTAGCTTCTCTCCCACTTTCAGAAATTAAAGCTCCAGCCTGGTTCAGCCAATTTAAAACTTCAATCCAGCTTAATGCCCAGCTCCTTTTGCCCCCAGGGCCAGCCAGTTCTCTTCCTCAGGACCCTGAAGCGGAGAGGACTTGCAGTTACTTCCCCCTAGGAAAGAACCAGAGGAGGCAGGAGAGAGAGAGACCATGACTCTACTTGTCCAGCTGATTCTGGTCCTCACTTAGCTGTTGACCCTCCACTGCAGAATCGCCTGGCCTGAGAGATCTGCTCTTGCCTCCTGAGCCCTGGCAGCTCACTGTGGAGCTCCTGTCGCAGGGATTTCTTCACTTGGCCATCCTGAACTTGCTAAAAAGCAGGATGGACCCGCCCTGCTGCTTTCTGAAGTACAGGCTAAGTATCCTTACCCAAAATGCTTGGGACCAGAAGTGTTTTGGGTTTGGGGTTTTTTCCGTATTTGGGAATATTTGCATATATATCATGATATATCTTGAGGATGGGAGAAAATTCTAAACGTGAAATTCATTTATGTTTCATAAAAACATATATAATCTGAAGGTCAGTTTATACAATATTAGTAATGATTTTGTGCATGAAGCAAATTTTGTATTCATTGAGTCATTGGAAAGAGTCATGTGAGTGCTCAAATTTTTTTAGATTTTGGAGCATTTTGGATTTCAGAGGATTAGGGAGGTTCAACCTGTATCTTCTCAACACTTTTTTTCATGCCAAACCGTGGGAGGAGAGTGGCCCTGGGTTGCCAACACTCCTAAATTTCTCTCCTACTCCAAAGCGCAGAGGATAGATGAATAGAGTGAATTGCTGCTGGCTCTGAGCCCTGCACCCAATCCTAGGAACACATTTCTTCAAGCCCACCTCCCTGTGGCTGGCAGGTGGAAAGCAGAAGGCTTCCTGCCACATCCCCCCATGACAGGGGTTGGAGAGCTGCTGCATCCCTCTCACTAGACTGGTGACTCTCATCTATGACTCTTTGAAAATATCTCCAGATTTCTGTTTAAATACAGGGCTGGGCTGATGGTGACAGATGTAGCTCTGCTGCTGTGTAAGGGGTTGTGTCATGTTGCTCCTGGGTACTTACTATTTTCACTTTGGGGGCTTTAAATGAAATCAAGTATAACATGAAAAATTCCATTCAATTCCATTATACGAATCATGAGCTTCTGCAATGAAAATATAACTAAAGACTATTGTTCTCAAAATGATGCAAATAAACCTATAAATGTTGATACAGTAGATAATCTGGAAATATATTGTTTATCATAACTAACCACAGAAGACATAGAACAATTGAAACAAACTGATTTTTATTAAAGAGACAGAGAGGTTTATGAGAGCCACTCCCCAATATATGCCAGGCCTCAGTTGGCCTCACCAGAAACTCGTCTTGACCTTTGTCATTTTGTGTGTTCTATACCTTCTCTTGTTTTTCTCTTTTCCAGTTCAGCCAGTGGTTTATATAATTTATAAGTTTTTCTCCCAAAGAAGCAGTTTTGGATTTGCTTACTGGTCCTACTTTTTTGTTTTCTACTGCATACATTTTTACTTTTATCTTCAGTTTTACTTCTATTTTATTTATCTTAGTTTGCTTTTCTTTTTCTAAGTCTTTTGGTCAAGTGTTCAATTGCTTTTTTCTATTCTTTCACTTGTAGTAAAGATAAATATGCAAGGCAAGAAATTTTCCTCTGATCGCTTATCTAAATATACCCATGAGGTCTTAAACATGTTTTCATTATCATGTTTTATAGGTACTCTGCTATTCTTTGGCTTCTAAATTGGAAAGACCTTTTTATTGATTTTGATGTTAATTTGATTTGATTGCATTGTGCTAAAAAATGCTGTTTCTGTTTTTTTGGAACTTAACTACTTTTTAAAATTATCTAATGTATCTTAATTTCTCAATCACTACCAAGGGTGTTTGAGAAAGAGGGTACAGTTCTTTTTACTATATCAGCCAGCTCTACCTATAAATTTTAACATGTGATTATTAATCATTAAATAGCAATAGTTAATGAATCACTGCTAATTATCTTAGTAGTTCTTTCCTGTACTTTATTTTATTTTCTTGATCTGTCACAGACTAAGAGAAGTGAATTGGAGTCTCCCAACGCTACTGCATTTCTGTTCATGTCTCCTTGGAGCTCTGCAAATTCTGCCTTGTGGATGTTACTGCTATTGTTATTTATATCTTCACCTTGAATTGCACCTTCTAGCATTGAATCACTGAATACTCTTTGACCTGAATTCCCTGTCATCTGATACTAGAATTGTGATCTAGTGTGTCTTCTCCTCCCCCTTCTCTCATCCTTCTCCTCCTCTATTTTTTAGTCACGTTATTATCTTAGTATTTATCTTTGTATTGTTAAATACTTCATACTTCTATTCATTGAATGAGTCTTTTGTAACATATAGATATGATAATTATGTATTGCCTTAGTTCTTTTTTGTTTGTATGGTTTTATAAAAAGCAATGTGATTTATTTGCTTAGGTGATATTTTACTTTTTAAAAATAGTTCTGATAAGTAAATAAATATACATATGCTTCTAATTGTTCATAAATACAATTTTATATGGTATACATAGGTTCTTTTCTGTTTAGTTTCTGTTAGTTTCCTACTATGAGCATATTTTTTTCTCCTCTCCAATCCTTCTTATCCTCCCCTCCATTTTAGTCAATGTATTACCTTTCTTAATATTTAAATTTATACTATTAAATATGCTCATTCTATTATTTGATTTGACAACTTTAAGAGATGTGCTTTGGTAAAGAATTGGTTATTTGCATACCTTAAGTTATCTTCCTTACGCACTTCTTATTAGTTGCAAGAGGGAATAAACAAAGCAATGGCTCTACAGTGGAGAAATCAGACATCATCTTGACTGGATAATAAAAATTAACATCACCTATGAGGGCCAGATGAGCCTCACATGCCCCCAGGTGTGATTTCCTCAGGACACAACATCGCTTATTGCAATATTCTGGCCAGGAATATAAAACCTGAATCCAATCATGAAGAAACTTCAGACAAACACAAATAAGGAATGTTCTACTAAAAATAAAAATGTTGGAGAAAGGGAATATCATCTTCCAGACTGTCAGTATCAAAAGAAAAAGGCAAAGGCTGAGGAAAGGTCCCAGATTAAAGGAGGCTAAAGAACATGAAAGCTAAGTGTAATACCTAACCCTTATTTGTAACCTGTACCAGAGGGAAACTATGCTTTAAATGGTATATTGTTAGGCCCACTGACAAAGCTTGAATATAGATAACAGATAATAAGCAGTATATTAATATAAGTCTACGAAGTTGACAATTAAGCTTCAATTATGAAAGAAAATATTCCTATTCTTTGAAAATACACATTGATAAATTTAAGGGTAAAGGATCATGATGTATGTACCTTACTTTATAACGGCTTAGAAAAAATTACACTTGTATATATGTATATATACATGTTTATGCATGTATGTGTGTACACAGAAAAAAACTAATGATAAAGTAAGTAGCCAAATATTAATAATAGATGAATCTGGTTAAGGGGATTATGGGTGTTTTTATTTTTACATCTTTGTATGAAGTGGAAATTATTTCCAGTAAAATTTTTTGAAAGAGATACATTTTAAATCTTTGCCAAAGATAGGCAACCAGTTTCTTGCCTTTCTTCTACCCTTCAATTTTATGTCTGAATTGTCACTAATATTTGCACTCCCGATTCTCACATTTGCTTCAAACTTAAATACACTCAATGCTCACTGCCAGTTCTTTAGCTATTCCCATTCATCTGAAGTAAATTCCTTAAGAAGTACTCATGAGAACAATAACCTCAAGCTCTTACATTAAAAGGCTATTTTTCTGCAGCCTTTATGCTTGAAGGACAGCCTGCCCACATACAAAATCATCAATGCACACTTAGTAGAAATGGCTCCATTGTCCTCTGGCAGTAAATATAACTATGGAGAAAACTATAGTCAGATGATTTTGTTTTACCCCTAAAGAAAAGACTTGTTTTTTTTTTTTTTTTTTTGCTGTTGGCTTACTAAAGCCTTTTCTTGTTGCTGCTGTGATTGTAAATTGCAGTTACTTTAATCGAATGCATCTTTATGTTGACTGATCTGGGCCAACTTCCCCAGGACACAGCTTATCATTTCAATGTATAGGTGTAAGTATCTGACTCCAGAAAAATTCTCTGGAATTGGATCTTTGAATATTTATTTTATTCCATTCTTTTGTCTTGGGTTTTCTTGAAAAACAGCATATATGTGGATGTTCTTTGCCTTTTTTTTCCCTATAGTTTCCATGAAACGAAATGGAGGCACTTTTCCTCTGGCTAGGCTGCTGTTGGCTCCATATGCCTGTTTAGGTGGAAGTTAATTGAGTCAGGTTCAATCTGATCATCAGCTCATACGCCACACTATCTGACCAGAATCAGGCCTCAGTTCTCCAATAATGTGCTTCCCTGTTTGGCCTGTCATCCAAATGAGCATGGGTCCCTCACTGTTCTATCACTAGAAAGGGACCTGCGTAAGAAGTAGGCAACTCCCTTTCATTGGTTTACCAAGTCCTACAACTCACTGTTGCCCAGTGTCTCCTTACAACAAACTGATCCAATTAGAATCAGAAGCACAATTTTGTGGTTGGTATTTGTTGATGAGTACTATATTCTTTTGTGTTACATTCATTGCAGTGCAAAACCAGAAGGCTGGACACTTGTTACCATTTTTAGCTCTCAGACCTGCAGTTTTATCATCTATAAAAAGAGCGCAATAAGATGTGCCTTGCAGGAGTGTTGCAAGGATTAAAAATAGGATGTGTAACCTTCCATTATGGTCTATGCATAAAATCTGGGCTTGACAGCTCAAAAACTAAGGATCTTTATATTATCTCTTTGTTTCACTCTTTTACGTGGAAAGAACACCAATCTCGATGGAAAGCAAAAATGAATTTTGAAAATTTATCCTATTCCACTTTGAAAAAATACAGAAATCCCGTCTAAAACAAATTTTGTCACTTGATTTTATTTCAATTTAGAAAATCCAAATTTTGGTGCACTATCCTTTCCAATTTTAAACAATATTTAAATGACAGAGTAGAACAAGGATTTTTTGTATGTTTATTATTGTGATAATAAAACATCAATTAGTCTGTTGAAGAAAGATAATTTGAAAGAGGTTTGAAAAAAAATCACTTAAATATTGAGCAATAAGATCCAATAAGACATAATGAAAATTCTACAGGTTTTGAAGTCAAAATGCCAAGCCATGTAACTTGGGATCAAGCTACACAGCTCTTGAACTTCAGGTGTCTCATCTGTGAAATGGGATATTTATTTATTTCATAGAACATTAGGATACATGAAATAAAAGATATGAACAGACTATGCAATTTTAATGATCTACTATGTGCCCCAAAGTATTAGTAGCATAAAAATAACTCTGTGATTTATTATTCATGTTTGTGAGTCTGGATTCCTGCATTTTCCATATTTATTGGGGGTCAGAGTGAGAGCTACTTAGAGTAGCAATGATTAACTCTATCTAGGTGTTACCTAAGAAAGCCAGTGATATACTAATTGCAGCCTACCTTTGTATAATTTATTTGAAGTCTGTTAACCTCCCTTTTGCATGAAGTTTCAGCATCTGATGGGATTAGTGGACATTTTCAGATCAGTTCAGTGGACCCTGAGACCTAATAAGGAAATGAGAACAAAGAGTACTGGGAACAAGACCCTTTGTGATCATTTCTAGGGCAAACAGTCAATTAAATCTCCACTGTTACAGCTGGGGAAAGATCTTTACAAAATTATTATTTCCCAGGTTTTCTCATAGTTATGCATTTTTGATTCCAGCATTCAACCAGTTGTCTGTCATTCTGAAACACTCTGAGAAAATGACTTTATTTTAAAAATTACTATGTGGAATTCTTAAAAGCTTTGTGAAATACTGTCTGGGGATTCTAGGTATGATACCTTATTGTTGTTATCTCAGAATAATGCAATTATCAGAAGATATATTCATAAAAAATGTCAGGAATCAGTTTGCGTTTTTCATAAATCATGCTCAGAGGACTTGTGAAATCAACAGCACCCCCATTTTTGCTATCTCCTCCATGACTTCTGGGCACAGCCCCTGGCTAATCCCTCTGTGAGCTCACTCTATCCAAGACAAGCCATATGTCATCCATGATGAAGTTATTCGTAGACTAAAGCGATCACATTGTTCTTGGGGCTATTCAACATCTGCCAGGTTTACTTTATTTTATTAACATTTTTTAAAGGCAATCTTTTTGAGTGTCTACAATTCACACTAGACAGGAAAATCAATGGAATTGAAATCACTTTCCTGAGGACAATATCTAGAATGTCAAGTATTTCCTGACTTTCAAGTCTGAACTGGTTTGCTGTGACAACTATATGCTTACCATGATAAGCTCTTGCTTCCTATCACTGAGACACCAATTTACAGCATTGGAACACTGCTTAGCAATTATTTATTTAGTGGATCTAAGATATAACGCTCCAACAGCACAAGAAAATGCCTTCTACATAATGGAAATATACCTAAAGAAAAAAAAAGCACTCTTATTCAGGGATTAAGGAGATATCTCTCTCCTTCCTTACCATAATTCTTTGCCTTGTATATTCATAGTTTGAAGTAATCGTGTGGTTTGTAGCATTCAGTTTGCATGATTATGAAAGAACTGTGAGATAAAAGCATTTGGATTGAGTAGAGAATATAAAAAGTAGTGACAATTCATTACTGAATGGATTATTGTCTATATCTCCAATTGATCTCCTTAAAAGGAAGGATTTTTCTGATAAGAGGCCAGAAGATTGTACACATGTTTGACAGATAATCCAAGTGGTTACTTTGGAAACAACAGAAGTCGATTTAACAAATGTGCTTCACAATGAATAACCACAGCGTCCATCAAAATAAAGGCTGATGCCCAGAAAAAGGTGTGCATGGCCATTGTATTAGCTCATGCAGATAGATGGTATAGATTCATGAAAGACCAGAGTTAGGCACCACCAGGACCCATCAAACATGGAGTTCTTATCAAAGACTACCAAGAAGCCAGCATAGTCAGGGTACACAACAAGTAGGACCACCATTAATGGGTGTCCAGACTGTGCACTGCTCAATGCTAGACACTGTTCAATAGCAATGCACTGTGGCTAGAATCTTTCTCAACTTGGCACCCTCCTGAGCAGAGAAAGCTGCATTATCTCAGACAGAGGCAGCCACCGGACTCACCCCTAAGCACTTCACTTTCTGGTTTTCAGAGTAGTGAATGAAATTTTTGAGTGAGTGACTTTCCAAAAGTACAACTGATCCTCTGCAGGCCCAGATTTGTATGGATTATCCAAGCATATTTCTGCACATATCTTGATAAGGACACATTTCAGAGACCACCACACGTAGATCAGGTATATCTCATCAACATCCATGTTATGTAATGCATAATGCACAGTTTGCTCAGGTAGCAAAACAGAAGCCCTCATTCTCCACCCTACTCCATCTGAGCTGGTACATCCTAACCTGGGAACGCTCTTAGTGCAGCACACTGGGTCACTTTTTCTAGTCTCTGAGAGTCATGCTAAGAAGCCCATCAACTAATTTGTGTTTATTGTGAATGCTGAAATGCAAGAAGCAAATGAGGCCAGGTGTTCCCACACTGGTTTTGTAACATAATATCCCAGAAAGAGAGTCAACTTTGTGGAAAATTCATACTAAAATGATACAATCCTCATCTTCATGTTTGCCAATGAGAGCTACCAGTTAAGTTGGTATATGACACAAAGAGAGCTTTGGGGAGTGGAAATCATATGGGTATTGGAACCTCACAGAAATGAGTCTGAGCCCTGGTTTAATCTCCACCCATGTTGCTATAATAAAACTTATCACCCAGGATTAAGAAGACATGTTAGGGGGCTGGGGATGTGGCTCAAGCGGTAGCGCGCTCGCTTGGCATGCGTGCAGCCCGGGTTCGATCCTCAGCACCACATACAAAGATGTTGTGTCCGCCGAGAACTAAAAAATAAATATTAAAAAAAATTCTCTCTCTCTCTCTCTCTCTCTTTAAAAAAAAAAAAAAGAAGACATGTTAAAGCTCCTGGTACAGTTCCTCATATGTGGTAAGTGACCATTAGTACTACCTATTGATTTTATTGTAAGAATGAACTATAAATCTTGAGGACAATTGTACAGCATTAATTACGTGTCTACAACATTAATTGAGTGTCTACAATTGAGTGTGTGTGTGTGTGTACAGTGATAAGATTACATTTCATAGCAATTTTGAAAATTAATCTTAACTCTACAATAGAAGAATACAATCTCCTTTTTTTAAAAAAATAACATTATAGATGAAGTTAAATTTTTACTATGATCACTCTCTACTTCTTCCCATTAATTTCATTTTCTTCTCTACCTCATAGAGGCAATTAGTGCCATGAGATTTGTATGTTTAAACATTATGTTCATCAGCTTCCATCACTGTGATAAAATACCTGAGATAAATCAACTTAAAAGGAGGAAAGATTAATTTTGGTTCCTAGGTTTAGAGATTTTAGTCCATGGCGGGTTGGCTTTGACACTATTGGGCCTGGGGTGGTACAGAACATCATGGTAGGGAGTATGTGGCAGAACAAACCTGCTTACCTCTAGGCATCCAGGAAGCAAAGAGAAAGAGAGAAAGGAGCCAGGGTGCCAATATCCCCTTCAAAAGCACCCCCTAGTGACCTACTTCTACCACTAGGCCCCACCTATTAAAGGTTCCACCAGCTCCCAAAAGCACCACTGGCTTTTGACCAAGCCTTTAGCATGTTGGCCACTGGGGGCCATTTAAGACAAAGCATAAATATGTGTAAAAATATATAGTTTTTTCAAAAAATTGTTTATTAGTCATTAAATGCTCTAATACTGAATGTGCCACACTAGTGCTGTTTTTGTATGATTTACTTAGCATTTTTAAAAGATGTAGTCATGTTGTCAGACTTAAGTCTATTTCATTCCTCTTATTATATTAAGCAACTTCAGTTTGTGAATATACCACATTTGGTTTATCCATCCCTGATAAATTCAATCTGTATTTCCTTATAGAGGCATTTTAAAATTGTTCCTAATGTTTCACAACTACAAATAATGTCATGAAAATTCTTTTGCACAGGTGCAAAATTTTGTCAAGGACA
Organism: Marmota monax; assembly: GCF_021218885.2. Lineage (NCBI taxonomy): Eukaryota > Metazoa > Chordata > Mammalia > Rodentia > Sciuridae > Marmota > Marmota monax. Next base: position 2,877,802 of record NW_026691988.1, read on the forward strand.
TATGCCCAAAGTAGGATTCCTAGGTATAAATATTTTAAATTTTACTGGCTATTGGAAAATTCCTTTCTAAAGTGATTGTATCAGTTTACATTTTCACCAGCAGTCTATAACTATGCCTCTTTCCTCAAGTTCTTGTCAATATTTAAAATTTTTGCCAGTCTGGTTAATGAAAAATGATATGTGGTGTTACTTAGTTTTCCCCTGTATATACAGAATATATTCTAGATATGAACGCTTTGTCCTATAATCTAAAAATAAATCCTTCCAGTGTGTCTCTTATCTTTAAACTTTGTAGCAAAGTCTTTGGGGGTATAGAAGAGTTTGTAATCTGAGGAAGGCACATTTACCAATGTTTCTTAATTGTTTTTGATTTTTTTTTGTCTTAAGAAATCCTTTTGTATAATTATTATGCAGAAGTAAAAATATAAAGCAAAAAACTAGAAATAAGATCTTTAAATTAAGAAAGAATACTTTCCTATAAACATGTTCTTCACATTCTTTGAATTAAAGTTTTAATTTTTCTTTGCACTCAGGTCTTTAATATAGTGGGATGTGCTTATTGTAATGATCTAATTGGCTTTTCCCATGTATTGAACTAGTTGTTATGACACTACCAATTGAGTAGAATTTGTCTTTCTTCCCTCTCATCCTTACATATAAAAAATCCATGTGTATATGAATCACTTCCTGTGTTTTCTATTTTAATTAATTAATCTGTTTCAATTCCTGTATCAAAACCACTTTACCTACCCTATCTTTCTAATAAACTTTGATATCTGATAGGGCAAGTCCAATTCAATGAAACTATTTTTTAGAATTGTTTTTACTATCCTTAGATATTTAGTATTCTATGCAAATTTTAGATTTTTTTCAACTTCTATGAGAAATCTAATGGGGATATTGACTGGGGCTACATTTACTTCCTGTATTTATTTGGCAAAGAACAAGATCTTTATGATAATGTGCCTTCCTTTCAATGGCCTGTGATATCTCACCATTTATTGGGGTCTTGCGTTAATCTTTCAGTGACATTCCATATTTTTCTGCACTTATATTTTTCTCATTAAATGTATTTCTTGTTACTTAGTTGACTTGTATTTGCTAAATTGTAATTGCCTGCAAGCAGAAAGGCCTGTGATTTTGTGTGTTGGTATATTAGATCCACTTTTAGACTGCCTCCTACACTTCCAATAGCTACCTAGTGTCATGTGTTTTCCTGATAAGCACTAAATTACTTATAAATATTCAGTTTTAAATTTATTTTTCTCATTATATGTTTTGCTTCTTTTTTGACTTGCCTGACTCCATTTCAATGGGAACATTAGCCACAATATCGGGCATCCTTGTCTCAGTCTTGGCTTAGCTTGCTATGTTTTTATTGTCTCACCTTCAAGTATGTTCTTTGTTAAATATTTCTGGTAAGAAATTTTCATCAGACTAAGGAAGATGTTTTTCTATTTCTATTCTGTGTGTGTGTGTGTGTGTGTGTGTTTTAATCATGTATAAGCATTGAAATTTGAATTTATAATTAGTCTTTCTTTTAACTACTTGTAATTTGTTTCCTGGGTGCAATGCGTTCCCTAGTCTTTCTAATGATAGAACTAGATTCATTTTAAGCATCCTATTCTTAGTGTTTTATTAGTTCATCTCTTTCTGACTCGGCTATGAGTTCTGTCTTTCTTTCATTAGGTGGCTTTCTTCAGCCTCTGGTTCTTGACTTTGAATCTATCTCTCTGCTGCCATTTCTACAGATGGACAGCTGTCTCTGTATATGAAGCCCCCCAAAATGGAAAAGTCAGGAACTTGGGCTCCACAGTCTTGAAATGAGTGTAAGCAGAATACCCCTATGGGATGTCTCTTGGCACCTGGTCTTCCGGGCTTAACGGTTCTTGTTCCTTCACCTGTCACCAAGGGCTTCACCCTCTGTTCAAAGAATTGCTTCTCCTGGAAACAGATATTCTTGTTACAGTTTGTGAGCCGAGAGAGAGAGAGAGAGAGAGAGAGAGAGAGAGAGAATGCATAAGAGAGAAAGTTCCTAAGGGGCTCACCAGCCAAGTAGATTTTCCTGCAATAACCCAATTAAGCATCCTCCTGATTATCCCTGCTCTTGCCTGGCCTCTGATTTTCTTAGCTTGAAACACAGCTAATACTGTGCTCATTCTTGTTAGCGTGCTCTCCCTTGGGCTTCTGTACATTTGAGGTTGCTATTTATCTCTTTAAAATATGATCTCATTTAAGTAATTTAGCAATTCATCATAATTTTTGAAAAATATTCCTTCTTGAGGGAAAACATTGCTATATATTTGAATATAGTTGCACACACATAGACATACACAAATATGTACACATACAAATTTTCATTTGTAGGGTTTTTTGTAGCACACCAGAGTTCCATGTGGGCTTAACCCTGCTATTTTGAAACCAGAGCATCCTCTCTGTAAATTAGAAGTTATTTGTTCACTGGAAACACTTGCTAACTTGAACCTGATATCATCATTTACAGCAGACATATGCTAAAAGCAGAACAGCATCAAGTGACTTGGTTAAATATGAGTTGATCTCAGAGTTGCCTCTGTCTTAATCTAAACAGTGGAGGTAGGAGTTAACAATTTGAAAACTATCTGCAAATTGTTTGTTTGGATCCCACTGATTCCATTTGTTAGTTCTGTGATTTTGAATAAGCTGTTTGATATCATTGAGCCTCTGGTGGGTTGTTGTGAGGGTAAATCAAAAAAAAAAATGCACACAAAGATAATTCAAAATCAGCTAACCATTGTGTATGGAAATGACTATTAATGACATTACCTCTGTTGTCTTTGACACCTCATGATTTATCACAGTGATTTTCAAGTTGTTCACGTGTTCTCAAACACATCTTGCCTACGGCATTAGTAAGCTTTCTCTCACTATAAGGAAATACCTGAAGCAATTAAGGAGAATAGGTTTGTTTTAGGCTCATGGGTTTGGAGATCCCAGTTCAAGACTGAGTGGCCTCAGTAAATTGGGCCTCTGGCCTGAAGGGTATGTCATGACAGAGCAAAGTCACTCACGAAAAGAGCCAGGAAACAAATGAGGGAGAGAGAGAAAGCGGCTGAGGTCCCATAATCGCCTTCAAGGGCATATCCTTAATTGCTTGAGTACCTCTCAATAGGCCACACATCCAAATAGAGACATCTGGGTTCCAAGCCTTTAACACATGGGTCTTTTGGGGATGCTTATCCGATTTATAGCTCTTACTTATATAGGAATTCGCTTGATGGAAGTATTTCTGTGTTATTACAGAAAGCCACCAACACTTTATTTTGAATATGCCAATCATGTCGACTGAGGGAAAGTGTAGTGTTCTGGCTTATGGAAGGGATGTTAGAGTCAGGCAGATGTGGGCTGTAATCTTCACTTGTTTACTTCCTAAACCTCTTCTTGAGACAATCAGAGCTCCTTGGCAGTTAGATGTAACATGTGGATTCTCTGTTGCTCTTATTCCTGTAATAACTGAAGCCTACTTGCAGGATTAAGAAACCATCTCTATGTCTCATTAGAATCCTGTGTTGGGAGGGATGGTGCAGCTGATTAAGAAAGTCTTAAAGAAGCTTACTGGAATATTCTAATCGAAGACTTTTCTGGATTCTCTTTGCTCAGCAGGCCACTCTTTTATTAAATCTAGCATTTGATTTTGCTAAATTGCTAGTGCATCTTCCCATTTCCCATGAAGACTTACTGAGAATTTAAAGAATGTAGCTGGGAATCCTGCTCTGGGTGCACCAATTCCTTTTTCAGAGTTACCTTCTGTTAGGCCTTATTGGAAACTATGGAACTGAGTCTTCATTTCTACTGAGGTTCATGTGGCAACATCAAATTCATCAAACACAAAGGTTTCCTTCAGAGCAGAAGATCTCAGACACATCATTTTCCAGTTGCGAGGCATTGTGGGGTTTTGTTTGCTTACCTATTGTGTTTTATTTTGAATTTTTAAAAAAATTTGGTTATACTTCCTAGACATTTCCATGAAACAAAAATTTACTTTTTGCCAACAGTGCAATTGTTTGGGATACATGATGGGACCACGTGATCTTTCAGGTTTCTTCCAGCACTGAAAATCTCTAATTCTGTGCTGACTTAACATAAATCTCACACAATGACCTTCTTTGACTGGTTTAACAATAACAACAGTTAGGAGGGAATGGCTGTTGTATAGACAGGATTTCACTCCGCTACTCTTTATAGTCTGCAGACAAAAAAAGTTAGCAGAGGATTTGGTACAGAATAACTTTGAATAAATAAAATGTTGATTTATTGAAAAACCTACCATTCTGCCATTTTTTTACTGCTCTTCTGCTTGTGAATTAAAATAAAATAAAGGCATTGTGTTTTGTTGCCTTCCTTATAAAACAAGGTCATTTTTATGGATATTAATAGTTATCATGTTTGTTTTAAGGTTATTGAATACAAATAGTCCTTAACACACAGAAACCTAGAGCATCAAGTAGTCCCTGCACTTACTGTGTGAGACCAATGAAAACCTCATCTCATTCTGACTCTGGTAATAGAGCTGTCATTCAAATAGAAACAAATATCTACTATTAACCATCTGTCACCTAGTATCCTGAAATCTAGAAAATTGAATTTCATTAATTTATATTAAGATATACAGTAAATAAACAAATAAATCTGGGCCCTAAATGGTCTCCATTGCTCACTGGAAAACCATGTAATTCCAAGAAGTTTAGAGGGAATGTATTACTCACTAGCTGTGCAACCTCACTGAAGGAGACTCACCTGAATGTGTAACTAAAGATGCCACTTCTTTAAAGTGCTGCTTTGTATCTGTTGAGAAAGAGACGTCAAGTCCTTTTGCAAATGACTGTTAGAATTACCACGTATTTATATCATTATGAGTTTTCAGAGCAATTCAGACAGCACATTCCTCTCTAATACCAGAGCACGTTGAAAGCATCCTATAAATCTCATCATGGACTGAGATGCTTGTGATGCTAAATTACATCCTTTCAACAAAGACTCTTGAAATAATGTATTTCTGTTACCAGAAATAGATTTGATAGGAAATCTATCTCCACACTTTCCTTCTGTATCTTACTCTCATTTTCATAGATTGTTCATTAAACATTCATTTACTCTGTTATTTATAACCACACATTTCTTAAAATCTACTTCATTATTATAAATATTAACTCTTATAATAGTAACAATTAATAAGTTTTTTTGTGACATTTCCATAAATGCATATATTGTGTTTTAATTATATCTACCCTCCCTTCTACCCTCTCTTGACCTCCCTCCAACCCATCCCCATCCCCATTCTTAATAGCTCCTCTTCTAACAGATCTTTTTTTGTTTGTTTTCACATATGAAAGAAAATATTCAATACTTGTCTTTCTAGCTTATTTTGCCTAATATGATGACTTCTGGTTCTACAAATTTACTTACAAATTATGTGATTTCATTCTTCCTTATGGCTCAATAATAGTCCATTGTGTTATATGCCACATTTTCTTTACCCACTCATCTGTTGATGGGCACCTAGGCTGATCCCATAACTTGGCATATAGGTATCTCTTTTTGGATGCTGACTTGTTTCCCCAAGATATTCATCCAGGAGTGGTATAGCTGAATCTATGGAAAATAGTATGGAGGTTCCTCAAAAAATTAAACTCTACTTTTTATCAGGCACTCTGTTAAATGCTGAAGAAACAAAGTCTTATAGAACAGACCCTGTGCCCACAGAGGTCTTGTGGTCATGAGGCTGTTTTGTTTCACATTTCTTAGGAAACAAAGATACTTGACACTGAATACAGTTCAACAGGCAACCTTCATTGAGTTGTTGCTTCGATGAGAATATTTTCTAGCAACTAGAACAATCCAGTATGGTTTACAGACCGGGATATGTCTGTCCCTCAGCAAAAAACCTTGTCACTCCTCTATCCCCATGGCAACAGGGTTCTTTCCCATCTTGTTTGTACTGTAACTGCCACTCTGACCAACTGCCCCACCTTTTTTCTCCAGCTCTTAGATTCTACTTACTCTTAGTTCCCTCTTAGTCAGAAATGTTGCTAAACATGGCCCTACCCTATGCAGCTTTTTACTACCAACTAAACAACTATTTCTTATTGTACAGTCAAATAACCAAAACACAGGATGTGCTTAATGCTGTAGAAAACCATTTTCTGAATATAATGTTCAGCAGGCTGCTAGCCTGGAACATGCAGGAAAGCAAAACATTTACCTTTCAGTGTCTATATAATGTTGCTTTATTTCCTTACCTACCATTAGTCAAAATTTCTTGTAAATTTATTGTGGAAGACATCTAACACTGAGGGAAACAACCATTCAAGATTTTGTCTTTATGTTTCTAAGCCCTTTGACATTTCTCAAACATAGGAGCAACCAAGTCATGCAAAGTGCTTTCTTCAAAGGGCACATGGTTTGGGTATGTTTGAAATCACATGAAGTGTTTAAATTACTACTGCCAATCATGGGCTTTGGGCACCCAAAGTGAGATTTGAGATTTGAGCTGTTGTCCTGGAGCTTCCCATTCACTGTATATCCACAACCAAATGACCGAATAGTATACATTCTGCATTACCCAAATGGTTTTTATTGCAATCCAAGGTCTTGTTTTTCTGAGTGCAAGAAGCATGGAATCATTAAAGTTTTTCAATTAATAAGGGTGTATAGTAATTGACGCACAGTAATAGAAGAAGGTAACAGGACTCAGAACTCTACTGTGGGTTCCACAGAAGTGGTACTTAAAATCCATTCAGCTAATTTCCCCTTGGGTCTATTTTTTAGACAAGTAAATACTTCCTAGAACACCACCAACAGACTTCATTTTACACCCCCACTTACCAAAACTGGGTCATCTATCCTTTCCTAAGTAATCCTTGACTACCATGACTGATGTTGACAAATTACCTGGGAAATAGATCTTTGGAGAATTAAGCACCATCACCAAGCCCCTTTGGGGGAAAGGGGAAGAAGGAAGTGGAGTGGTATGCAGCTTGAGGGAAGGAAGTTTAAGAAACAAGTCTTTGACATCATGCTACAGATTCTGAACATTACCATAAAGGCTACTGGTAAACAAAGATGATTTTAAAGCAAATAAATGTATATATGAATGAATTAAAAGGCACTGTGTGCATGTAAGTCAGAATCAGTGTCCCACTGTATAAAGGTCACTAAATAGCACTGTGGAAAATAAATTGGGGGGAGAAAGACCAAAGACTGGAGGAGCAGTTAGGACCATTGCAGTAATACAAGTGAGAAACATAGAGTTTAAACTAAGACAATGGTACTGAGGATGGATTTGGAACTTGAGGAGGTTCTAGCATGCTGGACTCTTTGATCAGACTTTGATGATTGAATGGACAGAGGGGTTGAGGATGAATCGAGATTTCTGGTTTGCACAAATAGATGAAGGGTAGATAAGGAACAGGACTGGAAAGTAAACCGGAAAATGGTTCCTTAGGATCTCAATGATCATTGGGTTTGAAGTTCTCCTGTATAAATATGTGAAAGGTAGATGGAGGTAAGCATTTGGAGTTCAGGAGGGAAAATTCCCTATTTCCTGATCATGGACCAGGTGGCAGAGTTCTGGATGTGTGAATGACACAAGATGAAGCAGGAGTGGTCCTATCCCTCCAGGAGTTTACACCATTACTGACCCCTTTAGAAAGTAGTCATATAAGTTCCACAGGAGTGTTTAGAGAACAGAGGAAGAAGAAATCAGTTGTGGCAACCAGCTAATTTATGTGGGTCTTTAACAATGGGTAGAATTTTGGTCAGGGAAAAGAGAAAGGGCCTAGTAAGCAAGGAGAACTGCAGTAACCCAGAAATGAATTAATATGTAACTGAAAAATCAGGAGCATTAGAACCCACAAGATAAAGACTGAGTAGATGCCATGATGTTTGGATAAAAGAATCAATACAGTTTTGTGACTAACTGGATATGTGGTGAGAAGCAGGACCTTAAGATATTGGTTTTAGGGGCTGGGGTTGTGGCTCAGCGGTAGAGCACTCGCCTAGCATCTGTGAGGCATGGGGTTCGATTCTAAGCACCACATAAAAATAAATAAATAAAATAAAGTTATTAAAAAACCTGTTGTATTGATTGATTGATTGATTGATGAATGTCTAAAAGAACAAAAATAGGGTAATCAATGAGAACAGTTGGCTAGAGTTGAGAAGAGTGAAAAGAAAATGTTAATTTTAGACATGTTGATTATGAGACAGTGGGACATTCAATGGCCACATTGAAGTTATAGGGGACCTTATGTACTTCAGGCTATGAGATCAGAGTCACTGAGACTATAATGGTGCTCCCTAGAATCATGCAGTGCTATGGCACCATTAAAGGTATTTAAGTTTAATTATCAAAGTATTTCCTTAGCTATATTTAGACAAATGGTCAGTTAGATAAAAATCTACCTGAATCTAAAATCTTATGAATTTCCAAAAAAAAAATCTATTAAAATATTAAAGGATTTCTTAACACAAAAGGGACAGAATCAGGGACAGGGAAAAGAGAAAAGATACTATGCAAATAAAAGAACCAGAAAAAGAAGAAAAGTTCCCGTGACAGTTAATGTGTAAGAATATATGAGTTGATCCACCTTGATCTTCAATGGAACAAACTGACCCCCAATATTTTAAATTCATGGAAATGGGATTAAGATGGATTAGGATCATCTCTGACAGGACAAAAGTTGGAACACTCTGGGTATGCAGGTTTTTTTTGGTGCAACAAGGATGCAATGCCTTGTTCAATTATGTACTTAATAAATGTTTTGACAACAATGCTAGTGGGCAGGTGTCACACCTGTTCAACCCACTTAGTCCATGAGCAAGTAGATAAACAAATGCTTTAACGAGGAGGGAAGAAATGAGAAGATAAGAAAAAAAAGAGTATGCTTAAGATAATCAGGATTTAACTACTTGCTGCCTGATTGTAAGCATCTAGTCACGTACATACGCATATATGCACATGCGTACACTGCTAAACGCGTGAGATTCAGCTACGATATATGAGGTTGTAGTGATCAACCCCTCAGAGGAAATTTCTTCTATAATGAGCAAAAGAAAATGAATTTTATCCTATAAACCATTACAATTAACAAGGACTGAAATCTACTGGGTTATGCGAAGGCAGACTCCTAGTCAATAATTCCTTTATTGATGATACTAGTAGCCTATCAGAAAACTAAAAGATTTGTGGCATGCTTCATTCTCTATTACTACACTAGTTTAATGTAAATAGCTATATATGTCATAAATGCAAACAAGTACATCTTAGTTCAAAGTATAATGAGTAAAATATCATAGAAGTTAATTAGTTTTTTTTAAAAACTCATTATGACTTTTTATATTTCGAGATTTATAATGAAGGAAAACATTGAGGGAGCAGGTTAGATGGCTATATATTTACTTGTAAATAAAATTCATGCAATAGAAAGGAGAGTCACTACATAATTAACTTGTGAATTTCCTTTGGCCAATGTGTACTCATATCCTATATTGAAAGCACATGTACAGGTTTTGGAATGGTCAAGGTGAAAAGAACTAAAATGATAATGAGGAAGAACTGTGTCTGCAGATTTATTACTCACACTGCAATTTAGACATGCAATGCATACCAGTAGCCCACGGAGGTGATAAGGGCAAGAGACACTGAATCATTTGAGCTTGGCAGAGGGAATGAAAACATGTCATAGAGGTGAGGGACAATGTGGAAAAGTTCTCTTCCCAGAGCAGCTTCCAGATTGCATTCTGTAATCCAGAGCTGGCTCAAATGACATATGACTCATCTACCAAACTTCAATAAGAGACAAAGGTGGGGAAATGCAAAATCTGGCATCAGTTTTTATTTGGTCTGCAAAAAGCCTGGATTCATACATCCTGCCACACATCTGTGTTCTGAAGGGCAGTGAAACAGATTATTAGTGTCTCATGTAAAACTTTGGGAGATGAGGTTAGCCCCTCGAGATTCTGAAAAGGAAAATAATAAACGGAATTCTCACAGAAAGCTTGTCCTCCTTCACCCTCCCTTTTCTCTTCCAAATTTTGATTTATTGTGCTTCTTTCCATGTCATTGCAAATTGGCTTTGAACTATATGTTTTAAATAAACAAACATTCGAAGAATTTTCACACTTTTTCAGACTTGTTACTTTCAATTCTGAATTTCATTTTTAAGCTCAAGTTTTAAGAACTTATGTGAATATAACTGAACTTGTACAAAAATACTTGAGAAAAAAATTTATTTTTTTCCTGCATAAACTTCTTTATCATCTGCTTAAATAATGCTCAAGACTGTACTAACTACACTACATGGTTTAATTTTAGATCCACAAAACACCTATGAGTGTGTTATTATTTTATCCATTTACAGATGGGGAAAATTAGAAGTTTATGTCAATAATTGTCCCAAGTTCTCACAGTAAGTTCTACCATCAGCACCTGGACTTCATCATTCTAATTTTTAACCCATATTCTTAACTAACCAGTTAAAGTTTTTACATTGAATTTCAACTATTCTTTGATAAATAAAATGAATATCCTTGGAAATGAAAAAAGCTTAGTTAATGCATTTATACAGTAAAGACTAATCAACTTTAAATTAAGAGAGTCAAGATTAACAGGTAGTATTTGTGTCACTAGCCATATGACCTTCATTAATTTAGCTCACCTCTTTATTCCTTAATGGAACAGTGTCAGGGGTGCAAAACTGCTAATTGAATTGAGCTGATTTTGAGGATTTTTGAGGCTTCAACATTCCACATTTTCCAACAACATACCTGTCATTACCTAATATGGATGTGGTCAGAAATAAGACCAAGGATGTGTAAGACAGGTTGGTGTGGCTCTGCACCATGGCCAAAGAATACCATTAATTACAAGTGAGAACTAGTAAAAGAGAAAGTGAATGAAGAAACACCCACCTTAGATACAGGAGTCAAGTCCAAACTTGGAATATCCACCTTGTGTATTTTTTAACATAGCCTAATGCTATATTCTAATGAAAGGCTTATCTATGCATATTCATTTCCTAAAATAGGGCCTGGCTTATAGTAGAAAGTCTGCTGGGCAAAATAAAGAGGGAAACAAAATGATGGGGGAAATCCCCTTGATTCAAATATGTCCATTAGGAAAAACATGCTGGTCGCAGAGTGAATCACGCTCCTGTGTTCATCAGTCAGCTCATCAAGAGAGTATGTACTTGTTACTTCCCAGCAAACAGCAGAGCCTCATCCCTCTTCCCCTGGAGATTGTCTTTGCCCTTGTGCTACTGTCTCTGAGCACACTGACAATGAGCTTTCTTTTCTTGCTCTGCAGGAGAGAGAGAATTTACACACAAAATAATTCCATCCTTTCCATTATGTTGCTATGTGAATGACATATCTAATTGAACAAAAATTCAAACCGTGTCATTTCTGTACTTAAGAACCACGAATTCAGCATTATGAGTAATAATAATATTGGGGACAATTACCACAGTGCCTTGCAGGATTATCTTAACATGCCATTTGGCAGACCCTCGCTCCTCATGTTGCTTTGTGACATCTCATTTTTAATGTGACATATGAAGAATCAGCTATAGAACTGGTTTATAAAAATCAGGATTTTTGCTGCTAAAAATATTTAGTTTTTCAACTGGGCAATAGTTTACTACACTTTTTAAAAAAATTCTCTCTGAAGGGTAAACCATAGCACAGGTGAGGACACTGAGGCACATAGGGGTTAAAAGATTGAGGTCACACATTAAGTTGGTGAAAAGGCAAAAATAGAAACTGGGGTTTTCTGAGTCATAGCCCAGTTTTCTAGCCAACGGCAGGCCCTGTGCTGATGCAGAAGCTCATATTAGCTCACAAAATAACCATGGGCACATTTCTCCTGAATCCAGGCCATCCGCTCAGTGCATAGCCTGATGCATGTGCAAATTAATTTTTGGCAGCAGGAGGCCCTGGTACATTTCAACTCCAGTGTACAAGTGATTAAAACCAACAGAGACATATCACTTTTTTTTTCCAGGTGAGAGAGCCAGAGTTCTAGGTCAAGCCCTAAAAATTTCTTGGGTTTTATAGTACCTTATAATGAGAAAAAAATACACCAAAACATTTTATTTGCAGTACCGGTGGGGGGCTATATAACTTACTCCCCTTCCAGATCCTTGTTTTCTGTACCTAGTCCAGGCTATGTAGATACCCCCTTGAAATTCTTAGTGTTTTATTTTTGTGGATTACTTTGCATTCCTTCCCAGGAAGCCAACTATAGTGCCAGGTGGCTTAATAAACATTATTTGAACTGAATTAAAATGTGTGATTATTGCCTGGATGGGCCAAAGGATAGAAATGTTTTAAAAGTGGGGGCTATTAATAAACTCCTCAAGTTCTAGAGCCCAATGACATACTGCACAACCTACCATGTTCAATTATACCAGATTCTACCAATAGCAATGTAACTAATTCATTCATTCATTCACTATTTAACCAACACAGAGAGCTCCTATTCCATGATAAGAAAAGCAGGACCCTGGGAATACAGAGGTAACATATCTATACTCTGCCTTCAAGAAGCCTTGTCTTTAGATGGGACAGGCAAGAGATAGACAGACTGTAATCTTGAATGAAAAGAACTCTACATAGGAGTTCCACATGGTATAAGAACATGGCTAAGGGGAGTGTGGCCATGATGAGGCTTAGGCAAATAGGAAAAGGGATTATGAAGGAAGAAGGCAACACCTGTCTTTGCTATAAATAAAGAATGGAATTATCCAGACTGAGAAAGAGAAATACACTTTTCAAGACTGTTTGGAGATGTTACAAGCATAGTGAGCAGAGAAAGTACAGCTTATTGGAGGGTTAGTTCATTTCTTGCTAGTGCTAAACGATATGCACCACAGTATTTTTTATTTATCTTAATTTTTTTTTAATTTTATTTAGAGCAGAAAGGTGAGGGAGTCTGTCCCATGAAGTGGGAGGAGAGGCCTTCTATTGGGAATGAGCTGGAGAGGAAGGTGGCAGCTTGGAGAGAATGGGGACATTCTACTATAGCCAGGATGGGAATTACAGTTCTATTGCAGTTCCAATTCCATCCATGGCTGCAGAGGCTGCAGGTGCTTATGGAGTTTCATAGTTACGGTTTTCTGGTGGAGACAGGAGACTAAGAGCTAGAAAATGTTGGGACTTTGGCAGATCATGTACCAACTTTCTTAGCACTTTGGTCATTAAGAGTTGGATTTGTTACCAGTCTGTCTTTAAAAAAAATTAACTTTGCTGTGGAAAATTTCAAACATAAGGTACAACAAATAATATAATGAACTCCCTTGTATTTATCACTCAGCTTCAATAATTAGAAACATTTCAATCCTGTTGACTTTAATCTTCCAAGTGTCTTTACTTTTTCCTAGATGTTTTCAAAGAAAATCACAGGCATCATATCACTTTTACCCACAAATATTTCCATTCATATATAAAAGAGACTTCAGAAGCCATAACTAGGGCTGGGGTTGTGGTTCAGTGGTACAGCGCTCACCTCGCATGTGTGAAGCTCTGGGTTTGATCCTCAGCACCACATAAAAAAATAAATAAAATGGAGGTATCATGTCCATCTACAACTTTAAAAAAGCCATAACTAAAATGTTTTTCTTAGAACTTTCAAAATTAATATAGTTTTCTTAATTTAACCCAATTTTAATTAAGTATTTAAATTTTTGTAAATGCTCAAAAAATTTTAGACAGATTTTTTAAAAATCAGAATTAAAAACTCAGAATTGAAACATTACCTTTGGTTATACTTCTCAAGTCTCTTTTTTAAAATCATGATTTTTAAGATATAATTTACATATAATAGGATTCACCCTTATTAATTATTCACTCCAATGACTTTTTACAAATGAGAATGTAGGAGAGTAGGAGGAATGTATTAAAATACAAGAGCAACTCAGTAATAGAATTTTATACAGAGTCAAGGATGAAATTCACAAGATATTTTAAATTTTATATGAGGAATGAGATGACTGGAGTAGTTCTTAAAAATGTTTGGAACCTTTGTCTCTGGAGTAGAAATGCAAGGCCAGAGTGTCAAGAAGGATTCCAGGTAGACAAAACAGCATGTGAAAATCACCAAGGCAGGAAATGACATGGTACAGTATGTAGACTGGAAAAGCAAGATGGGGTAGGTAGAGGGAGAACGGTGAAGACCCAAGCTAGATGGGTTTACTTACTATTGCAAGAGGCCAAAGGAGACCAGAACGGACAGGAATGACAAAGAGGAAGTAAACTATGGACTGAAGAAGACTGTTAGCAGCTAATAGACAAGACTTAGTGTCTAGAAGAAAAAGACACAACAAGGTAAGAAAGTTAGTAAATCATCTAGGATGATTCCTGATTTTCTAGCTCAGGCATCAGCTAAAGACAGTCCCAAGGATGGTGAACCAAAGTTTTGGCTTTGGAATCCTATGAAACTGGGTTCAAACCCCAGGTCTGACACTTATTTGTAAGATGTATGATTTGGGTCAATTTACATCTATTAGGTCTCAGCCTCCTATCTAAAATAAAGATAAGATAACCCACAAGATACATATGAAGATTACATGAGGTGTTATGTTATGCAATGCTAATCCAGTATTTACATGTGGGAAGTGCTTAATGAATACTATTTATTAGAATCATTCAGTTCTAAAGTTCCTAGTTGTAATGTGAATGCCCAAGTATGATAAAAATGAAAGTATGATCCTTGGTTGTTGGCCTTACAAAATGGAGAATCAAGAAATCTGTATGAGAATAGAAACTGCATGTCAGAATGTTGGTTAAAATATGACCAACAACTGAAGTTGAGACTGATACATACCAAGAGATATACAATGACTAGCATGTGTCAATCACATTGTGCTTCTACATCAATATTCTCATTAGTCTTTACAATGACCTTGTAAATAATAATACTAAATAATAATACTAAATAATCATTTAGTATTACTTCCATTTGATGAAGAAATATCAACCAAGTTAAGGTCATATAGCAATAAGCCAGGTTTTAAAATCCTCTGACTCTTCAACTATATCTTTATCATATTAATAACTATTTCCACATACCAAGTACTAATGCTAAATGTTTTATACACATTTTCTTATGTACTGCTCATAACCAATCTGAGATAAATCCTATTATTAACACATTTTACAGTATCAGAGACACTGGAAGGCATGGAGAACGATTGATTTATTCAAGGTCATATATCTGGTAAGTGATGAAGCCAGGATTTAAACCCAAGAGGGCTGACTAGATATAAAGGTCAAGCTTTTAACCACACTGCTGAAGTTCTGATAATCTTTGAAACACACCAGTAGAAGTTCTGAGCTTATGCTAAAGGTCAAGAATTCAATGCAGAATTTCGAATCATAAGTAGTTCTAAATTACACCATTTCATATTTGAAACAAAATTAACCTGATTGTGAGAACATAATCAAAACATCCATAAGAAAGGGGGCAGATAAGTCTGAAGTTTCAAAGTGAAATTAGATTTATTAAGAAACCAGAGTCATCCCTTCAGTACAAATTTATATCTGTCTTTATTAGATTGTTAGTTTCTGCCCACTGTTCTGTCTGGCTGAGATCCTGATTTAAGTTATTCATTGAATTAGCAATCCTATTGAGTTTTGTGTTATCCTCAAATCTGATAAGTCACCATTGTCTATTATATCCAAGTCTGTGCTAAAACCAAAGACCAAAGTAAAACCCAGTGACTCACCTCCGGGCCTCTCTCCAGCTTGGCATTTAACCCCAATCAAGACTCTTTGGACACTATTGTTTGGCAGATAAAACTAGTAGTATCCTGAGCTGAAATATTTGCAACACATAAAAGCCTGTAGGGTTTAGGTTCCAGGAAATACTCAAAAATTCAGCTGTACAAAAACAATCCGACATAGTCTAAAACATAACTAAAATGGCTTTTCCTAAACGTCACTATTAAAGGTAATTTTTACATGATGCATTTATCTAGGGAAGCTTTGTAGAACCAGATGAGGATACCCAGCCACAGACAGCCCTGGATGGGAAACCCTTTTGTCCCTGTGGACCCAAGATATTTCTTGCCCCATCTGGTCTAAGACTCTCCCTGCCACCACCGTTCAGATATGTCAGGGCAGTGAGGGGGTATCTTATCATCTCCCACTGAGAGACACCTGTGGCCTGGCTTGGGGAAACCCTTTTCACCCCCTTAAACAATACCAGCATGGACCATTGAGAGCCAAAGTGGCATCCCATTCACAAAACAGACCAAAATAATACCATAAGGACCTACAATGTAGAGAGCCATTGGAAGAATAGCCCACAAAAGTAGGCCAAGACTTGCATGCTGGACCTAAGCAGAAAAATTACTGCTAAAATAAAAGAATTAACTAGGCCCCCAAGTTCCCTAACAGACAAAATGCCCAAATACTATAGAAAGTCACCTGTCATATCAAGAACCCAGAAAAATTACATCATAAATAAGAAAAGCAACCAATTGATGCTCCTACCTCAATCAATCAGATGCTAGAATTCTGAGAAGGATTTTAAAGCTATCATTGTAAAAGTGTTTCAACAATTACAATTTTTCTCAAAAAAATGAGAAAAAAATCTCAGAAAATGAATAGAAGTTATAAGAGAATCAAATGGAAATTATAGAACTGAAAAATACAATAACACAATTTAAAACAGCAACAGCAGCAAATGTGCTAATGAAATAAATAGTAGAGATTGCAATGGTATATTTGTCAGTAGAATAAATGAATTAGCTCAGCTAATTAAAAAAACAGAGAGGAAGTAGAAAAGAAGAGAGGAAGGAAACAAGATCCAACTGCCATTTCATCACTGTTCCAGAAAGAGAGGGAGCCAGAAAGGAGTACTTCAAGAAACGAGGCTGTAAATTTCCCAAATTTGGCAAAAGTCTCAAACCCACACGTGCACAAAGCTGAATGCAACCCAAATAGGTGAAATACAAAGAGATTCATACCAAGACACCTGATAGCTATAATGAAAATGTAAGACAAAAATCTTGAACAGCACAGGAGGGAAAAAATGTGGACCTGTAGAGAGGCTCGTTTGTGTAAAAGCAGAGAACTCATCTGCAACCGTGGAATGCAGAAGGAAGTGACACAATATTTACCAGGTCCCGAAAGAAGAGAATTGTGAGCTGTGAATTGTGTTTGGCAAAATACTTCAGGAATCAGAAGAAGTAAAAACATTTTCAGATGAAGGAAAACTGAAAGGATTTGCTTCTAGCTGACATACCTGTAAGGATTCACCAAATGGAGCTCTTCAGGCAGACAATGAGAAGAAGGAAAACAACAGAAGTGGCAAAATATGAGTACAAACAACAAACTATCCTTTTCCTCATGGGTTTTATAAGTCATATTTGATGATTAAAACAAAAATTTGTAATGCCATCCGATGAGATTTCCACACTTCGTTCCAACTGGCATCGTGCACTTATCATTGTCAATATCCAGAGAAATTATGATGCAAACTATACAAATCAAAACCATCACTTTGAAATTCTTATTTTAAAATTACTATTGACCAAGATAAAATTATAAAAAGAAATGTTCACGTAATGTTTATAGGAGACATGAAAAGAAAAAGAGAGGAACAAGAACCAGATGAAACAAACAGAAAATAAATCAAAATGGTAGCCTTTGCTGCAAATGCTAAAACATCATTAGTTATTTTAAATGCAAACAGTCTCAATAACCAATCAAAAGACAGTGGAGGAGTCAGTGGGTGGAGATGGCTGCTTTTGTAAAAGGAAAACATAAGACATCTGCTTGGTGTTGGAACTGTATGGCACAGGATCCCACACAGGTAGTAAAGCTAGATAGAACTTAACCCCCAAAACACACAGGTACAAGCAAGTCTGGGAAAATTTGAATGATAAAATAGATGGTAGCAATGTCAATATTTCAAGTATGATGTTATAGCTTTCCAAATTGTTTTCATTGGAGAAAACTGGGTAAAATATGTAGCATCCTTTATTGTTTCTCACAACTACATGAGAATCTATATGTATCTCAATCAAATGCCACTTAAAGATACCTTCATTTTGTTTTATAATTTTACTTATGTTGTAATGCATTGTAAAACATCTGTGTATTTATTCATGTTCAATAAAGTCTAGTCATTTTATCAAATAATAAAAACAAAGATAAACTTGCATTTCCCGCCATATACATGAATAAACTTTTGGCATTTGGAAACTGGTTTCCTAAATATTTTTCCATAATGACCATTGTGGGTCCATGAGTTGAGAACAGTTGTCAGAGCTTTAACCATAAGCTTTATAACATTTTTTTAATACACAAATGAGAAGAGCCATCCAAGAGACATGCCCAGGGAATAAACATTCTTGTAAATCCACAACAAAGTGTTTTTGAAGTGCTCTTCTACTATCAAACATCTCCCTCGAATAAACAGGATGAGGAAAGCAAAGATAGTTTGAGTGTTATTCTGCTGACACTGAATATTGCTATTTACCTTTGAAATCTGAACTTTGTGCTTTAGCCTGTCTTTATTTACAAGTTTTCCCTTAATCTCTCCAGATCTGGTCCCCTACCCTCCAAGTTGTGCATGCTAGGCAACATTCTATCACTGAGCTACACCTGCAGCTCCAAGTCTCTAAGTTCTTCACTCTAATTGATTGAAGTGAATGGAGGTAGTACTGGTTATTGGGTGATAGAGGCTCACATCAGAGAATACCTTCACTACAATATACTGGCTAAAAGCAGACCAAAAAGTCTTCTAGTACTTGCTTAATCAAATCAATAATTGGATTTGTATCGTAACTTGAACCCACACAACCACATTGTAATAATATATATATTTTTTGCTCAGAATGTGCCATTGAATGTGTAGGAAAATGTTTTCCATCTCTAAATTTGTCAAAGAATTAAGTTTTTGTTTGTCTACATTTTCTCTCACCTTTAAAATATGAGATGACTTCATAGTACACTCTCCTTGTCTAGAATACATGAATTGCATATTCTATCTCAGAGTTGGACCAAAGCACAGGCTGCCCAGTTCAGCCTTCTATTTCAGTCCTCAATGATTTTGTGTTTGCAGGATACTTTCAAATTCTGGACATTTTGTCAGTTAACTTGAAGAGATTGAGAGACTTTAAAGAGCACTAGACAAAATAATAATAATTGTAGCATAATCACTCTCATGTAAACAGGGCTTCCCAGACTGTAATAGCCTTCATGGTGTCCATGCTTAGTTGCCCTATGTTCCTAGGAACGTAAAACTTTCTCTTTTTTTTGTTTTCTTATTTTCTTCTTCTTTTTATTCTCTTCATCTCTTATGCTAGCAGCAGGGTGGACATTTACTCTATAGTACCACTAAACCACTAACTTCTATGTTTCTACCAGTTCAGATCAATATTCTAACAGCACAAGGTTTGTGCTCATTTATAGTTTATTTAAATGTGATTTTTTAAAAATGTATTTATTAATATGGGGTGGCACAACTGGATAGGAGTCTGGGTCATACTTATGAGCAG
The DNA here is from genome assembly GCF_021218885.2 of Marmota monax. NCBI lineage: Eukaryota > Metazoa > Chordata > Mammalia > Rodentia > Sciuridae > Marmota > Marmota monax. The sequence goes on from NW_026691988.1 coordinate 2,897,346, forward strand.
TTGTATAACAGTGGCAAGCTGTCCTGTGATGTGCAAGCCTTCTCACACAGCCCACTGACAGAAAGTGCTCAGCCTGTTCTTGAATAGCCGTCATTATGAAAACCTCAGTGGTTATACTCTGAAAATGCAACTTACACTCTGCCTGTCATATGCTCTATTTCTACACCCAGCACCTTACAGAATAAATCTAGACAGACTGCAGCCTTGAATGTCAGAGAGTGATGCTATTTAGAAGAAAAAATGTTAATACAGTGTGAAAAAATATAACTCTCCCATTATAAAAAGTATGTTTAAAAAAAAATGAAAGGTTGTGATAAATACACCACCTTTTGTAAGAGAGGTGTTGAGGGGTAACAATGGTGCAAAAGAGGGGCACATGCCCCAGACAACTGCTTGCTGCTACAGAGGGGAACAAAATTTTGGATTGTCTGAGAAAAATCATAAATCAAGATTTTTAGGGAAAACTCATGATTTGAAGAGTTGACTGTTAGTGGAAAACATTTAAAGTTTTATTTGGGCCAACACTGAGTTGGCCAAGTACTCCTGCAGACCAACATCGTGCCACCTCCAGTCTGAAGCTGCTCCACGTTATACCCTTTGAGCCTTTGTAGACTACCATTGGGTCCCCAAAGATGTTTATGCTCCTGGATCAAATGACACCACCCTCATTAGCCATTCTCAGGTAAGGATTCCAAATTCCTGTCTGCCTTTCTCCTGCTTGTTCTAATTGGCTGAAAACCTTCCTGGGGCAGCATTGAGAGAGGCACAGAGAAACTCAGACTCTGATCCCAGGACAGGGTGGCCATTCCAGAGTTGTACAGCATCTTCACAGATGTGTCTCTCTTTCACCACCATCTGTGCATGTTTTTAAAAATCAATGGACATTGACTGGGATGCTCTCTGAGTGAAAATTGTTTTATTCTGATAACAGTAATGCTATAGTCTAAATACTATTTATTACTGACCTCCTCAAACCATCTCCCCCTTCATATCTCTGCCAATAAATTTATACCTATTTTGTCTTATAAAATTTTGAGGTTTATATTCTAAAATCAGAAATGCTATCATTTTTATGCTCCCAAAGCTAATTTGTATTTCAGGGGTCTGTCTATACCTAGAATTTCCTTCCTTAAAGTTTATAAACATTAGAAAGGATGACTTCTCTGTGAATATTCTGATTGCTTCCAATTTAAAAAGGTATCTCTTTCAAATTAAAAAATTAACTCCATGTATATATGTGTACATATGTGTATATACAATCAGTTCATGTGTGCATATTTGTGTGCAAATCTGCAGTATGAAAATGGGCCACACAATCACAGAGGTTGAGAAGTTTCACTGTGGCCATCTGCAAGCTGGAGAGCTATAAAAGCTTAAATCATGGCTTAGTCAAAAAACACAAAAGCTTCAAAATCAGGGAGGCCCAATGGTGAGCCTCTGTCTGCTGAAGTCTCAGAGTCCACAATCTGTAAAACCTAGAGTCTGAGGTCCAAGAACAGAAGTAGGAGAACACATGCCCAGCTCAGGGAAGAAGAACGAAAGAGAGAGAGAGAGAGAGAGAGAGAGAGAGAGAGAGAGAGAGAGAGAGAGAGAGAAATGTTACTGTCCCCTTCTTTTGCTTTCCTATTGCATCTGGGTAATAGCCGATTGCATGGTACCCACTCATGAAAGTGGGTCTCCCCACAAAGTCCACTGATACACATATCAATCATCTCTGGAATCAATCTCACAGACACACCCAGAAGTAATGCTTTACCAGCTCTCTAGACATCACTCATTCCAGTCAAGGTTGACACCCCAAATTAACCATCACAAAGTCCACATTTTACCAACTTGGCATTCATAGAAATCTCCTTAATCCAAACTTAATATCCAAATAAAGACAATAACAAGGACATAATTCCACTTAACATGAAATAACTATCCTGCCTGTAACTGGAAAGGCATTAGTTCCACCCCCAGAAGAGGAAGAAAAGTTCTTCTCAGTGATGCTTACCCTTCTGATATCTCATAGCTTCAATAATATAGTGAGGATTTAATAATATTTAAACACCAGTAAGTCAATAATCCTTATCTTACATGATAAATAAATAAGAGAGAAGGATATTTGCTTAATATATGCCTATTTCACACACAAGTGTGTTCTCAACAAAATAGGAAGGAAATACTCGTGATAATTACTGTTCTCATTTCTGCACTGAAAATTTGCTTATATTTATAACTATTTTCTTCTACTACCCATTTTATATTCCCTTTCCTTCAGTAAGAAACCAGCTGATTTTAGTTCTTTATCTGGTGGGAAAGACCATAATTCCTAAAGGGTCTGGGCCATTTATAGTCCTGCCTGGATCAGGTTGTTATAGCATCCTGTTGATCTTCATCACACAGCATGGTAATACTGAGAGACACCCTAAAAGATCTCCTACATTCCAGACATACTCCTTCTTACCTCCATTGTGGAATAGTAATCCAATTTCCCCTTGGGAGAACAAATCAGTTACCTCAGCCAATGCTTCTTATCCTGTTAACTCAGAGGCATGAGGAGCTGAAAGTATCCAGGGAGCAGTCATCACTTCCACCTCAATTGAGCCCATGCACAATTTGCCCTGCCACAATGGCCACTTTGTTCATGAACCCTTAGGGCAATGATAGTGGTACCTGGGGAAAAAGACTGACTGATATTTACAAAGGTGGTCATGCTAGCCACTTTTTAAAGTCCTTCTTTGCTGAGGTGATATTTTGATGAGCCCTCAGATGAGATACAAATGTCTTTATGTCCTTTGCCCACTCAGAGAGGTCTATTCGCATACTTCTTCCCCAAATGCCTTTGTCACCAGTTTTCCAATCATGCTCCTTGAAAGTCCCTGATCATTCAGTCAAACCATTGGCTATAGCTCGAGAATCAGGATGCAATCACATATGTAACCATTTGTCCTTCCAATCAAAGTGTTCAACCAGCTGTACTATCCATAGCTCTGCCACTGGGAGATCTTCCCCTTACCACTGTTCTTCAGGGATGTTCTTCAGTGGGACTGTAGGGCTAAATATGTCCATAGTGACTATAGACTACTCCCCATGAGTCCACAGGTGCAGGCTAGAAGAGTGAAGGCAGTGCAGTAGTAAGAACTATGGACATTTGGGCTACTTCTTCATAATAATTTAACTTGCTTATGGCTTTGGGACTTATTTGGGCATGATCATATAAATACCACCACAATCTGATGATAGAATATTGCTGCATATGCCCAACTTTATGGCTTTGTGGGTCAAATAACACCTAATCCATAATGGACAGCTCAGGTTACATAGTAACTTGGTGGCCCATGTCAAGTGTTCATTTTCCATTAAGGCCAAGTAGCAGACCAAGAGGTATCTTTTAAAAGGAGAGTAATCATTTATGGATGATGGTAAGGTCTTGCTCAAAAATTCTAAGGGCCTCTGCTGGGAGCCATTAGCCAAGTAGGTATGATAATTTCCTTGCCAGCGTACCCCATGTTGCTTAGTGGAAGGACTCGTGGAAATAGGAAATTTTGCAGTGACATTGCATGTAGGTGACCTTGTTCAAGGACCAGGGCGGATCCGGGTTTAGGGTGTTCCCGGTTTAGGATAATCGGGTTTAGGGCGTTCCAGGTTTAGGGCGTTCCAGGTTTAAGATTATTCCTGCTGGGAATAGGGTGTATCCTGCTGCCTGAGTTCCCCTTGAGTTCTCACAGGATTCAGACAGTATTTTTTGGGAGACAGAAGCCCAGTGGGTGTGGATTTGGGCAGAGAACGTGGATTTCCCCAGAACGTGATTGTAGACGGCTGGTGTGAGTTCGGGAATAAAGAGTTGCTGTTTGAATCTACAAGCTGTGTGGTGGCTCGTGATTGTGTGCCCAGACAGACTGCGGCAGGCCTCCACTGCTATTAACTATAAGGACCTGCCAAAGATTCCAACCAGCATCCTTATCTGGATAGACACCTCAGATACCACTGGATCTGCTAGATCATTTGACCCAAGTGGCCAGACAACCTGCATAGCAGCCTGGACCTCTTGCAGTACCTCCTCATGTTCTGGGTCCCATTCAAAACAGGCAGCTTTTCTGGGCCACTTGATAAATGGGTCAAAGTAATAAATTCAAAAGAGAAATATGTTGTCTTTAAAGTCTAAATAGACCCACTAGACATTGCATCTCTTTCTTTGTTGGGGCCAGATGCAACAACTTATCATTTCACCTGAGGAGGGATATTTCAACATGCCCCACACCACTGGAACCCTGGAAATTTCACTGAGGTAGGAAACCCCTGGATTTTAGTTGGACTTATTTCCTATCCTTTGACACACAAATGTCTTACAATAAGTCCAGAGTGATTGCTACTTTTCCACTCGTTGTCACCAAAGTAAGGGACCAGTGTCATCTTGTGGAAAGGAATGGCCATTAAATCCTGTGAACTAAGTTATGTTACAGGACTGGAGAGTTGATACACCACTGACATAGGACAATGAAGGTGTATTGTCGGCCATTCCTGTTGGGTCTCATGAACAGGAATGTAGGAAAAGGCAGTTGCATACCAGGTAGAAGGAGATGTACTAATTTGCTCAAGCAAGGAAACTACATTTGATATAGCAGTTGCAATTGAAGTCATCACTTGGTTCAGTTTGTGAGAATCTACTGTCAGTCTCCAAGATCCATCTGTTTTCTGCATGGTGACAAACAGGAGAGTTGAATGGGGAAGGTGGTTGGCCTCACTGCTCTTCCAACTTTCAATATTTGGTGTCACTAAAATTTGCAGTCTTTCCCAGGATGCAATATTGTTTCTGATTTGCCATTTTCCAAGACAAAGCTAGCTATAATAGCTTGTATTTGACCTTTCCCACCATAAATGGTCCTCATTTCACAAGTAGAGGACCAATATGGGGATTCTTCCAGTTCTTAGTATGTCTGTTTCAATAACACATTCTAAAACTGGGGAAATAGCCACAGGATGTTTTCATCCAATGCACTGTCAGTTGGACTGGGGCTGAAACTCCAATAATCACCTGACCTCCTTTGACTGAGGTATAATGTATCCCCCCATGGGTAACACTGTATACCTCCCCTTAAAGACCTGCTAGGGTTTGAGTCCAGTTATAGGTCTAGAAACAAAGAGGGGGGTGGGGATGGGGGTGGGGATCCTGAGGAGAATGAGCACTATCTTGCTTGGCCAGTGCCTCAGTGGAGATCATTAATGTTTCCCAGGTAAAGAAAGATTAGTCTACTCAGAAAGAGGCCAATACTGAGTATGGGGGTATGCAGGCTACTTCCTCTGAGAAAAGAAGGAGGAGAAGGAGGCAAAGGAGCAGGAGTCGAAGGAAGAGGAAGAGGAGAAGGAGGAGGTGGAGGAGGAAGAAGAGGAGGAGGAGGAGGAGGAAGAAGGGAAGGAGGGGGAGAATTTAGGAGCTCAGTGTACCCAGCTTCATCAGGGCCCTCCCACATAACCCCATTCCAACTTACCAGATCCTATTCTTTCATAATCAATGTGCCTACTTTAAAAGTACCTGGCCTGGGAGGCTGAGAGTTAAATTTTTCTTATAACCCAGTCTAAAGCATAATGCAGATCTGTGTTTGATTTTCAGTAACTTCAACCCTCTGGCTACAGGAGAAAAGATTCTCCTTCAGGGGACACTTAGAAGATTTTAAGCTACTGGTGCACATCTGGAGCTGGGAATTTGAATCTCCAAGCTCATTCTTTTCTTTTATGGCTTTGTCCAGTTACACTGGGCACAACTGACTAATATCCATTAGGTTCCTTGGTATTCCACAAGCATTCAAAAGTATCATGTATGAAGTCACCAAATTCCTTGTCTCTTTTAAGTAGTGAAGAGAGTATCGAATGCATTCATTTTGCATATCTTATAAACAATTCATGCCATGGATTATTGGTAGGCTCCATACTATTAGAAGTAGGGTTTTCACCATCTTTAGGCTTAATCAGATTAGAGAGAAGATTCCAGAAATGCCAAAAACAGTTAAGAAAATTTCTTTAAAATTATAGTCTTCTGTGACCACTCTCAATACCAAAATCTGAATAAATCAGGCTTCTCCAGAGACATAGAATATGTGCAAGCATGTATACACATATACACACATATGTATAGTGATTTATTAAGCGATTGGCTCACACAATCAGAGAAGTAGGAAAGTTTCACAGTGTCTGTCTGCGAGCTGAAGAAGCTGGTATCATGGGGCTCAGTCCAAGAAGCCAAAAATTTCAGAACCACTAGGACCAAGGGTATAGCCCCGAGAATAAGGGTAAAGGAATGAGAGCCTTCGCAAAGCTGCTAGTGAAAGTCCCAAGGGACAAAGAACCTGGAGTCTGAGGTGCAAGGATTGCAGCAAGAGAAAAGGAAGGAAGAACCAGAGAGAGATGACTGTCCCTTTCTTCCATTTCCTCTTCCATCTGAGCCCCTGGTGGATTGGATGGTGTCCGCCCACACTGAGGTAGATCTTCTGCCACTTGGTTCACTGACTCCCATTCCATCAATGATTCTCTGGAACTGCTCTCACAGACAAAACCAGAAGAATTCATTACCAATTTTCTAGGCCTCCCTCAAACCAGCCAAGGTGTCCCCTCAAATGAACCATAGCATAGCCCAAGTCCAGTAGCCAGAACATATTAAAGCCAGGAATTTAAACGCAGCCTACCAGATTTTAAAGCCTGGCTCTTTCCTCTATACCAATTGTCTAATTCTTATGGCTTAAAAATAAGTTCCAGTCATTGTTTTCTTTTTCTTTTGAGACAGTCAGTAGTTATCAGATGTTCAGCCTTTTGCCAAACAGAAAAAGGCTCCCACAGCTGTCAGGGGAGAGAAGACCCTCCAGTACTGTCTATATGGGAAATGACCAAACAGACTCCATTTTACCCAGAGACTCTATATCATGTAAGAAATGCTTCCCCCATGGGAAAGCTCCGCCTCTGTACCCACTAATAGTTACCTAGCATAACATACTTGGCAACACAAAATAGCAATTCTTATACATTGTAAAATTATTCTCTTTGGTTTCCATTTTTTTTTGGGGGGGGGGGAGGCACTGTACCTTGTCAGAGGTTGATTGTCTTGACCTTAGTAACCATTCTCTAACATGTACTCAGCTAGGGTCATTTTGACTCCCTTCCCTTCTGCTTGCTTGCTGCTATGCCAACCTGGAATGTCTCATGGGAAATACCCATGTACCCATTGCACTGTTCCGCTAACTGCCAAATCCAGCTTCCGTACCTGCTTGCTGGCAGCTACGTCAAATCAGATGTGGTTTTTGCCTTTAAATATCCTAAAATGCTCAGGCTCAGGGCTGTTCCTTGCAGAGACACTTATGGGTCCTGCGGGGGGCAGTCGCTGGCTGGCCGCCTAATTAAAGACTCTTCAATTTGGACAAAACTGGGATTTGGTGTGTTTTCTGAGCGACCTGCCCCACAACAGTGACAAGCTAAAAGGTACAGGAGAACTTTTTCAGGTGATAAGTGGAGAGTGACAAAACCATGTTCAGTTTTATAGGACTTAGTGTAGAACCCAAGACTCATCATGGACTCAGGGCTGGAGAAAGGAGCAGGAGTTAGATGTCGAAAGGCCCTGGGATGCCCCAATCCTAAGCAGTCTTCTGGTTCAGTCTGATCTAGTCTGATGAACTGATTTCAAAGTGTTCTTTGTTTCTCCCTCTGGTATCACAAGTTTGGGCCTTACATTTCACAGGTGTCATAGCTTCATGATACAAATATCCTCAACCACATTCTTATGACTTTTACTATTTTTCACTCCTGTTTCACAAAACTACAAAATATATTGTGAAAGTGTCTCCCACTAGTTTTAGGATAATCTCTTCCACTGTTGATGTGGGATTATTTGAAAGGCCTTCCCTTTTAAAACATGAGGGGTTGCCACGGAGTTTCTTCCCCTTCATTTAGAAAGAACTTCTTAGCCATTGCTGTGATAGCTATTGTGCGGTTTCTCACTGTGGCTACAACAGCTGGGGTTAAATGTGACCTTTGCTTTCTATCTCAGCAGGGCTTTGTGGTGCACAGGGCTGGTCCATACACACACTTCTGCTCTGCCTGTGAGAACAGGCAAAAACAAACTGGAAACAGCAGGTGATATTTGCCATGAATGGGCTGAAGTTTAAATGAGCAAGTCAACACTATTTTCCATCTTTGTCTACCTCTCTTCCCATTCCTCAAATTCATTCATGTTTCCAATTTCTCTCTTCTGCCTCTGACACTCTTCAGAGGGGTTGGGGTTGCTTATTGTTGAATATGAAGTGCCTTCAACCTCAGGAAGAAATCGAGGCTGCCAGATGTTCCTGTGCACCTCTTCACCTGGCCACAGAGATGACCAGCAAAGAAAGAAAAGGTGCCCTGCACATGAACTCATTTCTCCTGACTCTTCTAAACACATGTTCCTATGCTGGGTTTAGCATACACTGTAGGGGAAAAATCCTGGTCCCTTTCATAAAGGCCCCTGGCTTAAAAGATAGGACAAAAGTCGGAGTTCCCCAGTTGGCTTACCCACTGGCTGTCACATAACTTTAAGTTCATTTGTATTTCTGTAAAAGGAAATGATCATCACAAAGACCCCAAAGTTAATAAATGTTTCTTATCTTACTAAGTTTTCCACTTCATTTTAAAAGTACAACCTGGAAAGGGAGTCATTACGCACCTAAATGCAAAATTTTCTAGCATTAATCACACTCCTTTTCCCTCTAGTCAATAGCAGTCATAATCAATTCATCTAAAATCATCAGTGTCAAAAAAAATAAAATCATCAGTGTCATAGATGGAACACACATTACTTTGTTTTTGTAATAGTGGATTTTGATATTCCATCCTGATGACAAATTTGTATTTGACCCTGCCTTGTGGCTTCTAGTCCAATGTGCAAATCCGATTATGTTTACTTTAACAGTTTTCTGTCACGTATTTTTTTTCCTTAATATGAAAATTTCAGGGTGTGGAACAAATGCTTTTCATGCCACCTCTCCTCTAGTTATTTATGGGTTACTCTTCTTCTGAAATAACGCACTGGTCTGCTTTTCTTCTCCTAAGCAACAGTTTTAACCATTCTCGTGAAGGCTTTTCTCTATTTTTTGATGCCAGCACATACAGAGCACAGCATACTTTGTTTCATGCTGTTAATATGCATTATTCAGAAGCAGTGATCAGATTGATGTGGTTCCACTCACACAGGAAGTGGCATTTATGTATAATCCATGTGCTGCTTCTTAAAAATGTAAAATGATGAACTGCACAACAGACGAGAGTCAAGTCTAGTCTCTCAATTGATGCTTTAGTGGGTTTTTTTTTTTTTCATCAAAAATAGTAAATGGGGCTGGGGTTGGGGCTCAGTGGTAGAGCACTTGCCTAGCATGTGCGAGGCACTGGGTTCAATTCTCAGCACCACATATAAATAAATGAATAAAATAAAGATCCATCAACATTTAAAAAAATATTTTAAAAAATAGTAAATGCTCCCTTATTTTATTAGTTAAATAACAGTTGGGAAACACTGCATTAGGACACTAGTGCCTTCTTGGAAGTGGCAGCTTCATGTCCTCTGTCTTCTGATGCTCAGTGTCACTTTCCTGTGACATTTGCATGCCCATGCTGCCCTGCACAGCAGTCCTCTGGGCACTGGTCCCTCCGTCTTGATCCTCTTCGGTACCTGCCCCTCCAGAGAAGCCCTCCACAGCCATGAATCAGACCTTACAGAGACTCCAGCTTATGTCTTGGCACACGAGTCATATAAACTCATTCCCACAACACAGTTACTGGGGACAAATGTTAAATGCTGTCATTAATTACTTCTTTATATTTAGTTGAACCACTTTTGAAAGACAATCATGCCCCTTCATCTCTCCAAGAATGCTGTCTTCATCTGAACCCCATTTTCTCCTTCTCCTCATTAGAAAAACCACATCTGAGCCTCATTTCCTTTACTCTTGGTGGGTAAGTAGGGAATTGAGTCTCTTTAGAAATAAGCAAATCCTCACCCCGCAGCTTCCCAAGTCTTCCAAGCATGTTGATGTTTATATTGAGACTTTCGGGGTATTAAGTGTTTGGGGGTTAAAGAGACCATTGTGTCCAAAAATGTACTCAGCACAGAGTGATTAACCAGTGTTACTAATCCTCTAAAAGAAAATATAATTTTGTCATCATTAAGTTGCCACTGAAATATAAAGCAGAGATTTACCATTAAATAATTTTATAATTAAATAATAGTCAACATTTTAAAAACATGTATTCTAAAAAAAAATCTAGGCAGCAGGAGTTGAATTTCAATTTGACAGTGTTTGTTCTGTTGAGTCTTTTTGTATATTCTTTAGCAAAAACTATTATCCTATATGACATAATAATGAAATAGTTATTGGCCTTAGAACTCATCAACAGAAGTGGATTAGATTTTCTAGTTCAATTCCAAGAATAAAAACCTGCCAGCATCATTATGACTAAAATAAGTAATTACCTTTTAATGTGGATTGAAGGAGAGCACCTAAGAATTAGGCTCAAGCCTCTCTGTATTTATGTAAGTTTGGAGGAGAAAACAGATTGAATAGAGAAAGGGTTGTATACCTTAACATAATTTAAATATCAAACAATTTGTATATGTGCATGCATGGTTAAAAAAAAAAAACCCATTGCTTCTTTAAAGCTAATGCAATTACATGATAAATTTTCAAAATATAAAGGTATTTTATGGGAAAAAGTCATCACATCCCTGTGTTGCAATCTTCCAAATACTCTTCTCAAAAACCTCATTGTTAGCAGCATTTTCCTGTACCAGGACCTTCACTTCTCTCAATGAGAACTTCCTGACCACTCTATTTAAAATTTCAAACCACTTATACTCTCAAGCACCATACATACTCTATTTTCTTTCTTACCATGGTTCATCCCTTTCTAATATATCTTTAAATTATTAATTATGTTTTTTCCTACCATCTGTCTTCCACAATAGTAAGCGAGATGTGTTAGAATTGGAATACTGTGTATTTTGCCCATATATTCTATATTCCTAAATCAGGTATTGTATTCAGTAAGTACTTTATGAATTTAGTGAATGACTGAATATATCCAGAAAATGATAAATGCTAATAAAAACTGTATACTAATAACATATACACATTTCCGTTACCCCTTAATCTCTTTTTACCAAAAAGGTTACCATAGATACACCATATGGTAAATTTTACTATCTTTTATAAATAAAATTTTCCAAGATTTGTCCTAATTAGTATACATAGACCTGTCTTGTTCTTTTTTAACAGCTTCATAGGAATTCATTGTATCTAACAAAATTTATTTTATCACTCCATTCTTGATGGACAAGCAGGTTGATTAAAATAATTTCCTACTACAAACAATGATATAATACCCTGATGTAAGTCATTATTTATATATAACATTATAACTATATATTTTCTTCATAAAAAGATATGTGCATTTTAAATTGTGGCTGATATTATCAAATTTCTCTACAAAAAGATTTTCCAATTTACATGGATTATCAATGTGCCTATTATTCAATCTTCAGCCAAAGTGGTATGTTACAAAAATCTGATAGGTAACGATAATGCATAAGTGCAATTATAATTTGTATTTCTATGTTATAAATGATGCATATATCTTTTAATAAGATATATTACTATAGATATTTCTCTTATTGATACATACTAACTCTTTGCTTATTAAGAGAACAAGTATTTGGTTGGTCTTTTGTGGAGAGCAGTGACTTGAATTATGGCCTTTGACTGCCTCATGACTTCATTTTTGCTGGGAACTTCCTGTGCAAAAGCACAGGTCAAGATTGCTCAGTTGCTATGGTGACACCCAGCCTGAGAAAACTCAGCAAAGGCATGGAATTTTATCAGTATGGACCTTGAGCTCAGACACCAGCTCCCAGGGATAGAGAATCCTGAGCATGACAAGATAACCCTAATATCTCGCTAATGCTATGTCCTTCAGTCTGCCTGCTTTGTAGAACTTTCCAACAAATAAGCTTTTGATGACAAAATTTATTAATAAACATGCTGAGCTAGTTCTGGGTCATTTCCTTCATCAAAGGATAGTGTCCCACCTGGTCCCAGTTTTCCCTATTTGTGTCTTTTTGTCTTTTCTCAACCCCTTATTACCCCTTGCTGGTTTCTAAATTAATGGCTGTGCTGGTTGCAGCAGTCTTTCTTTTTCCTATTCATCTCTTATACTTTTTTGTGTTTTATATATTGAAAAAAATGTTTTAATTTTCTCTAAATCACAAACACCAGAGATTAATTTTTAAATTTTTTTCTTTTATAGGTTTTGGCCAAGCTTTATATGGATAGAGCTTCACAAAATAATCATTTTTGCATTTCCATATTAATTCTAGTACTCATAATTTTTGCTATTATCTTTATTTTCATTACCTTTATCTTATTTATTCTAGGCTTGTTGAAGTATAACTTACAAATAAAAACTGTACATATTTAAGTATAGAACATGATGTTTTGGTATGTATACACATGCACACACACGTTGTGAAATGATTATCATGATCAAGTTCATTAATATGCATATTACTTTTCATAGTTATCATTTTTGTGATGATACTATTTAACATCTACTCTCTTAGCTGTTTCCAAGTATGTGAGACATTATATTTCACTTTAGTTACTATGCTGTACAAATCTCCTTATTCATGCTATTTAATTATTTTGAGCAACTTTATGCCCTAGTTCAAGTTCCTTTGGGTAGAAATTCTTCACTTGAAAATGCATCCCTTTCCGTGACTTACAAAAGTTAACAGTTTTCAGGATACACTTACATAACTAAGAATGAACTTTAAAAACAAATTGAAGGTTTTTGCCAGCCACGAAAGTGGTTATGAATTGAAGTACTCAAAATGGAAATCTTTTAAAATTATGTGTATCATTCCCTATAGTTCTATCTCTGGGAAGATAATTCCCCCTTACTTCACAATAAAGCTATTCTGTAATGTTTCTGTAGAAAGAGATATGAGTGAATAGCAGGTGACAAAAGGTACAAAGCTTTTCTTTGAATGCATAGTTTGTCTTATAGTAAATGAATTGTTTATCTTGCAAGGAAACTAAAAAGGTGTTTTTAAAAGAAACCAAGACAAAATAAACCACAACCACTTCTAAAGCTCACTTTAATATATATTCAGCTTTGTTTAATGGCATTAATGGAAAAATAATGCAAGATATAAATAACTAAAGTACATTCACTTCTGTGCTCTTTTACTAATGCATATTGTATAATCAACAATGTTATTGTGGTTTGGTTCTTTCAGCCTCAAAAGGAAACCACAGTGTTCTCTTCCTAATCATATAGGATTACAGGAAAAAGAAATAATAATAAACAAATAATTTAAGATAAACATAAAATATTCAGTTATCCTGTACCCTAAATTACTGTGGCAGACTAATTTCTCCCAGACAGAGGAGCCCTAAGATTTCTTCTCTGGAGAGGGTAAAACAATGTTTCTGAACTAGAAAATACCAAGTTCAGTTGAGGAGGTGCTGCCACAGAAAAATAGGAGGGTTTGGTAAGGGTTGGGTAGGGAAGAGAGCAGTGTTGAGACATTTGGCAGGAGACCAGTGGAGAATTCCCAGGGTTATATGATTATTGGATACAGATGAAGGATACAGACATTCTAGTTCCCAAAAGAATGTCCCCCAGCTTCTTCTACACTGAAGCCCAGCGCTCATAAGCCCTACACCCTCAACACTGTAATGGAGTTGGTGAATGGCTTCAAATGCGGAAAATAATGGCCAAAACAAACAGGCAGCAAAGCAGTTTGGAGAAAATAGTTAACAGAGGGTAAAAAAACAAGCAAAACAACACATGCAGTTATACAGAGAAAACAAAATGCCTGCAAGAAAGGAAGAGTGATCTTAGTACCATGCAGGGTTTCCTCAGCTGCCTCACGTACAGGTTTACAAAGCTCTAAATACTACATGGGAGTATAACCACCTTCCACACATCCAAGCTGGCAGATGTGTATGGTAGGAGCAAGAGAAGTGATCTTCCATGAAGAGATAGTTTCTGCACGATCCCTGAAATGTTGTTTTAAATCGTAATTTTCAGTGTTGAGATTTGGAGGTAAATGCCCAGTTAAACTCTGTGGAGAGTCTTTCTCAGAAGCAGAGCAGAAACCGGAGCAGAAGGGCTGCTGGGTTTACTTAATAAGACTCACAGGACTATTTGACTCTTTAAGCTTGTTAGCACTTAGAAATTGGGAGAGGGTTTTAAGGCAAAATTTGCAAAATACATGAATTTTTTTCTGTAGCAGAAAATAAAAAGAACTAGACTTCTTCTAGATGGGGGAACTATCTTATTACATCTATTCCCTTACACAGGTTGGATTTGCCTTTGGGATTAAAATGTAATGGAAATGTAGTTTACATATCTAGTGCTTGGTTTTGAGCATGATGTCTTTGAATAAACTGTCATGTAAATATTCACAGAAAACCCTTGGATGTTGGTGGGGGTGGGCATCACAAGTGTCTTTGTGTTTTCTTTGTTTTAATTAGGCTAGGGGTCCTTACCTTATAACCAACCAATAGCATCTGCAAACCAGAGTTCTATTTAAGGGATTGATAATCCTTATAAATCAGATAATTCTGACATTTTCTAAATCATTGGAAAATTATGCCTACATGATTTTTTTCAGACTTTAGTGCCTAAAATAATGATAAAGCATGAAGTTGACCATTCAATAAGGTCAAGACAAGGGAGGGAGGTAATACTTTTCAAGCACAAGACACCATGCTAAGGGCTTTACATATTTTATCTCATTTAATCCCCACAGACACTAGTAAGTAGATATTATCCTTGTGTTTAAAATGAAGAAGCTGAGAAGTTAATTAAAGTAATGCAGAAAATAAAATGTTAAGCTGGGATTGGAGCTCTGTGTACCTGATTCTTTGTTCAGTGTCTCATTTGTTCTTTTACTAGCCATATATTCAGGCTCCATGGAAAACTAAATGCAATGAACATTGACAAAGATGAAATGCTTCTAAAGGTGATGTTCAGGGTATTAAAAGTGAATTTCGGTGCACATTGGAGCCTATATTAGTCCATTTTCCATTGGTATAACAAAAAACTTGAAGTTGGGTACCTTGTAAAGAGAAGAATTTATTTAACTCAGTTTGGGAGACTGAAAGTCCAAGATTGGGCAGAATCATTGGTTTGGCCTCTGGTGAGGACTCCCTTGGCTGTGTCACACCATGGCAGAATATATCATATCAGGAGTGAGTGCAAGGGAAGGTGACTACATGCTGAGACAGGAAGTGAGAGAGTAGGGAGAAGCCAGCCTTGCTCTTTTTTGAACAATATTCATCAAGAATTAATCAGGGTTCTAGGGGAATTACCTTAATCCCTTCTGAGGACACACATCCCCTACTACATCAGCTAAGAACTTCCCAAAAGGCCCCATCTATTAGAGCCTCACCATTTCAACACCATTTCAAAACCACCAAGGTGAGGCCCAAGCCTCCAACATGAATACTTTGGGGCTACACTCAAACCATCTCTAAACCATAGCAGATCCATTTACAGAAGTGAGGATACACTTTTACAAAAATAAGTTGGAAACGGTTGGTACTTTCAGATATTTGCTTCATGTCTTGATCATCTAAAATACATCCAACTGTAAATAGATATCAGCCCCTACCACAAAAATCCTTCCCACAAACTCCAAAATAAATTTTCAAATCCCACAGAGATCAGGGATTCCTGTGGTAAGTAAAAAGGCTTTGCTAAAAGTAATTTCTCACTGAGTTAATTGGGGTCAATATCCTGTTCTGACAGAATCAGAGGCTCTTTAGGTTGAGAGGAAACAACAGAGAAGCTTTTCTGATGTTGACAAAGGCTTTTCATTCCAGCCCATTACCACCCCTATGCGAAAGCAAGCCTGAGCTGTTGTGTGGGTGAATTTTAAAAAGCAAGGTAGTAATCTGCACATGTCTTCCATGTGAAGTACAAGCTTGATTCTGAAATAGCTTACTAGGGAGAAAATATGACCTTCAGCAATTGGTAAGAGAGAGAGTGAGATCAGAGCTGTGGGAATGTAGCAATCATAGGTTTTCGAAGCTGTAAGGTTCATTGACCCTCAGAAGTAGAGACAGGTTCTACTGTCAGAGGGAGGCGCTCATAGGAAAGAGACACGAACATGTCAGGATCTGTAAGCATCCTTCTGTATGAAGATGCTCAGGTAGAGCTGCATAGCTTCTCCCCCACTCTTAGTAGTTTCAAAGACCCCTGGCTATACCATGTCTGAGACCAAGTGTTAGACCATTTTCTCTTTCACACATCCCTGCAAGTCTCAGTCCTTAGTGTCAAGCAACTAAAATGCGTGGGTACCAGTTCATTTTCTGTCCAGACCACTCTAATTGCTAGCTACACAAACTCAGAAATCTTCCGGCAATATGCGCTTATTTGTGCTACTTCTGCAGCCTCAATGGTCTCTCGCATACCATTCGCATTGCAAGTATTTAAAGATACCAAACCACTTTCTATCTGCTTTGTATTATATTCACATATAGATGAGATCCAATTAGATGCCAATTTAAGTAGGTTCTGGGATGAGTTAGTTGCATCATGACCTAAAATATAGGCAATGTCTACTATTCAAAATCAACATCTGGCCCTGAAAGTTGGAACGTTTATGTGAAACATTGACCCTTAAAAGTGTACCACTTAAGAACTTTAATTAACTTGACATGGATGTTTGTTTGGCTACTAGTAAGTTTACACTTCTAGCAAAGCTTTGGACTCATCCTATATAATGCACAGTCTGATTTTCTGACCAGGGCAATACTTTGTCATTCTAAGCCTTTTTGTCCCCATATTAGGTCTTTTCAATCATTTCTATCATTTTCTTTACAGACACTTTATAAATCTGATTGATTATCTGAAGTTTTTAGGTCATTGGGGAGGTAAAGTTAAATGCAAGCTACTTAGCATGGAAAACAGGAAGTGGATTAAATAGGGACTTAAGTTCTCTACCAGCAATCCTAACCAGAGGCATGCTTCAGATATAGTCTGTGCATTTAGAAAAGCCACCCAGGTGATTATGATTTGTACCCCTAGTTGAGAACCATTTTATAATGTTGTGGTTTCATTTTTCATTCTCCTTGATTAAGGACAATTCCAGTGGTTTCAGTTTGTGTCAGTCATTTATTTAACATGACAACTCTCAAACAACCATCTGGAAGTGAGTGAGATTTCTAGAAAAGATAATGACGTAAGAGAAGAGTAGAAAGCTGAGGACTAAGCCATGAAAGTCACCAGACTTAGGATGGGAAAATGCTGCAGTCTGGCTGGGCACAATTCAGGAGCCACTTGTCAAAAGAAACGAACTTTATTTTTAGAACCACACACGCCAAACAAAACAGCTCCTCAGGAAAAACCCTCAGAGCCCAACTGCCACCACCGGCTTCCCACAAGCCTCTCAACCTCCCCCACTCCTCCTGCTCTTGAGGCCGATTGGCTGGGTCATGTGGGTGGAGACAAAAAAGTCCCCCAATGAGCAGCTCCGTAGTCTGAAAGGGCGGGGAAACATCCCAATGAGCATCACCACAGAGGAGCCAATCAGCTAGAAGTTGCTGGGGCCGCTGTGAGCCAATCATCAGCTGGCAGTCTGAAAGTTTGCTGGGGCCCCTTTGGCTGTGGCTCTCAACATCTCTCTCTCCCGCTCTCTGTTTAAACAACAAGCATGTGGCTTAGGGACCGTGCCTGCCTTAGGTTGTCCAATAGTACATATGGTCCTTACCCGTTATCGGATGATCTGACCTCAAGGTGTCAGCCTCCTGTCTTAGGTTGGTACCATTGCAATTGGATCTTACCCATCACTGACTACCGGTCCAGTATACAGCCACACCTGTGGATAGGTCTTTGTACCAGCGGGGGGGTGAGGTTCTTTGCCTCACCTCTGTTGGCCCCCAAATTTTAGCTGAACGATCATGACAAGCAGAAGGGAGGAAGATACACCAAGCCAATTGACGGCTCCTTTTGGAAAAATTGTACCACCGATGACATCATCAGCAAAAATACCCCAACACTACCACAAGTCGCTGCACCAACAGATAGTTCACAATGCATACAGGTGAGTTCACAATGCATACAAGTGATACATAGTCCAGGCAAGTTCTGCAAGCAGTTCAGTGATGGCTATTGCAGAAGCTGTAGATTGGTTTTATCTTTGTCTTCACCGGCACTGGGATGAAGATAGGAATTCTGGCAATAATGGCTAAAGAAAAAATTATGTAACATTCCAGAAGGCACTAAAAGAAAACAATTTTCTTAACAATTTACATTATCTTGAAGAGAATTATTAAATATAATGAAAAGGAAATGTGAAAATAAACAAACAGATCTGTTAACCTCCTTTTTTGTTCACATATTAAAACAATCCTCAACAGTTGTTTACCCAATTTAAATTAAACCATTTAAATCACGTGAATAAAAAAAAATTTGGATCCATTTTTTCATGAGCGCTCATCATATATGATATATGGACATACGTACATACAAACACAACATAAAACACAAGTGTGCACACAACACATAACATAATAGTAAAGGCCTTATATCTTTTTACAGGTGAAATCTCCATTGCAATGTTTAAAAACTCTATAGTCAAAAAATAGAACTGATCAGCAAAACATTAACCTAGGTCTGTATGAGCTCAAAAAACAAAATAGAACTTCATGATGTGGGAAAGGGTAATAGTAAAATAGATATTGAAAAAAGCATCCTGGTTCTGTCGCAGATGTAAAGATAGCCAAACTGGAGTTTTGGATATCAGCTGTTATGGATTTGAGCCAAATCATCTTCTTTTTTGTCTGTAGAAATCACTTTAGTTAATCTCTCTGGAATCCAAATCGACTGCTGTTCGCCCTGTGGAAACATACAAACAGACCCCTGACTCCAGACAATCACTGGGTCAGGACCTTTCCATTGTCTTGTTAGAATATCCTTCCAAAGTACCTTGGGCTTATGCACATTTTTTGGACAGCACTAAGCCCTGATGAATCCAAATTTAAAAAGTTTAGAGTAAAAAGGGTTATTTTAAGTTTATCTTTGGGGAATACATACCCCTTCCCAATTCCCTCTTTTTGCTTTAATAAGAACATTTTAATAGTTTGATGAGCTCTTTCAACTATGCCTTGTCCCTGTGGATTGTATGGGATTCCTGTTATATGAGTAATGCCAAATGTTGAGCAAAATTGTTTAAAAGAGGTAGAAGTATAACCAGGGGTATTATCTGTTTTTAACTGTTTTGGAACGCCCACAGTGGCAAAATTTGTAAGCAATGAGCTATAACATCTTTAGTTTTTTCTCCGGCATGAAGGGAGCCCACCAAAAATCCAGAAGAAGTATCAACTGTAACATGCAAATATTTTAATTTTCCAAATTCTGGCAAGTGTGTGACGTCCATCTGCCAAATATGGTTAGGTATCAATCCTCTAGGATTGACTCCAAGATTAACTTGTGGTAAAAAGGTCACACAATTTTGACATTGTTTTATTATTTGTCTAGCTTGTTCCTTAGTTATTTTAAAATGCTTTTGTAAAGTATTAGCATTGACATGGAACTTTTTATGAAAATTTGTAGCTTCTTCTAGTGTAGAGGAAAATATGTATGTCATGTGTAGTTTTATCTGCTAAATCATTGCCCAAACTAAGGGCTCCAGGCAATCCTGTATGTGCCCTGATACGTCCTATAAAGAACGGATCTTTTCTGTCCCAGATTAGACTTTGTATAATGGAAAGCAAAGAGAAAACAGTAGAGGAAGGGGAAATCCTACCAGCATCTTCAAGGGATACTATAGCATTAACTATATACTGACTATAGGAAAATAAATTAAATATAGAATCTTTAAACATCACAAAAGCTTGTAATACTGCATTAAGCTCTACCTTTTGAGCTGATTGTTTGGGTACTAAAAATGTAAAAGTTTGATCAGGTGTAACTATTGCTGCTATACCATTATTTGACCCATCAGTGAATATATTTGGAGCATTCATGATAGGTGTTTTTCTTGTCATTTCTGGAAAAATTACAGGATGCAATGACCAAAAAGACAATAAAGGATTAGATGGTAAGTGGTTATCAAATGAAACATTAGATTTGCACATGATTATTGCCCAAGTATTTAACTCATTAGCTAACTCATCAATTTGATTCATAGTATATGGAGTAATAATTTTATTGGGAGAAATTCCAAACACTCCCTTTGCTGCTTTTATTCCTTTGAGTATTAATTGTCCTACAGCCTCAGGATACTTAGTAAGAATAGTGTTAGGAGAATAAGATAAATGTATCCATAATAATGGACCTTCTTGCCAAAATACTCCTGTAGGAATATTTTTTGTTGGTAGTACAATAAATAATAAAGGCAAACTTACATCAATTCTATCCAAATGCATATTTTCCATATATGGTTCAATGATTTTTAATGCCTTTCTTGCTTCAGGTGTTAACGTTCGGGGTGAATTTGGATATGATGGACATTTTAGGATATCAAATAAAGGTTCCAACTCTCCTGTTGGTATACCTAGATAAGGCCTTATCCAATTTATGTCTCCTAATAACTTTTGAAAGTCGTTAAGTGATTTGAGTTGATCTACTCGTATTTGAATTTTTGGTGGACGGACCATGGTTGAGGATAATAGAACTCCTAAATAATTAATTGGAAAACTTAATTGTACTTTATCTATTGCTATCTCTAGATTATAATTTTTTAATAAGTTTGTAAGTGTGGCATAACATTCTAGCAATGTGTTTTTATCTTTGTGTGCTAATAATACATCAATCATTTAGTGAAATATTTGTAGTTCAGGATTTTGATTTCTAAGTGGTTGGATTACTTTGTTAACATAAATTTGACACATAGTTGGGCTGTTAGCCATCCCTTGAGGGAGTACTTTCCATTCATATCTCTGATCAGGACCTTCATGATTTAGTGCAGGGATAGTAAATGCAAAACGTGGACTATCCTCAGGATGAATTGGAATTGAAAAAAAAAAAATCTTTAATATCTATACGTAAAACATACCAAGTTTTTGGCAAAGCAGAAAATTGAGGAATCCCCGATTGAGCAGGTCCCATAATAACCATCTCATTATTAATGGCTCTTAAATCTTGCAATAATCTCCATTTACCAGATTTCTTTTTGATGACAAAAATGGGAGTATTATGGGGAGATACAGAAGGTTGTATATGTCCTTCCGCTAATTGTTGTTTGACCAGGTCATGGGCTGCTTGTATCTTTTCTTTAGTCAGGGGCCACTGAGGAACCCATACTGGTCTTTCTGATTTCCAAGTAATTTTGATTGTCTCAGTGGCCCTTTCTGAAAATCCAACCCATGTCTGTCTGTTCCTTGATCTATTTGTATTGGTGCTGCTATACCTTGTTCTTGTTTTTCTAATCTTTTTCCTTTCCTAAAACCTTATCTAGTCATAACAGTGGGTGCATTTTGGTTCATGTTATTTGTTAATGTCAAACCTAATTGATCTAGGACATCTCGTCCCCATAAATTTATGGGAAGATGATCCAATACATATGGCTGTATAGTTCCTTCACATCCTTCAGGATCCTTCCAATCTAATACCATTGCACTTCTATGGGGATTAGTCACCACTCCTAGGCCTCGAAGCGTTTGAGTGGCTTGTTGTAATGGCCAATGTTTTGGCCATTCTTGACGAGAGATGATGCTAAGATCTGCACCTGTATCCAGTAGCCCATTAAATTCATGTCCTTGAATATTTAGTTTTAGCATGGGGCGAGAATCTAAATTTAAAGAAAGCATAGCCCAATCTACACCTGTGGAGCCTAATCCCTTGGAACCTCTTTCTACAGCACGACTGGAAAATTTATCATGTAGGCTGGGTGTTATTAGTAACTGTGCTAGTCTATCTCCTGGTGAAATTACTGATATACCCTTTGGAGAACTGGCTATAATTTTTGTTTCACCTTCATAATCAGGATCAATTACCCCAGGACTTATCATAAGTCCTTTTAGAGTAGAAGAGCTGCATCCCAATAATTAGCCTACTGTTCCTTTGGGAAGAGGTCCTTTTACCCCTGTGGGAATGATTTGAACTCCCATCTCTGGAGTTAGTACTGCTCTGGCGGAGGCGCAGATGTCCAACCCTGCACTCCCTCTGGTTTGTCTGATGAGGGATCTGATGGACAATGTGTCCTGGGCACTACCCTGATGGGGTTGCTGGGTTCCTCCAGTGCTCCGTATATTTGTGGTTTTGGGCCCCGGAGCATTGGGCCCCCCTGTCCATTTTTTGGCAATGGAGCCTGATGCCTTTCTCCACGATATCGTGGATAAACACCTGGTCCTTGTTCATTTTTTGATAATGGAGTACCCTCTATGGTGGCTTGAGAACGGCATTCATTAGCCCAATGTCTCCCTCTATGGCATCGTGGGCAAATACCCGGTATTCTACTCCTTTGATACCTAGTTTTGTTAAACCCTCCTCCTATGGGGTGATTCCTTTTAAAATGTCCTGTTTGTTCACAATTGTAGCATGTTCCTGGCCTGGCATCTAAAGCCTGTTTTACTGCAGCTGCCACGATTTGCCCTTGTTCATTAATGTCTCTGGCATCTAAAGCCTGTTTTACTCTAGCTGCCACGACTTGCTCTTGTTCATTAAGGTCTCTACATAATTTGATATATGTGTTTAAATCTTCATGTTTCCATGGTCTAATGACTTCTCTGCACCAACGATTCACTTGCTCATAAGCCAGTTGTTTTATTAATGGCATTGCTTGTTCTGTATTCCCAAAAACTCTGGTAGCTGTTTGAATAAGCCTATCTACAAATTCAGCGTAAGATTCATTAGCTCCTTGTATTACCTTAGATAACTGACCTTGTAAACCTCCATGTCCTTGTAAAGTCTTCCATGCCCTAACCGCCTCTGCAGCAATTTGTGTGTATACGCCAGGATCATATGCAATTTGTTGCTGCTGATCCTCATAAGGTCCCTTTCCTAACAACATATCTAGATTTCTCTGAGGACAACCAGCTGCTGCATTTCGTCTAGCCATCTCCTTGCAAAATTCCTCATTGGCAACCTTCCATAACAGGTATTGTCCTCCATTTAGCACAGCTTTACACATATTAGCCCAATCTGCTGGTGTCATGTTCAAGTTGTTAATGGATTCGACCAAGCTTACAGTGAAGGGTGCTTGAGGACCATAGGTTGTTACAGCCTCTTTTAGCTGCTTCACTGTTTTGAAATTTAAAGCATGGTGAATTCGCTGCCCTTCTGCCTCAAATACAGGGCATGTTAATATTTGAGATCCTGTCTCAGGATCCCAACTATCAACTGCGGGGGTTGGGAGCCTCCCAGCATATGGAGGTGGTGCTGTTGGTTGGACACTTATGCCCTCTGGTGATAGAAAGGTGTTAGTAGCAGTCTCCTGTAGAGGTGGTGCTGTTGGTTGGACACTTACGCCCTCTGGTGATAGAAAGGTGTTAGTAGCAGTCTCCTGTTGTAATTTTTCCCCTGATGGCTTTTTCTGCTCTAAGCTTTCTTCCTCTATCTGACTAGCTCGAAAGACCTTCTCTTTTACTTGAATCATTTCTTCTTTCTGACTAACTTGAGAGACCTTCTCTTTTACTTGAATCAATATGTCTTCTCTTTCCTCTACCTTTGTCTGAACTGAAGGCTTTAGACTAAGCAAACCAGATACCAACACCCACAATGTCAATGTGCCAACTGGCAGTTCCTGGGCTTTTCTTTTCTATTATTTTTAAATCTTCACCATGATGGTTCCATTGTGATATATTCAACAACTCCTCCTTAAAAAGCCATGGGCTACATTTTTGTATTGTATCAACGTATGCCCTGACTGCTCTTGATTTTACTGGGATGCCTCCTTCCTCTAACAATTTACTTAACACTCTTTCGGTTTGTTTTTTACTAATTTCTGATCCCATATTTCTACTATAATACAACCCAACAAGATGACGCCAAACAAAACCGAGACAGAATTAAATAAAAATGGAACAACAAAAAATCATTATAGCCTTTCTATCCTCCTGAAATGTGCATCCGTCCTTTCTCCCTATCTGTTCCTCAGACGTAAATAGTTTTTCCTCAGATGTGAGCGGTTTTTCTTCCGTCTCACTCATCTCCAGGGACAGGCAACTTAAAACAAAAGTGAAGCAAAACAAAAGAGGAATCTTAAAATGGCTACCCATCCTCTCGCCCTGCCCTCAGGGGCGAGCAGTTTACCTTATCACTTACCCTCAGTCGCTCCCTGTGCGGCCCACCAAATGCCGCAGTCTGGCTGGGCACAATTCAGGAGCCACTTGTCAAAAGAAATGAACTTTATTTTTAGAACCACACACGCCAAACAAAACAGCTCCTCAGGAAAAACCCTCAGAGCCCAACTGCCACCACCGGCTTCCCACAAGCCTCTCAACCTCCCCCACTCCTGCTCTTGAGGCCGATTGGCTGGGTCGCGTGGGCGGAGCCAAAAAAAGTCCCCCAATGAGCAGCTCTGTAGTCTGAAAGGGCGGGGAAACATCCCAATGGGCATCACCGCAGAGGAGCCAGCTAGAAGTTGCTGGGGCCACTGTGAGCCAATCATCAGCTGGCAGTCTGAAAGTTTGCTGGGGCCCCTTTGGCTGTGGCTCTCAACAGGAAAATAGTTCCTGGTAAGAATGTCTTTATGGAGTAGTTGGGGAGGAAGTGAGTTCTAGGGAGTTTATAAGTGGCCAATGGAGAGAGTATAATATCACTTCTGATATTTTACTTCCTGTTCTTATAAAAGTATGGCAATAATACCAGGAAAAACAAGTCAATAGGCTCCAGAAGGTGCATCAGAGTCCCAGAAAATTTCTTTGGAAGAAAGAACTAGGAAAAGTTGGAAGTCGGGAAAGGGGTCAGTAGGAGGCTATCTACTGGACTGTTACTTTTGTTGATTCTTCTCCCCTCCTAGATAGAAAGCTTTCTAGGGAATCTCCCATAACCTCTTGCACTATTTTAAGAACTAAATCTATGTCTTTTGTTGGTTAGAGTTCTCATCGTATTAAATTGTGAACATTGCAGGACCCATAATCAAAAGAATATGTGGCCTTCAGGGTTAAATATAATGAAAGAGTCATAAGCACACAAGAGCTACTTTAGCAGGGTATCATAGCCAGGTAAAGAAAGAAGAGGATGTTAAGTCTGCACCTGGATCAGAGACCTGTAGCCTCTTACTTCAAATGCATTTAGACTCCCATAGTAACAAGTTCTAGTCACAGCACATGCAGGGGACAACTATACAGGACAAGACAGAGGGA
Source organism: Marmota monax (assembly GCF_021218885.2). Taxonomy (NCBI): domain Eukaryota; kingdom Metazoa; phylum Chordata; class Mammalia; order Rodentia; family Sciuridae; genus Marmota; species Marmota monax. The sequence goes on from NW_026691988.1 coordinate 2,922,662, forward strand.
AGAGTAAACAAGGGCTAGAATAAAGCGTTCCAAAAAATAAAAATAAATAAATAACTGAAGACAGTGTAGTTTGGCCCCAGATGTCAAATCCAAATAATTTAGATATTTCAGTATCTTTTTTTCCTGGGACCTGTGTGGTCTAAAAAACCTTTAAACAAAGTTCAACACAACTTAAAATCATTCTGTAACTGGGCAGGATCTCCTTTTCCTTGCTGGTTACCTGCTGCCTTCCTCAGATCACACATACCTTCAGGGGATTTATTTGTTCAGTGGTTTCCATTGGCCCTACCTCTCAGGTAGAAAATTCTTAATATTTTATGAACTATCACATCATACGTAAAATTCTCTACCCTTTTGTATCTTGGTTTCATAACCTGCATGCACATTTTTTTTAAAGCCGGAAATAATTAGTATAGGAGCCATGAGAAAATAAGTATTTCAAGGGCTCTCTCAAGCTGATTAACTCACTTCTCAGAAGATAGGAACTTCTGCACAGTCCTTCAAGATGCAATGAGCTCTCTTCTCTGGAGACTCTCCTTTTACAGTTAAATTTGTTGACGTTTTCTTTGTGACACTACCCTTGTTTAAAAAAAAAGAAAATATGCACTCATTGGCAAAGGAGACTTTTATTCACAATAACCACTACTGAACTTACAGAGAAGGGCTGCTCATTCAGCAGTAGTCTGAATTCAACTAAAAAAAAATCAATCAAATCAAATCCTGTTCTAGCTGTCTAGCTTCTGAAAAAGGATCAACTAACTCATTGTATTTGATTCTTGACTTCCAGATAAAGGAGGCTGGAGTGTATTTTAAAGAAAGGGGTCCTGACCCAAGTCTTTGTGTTTGGGGACTATCCTACAGAGTCAAGCTTTCTGTGTATAGAAGGGCTGACTCAGTCCTAAGTCCCTTCTCAGGGTGCCAGCTGCCACAGTCCCACCTACACATGGGGCTTTGTGCTAATCCTTGCACCCAGTCTATGAAAAGTAGGCCCGTATTCTCTAAAACAGGAGAAGCTTATCTTACATTGTTTCTTCCTTCCTAACACCTGCTTAAAGAAGGGAAGCCTGATTATCATACCAACTGCTTTATTTTGAATGGGGAGAGACTGTGCATAATTCTTAGAACTAGAACATTCTCACAGCCAGTTCTTTTCCATCAGCACAGATTTGCCAGTGATTCATTTCAAAGAGAGATATTCCGGAACAAAACAACTTTATAATTATTCTTACTTAAAAAAACAGTAATAATACCATTAGGGAGATTTTTATATAATTCTAAGGAAGGTATTTATATAGAATAGGCATTGGCCAAAGGTAGAAGGAGAGAGGGGGATTTTGTGAATAGTTAAAGAGGAGTTAAAACTTGCCTTAATAAGAAACTGTAAGAATTTGAAATGGTTGATGTAGGGTCATAAAACACGTACCTAAGAGTTGTAAGACTCTAATGAAGGCTTTTCCCTGTGTTCAAGAGCTTGAATTTTATTCTGAAGCTGATAAGAGCTTACCAAAAGATTTGACTCTATGGACAACATGGTCACTTTAAATTTAGAAAAACTAATGTGGCAGCTAAGAGAAGGGTAGGCTGGAGAGCATCAGATTGGAGACAGAGACAACTATGACCTTAGGAAAGTTAACTAATCTCTCTGAGCCTCAGTCTGTACATCCCTGAAATGAAGAGTAATTGGACCTAATTAGTCTGTGGCATAATTGAAATGACCTGCATAAAGTAGATGTGTTTAGGATTTGGAAAGCAATCAATAAAAGATTATTGTTATTTTAAGTTATCTGGGCAGGGTCAAGGGCAGAGGGTTGAGTGGTAGCACAAAAGAAAGAAACTCATTTATTTATTTAAGGAACACTTCTTGAGCATCTACTCTGCTAAACAGTGTTGGATGATGAGATACACCTGTGGTCTAGCAGATGTAACCCTAGTTGTTAGACATGCCTTGTCTTATATCTTAGCCAAAGCTATAAATGGCAAAAGAACACTAATATTGAAAATGCCATATGATAAATGTTTTACAAATTTTCCATTCTATAACTAGAAACTAAGAAACTGTTCTTCAAAAAACATTCCTTCATTAATAGACAAATTCCTTAGTCTCATATTCTTTGTCAACTTCTTCTGCAGTGATTGCCTTACAATTTCTATCCACATTATCTTGCTCTCTCACGAGTGAAAATCACGGACAAGTCCGTGCACAACGGGTAGGAACTTTGAGAGGCACAACATCATTTACTTCCTACACTGATCTGGCAGCTGAACAATAAAAGTAGAACATGCTTTTTAGATGAAAATTAGCTCTATGCTTTATGAAAATAGTTTAACATTACACTCTGATTTTTCTTAGATCCACAAAGCAATCAGATTATTTTTCTACCATAGATCATTTTTTTTAGATCTACAAAGTAATCAGATTATTTTTCTACCACTGACTTTAGAATAAAACTAAGATAAAGAACTAAGACCCAGAACTGAAGAAAAGGACTTTTTGTTGCTGTATATTATACAACAACCTGAAGAAATCCAAGATTGTATGAGATAAAATGAAATAAAACTACCAAGTGATCATAGATTTATGTACGAACTTTTCCTGAGGACATTTATAAATTTATAAAAGAACAAAAGTTTTTAAAATTAGTTTAAAAATTAGACAGTAGAATTTTTCTTGGTGACTTGAAATATTCTAAGAAAGTTTATTTATTTATTTATTTATTTTGTTACACTGATATTTTTTATGTAATTAGATGTTAAGAATAAGCCTATTACCTACTGAATACCCTAACTACTACCTAATGAATTTCCCAGTCTGGTTCTTTAAAGCAAAACCAGTTCTACTTAATTCAATGTATATAGCTTCATGGTTTTCATTCCCCAAATCATTCCCCTCTTATTCCTCTTTTTCTGATAACAGAATTCTTCCTAGAGTATATCACTTCTTCCCCAGAACTATCATTATCTCAATGATCAAAAACTCCTTATGCAGAATAGAATCATTTGCTAAAGAAAAACCACATGGCATCAAAACAGAGTTTAAAAATTAGACCAAGTAGAAGAGACCGACCTATTCTTGAGTCATAACTCACAACACATATAACAGTTTGTGATGCTTTAGTCAGCGATTTCATTGCCTTGATCAAAAGAACTGACAAGAGCAATGTAGAGGTGGAAACATTTATTTTGGCTCATGGTTTCAGAGGTCTCAGTCCATAGACGATTGACTCCATAGCTCTGAGCCCAAGATGAGGTAGCACATCATGGGGGAAGGATGTGGCAGAGGAAAACAGCTCAGGACACAGCAACCAGGAAGTGGAGAGAGAGAGAACTCTGCTTACCAGAGACAAAATATATCCCCAAAGGCCTGTCCCCCAGTGACCCTTCTCCTCTAGTCACACCCTACCTGCCTACAGTTACCACCTAGTTAATTCATTTCAGTAAATCAATTCACTGATTGATTAGGTCACACCTTATAATCTAATCATTTCACCTCTGAAAATTCTTGTATTGTCTCACATATGAGCTTTAGGGGGATACCTTATATCTAAACTGTAACACGTGATTTCAAATAATTACACTTAGTGAGTATTTTTATTCATTAGATATTTACAAAGAGGACCAACAACTATTAATACATATAAGCAAACAATAAGTATGTATTTTTTAGTGGTTTTAATAAAAACTTTAGGGGCTGTGGTTGTGACTCAGTGGTAGAGTGCTTGCCTGACCCTTGTGAGGCACTGGGATTAATTCTCAGCCCCACATATAAATAAATAAAATAAAGGTTGTGACTCAGTGGTAGAGTGCTTGCCTGACCCTTGTGAGGCACTGGGTTCAATTCTCAGCCCCACATATAAATAAATAAAATAAAGGTCCATCAACAACTAAAAAAAAAAGCCTTAAAAAATTAAAAAAATCAAAACTCAAACTTTAAAAAAAATAATGAAAAGTCCTTTCGCAGAAAAAGTGTGCAATCGCTTTGAATCGTCACAAACAAGGTGGAAAGATTAAAAGCATTTGAGGATATAATCTATGACATAAACTCATCTTAATTTCCCCCCTCTATTTCAGCATTTCTCTTTAGAAACTTAAAAAAAGATCAATTTTAGTTTTGTTCAAAAACACATTTTAAAAGAAACAGATTTCAGATTTTTATAAACCTCTTATTTATTCCTAGTATTCTTTACAAAAATTAATTTAGGAACACAAATTTACAATCTATAGGACTATGTTGTTATGTTGAGTTGTGAAAGCCACTAGTTCTTTCTATAACTTGGGTTTTGCTCCCTCAGAGAAAACTGGTCATAAACATGACATAATTCTAAGAGTTAACATTACTATGTAAGTATGCAGACAGATTTTTCTCTTGAAATAACTGTATAAGCTTTCCATAAATAGTTGTTGGTGACCACTATTAAAAACAGACATAACAACTCATCAGAATATTTATTAGTGGGCTGTGATCATCTTAATCAGCACACTTTTCTATAAACAAATTTTTTGAAAAAGTTTTCAAATATGACCCAATTGAAATCTTGGGCTAGTTTTAATTTTTAGATTGATAGTTTTTAACAAAAGTTCATACAAGAAAAATAAGACTTGTAAATGTATATCCTGATTAGGAACATTTCTTCCCAGCTTCAGGGTGTAAGAACAGTTTTATATGCAAAAATGTCTAGCCAAACTTGAATTATAGAATGGTAAGACTATAATTTAAGAAGAAAAAAATAAGAAGCATGGAAATGTCTGTAGAGATGCAAAAATAATCCTACTTAGTCATAAATACCTGCACTGTAGCACCAGTTATGCCCTAGCTAATTCCTTCCTTCCTTTTTGGAAAATAAGAAGGAACAGATATTTCAGTAGACAAAATAGCATACATTCTAAAAGGAGCCTAAATTTATGTAGCAATCTGCTTGATTTCCTTAGACCTTTATCTGGAAGACATGGAGTTCTTTTTTAACAACTCTAGAACAGTACTGCTTACAAGGCTTAGTTTGAAGAATAACAAAAGAAAGGATTCTTTTTGTTATTTTCCTCTAAACACCCATCCTTCCCCCCACCCCACCCCACCCCACACCCTTTTAAGGTTAGTATAAGGCAGAACATGTAGAGAATGAAGAATTTAAATTTTCCAAGAAAAAGTAAATATGTGGTGTCTTTAAATTATACCAGGGTAACACATGTATAATGGATTGAATGGTGTCTTCCAAAAGGATAGGTCCAAGTTCTAATTCCTGGAACCTGTGAGAGTGATTTAATTTAAAAAGAAAGGTGGGGAGACTTTGGAGATATAATTCAAGATTTTTGAGATGAAGAGATCATCTTGGATTATTATTTAGAGTGGGCTCTAAATCTAGTGATAAGTGTCCTTATAAAAGACAGACAAAAGGGAAGACATACACAGAGAAGAAGCCCATGGGAAATTAGTTGGAAGAAATTGGAGTGATGTGGCCACAAATCAAGGAAAGCTGACAATCAACAGAAGTTGAAGAGTTAAGAAATAAAATGTCCCCAAGAGCCTTGGAGGAGCACAGATCTACCAACTGAATATTTGGCTTCCAGAGTTATGACAGGATAAATGTCTATTGTTTTCAGCCACCCAGTTTGTGATAAGTTGTTACAACAATCATAGGAAACTAATACAGTATGTACAGCTATGTTTATGTGTATGCACATGTACAATACATATGTACATACATACACATATATATGCACACATGTATATATGTAAGTATATTCATATTAATGCATTAAGACACTACTACCACCCCTACACACATGTCATGCCACATGACATTTCATTAAATGGAAATTAAATTTATCTGTGAAATACTATGTATTAAAATCTAGTTTCTGCTCTTTGTTGCATATAATTAATGTGCCAAATTTTGTGCTAGACTATTTGGAAACAACAGTAAGTCAGACACCATATTTATTCATGGAGTATCCCAGGGAGATTCAAACAAACAAATAATAAATACATTAAGATGACTCTTACTAAGCCTGAATGTACGGAAGCTTGAAGAGGAACATGAAGCTCGGGGAAAGGAAGGAACAGGAATGAAGATGGAAGATAGTTTTCCAGAAAAATAAGTACCCAAGGATGAAACCTAAAAGCTGAGTTGGTATGGTGGTTGTGATACTATGCATGGGGTCGGGGAGGGTGATAGGGGAAGGACAGAGGTGGATTAGGCTGAGGAAACAAAACACACATGAAATAAGTTCTGTAAAACACAATGAGTGTGAAAGAGACAAGAGGTGAGACTGTTGACCTGAAGTACAGACCAGGCTGTGATGAGTCTAGTAAGTTATTCTAATAACTTACATTCTCTCATGAAGGCATTAGGAGCCCTTGAAGGTTTTAAGCAAAAGAAGAACACACAATATTTAGAAAAATCACTACCTATGATGCAGATTAATGTCAGGGAAAAATGGAAACGGAAGTATTTTTTATGAGACTATAGTGGAAACCCAGGATAGAAATAATGATGTTCTCATCTAGAGGATGGATGCAGGGGATGAAATATGACATTTTCATGGAGTTATAGACAAAATATTATTGAAAGTGATTAATATTCTGATGAACATAGGTAAGAAGAATAAACAGAGACCTGGGTTTCTGTCTTGAGCAACTGAGGGGATGCTGGTATTATTCCTACAATCTGGGATACGACCAAGGGGCAGATCTTGGGGGAGGGGATGATGAGCTCAGAGAAGGTGAGTAAGAGGGCCTTCACAGTGGGGGTACCAAGACAATTGGATGTGTGAGTCTGGAGCTCATGCCAGAGACTTTCAAATCAGAGATAAGACTTACGTCATCAGCACACAGATGATTATTGAAGCCATGGGAGTAATTGGAGGATCTGAGAAGAACAGGATGTGTCTCACAGGAATCCCATGTTGTAGAAGTACACAGAGAAAGAAGAACACTGAAGGTGATTGAGAAGGAAACAGGAGGAAAGAAATAGAAGGAAAATGGAGGAAGTCTAGTGGAACAGAGGCCAGAAGTAAGAGTATTTTATAAAGACAGAAGATCACCAGCAGTGTTAAAAGCTCCAGGTACTGCATCATGACTCAGAAGTTTCCAGTGCATGCATCAACAAGGGGCTGATTGATGACCTTAGGGAGATGTTTGATTACAGCAGAGGAAACAAAAGCCAGACTTCAGCAGTTGTGTCATGGTTAGATGAAAAGTTTAAAGAGCATGGAGGTAGGAGCAAGTGTGTTCGACTCTAAGTGATTTGGCTATGAAGGAAAGAAAAGAGAAAATGGAGAATCTGAACATTTAACATTTGCTTTTTTAAAGTGGAAGAGATTTGAGGTGCTGATGATCACAGCCATCTTCTTAAAAAAATCCTTTATACAGACTATAAATGTGAGTGGAAACAGCCATTTAGACTCTAGAACTTTAGAATAATCATAGAATTGAAAGGAATCTTAAAAGTAAATTAAATTCCTGTCCACTGCAAGCATCCTGCAAAGTCCTCTTCAGAGAATCATCTAGACTCTGCTTAATGTACTATCTGTGAGAAACTTACTACTTCATGAAGGCTGGGTTGTATTGGGTATCTCTGTCATCTGAATAGTACCTTCTTGAAGTGACGTGAATGTGCTTTGCTATGATGTGAAAGGTCTGAGCTCCAATTCTGTCCTCTGGGACTATGAGTAGAACTATTGTATATTCTCAGTTGTTCTAACCTGCAAAACCCTCCCCACTATCAGCACACTCTGTTCTGGGGCAATTCTAGGTTATAAATTTCCATGTTAAAGAGTAGTACATCCAGAGCTGGAGTTGTGGCTCAGTGATATAGTGCTTGCCTAGCATGTCTGAGACACTGGGTTGGACCATCAGCACCACGTACTTAATTAATTAATCAATCAATTAATTAATTCCAACACACACACGCACACGCGCGCACACACACACACACACACACACACACAAAGAGTATTACATCCAACTATATAATTAAAAACAACTCTCCAAATGAAACACCTATGATCTGGATTTCTGTTAACAACATGAGTTTGCTGTCAAATAAACAGTTTTTTTAAAAAAATAAAGCTATACTTGCCTCTGGTCCTGTCAAGCATGACACTGAGTTCATTGACTCTATTGCAAAGGAACACTCAGATGACCTAATGCAGAGAGATGCCTCTTAAGAGAGCTGCTTGACATCCTCACAATGACCTGGTTATTGTCTATTCACAAATTTAGTATCCACACTGGCTTTTTATAGCATCCACATAATGTTAATAAAAGGCCAGCTACACACCCAAACCTTGCTTCCAAAGGAAGCAGCCTCTGTTATTCAGCTTTTCATCACCGAGACCAAAACACTGACATAAATAACTTAAGAGGAAGAAAAGTTTACTTGGGGTTCACAGTTTCAGAGCTCTCAGTCCATGGTTGACTTGGGACCAAGGTTAGGGAGAACATCATGGAAGAAGGGAGAGGTAAAGGAAAGCTCCTCTGTTCATAACATCCAGAAAGAAGAAGCACAGTGTAAGGAGTCACAGAAAAATTGTGTAATCCCCAAGGCAGGCCCCCAGAGACCCATTTCTTTTGGCCATGCCCCACCATCCTAGAGTTACCATCCGGTAACCCATTCAGATTATTAATCTATCAAATGGATTACTCCACTAATCAAGTTATGACTCTCAGAATCTAATCAATTCACCTCCTGTATTAACACAGGAGCTTTTTGTGGGACACCTCATTTTCAAACCATAATACAGCCTAATCTTGCCTTTGCTGTTCATATCTGCAGCCATTGGGTAGAAGGTCAAGGAGTCATCTAACCTGTCAGTAAAATACAACACACAGGAACACAGGAAGTAAGTTTGTCTTCAATGTGCTTTTTACTAAGCATTTTCTCACCTTTTTATAGAAATAAAATGTAGCTTTTGGCACATGGGCTTTCTAGGGATTTAAATGTTAAGGCCTTTTAGATGCCGTTTGTACAGTTAAGCATTATGATGTGCAACAGAAAGTATCTCTAGAAAATGTTGTAAAAACTTGGATGTTTCTCCTGGAGTCCATATCTTTGGTACTATTGATTCTTCTTCCCCTTTTCATTCATAAAACATGTAATGAATTCCTCCATTTATGGGATACTCTGTCCGATACATGTAACAGGGTAGTCAAAAATTCCTCAAGATTTCCTATCTTCACAGGGTATACATGTTATGAAGAGATGGGCATCGCCATTCAACATCGTGTTTAGGAGCTAGGATGAATTCTGTGACAGATGGGAATGAGGCATTTTGAAAAGTTAAGCTGGGGCAGAGTGATGCCAAATTTAGTTTGAAGAGTTAGAAAAATGACATTAACTGAGCTCTAAAGGACAAGAAGGATTTTTACATTTTTTTGTTTTTGTTTTGTTAGTTGTTTATTTTTCCAGAGAAAAAGTGGGAAAATTGTATTTTAGGCGGAAAGAACATATGAACAATTTATCTGAAGTTTCTTCAGCTGTTTTAAACCTTAATCTTTTCTAAGGCATAAGACCTCTGACATGTCTTCATTTGATCTCTGCAAACGTAAGACATATCTATAAATCAGATAGCAAATAAAATTTTCCAGTGTTAAAAATGGTTTCTTTGGCAGGCAAATAAACACAAACTCCTCCATCCCATGTATATAAAGATGATAAAAACACAATATCAATATTTTATCATCTGTTGGAAACTGGCATTTTTTTTAACTCAAGATTAATTTGTCAAATAGTTTGAAATGCTCTGTCATAGGTCCCCTCTGGGTTAGAGCATGTGAGATCTTTAAAAATGCCTTAGAACTTGTGAGCAGTAAAAACTGAGAAAATACATTTCCCACCTGGATTGTCATTATTAATGTCATCTAAAAGCACCATTCTATTTTTAAAGCTTAATGTCTAATCCTGCAGAAAGGAATGGAAGTCCTTTTTTTCAGGAAAGATTCACTGAACAGATATGCATAGGCAAAATTCTGCTTATCTTGAGATCTGTCTTCAAGATGCACCAATGTGAAGTGGTACCATAGTGCTAGGTGACCATCTATCTGGCTTGCCAGTCGAGGTGGCTTCAGGGACAACCTATGCATTAGGGGCAACTTTGTTCTTAGAAGGGCCTCATGCTTGACTTAATGCTTTGTTTTCATTGTTTTGAAATCTGTAAATGTTTGAATGAGGGAATACCACTTTTTTTCTTTAGACAGTTTATTTTTTGTTTTTTTTAAAGCATAATCAAAACTTGCACATGACCCATCTATTAATTTTCTTCTCTGTGAAGCCTGGAATTGGGACTGGTGCTGAGTTGCTCTTTCCATGGTGGCTTTGCAGTTCTTGGAGGAAACACAGTGAGCCATTCAGCACAGTAAGATTGGTTCCATGTCAGCAGCACTTCTAGCATCTTGATGTTGTGGGCCAGGAAATTTCAAAAGCCACTGAGGAGCATATGCTTTGTTTTCTTGTTTCTCTGATAACTCATGTTTGGCATCAAGATCTGATCCTTCAGTCTCCTCTGCATCCGTTGTCAATACCTCTGGGTTTCTGCCATTACATTTAATTTTGACATATCGTTCTGACTGGTGCTGGATGAACTTCTTGGTATTCTCTCTAAAATCCTGGGGTATGGGAGAGGTCTGAGGACAACCCTGATGCTGAGTAGGAGACAGCTGCCTCCTCCATAGGCAGCACAGAGGAAAAAGCCACATTGTCATTTTTCACTGGGTCCCACAAATTTTCTACCGGGCCTTGTCGGACCTGATGCTTACAGAGCTCTTACTATGTGTTAGGCACTGAACTAATGGCCTTCCATTACTTCACCTAATACTTTAACAGCCCTGGAAGTCAACTATTATATCCCAATTTTATAGATGAAGAAATTAGTTTGAACAGGTTAATAGTTACCTAGCAGGAGCATAAATCTGAATTAATGACTGCCTGGAGCCAAGTCCCATATGCTGAGTCTTAAATAGTAACAGAGGTCAGGATAAGGATTGCTAGGTTCTACCTTATGAAATTAATGATTTTGTTGATCCCAAATGACCAAGTACTGGCAACTTCTTCCTAGAGTTCAAACTAATGTAGAATTAGGTTAAAAATTGATACTGCATTACACATGAGCAAATCCTCTTCAACATTTACCTTAGCATTTGAACAATTTAACCTGTCAAAAATTGTTGCTTTTATTACCTTATTTCTTCCTTTAGAATTCCTTTGAAATGAAATGATGAGTGTATATGGAGGTGGTGGATTGGAATTCATAATCATCCTGCCACAAAGCCAGCCAGGCAAATAGCTCCTCTGGCTTCTCCCTTAGTCTTGCGTGTTCTGCTCAATCTGGTTTCTGGTAACTGTTTGCAAGCAGAATTTGAATTTTTCCATGGGATTTAATATTGACATTCATTGGAAACATTGCTTTTCCCCCCTAGTACTGTCTTCATGAGAGCAAGCATAACTGAACTTTCCTGCAGGTCTTCAGGAGCTGAGGGAATAAGATTTTCAACTTTATTTTCATGTTTAGCTTCATTTAAAAGCATCAGTATATTTTCAGCTGCTCTGGATGGCTGACCCTGCAGTAATGTGGGCCCCACATCCCTGGTTATGTCATTTATCTCCTTCAGACCCAAGAAACCCTCAAGCCCATGTGTATTCATGTTAGACTCAACCATCAAGGCTTTAGGTTCTCTAAAGAACTTTAGGAGAGAGTCCACAGAGAACAAAAATGATCCACTCTCCAAGGATGATCATTGGTATCTTTGTTATATGGGCAATGAACGGACTCCATTTTGCCCTGAGACTCCATGTCATGTAAGAAATGCTTCTCCTATGGGAAAGCCCGCCTCTCTACATGCTTAGCATAGCATGTTTGGCAACACAAAATGGTAATTCTTACACAATGTAAAAGTGTTCTCCTTTTGGTTCCCATTTTTCATGGACAATGTACCCTGTGAGAGACTGATTGTGTAGACGTTAGCAACCATTCTTTAACTTGTACTCAACTAGCAACAATTTGACCCACTCCCCTTCTACTTATGATTTAAGATCTCATGAAATTGTTCATGGTTTTGAATCATAACAACAGCCACTTATGATTAATATGGTTTTGGACTATAAAAGGAGTACTCAAATGCCGGGAGGGGGTTGAAGGGTGTCAACTTGCAGCCTACCCCTTGGCCAATCAGCTGGTAGATCCAGATAGCCAACTTGGAAATAAAGTTTCCATTTCCTACTTTAAGATTGACTTGATGATTAATTGCAATCTTGCCATAACATCTTCAGGACCTCAATCTGTGAGCCTCATGACCTCCCTGGAGATTTTGGTGCAATGGTGATAAGGTGCAGAATACCGAGAGGAGAACAAGGCCTGGAGATGGGCTCAAAGACGTGTGAGAAACTGCTGAAGCCCTGCCTGAGGTGTAAGATTTTCAACTCTTTTACATTAATGAAAATATGAAATTTTTTTCTACCATTTTGGTGAAATAACTGTGGAAAATGCTAAATTATATATCATATCCTTCATATAGAGTAATTAAAAACAACTAGAGACATGTTAACGTTCATGAGATGGAGGGGAGATTAATTAAAAGAAAAGTTTTAAAGAGAAAACATTTATATAAAAATAGTGTAGGGCTGGGGATGTGGCTCAAGTGGTAACGTGCTCGCCTGGCATGCGCAGGGTGCTGGATTTGGTCCTCAGTACCACATAAAAATAAAATAAAGATGTTGTGTCCACCAAAAACTGAAAAATAAATATTAAAAAATTCTCTCTCTCTCTCTCTCTCTCTCTCTCTCTCTCTCTCTCTCTCTCTCTCTCTCTCTTTAAAAAAAATAGTGTAAATAGGCCACAAAACTCCAGAACTATGGGAATGTGAAGTCTCCCCCCTCTCCCCCCCCCCACATACACACACACACACACACCCCTACCCCATTATCAATACAAGCAATTATGTTGCCTCTCTCCTAAATGCTGCAGGGCTTTTCCTGGTGACAGTGTCAATAAATTGGAAACTTTTCAACAAGGACATATTAGCTGAGACTTTTGGCCCAAATTGGGAGGTGATACTTAACCTTTCCCCTCCTTGTGAAAAAATAAATAAAACTATTTTCCATATATCAGTTTTAGCTGAAAATGTTAAAATTCTTGTTGTACCTGAGGCAACAAAGCCCTCTGAACATACCCACAGAATCTGATGCTGCTAGGTTTTATTCCCTGCCACTCCTAGGTTCGGGGGAATTTTTTTGATTTATCCATATATTGCTCTAACAAGAGACTGTTGAACAGCTTCCTTCCTCCCATTGCCTATGGGAGCTGATTAGACACTAACTTATATGTCAGGAACATTCTGGATGACACAGTCTGTGCCTCTAATGAAGGAGAGAGAGTCAACTCTGAGCTCAGGGGCTGTTCTGAGCATCTCCTGATGGCAAAGGCAGCCATTCCCTTCAGCAGCCCTTTAACAAAACCTGATAGGGAGTCCAACCAACTTGTCTGCAAGGAGGTGACTAGAGAAAAACAGGTGATTAATACGAAACATCTGCTAAAATGAAACGTTGTAATTGGCTCACTAAGCTTAAGGGATGGGTCCAAGTAGATTTCTTTCCTTTATGGACAAATGAATATGACACAAAATATGGGGATCACCATTTCAAGAGAGCTGTCACCCTTGATTCTCTATAATCAGCACAACCCCAGACTTGATCTTTTCTCTGTCTTCCCCGTGGATTTATTTTGGTTTATTTGCAGATGGGATGAACTAGAGAATTTAGAAGCCAAGACTCTAGATGAGACACAGCTGGTCAAACAAGGGACAGGCACCAGCCCATGAGAACATATGGAATGGACCAAACAACAGGTTAACAGGACATAAGTTCATAAGTAGGTCCCAAACTTGAAGGTGTGTCTGTAGGAAATCCAAGTAAGGGAGATATAATGCATGGACAGGGTATATAATTTATGGATTCTTAAGTACAAAAGGCAATAGACAAAAGTGTTGGAAGGCAGGTAGTCAGCACTGGAACCCAGGCACAAGGAATCCAGCATTTACTGCACGAATCCAGATAAGCACAGTCACTAGGCAACAAGATTGGAACTCTATCTCAAATAGCAAGGCAAGAGATCAGTTACTAGGAAACTGGGGTAGCTAAGTCCAAGAGGGATCAGCCAGTTCTACCAAAACAGCCTAGATGACAGACTTTATCTTGATTTTTATACAATATGTCTAAGGAAGAAGATATTCAAACCAGATCCTGAACGTGCAAAACTATCCACCCTTAACAGCCTACACACACATACACACACACACATACACACACACACATCATTGAAAACACAAAACTCAATTTATTTCTCTAGTTCACTAATTATATGAACCAAATATTTAACTGATATACATGTGAACTTTCAAAAGCATTAAGAAATACAACCTTTTATTCCTATGTGACACCTATTCATTATACAAATGTCCTCTAATCTAATAGGTTGCTATACATTATCTGCAAAGATGCATCACCCAGCACCACACAATTTTGATATGGGATTTATGTAATCAGTTTTCCTGGCTGTCAAAGCAAAATCTCTAGAGATCTATTCTAGCAAGTGAAGAAGAAATATGAAAATTCTATGGCCCATAATTGAATATTTTAAAGTTCTTTTTGAATTTCTTTTCACATGTGCTTGATGATAATCTGAAATCCATTTTTGGGTTATAAGTACAACACTAAGAGTGAAAAGCAATAGCAGAATAAAGAAAATGGAGTTCATTATGAATCCATAGATTTATCAATTGCATAGGTACCTTATAAAAGCAAGAAAATTCAATTCTTACCGAATTTTAACTAATTTTTAACTAATTGTAAAAATCTCCAACTCTAATTTTGGTCAGTCTATTAGTTACTATAATTAAATAACTGAGAGAAGTAACTTATATAAAGAAAGATTTTTTTTTTTTTTTGGCTCATGGTTTTGGAGATTCAGGTCCAAGATCTGGTAGACCCATTGCTTTGACCTCTGGTGGTTGTGCCAGATGACAATGACAGGGAATATGTGGCAGAATAAAATGGTTCATTTCATAGTCAGGAAGCAAAAAGGAGGAAGACAGGCCAGGCTCCCCCAAACATTATACCATCTCCCAATAGCACCACCCTGGAGACCAAGACTATAACACATGGAACTTTGGGGGACATTCAACATCCAAACTGTGCAGTCAGTTATTTTAAATTCTTTCATATTATTTAATTGCTAAGTATTTCAGCTCTATAGTGCATATGTACAATTAAAGAGAGTTATTAGTTATAATGAATGTTATCACTTGTTTTCCTCTAAATTTCACTCTGTATCAGTTGTTTTCAACGTGTGGTCCTTGAACCAAAACTACCAGCATTATCTAGGAATTTCTTAGATATACAATTTTAGGGCCACAAATCTACAGAACCAAAAACCCTGGTTTCTGCCCCTATAGGTGATTCTGCTAAATTTTTAAGTTTGCGAACCACCATTCTATACCAGGTGGATGACTTCCAAATCTACCTGTTGTTCTCAAGTGTGTGATAAACAGAGGATTAGAGTCAGCACAACCCAAACATGTTTTTTTTTTAAAAATCAAATTTGTCATTTACTTAATGAAACTAGCTCTTAGTTAATGGGATCTGACCAATTGCCCTATATATTCATTGTTGTTGTATAACAAATCCCCCAAACTTAGCAGCTTAAACAAGAAATATTCTCTCAAGAAACATTCTCTCATTCTCTCACATTCTCATTTTCTGAGGGAAGTTTTCAGGACTCTGGACACAGCCTTGATGAATGGTTCAGGCTCAGGACATCTCTTGGGTTTGAATTCAAGATCCCAGCTGGGGCCATAGTCATAGAACACTTCTTAGAGCTGGAGAATCAACTTCTAGGCTGGCTCACATGGCTGTAGCCAAAAGGCCTTGGTTCCTGGATATGTGTGCCTCCCCCAGGGCTGCTCACTAGGAGGCCATTGCTTCCCCTTAAGCAAACATTCAAGAGCGGACAACCAAAATAAAAGGCACCCTGACATCGTGACCTAATATTGAAAGTCATAAGCCATCACTTCTGCCATATTCTATTGGAAAAAGAGAACAACCCTGGTACAATGTGGAGCAGAAAACACAAGTGTAGGAAAGCCAAGCCTTTGGGAAATCTCTAGGGCCATCTTCAAGCTGTCTACCATGCCAGGGCAAAACACCAGGTGATTTATAACTCCCTCTCACTACCATACACAATCCATTGCCAAGACCAATTCATTAGACATTGGCTACTTCCCACAGGTATCCTTTTCTTTATAGAACAAATAAAGTTTCCTAACTCACCCTCCTGTCTCTCTCCAACCTCTAGACTTTTCAGATATTCCCTCTTACAGATGAGTAACAGTCCTAAGGTACAAGTCATATCCACTCACAAAACCTTCAAGACCTCCGTGTTAACAATCAAGTGAAGGCTCCTCAACATGGCATTCGAAGTCCCCTATTCCCTAAGTACAATCCATCTTCCCAGGTCTACTTCCCACTCTAACTCTCCATCCTCTGCTCACTGTCAATGATAGCACAGCTCTCCTGAATCTCCATTCCTGATATAGCCCCTCTGTTGTTATTCTTTTCATCTGGAATATTCTTTTTCTACCCCCCAAGACCCAGATCAAATGCTGTTTTTCCTAATGCCCCACTCAGAAGGATTGGCCTCTTCTATGTATTTTATTAATCCTCCAATACAGAAGTAGTTGCCATTAGAGTTAGTAGTTGAAGAGTCCCTACCACACAAATACATTTTAATCTTCCCAGTGGGAAGGATTTTTAGTCTTTATAATTACCCATACAATAAAAGTGTTTGTCCAATTAAAATATATAATTTCAGCAGGCTCTTTCATCACCAGAGCTGCTTCACTCTATTCTCAACAATACAAAGGGAAGATATTTGAGGGTGAAATAATCATGACTAATTCCTCTGAAGATTCATTCTTCCTGCCAAGTTTCCCTTTACAGAAACTGCCTGTTGTATCCAGGCTGTTATTTTCATCTGAAAAAAGTTTTCCTAAGGACAGATGGAACAGTCTCCTGTACACAGCATAGAACCTAGAGATGTCTATGGAGATGGAGGTGGTGAGGCCCCACAAGGTCTGGCTCATATACAGGTTAACTAGGGTGATGGGAGCCTCTTCGGGGGGTTCACAAGAAGTGCACCTCATCAGATTTTAATCTGGAGAATTAACTCTGAAACAACCAATCACAGGCTGCCTGCCTAAATTGATGAGGTACACCAGCCAAACCAAGGGGTGATGGTGTTAGACTTGCCTTTGGATGGCAGAAGAAAAGGAGAGAAGAGAGTTATTGAAGGAGTAGAACTGGTTAGGTATGCTGACCGACTGATTGTGAGGGACAGAGGTGAAGGCCTCAATGGATGCCCAGGTGAAGAGTTTGTGAGTCAGGATCCTGTAGCAGCACTAGGTGGGGAGAACACCTGGGAGCATCTACTTTACTTGGCACCAGCATTGCTGTCATGTGTGGAGGACAACTCATTCTATGGGGAGGCCACAGGAGATCACAGGAAATTACATTGACCTTTCTTCACAAATGAATAGTCTCAAAATTAGATGCTTGCACCAACTGACTAAAGGGAAAGCTATTAAACTGTCAGGCAAGAGCTCACCATGGTTTTTATGAATTACCATGATTCATCTTTCCAGGAGAAGGATCTGAGCAAGAATCATTTCCGCAGCTTTTCAGGAGTTCCTGAAGGAGCATGCACTAAAACATTAGATCAAGAAGAATGATTCAGGAGAGCAATATCAACATTCAGGTTGGACATCTAAACACATAATATACATTCTTTATGTCTGATTTCGATTATCAAGCATGGTCATGTGGCTTTACTAAATCAACTTGACTTTTCTGGATAGAATTATGAATGTTCTTTCATTTGTGAGCTTAGGGATTATGGAGATGACAAAAAAAGCCACATGTTAAACAAAATCTTTATAAGTAAATATGAGCAATTGACATCAATTCTGAAGGCCTCACATAGTAACATGCTTTATGTTATGAAGAAGCAAAATTCTTATATGGCCTATTATATTTGAGAGCTAGTGGGAAAGGGGCCACTAAAATATAATATGTTGTACACAGAGCTTTTTGTAAACATTTGCATTTGAATGCTGTCAAAGGGAGCAAGTGTCTTGCAGTCACACCAACAGACATCCTTAATTCTCTCATTTATATTATTATCTGGCTTCCAAGTGGGGAATTCTGAAAAAGAATAACTGGGAGAGCTGGGAGTGGTGGTGCATGTCTGTAATTCCAGCAGCTTGGGAGGCTGAGGCAGGAGGATCATGAGTTCAAAACTAGCCTCAGCAACTTAGCAAGAACCTGTCTCTAAATAAAATTAAAAAATGTGTGTGTGTGTGTTAGTTAAAGAGTCCCTAGCTCACAAAATATATATATAAAACTCCACATATATATATACAAATAGATAGATATAGATATAGACAAAAAAAGGGGTTAGGGACATAGATATAGATAGAGATAGAGATAGAGACCAAAAAAGGGGTTGAGGACATGGCTCAGTGGTTGAATAACCCTGGGTTCAATCCCTGGTGCCAAAACCAAAGAAGGATAACCAGGAGAGCTAAAACAGGTGTCCTTGAGAGCTAATACAGATTACTGAACCAATTTGTAAGGGAGCAGAGGTATACCAGCATGGTCACACTGCAGCTTGCGGGTATCTCCTCACCCAGGGTCTGCATTGTTGGCCTGAAGTCCTGGTAGCCTTTACCTTTCTTAATCCCCTCAACTGCTTTTCAAGTACAGTTAGAAATCCCTAAGGAAACTTAAAAGGCCCTGAGTATCTGGCTCCTGCCCCAACCTCCAGCCAATTGTCCTGCTAGTTATTCAATCTCTAGGCCTCCAGCCATGCATAGCCTCACAGGCCAATGAGCAGGGCTGCTGCTGCACTCGTCTGCCCCATTTCCCATTAGGCCCAAAGCACTCATTTCCCAACTGCTAGGAGTTCAGCTGCTAGGCTCACAATTGATTCCCGCTTCTCTGGAAATTGCGCTCAGTGTCTCTCCCAAGGTCATGACTGCACTCCAGGACATAGAACTGGCCCCACGTAGGCATATAGAGGCCACTACTGGAAGTATCTCTAAAGGATTCTGCAACTCCAAAGCCTCCCTCACCTCCTTACAGATATAGTTCCTGAATGCACCCAATAAATATCTGACAGCAAATTATCGCAGTCTGATTCAAGGGAACCCAACCTAAGATACAAACCCTTCTCATGCTGCCCCAAAGCCTCTGTCCCCATTCTTCCTCTGTATGGAACATTGTTGAGTCATCCTCTTCTTTCTCTTCCTTTGAGGGTCTTACCTACCCCTCTTTCTTAGCTTTGGGATCACTTTATTCAGAATGTCTACCCTTAAACCCCATCTAAATCAGGTCCCTCTCTCCCATGCTTTCATGGAAATCAATTCCCTTCATCCAAGGGACTCTATGTGCAATTATACAGGCATTAATTTGCATGTTTGACTCATCAGTCTTATCTGCTCCATAGTAAACTTTGTAAACAGAAGGAGTTCAGTTCTTGCTTACATTGGCCTTCCAGCCTGCAGCACTAAATTTGGCTTATGTTTGGAATTTGACAAATATACATTTATTTAATGGATCAGTTGGTTGGTTGGTGAATGAATGGCTTCTGCTATCAGAGCTCTTTCTTTTTCTGAATCACCTTCCTGCTAATAAAGAGCCCCATTTTTTGGTGACCCTTCCTCACTATGAGGTTAAAGCACAGCCACATAATAAGCTGTGATCACTATCTTTACCAAGGTCACCTTGGGGGTTGTATTTTTTTATCTGACAAATGCTAATTTTATAAGGATGTTGAGGCTGAATATCAGGGAAATGTATCTCAATCCACCTCAACACTGCTTTTGTGGAAAACTTTAAATGGTTAATAGACAATAAGAAGAAAATTGTTTAGGATTAAAACCAACATCAGTATTTCATCAGGGTCTTTTAAAGATTTTGTAGTAAAACGTTAGGAGATGGATTTCTAAAATGAGGAGGAAAATAGCTCTCTTTACTTCTATTTTCAGAAGCTTTTGTTCTAGAAATTATTTTTAGCATTGGTAAATTATGTTAATTGAGACAACTAAACTGAAAAGTTAGTATATTTGGAACCAAGAGAACATATTTTACTAATGGATAATGATTTCCCAAAAGGATTTAAAATTAGACTTATTTTTTTTAAAAGATTTGTGTGTGTGTTTATCTAGGCAAAAACACCCTAAAGGTCAAGCAGACCAGAAAGAAAATCAACCTCCAGTCAATGCTCACTAAGCACACTCATTGAGCAAGGTGTGCAAGGCCAGGGTCACAGGGATCAGGAGAGACCTGACCTTAGCCTGCATGGCTCTAAAATCTGATGATGGATTCTAAGAGAAAACCAAAGCCTGATAGCTGGTAGCTGGCCTGGCACTACCATGAAGGCCTTGGTGCTGCTGGATGCTGGCCTGTTACTCAAAGCTCTGTTGTAGTAGTCTCTCCTACTGAACATAAATACTTCATAGAATAACCACATCAGTCAAGGACTCTCAGATTTGATGGGTCGTGACAAAGTCAAGACCACTTCCCCCAAGAAGTCTGAACTCAGATGAGAAGAAGAACACTGTCCAAATCACAAAAATGACTATTCAGCCCCTGGCCTGGCTGATATGAGAGCTGCTTCTTCACCATTTATAGCTTTAGCTTCACTTCGTTCCTCCTGTCATCTAGATGAGATTTATTAGATACCAATCACAGAATTGTCACTGCTGCCTGACACCATCCACTTCCTTGAACCATCTTTCAAATCATCTAACACAAGCCCACATCCTATAAGTCCTGACACCCTTTTACTGGGCCACCCACAGTTCTACTTCATTGTTTTACTTTATTGCAATGAGTCAATAATCCCCCATTAGTTAAACTACAGATGTAATACTGGTGGGTTTTGACTGGATGTCATTGACAACTCCTAACAAATAAAAAAGTAAAATTTAGAGAGCTATATAGGCATAGTCAAATAGCTTTGGTAAAGATTTGAGCTCAACATATATATACATGGGGTACACGTATATGTGTGTATTTCCACACCTTTACTCTGACACCAAACCAATAATTTGATAGTGTAGTAACATTGGGAACAAAACAACTCAGGAATCAAGTCCTCCTTTTATCTCAGTTGGGGAATGATAAAGACAGAAAGTCAAGAAATTCATCATTGAAGGATATAAAAGATCTGTGATCGTTTAAGCAGCAATTTTCAAGAACACTAATAAGAGTCTGGCTAAGCATAGTTGTCATGAGTAAAAGTAGGGTGACCCTTGAAGTACAATATGAGCCCTCAAAGATTTGGACCAATGCTTAGAGAGAGAAGTAGCTGAGGTGAGATACTTGCAAGGCCTGGGCATCCTGCTTTACTGCATAGCCCTTTATCTAAGCAGCCTGTGCTTTCTTCTCCATCATGGAAAGTGTTACTCACTTATTCAAATTTCATCTGTTTTAGTTTCATAGTACATAATTTTCTTTTCAGTCTATACATACCTTTAAAGGCAATAACATCTGAAATTCAGATTTGTCTTAATTTTTAACCAGAAATTTCAGAATTATGTAAGTGAAATAAATGCTCTTATGTATATTCTTTAAGGAAATATCAATGAGAAATCTGATTTATGCAATAATTGCTGATGAAATATGTCCTTGTATTTTTTTATGAATGACATATTTAATATGAGAACATCAGAGCATTGCAGCAATGGCATTAGCATTACATGCTACAGTCAGAGAAACACAATCGAAAAGGTGCCAAGTCTAACCAAACTGGCACAGTAGGCTATATTGCTCCACCTTGTAGCTCCAAGAAGTGGCCTCTTGCTTTCTATTTTTCACAAGGTTAAAGTAAAATGTTAGATTTTAAAAGGCAATATAGTTTGGAGGTTAAAAGCATAGGCTAAATTTGGAGAGACTTGGGTTTTTAAACCAAACTCTATTTCCAGGATCACACCTTGGACAAGTTGTTTGACCTCTCAAAACCTGTTTCCTCATCAGCAAAATAGGGAAAATAATAATAGCTACCCAAGAGAGCTCTTGTCAGCTTCAATGCACAATAACTATAAATTGTTCAGCTCAGTTCCTGGCATGATTATAGTTGCTATTGTGTTATTAGTGATCTGTACTCAAGTACAAAAAAAATCTCAGTTTTAAATAAAGGATTTTGAAGGCTCAAACTCTACTAGCTGTTTGAAGAAAACCCTATTTTAAAATATACATAAATATATTTTAACATTAGGTTTTGAACTCTGGTAGAAGAATTTAATAAATTCAATTTTTAGTCAATAAACATTCATTTTATACTTGCTTATCCTTGTGCCTAGTACTTGGGCAGATGAAGAGTTAAGAGAAAAAAAGAAGTCAAATAAGAAATGATTTTACGCTCATGTTAACAATTAACAAACATGGCTGACTTTGATAAATGCAATAATCAGTTTCCAATAACCTTTTCCTAATAACAGTTCACTTATGAGTGAAGCAATCCCAGTGGTCACATGGAGATGATCATTTTGAAACCAGAGTGAGATTTTCTTAGGAAAAGACTGGAATTTTGAGTCTGGAACAGTAATCTGAGTAGACAGATTAATATAACAGAGGAATAGACACAGAAAGGTATGAAAGATGTCAGGAAAATTGGGTATAGAAATTTATACTGGGAATGTAGAGAATGACTAAGGAATTCATGAAGCTCCCTCCCATCGTGGAGGGCCTCTTGTGTGCCCTATTGTGTTGGTGAACTTTTTGCTGCTGTGAGAAGGAAAAGTTTTTGGATTCAGGGTTTCAGAGTTCCTGTCCATGATTGGCCAACTTCATTACTTTGGACCTGAGGTAAAGCAGAACATCATGGTAGAAGGGTGTGGTAGAAGGAAGCCTCTCAGCTTATGGTAGCCAGGAAGCATATTTTTAAAATTAAAAATGATCATATTTCATACCCCATCTTGTCACGTCTTTTTTCACCTTACATGTTATGGATTCCTTTCCAGGTAATTAACTATAGTTCAATATCATCATTCAATAATTCTTGAGCAACGGGGCCTTGTGCTAGAATATACTAGGGAAATAGTAATGAGTAAAACTAGGTGGAAAATAGCTCTCACGTGGAGCATGATCAATGTAAAAAATTTCTTGGCACACTATTATGGTTTGGGTCTGGAAAGCCCTCCAAGACACATGTGCTAAAGCCCTTGTCCCTTGGTGCAGCAATGTGTAGAGGAAAGGATTTTGAGAAGGGATTAGATCCTAAGGGCTCTGACCTCATCAAAGGATATAAAAGTTCTGTGATCTGTTAAGCAACAATTTTCAAGACCACTAATAAGTGTCTGGCTAAGCATAGTTGTCATGAGCAAAAGTAGGGTGACCCCTGAAGCACAGTGTGAGACCTTAAAGATTTGGGCCAATGCTCAGGGAAAAAATTGGGGAATTCAAAGCTGGGTGGCATATTGAGAGGTGGTGGAAACTGTGAGAGGTAGGGCATATTTGGAGGAAGTAGGTCACTGGATAATGCCCTGGAAGGGTTTTCTTGTCCTGGTCCCTCCCTCTGTCCCTCCCTCTTTCCCTTCCTTCCTTCCTCCCTTCCTTTTTCCCTCCACCCGCCTCCCCTTACTTCCTTTCTCTCTCTCCCTTTCCTTCTCCCCCTGTTTCCCAGGTGCCGTGAGATGAACAGCTTTGCTCTGCCGTACCTTTCCACCAGGATGTTCTGCCTCATCTCAGGGCCAACATAATGGAGCCGGCCAACCCTAGACTGAAATCCCTGAAACCTTGAGCCAAAATAGACTGATCCTGCTTTACGTTGTTTTTCAGGTATCTGTCACAACAATAAAAAGGTGGCTAACCCATGCTCAGATTTTATTTATGCCCACATTTAAAATTTTTTTCTATCATATTATGATAAATATCCTTATTAGATTATCTCTTTATAAACCCTTAGACAAATTTCCTAGAAACAAAATTTCTGGGTAGAGGAGCTACATGTATTTAAGTGTTTTGAGGCATACTGCCAATTGTGCCCTTCAGAAAATTGCAGCAGTTTATATTCTTTTCATCAATGTTCTCAGCATACGCCTGCTTTCCACAACTTTATCAACCAGGATTTTAGCTTTTTTTTTTTTTGTCTTGGCTAATCAAGAGGTAAATTCTGATATTTGATTGTTATAAATTGTATTTCTTGATTACTGTGAAGATGAATATGTTTTATGTTTATTAGCTACTTATTTATAAAATATACCTATTTTATATAAATGTATATTTGCACATACATTTTAAGTTTATATATTTAAATATATGTGTGTGAATATATATAGTGTGTGTAAGTGTTACACACATATACATTGGTTTTCATTCATTCTTCACCTATTTTTCTATTGGTATATTTGATTCAAATGATTTTTAAGCAATCATTTCCCCCATTGAGTTCCAATGTTAGTCTTTTTGAAACATACAGAAATTCAAAACAGTCTCTAGTGGCAATTGGTATTTTATATCAGCAGAGTTTCCTATAATAAAGTTTGATTTACTAACCCTTCTATGAAAATGTCTATGGAATGTTATACTCAAAAGAGAATGTTACTATTAGCTTTAACTACTTGAATCTATTTTAATAAATCTGAAGACATCTTATACAAACAGCAAAACAGGATGTGCAGTTTCCATGGAAACAGAAGCTAATACTATTAAAAAAAAATAAGCCAACAAGAACTCTTCCTCTTGGGGATCCTCATTTGCAACCAGTTCCTTGAATAAGTTGTATATGAGAATTATACCACCTAAGACCAGTTAACATTGGAGATGCCTAAGAAAGACTTCACCAGGCATTGATCATCATGAGGGAAAGGTTGCTGCAAATTGCATAGCCTAAAAATTTGGAGTTTTATTTTAATTGAAATTTAAAAATAAAACCATTTTATCTGGGCTTCCAAGAGAAACTTGTTCATTTTCATGCTAAAACTAAAATACAAATTATAATGTGAGTATATGGTTTCATTTTCAATTTTTAAAATTTGTCTTATAAAGAAAACTTTTGACCAAACTTGGTGGCACACACTGGTAATCCCAGCTATTTGGGGGGGGGGGGCTGAGGAAGGAGGATAGCAAGTTCAAGCCCACCATGTCTCAAATTAAAAAATATAAAAAAGGATCTTAAGGTACTTCCACTCAGTGGTCAAATGCCCCTGAGTTTCATCTCCAGTACTACAAGAAGAAATTAAACAAATAAAAATAAATTAAAAATAAGAGCAAACTTATTTTGTAGAATCAATATTCTTACTGGCTTATATTATCAGAAAGTGGCCTTGAAAAATAAAAATTTCATATACAAAAGCACCAGGACCATTTTTAGAAGAATTTGAAATAATGATACAATTCAGGCTGTCTGAGTTCATAATCACCATTCAGAAATGCAAATTTTCCTATCCTAAAGAACATCTGCTTGGGTCCAAATCACCTAGAGCATGATGTGTCGTATATGTTCCCCAGATCCACAAATAAAGTCGATGATTCAGTTTTTAATTCCAAATTCCTTTTCAAGACTGTTACCTTTTCCATATGTTATAAAATGTCACCCTTGCCTGTGAAACACCTCAGCTTAGTGCTAGTGGTGAGTCCGAATTTTATATGCTTTCCTTTCATGCGGTAGAAAGAGAATTAACTCCCCTTCCTGTCAAACAAGGGGCAGGATATTGTAAAAAATAATTACTCCTTCACTTAAAAAAGTAAAACTATGTACTTTCTCATTTGACCTGCACCACTGTGATATGACTTCTACTATCACTTTATAGACAAGGAAAATGAGACTCAGAGAGCTGATGCCCTTGCCAGGTCTCCTGTCCCCAGGTGGAAGAGCTGGAACTCAGGCTCTCATCCTCAGTTTCTAAATCCTGAGATGCTTCCACTGAGTGACACTCCCACCCAGAAGTACAAAATCCTTACAAGTGCTGCCTTCAAGCAGGGGCCAGATACAGCAGCCAGTCATTCAAGGTAAAAATGACATCCTTCATGGGCAAATAGAAGAGTCACCTGTGTGCATGTGTTGCTGATGCTCCACCCTCAGTGGTGGTGGTGGAGATGGCAAAGGTGGTGCTATTGAGTTCATGGCCTGTAAGTTCTGATTGAGTTCTGATCTCATTTTATGTCACACATCCCTGTGTTCACTATGATCCATATGATAAAATGATTTCTGTTTCTTCTAATAATTTCTCTTCTAGAAACAAAGGGAAATAATTCAGGAAAACTCTGAAAGTAGCTCTTTCTTCAAGGTGATGATGCAGTTCAAGGGGTTGGATTCTAACTGGTGAATGACTGGATTCAAATCCTGGCTTTTAGATTTCAACCTAAGTTAAATTGATTCCATTGCTAACCTTCCTGTGTCTCAGTTTCCTCATCTGCAAAATTGATAAAATACAAATTATCATGGGGCTGTTGTAAAGATTATATGAGATGTCCCTCTAAAGCACATACCTGGTAACAGAAAGGACTCTCTAGTAGCTTATAAGTGATCATTTTTTAACAATAAAGCACTTGACATAAGCATTCAATGTCAAAATTGATCAATATGGGAAGAAATCAATGTTGAATCAAGGAAGGTGAAGGCAAGCATGGAAAATGTTGTGCAATCCTCACAATATGTCATAGGTATATATTATTGCATGCATATGTAATAAATATGATATGCTACACATAAAGTATTTTAACCGAAAGGTATGGTTTGGCTTTTCAGAGAGGAAGGGAAGGGCAGGCTGAAGAAGGGATAGTGAAGTGGGGGGATTGGTGGGAAAGCAAGCAGTATATGGGGTGGCGGGAGGCTAAGCTGATGAAACCAAAGGCTTCTGCAAGCCGACTGTGAGAGACAAAGCTGGAAACACAAGAAAGGACCAGGTAAACAAAGACTTTGAGAATTTCATCATTAATTCAATTAGCAGCATCTTCAGGAGGGAAGCCATCATAGATTCCTGGGCAGAAGAACTTCAGCTAACAGAGATCCTTGGTCTGCCTGGTTGTCTCCCAATATTCACTGAGGAAGGCTCACAACAACTTTTCTATAAGAGTTCCTATTTGATGGTAGTCAATGTACCAGGAGTTCATGTCTTTTCACCTTCCATTTTAATGACTCTAAAGAAGACTCACAGTTAAATGTTCAAGGTCATATGACTAGTAGATAGCAGAGCCAGAGCTCAAAGAGTGCATTGTCTCCAAGCCCATGTTTATTCTGCTATCCTTTTTAAGTTAAGCACTATCATAAGAAGGTCAGGGCAGGGATGGTATATGGGAAAAGAAACAGAAATTTGGAGTAATGGGCAAAGCCATAAATATAATAACCCCCACATCACTTAAAGGATCTAACTGCCATGGACAGAAGTTTTCATGAGAACAATTAGAAAATAACATTTCCCTGGAAATGGCTATTAAAATTACAGTAATATTATGAGTGCAGAATAGCTATATTATTGGCAAACAATGTACGAGGAGTCCATCCTGCCTGGTACAAACAGAAGTAAGGCAATATTAAGTCTCCGAGAAAAATCCTAAGTGGACCAGAAGAGCCAAGCATTCAGGATGGATACTCAAACATCCTGACCAGAGTGAACCCACCACAACCACCCTCACTGGGCACAGAGGCCACTGGATGCCAGAAGCTGCAACCCTGTGAAGCAGTGGGAACTGGTTCACCACCACATCACCAGAAGTGCTTCAGGGAATGGGCTGCCTTTCCATTTACTTACTGCCAATCTCTGATGGTTTGAATGTGAGTTGTCCCCCAAAAGCTCACGTGTGAGACAATGCAAGAAGATTTGGAGGAGAAATGTTTGGCTTATAGCCTTAACCCAATAAATGAATTAATCCCATTGGGGATTAACTGAGTGGTAACTGGAGCAGATGGGGTATGGCCAGAGGAAATGATTCACTGGGGATGTGGCTATGGAGTGTATATTTTGTGTCTAAAGAGTGGAATCTCTCTCTCTCTCTCTCTCTCTCTCTCTCTCTCTCTCTCTCTCTCTCTCTCTCTCCTTTCTGATCACCATGTGAGCTGTTTCCCTCTGCCACACTCATCCGCCATGTTGTTCCTGCCTCACCTGAAGCCCTGAGAAATGGAGCTATATATGGGTTCAGACCTCTGAAACCATGAGCCCTCAGTTGTTTTGGTCGGATCCTTTAGTCACAGCAGCAGGAAAAAAAAAAAAAAAACTGACTAAAACACAATCCAAGCCTCCATGGGTATAGTCTGATTAGTAGAACCCACATGCCTGTCCCAAGCATAAGCAAATCTGGGTTTGGAATTTTTATTCCATTTTCAAAAGACTTCAGTAACTAAAACTCGTAATTGGGGAAATTCTCAAAAGACACATCCATTCTCATTACATAAAGGAGTTTTGCAAAATTAAGAATCCAGCAGTATGTGTCCACCACTCTTCAGGGAAGAGGTATGCTGATGTATTTAGGTCTGCTTGCTAGGTATGTTATTTTAGAAAGGGAAGAGTGACTCACCAAATTTAATGAAATTGTCCATGAAACTGACACAACTCCCTGATTTAATTTATGTTCACCCAGAAACTTCTTTGTAGCCATTAAATTTCTGAAGTAAAATTCTCTACTGGAGATAGAATGAGCTTACCAACTACCAATAAAAGAATGTTCTGGTCTCTTCTGAATTTATATTTTATTGTGTTTTAATAGGTTCCTTCACTTGACAATGTAACAGGCACTGTACTTGGATATTGGATATCCAATGGCAGTCCAGTCTCCATCTTTGCCCTTTTGGAGATCATAACCTGGTGAGGACAATAAGTTGTCCTGGGGTGATAAATGTAAAGCTGACAGAATGACAGGAGGAGGAACCCTGAGGCCCTGCCTCTCCCAGCTGTCAAAAAGAAGACTGCATTCATTAGTAAAGAGTTTGATAATTAGGAGTCAACCAAAAGAGAGGTGGGAGGAGACACTTTAGGCTGAGGCAAAGAGAGGAACTTTCACTAATTCCATTCATTAACAAATATTTGCTGAGTGCCTTCTACGTGTGCTAAAGGCAGGGATATTACAGAACATGAGAGCGGGGGCGAGGGAGAGAAACAGGGATGGGGAAGGCCATAGCATTAAGACTGAAAGGACAGATGGGATTAACCAAGCAGGGACATATAGGCCAAGTCAAGAAGTTTAGAGTTTGCCCTAAGTGCTTTAATTTAACTTATTTATTTCCTGGTATTAGGGATTGAACCCAGGTCCTCTCTACCACTGAACTATATTCCTCCATCACCAATCTTTTTTTTTTTTTTTTTTTTTTGAGACAGGGTTTCACTAAATTGCCCAGGCTGTCCTTGAATTTGGAATCCTCCTGCCTCAGCCTCCTGAAAAGCTGGGATTACAGGCATGTGCCACCATGCTTGCTGGTGCTTTGTCTTTTTAAGTTGTCAATGTCTGGTTACATTCCTAGGAGTTTTCTACAAAATAACTGTCAGATATTATATGTGTTATGGCAATGAAAATTTGAGAACTGATACTATGAGATCATTAATTGCTTTTTTCCTAAGTCTGTATTTAAGTTCCTGAAAATTAAATGATTTGGGTTCATGGTTGAAATTACCTATCCAGGGAAGTGTGCAGTAATGAGGACAGGAATACCATCATTTAATCTAATTGGTCCTCACCATAAAGTAACACACTGACAACTCAGTTGACAAGCAGACCTCAGGTGAGTTCCTCCAGGGAGAACCTGGTTTGCTCCTGAGCAAGCTGACAAGGGATTCTCAGGACAGGCAATGCTGTGGGTCAGAACCACATGACCACAGACAGTGGTCTGCTTACCTCCTGATTCTCCCTTGCTTCTCTCCATGACACCTTTCAACAGACAATGATTGGGAACCCTGAGCATTCTTTTACATGAAAGATTTGTCCCTTTGTTTAAATCAAGTATTTGCATTACATGCAAAGGTAATTGTATTTCACATGTAAGGCCCTGCTGGCTCAACCTTATGGACTGCAAAGTCCTTCACATTGTCATGACTGCACAGCGAGTCTGAACATCAGTTAATATTCCTGCTATCATATCTTCCCTTCTCCTTATTCTTTCCAAAGTCATGAGGTTTTAACTTGGAAACAGAGCTTTCAACCAGCACCTTCTCTGAGTTCTCTGCAAGAGACAAGAATATATACAATATCAGGCATGCCATCATGGGAGTCATCCCCTGTTGAGTGCAGCTGGCAGGTGATATGTTTCATGATGGTAGGTTGCACCTAATGACAGTGTTTAGATACACAAATGTGTGCGTTACTTCTTTTCTTTTTCTGTTGTGTCTATTTTTTTCTGTCTATTAAGGATATATGGGTTTACATCTAATTTGCTTCTGCCCTATTAATCTCCCATTATCTTTATGCAAATGCCAATGCTTAATTATTGTTCAACTGGATGATTCTTCAGGGAGATGAACTACACAAAACTTGTGCTGCAGCCAGTATTATTCACTGTTCCCTGGATACTTGCCCCTCTGCTTCTCTTCAGGCCATTTCACTGTATGCCACACTTGACTACACAGCCATGTGGACCTGTGACCCTGAGAAGCCCAGCTTTAGCCAGCCTCCTCCAGAAAATCTTTCTTGTATTTCCAGCTCAAATAATACTCTCATTTCTCCACCTACAACAAAACATCTCTAAATAAATTTTTGTTTTTTTCTCTGTTGTGTCTAAATCTCACATGTTCTTTAAGACATAACTCCTATGTCACCTCTTCAATGAATCCTTTCCTAATTCCCCAGCATTACCAGGTCTCCACTGGACCTCCAAAAGCATGCTATGAACATTTCAATATCTTTCTAAATAGGTTAAAATCCCTCAAGGGAATACATGTTTTATTCTTTGCATTATCTCCAACTATCCAAATCACTTGCTAAAATAATGTGAGAGCACCATTGTGCATGCTTGTAATCCCAACGGCTCAGAATCGCAAGTTCAAAGTCAACCTCCCCCAAAGCGAGGTGCTAAGCAACTAACTCAGTGAGACCCTGCCTCTAAATAAAATACAAAATAGGGCTGGGGATGTGGCTTAGTGATGGAGTGGCCCTGAGTTTAATCCCCAGTACCCCCCAAATAATAATAATAATAATAATAATAATAATAATAATAATAATGTGAGAGATCTTGACATGCTTGTTATTCTGTGGTAATTATTGTACCAAGATATACCTATAAGAAGGTTCATTTCAGTTCTACTTGCAATGTCAAAAATTAGAAAAAACTAAATGTCTGCTTTAGTCCATGTGTCCTGACATAAAAAGTACCATAGACTAGGTAATTTATGAATAATAGAAATGAATTTCTCATAGTTCTAAAATCTAGGAGGTCCTAGACTAGGACATCAGCATATTTGGAATCTGCTTCCACAGTGGGCCTTGCCACTGTGTCCTCTGGAATGGACAAACACTGAGTCCTCATGGCAGGAGGAATGACGGCCTCATAGTTCTCTATAGCTCCTTTAGAAAACACAACACGAATCCATGAAAGAGGGAGAGATCTCAAGACTTGGATTGTGTCCTCAAAGTCTCCACCTCTTAACACTACCACAATGGGATTAAATGAATTTTGGAAGGAACATAAACATTTTAACCATAGCAATGTCCATTAGTAGAGAAAAGTTTAAATCAACCACCGTTCACCCCACTTTGGAACATATTGAAGTCAGCATAATAGAAACAAAAGAAGAAGTAAATAGATCCACATGACAATGAAAATATGTTCAAGATACATTCCTAAATTTAAAAATCTGGTCATAGAACAATTCATTCAGTGTAATTTAGTGATGTAAAATCATATTTTATTCTATGTGTACATATGTGGATGTCTTACATAAGAAAATGGGTGAATGGATTCATAGAAAACTGTTCACAGTGGTTACCTTTGGAGAAAGAGACAGATTGAACATTTTATTCAACAAAAATTAAGAGGCTATTTCTGTTTCAAGGACTGGACTAAAACCAATATTATAGAAGCTGTTCAAATTTGCATGAAAAAAGCAGTTATTAAAAGCTGTTCAATTGCATGAAAAGCACTTATTAAAACAGAAACACTTCCCTCAATAAAGTGGAGAAAATATTTTAAAATGACCAAGTTTCTACAAAATTTGAAGTTTCACACAATATATGTTGAGACTGATTTTAATCCCTTCTTATACAGATTTTCTTTTAATTCCTACAAAATATAATGTTAATTTTTTTAGCAATTAGATTTTAGTTATCATGTTAGAACTTTAAAGTTGTTTTTCCCCAAGAATAAGATTTCAAAATAGTGTTGATGAGCAATATGCCCTGGGCCTTGGTGATATCATCTTAAAAAAAAAAAAAAAAGAGGTTAATGACAGTGGTGGGCTGTTGGGAGGATCAAACGAGATCAGTCAGAAAGACTGTGTGGGCTGTGACCCAACAGGAAATCAGTAAAATGGGGGATGCTGCCAATTTACACTGATCAAGTACCTGATCTGCACAAGGAGATCCCCTTACTCCAGTTGCATGAGTCTGTAACATCTGGACAGAATAGTTCAGCTCTTTTCAAAGAACGCTTTCAAGTTTTAGGTGGAACATATTACTCTCAATGGATTCTGAGAGACAAATGCAAAAGGAATTTTGTATGAGAAAACATCTAAATAATTCAGTGGTTCAGGAATGCTAAACCACCATTCATTTTGCTCTTTGTGTTTCTGAATCTCCAAGACTCACCTGTCAGCTTGGAACAACCTTTCAAGAGAAAGATTAATCAAATTTAACTTTCCTGTGTGTAACAGGCTAGAGGCAAATGCTACATATATTCACAAGATTTGTTTCAGCATTGGTAGCAATTCTGTTCTGTACAATAGCATTGGATTTTTTAAAATAAATAGATCATGGGTGGAAATTGAGATTTCTTATTATTCTAAAATGAAACATCCTAAAAAAAATCTTCATGACAATCCAATGCTTAAAATAAATTCAAATAATGACTATATCACTTTTCAGAAAGGTTATAAGAAGAAAGCTTCCATAAATTGCTCCTGATATGATCAAACTCAGCTTTAAAGTAACACCAAGCAACTACAATGCTTTGGTATTTATGCCAGGGGAGAAAAATGGATGTAAGGTTGAGATCTGGTTTCATGAAAGAACATGTTTGCAAAAAGAAGAAACCCTAATAAAATATAGTTAACAAAAATGGTCAGATAGAGGGTTTGGGGTTTTTTTTAAGGGTTAAATGTAGACCACTTGCACAATGCCAGGGTTGCTGGAATTCAAAGGGAACATATGATAGAGTTTTTGCCCTCTGAAAGATGGCAGTCTAAGCAAAAAGACAGATTGCACTCCTATGAAATACAGAATTACACAACTTAGAAGTAAGCACTGAAATGTGTGAGGCATGCAGTCAATCCTATGGAGAAACAGGAATTGGGCAAGACCAGAGTTATAGGAGCTTTTAAACAACAGATATTTTCATTAAATAATTTTATTTTTAATATTAAAAATTTTCATATTAAAATATTTAAAGCAATTAATACTACTTATTAATTATTACCAATTTTCTAGCAAGTAATTTGAGTATCCTGAGCTTCCACTAATGCAGAGGTTCCCACACTTTTGAAATGTTGAACCTCCTCCTTCCGAGATGATACAATATAAATATCTTCCATTTGTTTAATTTACTATGTTAGAGATACAAAATTGCTTTATTTCTTTGAATATAGTTTGAATATAAAGCAATATTAGCCATAGTTTACTAATTTTTAACAAGGCAGAAAAATATCTAACCTGGTTACCATTATCTGAAGACCTATTCAGGTCCTTTTTCTCAGCTGATTCAGGGAATGTACCTCTTTTTGCTAAGTTATAATTATTTTATTATAGAAAGAGTAGAGGCTTTGGTAGTTTGAAAAAATTCATCCTTGAAGCTGTCTAACCTCTGTGACATTGAGCAAATGACTTAACTTCTTTGATCCTCAGTTTCCTTATCTACAAAATGAGATTAATTACTCCAACCTTGCAAGACTGTTCTGAGGGTCAGATGGGGCATATGAGAAGCACCTTACAGAAATGGAGACATAGATCAAGGAAGAAAGAATATAACTCACTAGCTAGCATATGAATTTTATATCAGTACTGATCCTACTAGCAAAATCTTCACCAGCCAAGCTACACAGAGTTTGTCAAGATTCACAGTACCATGTCAAGAATTTTCAAATCCAGCTGGGTGTAATCTCAGTTACTCGAGAGGCTGAGGCAGGATGATTGCAAGTTCAAGGCCAGCCCTAGCAACTAAGTGAAAGCCTATCTCAAAATAAAATTTAAAAAGTGCTAGGTATATACTTCAGTGGCAGAGCACTTCCCTAGCATGCACAAGACTCTGGGGGAAAAAAATTCTCAAATCCCAAAAGCTCAGAGATCTGTAAGGTTGTTGTTCTTTTTGTTTCCCTTCTTTGGTGGTAAAATTTAACCTGAACTAATGTGTGTTATTTGTTACCTTCATTTATCCTGTTTAGCATGAATGCTCACAGGCTTTTCTGCAGAAATACTGGAGTACTTGATTATGGGACTTTGCTGTAGAGCCAATTGACAGTGACCCTAGTACATGTTATATGCACCATAGTCTTCCTTAAAGTTTTCAATATAAGCAATGCATTTGTTCTAGGGATTTTGGATAAAGGATTATAAAATCCTCATATTTTCCATTGATTTTGTCTTACATTACTATAATTTAGATGTTTTGCATTCACCTTCTGTGTTTTTCTTTCTTACAATTTTTAAACCATTTTTTGAGGTATGATTAACATACAAAAGAAAATGTACACCTTTAATGGACACGACTTGATGAGTTTGGAGATTAGTATACACCCATGAGGCTGTCACCACAATCTGTGCCACAAACAGAACCATCACTTCCCAAAGCTTCCTTCAATGTTATGTATGTGTGTGTGTGTGTGATGATTTATGATAAGAAAACTTAACACAGGATCTACTCTCCTCACAAACTTTTAAGTATACAATAAAGTGTTATTAACCATAGACACTATGCTGTACTGCAGATCTCTAGGAGTTGTTCTTCTTGCACAACTAAAACTTTGAGTCCTTGGACTAAAGAAACCCCAAGTCCTGCTTCTCTCAGCCTCTGACAACCACTGTTCTCCTCTTTGCCTCCATGAGTTTAAATATTTTTTATTCTTTAAATAAGTGGTATCATATAGTATTTGCCCTCCAGTGTTTGGTTTATGCCACTTAGCATAATGCCCTCAAGTGCCAGTATTTCAGAAAACCAGTGAGGGGCAATGGGGGATGAAGAAGAGACAGACACATAAAGAAAAGCTGGAAGCAGGTGGGCAGACAAGCTCTGATGAAGCTTGTCTGACACAGAGGTAGTTCAGCATGTTTATTATATAGGTTTTTTTTTCATCAAAATGTTATTTGTGAGAAAGTTTCAGAAAAGCAGACAGATTTGAAGTTCACAGTGAGACATCAAGGTCATCTTGTTATGCCCAGAATTCTCAATTCCTGGGAGTTGGTTACTGAGCTCAAGGTTCTGACTGATACGGCTGCACACCTTTGCACATGGCCTCCTCTGGCCAGATGTCACTGGGCCATCTTGACCTGCACCTTCATACAGGCAGTTCCCAGCACAAACACAGCCATGAGGGAATCAGAAACCATGGCTCAAGTCACTGCTCTCCACACTCTAGGTTGATTCCAGGTTCATCCATGTAGTCACAAATGGAAGAATTTTCTTCTTATTAAAAATCAGAGTAATTGTGTGTGTGTGTGTGTGTGTGTTGTCATCATTATTCAACTGTTCATGAACATTGCTTCAGTGTCTTGGTAATTGTGAATAATGCTGCAAAAAACAAAGGAACATAGATACCTTTCAAGACCCTGATTTCAATTTCTTCAAATGTGTATCTACAAGTGAGACTGCTGAGTCGTATGGTAGTTTTAGTCTTGATTTTTCTAGAAACTTCCATATTGTTTTCCATAATGGCTGCACCTTATTTATATCCCTACCAACAGCATACAAAAGTTCCCTTTTCACCACATCCTAACCAACACTGGTTATCTTTTGCATTTGATTTTTTAAAATTTCTTTCAACTTTTATTATATATGATAGCACAATGCATTACAATTCATATTATACATATAAAGTACAATTTTTCATATCTCTGATTGTACACAAAGTGTAGTCACACCATCTGTGTCTTCATACATGTACTTAGGGTAATGATGTCCATCTCATTCCACCATCTTTCCTACCCCCATGCCGGCTCCCTTCCTCTCCCTCCCCTTTGCCCTATGTAGAGTTCATCTAATCCTCCCATGTACCCACCTCCTGCCAACCACATAATAAATCAGCATCCTTAATTCAGAGAAAACATTTGGCATTTAAATTTTTGGGATTGGCTAACTTCACTTAGCATTATATTCTCCAATTCCATCCATTTACCTGCAAATGCAATGATTTTATTCTCTTTTAATGCTGAATAATATTCCATTGTGTATATACCACATTTTCTTTATCCATTCATCTATTGAAGAGCATCTAGGTTGGTTCCACATTTTAGCTATTGTGTATTGTGCTGCTATAAACATTGATGTGGCTGTGTCCTGTAGTATGCTGTTTTTAAGTCCTTTGGATACAGAATGAGGAGTCAAATTGTGCTTTCGTCCTGAGTTTTCCAAGGATTCTCCATATTGCTTTCCATATTGGCTGCATCAATTTACAGTCCCATCAGCAATGTATGAGTGTGACTTTTTCCCCACATTCTCACCAACATTTATTGTTGTTTGTTGCCGAAGTCTGGCTGGGCAAATAACCGGGAGGTGACAAGCAACTTGTGAAGGTTGAAACAGTGGGAGCCGCTTTATTACGGGACAGCAGAGGTATATATACCTAACTGATTATACACAGCTTGTTTCAATTAACATCATCTAGTTACAGCAATCAGCCAATAAGGAATCTCCATCATCTTAATGGCTCAGTGGTGTTAGCTCACAAACCACTCCTCCTGGCAAACTGCCAGGTGCCATCTTGACTTGGTTGTGGCCCTCAACAGTTTGTATTCTTAATAGCTGCCATTCTGACTGAAGTGAGATGAAATCTTAAAGAAGCTTTGAATAACATGTCTCTAATTGCTAAGGGATGTTGAAAATTAAATTTTTACCATATGCACATCAGATAGGGCACTAATCTCTGGGATACATAAAGAACTAAAAAATCTTAACACCAAAAAAAAAAAAAAAGCAATCAATAAATGGGTCAAGGAACTGAACACTTCTCAGAAGATATACAATCAATCAACAAATATATGAAAAAATGTTCAACATCTCTAGCAATTAGAGAAATGCAAATCAAAACTACTCTATGATTTTCTTTTTGATAGCCATTATAACAGATATTAGGTGATATTGCATTGTGGTTTTAATTTGAATTTCCCTGACAATTGGGGACAATCAGCATAATTTTCTATGCCTGTTGCCCATTTGTTTATCTTCTTTGGAGAAATTCTATTCAGGCCATTCACCATTTTTTAAATTGAATTTTTTGTTTTTTTTTTTTAATTTTTATTTTATTTTTATTTTTAGCTATTGAGCTATTTGACTTCTGTATTTTAGTTCTTAACCCTCTATCAGGTATATTATTGCAAATATTTTCTACAATTCTGTAGGTTGCCTTTTCATTTTGTTTATTGTTCCCTTTGCTATGAAGAAGCTTTACAGTTTAGCATACTCCTGCTTGTCTTTTTATTAGTTTTTCTTGTCTGTGCTTTTGGTATCATACCCAAGAAATCATT
This sequence comes from Marmota monax, assembly GCF_021218885.2. Classification (NCBI taxonomy): domain Eukaryota; kingdom Metazoa; phylum Chordata; class Mammalia; order Rodentia; family Sciuridae; genus Marmota; species Marmota monax. The sequence continues at coordinate 2,960,515 of NW_026691988.1, forward strand.
GACAAAACTTATATCATGGAGCTTTCCCTCTATGTTTTCATCTAGTAGTTTCATCTAGTAGTTTTAGTTTCAGGTATGACTTTTTAGTTTTTAATTTATTTTGAGTTTTGTGTATATTGTCAAATAAAGATCAATTTTCCAGGAACTGTGGTACATATACATACCTGTAATCCCAGCAGCTCAGGAGGCTAAGGCAGTGTCGCGACCCCTTGCCCGCAAGGAAGACGCAACTCAGGAATCTTCTTTCAGCAGTTTACTCAGGCCCTTGATATTTCTTCTTCTCTCCTCGGATGCCCCTCCCAGCCTTAATAAAGCATCTCAAGCCCCAATGCGAAGCTGCCACGTGGAGCTTTCTCATAGGGTGGTGAAAAACCATGCGCCAACTCTCCCAAATAAGGAGTTGTTTGTCACAGACCACAGCGGAGCCAGCGCCATCTTGTAATGGCGACCATAGTCTGCAGAAACGGCAGAAGCGGCTCACCACAAGGCAGGAAGATTGCAAGTTCAAAGCCAGCCTCAGCAACTTCTGAGGCCCTAGGCAATTTAGTAGGACCCTGTCTCAAAATTAAAAAAAAATAAAAATAAAAGGGCTGGCTTATGGCTCAGTGGTTAAGCACCCATGGATTCAATCCCCAGTATCAAAAAAAAAAAAGAGAGAATAAATAAGGATAAATTTTATTCTTTTGCATGGGGATATCCAGTTTTCCCAATACCAGTTGTGATAATCTTTTTACCCTTGTGATTTAACTCTTGTAATCAGTTGACTGTATATACAAACCTGGGTTTATTTCTGTGCTCTCAATTCTGTTTCATTGGTCTGTCTGTCTGTCTTTATGCCCATACCATTATTGTAGATTTAGGATACATGTTGAAATCAGGAAGTGTAATGCCTCCAGCTTCTCTCTTCTTACTCAAAATTACTTTGAGTAAGAAAATTAGCTATTGAGGAATTTTTGTGGTTCTAAATGAATTTTGAGATTTTTTTTTCCCCATTTCTTTGAAAAATGTCATTGAGCTTTTGATAGATGTTGCGTTGACTCAGGAAACTGCTTTGGGTAGTTATGGACATTTTAACAATATTAATTCTTCCAATTCACACAAGTCTTCTACTTCTTTGGTTAAGTTTATTGTTATTTTATTAATTTTGTGGTTATTTTATCTGGTACTATTTTCTTGAATTCTATAAGTACCCAGTCATATTTAGATTACAAACAGATAATACCACTAACAAAACAGATATTACCACTACAAAAAATGTACATCCTATAACAGCATTTTTCTATACATTCCAAAGACATATATCTATTTCATTTTCACATTTTAAGCCAATCCTGAGCCTAGAAAAAATCAAGTATAAGCCTACTTGAATTTCCATGTTCATTCCAACTTAAAATTTTAGGCTTCTCCTGAATGCAGCACATAATCAGAATCCTTTAGGCTTTTGTTGTTGTTGTTGCTGCTGCTTTTAAGGTAATAAATATACCAGAAGTAAGAGAGTACTTGCATCCAATCAATTTTTCATGACCAGCAAGTTGCTTGAAGCAAGATTGATGAGTCAACTGCCAAAAGCAAAAGTAAAAAAAAAAAAAAAAAAAAAAAAACACTTTCCCTGCTGGTGAAATAAGCTAGTCCTCAGCTGGGGGTAAATCCCTAACTGCCAAAAGCTTCTCTGGGAGTCCTTAAAGGATTTAGTATCTCTCAGTGATACTATAAGCAAGACAGTAGAGAGAACAAGCAAGGATGTGCACATCTTTCGGCAAGTGCTAATCCATTTTCAGCTATGGTGTTCAAACCCTTTGTTTAGAACAATTCACAACACATTTTATTAGTATTTCATAAAAGAGACTCTGAAGTAATTGGAGTTAAATAGCAAAGTCGCTAATTATTTTGGACATTAAGCAGGTATTTTTTCCCCCTCAGAAACTGGAACTCTAGGAATATTCTTAAGATATTTAAATTGTCTAAAATAGAGTGGGTAGTAGGGAGTGCTGAATATTAGAAAGAAAACTAGAGTCTGCACTAGTTGGGTCTTTTCAAAGATCATCTATACTAACCAAAAAGAAAGTGCCAATCAATAAAATAGTCATTATTCTGCCACTTTTAGATTATAGCCACATAAAAACAAATAAATTGACTCAAATATTTTGTCTTCATGACACCTCACATCTGCCTGTTTAAAAGTGCCGGGGTTTGCCCAGCACCACAAAATTAATTGATTAATTGAAAGTGACTGGGCAATTGAGTGTGCATTTCACTTTTTATCCAAATAATGGAATGCTTCCATGCCTTAGGTTTATCTTATTTATCAGGTTGTCATGGCCACCTACCTGGGAATAAAAACAAAACAAAACATAAAAGAAAGTTCTTCACAAAATGGTGCTGTCATTACCTGCCTGAGACCACTGCCCAGCCTTGCTCCATCTGTACATCAGGCATTGTACAGCATTGTTGAGGACAGACCGGAGCTGGGTCTTAGCTTACCAACAAAGAAAGCACCTCTTGATCTGAGCCATCAAATCATAAATCTAGTTACATAAAAAATGTCATCTTCAGTGATGCTGGTCCAAAATAAGCCTAGACCTATAAAATTCTTGTTACAACAATTTCAATTTCCAGAGAAAAATAATTCAGAAGGCAAGCAATATTCTTTCTACAGATTCAAAATAATTTTGAGAATTTTACCACCCTACAATTATAAGGTAAAACAAACAAACAAACAAATGAAAAAACCATTTTTCAAATTCTTAAGGCAGTGAGACACTAATTGTTCACTTGCGGAAAACTAGAAGTCCTTTTTAAAAGAGCAGTGCATCAATTCTGAACTTGAAACAGCTTTTGGCACCCCGGGTGATTCATTATTCTTAACCCCTGTCACAGCACTTGCCCACTGGGCCTCAGATTAAATCTCAGAACTCAGGCAGCAGCACTAACTTCTGAGGAGAAAATGTCACTAGAATGCTGTTTCATATCAGTGACAGTGGCTTCTTCAGAAAATTAAGCTTCATTCCATGTCAGCAAGCACAGTGACCATTGACCCACCTCTGAGTTAGTTCAGCTAGCTCCCTAACAAGCAGAGAGCTTCATTCCAAAATCAAGTGCAACTGCAAAACAAGCTGAGAAACAGGACTCAGGCAGAGCACATTATAACCACCCTCACGGTTATTATACTTCAAAGCTATCATGCTTCTGAAGATCTGGAGAATATGGACATAATTTATCTACATGCCAATGGTGATTACTACTTAGTCATTCATTTGTGAAAGGTTCTCCCCTCCTTTGTACATTTAATTTTTTTTTTTAAATCTCCTCTCAATAGGTTTGCGTTACTTGAGTATTCAGGGGAAAAAATATAAGCCCTATTTTCAATCTGCAAATATATTCTCTCTTTAAATTTTAAAAACACATACCTGTGACATTTGCACAGTAGTGGCAGAAAATAGATATGTTTTGAACAACTATAGATAGTTGAATTTAAAAATAATTTGAAGAATATATGCTTATTATACATGATGAACTATTCATTATAGAAGGTGACCGACCGTAGGCCTGGGAAAACATAGAAAAGCATAAGAATAAAGCCTGGAAAAGTCAGTGGTCCATGATTGTACTCATTTGTATATCCAGACTGTGGGCCATCCTGTGAGTGATGACATCATGGAAAGATTTGTGAGGCAGATGGAAAAATAAAAAGCATAGAGACCATTTCCTTTGTAACGCCTTGGCTACTTGTGATTTAAGATCCCACCAAGACTTCATGGGAGGGAGGAGAGGAAGTTAAGAATAACAATAAAGTTTTCTGTTTTTTTTTTTTGGGGGGGGGGGGTTCCTGTAACCCCCTTTCTGGAGGGAGTAATTAAAAGCCATGTGTACACCCTCCAGTAGGTCAATGAAGTATGCGACTTCTATGTGTGATTTTGCTTTGAACATGACAGATTTGATTTTATAATAAGCTCCCTCAAAACTGTTTAAAAAGGCCAAATGTGTATATATCTTAATTAACCTTACTTGGACAAATGGCAAAAAAAAAGAAAGAAAGAAAGAAAAGAAAATACTAATGGGAAAATATTTTCACAAGAGACTAGAAATTACACTGCTTTAAGTTAGCAAGACTCATAGGAAAGGGTTTAGATGAAAGGCAAACGTTTCCTAAAAACCTGTTTCATACTTGAGACTCCTTAGATTTCTTAGCTTAGGACCCAGTCCCTGTGTGTCTGCACCCAGCATGTGCAGGTCCCCACACACTCCAGCAACCGTGAACGATTATCCTCACACTGATATTTTGCCTCTTGTGCCCACACAGACAGCAAGGGATTCAGAGAGGAATAAAATAATTTGTTAACAGAAGGCAGAATGTAACCATGCCTGGGAGGGAATGCAGCTCACTCAGGGACCATAAGGGTGGGAAGGATCAATTTTGACAGATCAGGCAAAGCCCTAAGGAAAGTGTGAAGTTCTAATCCAGTTCTGGTGGATGGTTCCCAGGATGCCAGGATGGCAGTGTTCAACTGCAATGCCTTATTTCAGTCTCTGATTAGGTGTAATCCTAATTTTGTTCCAACTGTTATACTCAATTACCTACAAAGTGGGACTTCAGTCAATCTCAATGAAAAGAGTCCTAATTAATGGTTTAAAGAACACCTTTCTGGCCAGCATTGTGGCACATCCCAGCAATTTGGGAGGCAGAATGAAAAGGATCACAAGGTCAAGGCCAGCCTGGGCAACTTAGCAAGGCCCCAAGCAACTTAATGAGACCCCCGTCTCAAAAAAGAAAAAAGGGCTGGGGATATAGCTCAGTGGTAAAGTGTCCCTGAATTCAATCCCCAGTATGGGTCAGGGAGGAGGAGAAAACAACTTTCTGTCATCTTTTTAAGATATCTGAATCAAAGGAAAACTTCCCATCATGTGGAAATATCCCTAGTCACCGAGCCTATCTGAGACTCACATCTATATTCAGGTTCAAAGCAAGGAGAATTGGAGGGCATCTTAAACAAAATAGGCTTTCTAGTAATACAAAATGCCAATTTTGTAATATTTGTGCTTTTTGACAAACCATAATAACCAACAACTACTCTGCAGATATATTGTAAATTGGTACTTGGTAGCCTCCGTTTAATTTTTCTTATTTGTTGTCTTCAGTTATACTTGACAGTAGAATCTATTTTGACATATTTATAAAAACATGGAATAAATCTTATTCAAATTAGGATCCCAGTCTTGTGCATAGAAATGATGTTGAGACTCACTGTGGTGTGTTCCTACATGTACACAGGAAAGTTGTGTCAGATTTATTCCACAGTCTTTCCTAACAGCCTTGATTTTAAAGCCTCTTTTACTCAAGTAATATTCTCAGTGAAACAGTGTTTTGTTCATAAAGACTTTTGTTTGTGTGCAAACACAAAAACAAACACCCTTGTCTATGAGACGGAGATATTAAGAAACAGGTGCATGATCTTTCTTGGAACCCCCAAATGCTGAATATATTGAACAAATTAAAAAAAAAGGTCAAGAAAGGGAGAAAAGAGAAAGGAAAGAAGGAAAAAATAGAAGGAAGGAAGGAAAAGAGAAAGGGGAGAGAGGGAAAAAAGAAGAAAAGAAGGAAGGATGGCAGGCAGGCAGGCAAAAAAAAGCAAACAAGGAAACTAATATGAAATTACAAACAAGTTTCATGCAGGTTCGCTGAAGCCTGCAAGCATGAGGCTAACCTGAATGTATGTTTTCTAGTCAGACATTTTGTTCCCCCAAATACCTCAGTTAATTGTACAGACTTATAAATAATTAAATTTACTTCAATAAACCAATGTATTTTGTTAAATTTTACTTGATTTATAAATATGCAATGTCTATTTATTAATATTGCATTTTTAATTTATTCCTCTGAGCCTAATATACTCACTCCAAAAAATTCTTGTTGTTCAAGAGTACACTTTTTACAGGCTGGAATTGTGGCTCAGCAGTAGAGCGCTCGCCTAGCACGGGCATGACCTGGGTTCAATTCTCAGCACAAAAATAAAGGCATTGTGTTTTGTCCATCTACAAAATTCTCTCTCTCTCTTTAAAAAAAAAAAGAGTACACTTTTTTACAAAAATGTCTTAAAATATATTGTTGTTTTAAATAACATTACAAATTAGAACTCTGAAGAACACTGGGTCTCAGATTCCTTAGTACTGTAATTACTAGTTTAACATATAATTTCATCATGTCTTCTTGGTATAGATAATTAAGGTTTCTATGCTAACATATAGTAACATTCCCTTATCTCTAGAGTGCAATTATGTTCTAAATGATAGTAATAAATCCTTAATATAACCAAACACTGATAACCAAACAAAAGCTTGCTTTGAATAGCTTAATATGTTAAAAATCACAAAATTGCATCTTTCAGTACTGCTTTGGTTAAATTATAATTGTATTTCTTGCTTTTTATAAACAGCATTAAGTACACAGTGACTACATTGTTGTTCATTCTAATTAAGTGTTTGTCTGATGCAAGTGTTCTTTCTGATGTAGCAGTTTTATTCCTCCTATTCAGCATAGCACTTATACCTGATCTCTTTGTCTGATGTAATAAGGCATACATTGTTCCACAGAGATTAAATAAGCAAAGAAGATTTCATCTAAAAAAGCTGGTGTGAAACCTTATCATATGAACAATCCATATGCCTAAAGAAGACAATTTGCATAGTAGGCACAGGGCTTATTTGTCCACATTTCCCTTCTGTATTCATTATCAGAGGTACCTGATGGGCAGGCATGCCTGGCTTCCAGGCAATGCTAGAAACAGTGTTTTTGTTTTCGTTGTTGTTGCTTTTGGAGGGTGGGGGGGATTGAACTCAGGGTCATGCGACCACTGAACCACATCCCCAGCCCTATTTTGTATTTTATTTAGAGACAGGTCTCACTGAGTTGCTAGTGCCTTGCTTTTGCTGAGATTGACTTTGAACTCTCCACCCTCCTGCCTCAGGCTCCCTAGCTGCTGGGATTGTTTTTAACACCAAAGTAACTTTTATATCACTTTTGAAAGCCTGAAAATAAAATGCCTGTTAAAACAGAACTCATAAAATGACCATTATCTATAAATACAACAAAAAAGAAAAAATGAAATGCACATGCACTAGAGGTAACAGGATGAGTGTGGTTTTGTTTGCTTTGTGGCATGGTCTAGCAATTCCTCCTTCCTAGAGCCCTATAAATCTCTTCTGGGAGGGGCCTCAAGGGTTCCATTTTGGTTGATCTCCTGCTCTATCACTGATCTGCTTCTATCTTCCAGGCACAGGAGCTGGTATTCATGTTGTACCAGTCACTTTGGAGTTATCATTGACCACAATTAATTGGGAAGCTGTCTCAGTTTACTTCGAGTTGCTCAAGTTGTGGTTTTGACCAAAATCAGAGCCACCCGGTGTATGTAGGTCTTTGCTGAGCAGTGTCTGTGCTAGTGCTCCAGAGGCAGTGCTCCAGTTCTGCAATTTTCACTGGTTGTGAAATATTTATAAATATTGTAAGCATTTCTGTCTTCAGGGAGAAGAAATGCAAAGACTCACCTTATGACTGAGCATCCTTACCCTCAACCATTCTACGCTCCCTGCCCCTGTCCATGTGGTCGAGACTGTCAGGGCTAACATTTTGTTTCTTGAGCTAGATGCCTGTTATAAAGGTGTATTCTGTTTGCGAAAATCATTAAGCTGGATACTCATGATTGTTGAATGTTTTAAAGCGTATTTTTAATAAAAAGCTGAAAAAAAAATCTTGTGCTCTGACAGGATTTTTCTGGATACCAGCTTCATACATATAAAGCAGAGAACTATAGTTTCTAGGACATTCACACATTACTTTCCCTAGATATTTACAGACATAAGTGAGACACATTTTCAGCTTTAAAAATATAGAGGTTATTTCCCTCAAATATGCCATAAATTATCTTATCCAGAGTACATGAGTAATATTAATAACATATTTGTATAAGACATTGAAAAACACAAAGTGTCTTCCCTAAGGGTTCCCTGCTGTCAATCAATTCCATGCCTCCTTGAATGACTTGTATTCATTTTAGCTAGTCTCAGAAATGGAAAGGGGCCTCAGAGTGTTATATAACAGCTTGACTAATGGCCACCATGCACAATGAAGTAAATGTCCTGTTGCCTAGTGACTATTATTCAAGGCAATCAGAGTAAACAGCAAATACCATAGAAATTTTTGAACAGCTGCTTGTTGACCCAGATACAATATTTGTATGGTTTATGAGTTTGTCAGATATAATAGGGCCCTATCATATTCTACAGAATAGAAATAGCTCCTTAATTATTCATCACTATTCCTAGAAACAATTTTTTTATTCTTAATTAGAAAAACCTTTGAAAAGGAGTAATAAGTTCCCAATGGGAAATTAAAAAGTCCCTCAAGTTTTGTTTTTAACTCACATATAATGAAAATCTTTTCTGCAGAGGTGCATTTGAACTACTACTAACTACTGGATTCTGTAATATTCTTTTATATTTCCTACAGTACTTACATATGATATTTATTTAGTTGTTGGAACTATCATAAGTCAGGGTACAAGAAAATTCACTTGAGTCTCTGCAGGTGATTAGACTGGGACACAGTAGCCTAGAAAGTTCCCCCTCCATACTCCCCAAGGCTCAGCCAAGGTTTACTGCCCTGGGAGAGCTGCCCTGACAATACTGGCCATGGTTCCATGTGCCCCTCACCATGGCACCTTGTTGTTGGTTGTTGAATTAATGCACAGTTCTGTTATCATTGTTAACACATCGGGTTTCAAGAATTGGTTTATATCCCATTGCCACAGTGATTACAAGCTACTTGTCAGAGGGACATGGCCCATTCATCTTTGAAGGAGCCTGATTAGAATAGGTAAGTGCTAAACAGATTTGGAAGGAATAAAATAATGCCTTCCTTTCTGCTTTAACACAATCCAATAGCTTTACTTAATGTTTCTTGAAAACTGTTATGGATTAAATGTTATTTTAAATTATTTAATTTATTTAAATTATTTAATTTATTTAAATTATGTTGCAGCCCTAACCCTCAATGTGATGATATTGGAGGTGGTACCTTGGGAGGTGACTAGCTTTAGATGAGGTCATGAGGATGAAGGTCATGTGATGAGATTATTGTGCTTATAAGAAGAGGAAAGGACCCCTCTCCACCATGTGATGATATAGTGAGAAGGCAACCATCTTCCAGTCAAGTAGAGAATCCTATGCTGCTAGGTTCTAGCAGGGTAGCAGAAAGCAACCATGCTTCTACACTGGTCTTGGTCGTCTAGTCTCCAGAACTGTGGGAAACATACCAGAACTTGATGTTTAAGCCACCCAGGCTGTGGTATTGTTATGGCAGCCCAGGCTAAGACAAAATTCAGGTGCTTATCTAAAACTTTGATATTGTGTTCTTTTAAAGAAATGGGAAAAAGATGAATAATTCAACAAATTGTATACCACAATTGGCTAGGAATTTGAAGGAAAAACATAAATCTTTTACTCCTTGTGCTACATAAATTCTGGATGGGACAAGTATTTAAATGTTAGAAGGAAGGAAGGAAAGATGGAGGGAGGGAGAGAGGTGGGAAAGTTGGCCACTGGAGACTGAAAGTCAATAGTGGTCAAAGTGTTTATACTTCTGGAATGTGGGGAAAGACTTTTTAGGTAGGATACAAACCCCAGAAACCATAAAAGAAGATCTTCTCATGTAAAAACTTTTTAAAAAATGAATTCCAAGAATAGCCATACACAAAGTCTCTTAAAAACAACAATATAACAAGAAAATGGCAATAATTATGATGAAGGCCTAATTTCTAAAATAAAGGGAGGTCTCACAAATCAATTAGAAAATGACCGAAAACAGGGCTGGGAATGTAGCTCAGAGGGTAGAGCACCTACCTGCTACCGTGGATTTGATTTCTGGTACCGCCACCACCACCAGCAGCCCCAGAAAAAAGAAAAAAGAAAATGACCAAAAATAAAATAGAAAAATTAACAAAGGGTATAAAAATGTATTTTACATGGAAAAAAAATACATGGGGTCAGTAAATACATGGAAAGATGTTTAATGTCACTGAAAACTAAAAATGCAAATTAAAATCACAATATACTATATTCATCTATCAGTTGGCAAAGATTGTTAGGGCTTCCTTATTTGTTAGGAAATGGGAAAGCATCCCTTCCATTAAATTTTCAGAGTACAAATTAAGGGTAGGAGCCATCTGTCAATATCTTTCAAACTTTTGATGTACTTTGACACTGCAATTCCACTTCTAGGAATTTTTATTTAATTTATTCACACACATAAATGCATGCATATTAATAGAAGACAGGCTGCCAAATCAAATTATACAAGTATACAAATGTGTTTGTTCTAATACAAATGGAAATTTACTACAGTTTCCTCTGACTAAGGGCATTTGAAAAAATGGTGTGAAATTTTACATTTTTGTAAATTTTGCTACCATTTAGCTTTTTTAGAAATGCATGAATTTCTACTACTTTTATAATTTCAAAAAAAATAATCAAAAGTCTAGGAAATGTTGCCAGTTTACAAATCTGTAGAAATTAACATGATGCAATCTATGTCATCTAAAAGCAAAACATTAAAAAAGAATAATCCAAAATAAAAGAATTTCAGCAAAAACAAAGAGCTTTAAATTAAAGTATTGCTGCAGCAACAAATAACATGTGTCAGGCAGTTGACAAGCCCCATCTATAATGGAGACACAGAAGCCTGGAAGCCTGGGTCACACCTGCCACTCAACCCCCTATCAGTAACAGAAAGGCTGGTGGTTAGGGGGAGCAGATGACAGAGTGGGCACATCAATAGAGTAGGAAAGAGAAGCATTTCCTAAAGGCTGAGGCAGGGAAGAGAAAGATTTCAAAAAGGAAACAAAACAAAAACAAAAAAAAAAAAACCAAACATCATTTCTGACCAGCTTAAATGAGATCAAGAACAGTCTATGACCTTCAGTAAAGACTTTTTTTTAGAAATAGATTCTATGCCCCAGAAAATCATCACAGCAAACCTTATGTGTTTCTTTATTTTAAACTTAGCCTCCATAAATAAGCAACAGATGTATTTACACTTGTATTGTCTGCAAGTAGATGATGATGGAGTTGGGATGCTGAATTAGAACAAATATCCCAAATGGAATTTTTCAGGCCAGCGGTGGTGGAACTGTAGCATTTCCTAAGCTTACACGTATTGTATCTTCACTTTGGGCCATTTTCCCACAAGGAAAGATTGTTTATTTCAGAGGGAAGAAAATTATTTGAAACCATAATGTGTCCTATGGGAAAAAAGAGTTGTACGTCAGGCGTAGGTTGATCTCCACTTCTCTCAAATGAAAGCGCCCTCTAAATATCGATTTTCTGAAAAAAATAAAAAAATAAAAATTTTTCTCCATGTGGCCCCCTTCCTGAGAGATGAGAAATGTGAAAAATTACAGCTGTCTTGTCTTTGTGGACAACTAGAAATTGCTGGTACTGATTGAAGTGAACCATACTCAAGGTCAGAATGAGTCCTTCTTGGTTGGAGGTGAACATAATCAAATGCATGGTGATTCTTAAAGTTACCTGACGTTTTGATTCTTACTCCTTTTTTCTCTTTCTTCCTTTCAGGCCTCTCCATATCCACCTGCCGGTCCTTTTCTCTGTATATTACATCATACACATTAAAGATACATTTGCATATATAATAATAGTAAAAATATCTGTTGGGATTTTATTACAGTTTTTCACTATCAATGGTAAGTTATCTAGCAATTAATGTCTTTCTAATAATTGTTAAAGTGATTCAACTTCTAGGTAGGAAAACCATATAAATCAGCTAGTGGATTTAGTGGATTTTAGTATCTATAGAGGGACTCAGACCTAAAGCAGCACTGATTTCCGTGGCCATGTAATTCAGTAAGGCTTAATTCTCAGCTGCTCTTCATTGAGCAACAAGCAGCAATATTTCCAAAATGTGAAAGAAAGGGCCTTGACGTGCTTTGGATACATGTGATATGGCAATGACTATTCCTGACTTCATTGCTTCTTTGTTACATATGGCACAGAGTTGAAAATCAAAAATTTTAAATGCTCACTATCAAACATCATTCAAACATGAGGTACAGTAATATTGTTGAGTCACATCCAGTGATGCTCTATCTTATCTCAGCAGATTTTTAAATGATTTTCTGAACTGTGCATGATGGCACACCCTTGTAGTCCCAGCTACTTAGGAGGCTGAGGCAGGAGGATAGCTTGAATGCAAGAGTTAGAGGCCATCCTGGGCCACACAACAAGACCCTGAATTTAAAATGAAATAGGAAGAAAATCTTTGCCAACTACATTTCTGACAGAGTACTAATATCCACTATATAAAAAGAACTCAAGAAACTTAACACCAAAGAAACAAATAACCCAATTAATAAATGGTTAAATGAACTAAACAGACTTTTCTCAAAAAAAGAAATGCAAATGGCCAACAAACATATGAAAAGATGTTCAAGATCCTTAGCAATCAGTGAAATGCAAATAAAAACCACATTGAAATTTCATCTTACTCCAGTTAGAATGGCAATCATCAAGAAAATAAATAATTTAAAAATGTTGAAGAGGATGTGGGGAGAAAGGAAATCAGTATTCCTCAAAAGACTAGGAATGGAGCCACCATATGACCCAGTTATACTACTCCTTGATATTTATCCAAAAGACCCAAAATCCATATACTATAGGGATACCTACTTTCCAGTGTTTATAGTGGCACAACTGATAATAGCCAAGTTATGTAGCCAGCCTAGGTACCTGTCAGATGAAGGGATATAGAAAATGTAGTACAAATCCTCAATGGAGTTCTATTCAACCATTAAGAAAAATGAAATTATGTCATTTATGAGTAAACTAATGGAACAGGAGAATATCGTGCCAAATGAAATAAGCCAAACTCATAAAGTCAAGGGTCAAATGCTTTCTTGCATATGTGGAAGCTAGAGAGAAATAGGAATAAAAGGGGATCTAAAACAGTACAATAAAGGAACAGGATCAAGTGTAAAGGAGAAAGAGGAGGAACTGAAGAATGAAATCAACCAAGTTTTGCTATGGGCATATGTGACTACATCACAATGAATCCTACTTTTCTGTGTAATTATAAGGCATCAAATAAAAATAAATGGAAGGAAAAATAGTATAATATAAAAGAAAATTTAAAAATCTACTAACCTAAGAAAGCTGTTGATTTGCCTTCTTTGATTTACAACAAACCTCCTTTGCTTCATGTTTAAACTCATTTTCTTCTCACTGTTCCTTTATTCATTATCAGTAAGGACTTCCATACTGGCTTTTCTACTGAGACAAGTGCTTTAAAATTACAAAATAATTTCTTTCAAGGAGGTGGTTAACTCCAGAGATTTAACTGTAAAACTGTGGTGGGCTGGTCACCCCAGGCCTGCTGAGGATTAGAGATTTTAGGTAATCAGAGAATATGGCCTTCTGCTTTCTATTTGCCATTCAATGCCTTGAAACTACTGCTCTTGTGGCTGATCACCTAAAATGTATTTAGGAGCAGGCAGTTTATGAAAAAAGTTAATAAACAACTGTTATTTATTGTCAAATAATAAAGTTATTCCTTCAATCAAAATAATGGTGTATGTAAGTATATAAGTACAAGTAAATATGCATGTATTTATAGCAAAAATTTGGAAGGACATACATTTTTAAAAACTGGTATCTTTGGTTAGTTCTTTTGAGCTAGTTTCTAGTTTTATGCAGACTAGTTTTACTTGCATAGTAATAACAAAAAAAAACAATTTAACTTCTGAAGATCTTTTAAAACATCTTTGTGTTGATTGTAGATGCTTTTTAATTTTTATATCTGATATATTCAATCACTGAGTGGTGACATCACATTTTACAAAACATAATACTGAACTTTATGAAAAGAAACTTTTAATTTTAATTTTTCTCCAATTATCTTTTAATAAGAATTTGATAATATGTGTGGATATAGGAAGATATGTGAAGTTGGACAGCTATGGACTACTTAAAGATGGAAGTAATGGAAGTTAAAAGATAAGTCATTAGGAAAAATACAAAGGACTTTACGATTTTGTAATTATTTAAGTTGTAATGGTAGAAGGGACTAAGCAAATCATCATGTGCAAATGGCACAAACAAAACCAGAAGTTCTTCCTTTAAAAGGAAAGAAGAAACAACTTTGGAAATAAAGTTGAAATAATAAGTTATAAATATACTACACTTTTTTCTCTTGATTACATTAGTTGGGTTATTGATCTTACATAGGATATTAGTCAGGATTCATCTAGAGCCAATAGGAGAGATAATATATGTCTCCTGTTGGAGATATAGATGATTCTAAAAAGGTTATTTATTTGCTTAGTTTACACCATGAGAAGCTAGATAGTCCTACAATGGCCATCTGCAGGCTGGAGAGTGGGAGGAACCAGTAGCTGCTCTGTCCCAGAAGCTGGGAACCACAGGGATCAATGATGCCTCCCCAGTCCAGGACCTGGAAATTCTGTGGAGAGTCACTGGGCAGAGTCCATTTTGGATGAGTGAAGAAGCTGGAGCCTGAAGTCATCAGATGATCACAACAGCAATCAAGAACCCTCTCAAGATGAATGTAGCTTGTGTCTGCTGCTGCTTCCTTGTTCTTCCAACCTATTGGACTGTGCTGTCCACACTTAGCATGGGTCTCCACCTCAGTTCCCTGTCCCACATGCCAATCATTCCTAGAAACACCCACATGGAGACACCAAAAGACTCAATCTTGAGCATCTTCTTAACCCAATCAAGTAGATAATTCAGATTAATCATCACACCTAGGAAAAGAGAGTTCAATAAATTTGTGAATCTTAATTTACCATCCACTGAAATTAAGGTTCCTTCCACAGGGAGACAAGCACACCTCTGTGCTATAGGCTCCCTGAATTAGACTAGTAATCTTGTAAATGGCATGACATGGGTGAGCAAGAGGAGAAAGAGAAGCCGGCCTGTAACTACAGTGATCTCCAAGTGCAGAGCAAACGAGATAAAGAAACCAGCTGTGTGAAGTCACTTCTAAATTAGTGATACCTTTTCCACAGAAGTTACCACTAATAACTGCTTCCACTGAAAATTGGGATTTATTAAGAACCCAGCACCTCATGCATTTTGCTCTGTATGGACTATGTTTCCAAGAAACACATTGACAAAATCAATTTGGCACCCCCAAAATTGCATCTCTCCATAAACTTGCTCGGTATGATGATAGTTAAAGGAATCAACAGAAAACACCAGAGCACGTCCCAGTAGCTGAAACATGGTGAAAAATGAAATCAGAACTTTGTTCTATATGCTTGGTTTTTCTCAGATAACTTTTCATTGTGAAATAAAATCCCTACAGCAAAAGATGCACAACAAAGGTACGCCCAGTACTTTGAATTATCACAAAGCAAACACCTTGATAATGTATTTTTTACTTAATAAAGTTATAGTTTTCCAAATGTAATTGGTAAGACCTGTTGATGCATCTTCACCAGCAGCTGGGGCATCTCCACCCTTTGTGTTTCTGGGGTAAATAATTTGAGCTCTGTGCTTTGAAACCAGTTTGATGAATCCTTTAGTTCCTGAAGGACTATCTTGGCTAGGGAGTTTTGAATCTCAGTCTCTCAGAAACCAGGGGTTATAAACTTATAGTGGGGAACTTCCCTACAGCTTGTCATAAGTTAACGTTGTCAAACAAGCTAGATTGTTAAACTTGTCTGAACTTTGCCTTTGGACCACTTCTTTTTTGCCTTGTCCCTAGATTTCTTAACTGGGTCTTTATCTTTTGTGGTCAACTTTCCAGCCTCTACTTGTCATCCTTGGGTTGCATCACAAAATTCAGAGAGCAGGTGTTGCCACCACAGCCTGAGATTTCAGGAAAAATAATAATAATCTTTCAAAGCAATAGAATAGCATCTGACATTATACACCCATAGATGATTCCTCCCAATTACTGCCTTTCTTTTCCTCCCACTCAAAGATAACTACTATCTTGACATTTAAGTTAATCACTTGCTACCTTTCAAAAATATGATTTTAATATATGTAAACACCATAGTTTTGCCCAATTCTGAATTTGAGATAAATATAGTTGAAGTCATGTAGTATGATTCCTTGTGTGTCTGGTTGCTTTGGTTCCATGTTCTGTTTATAATACCCATGTAATTGCATGTAGCTGTAGATAGTCTTTTTGGTTTTATAGTTTCATAGGGTTTTGTTATGTTTATACTACAACTTTATTTCTCCATTCAGCTATGGGTGAACTTTACAAGCCACATTATTGGGAACATTGTTGTAGGTATGCCTTGCTATACAGAAGGACTCATTTCTAGAAGTGGAATTGTTGGTCACAGGGACACACATCTGCAGTCATAATTAATCATGCCAAACCGACTTCCCTTTGAAGTGTTTGTTCAGTTTCTATCCCTGGGAGCAATGCACGGGAGTCCCCATGGCTCACATTCTCACTCAGATTTGTTGCTGTAGGATCTGCAGTTGCTTATTCTGGCTAACAGTCATTTATTGTTTGTATGTGTTGCCAGGAATTTTATCCACTGTGCGGCTTGCTTTTTCACTCACTTAGTAATGTCTTTTAAAGAATGAAAGACCTTAATTTTATTGTAGCAAAGTTTATTATTTATTTGCTTTGGTGGTTAGTATTTTTTGTGACCTGTTCAAATAATCCATTCCTACTCTTATATAATAAAAACGCTGTCACATATTATCTCCTAGAAGATTTATTATTTTGCTTTTCGTATTTAGATCTACAATATACATAATTTTTTTGTGTGCATAATTTGAAAGAAGATCAAATTTCTGGTTTCTTCTGTGTCAATATAAGTTTATCCCAGCACCGTTTATTGCAAAGATTATTCATTCTCAGGGCCAACTGCCTTGGGTTCCTTGGGCTGCTGGAACAAAGCACTACAAACTGGATGACCTAAAACAACACAAACGAATTTCCACATGGTTCTGGAAGCTGGAGGTGTGAAACCTGCTCTGGGCTGGGCTGGGCTTTCTGTGAAGGCTCTTGGGGACAATCCTCTTCTCGAGGCTTCTGGCGATCCTTGATGTTCCTTGGCTTTCAGCGGTGGCACTCCAGTCTCTGGCTTCGGCATCCCATGATGCTCTGTGTCCAGGTCTCTGTGTCTAACCTTTCCTCTTGTCAAAAGAACAACAGTTGAATTGGGTTTAGGGCCCACCCTAATCTAGTTTGGCCTCCTCATACCCGATTACACCTGCAAGGACCCTATCGGCAAAGGAGGTCACATTCATAAGTAAGGAGGTTGAGGGAGAGTCATTGGGGCCATCATGGAGGCAGGCTACCACAAACATGTGGCATGTTAGCTTGGCACATGAATGTCACATGAACACAAACACACATAAGGTCATCTCAAAAGAAAGAAAGGCAAGTATTCATCACAGTTGTTAACATATATGGTTATGGTTTTGAAATTATATTTCATTTAAATCCATCTTCTGTCTTGATAAATAAATGCACAAATGTGAAACCTTTTTTAGAATAAATTATCTTAGAAATATTCTACCATTTTATAAAGTTTCTTTTTAGATAAATGCTTATTTAAATATACTTTTTTAATGTCAAAGATAAAATAATTGAATTGTTGTACATACACATCAACACACACAGAGAAATCATCCTTCTGAATTAACATATCCCTCACAATGTAAAGAGGCATTCAAGACTCACAGTAGAGCAGGTTGTTAGAATTCTAACTTTAACCCTTTCATTTTGATTTGCCTGTGGTCACACGACTAGTAGCAGAGTCAGGACTGGACCTAGGACTCTATACCCACAGTCAAGTAAGTGTACCAATTACACAATAGTCAACAATGGCTTTCCTGACCATGCAATTATTTGGTGAATAAAACACTGCTAATGACTAACTTCTATATTTATTTTATTGACTATTCAGTCAATAATATTTCCTATGAGCAGAAGACTTCATTGACCTGTTTACATTCTTCCTAAGAGTGAAATCCCCCAGCCCCCCAGCTGACGATTCTTCATTGCTACTCTATGCACTATTATTCCCCCTTTCTCAATAAGTAAAAATAATAATGCACATTGCATCTCGGGCTATTAGAATTCTCATTCGTGCTGCAATTTGTCATTTTGAAAAGACAGTGGGAATTTTTAGGCTTAAAAAAGCAAGTGATTTGAGTGTGTGTCCATCCTTTGTGTACACGCTTCTAGAGCATTTGCAGAGAGACCTGTCATCCTGGTATTTTTGGTAATGGGTTCCACGCCTACGAAGTAATGTACATGTTCACTGCAGAGCAGTGAATGAAGTGGCCTGTTGTCAGAGACTCTGAGCACAGCTGGGTTCGACTTGCCTAGCAACAGGGCTCTAATGTGACTCTTTTATTTTGTAGAATTCAGGCCTTTAAAATACTTCATGGCATTTGAAAACCTGTGTCTGTCTTACTGTGCACCATGTGGTCAACACCATATGCTGACAGATGAGAATAGAAGCCATTACGAATTAAAGTATATTGCGTCTAGAGTAAAATGGAGCAAAATATAAAATGTTCATTTTGTACTCTCTCAGGTAGATGATAATTTGAGTATTATTTGCCCATAGGAGAATAGAAGGTTATAAATGTTTTGTTGCACTCACAACAAAAGAAGCAGAAATAGGAATACACAGTGAGTTCATTATAAAAGAGAAACTGTCAGCTTTGAACTAATCTTTCACTATTTTAATTTCCCCTAATTGACCTTCTAACAACTTCTCAGACTAAGTTTATTTGGTCTACCTGTATTCTTTATCTTTCATTCAGCTTTAACCCTGAAAACAAACCCAGGGGAGGAATTTAGTGCACATTTATTTCCTCTCATATATCTAGCTCTGCATCGTGATGTGATTGATTTGGAGATAAATAATCTTTAGGTATTTGCCTATTCAAATTGAAAATTTTTTCACCTTTTTTTCCTTCAACCTTTCCAGGCTCTTTGGGGATGTTTTTATTTCTAGAGGTCAAAATAAAATATTCTTCAATCAGACAGCTTTTATTAATGCTTGCAAAATCATTCCATATTCTTTTGAATACTATGATTCACTTATATTAACCTACTTAATCTTCAGCAAAGGCAAAATCAACAGGAAGAAGAGATGGGATAGTAAATAAAAAGACTTCATCTCTTGTTTTTGAAATAAAAACTACTTTGTGGACATGTCAATACACTATTAGTTCTACAGAGTATTCTCATCCTTTGATCACTTTCAATCTTTCTATCCACTTTCAGTCTTTCAATATACTCAACATCAGAGCCCAAAGAAGAATGCAAATTTTATAAATAATTAAATACAGCATAATTTTGATTTTAGAACTTAAAAAAAATCTACTAAACCTTACATTGTCATTAAGATGTGCCCTAAGAGTATGTGCTGTATAAGACATACAGGTCTGGGGCAGGGACCAGACTGGAGTTGGTATACCTACATCCTCACACTTTAACTTAGGGCTCCAAAGCAAAAAAAAAGCAGACAGCAAGGTTGAGTCTCTTGGCCAGAACAAAGAGACATAAGCCACAATCATGGCTACCATTTTTGAGAGACATAGATTGTGCATAATTTTGCGTAAATAATAACTTCATTATTTTGACTCCTTATATGAAATGTGAAAATATCTCAGGAATTTCACTTATTGTCCTAGTAATTTGTAGAAGTTTACCTGACCACAAAGCCTGCTCCATCCACTGAATCATGATATACTGGAATTCTCTAGAATTCACCATAAAATGCAAGGCAAAATGAAGATCTGAGATGAGTGCTCCAAACAGACTTTAGAAGGGATGTCCTTTTAATATCTGACTCAAGTTTTAAAGAAGTTGCAATTATCCTAATCACCCAATGTTGAGACTAATTTAATCAATCAACACAGATTTATGCTTTCAACAGCAACACTAAAAGCATACATAGCCAAGATAAAAACAGTACAGGTTTGAAACCAACCAAATGGCTTTCCATCTCAACTCTGCCGCTTACTAGGCATGTAGATGTGAGTGAGCTCATAACATCCTCACGTCAGGCCTTCCTCATCTGTAAACTGGGATATTTCTAAACATACTTTGTAAGCCACTTGTGCTTAACTAGAGAGTACAACATAGTTGCCACCATGGGACTGAATTTTTTCCAAGATCATATTTTCTAATACATTAACAATTTGTTTAGAATGAAACCATCCTATATCATTAATATGCACCAATATTTTTTTTCAGTAAATATTGGTAGCAATTGGGTAGTGGAGTAGTACTGGTACCAACACATACACCTATAACCAGTGAAGTTATTTTCAAAAATAAATCTATTATGGATGTTACTAGAGATTGTCACCATTATTATCATAGATTCTGCCTTGTCCTAGGATTTCATCCTCATGGACATTTACTGTGAATTTTGGCAGCCACTGGCTTCCCTAGCCTTGCTCACTCCACCTAGAAGGACAGTCAAAAGACAGAACAGTTGCAGCAAGTTCCTGCTCAGACCTCAATGAACTGGGTTGGGGTATGTCTCGGGTTCGAATAGTATCTAAGAAAATCATGCAAATGAACACATGCTTTATCCTAAAAAGGGTCTATCTCCAGTAAATCTTTTGAAAAGACAATGTCATTTGTCATGTTATAAATTTATAAATCAATATGAAGACCAAACTCAGATCCCCCAAATTTTTAGGCACAGTTCCCCAGAGCTTGACCACCCAGCCTCTCTAGCTAATTTCTGGGCTTATGAGATAGAAAAAAAAAAAATACTTGAACATGCTGGAATTTTAACTACCCTGCCCACCTTATATCCTGTGTCATTCCCTCCATGTGGCCCCCTTTTCCATCCCTAGCAAGGGTCCTCTTTAGCAGGCCAAAGTATTGGGGGCTCTTGTGTTGGAAGAACAGGAGGTGAGTGTGGGAAAACAGGTGGGCAGCAGGTAAAATGTGTGACTGACAGCTGGGGCAGATTTTAGGAGGAAAGGGTGCAAGGTATTAGA
Source organism: Marmota monax (assembly GCF_021218885.2). Lineage (NCBI taxonomy): Eukaryota > Metazoa > Chordata > Mammalia > Rodentia > Sciuridae > Marmota > Marmota monax. Next base: position 2,981,548 of record NW_026691988.1, read on the forward strand.
GAGAGAGGCAGGGGAAACAGAATTATGATCAAAATACAGATTTTTAAGAAATATTCTAGGATCTACCCATCCCTTTGAGGAATTCAAGAAAACCATGTAAAAGACCAGTTGTTTGGAAATACTACTGATTGCATGGGTTGGGACTTTGTCCATGACCATATTCACATTCTGGCATTGATACATAGTGATCATCAACTTATAAGTTTATAACAGTAAATTTTATGTTTTATAAAAGCCACAGTGCCCCCCCCCAAGGGGGCACACTTATATCTCTCTCCTGGGTTTTGATAACCACTGTATCCTCACTCCCTCAAGCCTAGAAGTCATAGTGTTTCCACTGCCCCAATTCCATAGACCTGCACTAGTTCTGTGGTTCCCCCATACTCCACCCACACCTTTGTAATTACCCTATTAATACATTTTCATCAAATTATTTTAATTTTAGTATGCCATCTGCTTCCTGGTTGTACTCTGAATAATCCACCAGTCACTCAACTTTGTTCTATAATCTTACATCTAAACCCTAGAAAACTGAGCATGATGAGGTAGAAATGAGCAGCAAGACCAAGAGCCTGGCCGTTCAATAGTTTTATATCCTTAAGAAGCTGGAATTGGCTAATTCAAGGGCATAAAATCTATTTGCTTCGGAAGAATCCAAAAGACTCATTTCAATCCAATTTTTGTTACATTGTCTCCCCTGTCCCATGTTTTCTGCAACAGAAACTGTTTTTCTTCTCATTTGGCTTTATCATTGCTACCTTGAGTTTCCACTTCTTCTACTTAGTCAACAGCTGAGCACACAAGACCAAATAGTGTCCTGCTGGGCCAGGCTGGACTGTAGCCTCTGCTGAGGTCACAAACTCTATGCTGTGAAGCCACAAAGGCATGACAAGTCTGTGGTTGGGGAGGGGTCTATTGGAAGCAGGAAAGGATCTCATCTTTTTGATTGGCTCCATCCCCTTTAGAAGCTCCAGGTTTCAAAAATGGCACAAAGTATGACACAAACATACTTCTGAGTTTATTCCATATGAAAATAGTTCTCTATAATTAGTCACCATGAACCACATAATCGGGAAATCAATCTTGGATATTAGGGCAGAAGCCATCTTCACTAGGGTATTTGCTGGGCATGGGCTAGTAGATCACTTCTTCCCACCACCTCCATTTGTTTTGCTTTTTAGTGAGCTCCTTGAGACAGGGAAGTGACCCCAGTCACCTTCAAATTACAAGGGCCTAGCACCATACCTGATAAACAGTAGGAGGCTATTTAATTAAATAAGTGGACGGATGAGTGAACAGTTGAATGAATACTCATGCTAAATGAATATGGTGCCTTCCTCATGGCTCACTCCCTATGTATAGTCCAGAAGCCATGCTTGGTTATGCTCTGTACTTCAAAGCCTTCTATTGTGTCTCATCAGAACAAATTATCTTTCCACAGGAGACTCTATACCTATATTTTGTCAGATGTTATATTAGTCTATTTTATGTTGATACCTAACACTGGGTATTTTATAAGAAAAGAGGTTGTTTTATCTCTTACATTGGGAGGCTGGAAGCCCAAGATCAGCTGGCCCTATGTGCTTGTCTCTGGATGAGGGCCTTATAGCAGATGGCATCACAATGGCACATGCAGAAAAAAAATCATATGGTGAGACAGGAAGTCACAGAGATCCAGGGGCTATGCTCACTCTTTTCATAACAACTCACTCCAATAGAGAAAACCAGGGGTCCCAAGAGAACTACCTTAATACTTTCTGCAGGCAGCAACCACCAGTCCTTACCTCCTAAGTGTCCCATCACCTCTCAGGACTGCCACTCTGAGAACCAGGCCTCTCGGACATGAATCGCTGGGGGACACACTCAAACCACATCTGAACCATGGCAAGTCATGAGCAAGAGGTCTCTTTATTTTATTTATTATAGTTTTGTTTAACATTCCTATGTGCTTTCAATGAGGTTTCTCTACTAACCAGAATGGCTCATAACTAGACAATTGTTACTCAATCAGCCTGAATAAATAATCTTTCCTGAAGATTTTTGAGATGTTGTTCTGACTTTTCTCCCAGTGTAGCACCACCTCACCAGCTCCTATGGAGTTCTCCAAAAACAACTAGGCAGGAGTGAATCACAAGCAACTCAAATACCACTCACCGGGTCTCTACTGCACCTACTGCTTAGTTATTGCACATCTAATAAGCACCTCAATCTGAGAGGTAATGCTTACAGTTAGTGATAAGAGAGCACATGTATATGGTGTTTATCAAGTGCCAGGCACTATCCTAGCCCTTTATATGTTTAAAGTTACTTAAAACTTACAACAACCTCTAGGGCAGAAACTGGGGCAGAAGGTGTTAAGGGACATCCTGAAGGTCAGATAGGCAAATGAGCCTAGAACACAAGCCTCTGGCCCCTGTGGGTTGTCTATGGAACTACCCTGTCATAATGTAGGACATGGGAAGAAGCAGATGTTCTTTGTCCTCTCAAACCCATGATCTCCAAACCTAGAGACTCGCCTCCAACAAGATCTTGAATAGAGAGCAACTGAGACTAATAGGCAACCAAGACTCTTGAAAGAACAGTGGATCTGTAAGCTTAGAGGTCAGGCTTTAACAAATACAATGATCTCCAAAAGCAATAAAAAGTAAAGGCCTTTTGTGTAAGGGAAATCCCAAGGGCACTGAGGCCCTGCAGTGCAGTAACCCCAGTAGGCTACATGAGACTGTTGTATGACCTTTGAGGGTTAGCAGAGTCATAGAAAAGAAATCACAATCCCTGGCAGGTGAAAATACTTGCTGATACTTAAAGGAAATGTCTGCTGAGCACACATGGAGGTAGTTTAGAGGACAGGTGCCATTTCAGTGAATGGACTCCCCAGAAACTATAAAAATAAAATAAAAAAAGGTCAAGTCTCTGTATGTGCTGTGTCTCTGTGTTTTCTCTCCTTATGATGAAACCAGTTATTGCATTTGGAACCCATTTTAATTCAGTTTGGCCTCATCTTAATTAATTTCATACACAAGACCATATTTCTTAATAAAGTCACATTCTAAGATTTCAGGTGGACATGAATTTTGAGGGACACTATTCAATAACAAGCATTAATAGTAGTTATTCTTGGCTTGCCACAGACAACAAAAGGAGGTATTCTGACCTGAGTTTTATATTGGAAATTCAGAATACAAATGTATCCCATCCTCCAGCAGGATAGCATAAAAGAGATTATTCCTTGGTGCCTTATGAGATATATAAAATAGTTTTGTATGCAAATATGGAAGTTGTAATGTTTCTCCTTTTGGCTTCCAGCAAAATCATGTGTTAAACAGGAAGCTCAAATGGTCACCTAATGTTCTTCAATTGAAGCAGCTGGCTAAACTGAAAGTAAATGCTGCACAGCTAAACATGCAATGGAATACATTTGGGGCACTCAGGCTTGGCTCTATAATGATTATAATTTCTCTCTCCTGATAGTGAGAACGTGACTATGTGCTGCTTGATTTGGTTTTCCAAAGAGCACCTGAAGGCTCTTTATACATTTAGAATGGCAGGTGACTTGGTTGATTTCTTGTAGGTAGTTCATTTACTCAATGAAATGAGAATATCATTGAGTCAAAGACTCATCTAATTAGCTGGCATAATATATCAAACACAACTAATTTGGTTGTTCTCAATGCCACAGCACTTTTTTAAGGTCACTGCCAAGGTGTATGCAATTAGCAACTTGTCTCCCCGAAGGAGTAGTCTGGCCAGACTAAATTGTTCCTTGGTGGGAGAAGTAATTTGGCAACAACCCGCTGTGTTGTTATAATAAGCAGCCTAGCTGTTATCCTCTTTGGTTTTTTTTTTTCTGTCTAAATTATCTTTTCTTGCTTCCCCACCCCCCGCCTGTTTTGTTTTTAAACCAGTTCTTTGATTCAAAGAAATTTGCCATTTTATCCAACTTACTATAGTTATATATTTGAAACATCAATAAACACTATCTTCAAAAGCAGTTTTCAATAAGAGTGATTTAGATTGCAGCTTTATATTTATTTTATTTTTCTGCCTTGATGTTCTTATATACAAAGTGGTTTCTGGAGGAATCTAACTTAAAACTAAAACAGATCCATTGGTCCATGAGGTATTTTTATCTTAAATTAAGGTAATAATATTTAGCAATCCTAGTATTAGAGAATCCTTCTTTGGCAACTTACTCCTTCTTTCATTCCACGATATCCTCTCTCTGGTTCTTCCACTGACTCTGCCCTGACTGCTCTTTCTGAATCTTTCTAAAGATCCTGAGCTGCCTTCCTTTCTTTGCTAGAGTCTAGTCCCTCCCTGCATACTGTCCTCAATGGACACTGTCCAATCCCAGGGAATCATTCTTGGATGCCTCACAAAATCAATGCTGGAACCTCTTGTGAAATGGATCTATCCACTGTATACAAGACACAGGCCACAGACAAGGAAGAGCCAAACTGGATATAATCAAGTACAATACATGGAAAATGTTTTCATAAAAGTACTCAGGAAGGGGATTAATTCTTTGCAGGTTGAAGTTATTGGAAAGACTCACAGGAAGAAAGATGGTGTTAAGATATACTTCATGAGCTGGCGTGATTTTTGAAGGCAGAATAATAAATAGAACATTTCAGACCAGGAGAATGGCGTGAACAAGGTAGAAGAAGGGAAATGAGAGAACGTGTTGGTAAAGAGACCATCCCGGCTGGCACAGCAAGTGTGTTAGGCTTCAGGAGGTGAAGTTGGAGCAATAAAGAAAACCAGACTGTATAAGGGATTGAAAACACTGAAGGTCATCCTTGAAAGGTTCCTAAAATCCTGGCACACAATGATGCATGTGGTATGTTAAGCAGATAGGCCTGGTGGGAGGGTAAAAGACGAACTGCACAGAGGAAAACTAGTTCCACAGCAGTGGTGGCAATTAAGACATGAAATCAAGAAGATGAGGCAGAAATAATCCCAAAGAAGAATCAACAGATCCCCACGGCAGAGTTAATGTAGGAGATAAACAAGCAGGAAAATGAGGAGCAATGTGATGAAGAAAAAAAATTACAAAATCCAGGAATGAGGTTGTCACTACCCGACCACTGAAGGAATGTCACAGCCTTCCTGAGCATCCATAAAGTCAGGGAGTGAGACCAACAACAGTTAAGGTTCCCCACCCCAGCTTTAATGCTCAGTGGTGCCCTCTGCAGGCTTAAAGGGAAGCTCAGTCTTACCCTGGTGCTTTCTGCCCCTCTGTTCACTCATGGAAACTATCATCTTATCTTATTGGGGTATAAAAAATTTTGTTAACTTTGAAATAAAGTGCTAGGTGAGTGATTTTTTTTAACACACATTTTTCTGTGTCCTATATCATTGTCTATTCAGCATCTCTGGCTTTTGAATGATGAGTAAGGGGAGGACAAAAGAAGAGTATATTCTCCACAAATGTGTTTCTGATGCTTGATCTGCTTTGCAAGCAAATCCTGAAATGTAAATAATCAGGATTTCCGTATAGATAAAAAGGGATTTAGGAACATGGATTTAAAGTTTTTAATTGCCATAATTTAAATGTTCAAGAACATGGTATGTTTAAGAGGCTATTCCCATGGTCCCTGACCCTTTCAAACTTGTCTTTGTTTCATCTCAAAGAGAAGACAGAGCTACCTCCCCTTCACTCCTCTATAAGCCACAGTGATAAGAAAGAGAAAAGGAAAACAAGATACTGTAATTCTTCAACTTCTGCTCATTTTCTTTGTAGGGAGCTTTAGGATACTTTAGAAGATGACAATAATAGTTTTTATTTCTGCTATGACAAATATAGTGATTTAAAATAAAACAAATGTATTCACTTACAGTTCAGTAGATCACAAGTCTGAGACAGGTTTCAGCAGGATCAATCAGGATGTTGGCAGGTATGCTTCTCTTCTAGAGTCTCCAGGGGAGGACTCATGTCCTTGCCTTTCTAGTTTCTAGAAATGGTGCCCTTCTGCCGTCTTTGAGGCCAGCGCTTTGTATCTCTGATCATCCTCTCTGAGGCATGTCTCCCTCTGACCACAGCTGGGAAGGTTCTCCAGAGCCCATGTGGTTACATTGAGCTCACCTGGAAAATCCACAATAAATCTTCCCTTCTCAAAGTACTTAAGTCAATCACATTATGAAGATCCTATTGCCATGTAAGGTGGTGTATTTACAGGTTTCAAGAATAAGGATGTGGACAACTTTGAGGGGCCATTATTCTGCCTACCACAATAATTAGTCATTGGCTATAGTCATACATTCATCTTGAAGATAAGTTTATGTGGTAAAACTAGGTAGTAGGCAAGAGAGAGCATACTCAATGAAATACTTGGGTTATAAATCATGTAGAAGTATAGGCACAACCTAGCATGTCTTGCTATGATCAGCTCTGCTATCAGCAGCATTAAGTCACCACAGTCATAGGAATTATTAAGTATAAGTCATATATATACACATACATGTTTATATATGTGTTTATATATACATATATGTGTATGTTTGTGTATATATACATTTTTTTAAACAAAAGCCAAGGTTTTATAAATCTCCTTTTATTTACCTACTACGCAACATCCAGAAGCTCATTTAGAGGAACTTGCTATGATTAATGAGACATTTTGGATAAAATAAAGGATATCTTTCTGCTCTTTAGAATTATCAACATTTTAATTTTTCTTATTTCAGACTATATTCTGAAATTCTTGGGGATTTTAAAATTGTATTTCAGTCTCCTGGTTTTAACAAAATCTGAAAATGTTCCTGATGTTTAAAAAGTAAATCTTTAAAAGCTATTTTAAAGAAATATTATAAGGGATGAGTATGAACCACAAATCAAATAGTCTGTGAAACATCCTGAAACAAACAAAGGTTTAATTTCTGCCACATCTGGCAGCTTAATTTGGATGGATGGATAGTGACAGGGCATTGGGGAAATGTGTTCTTATAAGGCCTGCAAGGAAAGCGATGTAAAACCAATCCTTTCTTTAAACTCCTAAACTTAGGCAATCTAACAAAGCTCTGTTGTTACCTCAACATTCTTTCCTTTTTTACTTTTTGATTCATTTTCAACTTGTAAAATGGTATGGAATTCTATGTGCTTTTCTTTCTTTCCATTTATAGCTTGATTGCATTTACTTTCTGTGTATTGGAAAGAAAACTGGTAATGTGTTTGCATTGTACTGTGTGCTGACTTCTGCTGAACTGAAAATAGTGGGTGCAGAGCTTTTGAGAGCATATTCTGTTCAAACCATCATCTACAATGAGGGCATATTAAGATTGCTAGTAGAGTACATGAAGTAATAGCTCTTTTCCTTCTACCTACGATCTTTGCAAAGGATTTTTTATTTTCAATAACTATTTTGGGAAGTTGGATTAAGGTTCAGAAGGTGGTAGAATAAAGGACTGAAGAGAAGAAAGTTGCTTCGGGTTTAACCTGAAGTTCTTGACACTGCTGAGGTGGAAACATTCCTTTTGTGTTCTTGAAGTCAGTGGTGAAATCCGTTGCCCGCTAAAAGCTTTGTGGGGAGCAAAGGATGTATTTTGTTTTTCTGTGGAAATTATGACAAGTCTGAGCACTTCACCTGCTCTGTGAGCTGTATCACAGGGCAGCAGATTAACAGTTATTTCAGGAAAACTGAAACTCAGAGATCAACATGATTAGGAGAAGGTGATTGGGGCTACCACCACGGGCAGAATGAACTTATGAGATTTTTATAAACAGAGAGTCTAAGTTGACATCTGTGTTAGAGAACAAATCAAAATATCCCTTCTTTTGAAAAATACCTTATTAATGTATAATTGACACAAAAAAACTATATATTTAACATATTCAATTCAAATTTGAGAATAAGCACATACACATGAAACTATCACTGTCATTAAGCAATAAATATGCATCACATCCTAAGTTTCCTCAAGATATTTCTGAGTAGCCTCTCACCACCTTGCAAAGCCATTTTTTAATTCAAAGTATTGTTAAGTCAAAATATACTAGGTATATAACAGCTAAGCACATAACATGTTTGCTTATTTCTCCAAAGTGAATACTATAAAGGTACACATGAACCATTTTTAAAGTATGCAAGAAAATACCCATGCAAGGTCAACAACTGGAAACCAATGTATTTCTTAATCTTAACCATAATATTTGGGGAAATCCTAACCACTATAAAACTTTAAACATCCCCCATCTGGTTCTGTACATTACATGCAACTGACTTTGACTGATTTCTGTCCTCTCCCTCATTTCCATTTCAGAGTCCCACACTTGCAGCATGCCATCCACCCACCCCCTGTTGCAATGTGTTTTCCTGATTCACTCTGATGTTCCCTGCAACCTGATGTGCTTGCTGGTCATTCCCTGCCATCACACATTCTACCTCTGCCAAAGACAGCCTCTGGGTGGAATCCATTATCTTCTCTCGTTTCCTTTTAGACTTTCCCCATCTACTTATTCAACCCTCGACTGGCATCTTTTCCTTAGTCTTCTGACTAGCTTCAGCCTTATGGCTACGGGACACCATAGTATCTACTAGGGCCTACTATGGCTTTTAGGAAAAGGCCGGTTGTGTTTTGTTTGACTACCTCTGTCTTTATCTCTAGTTTTTGTTTTCTCTCCCAAAACCCTAGCTGGGTAAACCCAACTTTTGATTATTTTGTTCTTTAAGTCTCTTTATGTGTCATCACCTGTATATAGGTGACCCCAGCCATCTTCAATTCACACTCCAGGTTAATGATTTTCATAAAATGCACCCTGGATTTTTCTGTCCTGTTTTTATCTCCTCCATAAAGAATTATTTCTTGAACAACTTCTGATGCTTTCAAACCCTCTGAGTATATGGATAATTTCAAGACCTATTTTAAAATCTGGTATTCCAAAAATTTTGTGTTACTTCCTAGATGTAGGTGGCCCTGGCCATCTTTAACTCTTATTTTACAGAAAGTCTGAGTATCTCCCCAGTTCCTAGAGATAACTTGCTAGGAAGAACAGAAACTGAGCTACCTCAGCAGAAACTGAGGATGTAACAAGAAGGTGATCCGGTCTATCAGGGACAGAACAGATGAGGTGTGAAATGATTTTATGATATATACATATAGGTATACTATGTGCATATAAATACATCTATAAATAAAAAGTTTTAAAATGCTATTTGAGAGAGAACTTTATGGAAATAATGGGAGGTATATTGTAAGAGCACTTGAAGAGCAGAAGGTTTGAAGGAAGTAATGTTTGCAAGGCTTTTATTCTTTTTCATACAGTTCACAACAGATGTTTTAATTGGCCATTTTGTGCAGGATAATACACTAGGTAGTACAAGAGATTAAAAATAAGTGGAAAACATCCCTGCTTGTAACAGTTGACAGCCCAGACCACTAACTTCAAGCTGAGCCATAATAAAAGATGAAGTGTGTGAAATTTCACAAGCTCCCCTGCCAAGGAGGGAGAAGCTTCTTCAGATTGGGCTGAGGTGGGTCTTCAGAAAGAGCTTCACAAAGGAAAGCAGCATCCCTGTAATTCTTTTATCTTTGATAGTACTTAGTATTCAAAAGTAAGAAAAAAAATTATTGAGTGGGTGTGGGATGGATGGATGGTGGGTGGCTGGGTGTATGGATGGATGGATGGATGGTGGATGGGTGTATGGATGGATGGTGGCTGGGTGGATGGATGGATGGTGGATGGGTGGATGGGTGGATGGATGGATGGTGGGTGGGTGGATGGATGGATGGAAGGTGGATGGATGGTGGGTGGGTGGATGGATGGATGGAAGGTGGATGGTGGGTAGATGGGTATGAAATTTGAGTAAGACAATAATGGAAGGAAACAAATTCAATAGGCAAAGGCTGTATGTGTTCCTGGTCACTGGTGTGATGAATGGGCGCTCGGCTACCTCAGTCGCAGGGGGTAGAGACGCAGTTTCAGAGAAACACATGGACACTGGGAGCTGGTGAGAGAGCTGGCTGATGAGAAACCGGAGTTGGAGTCGATGTTCAACAAGTTCAGTCGATGTTCAGCAAACTCAAGCTCATTTATTTTTGGAATGCATACAGCTTATGGGTTCAGGTAGGGCATGCCACCAATCACACATAAACACCTTAACATCTATAAGCCAATCATCTTATGCCTAATGTAACCACACTATGAGGAAGCACTAAATATTGCTGTCATGATGGAAGGCAGTCTGGAAGGGTTTTTGTCCCTAAGGGGGAGGAGCTCTTTGAGTTGGAGGATTACATGCCCTGAAGACTTGACTCTCAGTTTCCTGATCTGGTAGTCTAGTAACTTGGCAACGCTGACCACAAGTGCTGAGGATGTGGTTTCACAGACGCCTTGCTAGATCGGAGTACCCCGTCCTGCAGGTGTTCCTGTCAGGCCTGTACAAACATAGGTTTTCCTAGCACTCTGAGCTGCTCATAGCTACTAGCTGTGAACCGAAAGTTATTCCAACAAAAGGGTATGAGAGAAAGATGCTTCTAGTGGAGAGAAAAACCTAAGAAAGACTATAAGATGAGAAATCAAGCATGGTGTTCAGGGCAGAACAAAGTGCTCAATTAGAGAATATGAGAAGAAATAGTCAGCAAAGCAAATCTAACAAGGTCATTCAGGACCTTGAGAATGGATGTCCCAAAGCTGATATTAGTTGGTGCAAATCCATATAGTGGCAGCAGCTATTGAAATGATGGAAACTTCAGCATCAGTTGGTAGGTGATGTAATAGTAACTTCAATAAGCAATGTTTGTTGAAAATTTAAACTGCAATATGAATTCACTAGTTCAAGCTAATATTTGAAGGCTGTTGCATTAACCGTTTGTAAATGAACTTCCTGTCACACATCACAATATCTGAGAAACATCCCCAACAGGTCTACTGGTCCAGCCAATGTCGCCTGCCTATGCAGCTTTCTGCATGTTATTTCAAGACACTCTGTGCTCCAAGAAAATCACTATTTTATCATCATCTGTAATGACACTGTTTTCTGCTTCCCTATGGTTTACTTTTTCCTTGGGTTACTGTCAATGCCCTGTGATTTTTCTTCTGTAGATTTTAAGTGTCTTAATAGTTAATATTTGCATAAATATTAAGACAAACCCTTAGGAGGCAGAAGCAAAAAAGTGTAGATATGTTTGTAACTTTTCTTGGAAGAATCCTAAGCATGCTCTTCTAAATGTGCAAAAGATCAAAGAAAACTTAAAATGGATAATGAATTTCATGGGGATTATCTACTGGTTTGGTGCAAAAAATCTACTGATTGGGAGACCCAAAGTTCCTCTAACACAGTATAAAACTCAGTAGATGATGTAACAGATGATATATATTTATGAAGTAAGAAAAAATGATCATGTCAACAAAATTATGTGGGGATCATTATTATTGATATTGACAAATACTGGATGCAACTGATGCTCCAAATGATATCACTCAAAACTGAATTTATTACATATTTATATATTATGTCAATTGGCAACCATGTCCTATGAAGGATGTGGATCCAATAAAGAAAAATTATAGTATAATAACATCTATTATACAGTAAAAAACAATCTGACATTTATAAATTTGCTAGAACTTTCAAAAAGTGAATGATAAGGACATATCATTGCATACTTAGTTTTTGGCTGATAATGTGTCTGGGTGTGTGTATGTGTGTGTTTACACACTGAAATAAGAAAACAACTTATAAATTTAACTTTATCAACTATGTATCAAATTTTATATAAAATGTTTTTAACATTGTGATTAAAACAAGAAATTCAATATTTAGAGACAGTTTAATGTTTTTTGTGATTCCTGTGAAGATGGAAAAATATATATGAAATGATCTATCAAATGTATGGTCAGACTCAGGAAAAATGGCTTCAATGAAAAATGTTTTCATTTTCGGAAAACTTTATTGAATTTTGTAGGAAGTACCATTGGAGAAAGCCTGGAGTTTTATCCCCAAATTTATAAAAAATCCTGGTTGTTTTAATCTGGCACTTCATCTCTGAATGGTGCAATAAAAGTTGTAACTCAAGTAAATCCGTTTAAACCCTTTATTTTAAAAATGAATTAAACATCACGGAGAATTAAATATTATGAGAACTGAGATTTGAAATAACAAACATAGGAAGATTATTTGAATCTGATTATCATTCTCCAGTGTTAGAATTGCAAAAGCAATCTGAGTACTGAGCACAGTGTTTTCATTCTAATAGAAATTGTGAGAAGGGCTATTGGAAAAAAAAACAACAACAAAACAGCTTTTCATCCTGAAGTAATTGTGACTGGTGCAAACATTGATTTCACAGACTATCAGCTCCATGAGAGCTCCTCCTTACCTATCTTCCTCACCACTTCTCCCCAAGCCTGGAAGAGGCCTGGGACATGGGGCAGTTCAATACAACCCAGATAAGGGAGTGAAGGAAGTAAGGAAGGAATCCTAGGAAAAGAAGAGGAACACTGAACTGAGATTGGGGAAATTATATTTTTAGATATGTGGCTTTAATAAATGTATTAGAGATTTCATTTTTTTCCTAGGCTTCTGAGAAATGTTTTGTTTATTAAAGTTGATGTTTTTAATAAATATATTTAAAATATATAAAACTAAGTGAAGGAACCTTTGAAAGATAATTGGAGATTCTATTTTTAAGTAACATATAATCATATAAAATATCAATCCAGGAGTAAAGACATTAGATGGTAAACAGTAAATTACATGAAATATTTTATTGCTTGATCACAAAATAGAGAATTCTTAAATTCTTTGAAATCATTGAATTCGAAATATAACATACCTTTAAGGAGTTTTTTTTTTACACAGTGCACAAAGAGATTCAGAGTAGATAATATGTTATTATAAAGGCTGGAAATTTTGAAATCGATGGATACTGGCTCAGCAGAAGTTGAGAGAAGATTCAATACTGCCAATATTATCCTTGAGGATAAGAGAAATTTTCTACTTACTGAGACCACAAGTCATACTAGGAGGAAATTTTTGAAATAGTTGATGTCAGATCATGTTTCAGATCAATGTATCATCTATCTAGTGATGGCCATTTTCAAATAGAAAATCATACCCATAACTTCTAAAAATCAGCAGATGACTTGTTAATTACTAGAATGTTTTGATGACCAAACTGCACTACAAATGGTGTTGCTTGGATAAGGTGGATAGATTGAAAGATACAGAAATGTCTATGTTTGTATTTCAATCTATGTACACATAGAGAGGATAGAGTGAGACAGAGCCAGCCTGCTCACACTAGATTCTAAATACTTTGAATATCACTAGTTTCATTCAATAGTCCAGTCCTCTGAGCAGCATAACAGAGGAAAGTGGGTGGATGGATGTGAGCTGGAAACAGACCTGTGTTCACTCCCAAGTGTGTCATTTACCAGTTAGGTGGCCACAGCAAGTTATGGTATGAATAAGCACACCTGTTTCACAGGGCCTTGGTAAAATCTCACTGGGCTCCATTCATGTTTCCTGGGCTGTCTCAGGGCTCTTCCTCATCACCAAGAAAAATCACTCTGAATTCACTGACCAGGCTGATACTGACTCCTGACTTCCTGGTGTTTTCCTACCCCATCACATTTCCTTTGAAGTTCTGAAGGAAAAGTTAAAATCACGGTTGCATAAGTGCGTTTGAAAAGTCAGGAACATTCACCAGCAGCTAGCTGTGTGTTCCCTAAGACTATCATGCTTGGTTCCATGTTGACTTAATGCAGGGCAAGCTCCAGTAGAGCTGCTCTTGTTAACTCAACAGTGCCTGGTACATAGAACAGTTAAAACACTCTATAATGAATGAAGGAGGGGATTTATGGCTTTTAGAGAGGAAAAAAAGAGAAGCATTGAGCTACTGGGAAGAGGAAGCTTGGAAGATGGTGTCATGAAATTATGACTCACACTTGAACTTAGATGTGTTATAAATATCAATATTATTTACTTGTTATTTATAGTTTCTTCCACTTATTTAGGAAGCCTCTAAGCTCCCACAGAATAGCAGGAATATTATCTAAAAGTCAAATGTGAATTATAGCTTTCAGCAAGTCAAAATTTAAACTACTATTTTCAAACTGAAGAGCAAACCCATTAGTTGGTCATGACCCTTAATATAGTGGGTTAGCATCATGGTTTTTTAAAAAGAGAGAGAATATAATAAAATAGAAAATATCAGATTGTACTACACATAAAGTCAACATCACATGAAACTTGATTCAGGTGTGTGTGTGTGTGTGTGTGTGTGCTCTTATTGCAAATCTGCTGTTTACATAAAATTACTGAAAAGCTAGAATAGTCTGTTTGGCTGTTCTTATCTCTTTTTAAATTTTTTTTTAATTGTAGATGGACACAATACCTTTTTTATTTTATTTTATTTTATTTTTTAATATGGTACCAGAGAACGAACCCAGTGCCTCACGCATGCTAAGCAAGCACTCTACCACTAAGCCACAACCCTGGCCCCTTGTTCTTACCTTTTTTGTATGAAGTGGCTCCATCTCTATCTCCTGACCCCCTTCTTTTTTCTAAGATGTAAGAGTTGGGGTGTGAAGTATAGAGAGAATGTTGTGAGTGTGGGTCCTCAGGCTTGTTGTGGGTGTTACCAGATGGAATCTAAGAAATTTAAATAAGCCCCTCTTTCTCACCAATACCCACCTTTCAAGCCTACTGTTTTGCTGCAAAATCCTAAAAATGTGAATGTCATCTTATTTTTCTTCTTTGTAGTCCTTCTATAAAACATAGATCGCCTCTCTTTACCCTAGGAAAAAGGATACTGAGGCAATTTTAAACTTTTCTAAATATTATCCTATCAACATTTAGGAAAATGAAGGGGTCAGCACTTCTCCCAAAGATTTTGAGAACAAGTGAAAGAAAGAGAAAGAGCTCTGCTCAGCACGATTGTGGGAGTAGAAGAGACTAACAGCCCAGAGCACATTCAGGAATCATCTGAGAAGCCTTACAAACCACCCTGTAGCAGAAGTACTTGGCAAGCAGAGAAGAGAACAAACTAACTGATTTGACACCCATCCCTCCTCCACCACCTCCACCATCATTTGAGAGCGGCATACTTTCTCAGTTTTCTTTGGATTCCCTGGACTCGCCTGTCTACTGAGAAAAGACAATTTCCAAGGTGTTGGGGTAAACACTAGTCAGTGCCTAGGGAAGCTTGCAGTGAGGTAAGAACTCTAAAAAGGTCAAAGTATAGAAGTTCATTGGATTAGACAAAGGGGCATGAAGGGAAGGGAGTGGGGTTGGGAATAGGAAAGACAGTAGAATGAATTGAACATAACTTTCCTATGCTCATATATGAATGCACAACCAGTGTAACTCCACCTCATGTACAACCTCAAGAATGGGATCCTAATTAGAATAAATTACACTCCATGTTTGTATAAAATATCAAAATGCACTCTATTGCCATGTATTTCTAAAAAAATAAAAAATAAATTTAAAAAAGTTACAGTGAAGGAAATGATGGGGCACTGGCCACATCCCTTGTCCCCAATCTTCAGGTGAGAATCAAAGCAAGTGACCTTGGTTGTAAAGTAAACCAGTGTACTAATAAGCTTCTGAAGAAAGCTACCTGCACAGTGAGCATGCAACCTGCCCTATAAGTTCCCCCTGCTCATAGGGGTGGTGTGGCCCTTCATCGAAGCCCAGCCCCCGGCCACAGTGGAGAGCCAGGGTAATAAAATGTCCAACCTCTCTCCATGGAGTCCTCCAAGTTCTTTCTTTGGGATCAGTAAATAGTGTGCATGGGTCATACGAAGCCCTGGGACTACACACTATGGTAAATTAGTGCTTTAAAAAATCAGCCATTACATTTTTTTCCTAGAGTCTAGTCACTTCTGCAGGACTAGAAAGCTATATTGCAAAGTTCAGAGAGCCAGTAGTAAACTCCAAGACTTTTGGGGTCCCTAAGAAACTGATATACAAACAGACAGTGGCCTGGCCATATAAAGATACATTTCTTTATATTTCAGAGCTGAAATTAATGAAATCGAAACAAAAGAAACAATTGAAAAATTGACAAAACTAAAAGTTGGTTCTTTGAAAAAATAAACAAAATCGACAGACCCTTAGCCATGCTAGCGAAGAGAAGAAGAGAGAGAACTCAAATTACTAGCATACGGGATGAAAAAGGCAATATCACAACAGACACTTCAGAAACACAGAAGATAATCAAAATTATTTTGAATCCTTATACTCCAATAAATTAGAAGATAGTGAAGGCATAGATAAATTTCTTAAGTCATATGATCTGCCCAGATTGAGTCAGGAGGATATAGACAACCTAAACAGACCAATATCAATTGAGGAAATAGAAGAAACCATAAAAAGACTACCAACTAAGAAAAGCCCAGGTCCGGATGGGTATACAGCAGAATTTTGCAAAACCTTTAAAGAAGAACTAATACCAATACTTTTCAAGCTACTTCAGGAAATAGAAAAGGAGGGAGAACTTCCAAATTCATTCTATGAGGCCAACATCACCCTGATACCTAAACCAGACAAAGACACTTCAAAGAAAGAAAACTACAGACCAATATCTCTAATGAACCTAGATGCAAAAATCCTCAACAAAATTCTGGCGAATCGGATACAAAAACATATCAAAAAAATTGTACACCACGATCAAGTAGGATTCATCCCTGGGATGCAAGGCTGGTTCAATATACGGAAATCAATAAATATTATTCACCACATCAATAGACTTAAAAATAAGAACCATATGATCATCTCGATAGATGCGGAAAAAGCATTAGACAAAGTACAGCATCCCTTTATGTTCAAAACTCTAGAAAAACTAGGGATAACAGGAACATACCTCAATATTGTAAAAGCAATCTATGCTAAGCCTCAGGCTAGCATCATTCTGAATGGAGAAAAACTGAAGGCATTCCCTCTAAAATCTGGAACAAGACAGGGATGCCCTCTCTCTCCACTTCTGTTCAACATAGTTCTCGAAACACTGGCCAGAGCAATTAGACAGACAAAAGAAATTAAAGGCATAAAAATAGGAAAAGAAGAACTTAAATTATCACTATTTGCAGATGATATGATTCTATACCTAGCGGACCCAAAAGGGTCTACAAAGAAACTATTTGGAGTAGGGGCAGAGCAGAGCTGCCGCCCGTGCCCGCAAGGTAGGCAGACCTGCGACCGACCGGTGGAACAGACCCAGCGGCCGGCAGAGGTGGTAGGCACGTCACCCCAATTGGAGTAGGAACAGAACAGAGCCTTCGCCGGCGCCCAGAACAGGCCCAGGGGCCCGCGGGTGTGGTAGACAAGTCACACCAATTGGAGGGGGAGCAGAGCAGAGCCGCCGGCCGCGCCTGCAGGGTAGGCAGACCTGCAACCGACCGGCGGATCAGGCCCGGTGGCCTGCCGGCGTGGTACACTCGTCACCCCAATTGGAGTAGGGGCAGAACAGAGCCGCCGCCCGCTCCCGGAACAGGCCCAGTGACTTGCTGGCGTGGTAGTCACGACACTCCGATTGGAGTAAGGAGAGAGCAAAGCCGCCGCCCGCGCCTGCAAGGTAGGCAGACCGCCGCCTGACCCTGCAACGGAGACTTTTCAACTATACAAGAGCAATATAAATATATAGGGGAAAAAAACATTTCAAAAACACAACAGTTTCACCAAGCAGAAAGAAACGCAAGCAGTATGAAAAGACAAGGAAAGAAAGGACCACAAGCAATGCAGGTCAACTCAACTTTAGAAGAGATAACAGCTGCAGCAGATGGAATGTCAGATAAAGAATTCAGGATATACATGCTTCAGATGATCTGGAGTATCAAGGAAGACATTAGATAGCAAAATCAGACAATGAAAGATCACTTCAGCAATGAATTACACAAACAAATACAGGAAGCAAAGGATCAACTATACAGGGAGATAGAGGTTATAAAAAACAAACAAACAGAAATCCTAGAAATGCAGGAAGCAATAAACCAACTTAAAAACTCAATGGAGAATACTACCAGCAGAGTAGAACACTTAGAAGATAGAACATCAGACAATGAAGACAAAGTATTTCAACTTGAAAAGAACATAGACAGCTCATCAAGACTGTTAAGAAACCATGAGCAGAACATCCAAGAAATATGGGATAACATAAAGAGACCAAACTTAAGAGTCATTGGGATACAGGAAGGTACAGAACTCCAAACCAAAGGAATGAGCAATCTATCCAATGAAATAATACGAGAAAACTTCCCAGACTTGAAGAATGAGACAGAATCCCAAATCCTAGAAGCCTACAGGACGCCGAATGTGCAAAATCATAAGAGATCCACACCTAGACACATTATAATGAAGATGCCCAACATACAGAATAAGGAGAGAATTTTAAAAGCTACAAGAGAAAGGAAGCAGATTACATTTAGGGGTAAGCCAATCAGGATAACAGCTGATCTTTCAACACAGACTCTGAAAGCTAGAAGATCCTGGAATAACATATTTCAAACACTGAAAGAAAATGGGTTCCAACCAAGAATTGTGTATCCAGCGAAATTAAGCTTCAGGATGGAAGATGAAATTAAAACCTTCCATGATAAACAAAAGTTAAAAGAATTCGCAGCTAGAAAACCATCTCTTCAAAACATCCTCAGCAAAACATTACAGGAAGAGGAAATGGAAAATAACAATGAAAACCAACAGTGGGAGGTAGGACAGTAAAGGGGGGAAAATAATCAAAGAGGAAAACAAACCATGTTTAGTAACAGAAATAAACAAATATGGCTGGAAGAACAACCCATATCTCAATAATAACCCTAAATATTAATGGCTTAAACTCACCAATCAAGAGACACAGGCTAGTAGAATGGATCACAAAACAAGACCCAACAATATGCTGCCTACAGGAGACGCATTTGATAGGAAAAGACATACATAGGCTGAAGGTGAAAGGTTGGGAAAAATCATATCACTCATATGGACTTCGGAAACAAGCAGGAGTGTCCATACTCATATCAAATAAAATAGATTTCAAGCCAAAGTTAATCAAAAGGGATAAAGAGGGACACTACATACTGCTTAAGGGAACCCTACACCAACAAGACATAACAATCATAAATATATATGCCCCAAACAATGGTGCAGCTATGTTCATCAAACAAACTCTTCTCAAGTTCAAGAGTCTAATAGACCACCATACAATAATCATGGGAGACTTCAACACACCTCTCTCGCCACTGGACAGATCTTCCAAACAAAAGTTGAATAAGGAAACTATAGAACTCAATAACACAATTAATAACCTAGACTTAATTGACATATATAGAATATACCACCCAACATCAAGCAGTTACACTTTTTTTCTCAGCAGCACATGGATCTTTCTCAAAAATAGATCGTATATTATGTCACAGGGCAACTCTTAGACAATATAAAGGAGTAGAGATAATACCATGCATCTTATCTGATCATAATGGAATGAAACTGAAAATCAACGATAAAAGAAGGAAGGAAAAAGCATACATCACTTGGAGAATGAACAATAGGTTACTGAATGATCAATGGGTTATAGAAGACATCAAGGAGGAAATTAAAAAATTCTTAGAGATTAATGAAAACACTGACACAACATATCGGAATCTATGGGACACATTGAAAGCAGTTCTAAGAGGAAAATTCATTGCTTGGAGTTCATTCCTTAAAAAAAGAAAACACCAACAAATAAATGACCTCATACTTCATCTCAAAATCCTAGAAAAAGAAGAGCAAAACAACAGCAAAAGAAGTAGAAGGCAAGAAATAATTAAAGTCAGAGCTGAAATTAATGAAATCGAAACAAAAGAAACAATTGAAAAAATTGACAAAACTAAAAGTTGGTTCTTTGAAAAAATAAACAAAATCGACAGACCCTTAGCCATGCTAGCGAAGAGAAGAAGAGAGAGAACTCAAATTACTAGCATACGGGATGAAAAAGGCAATATCACAACAGACACTTCAGAAATACAGAAGATAATCAAAAATTATTTTGAATCCTTATACTCCAATAAATTAGAAGATAGTGAAGGCATCGATAAATTTCTTAAGTCATATGATCTGCCCAGATTGAGTCAGGAGGATATAGACAACCTAAACAGACCAATATCAATTGAGGAAATAGAAGAAACCATAAAAAGACTACCAACTAAGAAAAGCCCAGGACCGGATGGGTATATAGCAGAGTTTTACAAAACCTTTAAAGCGGAACTAATACCAATACTTTTCAAGCTACTTCAGGAAATAGAAAAAGAAGGAGAACTTCTAAATTCATTCTATGAGGCCAACATCACCCTGATACCTAAACCAGACAAAGACACTTCAAAGAAAGAAAACTACAGACCAATATCTCTAATGAACCTAGATGCAAAAATCCTCAATAAAATTCTGGCGAATTGGATACAAAAACATATCCAAAAAATTGTGCACCATGATCAAGTAGGATTCATCCCTGGGATGCAAGGCTGGTTCAATATACTGAAATCAATAAATGTTATTCACCACATCAATAGACTTAAAAATAAGAACCATATGATCATCTTGATAGATGCGGAAAAAGCATTAGACAAAGTACAGCATCCCTTTATGTTCAAAACTCTAGAAAAACTAGGGATAACAGGAACATACCTCAATATTGTAAAAGCAATTTATGCTAAGCCTCAGGCTAGCATCATTCTGAATGGAGAAAAATTGAAGGCATTCCTGCTAAAATCTGGAACAAGACAGGGATGCCCTCTCT
Organism: Marmota monax; assembly: GCF_021218885.2. NCBI lineage: Eukaryota > Metazoa > Chordata > Mammalia > Rodentia > Sciuridae > Marmota > Marmota monax. Next base: position 3,002,260 of record NW_026691988.1, read on the forward strand.
CTCCACTTCTGTTCAACATAGTTCTCGAAACACTGGCCAGAGCAATTAGACAGACAAAAGAAATTAAAGGCATAAAAATAGGGAAAGAAGAACTTAAATTATCACTATTTGCAGGTGACATGATTCTATACCTAGCAGACCCAAAAGGGTCTACAAAGAAACTATTAGAGCTAATAAAGGAATTCAGCAAAGTGGCAGGATATAAAATCAACACGCATAAATTAAAGGCATTCCTGTATATCAGCGACAAATCCTCTGAAATGGAAATGAGGACAACCACTCCATTCACAATATCCTCAAAAAATAAAATAAAATACTTGGGAATCAACCTAACAAAAGAGGTGAAAGACTTATACAATGAAAACTACAGAACCCTAAAGAGAGAAATAGAAGAAGATCTTAGAAGATGGAAAAATATACCCTGTTCATGGATAGGCAGAACTAACATCATCAAAATGGCGATATTACCAAAAGTTCTCTATAGGTTTAATGCAATGCCAATCAAAATCCCAACGGCATTTCTTGTAGAAATAGAGAAACCAATCATGAAATTCATATGGAAAAATAAAAGACCCAGAATAGCAAAAACAATGCTAAGCAGGAAGTGTGAATCAGGCGGTATAGCGATACCAGACTTCAAACTATACTACAGAGCAATAGTAACAAAAACAGCATGGTACTGGTACCAAAACAGGCGGGTGGACCAATGGTACAGAATAGAGGACACAGAAACCGATCCACAAAACTACAACTACCTTATATTTGATAAAGGGGCTAAAAGCATGCAATGGAGGAAGGATAGCATCTTCAACAAATGGTGCTGGGAAAACTGGAAATCCATATGCAACAAAATGAAACTGAATCCCTTTCTCTCGCCATGCACAAAAGTGAATTCAAAATGGATCAAGGAGCTTGATATCAAATCAGACACATGCCGTCTGATAGAAGAAAAAGTTGGCTACGATCTACATACTGTGGGGTTGGGCTCCAAATTCCTCAATAGGACACCCATAGCACAAAAGTTAATAACTAGAATCAACAAATGGGACTTACTCAAACTAAAAATTTTTTTCTCAGCAAAAGAAACAATAAGAGAGGTAAATAGGGAGCCTACACCCTGGGAACAAATCTTTACTCCTCACACTTCAGATAGAGCTCTAATATCCAGAGTATACAAAGAACTCAAAAAATTAGACAATAAGAGAACAAACAACCCAATCAACAAATGGGCCATGGACCTAAACAGACACTTCTCAGAGGAAGATATACAATCAATCAACAAGTACATGAAAAAATGTTCACCATCTCTAGCAGTCAGAGAAATGCAAATCAAAACCACCCTAAGATACCATCTCACTCCAGTAAGATTGGCAGCCATTATGAAGTCAAACAACAACAAGTGCTGGCGAGGATGTGGGGAAAAGGGTACAATTGTACATTGCTGGTGGGACTGCAGATTGGTGCAGCCAATTTGGAAAGCAGTATGGAGATTTCTTGGAAAGCTGGGAATGGAGCCACCATTTGACCCAGCTATTCCCCTTCTTGGTCTATTCCCTAAAGACCTAAAAAGAGCATGCTACAGGGACACTGCTACATCGATGTTCATAGCAGCACAGTTCACAATAGCAAAACTGTGGAACCAACCTAGATGCCCTTCAATAGACGAATGGATTAAAAAAATGTGGTATTTATACACAATGGAGTATTACTCTGCATTAAAAAATGACAAAATCATAGAATTTACAGGGAAATGGATGGCATTAAAGCAGATTATGCTAAGTGAAGCTAGCCAATCCCTAAAAAACAAATGCCAAATGTCTTCTTTGATATAAGGAGAGTAACTAAGATCAGAGTAGGGATGAAGAGCAGGAGAAGAAGATTAACATTTAACAGGGATGAGAGGTGGGAGGGAAAGGGAGAGAGAAGGGAAATTGCATGGTAATGGAAGGAGACCCTCAGGGTTATACAGTGGAGGGGGTAGAGAGAGAGGAGGGGAGGGGAGGGGAGAGGTGGGGAGGGGGGAGGGTGGAGGATGGGAAAGGCAGCGGAGCACAACAGACACTAGTATGGCAATATGTAAATCAATGGATGTGTAACTGATGTGATTCTGCAATCTGTGTATGGGGTGAAGGTGGGAGTTCATAACCCACTTGAATCAAAGTGTGGAATATGATATGTCAAGAAATTTGTAATGTTTTGAACAACCCACAATAAAAAATTAAAAAATAAATAAATAAAATAAAACAATAGTAAATTAATACACATAGTATAGAACAACTTTGTCCCTCCCACAATAGAAAGAAAAAAACACTATGTTCATTATGTAGGTAATTATACATATTAACTTTATATTTTTGAGAAATTGAGTTAGTTTATAGATATGATTTTGTATGAATTGTAACGGCAACATCTCTATACTTTATTATTCTCTCTTTCCTTTCTAATTGAAAAATCAAATCCATACTTATGATTTGAAAACACAAATAATTTCTAAGAGTCTATGTGATGCCCATTAATAGTACTGCCCAACTCCTATTTCATTTAAATATCACAATTTAGAGACACTGCCGTCCTGGGGCATACAATGCGTGCATGGCAGATATCAAGAGTGAAGGCAAATCCCATTTTTATGACTTTTGGTTTTTAAATCCCAGGAGGCTTTGCAGAAAGAGACTGACAAGAGGGACAGCATTTTGGAAGGGTAACTACAACTGTGGAATGACCTCCTTCTGGTTGGTTGTATTTGACAGGACTTTGGTCTGAAAGGCACTGGACAGCTCTTCAGCACTACCTTTGGAGGACATTTTAGACAGTAAAATCATCAACAAAAAAATATAAAAATTTAAAATTAAATAGACTGTGGAATGGACACTTATTTATAATATGATAAAATGAAAAGCGGAGTGTCACTTTGTTCAATTCAACAGGCAAGAGCAGTGAGAAAGATGGGAGGAGAACAGAGAGAGAGTGACACTGTGGAGAGTCAGAGCCTGGGCTGTGATGTGTTTATGCACAGCCTCACACGCTTCCAAGAACCGCTGTTCCTTATGATGCCTGCATTGCATTAGTCAGGGTTCTTCAGAGAACCAGAGCCAATAGGGTATGTATGGATATAGATGCTCTTGACTTATGATGGGGCTACAGCCCCAAAAGCCCATTGTAAATTGAAAATATAAAAAAGCTGAAAATGCATTTAATATACCAACCTACGGAAAATTACAGCTTAGCAACTATAGAGTATTGGTTGTTTCCTTGTGGTCATATAACTGACTGGAAGCTGGGGCTTGCTGCCATAGACCAGTATCATAACAGAGGATAATAATTCATATTACTCACTGGCAAAATGATAAAAATTCAAAACTCATAGTACAGTTTCTATTGAATGCATATTGATTTTGTACAATTCTAATGTGCAAAATTGTAAGTGGAACAAGCCAAAAATCATTTATACCTAAAAGAAGAGATTTATTATGAGAATTGGATCACCTTACAATGGCGGTCAGGAACTCCCACGATATGCCATAAGGAAGCTGGAAATCCAGGAAAGTCAATGGTGTGATTCAGTCTGAGTCTGAAGCCCTGAGAACCAGAGGAGTCTATGGCATAACTCCCAGTCTAAAGACAAAGGCCTAGAAACGGGGATGCTGGTGTAAGTTCTGGAGTCCTAAGGCCCAAGAACCAGAGCTCCATTGCTCAAGGACAAAAGAAGATGGATGTCCAGCTCAAGAAGAGACAGCAAACTCATCCAATTCTCTACCGATTTGGTTTTTGGGTCCTCAGTAAATTGTATATTGCCAAGACCAAAAAAAAAAAAAAAAAAAAGATACATTTCTGACCCACAACCTGCAGAAATCTGCAGGAAACCAGGATTGGCCCAACTTGCAGGAAGTCAGTGGTATGGTTTGGATAGGGTTTGAGCTGGTCCTCCAGTGGCTCACGTGTTAGAAGCATGGTCCTTAGTGTGCCAACCTCGGGACCTAGTAGAACCTTGAAGAGGCAGAGACTAGTGGAAGGCAATTAGGTCATTGAGTGTGCCGCGCTCAGATGAAGTTGCTACTGGTCATAGAGTGAGTTAGCTGCTCTCTTGAGATTGAGTTGCTATAAAAATGAAAACCTGCACCTGAATTACTCTTCAGTTTCCTGTCTCACCATGTGATCTCTCCCTTTCACATGTGCTCCCACTATTGTTACACCATCCACCATGGGCACAGCCAAAAGGGCCTTCACCAAAATTGATAGCCCATCTGATCTTGGACTTTCTGCCTTCAAAACTGTGAACTAACTAAAACTCTTTTCTTCATAAAGTACCCAGCCTTGGGCATTTTAATATAGCAAAAGAAAACAAACTAAAACAGCCAGATTCCTGTCTCTTATAACAATCCAGAAAGCTAAACCATAATTTCTATAACACCCCAGAGTGGACAGGATTTTATAGCTTCCTTAATTTTTGTTTCCATTTCCAGATTAGGGACAATCAGAGAAAGTCATATATGTTTCCCTGACAAATCACATAAAAGGTCCCACTTCTCATTAACCCACCACCAGCCTCCCATCAGGGTACACCTGAAGCCTTCCCTCCTTCTCACTCGAAAGCTTCCCACTCCTCTGCCTGCCTTTGAGCCTCTGCCAAAACACACATGATGGTGGGCAACTCCCTTGCTATATATAGAAAACTCTGAATAGCCTTTGCTTTTCTCCTGTAGTAGTTCCATTTCATAATGCACAGACCTCTGGATTATTATTATTTTGGCAGAGGGGTTGTAGGTAACTGGGGATTGAAGTCAGGGGCACTCAACCACTGAGCCACATCCCCATCCCTATTTTGTATTTTATTTAGAGACAGGGTCTCAATGAATTGCTTAGCATCTCACTTTTGCTGAGGCTGGCTTTGAACTCACCTGCTTCAGCCCCCCAAACCACTGAGATTACAGACGTGGGCCACCGCACCCAGCTTTCTATTGGATTTTTTGTTTTTTAAGGAGAGAACATATGGCCTTTGATTGTTTATTTCCAGAAGGGTATTTGGTCTGATTTTATTTTTAATTTTGATACTAGTCCATCACATAGGTTAGAATAGGTCTTAAGTTAAGAATTATTCATTTATTTCTTTTGGGAGATTCTTGGTTGCAAAGCTGAGGCTGTCAGAGAGGACAAGTTTCCCCTCCACTGAGCTCCCGTGGAGGAAGAGGTTTGCTGTGTATCATTTTGCAATCATTTTATAAATAGCCCACCCTTCAGCCTTTTGTACAGCTGAGATTACAGCTTAGAATTGCAACCCAGTGAAACCTTATGACAGAGCTTCCTATTATTTTATTTTGGTTGATGTATTGCATTTCTAAAATACTCTCATGAATAACCCTACATATAGATTGACTTAAGAGCTGACATATTTAGATATAAGCATTATTTAGGCTGGTATGTATTATTTATTTTCTAAAAGCATCCCAGACTTGTCAAAGAATAATAGATTTATATAGGTGGAAAGAAATTACAGTATAAATCTATTGTGAACTTTTCATGCTACAGAATTAAATGTAATACTGAAATTAATAAGTCCTTTTATCTTACAATTAAAGCCTTTTAGATTTACACTTGAATAAGTATGTCAAATAAGACTTTGAAATGAAAATTTGTTAATAGTTTCTTCTCTAAAAATTCAGAATATTTCTTACCTTTATTTTTAGATAAATGGTGTTGAATGCGGGGGATATGAAAATAAAATTTCCAAGTGTTTCTAATCAAAGAATTCATATACAAGGCAATGTTCTCAAGAGCAATAAGATCAAGAAAGGTTAAAGGAATTAAAAATTTCTAAATGGAACAGATTCAAAAACATATCATTTCACCCATACCATACAGTTCAATGCACACTTTAGTTTGAGCTTCTAGACAATACGCCATTGTGGACTCTCCTGCCTACATTGCAAAGATTTCATTTTCTAGCGGAGAAGAGAGGGCAAATAATTACGAAACAAATTAATGAAATAATCGTAAGCATTAATCAAAGAACCCAATGAAAAGATTATGAAAACTAACCAGCACCCAGACCAATGGATCATCAAACTTAGATCGGCTGACATCACTACAAAAATCTCATCCTGGAAAAAAACTCTACAGTATATATAATCCAATCCTTATCCTGGCTTGCAAAAGAAAAGAAAGAAACAGTGAAAAGATTTGACAGAATGTTTAACCTTGAGCAATGTAGAAACACTTTTACTCACTGGTACCTTAGAAATGTGTCATCAGCGCACATTGAAGCATTATAAGAAACCGTTTTATGACCCTCAGCCCAGCATTGCTATAAAGATGCTGCTGAGGGCATCGTTCACAAATTACTGCCTGTCCTCTTTGTTCAGACCCATGGGAGAAATTCCTCTTTGTTCTCAACACCAGGAATAGCTGTGCTGTTCCTGAACAACTGGCTCATTTGATCCTGTGCACACTGAATGTTATAACTGATTGCATCTCTTTCCCTGATTTGGCACCAAAAGGCTTAGGTCCAAATTTATGGCCTTCTTCTGTCAAGGAAGCCACTGTCCCACATGTGTTTTGTATACTGAATTCAGTACTGCTTTCATTTTATTTTTCCTGTCCCTAATTTTTCTCTGTCATGATTTTCTCATGCACTTATTTTTTTTTTCATTTTGGTTTATCTTATTACAGTGTATGTGTTTTATGAAGGACCTTAAACGGTTTCCAAAATCCAGCATATGCCATGTATAAGTGGTATCTAGGTAACTAGATACAACCAATTAAAGTTGAATCAGTAATTTCGTGTCACTGTTTCAAAGTCTCATGTTCCATACATACTATTTCTTTTCTGGGAAAACAGTTCCACTAATCCAACTAGAAAACACTCATTCTTCCAGGCTCCACTGAACAGCTAAATCCTCTGGGAAGACTTTGCTGGTCACAACCCCCTGTGGAAGAGGTGCCCACTTGCTCCTTTGTGTCACCCTCAATTGTGGCATTTCTTCATATACCTGCCCCAGGAATTATCCTTTTGGGGGAGAGACTCTGCTATATTTAAATCTATAACTTTCTGTATTCAAATCTATGCTATATTCTGATCTATACCAATCACCACTAGTATATGGGAAGAAAAAAAGGAAGGAAGGAAGGAAGGAAGGAAAGAGAGAGGAAGGGAGAGAGCTCTTAAGGAGCTGCAGAGAAAATTACTCAACTCAAAAGGGAAGAGTTTTTGGATGTGGCTCCACTTTTATTTACAATCAACAGTCAGAGGACATTCCCCGCTGCAAAAGTTGTCTTTTTTTAATTGCCCAATAAAAGTTTTTTATTGTTTTTTTATTCAGTTAGTTGTTCCTTGCTTGCTCTCTGCATTCCTCCCTAATATCTACTGATAACTTGTGCTAAATCGCACCGTGCTCGGAAAGCCACCTAAATATGACAGAAGCATTTAGAAGAGGAGAGGGCTGTTTTTGTTGTTGTTGTTGTTTTTCCTTTTTGCACAACAGTTACACTCGGTGCTCTCTGATCAACAAAACAGAGGATCAACAAAACAAGGAAGATGGGCTGGAAATAACGGGCACCTCTGATCAGAGGCCTCAAAATCCTTGATCAGAAATTCTCGGTCTACTGGAGAGACTGTTGGGAGCCCTCTCAGACTTCTGAGCGGATGAGAGACTTAATTAAGAGCTAAGTCTTGATGAGGACGCTCTGGGTGACAGTGTGGGGAGATCAAGAGAGACTGGGGAGGGCGGCAGTGGGCGGCACAGATAATCACACCCTACAGAGACCAGCGCTTGATGAAGTCTGAAAGATTCCCTTCCCTGGATTTAGCTCTGAGAGCAGTCTGTTGCCTGAGGTCAGGAAGACCTTTCTCTTTTCCAAATTAGGTAATCAGTGACAGCTCAGACTTTCTTTTGAAACAGTTCCAGAAAGTTCCTCCATGAAATTTGAAAGATGGCTCACCTCTCCTTCCTTATGAGGTCAAGAGCTGTGCGGAACGGGAGGGTGGAGGATGGAGGAGGGCTATCTACTGCCTAACAGCCCAGGGAGCAGCCAAGAGGACAATTTTGAAGTGGGTAATTTTCCTCTCCCCTTTCTGATCCATCCCTCCACCCCCTCCACCCTTAGTTCCTACTGAAAATATGTGCTTGACAAGGCTTTGATTTTCACTTACTTTAAACCTCTGAGCTATCCTTCTGTCCTTTGAGGGGGGTGGATGGAATTCTGAGGAGCAAGATTCACATTCTGGCTGTGCACACCCTGTGCTCTCCTCTTCAATGAAAGAGAATGAATTTTACTCTGGGATTAACTTTATTACATGGAAAAGATGTAGGTCCCAAATAAACAGGGTTACTCAAAAGTGAGATTTTCCTGGGTGGGTCTGACCAAAGAGCAGACTGGAAGGGAAAGAATTCACCTGCTGGTTTTGAAGAAATAAAGGGCCACGTTTTGGAGATAGTCACATAGCAGGAAATCACAGGCAGCCCCCAGCACCTAAGAACAACCCCTGCTGAAAACCAGCAAGAAGGAACTTATCCTATAACCGCACCATATTAAGTTCTATCACATGAACTTGGAACAGAGACCCAAGTCTCAGAGGAGAACACAGCCAAGCTGATACCTTCATCTCAGAGGACCTAGCCAGCCCATGCCTGCACTTGTGACCTCTAAATTGCAAGAGCAGCAAGGAGTGTTTTATTACTCTAAGTTATTATATAGTGATAAAACGCAATACACCTTCATTCTCTTACAACAGCAGTCCTCAAGTCTCCAATGTCATTTTATGAGGTCCACAGGGCAAAGCCACTTTCATACTAATGCTAACACCACATTTGCCTTCTTCATATTTGCTCTGATGCTCTAAAGCCAATAGTGGGTAAAACTGTTGGTATCCATCATGAATCCAGGCAGTGGCACCAAAATGTACCAGTAGTGTCTGCAGTCTTCACCATTATACACTCACAGTGAAAAGTATTAATTTTATTATATATTGGCCTTCAAGAATACATCTTTTAATATTCTGTGTGACTAAGTGGGATGTAACATGAAGCACTACTGCTGCATATTAAAGTTTGGTAGTCATCCTGAAGATCTGCATATGTCTGAGTTTCAAGCCTAACTAGCTGTTTTCTTCTTGGAATATCACTTTCATTTGAAAGGATAAATGACAGACATAGTACAGCTATTCAGAGTTAGGTACTTGGCAGACATTTTCTTAAAAATGAATTAATTAAGCCTCTCTCTTCAAGGAAAACAATGGATGATATTTGTTGTCAATGATAAAATTTGAGCTTTCAAGTGAAAAGTAGAATTTTAATAAGCATTACCATCATCATGAATTAGACAGCTTTCCAGTTCTTAAAGATATTTCTAACTGGTGCTCACATTAGATCACTGAAAATAGTAGTGAGTGTTTTAAAATGTTATATAATAAAATGTGTCATCATTTGATAATTCTGCATAACTCACTGAAAGGGGACTTTTCAAATGACCAGTGCACTGTGTCACAAACATTATACATGAGGAAAAGATCGACTCAAAACACAAACTGCATCAACAGGCTTCAATACAGAACAGTACAAAAAAAGTTCACAGACATAGTTTCAGATTCCAAATCTTTAAGAAACAACTACTGATCATACAACCCAATAGCAAACACAATAACCAAGGACTGACGAGCAAATAAAAAAGTGCTCAGCATAACTGATCATCAGGGAAATGCAATTCAGAACCACAAAGAGATGTCAACTCAAACCTGTTAGGATGGTCATTATGAAAATGTCAAAAGTTAAATGTTGTCCAAGATGTATAGGAAAAGGAACCCTGGCATATTGTCGGTATAGATCTAAGTTAGTATGGAGGTTCCTCAAAAAATTAAAAATAGAACCATATTATCCAGCAATCCCATTTCTGGGTACATATTGAAGGAAAGGAAATACCTGTGTAAAATAGATATTTCATTCTCATGGTCAGCATGCAGTAGTCACAATGGCCAAGCCAAGGAAACAACCAAAATGTCTCTTGACAGATAAATGAATAAAGAAAATGCAGTGCATATACATACTGGGATATTATTCAGCCTTCAAAAAGAAGAAAATTCTGACATTTGTGATATGGATGAACCTGGAGACATTTTGCTAAGTAAAGCAAGCCAGGTATAGAAAGACAAATAGTGTATGACCTCACTTAGATGTAGTCTAAAAAAGTGAAACTCTTAGAAACAGAAAGTAGAAGAGTAGTGATCAAGAGGTGAGAGAAGAGACAGTGGAAATACGTTAGTTAAAGGATATAAAGTTTCAGTTACAAGAAAAATAAGTTCTGGAGATCTAATGTTTAGCATGGTGGCTCTAGTTAATGACAGTGCATACTTGTATACTTTATTTACTTAGTAAACATATCTTAAATCTTTTCACCAGAAAAAAAATTAGGGTGGTAGAAAAAAAATGAAATGAAAATAAATTACTACTCATTGAATTTTGATGAATTATCAAAGAAGAATAAATCTATACAATTATCTGAAAAGGTTAGTTATTAAAATACTCTTCCCTTTTCCAATTGCCTATCTGCATGAAGCCAAACTTATCTACTTCAAACAAACAAAAAAACTTATTGCAATGGATTGAATGTAGATACAGACATGGGAATCCAATGGTTTTCTGTTAATCCATGTATTAATGAGATTTCCAAAATCAATTAATATTTTAAAATTTACCACTTGTAATTTCTAATTTAATTGATAGGATGATAGATATAACTCACATAAACAAAAAGTCCTCTGAGGTCTTCAATACATTTTAGAAGTGTAAAGGACACTTGAGACCCGAAGATTGGAGAACTGTGTCTTATACAGCCATCTCAGGATCTGCACTATATTGAAATTATATTTATGTGTGTTTTTCTTTCTACTTGAGCTGTGAATAGCTGTTAGAACTATGACCAGTTATGTGCCATTGTATCCCAAGTACCAAATTCAGAAACTACTATATAGTAGATGCCTAAGAAATATTTGCTACTAAGCATCAAACTCAACATAGCACCAGCCCTTCCTTGAAAGAACAAACAATATTGCTGTAAAATTGAGAAATGTATCCCAAATAGGAAAACTGTATGTTCTGATTTCATTAAAGTGCCAGATGAGTTATAAAGGCAGAGGTAAGAACATTACAAACTTTATGGAAATAAAATACCTCTATATTTACTGATTTTTGTAAAACCAATCTATTTGAAAATTAAAGGAAGTGATAACAAGTATTTTTTAAAGTATTTACAACAAAATTCCAAGTATTCCAAAGAACTTGGATAGCCTTTTTCATTTCTTTTTGTACTTTTATTTTTCTGTTTAGTACCAAAGATTGAACCCAGGGGTGCTTAACCACTGAGCCACATCCCCAGCCCTTTTTATTTTTTATTTACAGACAAGGTCTTGCTAAATTGCTTAGGACCTCACTAAGTTGCTGAGGCTGGCTATGAACTTGCAATCCTCCTGCCTCAGCCTCCCAAACCACTGGGATTATAGGCATGAGCCACCATGCCCAGCATTTTTTATACTTTTAATACAAAATTATATGTGATTTAGGTTGTGAGTACTGAAACTCTATCCCCTTGATGCTGGAATACTAGAAATTCCCAACTATGATCAAATTAAAAGTACACTTCTGTAATGAATTAATGCATTGATATGAGAGAAAATATCATCATTTAAAGTCGCCTATAAATACTGAGCTTGAAATGGAAAAGAGAATGTTGCTGAGGGTTAATTAAAATGATCATCTACTTTTATGGTCCATTTTATTCCTTCCATATGACTTTCTGAATTTTCGAAATTGCTTAGCAGGATGTTATTTGATATTGGAGGCCCAGCTCAGAATCTGTATGTGAAAAGAAGAACCTTCTGTGGGGGAGACTGAGTTTTGCTGAGTGAGTTTAGAGTCTTCTGTGGCATAGCCAGGTTATTTTTGTGGATAACTAATGAGTCTCTAAGCTTGCAACAGCCGGAACAAGTTCATGGGCCCCAATAACTGCAACAGGTGTTTCCCAGGCTATCAGCCAAGAACCACAGCGGGGTCGCACTCCGAAACAAGAGAACAGTGATTTGTGACTTGGCTGCACCGGCTGGCTCCCTGGAATGTGGCATCTCCAAATTCCTTCCTCTATCTCAGAGAAAATTTCTAGGTTGTCCTGCACCTGCTGCCTTTCCCAGCTGCTGGTTCCTGGCTCCCACATCCCTGACCTATGCCCAGAGAACCCTCCAGCTGCCAGTGCCCACCCTGCTGTCCTCACTGCCTCCCAGGGAGGCCACGTGCTTCCACTTGAAATGCGTCTCTTTTGTTCATTCTCTTTGATCTGGTCCTTTTCCTCTTTTGGTTTTATGGTCCCAAGTTGAAGTAAGAAAACAGCTTTGCTTAGCGTGCTTGCTATCAAAATAAATTTCTACCAATCATGCTTTTTTTTTTTTTCCTTCTCACATGGTTTTGAGGTTGCTTTGGTCTTTTTTATGGCCTTATTTTCCTAAGGATTCTAGCACTTGTGCAAGGAATGCCAGGCCTCAAAACAATACTGCAACACAACAGTGTTCTTAAAGGGCAGCTCCCTTTTAGTTCAGCTTAACAGGGTGGTGAGCTCCTGAATTGCTATGGTCTGAGTTTGGTCTCCCCCAAACTCATATGCTGAATCCTTAACATTTGGTGATAAGGCCACAAAGGTATGACCCTAATTCAACCCTCAGAAGAAGAGGAGGAGACCCCAGAAGCAAGTGCATACGGAAGCAAGGCCACACAAGGACATAGTGACAAGGTGGCTGTCGGCAAGCCAAGATGGGGGGCTCACTGGAAACAACCCTGCTGGCACCTTCATCTTGGGCCTCTAGCCTCCAGAACTGTGAGGAAATAAATGTCTGTTGTTTAAGCCACCCAAAGTCTGTTGTGGGCTTTGTTATGGCCCTTCTAGCCAAATAATATCCACTGAAATAAACATGAGCCAAGACAGTGGGAGGGATCATAACGTGGACACCAGACTTTAGCACCAGGAATGGAAAACTGAAGATGGACCAGTGCTTGTTGACAGAGGAGACAGCCAGAGAAGGCCACATCCCAAGCATAAGTATGAGGAGATAGCAGTGAAGGTGAGAAGGAATCTCCTGGTCTAACCCTGGAAAAAGGAAAGTGAGAAGTGACTGTTTGATCCTCCTCCCCAACTCCTGCATCTAAAGCAGAGCCAATGTGTGTCCCTAGAGACAGAATAAAGCACTTGAGTCTTTTGGTGTAGGTGATGTTGATAACCCAGAATGTACAGTTTAAAATGTGAGCATCTGAAGTCCAATGATTGACTTCTTATACATTTACCCAATCACAAATGCTGCTGGTCAGCACTGCACAGAGTTACTAACCAGAACACATACTTAGAAGAGAGACTTAGAGGAGGGAAATATTAAACAAGAGCTTAAAAAACTCAGGTATATGCAGTTTTTCTGATTTAAAAGAAGTGGATAACTAAAGGTCACCAGGCATTGAATCAATAGCATGAAGGAAAGGGAATAAAATAAATAAAAAACTGACACTGGAGAAAATAGAGATAATTAGAAAAAGAACTTTTTAAAATACTCAAGTGTATGTATATAACAGAGGATGAATCATTAAAAAAGAACAGGATACTATGAAAAAAGATAAAAAATTATCACATTAATTAGTTATCACTGGATACAAAATTGCCACAAATTTAGCATATTAAAACAACAGCTATTTATTATCTAACAGCTTCTCTGGGTCAGGAATTTGATCACAGCGCAACTGGGTCCCCTGTTTAGGGTCTCCCAAAGTTGCAGTGAAGATATTGACTGGATTCTACTCATCTGGAGGCTAATCTGCAACAAATGCACTTCTGAGCAAACAACAGTATTGGTAGAATTCATTTCCTTTTGGTTGTAGATCTGAGGGCTCTGACTTTTTGCTAACTCTTGACTAAGGTCACCTTCATCTGCTAGATTCTGTCCTCAGCAGCTAGGAGGTACTCACAGTTACTACAGACTTTCTATAGCTCCTTGCAACTAGGGCTTCCTCTGATGTGGCAACATATTTTATCAAGCTAGTGAAGAGAATCTGTAGAGCAAATGAATCAGCACAATTGAATATTATGTAACATAATATAACCACAGAAATGGATTTCTATCTATTGTTTAGAAGAAGATCACAGGTCCTGTCTACACTCGATAGATTACATAAGGATTTGAGCAACAGGAGGCAGGTTCATGGGTTGATGGTTCTATGGGCTAACCATCTCAGAAGATTCCTGTGTGCCATATTTCTGAATGATTTTTAAAAATGCTACATTTTAATAATTAAATAGAATTTTTATTGAATTGTGTTAGCTTTCTGTCACTGTGCCAAATACCTTACGTAAATCAACTTATAAAGTAAAGAGAGTTTATTCAGGCTTCAGTATTTGAGGTTTCAGCCCCTGATTATTACTGTTACTTTTGGACCTGTGGCAAGGCAGAATGTCATGGTAGAAGATGCAGCAGAAGAAAGCTTCTCACTTCATGTCTGGAATGCAAAAAAAGGAAGGGAGGAGAAGGAGCTGGGGTCCCACAGTTCCCCTCAAGGGTGCACCCTAAATGACCAGAAGACCTCCCACTAGGCCCTACTTTCTAAAGTCTCCATCAACCCCTGATAGCACCAAGCTATGGATCTAGCTTTTACCACATGGGCAAAGGGGGACTCCATATCCAAACTATAACAATCATGCTGACATTTATTAAGAGAAAAACTACCACCTAATAGATTTATGGGAGAATTCTAGTGCTTAGTGCATAAAGTATAACTGATTTTCACATGTGACTCTTAATATCTTTTGTGAACCAGTCCAGTTCAAAGCTAACTCACGGGGAAATTCTAGCCATTTTGTTTCCTGACTAGAAAAATCTGACTAGAACTTACTGATTGTTTGGGGAACTCTGGCAACAAAACTTCATTCAAGCAGCGTGATGTTATTTGAGGCACCAAAAACTTGGGGAATTATTTCCCTAAGTCATCTCACACTAAGAAATAAATAATCCAATAGTGAAATAATAACAAAAACAGCAATAGAACATAAAGATGTTGAATCAGAAGTGCTGAAATTCATCCTTTTCAGGGAAGTTTGAGAAAATACTTTGATATTCACTTAATCTGATACAGGGTCAATTCTTTTTATTACAAATAAAAATAACAACACATCCCCTCTTTGTATCATGTAGTTACTATAACAGTAAGAAAAATATTATGATAAAAATTTCTCTCAAGGCCAAAAGTCATTATTATTGCTATTATGATTTAAGCTTTTTTTATGAAGGCATTTTATTTGGACTTAAAGATTCTCTTCTGAGATCCTCAGATTGATATATCTGGTTTAATGCTATGACTCCTAGTGGATGGATATATATATATATATATCTTGCATTCTTCCTGAAATACCTCCTGGCCTAGATAGAGCATAGTCATGATTTCATTTTATTCATGATTTAAACTTTAGTGGCTTATTTTCATTTCCATGATTAAGTTTCTTCTCCTTCCCTAAGTAGGAGAAACAAGTTGGAGCACTATAAACTCCTTTTATGGTAGTAGATAATCCTATCCCAAGAAAGACAAAACCCAAAACAGAATTTAAAAAATTACAAATATATTTTTTCTTACCTAACTTCTAGTTGATAAATGTATATGCATGCAGATTAACTGCTCATAAACATTTGATTTTAGGAAATGTCTTCATGCTTTGCTGAATTTCTGAAACCTTGTAGATTGATCACCCATGAGTAGTTCATGAGTATGAAAAAAATACCCTGAATTTGGAGTGGGGTTATGACTCAATAGTAGAGTGCTTGCCTAGCATGCATGAGGCACTGGGTTTGATCCTCAGCACCAGATAAAAATAAAAATAAAGATATTATTTTTATAATCTAAGGCTAAACAATAAATATTTTAAAATACCTTGAATTTAACAAATAATGTGTTCATTAGTTTGTGTTTATTTATTAGTAAATTTAGCATTTATTCTATCAGTTCACATTCAACATACTTGACTGAATATCAGGACTAGGAAGCAACACTGCAAATACAAATAAAGCAATTGAATAATGCAGTTTTTGAATCCTAAGCTTTGTTAAAATTGTAAAATGATGTCCAAAACAAAAGATTTCCAATGCTGAAGTCTGATGATTTGTCCCCTGTATTAAGATTAATAAATCAGCACATATTGTTGTTCAGTTCTGAATCATAGGCTGCAGAAGGCAGTAGCATCATGGAATTCTTATCAATTTTCCAAATTCCCTGCTCTTTTTTTTTTTTCATTTTACAGTGAACATCGAGCATGTAATGAAGAACACACCACTATAAGTACCCTTCTGAAATGGAAATGTAATATCATCATTTGAATAAAGGTACAGTCAATCTCAATGTCTTTGCCTTGAGGGAGACAAGATAGATATATAAAGTTTGTGAAAAGAACTGTAATTTCAAAATCACATATTAACAAATCGACTCATCGTCACCAGCATCTTGTTTAAAAAAAAAAAAACAAATAAAAAACTTCAGCAAACAGGCTAACTTTTCTCTGCTCTATACAAAGCAAAAATCAGAGACCATCTTGGTCTCTCGGATTTTCCCAAATAGCCAAGAGGATCAATTCTGCCTTTGCACCTTCGAGAAAGTGTTAGAATACCTGATGCTGGACATGGAGGAATTCTAATCAACCAGCTGGATGAAGGTTTCCAGAATCAGGGGAGCCAAGAGGGAAAATGCCAAAAACCCCAAGTATCTTTGCTCCTCAAAGTTAAACAAAATGCTGAGAAAGGGACATAACCTGGATGTTCAGCCCAGGTGGATGCTGAGGGGACACCTCAGATGGGACATTCTCTGGAGATTGGGGAAAAGGCATGTTGAATGCAGGAACTCAGAGATGAGAGATGAGATTTTCTGTGCCCTTTACACACACACACACACACACACACACACACACACACTCTCCAACTCCACCATCAAGTTTGGCTGTTCTGCAGGAACAAACAAGGACCCCAACATGAGATTTGTTTCATACCACATGGACCATCCTGTTCTACTACATCCTACCCCAGAGTGGAAAATCTCTGAGGCTGTAGCTCTCACTGGCTGCCGTTGACAGTCTAGACAAGCCCTCTCCAGCATCGCCTGCCTGGGGGGAGGGCACTGGGTCCTGGGGAAGGGGTGCAAAGAGAACTGGCAATGTGGAGATAATAGCACTGCCACAGCGCTGTCACACACACCCTCTAAGCCAACAAGCAAGCAGGGACTTCAGAGCCTCTTCCAATATGTCCCAAGACATTGTGAAATTATACAAGGCATACTCTTGGATGAGGAGAAAAACTAAAAAGAAAAAAAAAATTCCCCTGTTTTCCAGGTGTGGCTGATGAGCTGATCATTGCCACAGTGGCATGGTTTGGGAGCTGTGCTGCGGGTCCACTTCTCCTCTGGTAGAACTGCTTGCCTCCTGTGTCCTCCACAGCTGAAGAGGAGGTTTGGGGTTACACCAAGCTTCTTTTACAGACCCAGCCTTCCCATGGGGTCTTCCCAGGAAGAAATGGAAGCAAATTCATTCCCCTCTTCTTCCTGCTGGGGCCTTGTGTCAGACACACCCAGGGAGAGGCTGAGAAGGGGGAAATTTAGTAGATACTTGAGTTCTTCGGCATTGGGACACTGCCTTTTCCCGAGCAGAGCCCAGCACACCTTCCCAAGAAGAGTAACAGGTGCACAGCTGAAGGGGTACCCGGCTCAGAGGGTGAGCCCCCTGATGGGGCATTTTACCAGGTTCAGGGTGGAATTGTAAGGGCTGAAGAGAGGGAAGCTGGGACTAAACACAGCCAGTGCTGATCAGAGTAGAGCAAGGAGAGGGCACAGCTCATTTTTCTGTCTCTTTATAACCTAGCATGAAATCATGAGTGTTTCTCAGGCTGCGTGTATGTGACCGTGTGTGTGTGTGTGTGTGCGGGTGTGCATACATGTGCACATTAACTGCACTAGTCAGAGGGGCAGGACAGCGAGGGATGAAAGACAATGCTCAGGGCTGATAAAATAAATCAGTCTTCTGCCTTCCTCCAGTGACCAAATGAACAAATGCATTCCAAAAAATATTATTAAAACTCACAGCCCCAAGACATTATAGGTTTGTGTTGGTGAAAGTAATTACAGAACTCATTCTATGGTGTTATTGAAAATGCCTTCAGGGTCGTATCGACATGGCAAGAACGGCTATCAGTGAAAACAAAAGCAGGTTTCTTTAACTTACTTTGGTCATGATTCTTCCTTCCTTTGTTAAATCACAGGATTTTGCCCAGGATGGTCAATACAGTAAAGGAGATAAATAGTCTGCGTCATCTCTCTATTCAGGACCTGTGTGAGATAGGCACACAGACTGATGGAACAAATGAACAGTTGCTGTTGCGCAGAGAATGCCTCCAGATGCTAATTTAGCTGAGTAGATGCTAAGTTAGCTCAGTACCAGAATCACCTAGGAAGCTTTAAAACTACAGGTGGCGGGGCATGGTGGTGCCCATCTGTAATCCCAATGGCTCAGGAGGCTGAGGCAGAAGGATAGCAAGTTCAAAGCCAACCTCAGCAACTTAGTGAGACCCTGTCTCAAAATATAAATAGATAAAAAGGGGCTGGGATGTCGCTCAGTGGTTAGGCACCCCTGAGTTCAATCCCTGGTATCAAAAGAATAAATAAAAGAAATTAAATAATAAAATCAAAGTGCGAGTGCCCATTCTCCACTCCAGATATCCTGGTTCAATTCCTCTGCCCAGGACACCAGTCATTCAAGTTATTTCAATCTGAGTTCTTGCATTCATCAGCCATTCAATAGGTACTTATCAAGAATGTATTATAAGTCAAAGCTCTCAGCATACAGCAGTGAATAAAGCAAAAGTAGTAATTTTGACCTTTGTGGATTTTACATATAAGAAGGGAACACACAAAGAATCAGGTGAATCAGGATAGCATGTTAGAAAGTAATAAGGGCTACAGGTGGAAGAAATTAAGCAGGAGAGGAAAAGAGGAAGTTTAAGAGGAGGAAGATTTTCAATACAGTAGCTAGGAAAGTGACATTTAGAAAATGTCAAAGAATTTAGAAAGTAAGCCAAGCAGAAACCTGAGGAAAATGCATTCTAGGGAGCTGAAACAGCTTGTGCAAAGGTACTGGGGTATGAGTGTGGCCAAACTCTATTCCAGGAACACAGGAAGCAGAGTGGGCTGAAGAGAATGAGGTGGAAGTGAAGACGGAGAGATAATAATGGACTCCCTAAGTCGATGTCTATCAGGAGGATTTGAGCAGAATAATGATCCAACTTGAATTTTACAGTATTAGTCTGTCTACTCTGATGAAAACAGACTGAAAGAGTTCAAGGGGAAGCCAAAGAGACCCCTTGAAAATCCATTGATGTAATAAAGGTCCCTTGGACTTGGGATGGTCTGCACAGAGGTGGTGGGACTCAGATTCTGGATGTGTTCTTCAAGAAGAGCCAAAAGGATTTCCTGATGGATTTGATGTGAGGGCATGAGAGAAAGAGAGACTTCACCCCCAGCCATGGGCATAAATGATGTCTCCCAAACAGGATGAGAACGACTAGGGAAGAGGAAGCCTGTAGCAGGGAGAAATATTAAGAAACCAGTTTTGGACATGTTGCCTTTGTTCAAGTGCCAAACAGGTAGTGGGAATAGAGTTCAGGCACCAGGGTGTGCTGGAAATACACATTTGGCTTCATCACCCTAAGACAGTATTCAAAGCCAGTGGCATCTCCAAGGAACTGAGTTGGCTACAGGGGAGAAGCCTCTGCCAGCCGAGGGCCCTCTCCCCTCACCTCTGTGTCCGCCATGGTGCAAGGGCAACCAACCTGCTATCAAGGTACTAATGCCATCCTCCAGCGCTGGCGACCCAGTCCCTTCTAAAGGCCTGGCCTCCTATGACCGCCATCCTGGGGTTGGGGTTACAACCTGTGAATCTGAAATGAGCCCCTTTGCACAGGGGCTCAGGGCAAGTCAAAGTCAGGCTGCAGAGCCTCCTGTTTCCCAAGCCAGGTCTCCTTGCACCCCACGCCTTTCCCAGCTCTACTGCTTCTTTTCATTTGCCCTGCACCTCTTGGACAGGCCCGTTGCTGTCCTGAGAACCCCTAATTGGGGTCCCTGCTATGACACACGGCCTTTAGCAACCAGATGCCTGTGCCAGAGTGAAACCCCGAATCTGACTTGAGCCCCCAGCAACAAAGATCAAAGACCCTGGTGGAGGCAGACAGAACATGGGTGCCTCATCTGTCTTGATAAGCTCCGAACGAAACCTGTCAGGAATTCTCAAGGAAATGAAGAGCAAGTTTCTGCCCTTGATGGGTGCCTGTTACTTCTGCTTACATCGCCAGGAGCTGTTTATCTGTACCAATTAGGAGATTGACGCCAACAAATCCAACCAGGGAAAAGAGCCACCAGGATGTGCAGAGACGGGCAGAAGATGCTAAGCCTGCCCCACTGCTCTCACATAGATGGCACGATTGCTTGGAGTTTACAGGAGGGGGAGGTAGGAGCCTGCAAGGAGTTGTGCCTAGGGAGGGTAAGTCAGAGGGAGGGCTGGCTACAGTAGATAGTGTAGAGGTTTTTTTTACTGTATGCCAAATCTGGGAGTAAGTAGGGAGAGAGCACTTTACCATATGAGAATCCTCATATCTCATATGAGAATAATTAATATTTTATGGCATTTACTAGATGCCAGACACTGGACTTTATAATGATTTATCACATTCGGATTATCTTATCTACTTAATTTAAGGCACATTTACTGAGTAAATATATGTGTATGCATATACAGAGCATTAATATGTATGTTAAATTTTATTGTTATTGCCATTGTTTTCAAAAAAAAAAACTGAAAGTTTAAGTAGCTTACCCAAGATGACACAGCTGGTGAGCAGCACAGCCAGTTCTAAAGTTCATGGTATTAATTTATTATGCTATAAGTTTCTGATACTTCTAATCTTGGCACACAATAAAAGAACTTTCAAAATGGCTCTGATGCCCTATTTATCCTAACTCTGGGATCCTCACATCATACAGCACTCCAAACTTTTTCTCCTGACCATGTTACAGAGTCTTTCTTTTCTAATAGAAAAAAAAATAACTGAATGTATTTTGGCATACAACATGATGTTTTAAAACATGAAATTGCTAAACCAAGCTAATTAACAAATCTATCTCTTCAGCTTCTTATCATTTTTGTGGGGAGGATATTTCAAACTTACTCTTAATAATTTTGAAACCTACAACACATAATTTTCAACCATAGTCACCATTCTGCACAATGGTCTCCATCTTGTCTAAATGAAATGACAGGCATCCTCCACTCTCCCCTTACCCTCCCTCTGATAGTCCAATAGTCTCCATTCTGTGCTCTACTTTTATGAGTTTTTTTGTTTGTTTGTTTGTTTGTATTTTAATATTGCAAACACAAGTAAGACCATGCAGTGTTAGTTGTTCTGGATCTGGTTCATTTCACCCAGAATGATGTCCTCCAAGGTCATCCACGGGTATGGTCTGGGTCTGGAATGTTCCCCCAAATGTCCATGTGTTAAAGGCTACCAGGGTGACCTATTGGAAGACAGTGGGACCTTGAGGAGATGGGGCCTCATGGAAGGTCCTTAGGTCATTGGGGCTGTGCCCTTGAAGGGAATTATGGAACCCTACTCTCTTCTTTCTTCTCTCTTTAGTTTCCTGGCCATGAAGTGAGCAGTTTGCTCTACCACATGCTCCCTGACATTGCCATTTCACACACCAAGGGCCAAAGCTGTGGGCATGCCATTCATGGACTGAAGCTCCAAAACTGTGAGCCAAAATAAACACCTTCTTTTTTATAAGTTAACTATCTCAGCTATTTTGTTAGAGTCACAGAAAGCTTAGAATTCACTCCTAAGCCTAAATAAAATAATATTCCATAGTGTATATAGATCTGTGTGTGTATATACACCACATTTTCTTTATCCATTTATTCATTGATAAACATAAGTTGATTTTCTGTCTATGAATAATGCTGCAGAGAACATGGAGTGCAGTGTCTCTGATGAGCTGATTTCATTTCCTTTGGATATATATCCAATAGTGGGATTGCTAAATCATGTGATAGTTCTAATATTAAATTTTGAAGAAACTCCAGACTGCTTTCAATAATGGCTGTACTAATTTACCTTCCACTCCACAGCACACAAGGGTTCTCTTTTCCTTACCTCTTTACCAACACTTCTGTGCTTTTGTATTTTAGATAGTGGCCATCATGACAGCCATGAGATGACACCTCATTGTGGTTTTAATCTGCATTTCCCTGATGATTAGTGATGTCAAGTATGTGTTCACATACCCATTGGCCATTCATACGTCTCCTTTTAAGAAATGTCTTCCCAGGTTCTGTGCTCATTTTTTAATCAGGTTGTTTTCTTGCTATTGCTACATAGTAGATGTATCAAAAAATTGCTTTGGCATATTTACCAGAGCAATACTACACTGGGTTATGCATCCTAACAAGTTATTATATGACACTTAGGAAGTAAAAAAGTGACTTCATGTGCTGAGTGGCAAGCAAGAGGTGAGCCATTTAATCCACCACCTCTCACCTTCAGGCAAGTAAAGATGAATAGCCCAAGAATTCACAGATAGGCAAAATCCTCCAAGATCTGTATAGAAAATTTATCTATGCAACTGGTGTGTCCTCCCTAAATGATTGGCAGATTCCACTAAAGATTCTCGGTGACCAGGATGTTTAAGCAGGTGGCTACTTCCCACCGGTGTCACCTGAACATACTAGTTGGTGACAAGCAGCCCTTCACCTCCCTAATGTGAACTTATCTCTTAGTGCTTTTTCTCCTTTCAAAGTCATTCATGTTAAAGTGAAAATATTTTTATTTGAACTAATATTCATCTCTTTCTTTTAAGTACTTTACATTGAATGTTATTTTTAAGACTTTATAGGTATAACATACCTAATGAAAGCAGACACAAATAAAGCATGCAAGAACTTTCCAAATAAGCAAACGATGATACACCGTCCAACAGTTGTAAATCACGTAGAAAAGCCTACGATTTTAGAATCGCTGTTGGGTGAGATTTTACGTTTCGTGCAAGAAAGTTTGGAATGGAAACATTATCTTTCCACGGGTGCCGTGAAGCAGCTGCTCGTGTGTAGAGAAGGCGATTTAGAAGAGTGATGAGAAGCTTTAATTAAAGCCCATCTGCTGTTTCACTGTTTCTGACTATTAAACACAGTTTGCGTTATTAACATCATACTTGGAAATGTAATTGCTTCAAGTTCTGTTTGCTGGGCTGCAAGCCTGCTGCTTCTCCACATTGTCTTCTTTTTATCCTTTTCCATGCGCCTCAACTCAGCTTACAAAGGAAAAAAAGTTCAATACTTCATATAGTCATCTGTACAGGATTAAGGCATACGATATTATCTGTGGATTAAAAAAAAAATAAGTAAAAGTGTTTAAAAAGGAAAGAAGTTCAAATTCACAAACCAGTAAGGATATCGACAGTTGTTGAATAAATGAGGACATTCTGATATCCCTGTAATTGATTAACAACCTGAGGGAAACTAAGGTGGAGGCTCACCTTGCCCCATGGTCAACTGTGAGGGAACAGCTAGACATGAGCCATGGCTCAGGGGTTTAAGAAAATACTGCTCAGGGAAAGCCCATTCATCCACAGCCCTGCCTCAGTAGCACCACTGGGTATGATAAGAGGGTTTGGGGACCTCTGCCTCATCTCAGCTTCATAAACTATTTCTCTTAAAACAGGAGGAAGATAGATAAATTAGGGGATAAGAACCCAAGGACAAGGATATGTTTGCTAAAAATGGTGTGCCTGCTAAAACATCTTAAGCAAAACCCTACACAACCAACACAGAACAGAGAGAGTCCCAGACCCAGGAAAGCACAGTGATTGAGACTGGAGCCCACCAACCAAAAATTCTGAAAAACCATTTCCAATTAGGACCTGTCAGCCAGGCCAAGATGAACAAGAGTTGTCCCTGGGTTGTTAGCTACTGTGGTGTGTCAATA
This sequence comes from Marmota monax, assembly GCF_021218885.2. NCBI lineage: Eukaryota > Metazoa > Chordata > Mammalia > Rodentia > Sciuridae > Marmota > Marmota monax. Next base: position 3,026,321 of record NW_026691988.1, read on the forward strand.
CAGAACCCATGGGTGATATTTGGATAGGACCTTGTAACAATCTCCCTCTTACCTCAATAAGATCTACTCTCTCCCTTGAGGGTGCTTCCGCTGACTTCTTTCTCTTCTAACAAAGTTTACTATGCTTTTGCTAAGTCGCCCGTCTTTCTTGAAATCCTCTCATGCAAGAGGCCAAGAGCCAAGAACACAACACATCTCTGAGAAGATTGTAAGTCTAATCTTATCTCTATTATCATTTCTACATTTCAGATGGAGCAGGGCCACATGTCCCAGAGCGAGCTCTGAAGAGTTCACATCTGAATAAGTAAGTTCTCAGGAAAATAAAATGGATGTGTTGATGAAAGAACTCTGGTCAGTGCCTTCCTTTGCTACCCTCCCATAGAGGAAATAATGTACATTAGGAAGTTTAATGCTCTGAGATGTCCTGGTGGGGACTTGGGGGTTTGTCTTAGTTTTTAAGATCAGCTTAATAATTAACTTTGTATTTCCATATTTTTTGACCATAGAAAATGTCTTCTGCCTCTCAACCAAGATCATTCCACAGAACCAGTATCTTCACTGAAGACACAGGGAAATGATAGAAAAGGTTAAATGAAAAAATAACTATAAAAACTAGAAAAAATATAAAAGTTATTGAATATTTTATCTAAGATTTCTAAAAGATAAAACCAAACAAACCACAAATAAAAAGACTACCCATGTTTGACTACGTAAAAACTAACATTTCCTACATCCTAAGACTTTATAAACAAAAGCAGATGCTTCACTGGGCATGAATATCTGTAAAATGTTGACAAAGGATCAATATCCCAATTCAGAAAGAATATTAAAGATTAATAAAGTACATACACAAGAAAAATGAAAAAAGGGCATCAACCCAAATTCACAGAACCAGAAATAAGAAGTAGCCAAAAAATACAAGTTCAATAAACCAACATTCAACAAATGCAAACTAAATAAAAAGATGCAATTATTCTTTACCAAATTGGTAAATGCTTTATAAAATATTATTCTTTGTATAAAAATGCAGAGACAAGAACCACTCTGCCCTCCCCACATAGACAGCTTTTTCTGAATGGTCATATCTTGCAAGAGTTCAATCTCTGGGATTTTATTTAAATAGATTTATATAGATGCTGGTCATCATGGTATTTATTGTGAGGGAAATATATAAAATTCTAAACTTTCTATAGGAAAGTTATTAAGTAAAATAGTGTGACTAATATGACAGAAAGTGCTCGTGCTTCCATGAAAAAAAATGTTTTCCATATAATCATACGAAAAGAAATACCCAGAATATAACATTTAGTGTGAAAAGCAGAGTGGCCCTTATTATATCTCAGCTGTATTTCTATAATTGTGTGTGTATATACATACAGAAGAAAAGACTGAAAGCAAATATGTCAACACAAATAACACTACCCTCTGTCATGGTACCTGGGTGGTAGCCAATGTGCTGGTGGTCAGAAGAATTCTGCAAGACCAAGAGAATCACAGAAGAAGATATGCAGCAAGGACATGGCAAAGACATCTGCCCACAGACTTAGATGTCTGGGCTTATGTGAGCTTCTAAGTTCTTTGTCTTTGGTAGACATTTTGCTAGGAGTGGTTTATGCTAAACGAGGGGTGATTGACAGATTCCTGTGTCTTGCCCAGGATGCCTACTCTGCATGTATCAAATGCTCCTTCCTGGGTTTTACATCAGATGCATGAGATGCAAGTAATATGTATGAGGTTTTAAGTAGAGGACTCTCGCGTCTAGATCAATATAGGTCAAACTTGGGGATGTCTGTGCATGCTCCTCAGGATGGTCAATAGTCTTTTTGAAATACAGGATCTTGCATTTACACTTTGGAGAAGTTAGCTACTCCAAGAACAGCAATGGGGCAGGAGGAAAGCCCCATATCAATTCTACTGATGGAGGTGGGGTGAGGCCTGTACAAGGGTCCCTAACCTATCCTGCCTCACTCTCTGTATGGCTGGTGGTTTTTCTAAATTCTTTTCAATAAAAATAAAGAATGGTTAGTGCTGCCAAATGAAGAGTTGACTTCACCTTTATTAATTATCTAAGAATTTCTTATAAGTAGCACACTTTCAACAACGAACAGATGTTAGTTTTGGATATGGTTTTAAATATTTTTTTAACTTTTTAACTCTACTTATATTCTTAACTAACGTCTTTTCTTGTATTTTAGACAAAGATTAATGATCAGCACATACATATAATACCACAAATGCAGACTAATTAATACTGATTAACTATTAGATGTTGCTGTGGCTGGTTTTTTTAGGAAAATATTTGAAACAGACAAATAGACAGGACAACTTCTAATCAATGTCTTTTTCCCCCCAGTGGCTTAGAAGAGTAGTGTGAAACTTTTCTAGACTTTGCTTTTCTTGGACATAAAAAAGAAAGATAAGACTTGCTTCATAGAATAGTCTCAAGACGAGCTTCAAAACATTGCAGTACCTGGGAACTGTAAATTCTGAGGAATTCTAAGAACCAATGTAGCTAGGTACTTCTGAAGAGCTTCAGGACTCTGCACAACATTATTTCCCTAAACCTCCCCCACTGCTCTGATTTAGAAGTTCATTCCTGAGTTTCAATAATCACATTTGTTACCAGCAAAACTGAAGCTATAGCAGAAGATATTAGAACCATGTACTATTAGATTCATTAGAACCATGTACTAAGATTAGGCTCATCCTCATTTTCAAGTACAAATTCATATTCATATTTCATAATTGCATTCCTAGAATAAATTTTTTAAAAGATGGAAATAAGAAATCTTTCAGGCCTTTCAGATAGCACATAATATAACTCCATTGTTTACCACCTACTTTCCTCACTCACTACCTAACCTTGAAATTAAATGACAGTCACGTTGTACTTGTTCTTCTTTTTACAACCAAGTCATTTTTGGAATGATGACTTTTTTAGTTTTATTCTACTATTATAATGCAAGTTCATCCCACTTTTAATTTAGAGCATATCAACAGATGAAACAAAGAATCATTATTTACATTACAAAAGGATCCTTCTAGTTATCAAAGGATTCATTGCAAAGATTCCTTTAGAAGCTAGCTCCTCTCTTACAATTAAAATATTTCAGTTTAGAACAATTTTGTCAGCCTGTAGCTTTTCAGTACTGAAAGTGCCTATCTCATTACAAAAACAGAACTTTCCAGAGCAAATAGCCACTCAGCTATGCCCCAATAAATCAGGGAAAGAGAAAAAAAGAGGCTGAGCCAAGGAGAAACATGGAAAAGAATAAGCAGGAAGGACAGAATAAGTATAAAAACTAAAAATTGTTGATTCTCAAATATCTGGTGGGATAGCAAAGTAAAGCAACGCCATGGCTTTTTACATTACACACGCACATATACATAACTATTCCCCTACATAAAGGCTTTTGAGGTCAGGGCCTCTGTCTAGTTATTAGTCCTTACCTAGTAACAAACCTCAAACACAAAGATCTTAATAAATATTTCTTGGATGAGAGAATTAATAACTGACACAAAACAACACATTTGACTAAATTCCACTGAATGTGTGTGATAATAACAGTGGCTGCCCCTTTGCAAGTTGTCTTTGGCCCAGTCATCTTTCCTTCCCTTTCCTTTGCCCAGAATTCTAAAGAAATGTCACACTTAATCTGGGCACGGCGGGGCACTCCTATAATCCCAGTGGCTCTGGAGGCTGAGACAGGAGGATTGGGAGTTCAAAGTCAATCTCCGCAAAAAGCGACGTGCTAAACAACTCAGTGTAGACCCTGTCTCCAAATAAAATACAAAAACTAGGGCTGGGGATATGACTCAGTGGTCAAGTGCCCTTGAGTTCAATCCCTGGTACCCTCCCCCTCTAAAAAAGAAATGTCACACTTAGGCGATTAAAATGTTAATCGCTAAATAATCTTTCTTTAAATTTACAGAACCCAGAATGTCTGGAGATCTTCAGATAACATCAGAATGTGAATTACCCCTTTTTGTTCTTTAGTTCTATAATCAACTAACATACAGTTTAAACCCTTGTGAGTTTGGACTTGCAGAAAAGTTACATGTTTATCTAAAGGGGTATAGGAAATAGCCCCAGGAGATCAAGGTCGCTTGCAATGTTCCAGCCAGGGAATAAGAAGGAGGCATGCTCTGAATGGCAAAGAACCCCGACTAGCACATAGTCTTCCTATCCTTTGCCCCCATCACCTCTATCTCTTCCCTATTAAAAGCCTTTTCACATACCTGAGCACACTAAGATAACCTGTGGGGAAGATGAAACTTTCTCCCACATCATCTTAAGATGTTGGTCCTTGAATTAAGCTCATTTCCTTTCCACCAATTCTCACCTCCTGAGTATTGGCTTTTGAGTGGTGAGCGGATGGACTTGGATTTGATTGCATGGACCTCTTGTTTTGGTACCCCTACTAAATGGTTAGAGATAAGGAATGTCACAGGAATTAATATCTATCTTTGTCCAATCCCTAATACAAATAAAACTAAACAAAAAAATCACTACTATTTATAAGGTGATTATTAATTATCTCTTTTGGCAAAGCAAACTTATTTTCACTAGTAGTAAGGATGAATCTAGTTAGTGTCTATGACTACAAAGTAATCTTAAGAATTAGACTCCATTCAAATCATCCAAATCTCCTGATCAAAGGTCAGCTTTTAGTCATATCCTGACTCCCTCCCAGTCCCACTACCAGTCTCAGACTAGGACCAAAAACCTTTTCTCCAAAGGAGAGTTCCACCAGCTAATCTGTCCTTTCTCCCTAAAGAGAGATTTTACCCTAGCAGTGTAATCTATGACTCTGTTCCAAAATTTGCTAACATGCTTCTCAGAGATGCAAAAAATATAATGAGCAGTAATAGATTCCCAGTTCAATAACCTTTTCAAGACAATCTGTTCAAGTTAATACAGAGAACCCTCAGAAAGAGATAAAAATAAACATATATTCTCATATCCAAAGATCATTGTCCTATTCTGTAAGCCCAAAAGCTGATTTCAATACGTATTGTGACTTCTACATCTTCTGTTGATGTAGCCAAATCTCCATTATTTTTGGTTATAGAAGACAGGAAATAAGTGTATAGTTAAAATTCACAGACAGTCCTAACCCAAAATTTTGGCAAGTGGTTACCATCTTCTTGCCCACAAATCCCGAACCAGAACAGTCCAGCCAGAAGCCAAATTAGAGAGCTGCATAACTTCAATGTTGACTTATTTTTACTCTTCCAACAAGCCTGCCAACCTCCCATTTTCTCCTGCCATTCACTCTGCCACCACATCCGTTTCCAGCTTAGGCACTTATTAGGCAAAGCAGCAAAATCCCTTTTCAGGAGAAAAGGGACTGAAAATTGTTATCCAGGAAAGAGAACATTGTCCTTGTCCTTTATTTAGGTCTCTCTAGCACTGAGCTTCCTGAATCCATTGAGATGTCCCATATATGCATCATTGGTAATAGTACAAATTAGTCAACAAGCCCAAAAGCCCAAAAGCCCAGAACCCACTTGTGATTGGCAGCCTCCAAGACAGCCTCCAATAATTTCCACAAATACCTTCCCAATAACCAGCAAATAACAATAGCAACAACAAAACAAATCTTAAAGGACCATTGAGCAATCTATATTTTTAATACCTAAAGACAGGCCATTTCTAAGAGAAAATATGCTAATACCAGTTTGGGGAGGAGAGGCTATGTTTCATTTTATGTTGCTTTGTGTGCTTCCAGAAGACATATACTCCTAAAAATATATTCCACTTATTATCTCCAAAATTATTTGCCTCAACAATTCAGTGTGGTAACAGAGAATTACTTAAGGTACCATCAACCATTAACCCTAGTAAAAGCATGGTGATGTCTTTCCCTGATATTAGTTTCCAAGTCATGTGTCAGCCTCTACTCTTCCCTGTGGGTCAATCCTTCCTCCCTATAATCACAGCTGCCCTTTCAATCAGAGCCCTTATTACCCATCTCTGGTGATTTATATAGCTTTCTAATTTTCCTGTTCCCCTTTTCACCTCCATATCTAGTTCCCTAAATCATGTCACCTCATTCTTCAAAAACTGCAATGCCGAAATTATAGAAACAGTTATATACATTTTGAAAAGTTCTTGAATGTCAATTGAAAAAGGCCTAAGTTCTGAAGTATCAAATCTTCCAACTCAGTCTTGGATCTGTGACCCTCTTGTTGGCTCCACGAGGTCCTACCTAAAGCCAAGTCACATTTGCACATCAACATTTTCCTTACTGGCCTTTACATACATTCTACAAAGACCATTTGTGAATTTTGGTTTAAGTTTTATTTTATTTGTAATTGACAAATTGACACATAATAATTGTACCTATTTGTGGAGGCTGAGACAGGAGGATCTCGAGTTCAAAGCCAGACTCAGCAAAAGTGAGGTGCTAAGCAATTCCATGAAACCCTGTCTCTAAATAAATACAAAATAGGGCTGGAGATGTGGCTCAGTGGTGCCCCTAAGTTCAATCCCTGGCACCCCCTAAAAAAATGATAATAATACCTATTTATGAGGTACAACGTGACATTTCCCTATATGAGTTTTATGATGAGAATGAAGAACAAGCATTATTTTAAAACCACTGCACTTGAATGAAGAGCAACAAAATTAGTCCGACATTTAAACTCCTCTAAAATTCAGGCTTAACCCATATTTTTCTGTTGTTCAATGTAAATTTCAGGCCTCTTCACCATCCCTTCAGAGCTGGTCACCTCTGGAAACAGAATAGCCCAGAATCCCAGTGGGAAAAAAAAAAATTCCAAAGAAAACTGCCTCACAATTTTAAAACTGAAAATCCTGAAACCATGCTGTAGGCTTGGAAAACTTGGATGAAGACCGCAGTGACAACTGCCTATAGCACATAAGAGCCAAGAGAAGAATGAGCCCCAGGCTGGTCTTTATACAAAGCTTACAGGAGAAATCCCCTACCATCAGTGCACACCACGGAGTCTTCAGCTCTCCACAAGACCCCACCACAAGAGCAGACCACAGTGTGGCTGAGTTGGGGAGGGCCCATCAGATCTTATAGACACTTAAGATCCCCCACCACTTGCAAGTTCTGCTGGATACACATGGGCACCCCCACACCTGGGCTAATCACCAGGCCCAGAGTTGCACAAGGCCCGGCCATTGCTAAAGAAGGGTAGACAGAAAATGAACATCTGCCAGCCACTCTGGGCCTCCACACCTGGTCCCACATCATTCCCGAGTCTCAGATGTCCCAGCCACTCCAAAAGTTAAGCTAAAAAGCCCTTAGATCAGCCCTAGGGCTTATTCAACCAGAAAAAGAGAAAGATAGAGAAAGAGAAAGTTGAACTGTGGGAACAAAGAAATTAATGAAAGGTTAAAATGGGAGAGTAAATTCTAAACAGAGGCAGAGATTGAGACGGAAGCAAAAAAAATGATGGTGACAAAGGGGATAATAGGGGAAAGTCCTAACAACTGCAAAATGATTGTCTGAAATAAAAAAGATATGAAAAAAGGGACAATAAGTAAAAACACTTATTGTAAGGTACCACCAGGCTGCCTTAGCCATTAGTCACTCATGCTTTCACAGAGAGGCAAGGTCAAACCATTTCCTTGTCCAGCAGTAAAAGAAAGAATACAACCACCACATGAAACAAAGAATTTTGCCTGAGATTGTTGTCTAGGGACCATGGACTGAAAAAAAATGAAAAAAAAAAAAATTTTATATATATATATATATATATATATATATATATATATATATCACCTGGTGCTGTTGGAGTCCCTTGCTGAAACTTCTGTGCCTCTGAAATCTTTAAAAACATATTTCAGCCTGAAATTTGGTGATAAGTACAGTAAATGAGCTTCATCTTTCTCTCCAGTGATAACAGCATCGCAGTAATTCTTAAATAGATTGCACACCCATGTAGGATATGCATGTTGAGATGGCTTTTCCTGAATGGACTCCCCTTTCCAAAGGGTCAAAATCACAGAAGTAACCCTCCTTCCTGTAACTAGAGTCATTCAGATATGGAACACAGTGTTGCAATGAAGGACCAGGACCTGAACACTAACTATGGGGTTCCAATCCCAGCCAGACTACTTACCAGCCGTGTGGTTTTGCATACTCATTCAGTCTCTAGAAGCCCAATTTCCTTATGTGTAAAATGATAAGAATAATAGCTTTTACAGTGTTGAGAGGATTCATAAAATTGCCATATAAGAAAGGAAAAGAAATTCATATAGTAACACATGTGATGCATACAGTTCCATGCCCTGGCCTGCAACAGGATTTCTATTCTGTTGACAAGGAGCATTCTGGGAACCCATAGGCGCCTGAGGGATAAACCTTCTCTCTAGTCTAATACTCGCTGCTTCCATATTGGCTAATGTTACCAAAGAAGAAAATAAGTAAACTTAAAACTTCTTTTTGTCAAAAACAACAACAACAACAAACTATTTATCTTTTACTTTCTCTCTGTAATGCATTTTGTTAAGCACTAGTTGTCTCTAGAATGTATTTCTGTACAAGGCTGGTCTTACTCTTTGGTGCCACCAAGTGGCCAAGTTTAAAGATGCAGCGATGCTTCCCCCAGGCGGCACCCCAATTTTGAACAGCATGTTTCAGGTAGCCTTCAATAGCTCATCAGGTTAAAGTGTTAACACTCTGGGTTAAGCAAAGAAGCAAGTATGACCATTGGCTCTATAGAATACTGGAAGGAGAACACCATCTGTTAGAAAGCACAATGGACCAGTATTGGTATAAGCCCAGCTCAGCCCTTCCTCCAGGATCCAGAAAGCACTTTGCACAGTTCTAAGTTTTAAGAAATGCTTGTCTGGCCTTCTGATCAGGCAGAAACCAATTTTACAATCAGACAACACAAAATATATGTTTTAAATGAGCACTAAATGGTCAAGTGCTAATATATGGCTGGAAATGAAAACCAAAGCTAACAATAGCTCTCAAAGAAAGAACCTCTAAAACACAAGCTAAACATTGCAATTTTATTTCTAACATTTCTTAGTAGTTACAATTTATAAAGCAGGGAGGCTGGGAGTATAGCTCAGTGGTGGAGCACCTGCTTTGGTTCAATCCCAGCACCACACAAAACAAATAAATAAAATACAGAATTAAAGGCAGGAACTCAATTTCACAGTATTGTCATTTGTCAGTTATAAGTGCTACTCAATTACCACACTGTGGTGAATGGTCACTTTCAATTTGTCCACGTAATACTATTTTAACCTTCTTAGGCACAATGGAATATAATTGGCAAATATTGTTTTCAAAAACATATTTTCTATAACACTGTGCCTTTGAATTCACAGATTTGGAAAAAAATTAAATCCTTCAACTTCAACTATTAAAAATTATTGACAGTCTAGGGCAATCAATTTGTTTAAATTGCTAGCCTCTGTAGAATTAACATTATAAAAAAAGTCTTCTTAAAGCATACATTTATTGCTCTAATGTTTGATTAGCAAGAATATTGTGTATTTGAGATGCCATGTTTTTCCCTAATAATTTTTTCTCCTATCTTCATTCTTTAAATTCTTTATTCAGTTCAGATAATAGATGATTCGTACTGCTTGATGTTGAATATTTTGGAGTTTTTCTTCCTCATAAACTTTTGAGGTACCAATGTCAACATTCTATTTTATAAAATTCTCCCTCTTGAAATGAAAAATCTAAAAAGGATCTTTTTTTTCCTAAAAGACTCAAGGCATAAATAGAATTAAGTGGCTAAAAATTCAATATAGTTCCTAAATATTTTTTAAATATGAATATTAATAAACTAAGAAAAACCATTGAAAACTAAGATTATGATATAATCTAATTATATTCCATACTGTACTACTTAAACGTTTATAAATATTTTTCTTAAAAAGTAAATAAAGATCTTTTTAAAAGCCTATCTAGCACATAAATTTAGTTAATCTTATATTAACTACCAATCTAGCTCCCTATTTATTTGACCATTTTAAAATTCACAATAACTGTTTTCAGCACATAAAGTCAATAGCTTTAACAATCACTGTTAATTAAAAGCATTGCATCTTTCAATAAAAAATACTTCAACCCACTGATAAAATTTAAAAATAGGGCTGATAAGGAAATTTCATTTCAAGTTACATTTAGGATGCTTATAGAGTTTGAGTATGAATATTCAGATCTAACAAATTCAGAGGCTAAGCTTTGTTCACACTACTGATGATGGCATATTGATAAAGACAATAAAACGATGTGATGACAATTTGTGGATCAAAAGTTTAAGGTGACACCAACAGCAATGGAGTGAGCGTTTAGCAACTTGGTCTTCACAGGAGATTCCATCTCACTCCAGTCAGAATGACAATTATCAAGAATACAAGTAACAATAAGTGTTGGTGAGGATGTAGGAGAAAACGTACATTCATACACTGCTGGTGGGACTGCAAATTGGTGCAACCACCATGGAAAGGAGTATGGAAACTCCTCAGAAAACTTGGAATGGAACCACCAGTTGACCCAGTTATCCTACTCCGCCGCATATATGCAAAGGACTTAAAATCAGCATACTATAGTGACTTGGCCACAATGTTTACAGCAGCTCAATTTACAGTAGCTAAGCTATGGAACAAATGTCCTACAACAGATCAATGGATAAAGCAAATGTGGTACATACACACAATGGAATTTACTCAGTCATAAAGAAGAATGAAATAACATGACAATAAATTGATGGAACTGGAGGCTCTCATGCTAAGTGAAATTAGTCAATCCCAAATAACCAAAGGCCGAATTATTCTCTCTAACATGCAGATGCTGGCTCTCAATAGGTGGGAAGGAGGTGGGAAAGAGTGGAGGTTCAATGGATTGGGCAGGGGAGTTGGGGGGGGGGGTATGGGAAAGATGTAGAATGAATCAGGCACAACTATGTTCATATATGAATACATGACCAGTGTTAAGTCCACATCATGTACAATCACAAAAATGGGAAGTTAAACTCCATGAGTGTATGTATGTCAAAATACATTCTACTGTCATACATAACAAAAAAGAACAAATGAAAAAAATGTAAAAAACAAAAAAGAGCAAATATAAAAAAGAATTTAAAGTTATAAATTTGGATCAAATCCAAGACCAAAATTCAATTTTGGTGTATCCTGTAATATATGTACTGTGGGAGAGTGATACAAGGCCAAGTGCTCATGCATTGGAGGCATTTAGACTGACACTACTCTTGTTGCTCACTATTCCCTCCTCTTTGATCCTGGGGTCTCAATTTCCTGATCATTAAAGCAGTAATGATTACTCTGGAAGATTGAATGAGGTTGTGCAGATGAAGCATGTGACATGTGACACAGGGCCTATAATATGTGCTTAGTAAGTCCTCATTGGGATAATTATCATAATCATCATCATTAGTAATAGGATAATAATATCTACTGTTGGTAATCATGAGAATTATAGATTATCTCTAGTACTTGAAATGTTTTGTGGACATTTAATAATTGTTACCTAGGTACCTGTAGAACTTGGGGAAATGTTATTAATAAAACCTTAGCTTTGTGGATTCAGAGAAAATACAACCAGCAGGTGCATACTCAGCTGAAATGGGCATGTCATTTCTTTTATGACCCAGTGTCCTTGACTGCTTCTCATATATAGAGAACTGTGAACCTAAATGTCCTGGGGAAGGTAGGACTTGCCTCTTAAAATAGAAGCTGAAAACTCTAAAAGCTGCTTTTAAAGCTGCTCCTGGAATCTAAGCTTAAGCACATGAACTAAACTCAGCCAACCAGATGCACCACCTGAGACCTCTCCATTTATTGATGGTGACATAATAAAACAGGGAACGGAGACAGTGCTCAGGATGTGGAAGAAACATCAACATCACTTTCCGAGTGGGGCAACAGTGCTGCTCCAAGCTATGACATCCAGTGGGTCAGTGCCACTAACTATAGTGGTCCTCAGCAGCACGGGGCTATGATAAGAACTGGCTGTGTCTCTGCATGAGTAACCTTTTTTCTTGACTGTTTTCCAAAGCTAGTACTCCAGCCTTCCCAACAATTATATGAGCTGCACAGTACCCATTCAACAAATTACCATTCTAAGTTAACTAGAGTCAGTTTTTGTTGATTGCCTCGAAGATAGACACAGAAATAGGCAGTAGGCAATGGAGTGCTGAAGGCAGTAGATCCCCAGTGTGGCAGGGAGTGGAGGGAGTAAGGCAGTGAGGACCCCATAGTTCCTTGAAATGCTGCAATGAATAGCTGTGCAGATTATAATCCACTCTAAAATGATCAGAATGTGGAATTGCAAAGAGGTTCTCAACCAAGAAATGTAAGCAGTTGAAAAACCTACCAGTTCTACTGTTATACATGTGTCCTGGAACATGGACTACATGTCTATAAAGGCTCTAACATTAGGAAAAATTAAGGCCATTGGACTGTGTTAGCTAGTTCTGATGGTGTTTGGGGAAAATTTTTAAAAATTAGACAAGCTTAAGTTGAAAGTAGCTATTTTAAATGCAGACCCCCCAAAAGGAAGAACAGTTTTACTATTAACAGTTACTTCTACCTATGACTTATAAACCAAAATGACCAGGAGACTGATCATTTTGTTTTGCAAGATCATAAAATTATCTCCCCCAAACTAAAAATTTCCAACAAAGGCAGAGAATAAGAGACTTGTTGGGAGAAAATATGGGAACAAAAGACAGACCTGATCACGCAGGCTCTTTTTATGCAGCTCCAATAAGTCTTCTCTATGGGACTCAGACTAAAACATTCTCAGAATGAAAGCAGCAGCTGGAATGGAAGCAGCCTAAGCTTATGGATTAGAGTGTGGCTGTGCCATATTCTACAGCAGCCACGAAGGATGATAGGACAAAGCACAGAGGCAGATAGCAAGCAGATGGAAAATCCAAGGCTTGCACTAGACTAAAAAAGCTTCTGCTCAGCAAAGGAAAACAATCAACAGAGTGATGAGACAACCTGCCAAAACATTTGCAAACCAAAATCCAATAATGGGTTAATATCCAAAATCTATAAGGAAGTCAGACAACTCAAAAGCAACACAACAAATAAACAGATTTAAAAACAGGCAAAGGGCCTGAACAAACATTTCTCAAAAGAAGAGATGCAAATGGCCAACAGGTTTTAGGAATCATTGGGGAAATGCAAATGAAAACCACAATGAGATATTGCTTTACACCTGCTCTAGAATGGTGATTATCAAAAAGACAAAAGAAAACAAATGTTGGCAAGGATTTGTGAAAAAGAAGTTCTTGCACACTGTCGAAGGAAATGTAAAATAGTGTACTGCTGTTATAGAAAACAGCATGAAAGTTTCTAAAAAAAAAATTTAAAATATACAACTACCATATATACCCCTCTTCTAGGTATATATCCAAAGGAAATGAAATCAGTATGTGGAAGAGACATCTGCATTTCCATATTCATTGTAGCATCACTCACAGTAGGCAAGATGTGGAATCAACCTAGAAGTCTACCCATGTATGAACAGAAAAAGAAAATTGATGTGTGTGAGTGTGTGTTCACCACAAAAAAGAAGTAAATCCTGAAGGACATAGTACTAGGTGAAATAAGCCAGCCACAGAAAGACAAATACTACATGATCTTACTTACACATGTAATCTAAAAAAGTTTAACTCATAGCTATAGAAGAGTAGAATGGTTGTTAGTGGGTTGGGGTTAGGGGGAACTGGGAAGATGTTGGTCCAATGTGCCAAGTTTCAGTTAGATAGATAAACTAAGTTCTGGTGGTCTATTGTACAGCTTGGTGACTATAGCTAATAACATATTGTATACTTGAATATTGCTAACAGAGTGAATCTTAAATGTTCTGATAAACACCAAAAAATAACTATGTGATATGATAAATGTGTTGATTAACTCAATTGTAGTAATCATTTCACAATGTGTATGTGTGTATTTTTACATTCATACACATATATCACATGGTATCACTGTAGGTATATACAATTTTTATTTGCTAATTATATCTCAAAAAGGTGGAGAGAGGGGGATAGTAGAGGATAGGAAAGGCAGCAGAATACAACAGACACTAGTATGGCAATATGTAAATCAATGGATGTGTAACTGATGTGATTCTGCAATCTGTATATGGGGTAAAAATGGGAGCTCATAACCCACTTGAATCAAATTGTGAAATATGATATATCAAGAACTATGTAATGTTTTGAACAGCCAACAATAAAAAATTAAAAAAAAAAAGGTGGAGAGAACAAAACAAAGAAGAAAATCCAAAACATGTAGACTCATGTCTGGGTGAGACCTCTGGTTTTTAATCCATGGAATTAACAAAAGTAACAAGTAAACAAATATCTATTAAGGTTTAAGGCCACAGTATTACCCCAAATGGCCTGATCCCAGCCAATGATCTCCTGTGAAAATTCAACCCTTAAAACAAGCACAAGGTATCTAAGATTGTACAAAAAGAAGCAGGGGGTGGGGGACTGCTACAGCTTTGCCTTTTCTAGAAAGGGCAACTTTCTCCTCTCTCCTTACTGCCCATTTGAGATGTGCCCAAGGAGAACAATGGATGGATGACCCTTTTATAATGCAGAACCAGGGCACTTAAAATGACTGCCACATGTAACCCATGAACTCCTGTTGTCCAACAGGGTGGGAACTGTGCTTTGAAACACTGATCACTGTCACTGTTTCCATTCTTCCTCTTCCCAAATGGGTATGCTCTATTATTTTCACTACCACCATGGAATGAGATAAGGTTGGGAAGGGTGGTGAGTGATTTAACCTTTAACTGGAGATTTCTAGGCCAAAGGGAAGATGTTACTGGGTTTCTGCTCATTTCATTCAGAGATATTGAGCTTGGGGCCAGGCACAGAATCTGGACAGGACTTCAAGTTTGATCCCTTGGAAAGAGTTGAGTACATTTAATGTAGACATTCATCCTTTTGATAGTATACTCATGTGCAGAAGGGAGCAGTTAGTTGTTAAGTAGCCAAAGGGGTTATGGAGAAACTTGTTATTTGCCTACTCTCATCTAACCACCCCTATATGATATTTCTAGTAGAACCCCAATTTCATTTAGGTATTTAGTTGTCCCCTCAAACAGCCCAAGCATATGTGAATCAGTTTTAACCAGTTCATAGAAAGATTGTCCATGTTTGGCTCAGGAACTCAGAACAACCATTCGCCTGTCAAGTATTATTGGTTCAGGAATGGACATACGTCCTAAGTAGACCCCATCAACAGAAGGGACTGTCTTTCTGACCCATGATATGGGAAAGGGTTTCTCCCTC
The DNA here is from genome assembly GCF_021218885.2 of Marmota monax. Lineage (NCBI taxonomy): Eukaryota > Metazoa > Chordata > Mammalia > Rodentia > Sciuridae > Marmota > Marmota monax. The sequence continues at coordinate 3,041,606 of NW_026691988.1, forward strand.
CCATCTACCCCACACTCCTCCTTCATTGTCCCATGTATTTCTTCAGTTAGAAACTATATTGTACCCTAAGAGAAGCCCATTTCTAAACACCCAAATAAAGGCAGAATGAGGAAAAGAACAGAAAACCAGAGCCAGAGTCATGATCATATTGTACCTGATGACTTATATCATCTCTGATTTCTTGTTTCTTGAGATAACAAATTTCCTCATTGTTGAAGACAGTTGAAACCTGGGTTTCTATTCATTTCATTCAAAAGCATCTTCATATATTATTCAAGTAGACAGTCAAGTTTTTTAGTACAAACTACTCTTCCTCTAAGCCTGGGATTTGGGCAAAACCAATACAAAGGAATACAGGCTGTTAAGCCAAAAAGTTTTCCAGAGGAGTGTCAAAGCCAGCCATCAGGTCATTCATTGACGAATAGCTTGTAGGGAAATAATTTTATATTTATCTTATAGTCACTTGACATATGAAAAATAATATTGATTCTCCATGCACCCGATTGCTATAAAATTTACTTTTTAAATGAATATGCTTATGTAAAAAAATAATCAATTTAAAGAAACATATTGTCTAAGTAACAACACAAGTTGTATTAGTTTCCTGGGGATGTTACATCACAGTACCACAAACTGGTTAACTTAACAAATTTATTCTTTGACAGAGCTGAAGAGCAGAAGTCTGAAATCAAATTGTCAGTAGGGCCACATTTCCCAAGGCTCTGGAGGAAAAGCTCTTCCTAGCTCCTGGTCATTGCCAGATGCTGGGCAGTGGCATTCATGAGCTTGGAAATAAATGCATCACTTCAGCCTCTGCCTCCCTCTCCACATATCCTCCTTGTGCATGTACATTTGTGTGTGTGCATGCTTACACAGGTACATGTCAGAGTCTTCACGTGACATTCTCCTCCTGGGCCTACGTTTACATTTCCATTCTAAGGACACCAGTTGTAAGTTAAGAATTCATGCTAATCCAGTATGCCCTCATCTTCACTTGATTATATCTTCAAAGACACTACTTCCAAATAAGGTCACATTCACAGGAACTAAGTAGTAGGACTTTGATAGAAGGGTTCACAATTTAACAAGAAAAAAAAAAGAAATATTCAGATATGGCAAAATTGTGAAACTGGTCAATGAACAAAACTCTGGAGGGAACCCTGCAGTGGAAGGAGAGATGCCTGAAGGGACAAGGGCACAGATTCAGCTAAACATGGCCACTGAGCTTTAGGTCCACCAATGTATTATGATTTCTTGGAATGAGCCCAATATTTGGTAAGTCTCTAAAGAATTTGCGGGGGGGGGGGGGCAGTACTGGGAATTGAACTCAGAGGCAGTTGACCACGGAGCCACATCCCTAGCCCTATTTTATATTTTATTTAAAGACAGAGTCTCACTGAATTGGTTAGTGCTTTGCTTTTGCTGAGGTTAGCTTTGAACTGGAGATCCTCCTGCCTCAGCCACCCAAACTGCTGGGATTACAGATGTGTGCCACTGTGCCTGGCTCTCAAGAATCTTAGTAAGTCATATCTATAAATCTTGCAGTCAGTCCATAACGAAATGGACCAAAATATTGATGTCATTGGAAAACAACACAAAGCACACTTACAATCAGTGGTGTTACCATATAGAGACCATACACTTTTTCAATATTTCTTTGAGAATTAAGTCTTCTTCTCATTGATGCCTTCAACTGGAAATCAATTTCCATCAATATCTCTAAGCAAATATGACCATCCTGGGATCCAGACAGGACTTCCATTTATCTGGGCACTATTCCCAGTGCCTGGTATTAGCCTCTGACATCTTTAATTCCTAAGTATCTGCATCTCCTCAGGAAACAATAACTTAAAGTCTGAGATTTAAATCAATTACAGAAAGTAATTCTTATGTGCTGTATCTCAAAGAATTTAATCTGTAATTGATCATATGATGAAAATGACTGGGGGGGAGGGGTCATATGTTAAGAGTCGCTTTCCATGTAGGATATTATAATGGGCATGGTTACTCTTTAAGATTTTGCAAGAAATTCCAGGGAGAAAAAAAAACTAATAAATTTTTTAAATAGTTTCATGAAATCTTAGATGCTTTGGGTAATAGGAAGATTTTCCTATTCCATTTGTTGAAGTAATAAAGTGTGAAAAAAAATGGTAAATGTGATTAGTCACACTTGTCTAACATTAGTCTACAGTCTGAAAGGGAAGAAAAAAATCTAAAACTTCAATCACGTACTTAATCATTAAGAAAAACATGTTCTCCAAGACTGTTCAGCTAACAGTGATGTTGAGGTACTCTGAAAAAGCATTCAGGAATGGACAGACCAGTGACCAAACCAAATATATTTTTCTGAGTATGGTCAAAAGCAGTTTTCTCTTTACACTGTAAGTTCAGTGCTTCTTGGCTGTCTGTGAACCACCTGGTGTTCAAAGACCAATGCAAGAAGGCAGCAAGGTGTTTCCATGGTGATGAGACTTTCCTCTTGGCAACCACTTCTCCCCCACCTCCCATTTTTTTCCACTATCAAGAATACTGATAGAATTTCTGTGAAGAACATGGATGATAATATAGCAAGCATTTATGGTTTTCCCAAAGTGTACCTGCTGCATGCCTATTAGTAGTAGGAGACTCTCCTCGGTCCACATATGGAGATGGTCACAGACCCATTAGAATCCAACAAAAATCTCACATTCAAAATCACCCCATCAATAGCTTTTTATTTAACATCTGGGTATATGACCAGACACTCCCCTAAATCAGGGATCAGCAACTACATCCCAAAGGTCAAATCCAGCCCACAACACATGCTGATAAGTAGAGTTTTTTTGGAAGGCAGCCCCATTTGCATTTATGCATTATTTAAGGGTGTTTTGGAGCTCCAACAGCAGAGCTGATTGGAGTGACAGAGATTACATGATCTGAATGCCTTAAAAATATTTACTATATGACTCTTTAGGGACAAAGTTTGCCAATTCCTGTTCTAATAATGTGGAGCCAAAATTTGGTAAGGAAAAGAGCAAAATATAGAACAAGGTACAATGTGCTGTAGTTAAAAAAGGAAAACTAAATCAATGCTATTTGGAAGTCTGGTCTCAGAGTAGTTGGAGAAGAATCTCTAGAAAAGGTTAGACTGACAAAATAAGAAAGCTTATAATGCACAAATCTGAAGAGTAAGACATAGAAAGCCAGCAGAGGATGGTGAAGGGAATACTCCCCTAACACACAGGAATCCCAAGAATTCAGAAAGGACCATGCAAACTTGAGGTTCTGCCCTCTGATGAGCTCTAGCACCCAATAGCAGGAGGACAGGGTTTGTGAATAGCCAGAGGTGAGGTTAGGGCCAAGGACAAACAGCCTCTTGAATGTCAAGCAAAAGACTTATTCTAGAAGGAAGGGACTTGTTCTAGAAGAAATGAACACTTAGTAAACTGGAAACTAAGTCAAATTTTAAAAATCAGATAAAGGATGAACTATAGAGAAAGGAAGTAGAGGGAACAAAAAAAAAACAACTTAATACCCGTGACCTATGTCAAGCTGTTTATTTGCTTATGTGCCAGCTTAGCACTTGACATGCACTAACCCCCCTAAGTCTCTCAACAATCCTGTGAGCTAAGTACTATCAGGATGGCCACTTTATCAATGAGAAAGTGAGGCCAAGTCATTTGCTCAGAGTCAGGAGAGGTCAAGTCATTTGCTAAGAGTCCTATAGATAGGAATTTGCAGAACAATAATTTGAATCCAGATCATCTGGTTCCAGAATCAAAACATCTATAATTGGTTAAAAGATTATTTTAAGAGATCCGGAGGAGGGGATGAGAGAGGAGCCTAAGAGAGTATAATAGGGTGGGTGGATAAGATTAAAGCATGATATATGCATGTATGGAAATGTCACCATGAAACCCATTGATTTTTACAATTAAAATGTTAATATTTATAATAAAAATAATTATAAGACTGATATAATTCAATTAGACTGATATAATCCAATTGTTGCAGTGTCATGCACAAGGTGCTCCATAAATGCATTTGACAAGCAAACAATGAATGAAAGATGAAAAAAGGAAATAACAGATTCTAAGAACATGAGGGAGAAGAAAGTCAGTGGCATTCAGAGTCTGTTAAAAAAGGTTCAGGGGAGAAGGAGGCATTGAAGACAATTCTAATAACTTCCCTTCAGATGACTAGAAGAACAACAGAACTGACAAAAAAAATAGAAGGGAAAATCAGCTGTGGGGATAAGGTGGCAAATTTCATATGAGATTGAACAGATGATGAATTTGATGAGCTGGCAGAGCATTCAAGTGGAAAACCCCAGTAAGCGCTCCAAGGTGTAGAGCCAGAACGCAGGAGGGAACCAGAGTCAGAGCAATAGGGTCACTAGTTGGGCTACGTAGACGGAATGGGGATGACAGAGTGTCTGCTTCACACTGATGGGGAAAATGCAGTTATCTTCACTCATGACATGTACGATAAATAAAACAAAGAAAACCATTATAAGATGGCAAGGTGTGAAGTTGGCCCAGTGCAAAGAACGTGGATTGGCTCTGGAGGAAGTTGGGAAAGAAGGAAATAATCATCTATGGAGAGACTGACACTGGGAGGTGTGCTGATATTGCATTTAAGGATCACAGCAGGGTTGAAACAAGGTGGAAAATCTTCTCTTAGAGTGGAGGAAACAGGAGAAATGATTTACAGCTGAAAAGTCTCAGAACCAGGATTTAATCCCAGGTCTGCCACTCCAAAGCCCGGGCTCCAGATAATACCCAGACTACATAAAGGTTCTTCCATAGGTTTCTTGAAGTTTTCTCCATGCCTCAGAACCATCAGATACTCTGCCTGATGCTGCGGACTGCTCCCTGATCCATGCACCACCCTTCAGGATAAATCACGAGTACAGCCCCCCTCCCCCGGCCATGGTGTTATTACAAAAACTGTTCATTTCAGACATTGGTCAGTTGGAGAAAGTCTGGAGAGATATACTAAACCATTCCTAAGCCTTTGAAAATCCACACAATAACTGCTTCCCAGTTGTTCTGGTTTGCCGTTTCTGCCAGATGGCCCCTCAATGAGGTACACCAGCAGGCATGCAGAATTGGATCCAAGCTTTGCACCTGGAAAACTGGGAGTCCCAGGTATCTCCCTGTCCAAACCCTCAGTGTTTAATATAAAGACTTGTAATAATTTATCTGAAATAACAAAGATGAAATGAGTTGTTTTGCTTTTAAATGATACTCAGTAAAATAAAAACTAACAAGAAAAATAGTACAAAAGGAATGAGTTTTTAATTTATGCTGCCCCTTCATTGACCTTGTTTACCTTAAGTATATAAACAAAGTTTGTGTTTAATTTCCACATTAAAAGGCCTTTGTAACTACAAGGATTCTCTTAATTGTGACTGTTCTAATTCTTTCTCTTTTTTTCTTAGTTCAGACAGCTAATTTCACTGATTTTCTTGAAGCAAATTTATTCTTTGATACTTTCATTTTGTAGTAGAGTCACATTGGCTCAATGCATATGATAGATAAATAAATAAATAAATTTCTTCATGCAAATTCCACTGTTGGCAAAGGAAGGAATTAAGGAAAACCTATCCAAATACTGCAACTAAAGATCTGAATGTCTAGCAAAGAATAAACGGAAATACTATGTCTACAGACACTCATATGAAAAATAATACTATGTGGGTTATTCCTTCTAATAGCAAATGAAACTGGGAATAGAAAATCTTTTAAACAAGCAGCTCAGTGCTTTAGATGCAGAGCAGGTCTCAGATTCCTCTTAAAATCTGAGACCTTTGCATGCTGTAAGCAAATCGATTGAGCTATGCAAAATTGCAAAAAAAAAAAAAAAAAAAAAAAGCATCTGGTTTGCCATTTCCTGAACCTCATTACCCTCTGTGAGAAACAGATCTCGCAGGAAGCAAAAATCTTTTATATCCCTGTATCCAGAGATCTGACTCTGGTATATGGAAGACATGACTACAGTTTTAAAAGCCTCTCAGCATGACGTGTAAGAATATTAATGCATTTCTTATCAGTCACTATAGCTCTTGCTGTGTAATGACAGCCTCACTAAATAAAGTTGAGTTAATAGGGGACCAGGAGAGGGACAATAAGCCAAGAAGGAATATCACAGAAACAACGGTTAGTCCATGGAACAAGGCACATACCAAAACCACACTGGGTGAAATGCAAGGCTTTAAATCCATGCTGCAGAACCCACAATATGTACTCAAGTGTCTAGAATTTGCTCCTCTTTTGAAAAGTGGGATAGTCATTTTGAGAGACACAGAGACTCTCTTCTTTTCCTAAGTTGTGTCAAATCTGAATCCAGCATCCATCAGTACTTCTATCTTAAGATAATTCAGTATCCCTTCAGTGGGATGACCTACCCTGACAGCCCTAGCCAGAGTTACACCATACTTTCACCAAGGTTCCTGTAGCAGTTTATAATATTCTGTTAGCTCTGCCAGCATCTATCAACATGCCTTTACTATGAATTCCTTAGTGCAGTCACCTATATTCTCATTCCTATTAGACACTTTCTCCGGCATTCTCCAAATCCTGGGACCAATAGTAACTCACTCTCTCCTCCTGCGGTGGGTTGAATATAGTGTGTTCTACAAAATTCATGTGCCCCTGAGCCTCAGAATATGACCGTACTTGGAGATGGGATCTTTAACAATGTAGTTGAGGTAAGGATTGAGATAAGTTCCAAATGGGTTAGGGTAGCTCCTAAATGTAATGATGTTGTCCATGTAAGAGACAGAAAATGATAGAGAGACATAGAGGGAAGAAGTCCTTGTGAAGACACAGGCAAAGATGGAATTGTACTGCTATACAGCAAAGAACACCAGGAGCCACCAGAAACTGCAAGAGGCTGGAAAGGGTTCTCTCCTTGGGCATCTGGATGGAGCATGACCCTGTGGTCACCTTGATTTTGGACTTCTAGCTTCCCAAATTGTGAGAATGAATTTCTGCTGTTTTAAGCCACTAAGTTTGTGGTGATTGGTAACAGCAGTGGTAAGAAACGAATACACTTTGTTTCTCTGGAAATTACTTCCTACCTATCAGCATAGTTTTACATAGTTTTATTCCCTGGGCAGCCATGTTGAGACACCAGACTCTGTTCCCTACCCACCTGGTCTGGATCTAAGCTGAGCCAAATAACATTCCTTCTTTGAAAGTTTAGGGAACACTGAAAGGAAAATTTTCTTTCTCCACTCTTCTACCTCATTCAAGTCTCTGCTCAAAGGTCATCTCCTAGACACTCTCCTCGACATTTCCTCAGAATTTTACTTCTCCCATCTCAACACTTTTTACTCATGTTTCCCTTGTAGTCCTTATTTCTACCTGGCATTATATTATTTGTGTGCCTGTTTCTTCTTTCTGTTCCCTTAAACTCTCTGTAATAGTGTAGCCTCTGTGAGAGCAGGGACTTGGTCAGCTTGGAAATACTATTGTATCTCCAGCCCCAAGAGCTCTGTCTCACATACAGTAGCTACACAGAAAGACCCATGAAGCTGACCTGAAAAGAGATATCAAGACCAGAGATAAAGAGCACAAGCTTCCTGTCAGAGTTCTGGGTCCCGTTTCAATCCTTCCTGAAGTCTGGCCATATTTTTGCCCTTGACTTTTTGTTCTTCTTCTATTTTATTAGAGAGACACTCTAATGAAATATGCTCTTCTAACCTTAAGCTAGTTGCACTTGGTTTATGTTTCTTGTAACTACACAATAAATTCAACAATTACCTAATACCTATGGCACTTAGCAGGAGAGCCAACATCTTGGAGGAGCAAATAAGAGAATTAAAAATGGAATGACCCAATACATAAATTAACTAACAGTTTTGCAAGTAATAAATGTGATTTGAGAACTTGAATGCATTTGCTACCTTCTGAATTTGTCATCACTAACTTGAATGTCTGAAATTCAATCATTACAGATTTTAAGAATACTCCATTAAATATAGATATTCTTGAAAAGGGGAAGTTTTAGCCAGGAACTATTTTATCCCATCTTAGAAATCTAAGCTGTTCTGAATGATATATAAGTAAGTCACCTTGTTGGAAGACAAAGAGAGGAATCAATTGGAGGAGAGCAAAGATTAATTTCAACCACTTCTCTATTTATGTTGGAGATGGTCTTTTACTCCTCAGGCATTATGTATTTTATACCCATGGAAGACTCACAATGGTATTGATGGCCCAGTGAAGGACTCTCTCAATCCATTCCTTTTGCTGTGTTATTCTGCAATTCCTGCCACCAAGAGGTTTGATCTATTTCCTCACTGCTTGGCTCTAAGCTGTTTTGTATATTGCTCTGGCCAAAGAATGTGACAGAAGCAACATGGTGCCCCATGTTCAAGTGGTTCTTGTACTTCCACTGTTTTTTTTTTTTTTTTGGAAACCTGCCATTTCCACAAAAACAAGCGCAGCTGAGAATAAGACAAGTGACTCAAGTGTTCTCTACTCAATCCCCTGACCAGTGGACTGAGGCCATTCTGGACTAGACAACCCCAGCTCATCTGCCAGTTGATCAGAAGCACATGATAGACTCCAGCCATGCCAAGCCAACCTGACCATACTCATGAGTAAGCAAATGTTTATTGTTAGGATTCATTGAGCTTTGGAGTAGTTTGCTGCACAGCGAAATGATCAAATACCAGTTTAACCTGAGAATATGCTGTTTGCCAAAAGCATCTGGAAGTCTTTGATCCTAATAACATCTTCTTTGAGATTTATGCTTGGAAATCGGGATTTTTTTTTTAAGTTTGCCCCCTAACTTCTATTCACTCTTCATGGGCACAATATCACCAAGCATGCCAGTATTGGTAAGGAACCTTCACTCAAGAGTTTCTGACTAAGCTGATAGGAATACATCTTCCCTGTAGGTACAACCTCACATTTGGGAATATCACCTTCTCTGCTCCCATCACTCACACTCACACTGACTCTTGGACCTGGGATGGAGACGTCAGCTGGAGACCCAGGGTTCTAGGAAAAGCTAGGACTGGAGATGAGAGTGAGACACTGATAGGGTTGGGGTAAAGAGCATCTGGACTTGGAGCCAAACTGGGTCTGGGGATGCAGTGTGAAGAAGAATTTCAATTGAGACTAGAAGAACAAAGGATTAGAATGGGGGCTAATAGGGAGTGAAATGTAGCAACATCTTTCCCTTTTTTTCTGTTTTCTTTTACCACTAGGTCTAAAGAGAAGAAAAGGATAAATACCATGAAAAAAAACACATATTTCTTTCTGTTTCCCTCCTTCTTGGAGCTACTAAGATGGGGAAGGATGAGAAGTTGGGAGGGAGGTTCAATGACTGGTGCCAGTTACCTCTGTCCCCAAACTCCTCCCTTTGTCCTTCTTATTAGCACTGTCACACATAAAGAAAGAGGTGAGCATGGGTGTTGTTGAGCATGCATGGGCAGGTCCTTCTGGACAGTTTGGTGAGCAGCCTGTCAGTCAAGGATGAGAACTCTTGGGGAGTCCAGCTGCTGTGACTGGACTGAGAGGTCTCTACTTCCTAACTAATGAAGACCAAGATCTCCTGGACACTATGACATATGTGTCAGCTGGAGCAAACAGGACAGTGACCCCTGTGATCACTTCTTTTCCTAAGTAAGAATGGAAATTACAATCTCTCTCAGTAGCTTATTCTAATAAATAACCTGGCAGGATAATTTGTATGATAACATGTATAGCTTTCTTCCTGTATTTTACTTTGGGATACTTTGCACAGCAGAGTGGCAGGTTAATATTGTGTGCAAGCCTCAAAGCAGATGTTGCTTGCAAAGACAACTATTGTTTTCCTAAATCTTCAGTCATGAAAAATATTATACTTCCCAGTGCTCCTGGAAATGAAGGAGAAATGTTGCCCAAGGGAAGAATAAAAAAAGGAGAGAAGGAAGGGAGAAGAAGAGTGAGAAAAGTAATTAAAGTCAGCAGATTCTAAGCAGCTGAAACCCACGCCCACCCTGTCTCCAACCACCCCAGAAAGTGGAAAGAACTTAGAGCAGATGCTACAGGGTATACACAGAAATGGTGAGTCCCAGGGAAAAAAGTGGTCCCAGCCCCAGAAAAGATTCCAATGCACCTGTGTAGAAACCCAGAGCCAGAATTTGGGAACCACAAATGGCCTGAAAGATGAAGGTGTCAGTAGAAATCAGTCTGCATTGGAAATTATGATCTTCCCAGTTCATCAGGATTCTGTGAATTGTAAAGTGACATTGGGAGAAGAAGCAGCCCCCCAAATGACAGGGCAAAGGGACAAGTCTCTCTTGCATACATTAAATGAAGGTCAAGGAAGGGCTACATCATCTAGATCCTGTTTTGTGGATGGCGATTTGTACCATCTCACTTGCAGATGCTTACACCTTACTAAACATGTGAGCTCCTAATTCTGTTTTCTTTGTCCCCTTTGAATCAGAACAAACTTTCCAGATCCCTATTCTATGAACCTTCAGACATACTTTTGCCTGTGTAGTCACGTCTGTGAGTTTTGCTCTCATGGCTGAATTGGAGGATGCCGCTTTCCATCATCAGCAGAAAATGAGATAACAAGCATGTGGAAAACAACAGGGAAATAAATAGTAGGTGAGGTTTTTTAATTTATAGGATTGATGAAGATTGTCTACATTGTATCTAGGGTTCTCAGTCATACTAAAAATCACGGATTGCTTTTACCAAAAGAAATTTTTTGCCTGAAAATAGATTAGGTGTTCTTTGGAAGGAGGTTTAGTTCTTCTTCCAGTGTCTCCTGTTGATTAGATTAATGAAATCAGGTAAGGCATTCAAAGAATGTAGCATAATCCCTAGCACAAGATAGGAGCTCAGTAAATTATGCTGTCATTGTTGTTTCTGTAGGACAGCAATATAAATGCATCAAACTTCTGCTGGGTTAAGGAAGAAATATAGACAAAACAATTTCCAGCCTCCTCCTGTTCCCCCTGGCCCTCAGCTCATTATAGCAGCAGGATAGCAGCCCACTTCATATGCAATAGGTTGTCAAGAAGTATAAAGGCCTGGACACAGGGACAAAGAGTAAAAAGAAAAGATACAGCTAAATTGACAGGTAATACCTGGGATGACCTTTCTTTATCATGTTTCTTAGTTCTAATAAATGATTTTAGCAGAAGTGTGATTACAATTTTCCCCTTAAAATAAATAAGAAGAATGTCTTCAATATGAAGATGTAATAAAAACTTTAGATTTCATGCCCATGAGTTCTCAGAAGTCTTCTGAAACCTTTGTTTTGAGTCTATAAAACGTGGCATACCGTTAAAGCCACCAACTGACCATACCTGCCTAAGCCAAACTTTCTTACTAATGTTTCTCTCTTTTACTTTGTATACTTATTTAAATATCGGAATTCTGATTTTAATAATAGATTTAGCTTTTATTGTGATTTTTCCCCTATATTTTCACTCAACTTAATGGTCCAATAATGTTCTTTTTCTACTGCCCTTTTTAATAGCTATTCTATTAATTTCTCCCTCCTTCCTATGGCCATGGACTATAGATCAAAGAAAAGAGATGGAAGACTAGAGATAGGAACCTAATTTCTAATCTTGGTTATGCTATTATATTGGACAGGATTCTCTAGAGGAACAGAATCAACAGAAAGTAATTATAAAAAGGCGATTTATTAGGTTGACTTATGGAACCAGAACCTGGATAGTCCACAGTGGCCATCTGCAGGCTGAAGAGCTGGAGGAACCAGTAGCTGCACAGTCCAAGAGGCTGAAGCCTCAGAACAAGAGGGATCAACAGTGATACCCTAGTCTGAGACCAAAGGCTTCTGGAAACTCCCTGAAGAATCACTGGCAGAGTCCACTTGGAAGAGTGAAGAAGTGTCTGACACCTTCAGGCAATCACAGCAGCAATCATGAACCCATTCAAAAAGAATAGAGCTTGCATCTGCTGCTGTTTCCTTATTCTTCTAACTTTTATTCCATCCAAGCCTCCAAACATTCTATTGGACAGTGCTGTCCATGCTTCAGGAGGGTCTCCACTTCAGTTCACTATCCCACATGCCAATCATTCCTAGACACATCCAGAAGCCTCTTAATCTTTGGCATCCAATCAAGTTGACAATTCAAATACAGCCATCAATCAGCCATGTAACCTTAGTATATAGAAATAGGAGTTTGGGAGATGGGGGTTATGAAAAAAAAAACTGAGATCTGTGGGATTAAATCATTTGTCCAATTAGAAAAAGCTAAAGAAATATCACAAATTGATTTTTGTTATTCTAATCATCCTTTAATAAATCAATCAATCATGACTTTCATTTCCATACTTCTTAAATAATGGAGATTGCTCAATTCCTAAATGCAAATGAGACCACTTTCTCTAGGTTTGACACCTGAAGAGAGTCACAATCTTCTCTCCTACCAGACCTAGCAACAAAACTGCTTCCCCAACATTCCTTCCATTAGCCATGGATTTAAGGATCCCTGCATAGTAGCTATCAAAGAATCCTGGTTGTTCTCTGACTTACCAAAGCTAGTAAGAGTTCCTGGGAAGTGCATTTTGTTTAAATATTACCCAAGCTTGAAGTTGCTGATAAGTTGGGCACATGATCAGGCAAACTGTCAGTTAGTACCCCTGGGCAATTCCATGTCTGGCACAAGCTGTCCCTGCCCGAAATATCTATTATGCTTCTGCAATGAAGCATCCTTCATACTCTTCAGCTCTGATCTCACTTCAGTATTCTGAAAGAAAGCCGATGTGGCTTTAAGGGGATGTGCAGGGATTAGCAGCACATTTGGCTGTGATGACAGAACAGGCTTCTTTTAGTAAATTCTTCCTGGATCCACTCCTTTTTCCCCTTCAGGCAGAGCTCCCCACAGTTCCTGTTGCCTCTGGCTGCCCTATGTCCCTCTTGCCCATTATATCCAATTATCACTTTTTCTATCTCTCTCATCATTGAAAATTAGAAATCATATTCCCTAAATCTCAGCTGAATGGTAGAAGAAAAACAATTTAATTGCATTAACCCACATTATTCATTTATTCAAATTTTCATTTCTTGAGAGAGATCATAATTGAGATATTCAACTAACATTTCTCACATCAATGTCATATATGGAATGTTGTGTGGCATAGATTAATGTAAATGATATTTACAAACTAACTAAGGAGAGACGTAGAGTTACCCATCTCCCATAAGTGTTGTCAACTTTACATAAGTCAGTGGTGTGTGGAGGCAAAGGGAGACAGGAGCATATGTTGGAAAAGAGAAATGTACCTAATTCCTACTCTCCAGGCTGCCCTCCTCATGCCTATAAAGAACCAGGGAGAGTATAAGGAAAAGTGGTTATAAATCAACTTTCTCTCCCAATAGAGAGATAAGAGTTTTATCAAATTCCCTTTAAACCACTGAGCCTTTTGTTGCTATAATCCATGAGATAGCCCCAGACCAATGGTAAGGAGAAAAATAGTCTATCTGGACTAGATGGATCAGAGGAAATGAACTTTTTGTATGGTAGGAACCAGATCATCCTCATCTTCATGTTTTGAGCAGGGCCACACCTGGTGTTTTGTCTATAGTTGATCACTGATGGATTGATTTTCTACTGTAGGAATTAATGAGGCCTAATTAGCATAGAACAATCATCTCTGACCCACCTGGTACAGCCTACAACAGCCCCTCAACAAAAGACATGAAATGGGTACCACTCTGCTACTAGGTTCTACTTGTGCTGGAAGCAACCAGGAGCAAAAGCATCACCCCTAATCAAAAGTACACAATGGCCCCTGGGGCTTTTGATTATGACCTCAGAATAAGTTCAGAATCTTCCCAGTTCCCTTTTCCCTTTATTCAGCAGTCCACAGTATGTATTGGTTGCCCTGAAAGGAAGCCTAATGATAGTTGTCTCTAAAAGCAGATTTCCATGCTATGGAAGTTGCTTTATAGCTCAGTAATAATTATGAACAGGATATGCTTTATTGTAGTTATATTAACTACTATACTAAGCCCCTTTCACATTTCTCAGTCATAACTTTTTGCTAATTTCAAGGAGATATTGGTTTAAGCCCAATTAAGAATGCTGGTTATAGCTCCTTTTTCAGAGAATGATCTATAAAGCAGCAGTAATGACATTTCAAAGGTAGAAACTGTCTTCAAAGAAGTGCTTTTTAACAGAATCCAAAAAAATAGAGAGAGAGAAAAAAAATAAAAGGTGTTCTATTCAAGAGCAAGAGCAACTGTGACATTTATATTTCAATGTTTTGTATTAGGACATGACACCATCCATCAGTACAACATATTTTGTTCACTGAAAATTTTGAACAAAAAAGCTCAGAAAGAGTGATTGTGATGACCCAAATATAGCTACTTTAGTATTTTTAGACAATTCCATTTTAGATCACATTCATGTATACCTTCATTTATTCATGAGCTGCCAGATTTTATTAAAGTAACATCAACTATTCAAAAATAGAACTTCAGTATAATGTTAAGCAATATAAGGTACTAACATTTGTGTACCTTTTTATAATGATCTTCTTGTACCTTAAAGTAAAAAATGATTGCAAAAAAATACCTCTTTAAGATTTAGTAAAATTTCTCATTTTAAAATTACCTTGGTCATGCTAGAAAGGAAATGCATTTCGAAAATATAATAAATACTCTGATTGTGGAATTTGAGTCTGAACTTCTGCTGAGCCCTAAGAGTGACAGGCTATTTAATCTAAGAGGAACAGCAACTTGGTAGCAGGGCAATTTCTGACACACAATGGTCTTGAGTAATGGAGAAGCCTCAGTGATTGTCATATAGCCCCAGTCATCGGAGCATGGATGTGGGGTTTCTAGTTTCTTTTTCCTCTACATAATCTTAATAATTATGTTGGGGCTGGGGATATGGCTCAAGCGGTTACGCACTCGCCTGGCATGCGCGGGGCTGGGTTCGATCCTCAGCACCACATAAAAATAAAAGTGTTGTGTCCACCGAAAACTGAAAAATAAATATTAAAAAAATCTCTCTCTCTTTAAAAATAAATAAATAAATAAATAAATACAAACTATGAACTTCAGAACCTGAACTCTGAACTAATCATCTGAGATAACTGAAAAGATTATTTTTTAAATCACTAACGGTATAATTCAAGAAACTTTAAGCAACTGATTTGTAGTGGGTTTTAATTTTTTTTTTGGTAGTCCTAGGGATTGAACCAAGGGCCTTATGTATGCAAGGCAAGCATTCTACCACTGAGCTATGTCTCCAGCACAGTGTTTATGTTTAAATGTTCTATTTCTTTCAATAGTATGCTTTGGGAAAGGAGGTAAACATCCCCAAATTGTGATATAGTATTAAGATTTTATAATCAAAAGAGGGAGTAGACCACATATTTAAAATCTAGTACTTATAGGAATAAATAAGATATTATGAATAATTTTCATAATTCTCACTCTTAAAATCCCTCCAGCCAGTATAGACTATGACAACTCAAAATAGAGAGAGAAATTTTTGCTTTAGATAGATAATATATCAAATACAGAAATAGTAAAGCTGAATAAACTTATATCCATATACAAACTATAACAATCAGCTAACAGATGTCGAGTACCTATGAACAAAACACTGTGTTAGAATTATTCACAATAAACAGAGAATGGAATTATCTATGTGTCATTGATTAATTAATACATAAAACATCATATAAATATATAATGCAATACTATTTGGCCTTTTAAAAGAAGGAATTCCTGCCATTTACAACCACATGGATGAACCTGGAGGATATTATGCTAAGGGGAATTATCCAGGTACAGAAAGACAAATACTAAATGATCTCACTTATATGTGGAGTATAAAAATGTTGAACAGAAGCAAAGCATAAAATGGTAGCTACAGGATCTGAGGTTGGGGGAAAGAAGACTGATTGGAAAGATGTTGGTCATAAACAACAATAAGTGTTGGTGAGGATGTGGGGAAAAAGAGACACTTAAACATTGCTGATGCGACTGCAAATTGGTGCAACCAATCTGGAAAGCAGTATGGAGATTCCTTGGATAACTTGGAACAGAACCACCATTTGACTCAGCTGTCTCACTCCTATGTTTATACCCAAAGGACTTAAAAACAGCATACTACAGTGATGCAGCCACATCAATGTTTATAGCAGCACAATTCACAATAGCTAAATTGTGAAATCAACCTAGATGTCCTTCAGTAGATGAATGGATAAAGAAACTGTGGTATATATACACAATGGAATATTAGTCAGCATTAAAGGAGAGTAAAATCATGGCATTTGCAGGTAAATGGATGGAGTTAGAGAATATCATGCTATGTGAAGTAAGCCAATCCTAAAAAAATCAAAGGACCAAATGTTTTCTCTGATACATGGATGCTGGTCCATAATGGAGGTTGGTGGGGAGCATGGAAAGAATGGAGGAACTTTGGATAGGGCAAAGGGGAGGAAGAGGAAGGGAGCGGGTATGGGGGTAGGAAAGATGGTGGAATCAGATGGACATCATTATCCTTAAGTACATGCATGAAGACACAAATGATGTGACTCTACTTTGTGTACAACCAGAGAAATGAAAAATGTGCACTATATGTGTACTATGATTCAAATGCATTCTGCTGTTATGTATAACAAATTACAACAAATAAATAAATTTTAAAAATAAAACAAAAAATGTTAGTCAAAGGACACAAAATTTCAGTTATAAGTATTAAGTTCAAGAGATCTATTTTATGGGTTGGGGATGTAGCTCAGTGTTAGAGCACCTGCCTCACACATGTGAGTTCGATCTTCAGCACCACATAAAAATAAAGAAATAAAGATATTGTGTCCATCTACAACTAAAAAAAATTTTTTTTAAAAAGATCTATTTCATATCATCATGATAACTATAGTTAAAATAACATATTGTTAAAAAAATTTATAAGACAAGATTTCAAGAGTTCACACCACAAAAAAATGTGTGAGGTACTACATGCAAGCTTTACTTGACAATTTCACAATGTATACATATATCAAAATGTCATTCTGTACATCATAAACATATAGTTTTTAATTATTGCACTAGGACCATGGGATAAGTTGCCAAGAGACCAAAGAAGATACTCAGAGATGAAATATGAGACATAAACTTTATTGAAAAATGTCTGTAGGGAGGATACAGTGGTGGTAGACTGGACAGGTACTTCCAGAAAGTCCAGAAAGTCCAGAAATTCCACCTCCATCTCACATACAGCCTCCATGCCCCATGATGCATTGTCTAGTGGTAGTCAGCTGGACAAGCATCTCCCTCTCTGTGGTGTTCTATTCCACACCAGTTATCACAGTGAAGCGGGGGGGGGGCGGGGGGGGGAGTTATAGATTAGATTACAGAAGCAGTGACATCATCAGCTTAGCATGTTTTGTCCCATTGAATGACCTGTTTCCCAAGGAACTTGGTGTGCATGTAAGAAAGCAGCTTTCTACAGATGACGCTAACTTACCCTAATTCCCAGTGTACACGAGAGAATGTCAGTGTCTTCAAGATTGCACATATCTAGACATTCTGGCTCAGATTTTCTCTCATTGCTCCCTTAACTTGGCTACATTCTTGGGCAGAGAGAGGGAAACTTCAGGAACATGGTGCTTCATTGTCCTCCTTTTCTCCAAGGATGACTCATAAATTATAAAAAAAAAATAACCAAAAAATTTCACTCTGCTCAGTGCTATGAATCAACTCAAAACAGAGTATGAATAAGTCCTCAAGGAGCTTTTGATTCCATGTGAATGGTAAGAGAACCAATTTAAAAGATAAATTCAGGAAACAAAAGAATGTGTTGCTGTTATCAGTTTCATCAGATACTATGGTTTGGATATGAGGTGTCCCCCCAAAGCTCCTGTGTTGATGCCGGGGGTTAAAGGATTAGATTATGAAAGCTGTAACCTAATCAGTGGATTAATCCACTTGATGGATTAATAATTTGAATGGATTACTGGGTGGTAACTGAAGTCAAGTGTGGCATGGCTGAAGGAAGTGGGTCACTGGGGATGTGCCTTGGGGATTATATTTTGTCCCTGGCTCCTCACACTCTCTCTCCTTCCTGGCTGCATAAGCTGAGTAGCTTTCCTTTGCCACACCCTTCCATCATGATATTCTGCCTCATTTTAGGCCCAGAGCAATGGAGTCAACTGACTATGGACTGATCCTAAAATAAACTTCTCTCCTCTACATTGTTCTTGTGTATTTTGGTTATGGTGATAAAATACTGACTAATATATCAGGCCTGGATTTCTTATCCAACAAATGAAGGTAAATAATACCTATTCCATAGAATCATGTGAGAAAAAATTGTCAGATTTATGTATATAAACTAGCTGGAGCAGTGTTTGGCACCTGATTAACATTCATAAATGACAGTAGCAGCTGATGGCTGAATTGTTGCTGCTATTCTGCTATTGATAAATATCTCACAATTGAATAAAGCAATCAAGAAACCTCTGTTTTAGGGCTGGGATTGTGGCTCAGAGAGAGAGCGCTTGTCTAGCATGCATGGAGCATTGGGTTCGATCCTCAGCACCACTTAAATTAATAAAGATATTGTGTCCACTTATAATTAAAAAATAAATATTTTTTTTAAAAAGAAACCTCTGTTTTACACATGATCAAAATTGAAGGAATCATGTTTGAATTTTAAATAAATGAGGGGATTTGTGTGTTCTAAGTTCCTTCTAGAAAAGAGGATGAGAGGAAAGAAAACTGTGGCTTGCTTTTAGGTCTGCTCAGGACAGACCACATACGCACGGCCTGGGGAAATTGAAGCAGGGATTCAGGATCAGGAGAAAGTTGCCCATCGAATCTCTCTGCACAACTACATATTTCTTCCTGTGGTTTCAGGAATTGAAAGGCCTTTCAGAACTTCTCTCTTCCATATTTCCCTAGAATTAAGAATAGAATGGGGGGTACATAGAGAAACAGACTGGGCCTATTTTTTCCCAATGTTTCCCCCTTTAACTATTGTTTTCTATTTCTTTGTTTCACCTACAAAATCTCCCCTTCCCTACTTCGACCCCCAGACTTTTGTACTCACAACTGCTGTACCCAATCCTCACTATCAGATGCCCCAGAAAGCAAAAATTGGGGTGTGGAGTTTTCAATGGCATAGAAGAGAAGAAAAGCTTTTCTCTACCCTTTGGGTTCATTAACTAGGACCCTGCAAATTATACTGACAAAAGACAGATAAACAGGGAGGAAAGCAGACAAGTTTTATTTGATGTTTTTATGTGGCACAGAGGCCTTACTAGGAAAGAAGTGAAGATCCCCAAGAGGCAGTTAGTCCAAGAGTTTATAAACCCTTTATAACAAAGAGTGATAAATTGTGAAGGCAAAACAAGGCAAAGGGAGAGGCTTTTGAGACTTCTAAGGGCTGAATGCTGTGGGAGGGTAAATACACAGAAGAGACCAGTAGAAGACAAAGGCCGTATTGGCAAGGTTGGTTTGTGGAACTACATCTCAGTGCTAATTTTCCATTATCACTGTGGCTGTGAAACTTCCCCAGAAGAGGAGATTTATGGCATTACTTATTTCTCAGGAGTTTGAAGCTCCAAGAAGGCATTTCTACATCTGATGAATCTCAAACGTTTTCATCTTAAAATAATTCTTATGCCAAAGTGGCCTACTTTGTGGTAACATACCCCGATTCCCTTCAATTACACTGATACATAAACAAGGGAGCTTAAAACTTTCAAACTTCAGTGCCTGGTCCAGAAAAGATTCTCACAAAGATAATATTTTTGCTGTTGCATTGTTATTTTAAAGACTTTAGAAAGAGCTTTTAAATTGTACTTATTCTAATAAAACCTGAACTTTAAAATGCACATAAATCTTTTGGACTGACTGTTAAAATTCTGAATCTTCTCTGTGTGTGTGTGTGTGTGTGTGCATGCTCACACACATTCACACACGTAAGCTCATGGCATTGAGTTCTACTGTCATTTTAGAGAAAAAGAGTACAGAACACTCATTAATTTTTTTATTCATCTAAGTTATAATCTCATTTATTTTTTCGTCATGATGTTGAATGGAGCTATAATTCTAAATTTATTTTTTAAAGGTGCAGAAAGAAAAATCAGTGTAGGCATCAACCACAACTTTTGGAAATTATCTTCCATGTCTAACTTCCCATAGACAAAGCAGAAACCAAACTTACCTTAGTCGTATGATACAAAAGATCACATCCAAATTCTGAGTAATTTTTAGTTCAAGTTATAGTGACTCATTTTCAAAACAGAACAAAATGCTTTTGCTTTTTAAAATGCTTATCACAAGTTTCGTGTCAAGGCTACTGTGTGTCAGTGGTAGTACATGCATCTTTCTGTATTTCAATTTCACCAACATTCTTCTAGTTACTTTAACACCCTAGATTAAACTTAAACTGCAAGTTTCTATGGCAACAGAGATAATTGTGGCTGCTTACCCCAGTATACTCTTTGTAAATCACATTTTTAAGGGTAATTTTTCTAACAAAGCATTGTTTAAATTGCTTCAAAGTTATGGCAATTATGTTTTCAATTATAAACATCAGAGTAGAAAGAAAAGTAAATTCTAGAACTCCAGAGCAGGATTATAATACTGACAGCAGACAAATGCAATTTTACTGGGTATCTTCAGCTACTTCTACTCCACACATATTGCTATTGGTTCTGGGCAGAGTAATGGAGGCATCCATTTAAACTAAGTTTATAGATGAGCAAACTGTCCACACTGCCTTTGCCTTTCATTGAAACTGATTTCATACTGTGATATTTCAATATGCTGCCATGAAAACGACCTCTTCTATACAGCAGAGGTGGAAACAACTTATTTTCCACTGCTAATTTAATCTTATCCATTAAAACTTTGTGGTGTTCATTGCATTTGGCTCTAGTCTGCTTTATATGTATTTTTAGCTAGGTGGTTTCTTATGTGATTTCCATCTACAAGGCTGCAATCCCCTCACAGCTCAACTGGAACTGAAGGATCCACTTACAAACTCATATAGTTATTGACAGGTCTCAGTTCCTCATGGGTTGTTGGCCAGATGCCTCTTTCTGCTTTTGCCCATGGGCTTCTCCATAGTGCAGCTCACAGAGAGGCAGTGGGCTCCCCCGCAGAGCAAATACTCCAAAAGGGAGAGAGAAAGAAAACAAGAGAACACATCAACCAAGAGTGCCTGACACAGAAGCCTCACCTTAGAAACATTTTGTTACATTTTCCGTATTCTATTCATTAGATGCCAGTTATGAAGGCCAGGCCACACTCAACAGTTAAGTCCTACTTCTGCACAGCTGGAGTATAAAACACTTATAGACTATTATCTAAACTACTACAGCAGAGCTGGGATGTAGCTCAGCTGCAAAGCGCTTGCCTTGCATTCACAAAGCTCTAGGTTTGAACCCCAGTTCCAAAAAAAGAAAAGACGAAAAAAGAACCCTACCAAAAAGAAATAAGATAGTAAAAAGTAAAGTATTACAGCATAACTATGTGTGTTAACTATCATTCTTTTCTGATGCTTTCATTAAATTCATGTAGCTACATAAAACTTCAAGACATTCACTTGTTTTTGTTCTTCCAGTGTGTTTCCTTCTCTCTTCCAATAAGTAACCAATCGGCCCCTCATTTCCTCTAGGGAATTTTGTGGCTGAGGAGAAAATAGAACTGGTCTGAAAATCCTCCTGGCCTTGGCTTCGGAAAACACCCTACCCCTTAGAATTTTCCATAGACACCTACTATGGTGGACTACTTATGTGTACAAACAACATATTTGGCAGGAGAATATGATAGCGGGGCAGGAAGGAAGGGTCTGGAGGCTGTGAGAAATGTTGGAAATGACACCAAGTTTGATGACCCACCCTGCAGGCCATGAGACACTGGAGACAGGTGTGGCTGTGTGACTATCTGGAAGGTGGGACATAGTGATTCCTGTAGCCCTGGGAAAGTAGAGGAAGCTGAGAGAAGCTCCAGACCTGAAAGGGACAAGAAGACAAAAGCAGTGGCATGTATGAACAATGACCAAGGACGGTCCTCTCTCAGTCACCACCACCCCTTGGTTCTGTATAAAAATGCGGAAAGGTCAACACAGCCTGGGGGTGGCCCAGTGACATGGGGGTCAGGAGGAAAAAAACTGAGTTATAGAACATATAAAAATGATATTTCCTTCACCCTTAGGTGAAGTCAGAGATTGAGACCCCAGTAATTACACTCCTGTTGTACTGAGCCTTGGTCATATCTGGTGTCAGGGCCCTCCCAAACTATTATCTCAAGGGAAATTCCCTATAGTCTCTGACACAAGAAGCAACAGCTTCATTTGGTTCCACAATTACCCACATGAGGGTGCTGAAAAGAGGCAGGACCAAGATTCAAACCTGACCTTCACTCTAAAGACCAGAACTTTATATAAAACCAGACACAGAATAGGAGCTTAATAAATGCTGATTAAATATGTACCATACATCCATGAGAACTTTTGAAGCCCAAATAGGATTCCAAATAAGTGCAACCTTGCATAAACATAGAGCAGTTGGCACACTTGTAACTATTTCTACATGCCTCTCTCCCCATTAGTCTGAAGCACTTCAGGGGCAGAAATTGGACCAACCCTCAACCCTCCACATACTTGAAGTCAGGTGCTCAAGATGACTTTGTTTCTACTAATTTCCAGCATCATCACTTCATAATTTCACAAATGTCATTAGGGTTTTGGGAAGGAAGGGGGAAAAGAGACAAATTATTATACAATTATTTAACTTTTCTGAAACATTGCCCATTAATATGAACACAAGTTAAAAAATAGTGTTTTTCATTATAAAAGATATATATGAAAAAAAAACAAAGCCAATAGAGAATGGAGAAAAACTGAAAGCACTTCTCTAAAATCAGGAATCAGACAAGGATATCCATTCTCTTCATTTGTATTCAACAAAGTCCTCTAAACTCTAGCCAGAACCAATCAGGCAAGAGAAGGAAAGTAAGGGCTACAAATTGGAAAAGAAGACTGCAACTGACCTCTGTTTGCTGATGACAAGATCCTATATCTACAAGAACCAAAAACCTACACCAGAAGACTTCAAGAGCTGATAAATGAAGTCAGCAAATAGCAGGATACATGATCAACATTCATAAATCAATTGCTTTCCTATAATCCAATATTAAATATGCTTTGAAAGAAATCAGGGGAATTATCCCATTCAAAAAAATCTCAGAAAAATAAAATACCTGAGACTAAATCTAACCAAGAAGGCGAAAGAACTCTACAATGAAAACTAGAGAACACTGA
Organism: Marmota monax; assembly: GCF_021218885.2. Classification (NCBI taxonomy): domain Eukaryota; kingdom Metazoa; phylum Chordata; class Mammalia; order Rodentia; family Sciuridae; genus Marmota; species Marmota monax. The sequence continues at coordinate 3,064,872 of NW_026691988.1, forward strand.
AGAAAGAAATTCAAGAAAACCTCAGAAGATGGAAAGACCATCCATGTTCTTGAATAAGCAGATTTAATATTGTCAAAATAGCTATGTTAACAAATTACCAAAAGTATTATACAGATTCAATGAAATACCCATCAAAATACCAGCAACATTCTTCACAGAATTAAAAAAAAAAAAGAAAGAAAAGTTCTAAAATTCATTTGGTAAAATAAGAGATCCAGACTATCCAAAGTAATCCTGAGCAAGAAGAGTGATCGAGTGATACTGTAGGCATCATAGTACCAATATCAAGTTATATTATGGTACAAACACAGCATGGTGTTAGCATCAATGAAATAGAATAGAAGACACAGAGATAAACCCACAAAGTTATAGTCATCTGATAAAACAAAGCCAAAAATATATGTTAGAGCAAAGATAGCCTTTTAAACAATGATACTGGCAAGACTGGATATTTATATGTAGAAAAATGAAACTAAATCCTCATCTCTCACCCAGTATAAAAGTCAAATCAAAGTGGTTCAAATACCTAGGAATTATACCAGAAACTTTGCAACTGCTAGAAGAAAACATAGCTTCAATATTCCAACATATTGGCGCAGGCACCAACTTCCTTAAAAGAGCCCTAAAGGTCAAGAAACAAAAAAATAAAATAAAATAAAGATATGAAAAAGATAGGGCTGGGGCTGGGGCTCAGCGGTGGCACACTTGCCTGGAATGTGTGAGGCACTGGGTTCAATTCTCAGCACCACATATAAATAAATAAAATAAAAAATAAAGGTCTATCAAGAACTAAAAAAAAAAAATTAAGATATGAAAAAAATGTTCAACATCTCTAGCAACCAGGAAAATGCAAATCAAAACTACATTGAGGTTTCATTTCATTTCAATTAGAATGGCAATCATCAAGAACACAAATAATAATAAATTCAGGCAAGCACATTGGAGAAGAGATACACTCATATATTGTTGGCAGGACTGCAAATTAGTATAACCATTTTAGAAAGCAAACTGGAGATTCGTTAAAAGACTGGGAACATAACCATCATATGACCCAAGTAGCCCACTCCTCAGTATACATCCAAAAGGACTAAAATCAGCATGTTGTAGTAGTGCAATTCAATATTCATGACAGTGCAATTCACAATAGCTAAATTACGAAACCAGATGCCCATCAACAGATACATGAATAAAGAAAATGTTATATGTATATATATGAAACAAAACAGGCAATCTGAAGGACACAGGACTGCAAGACACTAGGGTTATCTTGTTATGCTCAGAATTCTCTATCCCTGGGAGTTGGTGCCTGAGCTCAAGGTCCCGATTGATACAGCTCTGTGACTTTGCATGCAGCCTCCTCAGGCCAGCGTCACCATAACATCTGGCCCATCTTGACCGTACCTTTGTACAAGAAGTTTCCAACACAACATATCCATGAGGCAATCAGAGACCATGATTCAAATAACTGTTCTCCACAGTAGAGAAAGAGAATGAACTCCAGAATGAAACTGACAAAATTACGCTATGGACATATATGAATATGCCACAATTAATTCCATTTGTATGTATATCTGTAAAGGAACAATTTTAAAACATAAATAGAAGAAAGACCAGTAAATAGGGGGAGGGAGAAAGGGAAAGAAAGAGAAAGCAGTGGGGATTGAAATGGAAGAAATTCTATTCCATGCATGTATGATCATGTCAAAACAAAACCTCCTGTTATGTATAACTATAATGCACTAATAAAAACATTTTTAAAAGTGTTTTTTATCATTCTATGAACTGCAAACTATTATCTCCTTTAACTCTGACATTTGATTTACTAAAACATATTTTCTTCACTTAACAGATAAATTGGAGCCTGCTAAATATTAAAATAGAAATTGAGGAGAGATGTTATAAATACAGAATGGAGATATACATGTGTGTTAAATATAAAGTAAGGGTTCTGGTTAATAAAATGTAGAGCAAAATGGCTTTTATTCTATCAAGTCCCTATACACATTTCAGTAAAATAGCAATTCACCACAATATAACTTTATTTGGAGTGTTATGTTGTTAGCTCATTTTACTTGCAGAGAAAAACATCTTTCTTTCTCTCTCTCCCTCTCTCTCACTCCTCTCTCCTTCTCCCCACCCCCGCCTCTTTCTCACATACACACACACAAGGGCTACAAAGATTTTTTGCTTTAATTTTCTTCTGATTACAAGAGTGAATGTTCTGAGAGCCAAAAATGTTAAAAGTTCAGGAAAGTCAAAAGAAGAGAAGAAGAAAACCCATAATTATCCAGAGACAGACATTTCTAAACTTTTTCCTATACTAGTAGAAACGACATAGTATATATAATTTTGTATCCTGGTTGACACCACAGCATATGTTTTCTCCCTTTGTTAAGAACTCTATATTAACTAAAATAAGAAAGTTAGAAGCCTAAAAGAAAATGTTTTTTGACATATTTATTTAGCCAGAAAAGAAAATAAATTTGAATACCCTGATTTCCAGAGCATGCAGGCACATTTTCATGTAAAGTCAATTGCATTTAGCTCTGCTTAACTCAATTGTTTACAGAATGCCAAGTATAATATTATCTAATAAGAAAAGAGTTTATAAGGTAATGATCCTGACCTCAAAGAACTACGAATTTCGTTGAAAACACAAAATTTTAGAGCATCCAACAATTAAATAATAATGTGAATGATATATAATCAGGCATCTGTAGAACACAACCTCAACATCCAGGGAAGCTCAGGGGTTTTAGACTTAACAGGGCTTGAATCTAAGGTAAACATAAAATCACAGGTGTAACCACAAGCCAGCTGCTCATGGTAGCACATCTACCTAGGACCATTCTACAAATCTATAATTCCTTACTTCCTTAAAGAAGTATGCACGCAGTTGGGGGACAAGAATAGGCAAAGTCCTCCAGAGTATGACAGCAGAGATAGGGCCAGTGGAAGATTATCATCTGATTTCTACTTGTATTTATTTCTTCCATTAATTAGCACATGCAAAACAGGTTGAATATGCATGCAAAACTGGATTGTAAGCAAACAGTAAAATCATGCATTCACAATTGCATGATTGAAAATATGCAAAAGAATATGCCACTGTTAGGGATTCCATTTAATACATTACCTAACCCCAAAGTTAATGCAGATCCCTATTCCTTAACTTCAAATGAAAATATGTGGTCTACTCAGAACTCAGAATGCTTTCAGGTCTTTCTTAAAAGAAAGCATGAGAAATATTTTTAAATTATTTCAAATAGCCAAAAAGAAATATGTTTTTTGAAAAATTCTTGGAGATATTTTAAAAAATCAATGTAAAAACTAAAGATTGAAAACTACCTTGAACAAACATAATACTGGACTCCTAACTATTATAGTTATTGTCTAGTCATATAATTAAACTGAAACTACATCACACTAAATATGAGTATCAACAAAAGCAGAAAAAATATACACTTAATATGTTTTCTTTCTGTTTTCAGCTTCTAAGCTCCCTGCTGTGCTTAAGTCAAATACTGGGTGTAGGGTACATTAAGAATAACAGCAGGGTTTATTATCCCTGTTCAATATGGGCAAGATTTTTTCTTGCTTAATATTTTTTACAAACTGTAATTTCCATGAAGTTAAAGTATTTTACACTGTGACATTTAGCATCAAGTCACGGCCTTAGCAAATGAAAAATTATGCCATTGCGTAATGTCTAGAAATGAAACATGAACATATTAGTAATGAATCTTATTTCAAATCATTGAGTAATTGCTACAAATTTCCTTTACACAGTATCATCACCTAAAAGCACAGGAAAAATAAGACACCCAGAGACTCCATAGCCAAAGAGAAAACTATAAATTGGATTACATTTATGGTAGTTATCTATTTTTAATGCGAATGTTCAGCCTTTTTGTCTTACAAAGATCAATGGAAAAGAGGGCAGTATTTTTATTGGGCCATTAATTTTGAAATGAGAAATACTTCTGAGATGTACAGGTAGAGATTTTTCTGCAGGGTGGGCTGCTAATCCCACAGCCCATAAAATCTATGTCTCCTCAGAAACTGCAACTCCTCAAGGCAACAGGATATAAAGTAGGAGGATTCAAGTTGACACCAGAGAAAGGCAATTCCCACCATGCTGTTGGTTCAGAAAGAAACACCAAGTATAGTGTCAGTGTGTTTTATTTTTTCTAGTCTTTCATTTGCTCAGAGAATCAAGTTGACAGGAAATAGTGTCAGAGAGCAGCACCTCATCTGAGTATTGCAGAGTCGCCCTTGAGATTGATGAGCATGCCAAGGTTCTTTCATGGGGTCAGAAGGTGTGTACATCAACTTGGCCCCTAGCCATGGATCTTTCATTACAAGGATGAATTTTAAAACCTGTCTGAAGATTTTATCCTTAGGATCTAAAATAAGAATGAACTTTTAAACATATAATACATGAGCTAATCATTTTTAGAATTGTTTGATATCCTCAACAGATTGCAAATATGCACTGTCTGTGGAAGAAGAGCCAAAAGGCAGAGAAAACCACTGAGATTAAAAGAACATTAGAGCCAGGTGCGGAAGCACACGTACTTCAGCTCAGGGGGCTGAGACAGAAGGATCTCAAGTTCAAAGCCAGCCTCAGCAAAAGTGAGGTGCTAAGCAACTCAGTGAGACCCTGTCTCTAAATAAAATACAAAATAGGGCTGGGGATGTTGCTCAGTGGTCGAGTGCCTCTGAATTCAATCCCTGGTATCCCCCCCCCCAAAAAAAAATTAAAATTAGGTGACAAAAGATGGCTAGAGAAGAATTTTAAGGAAACAAGATTAAAATATAACCAAAACATACCTTTGTATCAGTAAAAAGCAGAACTTGCACAGGAAAATGTGAATCTGTGATCTGGAGAACAAACTTTAGATTTCCCAGAATGCATAGTAAGGGGAGAAAGAAATTTTTTAAAATTAGGGGATTACAGTTATTTGGAACACAGAAACAAGAAAATAACTATCACAAGCAACAAAAGTATAAAAAAATTGTTTGAAATATATAAAATACCTGAAAACGGAGATTGAAAATTTAGTCTACATCTAGACTAAATCAAATGAGAGTGCTAAATCCATAGTAAAAATTTTAATCACTGCCATCTAATTATCAAAATTGTTTATGATTCTCAACATTAACCACAGATGCTCAGCTGTTGCCTTGCTTGTAACATCCAAGTGTTCATCTTGGACAGGGATGGATTCTAAGCCAGATGTTTAATGCTCTTTGATTAGCTAGGATTTTACTGCAAAATGCTTTTCTCAATCTTGACATAATGTTCATCAATTACTAGGTGGAATATTGCAGTGTAAAGAAGCAATCAAAGTTATCATTGTCTTCTAGAAAAATGATTGAGCTTTAGTCTTACTATAGTTCAGAAAACCCACTTCGGCCAGATATCACTGGCATAAATAATGAACATCTTTGAACAATGTGTTGAACCTATTCAGCTAAGGGATAACAGGGATATTGCACCTGGTGGTAGCAGCACAGGTGCCTTCCATGCCATTAGGTAACATTCTTGTTGCATAGTCTTGTTGCATATAAATCATTAATAAGCACTTTGGGATGTAAAGGTAAGTTGTTACTTCAGTTTCAGTATCAGAATCCAAATGATAGTCATTGGACCGTTAGACTATGGACTGAAAAACAAAGGGGATTAAAAGTCTTGAGAAATTAAGCAGAAATTATCCATTATTTACAAATACAAAAACCAAAAAACCTGAATTAAGATGTTCCTTAGCACAAAGCCAGCCTCAGCAAAAGTGAGGTGCTAAGCAACTCAGTGGGTTCCTGTCTCTACATAAAATACAAAATTGGGTTGGGGATGTGGCTCAGTGGTCGAGTGCCTCTGAATTCAATCCCCAGTAACCCCCAGACCCCCAAAAAATGTTCCTTAGCAACATCAATTGGCAAGCCTTTGGAGTAATGTCTACAGAATTTCAATGAAAAGATTATAAAATAAGAATGTCCACAAAGACATTCTTTAATACAAAAATACCCACAAAGCCTATGTATGTAGAAAAATTCTTGAAAAAATTATTTAGAGGAGTACTTAGTCAAGATGAGTGAAAATTGTATTACTCAACTAATAGCCCAACTATATAAAAAGGCTCTTAAGGTTTATGTAAGTTTGAATTTCAAACTTAGACTACAACAAAAATTGATGTATGTGATGACAACAAATTAATAACCAATTACTATGTATATTGGCCATATGTTGATAAAATCTGAAAGTAGCTGTCCATTTGTATGATTGGACATTCCTTTCATCTATACCAACAATGAAAATAAAAACTAATTCACATTCCTAGAACTTAAAATTTAAGGCATTTCATGAAATAAATGAATATGTGATTCTCCAAAAAAGAAGGAAAAAGAAAAACAATTGGACAAGTATTTTCAGGAGTATTCAATAGATCAAGGACAAATTTTCATAGATTTAGACTTTCTCAAATGTTTCTCTTCTGCTTCAGGATTTTTACCCACAATTCCAGAGCTCTATCACATACCCCAGAGTTATCTCCCACTATTTCTGATGATGATGTAAAATACTACTTGCTGAAGTTGGATTCCAGCTCTTGTTAATAGCAGCTAAGTACAGTTATAACACTGGATAAGAAGAAATAACTAAACTAGAAATTTCTTCTCTCCAAACTCTGTCTCCCTTCCCCCTCAATATACATCTTCAGAGGTTCCAGAGAATAAGTGGAAACCATTCTCGTTGCCAAGTAACCTAGAAACATTTTCCATTTCTTTAAAATTCATCTTTAATGACCTGAATCATTGACTTTTTCTAACTCTGAAAGATAATTATATTATGGCATAAGCCCCTCTGCCAGGCATCCTTCATCAAAATTTTATAATACTCCCCCACTCGTTATGCCAAAAGAATCATTTCTTATTATGTGCTTCTAAATACATAAAAATATTCAAAAAAAAGCTTGTAATTAAAAATTATCAAAATACTAATGGTGGTTACCTCTGGATGAATTCTACATTATGTTAAATAACTTTCTAAATATTCAATAATACTATATTATTTTATAACAGAAAAAGATGTTTTAAGATCAAGTTATAAATTTTTTATGGTATAGAGGATAATAATTATTTTAGAATATGTAGCAAAATATCTAGACATCAGTAAACACACACCTGCAGAAATATTAATAGTAATGATCATGTGGTAATAAATTATGAATAGACTCTACCTCTTGTGTATTTTTTGAAATTTTATGTAATGATAAAAACTATTTAATAATAGAAAATACTACTCTTATAAAACTCAAGGGCACAGAATCACATTGAGAAACATATATTCATCCATACCATAAAATATTTATTGTGTTTTACTGCTATTTCACTTTGAGAATTTAATAGACTACAAGGCACACGAGATAAGCCACCTGGTACTCAATAGATACAATAAAACAAGCAGAAGCAGAGAGGTGACACATTAGGGCTGTTTTGCCATGCTGCACATGCCACAAGAGAGCACGGACTGCTTTAATTACTAGTCATTTGAATTTCTGATAGATATTATAGCAAAATTTAAATCTTGTTCATTTACTTTGGCAGCTTGACAAGGGGCTCATTTACAATCCTTTGAGGGAATTGCAAATTTCCCAGGCTTCAATTTGGGGTGAGATGGCATTATTCATAGAAGAGTATGTAATGGAATTCAGGGCTGGATATTAATTAGTCTGAAAATATTTTTAACCCATCAGAAGCCTGGGTTAAGATTTTTTTTATGTTTGGAAGAAATGATAGAAAGGAGAAAAATCAGTTATAAACTTTAAAAATTCAAATAGGGTACAATATCCACATTTACAACATTTTTAATCTAAAATTTTATCAATGGAAAACTGTTAATATAATTATAAGATAAATACTGATTTATACTGACCCCTTCCAAAAGTCTTCCAAAATTCTCTTGACTAATATTGTGAGCAGTGTAGTTTCTTTAAAAAACAAGTCTTTTCAGTTTTAGAATGTAAACTCGACAAAAACTAAAAATTTCCTTTTGTTTCCCCTCTATCCAGACTCCCAGTTCAGCACCATAAACATTTGAAATTCTGAATAAGCTCCACTTCTTAGGAGTGGGGCTGAGGCAAGGCCCAGGCCAAGTTAAAAAGCAACAACACAGTGTGAAGAAATTTGAAGGTGGATCTGTGGAGGCTTTGAGAACTAACAGTGAAGCCTTTTTCTTCATAGAAGAAAAAAAATTTTAATTTCCAGGTTGTGTTTTAGAATCTTCCCACAGGCAGCATGTAAAAGGCCTTGAGTGAATATTTATCAAGCATGAATATTCATCTCAAGGGCAAAAAGAATTCAAAGCAAAAGACATTTTAGTGTTTTTTTTTTCTTTTTCAAAATGCAAATTTATCTTTTTCATGACTGTTGTGTCCATGGGTGGCCCTTTGCATATCAATTTCAGATATTTTTCTTAAAAGCCAATAAAGCATAATTTCATGGGATGATAAAAGTAAGTAATAAAGGATGATGAGATTTACATTTCAAAGTTTTACAGTCCCAAACAAATCAACTAATTAAACCTAAGAATAGTGGATGAATAAGCTTCCTACCTTAATAGTGTTAGAACAAGGTCCTAACTAGCCCTCTTAATATGAATATTTCAACTTCATTCTCACCCTCTCTGGTCCCTAGGCACAGGGATCTAACTCTCTGAATATGCTCGACATCATTCAAAATTAACAACCAGAAAAGCTATCAACACACAGGAAAAAATGGACTGGTCCATTACATCTGTTCATTTCCTCTTCTGAGGGAATCTCTAATCTCAAGAGAACTTTCAGCTAACATAGACAAATCACAAGAAGACACTGACCTTTCTTCTTAGTAACTGAAAAGCAAACACAGATTCAAATAAATAATAACTTTTCATTGTATAGACATCAAGTTTTTAACCTGATTAACATGAACCATACCAACAAAATTAAGTTTTGAAATTTGCTGTAGGTTTAAGGGTGCCTTTTGATTTATTTCACTTTGGTGCTTGTGTTTCGTGATTTAACAGAACTGGTTATCCAATCACCAAATCACTTCTTTGATGAAGTAAATGCTCTGGCCTGCAGTAAAGGTTCAGCTCTCCTTTGTCTAACTCCAGAGACTTTCAATATCCTCACCATAAGGCATCTTTTCATCTTGAATTCACTAAACGTCAGTCTCAACTGGAGAGTGCAACACTGTGGATACAAAAGAGCCGATTACTTGATATTTGTATGGACACTTGATTCCTCAGCAACACTGGCTGGTGAAGTGATTCCCCATTTTCCCATGGCAGCTGTGCATCAAGGGATGCATGCAGCCTCTCTAATGAGGATAGCAACTGTATCTCCTCTCCATCACAGATCTGTGAAAACAAAAATTTTTAAACAAGGACTATGAGAAGATATTAAAAAGTCACAAATACAAAGAGAAGAAAAATCAAATTAAGAGTTCCTATATATTCAGGAGGTATCACTTTAAGCCCTTGAATGGATTGAAGTATTTAAGTCCACATAGCAAACCTCTTTTCCCCATTGTACCTCCCAAGATCCTGAAGAGTTAGGTGATCTGCTCGTGGTCACCGAGATTTAAAAAAGCAAGTCATTAGGAACATGGATTCAAACCTAGATGTGGCCCTAGAACCCATGCTCTGAATTTACTATGATATGCTATTTTCCCGTGACTGGCTTTATGTCAATCGTTTTTTGTTTTGTTTTGTTTTTTTAACAAAGGTCATAAATTGTCATTGTTATCCAACCCAAATCCCTGCTTAAGTGATTTTTTTTAACTTCTAGATTTGCTTAAATAAAAATAAGATTAATTATAGTTTTAAAAACCACAAAATTGGTGGGAATACTGTTTCTTTGAGAGTTATTAGAGGACCCCCAACAGCTGCTCCAATGCAAGAATCCTGGCAGCTGTGTCCACACAGATGCCCTGGCCTCAATATCAATGCAGGACTCCTGGCTGCTGGGCCACATAGGACCCCCAGCATCAGCACCAGTGCAGGACCCCTGGCCTCCGCTCCCGTGTGGACCTCCATCTACCAATGTGGGGCTCCACCCTTGCCTCCATCTTGGGACACTGCAACTGCTGCCATAGTCACCTGCACCTGGGGATACCGGACAGGGTCTGGAGACACCCCCCAGCCACAAAACTGCACTCCACCAAGCTACTTTTCTGAATGTGCCACCCAACACCACTGCCTGCCAGACACCCCATCTCTGAAAGCAGCCACCTCCATCTTGGAATACCTTTGTTGCCCTCTTTAGTTGGGGCAACTTCCAGCTTAGGACACCAGCTGGGAGCTAAAAACAATACCAAGGTACCTATAGTCCCCAACTCCCCCCTCTCCCCTGCAGCCACTAACTCAGCACAGTGCCTGAGGCTACATGGCTGGTCCTCAGCTCCCAAGGCCTAGTTCTGATCTGCCAGATACAAAACAGCTCTCCGCAGGTGCACAGCCCCAAGAACGCAGCCCACAAGACCTTGGGAGTGAGAGGTCCTAACTGGGAAGGAGAAAGGGAGGGGGTGAGTGAGATACAGTTTAGAGATGAAATTAGAGACCAGGAACTGTGAGGTCTACAGGTCATATAAGGAGATAAGACCAGGTATCCACATCACAAGAGCTGGCCCCAAAGGAGATCCTTGGGGTACAGTCTCCCATTGGGGACCAGCAAGTGCTACACACCACTTCCAGGAGTTCCACCCCCAAGACCAACCCTCCCACCCTAAAAACCTTTGCCATCCTGAGGGTGGAGATACCAGCAAACAATAGACAACCCCACGTATTGGATGAGAAGGGAAGCAGGAAATATAACTGAACTCCAACAGAAACAATCCTTGAATTTTCCTTCAAGGTTTTTTTTTTTTTTTCTTTTCTCTCTTCTCCCACCCTCACATGGACTGGGATGTCTGAATAGTATATTACAGTTGTATTGCATATTCTTTTATCTCCTATTTTTACATTTTGTTTTTCTTAATTTTTATGTTTATTTGTTGTATTCTCTCTATTGTCTTCCCACTTACTTGTCTCCCCCAAATCACTTTCTCTCTTCTACTGCTAGCCAACTTCTTTAGATTCCTCTTTCATGCTTCCTAATAACTCTATGTCCTCACCTCTTACCCCCTTAACATCTCATCCTATACAGCACCCCCAGTTCTCTCTTTGTCCACCACCAGAAACGGTAGACCCTTTTGTAAACCTACTGTTTATATTGTAGCTAAAACGTGAACTTACTATTTCTGTATATTGTGACAAAACCGTAAACATCTTAATAGGAGCTATTTGGTTTAAGGCTGTATATTGTTTGCATTGGGATCTGTTAATAGTGTTCTTCCCCCTTAAAGGCGAGGTATTGGAACCCCACAGGGACACTATAAGCTTATAAGGTAAAAACTGTAACACCTTGGATCTGCAGTGCTAGAAGGGAAGACACATGAACAACATGAAAAAAAAAAGAGAGAGAGAGAGAGAGAGAAGAAAGTGCCCCAAACAAACCAAGATACTACATTATTAGAATCCATGGCCAGCACAGCAAAAGAAATTACAGAGAAGGACTTCAGGATGTATATAATTAAAATGTTCTGTGAATTAAAGGATGATATAAGAGAGCAAACACAGGCAGCAAAGATTATTTCAATAAGGAGATATAGATTCTAAAACAAACCCAAAAATAGAAATCCTTGAAATGAAGGAAATAATAAACCAAATTTAAAACTTAATAAAAGGCACCACCAACAGATTAGATCACTTGGAAGACAGAATCTCAGACAATGAAGACAAAATATATAATCTTGAAAATAAAATTGACCATACAGTGAAGATGGTAAGAAACCATGAGCAGAATATTCAAGAATTATGGGATAACATAAAAAGACCAAATTTAAGAATTATTGGGATAGAGGAAGGCATAGAGTTACTAACTAAAGAAATGAACAATCTATTTGATGAAATATCAGAAAATTTGAATAAATAATTTTTTTAAAAAATCCACAAAATTAAGTTATTTAGTTGTATGATAAATTTTATCACCTTAACTTGAAAAGAATCAAGTCACATGAGAAACTAGAAAGTTTAATTACAGAGTCACAGGGAAGGCATACATTCTTAAATTAAAATTCATGTTAGCAACATAGCCTTAAAATTAGTTCATGGATGAGTTTGCCTCTATGATTTGTATCTAAAACGTCCCCAAAGCTCACATTTTGAATATTCAGAGGTGGGGCTTCTGAGAGATGACTGAGTCATGAGGGTTCTGACCTCATGAATTCATCCACTTATGAACTCATAGATTAATGGGGAATTAGGAGGTAGTAGAAACTCTAGGAGTTAGGGCCTAATTTGAGGAAGTAGGTCATTGGAGGTATGATCTTGAAAAATATTTTTTCCCCAGGCCCCTTCCTCTCTATCTTTTTTCTGCTTCCTGGACACCATGAGGTGGGCAGCTCCCTGTCATGATGTTGTTCTGAAGGTCTAAAAACAATGGAGCCAGGTGACTATGAACTGAAACTTCTGAAACCATGAATCAAAATAAAACCTTACTCCTTTAAGTTAATATTCTCAGGTATTTTGTCACAGCAATGAAAACTGACTGATGCATTCTCTTTTTAGAAAAAAAGAAGAAAAGGCAAGCATGCCATCAGCAGATACATTTAAATATGAAGTATTTTCTTTAGAATCTATTAAGAATTAACCTTTTCATTATCTGTCATTTGCTCTGTTCCTGTTTCAGTCACTTAATGTCTCAGATCCTTAGTACTCGTAGATTGTGGATAAGTGTTTTCATTCTTATTATTAATAATGCTTTTTCTCTAGAGTTTGCTGCCCAAACTGCCTCCCTCCTTACCTAAGGAACTGCACCTCCACTCCCTTTTTTTGAGGGACGCTTCTCACCTCCACAGGGTTTGGAAGGACTGTCAATTACAATGCCCAGCCATGCTGGATACAAGGGTGGACTTATGACTCAGTGACTTATCAGAAAGAGACTTATCTGGAATTCCCAGATTAGAAGTGATATAAAATCCTTCTTTTACTTTGAATTAAAAGTTCTAAGAAAATAACCCCAGAGCTGTCTACTATCATATCCATGTGGCATGGTTTTAAAGAAGCCAGAGAGAATTTGAAGCCAATTGATGGACAGTAAATATAAGAACAAATGGACCCACATCCAGTTTGACCCTTTGCCTTCCAGGTACAGCAACCAAAATTGCAACATTTTAGTTTAAGTTTTCAGAAACTTGCAAATGAAAAACTCCCAACCAACTATGTCATTCATTCATTCATTCATCTATTCATTCACTTATTCAATAGTTTATTAGATTATAATTATCAACAGTTTATTATTATGTGCTAGTTTTATTGGAAAATTATATATCATGTTCTTGATATTTATAAAAAAACTGAAAAGTTAGGTTTCTGGGGAAGTTAGAATTACAAGTCTATTTGAATTTTTTAAGGGTCTTAGATTTGGGGGACAATTTAAGGCTTTCTGGGACAAGGCTCTGAGCCTCAAGTTCCATATTTGAAGTAACACAGAGCCATGTCTACCATACAACTTAAAAGTTTAAGTCCAAAAGTAGTGTGCATTATTTTTTAGGATATGAAAAATATATTAAAAGCACAAACAATGTCTATAGACAAACCAACAAACATTGCTATATCTATTTCCAGTAAGACTTAATTTTGTGAGCAAATTCACATATCTGAAAGTTGAAATTATTTTGAACCATCAAGACATTCTCTACATTTCCCCCCTCTTCTGTCATAAATTAGACAGCTGATGAGGGTATAATAAAGATGCTTCCACTGATAATCAGAGCAGCATTTTGCTGTGCCTTCTCATTAGGGGCACAGGTTCTGCCTAACTGACAACCATCAGCCATTAATTAGTTATGTTCAGCAAAAGATAATTGGAAAAGCTGCCTCAGCTGCCACCAAAGCAGTAAAGCATGACACATGTGAGAAATTTTCTATCCTAGTAGCACCAAAGAGGGGGCTGCAGGAACCTGCAATATCTAAGTCAGAAGGCTTAACAAAAGCTCCAGTCCCTTCTCCCCACTTACAGAGAAAAGCAACTGATTTATTAGTTTGTTGGTGTATTAGTTCCACTAGAAACTAACCCACTAGATCCCTCTAGAATTTAAGGTCAACTAGTACTATTTAGATCTATCTAGAGTCACCAAGGGCAGCCATGACTAGCCCATTTTAGTACTGAGTTCATTAAGACAAGTAGACAATTTCTTATAGCATCCTTGGTCTCAAATTCTCACCCCAGTGAGGCATCCCTGATAGCAAATGATTGAACAGGCTTTTGATCACCAAGTTCAAATCCAAAAACTGCTACTCAATGAATAAACTCTGTTTTGTAAATACTAAAAGCATCAATAATACATTAAAACTTTTCTAACAGTACCTAGCACATAATAAGTATTTGATCAAAGTTAGCTATTCTCATAATTGTCTATGTATCCAGCAACTATAAGCAAGGCAGTTAAGTGCTGAGAGAATTAAATGTTTTCAAATGAAGAAAAATATAAAATGACCAGAAATATATAGAATATTCCCCACAGATAATTTAAGAATTGGTCTTATAATCTCATTGATATTTGCATCCATAAAGAAATTGTGGCTACATCTCTCTATAAATGAACACAAATTCCTAAATGGTGATATCCTAATTTCTGGCCCTGAATATGTTTCTTCATTCTTACTCTTCACACTGATGGAAGCACCTTGTCATGAAGTCTTTTGGCGCTGATGATGTTGTAGTGCCTTCTTTCAGACTAACCCTCCTACCCACCACATTATATATTCTAGATATTCTATATTCTGCTAAAGCCACTGGAAAGTGACCTAAAGGAGGCAGAATTAGGATAGCATTCAGCACTTAGAAGGAACCACCGCAGTACGTAAGACACACATTATTCAATTTTTCTTCTGGGGGCACATTCCCATCCAGAGCATGGACGGGGGGAAAAAATACCTTATCCTCAGACTGAGAATTCCCCTAGGAGTAAGGACAAAACTAAAGTAAACCTACACTCAAAAAGGCTAAAACCAAGATTCCCCAGGCTCAGTGTTTTCATTCAGTAACACAACTACCCATTAGAACAAAATTAAGCACTTTTCAGAGAAAGACATTGGATTTCAGATTTTCTATAATGTATTATTCACAAGATTAAGTATGCAATTACAAAAGCCCTACACAATGGAAAATTAGAAAAGTGTGATCAATAGTCAAGAGAAATATTAGTCAATAAAAACAGGGCAACAGCTGGCCCAGATGTTGGGATTAGCAGAAAGAAACTTGAAAATAACTATAATTATTAAATGAAGTGGCTATTTAAAGAATTTATAGAAAAATATTGGTAAGATATGGAGGAAAGTGGAAGAATTTTAGGAAATATATGTAATCTGTAGAAAGAAATCAAATGGAAATACTGTAACTGAAAAATAGAATATTTGAAACAAATTAATTGGCTGGCATTAAATGTAGATTGGCCATCACAGAAAAAAGATTTAGAGAATTTGAATACAAGAAAATAATAGTCATCCAAACAAAAGCACATAAACAAATTATTTTAAATAAACAGAACCTGACTTACCTGTGGAATAATATGAAGCATCAAACATACCTGTATTTGGAGTCCCAGAAGGAAATAAGAGAAAAGAATGAGGCATAAGAAGTATAACTGAAGAAATATAGGCCCACATTTTTCTATAGTCAAAAACAGGAACTCAAAAATCTAGGAAGCTTAATGAACTCCAAGCTAGCTGAAAAAATAAGTACAACTACATCTGATAACATCGTAAGTAAACTTTTTAAAAAAATTTAAAAAGCAGTGAGAGTTTTATAAAACTTATGACATAAAGGCATCTCATTAATAATGATGGTTTACTTCTCATCAGAAAGAGTACAATCTAGAAGATAATGTGGAAAGTAAAAAAAAAAATTGTCAATCAACCATTCTATCACTAATGAGAACATCTTCCAAAAATTTAGGTGAATAAACCTATTTTTTTTCAAATAAAAAGCTGATAGAATATACTGCAAGTTGGCTTCTGTTACAAGAAATGATAAAGGAAGTTTTCCAGGCTGAAGAGAAATGATGCTACATACAGATGAATCTTCAGTTAGGAAAGAAGAGCAGTAGCAATGTCAAATATCTGAATAGATGATTTTTTCCTTTATTGCATTCTTTAAATGTGAATTAAGTATAAAATATAAAAATGAAAATACCATATTGTGGGTTTATTATATGACTAGAGATTAAAAATATAAAAACAATACAAAATGTGGGAGAAGCTGTTTACAGAATTATAGTGTTATGAGATTCTGACATTAAGATGAAGAAGGATATAAAGTTAATTTAAGGTAGAATGTGATTGTCAATGATGCATATTATTATGCTCAGAAAAATTCTATATGGTAGATTAGCTGCTAATTCAATTTAATCATATTTCCATTAAAACTATTTAAGAAACCTACTTTAAAAGTAACACACCTCACTGGAAAGCACTATAAAGTTATAATAGGATATAAATATTTTCAATAGAAAAATAAGGTTTTCCTCTAAGTTATTCAAGAATGTTCCAAGTCATTCTCTCTCTTATAGATTCAGCGTGAATCAGAGAGTTGTATTTGACTAAAAAAAGGTAGGCAAAAATACCCCCCAAACTTTCAAATTTGATTATAAGTCTACCTCTCCCCATTTCTAGGTATAAAAGTCATATGTCATAAATGGATCTTCTTATAATACAAGATACATTTTAAAATATGAACATTTTAAGGTTTTTCAAAATGGCAGAATAGAGGAGTTCACATTCCTGGCTGCTTCATGGTGTGAAATCAAGAGAGCAGATAGGCAGCTTCTCTGCAAGATGTGTGAACAAAAAAAGTGGGGGCGGGGCCTTTATTGGAATTTAAAGCTGGACATCCAAAGCAGACCAGGAATGCAGAGGTTGGATATAATAAAATAAGGAAAAAGTCCTCAGCAACACAGCCCCTGCCACAGCCAGGCCAGAAACACCATCCAGAGCAATGCCTCCGTGACCACAGGGAATTAAGGAAACTTGCATTTTTTTTGGGGGGGGGGGGCTGAGATATGTCTGGGTACAGAGTGTTTAGAGACCAAGGACCTTGCCTAAGAAACCTGAAAGACACACTGCATGATATTTGTGTTCAAGGAAAGAAGCCACCATCTCTCCAGGCAGCTTGCAGAGGACAAAAGAAGGAACCATTCTGCAGCCATGGTATGGGAGTCAGCAGCTGAGGAAGCCGATTCCTGGCAAACCCAAGTTTGGCCCAAAATACAGGCTCAGTAAACACATACTACATGACATGGAGTGTGCTTAAGTGACCAAGAGAAAATCAAACATGGAGAGAGGTTTACAAAGGGGACAACTGGTATGGAAACCCACTGGCTCTACTGCTCCCCCTCCAACTGCTGGTAGTCCAACTGCTTGCAGGACTGGCTGGGAGAGATGCACCTGGCCAGGAATTCACAAGGGCAAGGGTGGGAAAGATTGTTTGGAGACTGAACCCAAGACCAGGAAACATGGGATTAGCAGGTGATGTAGGGGATGAAGAATTGGCTCCCCTAGCACATGAGTGGAACCCAGGGAAGATCTCTGAGATACAGTCTTCTAGAGTGAACCAGCAAGTACTGGGCACTGGAGATTCAGTGATTTGAGAATCTCCAGACCAATTGGCATTCAGTGAAGATCCTGGAGCCACCTAAGCCTACACCCTGCCTCCAGGAATTCCACTGATGGAATTACCTCTCTCACTCCAGCAAGCCAGAGTGTGGAGCATCACACTCCAGAAGACCCCACCTAAAACTGCTGAGAAGAGAATCTGAGAATCTTTTGAACTCCAACAAAAACAATTCTTTAACTTTTTATCAATATTTTTTTCTTTTCTTTTTTTTTAATTCTTTTTCTCTGCTTAATTGTGACCTTGAAGATACACGAATGCTTACAAATTTTCATGTTTTTTGTTTCTCATTTTTAGCATTTTTGAAGCCAGTTAGTTTTCATGACTTAGGTTTTTGTGAACAAAGATGTTTGATTAGTATATTTTAGTTTGTTTTGTATTTTATTATTTTTCTTTATACACACACACACACACACACAGGCACACACACATTTCTCCTACCTATTTTCCTCCATTCTCTCTTTTCTTCTATTAACAGCCAATCTCTATTGTTATTTCACTCTTTCTTTAAACTTTTACTCTGTCTTCTCATCTTCTCCCTCAGAATCTTTACCTCTTATATCACTTCTCTTCTCTCCCTGTCCATCATTTAAAACTGTAAACCCTTTTGCAAACTTGCTGTTTTTATTATAGGCAATAAGTGATCACATAATTTCTGACTAATATGATAACTAACATTATAGATGTCATAGTAGGAATTATTTTAATTATGTATATTGTCTGCATTCCTTGTTAATATTATTTGTCTCACCCTAAATAGTGAGGTACTGGAAATATCCATGGACATTATAAGTACACACGGTAAAAACTGTACTGCCTCAGATCCATACTGTTAGAGGGGTTGACATACAACATGAAAAAGCGAGGGAACAAAATAGCCCAAAATACTCCAATAACAGAATCCATTGATATTGCAGTGGAAGAGATGTCAGAGAAGGAGTTTAGAATGTACATAAACCAATCTGGAAAGTAGATTTCATTCATAAGGAATTAAATCAGAGATAATACAGGAAGTGAATGATCACTTCAATAAAGAGGCAGAGATTCTGGGAAAAAGAAATAAGCAGAAATGCTCAAAATGAAGGAAACAATAAACCAAATTAAAAATTCAACAGAAAGTATCACCAATAGACCACTTGGAACACAGAACCTCAGGCAATGGAGACAGGACATATAATCTTGAAAATAGAGTTGACCACAGAAAGAAGATGTTAAAAAACCATGAACAGATCTTCTAAGAAGTATGGAATAACACAAAAATACCGAATTTAAGATTTATTGGGATAGATGAAGGTGTGGAAATCCAAACCAAAGGTATGCACAATCTTTTCAATGAAATAATATCAGAAGGTTTCCCAAATCTAAAGAATAAAATGAAAAATCAAATACAAGAGGCTTAAAGAACACCAAATGTACAAAATTTACAATAGACTCACACCAAGGCACAATGCCTAGCATACAGACTAAGGATAGAATTTTAAAGGCTGGGAGAGAAAAATATCAGATTACATATGGAGTAAACCAATATGAATCTCAACTGATTTATCAACCCAGACCCTCAAAGCTAGAAGGTTCTGGAATAATATATATGAAGCTCTGAAAGAAAATGGATGCCAACCAAGAATCCCATATCCAGCAAAATTAAGCTTCAGATTTAAAGATGAAATAAAAACCTTCCATGATAAGCAAACATTAAAAGAATTTGCAACTAGAAAGCATGCACTACAGAACATTCTCAGCAAAATATTCTATGAGGAGGAAATAAAAAAGTAAAAACCAATGAAGGGAGGAACTACCCTAAAGGAATAGACAATCAAGGGGGAAAATATTTCAAATTAAAAACTAGAAATAAACCAAAATGACCAGGAATACAAATTATATCTCAATAATAACCTTGAATGTTAATGGCCTAAACTCAACAATCAAAAGACACAGACTGGCAGATGGATTAAAATACAAGAACCAACAGTATACTGTCTCCAAGAGACTCACTTCATAGGCAAAGACATACACAGACTGAAAGTGAAAGGATGGGGAAAAATATATCACTCACATGGATCGCATAAACAAGCAGGGGTTTCTATCCTCATATCAGATAAAGTAGACTTCAAGCCAAAGTTAATCAGAAGGCACAAAGGAGGACATTTCATATTTCTTAAGGGAATTATACATCAACAGGACATAATAATCATAAATATTTATGTCCCCAAACAATGGAGCATCTATAAATATCAAACAAATCCTTCTCAGTTTCTTAACTTTTTTTAAGTCATTGATGGTACTTTATTATATTTATTTATATGGGGTGCTGAGAATGAAACCCAGTGTCTCACATATGCTAGGCAAGCACTCAACTACTAAACTACTACACAGCCTAAACCATTCTCAATTTCAAGAATCAAATACACCACAACACAACAATACCAGGTGACTTGAACACACTTCTCTCACTACTGGATAGATCCTCCAAACAAAAAACTAAACAAAGAAACTACAGAACTAAATAATACAATCAATAATTTAGACTTAACAGACATATATCAATCTATCAGACATATATCTCATCTATCAATGAGAGAATACACTTTCTTCTCAGCAGCCCACAGATCCTTCTCTAAAATAGAGAACATACCTTATGCCACAAAACAACTCTAAGCAAATGCAAAAAAAAAAAAAATAGAGATACCCTGCATTCTATTAGACCATAATGGAATGAAACTAGAAATCAATGATAGAATAAAAAGTAAAAGCTACTCTAACACCTGGAGACTAAAAAATATGCTATTGAATGATGAATGGATAGCAAAATAAACCAGGGGTGATTATATATATATATATATATATATATATATATATATATATATATATATATATATAGAGAGAGAGAGAGAGAGAGAGAGAGAGAGAGAGAGAGAAGAGAATAGGATACAACATATCAAAATCTCTGGGACACTATGAAGGCACTGCAAAGAGGAAAATTCATTGCATTAGGCTTATTCATTAAAATAATATAAAGTCAACAAATAAATGACCTAACATTACATCCCAAAGCCCTGGGAGGAAAAAAAAAAGAACAAATCAACATTAAAAGCAGAAGACAGAAAATAATTAAAATTGGAGCTAAAATAAATAAAATTGACACAAAAAAAACAATTAAAAAATTCACAAAACAAAAAGTTGGTTCTTTGAAAAAATAAATAAAACTGATAAACTCTTAGCCACACTAACAAAGGGAAAGAGAGAGAAAACTCAGATTACTGAAATATGTGATAGACAAGGAAATATCATGACAGATACTACTGAAATGCAGAAGATAATTAGAAACACTTTTGCAAATTTATACTCCAATAAAATAAAAAATCTTGAAAACATTGACAAATTTCTAGAGACATATGACCTACCTAAACTGAACCAGGAGGACATACACAATTTAAACAGACCAATTTCAAGCAATGAAATAAAAGATGCCATAAAGACTACCAATCAAGAAAAACTCAGGACCAAACAGATTCTCAGCCAAGTTTTACAAGACATTCAAAGAAGAATTAACGCCAATACTCTTCCATGAAATAAAAAAGAAAGGAACCTTCCAAACTCATTCAATAAAGCTGGTATCACCCTGATACCAAAACCAGAAAAAGAGACATCAAGGAAAGAAAACTCTAGAACAATATTCCTGATGATTATAGGTGCAAAAATTCTCAATAAAATTCTGGGAAATCACATACGAAAACATAATAAAAAGATAGTACACCATGATCAAGTAGGGTTCATCCCAGGGAAGCAAGTTTGATTCAACATACAGAAATCAATAAACATAATTCATCATGTCAATGGACTTAAAAGACAAGAATTATATGATCATCTCAATAGATACAGAAAAAACATTTGACAAAATACAGTATTCCTTCATGTTCAAAACACTAGAAAAACTAGGGATAGTAGGAACATAACTCAACATCATGTAAAAGCTATATATGCTAAACCCAAGGCCAACATCATTCTAAATGGAGAAAAATTGAATGCATTCCCTCTACAATCAGGAACAAGACAAGGATACCCTCTTTCACTACAACATTGTCCTTAAAACTCTAGCCAGAGCAGTTAGACAGAAGAAAGAAATTAAAGGGATATGAATAGGAAAAGATGAACTCAAACTATCACTATTTGCCAATGACAAGATGCCATATTTAGAAGTTCCAAAAAATTCCACCAGAAAATTCTAGAACATATAATTGAAGTCAGCAAAATAGCAGGATATAAAATTCACATCCATAAATCAAATGCATTTAGAAATACATCAGTGATGAATTCACTGCAAGAGAAATTAGAAAAACTACCCCAGTTCACAATAGCTTCAAAAAATATTTTAGAATCAATCTAACAAAATGGGTGAAAGACCTCTACAATGAAAACTACAGAGCACTAAAGAAAGACATTGAAGAAGGCCTTAGAAAATAAAAAGATCTCCTGTGCTCTTGGATTGGCAAAATTAACATTGTCAAAAAGCGTTATGCAGATTTAATGCAATTCCTATTAAAATCCTAATGACATTCTTCATATAAATAGAAAAGGCAATCATGAAATTCATTTGGGAAAATAAGAGACCCAGAATAACCAAAGCAATCCTTAGCAAGAAGAGTGAAGCAGGGGGCATCACAATACCAGACCTTAAGTTATACCACAGAGCCATAGTAACAAAAACAGCATGATATTTGCCCTAAAACAGATATAGATAGAAGATAGAAGACATGGAGACAAATACACATAAATACAGTTATCTCATTCTAGACAAAGGCGCCAAAAACATAAATTGGACAAAAGAGAGCCTCTGCAACAAATCGTGCTGGGAAAACTAGAAATCTATATGTAGCAGAATGAAATTAGACCCCTCTCTCTCACACTGCACCAAAATCTACTCAAAATGGATCAAGGACTTAGGTACTAGAACAGAGACCCTGCACCTAATAGAAGTAAAAGTTGGCCCAAGTCTCCACTATGTTGACTTAGGAACTCACTTCCTTAACAAGACTCCTAAAGCACAAGAAGTAAAGTCAAGAATCAAAAAATGGGATGAAGGGCTGAAGCTGTAGCTCAGTGGTAGAATACTTGCTTCACATGTGTGAGGCCCTGGATTGGATCCTCAGCACCACATATAAAAACGTAAATACATAAAAAGATATTGTGTTCATTTACAACCTAACAAAAAGATCTTTAAAAAAATGGGATGGGATCAAACTAAAAAGCTTCTTCATAGCAAAGAAAACAATCAATATGGTGAAGAGAGAGCCTACAGAACAAGAAAAAAAATCTTTGCCACATGTACCTCAGATAGAGCATTAATCTCCAGGATATATAAAGAACTCAAAAAACTTATCACCAAAAAATAGAACAACCCTATCAATAAATGCACTAAGGAGCTGAACAGACTCGTCAACATCTCTAGTAATTGAAGAAATGCAAATCAAAACTACTCTAAGATTTCATCTTACTCCAGTCAGAATGGCAGTTATCAAGAATTTAAGCATTGGGGATAAAGCAGGAAACAAAATGATGAAACCACCCTCAGGGAGTGCAGTAAGAGAGGCAATCAACAAGCAGGAAAATTTCAAAAATGTTTCAAATTCCTGTGGAAAATCTTGACAACATCAGAAAGGTGCGGAAAAGGGTGAAAGGAATTCTTGTGGATGTCGGGCTTGACAGCTGCAGGGAGTTGCTGAAGGACCTTAAAGGCTTTGATCCAGGAGAGAAGTTCTTCTATAACACATCATGGGGAGATGTTTCTCTCTGGGAACCTTCTGGAAAGAAAGTGCCTTTGCAGATACTCGACAAAGGTGCTTGCTTCACTCAAAAACCATTTACATCATCACCACGAAGATGAGGCTGACCAGGAGCTGGTGATCCCGTGCCCCAACTGCACCTTTGCCTCTCAGCCCAAGGTGGTGGGCAAGCTCTTCAGGATGTTCCACGCCCCTGTTCACAAAGTGCAGAACTACACAGTGAACATCTTAGGCGAGACTAAGTCGTCTAGAAGTGATGTGATTAGTTTCACATGTTTAAAATGTAACTTTTCGAACACCTTGTACTACAGCATGAAGAAGCATGTTCTGGTGGCTCATTTTCACTACTTAATCAACTCTTACTTTGGCCTGAGAACTGAGGAGGTGGGGGACCAACAGAAAGCAAGTGATACTGCTTCTGTGGACAGGACCCCGCCATCCGACCGGTACTACTGTAAGAAGTGCAGTGCCAATGCCAGCAGCCAGGACGCCCTGATGTACCACATCCTGACGTCTGATGTGCACAGGGACTTGGAGAACAAGCTGAGGTCAGTGATTTCAGAGCACATTAAGAGGACTGGGCTCTTGAAGCAGATGCACATTGCCCAAAAGCCAGCCGCCCGTTTGGCCATACCACCGAGCAGCAGCGCCCCTGGCATCCCGGCACCGCCATCTTGCTTTCGTCTCACTCTGCCACAGAATGGCCAAAGCCCGGCTGTGGTGCAGCCAGTGACTGTGGCCCCAGGCTCTGCTGGGACTCTGACCCACTCCCCACCTGCGGTTGCCCAGCCCCACGTGACCCTGGTCTCCAGCCCTCTGCCTGTGTGCCTGAGCGGCCTCTCCCTGCAGCCCTCCACCCCCCAGCCTGTCCTTCTGTCTCACGGGGTACCGCTCAGCCAGCCTGTGAACCCCCCTGTGTTGCCCCTCACCCAGCCTGTGGGGCCCATAAGTAAGTCTGTTGGAAAGAGTGTCCTCCCTGTGAGTCAGGCTGTCCGCCCTGGCGTCTTGCCCCTTTCCCAGCCTGTGGGGTCTGTAAGCCGACCTGTTGGGCCTGGTGTCCTGCCTGCCAGTCTCTCTGTCACCCCCAGGGTTCTGCAGGCTGTCTCACCAGGAGTGATTTCTGTGGGTCGAGCAGCCCCATGGGGGTCCTTCCTGCAGGCCAGATGACCCCTGCAGGGGTAATCCCTGGACAGACAGCAACTTCTGGGGTTCTCCCCACTGGCCAGGTGGCCCAGTCAGGGGCTCTCCCCTTTGGGCAGACAGCTCCATCTCGGGTTCTTCCCCCTGGTCCAACAGTGCCCTTGAGGGTTCTCCCTGCAGGCCAGGTGGTCCCGTCTGGGCTTCTCTCTGCCAACCAGCCTGTCTCCACAGGAGTCGTCCCTGTGAACCAGGGTGTGAGTTCTGGTGTGCTGCAGCTTAGCCAGCCAGTCACCACGGGGGTCCTTCCCGTGGGCCCACCTGCAAGGCCTGGAGTGCTGCAGCTCAGTCCCTTAGTCAGCACTGGCGTCCTGCCTGTGAGCCCCACAGCCAGGGCAGGGGCTTCGCAGAGCACCCCCTTCCTCACATCAGGCTCTATTCTCAGGCAGCTCATCCCCACTGGGAAGCAGGTAAATGGGATCCCCACCTACACCCTGGCTCCAGTGTCTGTCACCCTGCCTATGCCCACCGGCGGAAGCATGGCAACTGTTACTCCACCGCAGGTGCCTGTCCAGCTTTTGCCCTCAGGCACAGGTGCGCACATGGCCAGTTCCCTTCCCAGCCTGCCCTCCCCACAAGTGCTGGTGAGCGCTGCCCCGAGCGTGTTTGTTCAGGCTACTCCTGCACCGGCAGATGCCAACCAGGTGCTGAGACAGGCCAAGCAGTGGAAGACCTGCCGGGTGTGCAACGAGCTCTTCCCGTCCAACGTGTACCAGGTGCACATGGAGGTGGCTCACAAGCACAGCGAATCCAAGCTCTGCCGGGTGTGCAATGAGCTCTTCCCATCCAACGTCTACCAGGTGCATGTGGAGGTGGCTCACAAGCACAGTGAGGCCAAGGTGGGCGAGAAACTGGAGCCCGAGAAGCTGGTCGCATGTCACCCTTCCTGAAGTGGATGCGGGAGAGGGCTGTGCGGTGGGTGCCTGTCCTGCAAATGTGCCATCTCAGAGGAGGAGCTTATGCGCCACCTGCTCATGCATGGCCTGGGCTGCTTGTTCTGCCCCTGCACCTTCCATGACATCCGGGGCCTCCTGGAGCACAGCAGGACTAAGCACCTGGGCAAGAAGAAGCTGCCCCTGGACTATAGCAACAGGGGCTTCCAGCTGGACCTCGATGCCAGCGGCAATATACTGTTCCCTCATCTCGACTTCAGCACCATACTGCCGCGGGAGAAGCTGGGGGAGCGGGAAGTCTACCTGGCCATCCTTGCCGGGATACACTCCAAATCCCTGGTGCCTGTGTATGTTAAGGTGAGGCCTCAGCCTGAGGCTCTGCCCAGGGCCCCCAGAAGACAGAAGCTGACCTGTCCCTTCTTCTTTGGTACCTTCCTGACGGCTGAGGCCTATGAGCTCCACATCAAGGAGAGGCACCACGTGATGCCGACGGTCCACACGATGCTCAGGTCTCCAGCTTTCAAGTGCATCCATTGCTGTGGGGTCTACACTGGAAACATGACCCTAGCGGCCATTGCCGTCCATTTGCTGCGCTGCAGAAGTGCTCCCAAGGACAGGAGCTCAGGCCTGCAGATCCAGCCAGGTTTTATTGAGAGCAGTGAGCTGCTGTTAGTCAATGGGGGAAGTGATTCCTGATTCTACTTTTCCTGTGAAGAGGAAGTTGCCAGATGGCCATGTAGGGGTAGAAGACCAGCGGGAGCTGGAGGAGCCATTGCTTGTCCTAAACACCGATGTAGCCCCAAGCCCAGAGAAAGGGACAAGTGTCGTGCCTTTGAAGAGACAGAGGAATGAAGGCAGGACAGAGGGGCCCACGGCTGGTGATGACATGCTCCAGGTCTTGGTGTTAGACCCTAAGAAATATGAAGGCCGTTCTTACGAGGACAAAAAGCAGTTTCTTAGAGATTATTCCCATAAGAGACCTTATCCTAGTAGAAAAGAAATAGAATTGCTGGGTGTGGAAAATCGACGTGGCTGCATTTTTTGGGAAAAGGAGATACATTTGCATGAAAGCAATAAAAAACCACAAGCCCTCTGTGCTTCTAGGTTTTGATATGTCTGAACTTAAAAATGTTAAGCACAGGTTGAACTTTGAATATGAACCACAACATTCATAGGACAGTGAGCCTCAGTCCCAGGCTGTGGTTCCCACTGGGCCTAGACTGCCCTGCTGAGTCCCTGAGTCCTGCCTGCTGCTCTTCAGCTGTTCCAGGTGCTCCGAGACTTCAGCTGAGGAGGAGGATGGTTCTTAGATTGGTTGTTTCCTGCAGTTGGGTTCTAACACTTACTCTCAGTTTTCTTCTGTCATGTAAATTAAATCTTTTGGCATTCATGCACGTCTTGTTTTCCCAGTAGCTCAGTATTGAATGAACTGAAACCTGCAAGTACTTGTTTTTTAATTTTAGGAAATGCCAGCTTGTTGGAGAGTACTTGATCAATTGGAGATGCCTATAGACCTGCAAAGTGAGGGACACAGGGTTGTGTTGGAGGAGCGCACCCTATGATGTGCGTGGCTCCCTGCGGACACCCTGCCAGTCCTTCCTCAGAAGCTGCTTGCTTATGAGATTATAATTTTCATTAGACACTTTTTCATGTTTGTCTTGATGGCTGTTTCTTTTTTAAGTTATAACTCATAGAAAACCAAGTGTTTTCATTTATTAAAAATACCCGAGTCTAAGGTCTGGTGCGCAGCTTATCATGGAGCTTCTATTTGTAAAGTCATCATGGGGCAGAAGTGCTTTCCAGCCTAGACTTTGCCTTTCCCTGTGGTGGCAGGCCGTTCCTCACTCACAGGGAGGACAGCAGCTGCTTAGTGCCTTTAGAGTGACAGAACACCCAGCACGCCACTCCAGCCTGAGCTGCTCCGGGCTGGAAGGGCCATGTGCCCGCCCAAGCCTACAGACCAGAGCTTGTCTTTGTGGTTGGGGTAGCGAGAGTTGGGCTCATCCGAGAGGGGAGCCTGGGCTATGCTCTGGCCTGATTTTGCAGGCAAGTGGGACAGGTGATTGCTAAAGTCTCCACGTGTCATGTGTTGGGGTGGGTAGCCCGTATTTCCATGGCGATGTGAAGTAGCACAGAGTCCAGGACGAATGCTGCACTCCCCGCAGGGCCGTGAGTGGTGCTGTGGGGCATGCAGCAGAGGGTGAGGTGGTCCCGGAGGCCAGCAGTGACTCACTTGCATGCAGGTGCTGTGATGTGTGCTTTAGAGGCAGTTGTGAAATTGGTCTGACTCTTGGTGTACTCTTGTAAATTCAGAGAGCTTGTCCGACTTTATAGTTTCCTTCTTTTTTTTAACCTCTTGTTTCAGAGTGTCTATTTTGAATTAAAATTTGTTACACCACTGCAAAAAAAAAAAAAAGAATATAAGCAACAATAAGTGTTGGTGAGAATGTGATGGGGAAAGCACCCTCATACATTGCTGGTAGGACTGCAAATTGGTGCAGCCAATCTGGAAAGCAATATAGAGATTCCTTAGAAAACTTGGAATGGAACCACCATTTGACCCAGCTATGATTTATACCCAAAGGGTTTTAAATCAGCATACTATAGAGATGCAGCCACATCAATGTTTATAGCACTTCAATTCACAATAGATAAACTGTGGAACCAACCTAGATGCCCTTCAATAGATGAATGGATAAAGAAATTGTGGTATACACACAATGGAATATTATTCAGCATTAAAAGAATAAATCATGGCATTTGAAGGTAAATGGATGGAGTAAGAGAATATCATGCTAAGTAAAGTAAGACAATCCCCCTCCCCCCCCAAAAAAAAACAAAGGCTGGAAGTTTTCTCTGATAAGTGGATGCTTCTCCATAATGGGAAGGGGGGTATGGGATGAGTGGAGAAACTTTGGATTGGGCAAAGGGGAGGGAAGGAAGGAAAGGGATCATGGAGATAGGAAATATGGTAGAATGAGACAGACATCATTACCCTAGGTATATGTATTATTGCATGAATGGTTTGACCCTACTTTGTGTACAACCAGAAGTGAAATATTGTGCTCTATTTGTGTATAATGAATTGAAGAGCAGTCTGCTGTCATGTATAACTGATTAGAATAAATAAATAAATAAACAAAATTAAAGGAAAAATATTTATCACCAAAAAACCAAATCAATAAAAGGGCTAAGGAATTGAATAGACACTTCAAAGAAGAAGTAGTACAATCAATCAACAAATATATGAAAAAATATTCAACATCTCTAGCAATTAGAGAAATGCAAATTAAAACTACACTGAGATTTCATCTCACTTCAGTCCAAATGGTAGTTATCAAGAACAGAAGCAACAATAAATGTTGGCAAGGGTGTGGGGAAAAGCTACACACATACGTTGCTGGTGGGACTACAAACTGATGTTTGAAGGCAGTATGAAGATTCCTCAGAAAACTTGGAATGGAATCACTATTGACCCAGTTGTCCCACTTCTGGTCTTTACCCAAAGGACTTAAAATCAACATACTATATGATGCAGCCACATCAGTGTATACAGAAGCATGAATGTATACAGCAGAACAATTCACAATACTAAACTATGGAACCAACCTAGATTCCCTTCAACAGATGAATGGATAAAGAAATTGTGGCATATATATATATATATATATACACACACACACACACACACACACTCAACAGATGAATGGATAAAGAAATTGTGGCATATATATATATATATACACACACACACACACACACACACACACACACACACAATGGAATATCACTGAACCTTAAAGAAGAATGAAATTATGGCATTTGCAGGTAAGTGAATAGAACTGGAGAATATTATGCTAAGTGAAATAAGTCAATCCCAAAGAACCAAAGGTAAATGTTTTCTTTGATATGTGAATGCTAATTCACAATAGGTAGATGTGTGGAGAATAGAGTTACATTAGAATAGAGGGGAGTGAAAGGAGGGAGAGGGTATGGGGTAGGAATGATAGTAGAATGAATTGAACATTATTATCCTATGTGCATATACGATCACACAACCTGTGTCTCTCTACATCATGTACAACCCAGAGAGTAAGAAGTTATGCTCCATTTATGTATGACGTGTCAAAATGCATTCTACTATCATGTATAACTAATTAGACCAAATTTAAAAAAATTAAAATAAATAAATGAAAAAACATTTAAAAATATGAACATTTTAAAAGCAGAACACAAGTTTGGATTAGTGATCAAAACTCTCTATGGAGAAACAACCCTGAAAACCTGTAATATTTTGTCATTTTATAATAACAAAAAAAGAAAATAGTTATTGAATATTTATTAAGTGCCAAGGATAAGAGTTAAATACGGAAATGATGACAGCCCAGATTCTTCAAGGAACTCTCCATTTAAAATAAGAGAAATAGCCAGGTATGGTGGTACGTACCTATAATACCAGCAATTTGGGAAACTGAGGCAGGAGGATCATAAGTTCAAAGTCAGCCTCAGCAACTTAGAGAGGCCCTCAGGATCTTATCCAGACCTTGTCTCAAAAAAAAAAAATGGTCTTGGGATATAGCTCAGTGGTAAAGTGCCCTGGGTTCAATCTTCTGAACCAAAATAATATAAAAAAGAGAACTAAAACAAATACACACAGAACTATATTACAAGACAGAACACAAAAAAACAAGAAAATTATCAATTTAAAGGACAATGACATCATCTTCAGTTGCAGAGATTACAAATATCTTCCAAGCGTTTGAGATGATCCTGGAAAGGTGAATAGAGTGTTTTTAATGAAGAATAAAGGACTGAAATAATATGTACAAAAGTGGGAACCCACGGAGGATGAGAGGGGATGACCCAGTTATTCAGTCTGCCTCTTTAAATAGTGACTCACAGAAGAGTCATCAGAAATAACTTGGACAAAGGTAGCAGAATACAACAGTTACTAATAGGGCATTATGTAAAAATGTGGATGTGTAACCGATGTGATTCTGCAATCTGTATTTGGGTTAAAAATGGGAGTTCATAACCCACTTGAATCTAATGTATGAAATATTATATGTCAAGAGCTTTTTTGTAATGTTTTGAACAACCAATAAAAAAAAAGAAAGAAATAACTTGGACAGGCAAATTGAGGTATCTTGAAAAGGAACCAGTATATCACCCCAAGGATTTAGAACCTGATTCTGTACATTCTAGGAAATCATTTTCCACATGCCCAGGGGCTGGCAAATTCAAACTACATTATTAGGGAAGATAACTACAGCAAATGGGCTACAGACTGTACTCAGAGTCCCACAAGAACATCCTGTTCACCTGGAGGATCAGAGCATGCAGAGATTAAAGTGGGATGATAATGGGACAGAAACCGGAGACAATTCCTAGGAAGATCCTGATTGTCTCCAAGGTCACAGCTTTGCATTAAGCACTGAGTAGCATAGAAAATTGAGTCATATCTGGTACCATAGAGCTTGACACCCAGTGAATTTTTTTTTAAAAAGAAATCATCAAAATATACCTTTGAATGAAATTGATGCTACAGTGTTCTGCCATCCTTCAGAATATGATTTGGTACCACCCGGGCAAGAGTAGTTTACTAGAGAAGACTAGCAACAGCTATGACTTGGCCATAGACTGGCCTTGTGGGATAGAGATATACCAAAACAACAGATTGGGTGGGAAACAAAGTCCAATTTGACAAATAAATGTAAAATCCAGAAAGTTCAACTACTAACTATAGGAAAAATTCAGATACATCATCTCACCCTCAAAGAATCCAATTCTCTGTAACATTGTGTCCTAGACAGAGCAGAAATTAGGGACTCAAGAAATGGGCAGTGACCACAGTAACAAGTAAGGAAGCAGGCCTTGGGGCACCAGCACATCTGTCCTCAGGCAGAGCAGCCCTTCCCATGGGTCTGGAATTCAGAGCTAAGGCACCAACGTAGGAAGAGGGCAGTAGATGACCATAAGGTGAGAGACGGAGAGTATTCCTCTAGACGGAGAGTACTCCACTCACCTGGCATCTCACAGTCTAGCCAGATTAACAGGTTCTGAACCACAGAAAACAAAACAGGAAGGTACAAAACTGAGGTACAAATTTGAAGATGGGTATATGTATGGCTATTCATAAAACCAGAGAAGTGTCCACGCTTATTCCACAGGCTGGTTTCTGCACCCATGTGCCTATTAGTGTACAGTTCCCCCTGGAATCAAGTTTGCCCACACCTGCCCACCTATCTCACCTACTCCCTTTGAGTTAAATCTTGACAACATGACTGTCCAATGACCCCTTGTGGTGCTAGTAAAGGGTGCCAACGGGTGGCTTTTTATGTTAATGCCTCACCCTCTCTTCCAAACTCTGACCTCTATTCAATGCTCTGACAAACCAGAGAAGTTTTGTACCACTCATTTTCAATTGGATTTTATCCTGTTGTACTGAGTAAAATCAGACATATTCCAATTCATATTCCAGCTAGTAAACAGAGGAAGAGGTTTTTAAAAGAGAGAGAGAGAGAGAGAGAAAAAAAAAAAAAAGAGGGAAGGGAGCAGAAGAAACAAACAAGCAAGTAAAGAAATAGGCACTATTTGTCAATCAGTTTGTGACTGAGGCCAGAAAGCAAGTCATTCAGCATAAAGCTTAGAGTCATACTTCAGAATATTTGCATAACCCATCTCTTGGTGATGCTTCAGTATAAGGCTAAGAAAAAGGGTTTTCTCATTTATCCCTAAAATAAGGAGGAAAGAGGGAAACATTGCACAAGTAAAAAATATTCCTGAAATGAATGACAAATATACAAATTAAACTCAATCTTTTTGTTTGAATGAACCTAATGCATTTGGGTAAAAAAGTATGTATTAAATTCATACACAGGGCTGGGGATGTGGCTCAAGCGGTAGCGTGCTCGCCTGGCATGCGTGAGGCCCGGGTTCGATCCTCAGCACCACACACAAACAAAGATGTTGTGTCCGCCGAAAACTAAAAAATAAATATTAAAAAATTCTCTCACTCTCTCTTTAAAAAAGAAAGAAAGAAAGAAAGAAAGAAAGAAAGTTGTGTCCACCGAAAATTGAAAAATAAATTTAAAAAAAATTCATACACAGATCTATGGGCCTTGTACAAATTCAAAAAGTTAATAATAAGGAATATGTTGGAGTAAGAATGTGAGCTCTGAAATTGTCTGTTTTACGAATTGAGCAGTCTGACTTGATGAACTAATGAGTATTAGACTTGATGTTATAAAATTGCAAGTGATCCATCTGGTTAGATACTCTGGTTCCAGATCTAAAAGTGAATACTTGGCTTCTTCTTTTTTAATACCTTAGGGAAAGAATTTTGTCAATAGCATGATAACATAGAAATGTGCTATTCTGCACTTCTGATTCTCCGCTGAGTGAGAAACTGTACTGAGAAAGATAAAAAGTGAAATTTGGAAACATGAACAAAACCCTAGGAATATAAATTAGTATTCAACTGAACTCAGATAACTTGATTTTCCACAGTATTTGAAGACCTCTCAGCAGAAAATAAAGTTTTCAACATTGGCAGAGAGTTACAATTTTTTTTTAAGTTTAAGAACTAAAATTATCTTTTGGATTTAAAACTACATTTTTGGTTAAAGCAACAGAATCTACATCTGGTTATCTTAAGCAAAAAAAAAAAGCAATTTGATGGAAAGATTGAGGGCTCATAGAATAAAATCAAGACTGGAAAATCTTATTTTGAAAACAAGAAATAACAAGGGGACCTGCTGGGCAGTGAGAATTTCAGCCCAGATTGCAGAGCAGCATCAGCCCAAACCACAGGCCACCACCACTGCTGCTTATAGATGAATCAACCTACTCCATCTTCAGATTTTTGAGGTGATTTCAAGATGGAAAATTCCAGAAAGAATATCTAACTGGCAATTCCCTGTGAAGTACAGAAATAGTGACAACCTGATTTCTTTACCTTTCAAAGAGGAAGGCAATTTCCACCTAGACTACCTATGACTGGGAGTTCCAAAAATGGAGAGTGAAGCTTAGTCAATGTTCCATCACTGTAACAAAATGCCTGAGAAAATCAATGAAAGATGATTTTTCAAAATGCCTGAAATGAAAGAAAGGTTTATTTGGGCTTACAATTTCGAAAGTTTCAACCCATAGTCACTTGGCCTTTGGGGCCTGTGGTAGCATAGTGCCTCATAGCAGCAGAGAAGGCTGCTCACCTCATAGTGGCCAGGAAACAAAAGAAAGAAAGGACCAGGGTCTCAATATCCCCTTCAAGGACATGCTTCCAATGATCCAACTTCCTTCCAGTAGGCCCCACATCATGTGGGTTCCACAGAATGGCCTTTGGAGGACATTCAACATCCAAACCATAGCCTGAGGTGTGTATGGGAAGGGTTATTAAATATTGAACAGTGAAAAAAATCACATGTTCCCTACAGTCTACCCTTCAGTCCACAAATGTTTTATATACCTAAGAACAATCTCATTCCAAGGAAATACCTAAATTAAGTAGTTACTCTATTCCTGCTTTTATCCCAGGCTCTCTAGTTGCTTTTTCCCATATCTGAAACATGTAACCTAAATACAAATATATGCACAAATAATGTGTCCTATAAAGTACAGGGAAAAGAGAAAAAAAAAGAAATCAGTTAAAATGTTATGTTTATACTTATATGATAAACAATCAAATATAGTAGAAGCAATAGTCCACATTTCTGCAAATATTATAAAGTACTGCTTCTCTTTTACTTTCTTCTCCTCTGGGCATTCCTTGATCCCTTGCTTCATTCAGCACAGGTTAGAGTATTTTGCTTTGGGGAGTCTTCCAAAACTTATTAACTGAGGAAGCTGAGCTCCTGGTAGTACTGAGGCCAAGTCTTCTTTCTCAATGCTACACCACAGTAATCGCTTTTATCCTGCTGGCCCTGGGGGTCATGATGAGATTAAAACGGCCAAATGGGATTGTAGCACCCAATGCACTAATATCATGGTTGTATCTGTTATTGGAAGCCTTCTTACCTTGAAGCCAGGGAATTTAAACCAACTAAACCCAGCATGCAAAGATGAAAAGTGACAAAGGAAAAAAAAAAAAAAACAAGCAGGTTATTAGGAATAATTGCCCTGTAGTGTTTAGACCTGTGAAATCTGGTTACTTTAGTGGCAGAGACCCTAACCTCAGTCATTTCTATTGAAAATCTCTTTGGATCAGCCTCACTGACCACCTATATCATCATGCTGTCCCTACTGATTATTTCAGGGGAAACTCCCATTCTTTGTCTCTGATAATTCAGTAGAGGAGCTACCTGGCTTCTGCCATCCCTGGGTCCTCTCAACACTGAAATCAGGTAGCCCAGTTCAACCATGTGATCGCAGCCAGGATCCTCAGTCTTCAGAAAATAGCCCTTTCCAGAAACGGCACTTTCTTTACCAATGTATGTCTAAAGATTTTGGTAAAGAGGGTGGATTTTTAAGGGTTATGCTGAGGAAGTTGTTGGACAAGATGCCCACCGTAAATCACTCCATACTTGCTGTTATTTGACACTTTTAATACATTCCTTTTTGCTAAAAAAAAAAAAAAAAAAATGTTTTCATCTGGTCTAACATTTTGTGGGCCAGTGTGGACACCGGATAGGATTAACCAACCAAACAAATTATTGGAACCATGTGCAGCTGTTCAAGTTTGTACTACATGCAAAATATCTGGTAAATGATAAAAAAAAAAGTTAGATGAATGATTATATTCCTCCCTATTGGTCAAGCACAGTCATTTCCACATACACTCCAAAGACTTTTTTTCTAAACAGTTAGCAAAGCCCTGCTATTCTCCTACTCA
The DNA here is from genome assembly GCF_021218885.2 of Marmota monax. Classification (NCBI taxonomy): domain Eukaryota; kingdom Metazoa; phylum Chordata; class Mammalia; order Rodentia; family Sciuridae; genus Marmota; species Marmota monax. The sequence continues at coordinate 3,100,324 of NW_026691988.1, forward strand.
TCCAAGGAGTAACCTCAAATATATTCTCAGGTTCATATTTTGGGGCTCATATTTTGTTCTGGTTGGGATTTAATTCTAGTTATTCCCTAAGCAAAGTAAGTGTAAGACAGGTGAGGAACTTGAGGAACAAATTCCTTCTTTCAAGATAACTTCTTCAGGCAAGAGAGCAGGAGACTTTAAGAAAGAAAAATAACCACCTTTCAGAACAGAGAGGGAGAAACGTTCCTTTGGGAAACAAACCACACAGGGTTGGTGCTAGGGTAACGCAGATGCCCGAGTCCTCCCATGGATCCCAGCCCACTGCCCAGGGACCTATTTTTTCCTGACTAATGCCTGCATTTCCATGGAAGTGACATACCTAGTGAACAGTTATTCAGTTGCTGTTGTAACTTGGTACCCTTTAGAATTAAGATCTAGTTTGAGCTTTGGCTATTACAGCTTCAGGATAATGAATTCTTTCATCATGGTTACATACAGAACATCCTTGGATTTCAGTCCATGCCTTAAACTGAGAATGTAGGTATTTGAACTTGTATTTTCTGTTTAAGCCCTTCAATGTTATCAGAAGTAGGCACTCATCAATTTTTCAAATCTTTCATATTGATTTTATGGTGGTGACAACATGGTCCACCAAAACCTTCCCTTCAATGCACCCTTGATTACAGATGTCATTAAGCAATCACTTTATTTTCTATCTTATCACGGAACACCATATACCATTAGATTACTACCCTAAAAATAATAAAATATTCAGTTCTATCCTATCTCAGACTGAAAACGAGTCTCCACTTCCTCACATTTCCTTGAAATGTTACCTAAAACCCTACTTCCTCAAATTTCTGAATAACATGGTTAAAAGACCATGCGGTTTTCAAATCTTAGCACTGTTATTTATTAGCTACATGATTTGTAGCAGTCCATTTCCTTATTGGATTTTTATGGGATGCCACTATGGAAAAAACAGAGTGTTTTACGGTTTAAATATGAGGTATCCCACAAAAGCTCAGTGTGAGACAATGCACGAAGGTTTAGAGATGAAATGATTGTGTTATAAAAGGCTTAACCTAATCAGTGAATTAATCCCCTTACAGGGATTAACTGGTGGTAGCTATAGACAGGTATGGTGTTACTAAAGAAAGTGGTTCCCTGGGGGCATGCCTTTGGAGTTCATATTTTATTCTTGTTGAGCAGAGCTCTCTTTGTCTGCTTCCTGGGACCTTGCTCTCAGGTGCTTTCCTCCATCACAGTCTTCTGCCAGATATTCTGCCTCACCTCGGGCCCTGAGGAATGTAGTCACCCGTCTATGAACAGAGACCTCTGAAACCATGAGACCCCAAATAAACTTTTTCTCCTCTAATTGTTCTTGTCAGGTCCTTAGATCACAGCAGCAAAAAAGCACAGGGTATTTGCAGCAAACAAATCTAAGGTTTTTATTATAAAATCAAAAAGCAATGAAAGCCCACAGAAATTATTAGGTGGGATTTGGGTTATAAACTAGATTAAAATATATAGGCAAGGACAGTTTAGATAATGTCAGTGGTGGCAGCAATGGCACTACAGGACAATTTGACAAGCAATGTGGAAGATTAGCCTGTTGAAAAATTACCTATCTTATTCTCATCTACAGGATCGCTCCCCATTCCTACATCCCCATAGTTTAGGATGTAGTCTGGCCTTGGTATCCCTGAGATTGGGGGAGTGGGGCTGGGAGATGTTAACCACCCTTTGTGGGATTGTAGAACATCATGGAGGATTGTCAGGAGGGGACTCTGCCAAGAAGGCAACTTTTAGATAAATTGATGTTTTCACATCCTAGGTCTATAGGGCATTAAGCAGGACTGTCACAAAGTGGAGAGTGTAGGTGGAAAAGGCATAGCCCAGTAACCGTTAAGTTATTGGGTTTGGGGATGAGAATGGGGACCCACACTTTACAGCATCGTATGACCATTCCCAGTATAGGTTCTGCCACTCTAGATAGACAAAAACTAAGTAGACTTGGGTGCCTGCACTAGAGTGACCAACTAATTGTCCCAGCTGGCTCGAGACAGTGGAATTCCCTGGACTCAGGACTTTCTCAGGAGTCCTGGACAAATCTAACTTGTCACCCTGGTCTTGAAGATCTGTTCACAAGAAGGGGGAGTTTCTATGAGGGCTCTCTATTTGAAATGCAATAATGCAACAGCAGCTCACCTGGATGCACAGACAGAACCAGAACCATTTTCCTGTACTGAGTAAGCTCTAGAGGTACCCACACAATACAGGGAAAGGAGAAGAACCTGGATTTTTTTTTTCCTAACTAAGCAGGTAAAGACTTTCTGTTGAGTCAGAAAAAAAATTTTAAAAAACCCAACATGTGACATTTTAGTATATGCAGTGGTGTGGAGTAATTCCTTTCTCTTCAAATAATAATATTAATTTTTTCGAGCCCTTGGTATGTGTTAGGCACAAAGCTAGTAATGGACATGCATTATGTCAATTAATTTTCACAACAATCTTAAGGGCTCAGTACTATAAATATGTCCATTTACAGTTGAAGAAACTGAGGCTTAGAAAGGTTAAATAACTTACTTAATCTCATTCTGCTAGATGTTAATGATGGAGCCTGATAAATTTTCAAAGTCTATACTTAAATATTTGCTAAACAATATTGTCTTATTTATAGAGTAAAATGGATAGACAGGACTAAAATTTGTGGAAAGCTACAGGACTTCTTTTTACCTAGTAATATTCATAACTCATCATCTCCATTATTATTTAAAATATTTTAAAGACTAGCAAAACACTGGCAGTCTTACTGAACAGTCCCTGGCTTGATAGAGGGGAATTCATTTATTAGGGTTCTTATCAGTGGCACAAACTTTTGTCTCTCTTCAGAGACTTAATGCAAACTAAGAATGCTTACAATTACATTCTAAACTACATGAAAAAAAACAACAACTTTGTATCACCTTCCTAACAGCACTGCTCACTTTATCAAAACCCACCTATATCTCTGCTCTCCTGCAATCACTCAGCACCTACTCAAAGCCATCACCCTCTGTTGAGTTACAAAATAAAAAAAAAAAATAAACAAAAAACCCAACACCTGACACTTTAGTATATGCAATGGTGTGGAGTAACTCCTTTCTGCCACTTTTAGATAAATTGAACTCATACAGGAGCCTGATTGCAACCTCTCTGAGGACAGAACCACTTATTAGACCTTCACTACAATACAAGATTGGCTTATCTGTTTTATAGGCAGTGTACATTTTACAGGAATAATATGTCAAGTGGAGAACTTAGAATGGAAATAGTGGAAGTTATTATAATGTTCTCATCTCATAGGTGCTTTAGAGAAAACGATCAAAGAAGACCTTTAAATGTCTGCAATCTCAATGTTGCCTGAGTAGTGGCTTCAAAAACATCAGTAAGCTGTAATGTCACAGGAGAAGCATTCAAAAACAAGACATTAATCTATCCCAGAGTCAGTGACGTTTTCTTTTTGTCATAGAGCCTGAGAAAGTTAACGTGCTTAGAGTTAACTTTCAGAGCAGCTGAGGACGGTGCTCTCCTCATACTGGGGCAGAGAAGATAAGATGCAGAAGTTGGGAAGCATGGCTAGAACCCCATGGCATCAGGCCAAGTAGCTTTTGACAAACCTGCAGGTGTTTACCTAAAGTACCATGGCAAGTTCTAGTTTTGAGGTAGCAGTAAAGACACAGTATTCAGGTCTCCTTCCAAAGAGTCTGCTGAGGGGAGAACAGACAGCTTCCAGCTGCCCTGCCTTTGCACCCACCACTGTGGGAACTGGGACAAGATTTCCTTGGGACAGTTGCAGCCCATAACTGAGCCTGGCTGGGCTCTGAGTGCCAACCCATTGCTGCACAGTGTGGGCTCTTCTGAAGACCAACCATTGTTTGGGGACTTCCTATCTGCCTGGCCCACACTTTCTAAGAGACACTGTCAATTCTGCTCACCTAATTCTCTCTCTCCTTTCTTAAATGCAAACCTATAGTGTAGCCTTACATAGAACTGATCCACAGAAATAGAAATCGAACCTACCCACATTGCAAATGTTTAAGAGTCCTCAACTGTTACTGTCTCCCTGTTTGGCAGTGCAGGTCCAAAAACCCTTACTATCTACTCCTGCTCCATCTACCCTTATCTTTCACAGATACTACCTTCCAAAAGCCTTACACGACTAATTTTGCCTTAGTATCTACTTCTCAGAAAATAGGAAGTGACACAATTTGCTTTGTCGTTTCAGGTCCAAATACCATTATCAGATGTTGACACTGCAATCATATCACGCTCTTGCTCCTGTTTGTGGCCACCCTTCATTCAAGTAAAAATCTCTCTTCTTGATTTTCATTACTTTCATGATATCACTGCATTTTACATAGCCAACTTTACCTAGAGCGCTCCCATATACACCTTGCTCTAACCAGGTCTAGCTCCTTACTGCCTCCAAATACACCAATCTCACTTTACCCCACCTTCAATTGCTCATGCTGTTCCTATCTTCTTTCCACTGGATCTGTTCAAGGTTAATATTTTTTAATTATCAAAGCTCATATTGCCTATTTGTATATTTAATATTTGAAAATTATGTGTGGATACCACTGGTATATTCATGTATGAAGTTACATATGTAAAATTTTCAGAATACAAATGGAGGTGTACTATTTACCCCTAACGTTTATCAACCAGCATTATTTATTCAGGATGGACTTAGTCAATGGACAATAAACACTGGTGAACACAAGAAAGTAGAAACAGTTATTCCTGTTGTCAAAATGCTATGTACCAACTTAGCTAGCTATGGTACCTAGTTGTTTAGTCAATCAATAGTTTAAATGTTGCTGTAAAGGTATTTTGAGACATCATTGACATTTACACTTACAATCAGTTGATGTTACAAAAAGCGCATGACCCACTGTAATATGGATGATCCTCATTTGATCAGTTGAGAGACGTCAGTATAACAAAGACTGAGTTTTTAAGAAGAATAGATTTTTTAAAGATAAGTGATTAAAAAAAACAAATAGTTAATTTAAGAGTCTGTAAAGACAGCAAAGAGCAGTGTTGGATTTTTGTGAGGTCACTGGCCCTCTGACGGCTCTTTGTTGGTGGGCATCACTGGCTGTCCTGACCCAGGATGTGGCCTATGGTGTTCCAGTGAGTTCCCAGGGCATGTTGGGCAGGTTCCCTGGGGAGTGGACACCAGGGGAATGCACATATCATCATGGCTCACATAGGGCTCTGGCCTCTGTGGGGAAAGCACCAGTAGCTATAGGGTAGCCCCCCAATCCTGCCTGGCCTGCCAGCCCAGACAGACAGAAGGGTGGAACAGGAAAGGAAGAAGGGATTCTGCCTCAAGACTGAACTTAGAAATTCTTCCAGAGTCTCCAGTCTGTTAGCTTGGCCAGAAGATTCCAGACTCAAGACTGAAACACAAACTCTTAACTGAATTTCTATTCACCCGGCCTGCCTTACAGATTTTGGACTTTCCTATCTCAACAATCCCCTGAGCCAATTCCCTAAATAAGTTTCTATCTATATAGATATATCCTCTTGGTTCTGCTTCTCTGGATAGCCCTAATGCTCAAGAGTTGTTCTTTCTGTTGTTATAATAAAACAGGAAAGCTTGCAAAGTTGAATAACAGCACAAGGCAATAATATGTTGCCATAATAAATCATTAAATTGAAATTGTTCAGTTTAAACTACAGACCCCACATGCTCAGGTGTTCAGAAGAAAGATAAATCATAAGGGATTAGAGATATGAATGTAAGCCCAAAATCAAAAGCACTTGGTGCTTTGAAACTATTTAGCATTACAAAACTAATGTGTTAACATCCTAAACTCATCTTTTTTAAAAGCACATCCTACATTTGGTCTATCTCAGCTTTTGATAAAGTACGTTTCTGTTGAGATAGAAGAGAGGAGAAAGCATGACCTAGTTAAACTCAGGCAAACTAATCTTGCAAGTTGATCAAAAAACTGCTTGGCAAAAATTCCCTTGTTAAAGTATCTTGAGGATACCTCAGGAAAAATTGACAAAATCCCAATCTAAATTGGGACAGTAAACTGTGATTTTCCAATGTTATACCAAAAAAAGACTGTGTCATCTACTTCATTAGAGAAGCAATTTTATTTTAACATGGCATTTTTCTTGAAAAGGGTAACTTGTTTCATTTTCCTATTTTTCACCCTTTTTACCACACTCTCACCCACTTCTGCAAAACATTTTTAAATTTGGCAAATTATGCTTTACCTTCGCTTTACATCCCAGCAGACAAAATTGAGGGTTGTGGTTGTTTAATCATAATCAATTGATGGGATTCACAACCAAAAGACAAGATTAATAATGCAGCAAACAATTTCATATAAAAAGCATAATGTCTGATAAAGGACTACTAACCAAAATACACAAAGAACTCTTAAAGCTTGCCTATAATCCCAGCAGCTTGGGAAGCTGAGGCAGGAGGATCATAAGTTCAAAGCCAGCCTCAGTAATTTAGCAAGCCCCTAAGCAACTTAAGACCCTGTCTCTAAATACAAGATTTAAAAAAAAAAAAAACTGAGGATGCAGCTCAGTAGTTGAGCACCCCTAGGGTTCAATCCTTGGTACCAAATAAGTAAATAAATAAATAAAATAAACAAAAATTCTTAAAATAATAAAAAAGAAGCTGATTTTTTAAATATGGGAAAGGACCTGAACAGATACCTAACCAAAGAAGAGAAGATATTCAATATGGCATGTTATTAAGGAATTGCAAATTGGAATACCAATGACATATTACTGCATACCTATTAGAGTGGCCAAAACCCAAAACACTGACAACAGCAAAGGCTGTTGAGGATGTGGACCAAAAGGAACTCTCACTTATTGTTTGGGAAATGCAAAATGGTACAGCAACTTCGGAAGACAGTTCAGCAGGTTCTTCCAGAATGAAATATTCTTACCACTTAATTTAGCAATTCCACTCCTTGGTACTTACCCAAACAAATGGAAAACATATGTCTACACAGAAACATACGTATAGATGTTTATAGCAACTTTATTCATAATTGTCAAATTTTGAAAGCAACCAAAATGTTCTGAGTGAATGGAAAAACATCCAGACAATGGAACGTTATCCAACACTAAAAAAAAATGAGTTACTAAGCCATGAAGAGACATGGAGGAAACTTAAAGGCATATTACTAAGTGAAAAAGTCAATCTGAAAAGGCCACATACTGTATGATTCTAACCATAAGACATTCTAGAAAAGGCAAATCTTTGGAGACAGTAAAAAGATCAATGATTGCCAGGACTTACAGAGGAGGGAGGGATGAGCAGGCAGAGCATGGAGGAGTTAAGATACTACAATGGCAGATCCATGTCACTATAGATTTGTCCAAACCCATAGAATGCACAATACCAAGCATAAACCCTAATCTCATCTATGGATTTTGGACGATTATGATGCACCCATGCAGGCTTGTCATTTGTTACAAAAGTACCACTGTGATTCAAGATGGGAATGGGGGGGGGGGGTCTGTGAATGTGTGGGGGCAGGGTTTACACAGGATTTCTACTCGATTTTGCTGTGAATATAAATCATCTTTAAAAATAAGGTTTAATAATTTTTCAAAGTCTGATGTTTTATCTCAACTTTGACTGAAAAATAACCTGTGAGCAGTCTATTGACCAGGGCTCTCAAATTTCACAAAGCCCTGAATAACAATATCTTCACTTGCCCTCCTTCAGAAAGCCTTATAATTTCAAATTCATTCACAATTCTCATAACCATGAATATCTCCTCACCCTCTTTCTCTCTCACCTCAAATTCTTTGTTCATGGAAGAATGGGAGAAAATCAATTTAACTATGAGGTTTAAACAGATGTGAATGACTGAAATTTCTATGAAATAAGAAGCATAATAATTTAAAATCCCAAAGGTGCATGGAGGATTTGTCTGAGATCATAGCACTCTCTGGGCATTTACCTATTCTGAGTTGTCACCATTAACCCTTCCCATCCATCATCTGGAGTCCAGCATGGTCACAGAGTGTCCCATTTCTGAAAACATCATGGGTAAGTGGCAAGTCAGGTGCTACTAGTCAAAATGACCCATATCTATGAATTCCAGATTTTGCAATAGCCACTAGTGATTGTGAAAATAAGTTTTTTTTTATGAACTGAGTCTAGATCTTACCAGACATTCCTCTCAGTGAACAGGCCAGGAGGTCTAAGGTTCTTAGTGCATAAGGAACGCATACTCCCACAAGATTGGAGTCTGTAGCTTACCACCTGTATTTGCCCTCCAAAATGTGAGCAAGACAGCATTACTAAAGTGCTCTTATAGCAAATTGGTTCCCTGTGCCTGGAACAACCCAAGGTTATACCATTTTTTTCCAGAAAATTATTAATAGCTTCGTGTTTCCCTCTCGAGAACATTCCATTTGGAGCAATAAATAATGTCACCCTCTCTATGAGTGAGGTTGATCCAATATTTTAACAAACTTTTAACTGAATGCCATGAGAGGAATCCAACATCTATAGCTAGTGCATTAGCCAGGGTTCTACAGAACAAATAGAATGTGTATAATCAGAGAGAGAGATTTGTTTTCAGGAATTGGGCCATGTGTTTATAGAAACCAACAAATCTAAAAATTTCTGGGGTAGGCCAACGGGCTGGAGACTCAGAAAGAGCCGCTGATGAAGTTTTAGTTCAAGGCCTTCTGCTAGAAGAATTCAGCCTTTGTTTCTTTTAAGCCTTCAACTGATTAGATGAGGTCCACCCATGTTTAGCAATACTGGACCCCAAATCCACCAATTTAAATATAAATCTTGGGCTGGGGATGTGGCTCAAGCGGTAGCATGCTCGCCTGGCATGCGTGCGGCCCGGGTTCGATCCTCAGCACCACATACAAACAAAGATGTTATGTCCGCTGAAAACTAAAAAATAAATATTAAAAAAATTTTAAATAAATAAATAAATATAAATCTAATCCTAAACACTCTCACAGAAACATCTAGAATAATGTTTAACCAAATGTCTAGTTTGTACATGGCCCAGCTAAGTTGACACATAAAATTAGCTATCAGAGCTACTAACCTGGACCTTGAGCAATCTCATCTCTTTCTTTAACTGAAGTTCCCTTCAGTTCAGTACTGTCAGATTGTCTTGGACTTCCCTGCCTTCCTAAGAGAAGGGATGACAACATCTCTGTTTCTTTGGAAACTATTCATTTTGCCATGATGAAGAATGTAATGGAGCTACAAGAATAAACATTTACATGTTGAGTGAATGTAATCCAGAATGTAAACAGCTCTCCACTGAAAGGATGATGGATTCTGTTTTAGTTGGAATCCACAGGGCCCGCCCATTCTCATGTATCCTGAGCTCAGAGAGCAAACTCTACTTTTAATAAACTTTTCTTTTGTGCAGAAAATCCCTTAAAGAAGGGTTTTAGAGAAAGCTCCTGGTGCAAGGCAGTAGTTTGTCATAAGGTAGAGTGACCCTTCAATTTGTCAGCCAAACAAGGATACTTTTAGAGCCAAGGAATCTTAAAAATAATTAAGAGGTGTTGGTTGATCCACAGCCTTTGCAAAGGGAATGAGGAAATATAACGCCCTAGGGTTAGGTGCAAATCCTGTGTTTGAAATGTAAGTGTTGGTGGATTTTCAGCTGTTCATTCAACAGCAATGCTGGGTTTTTAGTAACTAAGTGGCCTGGCTCCAGAATGCTTGGCCTATGAGATTCAGCCTACCCACAGCTGGCTCCATCAAAGAGGGTGCTGATGGTACCTGGAACAGCCTTGGGCGGCAGAATACATGTCCACCAGGAGCAGCCATCGTTGTATCTGCTAAGACTTGCTAATAAAAGTGATGGCCTTGCCTAATCTTGCAAGGAAGAATCCAGTGTCCATAAAAATTGCTGTTTTTAGGAAGACTTTCCCGAGATTTCTTCATTCCAGTGTGCACCAAACCCTGCTTGGAATGATGAGAAAATACAAGGTTGAGTTCTCATCTTTATCTAGCTATCCTTCCTTTTTTTTTTCCCACGGGGTATCATGAGGGTAAGAGGAATTGGAACAGGCATTAGAGCTTCATCAATAATTTCTGAGTCTGTGTGTCTCTATAAAGACATTTTCTCATTTAGAGAGAAAGTAATGTTTCTAGGACCTGCACACAGACTTTGTAAAAAGCAACCAGACAGAGTTCATATGTAAAATACAAAGTCTTCTTTTATTACTTGGGTACTTATCAGGAACTTAACATTATAATCTCAAAGGTACATGACTGTTGGCAAATTTACCAAATTATGTGTGTGTGTGTGTGTGTGTGTGTGTGTGAAATAGCTTTAGCACTTCTAGACCTCTTTTATAAGAGGTTTAAAAGAGGTCAATATAAACATAACTGGTATGAAGTTGGTGGGAAGGGAAGGAGGGAGAAAGAAATAAAAAGAAATGAAGGAAGGAATGAGGAAGAAAGAAAGAAAGGAAGGAAGGAAGGAAGGAAGGAAGGAAGGAAGGAAGGAAGGAAGGAAGGAAGGAAGGAAGGAAGGAAACAAACTCAGGCTGAATTAGAAAAGTATATTATCCTGACCAAGAAAGACAGTTGCTTCTCTATATTTTTTGCTAACAAGATTTTAACTTTCTTATTTTGTTAGGCTCTGAGAAGAACATTTTAAGAAATCTTGATTAAGTAAAAATTCTGTACAAAAATATAGCAAGTAATATAATTGAGATAATAAGTACCGTGTAGATAGTATCAATATTTAGATGCTGCCAAATGCCAAAATTGTTGGACAATACATTTTGGTTTGGTATAAGGAAGAATTTTCCAGTTACTGGAGTGGAACAGACCACCTCCTATAATTGTGAGCTCACTTTCTTTGGAAAGCTCTAAGTTAATTTTAATAACCTTTTTGAGTGGTATCGTATGTGGAAGAATGGATTCTATATACCTTCTAAGTTTCTTTTTCATTCTAAACCCTTATATTTAAATAGTCAATAATGAGAAATTGTAATTATCTTCATAAGAATTCCTCTTATGTGGTGAATTGGCCTCACAAAATAATACCTGCTCGGGGTAGATAAGATTTCATAAGAGTTGGCAGATGCTAAGATATATAAAAAGTACAAAAGCCATTCTTCACAAGATGAAAGAATTTGGTAAATTTGCCAACTATGAGCTATCTTTGAGAATATAATGTTGAGATCCTGATAAGCACCCCAAGTACTAAAACAGTAAATACATTTATTCTACTATGTTGTTAGATCTAAACGAGAGGGAAATGACAAAACCATAAACTGAAAGACTTAGAGAAAAATGCCATGATCTAAATTTAGGGTATTCAGGAATTAGATATTTCATAACTCTGCTAAAGAAAATTTTTCTCCCTGCGGATCACAGCATGGAAAATACCATTTAGAATTACAAGTTTCCAAATGCTCAATCATCTTTCTACTTGGTGTTAAAAAATAAATTTTAAACATTTTTCAGCCTTTACTGTTACTTTTCTGATGGCTCCATCTTCTCTTTGCTATGTGCAACTATCAAAACTCTGCTCTTTTCACACCTCACTTGATGCACATTGGGAGAAGCAATCCACTATTAGCCTGAGCATCCCTGTATTTTCTTTTTGGGTACACAAAAACACAAGGCCCTCTATCCACATCATTCCTCGGGGTTAGGTTTGCAGCCTTGAGAGGTGAGACAGCATCCCTCCTAAAACAAGGAACAAGCTTGCTTTCACTTATTATAAAAGTGGCAGACTGCCAAAGCTCTGTGTTCCTCTCCTTAATGCAACCCTTTACAAGTATGGCCATCCACTTAGGCCCTCTTATACCACTCCCTGTGTACAACTCAAGAGCATGAAGTTCTGGCTACTGCTTTGGCTGTAATAGTTTGTTTTATCTCTTGCCCAGGGGTCTCATATCTTCTGCCAGCACTCATGAAACAGAAATAAGCTAATTTGTTAGTTTTAATGTGATATAAGATTTCAGGTGAGTCAAAGTTCTTGAGAGCATGATTGAAGAAGTGCTAATAAGCATATTTTACCCCTCCAAAATCAAATCTCACATCGATTGGTTCAATCAGATATTAAGCAGTAGAGCAGAGGAAAGCATTGAAAGGACAAAGATCAGAAAAGAACTGAGATGGTACATAGAAGGGTTGGCCAAAATTTACCAAAGTTAGAATGGCCATGAAAGTTCTTAATAAACTCCAATGGTCAAGAAAAACTCCATTAGCTGTATTTTAGGCCAGGCCTGCCTTCCTCTTTTAGGAAGAGTGCCCAAGTCTATATTTCGTTCCTCTCATATTTCTTTTGTTAATTTTATTCATTTAATGAATATTTATCAAAGAGCCTGGGGAAATATTAAATAGAAAATCTTCAAAAGACATCTACAGGTTCAGGTTAGTTGGGATTTTAGCTTTTATTCTATAAATTTGTGTTATAAATAGGAACATCTTCTTCCTATTCTACATTGATTCATGTGCCCACCAAGCACCCTTTCAGTCTCCTGAACTCTATCCCAGATACATCTTCATTCTTCATCTTCTTGTCTATAACTCTCATGTTAGATTTGTGACTTTTTTCCAATAAGATTTAAAAAAAAAAATGCAACTTTCCCGGGGTTAGGGCTGTGGCTCAGTGGTAGAGCGCTTGCCTAGAATGTGTGAGGCACTGGGTTCAAACCTCAGCACCACATAAATAAATAAAATAAAGGTATGATGTACATCTACAACTAAAAACTGTATTTAAAAAATGCAACTTTCCCATCATCTGCCCAGTTGACTTTCCCTATCAGCAGCAGGAGCCATTTAGGAAAATCTCATCCATCCATGCAGTCTCTGTCATTTAACAAATATTCATCAAGCACCTTCTGACTGGCAGGCACTATTATAAAAAGCTAGAAATTGGGCTGGGACAGTAGCTCAGTTGTGGAGTGCTTGCCTATAGTTTGAGGCACTGGATTCAACCCTCAGCACCACATTAAATAAATAGATAAATAGAAAGAAAGAAAGAAAGATAGATAGATAGATGGATCATGTCCATTTACAACTAAAAAAATATTAAAAATAAAGTTAGAAGTCAGCAGCAAAAGAGATGGAAGGTAGCCCATTCTAGTAGGGGTTTGGAGATAGATAACCAGAAAGGAAGCAACAAATGTCTGTTTTCTGATATAACTAAAACAAAAGAAGGTACTTAGACAGGGGAAACAAAAGTAAAGGTCATTTTATGATAGGTGACTATAGAAAGTGTTGCTGAGATGGTGTTTGTAACTGACACTTAGAAGGTGAAAGAAAATCAGGTACTTGGGTACCCCGGAGTAGAAAGTTCCAGACAGAGGAAAACAGAGGCAAAGGAATGAGTGGCTAATATGACAGTGGGAACAGACAGAAGGGGAAAGAACTAAGTTCTGAGTGTTGATAACTGAGCAAAACAATTACCCAATCTTTATGTTTTCACCTCTCTCTCGAAAATTATTAGATCAACAGAAAGCATCGTGGCAGAATCACTTTACCTCAGCTTCTCAGTGACAGATACTCACCAACAGTACAGAATACACTACCTCAAGGCATTTTCTCAGTCTTGTCATGTCATGTTCAACATAATCACATTATCAGAGGTAGAAATATTATAGAGAATAATTCTGGCACATTAGATAATGGGATTAGTGGGATTAAATACTGTTGCTAATTAATATCAGGTGAGCCACAAAATGTAGTGTGAGCCCTTGGGTATCGAGATATGAGAGAAGGGAGAAAAATGTCCTTCAGATAACCAGCATCAGATCCTGGAAAAGCTATATCACTTAGAGTGTAAAAGGAAAAGAGGACAAATTTGGTTCACTCCTTATTTGCTGTGGATCCATCTTGCCACTGGAGGCAAAGAGATGAGACTATCAAATACACTAGAAACATGTTTTCTAGAGACATTAAAACTGATTTTGGGTCTTAATGGGCATAGCTAAAAAGGATGGAAAGCTCCCTTCATATTTTTATGTGTTGCTAAGCATTATTTTAACAGCCATGCAAACCTTAAAACCAGAAGTAATTGACTCATAATTCTACCATTTTAATAAAATGTAATTTTAAGCACTTTATATTGTATTCATTTCTAATCACATTACACAGGCTCACTTGTATGTATGTAAAATTATTTTAATAAATTTACAGGTGTCTTCTCGTGCTCTTATAAAGTTTTAGTTTTCCTTTCTTTTCTTTTCTTTTTTTAAAGGAAGAGTTCTTAAAGAAAGAGATGACTCCATTTCTGGTCATCCAAGATGCAGTAAGCTGTACTGTCTTTATGGAATACAACGCTGGCTTTTAAATTTTCACAACAGAATGACAACTCTGCCTTCTGTGCATCTGGTCTCCAAACACATGGTTCTCACTTTTATCAGCAACATAGACTTCATGCAGAACAAGTGCTTGTCAGAGAAATCAACTGCAATCCAAAAGTTCCCTTACCTCCAATATGGCAGAGTCAAGCAGACAAGCAAGCCACACACACACACACACACACACACACGTGTGTGTGTGTGTGTGTATTTTTCTATTTTTTTTTAATTTCCCAAGCTCTATCTTGGTATTGGTATTGTTGCATCATTAGAAAGTGCAATTCTAGAATCACACTATCTCAGTCTGTCAGTTTCACACTATATATTTTAATAAAGAGTTGATATTGAAAGAATTTATGCTAAAAAGCACCCTTTTCTCCTTTCACTGTGAACTATATTTACCTATGGACAACAACAACAACAAAAAAGACTCACATTATAAACGTATTGTGAGGCTTTGTTCCAGAAAATATTGCTCTCTGCAGAGATTTTTCATATGCTTCCTTTTTTTTTTAAATGAAAGCAAAAAGTCAGGATGATGTAACCTACTGTGCCTTGTGGTTTGGTTCAGCTGTCTGAGAAAGTCAGACACATTTGTGACCCATTATAATAAACATTTCACCTCAGATTATCTGTTAACATCTCTTCCCGCTCTTTATAGTTTTCTTTTAATTTCATTATTAATTTTACACTATGTTAACTTTTACAAATTACACTAAATCCTCTTAGATATACAGGCTATAATATATAATATGTACCAAAGAAGTGGTTCATACTCCCGGTATAAAGGAGTAGTTCAGATTATCAAAATATTTCTGTGGAGTGGAAGAGCCAAATCATGTTGAAAGGAGGACATTTCTGCAGCAGCGTTGCTTAAACAAATTTGGTGAAATAATCTTTGTAGCAGTAAATATATGCCTAGTCAAAGAGAAAGACTGGTGGAGGGACATAGGGAATCACAAAGTTGAAACCTCAAGGTCAGCCTAAAAGTGCTTTGAATACCAAGTTCGCAAGTTTAATTTCTACTTCCTAAGTAATTTTTCAATGAGAAAGTGGCAGATGAAATTGCCTGCATAATTATGACCAAGATGGCACCATTAATTGATCTACATCCCTCTGAAGGATAGCCCATTTGTTGTATGGATATTGAGACTTTGTTTTTGGACATTAAATTTTAAATCCTAGCAGGGAAATCTTGGTGAAAATGCCTGACCGTGAGATAATTGTCTGGAGCTTGATATAGACACCATAGAGAGAAATTTTGAAATTATCCACATAGAAGAGGATGAAAGAAGTAATAAGAGATGAGTGCTCTGCACTCCTTCTTCTCCCACAAATATTTAGAATAACCCCAGAGGGCTGTGACATCCAGAAAGAGAAAGATTAAGCTCTGCTGAATTAGAGAACATGTTGGCAGTGGAGTGAGGGGTGATATAATAAGACACTTGAATGTTCCCAAAATTCATGACTTCTCTTGGCTAAACAAAGACTAAATTTAAGTTAATGAGGAGTCATATTTTCTCCTCCTCCCCCTCCTCCTTTTCCTCCTCCTCCCCCTCTCCTCTCTTTCCCTCCTCCCCCCTCCTCTCTTCCCCCTCCTTCTCCTCCTCCACTTCCTCCTCCGCAAGGGAGTAATAAATAATGAGTTTGACAAAAGAAGAAAATATGTTATCTATAAACTGAGGAAACAAATGCTTAGGAGACTAACAAAAGAGTAACAACTGCCAACTCAACTGAGAAAAAATGAAGAGGAGGTATGCCTCAAGGCTTTTCAGTGACAACGTTTCCTTCTATGGCAAATATCCAGTGTCAAGAGCAATAAGCTCACATCATGAGAAACCAGAGCCCTCCGTTAAAATTGCTAAAGAGAAGGAAAGAGAAGGAGAAAATAGAGGTAGCATTGGCAACTTTAGAGCAAAGACAAGACCTTTGGGATGACATTATAAGTGAATGATGTAAGTTAAATTCAAAAATTTGCCTGGTGGTAATGGTGTACTATAAGAACGGGTTAGCCTGAAATTGGTTGGGAGCAAAAGAATGTTAGAGAATGGGAAACTCAAGGTATCCTACAAGTAGATGAACCACAGAATGTAGGGAAGAATCTATAGAAGATGAAGAGTGAAGAACTAGATAACTGGCCAAGGAGTTTGGACTCCACCTTGCAGGTAATGAAAAATTATCAAAAACTTGTAAGGAATGGATTCATTTTACACAAGAAAAGGTGACTCTGGTGGAAAGAGCTGGCTAAAGCTCTTTCCATGCTTTCATGACCAAGATGGGCACTAAGCACAATGGAGGAAAAATCCATCCCTCTCTTCTAGGAAGACTTCCTAGGGGTTACTTTCACTTATAGGGAATTAACCTCAATTTAGTCACACAATCATACCTAACAGCAAGTTATACACATCCAACTGAAAATCTAGTTTTTTCAGCTAAACAAACCCTGGATTATTTTACAAAGATGGCAAATCAACATTTGATTAGTAATTAACACTGCCTATTATAGTTTGTATTAAAGACTGTCCCCCTTCTGTCTCAATGTAAAAACATTCATCATGAAATTTAATAGATCTTTGGTTATAATTTATAATAAATGGTCAAATGAAGAATACTTCATTTAGAAATTATTAGTATATCATTCAAGATAGACAATGATCCTTGATTTAGGAAATAAATTAGTGACAGACCAGAAATCTCTCTCTCCTGAGTAAAAGGATTTTTGTCTTGTTTTTCCTTTTATCACATTAGATTTTCACTTTTTATTTTGTCATATTTTATTTTGACTTGCCATTTGGACTTGGTTTGGATGATCTTTAGTCTAGAAACCAAATACAATCATCTCCCAGACATTTTTTAAATTAGTTCTGGTACTTTTACCTTTATTTTAATAATACCTAGGGCATTTGCACCTCAGGTTCTTTTGAAACTCTAAGTAGGCTGAAACAACCAATAAATCCAATGAATTAGAGAACATGTTGGCAGCGGAGTGAACTTGTTCAGAATATTCCTTCAACTTCTTCTTCAGCTCCACTGCTCAAATAATTAATTGAGAGTTGAGAAATTTAGCTTCCAAGGCACTATACATTATTAAACTAATATCAATGTCGCAAGATCTGGGCATACATTGAAGCGTTAATTTCAAATATAATGTTACTGAGTAAGCAACAAACTCCAGTGAAATCCATTTTAAGGAACATTAAAGCCTTATGAAATTTTTCAGAACTAGAATTTTGTGACCAAATACTTTTAAAGAACTAAATCTAATCTGACAAGAAATATGACCTGCTACATGACTGCATTAGATAAAACAGACATTTGAGAGAGGAAGAAAAAAAAATCATACAAAAAAGGAAAAACTCCCAAGATAAAAAAACAGCATGTGATCAGGGATGTGCCTTAGAGGGGAAAATGCTGGGAAAGCTCACAGGAGGATGGCTCAGTGGTCACAACATGGGCGCAAGGCTAAGTAGTATGTCCCTCTAGTTAGGATGAGTGGAGACAGTTCTTTCTCAACTGCTCCCTGTCAGAGGGAGCAAATTAGAGACTGGAGGAATCATTGGAAACAAAAAAAAATGAGTACTGACCATCTGTAGCTAGAAAAAAGGCTGAAGTGGAAAAAAAATGAATTTTCTGTCTTTTCTCCTCCCCTCACATATCTAACCTGATTTTCCATTATACACTGTGATTCCCTGTTACATCTAGATTGACCTGTTTCCTTGAACACCCACATCCTTGTCTTTATGTCTTCCCTCCTCAAGAAAGACTTCACATGGCTGTATCATACCCACCCTCCCAGGGCCAGTGGAGCCTGTGCTCTCTGACAGTGACTGCTCTCCATTTTTATCTTCTCTCTAAATTCTGCATTTGAACTCTGCAACACAATACACACACTTCATTATGTACATACGAGTAGCATTCAAAGTTATGTTACATGTTGGTCTTATAACTAGAAGGGATGTCACCTGGGAAGAGAAAACTCATTCTGTATCTCTGATGACCTACTGTGCCTGATACAAAGCCAAGCACAGATTAGTGTTAGCTATAGAAAAGGCAGCCCAGGCCCAATGCCTCCATTTATGTTTCCTTCTCTTCTTTCTGTATGCCACTTAATACATGCTATTATTAATACTCTCCTAGTAACCACCTACCACAGGCACCTGACAGTCTCTTTTCGTGGAAGTTTTCCTCCTTCAAAATCAAAGTAGTAGGGGAAGCAAAGAGATGAGGGGTTTAAATTTCAAAGACTGAATTGGCTGTTTTCAAAAGGCGCTTGCCCTCCACACCCTGAAAAATATGTTCTGCCCATCCTATAGGATTCCAACAACCACGCTGATATTTTATTTGGTATTTCCCAGGAAGTCTAAGAATCCATTGAATTTTTATGTCATTTCTACCTTTTATCTTTTACTAACAAGTAAAGAATCTTGAGATGAGGTCTTTCTAGATTAGATAGGCTCTAAATCCAATGATGACAATTCTTTGTAAGAGAAAAGGAAACAAAGTGACAGACATGGAAAAGACCACACAAAGACAGAGACATAGCATGAAAGGATAATCCTCAAAAAACTTGGAATGGAACCACAATTTGATCCAGCTTGATATATCCCACTCCTTGGTATATATTATAGTGAAGAGACTCAGTAAAATAAGAGTGACATAAAATCAGTGTACTTCAATGATGCAGCCACATCAATGTTTATAGCAGCTCAATTCACAATAGCTAAACTATGGAACCAAACTAGGTGTTCTTTAATAGATGAATGGAGGTAAGAAAATGTGGTATACATACATAATAGAGTTTACTTAGTCATAAAGAAGAATGACTTCATAACATTTGCCATCAAATGGATGGATCTGGAGACTATCAAGCTGAGTGAAATAAGATGGCTCTAAAAAACCAAACGTGGAATGTTTTCTCTGATGGGTGAAAATTAACCCACAATGAGGGGAGGAGGCCATAGACGATGGGGAATGGAGGGAAGGGAGCAGGGGTAAGGAAAGATAGTGGAATGAATCTGATACAGTTTTCCCATGTGCATATATGAAAACAACACAGTGAATGCCACCATCATGTACATCCATAAGAATGGGACTCTAACTAGAATAAGCTATATTCCATGCTTGTATAATTATATCAAAATGAATTGTGCTATCATATATAACAAAAAGTACCAATAAAAAAATGAAAAAAAAAAAAACTAAGAGTGAAAAAACAAAATAGAATAACATGAAAGATTGTCACCAAGAGCTACTTCAGCTTAATGGTAAGGAAGCCTCCATTTAGTCTTTTCCTGTGTTTTCTAGAAAAAAAAAATTATGATGTCTAAGTTTACTAACTTTATTAGGAACTTTTTCATCCTTATATTACAAAATTGTCTTTTTCAGTTCATCTTAAGGCACAAATGAGGTGTTAGCATTTCCCTGTTCTAAGGTATCATTAATACATAATGATCTAGATGGACAGTGAAAATTACCCTGAGTTGTGGCTACAGCATACACTTGCTGAGAGCCACAGCCCAGTCGGAATGATGCATGGCATTTTTGCCGGAAGGGAGTGGTTGAGAGGTGAGGCCAGCGAGCCATTGAGATGATGATGGTTATGTTAAGCTGTGTATTCAATTGTATATTAGACCCCTGCTGTCCACCTAGGGCTCGCTATTTTGGAGTTCTCTCAGGGATTCCTGGGGAGTTCCTGTTGGTTGGGGAAGTTCCAGAGGAGGGATTTCCAGTTGGTGGTGTTCCTGGAAGGGCTGCGTGGGTGGCGTTCGGGAGTTCGGGCAATAAAGGAGTTCCCATTTGAACCTACAAGTGCCCAGCCAGACTGCAGCATACACTGAAGACTCAGAGTCATGAAATCAGTGGCTTATTGCTATTGTTTGAATACAGTTTGTCCCTACTGAAACTCATGTGGGACTTTAGTCCCAACCCAACTGTGAGGCATTAAGAGGATGGAAACTTAATCCAACTGTTCAGAGGTAGTGCCTTTTGGAGGTGATTAGAATTAGATAAAATCATCTGGTGGAGATCCCAATACTAAACATTGGTGGCTTTTAAGAGGGAGAGAGACCAGACACATGCACGTCTTCCCTGTTTCCTGCCTTGTGATGCCCTGGGCCACCTTGGGACTCTGCAAATAAGAAGACATCACCAAATATAGCCCCTCAGGCTTGGACCTCCAGAACCACAAGCCAAAGTAAGCCTGTATTTCTTCACATAACAACTAGTTGAATTTTAATTGTTTTCATGATGTAATGTAAAATTTGGGGATAAAACCAAATCGACACATTCCCCCTGCTTGGGGACTGTGACATCTAGGAGGAACTACTAACACTGAGTAAGTAATTTCGAGTGAAAAGGAATGTCTAAAAGAAGAAGTATGGGATAATGGTGGGGAGTGAGAGGCCATACGAAGACAGCTGACAGTAAAGACCTCCCTGGCTCATATGCCTCCTTTATTTCACAAATATTTATTGAGGGCTCACTACATTCCCAGTACTCTTTTAGTAACCTGAGATATACAGGTGGAAAAGATTAAAAAAAAAAAACCGACAGCTGTGCTTTCATAAGGTTTCTATCTTATCAAGAGAGATACGCAGTACTAAACTGAATGCATGAATTATTAATATTGTATAACAGATAACATCTATGGGAAAAGAAAAAAATAAAAGTATTCAGGGGTAGTGTCATTGAGCATGTGACATTTAAGCAAAGATCTGAAGGAAATGACAAAGTTAGCCAGGCAGGTTATATAGGCAAAGAGAATTCTAGCAACAGGAAAAGCTGGTGCAAGATCCTAGGCAGTGTAGCTGGCATGTGTGACTTAGGGGAGAGAATAAGGAGAAAGGGGTAAGACACAAGAGAAAAAAGAGGAGACCAGGTCCTATAGGGTCTGGTGGGCTGCCATAAAACTTTCTTTTACTCAAAGTAAATGGCAAGCTGGAACCAGAAGTATCTGTCCTTACCTACATACATCTCAGTCACTTCATGGCCCAATCTAATATGATTCTAAGTTGGTTATCACAGATATTTGCTATTGCCTACAGGAAGTGTATAATTTTTTACACATGCAGCCACATATATACTCCTCCCTTCCTATGGCTACTCCCACAAAATCCAGGAAAATTGCATATTAAAAAAAATAGAAGGGGAGCTGGGGATATAGTTCAGTTGGTAGAGTGTTTGCTTACTTGCCTAGCACACACAAGGCCCTGGGTTCAATCCCCAGCACCACCAAAAAAAAAAAAAAAAAAAAAAAAAACAGAAGGGCTTGTCAGAACTCCGACAGAAAAATGGCATTAATGCATTTATTAAAGGTGAAGGAATAAAACCCATGCATAAGTCAAAGTGAGCTGATTTTAAAATGTCACCTAGCTCACTAACACCCTGGGAGTGGGAGCAAAGTTGAACAGGTTTCCAATTGATATGGGTACAGGGGGACTTCTGAGTTCCAAGTTAAATGCCTCAGTGCTTCTCATCCTGTCAGTAGCAAAGGGAAAACTGGGTCAAGGGAATGTTTTTCACTTTGAACAGGGAAATGAGAAAAATTAAACTGAAACATGAAGAAAAGACAAAATTTTCTCCTTGTTTTGAAAAATCATTCAAAGCTTGGCCTGTCAAAGAAACAAAGTGACCCAGAAGACAATTGGCCTTTGATGTGGCTCTTCAGATGGCAGTTCTGAGAAAGACAGGAATGCCGTGCTTTCCCAGAAGAAAGTAATTAGGTGGGTGACAATGGAAAGTGAAACCCTGCCCAACAATTTCTACTCTCTTATGCAAAGTACCCACCTCAGAAGAAAAACCCTCACTGCAATTTTCTTCTTCAGATAAAAGAAAGAGTGATAGTCTGAACAGTGATATAACTATGAGCCAGAAAACTCCTAGGTCAAAACAAGGCTTACAGCAGTCAGCCTTGGGAGAGTCAGCCTTGTATACCTGGAACCAAGTGTCCTTGGTGTGACTTTCCTTGACAGCTATATAGACCGTGTTTGAAATATGGCTACTTTTGCAAAGGAAATTAACAGTCTTAAAACACCACATTTTGTATTTTTAAAGAAATACCCTATATTCTCAACTTTTTGTGGGATAAAGGGGGAAGAGAAGAAAGGGGAAAGTGTGCTTTGATTTTTATCTGATCTGTAATCCTATAACTATGAACAATACAAACCACACCAATGCCCATAAAGATAGACTGATAAACCAAAGTTCCTATAGAGTATCTTAGATGATAACATCATTTTACTAAAGTAACTGAGCTAACTAGAAAAACTATATGAAATGGTCTGACTCTGTCAACTGGTTAGCAATTTTAAGAGGCAAATTTTGAAGCTTTGAAAGAAGTCAAAGTGCTATAAATCCTGTGCTTCAGTTTTTTCTCCTCTTGTTAACTGAGTTTCAAACAGGAGCTATTGCACTACCCAACTCCGGATGCCTTCTTCATAGTATAGTCTAAGTCATGGCACCTTCTGTAATCATGCCAGAGTCTGAGCAGAGGTACTTAGTGGCCCTTCTCAAATATACATTTAGTTATGAATCTTGGGTTAGGCAAGAAGGCTGCACCAAGTTCCTGTGTAAATTTTAAAATGAATTGCTTTGGCCTCATTCTTTCTGAAACTGGATAATGCAAAGGAGAAGGAGGAGGAGAAGAAGGAGAAGGAGAGGAAGGAGGAGAAGGACAAGGAGGAGGAGGAGGAGGGGAGGAGGAAGAAGGGCTATTCAGAAGACATTCCATTTTTCTATCTGAACTGTTCACCACTGCAATAGATAAGAGATCATGTGTTCACAGATAAGAATGGTCCCCTCCTTTATTCATACCTTTGCCATTTCAATTTAGGTTCTCCTTAGCTAGATCTATTGCAAACACCTACTCACTTCTCTAGCTTCATCCCCTAGTCACCCTCTCCTGTATTTCCCACTGGCAAGTACTTTCCATATTTTACTTACCTATACCACCTGTGCTGCACTCCATGACTTTGCTCAGATTGTTTCCTCCTCATGGCACAGCCTTCTCACAATTCCTCACCTGGCCAACTCTGAGCATCCCTTGGGTCTACACTTAGGTGGGACCCTTCAGAAATTCTTCTTGGTCATATTCTCCCCAATCCAATGACTATGGAAAGCGACCCTCCTTTAAGCAAAGACACTACATGTGATAAAATTACTTGTTTCCTTCTACTAAATCATAAGATCCTCCAAATCATAGTAATAGGAAGGAATCCAGGAGATGAGCAAAACATGTTATGCCTCTAGACCCTGATCCTAGTGGTCCTCTCTGCCTAAGAATTTGGGGAGTTAATCCTCAAATATTTGCCATTGGCTATAGTCACTATAAGGAAAATCTTACTTAAGTTTTTAATTACATTATCTGATCATTATTTAGTGACAACAAGTTACATATCATGCCTCATTTCTAGACACCCTAAAATATTTAGCTATGAGAGTCCATGGTCAGCAAGAAAATCCAAGTTAGAACCTGATGTGTTGGCATATGCATGTAATCCCAGAAACTTGGGAGGCTGAGATAGGAGGATTTCAAGTTCAATATCAGCCTCAGCAACTCAGTGAGACCCTAAGCAACTTAGGGAGACCCTGTCTTAAAATGCAAAAAGGTTTTTTAAAAAGGAATGGGAATATGGCTCAGTAGTTAAGTGCCTCTGAGTTCAATCCCTGGTACCCAGAGAGAGAGAGAGAGAGAAAGAGAGAGAGAAGAGAGAGAGAAGAAGAGAAAGGAGGAGGAGAGGGGAATCCATTTTGGATAATTAATATGTTAAATATTTAAAATATAACCACAGCTCTAGAAACAATGGACCCAACTGATCAATGAGCTGAAACCTCTGAAACTATGAGACAAAAAAAAACTTTCCTCCTTTAAATTGTTTTTCTCAGGTATTTTGTTATAGTGACAGAAAGCTGACTAACCTAGAAAATTGATAAAGATGCCAAGATGGCATTGCTGTGATGATGCCTGATGCTGTGCTTCAGAAGTCTTTGGCACTGTTTTGTTGGAAGAATTTGGAAAGTTTTAAAATGCAGACTAAAGAAACTCAAGAATGTTGTAAGTAAAGCTCTTGGTAAGAGCTCAGAAGACCAGTATGCTGATTAAGAATGCAGACAGTAAAGACTATACTCATCAGAATCTATTGGAGTACAGCCACTCATGTTACATTCTGGTAAAGAACTTGCCTTCATTTTGTCCATGCCCTGAATCTTTGTAGGAGACTGAATTTAAATATGATGGACCAGTTTATTTGATGGAGGAAATTTCAAGGCAGAACAGTGTTCAGACATTGATGTTGATATTGCTATATGCTTTTAGCCAGATTTATGGTGAGAATTGGGATCAAAAAAGCAGAGTGGAAAGTTCTGAAAAACTTGTTGTTTGGCCAGAAATGGAGCACATTTAAAGTTGGAGCCCAGGAAGGTGTGGTTGCTTAAGAGATTTGCACCCCTGAAAAGAAGCCAAACTCTTGGAACTGGGACAATAGAAAACATGCCTTGGGGGCATCACAGAACTGGTCAGATCCTGCCCCTTGTGGCCTCAAGAACTTAAAAGTGTACAGTCATTTGACAGATTCCTTTGAGAAGAGGAGGTTACCTTGTTCCCACAGGGTCATCTAGGAACTTGTTTCCCCAGGAATAATTTCATCTTGTTCAGCCATCCAGGCACTCAGTGGTCACTGAAGCCATGGTCCAAGAAGGCCTGAGTACTACTTTTCTGGCAATAGACCTTGGCATCATTCACATTGTGCTAATTTTGCAGCCAAGAGGAATGAAAGAGCCATTAGGCCACAGAGTCTTTTATCTAGATTTCAAAGGAAAGCCTGAGAGGTCAGGAAATGTGAGGCAGGACTGAAATTCTCTCCCTGCAGATAGTCTCAGAGAGAAATACTTGAAGTTTTGAGAATGAAGATGAAGCTGCAATGAAAACCCCAAGAAGTTATAAATGCCAGAAATATAAAATGTTTGCCACTGAAAGCTGCAAGCAGTGAGTATAGCCAGACCAAGAGAGGGTCCACATAGGCTCCAGCCAATAAAGCTGTAGGGGTGGGCTGCCCAAGCTCTTTGGAGGCTATATACCACTACTACATGCCTTGAATGCTGGACATTGAGCTTGCCTTAGTTAGCTTTTTGTCATAATGGCCAAAATATCTGACAAGAACAACTTAGAGAAGGAAAGTTTGCTGTGGGTTCCTGGTTTCAGAGGTTCAGTCCAAGGTAGGCCAACTTTTTTGCTCTGGGCCTGAGATGAGGCAGAACATCATGACAAAAGGGCATGGTGGAGAAAAGTTGATCACCACATCACAGCCAGGAAGCAGAGAGAGAGAGCAAGGAGCAAGAGACAAAATATAATTGCCAAAGGAATGTTCCCAGTGACCTACTTCCTTCAGTCAAGCCCCACCTGCCTATAGTTACCACCCAGTAATTCATTCAAATTATTAATCCATTAAGTGGAGTAATCTACTGATTAGGTCTAATACTAATCATTTCATCTCTGGACATTCATACATTGGATATTATGTTTCCATGAGTTGTTGGGTTTTTTTTTTTTTTGGGGGGGGGGTACATTTTATATCCAAAGCATAACAGTTACAGGATTTAAAGTTTGCCCTGCTGAATTTCAGTGTTGCTTTGGTCTAATCCTTCCTTAGTATTCTCCTATTCTTTCCTTTGGGAATGGGAATGTTTACTCCATGCCATTGAATGTTGGAAGTATGTAACTTCCATTTTTATTTATATAGGGACTTACAGCTAAAAGGTTGCCTTGAGTCTCAGCAGAAACTTTGGACTTGGACTTTTGAGCAATGCTAGAACAGTTAAGATTGTGGGGATTCCTGGAGATGGACTGAATGCATTTTGTATTGTGAGACAGACATGAGCCTTTGGGGGACAGGGGTATAATGTTATTGTTTGGATTTGGAATGTGCCCCCAAAGGCTTTAAAGTCTTGGTTCCCAGCTGATGGCACTGTTGGAAGGTGGTGGAAACATTAGGAGGTGGGACCTACTTAGAGGAAATAGGTCACAGGGGAGAGGGAGAGGTAATACTTTGAAGGGTTTATTTCATCCCAAATCCACCTACCCACTCACCTCTTTCTCCCCACTCTCCCCTTCCAACCCCACTTTCCATCTCCCACAAGGTGAGCAGCTTTGATCAGCCACCCCTCCCACCATAATGTACTGGCTTACCACAAGTCCAGAAACCATGGAACCAGCCAACCATGGATTAGAAGCCAAAATAAATCTTTCATACTTTATTTTTGTCAGATATTTTGTCACCATGGCAGAAACCTGTCTAACACAATGCTCATGGGCATAGTTCCATGGTTCAGGGAAGGCTCTCTCTAAGTCAAGTATAAAGAAACACGGTTTCATGCTCAAAACCAAAGGTTATTTGTCATAGTCAAATACAACAGGCTATGCAAAACTATGGGGAAAACTATAAAGTAATCTGTAATTATCATAATTGAATTCCTTTTCTCCAATTCTCCATTTTATAGGTTCTTGATATGGTTAAAAAAAAAAATCCATCCTCTGCATTTCTTTAAGACCTTAGACCATAATTGGCACAGAGCAAACATTCAAAAAATAATCATGGAGTAAGTGAGTTGATAAAAAAGAAACAAAGAAAGATTGAATGATATACTTACTACAAAAAAAAGCCACTTTTGTTCTGGCTCTCAGAATGCTCACCTAATGACATGGTTGAACTACATAATCTTGAATGTTCTCTTCATGGGTTGTATGACTCTAGTCACCTCTGCCCACAGCTTCCATGTTAACAATGTACTCTTTATTTATGGGAAATTGTGATAACCCCCTTCTTCTTTATCAGGCTTTCAGAAAATGCTAAAATGCTTGATTACTGGTTATTTTTCACAGGTAACATTTGAAATTTGTATTTCCTTATAACAGCTAGACAATTAAGATTTCACCCATCAATAAGTTGAATATACACATCACTGAAGGTAGGCTTCCTCCAGAAAGTTAATTTTATCCAACAAGCACAGATTCACATAAACTTTAGCCAATAGAGATGGCATTTATTGATTCAAGAGACTAATTATTTCCCATTTTTATATCTGTCATGTTTCAAATCCATTTTCATTTCACAAATATTTCTTTAGAACTGACTGTATACTAGGCACAAGCAAGGCATTCTATCCTTGATTCATAGTCTGTACTTGGTTTTGCATTGTGAATACAAATTATAAGTTAATTTCCTGGATGTAAATATGTACCCATAGAACCTGAGAAATCATGCTTTAAAATTCTTTTGGTGAAATATATAGTTACCTTGGAGCAGCTTCATAAGGCTTAAGGATCTGGCAAGCTTGAAGATTAATACCCAAGTCACAGAAGCAGGTCACAGGCTTTTCTTTTTACAACATCCCATAAGTTACCAGGATTACTGACCATGACACCCATCTTCATCATACATTACATGGACCACATACTAGACAGGGTGTGTGCATCCAAAAGCATCTCAAAACACAGTCCCGTCCTCAAGGATTTTATGACATTGGGAAGAATTCTTCAGTCAAACTTCAGCTCTGCGGAAGGTCAGCAAGCCCCACAATATGACAAAGGTAAAGTATCCACATAGCTGTGTTCTACAAGGCAAAAATGCACGGTTACTATCAAGAAAAAGTTCAAGTAAGACAAGTAGACAACTGACAAGCAAGTTGGAGATCTACTGATTCTGCAGTTCACCAAGGATCAAAGTGTCTCCCGGAAACTTTTGCTTATATCATTAAAAATCTATGCCACTATCAGTGACTATTCTAGGGGTTGTGCACCTCTGCACTTGAACAGGAACAGCCATAGACATCATGAAAAGGGGCTGGTTCTATGTTAACTTAATTAAATCTAAAACAGAAAGTGACTAACCCTTTCTAATCTTCCAGAAGGAAAACATTTGTACTATCACATTTGAGATCTCAATATTTAACACCTCACTTCTAAAACCAAAACTTTTTAATGTGGAAAATCCCTTGTTACTTGTTTGCTAGATTGCTGACGAAAGAGACTATAACTGGGAAAGGAAAAAGAAAAGTGAACAGAGAAAAAATGTGTCCAATATTAAAGAAACCTCTCAGCCGGTTGTTCAATAGCCTACCTCTAATTGTAAAGCTACATGACAACAGCTACAGTTGTATATCAGTCAAATCTCATTAGATAGTAATTCAGCAAGTAGAAGAAATAAAATCAATTTTCAGCACTGGTGTGAAAAATCCAGTATGTCATTTTATCCACACTCGAACAAAGTAGCTAATAAGCCTTTCTTCAGCCAGGAAACTGTTGAACAAGACAAGTTGCTAGTGAGAGGAATTAAATTACTCTGCTGTTTACTCTGTCCTCCTACTGACAAACCATGCTCATTATTCATCCATCTATCATTTTCTAGTCATGCACCTGATGCTACACTTATAAAAGCAGACCATCCTGAAGATCTGTCAAGACATTCAAAAACCCTTTCTTCACTGTGAAATGATTTTCGGCTTTGAAGAAGACATTATTGAACTCATCAACTATTCACAGATAAAATGGTTCAACTTCAAAAGAAATATAACTTTTTCCAAAGCAAACAAATATGGGAGTATAATTAATGCTTTCAGGATGAGGGAGGAAGAGCAAAGGGGAAAAATAAGAAATAAAGAGAGAAAAACAAGGGGAAAATAATCTTACATAAAAGTTAAGATTATACAAAATATAAAACCCTTTTTTTCTGGGGTCCTAACCTGTCATCCTTTCTATTTCACTTTATTCATGTAAATGGTTGTCATGGATTTCCACATTCAGTTGCAGACAAGGAAAATACAGAAGGTACTCCAGTAGTGCATGGTAGCCTTATAAGTTACCCATCCTCCATCCTCTCACTCCCCTCACCCTCACCCTCCAGAGAAGTGTCTTCCAAAGCCAGGAGGAATAAGATGACAGCAAACACAGGAGATTACAGAGGTTTAAATGTTATTCCTGATACTATTCATAAGGACCTGTCTGACCTTTATCTTTCCTGTTTTTATATTTATAATTGAACTTTTCAGACAACCTTAAACTAGCCTCCCAGGTTCTGCTCTTCTCTGATGACAGTCATCTTCCATGTGGCTGCCAGAATTATCTTTCAACAACAGGTACCTACACATGCTGCTACCATGATTAAAACATCGGCTACCTACACAAACAGGATAAAATCCAGCTCCTTAGCAGGCCCAATAGGGCAGTCGGCAATTTAACCCAGCTGATCTCTTACCTTTCCTCCTTCCTCTCCCCTTTTCCTACCCTCATACCATCCTGTGCATTCACTGTTCCCTGAGCATAGCACACTTTTTTTTTTTTCAGTTGGACACAATACCTTTATGTGTTTATTTTTATGTGGTGCTGAGGACTGAACCCAGGGCCTTGCACATGCTAGGCGAGCGCGCTCTACCACTGAGCCACAAACCCAGCCCGCACACTTTTGCTTTTATATATGCAGTTCCCATTGCCTGGATCACCTCCTTTCCCCTCCCCCACATCTCCACTGAAACATACAGTCACCCTACATTCAAGGTCCTTCAAATCCTGGATTTTTGGATAGATACCTTCCCCAAGCACTCAGACCTATGGATCCCTTAGTTTTAACATGCAGGTTTAAACTTTATTTAGGTACAGTGAAGCCAACAGATTGAAAGGAAGATAGTTCATTATAGTTCCTACAAGGAGAGGGCAAACCATGCCATGAAGGGCCACAGGGAAGAGTACCTGGGTAGGTTAGGAGGCAAGGGGACGAAGGAAAAGAGGTGGCCAAAAATACAAAGCAAGGCAATGCATATGAAAGTCACATTCCTGGAGGCAGCTTTGACTATGTCCAGGATTTGGCTAGTCCTGGGAAGAGTAGTTTTCCTTGCTCAGCAATGCTCCAATACATCAAAGCATTAGAATTACAGAAAATAAACAGGCATGATCAATACACTCTTTCCTGATGCAGTTTATACAATATGTGTAACACACTCTGTATTTAAATTGTTTGCTTTTGTTTACTTCTCAAAAACAGATCACCACTGGAACATGGACACAAAAGATCTAAATGCAGTCCAGTGAATAAATGAAAGCAAATTATCCTTGACAAATAAGCAGAGATGAATATTTTAAATAATCTCTTAATGTTGAACTTACCAGAGACTTCAATATCACAAAGTTTAAAGTGATGACTTTGCATCTGGGAATATTTATATGTACGCTCAGTATATTTGGCCATTGGAAGTTCACTGAAGGTCTGCCAAGTCATACAAGAACAAAACAAGCACTCCTTGAGATGTGGGTGCCTACAGGCCAGGATCTCTATCCCATGTGTAAACTGAGAAGAACCTTATACTTACTCTACTTCTTTAATACGGGTTAAATAAATAGCATTAACAAGCATTCTATTCTTCCCTTAGACTCTTCATTCACACCTCCCCAGATGAATATCTTTTAGTAATAGTCAGTTTTAAAAAGAAAATAAGAGATAATTTAAAGCAAAGAATCCTGCTTTTATGTAAAGATCATTTCCAATTTAAGAAATAAGCTTGAAAAATGTGCAAAAATGATTGCAGAATAGGTCATTCTTTCTTTTTTTTTTTTTTTTCAGAATAGGTCATTCTTAATGTTGTTGATCGTTGCTCATTAAATAAGAGCCCCAGAGAGCAATGTGTGTGTGTGTGTGTGTGTGTGTGACGAGGTCCTGACTGGAGGAGAGTGCTATACAATAAATAAGGTCTGGGGGCTTGGGGAAAACCGTAGGTAACTTGATACATGATGCTAACCAAAATTAAAGAAGGAAGGGGCAGAGCAGATCAAGAAATCAGCAGGGGGAAAGAAAACAGAACCTCAGTAGGTGGGAAAGATAAACACATGCTAAGGAATCAGGTTATTCATTTCAGACCAATATTCACTCACTGTGGTTAGCAACTTGAAAGAACTCAGTAAAGCCTGGGGGACATTTATTACTTCCATCACGCAAAATCTATAATAAAAACATCTAACCATTCCTTTCAGCCAATTACACACCCTTCTCTTCAGGTCAAATGAAAGCATTTAAAGATTCTTTTAAATGAAACCGAATATACAAAAGCACCTAATACACCTAAGAGCAAGTGATGTTATTCAATAAACGATAGTGTTCCATTTTCTTCCCTGCATGCAATTTCAGAAATGGCTCCAAGGTCATTAACTGGTCAATGTGTAAACAATAGACTTATTTCACCAAAACTAACTTTCATGGTGGGTAAGAAATTCAAGATCTCAGAGTAATTAGTTCACAAAGAGATTCGATGTGTGGTCCTTTCTACTAACACTCTGGTACTTTCTGGCATTGCCCCTGTCTTTCCCACTGACAGCCCACAGTCTGAGCAGGTATATATTCATGCACTTGGCAAAGGTGGTATGTCCTTTGGAACTTAGCCAACCCAAACATGCCATTAATGGAAGTCCTCAACCAGAGCATTTTCAGAGCCCTGGCTCCTTTCTCTCATGTTCCTCATCCCCGCCTTAATATTTGGGCTGTGACAGGGAAACATTGTTTAAATCATTTTCTACCTTTGATTTCCACTGGGCTTTTTCCTACAAGGAACAACTGTGCAACTGAGATGTCGATGACTCTAATGAAGCAGTTTTGTTTTTATTTTTTTTTCCCTCCCAGCTTTATTCAGGTATGATTGACAAGAAAAAATTTAATATCCTTAAGGTATACAGCATGATGATTTCATATAAATATAAATTGTGAAATAATTACCACAATTAATTAACCTATCATTTCACATAGTTAGCCTGTGTGTTTTGTGTGTGTGTATATATATATATATATATATATATATATATATATATATATATAGTTACTCAAGATCTCCATTCTTAATGAAGTATATGTTATTATTAACTACATTTGCTGTGAAGTATATTCAGTCCACAGAACTCATTCATAACTGAAAGGTTGTACCCCTTAACCAACGTGTTCCCATTTCTTCCGTACTCCAGCTCCTGGAAATCACCACTCCACTCTGTTTTTATGAGTTTGATGTTGTGTATTCCATACATAAGTAATAATGTACAGTAGCTGTCTTGCTTTTCTTGATTTATTTCACTTAGCATAATGCTCTCCAGGTTTATCCATATTGTCACAAATAAGTTGTCCTTTTTGAAAGCTAATATTCAATTGTGCATATATATATATATATTTTTTTTTCTCTATGTATTCATTCATCAATAGACAGTCATGATTTTTCCATGTCTTGACCATTGTGAATAATGCTACAAGAAACATGAGGATACATAAATCACTTTTATATATACTCATTTAGTTTCTTCTGGATTTACCCAGAAATGGAATTGCTGCATCTAACAATAGTTCCATTTTTTAGGAACTTCCATAATGTTATCCACAGTTGCTGTATCAATTTATATTTCTAACAAAAGTATATCAAAGGTTTCCTTTTCTTGTCATCCTTTTGAACATTTCTTGTCTTCTGTGGTTTTCCTTTTTAATAATGGCCAACCTAACAAGTTCTTACTATGATTTTATTTCTATAACTGTTAGCCATTTGTATATTTCCTTTGAGAAACAAAAAGTGCATTGAAGTCTTTTGTCCATTTTTTAATAGGGTTATTTGGATTTTTTTCACCTTCTCATTGTAGGAGTTGCTTATATATTTTGGAAATTAACCCTTTACCAGATATTTGGTTTGTAGATATTTTCTCCCATTCCATACTCTACCTTTTCATTCTGTGGATCGTTTCCTTTTCTATGCAGATGTTTTCTAGTTTGATATATTTTGCTTTTGCTGCTTGTGCTTTTGGTGTGATATCCAAGAAATCATTGTCAAGACCAGTATCAAGGAGCTTGCTTCCTATTTTCTTTCTAAAAATTTTAGTTTCAGGTCTTATGTTTAAGCCTTTAATCCATCTTTTTAACTGTTAACTTTTTAGTTTAATCGAACATTAAGATCTATTCCCCATGCATATAAGCAAATACATAAACCTATATAAAGCACATAACTTATTAAATTATTAAATCACATATACTTGTTTTCCATAAAATTATTAGTCTGTTTTAATTGGTCCATTATTAATTGTACACAGGACAAAATGTTATTAATCATACATACCACATCAAGTTAAATAAATTCTTGCCAACATCTTTATCATCTCCAAAGGGAGTATTTCTCTCATTTTCTCTCTCTCTCTCTCTCTCTCTCTCTCATTCATTCCATTCATTCATTATAGTTATACATAGCACTGGGGTTCACTTTGACACAATTATACATGCATGGAATATAATTTGCTCTACTTCAGTCCCCTACCCTCCTCCTTCCCCTGTTCTTTTTCCTCTCTCTACTCATCTTTCTTCTATTTATTTATAGTTTTTTTTAAATTAGTGCGATATATATATATATATATATATATATACTTTATATATGTGTGTGTATACACACACACACACATATAAAGGTCAAATTCATGGCGGTATATTTATGTATGTACATAAGAAGGTTTTGTCAAATTCATTCCACCATTCCTCTTTTCCCAGCCCCCTTCCCTCAAGGCCCTTCCTCTACTCTACTGATCTCTCTTCTGTTTTTCATAGAACTGGCCCCTGCACATTCCCCTTTAATTTAGTCAGCTTCTGCATATGAGAGAAAACATTTAACCTTTGACTTTCTGGTTCTGGCTTATTTCACCTAGCATGATGTTCTCCTGTTCCATCCCTTTATGAGCAAATGCCATAATTTCATTCTTATTTATGGCTGAGTAAAATTCTGTTGTGTACATATACCACATTTTCTTTACCCATTCATATGTTGAAGGGCACTGAGGCTAATTCCATAGCTAGGTTATTGTGAGTTATGCTGCTATAAGCATTGATGTAGCTACATCACTAGAGTATGCTCATTTTAGATCTTTGGGATATATACCAAGGAGTCGCATAGCTGAGTCATATGGTGGTTCTGTAACTGTGGTCCACCTCACCTTTTAAACATAGCCCTTGCTGCTTATTTTAAAAGGAACCTTTTTTTTCCCTCTTCTTTCTCTCCTCTCCCTAACCTAGGGATAGGGAACAAGATTACCTTGAGTTATCTGTTCTCCACAGGAAGGATGTCACCAAAATAACTAGGAAGTTTAACAAGTGAATTTTAACACACTTGGGGCCACTGTTAGGACACACTTGGAATGTAGCCTTTGAATGGCTTCTTTAAAATCTGTGTTTTTCCTGATGGACAGAATCACAGCCTCTATCTCAGTAGTTCCCTGTGTTTCTCCTTTTCTAGCATAACAATAAATCATTTTTCCTTTTTCTCAAAACCTGTCCTCATCATTGGATTGGCATAAGACAAGGCCCAAACTTTCAGTAACAGTTCCATTCCTAGTCAGGATGATTGTACTAATTTGCAGTTCAACAGCATTTTTTCCCCCAAAATCCTTGCCAGGATTTATTATTATTTACATTCTTGAAAACTGTCATTCTGACTGAAGTGAGATGAAATATTGATGTTGTTCGTGGTATTTTAATTTCTTATGCTTTAGAAGTCTTGTTAAGGAAGTTGGTGTCTGTTTGAGTATGTTGGAGTGTTGAGCCTGCATTTTTTTCTAGAAGTTACAGAGTTTCTGGTGTAATTACCAGGTCTTTGATATACTTTAAATTGGCTCTTGTGTAGGGTGAGAGAGATCAATTTTTATTCTTCCACATATGCATATCCAATTTCCCCAACACCATTTGTTTAAAAAGCTATCTTTTCTCCAGTATATATCTTTGGCACCTTTATTGAGAATCAGATGGCTGTAATTGTGTGTTTGCCTCTGTGTCCTCTATTCCATTGGTATTCATGTCTGTTTTGGTGCCAATACCATGCTATTTTCTGTTACTATAGCTCAGTAGTATAACTTGAGGGCCACTAATGTGATGCCTCCAGTATGGCTCTTCTGACTCAGGATTGTTTTGACTATTCTGGGACTCTTATTCTTCCAAATGAATTTTAGAACTGTTTTTTTTTTCCTGGTTCTGTGAAGAATGCTATTGATATTTTGATTGGTATTGAATCTGCATGATGCTTTTGGTAGTACAGCCATTTTGACAATATTAATTCTGCCTATTCAGCTGTAGGTCTTTTCATCTTCTAAGGTTTTCACTTTCTTTCTTCAGTTAGTAGTCTATAGTTTTCATTGTAGAGGCTTTCACCTTCTTGGTTAGATTTATTCCAAGTATTTTTTTTTTCAGGTTATTGTAAATGGGATAGTTTTCCTAATTTATTTTTCAGCAGATTCATTATTGGAGTACAGAAAAATAATTGATTTGTGTATATTGATCTTGTATTCTTTTACTTTGCTAAATTGTTTATCAGCTCCAGAAGTCTTATGGTAGAGGTTTTTTGTTTTTTGTTTTTTGTTTTTTTTTGGGGAGAGGTCTTAATATAGAATCATGTTATCAGCAAACAGAGATAATTTGACTTCTTATTTTCCCATTTGTATCCCTTTCTTTCTCTTTTCTTACTGCTCTGCCTAGAATTTCAAATACTTGGCTGAATAGGATTGGTGATAGTAGATGTCTTTGTCTTGTTCCTGTTTTTAAAGGGAATGCTTTCGGTTTTTCTCTGTAAGTATGATGTTGGCCTTGGGTATGTCATGTATAGCCTTTACAATGTTGAGGTAAGTTCCTTCTATCCCTAGTTTCTCTATTATTTTAAACGTGAATAGGTGTTGGAGTTTGTCAAAAAGCTTTTTTCTGCA
Source organism: Marmota monax (assembly GCF_021218885.2). Lineage (NCBI taxonomy): Eukaryota > Metazoa > Chordata > Mammalia > Rodentia > Sciuridae > Marmota > Marmota monax. Next base: position 3,136,385 of record NW_026691988.1, read on the forward strand.
TCTATTAAGATAATCATGTCATTCTTCTCCTTAACTATATTTATGTGGTAAATTACATTTACTGTTTGCATATGTTGAACCAAACTTACATCCCTGAGATGAAATCCACTTGCTCATGGTGCACTATCTTAATATTTTTGAATGTGTTCTGCCAATATTTTATTAAGAATTTTTGCATCTATGTTTATCAGAGATATTGGTCTGAAGTTTCCTTTCCTTGATGTGTCCTTATCTGGTTTTGATATCTGGGTAACTGGCTACATGGAATCAATTTGGAAGTATTCTAACACTTTCTATTTCATGGAATAATTTCAGAAAGATTGGACTATTTCTTCTTCAAAGGTCTGATAGAATTCAGCTGACATTCCATTTGGTTCTGGGCTTCTCTTTGTTGGAAGGATTTTAGGAGTTGTTTCAATTTCATTACTTGATATTGGTCTATATTTTCTATGTCCTCATGGTTCAATTGGGGTAAGTCATATTTCTCTAGGAATTTTTCATTTTCTTCAAGATTTTCTAGTTTATTGGAGTTAAAAATTTTCAAAATAGTTTCTAATGATCCACTGGATTTAAGTGTTAATATCTCCTTTTTTCATCTCTAATTTTGTTCTTCTCTCTCTTTTGGTTGGCTTGGCTAAGGGCTTGTTAATTTTGTTTTCTTTTCAAAGAAACAACTCTTTGTTTCCTTGATCCTTTGAATTATTTTTTTATTCTCAACTTCATTAATTTTGGCTCTGATTTTAATTATTTCCTGACTTCTATTAATTTAGGTATTATTTTTTTCTTCTTTATCTAGTCTTAAGGTGTAATGTTAGATTATTTATTTGGTATGTATTTTTTTTAAATGTAGGAACTCAGTACTATATATGAACTTTCCTATTAGAACTGCCATCATATGGTCCCAGGGATTTTGATATGTTATGTCTCTATACTCATTTATTTCTAGGAATTTATTATTTCTCTCCTAATTTCTTCTGTGATCCATTCCTCACTCAAAAGTCTTAGTTTATGTCTCAATGATCTATGTAATGGTAAGAAAGATGGGTTGAAATCACCCAGTGTCATTGTATTATGTTCTATTTGCTTCTTTATATTGAGAAGGGTTTGTTTTATGTATGTAGATGCACCATTGTTTGAGGCATAAATATTTACAATCATTATATCTTGTTGTTGAATAATTCCCTCAATCAGTGTGATGTGACTTTTTGTCTCTTCTGATTAATTCTGGCTTGAAGTGTACATTGTCTGATATGAGAATAGCTACCCTTAATTGTTTTCAGTTTCCATTTGCATGGAATATCTTTTCCCATCCTTTCACTTTCAGTCTACGGGTGTCTTTGTAAGGTGAACCTCTTAAAATATGGTTGGGTCTTTTTAATCCAATCTGCCAATCTAAGTCTTTTGATTGAAGAATTTAGACCATTTACATTTATGGTTATTATAGATGATTTTCAATTCCTGAAATTTTTAATTCAGACTTGATTCTCCTTTAATTGATTATTCTTCCTGTGCAATTCAATCTCTGCTTTTCACTTTTATTTTTAATTGTGTCTGCATGAAATATTTCATTTTGTATGTTTTGTAGTGTGGGAATAGTGGTTATAAATTCTTTTAGTTTCTGCTCATCTTAGAAGGTTTTTATATCATCTTCAATTCTGAAGGATAATTCTGCTGGATATAGTAATCTTGGTTGGCACCTGTTTTCTTTTAGGGTTTGATATATATTATTCCAAGCCCTTCTGATTTTTAGTGTCTGTGTTGAGCAATAAATTGAAATACAAATCAATTTACCTCTAAATGTTATCTGCCATTTTCTCTTGCAGATTATAAAATTCTATTTTTAGTCTGTACATTAGGTACTTTCAATATAATGTGTCTTGGAAAGAATCTTTTTAAATCTTGACTATTTGGAGTTCTATATGGCTCTTGTATTTGGGTTTCCATCTCATTCTTAAGATTTGGAAAATTTTCTAACCTGATTTCATTTGCAAGATTGAACATTCCTTCAGTTTGTATTTCAGAGTCTTCTTCTACCCTCATGATTCTTAAATTTTGTCTCTTAATGTTATCCCAGATTTCTTAAATATTCTGGTCATGATTTCTTAACATCTTTTCTTTATTGTTTATTTTCACAATTACATACTTTGTCTTTAAGGACTGAAAATCTATCTTCAAAATGGTCTAATCTATTGGTAATGCTTTCCAATGAATTTTTAACTTGATTTATTTGAGGCCTTCATCTCCAGGATTTCTGTTTGTACATTTTTCATAATCCCTATCTCTTCATTTAAATAATCTGTTACTTCCTATATTTTCTAAGTTCATTCCTTACATCTTATTTTAGCTCAGTGAATATTTTTAGCTATTAACTTTATAAATTCTTTCTCCAACTTTTCCTCCATTTTGGTGTCAATATGGTCAGTTGTTGAAGTGCTATGGGCTATTTGGGGTGGTTTTTTCCCTCGCTTTTTCATAGTGCTTGTGTGTATACCCATCTTTTTTGGATGATTATAATTTTTATGCAAGGGACTATTTATTGAGCTTCTTTCTCTTAAAAGTCCCAGGCTGGTGGATTATCCAGGTAATAATATTTTCATTCAGTGAATGTCCTCTGTTGTTCACAATGTCACAACTTTTGACAGACAACACTAAACCCTATTTATCATAATCACTTCAGAGGGAAGCTACATACTATTTTACCTTAGAAAAAAATAAAAGCTTGTTGATACTGCTCTCCATGGCTCCTCTAATCCAGCTATAAATTTATAGTAAGGTCTGGAATAAGTTGAAAACTTTGTTAATAAATAGTTAAATTGCTATAACATTATACAGGGACTGAAATGGGAGAAGAAAAGAATTGAGCAAGCGATAAGAGAAAAAATAAAAAAAGAAAGAAATGATAAAACAGAAAAGAATAAGACACACCAAGGTAAAAGAAAAAAAACATGGACATGGGCAGGTGTTGAGGCAGTAGCAGGTAATGTAAGAGGGAAAAGACAGAGTGACAGGAGCAAGTGTAAAGCTGATCTAGAAAAACAAAGAATGACTCCAGTTTATGCTTTAAGACATTAGAATAAATACAATCAAATGGGTTGAGGGCACAACATCAAATACTAGGGTAACAACTATCAAATCAAAATGAAGAGTGATATACATATATATATAAAATCAAAGCTGAAGGTAGTTATTCTTAATAAACCATATCAAGGTGAAAAAGTTCTTATTGACTTTTGGTTTGGATTTCATCAGAAGTTGGAGCCTTTAGAATATGTCCATCGCTCTTATTTAACCCAATTGTGGGTTGATTATTTTTATGATGTAAGATGAAGGTTGAATTTTATTTTTTTCTCTGTGAATATACAGTTTCCCCAACTTTTACTCAAGAGACTATTCTTGATTCATTGTGAATTCTTGGTGCTTTGCCAAAAACAGGTTTACTATAAATGTGTGAGCTTAATTCTGCAAAGTCTATTCTGTTCTATTGGTCTATATTTGTATTTCATGACAGTACTACACTGATTTGATAACTTTAGCTTAGCAATATAATTTAAAATTAGGAACTATGAGTTCTTGAGATTGCTTTGGCTATTTGGGGTCTTCTATGATTCCATATGAATCTTAAATTTTTTTTTCTATATCTGTGAGAATTACCATTGGAATTTTGACAGAAATTGCATTGAATCTATGGATAGTTTTGGATAATATGGGCATTTTAACTGTATAAATTCTTCCAGTCCATGAACATGGTATGTTTCTTTCTATTTATCTCTTCTTCAATTTCTTTCATGATCAATTTGTAGCTTTCATTATACAATTCATTCACTTCCTTGGTTAACTTTATTTCCAAGTATTTTGTTCTTTTTGATATTATTGTAAATGGAGTCAATTTCATAACTCCTTTTTTGGATAGTTTGTTGTTAATGTACAGAAATACAACTGATTTTTTTGTGTTGAATTTTTTGTACCCTGCAACTTTACTGAGTTTATTTAGAAGTTCTAACAGTATTTGTAAGGGAGGTATCTTCAGGATTTTCTACATAAAATATCATATTACATGTGAACAGAGATAATTTATTTTCTTCCTTTCTAATTTGGATGTCACTTCTTTCTTTTTCTTTTCTAACTGCTCTTGATTAGAACTTCTACTACTATGTTGAATAGCAGTAGTGAGAGTGGGTATTCTTGCCTTATTCCTAATCTTAGAAGAAAAACTTTTAGTCTTTCACCACTGAGTATGTTGTTTTCCATATGGTTTATTATGTTGAGATAAGTTCCTTATATCCAGAGTTTTTTTTTATAATAAAAGGGTATTGAATTTTATTAAATGTTTTTTCCACATCTATTAGGATGTTCATACAGGTTTTATACTTCATTCTCTTAATGTGTATTGAGTTGATTGATTTTTATATGTTAAACCATTCTTTCATTCCTAGATAAATCTCACTTGGCTATAGTCTATGATTGCTTTCATCTATATTCAATTTGTCTTGTTAGTATTTTGTTGAAGATTTTTAATATCAGTGTTCATAGGAGATAGAGGTATATAGTTATGTTGCTTTATTTTTTCTTTAGAGTATCTTTGTTTGGCTTTGGTTACATGGTAATGGTAGCCTCAAAATATGTTAGGAAATGTTCCCACCCCTTCAGTTTTTTTCAATGCATTTGAAAAGGGTTGAAAAAAGTTCTTTTAATGTGTGGCATAATTCAATAGCAAATCTATTTAATCCAGGGCTTTTCTTTATCAGGAGATTTCTGATTACTGACCAATATCCTTACTAGTTCTAGAGCTATTTAGATTTTCAATTTCTTCATTATTTTGTCTTGGTAGGTTTTGTATTTCTAAGAATGTTTCCATTTCATTTAGGTTATCCAATTTGTTGATGTCCAGTTAATCATAGTACATTCTTCTAATCCATTTTGTTTCTGCAGAATTTGTGGCAAAGTCTCCACATTCACCTTTTATTTTAGCAACTTGAGGCTTCTTTTTTTCTCATCTAGCTAAAAGTTTGTTGATATTTTCAAAGAACCCAACTTTTGGGTTTATTGATTTTCTCTCTCTTTTTTTTTTTTTCTATTCCCCATTTTGTTTATCTCTGCTCTAACTTTTATTATTTCCTACCTTCAACACATTTGGGTTTAGCTCATTCTTCCTTTTCCATTTTCTTAAGTAATAAAGTTAGGCTGTTGATTTGAGATCTTTATGGCCTTTAAATGTGAGTATTTTTAGCTATAAATCTTCTCCTTAGCTCTACGTTCATGGGTCCCATAAGTTTTAGTATTGTGTTTTCATTTCACTCATCTCTAAGTATTTTCTAATTTTCTTTGTGATTTCCTCTTTTGATCCATTGGTTGTTTAGAAGTGCGTAGTTTAATTTCTACAACTTTTGTGAATTTTCCAATCTTATTCCTGTTATGGACTCTAACTTCATCCCATTGTGTGCATAGAAGATACTTTCCATGACATCTATCTTTTAAAATCTATCCTGGAAAATTCCCCTTGTGCATTTGGAAAGAATATGTATCTTGCTGTTATTAGGTAAAGTGTTCTACATATGTCTGTTAGTCCATTTGAATCTGGTAATATCAGTGTTAATGTTCAAAGGAATTGAATAAATACAGAAAGTTATGTATTATGTGGCTATTTTTGTTATGCTAATAATAATAGCAATTAAAATTTGCATATGCTTCCACACTATCCTTTTGGAAATTCGCTGTCCATTATATTTATTTAATTATGTGAAAACAATAATCTAACCTAATAAAGGTTGCAGGATAAAAGCCGAAATGGTATAAATAGCACACTTTATCAAAATCAAGCAATTTGAATTTTGAAATATGAATGCCTAAAGATAGAAAAGATTCTATGTTCCCAATAGGACAAAGTTAAGTGTGAAAAAAAGATTAGAGACATGAAATGATTTGAAGTAGTTATAAATAATGTAACACAAAATAAGGAGTTCGCATTTCTCCAACTCATGAACTTATGGAGAATCTGAAAACATTTAACAGAATATATTTTCCATAAGACAAGAAATATTTTTGCCTATACACTTTCAAACAGTAAGTCCAAAAATGGCCTGCCCAAATTCAATAAATATTAAGTATAAATATTGGTAGTAATAAGAGCTGAACTTGGTATAGAAAAAAGAAGAATTATTTAAAAAAAAAATAGCCCCTGAAATCCAGGGATTAAAATTTTAAAAAGAAACTTACTTTAAAACTCTAAAACTGCCATCATAGAGGTTCATGCAAGGAAATAAGTGGGAAGGAAAAAGTATAGCCCCAGAGCAGTCAGAGAAAGGTTTTGTGGCATTTGAGTTGAAACTGAAAGTGAGAGACAACAAGAAGACTATCATCTAAAGCTCAATATTCTCTAGTCACAGCATATCTAGGAAATGGTGCTTGTGTGGCACATGGAGTAAATTGAGGAAGCAGATTCCTACTGGAGCAAATGGCAAGCACTAAGACTGGTCATCCCCAGGAATGAAATCTGTAACTCAGTTCTCCTATAAACCATTTTTATCACACCCAGATGCCATGGAACACATATTGGCAAATAGGTTTTAAGAGTAAAATGGTAGTTCTAACTTCAGCAACATATTGTAATCAACTGGGAATTAAAGTATATATGTATGACTCTCTAGGGAGCAACCCAAACATGGATATCTTTGAGATGCAATAAGCCTAATGTGAGACAGATTGAGAACCATTGATCAGAACTGCCTTTCTTTTCTTTTTTTTATTCTAATTCTTATATATGACAGCAGAATGCATTACAATTCATATTATACATATAGAGCACAATTTTTCATATCTCTGGTTATACACAAAGTAGAATCATACGATTCATATCTTCATACAAGTACTTAGGGTAATGATGTCCATCTCATTCCACTGTCTTTCTTACTCCCATACCCCTGCCTTCCCCTCCCTCCCCTTTGCTCTATCTAGAGTTTATTTAATCCTTCCATGCCTACCCCCACCAACCCCATTATGAATCAGCATCCTTATATCAGAGAAAACATTCAGCATTTGTTTGGGGGGGATTGGCTAACTTCACTTAGCATTATATTCTCCATCTCCATCCATTTACCATGACATGATTTTATTCTCTTTTAATGCTGAATAGTATTCCCTTGTGTATTTCTTCATCCATTCATCAACTGAAGGGCATCTAGGTTGGTTCCACAGTTTAGCTATTGTGAATTGTGCTGCTATAGAACTGCCTTTCTACCAGCACAAAACTGGTTGTCACATAGTGAGTTCCAAAATTTAAAAAAAAAATTATAATTAAAAATTGGTGGACAATTAAATATTGAATAGTATCACTTCCATTTCTAGCCTTGAAAGAGAACAAGGCACAGAATTACACTCCTGTGAACTACTAGAAAACTGGACAAAAACAGAAAAAAATGTATTTTCAAATATAGGACAGTAGGGTAAAAGAATAAGGTGAGCCCAGGATTTCTGATGAAAGATAACTGCAAATTAGAGAGGACAAACCCAAGCAGAGCCAGACATCTAATGCATTGAGGATTCAGGGACAGAGACTAGGTAGAACATGGCAGCTAGAATTTGCTGTGCAGAATCTCCAAGAGGAGAGAGGCAAGTACAGAAAGGGCTCCAAAAAGCTATAGAAAGATCCCTTTGAGACTTTTGTCAAATATAAACTTATGCATGTATAGGTAGAAATTTGAAGAAATGGGCAAAACAATTTTCAAAGAAAGAATAATTGCACACTCTTATTACTTACTCAACATCAAACTGGAGGCCCTTGCCAGTGCAATTAGAGAAGAAAAAGAAATAATAGGCATGCATGCAGATGGAAAGAAGTAAAACTCTATGATTAGATGACATATAAAACTCCTAAAGGAATCTACCTTAAAAAGCTCTTCAGTTAAGCAAGTTTGTAAAGAAAAGTATCAGGATACAAAGCCAATATATATATATATATATATATATATATATATATATATATATATATATATATATATATATATTTCTAAATATAAGCAATGAGAAATTGGAAGTGGAAATTTTTTAAAAAATTCTTTTTATAATAGCATTCAAAACATGAACTACTTAGGGACATATACAAACCTGTACTCTGAAAACTATAAAAGATGAAAATTATAAAAAATTATAAAGACATGGAGATAGATCATATTGATGAACTGGAAGACAAAAGTATTAAGATTTCCATTCAATACAAATTGATGTATAGATTCAACATAATCCCAAACTCTGTAAGCTTTTAAAAAATCTGATTCTAAAGTCATCCTAAAAAGAAAAAGATTTGTCAAACAATTCAATTCAAAGTTGGACGGATTATAGTACTTGATTTCAAGGTTAACTACAAAGCTATAGAAATAGAGAGTGTGGTTATTAACAGAAGAATAGGCCCATAGAACAATGGAATAGAGTACATAATTTAGAAATAAACTGACTTATATATGGACAATTGGTTCCCAATAAAATTAAAATACCAGTTTAGTTCAATGTGGAAAGGGAAGCCCTTTTAACAAATGTTGTTGAGAAAAAAACTGAATGTTGGCCCTTACAGCAGGCCAAGTAAAAATTTAACTCAAGATGGATCATAGACCTAAATTCAATATTTAAAACTATTCAACTTCGGTGGGGTGGGGGCGGGATGAGGAATCTTCATGAGCTTTGGGAAGGCAAAGGTTTCTTAGCAAAAACACAAAAAAGAATGAATCATAAAAAATTGATAAATGGGACTTCATGAAAATTAAAACCTAAGCAATTTGAAACACATTAATAAAATGAAAAGGCACAGATCAAAATAGGAGAAATTATTTGCAATACAAATATGTAGTAAATAACTTGTATCCAGAATGTATATAAGAATTTAATTAGTTAAAAATCAAGAAGACAACACAGTTTTTTAAAGTGAGCAAGCAAAAGATGTGAACCCTTAAAGAAATTCTTTGAATGGCCAATAAGCACTGTATATCTAAAAAGAACAAATTAAGAAAAAAAGGAGATTATAAAATTAAAAATAAATATTGTAATGATTCAAAAAAAGATGCTAATGAAATGATGCTCAACATTGTTATTCATCAGATCTTTTCGTTTTTGATTTGCTACTGGGGATTGGACACAGGGGTACTTTACCACAGGTTCATTCATAATAGCTGGAAATGAAATGCCCATCAATAGGCAAATGGATAAACAAATTATGGCATATCCATAGTGATAGGGAATCTGCATGGAGTAAAATGCCACTCAGCAAAAATAAGAGGAATTAAACTGAAAAATGCAACAGCATGGGTGAATTATGATTATGATAAGTCAAAAAATCAAACACAAAAGCATATATCCTGAAAGATTCCATTTCTAAGAAATTTTAGAATAGATCAATTTAATTATGTTGATGGAATATTAGAGTTAGCCTGGCACTGGGGATGGAGATGATTAACTGGGAAGGATTATCCTTGTGCTGGGCACAAGGATAATATTCTAGGATGATATATTCTATATCTTGATTATGGTAGAGATTATATGTATATAAAATTCATGTCAAAAACTCATTGAAGTATACACAATTTATAGCATTTTACTGTAGGTAAACTGTACCTCAACAAAGTTAATTTTTAGAAAATATTATCCTTGGAACAGAATCAGGTTTTATTATTCTTTTACCCAAATGAGTTAATATGTCTGTTTACTCTGAAAATACAAAAAGAAAAAGATTATACATGGAAGCAATTACTGAGACAATATGGTTTTCTATTCTTTTAAGTGTTAAGACCATATTAACAATATTGCTTCATGCTTCTATAAAGAGCCTTATCTCTGTGTACTTTGTATTATTATGTATCTATAAAACACCACTTTATAGCAGTAGCTGTACTTTGCAAATCTCTTTTTACGTGGCTTAACTATTAATTCTGACATACACATTCGTTGTCCATCCCTCAAAATTCTGAAATGAAGGAGGCTTTTGCTCATCAGCTACAACACAAAATCTGTGTGCCAGTTCAGGAATCCACTGTATGGACTGACATCTGCCCTGCATTCCCCCAGAGAAAGGCCAGCAACTCTGAGCAGCTGGATGGCTGCCTGTGGAAAGAATGTCTCTGTCTCTGCAGCTTTTTAGGGGAGTGGGGAAGATAAAATAGGACTGCCAGATGGCTACAACTCATTACTGCCTGGCAGCATTCAGGGTGAAATGAGAGTAAATTAATCAGCATTCAGAGTGAATGAATGACAAGGGGAGATGTATATTGATGCTATTTTAGCGCAAGTCAAATTAAACCTGTAGAACTGACAACATGCATTAATCTCCCTGTTGCCTCTAGTAGCCGTGCAAATGAGCTCCCAGTTTCTTTATACAAACAGCTGTTATTTTTCTGTTATTACCTTGGCAAAAAATTCTAATGATGGCCTGGTAGGTTACCTCCAAGTGATTAATACAGACTTGCTGCTCTACTTCCTCTGCTAATGAGAGAAAGAAGCCTATATTGTAGCAATGATTTTTTTAAACTACAGCCCTTGGACAGAAGGCAGGACTTGTGCAAACCAACAGATCTGTCACTCATCTGCAAACACTCGTGCCTAAATGAGTGCTGTGGACTTACTGTAAGGTATTGCACAAGTTGCAAGGATATTTTTTTTTTCTTAAAGGGAAACTGAAGTAAGATTTAAGGTTTGTTTTAAAACAGCATTTCAATTTATATTTTCAACTATATGTAATGGTATCATGTTGAATTACCTTCTCTGTGACATATTTAGGAATAATATTATACTGTAAAAACAGGTTGACCTTCGATTTAAAAGTAACGCATAAAATTGATTCATGGTATCTGAATTAAATTGAATTTCTACTCAGTTGAAGCTCTTCTCTGACATATTCTGTGGAGTTTCTGGCATTATTTTTACCCCCACTTTTAATACTGAATATGACTACCCTCATTGGATGCTCCTCTGGTGGGGCCTACTAAATTAGAAAGACCTCCCAGAGCCTTCGAATAGCCAGAGAGACTAATTAGAAGATATCAGCTTCCAGGATTATAGTAGGATGCACAACTTGGAGGATTTCAAAATCACAAAATGAGCAGCAAGGCTCTGGTACATCTTCCAGTGTTTATTATTCTAGAAAATTGCTATTCTTACTTGACAGCAGATCCAGATTGTAGGTATTTGAAGCTTGTACATCTGGAAGGGGGGTCTTTTTTAAGATAAAAGAATACAAACTTGTAAAACCAAAATTTCGTGTGAAAGTATTTTCTTTTTTTTTCAAGAGAGAGAAAGAGAGTTTATTTATTTTTCAGTTTTCGGTGGACACAACATCTTTATTTTATGTTTATGTAGAGCTGAGGATTGAACCCAGCGTCCCGCGCATGCCAGGCAAGCGCATTATCGCTTGAGCCACATCCCCAGCCCTGAAAGTATTTTCTTACTCTAAAAAAAGACACAACAAAGTCCAATTTTAAAAAGCTAACAAATTGGGTACTTTTATTTGTTTTTACATTCCCAAATTATAGCAATCTTTCAACGTTTCATTTCTTAGCTTCCACTAAGAAATTTCCTTTTCATTATATTTGAATTTTGGGATAATTTTGAGAAATATTAATAAGATTCACTGGAGGAATTAAATCTATTTTTTAATTGCCATATGTGGTACTGAACTACATAACTATAATTAAATAACACTCACAGTGCATCTGTTGAACTTTCATTACACATATAGCTTTGTTACTAGAACACTTGTTTCTATAGTTCCCTGCTCTGTCAAGTGGATATTCTTCATGTTTGGGAACTTTTTTCCCCAGAACCACCAAACGTTCTCAGGACCAATGCATGAGGTTCCCTGTACATGCTAAAGTGTAATCCAATAGCTTGGGATGCATAAACTGTAACAAGAAAGATACACTCACTGTTGCGGTACCACTGTTACTGGTTTCATCCTCAAACACAAGAACTCTGACAAATTCTGTTGTATTCAACTCGTACAAAAACATACACTGCATTTATAATTTTCTCATCACAGGGAGAATTTTTATTTTCACAGAGTTTCAATAAGAATCAAATCTTCCACTTATAATTTTACATATAATGTCTGGAGGCATATTCCAGAGTAGCTTCTGGTTTCACACATTTCAAAATCTGTTCCTCCTCTACTTGGTATGTCCTGAAGTGCAAAGGACACATTCATATTGTAATAGAGACTTTTGCCCCTGCACCATTGAGTCACAATTCTAAGAATCAGCACAGTGGATAGTAGGAGTATTTCTGGAAGCCATTCCTATACCCCTGACAGTTAACTACAACTTAATGATGTGCAGAAATTACTGCAAACCACACAAATATCCCACTGACCTCAACTAAGTATGTCCCCAACTCATCTTCCCCCAAAACCTGCTTCCAAAATGTCCATGGCTGCTCTAATACTCCTTGACAAGAGGAATGAAACAGAGAGGAAGCTGGAACATTAACTAATTTAATTAACATCTTTCTTTTGTGCATTTTAGAAAATCTATAACCATATATTCCTGGCATTGCTCCCTTGTCTTAGAAGGATCCAAGCAAATGAGGGGCACTGAAATTTTAACTTTATTGCCTTCATAGTAAATCAACCTCTGTTCTTATCTATTATTTCATAAATCTGTTGATTTGTAAAAAACTACTGAGTCAAGGGAGAGAAGATCTGAATCAAGCAGAACTTTCATACTGGATACTGCACATCAGTTCAAACAACAAATACTTTCTTGATGTGTCAAATGCCTTCATCTTCCTTGCAGACCCCAGAGTGGACACTGAACCCTTAGGCTCTTCCCAAGGAGCCACCATTCCTTCTTCAGTCTATTGATACTGAACACCTAACTAGAAACATCACATATGTACCCCCACCACAGAGAGAGTGGAGTACAAGAATCTATGCTCAGGTGGGCACATTCCAATGATCATTTTCCCATAAACAAAATTAACTTTGACAACTAGCATGAGCAGACATAGGGCTATTTCATGAACAAAAGGACAAAGAGAATGAATTATTGGGGCCAGATTGCGCTAGCAAAAATTATGCAAACAAAAACCTAAGACAATAAAATCCACAAAATAATAATTTCTCAATATAATTTGTTCCCTTTCCACCTGGTCCCTACTTAAGAATCCCAAACCCAAATGTTCAGAACACCTGGACAAACCTCCTTACATAGATTTCTACACCCAGAAAAGTATTCTGCAGACAATGAGATTCTGTTTTCCAAAAGGACTCAATTATCTAGTAAATTTAGGAAAGGCTGTATGCCGTATCCCCTTAGGAATTTACAATGTTCCTTACCAAATTAAAAGTTCCAAGAAACTTTGCAGTAAAGAATCTACTTGGCCCAATATTCTCTACGCTAATTCAATCACTTTCCAAGAAAAAACAAAATATAATAGAATTAGAGTTTCATAAACCACACTTTGCACACATTTCCTTGGCCTGCTGGCAGTGTTGGGTTTCTAGATCAACTATTCTCAAAAGTTGTAGCAATTTCCCCTTCCTCAGTATGCTCCAGGCACAACAGGCCTTCTTCCCTTCCCTTCCCCAAACACTTTAATCCCAGGACTTACTATTCCCTCTCTGTGGAACTCTTTTCCTACAAGAACATGGTGGATTATTCTTTTACTTCATTCAAGTCTCTGCTCAAAAGCTAGCATTTCAGAGAAATTTTGTTAAGGACTGAATTGTGTCCCCCTCACCCAAATTTATATGTTGAAGCCCTAACACCAACATGACTACAGTTGGAGATAAGGCTTTCAATGAGGTAATTAAAGTTTGATGAAGTCATAAGAACCCTCATCTGAAAGGACTTAGGAGACAAGAGGCACCAGAAGCACATGCATGAAGAGGAAAGGACAGTATCTGAAGCCAAAGAGGGAGGCCTCACCAAAAACCAACCCTGTTGGCATCATAATCTTGGGCTTCCAGTCTCTAGAACCATGAAAAAATGAATTTCTACTATGTATAGTATTTATTCTTGAGGGTATTTTGTTACAACGTCCCTAGCTGACTAATACACCTTCCCTAACAACCTCACCTAAAATTAGCACTTCTAATTATTCTCTCACCTCTCTGTCCTGCCTTCTCTGCAGATCAGTATCAATACTTGACATTACATATGTATTTCTCTAGGAGACTGAGAAGCACTAGATATAGTGGGTATATGGTGGGGTTCAAATCCTGATTCTGCCACTTTCTAGTAATGTAATCCTGGACAAGTTATGAATGCTCCATGACCTTTCCATCTGTTAAATGGTGGTAATAGAAATTGTTATTTATTCAAATGCATTGTTATAAGAGTGTAATGAATTATAACATGTGAAGTACTTAAACCATACAAGCATTCAATCACTGTTAGCTGCTATTTTTTATTATCCATCCACCTCACTGCAAAGTACACCTGGTTATGTCTGGGGCTTTGTCTTTCTCGTGACAAATCAGTCAATCATAGCTTCTGGGTTGCATGTCAAGCCCTCAGAAAATAGTTTCTACCCACATATCTGAATAATGAAGGCCCCAGGTCTTTTCTCAAAGTTCGCAAAGTAGAAATCATCTTTTGTGCTTATATACTAACACTCTTGATTTCAGAGCTCTCATTCTCACATTTGCTGTAGGACTGCTGCCAAGTGATACTACTTAGATTGACACAGGCTAATGAGCAAAGTTCAGAGGGGCAGTTAACCAGATCCAGAGGACACAGGCTTGTATACTCAGAGAAGTGTACCCTGGAAACAGCAACATGACATTCACATTGTTAGCAATGCTTCACTGCAGCAAAATGCCACCCATATGATTAAATCAAACCACTTCATTTGAAATTGTTAGTTCTGTTTGTGCTTGATTCTCGTATTAGTTGTGTAGCTATATGTAATTTGATATTCCAAATATCAATCTATGGTACTTTGGCACCTTCTGCTGATGAACTTCAGAACTTTCATTGCTCTACAGCATGTCAATGCAGTGAGTCATTCCTTAAGGCTCAGATAAAAACAGAATCCAAATCAGATGGTCAGTGGGTTTCGCATTAGCTTCAAGAGGCCACAATTAGCCATGATAAGTTTGGGGGCAGCTATCACCAAAAGTCCAGTATAATAGATGATATGACAGAGTAGTTTCCCAGGAATTCTCTCCAAAATATCAATTTTTGCAAATCACTTGTGCCTTAAAACGTCATGCAAGTCAACAGAGGGAGTGTTTACTATCAAGGAAATCAACAGGGGGGTTAATCCTCAACCTAATGTGTCCCTCTATTTTCATCAATGTAGATTTTTCCAATGGTATTTATTATTGTTCCCAAATGGCACAAAGCAGGTAAAGGATTTGCTGCTATTATGACAGCAAATTGTACATTCTTTATGGCTCCCCACCCAAATTCTGGCAAATCAAACAGATCACCAGTGTTTCAAATATTTTCATAGCTTCTGTGCCTACCATATATTACTCTAAGCAACCAACTTGGATTGGAATCAGAGCCTTTAGAGATAAAAGTTCTCAAGTTCTGAAGGATGTTTTAATAAATTCTAATACTTAATCTAGCAGCAGTACCCAGTGATGAGTAAATTTTGTAAATTAAAAAAAAACTTTCATACTAGCAGTGAACAATCAAAAATTGAAATTTAGAAAACAATATTCTTTATAATCACATAAAAATATGATAAATAGTGATAAACTGACAAAACATGTTGAAGACTGCGATACTAAAAACCACAAAACACGGTTGAGAGAGTTACTCAAAGAAACAGAATAGATATCGTGCTCATGGTTTACAAGACTCAACATTGTTAAAATACTAATTTTCTCCAATTATTTATTTATAGATTCAATGCTATCCTAGCCGAACTTTTATAGAAATTGATAAACTGATTCAAAATTCATATGGAAATGAAAATGACCTACACTAGCTAAAACAACTTTGAAAAAGAATAAAGTTGGAGGACTAACAATACCTGACTTCAAGACTTATTTTAAAACAATAAAACAAAAGACAAAGGTGTTGGTGAAAATATTAACAATTAGATTAGTGGAACATCATAGATACTACAAAATAGAGCCCCACATAATTGACTTCTGATTTTTGACAAAGATACAAAGCCATTTCAGTGGGACAAGTGTAGTCTCTTTAACAAATAGTGCTGAAACAATTTGCATATCTATGTGCAAAAGAAAAAAAAGGAAAAACTCTAACCTATACTTCTCACCATACACAAAAATTAACTCATAGTAGATTGTAGACCTAAATACAAATCTAAAATTATAAAACTATCAGAAGAAGACATAAGAAAAGATCTTTGCAACTTTGGGTTGGGCAAAGATTTCTTATATATGAAAAGCACATCCATAAAAGAACAAATTGGACTTTTTTGAAATTAAAAATCTCTATGCTTTGCAATAACTAAGTAAATAAAAAGGTATGACTCAGACTGAACAAAAAATCCTTGAAAATCATATCTAATAATTGACTTGCTTCTAGAATACATAAAAAACTACTTGTTGGATTTTTAGATGTGGTTTCACTATGTTGTCCAGGCTGGTCTCAACTCATGGGCTCAAATGATCCTCCTGCCTCAACATCTTGAGTAGCTACAACTACAAGCACAAGCCACAGAACCCCACGACATAAAGAATTCTTAAATTTTAATTTTAAAAACATTTTTTCTTAAAATGAGCAAAATAGTTGAACAATCTTTTCATTAAACAAGTAATACAAATGTCAAATAAGTACATAAAAGATGTTCAACATCATTAAGGAAATGTATATTAAAACCACAACAAGACACCACTTCACACCATTGGAATGGCTAAAATCAAAAAGACTCACTATCCCAAGAGTTGCTGAGTATGTGAAGGAACTGGAATCTCATGCACTGCTGGTGGGAATATAACATGGTATCACCACCTGGAAAATAGTCTGGCAATTTCTTAAAACATCAACATTATCTCTATTATATGATCCAGCCATTCTACTAGGTATTTACCAAGAGAAATGAAAACATATGTCTATGTAACGACACATATAGGAATGTTCTTATAAGCTTTATTTGGCATAGCCTAAAATAGGAAACCAAAATGTTCATCAGTAGAAGGAAAAGCAAATGGTTTATCCATACAACAAAATCCTATTCAGCAATACACACGTCAATCATGATTGATGCAGGCAATAACACAAATGAATTTCAAATAATTATAATGAGTGAAAGAAACGAAACAAAAAAGAGAT
Organism: Marmota monax; assembly: GCF_021218885.2. Classification (NCBI taxonomy): domain Eukaryota; kingdom Metazoa; phylum Chordata; class Mammalia; order Rodentia; family Sciuridae; genus Marmota; species Marmota monax. Next base: position 3,153,613 of record NW_026691988.1, read on the forward strand.
ATATTGGATAATTATAGTTGTACAAAATTATAGATAGCGCAAACAAATATATAGTGGTGACAGGAGGTAGATCAGTGGTTGCCTGGGATTTGGGTGAGGGAATTGGAGATAGGAAAATGATATGAGAAACTTTGAGGGTGTTGGATATATTCATTATTGGATCATGGTGATAGTTTCATGGGCACACTCATGCATAAAAATTATTAACTTGTACACTTAAAGTGTGTGAAGTTTATTGTATGAATATCCTCCATAGGAGCTACTTAAAAAGAAAAAAGAAAACCGTTAAGTCAGCCTCAAAGATCATGATCTCAAAACTTTCAATGTGGGTCAGAATCACATCAGATCCATTAAATGATATCTCACCTTCATGAAACTTCTTTTGCCACCAATATCCTAACACCATTTTCTCTGGTTCCTCTCCCACCCTCAGAGTTTCCCTCCTTTTCAATTTCTTTCCCTCATTCTTATCTTTCCTCTCATGTTCTCAATGAGAGCATTTTTTAGGGTCAATAGCATTTTTTAGGATCCGTGGTCCTTTATATGCTTTGCACACTCCTTCCTGAGTAATCTCTCCACCCCATCAAGCCCAGCCAATTAAACACTAATAAATTCCAAGTCTATATTGCAAAGTTTGTCCTCTCTCCTGGATTCTGTAATTCTACCGGGTTCTCACTGAACAGCTAGCTGGACAACACGTCTAATTTAATGCTTGCAAAATTCCATACATGTCCCATCCAAACCTGCTGCCCAGCCCAGGTTCAGGTCTCAGTTTGCAGCACCAGAGTCTCCCCACCATCATCACCAACCAAGCAGATGGCACGATTGAAATCTCACCTCTGTCACTTACTAGATTTGTGTCTTAGGCAAGGCATTCTCCCCCTCTGGCTTCATTTCCCCATCTGTATCAGTCTCTTCCTCATATGATTACTATGAGGATTAAATAAGATAATAACCATGAACTATTTATATAGAGTTTGACATATAGTAAGCACTTAACGATTGTTAGATGATTGGTGAAATCTACCTTTCTCCATTTAATTATTCACCAAGAGCTGTTCTTTTCATTTCTGCAGCCTCTCTGTCTGCTTCTCTCCTTCCTCTGCAATCTCCTATCTCAGACTCCTCACATCTTGATTCATGTTGAGATAGCCTACCCTATTTCTTCTCTTCAGTCCATTATTTAAAGTGCTACCTAAGTGTTTCCTTCACCTACCTCAGATCACACACTTCCATGATCAAAGACCTTTGATTAGTCCCCTTGTCCAAATATCATAGAATTTAGGGCATTCAAGGTCCATAAGATTTGATGATACCCCATTTTTCCAGCTTCAGCTCTTCAGACACTCTGGCCTGAACTCCCTGCCATTCAGCCATTCTCAATTCTTCCCTAACCTCTAGGAACCCTGCCTGCCTGCTGTCGCTGTTTGCTGCAGGGCTTCCTCAGCTACCCATCCCCCAGGCTCAGCTCAGATGCTATCTTCTTAATGAACTCAGTAGTTCCCTGGCTGGAATTAATCAGTCTCTCTTCAGTGCTTCCCTTGTACTTTGTTTACACGTTGATCTGAGAGCTAACAGTATTGGCATTTATACATTTGCTTTTTCCCCCTACTTACCTTAGGCATTCCACAAAACCTTGCTGAATGGAATGAAACAGAGGAAAGAACATGACAAACAGACTACCTAATATCTCCCTGGTAATGTCACCTGCTCATAGAGGTTCCTTGAAGATTGACAGTTTACAAATTAGTATCCTGTTCAAGCCAGAGAGCACCAGAGAGCCATCTCAATGGAAGGCATGCAAGAATAATAGCAGCAGCACCACCCAGGGGTTTGTGGAGTGAAGGGAGAAGCATGTAAAATGCAATGGATGCAGACTTAATCTGAGTTGTTCTAAGTGGTTCCTTCAGGAATTAAGATGCCTGTCTTCTGAGAGGGAAATCCTTTATAGGTCCTTGTTCAAGATGCCAGGCAAGCATCCCAGATCTGATTAATTGGTAAATGAGGGTGCAGACTCTACAGCTGGGACAGACTCTGCACAGCCATGTAAAGCCCCTAAGGGAAGAATTTGGGAGACACTGACAGCAGTTTGTCCATAGACTACTGGCCACTTGCCAGTCAGGCAGCTGTCAACAGGGGCAGAGGCAGGGTGAGACATAACAAGAATGACCCCCAGAAGGCGGCTGCCAATCCCCCTCAAAATTTCCAAATTATCCAAGGGATCCTTTAACTTGAGAAATTTTTCCCCAAAGCAGTTAAAGGCAACTCAGTGCATATACTAAGTCAGTATCAGTGTTGACTTTGGCCAATGGATTGCTCTTTCTCTTCCCAGAAACTGTGGAGTTACCACCCAACCCCCACCACTCTGACACAGGACCAAGGTAAGTAAACAGTAGAACCAAGAGTGCAAGCATCAAGGGGGAAGGAAAAGGGCCACTGCACCAACCATTCCACCACTGTCACTTGTGGCCACTGTTTCTTGTCTCTACTCGAAGAGGGCAGGGCCCATGACTTGCTCTTCTTCATACACCCAGCATAGATTAGGTTCTGGTCGAATAAATTGGGTTCTAGTTGAATAAATGAGTGCACCTCTCAGAGAAGTATATTCCAGTTAAACTGAGTACAAAGAATCTGAGGCTCCTGGCGTCATCTCCATCCCCACCAGATAAACACTCATCTCTAGCAGAGCTTTGGAGATTAGCTTTTCAATTCCTCTACACTTGGTAACTGAGTTACAAAGTAACCTGCCAGCAATCTCAGAATAATGGGGCAATTTAAACAGAGCAAAGTCCACAAAAAGTTCCACAGAGATGTGCTGAGCAAAGGCCAGAGCCCTAGCAGTATACAACCGCAGACTCCAAGCACCACTGCCCAACAAGGTCTTACATTTGGCCATGAACCCTGTGCTGTCGGCCTTCCTGAGAGAGCTCCCCGGCTGGTTCCTGTTCTTTGGGGTCTTCCTGCCTGTGGTTTTGCTGCTACTCCTCCTCATTGCCTACTTCAGGATCAAACTGATTGAGGGTAAGTGTGGAGCCACACAAGGAAGGGCTTAGATGTCCTTCCCTGGACACACCTTCAAAACATGTCAGTGTTTCTGGGCGGCCTGGGAGAACACATTTTTTGATTTGCAGGTACTTTCTCCTAACCCCACCCCCAATTCCTTGAGATCTTTTGGTGAACTGGGCAAAGTTTGGACCTTTCAGCCCTGTAGAATGTGTGGTAGAATGAGAAGACTTGTTGTAGGAACCCCTTAACTGTAGTCACTCAGACCAACTGTGAATCAGCAATTTTGACACACAATTGCTTGTGTCAACCTCTTAAAGCAACAGATTCATGAACATTAAAAATACTGTTCATGGTCTGCCTTCTCCATATGACAGATGTATATGTGTATGTGCTCAGGTGCATGTATGTACCCACGAGTGTCTCTGCATGTACACACGTACCAATGATTATTTGCACAGGCACATTTCTATTTTATCCACTGCATTTTTAGTCAGAGAATATTCCCAACATTGTGGTATCACAGTGATTGGCAAGGTAAAGCACTAATAGGTAAGTGACCAAAAGAAAAGAAGGCAGGAAGGACACCTTAGGAAGTTAATTTATTATCTTAGGAAGGTGATTTGGAATGGATATTTGGCTCCTGGATTGAGACTATTTATTCTCCTATAATTAAAATTAATGAAACTGGGTTGAGACTTGATAGAAAACATGTTAATTCCTCATCCAGTAAATATTAGGTACCATACAGGTTTATAACTATTTTAGCAATATAAACAAAAATCACTCAATTTTAAAATGTTGACAGTGTCATATTAAAACACTAAAAAAAAAAAAAAATGAAAACCCTTCCTCTTCCACAAACACTTGCCAAGCCCAAACAATGCCAACAATGCCATGTATGTTCCTATATGAATGTATTCAGAATCTTAAATGATGCATGCCATAATATATAACCTAAAATATATCAGCAAAGCAATTAGGGATATTTATGTCTAAGAGGAGATTTATAACATTGAGAAATCTAGAGGACAAAGACTGTATTGCAAAATCTCAAAGTTTTCATCATAATTTACTCAAACACTCCATAGCCTTTCACTTTGTGTGTCACATTTTTATGAACAGTTCTCTTGTTGGATGATGAAGCTGCATTCTCTCTCACTCTACAGGATGTGAGAAATCCTTTCATTTATTAAGTCAGATCACCCTGCACTGCCCCCAAACCAGTCTGCTGGATGGTCTGCTACTTGGCCACTCATGACTACCAGGCCCTGATAAGAGACTCCAACAAAGGAAAAAAATCAGAAATCTCCAAGATCTATCTATAGCTTTCCTTTGTTCCAAACTGGCTGAATATCCAGCAACTGCAAACATTTCCACATTACAGGCCTTCATGGTTGTTGCAAGACCACTGTCTGTGGCACATATCCCAGGCTCCCTTTGACACTGAGCACCCTGGGGAGAAGTAACAGGATGCGGATGTCACAGTCATGACCATGACCTTGAATACTTCATGTAGCTCCCAACTTTTATCCATGACTGCCTCTTGGGCAAGATAAAATTTTCAGTATCTCAAAAATGTATCAAGCATGAAATAAGGCAAACAACAGGTCAGGAGAGCCTCATGGATTTTAAAGCCTCTTACTAATCTCTGCTTACCAATTTTTATAGATCAGATAATTCAGTAGGACATCTGGTATTTGAGGCAGACTCTGCAAGAGGGCAGACCTTGATTTATAGCTCTACTTTTCCCTGGGAAAACATCTATAATATGTAAAACGTGAATGAGTCTACAGTATTTTATTTAGAACACACTGGGAAAGTTAACTTGCCATTGATGGTGTGGCCTGGCATCCCAGAGGGATGATAGTGGGGAAGTGCAGACAAAGTGCCAACTTCAGAGCCAAGCCCAGACAAAGTGCCCAACGGGTGTACAGTGATCCCTTCTGCCTGCAGCATATCCTATCCACGTAAGGGATCTACAGATCAAGTCACAGACACAAATCATAACCTTAAGTTCAGAACTCGACAATATTGGAACTTCTTCTGAAGGATTAGACTGAAGGGAACAAAAGGCCCCAAAGAACTATTATTATTCTTCATACTTCCTCCTCCCAAATTCTGATATGCTAATGAGCCTGTCCTAATTCCTAGACTTTCTCACAACTGTGAATCTTCCCTTCCTTCTCAAAGCTTTTATTTATTTGGAACACAGGATCTAACCCAAGGGTCAGCAAGAATGTCAGCCTCACATGAGGGCAATGCTCTCTGCACAGAGTCCTTCAACCAACTTACAGTTCTAACAGTTGGGAAGTCCAAGGTCAAGGGGCTGCATCTGGTGAAGACCTTGCTGGTGGGAGCTCTCTGTAGAGTTCTGAGGCAGCACATGGCATCACATAGTGCCAGGGGAACATCTAAGAGACAGTTCCAAGTTGGTTTATAACAGATACACTCTCAGTACTGCACAAATCTATTCATTCAGGAATAGTTCTCATGATCCAATCACCTCTTAAAGGTCCACTTCTTAATACCTCACAATGGGGATTGCATTTCCACAGAGTTTGGGTAGCAAACCGAATCAGAGTCCTCCCACACACCAGGAATTTCCCTAGATACTGGAAAAAGACTTTTACTATGGGCTCTGAGGGCTGGGGAAAAAAAAAAAAAAAGAAAGAAAAGAAAAAAGAAAACAATCACAGTCTTCAAAAAACCAGAAAGAACATTTGACAAAATCGTCAAAAGTTAGAGATGTTAGAAATCTCTGTTTTTTACCCTGGCCTCAGTCAATGTCTAGTCAAAGGGCTGAAGAATAAACTGACCTTTCTCCTTAAGTCTCTTCCTAAATGTCAGAGCTGAACCCTTTGATATGGCCATGGGGCACATCAGTGATTTCACAAGCCACACTCTCCATTGCTGCTCACTTTTGCTCTCACTGAAGTGATCCTGGAGCTTCCAGGCTCTGGGTAAAGGGTATGGGAGGAGAGAGGAAACTAAAGATGCTGTTTATTATGGCATACCAAAAATCTCTGCATCCGTCAGTTAATGCAATGAAGGCCTGCCTCACCCAAAGCTTATTGTTTAAAAATTATAGTTCTTCTTGTAGTCATTTTCCTAAAGGTAAGCAGTAATATTCTCTCTCCAGGCTGAGGGCAAGCGAGATCATTTAGTCCAAAATAAAATATCACCAGTTTAAATCTCCATTTAGCAACATCCACTTAAAAACTGTAAACAGATGGGCAAACGTGATGTCGTTAATCTTCTAACCAGGGCTATGGCAAGTGTCATCCTTCCTATTTTGTTCCTTTAATGAGAGAGATGGTGACAGATTAACTGGTGCATTCACAGAACCTCAGAGTCCTGCATTTCAAAACAGAAACCAGCTTGCCTGTCTCATACATCCTAGACTGCCAGGCTAGAAAGCCATTTTGGATGTGATGGAAAGCATGTGGAGGTGTTGTAATTACTCAACGTTAATCCCTACTCTTCAAGCCCTAGGAGGTAATGATGCATGTAAATTTAATTAGTATGGAAAGAGCATCAATTTTCTCACACAGGAAGAAAAAATCTCTAACATCCTGCTTTAATCTGTGTCAGTTGCCTCGAGAAGTATCTCTTGGGGTAGAGGTCTAGGTATCATACTGGCCATAGACAACCTTCCTCTACTATTGCCATGAACATTTTTATATCTCCTACAGCAAAAGTTTTGATTACCTTATCTCCCCAAATCCTGAAATTTCTAGACCTTGACCTACAGTCCTGAAAATATCATCACCCTGATCAAAAACAAATTTCTCTCTCAAATAAAATTGCCCAAAACAGTCATTATGAAAAAAATTGTGTCTTTTGAATGCCTGAAAGTTTATGTGGCGTTAGAACCAAACTAAGGTTATTGATCAGGTTCTGGCCTTCGATAACTTGCATTTATACCATAACAAAGAGGTAAGTATTGAAAATATGCAAGGTGCCTAGGTATCTTTCACTCAACTTCATATACATGTTTGAGTGGCCAGCAGTCAAAAAGGAAAAAAAAATATTTGGAAAGAGCAGATTAACTTGGAGTTAGCAGAGTAAAATTGTTAGGAGCTCAGACCAATGAGTCAAATCAAGTATGGTTTGAAATCCAGTTCTGTTAACAATGGCCTTTCTATTTCTATTTTAAAGCTTCAGCTTCCTCATCTGTAAAATAGAAATCAGAGCAGGGCACAGCTGTGGAATAGGCATGGGATAAAATGAGGTGATGCACACAAGGTTCTTAACAGTGCCCAGTCTGCAGAACACTCTTACTTATTACTACCCCTGCTGGCCCGTACATTCCAAGAAGGCAGAGAGGGTGTCATTGATAAAATAGCTATTGTTAGCATCATTAAGTAAATCTTTCTGGGCCACTCACCTTGAAAGCAGTAGAGATAGGATTTAAACCCTGGTTCTCTGGCTCCAGAGCCAGTCTCCTCAGTAGATACACGACTCCACTGGAGAACTAAACGCCAGATAGGCAGAGTATCTGCCTAATGGAAGGATCCTTTTGACCCAGGCAAATAAACTTACCACCAATTTGAAAAAAAAAGCCCCTATGGGGAAATCTGAAATAAGGCAGAATTTGACAAAAGCTTTAAAAAGTTTGATCAATCTTATATTATACAACAGGAATAATTATTCTTACTGATGATGGCAGTTCCTCCACCTGAGTCAGAGATTGTATTTCTTCACCCAGGGCCCAACAGGGAAAACCTCGTTGCATGCAGAATTTTCCACAATAACAAGCTCAGATGTTTTCAAGGATACCTGCCTGTCTAATCTCTCTGAACACCTTCCTAAACAGACCTACTAAAATAAAATGATGGCCCAATTGCAATTGTCTTTTAGGAGAAGGATAAATTATTTTATTCCTCTTGTTCTTTACAAGATGTGTAGCACACACTGTTCCCTGGATACGTGACTCACTGAAGACCTATGAGCTTCTTCTTGTTTCCTCTAGTTCTCTACTCTTTGAGTTCTCTTCTGTCAGTATTATTATTCAGGTCATCCATTTCCAGCTCTAATTTGTATCTTGGTCCCTCATTCAAAACACTTGTTATACAGCTAGCCATTGGTAATTAAAAAAGAAAGGGAGGAAATTACTCATATTTCAATGTGTTCAAAAGCAAAGTCATGGGCTACCTCAAAGGGATATCTGAAATAGCAATAACTTATGGGGACACGAAACACTGTGGCTGAAAGTGTGAACTCTGAAGTCAGACTGCCTGACATCAAAACTTGAACCAATGAGTTTTGGTGATCTTGGGATAGTTGCTTCACCTTGATATCTGTCTGCCTCAGACTGCTCATCTATAAATGAATATTAATAATACTGGTGACCAGCTTATGTCATTACAAGAATTAAGGGCTTCACTCTATGTCTGGCACACAATAAGTGCTTGGCAAACATTGGCCATTGAATCATGATTCAAGTAACCGAGAGTTGTCATCATAAGCACATGCCCCCTCTCCTGAGCAAGATAAGCATTTGTGGAGGCCTAGAAGAATCCACATCAGGGAAAGATGCATGTCCTAGGGTGTGTGGCATATAAAATAACTGACAAGGGATAATGTGCATGAATTTGTGTGAAAGACAAAGAGAACATTTTCAGTTTTAATTCTAAAAACATATTTATCATTTCCCATGAGTTTAGAAGCTCCTGGTATCTGGCATGATTAAATTGTAATTCTGCACATAAAACTTAAAAGCAAAAGCAGGATTAATTTTGTGTTGGTGGTGTTCAATAAGGGAGATGTTTTTCGATGTGCCAATAAGATATGTGTTGGGATCTTAAGAGAGATCTCAGGGTTAGCTAAAGATCAAATCTGGGGAGGTGCAATAGTACACGTCTGTTATCCTAGCTACTCAGGGGGTTGTGGAGGAGGGTGGAAAGTTTGAGGTCTATCTGGGCAACTTAGACCTCTCAAAATATTAAAAGACCTAGGGATGCAGCTCAGTGATAGATTGCCACTGGGTTCAATGCCTAGCACAGGGTAGTAGAAGGGGGCCTCAAATCTGTTTAGTTGCAAGTGAGAAATTAGTTGAAGCTGCAGGAGATGAACTCACAGAAACATGATACATAACAAAAGCTGAAGAGAGGAGACAGAGTGGGGAGGAGAATGCATTTGTCTCAAATCCTTGAAGAAAACTGGGGACTGGAAAATGCCACTAGACTTGGTCAATAGGAGTAATGAGGATGTAATCAACAAGGTTAAATAGGTTGGTTGAGTAGCTTTAACTAGTTATATTCTAAGAGGCTAAAGAATGTGCAAGTTGTGAGAAGTTGAAACGATCAGTGTATTCAGTAAAAGATGCCAAAAGGTAGAGGGAAAGGACTGCTGTGACTTTTGTGTAAATTATAAATGCCTAAATGAATTTGGGGAAGGGGGGAGCAGGAGCAGAGTACTGTTCCCTCAACTCCTGGCCTACTCACAAGCTTCGTATCAGCTTATTAAATGTGGGAGTCTAAACTTAATCAACACTCTGCTAAATGTTTGGCCTATGACAATCTTGACCTTTTCTTTAGAAGTGGCTGAGACGGTGAGTTCTGACTTGCACTGAAGACCTGGGCTTCTCTAACTCACTAGGGCCACCATTCAGAAAGCTAGCTTGGTAGCCACTTATGAGCTGTAAAGAACCAATGGAACTCAGCTGTCTGCAAATTACTAACTGGCATTCTTCCTTTCAGTTAATGAAGAACTACCTCAGATTGCTCACCACCAATACAAGCACAAGGGTGGCTCGTCTCTGCACCAGAAAATGAAAAGGACGTGACTGTTTGAACTGACCAATAGCTAAAACACAATGAATTTCTACTGGTCATAGAGCAATGTCAACAGTTTAACTAATAAAGTAGGTTGATAAATGAGAAGCACAGCAAAAGTAGAATTCTAGGGCGACTATTCTAAGCCACATGAAAAGTGGCAGTTATTGACCAAGAGGACTTCTAAGACTCAGCATCAACAGTTCTTAGAAAAGTACCAAGTACACAAGATTTACTTGCATAGGCTCAATGGACTGGATGCATCATGTTTAAAATCTACTGTTTACTTTGAAATGCATTTTCAAATAAAATTCTCAGGCATCAGTATTACATAATCCTCTGAAAATTCACATTATTCTGATTTTAGAGGTGAGAAAACTCCAGAAGATATCAAATGGATAGCAAAAGATGAGTGCCCTAGAGGGAGCTCTGTGGATGCCCTATGAAAGGTGTCCACCTTGTTCCTCTAGTAGGGCAGCAACTCTTCCACAATACCCTTTCAGACATTTCTGGACCTGAGTATGCATCTCTCCATTTCCCAAGAGCTTTCACAAATCACTGTGACAAACACAAAACAAGAGGAATCTCTCAATAGTAGGGACAGACCACTCATCAATGGTGCTCTCAGCATGGTGCGACTTGAGAAAATGGCATTTTGGTGCTGGGAAAAGAAAGAACACAATGCTCACATAACTCCTGGTGAGAAGAATTCAAGTCTTTGCCTATAAAACCAAAACACCAGGGAGCTATTTCTAACTATGGAAAGAAGTCAAAATTTCACTAGCAGAATTCTTCTTCTATAGGAACCCTGAAGAGCCAACATAAATAATTGAAAGAAACATTTAATTCAAGGTGGTGGTTTTAAATAGATTACTATTGTACTCTCCACATTTCCCTACTAACATTAACAAAAGATGTTCAGTATGTCCTAAATCTGGTTATATCCCAGTCTTTGCACGTGACTGATGGAGTATTGGTGATTCACTTTATAAAACAGTAAATTTTGTCAGCACCAATTTTGGTAATGATAGTCATATAAAATACTGTGGGGATGACTCAAAATATAAATAAAGCATCACCAGTGCCAGATATATTCTGCTTATTCCCTTCAACCCCACCCCAAAATTCCTCATATGCATTGTGAATGGTCTGTTTGCATGTCTTACATAATATAACCCACTGTTCAACTGAAGACACTCATTTCTCCATTTTATTGCACTCGATTACAATGAAAATGTCTGCTGGGGCTTTCAGTCAGATAATTTATAACAACAGTGTTCATGCCATATGGAAGGAATAACACTATTTTTTCGGTTCTGGGAGGGATCTCTTTTTAGCCTTTGATGGAATCAGCCTGTGTAAAAATGCTTTCTTTAACAGAAGGTGTGAAAGGACACATCATACCCTCATCTCAGCAGCTGCCAGCCAAATCTGTGGTGCAGCCTTCAGAGTTCGTTCCATTTTCCTCCAGAAATAGGCACTCTGAGAGCCTGAGTTTGGGCTATGGTAGATGCCTGCCTACCACCTCCCCTATTGTGGTAACAGATGAGTTCTAAACATACATGTTTCCTACAATAAGCATATCCAAGTAGTTTAAATCAAGACCTATTTCTTGTTGCTGCTGAATAAAGTGGGAGTAAGGAAATCGCCAATGAAATTATGACTGGACTCGTGAACTTTCTATGCATAGAGAGGAACAGTAATATGTTCATTTTCCCACGGAGAAAATGAGTCCCAAAGATTTCATTACCATCTGTTTGAAGGCGCTACTAACAAATTGGTCAAATTAACCACTAAGCATGGCCAAGTGGCTGCAGGTTAACTCTTTGCTCTTCACATGCTCGTAGATCCACTTTAAGATTTCATTTTTTTCATTACTGCCACCAAAACAAGCTGTCTCAGTCTTCATCCAAATAAGGTCCAGTCTCCTTACATCACTCATAGGCACGTCCGTCCATTCAATGTTCCAAAGCCTTTTACCAGGGGCCACAAACACTCCTACAACCCCAAATGGTCTCAGCTTGACAATTTCTAATCTTATTTCTAATGTGAAAGTGAAAGACTTTCCAGCTAAAGATAATGTTTCTCCAACTAAATCTTCAGTAAGATAATGGGTGCTTTAAGTTGTCACACACTGTTTTATTCAATGAAAATTTACCAACAAATGATTTTTTTTTTTTTTAAAACAGAACTAACCTAAAGCTGATAAAAACATTAACTTTCTTTCTCTTGTTTATCACTGGTAATTTGATACTGCCAAAAATGATCTGCAGTGGCTGGGGTTGTAGCTCAGTGGTAGAGCTCTTGCCCAGCACATGTAAGGCACTGGGTTTGCTTCCCAGTACCCCATAAAGAAAAATAAATAAACAAAATAAAGGCATTGTGTTCATCTACAACTAAAAATTTAAAAAAACAAAAAAAAGATGGTTTGCAAAGACAGAGAGGGACTGCCAATCTGTGGATATTCCATATTCCAATGCTGTATTGTTGATAAAACAGAAAATTGGGCATAGAGAGGCACACATTATGCTCTCTGAAATACTATTTGCGATGACACTTGTAAAGAGCTAAATGCTTATAACTATAATCTGGCCAGGTAACAATTTCTAGAATTTTCTAGTAGCAATAGTAAAAATCAAGAACAGATTTCCCTTGAAAACTTACTTGGTTGAAAAAAAAAAATCTCAGATATCAGAACTCGTAACTAATAAACTCTCAGAATTCATGTCAAACATACTGTAAATCAATTTTCTGATTTGTGTTTATAAAGTTTTCAAACTATGCTCATAAGATTCTTGCTTTCTGGGCTGGGGTTGTGGCTCAGCGGTAGAGCGCTTGCCTAGTATGTGCGAGGCCCTGGGTTGGATCCTTGTGCACCACATAAAATTAAATAAATAAAATAAAGGTATTGTGTCCAACTACAACTAAAAAATGTTAAAAAAAAAAAAAAGAGATTCTTGCTTTCTGACTTTATAACTAGCATGTGCTAATCAGAAAAGACCTCTTGAGTTTTTATCAGCATTGAGGCAGTGGCATCTATCCTGACATGGGTGACAAACAGAAGGAAGCAAGAACCATATAATCAAAAATTTTATTTATAATTTCAATTAAATAGACTAGGAATTCAGAAATATTCTTTCCACCTATTAAACTTGTTCAAATCCCTATCTCAAAACCTCGCTGACGTTCCTATTTACTCTATGATTTGGGGCTGTCAAAGTTCAGTTTACCAAGTAAGATCATGACATCCTAAGACATACAAAATATTTAAAAAGACACCCGTGCTGATGTCACACATGGGATTATCAACATTTTTTCCAAGTGGCTCTTTGGATACTAAGTCCTCAAAGATGCTCTCAATGGCTCCAGAATGTCAACCTGTCTTTGCTTTCTCAGCTGAGTAAAACTGAGCCCTAAATGAACACAGCACCCTGCATTCCCTAGAGTCCATAGGTGCTGTAAAGACAAACTTTCTTTTAATCACTGCTATTATAATTAGATACATGAAAGAATATGGTTCTCAAAACCCCTGGGAAGATCAATCTATAATTTAACTATACTACACATAAAAACTTTCTGATGAGAAATATATTTTCAGAATCATATTTGGTTTCATATTTCTAAGCCTTGGCTTCCTGAGATATGCTTCTCCTGAGAGGAGTTGTTTTTCTAAGAATTTAGAAAGTGAAAAGGGCCTTCACAATTTCACAATAATTTAGTGGGAACAGATCTCAAAGACAAGTTATGCAAATTATATTTAATGCACTCACTTTAAGTGACTACAAGAGAAATTCTATATAACATTTGAAAAGAAATATACCATTTGTCATTTGCTGTACAGCGTTTAAAAGAAAATTTAACACATCATCTGATGTGCCTGGGTGAAATCTTTGCAATAAACCCCCCTAATCAGACTTGGATGCAGCCGCCCACCCCAACCCTAGCAGTCTGGTCTGCCTGATAGGTTAAGGTGGAGTGCACACAAAGTTAAAAAGCACATGAAACAGAGGAGCAGGATTCAGATGGTACAACTAAAACAGTTTCTGAAAGCAAAACAAAACAAAAAAATATACAAAGGAAGCAAGCAAAAATATCCCTTGGAGAATTTATAAAAGCTGGGATACTATTTAAGCAGGCGGAAAGAATCTGGCATGCTAAACATCAGATTTACAAACTTTCAACATTGCTTTCACCATTTCAACTCAGTGATGCTGGCAGCAGCATCAAAATTACAAAAGAGTGGAAAACGGAATTTTAAAATGGTGTATTCTGCAAAATACTAGTAGGACTTCTGATGAAAACATCACTCCCAATTTATTTTTTAAAACCTTTATAATAAAAAAGGAAAAGCAACATGTTTAGAGAATAAACAAAACTTTATTTTATAACAGTATTACAGAAAGCAAAATATCATTTAATACAACTTGAAGCTGCTATAAATCTAATCTGGCATCATAACTATACATACGGTCAAAAGCAAAGGAAGAAATTTTCAATACAGTTAATAAGTCCCTATCAGGTCTCTGGTGTCACCTTTAAATGGTATAGCTTTCTTATAACCAACGCAAACCATCACAGTCCCCTACCCTTCTCTCAGCATCCTCAAACCTGTGTGAATCATCAAACTGTCTGAAAGAGATATTTGCTCAATAACAAAAGGTCAGTTTTACACATAGACAAGGAGGTTTAATACAAAGCAAGTGTTCTATCCAAGTGTTCAAATAATGGAAAGTATTGAAATTTGGAAATGTTAAAAAAGAAAGCACTAAGGTTTTAAGCTGCCTGAATTTTTTAGTAGAAAGGAAGAAACAGATTTCTCTTCTCTTCCCTCCTGTTCTGGAATGCTGTCGAAGAGCATGTGTCTGAGAAGCACTGGCACTGGGGTGCATCTCTGAGCACAGTGCATGGTCAGTGAACTTCATAATTCTCCAGTCTGAAGATTTTCTGACTCTTTACTAAAAGTAAAAAGTCACAAGACTGGAAAGTCAAAAGGGTTCAATATAAAAAAAACCCCAGTGAAATTCTCAAACATTAGAAAATTTTCCAAGATGTAAGAAATGCTTTTAATCTTATTAATATTTTTCTCATACAGTATATTTACTGCAATCTGAAAATTGTAAATATTGACTGTAAGAATTCAATGGAAAGAATCTGGAAGAAGAAAACCCACTATCTAAATTAGTCACAGAGTTTCCTTTCCGCACAACAGCACCTGTTCAAGTGAACAGCACCGTACCAGCCCAGGCTGGCTTTGTTCACTGTCATTTAAGCAAATGAGTCATGAAAAGCAGGTAGTTGCACACAAAGTAAACAGGAAATAAAACGAAACTACTTAATTAAAAAAAAATAGAAAAAAGAAAGGGAAAAAAAACCCAAGAATATTTAGAAGTGGTTATAAAACAAAATATATTAAAAATGCGTGAGAATGGTACAGACCAGAGCTGTTAAGGTAAGGTTTGGTGTTGGCATTTTAATTCTTCAGGCTTCTGGTCACTGTTACCAGCCATAGCACAAATTTGCTGGAGTAGTGGTGTGGTATTAAGACTTGGAATGGTCAAATTCTTTAGGTTCACAAAGTTGTATGTTGTTTAGAAGATGACTTTCTAGGAGGAAAAAAAGAAAGAGAGAGATAAGGTTTAAATATTCCAAAAACAGAAGATGGAAAAAAATGTTAAGTAATGCTCATCAAGTTTTTAATCAAGTAATCAACTGTCATCCACCAAGATCTATAGTAAATAATGTTTACCAGAAGACTAGCACAAGTGGCTATTCCAAATTTGAGAGCTCTAAAATTTCTGGAGAATTGACAAATACACTACAACTAAAAAATAAGACTGCAGTGCAGAGATTTAATCAACATAAGACAGAGATAATCTCCATATTATACAGCCTCCCATCCACAGTTTTGTTTTCTGTAGTTTCAGTTACCTATAGTCAACTGTGGTCCAAAAATATGATGTGGAAAATTAAAGAAATAAACAGTTCATAAGTTTTAAACTCAGGACCAATCTGAGGATGGCATGATGAAATCTCACCCTATTCCCCCCAATCCATGTACCAGCCCTCTGCGAAGCATATACACACTGTACATGATACCCATCCATTAGTCACTTAAGAGATGTCTCCGTTTTCAGGCTGAGTGTTGCAGCAGCACAGTGCTTGTGTTCAAGAAACCCTTATTTTATTTAAGAAAGGCCAAAAGTACAAGAGCAGTTATGCTGGCAATTCAGATATGCCAAAAAGGAGCCATAAAGCTCTTTCTCTAAGTAAAAAGGTGAAAGGCTAAGGGAGGAACAGTACATATACTCATTTAGTACTATTCGTAGTTTCAGGCATTCATTAGTCTTGGAAAATCTCCCCACTGGGTGAGGGGGGAACACTCTAAGAGAGAAACAAGTGGAGATTTTAAAGCTAGATTGAGAAGTAGAAAGCCAAAGCCCATTTTCACTTCATTAACATGAATAGAAAAGGTGCTCCAGGTGAAGAGAATGGAAAGATGCATACAGGTGGAAAGGCACATGGAATTATGATATTAGAATGGGTATAAAAGTGTATGTTCTAGAGAAAACAGGAATGAAAAAATAATAGGATAGTGAAGCAACGAACTTTATTAAATTAAGCATGGAACAATCAGTGATGGAAGATAAGGTAAATATTAGGTCTATTCTTTAATACTAGACTGAGAAGTGTAGACTCAATCTAATATGAAAACAAAAAAAAAGAATGAATTCAGAAAGAACATCCAGACAAAAAGACCAGCGAGCAGTCTACTACAATGATCCAGAGCAGAGTACAAAAGCCAGGGAAAGGCAAAAAGTAGATCAAAACACCAAAAAGGGTGGGAAGTTCATACAGGGCATGATAAGTGCAGGAAAGAAAGCTGGAAACAGCTTCCCCTTGGTTTTGAGGAAGGGTTTGGCAGGGCCTGTTGTATGTTCTGAAAACTCTGCTGTGGCTTCAAGGGTGGTGAATAGGCTGAAGGCAGTGCAGCATAGGCAGGAGTCTGGGCTGGCTGAAGAAGATGGCAAAGGTCATTTATTTTCACTAGATGGCAGTACCTAGATATGAGTAATTACCACTGAGAGGTCCACTCAGATTTGGAGAAAAGTGCAAGTCTGGTGATTAAGAAGGCAGTATCTGAGAATAGCAGACTTAGAGCCTGGGTAAGGCATTAGCACCAGGAATGTACATTTGGGAGTTGGCATGAAGAGATCCAAGTTGAAACCAACAGACAGAAATAAGTCTTATGAATACAAGGAAAAATGAGACACAGTCTTGGCAAATTCTATTATCAAAGGTAAGCAAAAAGATAACAAAACAAAAAAAAAATAACAATGGTACACTGTCCTCCTGGAAAAAAAGGTTTTAAGAAGGCAAATATTTTATTTTCAATTTCAGCTTGATTAGGAATTTTGGCAAATGCTAAGTAATTACAGAGGACAGTGGAGAGTGATAATTAATGTTCTTTCCAAAAGGCACTGGTCCCAAAGTCACTTAGAATGTACACTCTTTTGATTAGATAAAATTATGGCTGATTGTAATGAAAAATATCCCCATCATTTAGATGTATCACAGATAATATTATAGCATCTTGATTATTCAGGACAGATTGATGAATCAAATTCATTGTTTCCTATCCTGCTGTCTGCCTTAGGCTATTTTATTACTCATTAGCACTTCTGCTTGATTCTAGGCAGGGGGAAATCAATGGAGAAACATAAAAGAGTCTTTTGCTAGGTTAGTTATCATGAAAAGGTGAGGGATTATAAGGAGAAATGGATAAAATTATCACTTAAATTGCATTTGGGCATTATCCAAGACCATTAGTCATGCTACCTACTCTTGTTCTCCAAGAACTGGTATGTATCTCTGTTTGCTCTGCTTAATAAATATGTATCATTTGTTGGATAGAGCTGACATTTTGCTTAGCTTACATCAGAAAACAAACCCTTTAACCTGATGAAATAATATTTTGGATATATTAGGTTAATAAAATGTGTTATTACAATGAAAAAAAAAAAACAAAAGAAAAACAATTTCGTGATTAGTTGTCCCTGGAAACCTATAGAGAGAACAAGATTTAGGATTCTCTTCACCATTTTCTCTAAGTTCTGTGTTACTTTATTTCTTGGAATTTGTTTTCAGAAAAAAAATATATATAAATTTCACTTTGTAATGAGTCATAAATTTGTAAAAGAAAGCTAAAATTAAACTTGTTTCAAATTTATTATAGGAAACTAGGAGTATGTAGTAAATGAAGATAGTTCTTGATCTCAAAAAACCTTCAAAGTTTACTGAGTTAAATATAGAGAAAAAGACATAGTTACCCACATAAACTTAAATATCATTTATTTCCATTTACACAAACTACTAGAAAGTATGCTAAATTTTGCTGGTTGTATTATTACAAATATTAACCTTGATGTGCTTCTCAGATTCCAAATTGCTTTCAGAATCAAAGAAAACTACCTTTAATTTTTGTCATAATGTTCAATACACTTATTTTCTTATTCTTTAAAAAGAAGTTTAGTGTAACTCTAAATTAATTAAATATAGGTTGAGTGAGAACACTCAGATTTATTATTACTCTGGACAAATAAGTAGTAACATTATATGAAGATTTTTTTATATATCCATGTATCTTTTGATTCTTCATGTATTTAAATAAAGAAAGGTGTTCTTAAGTACTAAACGAGTAGTTTTGAATTAAGGAGAAAATATAAAAATGGCATCACTAATGTCATTGGTACAGAAGCATCAGAGTTTTTAAATTTTTCTGTCCTTTGGCAGAAATAAGAAATTTAATGTGTGACAATTTTTCATAGACTAGATTTTGGATCTAAATGATTGAACACATATTCCTAACTAAACTGAAAACTAGGCACTAAATCTTCACTTAAGAACTATAAAAAGTTTCAAGAACCCTTTTCTTTTCAAGCTTGAATTCTGCCTCATATTTGTAGAATCCAAACATCTGTACTTTGTCAATAATAAATTGATAGGTGCTAAATATAAACATTAATTCAAACTACATTCATTTTCACAATATGGTAAGGTTCCTCTTGAGTTTGCATAAGGTGATAGCTGTTAAGTATATGAATTCTCCTTATGTGTTAGAATTGTGGTCAAGTAAATAAACACCCAGAAGTATACAATGTCAGTAAACACTAAAAACTACTGCAGTCACATTTCTTAGCCTGTGTCCCCCTCTATTGGCCATTGTGAGAATAGGTCAATGTGGCTAAATTTAATTGAATCATAGGTCTTATTCTATGTCCAAATTCTTCCAAGGGTACAGGATGGTTGCATATTTTGCCTTAAGTACTCACAGGAGATTCAGAATTCTAATTTATGCATTTTTATTGTATCGTATGGTAGCTTTGTTTTTTAAAAATTTACTGCCGGGCTAGAAATTAAACCCAGGGCCTTGCACATGCCAGGCAAATGCTCAACCACTGAGCTATGTGCCCACTCCCTCATAGTGTACCTGATGAGCAGTGAGGGAAAAGTGAAGTGCAAGACTAGAAGTGCTATGATCTCATCTGAAAAACACAGCTTCAAGGTTTCAAGAGACAAGGAGCTCACATATGGAGATTAATCTTTATAGTGCTCTACTCCAGAAATTGATTCAATAAATTGATTTTAAAAAGCATTTGACACAAACTACTAGAAATGATGCCTCTAAGTGATAAAGCACAAAGAGAGAAATATCAATAAGATGCAAAAATATTGTTCATCTTCAAAATAATGCAGGAAAATCATGTGAATAATAATGCAAGAAAATGTTTCTTCGAATTAATGAGGATTCAATTACCTTAGAGCAGTAATATAATCAGAGATTTTGAAAACAAAGTATTTATGTAAGACACAATGCAATTATTTCCTAAATAAAAAATGAGTTCCATATGCTCAGGTGTAAACTTCAATTTTAAATATGATATTTTATGAATTTAACAGCTACTTCTGAACTTTAATTTCATTCTTTTGTTTTCAATTTGTATGTTAAGTTTTGAAAAGAATGTCCACTGTTTACATTAGAAAAATCTAAGAGCCCAAAATATAAGCATGTTAAATTTCTCTTTGGTTAACCTAGAAAAATGATCTATTGTTAAAACGTTTATATTACCACTATGATACAGACGGATTGTGATTTCCAAACTTTGAGGGTTGCTGAGACTCTCTTAAGGTGTCACAGAATCCAAACTATTTCCTTACACATACTAAAATCAACATTTAAGAGCATTGACTTTTTCACCAATGGTGTAACAATGATGAGTTAACCTGCTGGCATCTTGGCATAAGTCAAAGGAGCTAGTATACCACCAATGTACTAAAAGTCACTGTATCCTTCACCAGCACACACTCACAGTGAAAGGACACTCCATTTTCATTTAAGGATGTCCCTGATCAAACATCACTCCCACTACATACAGACACAGAAAGACACCCAGAGGAAAAGTATTTGTATGAATGTTTGAACTGTGAGTTGAAGCTGCTTTTTTTTTTTTTTTTTTTTTTGTAAATTACCTCTTTTTACTTGAGAGAATTAAGAGCAGGCTCTGTTATTCAAGTTAAATATTTGGCAGACATTTTCCTGTAAATGAAATGCCTGTCACTTACAAAAACAACTGACAGTATTGGTTGATAATGATGAATTTCAGGCAAAAATTTAGAAATTTGTAAAATAGTGTTCTGACCACTACAAGAGCTTGATAGCATCCCAATATTTAAAAACTCTTCTGATGAGATCAGCGGCAACCACTGTCTCAATCACTTTGCCTTTTTCAGGATGTCATATAGTTGAAATTATATAGTACACTCAGGCTTTTCAGACACGCTTCCTTCACTTACTGTTTTTTTTTAGTTTTAAGTTTTTTTTTTAAGTTAAAATTTTTAAGCCTCTCAGTTTTGATTTATTATATGGGAAATTTCATATAATATCAATAAAGATAATTCAATATATTTATTGATATAAATATATTATATTTATATCAATAAAGATAATATAAAGATAATTCAATATTCAATAAAGATAATTCACATAAAAGCTGTTTGAGATTTTCAATAATTTTTTAAAAATATTTATTTTTTAGTTTTAGGTGGACACAATGTCTTTATTTTTATTTATTTTTTATGTGGTGTTGAGGATCGAACCCAGTGCCCCGCACATGCCAGGCGAGCACGCTACCGCTTGAGCCACATCCCCAGCCCTTCAATAATTTTTAATAGGAGTTTAAAGTAGTCCTGAGACAATTACTTTGAGAGCCACTTGCATCAGAAATCTGCAATCCCTATGCTATTGCTATTTTCTTCTTTCAGAGAGATCTGTGTATCTCCTAAATAGAGGGAAAATTTACATCTAGTGACCTTTTCCTTTTCCCTAAGATGAAGCTCAGCACCTGTTATACAAGTGATTCAACAAAATACTCCTGCTTCTCCTGGTTTGCTAGAACATATCAATGCTGTTGGGAGTCCCAAATCTCTTCCCGAGACCCTCCCTCCTGTGGGCCCTTTGAGGCGTGTGCTTCCTATTTAGGCCTCTCAGGACTGGGGTGGCCCTCCTGAGGCCTGCTTTCTCTCAATGAACTGTATTGTATTACATTTATTGGCAGACACCCTAACAATTTGACTTCATAGACAAAATTTCCATTAAAAGTTTTCTGGAATCACAAAGTTAAGTATATTTGCATTCAGGAGATTCAATTTCAATGTTTCTCCAAACTCCCACCCCACTCCCCACCCCCCAGTTAAGGCATGCATTTGTCTTTCACACAGGGGCACCTCTCAGGAGGTTTTCAGAAGCATCTACTTGCCTTCCCTCCAAACTGCTTGGTCCAAGTCTCATTTTGCTTTTAAGCCAGTTTTACTCCTTTGTCTTTGAAAGGTAAGCTGTCAGTTAGCTCATCAGTCCAATCACATAGTTTTTCTTTAAAACTAACAGTAATTTTTGTTAGAAACCTCATGCTTGATACATTCAAGTCACTCTACTTAAAGAATTATTACCATCCTGCAATTTTAGAATATCCTAATAAAAATGTCAACCATTCCACTTTCAAGAGCAAAAGTTATAAGTAAAAAAGGGTGGGTGAAGTTTGAAGATTAAACTATTTTTCATTCACATTTAAAATCACTGCTTTTCTTTTTCTATTTTCTGAGATGTAGGAAAAAAAGAAATAATAATTTTTCCTACCTAATTTTTAAACATGAATATTTTATAAAATATTATCTTACTAGTCCATTTAGCTTAACATTAAACCTGCAATCTCAAACATTTTCTGTTCAAAATAAAATTTTCTAAACTCAATCCAGTTTATTTGAAAGATTCCCATAATGAATCCTTTTGCAAAGCCACATGTAGTGCAGACTAAGATTGAGGGTTGCTTTGGGCATTGCCACTTGCTAAGTGGCTTGAACAAAGGACCTTTGTAGGCTTTTTAGGTCTTGGGATCTTCGTTTATCACAGAGGATACTAGGTACTTAGATAATAAGACAGCTCTCAACATAGCCAAGCAGAGTAGGCATTCTATAAGTGCTACCTAATATTATTATTTTCACATATGATATCTCATTTCTGATTTTGTTCCTACATTAAATTCAATCAGGTGTCAGTTCAGTTCTTCATTAATAATTTCATGAACCAGTCTAATGGTTTCCTTACATACAATCTATCAACCTTTCAATCAATCCTACACACTAAATGGCAAATTGGACAGTGATAAAACTGCTACACCTACATCATCCAAGTGTCCTATGCAAAGTCCAATACAAAGCATTGTTTTACTAAGGTACTGGCTTGGAATGTAACACCTGCAACTTGCCTTCAATAAATCTTCCCAGATCTGCTGGGAACTGGACACAGCCCCAATGCAGGATCTGTTCTTCCCATTCATTTCCAGCCCATTGTTTTTTCCATACCTCTTTCATCTCTGCCCAGTCTCCGTCCATCCAGATCCTCCTCCCCACTGCTAAGCAAAGGAGCTTTTCTGCTACCTTTTTAGGGACAGTTTTCCTAGTCTGCCTATCAGAAAGTTTCTTCTAATGACGGTTACCACTATCTAGGTTCCTCTTCAAACACTTTTACCCTAAATGTTATTTGTATGCACATTCCTATACCCCTCTCTCTCACACACAACTATCATAGTGACTTGCATAAGAGGTTCACAATATGTGTTAATGAATCCAAGTGTTAGAGTTACAGGGACCAATGTGTAATGTAAGAATAATGAACAGGGGTTTGGAAAGGAGAAAAAAAAAATTGCACTATGTTGTTAGGAATACTAATCCCCGTTTTCTTTATTGCTTTTCATTTGCCAATTTTCTTGTTTAAGTGGAAAAATACTGGGTTCATTTTTCTGTTCTTTTGTTGACTCGCTGTCTCTTTGTTATCCCAGGAGAACTCTTACTTCTTCAGAAAAACTAGTTTTCCCAAGTCTCTGAAGCTTTGACAAAAACTTCTAAGACTGGTTAATATATGGCCAACACTAGTAAGGTCTTCTGGTTCACTCTGCTGGGTCACATTTTGTGGGGAGTTGATATGAAAGCATTCTACAAAATCTTAAAGATTCTTTTAAATAACAAGTGGACTATGTATAGTCACACTCCATACTTTATTCTTTTTAAGCTTTTATCAAGGTTAGGTTCATAAGATAAGTAGTGGATAGCAATGAAAAACAGTTCTCTGGGCATCAAATAAAAGCTTCAGAAATAGTAATAATACCTCTGTCTTTTAGCAGAGCATCTTTGAAGCATAGATGACAGAACTCAACAAAGTTTTATTTTGTCTTAAATAGGAAGGTTGCAAGAATCAACTAATTCATTTCTAGACACAATTTTCTCACTTATTATCTGAGGAAGCAAGAGAAAAAAATCACTTCCCTCATGAAGTTAAATAAATACACAAAACTTTATTAAATAAATATATTAAACACTATTCCATACTGTGTCAGTCTTTTTTCAAACCTAAGAGAAATAAACAATGAGCCACTAATGTAAGCCACATATGTATTAAAATTTTCTCAGAAGCCACATTTAAAAAATGTATATTTTAATATAGTCTATTTAACTCAATATATCCAAATCATTTCAACAATTAAAAATTAAAGATATTTGACATGTTTCTTCTTACATCTTTGAAATTTAGTATGTATTTTACACATAAAACATATCTCAATTTGGACTAGCCACATGGCAAGTGGGTATTGGCTACTGTACTAGCAGAGCAGGACTAGATTCCTGTTTGTTCTAATGTTAACTGAACCATTTTGATGCACAAAAGTGCCAAGATGATTTTTAAAATGAATATAAACCTCATGAGGAAAGGAGTATCTTATAATACACACATACACACACACACACACACACACAGAGTTTGCTACTACATCAAAATTCCTCCCCAATTAAAAAAAAACTGTAGGATATCCAACAGAAAACTTCTTCAGATAAAGGCATCTATACATAAACTTTATACCTGGATGGATAGGTAGGTAATATGAGTGGGGAGACTGGGAACCAATGACCCCAATCTGAAGGGTTGACAGAACTTTGGGGGCATAGAAAGCACTTCCCAGTCTGAGAGTGACAGCCATTGTAGCCATGAAGGAAATCTGGCTCAGTGTTTCAGAGCTTCTGATTTTTCCAAGATTGCTGGATATTTTCCAATATTAAAATAGTGTTAATAATTCAAATTCTAAAACACACTGTTTGGGTAAAAGAAAAAAACACAACAAAACTCCAGATATGGCTAGCACATCTCCAATTTGTCAATTTTGTTTTGTCCCTCTCTCCACTTTTTGGTCCCATTTTTAATCCTTAATGAGTATAATAAGTGCAAAATTTGTGACTAAGGGGTTAACAGCTCTAACAAATCTATAAAAAAAAAGATAATAAGCCTTTGAATAGAAAACTGGACAGAAGGACACAAACTGGCAATTCAAAGAAATGTAAATTATACTTTTATGTGTATGTTTAAAATATGTGTGAGCACCTGTATTCCAATCTTACTAGTAATAAAAAATTTTTTTAAAATGCAATATAAAATGTTCTTTCCTCCCAAGTAAAAAATGGGGGAAATCATGCTCTTTTCCAAGCAGAATGGTAACAATTTTTTAAAATGTCTTATACTATTTAGTGCTGGCAAGCATGTGGGGAAACATGCACATCAACTGTTGGTGTGAATCTAGAGATACTTTAAGTAGAGCAATTTGGCAATATGTCAAAAACCCTCTGTGGCTTACCAACTCTAATTTTTAAAAGATATTTTTCCTAGCGAAACAATAAAATTAATATAAAAAATATACAAAGACATAATCTTTATACTGTATACATAAATGTTAATAGAAGGATAATCTAAATCTCTACTAATAGAGCTTATTTCACTAAACTATTATGTATCCAATTCAATTTAGCTGTTTAAAAAAAAATAAAGATGAGGTAATAACCATAATATCTTCAATGCAGAGTTAAGTGAAAAGCAGGATACATAATACAGCTTACATATACATAAGCACATGAAAAGGGATTATCTACCTCTGGGAGCAGGGACCTATGGGGTCACTTAAATTTTCTACTCTCTCCCTTTTTAAAAAATTATAATCTCCCTTGTATTGCTGGGGGGGGGGAGGTGGGGAGGAGAGAGAGAAGGAAAAAAAAAACAACAGCAAATATGGTTTCACTTGGGAAAATAGTCATTAATAATTGTGTCCAAGAGCAAATCATGGGAAATGAGCACCCTGGTGTTGCTATATGCCCAACAGCAGCAGAATTTAGCATGTCTTCTGTTGGGAAGTTTAAATATATTATAACTCTTGGAAAACACCTGCCAGATTTATAAATGTTAAGTTAGAACATCCCACAGCATTCCAGAATGAAAACTGGCTGTGTCTAAAACTCATTAAACCCAAACTTGCTTTTTATTTCAATGTAGAAGTCTTCATTTTGGGTGTGATTAAGCTATATTGAAAACTAAACTGAAATTAAATGCTAATTTCAGATAAGAGACTAGTACAACTAAGAAAATAAGATAAAATAAAAATATAAAATATTCGATATGCCTGAAAACTCCTGGCACCTGAACTGAAAACATTCGTCTGGAAGTTAACAGGTCTGTGCTTCTCTTTAAAGAACAGGCCAGATGTAAATGAGGAGCTTGTGATTGGCTGGAGCACAATTCAGCCAACAAGTCAAGTTTGTTAGACAGCTAATGCTAATTTCCAGTTTGGATTTTTTGAATTCATGTTTTGAAATCCTGAATGTCCCTGACTACTCTGAAACTTTGCTTTGAATACAGTATTGTTTTGTTTCAAGATTAGTATTCATATATGTATGAATAATACAGAAACGAACAGTACGAATTTTACAGTTTTTCTATTGTGGGTTGTAGACTGGAGCTCAGGGTATACCTAAGAATGTGAGTGGCCAAGATTTTGTTAATCTTAGTACCAGATCTACCAGCTGCTTGAAACCTAATGCTCTCCAGTTATCTCAGATGGGCACAGGCAGAGCTAACACAGGAAGAAAAGACCCCCACCCCCATGTTCTCAGGCCAATACAGAACTCCCTCACTACAGCTGACTGAGGCAGTTCTACACTTCTGTTTTACCAATCCAAAACACAGGCACATCTGATTTCTATGCTGTATTTAATACTTGATCACTCTTCCCTCTTGGAGCTTTCCTGACAGTTTTTATGACCTCCATTTTCCTACCTTCTGCTTGTCTTCCTCTACATCCTGTTTCCCAGGCAGCTCTAGATAACACCTGTCAAGCTGAAGACTCATGAGTACATGACAGGCAGCTCTGGTGACTGCTTAGTAGTTCGTGGTGCCTTCCAGCTCCTGCGCCTCCTGGACCTCTCCACTTAGGATGCTACACATGCACCTCAAACTTAACCACCTCTTGGGTTAACGCTTTTATTTTATTTGATTTTTATTAAGAGTAGAAAGGTTTCATGGATGACTCTATAAATTACAAAAAAAGTTTTACAACCTGCCACAGAAGCAAACCCTTCTGCAAATGCTGTTACCATCCCCAGTTTGCAGGTAACAACACTGACACACAGAGGAATACCCACCCAGATAACACCATTAGAAGTCCATTTCAGCCCAGAAAACCTGCTCTGCTGCTCCCTCCTAGCACTCAGACTATCCAATAAGCTTATCATACTCTGTGTGTGTGTGTGTGAGTGTGTGTGTGTGTGTGTGTGTGTGTGTAAGATGGGTCCTTGCAAATTGGTTTTCAAGCTTCCTCCAAAATCCTGTGAGAGCTGGTCTCTCCTACAGTATACAGAAAAACAAAAAAATCACCTTTGTGTTAAGACAGACAGCTAATAATCAAAGAGAATTAACCATACTGTACATAATAGGTGAAAAATAAAATCCATGTATTCCATGATTCAAATTACAGAGGCCATCATTAATTCCTTTACTTAAGTCAGACACCTGAGCATGATATGTGATTCTCTGCCTTCCTTATCCCTTCATCTCCATCACCCTCTACAGTGCCCTTAAATCTAGCTACATTGAGTTCCTAGAGGATAGGTTCAATGTTCTTGATCTGGCCTCCTCCAACCTGTTCTTCACAGCACTAACTTAAGTGAGAAGCTGTCTCTGACACCCTATTCTGATTTAGAGACCTCTACTTCTATTCCCACAAGAAGCTCAAAACATATACAAAACTTGAACTATTCTGCTACTACTGATTTATTGTCCTTGAGCACAGATTTAAAAAAAATTTTTTTTTTAGTTGTAGATGGACACAATACCTTTATTTTGTGTATTTTTATGTGGTACTGGGATCGAACCCAGCACATCACACATGCTTGACAAGAGCCCTACTACTGAGCCACAACCCCGGCCCCTAGATCTTATTTGAGATTTCCATGATAAAACAGTAGATGATACCAATGGGCACTCCATTATACATATTTGTATAATGAAAAGATTAACGAATAAAACAAGTGAACTGAATGAGCTGCCACTCCTCCACCATTACATCTTTCGGCTGTGCATTGCTCTCACATGAAGGGGGCTCAGTTCACTTTTCACCTTACATTAGTGGTTGCTTCAGGAATTGAGGAGCTCATCTCAAGTCAGAGCCTAGTAATGCCAACTGAAGCAGAGTCCTGAACTCCTTCCTCTCCTGTGGCTCACTCTTTCTAGAGACAACAAAGCCCGACACCAGCAAGCCTGGACTCTTTCTGATCAGGACTATTTGAGAATATCATTGTACTACTATGGTAATATTTTGTCTCCCTTTGAGGGTTCATAAATAAATATGCATTTGGGATAAAGTGGCAAGAGGGAATAGTTCTTGAAAGGACTTAAAAAGTCACAAAGACTAAATGAACACTCATCTGAAGTATTTTTTCCTTCTTTTTTTCTTTAAACAGAGTTTTCATTAAATTCCTCACTGCCCTACAGCTGACCACCAACAGCTAAGAACAGATAGCCTCTTCCTTGACCATCTTTCTGTATGCTTCCTTTTCCCCAACTTCCAATGCTTGATCAAAAGCTCAGAGTTACTTCAAAGGGCAAGGTCAGCTCAGCAGGGGAGCTTTACATGCCTTAAAAAGGGAAAGAACAATTATGTCACAAATAGTTATTCTTCTTTTCTGACTTTCAGATATTGTCCTGGTCCTGCTCTTTGCCTTAGCCTACCTGCTCAGATGGTCACCAGCAAATGAAAAAATGAACAAATAAAACAAGTGAACTAAATGAGCAGCCAGAGTGAGCTGCAGTGATTAGGAGGTAGAGTTAAAATGACTTTGAGCCATGGAGGTGATTCCTAGTCATTCTTCAGACTTCAAACTCAAACATGTTTCTCAAGTAACAGGTTGAACTCACAGTAGTTTGGTAGTTCAAATCCCTCATTTTGTTCTCTCATAGCATTTTATTTCTTCCAGAGCGGGCACATCAAATTTTTAAGTACATTTTGTCTATGTGTTGACATTCATACCTCCCTTTCTGCAGCATATCCTCATCCAGGAAGGGGATGACCTTTGTTTTGTCTGCCATTGAGTCCTCAACACCCAGGCCATCTTAGTATATCTGGGTACTTATTAAATATTTTTAAAAAATCTTTCCAATTTCGTTTTCTTGCCTTGTATGTGAATTTACACTTTCATTTCCTAAATCCATTTGTCAAGGAATCTCATAAAAAAGAGCCTATGGGACAGACAGGTAAACTTCAAAATTTGTGTTTGTGAGTGTGTATGTCCATTGCAAAAAAATAAATATAAAGTACTAGAAATAAACACTACAAGAAACTCATTTAAAAATTTATTAAATGCTACAAATGAAGGTGAGAGTATTAGTAATGTTTTTGGGGATCATTCATCATTCCTGATTAAAAAATAAGTAAAATTCATAACAGTGACTAGAGAAAAGATAGCAACTATTCTCA
The DNA here is from genome assembly GCF_021218885.2 of Marmota monax. Lineage (NCBI taxonomy): Eukaryota > Metazoa > Chordata > Mammalia > Rodentia > Sciuridae > Marmota > Marmota monax. The sequence goes on from NW_026691988.1 coordinate 3,182,792, forward strand.
TATTGTATAACCCTCACGTTTCTCCTTATTTACTATATCCTTTTAATAAGTACCATAAGTTAGCAAAGGTAGACTTTACTATTCCCCTGATGTGCCCAATGTCAACTAGGTTTGATACCTGGTAAGATTAAAATATGGAACTCAGTCTTTAGGTAAGAATGCTCACTTTTCCATATATAAAATCAAATACATCTCAAAAACAAAATCAGCATTCACATGTAACAGAGTGCATTCATTCAGGTGACTGAATATTATACTCTGTGTAGAAAATTGTATTTAAAAATATAAAGAATAAAGTTACTAGATATAAGATCAATATAAAAAGATCAATTTTCTCTCTTTCTACTAGCAATAGTTAGAAAAAAATTTGTGACTGAAGCTGGTTAGAAAACTATATACTTTAATTGTGAGATATTAAAAAAGACATAAGTGGAGAGAGTCATTTTATGTGCATAGAAAAGAAATATAACTGCAACTTCATCTATTCTAGAGTAGACGAAATTGCAGTTAAAATACCACAGGGCTGAACCTCAGTGGTAAAACATATGAGAGGCCCTGGGTTTGATCCTCAGCATTGCAAACAAAACATAGGACTGACAGATATGGTGGTGTATGCCTGTAATCCCAGCAGCTAGGGAGGCTGAGACAGGATTGTGAGTTCAAAGCCAGCCTCAGCAAGGCAAGGTGCTAAGCAACTCAGTGAGACCCTGTCTCTAAATAAAATACAAAATAGGGCTGGGGATGTGACTCAGTGGTCTAGTGTCCCTGAGTTCAATCCCCTGTACCAAAAAACAACAACAACAACAACAAATAGGACTTAACCTTAGAATCTAACAATCTGATTTTGAAATTTATATGAAAAGAAAGAACCAAAAATGAAGAAAAAGAACAAAGGCAGGGGACACACACTGTCAGGTACCAAGACCCAATATGTAATTCCAGAGTAATTAAGACATTATGGCACTGGTACAGAGACAAATAAATAGACCAATGGAAATAGAGTGCCAGAATCACACCCTCACATAAAGGACTTGAGATATGACAATGCAGATTACAAGGGGAAAGGATGGACTTTCCAATAAGCAATGCTGGAATAGTGCCTACTTCTTCCACAAACAGTAGAAGGAAAATATTTTTGATACTTCAGAGTATAAAAATAATATGGTTCATAGGGCTGGGGATATAGTTCAGTGGTAGGCACTTGCCTAATATGCACGAGGACCTGAACTCAATCCCTAGTATCATGAGGGGAAAGGTGTGGGGGACATAATTCAAAAAAGGAAAATTTGATAAATTCCAACTGTAATAACTATGTCTAACTATAATGATAATGAAAGACACATCACAAACCTGAAGATATTTGTAACATATGAAATTGGAAAAGAATATCTAAAATCTGCCAAGAATCAAACGAAAGAAAGATAAAGCAGTACAAAGAGGTGAATAAGGATTTCACAGAAATGTTTTAAATGTCCTGGTTGTGTTGTCATAGAAAAAAATATGAATGGCCAATAACCATTGGAAAAGATATTAATAAGTAAAATGAAAGTCATCATCACAGTTATATATCATTTCATATTCTCCAGACTGGCAAAAATTAAAACTCAAGGGGAAGCTGTGAAATGGCAGAAGGCTTGACTCCCTTGTCTTTCAGTGCAAGATGAAAAATGTGTGCTTTATGACCCAGCCATTCTTGTGGGGTTCTGTGGGTTACCCACCTATTAACTGATAAATGTATAGATTTTTTTTAAATGTACAGATTTTTTTTAAGTAATCTTACTATGCTGTGTGATAAGACCTGCATTTCAAAACTCTAATAGATAATTATGAACATTTACTCACTGCATTGAGAATTTCTTAGTTCTCATATGGAAACAGGAAAACCTACTAACTAATCCCCTATTACTGGCTATCTAGATTGTTGAAGATCCCCTGTATCCTACCCCTGAGACTAGGAATTGAACCCAGGGGAGATTTACCACTGAGCTATATCCCCCCCCCCCTTTTATTTTTCATTTTAAGAAGGGTCTAAGTTGCCCATGCTGGCCTCAAACTTGCACTCCACCTGCCTCAGCTTCCCAAATTGCTGGGATTATAGGCATGAACCACACCCAGCTAGATTATTGACAATCCTTTGCTAGTATATATAAAAATGTGATAAATGCATTTGTTGGAAAACTTTGTAAACACCTCTAATCATTTAAGATAAATCCTTAAAACTAGTTTAAAGATGGGTATGCTTAATACAAATATTTTAAGTTATGTTTTGCCAAGCTATCCTACAGAAAATACTATTAACTTATACAACAACATATACTTTCCTCCTACCACCTTCCCAACACTGGATAAAAACATAACTTTTGCCAAATGTGTACGTGAAAACTGGTTCACTGAATTTTTAATTTGTACTGATTTAAGCAATAGCAAGGCTAGACAGTTTGATTATTGTTCACTTAGTTTTTACATAGTTAACTTGCTTAATCCTCTGCCCATTTTTCTACTAAAGTGTTTAAATTTTCTTAACAAAGTTCTTAATATATTCAGGATATTAATCCTTTCTATTCCAGGCATATTAAGCTTTATCATTTATCCTAAACTTGTTAGTTCAACTAAAGTTTTCAATGTTTACATAGTGAAAGCAATTTTTTTTCTTTATAGTTCATTCTAATATATAATTCTTAATGTCTAGAGAAGCTGAGGCTGGAGGATCACAAATTCAAAGCCAACCTCGGCAACTTAGCAAGGCCCTATGCAACTTAGTGAGACCCTGTCTTAAAATTAAAAAAAATAAAATTAAAAATGGGCTGGTGCTCAGTGGTTGAGCATCTCTGGGTTTAATCCCCAGTACTACTACTACTACTACTACTACTAATAATAATAATAATTAGTAGTAGTAGTGGTAGTAGTAGTAATAGGAGTAACAGCTCCTTTCCCAAAGGATCATTGTGAACATTAATTAATATAACATACACTAACACATTTAATAAATAGAGTAAAGCAACACATAAATATCAATTTTTATAGTCACTAACTAAATCATAGTTATTTACACTACATACCCACAGGCTACAGATTTTATAATTATAGGTACCTAAGCAGATACACTTGGGGATTAATAAGAATCTGAAAAAAATCACACACAGTATAGGAAGCAGGTACAATAATACAAAACTACATCTCCCAGGATCACAACAGTCACAAGAAAGGCCACAAGCAAAGCAGGCTGTCTTACCTTATTCTTCCCCTTCCTCTGCCAGTTCTGTTTCTTTGTGCACTACCACTCTTGTGACTGACATGTCAGGGTGCTGCTCTTTGGCTTCCCTGATTGCCTGAGCCAATGCCTGCCAAGGTCAGAAGAGAAAACAGCCATGAGCGGCTCCACCTCAGGATGATAAAACTCATGCATGTTCATCAACTGGAACTGCGGTACAAGCTAAAATAGTCTTATTTCTTTAAAAAAGCAGGAAGATTCAAACTGAGATCATTTTATATGAATATGCTTCTCATATTCCCAAACTTCCCATTCCTCTAGTCTACTATGTAATAACAGGATGTGTAGAAGAAACATGTTATCTTTAACTCCCAGGCTTGTACTCACTAGGAGATTTTGAGAAAATGGCTCTTCTCTGAGCTTTTGTATTTTTACCAGTAACCTGAGAATAATGCTAAGGTTGTAAAGATTATTTTAAGGTTTGTTGTATGAATTTAAGAAATGATGTCAAGCAGCTAGAATATTGCCTTATCTATACACTAAAGTGATAATTACTGGAAACTCCAAAGTATGGAACCAGGCCTGCTTATCTTGGCCCTCTCAGACACCTATGAACTAAAATGTTCACTGAACTAAGATGTTGCAGGGAAAGTATCTATAAACTTAATCACATATAATTAGTTAAGCTACAGAACAGACAGACTAATTTTTAGATTATCAAGTGCAAGTCCCTCTTTTGTAGGTGAAAAATCTTAAGGCCTGAAGATTTATGGGTCTTTCTCAAGGCCATATAAAAATGTGATAAACTCATTTGAAAGGAAAGAGAGGACTGGGAATGCTGACTCCAGTGGTTGATGGTCTCTTCCTGAACTAGGCAGTGACAAAGCAGTTTCTTTATGCTTATCAGAAAGTAAAGTTTATTTTAAAAAAAGTTGTGGCAATAGGGAAACATCCTGTTTTTCGGAGGGGTAATACATTTTTCTTAATTATTGCTAGTTTTAATTATAAAAAGGTTCTGGGAGAGAGTAAAAGAAAACAAAACACCACAGAATGACAAACTCTTGGAAATAATCCTGAAAGAAGAAAAGAAATTTTCCTAGGATAGAAAACAGCTTATCTCATAAAGAAAATATGTGCTTGAAAAAAAGCAGTGCAAGTTTTCCTTCTGATTTGCCACTTGCCTAAATAGCACTTCTGTTTGCATTATTGTTCCTGTCAGCTGTGAGGTTACTAAGTAAAACCCTATACTTCACTTCATTAAAAAATGGTAAAGCTACAAAACAAAATAGGGAGAAAGAAAAAACTGCCCCAATCGCTTTCAAATACATTTGAAATCAAGTTTGTCATAATTCCTTTCATTTCATAATGTAAGCATAAGAACTTAAATACTATAAAACATTATTATGACAACAATAAGGACCAAGAGACAACTAGCACAGCGTACTGCCAAAATGAGAAGTTATTTTATTAGAAATAAACTCTGAAGAGCAACCACAGTTTAGTTCATCCCTCCCTGGTATGGATCTAAAAGTGTCCTGACAAACCAGGTTTCCTAAAAACATGCCTCTCCAATTTGCTAACAAGACATTTGTTTCTCTGAGATGAAGACTTCTATCCATTAGTAAAATTCCTTTTAATGTAGACAAGGAACTCAAAAAGGTTCTAATGGTATTAAAATTAATACAAGATCAACATCAGTTTTCAACAGCAGAGCTTATTACTCATTTAAAAATAGCTTCATAGAACATACTGCCTGACCCAAAATGCAGACCACAGTTGTGCCTCTGGATCTGATCATGCAACGGAAACATGTCATAAAAGGTCAGGTACTCCAGGGGTTAGAAACACTACACTAGGCAAAGAACTTGCATCAAGATCAGGAATGAAATACATTAATGTGGATAATTTAGCTCTAGAAGGTTGATCACCAGATATCATGGAGTATGGCAAGATGTCTCCCAGGAATATGCTGAAAGATGCACAGATGATGGCACAAATCCTGAAGGATATGGGGATTACAGAAGATGAGCCAAGAGTTATAAATCAGATGTTGGAATTTGCCTTCCAGTAAGTGACCACAATTCTTAGATAATGCTAAACTTTGTTCCAGATATGCTAAGAAAGCTACTGTTGATGTAGATGATGTGCAATTGGAAATCCAGTGTCAAGCTGACCAGTCTTTTATGTCTCCTCCCCCAAGAGATTTTTTTATTAGATATTGCAAGGCAAAGAAATCAAATACCTTTGCTAAACTGCCTCCTGATAGACAGTGCTTAATAGCTCCAAACTATAGGTTCAAGTCTTTACAAAAAAAAAAGAAAGAAAGAAAAGGAAACACAAAGCATATATTTCTGCAGGAAGAGTAACAGTTCCACAATTAAGTGTTACTAGCAGACCAAGTACTCCCATACGAGGCACACCAACCCCCAAAACCAGGTTTGTTTCAACTAAGCAGAGACTCCAATGTCTCTAACAGGGCAGAGGTTTATAGTACAGATGTTTGCTTCACAGTCCCCTGCTATAAAAGTCTCAAGACCCCGCAACATCAGCAGTTCAGAATGTTCTGATTGATCCACCATTAACTGGGTTCAAAAACACAGAATAAGATATTACCACTAACATGGTATCATCACAAAACACTACCAATGAATCATCAAATGCATTGAAAAGAAAATGTGAAGATGAAGCTGAAGCTGAAGAAGAAGACAACGACGACGACGACGACAACTATGATAATTTGGAATCTGGCTTTGATGCATGTAGCCTGTATACTTGGTCTTGAACCCATTGTACTGAAATTGAAGAAACATGCTGGATATTTTCAAGTTCTGCTTTAAGAAAACTTCAATAGTATTTAATGAGTAAATAATAATTACTATTCTTCTCAATTGAAATGTTGGATTTTCTTTAATAGGACCAGTAATGGTTATTACTGTGTGTATATATGTGACTGCATGACTAATATGATTCTGCAACCTGTACACTCAGAAAAATGAGAAATTATATCCCATCTGATTCAAATGTATGATATATCAAAGTCATTGTACTGTCATGTATAACTAATTAAAACAAATAACATTTTTTTTAAAAAAACTAAAGTTGTTCATTGATTTGATTATTGAAAATAAATAAATGAATAAAAACAGCTCTATCATCTCAATTTAGGAAGAAAGAAAATCTATCATGAGCCTGTGGTGACAAATGTATGGGAAAAAACAATTTTACTTAAAGTTTATGCTTACCTTTAAACATAAAAAAAAGTTAAGCATCTACTCTCTTTATTTGGATATTTGAACACTATTTTTGAAGCATGTATTATATCACTGCACAAAAGAGATGTGTGTCTTTGCAGCAACAGTTAAGGCTGTAGTATCACTGTGACTTAAGAGTTAGAAATGTATAATTTGGTGCTAATGCCTCAGATTGTTTATCTGCCTTTCTGAAGCAGTACCTGGATTGAAGTTTTCATGTAAAATAGTCAAAGGGGGGGAGGGGACATAAAATGAAACCTGAGAGTAAACCTGTGAAAAGTGGTATGCTAAAGTCTGAATAGACCTAGAGGAGGTTCAGTGGGACAGAAGAGACAATTGCTGGGAAGACATTACGATTTGACTTTCTACCATGCCAACAAATGTGGGCTCTTGCCTAGCACACTATAGGAATTCAAGAACTGCTCACTGAGCAGAAGTTCTAAGGAAAAAGTTAAGAATCAGCTCTGCTACAATTTCACAGTGGGGAACTCAAAACTATCCCAGTGAACAGCAGCAGTAAAACAGAACCCTCTACGGGAAGCTGAAGGCTTGGTTTCCTCTTTCCCAAGGTGGAGTAATAGTAGTCATCTCCTAGAAACTTGTGCACCTCAGTTAAAACCCAGAATCAAGATTTAACACTCAAGGAAATTTTTAAAATTATGACTTATGTAAATAAAATAATGCTTACAAAGGCCAAAAAAAAAAAAATGAAGAGCCATTTTCTTTGTAGGCCTGAAAAACATCCATTTCTCTATAGTCACATACAGAACCTTTCTCAAGCAAGAAATTCTTTCTCCAAAATTCTCTTTCTTGAGCTCAATGTTGTGTACAAAGTTGAATAACTATTATTTGCTCCTACAGCCCAGCCTGAAATGGTCCACTGAATCACTCTTTTCCATTCTTCAAGTCATTGTAAAATAGCCTCCTTTTAAAATCACTCAGAAAACAAAATAAAATAAAACCATCAGTTATGACTGTAATCTAAAATTAAAGTTACTCATCCAATCTCCAATGGTTCCATTCATTGCTTACTTAAAGCCCTGTGTTCTGCCAATCTTAATACAGAATGGAAACATAATTCCTCTTAAAACTTTTCAGAATCATTATAAATTTTTACTTTGTATGAGATCTTAGGTTATTTTCCCTTCCTTCCTCCATTCCAATAGAAGTAATAAATAAGGAAAAACAACTAGTGGTAAATAGTCCAACTTTTCTTATGCTACAAAAGACACTTAACCATTCCTTTAAAAATACAACAAAAGTAGCTTTTTTTCATTTTTCAGAAGTCATCATCATTAAATTGACATTTTTTTAAAAAAATATTTAATGACTTATCTTTAAACCAGGCCCACATGAATACCTAATGGTTGCCCCAAATCCTTCAGATGACTTTGACTCTAAAGTACATGTAAAACCAGTGGGACATAAGTAGCCATTCACACTTTATGCTGACTCAGAGTTAGAAAAGCTGAAATGATACGTTATATACATGCTGCGAAGTAGAACTTAGGAGTTGGACTTCATCTATGAAGTTCTGGGAGAAGACGTTTACCCAGGAATGTGAGAAAATGACAGACATAAAACTTAGCAAATAAGTAAAGTCGCTTTTAGAACTAGAACCTAAGGTCTTTACCTGGTCATGATCAATATCTGCATCTCCTGTGATTACAATGCGTTTCTCAATTCTTGTTTCAGATATTCCACCTTTTACAGTCTAAAAGTCATAAAAAGAAAAAGAAAGAACAGCAATGACTAAAGCATGTTTACATAGGCAGAGAAAAGAAAAAGGGAACCCACCTTGACCTTCTGTTCATCATAAAGCCATGCACAATAAATGATGGAAGACTGATGTTCTAGAAACTGACTTTGCTGTATTATTAAGTTCAATAGAGAAATCTGTTGTTAAAGTTATAGCATCCATAAGTATCCCTCAACTGAAAGCAACCCTACAATTAACTTATCAAGACTCAGGGCAGATTAAGACAGACTAAATATCATTTAATCCAAGTAATTTGACTGAGATATTCTGTTATAATTTCCTGGTTTTCTTCATTCCCAACTGGCCAGTTTTTAAAAGGGAGAATAGAAAGAAGAAATAACTGGTATTTGTAGAATTAAGAGTAATTTTAACAATTCTGGTGTCAGTTTTAGATTCAGGAAACTGTTTGATATTATAGTTTACATTGCTTGGTTCTAATCATACAAATTCATTTAGTAATTCTGTTCATTTGATTTAGTGCAATACAAAATAGGACTTGGATTTGGCTAAAGACAGGGAAGACATTGAGGTTTTCATTAAATGTGTGATCTGATCTCAGTTATGCATGTGACTGACCTTAGGGACATGGAGCATGGCTATGCAAAGGTAAGGTGAGACCTGGAGGAAGGAGACCCTGGGTGAACGGCTCACAGTTACTGACTTGGGTGTAACCTGAGAGCACTGGGATGGACTGGAGCAGGCCTAGGAGGTCAACTGCCTGTGACCTTCTAAATAGAGACAATGGGAAAATACCACATGGTTGTGAAAAAACACACATCCATCCTTGCCAACTCTAACAAAGTCACAAGTGATGGCTTTTTACTGTAAGACTTACCACGTTAGTAACTTGATATGCTTTAAAATGAGCACTGGTGGCATAATTTATGTGGCATTTTTTAATATACACAGCTGTTTTTGTGTGTGTTTTGATTTTGATTTTTTTTCTTCATTATTGATGAATTGAAGAACGGGGGGGGCATCATAAGAGACACATTTAAAACCTTTAAACATTAATCAAATATGAAAAGTAGAAGTGAAAGGAAATACTAGAAAATAAGATTTAAGTTAGAAATCTGATTACCTAGAAGCTCCTAAAAATAATTCTGGGTTTCTCTACGTCTGAAGGGGGCATCAGTATTTATGCTGGCAAGCCAGGGACCACTTGGTAATTTGGTGTTAAACACTTGGAGAATGATCTGGGAGAATGCCCCCCAAACTGACATACTAACATCTTAAAGAAATAAGGGAAGTTTTACAGCTTATCAAATGATCTCTGCTTTTGTAGCCATCTTAACTATAGATATTCATAAGATATTTTTACCCCCTTGTACTTTAAAAAATTGGAATTTGGTTTAAATACATGTCAATGGAGGCTAATTTCTCAGTTAATTTAAATCAAGGCATTTTTTATTCCACTGGCACTGTCTGTGTATTACTTGGAGGCGAGTATAGGAACAAAGAAACGATTCAGAAAAGATCCTGTTTGCAATGTACCATCCTCTCCCTAGATTCCCCTGGACTGCTTTACCTTGGTGATGTGTGTGGTTGTCGTTGTCGACACGGACTCAGATGTGATGGTTTGTGCAGTCAATAACGTGCCCGAATCACCACCAGACCCGCCATCAATCTTTGGATAGTTGAGGGAAAAATACAAAGTAATGCTTAACTTCCATCATGTTGTCAGAGAACCCCTCCCCACTGAATATGCATCTTCTAAAAATCTATATGGTCTGCAGAAGATGCTATCCGCCTATCCTTTGCGTGTCTGTAGTGGTAATTTACGGTCCAGGAGAGTGGCTGGCATTTAAAACAGAGGAGAGGCAAAGGCTAAGTGCAAATGGAGCAGCAAACCCTGTGGGTAGAAAGCAGAGGAAGAACAGAAGTAGAAGGTGGGAGGGAAAGCTACAAAGGACTCAAGAGAATTTGTCTGAGGAACATTTGCAGAAGCTAGAAAAGAAAACTAGAGAGGCAGGCAGGGAAGTTTCCACAGTGACCAGAAGTGCTGAGTTTGTTATTGTCTTTTAAGCACAGGTGGGTAAAAATAGATAAACATTTTCTCAGATTACTAAGCAATAGAGCCCAAGAGACACTGAGCCTCAGTGATTTGGTTATCTGCTTATCTCTAGATTTTTTTTTTTTAACTACACAGTTGCTATAATAGTTTGTGTGCTGAGAGCATACATATTGGTACATATTTCAATATTGCATGTCTGCATTCTCTCTCTACATATATAACATATAAATTCCATGCATATATTAAAATAGGTTTTATTTTAATTTGATTGATACTGAAAGAGGTAGAAAGTTCTAGAATTTACCAGAGCAAAGAAATTAAGAGCCTAACACTTTATGTTATATCAAACATATCTGCCTTCTGTTTTCTGACATAGAAGTGACATATCTGACACAAGAAATAACTGGAAAATCTAAAGCCTTTCTGACTAAGGTAAGAGGAAATTTCTCTCAAATATGCACTGGGCACCTATATTTCTTTATGAGGTACTTACCTCAGTAAAGATACATGAGTAATGCTCCCAACACATATACACATAAGAAACCTGTTAGTGCTTATATGGAATCTATGCACACATGGATGAATAATTTTACAAATGTACCACTCATGAAGACATTAAACCTTTTCCGTGGTGCTGGGTACTGAAATCATGGACTTTTGCATGTTAGGCAAGTTCTCTACCACTGAGCTACATTCCCAGAATAAATATTTGGAGAGGGCAATAACCTGCCATGCTCCACCTGGCACAATCCCACCTAGAAGGTCAAACTTTCCAGTAGAGAAAATATTTATCATATATATTTTAAAACAGTTCATTTTGAAATGATGAACACTTTCCTTTTTTGTTATTCTTAAGTTTAGACATTATAATGCTTATTTAAAATCTTTACAGAAGAAGTCTAAATATCTAAAATCAAATACATAAATCTGATAATTATTTACACACAGTATCACAGGTCATGTATGAATGACTACATATGTCTAAAAGAAAATAATCCAACATGAAGAAGGAGGGAGAGTATGTGTGTGCAGATGTGTGTTACTTGTATGTTAGTGAGTTGACTGGATCTGTTTTTATGGAATTTAGAGCAAAGAAAAAAGCCCATCTGCTATTAAACCACAAAATATATCAGATTCAGTAAATTTCAAGAGACAATCTATTTTCCAAGTGTATACAAACATTTTTGGACACAAGCCAGAAATGCCTTACAATAATACATATGAAATCCACACTGCTTATTCTAAATAAATATACTGGGTCGCCAATTTGATTGCAGCTCTCTGTCTCAATCTGAGAGCCACATAGCAATGTTGTTGGGGGAGCAGTTATAAAATGGAGACGTGAAAAGCTAAGTCAACGTCAGGAACATGTAAACGACAAGACACTGAAAACAGAAATAGACATACTAAGTAAAGAAGAACTCAAACAGTCCAAGTCTTGAGCTTTTGTACCTGTGGAGACTCATATGTGATGGTTTTGGTCTCAGTTTGGACAATAGGGACTTCCTTGGTGGAGATTTCTGTCCTTTGTGAGGCATCAGAAATTGTTACCATCTCTGTTTTTACCACTGGTGGCTGAGGTGGAAAAGGAAGGGAAAAATAAATTCTAGAGGTAATAAAGTAAAAGAACTTAAAGGAACCTTCAAAAATAAATTGTTTAAGAAACATCCAAACATACACTCATGCACAAAGGAAAAAAAAGAGTAAAATAACATAAAACAAACAAAAGATATGAAAGAAAAGCTTTCCTTCAAATATATCATATACACACATACACATATGTTGGTATGTGTATATGTGTGCATATATAAAAAATAAGCTAACATGATAACTCCTTAAATCATGTTATTCTTCAAATTATGATGGCCCTTAACTACTACACTGTTATACGTATATTCTTTACTTTGGAAAAGTAATGATAATGTTGAAAAAAGTTTGAAAATGACTCAAAGTGAAATAATCTTGATTGCTACAGCAATTTAAAGCATCACAGGGTTTATGTGAAGTCTTATTGTTTTTAATTAGCATGCCAGCTAGGTAGACAAAGATGTGCTCTTCTCCCCAAAAGACACCATTTTCAGAAAGGATATCTTCAAGAGTGATTGTTTCATTTGTCATAGCCTAAAATTTGCAGTGTTCCTTCTGTATTACATGTTAAAATGTTATGTCTAAAATTTCTCTATTAATGTTATAGTAACACTTTAAACAATTTCAAACATGAAAGTAGAGGTTCAACGGTCTTTTAACAGTGTACTCTGTTGAGTACATTATACTCAGTACAATGTCAGGCTATGATACTACTACTAAAATACTACAGTACTTTCTCTGAGAGAAAATTCCCAACAGGTATAATTATTTAAAGAGAAACAACCATATATCAAATGCAGAAAATAATCAAAGACTCTTAAAACATCTTCTCTGACGAGAAACACAAAGTTTAAAAGTGACATAGTAAAAATCCATTTAATCATTTCAAAACAGTCACTTCAAAATTTTTCTACCCATCAGAGTGAATATGAATAAATCCCTATACCGTGGGCATTTTAGAATTGAGAAGCATTTCCATGGAAGTAAACCCTCCCTCAGCCTAACTCATTGCATCTAATGACCAAGAGTTGATCGAAGTGGACTTTGGAAAGTTTTCTTTCTTAAAGAGAAAAGAAGAACACTCATATCCAATGTAGATAATTCACAAAACATATAATCAATTTGCAAAGAGCTAATATAAGGACAGAACGAGAAGAGAAGGGTTCCCTCCTTCTACTACTGAACAGTTTCGCCTCTGGCTGCCTAGAAGGAAGGAAAAAGCTCTTAACCAAACCATACAATCCCTGGAATCTAAAAACAGAAATCACAGCAGCATTCAAGAAATACTGTTCTCATCACTGCAGGATGCTGCACTCAGAGCATCACAGTAATCAGAGCCTGCCGTCAGTTCTAAAAACCTTTAGTTCAAGAGCAAGAATGAGTCCAAAAGTCAAATCCAATCTGGCGACAGGAACATACACACTCACATTGACCATTTTCTCAACATTACAAATACATTTTTCTAATTAAACCAATGGGGGAAAAGGCATTTAGTTTGAGGAAGCAGTGCAAATAAAGACAAAACAGTTCAGAGCATTCCAAACATGCAAAGAAAATTTAAATATGCAATGACAAGGAAAAAATGATGAGGTGACTGTAGGAAAGTTTACCCTACAGGTGATCCAGTGGCAGTAGAGAAGCTAGAAACCATGAACTGAGCTGGCAGAAAATCTACAAGCATTGCTTTCCCCCTTCTTCCCGTGAGAGAAAAATTCTTGTTGAAAAAACTGAAGAAGAATTGGGAAGACAGGCGAAGAAGAAAGGCAGGTGTTTCCCACCTGAGAAATAGCTCTATAGCTTAGCTCCCGCTTGGAACTCCCATTTACCTCTGAACAACAAATAATTTGTGGCAAAACATCAATGTCAACATGAGACACCTCTCCGTTAACTTTATGTTGCTCTTCCTCTGTTTCTTCTCCCATGTCTTGCTTAACCGTGCCTTCGTTTATACTCTTCTCTGCAGATATCTTTTGGGCAACTACATTTTCCTGGGCCACTGTTTCTACTGTGATTACACTGGCACCTGCTTGTCTGCCCGGGCTGGCTTCAGGCACTGCTTCCTCCCTCTCTACTACCTTGGCTGCTCCGCTGGGCTCTTCCTCCGTCTCTTCTTCATACTCCTCCTGCTCTTCCCTTAGGGTGCCCTCGGTCACATGGTGGTGGGGCCGGTACTCTCCCACATCTTCCTCCTCACTCTCACTGCTGCTGCTGCTCTCAGAAGACAGGGAGGTGGAGTCTTTTTGTGTCACAGGCTCCACCTTACGAATCTCCCCAGGACCACTCCCAGGTGATATCTCTTTACCATTCATTTCTTCTGTGATTACTCTTTCGTCTTTCCCAACCTCTGCCTGCTTCTTCTCCTCCACTACATTCAGAGTCTCATGTGAACTCTGTACGAAAAAAAAGATGGATGAGGGAAAACAAAAATATATGAATAAATAAAAACAATGGAAATCCAAATTAAGTGATGGCAGATTCATGTCATGGAGAAAAACAAAGATGATTATGATGGCTGACTGAAAGGGAAGAGGGGAAAACGTGAGGGGATGAGGTGTCAGGCAATGTGTTAACATGGAAAAGGGGAGAACCTTAACAGCATCCCTGGCTCCAGTGCAAGGACCTTCTGACGCAGGAGCACGTGTCTGCGGAACAAAAAGCAACCAAGGACACAAATCAATAAGGAGTTACCTCAACAACCGCCAAAACAGACATCTGACACCACAACACAGAACAGCAAGAATGAACATCTACGAAAAACTCTGCTCAAGGTCACACAGGACAGTCAAGACAAATGCCTAAAAGCATATAAAAACGAACAAAAACAGCCAGCATTCTCCCAAGAAACAAAATTCTTTTATTTATAATTTATACCTACAAGTACCACTTATGTAAAGTGTCATATGTATACACACACACACACACACACACACGTGTGTGTGTGTGCGTGCGTGCGTGTGTATAAAAGCTTACTGAGCACTTAAAAGAATATGTGAAACTCAACAGTTTGGGCTTTAATCAGACTCTAGAACCCAGGCTGGAACCTTGACTCCTCAATAAACATAGCATTCAAGGAAATGGTACCTATAATTATTTGCTGATACTTTTAAAAAATAGCTTTACTGGCAAAATTATAGTTGGCTTCAGATAGCTATCAAAATAAAAATGTTCATTTCAAAGACTGTCAATAACATCCCAATTTGTATTATAGATTAGCAAATATTACACATGAGGGCAGATGTCAATGATAGCCCCAAGTGCTTTCTCTTAGGATTTAGTTCCTTCACTAGCATCTTTGCAATCTGAAATGGATCGACTTTATTATTGGAGAGGTTCATTCCTATTCCCTAGAGACATGATCTTCTTGGGAGTAAATTAATTTATTATATTTGAGTAATACAATATCTAAATGTTTGACAAATACTTGTCAACTGAACATATTAATATTGTATTTCATTACATAATTGTTGCCACTACATTAATGGTATTCACAAGTATTCTATGAATACTAATTTTACACCAAAGACAATTCAATAATAAATAATTTTAAGCAATGCCAGCACAATTAAAAAATAAAACAGCTTCATATAATGGTTGCATCCTACTTGTTTTGGTAAAAAACAAAAATGTTTGGCATAAAATTTGCAACAATTATGCAGTGAAATAGGGTAGTAAAAATTACTGTGCTGTGGTATTATTTACTAGGGTAAAAACTTTTCTTTCTTAAACAGGAATTCATTTTAAAGCTTCAAATTTCCTTACATTCTTCTTCTTTTTTTGATTGTGTGCCTCTGAACCCTCTGGACATTGTTGTGAAGCTGCCAAGGCTAACTGTGGTAACAGATATCGGGATTTCACACTCATCTGCCCCAGCAACATGGACAACCAGAGCTAAAGGTGCTCAAATGGCACACTTGTCCACAGCATCTTTCAACATATACTCACAAGCTCTTTTTGATCTGTTCTGTTATTTTTAAATGTCTGGTAAGGTTATATTTGAGTTGCTCAAAATTCATACCATATAAATCATTTGACCAACAGAACAAAGATAATCATCCTTCCAGTTTTACTGAAAACCAGGAGGTTTCACACATTAAATGGAAAAATACTCTGAAATTATTTTTATAAGCAGGTAACACTTAACTGTAACTACTTATAAATTCCTGTATAAATAAAGATATCAAGTGATCAGAATACTTCTAAATCAGACATTTAATGATTACTACAAGTAAATGAATTATTCTTACTATTTATTAGTTAACTCAAATGGCTAGATACATTCTGCTCAAATTCAGAGAACCCCTTAGGGTCATTCAAAAACAATGACTTCACTGATACGGCAGGCACTTCAAGTTTTTTTTCATATAAACAGAATTTTAAAAATGAACCTCAGAAGATGCCCAAGATTTGGATTTGAAAACTTGAATTCTCCTTAGTTGAGGCTTTCCTTCTACTTAACACCTCAGGCTCCAGGCCATCATAGTTTAAGTGATTCCCTGAATTTAGGCAGAATTTTTGTTTCTGTTTTCGACCAAAAGTATCAGTAGAAACATCCAATCTATTTCTTTTCCTAATATCCAAACTCTGTCACTGTTCCTTGAATGTTTCTCCCAGAGAGTTTTAATTTCACCAGTGAAAGCACTGGAGGGAAGGAGGCCTGAATATTCAAAAAATTAAAATCACTCTCATATGTGGCTTTTAGTAACAGGGGAAACAAAGTAAAATGCACCTCTGGCAAGTGTGAGAAGGGCGAGGAGGAAAGCTTTTCTCTAGGAGGTGCATTAGGGTTCACAAGAGCGCCCTCTGCTGTCCAAGTGGTGGCTGAAAGGAAGGTGGCTTTCATGCTATCAGAAAAGCCCTTTCCACTAAACAAAATTGATGTTATCTCCTCTTCTAGGCTCTAGAGAGGTCAGAAAAGGAAGAGCAAAGAATTAACAATACATCAGAACAGACAGCAGTGACCTATTGGAAAAAAGGAAAGGTTACACAAGAAAGAATAATAGAACAGCATAAACTGAGAGAAAAGAATTTTGAAGATTCTACAGCAGTATATGGAGGTATGTCTGAACACAAGATTTTCCACCTTGCTTAAAAATCTTTGGTAACTGTAACCTACAGAAATCAGCTAAAACTTGGTTTATTGCTGAATCTTTATCACAAACAGCACAACCTACCTACCTACCAAATACTATTGCACATGTCCTGGGTACTTCCTCAGTCTCTCTGCACAGAATGGCCTCTTCAGTAGCTCCTACACCTGAGATTTGTCTTATACTACAGCATGGGTCACCTCCCATCCCCACACCCAAAGCCCTCCCCTATGCATTGAAGCCTTTCAGATTTTGCCACTAACAGGCCATATTTTGTGTGAGGCATTCATTCCCCAATCATCTAGCTCCTATGATCACTTCTCCTCTGCACATGATTTTGTGCAACATTCTTAATAGCAACCCACAGTAATTCTCTCAGGCATGCTAAGTATTCTACACAATAAAAAGATTGTCTTTTAAAAAAAAAAAATTTAGCTAAAAGCAACAGGAAATGGAAAATTTTTCAATAAGACAAACCCAGGTCTGAAAACTCAGTGAGCAATGTGAAAAGTATTGGTTCCTGAAAAATTAAGGCAAATTTTAACTTTCACATTTTTGTTCCTTAAACAATGGTTGCTAACCTGCCTGAAAGAACAACAGGAAAGCTGGGTACTGTTCTTAGAATCTTGGAATGTCACTAAAAAGAATCACCATGAAGAGGCTGGGATTGTGGCTCAGCAGTAGAGTGCTCACCTAGCATGTGCAAGGCACTGGGTTCAATCCTCAGCACCACATATAAATAAATTAAAGTATTGTGTCCAACTACAACTAAAAAAATATTTTTTAAAAAAGAATCACCATGAAGTGTCAGAGGAATAAGACAATTCTTAATAAATCCCACTCTTCAGATATATTTTTTAAAATATATAAATAAATGCATGAGATTAATGAGACATCCCTTCAGACAGTAAACAAAGAGGGATGAGGAAGGGAATATGGTAAATGCTTGTAATACTCAGGAAAAAAAAAAGCTTCTAGACTAATTCAGTTCAATTATAATCCCAATGATGACACCATCTCTAGGGGTAAGGGTGGGGTAAAAAGGGAGTCCTTCCCAATAAGAGAATACTGGGGAATTTAAATAAGTGTCACACATTTAATTATTCAATAAAATACCTTCAAAGCATCTGAAAACTACTGTCTAGATAATCTCTGTTAGACTCATGAAAATACTTTGTACACGTTGTTATAATTCTCATAATTCTTAAGAGGATACACAATTGACTTATTTATCCATTGAGGACTAAATGACTTGGTTTCCAATTTTTTGTTCTATTCTCAAAATCATTCACTTTCAAACCAAAACCATTTTAAAAGTTCAGTGCACCTATTTTTTTAAAACAAGAAATTATTACTGCTTATAAAAACCTATAAAACCGATACATAAGAATTTGGAAAATTTGGTCAAATTATATACTTGCACATAATCTTTGATTTTGCACTTCAATATGGAATATAATTCAAAGATAAACAAGAAACTTTGCAAAATCCTTAGCAAAAAGAAAATACAGATATGAGGACCGAAATTAAAAATGTATTCTGAGGAAACAGGGGTTGCGAGGAGGGGGGAACAGAGGAAGTACTGGGAGTAACACTGGCCAAATTATATTGTCATACTGTGTGCATGCATGAATATTTAACAAATCCCATCAGTATGTACAACTACAATGTACCAATTTTAAAAAGCTAGAAAAAAAGGAATTGTTAAAGTCAAAACACTGCAGTATACTCAACTGCTCACATACTTTGAGTTAATAGTAGTACGTTATTTCAGAAAAAAAAACATATGCATGTATTTAATGTATTTCTGGGGTAAATAAATGAATATAGTTAGAACAATCTACATGCATGGCAAATAAGTATGTATTTTTTTCACATGTATTGGAGAGGAAAAGTACAGAAAAAGTTGTAACTTCAAATGCAGATAAGCTGAATAGGGGCTTTTCCTGATTTAAATTTCACATAACTTCATTTTACTATAACATTTATAAGACATTTCATATTGTACATTTGAGGTGGGGTACCAGGAATTTTGAACTCAAGGGCACTCAACCACTGAGCCACAGCCACAGCCACAGCTGTGGCTGTGGCTGTGGCTGTGGCTGGCTTTGAACTCACTATCCTCCTGCCTCAGCCTCCCAAGCCACTGGGATTACAAGTGTGCACCACCACGCCCAGCTATGTTGTACATTTCTAAAACATGAGATCCAGAAAAATAATTTTAAACATCTTCATCAAAATCCCAGTTTCCTACTGCAGAAATCCAAAGACATCACTCTACATTGGATCAAATGATGCCATTCGGCCTGCTTATGGAAGACAGATGTTTACAAATATATTTAAAAGCATGTAATATTAAAGTCCTTATTATATACATACTGTCTAACTGGCTTTGGATCTCAAGCTAAACGAGAGAGAGAGAGAGAGAGAGAGAGAGAGAGAGAGAGAGAGAGAGAGAGAGAGAGAGAGAAACACGTACCACTTGCTTTGGGTTTATAACATTACGTTTCTCATTTGCAGTGTTCCAGAAATTATTTCACCTCACCTGGACCTCAAAGTCCTTAAGGGAATTTTCGTATCGTTTCCTTCCTTTCCCACTCTTTACTGTGCATCTAATGATTACTCTCTAGTGATTAACAAAATCTACTTTACAGAAGGGAAATATTTTATTACTGATCTCTTCTCTCATTCACATCCCTTATAATCCATTTCTTATCCAGTGCCAGAAGGATTTCTGTTTGACACATAGGAAATTATCTCAAGACTCACCTTAAAAAAATCTCCAATGGCTTCCCATCATTCCTATAACATAATTCTAAACCATAAATATAATTTTTAAGACCCTGACATGATGTGTGGGTCTGACTTCTTTGGCCTTTACCTTCCTTTGTGCTCAGCCTTATTCAACGAGTTCCTGCCTTAAGGTGTTACATTTGTTCTTCCCTACAAATGGAAAAGTCTTGACATGTCCACTTCCTTGTCATCAGCAAGGTCTCAACTCAATTAACATGTCCTCCTGACCACAATGGTAAAGCAGCTTCCTTATCCCCTTTCTAACACAGCACTGTATTTTATCTTCTTAACAGTTACTTCTTAGTACCTGAAATTCTTTTTACTAATATACTTGTCTGCTGTCTAGCTCCACCACTAGACTCTGAACTTCCCAGGCCGACCAGATGAGTAAGCATGATCAATATAATTAGAATAGAGAATATAAAAGTGCTGGAAAACAACTTCCTCATTAATATCAGGCATTTCATATAAATGGGAGCAAGAGAGAGATAAGAAAGCCTGCTATGATGCAAAGTCTTTTTTTCCCACTAAAAGTCTTAAAAGTAAAATGCAGGTTTTCATATGTGATTAGTGAACTAGTAACCTAATGCACATATAATTTGTTATTTTAACAGAACCACAGTGTGCATAAGAGTTATACAGTGCATTTTCACATGAAATTATAGTTTCCCAACTGTCAGCCACATACATCAAACTAGGGATCATTTTATCAGCTAAACTGGTTGTTATTTCTTCATGTCAAATTGTGAATTTTCAAGTAAAGGGCTTATGCACCTCCCTGATGATTCTATGCTTCTAAATATGAGGAATCAGTTTTAATCAAAAACTTATTTGAAAAAATTAAGGTTGATACGTAAGAAAAAGGAAATATCTATGGATGTGGACAGAATAAATGGAAAGGGGCAAAAAGCAAGAGTAGATCCAAGGATGCAAGGTGAACACCTTGTCCGCCTCCTGAGCTTTATCTTCAACTGTCCGTGTTGCTGCCGTCAGGTACTTCTCCTTCATGGACAAAATATCCTTGAAAAGATGGTCTCCTTTTCTCTAATGTTTTAAACAATAGACACAATCAACAAATAAGACACATACATTACACCTATAGCAACACAAACATAAAACAACTGTGTGAGTCAGTGGAACAAGTCAGTGGCACATAAGGAAGGCTTTTAGCATGTCATCAGACACTTTCTCCAGAAAACTCTAGAGCAGACTGCTAAAACTGATATTATCTCTAGGAAATCTGAAAATAAAAATTTAGGTGGTATCTACCCTATCATACATGGTGTTTTAAATCTTGATATTTTCAAAAGTTTTGTTCTTCAGTTCCGCAATTATTTTTGCCAATCTGTTTTTAAAGTACTATTTTCCTTTCAACATCACAAACTTTGGTTTTATTCCTAAGTCTTTGATCCATTTTGAGTTGAGTTTTGTGTATGTTGAGAGATAGGGGTTTAATTTCATTTTGTTGCATATGGATTTCCAGTTTTCACAGCACCATTGTTGAAGAGGCTATCTTTTCTCCAGTGCATGTTTTTGGCACCTTTGTCCAATATAAGATAATTATAATTTTGTGGGTTAGTCTCTGTGTCCTCTGGTCTACAACTCCGTTTTGGTGCCAATACCATGTTGTTTTTGTTACTATTGCTCTGTAGTCTAGATAGGGCAGAAGGGTTGGAAGAGAAGAGAGGGGGCATGGGGTTATAAATGATGGTGGAATGTGATGATCATTATTATCCAAAGTACACATATGAAGACACAAATTGGTGTGAATATACTTTGTATACAACCAGAGATATGAAAAATTGTGCTCTATATGTGTAATAAGAATTGTAATGCATTCCACTGTCATAAATAAATTTTTAAAATGTCATAAACTTTGAAACTTAAAAAGCCAAGCTGTTGGTTGCCCTAAGGAAAGGTGAATAAAAATAGCATTAGAATATCTAAATTAAATGTCTACAATTTGACAACATCAAGCCACACTAGACACTGAAAGTAGAAATTGCAGATAAGATCTTTGTACAATTTTTAAAACTGCAGAATAAAGAGTATGATCACTGTCTCAAGTATGATGAGCCCATTGAAGTTCCTGGTCAACCACAGGAAGGATTTGGGATCATCAGAGAGAAAGAGAGATACATAGGAATAAAGAGAGAGAAACATTTGAAGAATATATTCTACAGGTATTATATTTGTGGTGAAGAAAAGTAAACTATAGAAAGAAAAAATAATAAGTGTGAAAAGACATTATGACTAAAAATGTTTTAAAAATGATATTTATTCTATATACATCATTACTGGAAAGTTTGAATATTAAGTTATATCATATAAAACATTCAACAGGACTCAAGTCTTTAAATGTAAGTTTTAACTTATTATCCTCATGGCAATGACCTTAGAACATTATAAATATAATCCACATTCCTTTAGATATTAATTATTTACTTGTTAATTTCCTTATTTCAGAAGCAATAACTAAGTAGCTTACTAAATACAATATTATGCTATGTTGTCCTGTATAAGAATATATTTGTATTAGCTTACTTGAATAAAATAGTAAAATTACTCTGAAATATTTCAAAGGCATTTTGAAACTCGTAATTTACCTAAGAACTAGGCCAATAAATATTACATTGTTAATAAATATTTAGTATTTTAAAAAATTGTTAGCAATATAAAAAAATTAAATGGGAACAATTTGTAATTTCTGATGATCAACATACAAGATTAACATCCTAAACTTTACTGAACAGTGGAGCGAGATATATAGCCAACAAACAGCTAGTGACATACCCCTTGTGTCTGTAGGGACAGAGGTGTGATACGTCGTTTTTCCCATTCATTAGGGCGCGGCTCAGGTGTGGATTCCATAAAATTGCGCTTGAGTTCACTAATGCTAGCCTGATGTTTCAGTATGTCCTCCTGGGCCTTATCCAGGTCCTAGCAATATGTAACGTGACAAAGGGGGGGAAATCCAAAAGGGAAAAACCCAGTAGGACAAAAATAAAAAAATAAAACCAAAAAAAATAAGACAAAGCACACTTATGATTAAAAAAAAAAAAAAACATAGTAAAGCAAGAAAAATGCCAAGTCTCAAAAGCCATAAAACCACCTATTGATAATCCTAATGAGTTCATCAAAATTTGGAAATAAAGCCAATGTATATCTTTATGACTCATTTTAAAGATTCTAATTTATTCTATTTAAAATATTTTTAAAAATAATTATTTACAGTTATTAGAAGGAAGCCATGGAACTGATCACCAAAATGGCTAATAATCCTTCTGTTCTTGAATTTGAATTGTAGTCTATGACTTTGTTCCTGCAAATCTACCTTTCTACTATTAAAATTGAATTCTGTAAATGCAGTAAGTCAAGCACAAAACAGAGAAAAGTAGATTCAGAAGCACACTTAGCCTGAAGGGAAAGCCAGTCCAGAATCATCAAAAAAAAAAAAAAAAAAAAAAGGAAAAAACCAAAGGTTGACTTATGTCAGAAAATTCCAATAGTGCTTTTAATCCTTATAGAATAAATAAAAAAAAAATACCTCTTCTAGAGGTTGATTCTGTTTGGGATCCCTATAATAATGAGCCTCATTCTGGTCTCATGACATGCAGAGCACAAACATAGGGCTCAGATGCCTCACACACCAAACAAAGATGCAAGAAAAACTACCAGGTCAATTTTCATGATTAATGGAAAGACTGGCTCTGGTAAATAGTACATGTGGTAATTCATGTTCAGGAAATGATTGTAACTGAATTTAAATGTTTTCACACATTTCAAAAATCACAGGGCCGCCTGCAGATTATAGTTTTCATCCCACTCCCAAAGGAACAGGTCATGCATTTGATAAAATTAGATAATCCATATGCATGCACAAGCATACTAGCTCATCTATGAGCTTCTATAGCCATTTGCAAAAACTCATAAAAATCTAAAAATCTTTGCATGGCATGAGAAAATGACTGTGGCTTGAGATCAGGCACATTTCTTGCGTTTGTTCAAAGCAATGTTACTTATTATACTTTATAGCATTTTAGTAAATTAAGCAAAAAAAAATACATTTCCAATAGTTATCAAAGCTGCCAGAAGCAACCAGATTAGTCAGATTACTAAGAAATGCAGTTCTCCACTGAATTCACTGCCACTCACTATCTACAAAAATAAAAACAAACCTGTTCTCATGTGACACGGGGAACATATTTTACATTTCTAATTGGGTAGTTAATTTTTTTGTTTCTCTTTGTCTCTTTTCTATCATTTGCTCTTTCTAATCAAAACAATTCAATCAGTATATTCGCAAACAGAATACTTTAAGTGGACCACATTACTAATCACATGGACTTTAAAAATATATATATGGGCATAGATCAACAGTCAAATGATTTAATGTCAGATCAATAAATACCTGTTCTGCTTAATATATATTAAATGCAGAACCATGTTACTTCAGATTCTATGCCCTAGAGATAATTCATTAAGAAAATAGGCTTACTTGTAGAACAATTCCAAGACTAAAAGTAAACTTTACTCATTTTAGTAAATAGAACTTTTTTCCCAGTTGTCACTTTGAGAACTTCTAATAGATCTAATTTTATCTTAGCCACTTTAAAAGTTGGACTGGTAACATGCGCTCCCAAGTTGAATTTCCCCCATGCATGTCATGCACTGTGCTAGAAGAACATTGCCAGCCAGCCTGTGCGTGACCTCCCGTCCACAGCAGCCTGGCAGCCATTAGGACAATTGTTTTCTTAGATTATACAAACCTCCAACATTAAATTGCTATGTCTGACATAAATATTATCCCCTTCTACTCTCAAGGAATTTTTCTGTGAAATTAAATCACACACAGGGGGGGGGGGGAGGCAAATAAATGTAAGTGTATCAATCAGCAAGCACCAGAAATGACCCAGAATTTGAAAGCTCTAAGACTTTAAAATAAAAGAGGAATAAAAATCTTAAGAACTTAACACCACAACGAACAAAACTCAAATAAGCGCTGAAAATACATTCCAATACCACCCCAACAGTAATAATGGCAGGCAACAGCCACCAGATATTTAACTTCAGGGAAAAACAGCCACCTCCTCCAGATGTGTTTCTTCTTCTTCCATCTTCGCCTGGAAAGGCACATAGCAAGCAGCCAGAAAGAAGGGGAGCATTAGTGGGAACTCTGCCATCAGTGCAGAGAAGCTATGTTCAAACGTAAATGGCAAAGCAGCATTACCAACCTTCTCTGTATGGCCCTCAAGATGCAGAATATTAAGCCACTCTGGTCTTTCGTCACCTACAGTGCTGTACAAATGATGGAAATGATCCTTTGCAAAGTGGAATGGAGAATGGAAGCTTCACTCTTTCTCCGTCCCTAGATTATACTCTGCTTTTGAATTTTTTTTTTAACTCAGGAATGAAAATATCAGAGTGCAAATATGGCATAATTCAATCTGCTGTGCTCTGACATGTCTGAATCAACTAGAGAGGAAACCAGTATAATGACATAAATCTTGTCTTTTGCCTTATATTGGTTATATATTTTACATCATCATACCTTATACTGTCACTATTTTTTTTAGATATGGATTTCTTTCCTTGGGGGCAAATGATTTATTTAGCTACTCTCATATTAGGATGGTATTTAAAATATACTTTGAAATATAGTCACTCTTCTTAAATAAAATTCTTTAATCAAGAATACTTTTTTAGCTGGAGACGGTAGCTCATGCCTGTAACCCCAGCAACTTGAGAGGCCGAGGCAGGAGGATCCCAAATTCAAAGCCAGCCTCAGCAATTTGGCAAGGCCCTAAGCAACTCAGCGAGACCCTGTCTCAAAATAAAATACAAAAAAGGGCTGAGGATGTGTCTCAGTGGTTAACTGCCCCTGGGATCAATCCCTGGTACCAAAAAATAATAAAATAAGAATAAAAATAAAAGGGTCGGGGATGTGGTTTAGTGGTTAAGCATCCCTGCATTCAATCCTCCCGGATCCAAAAAAGCCCTTTTTCATTGCTGGACATTTCTCAACATCTAATGATCCCCCCCCCACACACCCCCAAAATAAATCTGGAAGATTAACATAAATCTGAGTGAATTCTGACCCCAGGAAAAGAATGGCAAAAAAGAAAAATATTAATCTGATACTAAAGGAAATAATCTTTACAGGTTAATTCATACCATATATTCTTTTCCTTCTTTGCTGGGATGATGGTGTCAAAATGCTTACCTTTGTTTTTGGTAACTACTCACAGTATTTTTGAGAGGTAAGCAGGGAGCTCAGAGTCTTTTTTATCAGAAGTGAAAAATGAGACACAGCCATTCAACAATCTGTTAAGAACTATTTTCCAGTTCCTTGGTTAGCACTTAATTCTCTACAATGCTATCTTTGGTGTTTCCCATGTAAATTCAAAATTGTAGTTTCTCCTACCATGCATACTCACTACATTTCTTCACATTTCTCTTCAGGTTTTACTCCATGTGTTAACAGTATACACAGGATACTCTGAGATACTAATTCACCAGACCACATTTAGCAAAGTAAGTTAAAAAAAAAAAAATACTGTACATGTTAACACCGACTGACTAATTAGTGCAGAGGTAGTATGCTTGAAAAAAAAGTTGCCTTATATAGGGGTAAAAATCCTCACACCAGACACCTAATTTTCAACAAGGGGCCTAATCTCAGTGCTACATGTCTAAACTCTCAAAAAGCCATATTTCATTTTTCACACACATTTGTTAAAAGTAACAGAATAATATCTTCCTTATAAAATACATGACCACTGACTCTTAATATAAATACATGATTTAGGGTTGGGAGAAAAAAAAAATCCTAGCTAAAATTCATCTGGCTAGTCCCCAAATGCTATAATAAAAGGAGACAAGGAGTTTCTGAGATGAGACGTAACAAATGTCATGGGTAAAGGTTACTGATATAGCCTCACAAATGCAAGAACAAGCTTGGATTTTAAACAACAGAAACAATAATCCTAAGGAGTTCTATTAGTAAATGTCAATTACAGCTATGTCCACTGCATTCTAAGTTCTATTTTAAAATGAAAAGTTCCCATCTTAAAGGAACAGCATTAACATTTGTATGCAAAACAAACACACCTATGGAGATTAAGGACAATACAATTTTCGCTCTCTCCCACTACTTTTTTTTAAAAAATCTAGTATGATCTAGATGTTTACAAAATAATCCTATCACTTTGCCCTCAACTTAAAATTTGTGGGACCTGGCCAAAGAATATCAACGCAGAAGTGCCTACACTTATCTCTCATGCACTAAAACACTGTATGTATGAAAATGTGCAGCTGATATTATTTTGAGGGTAATCTGAAATTTATGCACATGTTTACACTCTATATTAGGAGGTGTGTAAGATGAAGTGTGGTTTGTTGACTTCACAAAATGAAGCTTATGGCGAAGTTCCAGCAACTGCTTCCTCTTCCTCTATTTTATCATTCAAATCAAGGTCATAAGAAGCATTCAAGGAGGTAGCTTTGGTCTCCAGATAGCAGAGGGCTAGAGCCAGAGGAAGCGAAAAGGTGAGAGAAAAAGGAACAGACTGAGAAGCAGAGAGCAACAGCCCAAAGATGAGGATAAGGGAAGGAATGAATGAAGGAGAAGTGATAGGAACATAGTGCTGAACATCAGGAGGGAGGAAGGAAACCCAGAGCTTAGGGAGGCTGGGGAAAGCAAGATATCCATCTTCATCAAGAAGAGAGGGGAAACCAGAGGGAAAACATTTGGAGAAGCTGAAGGAGAAGTAACCAAACTCAGAATTCTCTCGGTCACCTGCTTTAAGAGTCTTCTCGTGCAATGGAGGATAATCAGACTGAGCAGGGACTACAACAGGATCCAAGACAGAATCCAGTGTGGTAACCTCAGGGTCCCCCTGCTCTGATGTTTCACCTGTGGAAAGGAGCTCTAAACTGTCTAGTGTGACCTGGTCAGCCTCCCCAAAAGGGTCTTCCTCTGAAATGTCTGAAAGCAAGTCCACTTCAGGGACTGGCAACAGGCTTGGAGAAAAAGATGAAACACAACGGATGAGTGGTGAAGGTGGACACATGCAAGCAGTCTATTTTCAAAAACAAATCCATAATTGAATAAGAAATTACACAACACATACATTCAAAGGAAAAAATGAATGCAAGAGGGAAAGAGGAAAAAAGAAGAAATGGGTAATTAGTGAAAACTTTACTTTCAAGTAGGTTTTATATTAACAAAGTATAGTAAGAAGACGAATTAAATGATCCATTTTAAAGAGGAAATTGGACTACTTTTATTACATAAAACTTATAGGTATCAACTGATTTAATTATTATTTTCAAACTGATCGCAAGTAAATCCTATGAAACTCAAATCTGATTGCTGACAGACATTAAAAAATTAGCAAAATAAGCCAGCATAACCAGTCATTTGATGAAGATAAGCTTCCCTGAAATTTGAAAGAATACTTTCTTGTCTTTATGATACACAAGAAAAAAATTTTTTAAAAAACTAGATATGTCAAATTATTTAATAAATGGAACAGAAACTTGCTGAAATGCCATGCTCTTCTGTTTCACATGTAAGTAGTCACTCTCCTAAGGTGCCTCCTTATCATAATTATTTTTAAAAATTCTGATCATTTTCCAGCAGTTGAAAGTTATCTTGTGGGACACAATTTCTGTTATTTTTAACAAAATAATTTTTCAAGGTGATAGTCCCAAAACTTATAATAATGGAATACAAATGATTTGAGTCATCTACTACATGAAGCATTTGACCTCTGTGCTGGGCATTAGAGGTTACTGATGCAGGAATTCCTAAGGCACTTACAGATTATCATTGAAAAACACAAGATCACTTTGTGTATGTCTAGAAATTCAAGTCAACATAATTAATCAAGACAGAGGCTATATACTTTAAAATTACTTGGAACAAACCAAATATAATTTTCAAATCATCATAGCTTCTATAGGATGGTAATTCAATTAACAAGATTATTACAAAGCCAGAAAGACCAGTGAATTACTTACTTGCATTAATATAATTTACAATGCAATATTTTGCTTTCAACAACAACCAAAACATGGTTAGAAATCACAGTCACAACCAGCAGGAGCATACACATATTTGAAAACTGGGAATTTACAACAATATAGAACAATGATAATTTTAAAATATTTGATATCTGAAAATGAACCAGATAGCCTCTGGTCCACATACACATTTAAAACCATGTATTTTACTAATTTGCCATACCTTTCCTTCAATGAGTTGCAAATGTGGGGCTTTAGATGGGCTTCTGACATCCCTCCGGCTGTCCCTATCTTGTACCATGGCAGTGCTGACAACTCCTGGGCCATACGCTGAAATCCCCCCAGCAGGTCCAGGAAAATCCTTTATAAGACTTTGGTCCACAACACCAATTGGAGCTGGTAAAAAAAAAAAAAAAAAAGATAATTTTGGATTACTGTAAGATATATAAAAGGTAAAGCTTTACGCAGAATACTTCCCTCTCAAATAAACAGGCAGCATATATACAACTAACAGAAATAAAAATACTGCTTGATCTCTGAAAATATCAGAATATAAAATAAGCTCATTTTTAAACTTTTACCAAAATCTAACAGTATTTTGAATTTACCCCACTGAACCACACAGGGTCTCATCAGATTTTTGAAGGATATGCTTCAACAATGGAATTGACCAGTAGGAGGAGCTCTCAGACCAGCTGAACTGAACCAGAGTCAAGGCAAAATGTCAGAAAAATGTAACCAATACTTTAATTCTCTTGGGTCTCTTTGGTCTCGTCTAGATTTATTTCTGAATCTACCTATTATAATAAATAATTATCTAATTATTAAAATGATTTGATATAATAAGTTTTAAGAAGTCGTTCACTAAGGAACCTTTACTTTGAGCACCAGAAGACAGTAAATGTTAAGAATTTAAATTCTGTTCATGTTAAATATTTATCATTATACTAACACTCCTCTCCTGTTCGTCTCAACCTAACCTACAGCAAATCTAATACACAGATAAAACCACCACTGCCTCAGCAAACCCAGACTTTATGTGCCCCCTTCATCTCTCCCAAAGTTAGGCAAAAACATGTATTAAGTGCAAAGTTTTTATCACACTGCACATCAACCCAAGAAACTTCAACAAGGCAAAATGAGTAGCAGGTGATCATCTCTATCTTTAGCTCCATCCCAAATATGACTTCCCATGAGGTCCTTTCACTTGTATAAAAAGTGCTTTACTGATACCATGCGGTTTGCTCTGGTTCCTTGTCCCAGAGGAAGCCCAATAACACACAAAAATCCCTGATGCTGCAAGTACTTGAAGAATAGTGCTTGACCATCTTGAACTTGGAAGTCATCAGTACTATGAATCTATGTATCACAGTCTACACACCCTCACCACTGCTCACCTGCTCTGTCTAAAATTTGCATCTTCCTTTGCATCTTTCATCAAATGCTACTCACACTTGTACCCATTTGCTCAAGCCAGGAACCTAGAAGTCTTCTAGGAATCTTCCTTTATTTCTGAACACAGCAGGCCCAACAGCGTCCTTAAACATATTTCTAAATGTAGCAGTTCTTCCCACTTCTATTTCTAACATCTCATCTTTTAAGACTTTTTGAGCCCATAAGTACTCATACTTTTGAAAGCCTACACCAAATCATCAAATATTAAAATGCACTCATATTTTATATCACATATGCTTATTTTCCAGAGGTTGTTTTTAAACTTTTGACAAGATTTTACTAATTTTCTCTTAGAAAATATATGGCTGTGCATGATCTCTTATGATTATAATTTCTTTTTTGGGGAGAGGGAGTACTGGGGATAGAACTCAGGGGCACTCAACCACTGAGCCATATCCCCAGCTCTATTTGTATTTTATTTAGAGACAGGGTCTCAGTGAGTTGCTTAGGGTCTTGCTAAACTGCTGAGGCTGGCTTTGAACTTGTGATCCTCTTTAGTCTCCTGAGTTTCTGGGATTACAGGTGTGAGGCACCACACACAGTTGATTAAGATTTCTAAGCACCCATGAGAGTCAGGAATTACTGCAAAATGTGAAAATGTGACTTAGAAATGGTGTCAAATGGAAATGTTACTGAAATATGAATGAATGCCTTTTAAACAATTTCAGGTTGCAGTTTTCTTTTTGTATTTAGGAGCCAAAAATTTTTTCAGGTTTTTAACACTTTTGTAGAACTTGAGAAGCTTTGTAGGCCGAGGTACTGAGCCTAACCTAGAGTGTGGCATAGCTAACTGGACTACTTCCATTCAGAGTAAGAGCAACATCACTCTCACTTGGACTATTCCTAACCAGCATGCTTACCTCCTGTCTCCATCCTAATTGTTTTCTTCTACCAAATGATTTTTTTGAAAAATAAAAATCATTTTCTTCTGTGCTCCATACCCTTCAATGGTTTCCAAGAGCACGTAGAATAAAATCCACATTCTTTATCATGGCCTGCAAGGACCTGCATGGCCAGACCACAACCCACCTCTCCAGGCACTTACTAACCTTTGATTAGGCTTGCATTCTTTTTGTTTCTGGAATGCTCTCCCTCACCTTGTAATCTTCAGTCCTGCCACTTCTGCTACCTAGAATGGTTTAGCATCTCCCCCTTTCTCTTGGCTGCCTCCCTCTCATCCTTCAAATTCTAAGTGAACTGGTTCTTCCTCCAATAGGCCTTCCTTCCCTGATGACTCTATGTAAGTAGTGACCCTGCTTATTATATTTTCCACTTTCAGAAAATCAGTGGCTCCCCCAAATACATCTTGGTTGTTAGTGCTCTTACATGAATGATTTGCTTCCTTTTAGGTTTAATTTCCTAATCTCAGAAGAGTCTCACTGTTTTAAATTAAAACAGCTGTTCTAGACTGGTTTTTATTTTGTATTTGGTCTTCAGCTATCTCACTGATTTGTACTTTTCATATAATCACTAGAAGATTTAATCTGCCAAACTTTAAAGTAAAAGATTATTTATATATCTAAATTATTCTAGCCTACTTCAAAAAGTAAGCTGAAAAAAAAGAAAATACAAAATATGTCAACAACAACAAAAGTTATACCGATGAAGATGGTGAAGAAAATATTCAGTACCAGGTTACAGACTAGTGTTGCTTTAGGGGAAAAAAAGGAGAACATAAGCCTTAACCAAAGAGTTTTCTGGCTGTCTAGTCATGTACTGGCATGAAAAGCCTCCTATTTTTCAAGATAACACAATAATCCTTTTGATGACTTGCCCATCTGATGAATTACAGTGTCCAAAACACAAAGGGAAAAATAATGGATTACTATGCCATGTTTGTAGCTTTTACTTGTAAAAATCATTGTTTTCAGATACAGCTTCCTACAACCCTCTGCATTAACTGCCCAAACAGATGGTGGGTTTCCCTGAGCATGGTTTATATACCTCAAAGAAAATATACTGGTTTACTGCTCTTTAAAAGTCTAACACTTGCAATATAAAAGTTAGAGAGCCTCACAATTTAAAACAAAGGCTGAAGACAGACAGTGTTCTAGAAAGAGCAATGAGTTCTCTCAGGGCATTAAACAACAGTGATTGCATTTATTTAGCACTTGTATAAATTCTCTGTGGCAAGGGGAAAGACATGAGAAATATTTACATGAGCTGGCACATTTTCAGATTTACTTGGAAAAGTGCTCAGGTGTTGATTAATAATTCATTGAATTTAAATCACTACATTTGGAAATATAGACACTCATTTGAAGTACAGTTATGGTTCCCTTGCATTTTTTTGTGTGGTCTCATAAGATTTTACGAAGACTCTCTGGACTTAAGATCTAGTAACTATATATTAAAAAATTCTCACCAACAAATCCTGGGAAAGACCTGTGTCGGCCTGTATTTTCTAAATTTTTTTCTAGGAAAAGTAATTAAGGCCAGTGAGCATCAACACTTCACACTAAAGAGCATTTTTATCTGACTACATATGTTTGGTTGGTCCATTTCACCTAATTATTTAAAATACAAATTATTCAAATTCATATTTTAGAAAAATACAAAGTATAATAATAAAAAAGGGAGTTTTACTAAACAACAATAGTAAATAATGTTTTTGAACTGCAAATTGCTATCAAATGTAAATGAAAACGTTGGAAAACTATTTCTTCTTTGGTAGAAAAATGATCATACCCATTTCCATTACACAGTAAAAATAAGTCCTTCATAAAGCATTCTAGTACAAACTTAACCATAGCTTTTTTAAAAATATAATTTTAGTTGTAGATGGATATAATAACTTTTTATTTATTCATTTTTTAATGAGGTGGTGAGATCAAACCCAGTGCCTCACACGTGCTGGCAAGTGCTCTACCACTGAGTACACACCCCCTTATCCCTTATCCCTAACCTTAGGTGGGTTTTTTTTTTTTTTTTTTTTTTTTGGCGGGGGGGGGGGGGGGGGTGCCAGCGATTGAACTCAGGGGCACTCAACCACTGAGCCACATCCCTAGTCCTATTTTGTATTTTATTTAGAGACAGGGTCTCACTGAGTTGCTTAGAATCTCACTTTTTGCTGAGGCTGGTTTTGAACTTGAGATCTTCCTATCTCAGCCTCCCGAGCCGCTGGGATTACAGACGTGCACCACTGCGCCTGACATAACCTTAGCTTTTTTTTATAGGGCATCTACTATTACTATTAATTCCACAAAGACCAGGTAATAAGACAGATACATAGCCAGGCATGGCGGCACATGCCTATAATCCCAGCAGCTTGGGAGGCTGAGGCAGGAGTATAGAGAGATCAAAGCAAGCCTCAGCAACTTAGTGCCCTAAGAAACTCAGTAAGACCCTGTCTCTATATGTAACAAAAAAATGGAGGGGGGTGCATGGTATGTGGATCGGTTGTTAAGAGCCCTGGGATAAATCCCAGATTGGAGAAGGGGAGGTGGGTAGATAGAGATCTTTAAAAGCAACATCAACTTACTTCCACATATAATTTACATAAATCAACTATAATATGTAGCTTATTAGAATGCCAATGGAAAAACACACGACTATACATAATTCCTCTGAGCTTAAAGAACATATGAACACATTATATTTCTTTTAAAACTAATCCTTTAAAGACATACACAGGAAAGTTTGGTAAACTTCATCAGAGTAATCCAACATTAGATAGTGCTAGAAATGTTTTATGTTCATTTGAATGAAATTTCATATACTGACATACAAAAAAAACCTTAGAATTATATTTCATCATTAATAAGTTCAAGAAATCAAACCACATAAAACAAACCACAATCAAGTAAATAAAAACATGTCCATCCAACATCTAATGAACACAAATGAGAATGACGTCAAAACACTACAAAATTATTTTATTCTGAGTATAATAGCATTTTGTTTACTGAGGAAAAAATTGGCTATTCCTCTAGGGTATTTCTGATGATTTTATTAACTAGTTCAACATTCTGTGACCACAATGAATTAGAGAAAGAGGAATGAAATCCAAAAATATCATAAATGTATTTACCTCCATCTAGACTCCCAGAGACCCGTTTACTAGAGGTGCGCTCAAAGTGTGGCGCTGGCCTGTCTATGAGGATGCTTGCCTGGCGGGTCTGCGCTTGTGTACGGCCACTGTAGCGGAATTTGGACCCCAAGGTCAGGAACTTGGCCTTTGGTGGCTGCTCTGGAGACACAAGCCTTGAGGGGAGCGGGGAAAACAGGGAGCAAAATTAGATTTACAGATTTTTTTTTAATTAAAATGATATATTTTAGTATCTAATTTTATATATTTTAGTATTATCTAATTTTAAGTATATTCAAAACAATGCTACCTAACTTATAATAAAAAGAAATATTATTTTTAAACCCTCCTATATATATATGTAGCTCTATGATGGTGATATAAAGCCACATTCATGTACTCATGAAAAATATTTTTCTCAACCAGAGTGAAAGAGCAGCTGTTCTCAGTGTATATCAAGGGTTATTTATTTGTATTAGATTAAATCATTTATATAAACACATATGTCTGAATTCTTGCTCCTAGCTATAAGTGCCAAGTAGCAATCCATTACCATTAGTAATTCTTAATATTTATGCCTGTTTTTCCTGGGGAAAAACATTTAACTCGAGAATCTGTTTCATCATGTGATTCTTTCCCATGAAGAACAGAACACACAGTGGATCTGTAGAGATGACTAACATCATTTACTGCCAGCACAATTTTACTATGCAAGCCCTGGGTTTTTAATTAAGTAAACTTTCTTCCCAGAGTTGTACATGTTTTCAGTAAATAAGTCAATCTTTCTGGAATACAACTGAAATTGTCTTATTTTCTTGTTTGATCAAGAATTAATAAAATGTCTTAACAAAATAATTATCTCAGAGCTCTTACACAATTTATTAAATATGATCTTAACTAACAATTCAGGAGTATGGAGAACTCTACCAAAACTTTTCCTATCATTTTCTAAGGAAAAGTGATTTCTTAATAAAAGATTTTTTAAAAATCATTTCAAGTGTTTGAAGACCTTCAAATTTTATAGAAATCTCTTCTTGCTTAATGTCCAATAAAGAGATCCAAGTCAAGGAAAACCAGTATGTAATAAATAAGACAGGCAATCTCAAATCAACTGAAGATTTGCAAAACAGTATTCACCCAGAAAAACAGTATGTTAGAATGAAGTTGATTTATTTCTGACTTTCTTGGCTTAAATCTATTCATTTAGGAATCAGAAGCGTACCTCAAATTGTACTTTAGAAAAAGGTGCATATTCTTAAAACAGCTTGCCAGAACAGTAGAAATTTGGACCTAAAAAGAACCCCCTAGTCATGCTCTGAGTTATTTTTCTCTAATAGCAGAGACATGAGGCACAGAGAAGTCAAAACTCCCAGCATGCTGATCGTGAGTAACAGACAACTAGGATGAGAGATTCGAGACCATTTGCCATGCACTGTTTCCTGATGGGCTGAATGGCAGGAATTCCCTACTTAGAAATCCATCTAAATACGATCTAAGAATTCTCCACTGAGAAAACAGTGATCTACTAATAAAAGAGGGGTGGGGATGTGGCTCAGTGACAAAGCACTTGCCTAGCATGTATGAGGCATTGGGTTCAATTCTCAGCACCACATATAAATAAAGTCCACTAACAACTGAAAAAGTATTTAAAAAAAGAAAGAAGAAAGAAAAGAAAAAGGGTAGAGTAAGGAGTCTCTGGCAAGCTTGTAAGTGCAGCAATTGTTTGGGAAATACTTACACTCCTTAAAAACCAGGTTAGCCTCATCACATTTATCTTTATTTTAGTCTATTCATAAAGTATAGTATATACATACTGAGTCATCAACTAGAGCAAAAAAGAGAAATTCTTAAAGAATACCTCAAATAAGAAATGTGCATTGACAACCCCAAAGACAATCTCCAGAACAAATTTCTAAAACTACAAACAGGATGTCTGATTTTTGGAAATATGAAAATATTTTAAGAATACGTATGTTAAAAAAAAGGATATATCTTTTTGAAGGTTTAACCTGCCATCTTCTTTTATAAAATGAACTAATTTTAAAACCATCTGAAACTGCTCAGGAGGCTGGGGATGTGGCTCAAGCGGTAACGCGCTTGCCTGGCATGCGCGGGGGACTGGGTTCGATCCTCAGCACCACATAAAAATAAAATAAAGATGTTGTGTCCACTGAAAACTAAAAAACAAATATTAAAAAATTCTCTCTCTCTTTCTCTCTCTCTCAAAAAAAAAAAAAAAAACTGCTCAGGCTCAGAAAACATTTTTAAGGAATTTCCTGGGCTGGGCTGTAGCCCAGTGGTAGAGCCCTTGCCTGGCATGTGAGAGGCACTAGGCTCAATCCTCAGCATCACATAAAAATAAATAGATATTATGTCTATCCACAACTAAAAGAAAAATTTTAAGACAATTCCCATTGGTGTTTTCCTAACTTTCTAGTTTTAGTTTATGTAACTTCTTCACATGCAGCAGGTGCTTAATAAATACAAAGGAGGACCTCACATTCATCTTTTACTACATGAGGGTACTAAGCATCTGGAAAACTCCAAAGATTATGCTTATGTATCTCTTGCAGTGTTCTCTCTCTCTCTTTACTCTCACTCTCTCTCTCTTTTTTTTTGGGGGGGGGAACCCAGGGGTGCTTAACCTCTGAGCCACAACCCCAGCACTTTTTACTTTTTGAAACAAAGTGTTGCTAAGTTGCTGAGACTGGCCTCAAACTTTGATCCTCTTGCCTTAGCTGCTGAAATGACAGGTGAGCCCCTACTCCAGCTTTCCTCTCTTGAGATAGGCTCCAGCTATGCTACCCAGGTTGGTGTGAGCTCAAGGTACACCACCACCAAGCCAGTAGCTGGGATTACGGAAGGTGCCACTGCACCTGGCTCTTCAGTGTTCTCTTGGTGTTGTAGTCACACCATTGAAGAAAAGTTTCTGAGTTTTCTTGTATCAGAAATTTTGGGGAGAAAGTTGGCGTTAAGCCAAATAACCTCTGACACACTGTAAGAACCACTAGTGAATGGTCCTACTTTAATTCGATAAAACACAAAATGATTAATTTTAATTAAAGTCTTTTTAAAATAACTCTAAAGATGACCTCTTATTTACATAGATTGGGTGCTTCAGTAGGTTTTTCTGACTACTGTGACCAAAAGACCTGACAATTAACAATTACAGTAGGAAAAGTTTCTTTGGTGCACACAGTTTCAAAAGTCTCAGCCTAGACATGGCCAACTCCATTATTCTGGATAAGGGATGAGGCAGAACACCATGGAGGAAGGGTATGGAGGAGAAAAGGAACTCAGAACATGAAATTGAGGAGCAGAGAGACTGCTCCACTCAACAGAGACAAAATTATATACCTCAAAGGTATGCTCCCAACCTCCACCACACCCTATCTGACTATAGTTACCACCCAGTTCAGTTAATCCATTCAATTGGATTAATATTCTGAATAGGTTAAGGCTCATAACCCAATCATTGTACTTCTAGACTTTCTTGCATTGTCTAACACGTGAGATTTTGGGGGACACCTCATATCTAAACCATAACACTAGGATATCTATCTAATGAGAATAATTCTATAGAATCATATTTCTTGAGATTGTTTTTAAGGAAATGGACATATGGTTAATTGCCATTTAAATGAATGCCAGAATAATCATCCACCAGAACATCTTTATAGAAGATAGTCTACTATATACACATATATTCATATATGCATAACACAATATCTACAAGAAATATAAGAAAAATATGTATCATAATACAAAAGAAGGAAAATCATAATTAGATGAACTTTTATTTCAAATAGGGATGAAATACTATCTTTTTTAACCAGCACTGGTAGCCACATATACAAAACGTTAGCTTACAGATTGCTTTCCAAGAATGAAGTCTTGAGTAATTAGGATGCAACTATATGGAAAGAAATGTCAAAACAAAAGGATTTAACACAAGCATTTGTTATCTTTCTCTGAACTTTTTCATGACTGAAGTCAGAAGTAAATACATTTTGAAAGAAAATGTAGGCAAAGTAACAAAATATTTTAATACTATCACTTCAAGAATACTTAATTATGTCCATCAGTGTTGTCATGGGACCCTATCTTCACAAGAATAACATCAAAACTATTAAAGACATTGACTACTCACTTTCAAGAATATAAAGCTGCAAACTTTTGCAAAGTATTAAAGACCTTGGGCAAGATGATGTAAGTAATGATGTGTCAAAAAGGAACTCAACCTTTACATATTTCACTGCTCAAAAAGAATATTACCAATTTAGTTTTATAACACCCTACCATTTTAAGAAAAGCCACATATAAATTACTAAAGTTAATCATGATTAGTGTATAGGTTTCCATAAAGCTCTCTGGTGAAACTGGTGGCACCAATATGCTTGAGATTATTCTGGTTCTATGATGCCAAGTTTAAAAGGCAGTTTAATATCCAGCTACAAGAACTTCACGCTTATTTCTTGTTCACATACATATAGAACAACAACAAAAGCACTGGGGGAAAAAAAGACAGGAAGACACATTCATTGCAGATGTAAATGGGTAGCATGGCATAGCATATACACATATGAACACCAGGAACCACAGTGCCTGGGGTTTGAATTCCATCTCCACACATTACTACCTACATAGCCATGGGTATCCTTCTTAACTTCTGTTAAGAGAAAATAATAGCACTTGCCCCATAAAATGTGTAGTAAAGATTAAAAAAAATTAATCCCTATATAGCACTTAGAATAGTGAC
Source organism: Marmota monax (assembly GCF_021218885.2). Taxonomy (NCBI): domain Eukaryota; kingdom Metazoa; phylum Chordata; class Mammalia; order Rodentia; family Sciuridae; genus Marmota; species Marmota monax. Next base: position 3,221,762 of record NW_026691988.1, read on the forward strand.
AGGCTCTATAAAATGTTCAAGCAATGGTAGCAACCTTATTTTTACATCTTTGTTTCACTAATATTAGTCTGGTTAACCTTCAATGAATAGAAAGATCAGTTTATTTTTTAATAGCTTCAATCCATAAGCCTTATAATTTTCTAAAAAAATATGCATCTTTTATGATAAACTAAAAACATAATCCACTGATCTATTTTAAAGTACTCTGCAGATATATTATGATTTGCCCTTTCTATGTTAAGATACATATAGCTTTAGAAGCATTATGAAGGTTTATAAATATAAAAATACTTCTGCTAACCATTACCTTAAAAGTTTGTAGGAATGGATCAGTCTACTTTTAGAATGGAGTCAGTGACTCATTAGTCAAAAAGATGGAGGGACTCTGAGGTTTTTGCAGGGCTAACAAAAGCTCCTGCTAGAACCATATGAGAGGGAGGAGAGAGCAGAATGAGGAATGTGTGACTTGGAGTCAGAGAGCCAGGCCCCCAACTCTGCTTGGGCACCTGCTGCTACCTGCCTCTGAGCATCAGTTTCCTTCTGCTGTGGTGAGGAACAAATGAGTTGCTGCAATATAAAGCAATGGATTATGTGTCTGACAATTGTAAATGCTCAAGGAATGAATGTTAGCATTTGTCATTTCTAAAAGGATTATTGCTTTTATCATTATAGGGAAGACTGCTGTCTGTCCAGCCTAGACTTATATGACACAAAGTTTTATACTGGCTTTATATGAGTGGCTCATGGGTCTCATAGAGAGAAATGTTATGGCTACCAAGAGAAACCAAATTTTTCAAAGCTATCTATGATCAGTTTAACTGAGTCAAGGTGATTCAAGGATATTTTATGATTTATATTTCTCCTCTAACTTGGGTATATTAAAACAGTTTCGAAAACAAATCTATTCAATTTAACCTCAAGAAGGAGTTGTTTGTACTGACAATTCACTTTTAAAAATAGCACACTATGGTACCAAATTAATAATGATGGCATGAGGGCGATGGTGATGGTGATGGTGGTGGCAATGGTGATAATGATAAACATTATTATACACCTGAAATGGTTCTGAGTTTGTTTCACATGTATAATCTCATTCGAATTTCAAAACAATCCAATAAGTACATATTACTATTATTAGCATCTCATGTGGAAGATAAAATTGAAGCACAAAGAGGTTGAGGAACTAACCAGTTACAAAGATAGACAGTGGTGGAACCTTATCAGACCCTAATTCCATAGCAAAAATCTTTAAAATGAAGGGCCTAGCATACACAGTTCTGCAGACCACAGTAACAGAAAATGGAGGAAATGAAGGTAACCAAACTACTTGTTAAAAATCTGCTGCTGAAGAAAAGTACAAAAGGAGGCAGGATACAAACTAAAGATGGTCATCTGGGGACTTTTTGGTTCTTAACAGAGCAAGACATAAATATATTCATTGGCCAAAGTCAAAGGCACCCACTAGAAAGTAAAAAATTTACCTGGCAGGATCCTCTTGTGAGGCATGAAATAAAGGTTTAAGCAAAGGAATAACTATCCTTTTCTTGGGACAGGAAAGGAGTAAAACAATGAATGCAGGGAAGGGAAATAATTCCTAATTACAAGAAAAAGTGCAGAAGAAAAGGTGCTCATGACTTAAATTTCTACTCTAAGCACACAACACAATGGGGAGTACCTGAGGGAAAAGGCAAGTGAGCCTGGGGACTCTAGAAGAATAGTAATATTGGGGATGTCAAAAGGCATGAAAAGACTGATTGTTTAGGAGCACTGAGAATCCAACTAATGTGAGAAATTATTTATCTGTAATAGCATTGATCCACAGAGATGTGTTCTGTTATAATGAAGAGCTCCTTGTATCACCCTAGTTGTTCAACTTAAGATGGCACTTAACAGCACAGGTACAGAAGTGGTAAGGTGGGAATTAATGGGTACACAGAACTAATCCAGTACCAGCTTAGGAAACTGGATATGGAAAGAGGGCAGAGGTTATAGCACTCTTGAAAATATTGCCTAAGGGACAGACCACAGAGTGCAGGCTGGTTTGGGCAAGAGGTGAAGTGAGGGAGCTGATGACAACATCTAAATCAAACCTAAGATGAGTGATAGCGGAATGAACAGCAGCAGGCAGGGAGTAGTATGGTGGTTATGGAAGGAAAGGGTAAAGTTTTGGGCAACTGCAAAGACAGATCACAGCATAGCCTTAGGCAACAGAAAAGGACAGGGGAATAGACTACATGTGACAGATGAGATGTGGCACCAAGGAAAGCAAAGAACCCTAAGGCAGGGGTTGATGCATCTGCTATACTAGCCACTACCACTTCCTGATCCATGGAGGGCACCAATAGCAATTCCAAAGTGACTTCTTTAAGTTACCTGTAGAAAGTATGATGCTCCACACACACTTTCCATAGCCTCTTTGCTGCCCGATGGTTTGGCAGTTTGAACCCAATGGTGCTCTCAAACTGCTCCAGCTGGAACAAATCCATAAAATGAATTAGCATATCTCCTTAAGCTCTGACTAGAAGCTACTGATAAACGTGGATTTAGTTGTTTCTGTAGGAATTCTTCTTCAGAAAGGCATATATATCTAATAACAGACAAAATGAATTTTTCATAGATTGCAATACTATTTTCTATGACAAGCAAGTATCTACTACTCACATACACGCTACTCTTAATGTCCACTAAAATGCATTTTTCCACCTTTCTATTTACTCCACCACTTAACTGATTCAAAAAGAAGAAATGAGTTCCTACTATGTGCCAGACATATATTACTTTTTCTTGCTGTGCAAGACATGGTGGTTGAATCCATTTAACTAGAGGAACATGCTTATACAGATTTATCAAGAAGCCCTGACCATTTTACCATAGAAGAATAAAGAATATTTCTTATCCTCATGACTTTGTGAAAAATAATTTATTTAGCTCTTTTTAATTAAAGGAAACACTGATAACTGATTCGATATGACAAGGACATTACTTACCTCTGCTGGCCTAACTTTAATGTAGAAGTTACTGCGCTTATAAGAAATTTTTAGGATCTTCGGCCAAGCAAAACGATTGATTCTCAGTCTATCTTTATAAATGAGGAGCCCATTAGCACACACACCTAGCTTGATGTCCACGCCTTCTGAGTCCTGCCAAGCATAATTCATGTGACCAAAATTAGAACTACAATAGTTATACAGATCAGGGGGCTGACTAGCCCCTCTCAAACCATGATCAGGAATGCCAACTTAACAGGTTTCTATTTAAAATGTTAGTGCAGGTACATAAATTAAGAGAACACATGTATATTTTAAATCTTCATCTTTAGGATTCAGGTTTGCTTTGCCAAAGAAATATTACAACATGATTATAGAACACAGGATTCTTCAAAAGGCCTAATCCATACATTCTCAAGCTCTATGAAGAGCTAACAGGAAAGAAGGGAAACAGAAGTAGCTTTAGATATCTTGAAGATCTGGATGATATAATATGTTCCCTGGAGGATACTCCAGCCCTCAGGTCAGTCTGTTGGCCTTCCTAAGGTATGCTCAGCCATTTGACTTTAGGCAACTTTCAACTTTATCTCAGATGAATAATGCTAGCCAATAGCTGTTAAAATTATGACTAAACTTGGCAAAACAGCAAACCCTCATAGAAACTTCTCCTCTAGTCTGACAGCATTGAAACAGAAATCTCCGAATTCTTTCAAGCTATTTTTCAATAACTTATAAGTGCTGACAGCATCCAGTTCTCATTTAGCACTCCTTTGACCAGCATATTTCAGAGGACTACAGACTCTTGAACTTCTTTTCTTTTCCCCAGATCTTTAATTTGAAATATATGACAATGTAAAATCATCTCGAGCCTGAAAGATTTTTTTGAAACAAACTTAGACAAAAGTGAAAAACAGTTTCCTCATACTTCAAGTAGTGCTGAAGACCTAATATGCACAATATTCAAAATTCACACATCACGGTTTATCCTGAAGGGGATCACATTCAAGATATGTAAAACTGGCATGTATTTTTCAGAGGTATTCACATTTTCAGAAATCATTAACAAGTTGGAACAAATTCTCACAAAAAAAGCTGGGACAATTATCATATTTAGCCTACATCCCAATTCATGAAAAGCTTAACATTTTGACTCTCATACTAAAAATAAAACACAATTTATATTAGAAAATATTTTTTTAAAGAGTGAGAGAGGGAGGGAGAGAGAGAGAGAGAAAGAATTTTAATATTTACTTTTTAGTTATCGGTAGACACAACATCTTTGTATGTGGTGCTGAGGATCGAACCCGGGCCGCACGCATGCCAGGCAAGCGCGCTACCGCTTGAGCCACATCCCAGCCCATAGAAAATATTTTAAAATAAAAGTATAGTACTAGGCAACTGATGTAATTTCTTTATCTGCTGTGACTCTTGAAACTGATATACAAGCACAAAATAAAGTTATGTGAGACCAACCTGAACAGAGGTGGGTTATCTATCTGGTCCCAAACACATTCTCTCCTACCTCCCTTATTGCTGTTTCTTGGCTAACTTCCAGCCTATCCTCACCATATAGAACAGACTGTAAAAAAGAGAAATTACCTTATATGATGCTTTACTTGTACTTACCTGGCAGCCATAACTCTCTAGGAATAAAGCATAAAAAGCTGCAGTGAATTAGGCCCAGGTGCCCAAGCTACTTGGCTCCAGACCCAAAGGGTGTGTTTGCCAAAAACTTCACTGCCCATGGCCAGAGGGAGCAAGGCGAGAGATGGCCTAAGATAGCATGTTCTCACCACAACCCGGAGCAACCCTCATTTGAAACACTGAACAAAGCCATCTCTGGTCTGTAGCAATCTTCAGATAGGACAAGGAAGCTATTTTATCTGGCTTAAAAATAAACACCACCCTTATTCAAGTAAATGGGTTGATTTTTGGTTGTTTTACTTATTGTTTTAGAATGATCAGTAATTATTTGTGTGAATAGAAATTAGAGAGAAAAGGAATAAAATGAAAAGGAAAAAAAGCATGTCTAAATCCTCCAGGTCTGAGTTATACCACTCAGCAACCAAGTCAAAAAAAAAGACTGAATAAAAAGGAGCAACCTCCCTGCCTTGTTCATTGCTCCTTTAAGAAGCTTCTCCATAAGGACACCAATAGGATCCCATGTCTAGTAGATTCAGGTTATGATGAGTTATTGCAAAGTTCAGGGAAGTCTGGGATTTTATAACCAGATCCCCTCCCTGTGTGGTCACATGAAGCTGGCTGTGTCCCTCTATGAGGGCTCCTCTAAAGACAGCCTTCTCCAGACACATCACTCCTTCTGGATTTTGGTAACCACTCTTTGCCCTGTCCCCTTTGGACCTACAGGATCAAGAAGGATGCTGTTGGGTTGAGGGTATAGCTCAGTGATACAGTGCTTGCCTAGCATATTAATGGCCCTGGGGTCAATCTCCAGCACCACAAATAAAATATATATATATATATATATATATATATATATATATATATATATATATATATGGGTTGATATTAACAGCTGAGGGATTATAATAGCACTCTTGTGGTTTCCACTCCCCTTTGTCAAGAATCCTCTAGTCAACACTCTTCAACTTATCCCAACTTGAGTGTGCCATTAAGAACTCTTAAAATAAAAAAGAAACAAAATCGTATCTCAATGCAGCAAGAAATATTTTAGAAAAGTACAAAACTTTAATCTACATGAAAAGTTCCTTTAAACTGTTACATCTATTCTCTTCCATGAGTCACAAATCATGCTTATCAAATATTATTAAAGGAGTCTAAGAAATGATAAACAGAATGAATAAATGATACAAATAGTACTCTAGGTTTTTTTTTTTAACAGCATTCTGCTCCTAACTAACTACATTAGCAAAAACTGCCATCATACTTGTAATAGAGTATGCGACCTTTGTACTTTTCTAAGATACAGCACTGAAAAACAAGAATCCTAAAACCGTATAGTACTGCCATCTATGAATCAACTTCTAACTAATGATCCACAGAGTAAAAAAAAAGAGATATAAGAATTATATAGCGGGTGTTGTAGCTCAGTTGTAGAGTGCTTGCCTACCATGCATGAAGCCATGCTCAATCCTCAGCACTAGAAAAAAAGAGAAAGAAATATGGCAAGAGTAACAAGTTTCAAAAAAGCAGATGTGCCAGCGAGGTGCGGTATCTATCTGCTCCCAAACATATTCTCTCCTACCTCCCTTATTGCTGTTTCTTGTCTAACCTCCAGCCTATCCTCACCATATAGAAAATAAGGCAAAACACACTCAAGCACTAGAAGGCTGAATTTCATCTTCTAGTAGGATTTATCAAAAGGTATCAGGCAAAGGGACTGCTTCAAAATATATGACTTTGGGTAAATCATTCTCTTCAATGTGTTTTATATAGTTATAAAAATAAATACATTCAAATTTTAAGTTAGTATGTGTGCAAATGCTTTTTTAAATTAAAGGAATACAGCATCTACCAGTTAAAATTGATACTGTCAGTGTCTATTCACTAATAGGAAAAAAAAACGTCTTTATGCAGTTTAAAAAAAAAAAAAAAACAGGGGCTGGGGTTGTGGCTCAGTGGTAGAGCGCTCGCTTAGTATGCATGAGGCCCTGGGTTCAATCCTCAGCACCACATAAAATATTGTATCCAACTAAAAAAAAAAAAAACTTTGAAAAAAGTGAAACTTGTAATATGATTCCATTTTTAAAAAGCATGAGAATTCAACTATTCAGAGATGAAAAAAATAAAATGTATCAAAACCTACCTGCTTATTCCTGCATAAAGAGATTTAAGTGATTTTTATTTTCTTCTGATTGCCTCTATTTTCTGTGATAAACATGTATTGCTTTTTAAAATATTTTTAATTTTTTAGTTACAGTGGGACACAATACCTTTATTTTATTTACTTATTTTTATGTGGCGCTAAGGATCAAACCCAGGGCCTCGCCGGTGCTAGGTGAGCACTCTACCACTGAGCCACACCCCAACCCCATATTGCTTTTTTGATAAGAAAAAATACTTTTAAAATAAAGGAAGTTGCTGAGGACAAAAGAGTGCCTTGCAAATATAAAGTATGATTAATAACAAAAAAGTAAGAATTACAAATTTGAAGCCCAGGGAGAAAAGTTATATTTGAGTAGGAGCTTTTCTGGAGATTTCTCAAATCATGTAATCTGGTCTTTCTATGGTACATCTAGAGATTGGCAGGATCCTTTAAAAGCAGGCAACCAGAGGTTCTCTCTCTCAGTGTATTGAATGTATATATTTTGCAAAACCAAACTTGTCTTTGACTTTGTCTATCATTCTCCTCCTAAATTCTCATCACTGTGTGATCATCTAAGCTGGAATCAAGAAGTAGGTAATATTTGTTACCTGTTACTAACTCACCTTATCCTATCACCTGTCTCTATTATTCCATTCTTTTACTACCTCTGAAATTAGACTGAAGGTTTTTCATCACCTGGAGCCTCCCACTTTATTTTCACACAGGGAAAATCCCAAATCTAGGAGGTCTCCTTCACAATCCATGAGCTTTCTGGAAGGCAGTCATAGCTGTTCTGCTTTTGCCCTTTCATACTTGCTAAGAATTGCACACTCCTTCCTAAACAGAAAAGAGAGGAAGCTGCAATAGCGCAGCATCTGGACTAGCAAAAATTGACTCAGACTAACCAGGGTAAGAGGACAAGGGTGGAAAGGCTGACAAAGTGAGTCTTATGGTAAGTATCAATGAAAGGGTACTAATGAAAGACAAGGAAAAGAAGAAAATACAGGAGAATAAACAATGTCTCCCACAACCATGAACCTCATAATTAATCACCAAAGAAACATTACAAAGACCCTGAAGTGAAGGCTAATATAATATAATAGCCTCTTTCCAAAGCAAGCTAGACTATTCTAACACTGGAACCTTTTCAAAATTTCAGTTAATAGACTGCAGTAAAGCTACTCCTCAATGCATTTACCTTGGCATGATGTAGATCAACACCGTACATGGAAAGCCTCTTTGCATTTTCTAAGAACTGAGAATCAGCTTGTGCTGGAGATAACCCCCTAAGAATGAAAAGAAACAGCATTGTCTTACTGGTAGATGAAAAATAAATGTATTCAAAATGGGGGAAAGGATGTGTGATCTTGGAGTGTTTGGGTTAGAGGCAGTAATGCAGCTAAATTTGCCTAGACATGGGGAACAGGTAAGGAGATTCATCTCTGAATCTCTAGCATTTCCTCAAGATTTTCTAATCTTAACTGACTGTCTGCAAGGAGGCACATGTCCATCCTTGTCCTTTTTATCTTAAAATGATGCTTTTGATTATTTCCACTAAGGAAAAAAGCTCTAGGAATAACAGGCACAACATAAGTTAACTGAGAATAAAATATAGTGAATAGACTATTTAATTCCTCAGTTTAATTTTGCTAGACTTAATCATAAGACAGACCAGAATTACTTGTATTTGACTTTATACCTATGATAAATAACACATCATATTCTGTCCACACTAATATTATTTTCATTCCAAAATTATTTCCATTCCATCCTATTTCCCCAACTAAACAAGTTTTAAGCTTCTGGCAGACAAAACTAGGTCCCATGAGTCTTCATATTACCCATGGCATTTTAGTACCTGGTACTCTATTGTCTGTTGAATAGAATGCAAATAAAATTCACAAGAAAATATTTAGAGTCAAATACTCTATCATTTTTTTGAAGCAAAGTCATGAATGTGGCCCATTTAAAACTTCTCAGTCTCTTAAAGTTCCTTTCAAATTATTTCACTCACAATTTTAATACTAGTTTTACAACATAAAACAATTTATAATTTTATAGCTAGAGTTATAAAAACTAGTGTAAATAGCCATTGTCTTTTTGCACATATATATTCTTACTCCAAATGTATATGCTATTAAGTAATCCTTACTTAAATTAAAGGGCGACATCTGAGGATCATGGAATCATGGTACACCTTCAGTTACTATTCCTACATCCATCATCACCCACACTTTTACTCAAACCCCAAGGACTCATTATTCCCCGGGCTTTCTTATCAAATACAGTAATAAAAATAATTGAAAGGGAAGAAATGTAAATGCCAACAATATGTGGGTATATTTGCTTCCTGTACATATGCTAAGGGATAAAACTGGGGAAAGAGACAAGAAAATGTCACATGGAAAAGTACATTTTTACCAAAAATAAAGGCAATTTAGTTTCATGCACACAACTCTCATATTATATAGTCATAAAAACACTGAAAGAATATCTCAAAGGTTACAGGTTGTCTTGATGGGTCTGGGTGACGCTCCAAAAGGAAAAACTGGATAATCCCAGAAACCATGCTCAAATAACCAGCCAGGGTTACAAAGACAAACTATTTAAATCTACCATGGCCAATCTCTCTCTAGCAAGGAGATAACTACAGACCTGTGGGTTTTATGCAGCTCTGCCACCTTCTCTTCCAGTTCCTTAGTCTGTGTAGGGGCAAACTGGAAGTCACTGAGGTCAATACTGCTGTGCTCTTTTGGGTCATAGTCTCCAAGCTCAGCCTGCAATGTGTAGGAGCCCAGGAGGGCATGAGTCACAAATGAGCAGGGCAGGCGGCCAGAGGCAATGTCTTTTCGAAGCTGAAGGCACAAAAAGTATCTGTGAAGAAGAGCAAAGGGTCACAGAAGAATAACTAGTTAACCCTGAAGCACTCATAATTCCTTAAATTCTACTATTTCTTTGAAAATAAATATATACTATATACATTATATTCATATCCACAGCACAAATAGTCCTCTCTGATAAAAAGCCTCACCTTGCTCTTCGGACTTCTAAATTTATAACTTATTTATGGAAGTCTAATTAAAAGAAGAAAAATTCTGAACGGCTGTTCTGGTAAATTCTGGTAAGTTTACAATAACTACTACAATAAAGTTAAAAATTCAATCACTTCAACTGTCTCCTTGGATTTAAAACTTTAATAAAAATGAGCACACTTCGTAAAAGTTGTAAAGATTAATGCAATATCAAAAAAAAAAATCGCTGCAGTCTAGTATTTGCAAGAAAAGCTAATTTCACCCACTCTTGACCATCTCTACCCATTTCCTATTAATATCTCATATTCCTTTTTTCCTGAGATGCCTTTAATATGAATTATAATTAAATCTAGTTTGAAGCCCTTACTTGACCACTCATTTAGAAGCAGCTAGCCCAGTAAGTCAGATAGCTGACTTCATGTGACCTTGAGCTAATCTGCTGCTTATAAAATGGGACAAACTCTACCTTCCTTTGAAAGTGAGGGTAAAAATTAAATATTATAAATAAAATACTTGGCATGGTGCCTGAATCAATAACTAATAGTTATAATAACAAGAGCAATTCTAATGCTTCAAGTGACTTACTACACAGTTATAAGAGAATCTTTGCTTTCCACTAAATTAACATGAAAAAACATGTGATACCTATTTTATGGGGGATCTTTCTTCTTTTCAGCCCCGCTATCAATTCCTTTTGGTGAGATCATAAAACTGGATTTCTCCTCTCAAATTTCACCTCTTGCTAAGGTCACCTCACCATTGAGCCCTCTGAAATAGATGGCAGGGCCCTCATTCTTGAAGATTTTTTTTTTTTTAAGAGACTATCATTCCTGCTGGCTACTGGCTACCTTTTTTCTGTGATCATGTTTGCCTGGCCAGGTTTTAGAGTCCAAGAGTCTTCCTAAGTTCTACCTGACAGGTTCAGGAGTGGTGGCTTCTGGGCAGGTATCTGTTCATGAGTCAGAGACCACATCCCACACCACACAGTTCCAGTTCAGTTACACCTGAATGGCCACCCAAATCTACCACTGGGCAGGGATAGATCATCATTGTGGTCCCACAGTTAGCAAATCAAGTACTCAATAATTTCCTGAAAATAAAAGTCTTCTCATTAGTCCTGCAGTCTGAGTATTTTTATTCATTGTGTAAGTTCTCTTTTTAAGGATGATTATGTTTCCTTGACCTATAGAAAATATGATCACAACTGCACCTACTTTAGAAAACTAAATCTTAAACTATGATACCAGGTTACCCTCAAATTCTTAATCAGTAATACACAGAGCTAGTTCTACACATTTTGTGGTACTTTGAGACCTTAACACAAAGATTTCATCCTGCTGCTTCTTTTTATATTATTGTCACTACTTTTCACACTGGTCCTTTCCTCTGTTTTTAAAGTCTTAAGTCCTAAAAACTTCAAATAAAAATCAGCAAGAGCTAGCACAGAAGATTCTATTATTCCTCCCACCAGACAGGGAGAAATGTTTAAACCCAATTTATATGTAAACCCAAAGTAATGAAGTTACAATCACCAAAGGATTATCATCCCTCAAACAAATTACCGCAAAAAGGAGTGTACAGTTTGGGTCCCAAAGTCGCATTATGTACATTCTTCAAAGGCACTCCCCTGCAGTGAAGCTTCTGTACCCTACACACACCAACCTATCCAGGTTAATGCTTTAAGCAGCTTGCTGTGCAATTACAGAAGCTACTATTTATTATTTACTAGCTGAAGCTACTTTTATCAGAACTAAATTAATAGTAATTAATTTGGTATACTGGTACATTCCTATTCAGCAACAAGTAATAAAAAATGAAGAAAAGGCCTGTTATTTTTGTAACATAGAAAAGAAACTTCCACCATTCCTACCTCACATGGATACTACACATTTTAAGCATCTATACAACTTGATGTTCAATAACAACAATAAAAAACTAGGCTAGCAGAGAACATCAAAGGCACAGAACTCAGAGAGATAAGCAGTCTTTCACTAAGACCCTCTTGTTTTCTAAATAGTACAAATGCTATACAATTTTCCTTAGCCATGTAAATAACCTTTTTAAAAATATATAAGAATCATCCCTTTATACTTATTTGCAGGGGGCGATAGTGGGGGGTTGAACCCGGGGCACTTAATGACCAAGCCACATCCCCAGTCCTCTTTTACTTTTTATTTCCAGACAGGGTCTCACTAAGTTGCCAAAGCTGGCTTTGAACTTGTGATCTTCCTGCATCAGCGTGTGTCCAGCCCTTTACACTATTCTTAACAAACCTAAGAAACTTCATCATTTACTACCAATCTAGCAGGGCTAAGATGTCAAGGCACTTGCTGATTCACTGTCCTTAGATGCCACTCTCAGGATCAGTAAATGTTCTCTTGCTCTTGAATGACCCTTTACTTGCAATTTAAGCATATGTTCTTATAGTCCACATAATCTTCAAGGAAATGGAAAGAAAATGGCGATTGCCTTTACATACTGTTAGTTCTATCTGGGGCAGGGAAATAGGGGAGGTAGGAGGACAAACAAAACTACCAGTTCAACTGACTTTTTAAAATAATTTCATTCATTTACCCTTATATCATCTTTATAATAAGAGAGAAGTACACAGGCTCATATAATAAAAACCACCTCAGTATTAAAATCTAAAATACTGAACATCAGTGTCTTTGTAAAAGCATATAATAGAATCTGTTGTGCTAACTGAAGGCCTCAGGGGCACAGCTGAGATCAGACGCTTCCCTAACTTGGGGCCTGGCAGTCTAAAAGTGATTAGGTCTTTAACATTTAGAAGGTGGGGTAGCTTTTGAGGAGGCCAAGAAAACCATTCAGAGATTATGTGGACTGGAAGAACATATATTTAAATTACAAACAAAGTTGCCAGCAATACCATTTTTAAAAGTATTTTATTACTTAAAAGGGAGAACTAAAGAGAAGTAAACACAATTTTTGCAACTGGCAACATTTCAAAACTATTTAGGAAAGGACCCATTTCCAAGAAAATTTCTAAAACCCAACTTACTAAAACTTTGCTTTAATGTTCAATCCTGAGATTACTACCATGATTCCACAGAGCACAGAAATAAAGGACAGCTCTAAGATTCATTTTAATATGCAAATATAAAATACCTGGTGATATCTTCAGTCAACTGAGAAGGATCAGGAGGATAAAATTTCACATTAAAAGTAAACAGCCAAGGAAGATCTGCAATTATTAAACACCACGGTTATTTACCCAAATACGAGGATAACTATTTAAGATGATACAGCACAGACTCATTTCAGTATAAATCAATTTGTAGAATTGTTTAGAAGAATATCATTTATAAAACCAAAATGAAACAAAAAATAAAACAAAAATCAATTATATAAATAAACCACTATTAAAGAATAAGTTCACTTTCTCATAAGTGTTTATTAGTATATCAACAAATGTTGTATATGGTGATCCATTACATAAATAATTAAATATAACCTCCATGTAATAGTTCTGAGATGAAATCTGTTTTAACCAGAGGATCTTCAGCAGCAAAATACTCTCCATCCACTTAGAAGGGGGGGAGGGCAGTTTCCCTACATTGTTGGGGGGGAAAGGAGTAGAAGCAATCACAACAACTATTCAGGAAATGATTAAAGATTTAAAGGAAGTGTTCAAAGAGATCCCAAGAAAGGGAAAGCATGGTAAACGGTGAAATTAAGAGAATAAAATTATTTCTCAGTTTTTGTAGAGTAAGCACATATTTTTATATAACATACACTGGGCCATAAAGATTGAGTGTGTTGCCAAGCACAACAGTACATGCCTATAATCCCAGCCACTTGGGAGGCTGAGGTAGGAGGATCGCAACTTCTAGGCTATGCTCAGTAACTTGGTAAGACTGTCAGGAACTCAGTGAGATCCTGTCTCAAGAATAAAAAATAAAAAGCACTGGAGATATAGTTCAGTGGTAAAGTGCCCCTGGGTTCCATCACCAGTATCAAAAGAAGAAAAAAAAAAAAAGAATGCTTGTCAAACAACTATATCATGAAAGTTACTAAAAGTAAAAACATTGCTATTTACACATTAATTTATATTTTGCTATATCACGTTTTGGTTTGATCAGGAGCAATAAAAGGGAAAAGGGAGAAGGCAGATATTTTCTTCCTAAAATGACCCAAATTAATTCCACTAGCCTGAATGTACAATTCAGCTCCAGGATCATAGCATTTTCCAACAAAAACAGGAAAAGTTCTCTCTCTGTGTATAATTTATTTGAGGCCCTCAAAGGACCTTTAATTTATGGACTTGAAAATTTTTTGAATTCCATTCTCTTGTTCAACATATTCTATTGTCCTCTGTCATCATTAGCACATTATCTTCTCTCTCACTCAATGGCTACTACATATATACGTTACTTCTGTTAGATTTTGGCTCAATACATCGTTATTCCACTAATAAAATCAATCCTGCTGAACTCCAGAAACAGATTTCAGTTCTGCTTTACACATTTAAAACACGGTAAATTAATATAATCTTCATAAATATGAAGAAACATGATGTTCCAATGCCTATAGCGCTGTGTCAAACACAGTCCACACATTATGCACATGCACTTTTCTGAGGTGACTGCTAATCCATAATCAAGCAAAGTCATCACTGGATTATCTTTTCTTAATAGTCCCTTGTTTATTTGTTTTCTGGGTATTAACATTAGCATATGCTTGCCTGGATATGACTACAGGCATGTTTCTATTAAACTTATATTTGAGGATATACTTCCAAAACCCATGAATACTCAATTTATTTTAATTGAAAAAATTGTACATTTCTATGGTGTACAATATATTTGAAATGTATGTACATTGTGGAATGGCCAAATCAATTCAATTAACATATATATACAACCTCATATAATTATATTTTATGGTAAGAAAACCTGAAAATCACCAATAATAAATTAAGTTAAATTTTAATTCAACTATGAATTACTTTGGTTTTACTAGCTACACATATACAGTTCAGGTAATTATGGATTATTTATATATATTAGTCACCTATAGGCCTTACATATATAGGCTTCTTTGTATACATTTGAGAAAATAAAGTTTGTTTGTTTTTGCTTTTGTTTTGGGGGGATAGCCAGAGATTAAACTCAGGGATATTCGACCACTGAGCTACATCCCCAGCCCTATTTTGTATTTTATTTAGAGACAGGGTTTTGGTGAGTTGCTTAGCGCCTCAATTTTGCTGAGGCTGGCTTTGAACTTTCAATTTTCCTGCCTAAGCCTCCCTCGCCACGCGGCCACACCCATGGATAAAAAGATTTTTTTAAAGGTAAAATTTAAATAAGAATCAATAAGTTTTTGGTTGTCAAAAGTAACCCAAAGATTAATATTTATCTTTTCAAACAGCCTGTTAACTGTAAAGGAACAATAAAATCATCATAGAGACTGGGCTAATAGAACAAGTTGAAAGAAGAGTTCTTTCGCCCATCTTAACACAGGAAGAAAGAGGTCAATAAATAATCAACATAGGAACATGATTCATAATCAGGACAAGTCTTACACTCTAAAAGTTTTCCAAAGACTTTTTCTGGAAAGTTTCTTTCAAAAATTTTGAAACTTTTTGAAAGTTTTCTTTCAAAAGATTACCAACAAGTAATATCTATGACTCTAAAATAGTGATACACACATAATCAAATGAGACCCAAAATAGGCATCAACTCAATGGAACATCAATCATATTTCAAAGATTGTCCTTTTTCTGTCTGGGTCACCTGACAGGTTGGGTTTCAAAGAAAGTGGAAGAACCAAGCATCTATATCTTCTGAACTCTGAACTTTACAGAGCATGAAACAACTGCAGTACAGTTTCTTCCATGATATCAGTGTAATTTATCTACTTATTCCTCCCCTCCTTTCCATCATGAAACAAACACAAATGGGTAAAACATCAAGATAATACATTAAAAACAGAGAAAAGGAGAGAGGAAATGAATGTAAAAAAAGCCAGGAACAATAGTCAAAAGACAGAGTGGCCAACCATGCCAGAGAGCCTAGGACTGTTCCAGTTTTAGCATCAAAAGTCCCACATTCTAGGGCACACCTCAGTATTGGCAAGTCAGGAACTCTAACCAAAGACATTTTTTTTAATGAAAAATAAAGGCTATAAATATATCTGTCTAAAAAAGGGAGACAAAATGAGGGCAATAAGGTTCAAATGTAAAAAAAAAAAAATACAGAAAGAAATGATAGGAAGACTAACAATTAGGAGTGAGAAAGAAAATAAATACGGAGACAGAGGTAGATGGAAAGGGCAAGATGGGAAGCATAGATTTGTTCCTGGGTTTTGACATGAAATAATAAATAAGTAGGGATGTATAATCAATAGTGCAGGTCACTTTGCAGTTAGTTTTCAAGAAAACAGCTTCTCCCTGGAGAGCTCTGGGGCCCAAAGTCTTAGAAGGGCTATAAGGCATTTACCACTCTTCACATTTTGTTCTCCAGTCTAAAACATTCCAGCTACTCACGATTCCTTGCCTTCTCTGCTCAGTCATTCACAGACCCTGAAGTAAACCAAGTATCCAAATGCCCTATCAGAGATTTCTCTGTGGTGCTAATATTTCTTGGCACAGCTATCACAAGCAAAGCAATTTTCCGAGCACAGCCTCAAGGGAGCTGAGGCTGGTTAGAGTGGGCATTGGAAGTCATCTGGGGATTCCACAGTGAAAAAAAAGGGGCAGTGGGAAGACAGGAACAAGCAGGCCTAACCACAAACCCAGACAGAAAGAGCACTTAAGTGCCTTGGGCTGTGGAATGGAGGGAGCAAGCAAGAGGCAATGACTCAGAGAACTGAAAAGATGGTCCTGACTGACTTTCACCCCTGAAATCCTCACTCCAGTGCACCTAGGAATATGTGCCTGTATGCCTCTGGGGCTTCCGATATGCTTACCATTAAACCACACACTTCCAAAATGCAATGGACAAGGCAATAGTATCAGGTCTATCTACAGTAAGCCTTCCCAAAGTGAAATTTGCAGAAAAACAGCCTCTCATTCTTTCCCAGAAATAAAGGGTGAGATGTTGCCTTATACTGGTAAACACTGAAATGGTATGTGCAAGAATGTTCATCTGTAGCCTCCTGAAAGGTAGGAGTTCTAAGCCAAAGACAAAATAAACAGTCACAATTCTACAAATATATCATTAACATTGCCTTCTAAGATGGTATAAAATAGAACTCAACATTCTATTCCGTCTTATTATTCCAATCTGAATCCCTATAAATTTTATTAAAGATGGAAAGAGATAGATAGAAAGATTTAACTTAATAACTTCAAAGTATGATTATTTAAATACTCACTTCGCAGCTGTCTCTTTATTTCTTTTGCAGGATCTAGCCAGTTCTGCAGAAGGGAGGAAAAAGGATTAATTATGCATAAGAAATTTCCCAGAAATCAAAATGGAATAGTTTACAATTCACAACTTAAGTACAAAAACATCTTAAAATATTTTAATTCAAAGCAGGTTTCACCTACTAGCATTCCCTTGGGCTAACTACTGATTTGGTTTTGTGTGTGTGTGTGTTAGAAACATAATCTTTAAATACTTTTAAAGTGAATTCCAGGAGTCTCACACTCTTGGATCTGAAAACATTTATTCAAATAATGAGAAATAATTTATGTACATGTAAACTTTACAGAACTAACAGCAAATAGCCCATGTGGACACAATCACCTCAACTTCTAAAGCCAGGGCCTCCTTTAGCCTCATCTCCCCTGCAACTGTACCATGTTAATGAGAAATATCACCAGATTAGAAACAATATTTTCCTTCCTGGCCTTCATATAACATCCTTTCTTCTTTTAAACTTCATTCAAAGTTGGAAATTGAAATCATAAGGAACTCACTTTCATTTGCCCCTCACTTCTGCTCTTTGAGAAAGTTGACAGAAAAGGACAGAAAACCACTACAATACCATAAAGTAAAAAAGATCAAATTTGAACCACCAGGTTCAAATCTCTTGGACACGAAATGTTTCAAAGCTGTAAGCAAAAGATCCTTGCAAAAATTTTTAAAGATATATTTTATTTACATTTTATATGTCTCCCACCCTATTCTGAAGTCATTATTGAAGTTCATTTACCTTACTAATATACAAAGTACATTTTTCAGATATAATAAATTACATTTAACATCTGTGCTTAAACAGAATTTTATTCAGATATATAAGGCAAACAAAATGCTTATTATGACTTAGGAAATAAAAAAACTACTGTCTTAGAAATATTTTGAAATGGTACAACAGAACATGACCTTTCACTGTTAAAAATAATTACAGTAGTATACTTTAAAAGCAGAACTGTGTAAACCCCCTCAGATTTTACTGCACTGTTCATGGCCAGCACTCCAAGCAGCAAGGACCCAAGGTGTACATGGCTCTGCTCTAACAGTGGTGATATTCAAATCTCTCAATAAAGAGCCACTACAGCATGGTCTAGTTTCATATTATTGGTGTCCCAGCTGTATGGACTATTGATAGGAAGGGCCAGTGGGACCCTCTAATGGTACCTCCAGTGCCATGTTAGGGAGTAGCTCTAATTCTCCCAAGAAAAGAGCCTGGCACTCAGCTTCCATGCCCTGCAGCTGCTGTCCCACACAACAGCTGGCTTACAAATGCCAGCTATGATGAGTGCCCCAAAATGAGAAAAACACATCATTCAACTTCTAGCCCAGACTGGACTGAGTCCGAGGGAGAGGTGTGGGAGGGTCAATTGTGTGGCACTTTTATCCAAGAAAGCAACAATCATACCAAGAAAAACTGAAGCAGAGACGACTGGTGCCAAATTGAAAAGAAAAAATAAATTCCTCAGACCATTAACAAAGATGAGGAGAAAAAGCAGAGAGAAAACTTCTGGTCTTGAAGACAGATCCTCCCATATCTCCAGTCTCATTAAATGTGAGTTGATATAGAGATGTGTGTGACAGAACAGCAAAACATTTCTGTGTCCCACAGAAGACAGCAAAGGCAACATAGCATTTTGGACCTCCAAGAACTAACCCTGTGCCTCAGCCATCTGACTCTCACCTAAAGCACCAACCCCTTGTACAAATACCTGACAGTTACTGCAGAACATGATGAAAATCAGTTGAACCCTAAAACATGAGTGACAAGTCCACTAGCCAAATTTAAACTCTTATCCTCAGACCACTTCCCATAAGACTAACAGCCATGATATATTAAAGGTTGATTCGGCTTCTTTTCCTATTTTGGACCTCAAAGTATAAGGTAAGCCTGTTTACCCTATGTAACCAAGCACGGCAGAAGTGACTCCTTCCATTAACCTCCCTGGTTTTCCTTTTCCTAACTACATTAGCTTCCATACTGCAAGCCCCATTCCTCCCAAGGAGTAAAGGAAGTCTTCCCTCTCCCTAGGACTACCTTTGTAAAAGCTGGGAAAGACTAACCATATTATTAGGTACCCTCCAGGGTGCTTGGCAGTTTTAGGCAACCAGTAAGTACTAAATGAATACCTGCTGACTGCTATCTGCACGTTGCCGCCTCCTTCTTCTCCATGCTGTGGTCATCTTTAATAACCTAATGTAAGTTATGATCATTTATGTATTTTTATTTGAATTGTTATCTCTAAGTACTTAGATAATGTTTGGTGTATAAATTTTCTGCCTAGAATCATAAATTCACAAATAAAACTAACATTATAATATTATAAAAAATACATATTTGTTTTACCTGGCTTACCCATTGCAAATAAATATACATAAGCAAACAAATAAACAAAGTTTTTTTCACAAATAAAATAAATTTTCCAGGTTTAACACTTGAGAAGACTGGGTGGGCCAAGCAGCAGACACAAATAGATGGACAATGACATTGGAGAATGAGATAAATGATAGGGAGCCATGCATGTTTATATACACACTCCTCCACCCCATGACACATCATGGTGCATCATCACCGTGTTTTAGATTTAAAGATATGGCTACTACAGCCATAAATAGAGACCTTGGACTCAGAAAGACAGAGTCAAATTCTGTCCTTTTTTGAGGATACTGGGGATTGAACCCAAGGGTGCTTTACCACTGAGTCACATCTCCAGTCTGTTTTATTTTGAGACCTGTGTCTAAGCTAAGTTGCTTACAGCCTTGGTAAGTTGCTGAGTCTGGCTTTGAACTTGGAATCCTCCTTCCTAAGCCTCCTGAGTCACTGGGATTATAGTCATGCACCACCAGGCCCGACCAAAGGTTTTCTATAGAATATGACTTGGGCACATTCCTTCATTTCTCTAAGTCTCAATTTCCTCAAATGCAAAATGGGGATCACAACATCTAGCTGATAGGGTAGCTCTTTTCAACCAATAATTCATTTAAATGCCTCCTGAAGATTAAACATGCATGCCTTTTAAAAGGCTTAACCGAAGTATCTTTACTAACTAGATCAGGACTTTTGTTGCTGTTTTGTTTGCTTGGGGAGTTTTGGCAATAATAAAACTAAATTAGTTTATCACCTTTTGGTATATATCCCCTTTCACTAGTCTAAGTGCTTCTATATACATGTTATAGAATCATCTAGCTCAGTTTTCCAGATTTTGCCAGATGATGAGGACCCATCTATCAAAAGATAGACTCACCCATAGCCCACATAGAACATCCTAAAACACTCCCCATGGAAGAAGTCTGAGCATCTCTATTTTAGTGATAGTTCCAGGAGACATGTGTTAAAGCAAAATTAGCATTTTCTTAGTTCTTCCTACTTCCAGGTACAATATGGCAAAACTCAGAAGAGCTGAAACCCATGCATATTTCAATAAAATTTATCTTGGTTTAATAAAATTATAATACTTTCCTCAACTACTTAAAGGCAGGAACATCCCACTCAATTTGGTTGCCTTCTCGACCTTCCCTTGTCTTTCCTACTCCAAACCCAACATATAAACCCAAGAAATATTTATCTTCTGAATAAACATCAAGTAAAATAAGAAATTAATAACAGTTTCAAGGAATCCTCTAATAGGTTTCCAAATAAACAAACTAAAAACCCAGTCCTAGAATATCAGTATTATTAAAATCACCTTAGAACATGAAATCAGGAGGTAATGAACTCACCCTGGCAGGGTGGGGAGTTACATCTTTATTCTTACTAACTTCTAACTGAAATTTAACATTATCACCTATTATGAATATACTACCAAAAAAAAATGTGGTTAACATCAGCAGGATGACTATCACCCATAAAAACATAAATTTTTTCTATATCATATTATAGTAGCTGCAGATCTCAAAATATCATTTATGCTAACAAATATTTTGAAATCATAGAAGATAACTGGGTAATGATGAATTAATATTAATTAAAACATGTACTATTACTTTATTCTAAATTTCTTATTAATATTTTGAGAAATATTTACTACTTTCTTTGTAGTCCTGTGTACTTTATTATAATTACACATTTAAAACACTATTCTGAGAAGCAGCCCTACAGAATTTACCAGATCAAAGGAATCCATGACAAAAAAAAAAATTTAAAACACCTGCCTTCAAAGGTTATAAAAATGTTTAACCTGAAAGCATAATGAGTGGCTGTGCATATATGTGCTTTTACTCTAAAGTCCTTCTATTGGTTGACTAGAAAAACTCCTTAGCCCAACTCTTAATCCTATACATATTTGAGGATGAAACAGTCTTAGCTAACCAAGTCTTCAGACTTTTCCCTACAACATTTTCAATGTGTCCTCTGAAAATCATGTTGAATACCTTTTCTATTATCTTCTAATGACAGAAACATCTATAAAAAATAAAAGCTTGATTATGAATCATAACATGATTCAGAGGATGCCATTGATGGAAAGAACCTCAAAGAATTATGGTCCAAATTTCCATACAGAACAGGAATGGCCATAAATATTTGTGTCACTTCTGGGATTCCAAACAATATGGGGGTATTAAGACCCCCAACTCTCTTGGTATTTGTGACCTTTCAAACTCCTATAACTCTCTGCTACCTTAAAAGAACATTTTATCCCCAGATCAATGCTTTTCACACTCAAAGGTATATAAGTAAGAATCATCTGAAAATCTAGTCAAACTCTAAGTTCTAATTCAGTACATGTAAGTTGAAGGCCTACCACTCTTCATTTCTAACAAGCTCCTAGGTAGTGCCAAAACCACTTGCTGGTCCTTGAACTACCCTTTGCGTAGTATAGTCCTAAATTTCTGTGCATATAAAAATTCCTTTCTTTTCCTGAAAGTCGACTGTAGAGACATTTTTAATCTTCTAGATAGACACTAAGCCTTCACAGAGAAATCAGTGTAATTGCTGACAGCTTTCTGAAGAAAGCTCTAGCAGGGCACAGATTCCAAACTTTAAGTGTTTCTTTGAACTCCTTCCCATCTCACTAAGCAGTTACACCAGAGAATGCAAAGATCCACAGCCTCTTTATTCCTCTAGCTCACCCCTTACAGTTGACAAAAATAAGTAGCCATCGGTATCAACAAGCAGCATCCTATCAGCATCTGAACTTGCAACTGCCCTTACTTAGCAAGGCCTTGACATACTAGACCTGAATGACAACTCAAAAAATATTCACAAAATCCATCTTGTAGTTCTAACAAAGAGTCTCTCCTCAAATAAAATTAGACTCCTTGAAATCTCTGCCCAACTAGGCCTCCATGTTTTGACTTCTGCCATCTATGAATCATCCAATTTCAGCAATAATCCCTGCTGATAAATGGGTTTAGCCAGAATCCCCACCCTTGATATATTATGGGGTTCTTCATCCACCACCATACCACAGGCATTGTCAAATTACCTGGCAAGCAGTCATCAAAAACCTGTTAGGGTATTTGGCAAGGATCCCTGTAATTGTCAATTCTCTGGTATTTCCTTTTAGTAATAATAGAAAATTATTCACTAAACATCCCAACATACACTATAAATTGCTACTTCTCCTTTTATTTGGAGTTGAGCCCAATCTCCCTCTCCTACCAAAAATCTTACTGCAGTGGTCAGTCCCTGGAACAATCATGGAGAGTCCTAAACAAACTCTGCTTTGCTGTTTTAGCAAGTGTTAGATTACATTGCTCCTCTACCTCTCCTAACCACGCTTTTAGGGTAGACCCTAAACTCCCAGAGTGAGAGGTTTCTCCAAATGCCTAGCCATGCCTTCCTCAAATTTCTTGGTAATCTCTAATTTGTTCAGGTGAGAGAAATTAACAAATTCAACCTAACTCACATTATTGTATTGCCAAATGTTAAAAACACAAAGGTAGTTTTGTTTTAAATCTGCATTTTCCATAGAAATCTATAGCACTTAAACTGATTCCCCTTTAACATAACTTTATTAGACCTAAATTAGATCTATTAGAACCTCTAACCAGATGCTGGTGTTGAGAGAAAAGTTACAGACTTTCTATATCACAGTAAAACCTTCACTGTACATCTGGGAGAAAGTGGGATTATAAAGTTTAACTGGATTAAATACAGAATTTTATTAAAACAAGTTTATATGTGCTAATAATCTAATATTGAGTTTTCAGTTCTAAAGTTAGCTGTGTATATTAACTGCATTTCTAACAAGTACCTTTTTCAATATCGCTTGCAGGAAAATGACATTGTAATGCCTGGGCCAAATGCCAAATTCTATTAACATCAGAAATCCAAGACAATATTTTCCCATTGAAGACAGTCCAAAAATCAGGGGTCTACTTAGATATAAATATAAGAACTACATGGACCTGGAATCCTATTTATAAAAGAATTGCACGTTGCATGATGCCACATAATGTATACTTGACTTTGGGAAATGTTAAAGAGTTTTCAACAGACATTAAAAAGTTCTAATGCTAACAGTGACACATGTTCATGCTTAATGAACTGAAGGGCTTCCAACTCAGCATCTCAACCATAGAAGATACTGAAACTAAAAGAAAGTTTAGATATTTTCTCCATGGAAATTTTTCATATGCAATAATCGTGGTTTTGCCTAACCTTAACTTTACAACAGGTTGAAATAAGATCTGAAACTTCTGCAAATACAGATACAGATAATACTCAGCATGAAAAAGAAACAAACTAGCTGGGGGTACAGTTCAGTGGTAGAGCATGTGCTTTAGTAGCACAGACAGGGCCCTGGGTTCAATTGTCAGTATTAAAAAGAGAAAGAGAAGCTTACATCCTTGTATCCTATTGTTGAAACTGAATGGGGTTCTAACAAAGCAGAATTGACTAAGCTTAGTTTAAGAGTAACAATTTTTCTGGGGGAAAAAAAAAGGTCACCATACAAATCTTTACTGGAAGAATAAAAGTTCTTTTGCCTAGATCTTTTAAATACTGGATTTTGTCTATATAAGCATGAAAGAATTTTTTAAATTACACAATACATAAGTTATAAAAGTTAATTAATTATATATGAAAAAATTAAATGCCCTGATAATTACATTTGAACACTGATTTTCTAAAAACTAAATGTCTCTGGAAGATACCCTACCTCTTTATTTCCCCAATATTCTTGATTTAAAACCTAGGTACAAAGTGTGCATTTAATACAAAGCAATTTCATCATACATTTCATAAGAGAAATTACAAAGTAAAATAAGAAATTCTGAATTCCTAATTTAGCACTGGCATCTTTTTGTCAATAAGAATGCTAAAGTAAACCCACCTAAGCTTATCCTTATCTTATTCTCTGCCTTAATGACCTTAACCCATTTAGTCCCAAGTTTTCAATTCTAGGAATATTTCAAGAAAAATTATACAAGTACATCAAAAGCTTGTATATCCTTTTTATATTTTGTTTGAGAAAATGCTGAGTATAGGAGTGAAGAATAAAAGTTGTACCCTAGGGAGGAAGCCCTTTTTTCTGTTAGATAGTGACTATAGTCAGTGTGACCATTATATTTTTATATTTACATGAAATACTTTTTCAAATGTTCTAATCATTCACCTATTTCTTTTCTCAAAAGGAGAGAATTATAAAAACATAATATTTGTTTCAGAAGTTATCATAAGTGGCATATTTATTGCTTAACTTCTTAAGTTTTTATAGGTGCTCATCATTTGGGATGATGAGACTTGATTAATTAACCCCTTGGCTTCAGCTATCCCTTTCTATAGTCAAATCCTGCTTATTGTTACCACACAATTCTCAACTTCGTTAGACTTCATCATCCCACTGTCAGATGCAATCATAAAGTAATGAGATGATAGAGGGACTATCAAAATTTCCCTTAAGTTGGAGGAAGGAGGGTAGTAGTGAAAGGCAAAGAAAACCTCACCGTGTAGGATTCATAAGGTGGCTCTTAAGGAAGGGTAGGCACTCAGAAAAGAAATGGAAAGGACATTCCAATGTTAAGAATAGTATATTCAAGTAGATATAGTATATACCAGAGTGATGCTCCTTTTCAAAGAATTTGGTATGCACTCAATGTGTATTTCCTGTAAGAGATTACTGGGAATTAGCTCAAGCAGATTGAGGTCATGTGACCAAGAGCCATATAAACCACACTAAGGGGTTTTAGAGACTGTATCCATTAAATGGTTCTAAGCCAGGAAATACCAGGATTATAGGGGCCTAGGCCTGGGCAGTTAGTCCAATTAGGGGAAATAAATTACTCAAAACAAGAGGTATCAGAGGCCTAAACCAAAGCAAAATCTGTGGACAAAGAGAACAGGAGAAGGATGCTAGCAAGTAGGAAAGAGACCCTATTGACTGATAAGGAATGGAAGGCAGTAAGGAATTAAGAGGACTCTAGAACAACTCTTCAAGGAATAGATGATATTTAAGAGGAAGATGACCACTTTGCTTTTAAACAATTGAGTGTAGTATCCACTAGACTAGTAAGTATATGGGTATGAAATTCAGATGTAAGATATAGACTAGATACATTTAGTGTGAATTATCAAATCATACTCTCTAAATAGTATTTCTTCTTATGCAAAACTAGTGCTCCAGAAATACTAGATTTCTTAATGTAGTATATCCCATTTTTACTAACATGCTATTCTTCATATTTTACAAAATACTGAACTGTCTCCCTACTTTACAAAGATTAATTACTCCACTGAATCCACCAATATATAACCTAAAATCAATAAAGTAGATAATAATAGCCAAATTCCTACCACTTTCTCTCTTAGATTTGAGGGCCAACAAATGAGCCCATGATTGGAAACATTATCAAGACCACTTTATAATTTATAGTCTTAAAAGAGCACCAAGTTTATTTAGACAAATGGATTACTACTTCTGCAGAAGACTTCTAAACATAGATCTAATAAGTACACTCACATACTATTTAGCAGGCAGGCATACAATTTAATTGTCTTTAGTCTAAACATAGAATTAAACTATAAATTAGGTATCAGTGATTTAAAACAATGCAAGTTGAAAAAATTTAAATTATTACCCTTAGCATACCATATTTTATTAGTGGAACATGTAAATACAAACAAAGATTGTACATAAGCAAATAACAAAATTCACATTTATGTTCCTCTAATGACTGTTCTGTTCTGACAACTGTGGTTTGAATCTTAGATATTTACACAGTAATCCCTTTCACTGTGACCAAGTGCTCTGAGCATCCTCGGACATAATGGTCACACTGACTATAGTCACTATCTAACAGAAAAAAGGGCTTCCTCCCTAGGGTACAACTTTTATTCTTCACTCCTATACTCAGCATTTTCTCAACCAAAGTAAATCCCAAGACTCAAAGTAAAGTAGGAGTAAAGAGAAAAATTTATTTATCTACTGTAAGACTACAGGTTAATTCTGGTTCTGCCAGGACTAGTTAATATTTTCCTCTTTAGTTCACTTATGAAATTTTGAAGTACTGAAGTTCCCTGGAATTAGCATTAAGCATCAGATCACCATGATGCTCTTGCTTAGTGTCTTGGGAAACTCCTGGAGCAAAAACCCATCTCAATCAACTCCCAGTATATCAGGCAGATGTCTAGAGTCTTCAATGGCTAGTCAAACCTACTACCCTAAGCAGGCTGGCCCCTACCTCCTTATTTGTCTCCAATGGCCCAACAAGAGCACCTTACCTCTCACACACCTGCTATAGCAGGAGCCAACATTCTCTCCTGAACTTCCCCAACAAGCACACTCAGGCACTCTTCTCCTGGTATTCCTTTCACTACATCTCCTCCACATTTCTGTCTTACCTAATATCTAGCATGCAGGTGACTGCATATCTATATGTGGAAAATATGAATGGATTTGATCAGCCTCTATGCTTACCACCAAAATCTAGGAATACGGCATGACTGAGATAATACCATTTTTTTAAAAGTCCTTACTTTATGCTAGAACATCAATTTTCCCAACACTGAAAATCTTTTACTTCAATATATGTATTTTTCAAATACGTTCTCCCCAAGTTTTTACATGGATTCAAAACATAAAATTTTAAGATAACTTTAAAATCAGTTCACTCTCAAATAATTAACATAGGACAAAATGTTCAACTGTGTCTGCTCATGATATAAATGCAAAGAGCACACACACCTAAGCTAAAAAGTTGTAGGTGGTTCTCTAACAAGATCATTTTTATATATTTACCAAATTTTTATAATAAATATAAAATACACTATAATAAACACTAAGTTACTTTAAAACTAAAGGAAAAATACAGTGTTTTCTAAAAGGAAATAAAGTTGAAATCACTTACTTTCTGCTCAGTGTTTTCCTGAAACAAAAGTCCAAAGTAATCCTTCTCCAAAAGATTGAGATGTTCGCATACCTTGTCAATTAACACCTGTCCCTTAGCACGTTTCTGGAGAATTAAAAAAAAAAAAAAAAGAAAGAAAGAAAGAAAGAATCTTTACTTTTCAAGTAATAAAGATTTCACAGTATTTAAGGGCATGAGATCAG
The DNA here is from genome assembly GCF_021218885.2 of Marmota monax. NCBI lineage: Eukaryota > Metazoa > Chordata > Mammalia > Rodentia > Sciuridae > Marmota > Marmota monax. Next base: position 3,249,440 of record NW_026691988.1, read on the forward strand.
ATGCATGATTTACTATAAGTTAAAACAAACATTTGTTTTCTAAATATTTCAACAATATAAAAAGTGACTTATTTTTTTACTTTATAGTCTTTCCATCACGCAATGTATGAATTAAAAAATAAAAATATGAACCAGGTATGGTGGTGCGTGCCTATACTCCCAGTTACTTCAAAAGCTGAGGCAGGAGGATCTCGTGATCCTCAAAGAAAGCCTCAGCAACGGTGAGGCGCCAAGCAACTCAGCGAGACCCTGTTTCTAAATAAAATACAAAAAATAGGGCTGGGGTGTGGCTCAGTGGTTGAGTGCCCCTCAGTTCAATCCCTGGCAAATAAATAAATAATCAAATTCCCTTTGCTTTATTGCTACTCTATTATATAAACATGAAAAGGACTAAAACAGTAAAATGCTCAGAGTTCCTAAAATCAGTATAAAAATTTGTTCAAAGTGTTTCCCTTGATACCTAAAGGTGATCATCACATGTCTACAAAGTATACTATCCCCAAGAAAATCATTTATCCCTATTACTAAATGTAACCTATTTATCCCATCAGCTCTTGTTTGAATTTTTAGTCATGCTCCTTGACATTTCTGCAAGGTTTTCAATATAAGCTATGCCTCTGTATACAATTGTCTAGAGAATAATATGGTATTCACTCTTTTTTTTTTTTTTTTGGTAGTTATAGGTAGACAGCATACCTTTATTTTATGTGGTGGTAAGGACAGAACCCAGCACCTCACGTGTGCCAAGCAAGCACTCTGCCACTGAGCTATAGCCCCAACCTGGTACCAGGGATAATAAAACAACTGCTTCTGAGGATTTAACATATTTTTGCCTTGAATAGATTTTTTTTTTAATTTAAGAATCTACTGTCAACAGATGCAAAAGGCTTTGAAAGCCTCAGAAGAAAAGCTCATTGTCTGATTTGTGGCAAAACATAAAGTGGTGATTCATTTCCAGTGAAGATGCACACCCCTGGAACACCCCAACTGCGATGTCAGGCAAGACACATGCCTACTCCCGGATGTACTACTAAGCCATCACTGGACTGCTAGTGGAAAAAAAAAAAAAAAAAAGCTATCAGACTTTTCCCTCAAAACAAATGCCCTTCACTATAAAATGTACACTTGTTAGCTCATCCAGTGTGTAAAAATTTATGTTCCCCATACATATATATCTTGAGAAGGAGAATATGGTACTTCTAGTATTAAAACTTTTATAGTTGTATTTCTTCTAAATATTAGAATTACAAAAAAAGTAAAGGGAAGAAGGAAAAAGCACATAAATTATGTTATTTTAACATAATTTGCAATGTACTATATATACATCACTACAAACCACAATGAGGATTTAATAGTTAACTATGAAGTCTGTTTAAGATGGCTATGCGCTTATGTCAATATGTTTAAAGTACATACAAACAGGCTGTAAAGGATAAGAATACTGGATACTGTGGGCTTAATACTAAAGTTTAAATATATCTTTATTACTTACAAGCTATATGATTCATGGCAAGACCCTTCTATTGGCCTTGGTTTTGCACATCTGTGAAATGGGGATAACAGAACCTACTGCAAGGAGTGGCAAGTACTAAATTTAAGTCATAATATATAACAACTGGTTATGATGCTATTTGAAATTAAGGTAAAAAGAATATTTAAGACAACTCAATGTTTATAAAAGCATACCTCAGTTCAAAAAGAAAACACATTCCAATTGTGGCTTAAAGTCATTTTTTATTAATAAGTCATATCTTCTCCCTAGTTTCCATTTCAAAAAGATGACAGAACTCCCCTAACTGACAAGAAAGAAAATATCAGAAAGTTCATCACCGATACGGCATTAGAATCAGCTGGGCAGTAAGACACCAGCACCACCATAGAGGCTGGCATGAAACCAGGTCCCTCTGTCATTCAACGTTTTGTAGTATCTTCTACTATTGGACAAGTATAACAATGGGGAAGCGACTTAATCTCCTCAGCTGTAAAACTCAGATAAGAACTACCTCACAGCTCACTGTGAGAATCAAATTAGCCCAATGAGACAGGATATATCAAAGTACCTTAATTGGTCATAGCCAAATTCTGATCCCAACTTTTGTCTCACTAGCTCACACCTATCAAACACCAAAATATCTTCCAGGTGCTCACACTGTTCCTCTGCCACTCTCCTTCTGTCTCCAAGAAATACTTATTTAAAACACTTGATGAGGGCTGGGGTTGTGGCTCAGCAGTAGAGCACTCACCTACCATGTATAAGGCGTTGGGTTTGATCCCCAGCACCACATAAAAATAAAGACATTGTGTTCACCTGTAACTAAAAAATAAATATTTTTTTAAAATAAAATAAAACATTTGATGAGATCCTGTCTACATGGACTTATCACTTGAGCTTCCCTTCAGCATCTCACTTCTAAGACCAAATGCAACAATTAGGCACATGCAGAAAGATGTGTGTACCAAGTGCTGTGGAAACACTAATGGAATAAGTAACTGAGAAAAAACACAGCTTCACCAAGAATATGACACTGGAAGTGAGTCTTAAAAAAGAAAATGATTTTATGGGGTAGAGGACACAGATATTTGTAAGAACTTTTTGCGTCGGATACTTATCGAGCTTGACATAGTCAATTTCTGTTCAAAAGATTTTGGGGGGGTACACTAAGATGAAAAAATGAAATCATCCATAATGAACAAGCAATGCAATACTGACTGCTAGCTACACTCAGATAATGATGAAGGCTTGTCAAGCTAAAATGTCAACATATTGATCTAGCATCTAATGCATGTCGTTTTTCTATGTTGACAGTGAAGAAATAATGAGGAGGAAAACATACATGGTTTCAGGAAATTTATATTCAACTGGCAGACACAAATAAAATAGGAAACAAAACAAAACAAAATAGCCCTATTTATCTACCACTCTGGAAATAACTAGGGTCCTGATCCAACTAGTCCAAAGAAAACTCACCAATGGCCTATGTGGCAGCCTGATACAAGAGCTCTATCCAATGAGAATGTCTTATTCTGGGGATAAGGATCACAGGTACAATCACATCTTCTATGAGGGAGTTTAAGTAAAAGATACACACACACACACACACACACACACACATCAAGGAGTAAGCAGAGTGCTACAAACAGAGGGAGAGGCAGTGAAAAGGCACTCAGCAGAAACCAAAGATTCCAGAAGACCAATCATTTCACCGGTCTCACTGTTCCCATGAAATGCAGCAGTCTGGCTGGGCACAATTCAGGAGCCACTTGTCAAAAGAAACGAACTTTATTTTTAGAACACACACACCAAACCACACAGCTCCTCAGGAAAACCTTCAGAGCCCAACTGCCACCACGGGCTTCCCACAAGCCTCTCAACCTCCCCCCCCTCCTCCTGCTCTTGAGGCTGATTGGCTGGGTCAGATGGGCGGAGCCAAAAAGTCCCCCAATGAGCAGCTCCATGGTCTGAAAGGGGCGGGGGGGCGGGGGGGGGGCAGGCAATGAGCATCACCACAGAGGAGCCAATCAGTTGGCAGCTAGAAGTTGCTGGGGCCGCTGTGAGCCAATCATCAGCTGGCAGCTGGAAGTTTGCTGGGGCCCCTTCTGGCTGTGGCTCTCAACAACCAATCATTTCACCGGTCTCACTGTTCCCATGAAATGCTTCACAAACGCATACCCCCCACCTCCAAAAAGAGCCATGGAGTAGAATAAGGAAAATTCTGGTTACTGCATATGACTACTAAGCATCAAGTCCTATTCACTTATTCAATACTCTGAGAAGTTCTGCAGTGGGAAAGAAAAAGAAGAAAAAAAAAAAAAAACCACCTTTTTGTCTTATTCAACGTGGTTCTTCCAAAAATTTTTCACTAAAGAGCCTACTATATTTTTTTAATATAGTATTCAGTCCACAATTTAATTAGACTAATTTAGTCCACAACAGAATGACCAAACCTTCAAGAAATGAGGTAGAGAATCATCATCATCTGGCCTTCAGGCAGAGTTGAAAAACAGTGTTAACATTACCTGCTTGATTTAAAAATGTCAAAAGAGAATTCAGTTTAAACTGGCACAAGACTAAATGTGCCCAGTTGCCTGGCAGAATCAAATAGTTCCCACATGCAAAGTACCAATAAATATAAGCACAACTCACAAAGCACACAAGGAAACCTACCACCATTATTTAGAGTTAGACACAGTATCAGAATCAGATCTTCAGAAATCATCAAGTATTAAAAAAAAAAAAAAAAGAGAAGTAGTTTCATCTGTTTAAAGCAGTTAAAAGGATATTTTAAAGTATTACTAAGGAAAAGGTGACTGTCAAAAAGCAAATTTTTAAAAGAATCAAATTAAACATCTATAAATAACTATAATAACAATATAATAATCCAAAAGAGAGTATGACAGCATTGAAGAGAAAACCAGTAAACTAGAAGACAGATCTCAAATGTAGGGAAAAGCAGGGCAGGGATATGAAAAGAACTTCATAGATATGGAAGGTAGAATAAGAAGATCTGTAGATATTTTACTAGTCCTAAAAGAAAATAGAGCAATAAGGGAGAGGTAATATTAGAAGACAGAATGGCTAATAAAAACATAAGCCTTAAAAATCAAGGAAACACAATAGATTTCTAGTGAGACAAGAAAATAAAATCCATAACCTACAATCATTTTTCTTTTACTAATTATTTGTACTCGTTAATATCAAAAGATTTTGACATGCACTGTTAAAAGCTAGGAGAAATAGGGGTTGTGGCTCAGCGGTAAAGCGCTCACCTGGCACATGTGAGGTCCTGGATTAGATCCTCAGTACCACATAAAAATAAACAATTTTTTAAAAACACGATTAGAAATTTTTTTAAAAAAGCCATCAGAGCAAGAGGGAAAGAAATATGAAGCAGGGAATTAAAAAGGAGTGAAAAAAAGAAAATCCAGAAGTTACTCCTAAGAAACCCAAAATGATTCTGCTTTGGAAGCTAATACAAAAAGGCCAAAAAATATGTAACATATTTCTTCTTAACAATTTTCAGGAGACACAGTAATTACTACACATTAATGCCCCAAGTTATTATATTGTATAGTATTAATCTGCACCCAAACTTGCTTGAGTATGCTTAGGCAGCAACAACATCCAGAAGCTCAAAACTTTTTTGGCCTTCACACCCTTCACAAACATATTCCACATATTATAATGTGCATTTGAGGGGAAAGAACAAGATGCAGCTGGCAATGGTGGTACATGGTGGGGCATGCAAAGTAAAATGGTTCCTCCTCCCCTCTCAGATCTGGTAGTTATCATCCTTCCATTCTCAACAACACAGAAGAAAGAACTGCAAGTACAATCCCTGTCCTAGGTGCAACCACCTGTGCCAACTCTTAATGACCACACAAGTTAAGTAACTTCTCCATGACTCAAGTTTCTTTTAACACAAAAATACTCACTCTTCATGACAGTAGTAAGAGAATAAAGTGTCTTTAAAGTCCTTAATAAAGAGTTTGACACATTTCATGGATTCACTAAAAACCTGCTGAAATCATGGAACCTTTCTGAGCTGCTCCAAAAATAACTGATGTTAAATATGATTCTATCAAAGGTGTCAGTTATTTAACGCAATTGCCCAATTCCAAGAAATAAGGTTACAGAGAATTTAACTTATCTTTCATTCTGACTTTCTAAACTTCTTTTAAATAAATTATCATTTGTGTTATCCATAAATGTTAATATTCTATAGTTCTATCCAGGAAGACAATTTTCTCTTATTATCATTGTTTTTTTTTTTCTTACAAAAGCAACAACCTTACTTCTTTGCATAAAATAATTACAAATATACATTTTTTAACCAAGCAAAAGATGCAGATATATGCAGTGGGGTTTTTCAGTCTATATGCATCTTTTGCTTTACAACTTGTTTCAAAGATACAAGTATATATTGCCAGTTCATTAGCTGTCATAGCATTCTGGGGGCAGTGACCCCAGAAAAAGAAAAACATTCACTTACCAAGATGTATCCTAAATTCCTTTTTTTTATTCTGATTCATTTCCAAGTGTCAAAATTCTACCTCTTCTTTTAGACAAATTCTGAAAATTCTCCTTTCCTATGAAAGCTATTCCAATATCTCCCTATCATTCATTTTTCTGCTTAACCAATTTTTCAAAGTATATTATATGCCACAGTAGAATCCATTATTCTGTATAATTAAAATCCAATAATAAAAAAGATGTAAAAATAATGAAATGCAATAAAAAAAGAAAAAAGAATTTTACTCCATGTGTGGTACTCTAATATCCTACTCCTTTTGATTTTAATTACTTTTGGTGACTAAGTTCTTTAATTGTATCTTATTTCAATGCTTCCTACAACACCAACTCATTGATTAACTAGCTCACCATTAGGCCAATGGGTATCTATTGGACAAAATGGCTCAGAGTCATTAAGGTCAGCCAAACAGTTAGCAAGGTAGGGTCTAGAATTGCTCCAGTCATACACAACCTCCTGGATCCTAATTCATGGAGATTCAAGAAACACATTGCCAGGCTGGGGTCATGGCTCAATGGCAGAGCACTTGCCTCAGACATATGAGGTACTCGGTTCGATCTTCAGCACCACATAAAAATAAATAAACAAAATAAAGATATTGTGACCATGTATAACTAAAAACATATTTAAAAACAAAAAGATCCAACAAACAAAAAAGAAAGAAACACACTGCCAACTAAACTCTGGGAGAAGACCAGCACAAATCTGCAAATTGTACACTGTATATAAACTCTTCCTTAGTATGTCAGAGCATTTTCAAATATTTGGGTATGGGGGCAATTAGAAGAATGACATAAGCAGAAAAGCCAATCTGTCCCTTTCTCCTCTCAGAGCAGGCCATGTCCTTCCTTTATGCAGAAACAGCAGTGGGGTTTTTCAGTTTTTATGCATTCCTTCACTAAGACATCAATTTCACTATTATTTTTTCATGCCATCTGAAGCATGTCTTTGCTTTATAGCTGTTCTTACAGTAGAAACTTTACAGAGAACAAACTATCTCTGTTCTATTAATCTAGCACTAAGTTCATTAAATAAAAAACATACTATACCTTGTATATTAATTGCAAACAAGCTTAGCAATGTATTTTGCCATCTGCCTCTCCCTAACCCAGCTTATGCCATTGGCCAGCAACACAAAAATCAGTAAGTTGGGGTGAGGAGTACTCTGATCTACCTTCCAAGTACCAAGTATGTCTCTCCCCGCCCCACCTTTTTTTTTTTTTTTTTTTTTTGTGTGTGTGGAGGGAAGACTGCTTAATACATTAGAGACATTGAAATGAAAGAGACAAAGCAAGATGATTTAAATGGGTTTAAAATATCTGATTCAAATGCTGAAAGATTAGCTTTTGGAAATTTTCTTTAAAAAAAAAAATCTAAAGCAGACCCAACTAAAGAAAGGCTGGCTAGAATCTGAGACGCTGAGCAAAGTCCCCCGTGACTGTGCTGTTATTTGTGGCATTCATTACTGAGGCCAAAATATGACATTTCTGGAGCCCTCTCAACTTGGAGGAATTTCTGCAACTGCTTACCAGGCAGATTGCAGTGGACGCCACACACCATATAAAAACCCATTACTGTCTCCGTGTAGGTCCCTCCACACTGCAGTTATTGTATGCTGAGGAGCCAGTGATGGGAAGTGCACAATGCAATCCATACATTTCAGTCACAGAGCTATGCATTTTGCACTAGCTCTAAACTACACTATGCAAATATAAAAGGCCAAAGAAAGAAAGGTATGCACAGAGCAAACACTACAACTGATATATTCTTATGGTGGGTGGAAGAAATTTAAAAAAAATAATAATACACAAGAGGAAAGAAAGTGTCCCAAATAGTCCAATGCCATGATTTATCAGATTCTTTTCCTAACAATCTGAGAGCTGTGAACACAAATCTGCTCCAAGTTTCATTCAGATCCCAGCAAAAAAGAAAACCCAGCTAACGATTTTGCACATGTGTTCAGAACACAATTCCAGAAGTAAATGAGCCATTTATAGCAAATAACACTTTTTCAGTAAAGTTTCCTTTGTCATTTTAATAAGAATTAAGTATAAAAAAGGTTTTTAATTACTGAAAAGATAAATATATGTATTATATATACAATACTAACATGAATATATATATATGTTAAAGAAAAATGTATCTATATAAATGTACATAGACATACACATATACAGTATCCTTCCTTTTCATAAACAGTTGAAAACCCTTTTTCAAACAATTTTCACTCATCAGAAATACTTTATATATATGGATGAGATTTATGTAAACATGTATATTTCTTACAAATTACTGTAAAGAATAAGAAATTTTTCCTCACAGTTCATTAAATATCTCTATTCCTCTTTTCCATTCTGCAGGAATGAAAGGATTATGGAAGAATATTGAGGAATTTTGCAGTATTATTGACATTAATAACAGAAAAAATTATTCAATGTAGTTTTAGGTGCTAGCAATAAAAAATTAACAAGCTGCTACTAAATAAACTAAAAGAACACTAGACTAGACTGGCTTGCAAGGGTATCCTACAGCCTCCCCTGCAATTATTTTAAAGGAAACCCTGGGCAAAGCTAGAAGTAAACAGGCTCAATTTTCATAAAATCATACATACTTGAATTAACTCCTAGAAGACATAGAGGCACAATTCATCTTTAAGGCAACTAAGTTTAAACAGGACAGAAAAATGCATTTCATCTTTATGCTATGTGGAAATTTTCAAAAATCTACACAATTGAAATCTTGCTACCAACATTATTAATAAACAAAAACACTACCAACCACAAATCGAAATCTAAGACATGCCCTCCCCCCACCACACCCCAACTTCCTGTGCTGGGAATCAAACTCAGGTCCTTGTGAAAAGCAAGGCAAGCTCTCTACTACTGAGCCACAAAGCTGACACGCAAGAGGTCTTTTTTAGACAAAGAAAATAAATGCTGTAGTTAGTTTTAAAAGATAAAACATTAACCTTTTAAGCTTTCATCTATAACTATATAATGACATCCCATATTTCTAAGGTGGCTATAGTCTTTATCTCTTATAACACAGAGGTTTTCAACAGTTTTCAGGACACAAGAATCAGCTAATGGACCAGAGGTTACCCACTTGGAGGACTTCTATCTCCTCCACCCTACTGAACAAGGGTATAGGTCGCTCCACCAGGAACCAATTCCCACTCCCATTACCTACATGAAATATAACTATCCACACACAAACTTTACACAGGGAATTATAATTTCCTTTGGATAAGTGAAATAATGAACAATAATAAACATCCTATCTGTTCTAATACATGTCAGTTGCTCAACCATTCATAAAACATGATCCTGAAGGCATTCCTTTCCCAAATCTGCATTTGCTCTAAGTAAATAGCTGCTCAGTGGCCTGCAATTTCTTATGTGTAAAATCGAACTAGATGTGTGCTTCTAGAGTTTATTTCAGTGATGGAATAAATAAATTCATCTTTCATATTCTGCTTTTTTGTAACCCAGTTGTGTCTCTGTAACCCAACTGTGAGATCAATGTCTTTCTTCTGATTTACCAATAAGAGGTAAGTCCTTAGACTCTAAGGACTGCTTTATTCAAAATTTCAAGATAAATTATGTTATCATTAAATCTTGTAGGTTTTGTCCTTGCCTATTGAAGTATTAGCTGAAGTTTACTTTTTAAGTTTCAGCAAGTTCTTTAATTTATGAAGTCATCATGAACATATAAGCTGGGCACGTTTGTGATTGGAGACTTTCCAAATCACAAAGTTAATTGATAAAATATAAAAACTATATTGGCAATTTATCCAAGGTATAGGACTCGAGTTAAGTATTTTCAAAGAAAACTGGAAAGATTCTGAGAAAAATATAATAAGAGTTTTAAAATATAACTTAGAGATATAGTTACTATTTCTCAAACCCTTACTATATAATGGTCATTGCACAAAACAAATCATAACCAGACAAATTCAGCTACCAAGCAGAGTTAGAAAACAGCTGTCAATGCATGAACCCAACACATGATCTTAATGTAGAGTCTCTACTTTATTCCCTCTGCAAGCCCTCACTAGAAAAAAACTTCCCACCAATAGTAATCTTTCAACAAGGGGCTGATGGGCCATAGACCTGAGGAGCAGATGTTCTGCGAGGGAGTGCCTTGGCAGTCTGTCCCAGCCTCTAAAAGCAGTTTTAACTCTGCCTACACAGATGCTCAAGTTCAGCACTAGACCTACTGGGTCAGAATCTTCAAAGGTAGCATCTGGGCATCTGTATTTTTAAATTTTTAATTAGACTATTTTTAGAGCACTTTTAGGTTCACAGCAAACTTGAATAGAAAGTAGAAAGTACAGAATTTCCCACTATCCACCGCCCCATCACACATGCATAACTCCTGCCCCATTAGAAACATCTTCCACAGAGTAGTACATCTGTTACACTTAAAGAACCTACAATGACATAAGAACATTGCCCAAAAGTCCATACTTTAACATTAGGGTTCCCTTTTATTTTATGGGTTTGAACAAACGTTTAGTGATATGTACTCCTTATCAGAGTGTCATACAGAGCAGACTCACTGCCCTAAAAATCCTGTGCCCCTCCCCTCCTTTTTTGCAGTATTGGTGATTAAACCCAGAGCCTCACACATGCTAGGCAAGTGCTCTACCACTGAGCTATGTTCATCATAGTCATGTCTCTATTATTAAGAAGCTTAATGAAGATTATGACGATGAAGCACAGTGATACTAGGTCAGCAAACAGAATAGTTCCAGAAAAACACCATCTGCCTTCACACACCAAATTCTTCATCTTTCAGTTTTCCATTTGGCAAGATCACATCTAATGGCATATACTCTTCAATCTTTCAAAGACTCCAATACAAAAGCCAAGATAATGAGGGAAGATTTCAACTGTTACACTTTTTATTTAAAATCCTTTGTTTTAAAATGACCAATAAGCCAGATATGGTGGAGCATGCCTGAAATCCCAGCAACTTGGGAGGCTGAGGCAGAAAGATCACAAGTTTGAGGCCCACCTGGCCAAGCAAGTGAGACCCTGTCTTAAAATTTAAAATAAAAAGGGCTGAGGATGTAGCTCAGTGCTAAAAGCATCCCTGAGTTCAATCCCAACATACTATGAAAAAGGGGGAAACACACACACACACACGCACACAATTAACAGACTGGTTAAATTAAAATGCATCTGACCAAACTTTAAAGACAACTACATTTGAGTCTATTTTAAGAAAGAAATTATCCAATGGAAAGACACAAACTTATACCTTACCACCTAAATTTCCGATTCTTGAATATGATGACAAGCAACTTCTGGGCAATTTGAGAAATAAATTTCAAATATCTCAATTTTTAAACACTGATTTATCAGAAGCAACAGTGTTTCCATTCAACTTAACATTTTTTTCATGTAAGTTTTTCATTCCCAGTAGATGACTAAGAAACTAAAGTAAAACAAAAGAGAAAACTAACAACAAAGTCTTTGTTCACCTTAGGGGAAGGAGGGTTGCTGGGTAATCTTAAAGGTCTTGCTTGACTTAAAATACACATAAATTAATGCTACTTAAGGGGAAAACTATAGCTCATCAATAAGAAACATGGAGATTCCGAAACGGGAACATTTGGAAGTGTTTGTGTGAACATGGGCCTGAGGCATGTCTCCCAAAAGGGTTACCTTGCTTGGTAAGTGTCACCAGCTCAAAGATGCTAAAACTCCAGCCCTCTATTACACCCCTCCCAAGTTTCTAAATTTTTCTACTTCTCTTGTCTTCATTAGTTCTACCATTTATGGTTCTAAGAATGAATAGGCATCTTCTTTTAAAATTCAAATTGTCTCAGAAAGCAGTGTTAAATAATCATTCACACATTAAAGTCATTCGCTCAAACTGATGATCTGCTCATTCATTGCTTGGCAGCTTACCTTGCAGGTTTGAGGAACTATGAATTTTAGTTCCAAAGAGAAAAAAAAAGTAGGCAGGAAGCATAAAATGTTTTCTTTTTATTATAATACTAAAAAGGAATAATTGAATATCCTCATGGAACTAGGAATAAAAAATGCTGAGTAGGAAAGGCACCAAAAAATTAAAAAACACACTGAATCTAAAATCCACCATAGACAAAGAAGCGCATCCCTTCTTCTGTGCTGCACAGGCTCCAAACAGGGCTCAGAAGAGATTATTCCTCAACAGTCTCACCAATGCTTAGTCCAGAAGTGGTTAACGAACAAAACACAAACAGTACACAATAAATAATGGGACAAACCAAGAGCATAACAAATGAATGACACCTTTTAGCATTGACGCTCCATATCCATGGAGTTAACCAAGCACACAGAAAACACTTTGAGGGAAGAGGAGGGTGACATTTGTATGAACATGACCCTTTTTTTTCTTGTCATTATTCCTTAAACAATGCTGTATAATGACTACTTACACAGCATTTACATTGTATTACAAAGTATAAGTAATCTAGAGATGATTTAAAATATTCAGGAGGGCATACATAGATTATATACAAATATAAGCAGCTTGAGGCTGCTCAGATTTGGGTATATATGGCGGTCTGGGAACCAATCCCCTCAGACACCCAGGGACAAATATACTTAGAAAAAACAAAGTAACATTTTAAGCAAAATAGCATGTTCATCCCCCCTTCATTCCCTAAGACTGACCTCCATTCTACTCAATTAAATACATAGCCTAAATAAATTAGATTATCTAGGTAACTGCAAGAAATAACAAAACAAGGAAATGAAAACCTATGGAAAGTATATACCAAGGAAACAATGAACAATGTCAAAAACAGACACTAATGAAGCTACTATAACAAATTTAAAGTATATAAGATGGCCAGAAACCTTCATGGTAACTCTGAAAGGTGCTAAATTCAGAAGGACAGCTCACTTTAATGATAACACATGCTCATTGTGCAAACTTTGCTAAACAAAGTAGAAAGTAGACTTACAATTAAAATACATTGAACAAACACTATTAGCTCTGCTCCATATAGAAACTATTCTAAAATGATGGAAAGTGCATGTGAATCTGTATATGTACACATGCACACTAAATACACATGCCTAAGAATGGAATCAGCACCAGCAAAATTTCAGGAAGCAGACTGCAAAAGGGTAGAAGATAAGAGTTTGTGTATTTAGAAGTTGATCAAATTATGCTATATATATGAGTATATCAGAATGCATTCCAATTTTATATATAATACACCAATTTAAAAAATACAAGACCAATAGAGTATACAAGAGTGTCAGAGGAGGGATGAGGAAATGGAAAGAGGAGTACTGGGAACTGAATGGAGCAAATGATGTTAAATGCATTTATGAATATGTCAAAATGAATTCCACTATTATATATAACTATAATTCACTAATTTATTTTATTTTGGGTAATTGTAGATGGACAGAATGCCTTTATTTTATTTGTTCATTTTTATGTGGTGCTGAGGATCGAACCCAGTGCCTCACACAGGCTAGGCAAGCGTTCTACCACTGAGCCACAGCCCCAGCCCTAATTCACTAATTTAAAAAAGGAAAAATTAGAAAGAAAGAAAGAAAAAAGAGTGAGTGCATTCACATTTATGCTTTCTTTCCAACTTTTCCCATAGATGCAAATTCACTTTTCCGTAGGATTTGGAAGAAGTGAAATTTTTAATTCATTTTGAGCCCCAGTGATGAATTGGCTTTGCAAGATGGAAAGATTTCTGGTAAAAGCCAAGCCAAGTAAAGCAATCCTGGATCAAAAATGTTAATAGTGACCCAGAAAAGCATGACCTACCCTAAACAAAAGTTTACAGTACTATTATATTATCCTTAACAGACAAGAATATATTAAATCTCTTCCTTATAACCCCAAGTTTCTACTATTGTCATTTTCAAATATAATAGTCTAGGTATTGCTGGGTTTTCCTGAATACATCATTCTTCAAAGTCCAAGAGTTCCTTCCTCATGATGAGATTTGCATACCAACTCCAGTCTATAATTTTGGTCCATCTGCCTTTGTAAAGTATTACCACTTATAAAAATAATATATCAATTTAACTCATATATATATATATATATATATATATATATATATATATATATATATTATGTATGTGGGTATCTTAATCTATATAAAGCTTATCTAAAGAGTGAAATTCATACACAAGGGAAAAATTTTTTTTGCCTTCTCAGCATGAGTATATAAGAATAAAAATTATTTCAGAACTCACAGAATATATTTAAACAAATACTACTGAGACCAAATTTGTAAAATACTGTGAAATATAAATTCCTTAACATTCCATGATCTTAAAAAATAAATTATACCATGGACTAAGAGAGATTAGTACCTCAACCACTAAAATAATTGTTTAGAAATGAAGATTTATGGTCTTTTCATCCAATTATTTTTTCACCCTGAACAGCAAGGTAGGGTGTAAGTATGTGAAGAAGTATAATTTCTTGAAAAGATGGAGAAATATAATTGTTAGACAATAAAGAGGCTGGCATCAAACTTCTAGCCAAAGGAACTCAATTTTAAGTGTCTTTTTTAAAAATTGCTGAGCATCACTCCCATGAAAATATATTTTTAAAAAAGGAAAAAAATAGAAAACTTATCTGGTGGAAACACTTTAAAAAACAATTTTATTTCAAAAACAGTAAGCAGCAAACTTCTGGAGACTGGCACATTCTCTGCAAACTATTTGCCTAAAATGAATTGTGACATTTGATTCATACAGGCTTTCTGTGCTACAAAAGATAGCTTATTACAGCATTTCTGCTTGACGTAAATTGCTGACATATGGAGGAAAATATAAATGAATATAACAAATCGGTCATGATAACACTCAAGTTTCCTCTGTGGGACTAACTAGACTGATGCAAGGAATCAGGCTCACCTTCAAAATAGGTTAAAATGGCATGTTTACAAATGAATCACATAATGATGAGATACAGTATGGTTGATAAGTAGAACGGAGATTTTTGTCCTGAGATTTAACCATTCAGAATATGAGAGTTAAAAAATCATAATTTTTCTAACACAGTTTAGAGTTTTTAATGTAATTGTTCCAGAGTATAACTGAACAAATATTAAAATAGCAATTGGAAGCATCATTAATCCATGTATTCATCATTTAGGCTCCGTGCACGAAAAATCTCTGAGTAATCCAGTGCTTTTCATAGATTATTGTGTTACATTGCATTCAATTTCTAGAGGCTTCAAATGTTAGTATATTATACTGTAAATATTAATGATAAATTCTGTTTATGTTTGCTTTTGCTTTTGCAGTGCTAGAAATTGAATCCGGGGTTTGAACCTTGAACATACTAGACAAGCGCCCCGCCACCATTGTTCAAATTACTGGATGAAAAGAACAGAATGGCCACCCAGCTCCAATTTTTGCAAGGTAAACCAAACACTATTCACGTAGAAGAGGGTTCTCAAATCCCTGTCTCCCACCATGTCAGAAAGTTTAGATGGGGGAATGGTAGAGGTAGGATCAGGGAAGAGAATAATGGGGTAAAACTTCCTGAACAGTTGCAAAATTAAAATGCTGTCAGTTAACCAGTTAACATCTTTAATTTGTTCGGGAATAAATGAGGTCAACAATATGGAGGAAAAGAGACTGTAAATAAAACAGTAACTGTCAACAGACTGATTCAGAATTTAGTAGGTTTAACAAGATTTTTATGTTTTCAACTAAGAGTTAATTAGACTATACTTCTTCATTTGATAAACCCTGACAAGGATTTGAAAATTTTTAATGTCTACATATTTTAGGTGAGAAAAATGTATCTAAGCAGATTTAAAAGTTACTCAATTTATTTTGAAATTGACTCCTCCCTTTCATATCTAACATTCAACTCTAAAGTAGTTTTTTATTACAAAATAGAAAAATAATTCAAAGACCTGGTTCCAGGACTCCTATTGATCTCTGGATAGAGGAAAAACTCGTTAAGTGGCAAATTCTGCATGCCTGGCAGAATGTGTGAAAAAGGGCCAGTAAGAAAAGGATACTGTCTATGTCAAGATGGTTACTCAGAAGTTACTTTCAAGTGTCAAGTTTAGTGCTTTCAAAATACCACTGACGCAGGGACTAAGAAGATAATCCCTGTATTTTGACTATCAAAAATAGGAAAGACAGAAAAGAGAAAGCATGTGGTAGAATTTCATGACTACTTAGAAATGAAACCATATCATGAGCTAGGGATGTACTTCAGTGGTAGAGCACTTGCCTAGCAAGCACCCCACCCTAAAAAGGAAAGAAAACCATATCATTCTTCAATTTGCTCAAGAGAAAAGGATACATTATTAATGAAACAGGGCCAAGGAATAAGGTCTCCTCTTCGCAGCCTATATCCAACCAGCAAGCAATGTGACCCAATGGCAATACCAGTTTAAGTGAAAGAATTCTTAGCTTTTGGAAATTTTGCATCCCCTCCACCCAGGCTGTGAACTCCTACAGGGGCAAGACCATGTCACATTCATTTCTGTTCTGCTGTCACACATAAGTTTAATAACCTTCCGTATAAATGTAATAGGTTTTTCTTTTCTCATTTACTTAACATCCTGAAATATTTCTACAAGAAGTTAACCTGCTGATTCTAAGAATTTGGAATTAATTCTCAGAGCAATGGCAGGCAGAAGTAGCAACCATGAGGGAGGGGATGGATTATATATACATACATACAAGTGATTTCTTTTTTAACTGGAGAGAAAAATTAGGAACATAAATAAGCCAATCCTGTCATGCATCTTAGAAAAGAGAGACAAGAAACATAAATGTATAGGAAAGTAGAAGAAAATAAATCAAAATTACTTTTTATGAGAAGTGCTTTGGGCAAAAACCTACGTTAGTGCTCTATGGGAAGAAAAAAAAAAGTTCTTTTTGTCAAGAAACTAACAGCAGTCCAGGTGAAGAAACAATATAAACATGAGAAAAATCAAACAATACAAGATTTTAGCAGATGAACAATACAAGAGATTCTTTTCACAGGAGAGCACATGATTAATTACCAAACCAATGGCACAAACAAGTTCAGAGGAAGAAAAAAACATTCTGAGGGTTGGATTTGAGATAAACATTGAAAGCCAGAGAAGAATTACGTGGTTGGGGAAAGCAGAATACAGAGATTATATGATCATAAACTTTTTAGAGGAAGACAGACAACTCATGATGTATTTTAGTAGAAGATCAATTTGACTACTAAAGGAAGACACACAAAATAGTGGTATCAGAGCTCAAATAATGGCCTGAGGTCATACCTAACAGCCCAGAGGGCCCATATAAAATGTGAACTTGTTGAAAGTCCAAGTTCTGTTATCTTCTTCAGGCTAGACTAAAATTTCTATCACTCAGTTGGAAAAGACTTCTGTGCCATATAAGTAAAAAATAAGTCACTTGGACAGGATTACCTCTTTAAATCCTTTTTTAAAGCTAAAGGGTAGATGGACAGACGGTTGGGGCAAAGACAGTCCATCTGGACCTGTGTCCTTGGAATTTTAAGTTGCATATAATGTATCCCAATTGAATTATTCCCCGTTCCCAAGTCACATATAAATCTACACTGTTCTCTGGGATTTTATAGTGTGTCACAATTTCTATATCTTCTACAAACATGTAGATAATTTAAAATTATTTAGTAAACCTAATAAGGGTCAGTATTATAATATGAAAGACAAACCTTGGAAAGTGAAAGTAGACATAGATGAACAAATAAATAAATAAAACACACTAGAAAGCAATGCTATCAAATTGGATTTCTGAGACCAGAACCAGACGCAAGGAAGGCAAGACAACTTTGGCACATACCACTTTCTGATAAACACTTTTATCACCAGAACACTGAAGAAGACAGCCTACACTCTGACAGCCTTATTCATAACTTAGGGGGAAAAAATGGTTCTGACATTCCTTGTGTGGGCAAAAACAATGCCCTCAATTCTCAGACAAAATCAACACGTGGGAACAACTTTTAGATGCCAGAGGAAAATCTGAGCAACTCTAACTCCGAATGCACATTCACTCATGATTTCAAAGGTTTAGGAACGTTCATGATTATTTTCCAACTCTAAGAAATATATACAGACTTATCAGTCATAGTAAAACCAAGCTTGATCCTAGAAATAGAGGAAGCAAATATTTTCATTCTTATGTGCAATCTGAGAATAGTTGAAAAGACAGGAAGTAACTTCCTCAAGACATTCACGGAGTCAAAAGAAAAGTAAACATAGATCTGCCAATGTTCTTTTTTTTAGTATCCATGGATTTAACTAAATCTTACTATATCTCTTTCTTAAAGGAAAGATCCCTGCTGTTTTAACACACTGAGTGTACAAACAAGTTCAAGCAGCAGTATCCCAAGAGTCCCATAACGAATCCCCTAGAGCCAGCATGCAGAACCCAAAAGACACCCTAAAATTCTTCACAATCAAACTCTGAAACCAAAGGAGCTTGTCACTTATCATTCAAATAACTAAAGAGATAAAAGTTGACATATTAAGGGGCTAGGAATATAGCTCAGTTGGTAGAGTGCTTGCCTCGCATGCACAAGGCCCTGGGTTCAATCCCCAACACCACCAAAAAAAAAAAAAAAAAAAAAAAAAATTCAAGAACAGAAATATAAAGTTACTTCATTAAAAAACATAATCCTCAAGGGCTGGGTTTTGCCTAGTATGTGCGAGGTGCTGTTTGATCCTCAGCACCACATAAAAATAAAGGTATTGTGTCCAACTACAACTAAAAAAATAAATATGAAAAAAAACTCATAATCCTCAGAAAGAAATTTTCTCCAAAAATATCTGCGATTCAATTTGTCAATAGATAAAAACTAGTACAAAATGTAAACAGCAAAGACTTAGAACAAATACACAAAAAGACAAGATTAGCCTTTGGGTCAAAATTGCATGATTTGGTAACAGACCTACTGTTACACAAGCCAAAGATAACATTAAAGTCAAGCCGTTTCCATAGAATTTTTTTTTTAACTTAACTAACTACAATCATTCTCTAAAAATGCAATTATCTAATACTTATGGTCATTTATTATTTATATCTTCTGGGAATTTGGCAAATCTGTGTGGAATTCTTTTATCCACTTAATATTAACCTATACTCTTTTTCCTCAAAAGTAAGGCTTTCAATGGGTTTTTAAAAACAGTGCTGTTCCTGGGCTCCTTCTGAAATTCTTTAATTCCTGAGGTTCAAGAACAGAAAGAATAGGCTCAGATGGTACATAGGAGAAAGAATACTGAACAGGAAGCCATAAAATGTAGGGGGAAAGCCAGGCAAACACTGGTAATTCCAACTACTCAGGAGACTGGTGGGAGGATTCCAAGTTCAAGGCCAGCCTCAGCAATTTAGTGATACACAGTCTCAAAATAAAAAATAAAGGGCTGTGAATTTAGTTCAGGTTCAGTATAGAGAGCTTGCCTAGCACACCTAAGGCCCTGGATTCAATCCCCAGTACCACCACCTAAAAAAAAGTAATTAATAAATAGTATAAAGGGCTGGAAATGTAGCTCAGTGGAAAACCACTCCTAGGTTTAATCAACCCCAAGTACCCAAAAAAGAAAAAGGTAGAAGAAAGCAAGGTGGGTGGTACACGCCAATAGTTCCAGCTACTCAGGAGGCTCAGGAGCTGAAGGCCTGTCTGAGCAACACAGTGAGACCCCCATTTCACAAAACAGAAGAAGTAGGGATGGGAGAGAAAAGAGATGTGAATGAATGTACAGAGATTATATATATACACATATATATATATATATATATATATACACACACACATATATATACATATATATACATACACACACACACAACACAAAAACATATGTACTTATTAATTATGTCTATAAAGAAATAATAATCTGGGGGCTGGGGATGTGGCTCAAGCGGTATTCGCTCGCCTGGCATGCACGGGGCGCTGGGTTCGATCCTCAGCACCACATAAAATGAAATAAAGATGTTGTGTCCATTGAAAACTGAAAAATAAATTAAAAAAAGAAAAGAAAGAATAATTTGGAAAGCAAAGGTAATGTTAGAACAACAAACAAAACTACCTCCAAAAATTATACTAAGCATTCAGTTAGTATAGAAACATTTACATTAAATGGTTTAAATGGGGTTTCTTTTATTTCACATAAAACTGTAATCTATAAAGACCATTGATATGTATGTACCCCAACCAATGTAGAGAATTTAAAAAAGAACAACTTAAATTACTGCAGCTAGATAGCACTTTAGTATGTTCCAAATCTAAATGGCACTTTGACTTACTATGTCTTGTAAAACAATGACTTTAAAGCTTCTGTTACATTACTCCCCAGCTCCTTTTTTCGCTTTATGGATCAGTTTTAATCTTCTCATACTGGTACTTGAGGTCTTCCAAAAGCTCACTGTATTCCATAAGGCCCTTATAAACTATAAAGTTCATGCTTCTAATAGTTTCCCTCTACTGTTGTAGGTGCCCTAAATAAAGATAATTAGGTCCTCCTTCAGTGGGCATGTTAGGTCTGACTGAAAATTAGACACATACAGAAAGAAAAGAAGCAATAACTACCCTCATCTGAAAAGCCATGAGAGAAAATTAATCTTTACTGACAAATAGATGAAAACAAATATATTCTCCCAAACCAAATAAAAGTATTTATTTCCCAGATTATATCACCTTACTTGACTATTCACAATTAATAGCTAAAATTTCCCACAACATACTTCTTTAAATTATACTCAGACACAGAATTCCGGTATACAGCTATGGTAATGCAGATAAGCAGCATCAGCATATCACCCAATCTAAAAACAGGGAAATATGAAAGCACTCAGCCACATGATAGCTGTCCTCTGGACTCCACTCCTGAAGAGGAAGGAAAAGTCACTCTGATGAGTAGCAGACCCAAACTAATGATACTAGGCAACCAGCAACCAAAAAACCAAAATGAGAAGAAAGTAAGGTAAGTAGGAAATTAATTACAAAAGGGAATACAACTTAAAATTCTGCATTGTTATAACAGCTACTAGGATACTGATAAATTATGTCATATATTCAGATATACAGTCACTGCTTAGAATTCAAGTGATCTGCTGGTCATAAAATTTGCTGTGGGATGGCATCACTAAAATCTACTCAAATTCCATTTTGCTTTGTACTTGAAAGGTTTACTCAACACAGCCACTACAAAGCTTACTTATCATGTATTGTCCTCAAAAGTGCATTTAATAATGGCAAATAAAAAAATAATCTATTAAATGAGAAGATGCTGTCTGTAAATTAATATATTCATAAAGGTAAACTCCTATGCTTCCCCCAGTCAATTTAATTTTTGGTGAATTAAAGGACTAAGCTATTCCTTTTAACTGTGGATACTATCTCAAATCTGCTCTGGATAACACAAGTTGATTCCTTAGAAGTAGCAAAATCACAGAAAAGAACTAGTTGCACAGACAAGAACTTGCTTTATTTTCAACCATCCCAAAACGAATCAGACATTTAATAAATGCATGTTAAAGGTAGGGAAAGAAGGGAGTAGGCATAGTGATTAATATTAAACTTCATTAAGTACACTGGTCAATCCTATAGTTTATAGATTTAAAGAACTTCAAAAATGAAAGGGATATTCTAGATAATCTGAGTTGTCCCATAGTCTACAGATGAAAAAAAGTGAGGCCCAGGGATGTTGAGTAAATGACTCAAGGTCATATAAGAAGGAACAAGTTGGTTCTCAAACATCTACACTCCCAAATTCTAATATTGAGAGGAAAGACACAGACATCTGATCAAATACTATGTAACTGAATCAATTCAGAAAACAATTCTAATATTTTCTAGGATACTGATAAATTATATTTTGTTGTTGGTGTTGTTGTTTTGTTTATTGGTTGGTACTGGGGATTGAACTCAGTGGTACTCAACCACTGAGCCACAGCCATAGCCCTATTTTATTTAGAAACAGGTTCTCAGAGAGAGAGAGAGAGAATTTTTTAATATTTATTTTCAGTGGACACAACATCTGTATTTTATTTGTATGTGGTGCTGAGGATCGAACCCAGCGCCCCACGCATGCCAGGCGAGCGCGCTACCGCTTGAGCCACATCCCCAGCCCAGAAACAGGTTCTCACTGAGCTGCTTAGTGCCTCACTGTTGCTGAGGCTGACTTTAAACTCTCAATCCTCCTGAGGCTGGGATTACAGACTTGTGCCACCACACCTGGCTCTAATATTTTCTTTATTGTTTCTTACCCTAAGCCATATTCAGCATGTCTTTCTTCTCTTTCCCTCTCTGGGAAAGGAGAAAGTCTTGGGAAAGGACAAGAGGGGAGGGTTAGGAAGGGCAGAAAAAGAAAAGAAAGCTTTAAGAATTGCCATGGTCAGAAATGTGTCCTTCCCAAATTCATACTGAAGTATAATCCCTGTTGTAATGGATTAAGAGGTAAGCAGGGTCCTTAGGAAGTGATAAAATCCTCAAGAACAGTATTAGTGCTCTCATAAGAGAGGTTGAAGTGAGCTGCTTTTTCCCTTCCTCCATGGAAGGACACAGCAATCACCCCACCTTCCACCATGTGAAGAGGCAGCATGAAGATGATATCTTAGAAGTAGAAAGCAGCCCCTCACCATACACAAACCTACAGACCCCTTGGCTTTCACTTCAGCCCTCCAGAATTGTGAGCAATAAATGTCTATTTTTATAAATTATACATTCTAGGATACTTTGTTACAGCAGCACAAACCAACTAAGAACAAGGATGTTTCTTTTTCTTTTTCTTTGTACTGGGGATTGAACCCAGGGGCGCTTAACCCCTGATCTACATCCCCAGCCCTCTCTTAATATTTTATTTAGAGACAGGGTCTTGCTCAGTTACTTAGGGCCTCAATAAGTTTTAAAGCTGACTTGGAACTTGCAATCCTCCTGCCTTAGTCTACAGAGCAACTGGGATTACAGGCATTTTTAATCCTCCTTTGCTACATTTTCTTCAACTTGAAATATTAGAACCATTATACATACCTAAGAGAAGTAAAATAAAGCTCTAGATAGCTAATACAAAGCAAGGACTGAGAACTACTCATTTCCACACTTTCACACCTTACAATATAAGACACCTTCAAATATATGATAAACTCTTGTTCAATTAATAGACATAAGATGTCTTTACCAAGTGAATATTTTCACTGTTTAAATATAACTCCTGTCTTAAATAAGAATTCAAGAAATTGGGGGAAATGTTTTTAATACTGAATATAAAACTAAAGACTAGCTCATATTTTAAATGAGTAAAATCAGTCCCACATGTGGCAGACAAAGCTATGCAGTTCTGTGGTCAGGTTCATGAGCTCTACAGCCAAGATGCCAGGTTTGGATACCTGCTCCACCAACAACTAGCTGCAAAACTTTGGCCAAGTTATTTAATCCCCTCCCCTCACCTTTCTTGAAGCCTTACATCCCCCACTGTAACACTGGAATAACCTTACATTGATTCTTACAATAATAAATACCTTACATTGATTCTTACAAATATTAGATGAGATAATCCAAAGCACTTCACACAGATTCTTAAACATTAAATTATAGTATACAATATATACATAAATTTAGTTGTAAAAAGTAACAATTTCTCTAACAGGCATAAAATTATAAGGTGCTGGGTACTTGAAATGATTACACTGGCCTATGTTAGCATCAGTACTAATGAATTACCTGTAAATCAGGTGTTTTTAACTAAATGCAACTAAATATAAAGTAGATTTTAAATAAATCTCTTTCTCAAGATAAAAGTTCACTGCCAAAATTCCATTATTCTAAAAGACCAACCTACAACTATCATTTCTCCTTAAGTAAAACATTTTACAGCCAGGAGTACTATTCAAAACACATAATGCCCATTCAGAACAGACATAAACCAGTACACATGACCAGTGAGTGCACAATGGCAAAACATCATCCCAGCTTATCCTCAAGATCAAGAAATACTGTTTGAGCCAGGCATGGTAGTGCATGCCTATAATCCCAGTGGCTTGGGAGGCTGAGGTACAAGGATTGCAAGTTCGGGGCCAGCCTCATTAACTTAGCCAGGCTCTTAGCAACTCAGCAAGACCCTGTCTGAAAATTAATAAAAGGGTCTGGAGACATGACTCAGCACGCCTGGGTTCAATTCCTAGTCCCTTATACCATCCCCCAAAAAGAGAAAGACAGAAAAAAAAGATATACTGTTTGTCATGGAAATAATGTCCCTCTTCTGTGTTGTTTTTTTAAATGTAAAATTGCACCATACTGGCATACAGTTTAACAAAACACAAAAATATACTCATTGTACCATGCCACAAAAAGGGCAGAATGTATTTCATTCCATACAACAAGATAGCTCGCTGATTATCTCTCTGTCTCACCTCCAGGTCACAGCTGTATTCAGTGCCATCTAGGAGGGTCACTTTACACTGGACAGTTTTGGTCTTCTTGGTGGCTTTCTGAGAAGTCTTCTCTGCTTTCAGTTCATTAGTTTGCACTTCCTTGGTCTCCCTTGGTGCTGCCACTTCATCTTCCTGTATTTCCTTCACCTCTTCTCTCTCCTCCCTGACTTCTTCAGCAGGCTGTCAAGGAGAAAACAATTAAGTGCATGCTAAAGTTAACCAACTTGCAGAAGACAACATATTAAAAAGAAAATCTTTTTGTTCACCCCCACCCCCAGAGGGGGGTCTTGCTATTGTTGCCCAGAATGGCCTCAAACTCGTGTGATCAAGCAATCCTCCTGCCTCAACTCTCAAGTACCTGCAATTAAAGGCACATGTCACCTAGCCTGGCTTAAAGGAAAATCTTGAAGATCTGTGCTCAGTATTCAAACTATCATAAGCCTAAGATTCTAAAAACTTTGAAAATTATGCCATGAAGAATATTTCCCCTCATCCTCCTTCTACTGCCAATTTTCTCATTTTGTCAAGTTGGTCACTTTAGCATTAAATGACTAAAAGAAACTATATCCTAGGAAACACAATTTAAATATCATGGAAATAACAGAATTTCCAATTAAAATCTCAAACCGCAGCAAAACTAGACTTCATTAGGCAACCAAAATGTACTATTTACTACTTATTACCCACTGAATACATAAATAAATGAATAAATAAACAAACAAACAAACAAAGGGAATATTATTTAAAACAAAAGGTAGCAGGAATCTCAGAGTATCTGCTTAACCTTAACAGGAACCTGTAGGAACCTTTTAACAATCTGTACAGTGTTTTGTTGTTATTGTTTGGTTGGTTTTTTTTTTTTTTGGGGGGGGGGTTGGTATTTTTGATTTGTTTTTATTTTTTTTTTTTTTTTGCTTTGTTTTATTATTTTGGAATTTGTTTCAAAAAGGAATGGCAGAAGTCTAAGGGAGACCAATCCGATACCTGTATCCCCAAACACATTAAGCCAAACCAATATCACAATGTAAGAAAACTGGAAATGATCCCAAACAGACCCTTTTCCTTAAGTGCTTAGGTTCTCATTCCCAATCACTTGCTCTCAAAGATACCTGAGTCTCAGCTTTGCTCACTGAAGGTTTTCCTTCCTTGACTTCCACCTTAACCTCCTGGTGTTTACTCTGAGCAGTTTCTTCAGCATCCCCTTTGGCCTGTCTCTCTTCTTCTGGAAGGGAAACCTCTTTATCTAAAATCTGTTCTTCCACAACAGCTTCAGTTGGCTCTTTTTTATCTCCTCCATCTTTGGCCACTACCAAATTATAAGACTTCTGTTTCTTGAGCCATGGGGGTATAAATCGGGAAATACCCCTACTCTCAGATGTATCCTTCTCTCTCTTCTGGCGGCGTGGACTGCTTTGGCTTTCAGCAGGTGGTGGTGGCTGGGAACCTTTTTCCTCCTCTGGTTCAGATGACTGATGCTGCCGATTTTCTGCTACTTGTTTAGCTTTCTCCTTGGTCACATCTGCTCCCAACTGGTCAGAGTCCTTCTTCACTTCAGATGCAGAGCCAACTTCAGTAGTCATGGTCACGGCTTATACTGTAACAAAACAAAAGTCAAAAAATATTTTATAAAGTCTCCCAATTTTAGCCTGGTGGCAAGGGGAAGGGAAGGTTAAAGCAGGGTGGGAAGAGAAATGACAGAAATGAAATGGAGAAAGCACAAGAAAGAAGGTTCATAAGCACAAGAGAAAATGGAGACTGCTTTCTTACTTTTAGAATTCTCTTAAAGAATCATAGAACCAAAACTAGCATCACAATATAAGTTCTATATGGCTAGAACTTAAAAAAAAAAAAAAAAAACAAGACTTAAGAAAGACTGATCACCAGGCACGGTGGCTCATACTCAGCTACTCTGAAAACAGGAGGATCACAAGTTTGAGGCCAGTCTGTGCAACCTGAGACTGTCTCAAGATAAAAATTAAAATTAAAAAAAAAAGAAAAAGAAAATATGACTGGGGATGTGTAGCTAGTGTAAAGTGTCCCTGGTTCAAGCCCTATAATGGGAAAACAAAATGAAAGGGATTACTTTTATTTTGTTTCACTTACTTATAAACAATGAGCACAATAAAACCAATTTTTTAAGAAAAAAATACTTCTGTGTATTTGGTAGCCTTTATACTGTAACATGAAAATGTTGTCAACAATGCTAAAAAGTACTGAGACACATTTCACTGCCTTTTCACATATTAAAACCAAAATCTACAAAAAATGCTAGGTATTACAAGAACAAATTTTAAATGCTGGAGGCTTGATAGTAAGAAAATTAAAGTTGAAACAAAAATGTACTGTTTTGTGCTTTGATATTAAATCTTGTAATTCACCCATCACTATTTCAGTACAAAAGCTAATCTAGGAAAGGTACTGAAACCATAATCAAAACTCCAACTTTATTCAATCCAACCTCAAACACATTTTTCTTTGTGTATTTGATTGTAAGAAAAATATCGAAAGGCCCTAATCCAAATGAAATAAAGATAATATGGGGGTCAAAAATCTAATGATTGATCCTATCGCATCTAATGAAAAGAAAATTTTAAATTAAATCTAAAAATAACTGCATGTCTAAATTTTACAAAAACAAATGGGGACTTTTCAAATGCAGCAGCAGCACCAGCAAAAAGAAGAATAGGCAGGGCCCATGGGAGAGTGGACTACACTTCTCCCCTCTCTTGCTAATGATTCAAGTATTCAAAGTTGGGGCACCCTGGCCAATAGATAATGTCATTACCATCTTCCTAAGTGGTACAAATTTAAAAGGCAAAACAAAAAACAACAAAACTAAAGCACACTTGTTTTAAAGCAAATTTGAGATATAATGCAATGCATATACCATAAAATTCATGCTTTTAAAGTACACAATTAGTACTGCTATCAATTACAGAACATTTTCATCATTCCAGAAACAAGTCCTGGACCCTTTAGTAGTCACTCTCCACTCCTCTCTTCCCCTGTCCCCTAACAACCAACAATCTATTTTCATGTTTCATGGACTTGCCTATTATGGATGCTGCAAATATCATAAATCATACAAGACATGCCATCTTTGCTTGGCATGTTTTCACAGTGCATCAACAATGTGGCATGTATCACTGCCAATTTTGTTTCCTGAAATACTACTCACATCTTCTGAAAATCATATATCTAACAGATAATAATATTTTGCTATCCAGAATATATATAAGAAGAAATTTTTGTAACTCAAGAATAAAAAGACATAAAACCAATTTTTAAAATGGGCAAAGGTTTTAAAAAAGACATTTCTCTAAAAAAAATATACAAAAGACCACTAAGCACATGAAATGATGTTCAACATGGTTAGTTATCAGTTATAAAGCAAAACTATTATGAAACACTCCTCAAATCCACTAGGACCATTATAATCAAAAAGACATAGTACAAAGTAATGATGAGGATATGGAAAATCTGGAATTCACAGCATTACTAATAAGAATGTAAAATGGTACAACTACTTGAGGAAACAGCTTTCAAAAATTTAAATACAGATTTACCATATCACCCAGCAAATTCTATTGCTAGTTATATACCTAAAAGAAAACATCTGTTTGTATATGAAAGTTCAGAACAGCCTTACTCACCAGTGCCTATCAACTGATGAATAGATAAAATGTGGCATGTCTATAAAATAGAATGTTATCCAGTTAAAAAAAAAAAATGAAACACGGTACATGCTACAGCATGAAAAAACTTTGAGGTTTGGAGGTTCTAGAAGTTATTTTAAAGGCAATAAGACATCACAGCAAGCTCTTTATAATCAGAAGAGTAATTGTAATCAGATTCTTATTTCATTTTTTTTTACATTAACCACATTTATTTCAAATTAATTTGTCTTTTGAAAGCACCAATATATGACACTCTTTGGATACATATATTTGATGTGTCTTCAAATTTGTCACTTTATGTATTATGTTCTTTTCTTTACTCTCCTTTTTATAGAATTTCTTTTTCCAAATTACTGATTAGTGAATTTTAGACACTTCAGTTTAACAGTGCAGTCTGTAGATTTTCTTTTTAACCTCAGCTAAAATACATCCCACTTTTTATAGGCTTATTGTTATGTAAATGACTTCTAAAAATCTGCATATATAACACCCTAACCTGACCTTACTCTGGACTATTGATATCTGAGTGGAGAGAGAATCTCCCCTTGCTAAGTTGCTGAGGCTGGCCTCCAACTTGGCGATCCTCCTACCTCAGCCTCCCGAGTCCCTGGGATGACAGGTGTGCACCGCTGTGCCTGGCCCCTCAGGTCTCTTACAGAAAGATGCCTTCCCTCGGGGTCAGAAGGATTCTTATTTCAAATTGTCCAACATGGTTATAAAGTAAAGACTGAAACAGAAAAACATCTGGGAGAGTACTACAATAATTCAGACATGGTTTTGTACTATGGAAGAAGTGGGGTAAAGCAAAAGAAGTAAATCTCATGGTAAAAATGTAGTAGACTGGAAATGATTTGGGGGTCTAAATAAATATACAAAGTCAAGGATCAAAGGAAGGTTGTCCCAGGTCATGGGCCAATGGGGGAATAGTAGAACCATCCACGGAAATACTGCACACCTGAAAAGTGAATCTTGTCAAGACTTTTAACTTTTTTTTTTTTTAAGGTGGGGGTGCTAACTAGAGATTGAACCCAGAGGTGCTCTACCCCAGCCTTTTTTATTTTGAGACAGGGTCTTGCTAATTTGCTAAGGCTGGCCTCAAACTTATGATCGATCTCTTGACTCAGCCTCCAAGTTGCTAGTAGTATATACCACTACACCTGGCTCAATTTTGAATCCACTGCAATTGAGAAGTTTGTGGAGATATCTAGACACTAGACACAACAGGTTTTGAAGGAGGCTGGATATGCACTAGAGATGCTACTCAGAAGTTATGGTCATATGGGTACATGGTTGCAAACATGGATGATACCGACTTTACCTAGAAAAACAATGTCACTTGATCTTAAGAGGATCATAACAAGAACACTTATCATAACCCACAGATGATGAAATGGCACGAAGGCCAAATATATATATATATATATATATATATATATATATATATACACACACACACACATACTGAGGCAGGAAGATCGGAAACATAATGTCCTTGAGGGTACTGTTATAAAAGAGGGAACAGTTAAGTATCATACCCACATGCCCAATATTACTTTTCTCATTCTTAGGCATTGAAAATGCAAAAGCATGTCTTCTAACCAAAGACACTTAAACTGGCTCCATACTGCACAGAAAACCTTTTTCCCTTTTTAACATGTCATTTTCCATGCACATTTAAGAGAAAAATATTATTTACATTAGTCTTGAAATAACCAAAGTTGACTTCTAGCATATACTCTCTAATTAAATTCTGAGAATTGAATAAAAACCCTGGTAAAATTGGAAAAAAAAAAAAATGTCCCAACCCTTGTCTAAACTAACCAAGATAAACTGACAGCTCTTTAATTACTCTGGTTGTAAGAAAGTATCTGGGGACTAATCAAAAACAGCTGAATTTCAGCCAAAAATTTTAAAGGCAATAAAATATAAAACCAAAGTTTCCACTATAAGGTTCAAAGTATTAATAGGTGTTTATATTTCAATCACAGGAGGTACCACTCATATCTTAATGTGTCAGGAACCATGCTGCTACTCAAAACATCTTACAAAGTAGATATTAACTTAATTTTGTAAATAATAACCAAAATAAGTGATTTGTCCAAGACCACTAAATGAATAACTGCACAGCTGTACACATTGCCTCACTAATACCTCATAATGCAATCCCAATCCCATTACACATGAATGATCTAATTAATCAGAGCCCCTGCTCTAGTCCTCAGCAAAGATCCATGCCAGTTTGTTAAAATGACTACAGAAGAACATAAATGTATTCTGTGATTTACTATAAGTAGCTCTTCCCCCCATAAGAAATTTACAAATCAATATCACATTTGAAAGTTATATTGAAAAATATTTGAAAGTTAGCCATGTGATCATAACCAAACTATGAACAGAAATTGAAGACAGAGTGCCAATACAGAGAGAAAGAACACAGATAAACTATACCCGTTGTGCCTCCTAGAGTTGTCCTCATCAGTACCACTGTACTCGCAATTTTAAGTTTCAAGAACCTCAGAGTTGAACAGTGTTACCCATCCAAATGGAAGTAACAAGACAGTAAACAACAGAAATGGCTAATTGGTTTGAGAATATTCAATAATAAGGGTAGATAAAAGTATAAGTAAATAAGCATATTCCTATAGTAGTTTCAAGAGCTCTATAGAGCTCAAAACCGAAGATTGCCTTTTTGTTGATAAAATGATTTATTGACCAATTTGCCACAATTAATAAAACATGATAATACTGTGCTCCCTTCAGCAGCACATATACTAAAATTGGAATGATATGGAGAACATTAGCATGGCCTATGTGCAAGGATCATAGGCAAATTTGTGAAGTGGTCCATATTTAGGAAAAGAAAACACAATGGTAACTGATTGATTTTAAAAAAAAAGTTCTAATGATTATTGAATGAATATTATTAAATTATCTAGTCTAATATTCTCAGTATAACTTTATCAGACTCAGACACTGAAATATCCTAAGATAACAAAGTTAGATAAGCAAAGACAAAATGAGCAACTCACTGCACTAATCTTTAATTACAATTACCCAAAATCCATCATCAATATAGTTATATAACATACCAAGTAAAGACCTTCCTACTTATCACCAACCAAAAAGAATAATGCTGTGAACAGTCAGCCCATTAGACAAGTATGTGGCTTTGTCACAATTACCATGTTGACATGCTCCATCTGGGTTGATAAAAAATGTTGTTATTCTGACAGCTCCATGAGAAAAAGTATGCATCATTTAACATGCATCCAAGCAGAAAACCATCATCAGTAGAGGATTGGTACTGCTCTAGGTAAAAGAACCTATATTATATAAAATCATCCTTTACTTTCTTGGTAAGGACCTGTATTATATCAAATCATCCTTTACTTTCTTACATTTAAAGGAGATAAATTCCAAGGTGCTGTGTCAATCATTAGCCTAAACTACCTTCCATAAAACATAACACTGCTTAAACCACTCATCCTTAATCAGAATACTAGAGCAAACAAAGTTAAATAAACAGACAACTCTACACACTCACAAAGAACTTCAAAAGTAAGAGGTTCTTCAGTCCACATGTGTCCTTAAGACCTTGAGAGAACCTGGGCTACTCTGCAAGCCCTTCCAGTTCATGTGAACTGGAAGGGCTTGCACAGTAGGAATGGTGGGCTGCCACTTGAGTTGCTCTAGCTTCTGCTGATCACAAGCTATGAGGCCTTTGTTATCTTCCAAGAGAACTCAACTTACTATTTAAGGACCCAAGACTTATAAAATGGAAAAGTATACATTTCTACATTTTAAAACTAGTAAATACAGAGAATAAAGGAAGACCTTTGTTCCAACTTAAAGAAGCAAAAATGGTGCAAACAGCAAATAACCATTGATTTAAATAATATTGGTAACATGCAGACATTTTAAATTCAAAAACTGACAAAACCAGTTTTCCATCTGCTATTGTTATGCTGGTTAGAAGATGTGTAGGAGCATCATTGTTAATGATACCCACAATCACTTGCTTAATCACCTCAAAGGGTCTAATAGCCAAAGAGAAGATCCTTTTATTACCCCACTATCTTCTATTAAAGCATCAAATGTGAGGGAAAAAAAATACAGCAACCCAAATACAGGAATATATCCAACATTTAAAGGAGGGGGAGGAAAAGTAGAAAATGGAGAACAGAGGAAAAGAATTTTAAAAATATCTGGAAGTAACACCAAAACAGGTAGAATAGACTGAAAGGGCTGTGAGATAATTCAGTGGTACCGAGTGCATGCTAAGCATGCGTGAAGCCCTGGTTCAATCCCAGTACCTAAAAAGGGGGTGGGGGGGTAGACTGTAAGTCCTTTCCATTATATTTTTCTTAAGTATTAGAAGGTCTAGAAAATGCTATCCTCTCTATTCAATTAAGTATTAACACATTCTAAAGAAACTATTTGCCTATTTATATTATCTATATGGTGAAAATACACAAGTGCTATTTTTTAAATAATACAAGTCTGCCTACCCTAGTTATAACATACTAAATAATACTTGTTTATTTTTTGAGAGAGAGAAAGGTCCTATAAGAAAGACTATTTCTGGGAGCTGGGGCTGGGGCTCAGCAGTAGAGCACTTGCCTGGCATGTGTGAGGCACTGGGTTCAATTCTCATCACTGCATATAAAGAAATAAAATAAAGGTCTATCAACAACTAAAAAATAAAAATTTTTTTTAAAGACTATCTCTTTAAAGACATAAACTAACATCTGGTTCAAACTAAGCCCCCAGAATCAAAAGATCTTGAACTTCAACCATTTGCTAGTTCAAGTCTAGCGGGATCAGGTTTCATTCAGAGCATGTACTTATTTCCACTGCCTTTTATCCTTTTAAACAGAACCCAAATTTTTGTTCAGCTTTACTGCCTCTTCTACATGTGAACAGCAGAGGCTGGCTCTAGGATGGGCCACAAAGGTAAGTTCTGTTGGTCCAGGCAACTGTGCAATCTTTTTCCTTGCAAATATGCAGAAAGTCTGTTGGTGGATTTCTGGGAAGAAACTTCTCCCTCTAAAAAGAGCCCCTTTGCTGCCTCTGAGCACTGTATACAAAACTCTTGGAAAAGCTGCTGCTGTCTTGAATTTATGGAGGAAGAAAACCTGGGGACAAAATGACGTACAATAGAGAACACTGGCAAGAGTCACAGAAGCCATCCTCTGAGCATGCCACATGTAGTTTGGTCCTATTTCAGAGCTTCTGTGATGTAAAATAAAATACACCTATAGTTGAAAAGGCTGAGCCAAAGGTTTCTGTTACTTGCGGCCAAAAGCATCTTAATAGTTTCACACAGGCTGAAGAAAGCATTAGAAAATAAGCCTGAAGAGATTGGAAGTATATACAGATAGAGCTCAGGTAATCACTACTCCCCAAGAGTTTTATAACCTGCATACCTAAAAGCCATGGTTGTTGAAAACTTTGTTTTTTCCAAATGCTCATTATTTTCCAAAATTTTTTTTATTGGTGCACTATAGTTATACATAACAGTAGGATTCATTATATCATATTCTCACTCACACACACACACACACACACACACACAACATAATTTGATCAATCTCATTCCTCAGTACCTTCCTTTCCCCTCCCCAGATCTGCTTGCTCTACTCTAGTGATCTCCCTTCTATTATTGTCATTTAAATTAGTGCATTATAATTATACACACACACATACATACACACACAATTCATATACAGACATAGCATAACTTGGTAATTTCTTCTGCAGTTCTGCTCCATGTCCTCCCTTTTCCCCTCCCTCTCGATCCCCTTCCCCTACTCTGTTGGTCTTTACGTTTTTGTGCAGATGCTCAATTTTTTAAAACCAACTACCCAAGATAAGATTAGTGAGATGAACCATTAATTAATTCTTTAAGACTCTAAGAATGAAACAAACACAAAATCAAGTATAAAACTCCCTTTCTTCATATATTGAATAGAAGTATATGAAAATTAGGGTATAATTTTCAATAATGCCCAATTCCAATAATAATCAAGATAAATGCCGACAATCTTACCTGTTGAAAAAAAAAAAAAAATCCTGCAGGTCTCATGAAAGATTATGTCGAGAGAGATCTGTGCCTGACAAAGCCCTGTCCACAAGCAACTGGAGCCATCCCAGAAATATTTCCTTTCCTGAAGTGAGACCTCATAACCAAAGGCTGTGCATAAATCATTAAGAATCCCAATCAGAGACCATTATTCTCATAATTATAATGCACATAATCCTTATAATACTGGATTGATGGGCAATCCAGCAGTCTAAACCAAGAGGCATTGGAAACTTCTTGAACCCTGCTGGCTCTGCATCAGATGAACTGCATTTGCACAAATTCCCTATCTCAGATAGAATTCCAATATTGTGTAAGGGCCAGAGCTAGACTTACCTCCTCCCTGTGAGAAGTTATCCTAACATTTGTATAAAATAGCCTGGTGATATGGAGATGAAATGAAATCAACAGAATGGGATTAGAACTCCTGCTCAGCCTCTTATTAGCTATGTAATCATGTTATTGAGTGTTGCTGAGTTTTAGTTTCCCCATAAACAATACAGGGATATAATATGTACTCATTGGATGGCTCTAAGGACTAACTTAGAAGCTATACATAAAGTGGGTGGCACATAATAAAGTGATAATGAATGGTGGCCCACTGTCATCAAAAAGAAATTCTGTGAAAAGGGGGACTATATCCATTTCTTCACTAATAGTAATACAAAAAATAATAATAACATCAGCCATTCATTGAGCATTGCTCAAGAAACTCTGCATGAAGCAATTCCTTTAATCTTTATAATCCTTTAAGGTAAAAATTAAAATTATTTCCAGGTTACAGATGAAGAAGGTCAAAGGACAAACAACTTACCCAAAGCCATACAATCAATAAATGGAAGAGCCAGGATTCAAATCCAGGCTGTCTAGCTCCAAAGACCTTATGTAGTACTGTCACCAATCCAAAAATGACTTCACTACTGTTTAACCAGCACCTAGCATGATTTGGGATAGTCAGTCGTTTATTTAAAAAGTGAAATCAGTAAGTTACTATAACAATTTAGGGCTTTATAATCATTAATAACATATCCTGAGTTATCCCCAACCCCCATAAATTTCACTGACCATCAGGATGTGGGTAGGGTCAGTATCTTATTTCCTCCTTTCTTGAAAATATTTGAACACATTCATAGCATATGTAACAGACATAAATAATACAGATGAAAGAATCACTGTTCTCAATATAGTGAGGAACACAGATAGCAAGGTTAGCATCAATATGTAATCAAACAACTTGTCACTGACATAAATTTTAGTAATTTGGATTCATAAATTACTATCAGTTTCAAAAACAGCCAGTTTTCCAAAAATTACCACTACCAACTTTTCAAGAAACCACATGGTCCCTTCATTGAACATGTTGATTAAATGCTTTTTATTTTTAATTTTTTTGTAATACATGTTTTTATTACTTTATTATTATTGTTGTTCTTTTAACCATGTGAATGGCTCTCGAATCTTTTTTATTTTAAATTTATTTATTTATTTTGTTATACATGACAGCAGAATGCTGTTCAATTCATATTATACAAGGAGAGTACAATTTTTCATGTCTCTGGTTGTACACAAAGTAGTTACACCATTCGTGTCTTCATAACACGTACTTAGGGTAATGATGCTCACCTCATTCCATCATCTTTTCTACCCCCATGCCCCCTCCCTTCCCCTCTCTCCCCTAGCAACATGCTTTTTGAAGAGCACCAATTCTCATTCTCAACTGTATTCAGTACAGACATATTTGCTCTCTAATCGAAATCAAAAAACTTGAATAAAATGCCAAATAAAATGATCCTAGTTATAAATTGACTCAACATCAAAAATCCAAAACAAATGTATAAGCTTGTCACATACAAATACCCCCCAATCCCTTTCAGCAGCTTCCTAGGGAAAAGCAGGAATAAATTGGCCTAACAAGCACAAACATGTCATCATGTTTCCTGTCCACACCTCTTCCCTGTCCCACATCTGCTACTACATTCCCATGAAGAGGGTAAAATTTTTGTGAGATGAATAACCTCATGTTCCTCATGCAATGTCATGCATGCAGTGGCTTCTCAATAAATACCTTTTGTGATGTTCCTAATACTCGGGGAGCCTTTATTTGGACCACCATCATATGATGCTCCAAAGAAAAGAAAAATACACTAATGAGCAATTTCTTCCAATGACAGCATAACCAGGCTCAAACAAACAGTACAGTGCCAACACAGAATATCTCCCTTAATCATAACAGACACTAGGGAGTTTAGGTTTTCTGAGCTCATCCCATCTACACTATACATAAGATCCCCACCCAGACCCATCATAAAACTCAAAATCGGTTAGTAAAAAGTGGTAATCTTTACAACCATCCTACTACCATCTCTGTGTAAATAAACTCTAAATTCTGCAGCTACCAAATAACAGTAGTTGTTCAGGAGGCTCTTCCCAAATAAGCTAACGATAAATCCACCAAGGTTAACTGCACAGGATAAATGCAGAGGCTGCAGACACTGCATTTTAATAGGTCATAAGACAAAGCTTGTCAAAGTCAATCAACCCCCACATGATGACAAGTCCACCAAGCTGGAGCCTACCCTGATCTCATCTTTCTAATCCTCTTCTCTATAAGCTTTGGAATGCTGCATTGGACAGAAATAAATACCTAAACCTTGTCAAAAAAACATAATTCAGTTATAAAATTTTGATCATCAGCTCTTCTTCCATTTTAAATATTGGTAGCACTACTGAAGAGTTACGTCAATGTAGAGTATTTACTCTAAAAAATAAAACTATACATTGAATGATCTTTCTAGTTGAGGTGAATGCCAAACATTGACTCTAGTCCACTAGTAAGTCCATAATTAGAAGGATGTTAGAATTATGTACGGTCCAATCCTGCCATGACTGGAACAACTTTCTCCAGAAGGGAAAAACTGTAACTAAAATGGAATTAGACATGCCATTTGGAATGCCACAAAACTTTTTTTTTTTTTTTTTGCAAGTATTTCTACTCTGAGCACAACGGTTTACTTAGTGAAGCCTCAAATAACTATTGTTAGGTGGAAGGAGCTACAAGATACCCTTAAGGTAAAATTTTTGAGATAAATGCATCCTGAGGTAAAATTCTTGAAGTTTAATATTTGCACAAGTGATTTGGATGCCCCTGGAAAATAATGAGGATGCCCCTGGAAAATAATGCCAGGCATTCAATCTTCAGAGTGTATCAAAAATTCGACTAAAACTATGTCAAAATTTTAAAATTTACCTTTCTAACTTAACTTGCTTTGTGATCCTGCTTGATGTTAAATTCTATGTCATCAATATATCATCCATACAGAACACTACAAAAATGATGGGGGCAGGGGATACCAAACAGATCATCAGCATCATCTCAACATTTTTTCATTCCCAACACCCACGTTGCCAATTATTTGATTGGGATAACAAATGGAAAACTTCCTCAAGTACACACATGTGTGCTCCACCCCCACCAAATATACCACAATTACTTCAGGGGCATTCTCTTCTGTGGCAACAATAAAAAGGAATTAAAGAGATCACTTGGTAAAATGGTACTGGTTTTCATTTTGTTAGGAAGTAGCAGTACCAAAACAAGGGGTTTTAGGGGGAAGATTTTTTTGTTGTTGTTATTCTTTTGTTTTTAGGAAAGATTGTTAGGAAGATTATACAAAGAAAAAAAGCATGAGGAAGATTTTTTTTTTTTTTCTAAGTCTGGATGTCAGATTCTGGGCAACATGGTGAGTTTTTCACATTTCTTCAATGTGACAACAGATTAAATATTCAGTAATAAAAGATGCTGATACCTATCTTATTCAAACAATATTACTTAGAGTAAGACAACATCAAAAAGGCATACAGTTCATGGTAACTATTAATGCAACTATATTCAGATGCTAAAAATTGTGAATTTAAATCTCAGGTATAGTTCACCTTCTTTTAATCACATCAATTAGAGTCAGAATAAATTCATTAAATTCATTTGTCCTTTAATATATTAAAATAACTGCATACTATTAACTTTAAGCAGGTTTCATGGCATTTTAGATAACTTTCATAGTTCTTCACATCACAACACTGAAATAATTATGAAACAGCAAGACACACAACTAACTTCACTACTCTCACATTTCAAATCTCTGAAGAAAGAATATTATGTGAAAGAAAACTTGCCAAAATTCAACACAACTAAAAAATGCAAACAAGTGGTCTAAAAGTAAACTCTGGCCCCTAAAAACTATTTTCCCCCATAGCCCTTGATTCAAATGGAACATATTCTCTTACCAAACATTGGTCGTACCCTGATTCCATCTACTCTGTACATTAATTATTTTCCAAATTTTCAGTCCCCTGGATATTCTATCATGCTCTCAATAGCAAACTTCCTTCCCAAGCAGAAACAAAAATGTACCACAAAACCCAACTGCTATCACAGAATCTGTTCCAAAAATCTCCCGCTTGAAATACATACGCAACTTTTAAGCACATCAAGCCCCCGTGTTCTGCCGTTCCCTGTCATTGGAAGACTGTGGAAAGCTGATGGAAATTCAGTGTCCAAAAGCTTAATGAGCAAAACTGGCCCCACCCAAGCCAGACCCTGCTGGAGAAAGGCATGCTCAGTAGAAAAGCTCAGCTTGGTTCCAAGTCGTTTCATTCCTCAGCTACAAAATTCACATGGGTCAAAGAAAAAAATCAGCTTCCTGGCTGCCTGTTATAGCCACTAAATGAAGAGTCCTTCTACTAAAAAAGCTGATTTTAATGACAAAACTATAATTCTGTAATTAGAATTTTTATAATTCTATTGTTACCAAGAATTTTCTTATCAGTTTTTGTGTTAGTGATTTTTGCTTTGCTTTGGGTCTCCGCCCCTCAACTTTTTTTATGTTTATCATTTTAATCCACAATACAGACACCAAAAGCATATATATTCATCATATAGTCAAATCACCTTTATTTATAAACTTCTACAAATTGTAATACATTTTCAGATACAGAAAAACCATGCAAATACAGAACCCAGTTTTCAACATATAGAGATGATATGTTTATTTTGACTTATCTAAGAGTTTTCTATTCATTCACGGCATATAGAAAAATAGATGCCATTTTAACCTAGATTGGATACTATGATAAAGGTATAAAGCTGATATATCCCTGTTTTACACTGTCAATTCTAAATTGAGAAGTGACAAAAAGTAAGATAATCCTATATCCATCACATGATTACAAATATACATGGAAGCAAAGTAAATGTAAGTTATTAAAGGAAATGATGTCAATTCTAAAATCTAGATCAATGTGATCTGAAATAACTAATTTCCCTTAACTCTATAGTACCAACCTATTACATTTCCACAATTTAAATTCTGGAATTTTTTTCCCAGTGTATATATTTATTTTAATGATTCAGAACTGAGACTACACATTCATATGTGCATTCTCACCCTCCTACTAGAAATCCTCACCTATCAAGCAGTCCCTAAAACAAGGAGTAGTTTTATATGTTCATACTGACTTATTAAAAAATCTTTTTAAAGACTTTGCTCTAACAAATAAAGCACTTTACATATTTAAACAGGATAAGTTTTACTGTATGAAAAAATCTAAATGAAATTAAGTTTCAGTAGCAGTTCCAAGAAGATTAATCTGTCAAAATGAGCAAATACAAAACTTTTAAACACTCCTATATAATGGAAGTAAACTTCACTACCCACCACAAAGTTTTAATTGATTCACATAATGGCAATTTAATGAATTTTTTAGTGGAGCCAATTTTATACAATTCAAAGCATCATCCTTTCTTCAGATTAAGTTCTTTGCACTTTTTTTAATAAATGTTGGTAGTACAATTGCAAATTTGTTACAGTAGACTTCCTGAAAATATTGCCTCCAAACAGTTTTTGAAATTGCTCTGGAATCCAGAAGTCTGAGAGCTATCGATCTAGAGTACTGGTAGACCTCCAACTCCATCCCAGGCGCCTCTGATTACCGTGGATATCTTCTGGTTACCTGAATATCATCTCTGATCACCCTTTCTTATCTTCTGGGGCTCCTGCCTCTTCTTTTACTCTCCTATCCTTATGGATTGAATGTGTCCCTCCTAAAATTCACATGTTGAACCTAACTCCAAATATGATACTATGTGGATACTGTGGCTTTGGAAGATAGTTTCGATGAGGTTTTGTGAGTGGGACCCTAATGACAAAGAAGGGACTCCACAGAAGTATATAAATTATATATATTGTCATTTAAATTGCATTTAGGAAAGAAGTCTATATGAAAATCATATACATTAATAAAGGAAAATTTTTACTCCACCCTTACAATCAGTTCCCTTGAGTATTTAAAAATTAGCATTCTGTGGCAACAATCAAGAACACAAGTAACAATAAATGTTGGTGAGGATGTGGGGGGAGAGGTTGACTCATGCATTGCTGGTGAAACTGCAAAAAAACACAATATGGAAAGCAGTATGGAGATTCCTCAAAAAAACTAGGAATGGAACCACCATTTGACCTGGTTATACCATTCCTCAGTATGTATCCAAAGGAACTAAAATCAGCATACTATAGTGACACAGCCACATCAATGTTTATGGCAGCTCAATCCACAACAGCTAAGCTATGAAATAAACCCAGATGCCCCTCAACAATGGAATATTATTCAGCCATTAAAAAAATGAAATTATGACATCTGCCAGTAAATGGATGGAACTAGAGACTATCATGCTTAGTAAAATAAGCCAATCCCCCCAAAAGGCAAAGGCCAAATGTTCTCTGATACATGGATGGTAACTCACAATAGGTAGGAGAGAGGGAGGAGTACAGGTACACCAGATTGTGGGTGGGGGTGAACGGGAAGGGGGAGGAGGGACGGGAGATACAAATGGGAAAAACAGTAGAATGAATCCAACATAGCTTTCCTATGTTCATCTGTGCATACACTACCAGTGTAACTCCACATCATATCAACCACAAGAATGGGAAGTTATACTCCCATGTATATACAATATGTCAAAATACATTCTACTGTCATGTATAACTAAAAAGAATTTTTAAAAGAATGACTTTATGACATTTTCTGGTAAATGGATGGATCTGAAAATTATCATGCTAAGCGAAATAAGCCAACCCCCCCAAAAAAACCAAAGGTCAAATGTTCTCTGATATATGAGTGCCAAACACAATAAAGTGCGGGGAAGGGGAAGAATAGAAGTTCAGTAGAACAGACAAAAGGGAATGAAGGGAAGGCAGCAGGGAGAGGAATAGGAAAGAGTGGAATGACTCTGACATGACTTTCCTATGTTCATATAGGAATACACCACGTTGAATCTCCACATCAAGTACAACCACAAAATTGGAATCTCTAT
This sequence comes from Marmota monax, assembly GCF_021218885.2. Classification (NCBI taxonomy): domain Eukaryota; kingdom Metazoa; phylum Chordata; class Mammalia; order Rodentia; family Sciuridae; genus Marmota; species Marmota monax. The sequence continues at coordinate 3,290,998 of NW_026691988.1, forward strand.
TAGAATAAGATGTTCCATGTTTATATGTCAAAATATATTCTACTGTCATGTATACCTAAAAAGAACAAAAAAAATAGTGTTCTGAGAATAAACCTCATTTCCAGTTTTATAATGGTATAATATCAAAACATGGCTCCTTTTAGGGGAACACAAGTCTTCCTACTAGATTTAAATTTAAGCTATTCCTCTCCAGTTAAGATTTTAAGTGCATGGAGGTACACAAAATATACAAAGTAAAATACCCAGAAATTTTTACAATTAATTTTTAATATAAAAATTTGTTAATATGAATTTTTATCTATTACATCTGTTTGGGGAAGATTTTCTTAAAGCCATGTTTTGATAGTGTACCATTATAAACCTGGAAATGTGAAGATTTATCTTCAGAATGCTAATTTCTAACTACTCAAGGAAACTGGTTATGAGGGAACTTATGTATATGAGTTTGTTCACAAGAATTTTAGCCTAAACCAAGATCATAATTTCTTGATTTTGAAAACTGTCCAACCTCCTACTTTATGAGGACAAAAAAAAAAAAAAAAACACCACAGAATAAGGAATTAAAATGTAGTAGAGGACTCAACTATTGACGGGTCAACTCACTCCTCCAAAACCTTAATGAACATCAACTCTGAGCACAAAATAATTCTCCAAAATAAACCTCTTTTTGATTTTACACAGAATCCAATTTTGCCATCCACCAATCATCAGGCAAGACTATACTTCCTGAACAACATGGAGAAGTTTTATGACTTCTCAACACAGATGAACTTCAGCTGGTCTGTAAAACTTTCTAACAAACCACACTGCATAGGATTGTTCTTATTGATACATCTGATGTCAGCAAGAAAACACACACACACACACACACAGTTTTCCACTAGTGCCTTGGCTATAGTGCATAAGTTCTCTCCTGACACACACATCACCACAGTTTAACTTCTCTGAGGCTCTAAATTCAGAATAATTTTCCCATGAGTCATTTGCAAAATTTTTCCCAACCAGACATCTTGGCAATGTTAAACTAACATGTTCTATCTATTACATTAAACATAATTACATCTGTTAAAATGCCGTATTCAAAAATATTGTAGATTTGTGGGACTCTGGAAAGAAACACACTGTAGGACCCTGGATTTTTATAGGGGTTTATGGACAGAAAGTGGAGGCAGGTATAAAAATGAGGAGCAGTAGTTGAAAACCTCCAATCAAAATATTACTATTTAAAAAACATTTAAAAAGTATTAGTACAAAGCTCTTAACAAATCTTTTCTAAATTAACTATAAAAGTCAAAAATATTATTTTCTAAATTATACAATCAAACCATTATAGTAATGTGGTACAAACTTTAAAATGCTTTGTTTTTCATCCCATTTCATGGTTGTCAAAAGAAAAAATTACAATAAATTCAATTTTAAGATTTTAATTGGCTTTTGGAGGAAAGGTTCAATTTCAGAATTGGCAACATCCCATTCCACAGAATGAGTATTGCAATGATCTGAGCAGAAAGGGTTGGCTCTACAGACTCAAGAAAAGGGCTAAGGAAAGCAGAGACAGAACAAAAAAACAGATGGTCAATACAGTTAACCTAGTGTTGAAACAGAAATATCTCCTTTAACACACCAGCTCAGGTAAATTGATTGATTGCTGTGAATCTCCTGGGGTTTTGTGGCATTTTGGTTTTGGTTTTGAAAACTTCAGAGTTTAGTCTGATTGCAGACTGCATGACACCTTGTTTGGTCGGCTCTACTGCAGCCTAGTTGCAGAATACTTCAAATCAATAATATCCTTTAAATTTTATCTAACACATATAAGAAACACTTGCTGAGTTCCTATTTTGGATCAAGCACTGATCCAGACCCCAGGAACCTAGGTAAAATTCTTCCCCATATAGTCAAAGGAATTCACAATCCAGCCAGGAAGACAGACACATGAACAAATCATTACACCACACATGATAAGGGATTTAAGAGAAGTACAGAGGGGCTGGGGCTCAGTGGTAGAGCTCCTGCCTCAAACGTGTGAGGCACTGGGTTCAATCCTCAGCACCACATAAGAAAATAAAGATATTTGTGTCCATCTCCAACTAAGAAAATACTTAAAAGAGAGAGAGAGAAAGAGAGGTGTACAGGAAGGGCAAAGCACAAGTGGTCAACTCCCTTGGGAGGTCAAGAAAGGCATTTTAAGCTTATGTGTTTACACTCATTCTTCTTGCACTATGAATGGACAGGTGTTACTGCTAGGTAGTTTCCCTAAGGACTAAAGAAATAATATTGAAGCACCTATCACAAAGTCCACTACGTACAAAGAAAAACAAGAAGATTTTGCTAGCACCCATACAATACCCTACATATGACAGAGCAAAATGGGATTTTTGCAGAATCAAAATTTAGAGTCAGAGAGACCTCAGTATTACCTTGTTTTACTAGATTGGGAATCTGAGGCCCAGAAGTTAAGATTATTTGTCTAGATTACATTTTAAATCAATGGCAGATGTGTCCAGGCTAGATGTCAGATTTTGACTAATACTCCCAATTCTTTTCCCTATAGCAGAATGCCCTGCCTGGATGAGAACAAACAAGGAAGACACACTGATAAGGAGAAAAACAGTAATCCGGACCCTTTATTGCTGTCTAAGAGCCTGAGACCAAAAATTCAGCCAACCTAAAATACCTGTCAGCTCTATCTCAACCTCTGTACCCAAAAAAATCCTACACCTGCCTTTTTAAATGTGTGTGTGTGTGTGTGTGTGTGTGTGTGTGTGTATATATATATATATATATATATATAAATAAATTTCAAAAAAGTGGGGACAGACACAGAGACAAAAAAATCATCTACTCTTACTTCCCAAACTAAAAGAACATTAAACTTCTATTCAAAAAGCTTTGATAATATTTGCATGTTGCTATTTAGCTAAGTCTGTGGAGATCAAAGAAAAATCACTATGACAGCCACTGGTAAAATACTAAATGAATGTAAGTTACTATTAAACATAGAATTTCAGTCGTCAAAAATTGCATCTATACCCTTCCCCTTCAAAGGTTGACTGTATCATTATGTTTACCTTACTTTTTTATATATCAAACATTAACATACAGTAATCTCCTAGCTTCACATCAAAAATTTCACTCTCTAAACTTGACTTATAGAAGAAAACCTTAATAAGTCCCAATAGTTTCTCAGCCCACAGCCTCATCCACATAAAAGAAACAAAAAATATCCAACATCAGGCCAGCATACTCACCACTACCTCTGCCTATGAGATCTTAATTTTAATTCTGTGCACTTGGGTTCTGCTAAGATCTATTCATCCCCTGAGGAACTGCTGTTTGATGATAGCTGCTGAGAACACCAACCTACATAAAATGTGGCTCCAGAAGTGTGAGAGAAGGGCATTTGAATAAATAACTATAGTACAAAGTGAGTAAGAGCTATAATGTAGGCATAAATGATCTAACAGTAACTGACTTGATGAGGGAAGGTTTCCCAGGGTGACATGAGCTGACCTTGAAGGATAACAAAGAACTTACTGGGAAGATTGTAAGTGAGTGTAAGTATACTCCTTGGCGTGGGAACAGAAAGGGAAGGGCCCAGGATCATCAACAATAAATGTGGTGAGAGAACGGGGAGTACCTCATCTGCCTGGAACATAGGGTGGGAGTGGAGATGGGAAAAGGAAGCAAGAGCCAAACAATGCATGATCGGTATGCTAACTCAGATGTTTTTACTCTATCCTGTAGGCAATGGGAAATAATACTTTGTATTTCAGCCATGTGAGAAAAAAATGATACAATGAAAGGAAACTGGTTAAGATGAGGCTTCAGTGACACAAGAGACAGACAGGGTTGAAAGAAAAAAGGCAAGTAAACAAGAGTTCATAAATGTTTAGTGGGCAAAATGAACAGGACTTAATATTGAAGTGGATTGTTGGAGTAATAAAGAACTAGGTTTCTGGGCTGGGGTTGTGGCTTAGTGGTAGAACACTCGTCAGGTATGAGTGAGGTACTGGGTTCAATCCTCAGCACCACATAAAGATTAAAATAAATAAAATAAAGGTATTGTGTCCATCTATAACTAAAAAAATTCAAAAAAAAAAAAAAAAAAAAAGAACTAGGTTTCTGAATTCCTGGCAGAAAAAGGTCAGAGAGTAGTGTTATTAACCTAGAGAGAGACTTTCAAAAAGACTAGGAAACAAAAATAAAGGAAATAAATGCTTCCACGTTGATGTATTTGGACTGAATGTCCATGTGACAACCAGGCAGAAAATGAGAAGGCTGGCTGGAAATGTGTGTCTGAATGACAGAGGCTGGGTTTCTATTCTAAGATCTAGAACTACTTGGTCAATCAGTGTTATCAGAGATAGACGGGGGAACTACCACGAAAAACAAGAAAAATGCTCATAATAAACCCCAGACAGAGGGAACAAGGAACCTATCAAGGAAAAAAATCAGCATAAAAACAGCAAACCAAAAAGTACTGGAAGAAGTAGCCAACAGGGACATAGTCATACTGATACTAATACTAACAAGGGTTAAAAGGTGTCATAAAACTGCTGGTAACCTCAAAGGACAAGTTCAGTTGCTAGTGGGAGAAAAAGCCTAGTTGCAAAAGACAAAAAAAAAAAAACGAAGAGGCCAAAGTAAGAAGTAACATGTATACAATTACCTCTGAAATCTAGCCTTTTCTTCAGAACAGGGGCAAGTAATAACTACCCAAAAATGTAGGGTTGAGGGAAGATGTTTACATATAGAAAAGGTTTGGATTGTTTTGTTTGGTGCAGGTTTTGGGGGAAGAAACAAAGAAGGAAAAGGTTCAAACTACAGAGGATAATATAACCTTGGACAGCAGGAGGGGCATCTCTACCCCAGAGACCAAAGGGAAGGGTAAAGGCAAATGCACAGAAGCTGGGAGAGGAAGAGGTTTAAGGAAGCTAGAAAAGTAAGAGTGGGTCTGAAGCCCTGATCTCCGTTTTGAATAACTTCTTCTAAAGCATTGCGGGGAGGGGGCGGGGTGGAGACGCTGAGGAGAAAGGGAAAATTTTGGAGAAACTATGGTCAACACAATCAAAAATAATTCTCACAGCATTTACGTAAACATGTGGCTCAAAACAGGTTAAGTTGAGTAATATTCAGCATGTAGAGTCATCGGTGTTTTAAACTTTTCAATCTTTGGGATTTCCTGCATCATCTTTGATCTTCTAATATATTAACTCTATTTTTTCTAATAATATTAACTCGATTTCTTCTAATGTAGTTACTCGATTTGTATATCAGTATCTCTTAAGTTATCCAAAAAATATATTATCAAATGAGTGCTAATCTTATCAGCATCATGACAGAAAAGTAACACACTGATATTATACAGTTTGAGGAGTGGCATTTTGTTTTCATCATAGTGTGTGCCAAGGGCTTGACTAAATTTATTTTACGAGATACAATAACTACAACTGTAATTCCTATTCTTAAACTGTGAAGCCTGTGTCTCAATAAAATCCCAGTTTAAAAGACAAGACGATGAAGACCACCATCACCACCAGAGCCCCATAAGAACATGTGAAAGGTTATAAAACAAAACTCCTTTTATAGAGTTGAATCCTTTCCAGGGTGGGCCTTTAAGACATTCTGACAGTGCACACAAATACTATCTCTGGAACAAAACCAAAACAGCACAGCTGCAAGACATCTTCCTCTGAGGTTGTAACTGACTCAATCACAGTTCTTCCTTTTAGCAAAAGAGTCCATAAAAGCCAGACGCACAGCTATTTTCCCCTACAAAGTGGAACTACTTTCTCGTGATCCAAATTTCATAAAAAGCTAAAATAGACAGTATGTCCATTTTAATTTTTTAAAGAAAATCTAATCTTGTTAAGGCATCTATTTATAGTTTTCATTAAGAAAAATGCCCAAGTGATCCAAAGCTATGCTAAAATAAATAGAAATATACATTTTTAAAACTATAATCCATCACAACCATAAACAGGAAATTTAGATCCACAGTAACAAAATATTTTTTCAAACTTCTAAAACTAGTGATAAAAAAAAATTAATGACTGGTATTCATATTTACATTATTGATTTATTTTGAGCTTAATTTAAACTTATATCTGAATATTTATACCCACTTAAAAAAAAAAAAACCACTTGAGATTAATTTAAAAATCAAAGACAACTTGAAATCAATTTGGAGTAACTCGACCTAAGAAAAACAATTCAGGTAAACAAATTAATGCTTTATCTTGTGATACTTTCACTGTAGTTTTAACTACATATCTATAGCAATACCAGCAAATACTCTTCGACAAATAAATCTTCTGCAACCAAAATGAAAACCAAAAACTAAAGTAACAATCCCCCCTTATCAAAAAAAAAAAAAATCAGCCTTCCATAAACTTCAAAACTTAAGTTGAAGTTAATAGTGTTGGGTAGCCTAATGCTTCAGAAGTTAATGACAGAGAAGATAATCTATATTGCTTTGACAATAATTTATTCTGAATAACAACAAAAAAGACAACAGAGGGAAATAAAGTAATTACTAACAAATGACTTATTGGAATATTATCTAAAATTCTAGAGAAACAGAATACCAAAACTTGTGCCAAAATATAAAATGTGCAATATTATAAAACTAAGAGATAAGGGAATTTCTCAGCCCAAGTTTCAAAGATGCTTTCAACATACTTTCTGTTGGTCCTATTATATTGCTGTAAATAAAATATTTTACTAATTACAATAGACCTACCCTGCTTTGTGGGCAAGCTGTCTGCTTTATAAACATCCTAATTTATGAGATCCTAATTTAAAATATCTCTGCACTGGGAATATTATCAAGTTCATTTTACACTTGAATAAAATGAAGCTAAAGCTGGGCACAGTGGCACATGCCTATAACCCCAGCAGCTCAGAAGGCTGAGGCAGGAGAATTCCAAGTTCAAAGCAACAATGCAGTGAGGCCCTAAGCAGCTCAGCAAGACCCTGTCCCTAAACAAAATATTAAAAATGGCTGGAGATGTGGCTCAGTGGTTATGAGTTCAATCCCTGGTACCAAAAAAAGAGAAACTGAAAAACTTCCCTTATGAAGTATGGAATGCAAAATTGTATAGTGGTTAATCATCAGTCTTGGAGTTAGACAAACCTGGATTTCGATCCTGGCTCCACCTCCCTAACAACTATGTATGATGTAGAGCTGACCTGAATCCAATTCTATTTTACAATAGATATGTTCTTATAATGTTCATGTAATCTCAGTTATACCTCATTGCACTCCAAAAAGTAGCCTTTATATAAAGGGTCTCACCTACCCACACATAAATATCTTACTGAAGTGTTTCTATTCTAATACAATAAATTTTCTCCAAATTATTTTTTATAAATGTATAAAGGAAACTGTAAAATATAATGTAAAACTGCGGATCTTTCTTCTACCTTCCAAACACATGCAAATACATCAACAGATACTTACCTGGCACTTAACATTAATGGCCTTCCTTCAAAGCACTAAGAATTATTCAGGGATACCAGAGAAGTCGAAATGCAAATCCATCTCTATAAATTTGTGAGTGAACTATAAATGCATTTTAAGAAAGAATATATGTGTACAGGTATTACAAACATATATAAGCAGACTTCCCAGAACAGTTCTGATTTCAAATATTCTATCTACTGTCTCCTTAAATAAACTCACACAGTCCATTTTTTTTTTTAATTGATAATCACCAGACTTAGGAGTTGAGAACAAGAGATTTCTAGAAGAAATCTGAATACAACTTTGAAAAAATATTCCATTGATGGGAAAGAAGGACAACAACATTCAACAGTAGTGGGAATAGTCCTTGAGCAAAGGGAAGAAACAAGATGCATGAGTTGTTCTGGACGTCTGGGGGAGTGGTAAAAAAAAGCAGTGAGCTGACTACTGGATGAGAGTTGCATACAAAGATAAATCAGAGCCAGGACCAGTGGTGCATAACTGTAATCCCAGTGACTGGGGAGGCTGAGGCAGGAGGATCACGAGTTCCTCAGAGGTAATGTTAAAATATTACAGCTGGAAAGATTACTGAGGGCTTTGATGCCCAGCATAAAAAACATGCCCTAAAAGATACACTTGAAACAATCCCTAAAGATCGTTCCCTTTGAGGTAGCAGCTTTAGTGAGATATTATACAAGTCACCCATTCTAAGGATACCATTCTATGGTTTTTAGTACAGTCACAGAATCGTGCAACCAACACCACAAACTTTTGAACCATATTCATCACCTCAAAAAGAAGCCCCAAACAATTCCTAGTTCATTCATTCATTCATTCATTCAAAGAAAGAAAGCAAAGCAAAGCAAAGCAAAGCAGATCATAAAGAAAACCACAGACCAACATCCCCATAAATATACAGGCAAAAATCTCTGACAAAATATTGGCAAATCAAATCTAGTAGGATATTAAAAATATACTACAACCAAATAGGACTTATGACAGGTACACAAAGGTGGTTCAACAAAGGATAATTAACAAATAAATCATAACAGAACTGAAGGAGGAATAAAACATAATTATTTCTTTTTTTAATCAATTAACAGTGTGATGTATTATTGCATTAGTAAAGCACCTGTGATTTCTTTATTGCTCATTTTTTTATTAGCATGTTATAATTATATGTAACGGTGGGATTCATTGTTACATATTTGTAAATGCACACATACAACCATTTCAACAGATAAAAAAAAAAACTTTTATAACAAAAACCCAACATCTTTTCATGATAAATACACTCAACAAACTAGGAATTGAAACAAACTTCCTCAATATGATAATGGGCATTTATAAAAGCTCGTTCCTTTAACATCAAGGAACAAGATGGAGAAAGACTGAAGCCTTCTTCCTAACATCAGGAACAAGATGGGATGTCTTCTCTTACCATTTCTAGTCAACATTGTACTGACAGCTCAAACCCAGGCATTAGGCAAGAAAAATAAATAAAAAAGTATCCTTTTAAAAAAAAAAAGGCATGCTGGGCTGGAGGCACATGCCCATTATCACAGAGGCTCAGGAGGCTGAGGAAGGAGGATTGCAAGTTCAAGGACAGCCTCAGTAACTTAGTGAGATGCTATCTCAAACTATCTTAAAATAAAAAATACACAAAGAGCCTGGGGTGTGGCTCAGTGGTTAAGCATCATTGGGTTAAATTCCCAGTTGAAAAAAAGAAAATTTCTATTAGGAAAGAAATATCTCTACTTGCAGATGACATAATTTTATATAAAGAAAACCCTAAAAAAATTAAAAACGATAATAAATTCACTCAACAAAATTGCAGGACACAGGTCAATGTACAAAATCAATCATATTTCTACAAACTTGAACAATATTGAAAAAATAATTCCACTTAGCTTCAATAAGAATAAAGTACATAGAAATAAACATAACCAAGTAACAAAGAAGCAAAAGAAACTGAAACTAAACATCATTGTTGAAAGAAATTAAAGACCTAAATAAGTGTAAAGACATCTCACGTGCATGAATTCAAAGATTTCATACTGTTAAGATGGCAATACTCCCCACATTGATCTACAGATTCAATGCAATCCCTATCAAAATCCCAACTGGTTTTTGGTTTTTTGTTGTTTTTGTTTGTTATTTTTTTGTTTTGTAGAAATGAACATGGTCATTATGAAATTCATATGGAACTGCAAGAGAACCCAAATGGCCAAACCAATCCTGAAACAGTAGAAAAAAGTAAGAAGATTCAGTTTTAAATTCACAACTTTGAAACTTACTACAGGACTGGGGTATAGCTCAGTGGAAGAACATTGTCTAGCATGTATAAGTATGTTGACTTGTTCCCCTGTACATTTTGCTTTAATTTTTTTTTTTTTAACTACAAGGAGAGGGTAATGCAAATAGTATGGGAATGGTACTAACTAGCAAAAAAAATAAAATAAATATAGATGAATAAAATAGAACTGAGAGCCCAGAAATAAATAAAGTCTGTTCAATGGGGAAAGATTAGTATTTACAAAGAGTACTGGGACAACTAGACATCCACATGCAAAAGAATGAATGTTAACCCCTATTTTCATGCTATAGACAAAAATTCAGTTGGATCAAAAACAAATGTAGAAGCAAAAACTATAAAGCTCTTAGAAGGAAACATAGGTATAAATCTTCATAATTTTGGATTAACAAACACATTCTTAAATAAGACAACAAAAGCACAAGCAATAAAAGAAAAAAAAACAGATGAACTGGACTTCATCAAAATTTTTTAAAAATCTGAATCAAAGGATAATATTGGGAAAGTGAAAAGAAAAATTGAAGGAGAAAATTTTACAAACCATATATCTAATAATTATATCCAGAATACAAAAAGCATTCTTAAAACTCAACAACAAAATACCTCAATTAGGGGTTGGGGTTGTGGCTCAGTGGTAGAGCGCTTGCCTAGCACCTACCATGTACAAGGCACTGGGTTCAATCCTCAGCACCATATAAAAAAATAAATAAATAAAGGTATTGTGTCCAACTACAACTAAAAAAAATAATACCTCAATTACAAATTGGGCAGAAGACTTGAACAGACATTTCTCCAAAGATAATATACAAACGGCCAATCATCACATGAAAAGATGTTCAACATCATTAGTCATTCAAAAATGGAAATTTTTTTTAATAAGACACCTCTTTAAACTAGATGGGTATCTTTAAAAAATAATAACAAAGGAAGGCGTATTGGTAAGGATTTAGAGAAATTAAAACCCTCATACATTGCCAGTGGGGGTGTAAAAGTACAGCAAGCCCAGAGGTCCAGGGAAAGGAAGAAGTGGAACAGTGACTACTTATGATGCACAGGGTTTCTGTAAGGAAGACAAAAGATGTTCTCAAATAGTAGTAAGGGTTAGCTAACATTTTAAATATAATAAACACCATTGGATTTAACAGGCTTCAAAATAGATGATATAGTGAATTTTATGTGAATTCATCTTACAAAAAAGGGTAGGACCCAAACAACTCAGAAGGCTGAGGCAGGAGGATCACAAGTTCAAAGACAGCCTCAGCAACCAGGAGGTGCCAAGCAAGTCAGTGAGACCCCATCTCTAAATAAAATACAAAACACGGTTGGAGGTGTGACTCAGTAGTTGAGTACCCCCGAGTTCAATCCCAGTACCAAAAAAGAAAAAAAAAAAAAAGGTGGGGGCACAGTGGCATGTGTTAAAAAGTCCCAGCTACCCAATTGAAGCAAGAGAATCAAAAGTTCAAGGCCAACCTGGGCAACATAGATCCCATCAAAAAAGGGAAAAAAGAAGCCTTGCACAGTGGTGCAAGCCTGTAATCCCAGTGGCTTGGAAGCTGACACAGGAGGAGCATGAGTCAAAGCCAGCCTCTGCAAAAGCAAGGCAGTAAGCAACTCAGTGAGATCCTGTTTCTAAATAAAATACAAAAAAACTGAGCCACAACCCCAACCCCTAATTGAGGTATTTTGTTGTTGAGTTTTAAGAATGCTTTTTGTATTCTGGATATAATTATTAGATATATGGTTTGTAAAATAAATAAAATACAAAATACAAAAAAATAAAATACAAAAAAAGGGCTGGGGATAAGGCTCAGTGGCTGAGTACCCCTGAGTTCATTCCGGTACCCACCCCCCGCAAAAAAAAGAACAACCAAATACAGGGCTAGAATTGTGGCTCAGTGTTACAGTATTTGCCTAGCACATGTGAGGCACTAGGTTTGATCCTTAGCACCACATTAAATATATATACACATATATTGTGTCTATCTACAGCTAAAAAAAAAAAAAAATTTTTTTTTTTTTTAAAGGACCAAGTACAGAAGTAGACAGAATCCATCTTCTCAAGCAGGTACATTAACCTACACTCAAGTAAGAAAACACTTGAAAGGAAGTCTCAGTCGGTAAAAAGGCTTATAGGCTTATCTACCACAGGAACATGAATCACAAACCAGCTCAAGAGTGCAAGATAAACGCTAAGAATGAAGAACAGAAAACCTAATACCAAATCACTCATTAAGTGTTCATTCATTTACCAAATAATGAATAGTGACGGAGCTCATTTGGTACCAGGCAACTATGAACACAGATATGATGAGTCTCCAGTAGATACACTGACCACATATTCTAGAACCAATTCAGCTCTCTCAGACTCACTCACTTAATGCCTGGCTCCCCCACAAGGTTCTAAGCTCCACAAAGCTGAATAATCTTTAAAAGAAAAGATTCACAAATGTGTAGTCACAGTTTCTGCTCCCTCGCCCCAAAGAGAATTTATCATGCCTTTGTAATTTCAATTTTAAAACCAACTTGACTGATTTATTGGGGAATGGGTTGAGTTAGTAGAGAAAATACAGGAGAGATCAATCAGGAATTGCTAGTATTTTTTTGGAGGGAGGGGATAGCTTAAGGATCAGAGAGTCTAATGGTTGCTCTATAATTTTTTTAAATTTTGCTGGCATAATGAAACTTCTTTTGTTTTTCAAGAGACGAGAGTAAAAGATTCTTTGTTAGTGTTGGGACTTACATTTAAAACTGGACCATGAGAGAGCTCATCTCTGCAAGTTATATTATCTGAACAGGAAAAGTATCAGTGGAATAAAGTGTATAAATTCAATAATATCCAATTCATTGAATGGTAAGAAGACAAATGACTGAAGAAATATAAGCATTAAGGAAGAAAGAAAAAGCAATGAAATGAACATCAAAATGATTCACTTAAATAGTTAACAAAGAAAGAGCAGGGGGTTTGGAGCCAAGTTAATAAATTCAATTTAGACTGGGTATCAATAAAACGAGGAATAACTAATAAGCCAACAATGGAGATAAAATGAAATCAAAGAAATGAATATTCAATTAACCTAGAGACAGACATGAAAAGAGGAAAAACAATAAAAAGAACAGATGAGAGAAACAGAAAACAAATATCATGATGGTACCAAACCACACTAATAATTAAATTAAATATAAATGGTTTAAAAGCACCAATTAGAATACAGAGATCATAGGGATGAATAAAAATGCAAGACCCAATTCTGTGATATATAAAAGAAAGTTACTTTTTAAAAATAGGGCTGAGAACAAGAGAAAGGTTATGAAAAAGTAAGCTATTATGTACAGAATAAATTATGATGGGAAAACAAAAAGATGGTGCCAAGATGAGAGAAATGAGGTCCAAGAATGAAGGAAAGAAAAGTCAAGACAAAGATCTTATAATAATAAAAACAAGTGTGATCTATAAATATGCTTAGGGCATATAATTGTATATCCTTCAAAGTGCTTAGAACTTAATTAATTACACTGGTAAACTTTGTTTAAAAGGTATAATCTTGGGGGCTGGGGTTGTGGCTCAGCGGTAGAGTGCTCGCCTTGCAAGTGAGAGGCCCTGGGTTTGATTCTCAGCACCACATAAATAAAATAGAGATATTGTGTTCGATTGCAACTAAAGAATAAATATTTTTAAAAAAGGTATAATCTTAGCTCAAGTCCATGACTTAAAAACACCAATGATTTTGAACTGTAATTTGTGATACTCCTTATCTACCCTTACTTTTAATTCCCCCATCTACCGGGTTAGTTACATTTTCCTACATGGCTGTCTTCTACATCAATACAAAATATAATGGTAGTCAAAAAGCTGGCAGCGGGTAGGCAGAAGGCTTAAATGGTATACTATACCAAGTATACTTTTATAGGACCTTTACAAATCTGCAGGGCCTTCACTAATTTCCAATTGCATTCTAATTTAATAAATTTAACCTCACAGACTTTCGACATGCTAATTCATATTTCATACAATAGGAAACTCTTATTATTGAGCATCTATATGGGTTTTGCTTGTCTACATAAATTTAACATTAAATATTTTTATTCCTTGATGCCCAAATACCTTTATTCTTTAAAACAATAATGTGTTCAATGTTATTTGAACTTCCAATTCAATCCAAAAGCCTCCATATGTGTTTCTTTCTAGTAGTTTTTAAGATTTAAAATTGTGGCCCCAAAATAAACATTTTTAAGTATTCTAATACCTGCTAGAGAAAATGAAAACAATATGAAGATGCATATATGCTTGTCATGGTATCTTTGCTTTATTCTTCTTCAGAGATATTTAATCTTTGTAAAAGAAAAGCATAAAAAATATTCTGAACTTATTTTGAGAGGACTAAAGAGTTCACATCCATGGTTATAATTTGTTTCTCTTGGACCTAAACATACACCCACCCATTGGCTTCAGAAAAGTGCTTGGAAAGAAATCGTAGGATCGTGATACTTCCTGGAAATTTCAACTAAAAAAAAAGTGTCCTTTCCATGAAGGGAGACAGCCAACAGCAAATGATACAAATGTTCTTTTAAGTTAATACTAATTTGTAAAAATCTATCCTTACACAAAATATACATTCCTTCATTAAACAATTCTTACTTGAGCAACTAACAAGAGGGTGATTTACAAATGGATTTGTCCTCTCATGCATTGATACACAAAAAAGTTCCATTAAATACTAAGTAAAATGATTCAGTAAGAAAAAAATTATGTACCCAATTTTGTAGGATCATTCCCAGCTCCCAGTATGCCTTTCTTTACCACTAGTTTGCTATTAAGATTGGGGCTGAGAAGGTAGCTCAGTGGCAGAGGGCTTGCAGTGCTTAGCAAAGCCTTGGGTTCAATGCCCTGTAAAGGGGCTGGGGCAGGGAGATTGCCATTGAGACTGGCTGCCTCTGCAAGTAAGCAATCACATTGCTAGGGGCAAGACTCCATCTTTCATCCTTATCCTCCACAGTAACCTGGCATGTAGCAGGTAATCAAAGGAATTAATCTGATGAATTAATGAACTGCATCTAATTCACTAAGTAGTTAACAGCTAACATAAATCCCAGTTTGGAAAAAAAAAAACTTCAATATAGTTACCGTTCTTGTCTCTCAATCTAGGCTTTATTATGTGTTTCTACTACTAAAATTGCCATTTTGAATTCTCAGTAGTAGTCAGTCTCTCTCACTGTGAACTCAATTGCTCAGTTTTGCTTTTAAACTCCCAGCCTGGCACATAGGAAGAATGAGCCCGAATACATTTCATAATAAACAGAAACAAATGCCAAAGGTAGCTCCTTAAATCAGTATTACAAAACTTTATGTTATTCTGTAGTAAATACAAATGTACCTAATTAATAATAATGAAATTTACTATTATAATTAAATATTGAGGGGCTGGGGCTGGGACTCAGTGGTAGAGCACTCGCCTCTCACGTGTGAGACCCTGGGTTCGATCCTCAGCACCACATAAAAATAAATAAACAAAAAATAATAATAATTAAATATTGATCCTAGTCACCTTATAATAACCAAAGATTTGTGCCCCAAGAACTGCACAACTGATGACCTACAATATTGGATTTTACCAGATTTTACTGCACAGAGAGAAATACAAGACCACTACTAGAGTTGGAAATGTCATATAGTAGTCATACATAAAAGAAATATAAAATAAAGTTTTCTTGGGCCAGGAAATCCTCCAGAAAAATCCAGTATATGATAATTCTAAAACAAAGATATTTGTAAGTATGTGTCTTCCTTCCAAAATAACAGGGCTGAAGAACAACTCAGTGATAGAGCACTTGCCTAGCATGCTCAAAGCCCTGTATTTGATTCCCAGCACCACAAAATTAACACTAATAATAACTAAACTAATTTGAAAAATGTTTCCAGTGGCTCCTGCAGAGCCTACAAAATGAAGACAAAACTCATTATCATACCCATGTTCAATACAGTCTGACTCCTCCCTAGTTTTACAGCCTGTCTTCTTCCTATCCCCACTTCTCACACACCCTGAATTCCAGCCACACCAGCATCCTCAACATGAAATAAAGTTTCATGTTTCAAGGTCAGCTGAGCAACACAGGCAACATAACAAGACCCTGTTTTGTTTTGTTTTGTTTTTTTAAAGGCGGGTGGATTGATTGGAAATGCTCAACCAAAATGGTAGGATTTATTCCTGATGGTGTATTTATTCCTTGTACTTTATTTGTATTTTTCTGTGTAGTCAAATTTCTGCACTTATATTAGTTTAATATTTAATTTTTTTCAAATAAAGTCCCTTAAAACAAAATAATGTACAGTTTTCTCCCTTTCTTTACTCCTGCTGGGTAATTAATAAACAGTACCAAACGAGATCATGAAGTCCCAACAAAATTATAATAAACTGGTTTTGTGCTATGCAGTATAGACTTACATAAAACACAGAGGTACATTCATACTATTCCTCCTTGAGCTTGGCACAATATACAAGAAATCACTGGACCCTAAGACACACATGCTTTCAGACACTGTTACATCAGACGACTTTTTTAAAGTTAAAAGAATGAAAGGAATTTCCTGGATTTTATCAAGGCAATTTCCCCACAGATTTTTGTCCCCACTTTTTAAAACAAGGATTAAAGTCACTTCACAAAATTGAGTGTATACTTGCTGCTTAAAATGCTATTCAGAACATGAAATTAAAAGATCTTTAAAAAGCAATACAGATCAACAAAAGGCTTAAGATATCCTGCTCAGCAATTGTTTCAACAGTTTCCATAAAGAAAATCAAAAAGCAACCATGTGAAGTCACATCTAAGTGCAGAAGGGATCTACTCGAGATCACACAGGAAACACATATCAATCTAAGATCAAGAAAGAGCCTATATTTTATTTTATTATCACAGGACATGTTTCACTGACAAGTTTTCTCTACAACCTCATTAAAATACCAAGCACAATACATGCATAATTTAACACAGCACAAGGACAGGGACATATTTTTCAGAACTGCAAAGTGGCATCTGTAGAATGTCTCAAAGGAGTGACGAAGGCACTTCTTTAGCCCTAACAAAGAGAACAATGTTTCCACTAAAATACTACAGGGCTATTGCATTTCGGAGAGGAAAGGCAATAAAAATTAACACAAAACAGAACTGAATATGTAGAATGACAATCTGTAAATAAGAACTAAAAGAAACTATTGAGGATACAAGTTTCACTCATTATAGTGCATAAAACTAAGAGCTTAATGTCTTTCAAAAATCAAATAATTTCAGGTATTAAATATGCAAAAAAAACAAATTTAAAAAAAATAAAATTACTTATTTTGTCAACTGAACTAATTCTTTTAGACTTCTGAACACTAACTATACTTCTATAATTTCCACTATTTAAAAGACAGTTAATACGCCTAGGGGTGTAGCTTAGTGGTAGAGCACTTGCCTAGCATGTGACAGGCACTGGGTTCAATCCCCAGTTGGGGGAGGGGGTTAAGATAGCTAATAAGCTATGCCAGCATTATGCTAAGCAAACTACTATGTCATTTAATTTTTCATGACAACTCCATGAAAAAATGTACTATCAAAGATAGTATAGATTTGAGCTAAGGTTGTGACTCAGAGGAAAAAGCACTAGCTTATCATGCGTGAGGCACTGGGTTCAATCCTCAGCACCACATAAAAATAAAATAAAGGTATTGTGTCCATCTATAACTAAAAAATAAATGTTAAAAAAGATACTATAGATTTTTCTTCAAAAAAAATGAGTCTTAGAAACACAAAATGACTATTCATATCCCTTCACTCTGAGCTATAAAACTTGACTTTCTTTCCAAGACATTTTTATTCTGAAATTCAAGACTATATATATCACATAAGGTTTACATGGATTAAAGTCAAAATATTTTTAATGAGACAGGAACTTCTAAAACTTCATACAAAAAATGGAACTAGAAGCTTAATGAACTGGGGGTGGAGGGGAAATCAGAATATACCTATTCTTAACCAAATAACATTTTCAAAAACTGTTCAATTGTTTCTTAAGCTACTGGGCAGGGGTGCCAAAAGACAGGATTAATTACAAAACAGAGTAAATATCTGAATATATTCAATGAAAAAAAATCACAAACAGGAACTTAAGTTCACCGATTTTTATCTGAAGTTTATGTGCTTACTGGATAATACCCCAAAAAATAACATGATGACTTTTGTATTGTGAGCAAAAACTTCTCATTTATTTATAAACAACAGGCTTATTAAAGTAAACAAAATAGTAAATAAGGTACATAAGTAATTTTTTCTCTATAGGACTATGTCTCATAAATTATCAGTCAGCCCTATTTTTAATTCCCAAAAACAATGCTACTCACTAATCTTCCTCAAATCCAGTTCTGATCAAATCATGCATCCCTGTGGAAAATCTCAATGACTCCACTAACTGCAGGTGGCAAACAATCTCTTCCACCTGAAAATGCTGGGTCCTTCAAGCTCTTGCGTAATGGTCCTTTTGAGCCTTCAGCCCAGATCTGCCCGGGATGAATACTATCATCCAGGGAAAGCCACTCAAAGTCTCTTGGTTCACTCCTTAGACTTTTCTCAAAAGACAGCCAGCTGAGGAGAATGACAGTCCACTCCCAAGTAAAGTCCAGCTAGCGGGCTATGACCCTGCCAAAGACTTCCCTACCGCCCCCAGCTCCATGCCATCCTTTCAATCCTCTGAATCCTCCCCGACACCTATCTCAGTTCAGCACTGTTCCAAAGGATAGGCGTATCTACCCATCCTACTCACCCTACAAAATGAGTCTGTTTTACCCATCTCTGTATTCTCCACACTCTTTGACACAAAGTTATGCTGTGTCTAAGTTGGGTAGAAAGAAATGCATTCAGAAATCCAGAGCACTTATATTTTCAAAAGATTCTGGGCATTATAGTCTTATTTTTCTATAAGCCAAGATAATCACCTTAACTATTCAGTTATCATAACATTAAGTTAAGCGGCACTCTAATGGAACCAATTTATTTTCAGCACATTTTTAACAAGAAATTAAACATCTTTTAAGAAATCACATTAAGAAAATGTAAGGAGAATGTGATCTACTTACTACCTTCACTCAATTTGATTGCTTCTCCTGGGTTAAGAATGATTTAACAGGTCACTATTTCAGAAAAGTATTAAATTCTCAAAGCAAGAAATGGTTCTGAAATAAACCCTACAATAATGCATCTTGGTGTAAATAATCCTCCTGAATCACATTAATTTTAGATCGGGGGAGAGGGGCAGAAAAAATATAACTTAGCCAGCCCTTTATTTTGTATACATTAGAGAATCTAGGGAACTTTAAATTGAGCTAAATAATGGAGAGGTCAGAAGGTTTTTGTTGTTGTTGTTTTTTTTTTTTGTTTTGTTTTTGTTTTTGTTTTTTTTGCGCAATATGAGGGATTGAACCTAGGTCCTCATACATCCCAGGCAAGCACTCTACATCTAAGGTACATCCCCAATCGTTTTTATTTTGAAATAGTCTAAGTTGCACAGGCTGGCAACAAACTTTGCATCGTCCTGCCTCAGTCTCCTTAGTAACTGGGATTACAGTTGTATGGCACCACATCAAGAAATCCATTTTTTTAAATGTATTGAGAAAAGGCAGGTATACCCACCAAGCCCTTCTACCACTCAACTCTTTTCAAAGAATATCCGCCAGATATTTTTCATCTGTATTACAAGTTAAATCAACTAAGTGATGAGCTCGTGTTTCTTAATGAATTTGCCCCTCAGTGTTTCGTCAGGTGAAGCTTTTTATCAAACACACTTTCCTTTTGGTACCCTATTTTCCCAATACACATCACACCACTGAGCTTCCAATTTCCTAAGAGGAAAATAAAAACAAAAATGAAGACAGTGGCTATTTTTTTTAAAAAATAGGCATTACTATAATGTTTCATCCATGCATAACATTTATCAGAGCACAGTATGCCTCTTCCTTTCACTGTTCAAGTTGGTGCTGAAATTGCAATAGAAAATGGGCACCAGCAAAGGCTCGAGAAGTGAGGGCACCTCTCCAGGAAAGCAGCAGCTATGGCTATCACAACTGACGAATAACAGAAAAAAAAACCTACTAACATTTTATTCTTCTGGAACCCTCCATTTATAATTTGAAAACCTAACACATACCTTTAGGACATTGCTAAGTAAAATGCAAGCTTGTTTTCCAGGAAACCTGGCCAACGCAATCACCAAAAAGCCAAATCTGCAGGGTATATCAGCCAGCTCTGTAGATAGTTCCTTATTAGCTATCACCTTCTACTTATGTTTGTGCATAATGTCACCCTGAGATCAAATTCATAATATCCATTATGTTCCAGAATAACAACACCCTAAAAAAAATTAATGTGACTACCCCTCATATCATCAAAGCAGAGCATCCCAAGAAAAACACCAACTCACATTTATCAGTAATGGAGTCACTGGGTACTCATAGAGCTCCCTCAGAACTCACATCTGCAGCCCAGGTCTGGGGTCACGGCTACCAACTTACTTGCTGGCACCACACAATCCAAGGACACCTGGATTAGGATAAACCCCTTAAGTAGCAGTGCTGACACAATTCAGTCCTAGTGCTTAAGTCAGAGGTGGCCCAACCTAGGGTCAGGAAATAATGTGACTGATACTAGAACCCAAAGACGAATACAAATGTCTTTAGGAAGCAGTTTCTTTCCAATCATAATTCCCAAATTATTTCTCTTTTTGTGAGCCAAAAAAACCCCAAATGACCTACAGAATATGCATAATCATTACTACCTAAATATATAATAAGCAAAGACTACTCAAAGAGAAATGAAACCACATATCACACAAGTGTGCTTCCTCCATAAAGTGATGGGGATGTTTTCTTTACAGCTCATGGAATCGGTCACATCTTCCATGTCCTGAAACTTCTACAGTGAGCAAGCTGAAGGAGAGCGGCAATAATAGTATGGATTCTAACAGAAGCAAGCAGTCAATCAAAAACAAGATTCTTTATATCACACTGAACAAACTTTTTGGTACAATGCTAGCAAACTTAAGTACAGCATTATTAAGAAGCACAGAATACTGCCAAAGGGGGGAAAATCCTTTGTATTTCTTCCTACTTTATCTAGCCACTCAGGCCAATTTCCTTCTTTTTCTTCAACACTTAAGCTGTCAATTCTAGTGGAGTTTCCCCACCCACACCAATCATTCAAAAAACTTCTGGAAAAGAACCAAAAGTATAATCAGGTTTGTCAAATGACATTCAGATAAAGTCCCCACACTAATATTTGGCTATCTATTCTGCTCATTTCTCCATCTCTTTCTCTTCCTTCCTTTCCTTTCCCTATATACAGATAGAGCCTGGCACTTATTTCCTTTCTTCCTCACTTCATATCCCTTAGATTTTCAGCACAAAATTTTTCCACTCCTCCTACCTCTATTTTAATTCTTCTCTCAAAATAAAATGAGAAATGTACAAAGTTGTCAGTAAGTCTTCAGGCTATGGAATGTAATATTTTAAAGACTTCATGTGGAGGGAATTTCCAGGAAGCAAAAACTGATTATTCCCTATCACCTATTTTCCAGCCATTCCTCCACATCTCAAAGTCATTTCAAATGTCATATATAGTTTCCTCTAGATTTAGACACAGAGAAGGGTGAATCTGAAGACATAAAAACTGCCTCTAAAAGTTTGTCTAACTACCTGTTGACTGAAGCAAAAAGTGTGCAAATCATGCCTGACTTGCTTATTCTCCAGAGATACTTCTTAGACCAGCAGTCCCAAAATGACTAGAAACTCAAGAGAACATGTTCCCAATATGCCCCAAAGGTATGCAGAACATGTTTACTACTGCCAGAACATGGCAATAATACTGAGAGCCTTCAAAATACTCTACTAGTACTATGGAATCAAAGGAAAGTGGGGTATGAGGGAGACAAAGAACAGGAAGGACAAGACACCTTTGTCCTTCAGGAGGAAACCATGAAAAGTTAACAGTAACTAATGAGTTGAATTTCAGGACGAGTGCCTTAAGACCATGTGTGAACAACTATCAAAGGAATTATACAGCTAAACTTAATGGAAAAATAAGACAAATACATTCCAGCGTAAAAGACATTTGGGACAGGCCCAGTGGCACATACCCATAATCCCAGCTACTCAAGAGGCAAGAGGATCTTAAGTTCCAAGCCACCATTGGCAACCCTGTCTCAAAATTAAAAAAAAGTATAAGGTATGGAGGTGTAGCTCAGTGATAAAGCGCTGGGGGGTGTTCAATCCCCAGCATAAACAAAATAAAGAAAAAAAAAAACTTTTGGTATATGAGACAATAATTAATTTAACAAAACCTTTTTTTTTTTTTTTTAAGCTTTAAGGGATTCACTGGCTTTAACAAGGCGGAAAAGAAAAGGTCCAAATATGTTCACGCTACGTATAAAATATAGGTTTGTAACTCCTACCCCTTTCAGATTTACATCAAATAAACCTCAAACAGCAACAATCCAACTGTATCATGATGATTTCTGAAACTTTCCCCAATCATTTGGGCCAAATTAACAACTGTGTTTGGATGGTCTCAATTTTTCATCTTTCAGATTCAATGTCATAGTTAGCTACCCTTAACCCTTCTGGTCAGTAATCTCCAATTTATCCTACAAAGGATCCTAAGACAAAAACACTTCACACAAATCACCCCAGTAAATAACAGCCAGAATGCTACAGTAAAAAGTATACTGGAATAGGTAGAGTCAGTTCTAAAATTCCAACTCTAAAAGTAATTTTGAGCAAGTCATTTAACTTCACTTTATTAAATTTCTTTGTCTATAAAATAAAGGGAGGGGAAATAAATAATACCCTAAATGCCTCTTAGTTCTAAAGATTATACATTTTTAAAGCAGTTGGCAGAACTACACAAAATAATAATACTGAGTTAAAAAAAAAAGACATCAAAACCATACATACAGCATGAGCTCCACTTTATGGAGTATACAGAAATACACATTTACACAAGTATTTATTCCACAAATTATGAATATACAGTAACAAGGAAATAATGACTAGATCTATGAGAATAAGGCTGGCTTTCATTAATTATGCTTCTCTGTAGTCCAAATTCTATTCATAAACATGTTAATTATCATTAAAAAGATCCAATCTCTTGAATCCAAACTTGCCATTTTGAATCAAAGCTCTTCAGCCTCTACAAAATACACTGGCTATCAGGATACTCTCCCAGAAACACTGAAAGCCTAGTCTTTAATTGAGGGGAAAGCAGAGGAGAAAAACCCCCAACTTTGTTTTTCCACAGCTATTTTTCCAATCAAGAATGAAAACCCCACCCTGGCCCCCACCCCCCAGTCACAAAAATCTCTTGGGAGTGACTAAACCCAAGTAACCTGAAACTGGAATTTCTGCGACTGTGTGGCTTTCAAAAAGCATTGCATTGTCATCTCCCTACCTCTACACACACGATTTCATACTTATTTTTGCAATAAAATCTCACATTAGTACTTAAAACATCCTTCTTTTTAAGCATGGGCAGACCACATGGAAAAAGAAGAGAATGACTTGGCACCTCTGAGGGTGATGTCATTATCAGCCATGGCTCGGAACTGTCCCTGGAATGCAGTTTACAGCTTTAATCTCTTAGCCCACCCAATGCTGTTTAACATACACACACCCTTCCTGGCCCTAGAAAACCTCAGTCAGACCCCTGCAACTATAACTTTTCAGTTTTAAACATTTTATAGACCACAACATTAAACACTGTCAGGACCATCCTTGGAAGACAAAACATTAGCAGCTCTAAACCTGTATTTAATATCTCTGGCAGAACTGAGAAGGACTAATTCTACATTACTATCTATAAGCAGTCCTTGACTCATGGTGGGTTATATTCCAGAAGTCTAATTTGCAGTCTTTTTGAAAAAAAAAGACTACACATCATAACACCCAATGCCAGTGAGGGCTTGCTTGGAAAATGGGAACCACAGGGAGAGCATGAGATAGGGTAATGAAAGTGAAGCTGGGATGTGAGCCCCAATCCTCAATCTATAAAATGAGGCTAAGGAAATACAGTAACTGGCAGTCCATACAGATGAAACAATGCAGGGAAAATGACGATTTCTGGCATGAAATTAAACTCTCAAAAGGCCTGGCATGGCCATACACTCCTAGAAACCCAGCTACTCAAGAAGGTAAAGCCCACGAACTACCAAGTTCCAGACCAACCTGGATTAATTACATAGCAAGACCAGGTCCCAAAATGAAAAGGGTTATTACTATTCCCCTACAAAGTCATTAAAAGGGGTATTAAAATCCCTAAGCCTAACTAATGAAGTACAACTATCTGTAATGCACTTAAATGTACTTGGAAAACTTAACTGCAAATTTTAACACCTCTAAGGAAAACACAATAAGGAGTTCCAACTGAAACATATTTGCTCTCCAGAGGAATGGGTGCCACACATGCCAGACAGTGCAAAAAAGACTCTCTACCCTCCATGCTCTCTAGCAATCACCCCCCACCCAAGAGATAGGGTACCTGACAGGAAGGTGGGGCCTGAATTCTGAAAGAATTTCAAAGGCTTAAGATGTGAAAGAATCTAAACCTCTGCCCAAATCACCCAACTCCCCCTCTGAAAGTCCCTGACCTTTTCCCCTTCCTTTTTAAAAACAGAATGTAGCCTCCTGCTTCCCACTGTCTCCCACATTTGGTCTAGAAAGCAACACTTGGCAATTTTCTATCAAAATTTTATTATTCATGTATATGATGCATTCTAGTCAAGTATAACTAGTTAGCACACATTTTTTTAAAAACATTTTACTACTCATAACAATAGGACAATGAATAAGCCCAAATATGTTCACCAGTTTAAAAAAAAAAAAAAAAAAAACACTCAGCTGCCAATGCTAACTAAAAAAGAAAAAGAAAAGTCAAGACAACAGGAAAAGGAAGAAAACTAGAAATCTTCAGTTGTAATTCCCAAACTGTGCTTGCTCACTTAATCCTTTATAGGGCTTTATTACTCATACAAAACTCCAAAAAAATATTTTTCAATTATTTTTTTCTGATTATGTTTTTGTGAGCAACCCATAACAAAGTCCCAGAAAGAGCTCTCCCTGTGATCCAAATCACATCAAAAGTGCTCTCTTGGGCTGGGGATGTAGCTCAGTTGGTCAAGTACTTGCCTCCCATGCACAAAGCCCTGGGTTTAATCCCCAGCACTATTTGGGGGGGGGGGGGGGGGGGGGCGGGGAAGTGCTCTTTCCTTACAGCCTGGCTTTTACAGACTCAAAGGTGTCTTAGACTGGTCCAGGCCCTGGTATTTTTCCAATCTATTTCCCTCAGTCTAAGAGTAAAACCGAAAGACCACATGCTAAACCAAAACCTCAACCAGTATTTGGGCCATACTTTTCTCCACTAGCCAACAATGTTTACCCACCATGTTTAAAGCCTGAACCCCAAACCTTCATCATGTATAATACATTCCAAATCTAAACTCCTTTCACATATTATCCTTTCTATAAGGCTTAAAGCAGAGCACTGTGTTCTTACTTTTAAAAGGCAAATCTCCAATGATCCTGTTCTCCTGACCATCTGTTACACATTCCCACAGTCAGACCCCAAGCTTTTAAATTTTTCCATCTGTAACCCAGAGTAAAATATTTACATTCCAATCTAGTTCACAAATACACAGTAAACACCCCAGTTTTAATGGAAACAAAGTTTTTAAATGACCATGTATCATCCACTCTGATGAAAACCAAAGCCTAAACTTGGGCAGTCTATGCTAAATCCAGCCTCAAATATCCTGCCAGGGACTCTACCTCAGCCCTCCCCTTTTCTTTCCTCTCCCAAAGGCAAGGCTTCTTTTCTTAATTTTCATGTAAAAGTTTCTTACAAACTACATGAGGCCATGACTCTCATGTTTACTCTATTTCACCCTTTTAAATGCTGGTCATGACCCTCTAAAATGATTTCTTGAAAAGCCCAGCCCTAGACCTCTACCTCCTACACCTTTATGTGTGTAACATACCTCACAAATCTTAAAAGGACACCAAATAATCCCAAGAAATCCTACAAAGTTTCCAGGTCAACACACATTCCTACTCTCTTGGACATCAATTTCATACCATACAAAAAGCAAAAAAGATATAAACTCAAAAAATATATATCCTCCGATACTGGAAACTGGATGTTCCTTATGTTATTAGCCATAATCCAACTACAGCTGTTGTCCAATAGGGAAAATATAAAACTATGTCATCAAAAAAAGAAAAGATAAGAGAGGAAAGGAAACAAAATCTGCCCCGGTACCAAACTGAGTTCTAATACCAATAAATTTAAGGGCAAAAAAACCATTGGAACAATAAAATCAGAATATTTACTTCCAAAAAGTTTTCTCCCCTACTTAAAAAATGTTTAGTAATATTTATTCTAATTCTCTTACTAAAAGTAGTCCATGTGCAACATGTCCTGCCTCTCTAATCACTATCAGGCACAACAGTTTACTGTTCAAGTATAATTGGTTCACTAACGCAAGCACCTGTGCAATCAGACACACTCAATTTGCAAAGGTCAAGTCCAATGGCATGGCCATTAAACAATAAGCACCAGTGGCCTGCTAGTGGATCTTCATTGAAAGAAACAACTCTTCCCATAATTATCTCTAGATTGAATCCAAGTATCTAATAAGTGTTTTCATATAATTCAACAACAACAACAAAAAATAACAAAACATACATTACAGAGTTGTAGTTTATTCTAACCCAAGCCACTGATGGTGACTCTAAGACAAATAAGAGAATTGACCCTGGAGTAAAATGGAGCTGTCTCTGTGAAATTCAAAAACCAGTGTAAGCAAAGGGAGTAAGTAAAGGAAGCATAACTGCCCAAGGAGAAAGCACCACTTCAGTCCAGGATTCAAGGTTCTACAAGAAGCTCCATCAGACAATCACTGCAGGACCTCAGACCATTTCTATCACTTCGAAACCCAGTTCTTCCTAATAGGGATAGAAAGGAAACAAAACACAACAGAATAGTAGGAAAGTCTAGATTTAAATCCATATGCCAGGAATTAGGGTCACTCTCAAGAACACTTAAAGGCTGCTCTTCAGAGCAAGAAGATACTTGAATGTGAAGGAAACTCACGTGAAAAATGTTTATCTGCAAACATGGCCAAGATATAGGCCTTACTCTTTCAGACCTTGGGTATCAAAAAAGACCATGCATGCACAAACTAAACCTATGTAGTCATGCTGATGTATCAATTCCTTTTTCACTCACTTAGGGTCCTTCCCCAGCACCCCAGCTTTCAATCATCCACCCAACCATTTTTCATTATTCAGTTTTAAAACTGCTAATGTATTTGCTTTTCTTCCTCTTTTTTTTTTTTTTTTTTTGTTTCCATTAAAACTGGGGTGTTTACTGTGTATTTGTGAACCATTCACTCACTCAATATTTAGAGACTGGCTCCCTGTATGTAACCAGCCCCATGTTTGAACATTACAATCTAGTAAGGGATATACAGGGAATAAGCCCATGATTACAATCCATTCTGATAAATATCTACTACAAAAAGAAATGTGTTCGGCAACTCAGGAGGCTGAGGCAGAGGATCTCAAGTCCAAGGACAGCCTTGGCAACTTACCAAGACCGTGACTCAAAAAATGTCTGGGGATATAGTTAGTTCAGTGATAGAGCAAGCCTGGGTTCAATACCCAGTATAAAAAAAAAAAAAAAATGGAACATACAAAAATATCCTAAAGAGGTTAAGTAGGGTAAAACGGGAGTCATACCTAAAGGGTGAAGGGAGCAAGGAAAGGAGGTACAGACTTCCAAGTACTTGCAAAGGCATCAAGTATGAAAGACCACTCTCAACTTTTTGCATTTAACCAAAATCACAAAAGTTATGGCCAAGAATTTATGAGATAATAAAATACAAAAAAAAAAAAAATCTAGCCTATTTCTCTACTAACAAGGTAGATATTTGATAGATACTAAACTCAGGATTCTTTTTAATATTTCCTAAACATTCCACTTACACCCTGTACTTCCGTTTACAACATGAAACAACGCTTGATTCCATGGATGTAGAGACCTGCATATACCAATCACAACTCCATTCTCTGGTACTCAATATAATTCTGAGGCACACACTAGGACCTTCATCCTAGTCAAAACTGCATTAAGTGAAACTTATCTTTGGTCAGTATCCCCCTTCCTTCTTTGGTTTATCTTCCACCCTATACCAAGGTAGTTTATATACCACTCTTCAGCTGTCAATTAATTGTGGCTAAAATGATAACACATACTAGTTTAAGGTGTGACTTCCCCTAATTTGAAGTAGTGGGTAAAGGTAGGAAACAGGTGAAAGAATTCAATGTAATTTCAACCTGTGTTCTTTATCTCAGAGCTGGGTGCGCAAACAGATGGATATGCTTTTCCTCTCATCTCTAGAACAGATTAAAAAAAAAAACAAGTGCAGTTGCCATTGAGTTGTTTTGTTAAGAAAACTTCATAAAATCAGAATTTCCCAGGAATTATATTTGGCCTGGAGCTTTTGCAGCTAGATGAGGATTTCTCAACCTCTTCAGTATTGACATTTTGTTGTGAGGAGCTATCCTGCACATTGTGGGATGCTAGCCTCTCTACATACCAAATACCAGTAGCGTGCCCTCAAGTCAAGGCAATCAAAAATGTCCCTAGTAGTTGCCAAATATCTTCTAGAGAATCACCCAGGCACACCCACCAAGAGTTGAGAACTACTGTGCTAGATTATGAAATAACTTAGTAATAGTCAATGAAGAGAAAAATGGATGTTGATGAATAGGACAAAATATTAAAGTAAGAATAAAATTACATCTAACCAGCTATTTGCATTTTAGTGAAAAGCTATTACACATCCTCAACAGGAAAAAAAATCAAAATTAAAGTCAACAAAGTAAAGCAAAGTCTGGAGCACTTAAATAACAATGTGATTGCATATACATTGTGGTAACTGCTATAATTCAGACCACAAAATTATATTGAACAATTAAGTTCACAGATGCTGAGGTAAGATGGAAACCACACCTAAGAACTTAATGAAAACAGTAAATCAAGCCAAGTCTGCTCATTCCACATATCCAAGCTCATTCTGCAAAATTAATCTTGACCGATTTTTATTTTACAAAATGAATATCTGGAATAGTGATTACTTTGAAATAATGAGGACCATATAGATAGGATTCCAAATCCCATCTCCAACCATGCCAAGCAAATGAGATAATTATTTATAAAATAATTTTCTATAAAGTCCAATAGTCAAGCTTTTCCAGCTGTATGACACCCTCTGTAATTTGTTTACCTTATGCAGAGAAGTAAACAATAAAGCCAATGAAAAGATATCAGTATCATGCCTGGCATCCTGTAGGTTACTAACAAACAGCAATTACCAGAAGTTGCACACATATATTTCATAAACATGCTTCTAATATAAAATGGAATATATTGCCTATGTGAAAAAAAATGCACTTCTAATCAGCTAAATGAAAAAGAATACATGAACAAAACCCATTCCTATAAAATACATGCTTTAGATGCCAAGATTTGCCATTACATTTAAAGCAGGAGTAAAATGAATGCCCATCAAAGCACATGGTTATAATAAAAGCAAACCATAAATGCTACCTTATTTTTTTAAGTACCACAGCATTTTCCACTGTGCTAACTCAAACATACTCACCTAGACTTTTATCTAAAATCAGCCAAACATCATGTCAAACAACTGAAATTTAAAATTCACTTTATAAATTTTCTATAAAGCCTAACAATCATGTGGGAAAAAAGAGAATTTTCTCACACATACCCTAAGCCAGTTTGTAGTTGCTGTTTTTGCCTCACAAAGGTTGTCTGCTAGCCACAAGCTACTACAAATTGTTCAGACCTTTTGGCAGCAACACAGGAAACTGCCCTTTTCACCCGTTCTCCCACAAAAATGTAGTCAATTTCTAGGCAAGCCCATCTCTCAAGGCTACTTGCTTTGGGGAGCTGAATGCACAAATTTTTCATTTAGCAATAAGAAAGAGCCCCAAATATTTTACATTTTTGTGAAGAGAACTGAAAGCAAGTCACCAAAGACATATGGGTAAAGTTCTTATTAAATCAACTCATAAAGTATGCTACACCAACACTTGAAATTTATAGGGCATTTGGAATCACAACTGTTTCTGTTTTATCCACATCGTCAAGGATGCAATAAGCAACACGTGAAACCATTTCCTGACAATTATCTTTGGCTTTCCACCATTTTCAAGCTGCCATGTTTCGTATATGTAGTTTAAATAATTATGATTTTTTTAAAATACTAAACTCAAGTTACCCCAACTCACTGTATCTTCTATTTGAATCCAGTTTTTCTACAATCTTATGCATCACATAAAAACATTAGGGAAAGTCACAGAATAAAGCTGAAGTTCCTCTCAGCTTTTTATTATTTTTTTAAAAATCAATGCACATTTTTCTCCTTCAATTATTTAAGGGGAGGTAAGGACAGGAGGTGGTAAATTACCAACAGCTGTAACATATTTTATTTCTAAAAATAAAACCAACATGGCCTTTTAAATACAAAATTAAAGACAACCCTTTGAAAACTAGGAATTTCTTTTTTCCATTTGGCTTAAAATTTTACAGACTGGTCATTTATTAAAAAGACATAAAAGCCCAAATGGTAATAAGGCATCTGCAGTCACTCACAAAATGAAGCTGGATATTACCATGACCTGGGAGGAGAATCAAATGCCAAAATTCAATCTGTGAACCAAATACACAATTAATAGATTTAAAAAAAAAAAAAAAACTGCCCATTATTTTTCAGGGCATATTTTCTGTCTCCAAGATGATTTGTAGCTGCAAACAAGTTACAATAATGACTCAAGGACAATTTCTTCAAAAAGGTACAATATCAGAAAATATCCAAAAAAACACACAAGAATGATAAGCAAAATATGTTCAATTCAATTACACAAGACCTGTTACACTTTGATTTAATGAAAGATAACCAAAAGAACACTTTTCAGTTAGAAGCCAATATAAATACTAATTTAATATATGCTCAAATCCAGAAGAACTTCTTTTCAAAGGCACCGTTATTCTAGCAAAATAAATCCTATAGAATACACAGTGAAGAAAACTGGAAGGCAAACCAAGGTATTCAAGTTAGAAATTCAAAGGAAAATGCTTATATACTTAGTAGATAGTGAGACCTGGCTTGCCTGTATCTAGGTACAAAAAGCATACCTTGCTATTTTGGGTATCTTTCCAGTTTAAATAGATAAATAGTGAAGCAAGCACTAACTGTAAACATGCTTTCCCTCATTGCTTGCTTTAACTTTTACTAAATCAGACTCTTTAATCTGCACAAACAAATCAAAAATTTGATTTCACAGTATTATCAGTTTATCAGCATCTTCACTGTACATGTAACTGTTAATTTTAGGAGAAAGTGTCAATAGAAAGAGAAGGAAAAAATAATCTATGTTGCAGATTGATACTGACAGGCATGAAGTAGTTCTGTGTGCTACACAGCGCCATCATAAAACAACCTATAAGCAGAACTCCAAAAAAGCCAAAACACATCTCTCAATTAACTGCACATCTTCATACAAGTTGCTTTTGAGTAACTAAACAATAGAAAAATAGATCCCCAATGTTATCTAGAAGGCTAGCACAAAACAATGCACTCAAGGTTACTGTCCAAACACCTGGGTTTTCTGACCTCTAATGGAAAACATCAGCCTGGTCTCTTCATATGTGAACTACATGGGCAATTTAGGGATCTCTTTACTACCTCTACATTTTTAAATTTCTCACATGAGAAGCCCCATCTTGAAATAAAATTGGACTTTTCTAAACAGCAAGAGATGAAAAATGCAGAATCTGTCACTATTTCTGTCTTCATCCTACTTCTATCCTATATTCAACTAATTCTATTGTGCAGTTACTACATTAAAAAGCTAACACTGAAGAGTGATAGATAGTGAGCAAGAGAAATATATTACCAAATAGATTATTTGCATCTGTATTTACAAATGGTAAGTTGAAGGTTATTTGGTAAACTTTGTGTTGTTGCTTTTGTTTGTTTTTTAGGATCTCTGTTTGCTTTACTGTATGGCAAAAGTACTGAAGGCCCTGCATGCATCCACAATGAAAAACTCAGAACATTTGGCTTCAATAAGGCCAGCACTTTCTTGGAGATAGATTCCAGCTACGAATCGTCTACATTTGTGAGCTGGAAAGGGTGAAAAGGGCAGATTTCTGTGCTGCTGCCAATGGCTGAACAATTTGCAGTAGCTTATGGCTAAAAAACAACTTCCCTGAGAAGAAAACTGTTAACTTCCAAGCTGGTTTGATATACTTGTGCAGAATAATGTGACTTTTTTTTTTCTCTCTCTCTATTCATGCACCCTTACTTTTCTTTACACCTTTTCCAGTAAAATCCTTCCCTGGAACTTTGTATCAGGTTTTTAAGTGATATTGCTAATGAAAAACATGTTTGAAAATAATGCTTAACTACAAACCAAGTTCAGCAAAAGTGTAAATTTTGAGCATTAAAATTCTTTCCAGTGTTCTCCACCCACAATTATTACTGTATTAGTTCAGTCCAGGCATTTCCTTCAGAGAAGCTCTTCCTGAATTCATCCTATGAGTATTTATTAAGCATTTAATAGGAAAAACAAAGCAAAACACACACTCAATCTTTTATCTTTCTCTTTCTCTATTCCTACCCGCCACCCCCACCCAGGCCATGCACTGAGAATACCAAAATGAGTGAGAAAAACCCACAGCCCTTAAGAAACCAATCAATGGTACAGAATAGAGGACACAGAAACCAATCCACAAAACTACAACTATCTTATATTTGATAAAGGGGCTAAAAGCATGCAATGGAGGAAGGATAGCATCTTCAACAAATGGTGCTGGGAAAACTGGAAATCCATATGCAACAAAATGAAACTGAATCCCTTTCTCTCGCCATGCACAAAAGTTAATTCAAAATGGATCAAGGAGCTTGATATCAAATCAGAGACACGCCGTCTGATAGAAGAAAAAGTTGGCTACGATCTACATTCGGTGGGGTCGGGCTCCAAATTCCTTAATAGGACACCCATAGCACAAAAGTTAATAACTAGAATCAACAAATGGGACTTACTCAAACTAAAAAGTTTTTTCTCAGCAAAAGATACAATAAGAGAGGTAAATAGGGAGCCTACATCCTGGGAACAAATCTTTACTCCTCACACTTCAGATAGAGCCCTAATATCCAGAGTATACAAAGAACTCAAAAAATTAGACAATAAGAGAACAAACAACCCAATCAACAAATGGGCCAAGGACCTGAACAGACACTTCTCAGAGGAGGACATACAGTCAATCAACAAGTACATGAAAAAATGCTCAACATCTCTAGCTGTCAGAGAAATGCAAATCAAAACCACCCTAAGATACCATCTCACTCCAGTAAGATTGGCAGCCATTAGGAAGTCAAACAACAACAAGTGCTGGCGAGGATGTGGGGAAAAGGGTACACTTGTACATTGCTGGTGGGACTGCGGATTGGTGCAGCCAATTTGGAAAGCAGTATGGAGATTTCTTAGAAAGCTGGGAATGGAGCCACCATTTGACCCAGCTATTCCCCTTCTCGGTCTATTCCCTAAAGACCTAAAAAGAGCATGCTACAGGGACACTGCTACATCCATGTTCATAGCAGCACAATTCACAATAGCAAGACTGTGGAACCAACCTAGATGCCCTTCAATAGACGAATGGATAAAAAAAAATGTGGCATTTATACACAATGGAGTATTACTCTGCATTAAAAAATGACAAAATCGTAGAATTTGCAGGGAAATGGATGGCATTAGAGCAGATTATGCTAAGTGAAGCTAGCCAATCCCTAAAAAACAAATGCCAAATGTCTTCTTTGATATGAGGAGAGTAACTAAGAACAGAGTAGGGACGAAGAGCATGAGAAGAAGATTAACATTAAACAGGGATGAGAGGTGGGAGGGAAAGGGAGAGAGAAGGGAAATTGCTTGGAAATGGAAGGAGACCCTCAGGGTTATACAGTGGAGGGGGTAGAGAGAGAGGAGGGGAGGGGAGGGGAGAGGTGGGGAGGGGGGAGGGTGGAGGATGGGAAAGGCAGCGGAGCACAACAGACACTAGTAGGGCAATATGTAAATCAATGGATGTGTAACTGATGTGATTCTGCAATCTGTGTATGGGGTGAAGGTGGGAGTTCATAACCCACTTGAATCAAAGTGTGCAATATGTCAAGAAATTTGTAATGTTTTGAACAACCAACAATAAAAAATTAAAAAAAAAAAAAAAAAGAAACCAATCAAGTAATGGTGAGAAACCAAAAGGGAAGAATTCTGAGGGGGAAAGGGACCAGATAATCTGTTTTTCATAAATTTACTGGACGGTTCTTGTGTATACTAAGGCTTAAGAACCACTATAATCACCCACAAAAACAAAATGGCAATAAATCAATACAACATTACTCCCTTAATAAGAAGACTCACCACTGGATCTCTTCAATTTGAAAGACATAATACTCATATTTTAAAATACCACTTGTTCCAAAAACCTGTTTACATATGACTGATGCAGGAATAAATCTGCTGCATAAATGAAGTGTAACTATATGCTAAAACTGTGTGTTGGGGAAAAAAAAACTTTAAAATTATTATTAAAAGAACTAAACTAGGAATTAGAGAAGGCAAATTCAAGTTCAACTACTGCCACTTAATTTGAGAATAAAAAAAATCTTGCACAGTCTATTATTTCAGAAAACGAACAGAACGATTAAATTAAAATTTTATAAGTGTTTTGCAAAGTTCTTTTAAAATTTAATATTATACCAATGAACCCAGAGGAGTTCAGAGGTTTTAATATCCCCAGTATGTAAAGACCAAGTCAGGAATAAAACAGGCACTGTTTTGCTCTAACATTGGCTGGATTTTAAAAATCTGATTTTAGGCTCTCAGAAAATTCACAAGTCAATAGAAAATACTTACCAGGGTTAGTATATTTCTTGGTGGCTGCAGAGAGTGACCACATTTTTGCCTAATTTCATATATAACTATATCTCCATATCCATAATCTTTTATGTTTTTAGTTGAAGATTATGTTTTACTATGTTCATACATGTGGCTCTATGCAGCCCAACATACTTCTTTTTAATTCCTACAGGGTAATTCATCATAAAATAAAATATACTTTTTTCCCCTAATTCAAAGATAGGTTATTTCTAACATTTTGTTATTATGAAAATTTTTTTTGCGGGGTGAGAGGGGGGCCACTGAGGTATCAGAGATTGAACTCAGGGCCACTCGCCCAGCCCTATTTTATATTTTATTTAGAGATAGAGCTTAGCTCCTTGCTTTTTTGCTGAGGCTGGCTTTGAACTTGTGATCCTGAGCCACTGGGATCAAAGGCATGCACCACCTTACCCTATTATAAATATTTTGATAACTACTTCTTCCATGTCTCCTTCAGGCATATGTATAGGAATCTCTAAAGCACATCCTAGTGGAACTGCTAGCTTGTGTGGTATGGGTCAGTTTTTACTTGACATTGCCAGACTGTTCTCCAGATGGCAGTGCCAATGTATAATCTCATCAGTAGTGAATGATTAAAACAATTTCTCTACATCTTCCCCAAGACTTGGGGTCTTTAGGCTCATTATGATAATTATATAAGTCTGTTTTACCTTACATTTTCCTAACTACTAGTGAGATTCCTAAGCTTACTTACTAACTTACCATTTGGGTTTGCTGTCCTGTGAACTGCCTACAATTACCTTCTATTTTTCTTTCTTTAAACACTACTTTCACCTTGACACAACTTAGAAGCTATAATGGATCCCTATCTTAGACTTTCAGATAAAATCTTAACTCTATGAGTTGGTGCAGGAGGCCCTCTCTACCAGTCCATCCACCAGCTACAGTCCAGCCCTCTACACCTACCTAGGCTCAGCACAGGCTACACTCATTTCACCTCCATTCTTCTCTTACCACCACTTTTTCTAGTCTTTTCATTGATTCTTCCCGAACTTCTTTCATTATTTAAATTCTTTTAGGTACCTCAATAATACACATTCTTGGTTCTTAAAATTATTCTTGTCATTTTTTATCCATTAATTAGTCTAACTTCTTAAAGGGCACAAGAATTCCTCACTTACATATTCTTCATTCCAAGCATATACTATATAAGGAATGGAGCAGGCAAACTCATAGGAAAAACATGTTTTTCTAATGAATGAAAATTACTTGATAAACAAATACTAAAATGTTCAACGTCCTATCTACATGAAGGCTGAGTCTGGAATGTTTTTAGTCTCCCTACCACCATATTCCCTTTCTGTAAGCCAGAATCATTAGGTATAATTGATTGCTTTATAAATTTCAAATACACTTGTCATAACAACAAGACCCACAATTTAGACTCACACCTCAATGTATATCACCCACATCCAAGTATGTACTTGACTACAAGGCAAATAAGCTTCCTTTCCACAGGGCCAGGTCCCAAACAAAGCTGTTAGAGCTCCCCCTGGAATACTACAGATTGGATCTCTGGGGCCTGTTGCCTGGGAAGTGAAACAATTATCCATTACCTCATGAACCTGCAAAGACTCCAATGTTTGCCAAAAAGATAGAAGGCCAATGCTGAATGTAACCAATGATTAATAGTGGCTCCCTGAGCCCAACTCATAGCAATAGAAATGGCATCATTCCAAAAAATTTATATGGATATTTCATAAGCAAAAAAATGAAATTTGTGTGTGATTTTAACTTCTTATCCCAATATTTATTACAAGATAACACTTAAGGATAGCAACTTGCTCATCATTGTGAAATAAAATGGAAAAATTTTAATGCCCTGACATGAATCAAAACTTCCTATGTCATATTAAGGAACATTTAATACAACTGTAATAATTGTTCCTTAAAATAGTTTAGAAACACTGTGTCTGTGCGTATGCATGTAATTTCACAGGTAAATATGCTAAAAACAGCAATGCCTTAAGATAGTCACCAAATTTGGAAGATTTTAATTTATTAAACAAAAAAATCATTTGTTCATTCAACAAAAATGTATTGAATTCCTAAGCTAAACATTAGAGATTAACAGTTGAACATGAGTTTTCTTTGACCCCCGCAAAATTAAAGAATTGTACTGTGCACCATCCACCTGTAGTTCCAGAGGCTTGGGAGGCTGAGGCAGGAGGATCACAAGTTCAAAGCCAGCCTCAACAATGCAAAGGCACTAAGCAACTCAGTGAGACCCTAAGTCTAAATAAAACACAAAATAGGGCTGGGGGATGTGACTCAGTTAAGTGACCCTGGGTTCAACCCTAGTAAACCCCCCCCCCAAAAAATTAAAAGAATTGTGTGAAAAGTATTCATTCATGTTTATAAGAGTCTCAAACTATTCCAAAATCAATTCAATTATCTGGTAACAAGCAATTTAAAACATTTATTCAAAGTTGCCAGGATGAAAATACTTGTAAGGAAAGCAAAATGAAATATTTTGCATCATAACTTCTAGAATAAACCTATGTAAAATTCAAATAACATACTTTACTGGTGGCTGCTGACCAAAAACTAACTAAATAAATAATACTAGTAAACAAAAGCCAGTGTTCCAACATGTTTTAAAAACGAGATATCTGAATTTAAAACTCAGCAATTATAATTCATGAAGATCTGTACTTTGTTACTGCTATGAATACATAAAGGAAAATCACCACCTAAAGTACCAATTACTCTAGAGAATTACTGACACCTTCTAAGAATTAATACCTGGGTTTTTTGTTGTTGTTGTTGTTGTTGTTGTTTTAAAATGCCTGTTTTCACATACTATCCAAAAAACACAAAGCTATTGTAGGCCCCTTAGAAATGCATATGCCCAACAAGTCTCACGACATACACAGAAAGCAATTTTTTACTCTTCTGTACAAAACTAATTTTCCTCTTCTGAAACTACCTGGTCACATGTTATTTTGTCAGATATGGGTCATCTTTCAGCGTGATGATTTTTCTCTCTAGGGAATAAAGCAATAAAGTAAAAATATTCCAATGCCTGATGATCAGGACATGCTAGACTTTTATAAAAAGTTGAATAGAACTGGTTTAATATTTTTTTATTTTTTTTTAGTTGTAGATGGACAATATCTTTATTCATTTATTTATTTATTTTTTACTTGGCGCTGAGGATCAAACCCAGTGCCTCACATGTGCGAGGCAAGTGCTCTACTACAGAGCTACAGCCCCAGCCCCCTGATTTAATATTTTAAAAGGGAAAATGTTCATTATAAATGTATAATCAACTTATTAAATCTAATTTCAGCACTTTGAACACAAAGATATTATCAAAGTATATATTCCTCACTGAAGGAGGCTTCAACACAAGTTTTTGTATCTCCATAATCATAAGAAATATAAAGGTTGTGTGGTCTCTAAATCATCCAGCAAATTATCTAAATATATGCTCAATTATACCAGTTTCATGGAAAGTTCTTCAAGGCATACCATCTACCACAAATAAATACATATTTACATATACATTTTTTTCTCTGTATTTATTTACTCAAATGCTGTAAATATTATTTAAAGCAATGTTTCTAGCCCTGAAATAATCTGAATTTGCCATGTCTTTACTCCATGTGTTTCCAATTCTCCACAGATGCTATAGTCTTGCTCCCTTTTTGTAATGACTAGTTTACTGAGTGTACACTATTATGACTGCTCAATGCAGCTGAAGAGGGTTGCAAAGCATTCTGTGAAAGATCACAATTCTCTCTGGATATACTCAATCAGTTGTATTTATCAAATATTGAACATTTCAATCTTCTCATCTCCAAGTAGTATAAATCATCACTGATAATAATGGAGAGCAAATACTAAAGAGAAAAAATCTTAAACATCTTACATTTGCATGTGTATTTTCCTCCTTTGCACCTCTTTATCCTTTCCAAAATTCTGAAAAGAAAATACAAGACTTTTCCTTATAAATCCTCCTTTGGTGACTACACTTAGGAAAAGCATCAAGCAAATACTGAGACTTTCTCTTTTTTGCTTAGGCCTTAAAAAGCTGAACAGTTTAGTATTTATTTTGCGAATACCTAAGAATACCACCATCCCATTTATACACTTGTGAAAAGGCATTTTAAGTAAATTCCACCAGTCAAATTCTAAACTCACCCTGGTAAATAGTATATTAACCACTGTTCTTTCAAAAGCCAAATTTACTTCTACAATTTCATTCTATGGAAATAAGTTTTTTAAATATGCAGAAAGGATTAGTTATCACAACTCTATTTTTAAAGTTGCCAAGTTAACTCCAGAAATTAAAAAATTCATTTCCCCCCATAAAAACACTGAATATGATTCATATGTCAAAAAGCGGCTTAGATTTTATACATTTACTTTGGAAACCTTGAGACCTGTCAAAT
The DNA here is from genome assembly GCF_021218885.2 of Marmota monax. Taxonomy (NCBI): domain Eukaryota; kingdom Metazoa; phylum Chordata; class Mammalia; order Rodentia; family Sciuridae; genus Marmota; species Marmota monax. The sequence continues at coordinate 3,330,292 of NW_026691988.1, forward strand.
TACAAAGCAACTGCCAACTGTTCCAGTGACATTTAACTTCTACCAAACAGTTGAAATTTGATATTTAATAGACCACAGCTGTTGGTATCACAATACCTCAAAGTCTGGATCTGGATTAGATTGTTCTGAGTCCTTTATCTGACAATGAAATCCCTTGGGGAAGGATTTGTTGTTTTTTTTTTTTTTTGGTTTTTTTTTTTCTGTGCAGCACCCCAACTCATACAAGACCTACTAAACTTCAATGAGAGCTGGGTGTGGTGGAGCACACCTATAATCCTAGTGGCTTGGAAAGCTGAGGCAGGAGAATGACAACTTCAAAGTTACACTCAGCAACTTAGCAAGGACCTACGCAACTCAGCAAGACCCTGTCTCAAAATAAAAAACAAAAAGGGCTGGAATGTGACTCAGTGATTAGGTGCCCCTAGGTTCAATCCCCATTACCACAAAAAAAAAGAAGAGATGACTTCAGTGAGGGAAACAAATAGATTGCATGCACATATGTATACTCATAGTTAGATTAACTATTTGGAACCATTGTGTGGATCTTCAACTACTTTAACAAAATTCAGGTCTCTTTCATTAGTTTCCCCATACTATGACCTGTACTGTGTTTACAACAACTATATAAGAAACCAGAGATGCAACAAAGTGACTTGCTCAAGTGCAGAGCAAGCAAGGATAAAAAGGCCCTAACCTCTTCCTTTAACTACCGAGTGGTGCAGCTCACAGCACACTGGGCTCAGCAGCCCTCTCTGCTGCCCATTCCCCAGGGTCCACTCCACCACGGCCTCCCAGACCCTTGGTTTTAAAGTATTTCAAAGAAATTGCTTGAACAGGTGCTCTATAAATTGCCCAAATTATATCAACAGGTTTTACTGAAAGTATTTCTCAATTGACTAAATGGCTAGGACTTTGGCTAATAGTCTGCTGTATCATCTTCAGAAAGCAGAAAGTTAATGACAGAGGATTTTTATATAAACTTTTCTTTGGATGGTAATAAGATCAAAATAAAATGTGCAGCCTTTCCTACATACTTTAGATCCTCAAATATTATCTCTAGCACACATTACATTTCTAAACAGAAAATTAAGCACTTAGTATTTAGCAATTTTCTTAATCTGAATCACTTATATAATGATTCTACCAGGCTGTGTAAATACGTACTTGTAGTCAATTACATGTGTACAGAAATAGCTACTAATAAATGAGATACTCTATCAAGAAATACCAAAGGCCCTATCTTATTAAAGTTGACAGAAAATGGTAAAGAATATTAACATGAGGTACAGTGCTAAATGTATGGCAGGCAACCTCCAAAAGGCAAATTACCAAATTGTTGGTTTAAATTATTCAAAAAGCAGATTTACCTAAATGTCCATTTGGCTCAATGAACAGAAAAGTAAGCGAAAGGTAAGAATGAGAAATATGCAAAGATTTTTAAGGTCACAGTAGAGTAGGCAATGAAAGTAATAACAATGGACAAAAGTCAACAACAGAAAAAGCTGACTAATACCCAAAAGACAGTTCCAAGTTCAAATAAACAGTAAATTCAATTGAATAGCTTTAGGCCAACAAAGATGTTGAAAGAACATATTCTAAGCTCCAGGTATCCAAATTATCTTGTTCAATTAATTCAAAATTTCACCAACAATAAAATCCAACTCTTAGCCAGTAGTAGTGGTGCCTGCCTGTAATCCCAGCGGCTCCAGAGGCTGAGGCAGGAGGATCACAAGTTCAAAGCCTGAGCTCAGCAACTTAGTGAGTACCTAAGCCACTTAGTGAAATCCTGTCTCTAAATAAAATATAAAAAGGGCTGAGGATGTGGCTCAGTGGTTAAGCCCCACTAGATTCAATCCCCAGGGCCAAAAAGAAAAAAAAAAAAATCCAACTTTTGGCCAATGTTACTGTCCAAAGTTTTCTGATTTCTTCATCTAATTCTTCTATTATATGAATTGCCAATAAAAAGAATTTTTAAACTTAACAATCTGAAAGTGTAGAACTACAAACATTTACAGCCAGAAAATAAATAAATAAACAAACCCATGAGATAGTAATTATATTCACTCTAAAATGAGCCTTTTGAGCCAGATCCAGTGACACACACCTGTAATCTCTTCTACTCAGGAGGTTGAAGCAGAAGGATCATAAATTCTGCAAGTTTGAAGCCAGCCTGGGCAACTTAAAACCTGTCTCAAAATACTACATTTTAAAAAATATGCTGAGGATGAGACCCATTTATAGAACAGCTCTGGCTTCAATCCCCAATACCAATCAATCAATCATACAATCAATAAAATGATCCTCTGACCGTGAAGTTTCTAACTCAACCTTTCTCCAATTCTCAAAGTAGTACTTGAATAAGTACACAAATGAGAACTACAAAAAAAATTTAAGAAAACATTGCTATTTTAATACTAACATTGGTATAAGATTTTCCTCTTTAAATTCAATGAAATGATTTCTTGAAAAAGTGTAGCTATTTCCACAAAGGACATTTACTCCAAAAGAAATAGGGTGTAATGGGGAAAGGAAACAAGGCACTTGTTTAAATTCTACAGCATATCTCAAAATGGCCTCAATTTTGAAATGACTATCCCTAAAAACTTATTTGAAGGGGAAAAAAATCACTCAAAGAAAAACAGGATAAATCCATGAGCCAAGTGTACCTATTCGTTAAATCCTATACATTATTATATCAAAACCCACAGAAATAGCCAGGCAGCACAATGAAATTTTGCTTTGATACGCTGTACAGTGGTTTAGAAAGCTGTGGAATTTTGATACAAGGGTTTCATCCTTCCTTCATTTTCTTTCGTCCATGAAATTAATTTATCTCCTTTTAGTCTTGAGGATGTATAGGGAATAAATGGCATAAATTTTTATTTCTCTGAAGACAAGTGCCACATAAAATCTTTGTTTTTAACTCATGATGGAAAAATTAGCATGCACAGAAGGTCACAGTATCTCAACTGGCCAAAGTAAAAAATGACAATTGGTACTATTTAGTTATTTAATTTACAAAAGCACGTTAGTTTTGTTTTTGTTTTTGTTTTTGTTTTTTTTTGGGGGGGTTACTCAGGATTGAACCCAAGGGTGCGTGATACTGAGTCATATCCCTAATTTGTTTTTGAAAGAGGGTCTCTATAAGTTGCCTCAGCCTCCCAAGCAGTTGGGATTACAGGCATGCACCACAATGCCAGGCAAAATGATAAATCTTACTTATATTTCTGTATAGTTTTAATGTATCTTCATATATTATACAATAAAATTTTTTAAAATACGAAAGAGCTAAATCTATATAGTCATCAACAATTATTTGAAGACACAGGCACAGAAAGTACTTATACCTATTAAAACATTCCCTAATAAATGTGGTGAGCATAAGTCAGCATGCCAGCATCTGAATATATTTCATGATATATTATTGCAAATTGACACCAAAGACCTGTTTTCACAACCAAATGAGGGAGAGGTTAACTGAGGTTTCATTTTCACCATAAACAAACTGTGAATTTGGTATGTGACATATAAATAAGTATACTTGAAGGAAAGAGCTCTAGAACTCAAATCTTTCTTCTAGGCAATGTTCTTCCTATAACTAGTTTTGCTTGAACACATCACTTATCCTCTCTTTCAAGTCATAGGCAGCATTCATTTTTAAATATTTATTCTGCTAATGATACATGACTGTAATCCCAGACTTGTAAGGCCAAGGCACAAGGACTACAAGTTCAAGGCCAGCCTAGGCAACTTAGTAAGACCCTATCTCAAAATAAAAATAAAAAGTACTAGGGATGTAGCTCAGTGGTAATGGTTCCCTGAGTTCAATCCCCAGTACCAAACAAGAAAAAGAAAAAAAAAAAATAGGCTATTCAAAGATCACCCTACTTTTCAGTCTACTGGTTCATTCCCACACTCTTGATCACTAAAGAATAAAGCTAGCACAATATTCTTTGAGGATTATTTCAGAAGAACAAAGAAGACTAAACTAAAATCCTTCAAAAAATGGGAAATCAATATGCCTACACAGCTTAAGGGTTTCACTTCCCTAACAGGCAAAAAGCACAAAACATTCTTCACACCTAACTGCACGACTACAAAAGGACAATCACTCACAGAACCCATACCCATAGCAAAATGCACTTGCACAGCTTCAGCATTCTACCAATTTGGAAGCCCTCAATTTGGAAGCCCTAGGTTAAGTAGACAAAGTTCATGATCCTCATTCATTAAAGTGTCCCAGACCTCTCTTGCTAAAAAGGCTAATCTTACATGAAAATGATTTGTTCCTGTTCTTGTAGACAGGCAGTTTCAGGACTACTTAAAGAAAGAAATACCAAATACAACAATGAACAAGGCTGGAAATAACAATATGCAACTGAGATGAAATCCCAAACTCTTATAAGTAAACAAATGTATACCTTCCTTTCAACCAATAAATTATGAATGTTAAAGAACTCTGCTGCCCACATCATTCCCCTGAAACTTCAATCGACCCCATACCTTGTCCTTTCTTAGATCTATTATCTACACGTAAGTCCTATGCTTACATGTTTCACCTCTCACCTTCTGCTTCTCCACTACCTTATATCAATACCTTGACCTTCGATATGTGGTCAAATGGTATATATCCGTCTAGTGGAAGTCAACAAATTTCCCGAGCTCTTCTGCAACAGATGCTGGAGGAGATACAATGACATTAATGAACTATTCATTGTCTTAAAAGTCTTACAATCCAGTGCAAAAAGATGAACACAAGTAAAATATTATAATACAAGCTAGGTAAGTCTTATTCTGATCAGACCTGAGTTTAAACCTATGACCTTTAGGACTTTGCTTCTCTACACTTTAGTTTCCTAATTTCTACAACGTGAATAACAATGCCCTTTAGTGTGGTTGTAAGGTAAAATGAGAAAATCAATATGCTTTTTAGTCCAGAGCATACCAAAAAGTAAGCAAAGGTTAGCAATGTCATTGTTCATTATTATTTCAACAGAAAACATAATGCTCTCACAATACAATAAACAGCACCAAAGTTTGAAGTCCAGAATAGATCTTCTAACTGAGGTGGTTAGAGAAAGTTAGAGGGAAACAAAATTTTCAGCTGCAATTTAAAATAAAAACACCTTATGGCCGGGCAGGACAACACATACAAAAGGCTAGGGACACAGCTCAATGATAAAGAGCCACTGGATTCAGTAGGCTGAGGCAGGAAGATTCCAAGTTTGAGGTCAGTCTAGAAAACTTAATGAGACCCTGTCTCAAAATAAAAAATTTCGGGGGATGTAGCTCAGTGGCAGAGCACTTGCCTCACATGCATGAGGCCCTGGGTTCAATCCCCAGTATCACAAAAAGGGAAAGGAAGAAAGAAAAAAAGACTTTGTGAAAAATGAGCAAAGAGACATTAGTTATAACCTGGGTCTGAGGCTGGTTTGCTTTGTACATGGGTGATGAGCAGCAAGAAATCAATGAAAATTTCAATGTCTTAATTTTTTTCATTTATAAGTTAAAAGATTGAGTTAAAGAACTGTCAGAATTTTCTAGAACTCATGTTTTATAATTTCATATAGGAACCAGGTAGGCAAAGTGAAAGCAGAAATTCCAGGTAGTTATAGATAATATCTTGCCTGGTGGGGCAGCGCATACCTGTAATCCCAGCAATTTGGAAGCTAAGGCAGAAAGATCCCAAGCTTGAGGCCAGCCTCAGAAATTTAGTAAGGCCATAAGCAACTCAGTGAGACCCTGTCTCAAAATTTAAAAAAAAAAAAATCTGAAAAGGGCTAAGGACACAACTCAGTGATAAAGTGCCACTGTATTCAATCCCCAGTACCAAAATAACATTTAAAATTCTGAAAAACATATAGCTCCACAGAAGGCAGGGAAGAATCTTCTATATAAAGCATAAGATCCAATGGGATGGGAGAGAAGACATGAATTGTTAATTTTGACTTCCCCCATAGGTAAAAGAGAGCTACTAAAGGTCTCGTAGTATGAGAGTGGCATAATAAAATAAGAACCTCATTTTAAAAGCAGAATAACAGCATAATGGTAAAATAAGATTGGAAATGAAGCCAGGCAGAGTGGTGCACATCTGTAATACCAGGAAGATGGCAAGCTTGAAGTCAGCTTGGGCAACTTAGAAAGACCCTATATCAAAATTTTAAAAAGGGCTGGGAATGTAGCTCATGGTAACACGCCTAGGGGTTCAATCCCCAGAAGAGCGCATCCCACATATGCACGCACACACAGAATGTTTCAAATTCAACTATAAGGCAACTCACATTGCTATCAGTGGTTCAGAAGATCCTGTACAATAAAAAGATGATCCAAACCAGCTAATGTATTCATTGATTCCAAAGGAAGCAAAAATTTTAATAATCTGAACTTCATTAAAACTTCTGATTCATTTGCTAGTTTTCATTCTTTCCATGAACATCTACAGAATGCTTTACCACGTGCTAATCACTGGGAATGAAACAGCGTTGCTGCCCTGAAAAAAATGACACATAGGGTTTTAAAATCCAACCCAATAAGTGCTATTAAACTTCTTGGGAGACAAAGACAGGTATTAACCCTACTTGTAGGAATTAGAAAGTATTTCACAGAAAAGTTGACATATAAGCTATGTCTTGAATGATATGACTCACTTTCACAGGATCAGGGTCTTGAAAGAAATGGCTCAAAAGCATAAAAAATTTTATCGCCAAAGGAAAAAGCCTGAAAAATAAAAAACCAATCAAATATTAATTACTATAATTTCCTCTTATTGAAAATTTTACTCATCTTTATACTTTAAAAAAACAAAACATTTCACAGTTGTATTGACAGGGAAAAAAAACTTCAATGATTGCCAGCAAACATTTCAAGAAAGAGTAGAGGTTTTATCAAGCATCACACATTTTAAAAGTATTTCTTGGGTAAAAAACAAGACAAAACATACAAATACACATACAAAAATACACAAAGACAGATATCAATAAAAATTTGTTAAGCCACAGCTACAGTTTGTATATGTAGAGGTTAGAATCTCATTTAGATGTTTTCTTCTTATTTCTAATTTACCTGCCATAATTTGTTTTTATGTAAGCAATTGTATCAAATATATTTCCTGTATATTCCCACAAATATATTCCCTCAGATCCTCTGTAGAGTGATATAGAAAATAACTACCTCTCTGTTGACAGCCACAGCCGAAGGGGCCCCAGCAAACTTCCAGCTGCCAGCAACCAGCTGCCAGCTGATGATTGGCTCACAGCGGCCCCAGCAACATCTAGCTGATTGGCTCCTCTGCAGTGATGCTCATTGGGCTGTTTCCCTGCCCTTTCAGACCACGGAGCTGCTCACTGGGGGACTTTTTTGGCTCCGCCCACGTGACCCAGCCAATCGGCCTCAAGAGCAGGAGGATTGTGGGAGGTGGAGAGAAGCTTGTGTGGGAGAGAGAGGCTTGTGGAAAGCCGGTGGTGGCAGTTGAGGCTCTGAGGGTTTTTCCTGAGAGGCTGTTTTGTTTGGCGTGTGTGGTTCTAAAAATAAAGTTAGTTTCTTTTGACAAGTGGCTCCTGATTGTGCCCAGCCAGACTGCGGCATTTGGTGGCTCGCACGGGGAGCGACTGAGGGTAAGTGAAACTGCTCGCCCCTAAGGGCAGGGCGAGAGGATGGGTAGCCATTTTAAGATTCCTCTTTTATTTTGCTTCACTTTTGTTTTAAGTTGCCTGTCCCTGGAGATGAGTGAGACGGAAGAAAAACCGCTCACATCTGAGGAAAAACTATTTACGTCTGAGGAACAGGTAGGGAGAAAGGATGGATGCACATGTCAGGAGGATAGAAAGGCTATAGTGACTTTTTGTTGTTCCCTTTTTATTTTATTCTGTCTCGGTTTTGTTTGGCGTCATCTTGTTGGGTTGTATTATAGTAGAAATACGGGATCAGAAATTAGTAAAAAACAAACTGAAAGAGTGTTAAGTAAATTGTTAGAGGAAGGAGGCATCTCAGTAAAATCAAGAACAATCAGGGCATACGTTGATACAATACAAAAATGTAGCCCATGGCTTTTTAAGGAGGAGTTGTTAAATATATCACAATGGAACCATCATGGTGAAGATTTTAAAAGAATAGAAAAGAAAAGCCCAGGGACTCTGCCAGTTGGCACATTGCCATTGTGGACGTTCGTATCTTGTTTGCTTAGTCCAAAGCCTTCAGTTCAGACAATGGTAGAGGAAGGAGAAGACATAATGATTCAAGTAAAAGAGAAGGTCTCTCAAGTTAGTCAGACAGAGGAAAAGATTCAAGTAAAAGAGAAGGCCTCTCAAGCTAGTCAGAGAAAGAAAGTGTAAAACAGAAAACGCCATCAGGGGGAAAGTTACAACAGGAGACTGCTACTAACACCTTTCTATCACCAGAGGGTGTAAGTATCCAACCAACAGCACCACCTCTACAGGAGACTGCTACTAACACCTTTCTATCACCAGAGGGCGTAAGTGTCCAACCAACAGCGCCACCTCCATATGCTGGGAGGCCCCCAACCCCCGCAGTTGATAGTTGGGATCCTGAGACAAGATCTCAAATATTAACATGCCCTGTATTTGAGGCAGGAGGGCAGCGATTATACCAAGTTTTAAATTTCAAAACAGTGAAGCAGCTAAAAGAGGCTGTAACAACCTATGGTCCTCAAGCACCCTTCACTGTAAGCATGGTCGAATCCATTAACAACTTGAACATGACGCCAGCAGATTGGGCTAATATGTGTAAAGCTGTGCTAAATGGAGGACAATACCTGTTATGGAAGGTTGCCAATGAGGAATTTTGCAAGGAGACGGCTAGGCGAAATGCAGCAGCTGGTTATCCTCAGAGAAATCTAGATATGTTGTTAGGAAAGGGACCTTATGAGGATCAGCAGCAACAAATTGCATATGATCCTGGCGTATACGCACAAATTCCTGTAGATGCAATTAAGGCATGGAAGACTTTACAAGGACATGGAGGTTTACAAGGTCAATTATCTAAGGTAATACAAGGAGCTAATGAACCTTATGCTGAATTTGTAGATAGGCTTATTCAAACAGCTACCAGAGTTTTTGGGAATACAGAACAAGCAATGCCATTACTAAAACACCTGGCTTATGAGCAAGCGAATCGTTGGTGCAGAGATATCATTAGACCATGGAAACATGAAGATTTAAACACATATATTAAATTATGTAGAGACATTAATGAACAAGAGCAAGTTGTGGCTGCTGCAGTAAAACAGGCTTTAGATGCCAGAGACATTAATGAACAAGGCAGCTGCAGTAAAACAGGCTTTAGATGCCAGGCCAAGAACATGCTACAATTGTGAACAAACAGGACATTTTAAAAGGAATTGCCCCATTGGAGGAGGGTTTAACAAAACTAGGTATCAAAGGAGTAGAATACCAGGTATTTGCCCACGATGCCGTAGAGGGAGACATTGGGCTAATGAATGCCGTTCTCAAACCACCATAGAGGGTACTCCATTATCAAAAAATGAACAATGACCAGGTGTTTATCCACGATATCGTGGAGAAAGGCATCGGGCTCCATTGCCAAAAAATGGACAGGGGGGCCCAATGCTCCGGGGCCCAAAACCACAAATATACGGAGCACTGGAGGAACCCAGCAACCCCATCAGGATACTGCCCAGGACACAATGTCCATCAGATCCCTCATCAGACAAACCAGAGGGAGCGCAGGGTTGGACATCTGCGCCTCCGCCAGAGCAGTACTAACTCCAGAGATGGGAGTTCAAATCATTCCCACAGGGGTGAAAGGACCACTTCCCAAAGGAACAGTAGGCCTATTATTGGGACGCAGCTCTTCTACTCTAAAAGGACTTATGATAAGTCCTGGGGTAATTGATCCCGATTAGGAAGGTGAAATAAAAATTATAGCCAGTTCTCCAAAGGGTATATCAGTAATTTCACCAGGAGATAGAATAGCACAGTTACTAATAATACCCAGCCTACATGATAAATTTTCCAGTCGTACTGTAGAAAGAGGTTCCAAGGGATTAGGCTCCACAGGTGTAGATTGGGCTATGCTTTCTTTAAATTTAGATTCTCGCCCCATGCTAAAACTAAATATTCAAGGACATGAATTTAATGGGATACTGGATACAGGTGCAGACCTTAGCATCATCTCTCGTCAAGAATGGCCAAAACACTGGCCATTACAACAAGCCACTCAAACGCTTCGAGGCCTAGGAGTGGCGACTAATCCCCATAGAAGTGCAATGGTATTAGATTGGAAGGATCCTGAAGGATGTGAAGGAACTATACAGCCATATGTATTGGATCATCTTCCCGTAAATTTATGGGGACGAGATGTCCTAGATCAATTAGGTTTGACATTAACAAATAACATCAACCAAAATGCACCCACTATTATGACTAGACAAGGTTTTAGGAAAGGAAAAAGATTAGAAAAACAAGAACAAGGTATAGCAGCACCAATACAAATAGATCAAGGAACAGACAGACATGGGTTGGATTTTCAGAAAGGGCCACTGAGACAATCAAAATTACTTGGAAATCAGAAAGACCAGTATGGGTTCCTCAGTGGCCCCTGACTAAAGAAAAGATACAAGCAGCCCATGACCTGGTCAAACAACAATTAGCAGAAGGACATATACAACCTTCTGTATCTCCCCATAATACTCCCATTTTTGTCATCAAAAAGAAATCTGGTAAATGGAGATTATTGCAAGATTTAAGAGCTATTAATGATGAGATGGTTATTATGGGACCTGCTCAATCAGGGATTCCTCAGTTGTCTGCTTTGCCAAAAACCTGGTATGTTTTAGTTATAGATATTAAAGATTGTTTTTTTTCAATTCCAATTCATCCTGAGGATAGTCCACATTTTGCATTTACTATCCCTGCACTGAATCATGAAGGTCCTGATCAGAGATATGAATGGAAAGTACTCCCTCAAGGGATGGCTAACAGCCCAACTATGTGTCAAATTTATGTTAACAAAGTAATCCAGCCACTTAGAAATCAAAATCCTGAACTACAAATATTTCACTATATGGATGATGTATTATTAGCACACAAAGATAAAAACACATTGCTAGAATGTTATGCCACACTTACAAACTTATTAAAAAATTATAATCTAGAGATAGCAATAGACAAAGTACAATTAAATTTTCCAATTAATTATTTAGGAGTTCTATTATCCTCAACCATGGTCCGTCCACCAAAAATTCAAATACGAGTAGATCAACTCAAATCACTTAATGACTTTCAAAAGTTATTAGGAGACATAAATTGGATAAGGCCTTATTTAGGTATACCAACAGGAGAGTTGGGACCTTTATTTGATATCCTAAAAGGTCCATCAGATCCAAATTCACCCCGAATGTTAACGCCTGAAGCAAGAAAGGCATTAAAAATCATTGAAACATATATGGAAAATATGCATTTGGATAGAATTGATATAAGTTTGCCTTTATTATTTATTGTACTACCAACAAAAAATATTCCTACAGGAGTATTTTGGCAAGAAGGTCCATTATTATGGATACATTTATCTTATTCTCCTAACACTGTTCTTACTAGGTATCCTGAGGCTATAGGACAATTAGTACTCAAAGGAATAAAAGCAGCAAAGGGAGTGTTTGGAATTTCTCCCAATAAAATTATTACTCCATATACTATGAATCAAATTGATGAGTTAGCTAATGAGTTAAATACTTGGGCAATAATCATGTGCAAATCTAATGTTTCATTTGATAACCACTTACCATCTAATCCTTTATTGTCTTTTTGGTCATTGCATCCTGTAATTTTTCCAAAAATGACAAGAAAAACCACCTATCATGAATGCTCCAAATATATTCACTGATGGGTCAAATAATGGTACAGCAGCAGTAGTTACCCCTGATCAAACTTTTACATTTTTAGTACCCAAACAATCAGCTCAAAAGGTAGAGCTTAATGCAGTTTTACAAGCTTTTGTGATGTTTAAAGATTCTGTATTTAATTTATTTTCTGATAGTCAGTATGTAGTTAATGCTATAGTATCTCTTGAAGATGCTGGTAGGATTTCCCCTTCTTCTACTGTTTTCTCTTTGCTTTCCACTATACAAAGTCTAATCTGGGACAGAAAAGATCCATTCTTTATAGGACATATCAGGGCACATACAGGATTGCATGGAGCCCTTAGTTTGGGCAATGATTTAGCAGATAAAACTACACATGACATACATATTTTCTCTACACTAGAAGAAGCTATAAATTTTCATAAAAAGTTCCATGTCAATGCTAATACTTTACAAAAGCGTTTTAAAATAACTAAGGAACAAGCTAGACAAATAATAAAACAATGTCAAAATTGTGTGACCTTTTTACCACAAGTTAATCTTGGAGTCAATCCTAGAGGATTGATACCTAACCATATTTGGCAGATGGACGTCACACACTTGCCAGAATTTGGAAAATTAAAATATTTGCATGTTACAGTTGATACTTCTTCTGGATTTTTGATGGGCTCCCTTCATGCCGGAGAAAAAACTAAAGATGTTATAGCTCATTGCTTACAAAATTTTGCCACTGTGGGTGTTCCAAAACAGTTAAAAACAGATAATGCCCCTGGTTATACTTCTACCTCTTTTAAACAATTTTGCTCAACATTTGGCATTACTCATATAACAGGAATCCCATACAATCCACAGGGACAAGGCATAGTTGAAAGAGCTCATCAAACTATTAAAATGTACTTATTAAAGCAAAAAGAAGGAATTGGGAAGGGATATATATTCCCCAAAGATAAACTTAAAATAACCCTTTTTACTCTAAACTTTTTAAATTTGGATTCATCAGGACTTAGTGCTGCGGAAAGGCATATGTGTCCAAAAAATGTGCATAAGCCCAAGGTACTTTGGAAGGATATTCTAACAGGACAATGGAAAGGTCCTGACCCAGTAATTGTCTGGAGTCGGGGGTCTGTTTGTGTGTTTCCACAGGGAGAACAGCAGCCGATTTGGATTCCAGAAAGATTAACTAAAGCGATTTCTACAGACCAAAAAGAAGATGATTTGGCTCAAATCCATAACAACTGATATCCAAAACTCCAGTTTGGCTATTCTTACATCTGCAGCAGAACCAGGATGCTTTTTTCAATATCTATTTTATTATTGCCCTTTGCCATATCATGAAATTCTATTTTGTTTTTTGAGCTCATACAGACCTAGGTTAATGTTTTGCTGATCAGTTCTATTTTTTGACTATAGAGTTTTTAAACATTGCAATGGAGATTTCACCTGTAAAAAGTTATAAGGCCTTTACTATAATGTTATGTGTTGTATGTATTCTATTATGTGTGCACACTTGTGTTTTGTGTTATATGTTTGAATGTACGTATGTCCATATATCATATATGATGAGCGCTCATGATAAAATGGATCCAAATATTTTTTTTCACGTGATTTATATGGTTTAATTTAAATTGGGTAAACAACTGTTGAGGATTGTTTTAATATGTAAACAAAAAAGAAGGTTAACAGATCTGTTTGTTTACTTTCACCTTTCCTTTTCATTATATTTAATAATTCTCTTAAAGATAATGTAAATTGTTAAGAAAATTGTTTTCTTTTAGTGCCTTCTATAATGTTACATAATTTTTTTCTTTAGCCATTATTGCCAGAATTCCTATCTTCATCCCAGTGCCGGTGAAGACAATGTAAATTGTTAAGAAAATTGTTTTCTTTTAGTGCCTTCTGGAATGTTACATAATTTTTTCTTTAGCCATTATTGCCAGAATTCCTATCTTCATCCCAGTGCTGGTGAAGTCAAAGATAAAACCAATCTACAGCTTCTACAATAGCCATCACTGAACTGCTTGCAGAACTTGCCTGGACACATTGTGAGCTCACCTGTATGCATTGTGAACTATCTGTTGGTGCAGTGACTTGTGGTAGTGTTGGGGTATTTTTGCTGATGATGTCATTGGTGATACAATTTTTCCAAAAGGAGCCGTCAATTGGCTTGGTGTATCTTCCTCCCTTCTGCTTGTCATGATCGTCCAGCTAAAATTTGGGGGCCAACAGAGGTGAGGCAAAGAACCTCACCCCCCCGCTGGTACAAAGACCTCTCCACAGGTGTGGCTGTATACTGGACCGATAGTCAGTGACGGGTAAGATCCAATTGCAATGGTACCAACCTAAGGACCATATGTACTATTGGACAACCTAAGGCAGGCAGGGTCCCTAAGCCACATGCTTGTTGTTTAAACAGAGAGGGGGAGATGTTGAGAGCCACAGCCGAAGGGGCCCCAGCAAACTTCCAGCTGCCAGCAACCAGCTGCCAGCTGATGATTGGCTCACAGCGGCCCCAGCAACATCTAGCTGATTGGCTCCTCTGCAGTGATGCTCATTGGGCTGTTTCCCTGCCCTTTCAGACCACAGAGCTGCTCATTGGGGGACTTTTTTGGCTCCGCCCACGTGACCCAGCCAATTGGCCTCAAGAGCAGGAGGATTGTGGGAGGTGGAGAGAAGCTTGTGTGGGAGAGAGAGGCTTGTGGAAAGCCGGTGGTGGCAGTTGAGGCTCTGAGGGTTTTTCCTGAGAGGCTGTTTTGTTTGGCGTGTGTGGTTCTAAAAATAAAGTTAGTTTCTTTTGACAAGTGGCTCCTGATTGTGCCCAGCCAGACTGCGGCACCTCTCCACACAAATAATTTAATTTTTCATATAAGAAGAACACAGTTCTAAGATTTCAAAAGGGACACTCTAGTACCAATTTAAACTGCACTAATTCACAATTCATTAATATCACAAATGGGAAAGAAATAATGAATCAAATTATTCTAGTTGCTTTTGCCATCTGGAAAATTCACAGAATAACTTAATTTACTAGAAATAAAGTATTCAAAGTTTCTGCCATTAAAACAATTTGACATATTTTTCAGTGTTGGTTGTTCAAAAATAATTAATGGGATTCTTACAGTTGCTAAAATAATCTGATAGTTATTTTACAAACCAAAATGCCTAAAAAGCATGAAAAGAAATATTTCTAAATAAAATACAGTATCATCATTTATTTACTTCAAAACCTAACTCACTGGAAAATAAATACAGAATTTCATTATACTTCTTTCTATTCTTGGAGAATAAACGTTTTTTCAAAGCATGACATTTTGTTTATATTAGTATGGTATGCAGCTGCATTATTTGTACTGCAGCCCAACATTCAGTAAGTACTCAAAGTATTTAAAAACTGGCAGTTCATATTTAATATTTAACAAAAGAGTCATGATAGTGACTACTACCAGCACAAGGATAAAACTAAACCCCATTTATTCTACAAAAGAAAAGCTACAAAACTGAAAAGGACTATTTCTTATGGGATTAACATTACTCATAGAATTTGGGGGGAGTGGCAATTTACAAAACCAACATGGGTTTTAAAATGTCAGACACAAACTTCCTGGAGATTTGGAAATATGGTAAGTATTGTAATGTCATTCCATTACAAAACAGTTCTTCACAAATTCAGTTATACATTTCGATTCTGTTTACTCAAATCAGAGGAAATAAAGTTGTCTGCAGGAAACACAGCAGCAGCTTATTGATCTCTAGCATTACAAGGTTGACCTTCTCAGGGCAGCATGTTTAGCAACATTTTATGTTGGGGAAAAAATGGCAAAGGTTAGGACGCAAACCCATCCTCATTTCCTGTGAGAATGGACTTTTTAACTGTGGAATATGTTGGAACTCTTGGATTTCCAAATTTACAGCCCTTTAATCCATGGCCCAGAAAGTTGATTACCTGAATAGGAAAAAATTTACAAAGATGCTTTTTAAGACAAAAACCTGACAATACAAACTTGGGGATCAAGTTTTCACTTTGCTCTATGGCTTTTTTTTTTTTTTTCCCATTGTAGTGTAGATACTTTTAATGCTATGCCTATTGGAGATTTGATGATATTCTCCAGAAAGAAATTATATAGCCTTTTAATAAACTTATTCCTTATTTTCAAAGTCTGACAGGGTCATGTCAAAGGGCATAAGACCCAGTTTGAAGGGAGTGGTGAAAGTTAAAAAAACATAACTATCAAAAAGAATGACTAAGTCAGGCATGGTGACCCACATCTGTAATCACAGCAGCTTGGGAGGCTGAGGCAGGAGGATCACAATTTCAAAGCCAATCTCAATAACTAAGTGAGACTCTGTCTCTAAATAAAATACAAAATAGAGCTGGGGATGTGGCTCAGTGGTAAGTAAGTAATAAGTATTGTAATGTTATTCCATTACAAAACACTTCTGAACAAATTCAGTTATACATTTCAATTCTTCATGAAACCGCATCTGTTTACTCAAATCAGAGGAAATAAAGTTGTCTGCAGGAAACACGGCAGCAGCTTACTGATCTAGCATTACAAGGTTGACCTTACACGGAGTACCCCTGAGTTCATTCCCCAGTACAAAACAAAAAGAATGACTACAGTCATTGTGCATACCTGTAATCCCTTAAACTTGGGAGGCTAAAGCAGAAAGATCACAAATTTTAGAGATCAGCCTTAGCAAGTTGGAGATATCCGGTCTCAAAATAAAAAATGTTAAAAGGCCCAGGGATATAGCTCAGCAGTAAAGCACCCCTGGGTTCAACACCCCAGGTTCAATCCCCAGCGGGGATGACTAATTGGTTGAAATCCTCTGACTATATAAAAGTCCTTAAGTTAATAATGATAGCCAAAAAAGAAACAGACTAGCCAGGTCAGTGGTGCACACCTGTAATTTCAGCATCTTGGTAGGTTAAGGTAGGAGGATCACAAGGTAGAAGCCAGCCTCCGCAACTCGGCCCCATTTCTAAATTAACAAAAAGGACTGGGGATAGAGCTCAGAATTAAAGTGCCCCTAGGTTCAATTTGGGGTGTCATTTTAAAAAAGAGAGAGAAATAGATTCTTGGTCAGCTCTCTGATGCTGTGCCAAATACCTGAGATAAATCAACATAGGAGGAGGAAATTCTGAAATATTTGGGTTCACAGGTTAAAAGTTTCAGTCCGTGGTCAGTTGACTCCACCATTTGGGGGCCTGCATAGGGTAGTACACAAGGACAAGGGAGCACAGGATAGAGCACAGCTGTTCAGCTCATACCTCCTCTAAGGGCATGCCCCCCCACAATGTGACAAGCTTCCTTCCATAAGGCTCTACTTCCTAAAGTTTCCACCACCTCCCAAGAGTGCCTCAGGGTGGCCTATGACCTTTAGCATATGGGACTTAAGGGGACACTAAAGATTGAAACCAAAAAAAAAAAAGTTGGAAATAATTATTATATCAACAGCTTCTTTTGAAATTTGGTAAAGGAAAAAAGTATTTATCCTGTATTTCATGGTAATTAAATAACCCACATCAATAGGGTAAAGTTATCTAGCCAAAAACACCAGAACAAATGAAGCAATTTTTATCCCTTCAAAAAGAGTCAACCATACAGGATCTCTGGATGAAATGCAATAAGAAATAATCATCAACAGCTATGAAAGATTCTAGTCTCTCCATCCTTCCCCAAAAATCAACCTTGAATCTAAGACTCAAGTCTGCCTACCTATTTATAAGAAAACAACACAGAAACATTCTAAACTATCACTGCAGGAGGGATACAATAAACAAAGTTCAGAATTCAGGAAATGCTATAAGACAAACAGTTTCTTCAGCAAACAAACTAGAAGAAAAAGAAAAGAAATAAACTATATATTAAGATACTCAAGGGGCTGAAGTTGTAGCTCAGTGGTAGAGTGCTTGCCTAGCATGTGTGAAGCACTGAGTTCAATCCTCAGCACCACATAAGCAAATAAATAAAGGTCCATCAATAACTAATAAAAATAAAAAATGTTTAAAAAAAAAAAAGATATTCAAGCCAGGCATTGTGAGAGACCCTGTCTCAAAAAAATTTTAACAAGGACTGGGGATGTGGCTCAGTGGTAAAACACCCCTAGGGTTGAATCCCCAGAACCAAAAGAAAACAAAACACAACACTCAAGAGACAGAGCAACCATAAATGTAATGTGAATGTTATCTGGATATTAACTTTAACAAACCAACTATAAAAACACTTGTGAAGCAACTGAGGAAATATGAATATTCACTGAATATTTCATCACATTTAGAAAATAGTAAGTTTTTTAGATATGACAATGGCATTGTGGAGTCTTTTTTTAAAGTGCTCACCTAACAGACATATAAATAAGTATGAATCAAATAATATAATATCTAGAATTTGCTTTAAAATAATCCAGCATGAAATGGGGGAGACAGGATGACAGGGTTTAGAAGGTACACAGAAGAAAACAAAAATGTAGCTGTATGTTGATAATTAGCTGGAAGATGAGTATATAGGGATTCATTATTCAACTGTATTTGTATATACTTCAATTTTAAGACATTTTGTTACAAAAGATATACAATTAAAAATCAGGAAACCAACCCTAATCACAGCATCTTCACCTAGCACCTAATAAAATGAAGACCAACCAAAATAAAGTCAAACAAAAACTAGCAAAATATTTACCAGCATTGCCAAAAGAAATAAAAAGATGTAAGATCTGTACCACAAGCCTGATGACAACTGAAAAGAGGGAGAGAAGATTCCAATGAATAGCAGTGTAACTCCAGCCCCAGCCCAACAATAGTGCAGTGAACATCCATATCCCCACCAACTAGTATACTAGCTCAGTTGTACAACACAGCCAAACTGGATCCCTAGTATACTAGTTGGTGGGGATATGGATGTTCACTACACTATTGAACTCTTTATTTTCACATCTAAAAATTTCCTTTAAAAAAAAAAAAATTACAGCTGGGAGCAGTGGCTCATGTTCTGTAATTCCAGCGGCTCAGGAGGCTGAGGCAGGAGGATCATAAGTTCAAAGTCACACTCTGAAACCTATCAAGGCCCTCAAAATCTCAAAATCTGTCTCAAAATAAAAAGGGGCTGAAGATGTGGCAGGGGGGGGGGGGGGTAGCGGGGGAAGAGAATGAACCGCAGGCGGGCAAGAGGGAAGGAAGGAGGAAATGAGAGAGGGAGGGAGGGAGGGAGGAAGAGCAGGAGGAGAAGGAGAAGAAAATTATAAATATGCTTCAAAGTATCCCTGCAGAATACATTTATTTGGTTTCCCACATATCTTGGTTACTTTCTGACTTGCCATCATTCCACTTTAATCCTTTTACTTCCAATTGCCAAGGAAGAAAAGGGGGAAAAAGTAGTCACTAAGGATACTAGCTTACTGGGTGGGAAATTTAGGTAATTGAAGTGTTTTCATATTGTTCTAGAAAAATAAAGCCTGATTTAACTGTAAAATGTCTCTCTTTAACTGAAAATCTGGTTTGTGGTTCATAGAAATCCTTAAGGCAGCTGCTTTCTTCCTTTCTGTTTGGGAAATACAGTTGGGACTAGCAACTCTTGTGTAATTTGTATCTGGGTATGGTATTTGTTAGAGTCTGTAAACAAGTCAAAAATAACACCTGGCATTTTGCCAGGGGAATGTTAGAGTTCGTAAACAAGTCTGGATGGTGCCTGGCAAAATGCCTGAGGGAGTGGTTTGAGAAGTAACAAAAGCGAGCCATTAAGTGTGGAGATTCCTTATTGGTTGACTGATGTATCTAGTTTATGCTAATAAGATAAGCTGTGTGGAATGTATAAATACTGCTCCTGTCCTGCAATAAACGGCTCCTACTCCTGCTGTATCAACGTTCACAAGTTGTTCGTCACCCCCCGGTTAGTTTGCTGCAGCCAGACAGACTGCGGCAGGTATTTGCAGAGGATTGTTATCTTCCCAAATTTCTAAGTGGTTCCACATGTTTTTATGGGGAATTTAGTTTAGGCCAATTTCAGAAAATGAAGAACTAAGTAACAAATCCAAACATCCTTACAATTAGCTTTTGTGTACTCCTTGAGTGGTCTTAAGAAATAACAAAACCAATGAAGGATTAAAAGAGGGGAAAAAAAAACTTGAACCAGAAGCTGACAAAGCCTCTGTATGGACCCACCAATTTACAGGATGGAGGAACAGATAAAACTATACAAAAAACATGAAATCAGCAAAATAAAAAAATTATGGGTACAATATGGTACAAACAACCCAATTTCTTAAGTTTAAATTTCTTAAAAACAAATAAGTTGCAAGGAAATATAAGAAAGAGAACAGAACATATAGATTAAAGAAAATTGAGGAGACCTATCACTAATCACAATGTGTGGACTTGGTTCAAACAAACAAACAAAAAAAAAACCTGAAAGAAAACAAGGACAACAAGGAATTAAACAGAATGCAACATGATAATATTAAAAATTTACTGTTATTTTGGGTTGGGTTTGGTCTTCTTTCAGGGTTTGAACCCAAGGCCATGTGCATACTAGGCAAACACTACCACTGAGATATATCCCCAGCCCTTACTGTTAATTTTTTTAGACACAATAATGGTACTGTGATTTTTTTCAAGTCTTATCCTTTAAGGATAAATACTGAGATTTATGCAGATAGAATGATGAGATACTTGTGATTTGCATTAAAATAACGCAGTATGAGGAGAAATTAATAGGAACATAGATTTTTAAAAGCCAAATATGAGTTGATAATTGTTAAAGGGAGTGGTAGGAATACATGGGGGTGAGGGGTTAATACACCATTTGGCTTACTTTTATATACATATTTAAAACTTTCTAAATCAAACGGCTTTTTGAGGGGGAGGGAAATAATGCCAGATGTGGAGGTACATGCCAATAATCCTAACCACTCAGGACGACGAGGCAGAAGGATCGCCAAGTTTGAGACCAACTTCTACAACTTAGGGAGACCCTATCTCAAAATGAAAAATAAAATGGGTTAGGGATGTGCCTCAATAATAAAGTGCCCCTAAAGTCAATCCATAATACCAAAAAAAAAAAAAAAAAAGGAAATAATGATGAAGTTAGTGCCTACACAATAGAAAAACATTTAATTTAAAAAAAAAAAAAAAGAAAAGAAAAAGTTAAAAATTATTGTCTAGCTGGGCCCAGTAGCACAGGCCTATAATCCTAATAACACAGAAGGCCTCAGCAACTTAGGCTCTGTCTCAAAATAAAAAATAGAAAGGGTTGGAGACTTAGCTCAGTTGTAGAACACACCTGAACTGGATCCCTAGTAACGAGGAAAACATGATAACAAAAAAACTAAGAAATATTTGATATGAGAAATAGAAACTGCCGGGTGTTATGGCACATGCCTATAATCTCAGCAGCCTGGGAGGCTGGGACAGGAGGATCCTAAATCAAAGGCAGACTCAGCCAAAGTGGGATGCTGAACAACTCAGTGAGACCCTGTCTCCAAATAAAATACAAAATAGGGCTGGGGATGTGGCTCAGTGGTTGAATGCCCCTGAGTTTAATCCCCACACCAAAAAAAAAAAGTAGAAAAGCCACATGTGGACAAATACCTGTAATTGCAGGCTGAAGCAGGAGGATCACAAGTTCCAGGCCATGGTGGGCAACTTAGCAAGACCCAATAAAAAGGGTTGGGGATGCAGTTTAGAGTTAGAGTGCCCCGGGTTCAAATCCCAGTATTAAAAAAGAAAGAAAGAAGAAAAAGGAAATTATATGTTTGAAAAGACAGATATGTTTAGCATGATTTAAACATTACACAATGTATACATATATCAAAATATCACATGCTACCCCCACCAATTGAAAAAATAAATTTAAATTTTTGTAAAACTCACTGGCAAAATTATGTTCAATAGGAAATGACCAAGATTAAAATTTCAATAACAAACATTACCACAGACCTCCCACCATTAAACTATATTTTTTTTTATAAGTTTCTATAAAGATAAAATGAAAAGTATGGAATGTTTGCCAAAATTCTACATCTATTTTTCCTATAAGAAAGGGGATTTTAAGTGAAAGGATGGGAAAGCAGGGGAAGTGGGGATAAGAAAATTAGTAGAATGAAACAGACATTATTACAGTATGTATGTATGTGACTGTATGACCAATATGATTCTACAATATGTATACTTGGAAAAATGAGAAATTATATCCCATCTATGTATGATACATCAAAGTATATAAGTGCATTCTACTGTCATGTATAACTAATTAAAACAAATAAAAAATAATAATAATAAAAAGAAAGGGCATTTTAAATCACTTTCTCCACAAACAAAGGCAAATCAGTAAATCAGACATCTTATATGAATCAGAACTTATTTCAGAGCATCTGAACCACATAAGATAAAACAGACACAAGAAGCAATGTCTCTTGCCCAATATTATGATTAGTAATTAGCGGACTGTGGACTGGGACTTAGGGCTAGGACAATTTTCTTTCTACCATCTACTCTTTTCAAGAAAAAGGGGAGAACATACAGTATCAGATACCTGTTTTGTTAAAAATCTGGTCACTAAAGGCCTCAGGATAAACTCTTGAGAAAAATCTATACTCTAAGTGTTGACCAATGATGGCCAAAGTTCCAATAATACACCTGCCCACACCAAGGTACTCAACTGGAGATACAGATTTTAACCACTCAATGGTACTACTTACTACCTTCAGCAACTTCTTTGTGATCTGTCAACATTCCAAATGGATTCAACATTCCATCTTAAAGGGGGAGGGGAGACATTACTGGTAATGACCCTACTCTCTACATGCTTCCATTTTTCCCCTTCCCCTTTTATTACTAAAGCCAGTAAAAGAACATAAGTAGAATCTCATCAATGGCTTTCAAGTTTCTCAATTAAAACCATCCCCAGTGATCAAATTATACACTAATGGCTCTCCTTCAAAACAGTTACTTCTGCAGAGGAGAATGCAAATAGAAACAGGGTTTGAAGGTAGTTTACATATTCCCAGAGACAATACAGACAGGAGTTACACTGTAGGTTCTGGAACCAGACAGCCCTGATCAGTCATTAATTAGCTGAATTACTTGAACAAGTTACTGAAACTTTTAGTGTCTCCATTTTCTTAAAGATTCCTTGAGTTAACAGTACTTATCACACAATTACCACAAGGATTAAATGACTAAGTATATACAGAAGTCCTCATAGAACTGTGTCTACCACATAACAAATATCAAGAAATGGTATCTATTATTATCATTATTTTTTAATTCAGTATGTCTTTACAAAAGTATTAAATAATTATATGTAACTGAAAATATTAAAATATAAACTATTTCCAAAACAAAAATCCTTCCTGTTAATTAGGAAAAGCATTTCAACTTTTAAGTGATTGTCAGCTGTGAGTATAATGCCATCAATTTATATAATGACTTCTTAATTTGTACGTGATCAGTGTTTAAGGTATGTACCTTCCCCTCTACACTGCCAGACAGAACGATACAGATAGCACCCTACACGGTTATAATAATTATGTGATCTCATTAAAATTTAGTCAACTAAAAAATAAAAATTGCACTTGGTCTAGTTCTAACATACTGCCATTGAACCATACCATGTAAAGGAAGAACAGAAGAGAAGAATAAAAAAGAAAAAAAAAACTAATAACAATACAATACAGTATAAGCAGGCAGAAGCCCTGGGGAAAAAAATTATAAACATAATCATTATCTTCAGAACATACTAAAATTGTGAGATCAGTTCAGTTCTGGTTTAGTGATTGTTAGGATTTTTTGTTATTGTTTTTATTTTTAACACTGGATAAAGTATTCCCTATATCCACAAAACTGCATTTGGACCAAAATGCTTTTAATTCTCAAAACAGAATTTAGATATTTATTCCAAATGCATGACAATTGAAATGTTATAAAAGAACTACTTTGTTATTCTACAAAATCAGTTTGGAACATGAACTTTATTTGGGAAACCAAGAAGTATATGAAAAAAAGGTGGAAGGGGAGCTCATTTATTTACAAAATAAATTACACAATGTATAGAATTTGCTTCAAAATATGAGGGGTAAGGCTGGGTGCAGGGGCATATGCTTGTAATCCCAGAAACAGGAGGAACGCAGGTTCAAGACCAGCCTCAACAATTTAAGAGGAACCCTGCATCAAATTTTAATGTTTTTAAAAAAATGACTGGGGATGTAGCTCAATGATAAAGTACCCCTGGTTCAATCCCCAGTGCCATAAAATTATAGTACAGATAGGTAATGGGAGAAGTCAGGGAATGGAAGAGAAAAACATATGGAATAAAACTGGCTATGTACTGCAAATTGTTGAAGTCAAGAGAGGGTACATGAGGCTCATTATGGTAGCATTCTACTTACAAATTTATGCTGAATTTTCCATAATAAAAGTTGGAAAAGAAAAACAATTTCTTTTATAACCAAAAAGCATATACTCTTTCTTCAAAAAAAATTTTTTTCAATAGATAATCAGAATAAAAATGTGGCTTCAAAAGATTTAACAACAAAAAAATAAGGTCCTTAAAAAAAAAAAAGTCACATTATCCTTCACTGTTTTCCTGTGTACTGCACAAAGCAAGTAAAATACAGATCACAGACCAACAGAATGTTCTAGATCCACCCCTCAAGTCTTTCAACTCAAGCTTGCAGCAAGGAGGATGAAAGTGAACTGGTGTCAAATAGGTCACAGCCACATCTGCACTACACATGCAGCCCACATCTATGGTTCTTCATTGCAGAGCTGTGAAAGTTAATATCTTCAGCATAACTCTATTTTTCTGGGGTTTTTTTTTTTGGGGGGGGGACCTCAGGGAACAGATGAATGCTTTCACATTCCAATAAAACATTCCAATATGTGCATAATTTAAAACAGACAGCCTTGGGATTAAGGAAATTAAGATGCAGACTTTACTGATGTTGATTCTAATGGCCATGATTCAAAAACTGTTTTGGTTACAAGCACACAGATAAACTCTATTTCTTTGTCAGTGAACAGACCCAAGTCGTTATGTGACACTTCAACCTTTCATACAGACACTTCTTATCCACTTTATTAAGTGAGAAAGTTTTCCTTTTCTCCTTAAGAGTGGATTAAATGGAAAATTTTCAAGGAAGATGTTCATTTAGCAGCTTTTCTACCAAAATCTAGAAGCAATTAAACAAAGCACCAGGTATAAGTAAGGAAAAAAAAATGGGCTTTAAAAACCAAGGCCATGAACCATTGTCTGGCATACAACCACTGTCACATTTGCTTTCTAAATACTTGTGAAAGCATTTGGCATCATTTTCCAATAATCCCATAGGACTTCCTTGTTTTCTCAATAGTATTTCAATATGTTGACACATTTATTGAACTATTTTTGGAAGACCCAGCTCTTTCTACCTTTAGGGCTTGAGATACAAATATATAAAAACTACAGGAACATCCCTTTAGCCACAAAATTTGGCAGACTTCCTGAGTTCTAAGAAAACTTCAATTGGCTACTCCACTAACAACTAAAAAGCACAGTGTAACAGAAGCAACTCTGGATACAAGGAGACCTTGGCTATGCCCAAAGTTCCATTACTAACTACTGAATGACTTTGGGTACCTTTAACCATTTAAATTCCTTTTCTTCTTAGCTGTCAGACCTATGGTACAAATTGTTTTAAACATAAAATGTCAAAATGCCTTGAGAATTTCTGTTGGGGGGAATGTTTTTTTAAGTTCACAAATAAAAACTATCTAAAATTCAAAAATAAATAATGGGAACAAAATAGAAGTTTAGGCCAATGATGAGGTGCAGTAGTGTATACCTACTCAGGTACACAGGAAGCTAAGGCAGAAGGATCAGGTTCGAAACCAGCCTCAGCAACTTATAGAACTTAAGGAGACCCTATCTCAAAAAGTAAAGAGAGTTGAGAAAATAGGATAGTGACAGAGTACTTCCTATCATGTGAAAGGACCTCAGTTCAATATCTGTATTTGGAGGAAAAAAATTCAAGAAGCCTATGACAGTCAGCCCAGTTTTATACTATTATCTAAAAAGAAAAAAATGTGTACAAGCACCATGATTAAACAAACAGTATTTAGAAACTACCAATGTTTACCAACTTTATTTACGTACCCACTTTTATAATTTTTGCCAAATCCATTCAGTCATTGTGTTACCGCTGATGACCAGTGACGAGTCCTTGCTTCCCCAATGTTGAAGAATAACACCAGAGAAGCACGCCGAGGCAAGGTCAGAGTAGAAATTATAAGTTTATTAAAGGACAGCAGAAAAGATTTCTCCCGGAGGAAGAAGGAAACCCAAGAGGTGGAATCCATGGAAGTGCGGTTGTCTCTCCATTTTATAGTTTTCGGTGATGGAATGTAGGTGGGAAGGCCCGAGGGGTGGGACACAGGTGGGCCAAAGAAGTAATCTGGGCACTTCCCAGTCAGCATCTCTAAGTTTGCTGTTCATTAACATTTCTTTGGGATGGGCTATCTTCAGATCTGTTGGGGGCTGTTTCCTGGACTTCATTAACATTCCGAGAGTTGCTCAACTTTTCCAGGAATTCATTCTCAACATGGCCTCCATTTTAGATTTCATTCCATATTAGACCCTATTTACCTAACTACACTGACTGCCTAATTTTAAATCTGGCTTCAATTGTATTAATTATTAAAAACACATCTTTAAATCAAATCACTTTAAAATATCCACTTTAGCCTCAGGCTAAGAAATATCAATGAATTGATATTTTTGAGATGCTTGTTTATTTTTCTGATAAATACTGACATATATTTAAAGATTAGAAGAAAAACATTAAACCAGATGTAGGGATACATGCCTATAGTCTCAGTTACTTGGGAGGCTGAGGCAGGAGGATCTGTAGCAACTTAGTAAGACTTTCTCAAAAAATATAAAGGGTAGCATAGGCCTATAATCCCAGCAGTTTAGGCTGAGGCAGGAGGATCATGAGTACAAAGCAGCCTCACCAACTTAGCAAGGTCCTAAGCAACTTAGCAAGATTCTAAATTTTTTTTTTTTAATTTTTTTAAAGGGGTGGGGATGTGGCTCAGTGGTTAAGCATTCCTGAGTTCAATCCCTGGTACCAAAAATAAAAAGGGATGAGGGTATAGATTCATGGTAAAGCACTTGACTAACATATAAGGCACCTGGGTTTGATCCCCAGTACTTAAAGAAAAAGAAAAAGATTCATCTATGTAATACAATCATTTCACATATTACCACATTTTAGGGAAATACTATTCTTATCTATCACTAACAATACTTTCTACACTAATGACGAGAGGACTTGAATTTATAAATCTCTAAAAACCCACGGGTAACTTAGTCAATACCAATCATAAGAACTCAAAGCCATAAGATTTTCCTGGAGCTTCCTCAGATCACACAGCCATTAATAACTCACTACCTTATTTGGAATCTCCATTTTGTTTGAACTTCCCCAAAATCCATACACAAAACATTTATACCTTCATATTAGTGTAAGTCCCACACTTTCATAATTTATTTACACCTTTTTTAATAATGGAAATTTTCACCGTAACAGTATTTAACAGAGTCTGTGAATTCAAAGGTTACTCTAATCCCCAAATTATATTTAAAGAATATTCAAACTTATAAGGGCTGGGGATGTGGCTCAGTGGTTAAGCGCCCCTGGGTTCAATCCTTGATATCAAAAAAAAAAAAGGATATTCAAACTTATGTATGGCAACCATGTGACAGTTTTAAGACAAAGTTAAGATATTGACTAAAGTCTAAAATAAAACTGCCACTTTTGATAAGCACATATTTGACAAATCTGTTTTTATGTATTTTTAAGTGTAGCTCAAATATATAATATTTACAAGTTTATACTGATCTAATCCTTGAAATATCACAGAATAAAAAGAAACATTTATTGAATTCCTCCTAGAAAGCTTTTTTTTTTTTTTCCTGGAGGTACTGGAGATTAAATCCAGGGCCTTAAACACACTAGGCAAGCATTCTACCCCTGTGCCACACCCACAACCCAGAAAACACTTTCTACTGCAATGACTGTTAGAGTCTGTAAACAAGTCTGGAGGGTGCCTGGCAAAATGCCAGAGGGAGTGGTTTGTGAAGTAATGCCAGTGAGCCATTAAGTGTGGAGATTTCTTATTGGTTGACTGGTGTATCTTTAAGATAAGCTGTGTGGAATGTATAAATACCGCTCCTGTCCTACAATAAATGGCTCCTACTCCTGCTGTATCAACGTACACAAGTTGTTCCTCACCTCCCCCCGGCTATTTTGCTGCAGCGGACTGCGGCAAATGACATAGCAGTCATCCACTCAGATCCATCCTAAATACTGACTCAATCACCTGATTTTTCTGCCTGTTTTTATAAATAACTGAAGGCAGCAAGAGGCATGGGAAAAGTACAACTTTAGTACAGTGATAGTTCTTACCAAAAATAATAATCTAAAGAATTTGATTTTTAATCAGTTTAAAACCCTGAATCCAGTGGACTGCAATTGAGTTAATTTCTGTTCCCTCCCTACACGACACTAGAATGATAGTAAAGGAATTAAAAAAAAAAAGGTACAAATCCCAAAAAAAGGGATGGGGGGAGGAAGGGGAAGGAACAGACCAGCAGATAAGAAAGATATGCCAAAAAAAATTTTAGAAGATGGAAAGCAGATGTACAAAATAACTGACTTAGCAGAGCAGGATACTAAAATGTGAGTTCCTGTTTTGGTGGGAACCTATAAGAAATAAGGTGATTATTCAAGAATTCTCAAGAGCCTTAGGAATTGTAAATTTCAGGTACTTCTGTGGGCTAAGGTAAGATTGCTGGAAATAACCTTCAAAAGGCTACAAAAGATGCCTTCAAAATTAGGAGGGAAGGCAATCACAAACATTTCTATATACCCAAACTATAAAAACAATTAAACTAAGAATGGAAAAAGACATTTCAAGATACAGGAGTTCTTAAAGAAACTGACATCCCATTTAAACTTCCCTGGACAACTACCTAAAGTGCTCATGATTAGAATTAAACCAAGAACAGGACATGGAGTCCAGAAGATATGGAACCTGGGAAGAGAAGCAAAGGGAATTCCACAAAGGCAGCTACACAGCAGCCCAAGAATCGCACAATTGCTGGGGATGTAGCTCAGTGGTAGATTGTAAGCTTAATCATATAGAAGGGTCCACATTTAATTCCCAGCACTAAATCAAGGTGGGGTGGGGAATCACAAAACTAAAAGTAGTACTCAGATCTGCTTCAAAATCACTCCTTTACAAAAGAAACTAGGAGACAGAAAACCAGCCAGAAAAGGAAGTCTGTCTTCTACCAAAATGTTAGATGCTACAGAGGTTAATAGGTTCCTCAAAACTTCAAGTTCTGAGTAACAGCCTCAAATAATTAACAATAACTGGCTCCAGAAGACAAACGTTTTAGCCACACACAAGCTGAGTGCCCTTGAGCAACTCATTCAATTTTTAAATTCAATTTTTCATCTGTAAAATGAAAGTCATACCAAATTACCCAAGGTATTACTGGAAAAAGGATGAGCAATATTAATATGCCTAAAGTACCAATTATACTGGGGACTTATAGTCTATGCTCCAATACAATCATTTTCCTTTTTTTTTAACATGTTTATTGATTATCAATACTTCTGATCTTACTGGATTACTTAAGATGGAATCTAGAACTAAGCCAACCAAGAGCATAAAATACATTTATCCAGGATAGATTAGGCAAAGCACTTGGTAAAAGCACCACAAGCCTAAAGGATACAGGCAAACCAAGGAGAAGTGTCAAACAGAGGCCTACATCTATGGAACAAACTTATAGGGAGGAAGAAAAGGAGGGAAAAAATTAGATCAAGCCTCTAAATCATAATCATAAAAAATTAGATTCAATTATGGATCTAAAGAAATGACAGAATAGGTTAACGACACTACAATGTTGAAATCAGCAAAATTCAAACTGTGGGAAACCATATAGAATAATCAATTAAGTTTCTCCAACAAATGAATTACAAGGAAAAATAAGAGATGAAGAGGCAATCAAATCTCATTACTCTAAAAGATCCATCAATGAATTATAATGTAGAGGTCTCAACTGGCTCTAGATTCAAACAAACTTTTCTAAAAATTGACACCTGAGACAAACAAAGATCTTATTACTAACAGATAATTGATGATATTAAGGAAATTTTAGCATGAATCCACTTATGTTTACAAAACAGTTCTTATCTTAAAGAGGATGAAAATGAAAGGAACCTCATGCTGAGAGCAACACTGAAAGGCTTTTAAAATGGAGGCATGAAGGAAGTAGGGCTTAGGCAGTCTCCAGCTGCTGCCTACAATGTGAACTCTAGTCATCTCCACCTTTTGACAGCAGGAATCTGAATGACAAGAATGACCACATAATTACACTGTGCCCAGAGACTCAAGAAGTGTATCAAGAGGTTATCAAACTCTTATTTGATGAACATTACTAAGTGTATATATTCTTTTATCTTCTATCAGTCACATTGCCCCATTCTTTCTCAACATTTAATAAACTGGCAGTGTTTGCTCATATAAGTTCCCATTGCCTTCTTCCGAATACTGATTCAGAGCTATCTAAACCTATGTCTCCTAAATTGTAACTCTTAGGACCCCAAATAAAGTTCTTTTAGTTTCTCAGTTAAAATTGATAGACTGATACATAATAAAATATTAAATGATGAAATGATAAAAAATCTTTTTAAAAAGCCAAATAATATACAAATAAAATACAGCTCCGAGCTGTGGGAGACTAAACCTGGGCTTTAGAGAACCAACAAATATGTTTAAGACCAGTAGGTAATGAATGAGACCACACTTTCCACATGTTACTATGGGCCTAATGCATGCTGGACACCGATTAATTGGTTCCAAAAACTATGACTCCGACTGTGACACAAAGGTCATTCTTCACAAAGGGAAAGGCAGGAAATAACTGCTGGTTCAAAAGGTAGAAAAGTCCTATTTGCCAGCAACACCCACTTTAAGGTCATACACATGTAGGCCTTTTTCTGTCAATTGACATTTAGTAAAAGCACAAACTCAATACTCTAAAAAAGCCAGCTAGATAATGCAAATGAATGAAGGGGTCTAGAGGTAAGATGAAAAAAAAAAAACAACAACAGGAGGAACTGAGACAATATAGGGAAAGGATTATCCATACAAAATGGTATGGAACTACTGATCTCTAACAGATGGTTTTTCCAACTGAGGAGCATGGGCCCAGTATTGCCACAATCCTCCAATATTTTCAGCCTAAAATATTTATGGAAAACCTCCTATTTCTTAATTTTGGCAGTCAGTTTAAAATTAAAACACTACACTGGGGGAAAATATGTCTTCAGGTATATTTCATACACAATAAGAAGTACACTGAATTTATAAAGGTTTCACTTTAAGGCCATATGCAAAAGGTTAAACATTGTCAATAAAAATTCCACTATTAGCCTTATCTCAGCAAGCTCACTGCAGTCAGTTATAGAGAGGGGAAATTATAATACATTATATGCACACATATTTCACACTCAAAATCAAGTTACTTCTGGCAACATAACAAAAAAAGACTATGTTCTCCCTGTGTTCTGAAAACTAGGTTCTCATAGATTTGCCACATATATGCACCTTTTGGACATTAACCAAAAAAATGAACAGGGTTTATTAAGTAAGACTTTTCTAAAAGTTCAAAAATTCTAAAGAGTCTATGCTGAGGGGCTGGGGATGTGGCTCAAGGGGTAGCACACTCGCCTGGCATGCGTGCGGCCCGGGTTCGATCCTCAGCACCACATACAAAGATGTTGTATCCGCCGAAAACTAAAAAAAATAAATAAATATTAAAAAATTCTCTCTCTCTCTCTCCCTCTCTCTTTAAAAAAAAAAAAAAAAGAGAGAGAGAGTCTATGCTGAAATAATTAAAAAGTGGTTTTAGGGATATGATAGTAGCTCACTGATAGAGTGCTTACCTACCATATAAAAGGCCCTGGATAAGGGGCTGGGGTTGTGGCTCAGTGGTAGAGCACTTACCTAGCATGTGTGAGGCCCTGGGTTGGAGTCTCAATACCGCATATAAATAAAATAAAAGTCCATTTACAACTAAAATAAATAAATATATATATATATACATATATATATATATATATATATATATATATATATATTTTAAAAGGCCCTGGATTTGATCTCCAGCACCAACAAAAAAAATAATAACAATAAAATAAAAGTGGTTTTAACTTGTTTTCACCATAGGAAATTCCAATCTCCTATCAAAAAAGACTATTTCCACACAGATAATTGTTACTGACCACTGTAAAAAATGTGCTAACCACATATTCACAAGCAACTCACTAAGTTTTTTCTTAACCTAACAATTTTCACAGATGCCAGGAACTACATGAAGCATTTTATAAGCATTAGCTACTTAATCCTCATATAGGTCTATGAAATAGATATGATTTTTAACCCCTTATTAAAGGAAAGAAAGCTTTGAGAAATACTTTGCTCAAAGTCACTCGTTTAAGTAGCCTAACCAGCATTAAATTAGTATAGATAATAAAATAAAATATTATAATAAAATATTACATAACAAAATATTAAATGATGAAATGGTAAAAATCTTTTTAAAAAGATTTAAAAAGATTATTACTGATCCTTCAAAGAAATTTGTGAGAAAATAAAAACACATTAAGTTCACTGATAAGAATATGAGTGACCAAGATTATTTCAGAATTCAATTTAACCAGGATAATTGAGTAAAGGAGGTCAACTAAAGAATTCAGTTGAACGGAAATAAGTACAATCAGACAGAGGGAGATTAATGATAAAAGTGCAACAGGGTAACATGAAAAATAAAGAGAAAAATAAAAGAATACCTCTTAAGATCTTGATTTCCTAATAAGAATCTAACTAGATCAGCAATTTGCAGCCTTTTGTTTCCCAAAATCATTTCTTATACTCCCTTTCTCCTTCTCAAATCTCTTACACTTTTGCACACAAACACACCAGCTGACTTATAATCTCAGACAATTTATGAACCCCTGAGGCCCACCTGAGCAACACAATACCTTGCTACTAACCCGACTCTCTACTTCAGGTCAACAGTATGAAAAAAAAGATCTCTAAGCTCCTTTCTGGCCCTCAAGGTAACCTAATTAACTCTACTCTGTTGTTATAATGATGATGGGTACAGTATGGAAGCTCATCAAGGGATCTGGAAACCTGAATTCAGGACTTGGAAAAGATCCTTAGACTGCTGATAATCAGACCTATATAGACAAATTTTTTTTTTTTTTTTTTTTAATGAAATTATTCTAGAAAAGGCAACTGAAAGGTAACATTAAGTCTTTAAAATATGTGAAAAGCCGTTCACTAAGGTTGACAGTGCAGCCATAAGAGCAAAGCAAGAAGAAATGGCTTTTAAATTGTACTGTGAAAGATTTGGTTTACCTGCCTGACCTAGGTAATAAGGTCCTACAGATACACAATGATAAAAATCACTTTGAAACTTTTTCTGTGCCACCTTCTGTTTCTCAGCCTAGAAAAAACTAAACCATCCCCTTGACAATAAACTTATACGAGTAAAATTCCAACTTGGCTACCTAAAATAAAAACTTTGGGCTGGGGATGTGGCTCAAGAGGTAGCGCACTTGCCTGGCATGCGTGCTGCCCGGGTTCGATCCTCAGCACCACATACAAAGATGTTGTGTCCGCCGAAAACTAAAAAAATAAATAAATATTAAAAAATTCTCTCTCATTCTCTCTCTCTCTCAAAAAAACAAAAACAAAAAACTTTGAGATCTCAGAAAAGACTACTCTTATGCCCCAACTTATTCTATATTAGCATAAAGATTACTTGGGACCCAGACTATATATATTCAGACTTTTTGACTAATATGCTAAAGTGAAAACATACCAATATGAGAGGAATCAGTGAAGTGAAAACACGTTTCCATTTTACAAGTATAAAATTAGCTCGATTTCAATCTGAAAAAAAAAATTGAGGAGGTATGAAGGCATTCAACAGGGCACATGACATCTACACTATATCAAGGCAGAAGAGACAACACTTTAAAAATGAGAAAATTCAGAAACCCACTGAAATTCTAAGATAAATACTATCCCCAAAACCAGGGAAATAATGTACAGATTATCTACCCTTATAAATATGGAAAGCACACATCTAAGAAACCCACACAGATTCCAAGTCAACCACAAAACAAGGGGAAACAATGTCTAGTGGTTTAAAAAAAAAAAAAAGAACCTATATTAGCTATGTGATATTTCTACATGAACTACAATCAGTTTCTGTAAAGCCAACTCTTTCAACTTTAGTAAAAGCACCTCAATGTATAAAAGTCTGATTAATTCTCCAAATATTTATTAAGTACAAACATTGTGTACCCCACCTGGCAAATATAGGTAATAGTCCCTCCTCTTATACAAAATATATACACTTTATAGAAAAACTACCCCAAAATCAATTATAACTCTTAATCATTTCTAGATAAAAGAGATGATTAACTTCTTTCCTTTCTGGCTTACTTGTAACTTCTAAGTAAGTATATTATCAATAGCTAACTTGAAGGCCATTCCCATATAGTTAATATCAAGGGATTGACTCCATTTTAGATTTTAGTCTGGGGTACAGACAGAGGAAAGATAGAAATCTTCCCAATATCAAGTTGCTGGTTTATACCAAAACATGGTGTTCCCAAGGGATGCTATGTCTAGAATCTGGGGGAATCATATACAAATCTTCTGTTTACACAAGTCTTCCAAAGAGACTAGAAATGTTTGTGTGTTGAGGGGAGGGGACAAGGTCTGAGTGGATTTGAGGACTACTAACAGTTCATCCAAGATTCTATAAAAGAGCAGTAAATTAGGGTTTGGCTAGTATTTGCTGACTACTGAAGCCAGCATAAACTTTACTTGAGGCTTTTAAATCTGTAAGGATAACCAGTAGTTAGGTACAGTAATTCTGAATCTGAAAAAAATAAACAGGCCCACTGGAATTGTTTCTAAATAAAGGTGGGGTGGAAAGGGTAGGCACATTTCCTTTGTTTTCTCCAAGTAAAACAATACAGACTTAAGAAATGCAAAATGTAATTCTTTGGTGGCATTGATCCCTATAAGTTTTTATTGCCTTCTTAAAAAATCCTTGCAATTTATATTTTTCAGAAGTTCACACACAGCTTTAAAATAAACTACTTCAATTCAAAAAACAAAGAAAAAATCTCATGCTTTCCTATGAAAACAGAAACAAATCAAACTTTCAACAATATTTAGCATTTCGATATATAAAATAGAAACCCAGGGTTGGGGTTGTAGCTCAGCGGTAGAGTGCTCGCCTAGCACAGGCGAGGCCCTGGGTTTGATCCCCAACACCACATAAAAATAAATAAAGATATTGTGTCTAACTACAACTAAAAAATAAATATTTTTTAAAAAATTTAAAAATTAAAAAAAAATAAAATAGAAACCCCACATTTCTAAATAAAATGGCGAAGATAAAAACTTTGTAGGTCACTAGCCACAGTAATATGAGAGTGGTGATTAAGCACAGAACTTGATGTTAAACATAACTCTACAATATTACTAATTACAGAGAAATTTTACCAATAAATATTTTGGTTGAAGACTGCTTTGTCATCTTTGCAAGTATTTTTAGTTGAAAGCAAGTGTTGGGTAGTACACGTGGACATGGTTCTGATTTTTAAATATCTATTTTTACATTCTGGTCACTGGTTTTCTAAACTCAATTCTTTAGAACTGGTAATTTGGAAAGGGTAAACCACAAGATCATTATGCTAAAAAGCAAAAAAACCTAACAAGCTCACCAACTCAGATCAGTACAAAGCTAACTTGGAAAGGTCAGAGTTCTCACATCTAACCATGGGCCCTTAAAGTCACTAACTCCTGAAGAATGTGTCTGTAAGTGGGCAAGCTATATTAAAGTTAGGTTTCCAAATACAGCAAGAGCTTCCCGTTTCTTTGTTTTCTATTTGCAGTAACTTTTTGGTGGGCCACCCCTTCAGATTTTTCCTCTATATCTCCAAATTTGCTTAAATTGGACTTAAATTTCAGATTTTAAAATATGCACACCTAATTGCTGCAAAACATCCCATATTGTTTTCTACACTGAATAGCAAATATTTTACTGAAATTCTAGTAGGGTAAGTGATTTTTAATCTTTTCAAATAAACCCCCCCCCCATCCAATTTAGATCTCAAAGAGTATGAGCATTGGTGGCTCGATTCATCTACACATTTTCTTTCCAGACTTTTTGCATACAGTAGAAAAACTACTTCTAACAGAGGTAACAGATAAAGAACTGTTATGACTAGGTCTTTCTTTAAGAGGGGTGTTTTTAAAAGGAAAGAAAACTGTCCCCTCCTATTACTCTTAATGAGCAGCCTCTTGTTCTCAGCAGTCAGTCTGCACACAAGACCACTACTGACTTCAGTGGGAATTCTGCCCAAGAAGTGAGGAAGACAGGATAGGATTAAATTAGCCCTAAATCCACAGCATTGTTCCAAACCATTACCACTTGTACAGTTCTCCAATAACCTCCAAAGAGTAGAAATCTGAGGCTTGAAGGTGGTTTTCAAATTGTAGAAATGATTATTCCAGCTCTGACAGGTGACACAGCATAGCTCTTTAAAAGTTGCGTCAAACTCGCAGCCTGATGGAGGGACTGGTTGGCCCTTATCACAATCCAACAATGACAATACAATGCAGTCTCAACGTGACTGCAACAGCAAGCCAGTGATTTCTTACAGCAAAAGACTGCCAAGGGAAACTGAAAAGAATTTATGCACTATTAGTTCTTAAGAGATTGAGGATTCTAAATCCCAGTTTCCCAAGCCAAAAAACTGATTCAGTTTGCTTCCAGTGCTAAGCCCAAGAGGAAAGGTGACAAGACAGTAACTAAATGCTGATTCTCAATACAGTGTTGTACATAAAGAATACACAAACAATGTATTCTGATGAGAGAACAAAACAGGAGGAGGAGATAAAGAAGGGACTGAAAAAAATAAGAATGAAAGAAAACTAAAACTCACGAAAAGAAAAAAAAAAGAAAAGCTTAAATAGCAGTAACAAAACGCCTGGCACACACATACCATTTCATATGCAATAAGTTCAAGAAACTAGGAAAAGATGTGATTCGGATAAGAGAAAATATATTCACAGCTCCTCTCGGTTCCACCTTCCCTCCAACCCACCCAGGGTCTTAAACGTGGAGACAGCTGTTGTGGTGACAGGGAAATTAAAGGCATTCTCCAGACGACTGTAGAAAGGCCTCCACACAGAGACCCCTCCCCTTATAATTAACAAGCAAACCTCACCAAAAGAACTTGACCTTAGGGAGGCTGGCATCTGGGAAGTATGCCGACTAACGTCCACCACAGGCGTCGGGCTGCTGGAGGCAACGTCTCCGACGCCAATTTCAATCCCGTCGGCTCCTTATTTTCTCCTCCTGGTCCTTCCCCTGCACCTCACCTAAAAATGCTCCCAACCCTCCGCCCCCAGCGCAGGAGGAGAAAAAGCGGCCATCTGTGGTGAGGTAGCTGGGTGTCGGAATTTTAAGGGTCGAACGCGCGTCCCTGTCGGCTGCCGCCAGCCCACTCCGGGCCGACCGCGCCGCCCTCACCACTCCCCGCAATCCCCGCGCGCGCGTCCGGCCCGCGTGTCCCCTCCCCAAACCATCCTCCAGAAGAGCGCCGCCGCGCCAAGTCCCCGCAGTCCCCGCGCAGGGGATGGAGCCGGATTCCTCCGCTGCTGCTCCAGGGGCCCAGACGCGTGACCCTGAGCCCACCTCACCCGGGACGGGGGAGGGACGGCGCGGTCCTCACCACGCCTCCACCTCTGCAGACTCTGCGGGGAATGAAGAGAGGACCACCGCAGAGGAGCGGAATCCGGCCTGGAGCAACAGGATGCGGACCCTGCGGCGCAGGAGAGTCGCGCTGATGGAGTGGGGGGAGAGAAGAGAGGAAGCCGCAGAAAATCCCAAAGCTAGTCCCCCTCCCCCGCCTCCGGGAGAGACCGTCCCGCCACCGCTTCCTGCCCGGGATCAGCTTCCCAGCTACAGCTAAAGGAAAAATCCGAGCCGCCCCTGCAGATCCGCAGAGACTAGTTGCCCGGGCCGGGACCCGCGCCCCAAACCTGCCATTTCGCAGCCCCGATCGCCTCCTTACCCCAACGCCGCACCTCAGGAGCTCACCGGCCTGGGGGACCCGTCCCGCGTCAGTCCCAGCCAGCCGCGGGCCAGCGCGCCAGCCTCCTCCCTCCGCTAGGTTTCAAATTGAAATTCCCTGGCTGGGGCCGTCAGAGGACTCGGCGTGCCGGCCCCGCCCCCTGGCGGCGGAAGCCCCTCCCGCGCCCCTCCGCCGCGCCCCGGGCGCGGAAACCCCCGCGGGCAAGTCACGCCCCCTTCCCGCAGGCCACGCCCCACTCCGGCCACCGACAGGGACCCTTCCCGCGGGATTTGCGGAGCTCCGCCACCCAGCACTGTGCTGGGGCGGCGCGTTTCGTCTTTGAGCCGCCCCGGATAATGACAGCTATTGCGTTTGTGCAAGGCGTTCTTGCTTCGAATCCTGGCCTTAAATGCCCTCTCAACTTTTAAAAGTTATTTCTTCAAAGTGCATTCACTGCCTAAACCTTCACTGAGCTCCTGTTCCGTGGTACACTGTAAAGTAGGTCCAGGAGACACATAAAAAGGAAAACTGGGTCCGCTCAGTCTAGAGTGAAAGAAGTGCTTTCACTGAAAAGACTTGAAAAGGAACCATTTATTCTTCCTGTGAGAGGGACAGGAGGAATTGGGGAAACCCCATGGAGGAGGGACATTTATGCTCAGCCTTGACAGTGAGTAGGATTTCTCCAGGCACAGGCCTGGGAACCTGGATTGTAAAGCATGACAGGCCTGAAGCAGTGTCTGGAAAAAAAAAAAAAAAAACTTATTTTGCCAAATTGTGGAAGGACACACACAAACACGCGGGATAGCCTCCTCTAGTTCTTTTCTTTTGCACAATTAGACCATTATCTCTTAGAATCTACTTATTTCATCTTTTCTGAATACTTCATTCATGTCAGACTGGTGTCAGGGTGCCCAGCTCACTGACTCCAGAATCTACCACACAGGTAACACTTTTCTGCTTCCTCCCACCTCAAGTGAGATCTTCAGTGATCCATCTCTGTCAAAGTCTCCTTTTCTTTCCTAAACTTAACCTTTTTAAAATTAAATGTCAAAGGAAGCCTCAATAACAATACTTGCCATATGTTTGATGCTTTCCAGGTAACAAAACACACTCATTTTATCATTTGATTCTCACAATAACCCTGTGAAAAAGGGAGGGCAGGTATTATCCCCATTACATCAAAAGGAAAGAGCTGGGAAGATAAATTATCTGGTAAGATTCTTTGATAAACAATAAAAGTAATAGCTAATATTTATTATGTGCTTTGTGTGTGAGGCATTGTTATAAATCCCTTCCATGTGTTGATTTTATCACAATCCCACACGTTAAGTACACAATTAAATTATGTTAAATTTAATGAGGTGTGCTAAGAGAAAAGAATCCTAATAACAAAGTTCTAGCAAAGGGCTGGGAATTTGCGTTGGTTTTTAGTTACTATGACAAAATATCTAAGATAACTTATAAAGAGGAAAGATTTATTTTGGTTCACAGTTTCATAGGTTCTAATCCATGGTCACCAGACCCTTGTTGCTTAGGCCCATGGCAAAACAAAAAATTATGGAGGGGAATGTAGTGGAGCAGAGCGGCTCACCTTATAGCTGACAGTGAAGCAAAAAGAGAGCAAGAGGAAGGCGCCAGGGTCCCAGGAGCCCCTTCAAGGGCAAGCCCCTCTTGATGTACTATGTCCTACGAGGCCCCCACATCCTAAAGTTTCCACCACTTCCCAATAGCAACATCAGTTAGGAACCATGTTTTCAACATATGAGCTTTTGGAGGACATTTAAGACCTAAACCATAGTAGAATTTTATGAAATAATACTATTGTGAAATTTGAGGCAGATTTACAATTAAATCAAATATTTGTAATTTTATATTTCTTTTTATATTATAAAGGGTTCCTAAAGTCATACAAGTGGGTTTTTGTTTGTTTGTTTGTTTGTTTGTTTTCACATTTGTGTTTTGGTTATTGGTTTCCTTTTGTTTTTAAAGGGGGTGGGGGGGTCTCACTATTCTGCCCAGGCTGGCCTTGAACTCCCTGACTCAAGCAATCTTCCCTCCTCAGCCTTCCAAGTAGCTGGGACTCCAGGCATGCACCACCACAACTTGCTTAGTCATGTAGGTTTTAGGGCCCCATGAAATCTCCATCCATCCAGGATAAAACTTATTT
Source organism: Marmota monax (assembly GCF_021218885.2). Classification (NCBI taxonomy): domain Eukaryota; kingdom Metazoa; phylum Chordata; class Mammalia; order Rodentia; family Sciuridae; genus Marmota; species Marmota monax. The sequence continues at coordinate 3,370,515 of NW_026691988.1, forward strand.
AAAATAATAAAAATAATTTAAAAACCTATATAAATAGTAAAAAAATATGCATAATAATGAAATATAATGCCCATGTCATAGGAAATGAGATCCAGGTAATATTCTCTGTTGAAGTGTGTAAATTGCTTTTTTTTTTTTTTTTTTTGGTATCAGAGATTGAACTCATAGGCTCTTAACCACTGAACCACATCCCATCCCTTTATATAAGTTACTTAGGGCCTTCCTAAGTTGCTGAAGCTGGCTTTGAACTTGTAATCATCTTGCCTCAGGCTTCCAAGTCACTGGGATTATAGACCTGCAGTGCCATGCCCAGCTGCAAATCACTTCTATATGCCACTTTCTAAGAAGCATAAACTAATCTACATTCATAAGTGAATGACCTTGGTAATGTGGGAACCAACAAGATATAACCTAAAGAGATAAAGTTCATTAAAAGATTGTTATCAAATGTATAATATGTAAGGGCTATATTATGTGAAAGAAAAAATTAAGACTCCTTGTTTTGGACATAGACTTACATGGCTCCAACATTTCAATGGAATAAGAGGATTCAGAGGCAGAACCTGGGGGTTAAAAAAAAATCAAGTTTCAGGAGCTATAAGGATATGAAGGAATAAACAGGTGGAACGTGGTATATAGAGATGTTGGCAAACAACATGTGGTAGTCCAGACAAGCAGAGAAAGCTAACAGGGAAAGAAAGGAGGACAAATTCCTGAACAGGTGATATTCAGAGGTGCAAGCAGGTTGAGATACTGGCAGAACAACCAGGCTACAGTTCAAGGGCAGAATATTAATCCCCATGATAACAATTTGATAAGAATGAGACTGGGGCTTCCCACTAGATAAATTGTAGTAATAGTCAAGGGACTAACAGAACAAAACAGGAATCTAGTAACAGACCTGGGAGTCATCCATATTTAGCATCATAGCCTCAATCCTAGATACCGCCTACAAGCAAAGTCAGTCTGGCAGTGCAGACTAGAAATTTACTCAATCTCCCTAATTCCCTTACTTAGCAACACAGTGGCAGAGGCTTGGCCCCTGAGAAGGTGTGATATCACTATATTTCATCTTTTACCTTTGTGCCTCTGGATGACAAACCCATCTAGATGGAAGTATTAAAGTGGCACTGGGGACTTGAGATATAGCTCAATTGATAGAGTGCTTGCCTCACATGCACAAAGCCCTGGGTTCAACCCCCAGCACCAGAAAAAAAAGAAAAACAAAAGTGGCACTGGGTTGAAAGCCACCCTTTGTTTTGCTTTGCATGGTCCAATGGCAAGAAGAGTATACTCTCTTACTCTGTCTGATTATCAAGCTTCACTGTGAATGTGTGAAGTCCTAGTTCCCCTGCCATGAGCAACAAAGGTACCACAGAGCTGGGTATAATACCAGAGACTGCAGAGGCTGAGGCAGGAGGATTTCAAGTTTGAGGCCAGTCTCAGCAACCAGTGAAGACCTAAGCAACTTAGCAAGACCCTGTCTCAAAATAAAAAATAAAAAGGGCTTGGGATGTGGATCAGTGGTAAAGAGCCCCTAGGTTCAATCCCCAGTTCAAAAGAAATTGCACAAGCACCCTCGTAGGAGTCACTCTTTCACCTGGCCTATCTTTGAAACCGTTTTTTGTTGGCCTATAATAGTCCAAAACTTGGTGACTAAAAACAATTATTTTACTGCTCAGTGTTCTCTAGGGCAGAAATTCAAAGCAGGACTGAAAAAAATGGCTCTTCTTGGCTCCATGTAGTGTCAGCTGGGAGGCACATTTGTGGGTAAAGGACCTAAGAGGGCTTCACTCACATGCCTGACAATTGCTACTAGCTGTTAACTGAGATACCTAATTTCTCTGCCATGTGGACCATTCTGGTTTTAATATGAGATGTCTCACCAAAACTAATGTTCAAATGATTTGATTATGAGAGATTGATGCACTGATATGGATTAACTGGGCAGTAACTAGAAGCAAGTAGGGTGTGGCTGGAGGAGGTGGGTCCCTGGGGGGTGGGCAAACCTTTAGAGTTTATATTTTTTTCCCTGGTTAGCAGAGCGCTCTATTTCCTGCTTGCCATGTCTTAAGCTACTTTCCTCTCCATGGACTTTCACCATGCTGTTCTGTCTCCCTCAGGCTTTGAGCAATGGAGTTGGCCATATGTGGACTGACACCTCTGAAACGGTGAGCCCCAAGTAAACTTTCCCTCCTTTAAAATTTTCTTGTTGGATCTTTTGAACACAGTAGCAAAAAAGCTAACTAAAACATGGACTCTCATCCTCACAACGGGTGTGGGTATGTGTGTTTCTGACTGCGTCTATCTCTGCCACTGTCTCTCTCATTTTATATGGACCTTTCTTTATGTAGCACCTGATTTCCAATAGAATAAAAGCAAAATCTGCAAGTTCTCAAGGATTAACCCCAGAAGTCATACAGTATCATATGTGTCCCATTCTATTGGTCAGAGAACATCAGAGGACCAGCCTCAATTCAAAAACAAGGATCATAGACTTCACCTCTTTATAGTAGTGGAATGTGTATACAGTGGTGGGAAAAAATATTAGCAGCCATTTTTGTGAACAATTCACCACAGACACCTGCTCTTCTAGTCAAGCATTAGAGACTACCCTCACTGGATGAGATGGAGCACTCCTGTAATTCCAGGCACCGGGGAGGCTAAGGCAGGAGGATCACAAGTTCAAAGCCAGTCTCAGCAATTTAGCTAGGCCCAATGCAACTCAGTGAGACCCTGTCTTTAAATAGAATACAAAAAAAAAAAAAAAGCTGGTGATGTGGCTCAGTGCCCCTGGGTTCAATCCTTCATACTAAAAAAAAAAAAAAAAAAAAAAAAAAAAAAAAAAAAAAAGACTACGCTCTTCTCATTTCCATCTCCAGCAACATTTTCCACAGGGTTTCCATCAAAAACATCACAAGTTCCCTTTTCCATCTAAATTACTGTAAGTAATGGCAAGCTCCTTTTGAAAAACCACTATGGGTAATACAGGCATTAAACCTGCCAAATAGAGGTATTTCCTCAATTATACTTGGAGTTTTGCCACAAACACACCCCTACTTTATCTGGCTCAATGACAGGAAGAGGCATGCTAATTCCCTTAGGCTGAAACAGGCCTGCACAATTGCTGCATATAGGATATCTACTGCTCCCTGAAACTGAGAACAGAAATAGACTATGTGTAAGAAAAATCCCAGAAAAGCTACATTTGAAAACTATACAACAAAGGTAGATTATTTCAGTTTAACCATCTGAATATCATTATATACCAAGCCTCATGGCATATTCTGGACATTAATTACACATCGTGTCTGCCATCCTGCAGTTCACAGAGTAGTAAATAATAAATCTGGTAAAGGGAATCAGAAATCTTGGTTCCTCTCTCTGCACTCAAATTGTTGTCACTACCTAACAGAGAATATTTTAAGTCTCTACCATTCTAGACTATATGTGAATTATGAAGATAAAACAATCTTTTTTTCATATTAATATACAAATATTATTGAGCCCCATTTTATCGTAATTTAGTTTGGGAAGTAACCACAGAACAATTTTAGGAAAATGATGGTTTATTTTGATTCTCAGTGATAAATAAGGAATGATGATACGGCCTTTAGGTGTGTCTAATCCACACTGGGTAAAAGATTACTGGGGTCAAAAGAAGAGAAGGTTGCAGGCTCATTCACAGACATAAAGAGCCTAAGACAGGGAAAAGATGGGAAAGACCTTATAAGCATGGATACTCAATTAGTGGGAAACAAGTCAGTTTCCTACTATGGGAAATGACTGAGACAGAACACCAGACTTTTAAAAGTGCTTGTGGTCCTCCCACCATACCTCCCTCCCCCTCCCCACTCCACCCTACCTCACCCTGCAGACAGTCAACTTGCCATGACTGAGCTTTTTCCCAGTGACAGAGAGGAGGCTGTTAGGTTAAATAGAAACTGTATTTCCAATGCCCACTTAACAGACATGGGGTTGGGGAGAAAAATGGCCTTGAAGTAATATCATTGGACTTTGTTGGACAGACAAAAGTAACCCACAATCAATACCATAGATGACTTCGGATATTGCATGACAACAAAAAACAAATTATTTGGACCCACTGTGAGGCACCTCACCAGTGGAACAGAATTTGTAAGTGTTCTTAGCAAGTCTTGGTACAAACCCATCAACAACTAGAATAGTAGCAGAAGAGACTATTGAATAAAATTACCAAGAGAAAAATTAGAAGAGTAATCCCCTGAATTACATGGAGTTTGCTTATAATATTGGCATAGCCCAGAGCTGACTGGTTAGTTGGGTTTTGTTGGGGCTAGGGTTGTGGCTCAGTAGCAGAGTGCTCTTCTAGCATGTGTGAGGCACTGAGTTCAATCCTCAGCACCACATAAAGATAAATAAATAAAGGTATTGTGTCCATCTACAACTAAAAAATATTTTTTTAAAAAATTTTTGTGTTGTTGTTGTTGTTTTACATTACTGGGGATTGAACACAGAGGTTTGTTATCACTAACCTACACCACCAGCCCTATTTATATTTTTATTTTGAGATAGGGTCTCACTAAGTTGCCTAAGGTGGCCTCAGACCTGCCATCCTCCTGCTTCAGCCCCCCAAGGTGCTGAAATTATAGGTGTGCACTACCATGTCAGGCTATTGGTTTGTTAAATAACCCCTAGAAATAGTGGTAATAGTGGAATTGAAATTGTAATGTGGTAGTTTCTAAGCAAACAAATTCCTCCACTTAGAAAATGAATTGTCTTGGGAGTGGTTCTTAGTTATTCAAAACAGATGTGTAGTAGAAAGTTGCTTTGGTAGAAAGTTGGTATTGGCAAAGTATCACCCTTTAGTTTGGTTTTGTTTGGCTCCCCCAAGGCACACATATGTATTGTACTTGTTGGAAAACATGTGAAGGATAAATATTAAGGTTATGTTATGCTATTATTGCCTGTGACCTCCACTCTCCAGGGAAAAATCTTCCTGGAAAGTTGGATCAATGAGATGAAAAATGCACCCCAGAAAACAATTAAGGACCATGCATCTCTAGGCTTTATGAATGGAGGGATTTTATCTGGTTTGTGTACTATTGTATTTTAGTTCCAAACACAGTGGTTCAAATAAGCCTCCTTCATTAAATATTTGTCAAAAAAATAAAAAGAATGGATCTAACTGAAGATGAGTGAGGTAATGTGTATTTCCTACAATTTGACAGATTTGGAATTCAGAGGAAAATTACCAGAACATAACACCTAAAAATGATAGATGTAATGTTCTTTAACATGTTTTTTTAAATATATATATTTTTAGTTGTCGAAGGTCCTTTATTTATTTATTTACTTATTTATTTATATGTGGTGCTGAGAATTGAACCCAGTATCTCATGCATGCTAGGCAAGCATCTACCACTAAGCCATGACTCCAGCCCTTTTAACATGTTTTATATACATGGTTGAGCTCAGTAGAAAAGGTAAAGGAAGAGGTTAGAATCTAGAGAAAGGGCAAATCCCAAAAGATAAGCAAATGCTAAAGCTGGCACAAGCCTCTACATAGAGTGATAAAATTGAGCTCCCATTCAAGGTGAAAAGTGAGGTAATACCTGACCAACACAATTCCTCAAGGCTTGAATCAACTCAGAGGAAAAAGTGTCTTTTCCACCTTAAGGGGTGCCATTTGCATTGTTTTAAAAATTTGTTTGTTTTAGTTGTTGATAGACCTTTATTTTGTTTATTTATATATGGTGCTAAGAATCGAATCCAGACCCTCACACATGCTAGGCAAGTGCTCTACAACTGAGCTACAACCCCAGGCCTCATTTATATTGTTTATACTAACAAAAGCACTGAGCTGGCTTTTGCCTGAAATCATCTGCCTTTTTCTGTTTATTTCAATTTCTTTGTCTTTCATAGGTCACACTATTGGAAGACATTTGGTTCTGAAAAACAAACTTTATGTTAGTAAATTGCGGGGGAAAAAAAACTCTTCCCTACAGACAGATTTAGCATTAATTCTTTGTATTAATACTGGGAAGAAGGGGAAAAGAAAAAAAAAAAAAAACACGTCCCTGAAAATTCCTAACATAGGCCCACTGTCATTCAAATTCAGTTAGAATACATGTTGTCTTCATGGCCTGAGAAACTCCAAGACAAAAAATGACCTAACAGAATCAAATGTCACCTTTTTCTAACAGATTTACTTTGAAACAAATTTTCAAAGAATTCTCACAGTTAAAATCCCAAGGAGCATGAATTCACAACCAAAAATCACAAAATATATGCATAACCAAGCCGTCATGAGCAAGAATTGTAACAATAGTACACTTTATGCTTTCAATATAGCTCTTGATGCTCTGTCATTGCAACTTATTTTCAAAAGGATGTTTCTTTCTGGTCCTCTCTCCCTCCTCCTCCCTAATTTCTCCCCCTTCCCTACTCTGAGAGGAAACAGGATTACTTCTTCCCCAGCCTAGAGAGAATTATCTGTCCTTGAACACACACCCACCACAGGATGAAGTAATTCAGATTTGGGGGATGGCACCAGAAGATCTCAGAAATAACTGTCTCCCAAATTAACAAGTGAATTGCAACTCTCAAGAGAACATGTGGAATATAGGCTTTGATTCACCTCTTTTAAAACCTCCTGTTCCCCCAGATAGCAGAATCACAGCCTCTGGGACAGGAATCCCTGTGTTTCTCCTTTGCTAGCAAAGCAATAAACTTCTTTTTCCTTTTTCTCAAAACTGTATCTTCATTATTGGATTGGCTTTGGGGAAAAGAACTGAGCTTTTGGTAACAGAATCAACAAAATTAACATTTCAAACCCTTAAGGATTACAGTTATAGGAATGATCAGACACAGAAAGTAATAAAACATGTTTAATATATTTGAAAAGAGATTCCAAGACAGCCAAGTGGACATGCTCATCACTCACTTCCTCCTCCACAAAGAAGAACCAAAACAGCAAATGAGCTGGGCATGGTGGTACAAACCTGTAATCACAGCAGTTACAGAGGCTGAAGCAGGAGGATCACAAGTTTATGTCCAGCCTCAGCAACCAGTGAGGCCCTGAGTAACTTAGTGTGACCCTTTCTCAAAAAATAAATTAATTAATTAATTTAATTAAATTAAATAAAGGGCTGTAGATATATCTCAGGGTTAATCACCTCTGGGTTCAATCTTCCAATCTCCCAGTAACAACGACAAAATAGCAAATGAAAAGCTGCATTTTGAGGTGAGTGGCAAAGAGAGAACACTGCAACTCAGCAAAGGAGAGAGAGGAACACTGTAAGACAAGGAGATCTAGGATGGTGGCATAGGGAGGATAAAATGCATTGGCAACTGTGACCTTTGTCTTCCTCATTGGAGGGTTTCCCCGTTGCATGGGGAAAGATTCAATAAGGTAGTCTAGGCAGACCCAATTGCCACAGCAATACTATCCTAGTTTCATGGTTGTCAAAGGCTTGGAGTCTAGTTAGGGATGTACCTGGAGTCTGAACAATAGCTTTGTCTCAGAATGAGAATTTACATTGTTCTTTCCAAACCCCACAGCCCAGGTTGTGTCATCATCTTGAGAACAGAGTCACTGTCATAATTCATACCCTGCATATCCCCATCACTGGGGCCCCACAAGCATTCTATCACACTAACAGAAGGTTATGGTGGATGTGGGAGGAAGGTTCTGGGATTGAACCCAGGAGCACTATATCACTGAGTGACATCCTCAGTCCTTTAAAAAATTTTTTAAATATATTCGAATAGGGTCTAAAGTGCTAAGTTGCTGAAGGTCTTGAAGAATTTCTCAGGCAGGCCTCAAACTTGCCCTCCTCCCCCATCAGCCTTCAAACTTGCTGGGACCATAGGTATGCACCACCATTCTGGTCTAGAAAATTAGGTGTTTTGAAATATCCCAGTTAGACCAAAAGGAATGAAGAAAGCCTCCAATACTTATGGGAAAAAATATTTGAATTGTGAAGTTGCCATAGGCAAAGAGAAAAAAAAAGGCATAGAAAACCTATTCAATGAAGTAATAGCTGAATACTTCTCTAATCTTGGGAAAGATGGACAACCAGGTCCACAAGGCTCAGAGGATTCTAAATAGATTTGACCAAAAAAAAAAAAAAAAACCCCTCATCAGGGCATTTTATAATCAAACTGTCCAAAACCCAAGACAAAGCTGGACATGGAACATGCCTGTAATCCTAGCAATTATAGCCTCAGCAATTTATTAAAAAAATATATATATATATAATACAACAAAAATTAAAAAGTGTTGGGGATGTGGCTCAGTGGAATAGTGCCCCCAGATTCAATTCCCTAGTACAAAACAAAAAATTCCAAGACAAGTTTTCAGCAATGGCAAGATCCAGCCCTGCCAAGGATGTCAGATTTCATTGTCCTTTTCAGCACTTCTTCAGTATTATTTACTCCTTACCCGCTATTCCCTCAATACAATGATTTCATCCAACCCCTCAAAAAATTAAAAAAAAAAATCCAAGACAAAAAAAATCAAGCAAAAATGGCAAAAGAAAAGTGCCAACTCACATTTATAGATTCCTCCGACCATTAGACTAACAGCAGATTACTTAGAAACCTTACAGGCCAGGAGGAAATGGAATGTTCTATTCAAAGTTCTAAAAAAAAAAAAAAAAAAAAGAAAAGATCTGCCAACCAAGAATATTACAACCATGAAGTTTTCCTTCAGAAATGAAGAAGAAATACTTTCTAAGACAAAAATTTGAGGAAATTCATCATCACTAGACCAGTTCAACAAAAAAAAATATCTAGAGGAATACTTTTTCTAGAAGTAAAAAGACAGTAACTACCATCATGAAAGAATAAAACTACACAAGAAAGAATAAACTCATGAATAAAACTCACCAGTAAAGCAGATGTACAAATGAAAAAGAGAAAAGAAAATCAATTCCAATCATTATAGAAAACCACCAACCACATGCATGTGCATGTGTGCGCGCACACACACACACACACACATACACACAAAACAATATGAGAGAAAAGAACAAAAATATGCAACACAATTAGAAAACAATTAGCAAAATTGTAGGAATAAATCCTGCTTATAAATAATAACATCAAATGTAAATGAGTTAAATCCCCCAAAGGATATAAAGAGGTTCAATTGAACAACAATAACAACAACAACAACAACAAACCTATATGGTACCTACAGAAATACTTCAAAAGTTAAGTGTTGAAGTTAAGGGTTGAAAAAAAATATTCCATGAAATGGAAGTTAAAAGTAAGTGAGAATAGCTATATTTATGTTGATAAAATTGATTTCAAGTAAAAAAAATGGTAAAAAAAGGGACAAAGAGTAGCAGGATATAAAATTAACACCCATAAATCAATTGCATTCCTATACACCAATGATGAACCCACTGAAAGTGAAATATCTTTAGGAAAATATCTATAGGAAATATCTTTAGGAAAACTATCCCATTCACAATATCCTAAAAGAATAAAATAAAATATTTGGGAATCAATCCAACAAAAGAGGTGAAAGACCTCAGACCAATAAAAAAAGAAATTGAAGAAAACCTTAGAAGATGGAAAGATCTCCCATGCTCTTGGATAGGCAGAATTAATATTTTCAAAATGACCATACTACCAAAAGCACTATACAGATGTAATGAAATTCCTAATAAAGTTCTGATGATGGTCTTCACAGAAATAGATAAAGTAATCATGAAATTCATTTGGAAAAAGAAGAGATCCAGAATAGCCAAAGCAATCCTTAGCAAGAAAAGTGAAACAAGAGGCATCACAATACTAGACCTTAAATTTTATACAAAAACGGCATGGTATTGGCCACCAAAACAGACATGAAGACCAATGGAATAGAAGACACAGAGACAAAACCACATAAATATAGTTATCTAATACTAGACAAAGTTACCAAAAACATACATCAGAGAAAAGATAGCCTCTTCAACAAATGGTGCTGAGAAAACTGGAAATGCATATATAACAAAATAAAATTAGACCCCTATCTCACACCCTGCACAAAACTCAAAGTGGATCAAGGACTTAGGCATTAGACCAGAGACCCTGCACCTGCTAGAAGAAAATGTATGCCCAAATCTCCATCATGTCAGCTTAGGAACTGAATTCCTCAACAAGACTTCTAAAATACAAGAAATAAAATGAAGAATCAATAAATGGGATTGTATTAAACTAAAAAGTTTTTTCATAGCAAAGAAAACAATCAAGTATGTGACGAGAGAGCCTACAGAATGAGAGAAAATCTTTGCCACCTGTACTTCAGATAGAGCATTAATCTCCATGATATACAAAGGACTAAAAAACCTTAACACCAAAACAAACAAACAAACAAACAAAAACAAATAACCCAACCAATAAATGGGCAAAATAGATACTTCACAGAACAAATATAAATGGTCAACAAATATATGAAAAAAATATTCAACATCACTAGCAATTAGATGAATCTAAATAAAAACTACACTGAGATTCCATCTCAGTCCAGTCAGAAAGACATTATAAAAAACACAAGTAACAATAATTATTGGCAAGGTTTTTGGGCAAAATGTTCACTCATACATTGCTGGTGGCACTACAAATTGGTGCAACCACTCTGGAAAGCAGTATGGAGATTCCTTGGAAAACTTGGAATGGAACCGCCATTTCACCTAGTTATCCCACTCCTTCGTATATACCCTAAAGACTCAAAATTAGGGTACTACAGTGTTGTGGCCACATCAATGTTCATAGCAGCTCAATTCACAATAGCCAAGCTATGGAACCAACAGATGAATGGATAAAGAAAATGTAGTATATATATACAATGCATATTACTCAACCGTAAAGAAGAATGAAATTATGTCAGTAAATAGATGGAACTGGAGATTATCATGCTAAGTGAAATAATCCAACCCAAAAAAACCAAAGCCAAAATGTTGTCTCTGATATGTGGATGTTAACATACAATAAGGGGCAGAGGAAGGGAAGAGTAGAAGTTCATTGGATGAGGCAAAGTGGAATGAAGGTAAGGGAGGGGGCATGGGAATTGGAAAGACTGTAGAATGAATAAGATATAACTTTCCTATGTTCATGCATGAATACACAGTCAGTGAAACTTCATATCATGCCCAACCACAAGAATGGATTTCTAATTATATAAATTATACTTCATGTATGTATAATATATCAAAATGCACTCTACTGTCATGTATATCTAAAAAGAACAAATAAAAAAAGACAAACTTCATTATAATAATGAAGGAATCAATTCAATAAAAGGAAATAATAGTTATAAATATAAATGTGCCTAATGCTGGATCACCCAATTATATGACATATTTGAAACAACAAAAATAGAATATTGAAATAATAGTAAGTAATAATAGGGGTTGGGGATGTGGCTCAAGCTGTAACACGCTCGCCTGGCATGCGCAGGGCGCTGGGTTCGATCCTCAGCACCACATAAAAATAAAATAAAGATGTTGTATCCACCAAAAACTGAAAAATAAATATTTTTTTAAAAATAGTAAGCAATAATAGCGTCATAAATATTAAAAGTGACCTCTTCGTCCTCTTCACATCACCCTGTAGGCAAAACTAATAGAGATGAAAGTAGAAAAGGAGACAGGCATGGGGTGCATGCCTGTAATTCCAGCGGGATGAATAGACTGAGGCAGGAATATCACAAGTTCAAAGCCAACTTCAGTAACTTAGTGAGGCCCTAAGCAATGTAGTGAGACCCTATCTCAAAATAAAATATAAAAAGAGCTGGGGATATGACTCAGTGGTTAAGCACCTCTGGGTTCAATCAATTGATACCAAAAAAAAGTATGAAATAAGATGGTAGAAATTAGTCCAGTTATAACAAAAATTACATCCAATATAAGTGAATGATATGTCCAGTTAAGAGACATAAAGACTGACACATTACAGTTAGTAGTTAGTCTATCCTGAAAATAGAACAATGCTTAACTAATTCATACTCCCCCACAAAAAAAAAAAAAAAAAACAGGTAAAGAAAAAACTTACCTCAAGTTGTGTTATAACACCAGAAACACAACAAAAAAAGTGCAATAGGGAAAATCTTCAGATCTCTCTCAACAATAGGCAGAATAGCTCAAGTCTTAACAAAAACTATTAGCAAAACTGGAATGATAAATTCTGATGATGGGCTGAAAGTGGCCAACACCCGAATACCAGCAACTTGGGAGACTGAGGCAGGAAGATCACAAATTGGATATTCAGCATCTTAGCAAGACCTTGTCTCAAAAGAAAAAATAGGGACTGTGGTTGTAGCTCAGCGGTAAAGCAACCTTTAGTTCAATCCCCGTTACCAAAAAAAGTTTGATGCAGGGTATCATGGACATTTGATAAAGTGAATGGCTTTAGAAAGGAATCACAGAAGCAAAAGGCATTGAGGCTTTGAAAGGAATTTGAATTTAGAGTTTGTGGACAATTGGGCGTCAGAGCAGATTCCCTTAAGACTGTCAGATTATTAAATATCTATTCACTTATTATTATAAATAGAACTTGCCCATAAAGTCTTACTTAAGCAAAACCTCAAAGCACAATTCAATTCATTTAATCTAATTCAATAAATTAAGCAAATATTTTTACTGCAATGTACCATGAGCTAAGTAGATTTGTGAGCTAGCTTCCTCCCTCCCATAAAAGAATTGGTGCTTGGCTTATAACTGTTTAATTTATTGCTCAATGATGCCTAAATAAATAGGGGTTTAGTTAAATTTTCATAGATAATAAACAGTGCTGTTTTTATCTTAGAGTTTTATGTGTCTTTTGTGAACTAATACTCATCTTGGGCTGGTGATGTAGCTCAGTGGCAGAGCACTTGGCAATCATGCTGGTGCAAGGCCCTGGGTATCTTTCATCCTCAGCACAGCAAAAAACAAAACAACAACAAAAACAACTTCTCATCTTAATGTATTGTTCAAGTTAAGAATTTAATATTCTAAAATGTCTGTCCCCTAATAAAAGTGCAATCAACTAAAAGGATAGAACTAAGTGGAATCCTCTAAAAAAGGATGAATGTGAGACCTTAAGCAGCTTTTGACTATTCATTTGAGCTCAGTGCTGTAGAATATAACCGTCATGCCAACTTAGCAACAGTAGGCATTTCATCAATTCTCAAAGATGAAAATAGTGTCTAACATCTTATGCTACCAAAACAAAGCAAAACAATAAGGTTACACAGAGGTTAACTTGGGTGGGGATGGGAAGTCAAACCCATAGTAAAGCCCTCAAATTTACCTAAGAAAAAGAGTCATCTGTAACAAGCATTCAAAAGGAGGGAATGAAAACAACATATTAATATATGCCATTTTGGGGGGCTGGGGTTGTGACTCAGTGGCAGAGTGATTTCCTTGCACATGTGAGGCACTGTGTTTGATCCTCAGCACCACACAAAAATAAATAAACAAAATAAAAGTATTGTGTCCATGTATAACTAAAAAATATATTTTTTAAATATGCCATTTTTAATAGCAACACAGTAATATACGCCATTCAGTAAAAGAGCTGTATTGTAAGGTTATAATGTGTGTCTCTGGTCTTGTGGATGTATATGCAATTAAGTTTTTTGTTTTTGTAAGCAATAGTTATAATAAAACTAGTAGTCTTGCCCATATGTCTAGGATTGAAGCCAGGGATGCTCTACCACTGAGCTGCACCCCTATTTTGTTTCTTATTTTGAGACAGAATCTTGCAGAGGCTGGTCTTGAACTTATGATCCTCCTGCCTCAACCTCCTGAGTAGCTGGAATTAAAGGCATGTACCACTACACCTGGCACTTTAGAATTTTTTAAATTAAGTGTACATTTTAATTTAGATTTTTATAGCTGTTTTATGTTTGTTGTTTGTTTGTGAACCACTGGGGAGTTAATCCAGGGATTCTCACTTGCTATGCAAGTGCTCTACTAGTGAGCTACATCCTCAGCTGTTCTAAAAATTTATTTTGAGGCATGGACTTGCTAAGTTGCTATGGCTGACCTTAAACTTGCAATCCTCTTGCTTCAGTCTCCTAAGTAGTTGTGATTACAGTTGTGCATCACCACTCCCAGCTAGCTATTTTAAATGTTCAATCTGCTGGATTTATAGCAAAGGGAAAAAGATGGAAAGTTTTTGTCAAAAACTAGGGGGATGTAGCTCACTGGTAGAGCACTTGCCTAGCGTGTACCAGGCCATGGTGGTCAATCTCCAGCACTAACAAAAACACCTGGATAATAAGACAAGGGAAAAGAAAGTCAGTTGTGTGACATAATAGAGACAGCATCTGTAGAACTTCCTGAGATTCAGAAAACCATATCATGCTGACTGGTTGGCACAGTTGCTAGATAAACATTTTAGGTCAAAAAAAGAAAATTAGGATGTTAAGGACTTTTGTTTGTTTGTTTGTTTCACCCAAAATCTTCTTAAACTTTTAACAAAAGATTCAATTAATTTTGTGGGGATTTTTGCTTGTTTTTTTTGTTTGTTTGTTTGTTTTGTTTTGTTTTGGTACCAGGGATTGAACCATTAGGTGCTTAACCACTGAGCAACATCACCATCCCTTTTTATTTTGATACAGGGTTTCACTAAGTTGCATAGGGCCTCTGAAAATTACTGAGGCTGGTCTTCAACTTGTAATCCTCCTGCGTCAGTCTTCAAGTCACTGGGATTACAGGCATGTGCCACCACACCTGGCTCACCTGATGGTTTTTAATTTGACAGTAATTAGAAGACAATATAGTCATTTAACTTAATAAACTGTTAAATGAATATACATGATTTTTCCAAATAATGTTTTATAGTTTTTCATGTATAGGTCATACATAATTTATGTAACTTTAATTAGAATGTATTCCTGTTTTGTTTTTGTGCATATTGAACTTAGGAACATTTTACCATTGAGCTACATTCCCAGTTCCTTTTACTTTTTATTTTAAGACACGGTATTGCTCAATTGTCAAGGCTGTCTTCAAACTTGCAATCCTCTTGTCTCTGCCTCCCTGGTTGCTGGGATTACTGGTGTGCACCACCACGCCTGGCAAGGTATTTAATTTTTTAAAGATTATAATAGTAGCATCATTTTATAAATTCCATTTTCTACTTATTTGCTGTTACTAAACAAATGCAACTGATTGTAGTATGTGTGCTTGTATCCAGCGATCTTAACAAATCCACTTTCAAGTTCTGTTTTTCTGTAGATTCATTTGAATTCTCCATGTACACCGTAGCCTTTAAAATCTGCCCACAAATTCTTTGATGCACCTGTCTTTGATGGAGCCTAATTTTCATGCATTGAATGTAAATCACATTTAGTACCTTGCTTTTAAAAAATAGAATGTGGCAGAAATGACAAGAGTATGATTTCCAAGAAAAGGTTATAAAATATGTGTTGGTTTCTATCGTGTTCTCTCTTAGATAATTTATTCTGGGAAGCCAGTTGCCATGTCAGGAGGACTCTCAAACAGCCGTGTGCAAAGATCCATATGTCAACCAATGTGTGAGCAAGAGATATTGGAAGATGCTCTTCTAGCTGCAGCCCAGTTTTCATTTAATTGTAACCCTAATTGATATCATGAAAACCCTTAAAAAAGTCAACCCATTAAGTCACTCTTGAATTCTTGACCCATAAACCCTGTGAGATAAGTATTTGTTGCTTCAAACTGCTAAATTTGGGGGAAATTTGTTATGCAACAATAGATATCTAGGATACACACTATCATGTTTTATTTGCAAATAATAATAGCTTTATTTTTCTTCTCATTTTTTATTTTATTTATTTTCCTGACTTATTACACTAACTAGGTCAGTTTTGAATAGAAGTAATGAAGTGCACATTTGCATCTCATTCCTAGTTTCAAGGAGATTTCATTTATTTATCATTAAATTTGATGCTATGATAGGCTTTTTTTTGTAAATATCATTTATTAAATCAAGAATTTTCCTTTCTGTTCCTAAATTGTTAAGAGTTGTCTTTTTCTTTTTCAAAATCATGAATAGATGTTGAATTTAATTAAAGATAACCACATATGTTTTCTCTTCTTTATTTGGATGTAAGGTGAACTACATGCATTGATTTTGAAGTGTTGTCAATTTTACACTCCTATAAAAATTCAAATAGATTATCATGGATTTTTTGCAAATATTATATTTGGGATTTTTGCATTTTCATTCATGAAACTGGACTATAATGTTTCCTTTTTAGAAGTTTTCTTACCATATGGGTGTGATGGCACATGCCTATAATCCAAGTGACTAGGGAGACTGAGGCAGGAGAATCACAAGTTCAAAGACAGCCTCAGAAATTTAGCAAGGCCCTGAGCAACTTATTGAGACCTGGTCTGTCTGTCTCTCTCTGTCTCTCTCTGTTTCCCCCACCCCACCCCACCCCTCTCTCCCTTTCTTTCTCTCTCTCTCTCTAGATATAGATAGATAGATAGATAGATAGATAGATAGATAGATAGATAGATAGACAGACAGACAGACTGGGGATGTGGCTCAGTGGTTAAGCGCCAGTGGGTTCAATTCCTGGTACAAAAAATAAAATAAGAAGTTTCTTTAAGAAGTTTTGGAATCAAGGTAATGTTGGCCTTATAAAATAAGCTGAGAGTTTATAATTATTTTCTGTATTCTGAAAAAGTTTGCATACAATTGGTTTTATTTTTCCTTAAGTGTGTAAATAACTCACCAGTAAAACTATCTGGGCTTAGAGTTTTCTTTTTTGGAGTGTTTTTACTTATAGTTATTGATTGATTGATTGATTGTAGTGCTGGGGATTGAATCACATCCCCAGTCCCTTTTATTTTATTTGGAGACAAGTTCTCGCCAAGTTGCTGAGGTTGGTCTCAAACTTGTGATTCTCCTGTATCAGTCTTCCTGAGTCCCTGGGATTACAGGTGTGAGCTACTGTTTCTGACTTATTTTTATATTTTTATTAAATATAAGTTGAATTCTTTAATTTCTTTTGAATTTTCAAATGTGTTAGGATAAATAGAATCCCCTTGAGGGCTGGGGATGTAGCTCAGTTGCTACAGTAATCCCCAGCACCCAGGGGTGCTTAACCACCAAGCCATATCCCCAGCTCTTTTTAACATTTTGTTTTGAGGGAGGGTCTTGCTGAGTGGCTTAGGGCCTCACTAACTTGCTGAGGCTGGCTTTGAACTTGTGATTCTCCTGCCTCAGGCTCCTGAGTTGCTGGGGTTACAGGTGTGCACCACCATGGCTTTTTATTCTTTCTTTTTTTCTGTCCCTGGGTGGGCTTGAACCACCAACCTTTGGGTTAACAGCCAAACACACTGATTGTGCCACAGAGACAGGTGCTCCCTTTATTCTTTATTTATTGCTCTTACTTTATTCACTCCTGATCCTAGTCATTATGCTTCCTCTGTTTTCTTAATGGGTCTTGTTAGAGGTTTTTAAATTATGATATTATCATAAATAACACCATTTGACTTTCTTGATTTTTCTGCATTATACAAGTGTTTTCTATTTTGCGTCTTTTTTTTTTAATTTGCTGTTATTCTATAATCTTGCAAAAGTTATTCAGAGCCAGGAGCTGGGAGGCTGAAGGATTGCGAGTGAGGCACTAAGCAACTCAGTGAGACCCTGTCTCTACATAAAGTACAAAATAGGGTTGGAGATATGGCTCAGTGGTGGAGTATCCCTGAATTCAATTCCCTGTACTGCCACACCACCCCCCCAAAAAAGTTACTTAGATTATTGATTTCCAATTTCTTTCTTTCCTTCCTTCCTCTCTCCTTCTCTCCCTCCCTCCCCCTCCCTCCCTCCTTTCTTGCTAGGGATCAAACCTAGGCCTTACACAAACTAGGCAAAAGTGCTCTACCACTGAGCTATATCCCCAGCTCTCTTCTTTTTTAATTTATATATTTATGGCTACAAAATTATTTCTAAGAATTTCACACATTTTGATATTCTATATTTGCCTTCATTCAGTTGAAAATATTATTTTAGTTTGAAATCTAGGTGTATTTTACAGTGTTTTTATATCAGGACTTATTGAAAGCTATAAGATATGTGATATTGCTGGAAAGAAGGCAAAAGACCACTGGAACATAATAGAATGCCCCAAATCAGATCCACACATATGTGTTTACTTGGTTTATGAGAAAGGTGCTCTGCAAGGAAATGGAGAAAGGACATTTTTGTCAAACAATTGAGATTGAGTCTACTGGATATCTATACAGGAAAAGAAATCAATCTTGGCCATTACTTCCCTCCATATACAAAAACCAGTTGTAGCTGGATTTAAACCTAATTTAAATGATAAAACAATAAAGCTTCTATCTACAAAATAATAAAAAAAGATTATGGCAACAATTTCTTAGAATTAACACACAACACTTGTTCATACAAACATACAACATAAGAAAAACAGATGGATCAGTTACATTCATTAATATTAAAATGTTTCTTCATCAGAAGACACCATGAAGAAAGTGAAAAAACAAGTTGTAGGGAAAGTAAATGCAATTTATATAAACTCAAAGAATCCTTGTAAAGAACACAACAAATCAATTTAAAAAAACTGAATGAAAAATGAGCTAAAGATATGGAAACTTGGTCTGGGGATATAGCTCAGTTGGTAGAGTGCTTGCCTTGCAGGCACAAGGGCCTGGGTTCAGTCCCCAGCACCACACAAAAATACACAAGAGACATGGAAACTTCACAAAACAGGTACTCAAATGGTCATCAAATGAACATTGTGAAAAGGTACTCCAAACATCATTAATCACTAGGGGAATACAAATTGCAATAATAGTGCTTTACCACTATAGACCTACGAGAATGGTTAAAAGTAAAAGAACGATAATAAATAATGTTAATTATGGCAAAACTAACTTGGAAAGCTCTTTTGCAGTATGTACAAAACATGAACATGTACACCTTATGGCGCAAAAATTCTACTCCAAGGGAAATATAAAGAAATGTGTATTGTGGGATACTGTGGCACACACCTGTAATTCCAGCTACTTGGGAGGCTGAGGCAGGAGAACTGCAAGTTTATGGCCAGTCTGGGCAATTTAGCAAGTCTCTGTCTCAAAGTAAAAAAAAAAAAATAAAAAGGGCTGAAGATGTATCTCAGTGGTAGAGTGCTCCTGGGTTCAATCCCCTGTATGACAAAAAAAGAAAAAAGGAAATGTATGTATAAATGCATCTGAAGATGTGTATGCAAATGTGCATAGCAGCCATTTTTGTAACAGCCCAAATAACAAAATATCCACAAACAATAGAATTGTCACATATTCACATTTTTTTTTTCAGTACTAGGAATTGAAACCAGGGATTCTCTACCACTGAGCTACATCTCCAGCCCTTATTTTTTATTTTGAGACAAGGTCTCTCTCAGTTGTCCAGGCTGGTTTCCAACTTGTTGTCCTTCTGCTTCAGCCCCACTAGTAGCTCAGATTACAGGTGTGCACACGATACCTGACCCATGTAATTATAGCAATGAAAATATATGAATTATTGCTATGATCAAACATGGACATACCCCCTTCTCCAAAAACAATCAATGCTGAGTGAAAAAGGCCAGACACCTAAGAAGAATATAAATAGTGTGATTCTATTTACATAAAGCTAAAAATCCAGCAATGATAATCTATGATGATAGCAATCAAGGTGATGATTACCTTTGCTGGAGGAGTAATGACTAAGAGGAGGTTCTGGGTGCAGTAATGTATTTTCTGATATGAATGGTGGTTGCACAGGTGTATCAACTTTGAAAAAATTTATTTTTATTTTTTAAATATTTATTGATTTATTTTAGTTTTAGGTGGACACAATATTTTATTTTTATGTGGTGCTGAGGATAGAACGCAGTGCCACGCATACTAGGCGAGTACTCTACCACTGAGCCACAGCCCCAGCCCTGAAAAAATTTATTGAGTGATAAATTTATTATTTGTACACTTTTCTGTGTGTATACTAATACTTCAATTAAAATCTTTAAGTAAAAAATAAATACTGAGAAAAATATATTTATATTATCTTTAGTGGTATCTCTCCACTTTTGTCTTAGGCCTTCAAAATAGAAAGAATTAAGCAATCCCTTATTCTGTGACTGTATTTCAGGGGCAGGAAGGGTATAGCTCAGTGGCAGAAAGCACTCACCTAGCATGAGCAAGGCCCTGGGTTCAATCTCCAGTAGCACAAAATAAAAATGAAAATAATTTTTAAGAAGACAGCTACTTTTAAAGTAGCATAGATACTGCCCTTGACATTTGCTTTTAGAATTGACCTCTTTCACTGCAACATGTTAATGACTGCTTTCTAAGTAATTACCAGTTTTATTTCCATTTCTGAAAAGTTTTTAAAAAGAAACAAGCTGGTTTTCAAAATTAAATATTATATTTCTAAATTTTTACATGAATAACTATATTTGTCAACAGCAATTTTGTCTGGTGTTCAGGAAGAGTTATTAGCTTTAAAATAAATATGTGTAGGCAATGTACATCTATCTGTAGGATTCCATTCCCAGTGTATTTTTTTAAAATATTTATTTTTTAGTTGTAGGTGGACACACAATATCTTATCTCATTTTTTATGTGGTGCTGAGGATCAAATCCAGTGAATAACATAACACTGTGAATAAGAGATGATTATTCTTGTGCTAGCTGAGGAATAAAAGCAATAGCATAACTGTGTTTGTGGACCTATGCATGTTTGAAGAAATACATCCCTTATCACATGTAGGTTATAAAGTGAAAAATATCTTCAAAAATCTCAGAATATCAAGTGCATATCTTTTGGAAGAACTTATCTAGATTGAGACAAAAAATACTAGGCTGAGAAAAGTAAACAGGTTATTTTTTCCAGTCTGGTGATATGATCCTTTTATTGAATCACAGAACAATTCTAATAAAGACAATTCCCAGAGGAAAAGCTGAAAAACAAGACCCAGGAAACAATGTAATAAAAGCAACTGAAAACCACTTCTGAATAAATATTTAACCAATTGTTTGGGATATAATGGGGTTAATTCTAAGCAGGTGGAATTTTCTATTGCAATAATATTTACAAATTCTTTTTGGTTCCTTTAAATTTCTTTACGCTGCACTTGAAAAGCCAGTTTGCTGTAAGAGGATTGAAATCTCCATTGTCAACAGTTCTTGCTGGCGTTGTCCTACCACTTAGGTCATATAAAAGAAGAGTGTGTAGCTGGGCACCCTGTAGTACCAGCTATGGTGGAGGTGAAGGCAAAAGGACCCTTGAATCCAGGAGTTTGGGACCAGCCTGGGCAACACTGCAAGACTTTCTATTAAAAACAAAGAGTGTGTTTTTGTCTTCACACCAGTTCAGACAAAAAGGATGGATATGGAGGGCTAATAAAGAGAACACAAGCCATGTAACAGAGCTCCATCCAAAAGTGTGGGAAGAGTGGAAGTTCACACACACACACACACACACACACAATGGCAACAGCTATCTCTGTGATACTCTTTTGTATTATCACTTATTTACAGTTCAAACTATCTCATTTTTTTTTGTTCTTGGTATTTTCTGCTGCCTTGATATTGTCTATTTTAAAGACAGAGAAAGCAAAATTTTAAAAATTGTTTTCTTCGAAGATTAGATCCCTCTGTTTACTGACCAGATTCTTAGGATTTGTAGTGTAATCATTGTTTCTAAGTACCTCATTCATGCTTCACATTTTTTATAATATCCACAATGTTAGGGATCAAACAGGACCTCATGTATTCTAGGCAAATGTTCTACCACTGCCCCCAGCCCTCTCTTCCCGTTTTAAAGTTGGTACCACATTTCTCCTCACTTTTACTAAGTCTCTGGACTATTAACAACTGGAATTTTACCATCTACGCCTCCAACAGAAAATCCTAGACTTCACCTTCCACTGAACAGATGATCATTCACTTTGACCTTACCTCAAGTCCAAATAAATTGTTTAACTCTGTTACCAGTGGTTTGCAAGTTGACAATTAAGTTACGCACTTGACCTTTTGTACTAAAGAAAGTATCCTTTGATGTCAGCAGGGCTTTTCAGCATAGTGAGTTTACCAGCCAATTGGTAAACATTTAAAGGAAGAGCTATGAAGATGGGAAGTTGTTTTGTCATTATTTCTTTTTCATTTCCTTTATAATCTTACAGAAAAGTCTATAATCCTGTATTTATTATGAGACTATAGCCATGTAAACTACTTTGAAGTTATGACTTCAAAACGTTTTCAACATCATGAGCTCTAAGTGGGGAGAGAAGACTTATCATAAGTCCTATTTAATCAGTAAAAAACTTCAATAATTTTAGAAGTCTCTAAACAAAATTATCAAAACATCTGGGAGCTATTAAAGAACTGAGGAAGTGTTGCCATAGTTACATTTAGAAAGGCATTTTTTATTACAAATTCCTCATGAAGTGAGTCTGTGAAAAACTAAATTATCATTACCTTTTTTTTTTCTTTTTTTTTTTTGGTCCTGGGATTGAGCCCAGGGGTGCTTTACTACTGAGTTACATCCACAGTCCCTTTTATTTCGAATTTTGAGAAGGATCTCACTAAATTGCTGAAGCCAGCCTCAAACTTGTGATCCTCCTGCCTCAGTTTCCTGAGTCACTGGGATTCCAGCTGTGTATCACCACTCCCGGCATCATTACTATTTTATTCAAATTTTGCATACTAATAAAGTATAATTGAAATACAAAATTGCTCTTGGAAAGAACAATGACTTAGTTCATGCCTGAGAAAGTAAAGTAGAAAATTAAGATTATGAGAATTGTGCAAATAGGTATTAATTTTAATAACAATGTGAGATATTCTATGTATTTTGCTTTATATTAAATATTTTAAATTATTATGGACTTAGAAGTCAGAGTTAATTTTTTGTTGTTGTTCTTTTTAGCAGAGTTAGCTTTAAATTCAAGATCCACCATGTACCAGTTGTAGGAACTTAGGTAAGCTTCATCAACTTGGAGCCTTGGTGTTCTGTGTACAGAACAGAGATACCTTACCATACAAGATGATTAAGTACAAGTTGAAAATTCCTTATCCAAAATTCTTGGGATCAAAAATACTTCAGATTTTGAAATATTTGCATCTACATAATGAGACATCTTGGGGATGGGATGTAAGCCCAAACCTGAAATTCATATACCTTATACATAGAGCCAGAAATTGGTTTTATACAATTTTTTTTATTGTGCCTGAAACTCATCACACAAGTTCAGATGTAGAATTTCCCATTCATAACATCATACTAATGTTCCAAAACTGAGGTTTTGAAGCAATTAAATTTTAGATTTTCGATTAGGGATACTAACACTGTAATACCTGGACTCACCAAACACCATGTCCAGCATTGAGTATATAATCGATAAATGTTTCCTTCCTTCTTTTCTTTTTCTTCCCCCTTTACCATTACTATCAATATATTATTCTGACTTTTCCCTTCTGGGTCTGAGGGAATGTACATTCAAGTTTTTTAAAACTTCCCATACACTTCATATTTTCCCATTGTTACCAGTAGTTTAGCACACTAGAAATCCTCAAGGCGGTTATGTGTTTATTTATAGGGATGAAGGTGTAGGGAAAAGCTGTGAGAGTACATTTTGTTTGGCAATAGGTCAAGGATGAAGGAAGAAAGCTCTCGTAAGCCCCACTCTGAGTCACATAATGCATTCAATTTTAAAATATTTGCTCATTTTAATCCCGATACTGCTAAGGTATGCCTGATGATAAAACTCATGTTCTTGTTGTTCAAAAATTCTGTCACTGGCTTTTATAGATGTTCCTGAGGTACAAACAATCTTATACAGTGTTAGTTGGAAAGTGCATGCTAGGTTTTAAACCAGTGACTTAGAAATGGATATAGAAAGCCAGGACAGATCTGGGTGGGGGGGCTCTTTAAAAACAAAAACTGAAAGGGGAGGCTTGAAGGCATATAAATAGATCAAGAACAGTGTTGCCTGAGAAACTGCTCATGGATTCCCTGAACTGTGGAAAAGAGATGAAAACAATAGCAGAGAATCAGAGCAAGGCCTGAAGCCAGGATGTACAAAGCCACAAGGCAAAGTGGCTTCACTTAGGCTGAGCTGTGAGCTGTAAATGGACAGTGCATTGAAAGGAGGTTTGAAAATTTATCAAAGAATAGGGTGCAGGGTGAATAAAGCCAGGTGACTCATGGTAGAAACCCTTGGAACACATGAACCTCCCCCAGATTAGAGACTGCTCCTTAAAGACCATCCACCAGCTCCTACTCAGTTTTGTCTCTCTCTCTCTCTCTTTTTTTTTTTTTTGTATTGAGGATTAAACCCACAGTGCTTCACCACAGAGCCTCATCCCAAGTCCTTTTTATATTTTATTTTGAGATAGCATCTCACTAAGTTGCTTAGGGCCTCACTAAATTGCTGAGGCTGGCCTTGAACTTGCAATTCTCCTGCCTCTGCATCTGGAGTTACTGGGAATACAGGCCACTAGGCTAGCTTTATCTTTTTTTTTTTTTAATTAATGAAGTAATTAATTTTATAACTTTGAATCATAATTATTAGCATGTATTAGTTGTATAAAACAATAGGATTCATTGTGAAATTTTGCATTTATACATATGACTGCGTAGGTGTTTTTTTTTTTTTTTTTTTTTTGCAGTGCTGGGATAGAACTCAGGTCATTCATTGCACATGCTAGGCAAGTGCTCTACCACTGAGCTACATCCCTAGCCCTTTTGTAAAATTTCAAGATAGGTACTAAGTTGCTGAGGCTGTCTGTGAACCTGCAATGCTCCTGCCTCAGCTTTGCAAATAACTGGAATACAGGCTTTGATTATAATAGGGAGGATGAAAAAGATCACAGGTTTGTTTTCTCCAAGGATCTGCTGCCACTCATGGAAGGTATGCCATTCATCATTCACACTACATTGTTTTTTGGAGTAAAGATAGAAACACAGAAAGAAGAGATATCATAACTCAGTATATGTAGCTTTTTTATTGCTGGGATGTACCTTTACAATGACTCCTACTACGTTTTGAAAATATTTATAGATAGATAACAAAGTTAAACTAAAATAGTATTCTTTGATTTATCTTAAAAGTGTGTTATTTTGAGGCCAGAGTAAGCAACATAGTAAGTTTCTGTCTCAAAATACAGAATAAAAAGGACTGGGTACAGATGTAGCCCAGTGGTAGAACACCACTGAGTTCAATCTCCAGTACCAGGAAAACAAACAAAACAGTATGCTATTAAGTAATGATGATTCACACTTTTATTATGACCAGCTAGATCTGGATTTAAGCCTTTCTGCCTCCTCCTACACACTGCAAATTGCTTTAACTTCTGTGAACTTGAAGTTTCTCATCTGTAAATGTAGGGTTTATGATAATATCTATTTTAACTGGAGTCTGACAAAACAAGATGTCAGTATCTTCTGGAACACTACAATCAAACTGTGTCACCTTGACACTTCACTTCTCACTCACCTATTATTGGATCCATAAGCATTAGCTTATCCACTCTATCTTCCCAACATTTCCAGCTATATTTCCTTTTATTATCTTTAATGTTCCAGTCTTGGTGTAAACCATCATCATCTCTTACCTGGATTACTGCAATAACTTCCTAACTAGCTTCAACATTTCTCTCTTGCCCAGACCTCCTTCAGAATTTTCTCAATGCTGCAGCCAGCATGAGCTATAAAATAAAAGTCAGATCATGTGGAACTCTCAGGACTTGCTCCACCTGTATTCCTTTGTCCTCACACCTCAGTGCTCTCCTGCTGTCTCAATCCCCTCCATTCACACTGCTCTTCTTGTTCTTGAGCAAGTTCACAACTACCTTGGGTAGATCCTTTGTACATGGAGAACCCTCTGCCCTGTTGTTCTTCCCTCAGATATACCCAAGATTTGCTTTCTCTCTTCTGCAGGTCCTTATTCAAATGTTGCCACCTCAGAAAAGCCTTCCCTCACTACTCTGACATTGTACAATCTCTCCCCTCCACCACTATCTCTCTGTAGCTTCCTCCTTTTTCTTCTTAATCATTTTTCTTCTTGACTTTTATTGTCATCTAATATCCTATATATTTTACTTTTTAAAATTTTTTAACCATCCTCATTAAAATGAATTCTATAAGAGCAGTGATTCATATCTGCTTTATTTCTAGCCTGTAAAACAGAACATGGCATATAGAAGTAATTCAATGAGTAAATAAGCAAATAAATAAAAACATATTGAACCAACAAATGATTGATTGGGAAGTCATAATAAGGCTCAACCATTTATCTATACCTATATTGTACCTCTAGGATACATCTCCTTGGATAATTTTGATTCTTATGAAAACTCAGGACAAGAAGTCCCTACAATGTAGCCCTAGCTATTGGAATAATGGCTCTGATATTGGTGAGTGTTCAGTTGGGGTTCAAGTTCTCGGTTTCCCGAACAAAGAATTAAACAAGACATGTGTAAGTAACCAGAAGAGCACAGATTTAACTGAGGCAATATTTAACTGCGGCATAAAGTAGATCAGAGTGGCTTAAGGACCCTGTGTCCTATGTCTGGGTGAGTCTGGTCTTATATGCGGGACTGAGCCTCCTCGCCTCCCTAAGGACCTGATAGAAGACCTTGGCCTACTGGTTCCCATTGGTTACTTTATTTTCATCTAATTAAAATACAGAACTAGTGGCAGGAGTTGCTATGGTGATAAGCCCTCTGTGACAGGAGTTGTCATGGTAATGGGATTTAATGTAAACAGGAACATGATGACTCATCTCCCAGTCTTATATTCCCTGGCATTTTTCTTGTACCCTGCTTCTGCCATCTTGACATCTTTAAACTCCTACTTCAACTCCACAAGACCCAAAGGAAGCAGGGAAGGAAAGGGATGGTCCTGGAAGTCCTCATTCAAATCAGAAGGCAAGAAGGAAAAGCAAAGTGCCAATCCCAACACACACACACACACACACACACACACACAAGCTGGAGCTGCCACTGGTAGGCAAAGAACATAAACTGGGGAAGAGAAGACTCTTGATGTGGATCAACGAAGCATTTGGGGATTGGGAAATTTCTTTCTGAATGAAGAAAGATATCCATTACAAAAGCCCCCTCATTTTGAGGCAAGCTGTCTTTATGTGGGAGAGAAATGTGGAAGCGAATTTCCCCACAGAGGAACAAAATGACTCCAGGACATTCTGGAAAAATCTTAGTAAAGACTCCTGAAGAGTTTAGATAATTTCTGTCTCCTTATTAATTCATTCAACTCTAAAATTTTGTATCATGTCAAATCTCATTTGCTGTGAGAGTTTGGTAGATGGTCTGGAGGAGAGCTTCCCTGTGTTCCTGAGATAAGGATAAGAAGTGTTCACATAGACTTCACAGCCTCATCCCACAAGTCTGGAACTGAAAAGATGTTTGCAGAGGAAACATTGAAATGATGAGTTACTCTATTTCTCATTCCATTCATCATAATTTCTGAGAATATGTTACCACAGAAAGACTTCATGGGAGGGAGAGACCAGAAGTACATGAAAGAGATGAACCAGGTTAACAGCAAGGGAAAAGAGAGAGGCATTATCTACAGTTTAAATGAGTAAAAATTTTGCATCTGTTGAATGTCAGGCAGTTAAGAAGCTGGTGACAGTTAATCTACAGGAAGGTTTTTTTTGGACTTAGAATTATTTTACAACATGTTACTTCTTACTGACTCTGAAAGAACTAATTATGTCCCATAATTATGTGTTCCTATACATCAGTAATGAATCAACTGAAAACTGAAAAAGAAACTAGGAAAACTATCCCATTTACAATAGCCTCAAAAAAAAAAAAATACCCAACTTGGGAATCTATCTAACAAAAGAGGTGAAAGACCTCTATAATGAAAACCACAGAACACTAAATAAAAAACTGAAGAAGACCTTAGAAGATGGAAAGATCTCCCATGCTCTTGGATAGGCAGAATTAATATTGTCAAAATGGCCATACTACCAAAAGCACTACACAGATTTAATGAAATTTCTATTAAAGTTCTGATGATGATCTTCACAGAAATAAATAAGCAATCATGAAATTTATTTGTAAAAAGAAGAGATTCAGAATAGCCAAAGCAATCCTTAGCAAGAAAAGTGAAGCAAGAGGGATCACAATACCAGACCTTAAATTATACGATAGAGTTATAGTTAACAAAACGGCATGGTATTGGCACCAAAAAAGACATGAAAACCAATGGAATAGAATAGAAGACACAGAGACAAAAAAAAAAAAAAAACTACATAAATACATTTATCTCATACTAGACAAAGTTACCAAAAACATACATCAGAGAAAAGATAGCCTCTTCAACAAATAGTGCTGAGGAAACTGGAAATCCATATGTAACAAAGTGAAATTAGACCCCTATCTCACACCCTGCACAAAACTCAAAATGGATCAAGGACCTAGGCATTAGACCAGAGACCCTGCACCTGCTAGAAGAAAATGTAGGCCAAATGTCCATCATGTCAGCTTAGGAACTGAATTCCTCAACAAGACTCCTAAAATGCAAGAAGTAAAATCAAGAATCAATAGATGGGATTGTATCAGACTAAAAAGCTTTTTCACAGCAAAGAAAATCAAGTATGTGAACAGAGAGCCTACAGAATGGGAGAAAAATCTTTGTCATCTGCAACTCAGAGGCATTAATCTCAAAAAAACTTCACCAAAAAAAAAAAAAAACCCCAAAAAACAAAACAAATAACCCAACCAATAAATGCACAAAGGAACTGAACATTTTACAGAAAAGAAACACAAATGGTCAACAAATACATGAAAAAAATGTTCAACATCACTAGCAATTAGAGAAATGCACATTAAAACTACACTGAACTGGGTGCAGTGGTGCATGCCTGTAATCCCAGCAGCTGGGGAGGCTGAGACAGGAGGATCATGAGTTCAAAGCAAACATGAGGCACTAAGCAACTCAGTGAGACCTTGTCTCTAAATATAATACAAAATAGAGCTGGGGATGTGGTTCAGTGGTTGAGTACCCCTGAGTTCAATCCCTGGTACCCAGCCCCCCGAACACCAAAAACAAAACAAAACAAAACAACAACAACAAAAAAAAACCTACAATGAGGTTTCATCTCATTCTAGTCAGAATGGCAATTATCAAGAATACAAGTGACAATAAATGTTGTCGAGGATGTGGGGGGAAAGGTACACTATACATTGCTAGTATAACTACAAATTGGTGCAACCACTCTGGAAAGCAGTATGGATATTCCTCAGAACACTTAGAATGGAACCATCATTTGACCCAGTAATCCAAAAGACTTAAAATCAGCATACTTTATTGATATGGTCACATCAGTGTTTATAGCAGTTCAATTCACAATAGCTAAGCTATGGAACCAATTTAGGTGCCCTTTAGTAGATGAATTAATAAAGAAAATGTGGTATACCTACACAATGGAGTATGGAATATTACTCAGCCATAAAGAAGAATGAAATTAAGGCATTCGCCAGTAAATGAATGGAACTGGAGACTATCATGCTAAGCAAAATTAGCTGGGAGGGAAGGAGGAGTAGAGGTTCACTGGACTGGGATGGGAGTGGTGGGAGAAATGAGGGGAAGGGAGGAGGATGGGAATGGGAAAAACGGTAGAATGAGACATCACTTTCCTATATTTATCTGTGAATACACCACCAGTGTAACTCCATATCATACACAACCACAAGAATGGGAAGTTATATTCCATGTATGTATGATATGTCAAAATACATTCTACTGTCTTGTATAACCAAAAACAAACTTAAAAAAAGAATTATGCAATTTTCATGGGTCTGAGCAAATTTTATACTGTTCTTTCTGGCAGACTAAAACATAAGCCAGAAATTCCAACATGAAAATAATCCCCATCATTGAAGCATTGCTTGCTGCCCATTGGTCCACCAATGAATAAATTCCTATGTCCTACTTCAAGACTGACCTGGTGATTTATTTCTAACGTGCTACAATAATAATAGTATTGTGGTTCATCTACCACTAGCCACAGTAATATAATTTAGATCTTCCTAAGTTGTCACTGAAGGGTTTCATTTCACTAATTATGGCTATCAACACCAGCCTTGGCTAAGGGCACTACAAGATGCGTAGTAGCCTGTAAGACTAGAATAGTGGTGGCAATAAAAACGAGAGAGCTGTGTGTGGTGGCACATGCCTATAATCCCAGCAAATTGGAAGCTGAAAGCAGGAGGATCACAGGTTCAAAGCCAGCCTCAGCAACTTAGCAAGGCCTTAAGCAACTTAGCAAAATCCTGTCTCAAAATGAAAAATAAAAAGGGCTGGGATGTGGCTCAGTGGTTAACCCCCCTCCCCAGGTTCAGTCCCTTGTACCAAAAACAAACAAAATAACAAAAGAATGATTTCCCAAGGGACAATTGGATGTCTTACCCGATTGCATAGGCTTAATATTTATGTCTGCCCCATGTAGAATCCCCTGACCCCCAATGTGATGGTATTTGAAGATGGTCCTTAGGGAGGTGCTAAAGCATCTTGAATGCCCGCTAAAGGCCCAGTGTATTAAAGGCTTTATATTCAGGGTAGCACTAGTGGGAGGTAGTGGAAGGTTAAGAGGTAGGCCTAGTGGGAAGTGTTGGATTATTGAGGTTGTGAGCCCTGACCCCTTTCTCTTTTCCCTTTGCTTCCTGGCCATATAGGTGAGTGGCTTTTCTGTGTCACACCCTTCTACCATGAAGTGCTGCCTCAAAGCAACAGGTTCAACTGATAATGGACTGGAACCTCCCAAACTGGGAGCCAAGATAACCTTTTTCTCTTTATTAGTTGATTATCTCACAGTTTGTAATAGTGACAGAAAGCTGACTAATACAGTAGATAATTAGAGTTAGATGAGGTCCTGAGGTCAGGGCCTGGGTCTAATGGGATTAGTGCCTTTATAAGGCACTCTTCTTATAGAAGAGATGCCGGAGAGCTTTGTCCTTACCTTATAAATACCAAGAAAAGGCCATATGAGGGCATAGAGAGGAGGCAGCTGACTACAAGTCAGGAAGAGAGTTCTTAGGAGAAATTGACCCTTCCAGACCTGGATATGGGACTTTTGGTCTTCATTAATGTGAGAATTTAAATTTCTGTTGTGGAATCCTACTCAATATGTGGTAGCCGACTATGCAAACTAAGACACTGTGTACCTATGATGGACCAACAAATAGATATGTGGTCTTTGTCCCCATTTCTGACACAGAGCTTCTAAAACCCTTGGAATTTCCTGACTTGTTTTGTGGTGGCACTTGTCGAACCCCTGGAGAGCTTTGGGATAGGGCTTATTGCCAGAGGAATCAACAATGTCATCAGAGGGTTAGAACTTTCAGCCTGACCCCTGGACCTCTGGGGAAAGCAGAGGAGCTGGAGATTGAGTTCAGTCCTCAGTGGCCAATGATTTAATCATTCGTGCCTGTATAATGGAAGTGCTATAAAATCCCTATATATCAAGGAGTGTCCAGGTTGGTAAATGCATTCACTTACAGGGAGGGTGGCACACCCCAACTCCACAGGAGCAGGAGTTCCTGTGCTCAGGACACATCCAGACCTCTCTGTGTCTCTTTATCTGGCTGTTCATTTGTGTCCTTTATAACAAAGGAATCAAAATAAGGAAAGTGTTTCCCTGAGTTCTGTGAGCCATTCTAGCAAATTATCAAATCATGGGAAGGAGTCATGGGAACTCTGATTAATACCCAGTTGGTTGGAAAGTGCTGGTGGAAACAGGTTACTTATGACAAGCATCTGAAAGGAGGAAAGTTTGGTGAGATTGAGCCCTTTAACCTGTGCTGTCTGACACTAACTCCAGGTAGTTTGTTGAGGAATTGAATTGAGTTGTAGGCACCCAGTTTGTGTCTGGGGAGTTGGAGAACTGGTTGCCAGTATGGAGAAAAACCACACACATTTAGTGTCCAAGTGTTTGGGGTAAAAATAGTTCAAAGTATCCCACTAACCCTCAAAATAGAGCCTAAGAAAAATAAGAAAGGAGTGCAACTTGATATAAGAATGCCATCTTGCCAGGAATTTCTGAGGAGCCTTGATTGTCCAATAAGGAAAGGAAGAGAGAAGAAGAATTTGACCCATCAGCTCCTGTCCCAGACAGCCAAGGGCTACCCCAGGGGCCATGAATTACCTCACACTTCCCACATGCACTTGCTTGAATGCCAGGTAGGTCCCTGCAGACACCCCACTCTGCATCAGAATAAGAGAGAGAAAGAGAGAGGGAGAGGGAGAGGCCAGGGGAGGAGGGGGGTGTGGGGGACAGTACAACTGAGAACTGAGGCAGGGTGCCCTGAGGTGGTAACTTTAAGAAGCTGTTTGCTACAGCCACGACTGGAGTCAAAGATGGCAAGAGGAAATGAGTCAGGGTGCAGATGTTCAGTGCAGGAAATCTGTGAGACTAGTCAGGCCTGTGAGTTCCAGTCCCCACTCCTGGCTCCATTCACAGTCTTTATTTAAAGATTCTTCTTCCATTCCAAACCTTGGAGGTTAGAGCTTGATTTTGTTAAGAAAGCTGTTATGTTTTCTCACAATACATTATTCATCTCTTATCTCTCATACTGTCCCCAAAGGATACATCATTTTGGAAATAAAAGGTCAATTATTAAAAAAATATATAAGGACTGGGGCTGTAGCTCAGTGGCAGAGTGCTTGCCTAGCATGTGTGAGGCGCTGGGTTCGATCCTTAGCATCACATAAAAATAAACAAACAAGATAAAGGCATTCTGTCCATCTACACTACAAAGAATTTTTAAATAAATAAAAAAAAATTAAAACCCCCAATAGTAGCCAAATACAGAGAGAGGCATGGAAAACAATTCAACTTCCAGACAGCATAAGGCTAAGAAATTTGACAAATTTAAGACAAGCCTTGATTTTAATCTTTCAGACTGCAGTTATTTGGATCCTTCTTTGCCAATGACTGAAATTGCTCATCTAGGGAGAGTTAGGTCAGCTTCACCCAGATATGGATCCTACAGAACACTGGACCATCTTTCAGACTTTATTTTAGTACTAGGGATTGAATCCATGTGTGCTTAAACAGTAAGCCACATCCTCAGCCCCCCCCTTTTTTTTTTCCCTTTGGGTAGTGGGGATTGAACTCAGCCCTATTTTTTTGTATTTTATTTAGAGACAGGGTCTCTCTGAGTTGTTTAGCACCTCGTCACGATCCCCCTATCTCAGCCTCCCCAGCTGCTGGGAATACAGGTGTGCACCACTGTACCCCGGTGCCTGGCACCTTTTTAATCTTTTATTTTAATTTAGGGCCTTGCTAAGTTGCTGAGAACCTTGTTTAATTGCTGAAGTTGGCCTCAAACTTCGATCCTCCTGCCTCAGCCACTGGGATTACAGGTGTTGGTCACCACACCTGGTTATCATTTACTTTTATATTTACTTTGACATTTTATTGTGTTGCCTGTATATCCTTTATATCCATCTGCAGTGAAATTCTCTTTCATAGATAATAATCATTTAGATGAGGGATCAGCAATTTATGGCCTACTGCTTCGTTTTGTGTGGCTTGCCGGATAAGAATAGTTTTCACATTTTAAGAGGTTTCTATAAAGTCAAAATAATAATATTTTGTGTCACATGGCAATTATATGAAACTCTAGTTTGTGTGCATAAATAACGTTTTATTGAAACATAGCCACACTCATTCATTTACATATTACCTATGGCTGATATTAAATAGCTACAATAAGGACCATGTTCTCTTCAAAGCCTAAAATATTCAGTCTAGGCCCTTTACAGAAAAGTTTGCTGACCTTGATCCTAGATAACAAAAGGATTCTTGTTGGGTTTCTATTGTGTATTCTCTAGCCTTTAAACTGATTTCTAATAAAGATAAGAATTCATATGGTCAGTAGCATGGATTTTGGCGAGGTACTCAATCTATTAGATAGGAATGGTTTTACTAAAGTTATTTTATTTCTTCACAAATCTTGTACATAGTGTATTATTATAAATGTTTATTAGATAAATTAGTGAGTGGATAACTCTGGTGAGTCTGCAGTATGTAATCTCAGCAAGGAGCCCAGGCAAAGCACACTTGTTCCTGCCTCATATTTTCATGGAACTTAATGATACATACTTCAAGCATCACGTCCATATCTCGATATTATAAACTCTTTTACAGTGAGTTTCCAGGATGTTAAAGTGTGTGGGAAGGACGTGCACTCATATACAGTATCTTCATAGAATAAAACAAGTAGAAGGGAAACATTTTGTACAGCTATTGAAGTTAAGCAGGAATCTCTTTTAATCATTCCCTTTTTAATAATAATAAGCACCCAAAGTCACTTTATAACTTTCTGTGGTCACATATCATATTCCTGATATGCAGCTTAATTCTTCATGTTGTAATATCAGAATATTTTTAACTCCATTCATTCAATAAGAGTATTTGACCTAAAGTTTGATAGCTGAGATTCCTCCCCACTAGTTATCCTATTCTCACTTTGGCAGCAGTTTTTTGTAAATTTCCATGTACTTAATATCTACCACCACCTCTACCATCCCTAATATTCACAGTGGTGGGAATTAATAAGGTATGTTAGTAAGATCATTGGATTTTTGTCCTAGTCCATTTGACTGCTATGAGAAAATAGCATAGACTTACCTAGTTTACACCTGGTTATATACCTGGGTATTATAAAGAAGAGAATTTTTTTCCTTGCTATTTTAGAAGCTGGGAAGTTCAAGGCTCTGGCAGATTTGGTGGCGTCTGGTGGGGATCTCTTTTTCATAGATGGTACCTAATCTCCTCCCAGAGATCCCACTATCCAATTGGGGAACAGGATTCAACATATGAGGTTGGGACAGAGGGACACAAACATTCAGACCATAGTAGACTGGGAGTCTAAAAAAAATCAAGGTTTGATTCTGGCTCAATCAAGATGATGTCCACAATATAGTGACTGCTTTGTGAATATTTGTTCCCTTTTCTTCCTTTTCTCTGTGAAACTCCATGATTCACTAGCTCTTTCTGAGCTTTAGTTTCCTCATATATAAACATGAGGAGAAAATACTTTCTCAGTTGATATGGATATTAAGTGATATGCTTCTGAAAATACTCAGTAAACTTATGAAGCATTATATAACTACCAAACATTATAAGAAAATGAGAATTCAAAAACAGGAAAAATGTCTGCAAGTAGCAACCCAAGTTAAAAGATCAGAGAATCAACATTTGCTGTCTTCTTCTCATCCATTACTGGATTGAAGAGAGAGAGAATGTTTACTCCTCACTTGGCAAACACAATACTCTGTGTCTATACTGCAGGCCAGACTCTTTAGTCAGGTCAATATGGCTCTTCAGTAGTAACACCCAAGGAATTCCCAATGAGGATCCAAACTGTGCTGAAACTTGTGATGGGACCTCTTAAGAATGGGCAAAGACTTCGGTCAGGCATGGTGGTGTATGCCTGTAATTCCAGCAACTCAAGAGGCTAAGGCAGGAAGATGATAAATTTGAGTCTAGTCTCAGCAATTTAGGGAGAACTTGTCTCAAGATAAAAATATAAGGGGCTGTGGTTGTAGTTCAGTGGTAAAGCAACCCTAGGTTCAAATCCTAGTACTTCAAAGAAATAAAAATAAAATAATATGCCTTATTAGAAGTAAAAATTTATAGCTGAACACCATGGTGCATGACTATAGTTCAAGCTGTTAGGAAGGTGGAGACAGGAGAATGGTAAATTGGAGGGTAGCCTGGGCAACTTAGAGAACCCTGTCTTAAATTTAAAAATAAAATAAAATTAAAAGGGCTTGGGTTGTAGCTCAGTGATAGAACACCCTGAGTTAAAAAAAAAAAAAAAGAAGAAGAAAGAAAGAAAAAAAAGTTAATGATTTATTAAGTCAATCACTATTAGAAAT
This sequence comes from Marmota monax, assembly GCF_021218885.2. Taxonomy (NCBI): domain Eukaryota; kingdom Metazoa; phylum Chordata; class Mammalia; order Rodentia; family Sciuridae; genus Marmota; species Marmota monax. The sequence continues at coordinate 3,406,377 of NW_026691988.1, forward strand.
TACTTTGCTCAATGATATAAGGAATTCCCATAGATTTTTCTAAACAGGTATATTTGGTCAGCAGTTAAGAGAACAGTTCTGAGCTGGCTGTTTTATACTAGAATGTAAGACTTAAGTGAAAAAAATCATTGGTATGATTATTTCAAATCTCTGGGGAAAAGTACTTGGCTTTACCAGTAGGGATTATTTTTGTAGCGAGGCTAAAATTTTGAAGTAAATTAATTTAAGCCTTTGTTTATTTCTGTTTATCTTTAATTAGTGGGCAATATTTTGGCTGGTCCTTAAAGATCCTTGTTGAAACCATTCACTCTATTTTATATGGTGAAAGCAGCCACAAACATCTGTGAATGGATCTGGCTGTGTTCCAACAAACCTTTATTTGCAAAACAAATGGTAACCCAACAGCTCTAGTTTTCTGACTTGCTGTCTCTATGAAAAAATAAAGACCTTTACTTTCTTGCAAAGTGTAAGCCGTACACAATAGTGCTGTCTCAGAGCTATACCAAAACCCTAGACCTCAGGGGTTTGGATAATCTTGCATTGCATCAGACTTCACTCTGGCCCACTATTGACATCATGATGACTGGAATAACTGAGAGCAAGGCACAAGTACTATTTATATTTCTGAATACATATCATATAGGGTGGGAAATAATCTCCCAACAAACTTCAGCTAATTTGGTAAGGTGCCTAGGAGTCTGGTGGATCAAGACATGCTGAGAAGTTATCTGAGGAAAAAAATATTTCTGCAACTTGCCTCCCCAACCATAAGAAACAATCCCAAATTCATAATACAAACAATATCAGAAAATTACCTGATAACTCCCGTGAGTAATGAGTCACACATTATTTGTTGGCACTCAACACCATTTCCAGTTGCTTTTGATACTCCCACCTTCATGTCAAGTGCTGGATGAATGAGAACTACACTTTTAGTCCCTCGCCAGAAGGTTTCTAAATACAGTTTAGATTCTGCCCATGAAATATACATGTATTTGAATTAAGAGGCAGAAGATAGAAGCCATTTCTCTTTATCCAGCTGTGGTGGTGAACTTAGGATGAGAATTTTCCCAGTGATATGTCTAGTCCCCTGACTCTTTCAACCTAGGGCTTCAAGGAGACTATGATTATTGATTTTGGTCTGTTACATCTTTCTGACTTCTATCCAAAAGCAAGAAGATTCAGACTCATTGGGCTAATACAAGTATAAAAAATGGTTGTGAGATAAAAATTTGTGGATGCAGAGAGAACACCAACTTTCAAACCACTGGCACCCAGAACAACTTGTGAGCAATTCAACCCATGTCTGTGTCCCCGTGTTTTTACTCACAGCTAGCCATCGGCTTTGCATCAGCCGATGCAAAGCAACAAAATCCAAGATCACTGCAAGCCATTCGGAAGAAGTATTCTGTAAGGGAGCACGTACATTAGTGATTTTGGTGACCAAGAAATGATCCTAGCCTCCTTAAAATAGTAAGCCACATATCCCTGAGTGGAGATTTAAGATGTTAATGAAACTCGCATCCTAGGCTGTAGCATGATTAGAACATTCCAGGGCAATGAGAAAACACAATGAAAATTGGTGCAAAATTGCATTACCTAACCCTGACTCCATTTCTAGTTCAGATTCCTAGCTATAGTCCCACTGTAAATGTGAAAACCCCAGCCAAGAAAATGTGACATGCTCTGTCTCTGAGATTATCTGTACTTCCAAACTCAAATGCGTACTTTCCCTTTATAATACCTAATAAATCTCTTGCTCTGAGCTGTACTTAAATTCTTTTCTGTGACATGACCAAGAACCTGGAAGTTGAGAGTAGAGTCTTTGCTGTTCCTGGAGACCTCCTAGAAACCCTATGTAGACAGCGACAGTTGCCCTGAGTCTATTTTTTTTTTTTTTTTGGACTGGGGGTTTAACTCATACTATTTTGTTTTGAGACAGGTTTTCTCTAAATTGCCCAGGTTTGCCTCACACTTGTGATCCTCCCGCCTCAGCCTCCAAAGTAGCTGGGATTACAGGTGTGTACCACTATGTCTGGCTCAGACTTTTAAAGTATTTTCAAAAAATTTTAAGAGTACTACTGGGCATGGTGGGGCATGTCTGTAATCTGAGTAACTAGGGAGGCTGAAGCAGGAAGATGGTAAGTTGGAGGCCAACTTCAGCAACTTAGTGTAGATCCTCAAAATAAATATAAGAAAGGGCTGGGGAGGTAGCTCAGTGGTAGAGCACCTCTAGGTTCAGTCCCCAGTATTGGAAAAAAAAAGTTATAAATACTTAATCTCTGTATATCAGATGACTTTGTCTTAAAAATTTTTAAATTGATCTCCATTTTCTTGGCTTAGACTTAATGACACTCAGGAATGGGATCTAATTCACTTTTGCCTCTTTCTATCATAACCAACAAATATTTGTTGCTGGAGCACAGCAGGGTGATGACTTTGTCTCATATATTGCATTACAGTCTCTTTATTTGTCATGAAACATTTCATGATCCCATAATGTTTCTCTTATATTTTCTTAATTTTGAAAACTGAGGTGTAAAAATTGTACATATCTATGGGGCACCATGTCATATTTTGATACATGTTATTATATTTCTTGTAGCAGTGCAGATTGTTATGTTTATATCTAAACCTCGAGTGAACTAGTCTTCCTAAAGGATTAGTACATAGTATTATCACTCACCACCATCTGGTTGTCTGTTATAAAGATATAAATAAAATATTAGTGGAGATAAACAATCCTTGTTTTTTTAATATCTTAAACAATTTGATTCTGTGTTCCTGGCCTTTCTGGCATCATCTCTTAGAACTTCAAGAGCATAGGTAATAATAAAATGCAAAAATTTAATTAGAAAGTGGCATGTTTTGAATAATCATTATTTAAAAAATTATTAGCTTACACTTATGGAAATATAATTAACATACCATAAAATGCCTCCCTACAGCTCATGTGCAACTCAAGAGTAGAGGTCTACTCTTGAGTTTTAATTTTAATTTTTTGGTACTGGGGATTTAACTGAGGGGTGCTTCACCCTGAGCCACATCTCCAGCCCTTTTTATTTTTTTAAAATATTTTTTATTTGTTGATAGATCTTTATTTTATCTATTTATATGTGGTGCTAAGAATTGGACCTAGTGCCTCACACATGCCAGGCAAGTGCGCTACTGCTGAGCCACAGCCTCAGCCCCCTTTTTATTTTTTATGTTGAGACACAATCTCATTGAGTTGCTTAGGGTCTCACTAAGTTGCAGAGGCTGGCCTCAAGCTTGTGATTCTCCTGCCTCAGCCTTCCAAACTGCTGGGAATACAGGCATGTGCCACCATGCCCAGCATAATTTTTAGTATATTTATATAGTTGTGCAGCTATGCCATTATCTAATTTTATTTTTTTCCTTCACTTTTGAGATGGGATCTCAGTACCCCACCCAGATCTTTTACATCTGAGTGGCCTAGCTGACTTTTTATTGCACCCTAATCTTTTTGTCTTTCAGGACAAGATGGCTGAAACCCAGAAATTCCTCTTCAAGTGGGCTGGCTGAAACTGGTTGGACCTAAGACAGCTGCTAGAGTGAATGCCAGACAACCTACAACTTCATAAGAGACACGAACATTCCTTCATTTCGGATTGACAGCTTTCTATTCACAAGAAATAATTCTCTGATGGGAAGCCTGGCTAATCAGAGCACTTCCCCTCTGGGTCACCAAATCTATTGTCAATTTTTGACCCTAAGTGGGTCCTTTCCCCCACTCGCTCATAATTGTGAAATCAATAACAAGACCAAGCACTGGTGGCCAGGCGTGGTGGTACATACCTGTAAACTCCGTGGCAGGCTGAAACAGGAGAATGTTGAGTTCAAAGCCAACCTCAGCAATTCAGTGAGACCCTGTCTCTAAATAAAATGAAAAGAAGTTGAGGCTGTGGCTCAGTGGTTAAGTGCTCCTGAGTTCAATCTCCAGTATTAAAAAAAAAAAAATAAAATAAAAAAACCAACTACTGATTGAGCAGTGAAGGAGACTTTTGTCCTTGGTCAAGAATAGGAGAAATGGGAGATAAACTCACCAATCAACTTCCCATTTATTGGGGATTAGAGGGTTATACACAGAGAGCAAAAGAAATAAAGGGAAGGTGGGAGGCTAATAAAGGGGAGAAATATTCGTGTCTTATTATAATGAAGTTGGAGTTGTCTTAGGTTCAACTAGTTTCAGCCAGCCCACTTGAAGAGCAACTTCTGGGCTTTAGGCATCCTGTCCTCAAAGACAGGCAGGCAGTACAAGACCCAAGGAAGGTAACTCACTTTGTCGCCCAGGCTTGAACTTGTGTTCCTCCGACCTCAGCCTCCCGAGCAGCTGGGATTACAGGCGTGCACCACCATGCCTGGCCCTGATATAATTTTAGAAAACTCTTCCATCATACCGAAATCCCCTGTAACCACACACAGCTACGCACCTCCCCCAGACTCAGGCAGTTGGCTGTTCACTTTTTGTGTCTACGGATTTGCCTATTTTGGACTTTCTGATTTCTCCATGTCCTTGTCAGCACATGTTAGCGTTCATCTTTATTACAGACATCCTAATGTGTGCAAAGTGGTATTTCTGTGGTTTTGATTTTTGTTTTTCTGAAAAAATTAAGGATGTTGGGCAGTTTTTCATGTGCTCATCAGTCATTTGTATATCTACTTTGGTGAAATGTCTACTTAAATCCTTTATTTGCTTTTTAATTTGAATTATTTGGATCTTTTTATGGTTGGGTTATAAGAGTTTAAAAGTATATTCTAAATACAAGTTTATCAGATATATGATTTGCTAATAATTTTTCCCAATATGTGGGTTATATTTTCATTTTCATTTTCTCTGTGTGTGTGTGTATGCGCGCGCGCTCACGTGTGTGTGCTGGGTATCAAACCCAGTGTCCTGTGCGTGCTAGGCAAGTTCTCTACCACTGAGGTACTCTCCCAGCCCCTCATTTTCTTGATGATATTGAACAAGCTAGGACAGATAGCCAAACTGGCAAACAGTTAAGGAAATGCCCTCTCCCCCAAAAGAGGCTTCTCTGAACAGGATACTCCTTGAAAATAATCTGTAGATATATTAGAAATATTTCAAACATTCCAGGCAACTTATTTTTCCTGGGGCAGTGGGAAAAGGGAGGCAGGAAGATCTGAATGAAGGATACAGACTCAGGGGAATAACCAATCAGAATGTTGCAGGCTAAACCAACACTTTTCCAATACCTGTTTGACATAGATTTTGATCAAGAGCCTTGGCCCTTTTCCAACACCTGATTAGCATAGTTATTGAAATGTTCCTACCCAGTAGCTTTATAAGCTCCTAGACTGGTACATTTAAGTGGGATCACTCTTGGGTCCCCTCTTGTCTTGCAGGAGTTTTCTCTTTTCTTCTCACTTGAATAAATCCAGCTCTTTTATGCTCAGTCTTCTTTATCCATGGATTTCATTTTTTTTTTCAAATTTATGAGACAAGAACCCAGAAAGAAGGGCAGGAGTTGTGGCTCAGTGGTATAGCACTAGCCTAGTATGTGCAGGGTTCTGGGTTCGAGCCTCAGCACCACATAAAAATAAATAAATAAAATAAAGGCATTATGTCCAACTACAACTAAAAAACAAATATTTGGGGAAAAAAAAGAAGCAGCAGGTGGCTGGGTTCTGCTGCAACACTACAGCAGCAAGGCTGAAAATCTGGTTTCAGTATCCATGGAAGCATGAAGTTTTGATTTTGAGTAAGTCCAATGTAGCTATCTTTTTTCCTTCCTCCTTTCTTCCTTCAGTCTCTCCTTCCTTCCTTTATCTGTAGAGTAGGGGATTGAACCCAGGGCTACTCTCCTGCTACGTAAGTGCTCTTCCACTGAGCTATGTCCTCAGCCCTTTCTTTGGTTATTTACATATTTGTTGTCACAGTTAATAAATTATTAACTAACACGTGTTCAAAGATTGATTCCTATGTTTTCTTCTAAGAGCTTTATAATTACTAGAGTTTTAATTTTTTTAAGTTGTAAATGGACACAATACCTTTATTTTATTTATTTATTTTTATGTGGTGCTGAGGATCCAACCCAGTGCCTCGCCTGTGCTAGGTGAGCGCTCTACCGCTGAACCACAACTCCAGCCCCTAGAGTTTTAAATATAATTTAATTATAGGTGTACATAATTTATTTGTTAGTAATAGCCCGTGTTAATAATCAGTTCTCAAAATTACTGAAAGTTTAACAGTTGGCACCAACAATCTGGGTTGAGGCAGCTCCAGCACATCACTGATACTAAAGGTATACGGTGCCTGTTTCTTTACAGAGCTTCATTGGGACTTCAAGGGAGGAGAAAGAACTACTCACTCACCCATGGAGGCGGACTCACCCAGGGGAGTCTATCTCTACTCTGAAATTTGTCTTCCCAAACAAATCTGAGCCTAATCCCATGAAGAGTCTCAGGTGTGGTTCTACAAACTGCTATTAAGACACACCAGTAAGAATAAGATTCCTGTGAACCCAGAAGAAAAGTTGAAGTGGTGGTAATGACAATATTAGAGTAACCTATGTTCTGTGAAATTCCTGAAGAGATCAGTGTATAGGGTTTTATAATTTAACCGCAGAGAAATATGCATAGTGGCCCCAATCATTATATTGAACTCAAAATTTCACACTCTTACCAGTTTTTGCAGAGCATTAAAGCAAAGCTAAATGGTACTAATGACTCTGAAACAGACACCTTTACTGATGAGGAACATTAAACTTTGAGTAAGCCAGACATGGTGGTGCACACCTGTAATCCCAGCAATTTGGAGGTTGAGGCAGGAGGATTACAAGTTCAAGGCCAGCCTCAGCAATTTAGCAAGGCCCTAAGAAATCAGTGAGAACACACATTAAAATGGAGAATGACAAGTTCATTTACTTATTTATTTTTGTTTATTTACTATTTTTGTTGTGCTAGGGATTGAACCCAGGGTCTTCCACATACTAGGCAAGAGCCACTGAGCTACACACACATTCAGCCCCAACAGTGGGAAGTGTAAACCAACTGCATTGCTACTTTCTGGCACAACAATGAAATCAACAAAGAAGAATATATAACCTGGATGACTTTAAAAAAATAGGATTCGATATAGTTTTTAACACTTTTATTTTAGTATTATACAAGCGTATTAGAGAATAACAACAAGAACAAATCATGAAGGGAATGGTCTATTGGAAAGTAAAACAATGGTTTACATGATGCCAAAAATAGAAAGAAATATTGCAAGATAACCTAATGAGAAACGAATCCCTAGCACTAAGCAATTTCAAGAAACCTAATTAGAGTTGTTAAGACTAATCTGCCAACCGGGCATTTGCTCAAAATGTGGTCATGAACATTAACTTCTTTGGTGTGTAAAAAAGCAATTGTCTCAAAATCAGTTATATAAGACGTTGTCTTAGTAGCAATACAAACTAGCATGTATCTCATAATAAGTAAACGGTCCATTATACATTGGCTGAAGGTAAAGAAAAAAAAATCAATGTTCTTGATGCCAATATTCTACCAGTGGATATTTCTTATTCTTATCCAGTAAAGAAGAGATGTAATAAGCATATAGTAAATTAGTATGTAATAAATTAGCTGATGAAGTATATTAAAGAAGGATTCAGATTGTTATCCCAAAGATGGTTGAAAGCATTCCATCCACAGAGCCCCCTAATATTATAATTCTGTATATAACCTCCCTGGGTGGCCTCATTTGCACCCATAGTTTCAGTGATTGTGTGTACACTTATAAATTTCAATTTGCCTTAGTGTCTTCCTGTCCAACCATCTCCTTAAGATTTCTTTGAATTTTTTACAATCATAGGAACCTCCAAACCCTCAGGCACAGCAGTCCTTTGATGTTTCTGTTCCTCAGCCCTCTCCTTTTCCATAATAATAGCACCAAGATTGTTAAATTTAATTATTGCCTTTACTGAAAATGTCTGAGAAGTCAGCGAAGGACCCCACTGGCCAGCACTCTCTGTTATCTTACTCAGTGAACTCGCTCCTGTTTCTCAATTCTGCTTTTCTGGGCTGCTCCAGGAGAACTCAGTTTAGCCCACGTTTTAATGTACTGGTAACAAACAACCCATTTTCTCTCTCTCCACATTATCCATTGCTGAGTTCCACTCACTATTGTCTTGCAATCTTTTAAATCTATCACTTTTATTTTTTCTGTAGACCAATACCTTTATTCAAATTTCTGTCCCTCACTGCAGTATCACAGTGAACAAACTGGACTTGGGGCATCAATTCTCTACCCTCGCCAATAAATCCTGCACAGACCTGAAATGTGTATCTTTCAGATTCATCCTTCACTATGCCAGTTCCAAGGTCAGAGTTCTCTAACGATCTCAATTCTCCTCCCACTTCTCTTTCTTTTCCTTCTCCTTGTATACTAAGTATTGAACCTACAGTGCTCTACCACTGAATTATATTTCTAGCTCTTTTTATTTTTGAGACAGGGCCCAGCTAAGTTGACCAGGTCAGCCTTAAACTTGGAATCCTCCTGCCTCAGCCTCCGGAGTCCCTGGGATTACAGGTATGTGCCACAATGCCTAGCTGACATTTCCAGTTCTTAGGTAATAAAGTCCCAATTGCTTAGCCTGGCATTTAAGCTCTTCTATACTTTGGTTCCAACCTAAATTTCCAGTCTTATCTCCCAGCCATTTGCCACCTGACACAGCTGAACTGGTAGGCCCACTGTCTTTTGCACCTACTTGCACAGTCCTGCCTCCGCAACTCTGGAATGTATTTATCTCTGATGCTTCAGTGCTCTTAATCCATTTATTGTCAAACTGGTCTCAAATATTACTTCCTTTTCCAAGCCTTTCCTGGCTCTCAGCCTATTGAAACTTTTACCCTTTGGGCCTGTTATTTTATTTCTCTTGATCTGTAATTGGTTGATAACTGCTTCTCTTTATATGGAATTGAAGGTTTTCTTGAAACATAGTGCTAAAACTGAAAGGTCAAGGACAAACTGGGACAGTTTGTCACTCTACCTGTTACATATATGGCAAGGGTCTCAGAGATAGGAAAGGAAAGCAGTGCTTTCTTGTGGATATTTACTGGGGAAGTTGAGATGGCAGAGTGGCCACAAGAAACTCCAGGGAGAGAAGAGTGAGAACATTCAATGGATCTGATAATGGACTTGGTGCTGAGACCTTCAAGTAAGTACATAGACAAACAACAACAATAAAAAAAAATCCTTTGGCTATTTACTTCAGTTTTTTCCCCCCTTCTTCTTCTTCTTCTTTTTTTTTTAAGGAATTAAGAAGAGTGATAAGGAATAAAAATACATATTCTAAGCAAAGGAGTCTTAATAAGGATCTAAGTAGGTGGCAAAAGTACAGATCTTAGGTCTAAGAAGAAAATCTAGACAGGTAAACAACCTTTCACTTTTATTGTTACCTTGGAAACAGAATCAGAGCTATTCACCCCTAGGAGGAATAAATTAAACCCAGAAGTTAAGGCTGAATTTCTTGGAGGTGTTCTGATGCCAAGTTGAAATTCAAAATGAGTTACAAAGGTTGGTGAAATAGCAGCAGATTAAATACAGAATTGCATTAGAGATCTATAATGTTCACTAGCTATATTGTTACAGAATGTCCACATCTGTTATTGAAGAAAAGATTAGGACAGCTGGGTGTGGTCATACACACCTATAATCCCAGCAGTTTGGGAGGCTGAGACAGGAGAATTGTGAGTTCAAAGCCATTCTCAGCAACACCAAGGCACTAAGCAACTCAGTTAGACCCTGTCTCTAAATAAGATACAAAATATGTCTGGGATGTGGCTCAGTGATTGAGTACCCCTGAGTTCAATTCCCAGTACCAAAAATAAATAAATAAATAAAAGATTAGGACAAATGAACTAAGATGTGTAATGTATTGATAAGGAATAGATAAAGCATGGGCATATTGAATATAGGTGTATATTAAGAGGATGTAAGGACAAAGAAATATCTAATAATCATGAGACTTTACAAATATATAAGGACTCGTGGCCAGGTGTGTTAGTTAGTATTCCCTTGCTGTGGCAAAATACCTGAGGTAATCAAATTAAAAGAGGAAAGATTTATTTTTGACTCATGGTTTTGAGATAGATGGGGAGAGAGAGAGAGAGAGAGAGAGAGAGAGAGAGAGCGAGAGAGAGCGCAAAAAGAGATCATTAGTAGATAGAGACCCAGATTTATGAGCATGACTAGCCATGCTTGTCTGTTTAGTTAGATGAACAAAACCTCCAGCATATGCTTGTATCAGATCAATTAAAACAAAAGCATAATCAATTTAAATGCCATGAGATTCAATGTGTGCAAAATGGATTTATGGCTAGATTGCTTAAGCAAGAAGAAATATGGAATCCCAAATATCGAATGATTGACATGGGATTCAGTTCTCACAAAAGCTTGCCTGGGAATCTGCACTTTCCTTCCCAGGAAAACTCTATATTTAGTGAGGGAGTCAACCCTAGATGCATCACTACTCATGCACCTTGCTTTTGTGATGTCTTTGACAAATCTTTGCTTTTTTCTTACTTTCAAAATGTCCTAAAATCCTCCCTCCTATTTTTTGGGGGGATGGGGCTAGCAATTGAACTTGGGGTCATGTGTATGAGAGGTAAGCACTCTACCAACTGAGCTATACCCCCAGTCCCTAAGATTCTTTTCAACAGCATAAATCAAGAGCCCATCTGAACCAAGTCAAGATTCCCCTGCCCTCTTGGAGGGCCTCCTCAGACCCCTGTCCAGTAACTGTTTCAGGAGTTTCAGTCCATGCTTGGGGGCCTGTAGTGAGGCAGAGCATTACAGTGGAGAGCACGTGGTGGATCTGGTCTTTGGATAAGGGAACTTCAGAGAAAATCCTCTTCTGCATTTGTTGCTCCCATGTGTTCTTGTTTTGAAGTTTAAGGTAGCATATTTTTCGGGTATCATTTTTCTGAGACCTAACAAGTCAATGTTCAGATTCATTAATAGCCAAATAAATATGAGCTAAAATAACCATTTTTACTTGGTAAATGAAAAATGAGGGAAGAGTTTTTTTTTCTTTTAATATTTTTTATTGGTACATTATAGTTGTACATAAATAGTGGGATTTGTTGTGACATTTTCAAATATGGACACAATGTAACAATAGAATTTGGCCAATATATAATTCTTAGACTGAACATTTACTCATAGACAAGAATGCATCCCATCCTGGAGTCTCCGGGGCCTGCCTCAATATTTATTTATTTATTTATTTTTTATTTATTTTTTTATTGGTTGTTCAAAACATTACAAAGCTCATGACATATCATCTTGTATACATTTGATTCAAGTGAGTTATGAACTCCCATTTTTACCCCAAATACAAATTGCAGAATCACATCAGTTACACATTCACAATTTTTACATAATGCCATATTAGTGACTGTTGTATTCTGCTGCCTTTCCTATCCCCTACTATCCCCCCTCCCCTCCCCTCCCATCTGAGGGAAGAGTTTATAAATGGTAAATTTTCAAAATCTTTCAAAAATTGCCTATAAGTATGTAACTTTGCATGAATTTCTGGTGGATAATTTGGCAATGTTTCAAAAACCTTACAATGATTCATAATTTTTTACTTATCAAGCCTCTTTCTGGGAATTTGATTTTAAGGAAATAATAAGATATTTTCAAAGAGTTACAGAATGAATATTAATCATAGAGTTATTTTTAATAATGAAAAAACAAACAGGCAAGATGGTGCACACATGAAATTCCAGTGACTCAGGAGACTGGGACAGGAGAATCGTAAATTTGAGGCCAGCCTCAGCAAATTAGTGAGGCCCTAAGCAATTTAGTGAGATCCTGTCGCAAAAACAAAAAATAAAAAGGGCTGCAGATGTAGCTCAGTAGTAAAGCACCCATGGGTTCAATCTTCAGTACCAAATTTAAAAAAAAAAGAGAGAAAAGACAAGCAGACAAATTTAAATAAGATTTAAATTTACAACTGTAATCACTAGGTAGTTGATTAGTACATTTATGTGAAAATTTGATATGCAGGATTGAGATAATGATGTAGAAAAATGCTTAATGAGATTAGAAACTTGTTGATGAGAGAAAAAAGATTACAATGTCATATGCAACATTGTAATGGTTAATTTGAATTGCCAACTTGATTGGATTAAGAGATACCAGTGATCCTGAAGTTTCTGGGTGTGTCAATGAGGGTGTGTCTATGAATGATTGGCATGTGGGAGAGCCAACTGAAATGGTGGCACTCCCTAAGCGTGGGCAGCACCATCCAATAAGATGATGGCTTGGATGATATAAAAATTAAAAGAACTAGGAAGCAGTAGCAGTTGCAAGCTGGATTCTTTGTGAATCGGTTCTTGATTGCTGCTACTATTATCTAAGGATATCAGACTCTCTCTTCTTCACTCTTCCAAAGTGGACTCTGCCAGTGATTCCCCAGCGAGTTTCCAGAAGCCTTTGGTCTCAGACTAGGGTAGTACCACTGAGCCCTCTTTTACTGGGGCTTCAGTCTCTTGGACTGCGCAGCTACTGGTTCCTTCAGCTCTCCAGCCTGCAACTGGGCATTGTGGACTATCAAGCTTCTGGTCGTGTAAGTCAACCTAATAAATCTCCTTTTTATATTTATACTTCCTTTTGGATTCTGTTCCTCTAGAGAATCCTAACTAATACAAACACAACTCTATTTTTATAAAATGTACGCTATAGGAGTATGTATATATATATATATATATATATATATATATATATATATATATATATATATATCTTCATATGTATCTAGTGAGATATATTTCTAGTTTCTTCTAGTTGATATATTATAAATTGTGTGTGTGGGGGAGTTGGGCAGGGATCAAACCCGGGGCCTTGCACATACGAGGCAAATGCTCTATCACTGAACTACACTCCCTTTCATAGATAACTTTTTGTTGTTGTTTTTTTTTCTTTGTTGTTGTTACCAGGGATTGAACTTGGTGGCACTCAACCACTGAGCCACATCTCCAGCCCTATTTTATATTTTATTTAGAGACAGGGTCTCACTAAGTTGCTTAGTGCTTATTGCTGAGGCTTGGCTTTAAACTCATGATCCTCCTGCCTCAGCCTCCCAAGACACTGGGATTACAGGCATACGCCACCACACCCAGCTCATAGATAACTTTTAATTTTATTCCATGAGGTTTTCTGAATTTAAAAATTTTATAAAACAACACAAGTTACTTAAAAAATAGAATTTTAGATTTGCAGTAAAAACTATTTAAAATAACTTAAAATATTGAATCCTAGCTGGGCATTGGTGGTATAAGACTGTAATCCCAGGGACTCAGGAGTCTAAGCAGGAGGATTGCATATTCAAAGCTAGCCTCATTAATTTAGGGAGACTCTGTCACAATAAATAAATAAATAAGGACTAGAGATGTAGAGCACTCCTGGGTTTAGTCCCTGGTACTAAAAAAAAACCTTAATATTATTAAATCATTAAACTGTATCTGGCTATTGAAATAAATCTATTACTAAATAGGAATAGAGGCCAGGGGTGTATCAGTTGCAGAACAGATGCTTACGAAGCATGAGATCCTGAATTTAACCCTCAGTATTTGGGTGCACACAGACACAAAAGGGTAATGGTTTCTTAAGAATGTTATTCACCATAGATGCTATGACAAAGGAATATAGTGTCTTTGGCTCTGATAATAAAATCCTTAAGATGAGTATAAAAATGTTATATTAAAATACTAGTTGAAAACTATACATGTTTTAATGCTCCCCCTCCAATAAAATGAAATGTCATCTAGAGTCACCCTGAATTACCAAGGATCCTAGATGGCTTTGTACTGATATTTGACAATATCTTATAAAATTGCATGACTTCACCCTCTTTTGAAACCATATGCAGCTCTAGTTTAAATGAGGCACCAAGGAATCTCCTCCTAGGATAAGAATTAAAACAAGGCCAACTGTTTTGGTAGAAATTCATGGGATCAGGACTAGATCAAAAAAGAGAAGGACCTGAACAGAGAGTTTGCCATACAGAAAGTAATCTGTCAGGAGGAATGAGTCAATTTAGCAACAACCCCTGAAGGTCAGAGATGGGTCATGGTACAGGAACAATGTGGTAGCTCAACGCTGAACCCTTCAGGTCCAGTTATCTTGGCAGTGTACATCATGCTCTGGGGAGAAAAGGGCTGTGTATGTAAAGGAACTTACTATTTCAATGAATTCTAACTCTTAGAGGTCCAAATAATGTCCTGTGTTATCTCCCACCCAGCCCTACTGCTAACAGACTGTAAGGTATAGGGAGGATTTTTTTTCCCCCATTTTCAAGAGATTATCCTAGACTCCACTGTGGTCTGGTGAATCAACAGGCAGATGATCTCTGGTGAGGACAGAGGGCTTTCTGAAGCCAAAATGGACCAACAGAGTTCAGTGAGGCAAGGACTGGTAATGGGTGGCAGCTTGAAATGCTTTATCAGTGATGCCAGGCACTGGTTGGAACCCAGATGCATTTTAGAGGGATTTCACAAGGGACTGTAATCTTGGCGTGGTTAGGTATCAAACATCAGGATTTAGATGTTAATGTCAGCTAATTTTTAGCTTTGCACTAGAGCTATAAGCTTTAAGATGTTATTAATAATTTCCTCTCTTCCCCACTTCTTTCCTTCCTTGAAATTTACTTTGGTATGTTGCTTTCTTTTTTGATAATTCTGAGCACTAAATAAACAGATATGGTGCTTATAAATGTTTTATTTATTCATTAAACTAGTCATTGAACAACTTCTATGCACTTAGGAATACAAAGAGTTTAAAATATAGTTTCTGCCTTCAAGGGACATAATGTATAATGTGGGGAGCAGAAAAATGTGGTAGGGATAGTCAGGGTGGGCACAGGTGTATAAAAGCCCACAGGTGGGGCTCCTAACTCAGGCACAGGGTAAGGCCAGGCACTGTTCCCCAGAGATCAGTGACAGTTCCAGCTGGTCTTGACCACAGCCCTGGTCTCCTACAACAGCAATAAGCCACTTCAGTTTACCGATATGGTAAACAAACCACATTTTATTACTGTTAAGTGGTGCTGAGACTATGTTAAGGTTAAAGGAAATCAGCACTAATACAGAAATTTAACAATCCTTGTAAGATTTTTATTTTTTACAAAGAACTTGACATTTATTATTGGACAGTCTTCTGTTAAAACCAGTTTTCCCTTACTACCATTTTTCCTAAAAAGCCAAATAAATGCTTAATTCTTTCCCTTTAGTTATCAATTCTCAAAGTAAGTGACTAAGGAGTTGGTGTAATAGTCATGTCCAATGCTTGTCCATTTCCTCATATTTTGAGTATTAAAAATGATACAAGGCTGGGCATGGTGGTACATGCCTGTAATCCCAGTGGCTCAGTAGGCTGAGGCAGGAGGATAATGAGTTCAAAGCCAGCCTCAGCAACTTAGTGAGGCCCTAAGCAACTCAGCGAGACCTTGTCTCTAAATAAAATACAAAATAGGGCTGGGGATATGGCTCAATGGTCGAGTGTCCAATTCCTGGTACAAGAAGAAAAGAAAAAAAAAGAAAGAAAAAAGAAAGATACAAGTATGGGTTCATAGGTCTTATATATTGAATGTGTTATAATAATTAGTTTTAATTAATTAATTATTTTTTTTCATACTAGGGATTGAACCTGGGCTGTTTTGCTATAGGGCCTCATTCCCAGTCCTTTTTTTTTTTTTTTTTTTCCTTAATTTTGAGACAAGGTCTCCCTAAGCTGCTTAGGGCCTCACTAAGTTGCTGGCACTGGTTTTGAACTTGAAATCCTCCTGCCCCAGCCTCCTAAATCACTGGGATTATAGGTGTGCATCACCATACCTCTGGCTTTGCTCTTCTTTTGAGTCAGATAGTCTCCCATTCACTCATAGAAAGCTGTTTTCAAGATATTTCCTTTGGTTTTGATAGTCTCCATTTGTCTGCTTTTTGGCACAATAAGATGTTCAAGTCTTACCTTTTACTGTCCCTGCCCCAGTCCTTTTTCAAAGAAGCTCTGTTAAAACTCTTTTTCAGGATTTGAGTAATTCAAATTTTCCTCCACATGAGAGGTATTGCCTAAGACTCTATATTCATAAAACTGGTGGTGGACAATGGGTAGCACTCAGGCTGATATTTCTGCTTAGATAGAGAATGAAATTCTCATATTTCTCTTGGTATATCTTGTAGGGGAGGAAAACACCCTTTCCCCTGCCCTCTCGGTTCAGTGGCTGGGACATGCAGATTAAATGGACATAAAAACAGGAGAAAAGGATTATTTATGAATACACATAGGTGATGCACCGGAAAGATGTAAAAAATTCCAAAAGACAGTTAGATCTAGAGCCTTAGGGCGAGAAAGTAAAGGGACTAGACAAAGGGAAAAGGGGTTGGGGATGGGGGGGTAAATTGTGGGAAGGTGAGTGGGAAATGTATGGTAAATGAAAGTTGGTTTAGTAGAGTTTCTTTTGTAGGTAAGGTGTTTTCTACTTCCTGGCATGGGAGGGCTGTATGCTTTTAAAAATGGAAATTTATGAATTAAGGAACCTTTACAAAGGGAAATTTATGTTCTACTTTTAGGCAGAAAAGGGGAGGGCAGAAAGTTGCTCCTGTATAATTATTTTTTATTTTTATTTTTTTCAGGTGTTGGGAATGGAACCCAGGGCCCACAGCATGCTAGGTAAGTTCTTCTACTGGGCTACATGGGCACCTGAAGTTTCTTAATAATCCCTCCTGCCTTAATAAATCCCAGCCCGTCACTGGAATTAAAGGTATGAGCCTACAAGTCTGGCTAGTACGTGGTCTTTGGGCCAACTATCGTGGTTGCACAGGGGTTTTTGTTTCCATCCCCATTGCAGGGTGCACTCAGGACTAGCGTATATTGTTCCCTGCATGATGGCAGCTGAGGCCTGAAATCTCAGCAATTCTGCAGGCTCAAGCAAGAGGATACCAGTAAGAGGGCAGCCTGAGCCATTTAGTGAGACCTTCTCAAAATAAAGAATAAAAAGGGCTAGGGTTGCAGCTCAGTAGTAGAGTGCCCCTAGATTCAATCCCCAGAATAAGGATCAAGGGGACAAAGGGGGCATTATTGTTGGTAAAGGGCTACCCTAATTAGTTTTTCTTGTTCCCGGATGGGTTTCTTTACATTAAAAACAAAAAGAAGCACGGTGGGGTGGCACATGCCTAAAATCCAAGCAGCTGGGGAGGCTGAGGCAGGAGGATCCCATTCAAAGACAGCCTTGACAACTCAGCCAGACCCTCTCTAAATAAAATATAAAAAATGTCTGGGGATGTGGCTCTCCCTTTCAATCCCTGGTACCAAACAAAACAAAAACAAACAAACAAAACCCCACAAAACAAAAAAAAAAACCCAACACCACCAAAAAGAAACCCAGTAGGCCTCCCTCTCGGGACTAGGCTACAGGCCCGTAATCCTAGCTACTCAGGAGGCTGAGGCAGGAGAATGTCATTCAAAGCCAGCCTCAGCAATTTAGGGATATCCTATCTCAAAAAAAAAAAAAAAAAAAAAAAAAGGACTGGGGATGTAGCTCAGTAGTAAAGTGCCTCTGAGGTCAATCCCTGATACCAAAAGCAAACAAAACAAAAAATCCAGTAACATTAGTAGCATTCTGTTGCAAGGGGATGATTATTAATATTATTATCATTATTGTACACTAAGTAAATTTCCTTTTCTCCCATTTTATTCACATCAGTACCTTATTCTGCAAAAAACAGTGCATTTCCATTTAATTTCTAGGTAAAGAACCGTTATTAAAAATTTCAGTCTTTGTCCCAATTTGGCTTTTTTTTTTTTAAAAAAAAAAAACAAAGCCTGTAAAATACCTCCGACATACAGATGTGTAAGGTCTCGTTCTTGTACATGTCGCTTTTCCCAAATATTTTGCAATTAGTACTGTTTTCAAAGCTCTTTGCAAAACTAAACACAGGGGTTCTCAGGAGACAGCGGGTCAGGAATGCTCCCAGCCAAGTCCCAATCTTGCCCCTCAAAGCGTGGGACAGGAAAGGCCGCGCCACAGGAAATAACTGAGGTTTGCCAGCGGCTACCGGTCTCGGGAGGGCTGGCTGCGACTAGCCTGGCAGCAGAGCCGGCCCGGAGCTTGCGGTGGCGCCGGGGTCGCGGCCCCGGCTCCCCCGCCCTCCGCAAGCGCGGCCCGTGTTGCTCGCCCCAATCCGGGTACCACCGGAGAACCGGGCCGGCCCCTTCCGGCTCGTCGCGGCGCCCGGGCTGGCATGCAGCGTCTGCAGGTGCTGCTGCCGCGGGGGCTGCGGCTCGGGGGGCTCCGCGCCTCCGCTAGCCTGGCCGCCCCGGCTCGCGCTCCCGCCGTCCGCCCCCGCGCGCCTCCGGCAGGTCCCGGGCCCCGCCCCGGCCTCCGCCTCCGCCTGTCTCCCTGTTCCCGGCCGCTGCGTCAGCCCGCCGCTGCGGGCCCTGACGCGCCACCCTCTCGCCCCTCGACCATGGAGCGCCCCGGAGCGGGTGAGAGCGGGCTGCCCTGTGGGCCAGGGTCTGCCGGAGCCGCGCCCGCGCCCGCGCGCGCCCGCGCCCGCGCCCGCGCCGCGCTCAGCCTAGGTGGTCCTGCCTCGGGGAGTGCGCGGCCCGGGGCCCGCCAGCTCCGAGCGCCCTCTCCCTCCCTCTAGGAGACCCTTGTAGCACCGGGAACCCCGTGCAACCGGGTGGGCACCGCTGCTCGTAGCGGAGCGTTTCAGGGCACCCCTTGTAGGCACCACTGCAGGCGAGAGTGGGGGTGAACCCATCCCGAAGTTTCGCTTTTGTTTCCCCATTTCTGATCTTTTGACCCTTAGCACAAAGTTCTCCCCAGCACATCCCATCCTACCGTGCAATTGTGCTAAACAAAACCCAGCAATGTCATTTTATTTTCTGTGATAGATATTAAACACCTGAACCACCTTACTGTTTCATTTGGGATTATTCCAGGTTTGGAAATGACCTTTTTAAAACTGGCGCCAAGTCTGCCTTAGCTCCCAGAATGAATTTCCAGTTTGGGTCAGCGTTTTATAGGAACTGAACTAGTGGAAAGAACCAAAAGCAATTAGAGAAAAGGGCTCTTCTGCAAGATTTTTATATTATACATGTATAAAAATACAAACATTAAAATTTGTTATATAAATAGGCGTTAACTAGTGTATGTTTACAGTTGTCTTGCGGATGGAGTGATTCTCACCTTGTGGTTAGAGCCCAAGTTATGCAGTTTTATAGGTGCATTTATAGGATGAGGGGTATATGCATGAGAGAAAGGAAGGAATTTGTTGAGATAGGATTCACTCACTTCCTTGTTTAATGCTGATAGCATATATATGTCTTTTCTCTGTGTGTGTATGTGTGTGTATGTTTCTCTGTGTGTGTGTGTGTGTGTGTGTGTGTGTGTATAGCCAAGGGATGCTTTATCACTAAGCTACATCCACAGTTCTTTTTATTTTTTCTTCTGAGACAGGGTCTAAGTTGCTGAGGCTGTCCTCCAATTTGCAATCTCCTCCCTCAGCTTGCTAGGATTGCAGGCCTGTGTTACAGTGCCTGGCTTCCTTATTCATATTAAAAACTTAAAGATGTTTGTGTAGGTTACTGTTTTCTTGCATTCTCTTTTAGATAGTAGTATTTTGTTTCTCCCTAGTAATTTAGATTCGTTTTGTTCCCTTTTTATGATGGGAATGGTCAGGCGCTTTGTTGACTCACACAGCTTTCAACGTTTATCAAGACATAAGATAATATTATGTTTAGTAGCTAAGCCAAGGCTAGAATGGATGGCATTACCCTTTTCTGTTGGTGATGGGGAACATACATAGTGTTTAGTACATTGATTGGAGTCCGCCTGCCTAACGCAGTTGTAGTTTATCGCTCAAATAGGAAACAGGTTTGTATGACAATGGATAAGCTATCATCTGTCCTTTTTTTCCTCTGTTGGTCTTTGATTAAGTCATTCCTTTTGCCTTTTCCCAAATAAGGGTAAGTCTTAAGAGCATATTCAATTTTGTAATTTTATATCCACTATTTATTTATTTAGCAGTGGTGGGGATTGATTTTAGGGCCTTGTGCATTACTAGGTAAGTGCTAGTACCTCTGAGCTACAACCCCAGTCCCTATATCCACTTTTTAGAGTCAATATTTGTTGTAAATGGTTTTCCTATTTTTTAAAATTGGTGCATTATAGTTGTACATAATGGTAGGATTCATTGTTACATGTTTGTGCATGCACACAAGATAGCAATATAATTTGGCCAATACCATTCATTAGGCATTTAAGTTGTTCCACATTTTCTTTCTTTTTCTTTTTCTTTCTTTTTTTAACAGTACTGAAGATTGAACTCAGATGTGCTCTATCACTGGGTTACATCCCCGGTCCTTTTTATTTTTTATTTTGAGACAAGTCTCCCTAAGTTTCCCAGGCTGGCTTCGAACTTGCCATCTTTCTGCCTCAGTGACTGGATTCAGATACCAGCCCCTGATTCTGATAGTTCACCACTGGGCAAGTTACTTAATTAGCTATCATAGTAGCATAGTAGTGAAAATTAAGTTATTTACTCTCTAAAGTTATTCTCCAGCCCTGCCTGGCCTGAAGTCTATGTTTGTTGGTTGGTGTGGTGGTATTAGTTTACCCACCTCATCTTTATGTTATTAATAAATTTTATGTAACTTTTATTTGAATTTGTACAAAAAATTATTTTAATTATAGGTAGGTTAAGTTTTAGGAGACTTAAAAACTGTCAAAGCAATGAATTTATATTTTTAAATGTTTTATTTGAGAGTAGGTTTTTTTAAAGGCAGTTTTCAAAAGCAAAAGGTTTATACCTTCTGTAAAAGAAGGTGTAGAAAGGAAAAATATATTTAATTTATACCTGTCAACCTTTACTCAAACCCTAGAGCTTAGGGAACTGGATGAAGGTTCCAGATACTCGGTTTGAGAATCATTGTTCAATAGAGTGATCAGTAGTTTTTTTTTTTTTTTTTTTTTAAAGACTTTTACATGTAAGTGGCATTTTTTTCAGTTAATAAGTGATATTTACAAAAATTATTTTAATTCTTTAACAATAAAGAGAGTTTGTATTTGAAGTTCTTGACTCCTGTTAATATTGATACAATATTGTATTTGAATTTAATGTGTTTTATTTAATAAGATGGTGAAAGATGTTGAGCAAGTCATATTATGCTTTTTTTTTCTCTTGGTTTTTCTTCTTTTTCTTAGTTTTTGCTTTTATGTCCAATGGAATAGTAGTACCTTTCCTCCATCCATCCTGTGAAAATGAGAGAAGCTGTGATGTGCTGAGACTACTGTGAAATACTAGGAATTCGTTTTCATGGGCATTGAGATAACTGCATTGCAGTGGAGCCCAAGTGCTTTATTAACCACTTCCAAATGTGTAGTTGAGATATATATGTATACACACACACACCACACACACACACATATACATATATGAATATATATGTAAATTATATCATTAATTTTAATATATGTGTATATATATTGTATATACACATGTATATGCAGTGTGCATTTTGTGCAGTCATTCAGTAAAAATTTATAGAGCACCTACCATGAGCTAAACTCTGCCAGGTGTGGAGGAATCAAAGGAGAGTAAAATAGGGCACCTGGGAGCTCACAGTAGGGGACCACACTTACCGATGGGGTGGAATTTATGAAAGTTCCCCCTTTCACGTTCCAAAGTCCCCTGTTTTCAGTGATAAATTATATGGTCACTGTAGCTTAGAATCTAGTAGAGAAAATGGACAAATGTCCATGTATAATGTGTTGTGGGACTTTTAAAAAATGCCAGCTGCTGGGCTGGGCTGATCTGCAGACATTCTGCTTTAATTGGTCTGGGATGATTTTAAAAAAATCCTTAGGTGAGGGCTGGGGTAAAGTGCTCGCCTAGCATGTGCGAGGCCCTGGGTTCGATCCTCTGCACCACGTATTAATAAATAAAATAAAGATGTTGAGTCCAACTACAACTAAAAAATAAATATTAAAAAAAAATCCGTAGGTGATTCTGGTAGTACTAGAAATTGAACCGAATTACAGTTCCAGTTCTTCCTTAAATCATTCAAATGGAATGGTTGTCATCAATGTCACCGTGTGATTCTCTCCTTGATATAGACAGTGATCCAGTGGGCACTTGCTTTCTTACTGTTGACAATTCAAGATAAACTAAAAATTAAACTATTTCAAGAATGTTTTAATTCAAGAAGTCTTAATTTAATTTATCATTGTACTTAAATCTTCTTGCCTTCAAAATATGTTAATAAAAACCAGAAGTCAGTTTTATTATTTATCTCACATATTGCCAAGCATCTTATATAGCTGCTCCTGAATTTATGATGGGGTTATCCTCAACAACCCATCAGGTGTTGCAACCACTGTAAGTGGAAAATGTATTTAATACACTTAACCCTGGCAGCAGGTGCACTATAGAGAGCTCCTATTTCCTCACAAGACTGTGGGCTGGCTGTGAACTGAGGCTCACTGTCATTGCTTGGCATCAGGAGCGAGCACTAGCCCCCTAAGAGTTCAGAATTCAAAATTTGAAGTATGGCTTCAACTGAATGCATATTGCTTTTTGCAGAATTTTGAAAAATAATGTAAATCTAGCCACCCAATCAGGGAATATCTATTTCTAAGTGGCAGATGGACTTGGGAACTGGTATTGAAATGCCAGTGTTAGATGGGCCAATTTCATGTCTTTAGACATGTTCAGATTGAGAATAAATAAGGAAAACAACAGTTGGATTTACTGCTTTTGGTTGTGATTTTCATTCAGCATTGTTTATTTTCATGTTATTTATTTATCTTTGCAGTTCTGAACCCAGGGATGCTCTAACTCCTAGCTACATCCCCAGTCCTTTATAGCTGTATATATACAAAATTTAAAAAATGGTAATAAACCACTTATTAATCAAAAGGGGGCTGTGAGAAAATAAGACAAGAAGAAAGAGGACCAAACTCCTTAAAATCCCAGACTGTAAGAGCTCTCTTAGGAGCTCTCTTACTCCCTCAGGAGACAGTCCACTCTAGTCCTGTGCTGTGTGCCTTACTTTCAGCCTGTGCTACTTTCTTGAAATCCTTCCTGTGGGATCACAGGGACTAAATGCTGCAGAACCCTGTGGTTACTTTGGCTCCATATGATGCTTTATAATACATAGCCCTTTTTATTTTTATGTTGTGATAGAGTCTCACTGTGTTGCCCAGGCTGGTCTTGAACTTGTGGTCCTCCTGCCTCAGCTTCCTGAATAGCTGGGATTGCAGATGTGCACCACCATGCCCTGTTACAAGTACTTTTTTGTTGCAGACTTTTCAAGTGAAGGTACATGGGCAGTGATGATCCTTTATGTGTAGCTGCCTGTGCCCAAAGTTTCAAGATATGTATTGGTCTATTTACACTTTTAAGTTTAAACTGAATTTATGTTTTTAAAATGCAAGCTTAGAATACAAAGTTGTTCTCATATTTTAAAAATATTTGTGAGTGTATGAGAAGACTTATAGTAAACTAAAGATTGTCAAACAATGTGGCAGCCTTTCATACTTCCTAATATTTGAACTGTATAAATAACATTTTAAGAATGTACTACTGCTGGGAATAGTACTGCATGCGTATAATCTCAGCAACTCAAAGGATGATATAGGAGGATTGCCTCGCCAATTTAGCAAGATCTTGTCTAAAAATAATAAACAAAAAAGGGAGTGAGAATGTATCTCAGTAGTAAGGTACTCCTGAGTTCCATCCCTAATACAAAAAAAAAAAAAAAGTGCTCCTACTATTTTATGACATTGAACATTTTTTAAAAAGTTCTTTTGGGTTGCTTTTTTTAAACAACAAACAGCAAACAGGTATGTTGGTAAGTGTGTGTGTGTGTGTGTGTGTGTGTGTGTGAGAGAGAGAGAGAGAGAGAGAGAGAGAGAGAGAGAGAACAATGAGAATGACTTTAATTACAATAAAAGTTTATAATTTTGTTAGACATATTAACTATAATCTATTACCATAGTCAACATGTTATATATTGTAAACCATATCCTTAATGAAAAGTGTCTTGCAAGTATTGTATTTGAAAACAAAAGTTTGCAACAGAATGAAAGAAATGAAATAAATAAATTTAACATTTCAAATGGTAAATCAACCTTTAATAAATACATGAAATATCCCAGGATTCTGTTCCATCTATTCTAGATAACATTTGTGTGTCAATAAAGGTGTGGAGAATAGTGGTACTGGGGAGACCACCAACTGATAAATTAGCAATTAATTTTATAAATTTAAACAGATGCCTTTTCCCCCTTAGTCTCCACCTAAAATATGTGAGTATTCCATCCTTAACAAGAAAATGAAAACCAAATGTAAAATGTGACTTTAATATTAGTGCATGACCATGGGAGAGCTGTTTGGGAAACTGTCAGATCACTTGCTTCTCATAATTGTGTTTCCAAAACTGCATATTTTAGCTGGATTTCCAATGTTAAGTGTAATAATGGTGAGAAACAACTTAAAAATCTTTATGGAAGGTAAAAAGAATCCAAACACATAAGTGACATTATTAAAAATAAATGTGAAAAGAGTGACTAAATATTGTTGGCTTGTTTATCAAAGATATGTAAAAAATGTAACTTTAGAAATATTGAAGACCAGCAGAGTCGAAGAAGGGGGAGGAATAGAGTAGAAGAATAGGGGACGGGAGGAGGGGAAGGAAAGTAGAAGCACGGGAGACTAAAATGGAGCAAATTATATTCCATGCATGTATGATTATGTCAAAATGAATCCCACTATTATGTATAACTATAATGCACTATTAAAAACATTTTAAAAAGAAATAAGGAAGTATAACTATGAAAGCTCTTGAGAATTATTGACTGTCTTCATCTATCCCTGAGTTGAATACTGTGCTTTACAAAATGATTAAAGATTTAGAAGGTTGTTGTTTAACATAAAATTACACTTATAAAAATATTGAATCTGGTGTAAATAATGTTTATGTAAATAGTTTTACAATATATTTGAATACAAATAGTACTTCTCTTAACAGATTGTTATGGTTTAGATATTAGGTGTCTCCCAAAAGCTCATGTGTGAGAAAATGCAATAACATTCAGAGATGAAGTGATTGGATTTTCAGAACCTTAACCCAATCAGTGTGTTCCCTGATGGAGATTAACTGAGTGGTAATTGAAGGCAGATAGGGTATGGCTGGAAGAGGTGGGCATTGAGGGTGTGCCTTTGTGTCATATATTTTGTATCTGGTGAGTGGAAGCTCTCTCTGCTTCTGATGTGATGTCCCGGTCCCCTTCCTCTGACACACTCTTCCGCCATGATGTCCTGCATCACCTTGTGCCCCAAGGAATGGAGCCTGCTATCTGAAACTGTGAGCCCCCAGATAAACTCTTCCTCCTCTAAAATTGTTCTTGTCAAGTTTTTTAGTACAGTAGTGAAAAAGTTGACTAAAACAGAGATGTTAATTTATATTTAATTCATCTAGTTGAGTTGGTTTGGTTTAGGATATGGGTTTTAAAAGTAAGTTAAATAATGTATTTTTCTTCTTGTGTTGTGTTAAAGGAGGAATAAATTCCAGTGAGAGTGAAAATGTGTCAAGAAAAAAGGAAATGTCAGAAGAATTTGAAGCCAGTACTGTGGATTCTCTGATAAACATGCCATTTGCTACTATAGATATTAAAGATGATTATGCAAGTAAGTACTTTATTAAATAAACATGTATTTAGAAGCAGTGAATAGTAAATATAGCTTCTTTTCCATTAAATTATGTCACTTTGATTATTTGTTGTGTTTTTGAATTTGGGTTTTTAATTTGGTAATGTGTTGTCAAAACTGTCACAGAAAGAGAAAGACATATCATTTTAGCCTTTCTATAGTTTATTATTAACTTTTGAAAATAATGGATCAGGTCATTTCATGGTATGTAATAACTTCCTTCAGTTCTTCTGGAGCCACTACCAATTTCAGCAGTATTTATTCATCTAACAAAAATGTTTACTGGCTGCTGATATTGGTCAGGCACTTTGCTATGCATTGGGAGGACCCATTGGTGAACAAGAAGACGGGCATTATTCCTGCCCTCATGGAGCTTACCAGGTTAGTGTTGAAAATAGTTAAACCTTTAATTAAATATGCACTTATTGACAGAGAAAATGGTATTCTATAGATACCACATTCTTGTATTTCTAATGATAAGGAGACCAAAGGCCATTGGGACCACAAAGAACAAAGGAGATGTGTTTGTGGCCTGCATTCCTGCTTTAAAAAGGACAGCTGCTTCTGCAAGTGAACATAGGGAAGAGCCACCAGTCCTTCATGCAAGCAGGATATTTTTTTCTACAGGATTTAGTATATTTCTTACTAAATAAGTGATGAATGTTATTCATGTATATTAGGGGCTCAGGTCAGTTCACTAAACATGATTTTTTAAAAAAAAACTATTTTTATATATGTTTTCAGTTTTTGATGAACCTTTATTTTATTCATTTATTTATATATATGTTTTCAGTTGTTGATGAACCTTTATTTTATTCATTTATTTATATGTGGTACTGAAAATTGAACCCAATGCCTCAGACATGCTAGGCAAGTCCTCTACCACTGAGCCGCAACCCCAGCTCCACCATTTTTAACTATATAGTGCTATACCACTTTTTGATAGCTTTGGCTTTATGAGCTAAATGTTTTTGTGGGCTAGTTTAGATTCCAAATCACCATGTATAAGATTACTTTTTAGAAAGATGAATTTTCAAATTTCAAGTTCCAACTTACATGTAGGCAATGTTGGATAGTGGGAAAAACAGAAAACTTGTGTTTTAAGTTTTGATTATTAAAGTTTCTTTTATTTATTTTATTTTATTTTATTTTCTGAGTCTAGTTTATTTCACTTAGCATGATGGTCTCCATTTCTATCTGTTTACTAGCAAATGCCATAAATACCATAATTTCATTCTTCTTTATGTATGAGTAATACTCCAGAGTGTATGTGTATATATCACAGTTTTTATATTCATTCATCTATTGAGTGGATATTGTGAATTGTTATTAGATTTTCTATTTGCATGACTTTGACATTGCTTCTTTAACTAAAATGTAGATGTAAATACCCTTTTGCTTATCTCATAGGGTTGCTATACGTATCAAAAGAAGAAATGTGTGAAAGAAAGCAGTTAAAAACATAAAACAATATACAAATGTTGTTTTACAAAACCTTTGAAACATATCCCTTATTTGGAGACAACTTATTCTCTGATTTTTATAATAGCTTTTTAAAATAACACCGAGGAACAAATAGTAAAATTTATTGCAAACCAGAAACTAATAACTAGGTGTTTTTAAAATTTTTTTTTTTACAGCACTGGATATTTGAACCCAAGTATTTGCACATACTAGGCAAATGCTTTACCACTGAGCTACATCTCCAGCCTTCTAACTAATTTTTGTGAAGTGAGATTTTTATAGAAATGTACAAGAACTAGGAGGTTGTTGTCACCCTTTAAACCTTACAATAAATATAGTAATAGCTTTTGTGCCCAAAACACAGGATAATTAGTATGTGGCTTGGGTTCTTCTAATGTTTAGTACCGTGGTAATTGAGTCAGTCTTCTGTAGTAGATAACAACCTTAAAATTCTCAGGTTGCTGGTTGTTGCCTGTGGTTGCTTTGGTTTTCTTTGGCCTGTGGGAATTGTGAGTTAACTGCCAGGAGATTTTTTTCTGATAGAAATTTTGGCAGAGCAGTGAGGAAAGTAGTACTGGAGAACATTATGGGAAGGTGAATCCTTGACAGTGAAAAACTCCTGAAATGATTAGTATCTCAGTGTCGACAGTGTCATCTTCAGTGTAAGTGCAGTGTTGCTATCAGGTGACATTTGATCTGTTTGGCCAAAAAGGCCTTTGTATTTTTTTGTTGCATTTTACTTATGAAGACATTATTTTACTAGAAATATATATTAGAATTGTGAATATATTAGAATGTTCTAAATATTAGAACTTAAGATACATTAGGATCATATATTAGACTATAGAACTATATTAGAAATAAACTGTCCGTATGTGTGAGCAAAAGAAAATCTTTGAGTATGGTGAGGAGCAGTGCAGCTCTGCCATGTGTTTGGCCCTAGGTTGGATGGGTTCCAGGGGAAGATCCAGCATCAGTGAGGGGCTGACCTGGGCCTGTACAGCTCTCTTGTCTCTCAGGGAGGCAGTCTGGGTGAATTGGTTAGAAACTCAGTAAACCATGGGAAAATGTTTGCTGATGCGGTTTCTCCGCCTCTGAAAGTTGAATGGACAAGGTCTGCAGTGGAGAGCCACTATTCTGCAGATGGGATGATTTAGTATGCTTTTCACGGTGTGAACCTTGGAGAGCTTTAATTTCATAACTCTTGTCTCTTAAGAGAATCACAGTTTTTAACTCTCAAGCCACGTTTAAATCAAGATTCGAAGGAAAATACTTGAGAGTTGGTTTTTAGTTGCATCTTTCCTAAATGTGGAATTCAGTTCTTCTTTTGTTGAAGTGATTGATTCTTATTTTACTTTGCCCATAATTTTTTTTTCAAAAATTTTTTTAGTTGTAACGGACACAATACTTTTATTTTATTTATTAATTTTTATATGGTGCTGAGGATCAAACCCAGTGCTTCACACGTGCTGGGCAAACACTCTACCACTGAGCTACAACCCTAATTCCATAGAATTTTAATCTTATAATTACTAGAGATTTTTCAGTTATGGGAAATTACTGTTTTGTTACTTATTTACTAGCTAATACTATTAAGTTGTCTTTTAAAATACTTCAAATATTCAAAGATATCAATTGAAACTTTATCTAAATTTTTATAGAGAAGTGCTGTATCAAATACTGAATTTTGGTATGCACCTCATATAATAAATGATTATTCTGAGTCAGTTTTAAAAAGATAAATTGTGTTCAGTGTCTTTCCATAATTAACAGGGGAGGCATATACCACATATAATCATACATTACTTAACAACAGATAAGTCCTTAAAGATGCCTCAGTAGGCAATTTTGTGCTTGGGTGAGCATCATGGAATATATATACACAAACTAACATGGCTGTGGTGTCACTGGACAAAATAATCTTGTGAGACCACTATCATATATGTAGTCCATCATTGAGCAAAGTCTCATTACTCAGCTCATGACAATTCCAGATTTTATTATGAAAGACTTGAGACAAAAGTATTTGTCTCAAATAATACAAATAGTTGCTATCCTTTTTCTTCCCTTGTTAAACAAACAAAAAGACCAACGAGAAGACTAGCTGGGCTCAGTAGCATGCCTGTAACCCCAACTATTTGGGAGGCTGAGGCAAGAGGATTGCAAGTTCAAGGCCAGCTTCAGCAACTTAGTGAAACCCTGTCTCAAAATAAAAGGGGCTGAGGATGTAGCTTAGTGGTAGAGTACATGCCTAGTATGCTCAAGGCCCTTGGTTCAATTCCCAGTACTACAAAAGCCAGAAGAACAACATCAAAATCCCTACAAAAGCCACCAAGAGCTGAATAAAAGTCAGTAGATACATTAATTCATAATATACTTATTGAGTTTTAAACCTTATAATTGAGTTTAAATTTTTTTAAATATTAATTTTTAGTTTTAGGTGGACACAATATACTTATTTTATTTTTATGTGATGCTGAGGATTGAACCGAGTGCCTCATGCATGCTAGGCAAGCACACTACCACTGAGCCACAACCCCAGCCCTTGAGTTTAAAATTTAAAAAGTTTTAATCACAAATATATCTGTCAGTTTCAGTGTCTTTTTTTCCTTTTTTTCTCAGTATCTTCTTTTTTTACTTTTTAATTAATTAATTAATTAATTATAATTAGGTATATGTGACAGCAGAATGCATTTTGATTCATTGTACACAATTACGGCACAACTTTTCATTTCTGTGGTTGTACACGATGTAGCATCACACCATATGTGCGATCATACATGTATCTAGGGTAATAATGTCCATCTTATTTTACCATCTTTCCTGCCCCCCATGCCCCCTCCCCACCCCTCCCTCCTCTTTGCCCAAAGTTCCTCCATTCCACCCCCCACCTCCCATTATGGATCAGCATTCACTTATCAGAGAGATAAGTTTTTGAGATTGGTTTACTTCGCTTAGCATGATATTCTCCAACTCCATCCATTTAGCTACAAATGCCATAGTTTTATTCTTTTTTAATGCTGAGTAATATTCTGTCGTGTGTGTGTGTGTGTGTGTGTGTGTGTGTGTGTATTACAGTTTCTTTATCCATTCATCCATTGAAGGGCATCTAGGTTGCTTCCACAGTTTAGCTATTGTGAATTGAGCTGCTATAAACATTGATGTGGCTGCATTACTATAGTATGCTGATTTTAAATCCTTTGAGTATAGATGTGGAGTGGGATAGCTGGGTCAAATGGTGGTTTTATTCCAAGTATTCTGAGGAATCTCCATACTGCTTTCCAGATTGGTTGCACCAATTTGCAGTCCCACTAGCAGTGTGTAAGTATGCCTTTCCCGCGCCACATTCTCGCCAATGCTTAGTGTTGTTTGTATTCTTAGTAACTGCCATTCTGACTGAAGTGAGATAAAATCTTCGAGTAGTTTTGATTTTTATTTCTCTAATTAGTAGAGATGTTGAATATTTTTTTCATATATTTGTTGATTGAATGTATACCTTCTTCTTAGAAGTGTCTGTTTAGGTCCTTAGCCCATTTATTGATTGGATTGTCTGTTTATTTTGTGTTAAGTTTTTTGAGTTTTTTATATATCCTGGAGACTAGTGCTCTATCTGATGCATGTGTGGCAAAAATTTGTTCCCAAAATGTAGGCTTTCTGTTTACCTCATTGTTTGTTTCTTTTGCTGACAAGCTTTTTTCATCTGAATCTATCCCATTTATTTATTTATTTTTATTTTTTTAAGTTGTAGTTGGACACAATACCTTTATTTTATTTATTTATTTTTATGTGGTGCTGAAGGCTGAACCCAGCACCTCACATGTACTAGGCGAGTGCTCTACTGCTGAGCCACCACCCCAGGTCCGAGTCCATCCCATTTATTAATTCTTAATTTTATTTCTTGAACTTTGGGAGTCTTATTAAGGAAGTTGGAGCCTAATCCGATGTGATGAAGATTTGGTCCTACTTTTTCCTCTGTTAGACACAGGGTCTCTAGTCTAATTCCTAGGTCTTTGGTCCACTTTGAGTTGAGTTCTGTGCATGGTGAGAAATAAGGGTTTAGTTTCATTTTGCTGCATATGGATTTCTAGTTCTCCCAGCACCATTTGTTGAAGAGACTATCTTTTCTCCAATGTATGTTTTTGGTGCCTTCGTCTAGTATTAGATAACTATTTTTGTGTTTGTTTATCTCTGTGTCTTCTATTCTGTACCATTGGTCTACATGTCTATTTTCGTGCCAATATCATGCCATTTTTTTCAATATATTTATTTTTTAGTTTTCAGCGGACACAACATCTTTGTTTGTATGTGGTGCTGAGGATCGAACCCAGGCCGCACGCATGCCAGGTGAGCGTGCTACCGCTTGAGCCACATCCCAGCCCAATATCATGCCATTTTTGTTGCTATAGCTTTGTAGTATAGTTTAAGGTCTGATATTGTGATGCCTCCTGCTTCACTCTTCTTTTTAAGGATTGTTTTGGCTATTCTGTGTCTCTTATTTTTCCAAATGAATTTTATGATTCCTTTTTTTATTTCTCTAAGGAATGATGATGAGATTTTAATTGGAATCTCATTGAATCTGTATAGTGCTTTTGGTAGTATGGCCATTTTGACAATATTAATTTCGCCTACCCAAGAGCATCAGAGATCTTTTCATCTTCTAAGGTCTTCTTCAATTTCTTTCTTTAGTGTTCTGTAGTTTTCATTGGATGGGTCTTTCATGTCTTTTGTTAATTCCCAAGTATTTTTTTTTTTTTTTTTTGAGGCTATCGTGAAGGGGGTAGTTTTCCTAATTTCTCTTCCAGAGCATTCACTACTGATGTGTAGAAATTCATTTGATTTATGGGTATTGATTTTATATCCTGCTACTTTGCTGAATTCATTTATTAATTCTAGAAGTTTTCTGATGGAATTTTTTTTGATCCTCTAACTATAGAATCGTGTTGTCAGCAAATAATGATAGTTTGAGTTCTTTTCCTATTTGTTTCCCTTTAATTTCTTTCATCTAATTGCTCTGTTTAGGTAGAGTTTCAAGGACTATATTGAAGAGAAGTGGTGAACACTGTCTTGTTCCAGTTTTTAGAGGGAATGCTTCCAATTTTTGTCCATTTAGAATGATGTTGGCCTTGGGTTTAGCATAGATAGCTTTTACAATGTTGAGGTATGTTCCTACTATCCCTAGTTTTTCTAGTGTTTTGAACATGAAAGAGTGCTGTATTTTGTCAAATGCTTTCTGTGCATAAATTGATATAATCATATGACTCTTACCTTTAAGTCTATTGATGTGATGAATTAAAAACTAAAAGTACTATTAAAAAATGCAGATATCCAGATTTAGGAAATATTTGATGAAGCTGTATTAGTGCTTCTAGGTTACATATTATATAATTATTTATAGTTATAAATAAGTAATATTTCTGAAAAAATGTTATAGGGAATTTTCTTTCTCTCATATATACATATATGTACATATAAAAATATATGATGCAAAATGAAAAATAGTAGGGCCAAAATTATATATGTTAATTTTTTACAATTGTGTAATACTTTATGTGATCTATCACAAAAATTCATAGTGATTGTATTAAGGGAGTAGGTTTATTAGCAATTTTTTTTGTTCGTTTCTGTAATCCTCAAATTTTGTGAATAGTCTTTATTCTTTTTATGGAAAAATGAAATTAAAAATTTTAAATGTGGCTAAAAACTTTTTTTTAAAAAGAGTTAGTCTTTTTTTTTTTTTGATACTGGGGATTGAACTGTGGGCACTCAACCACTGAGCCACATCCCCAGCCATATTTTGTATTTTATTATTTAGGTACAAGGTCTCACTGAGTTGCTTAGCATCTTGCTTTTGCTGTGGCTGTCTTTGCGCTTGGGATCCTCTTACCTCAGGCTCTGAAGCTGCTGGGATTATAGAAGTGCACTACTGCACCCAGTTTAAAGAGTTAGTATTTTGTTATGATGTGTGCATGTATGAATATGTAACAATGAATCCCATTATTTCATATAGTTATAATGCACCATTAAAAAAAAACAAAAGAGGCTTCATTCATTCAGTAAACACAGGTGTAGATAAACTCATTCCTCTTTTTTTTTTGCTACTGTTCATTAGGGGACATCTACTCTGTTATGCTGTAGTAGGTAAATGTGAATACTTGGGGTCAGATTGTCAGGGTTTAAAATTTACTCCCGCACTTTTTAATTTTGTACTTTTTCCAGGCTGAGTTTCATTATCTGTAATCCTGGTATAATAATGGTAGTTAACTCGCAGGATTGTTGGACAGATATAATTCCTCAGTGCATGTTAAGTCATTAAGTTTGTAGCATATAGCTAGCCTCAGTAATTTTTTTCATTAATTTCACCAAATTTTTTCCTAAACATATTTGCTAAATTAAATATCTGTGGGCTGGGGCTGAGCTCTATGGCAGAGCGTGTGAGAGGCACTGGGTTAGATCCTCAGCACCATATAAAAAAAATAAATAAAGGCATGCTGTCCATCTACAACTATAAAAACAACAACAACAAACAACCTTTGTAAAACTTTGCCTCTTAAAGGCAGTATTTTATATTGAGTACTATTAACACATTGTAAAACACTGTTTTCTTACTTAATTTACACAGAAATGCAATGAGGGAAATAATTTTTTTAATAAAGTTTTAGTAATTTGCCAGTAGTAAGGGGGAATGATTCTACCAAATATAGAAGATGATATTCTGAGTAATACAACTAAGGAGTTTTAGGAATGATTACTTTAAAGATTTTAATAGCTTAAACAACAAGAAAAAAAAGACAACATGAAAACAAAATTTAATTAATTCTCAGCCTTTTAATTAAAAGCAAATGTGATCCCCAGCACCACAAAAAAAAGCAAATGTGAAAAAATACCAACCCATAATAACACATGGACTACTTAATTAAATTAAATTAATTTCTCCCATAAATTATTCCTTTGTAGGTTTTTTTTTTTTTTTTTTTTTTTGGTGTGTGTGTGTGTGGTGGTGGGGTGCTGGGGATTGAATCCAGAGCCTTGTGCATGTGAGGTAAGTACTCTAACAACTGAGCTGTATCCCCAGCCCTCCTTTATAGTTTTTGAGGGAATAAATAGAACCTGTGGAGAAATGAAATAATTTACATAAAAAATGACATGAGGGTTTTATTTAAAAAACCAAATTCATGGATTAGAGAGTTACAACCTTTGTCAACAAGACTAAATTCATTAGAGCACATTAAAATGGTGACTGAAATCATTATGAAAATTAATAAGTGGAGTAAATTAAATTTATGAGTTTACAAATACTATACTTCCACGGATGACTGTTTTACTAACCAATAAAGTTACTCTAAATAATCCAGTGAAAGATCCAGGGCACACAGCTAAAGCTTTCTACCTTTTCTTTCTATATCACTGCTTTTTAATATTTTTATCAGTAAGTTAGAATATTTTGAATGAATAAATATTTTGCTGTTTATATTTTCATGCAAAGGTAAGTAAAGCGAATACTAGCAAATTGTTTTTTAGAACCTAGATTTTGATTTCAAAGTTAGCAATAAAAGGAAGTTCAATTAAAAAAAGCTGAAGGCTTTTATACTTTGGCCATACAAATAAATTTTATAAATTAAAGACTATATGCAAATGAGAAAAAAAAGATATTGGACTTAGTGTGTAGCAGGTTGACCTTAAATCAATAGACTCACTGAATTAAAAAAAAAGCATATTACAAGAGTTGATAAAACTGTACCATATAAACAATATTCTTTAGATTCTTTTCCTTCCCCTCCAGATCTCATCACATAATTTTAAACTTGGTACTGTCTGTCATGACTAATGAAAGAAAATGGTAGGTCATCCAGTTGAAAGGAAAATTAAATAGTTATTGATAGGATTATGGGAAGCTAAAGAAACTTACATAAACCCTGTACTTCTGTATTTTTACCAAGAAATTATATTCTGATTTGAGGTTTTATACTGTCATTCTCTTGATATTAAAATTGTTAGGATTTCTGAATCTATTAAAACCATTCTTTGAGAGAATATGATTTTCCTTTTCTGGATATCTACAAAATGGATTTGTGAAATGCTTGAAATGAGCAAAAATCAGTTGCTACAAACAGGAAGACAGTTGCATGTATAACAGATAAGATGTAAAACAATTTAAAATGCTAAAAGTGCCAGTGGACTTTTAAATACTTTGTTCCTTTTGTATTGTCTCTTGTTATGTCTATGTTTAATGTTGTCGAAGAAATCAGGTTGTGTGGAAGTTCCCTTATCCTGGTCATTTAACATATTTCTCTGTCCCTTGTATTTCTAGTAAACTGGCATCCTTCTATATTTATTAGGTGGGCATTTATATAGAGAATAACCTTATTTTAGTTTGCTGTTTTATTTTCTGTTGGTTATAAGGAAAGGTGTAAATGCTTTATTTTTTTTCACTTTGTTATCAGTTTTTAAAAATAATGGTTCTCTGGAATCCTCCAAACTAACCAGTGAGGTAGTTTTTCATTTTAATTTTTCTTTTTAGTATCATTATGAAGTGATGGAGTTAGTTGTATTTGATGTGCTTTACACCATTGAACTTATTACTCAGTTTGATGCTCTAATTATCTCATCTTTGGCCAGTGAAAAGATTTTCAAATTGACTCTAGAGACTTTCTGGCATGATTCCATGTGCTATAGCTTGGATTTTGAATGCTGCACAAAGGCACGTGTGTAGAAGGCTTGGTCCTCAGTCCGTGGCATACTGGGAAGTGGTGAAACCTTTAGGAGGTGGGGCTTGGTGGAATGGAGTTAGGTAACTGGGGATGGGTGGAAAAATGATATTTCCTAGTATTATAAAAACTGGCATGTGGAGAGAATGGTTAGCTGTGTCTTAGGTCTGGGGTTAGTGCACTATGGCCCATAGGTCAAATCCGGCATACTGCCTGCTTTATAAATAAAGTTTTATGGGAAAATATTTATGTTTTGTCAGAGTTGGGTAGTCACTACAGAGACTATGACTTGCAAAGCCTGAGATATTTACCATTATGTATTTTATACAAGTGTTTGCCAACTGCTTTAGGTGTGAAAATTATGATTGCTACTTATGTTGCTTGTTTTCTTCTTTTTCTGACCATATATTTTATCTAAATGTATTAGACACATTGTTCTTTGACTTTTTTCCTTAGTCACTGATGTACCTCAAATAAAGTTGAAGAGGAATATAGAAAATGAACAAATCAAGAATGATCAAATAAAGAAGAAAAAAAGGCAAAAAGACTATCAACCCAACTATTTCCTATCCATTCCAATTACCAACAAAGAGGTACTCTTTTTTTTAAAAACTACTTTTACTATGAAGCTTTATTTATTAAATTTATTTGAAGTACACTATATGCTTGCTAACCTAGCTGCTCTCAGCTCCTAAGAACCTTTGGTGGTTGTTAGTAGGACCATGCAGGGAAAATTCCTAGTTAAATAGCAGGTATATATTTAAACAATAGTTTTGAAAAATGTTATTTAAACCATCCTATTTAAACAATAATTTTGCAAAGTTCACTTGAAAAGGAGCATGTCAAGTTCCTTTTCAAGACTTTTTTCACTACATTGGAGGAACCCTTCAAGAGCAGAAAGCAATGACCAGGATAGGAAAAGAGGATTCTCAAATCTCTGGAAAGAAAATAGACTGACGTTTCTTGCTACTTAGTTCTTTTTGTGATACTGATTATTATTATTATTATTATTATTTTTATCTTTGGTTGTATATAAAGTATGTTGACACCAATTCGTGTCTTTTTTAAAAATTCTTTCTTTCTTTCTTTCTTTCTTTCTTTCTTTCTTTCTTTCTTTCTTTCTTTCTTTCTTTCTTTATTTTTAATCAGAATGAATTTTGACTTATAATACATACATGGAATGTACATACATCAATCATATTGTCAATTCTTTTCTGCTGCCCTTCCTATCCTCCTTACTCCTCCCCTCCTCTCCCATCCTTTCTTTCTATCCAATCTAATGTGACACATTTTTTTTCTTTTTCTCATTACAACATCATATATGTATTCTGTGTAATAATGAGGTTCTCCTTCCATCTTCCATGCAACTCCCCTTCTCCCTCTTTTTCCCTCCCACCTCTCTTCCCTATTTAGTGGTAGTCTTCTTCTCATGCTCTTCTTCCCTATCCCATTTTGAGTCACCCCCCTTATATCAGAGAAGACATTCGGCATTTGTTTTTAGGGATTGGCTGATACTGATTATTGCTATGAAGTTCCTTTTAAAATTACTCATTGTTAAAGTAGGTTGAGTATCACTTATCCAAAATGCTTGGGACCAGATTCATTTTGGATTTTTTGTACTTTGGAATGCATACATGTAATAAGATGTCTTGGGGACGGGACCCAAGTCTAAACATGAAGTTCATTTACAGGACTGATGTGTGTCTTAGAGATAGTGCACTTGGCTAGCATGTGTCAGGCCCGGGTTCAATTCCTAGCACTGTGAAAACAGGGGTTAAAAAAAAAAGAAATACATTTATGTTTTATATACACACTATACACAGAGACTGAAGGTCATTTTACACACCATTTTTTGTGCACCTGCATCTTAGCTGTGACTGATCATGTGAGGTATGGTGTGAAGTTTTTCATTTGTGGCTTCTTATTGGCCCTTGAAAAGTTTTGGATTTGGAACATTTCAGATTTTAGATGTTTGGATTTCAGGTTTTTGGGTTAGGGATGTTCAACCTGTACCAATTTAATATTACATACAGATTTATGGTAGAAATTTATTTAAGAATCTGAAAAATCAATGTGGTATGAATAATAGAAAATGGGAAGATGCCCATTAACTCATACTTGGAAACTATTAAGAGGGAAAACTAGTGTATCTAACTGAAATTACCAAAACCATGAGGTAGTAATTAAACTGCCTCAGGAAAGAATATCTCACATGGAACACATATTTTTATGTCTTGACCCAGTTTTTGAGCCAGATTTGAGTGAGTTTTATTTTGGGTCATAATCTGTTTGCTCAGGAACATTTTCAGGTAACTTTTTCCCATGTCTGCTTTTTAAGGCTTGCTAATGAATTTCTAAAAATCAAACTAAATTGAAATCAAATAAATATGAAAATGGTTTATTGGGTCATTCTAGGAAATATTGAATCTTGTGAAATACAGTTTAGTTGAGTGAAAAGATACATAAAAATACAAGAATATTTACCATACAAGATTTTAGATTTGATGTAGTAAAGAATCATATTTTGGTTTAACTGATACATATTTGATTTCTTTGGTGGGTGAACAGTGAAATTGTCTTTAAAAGTGTTTACATTGTATGAAATTTAGTGTAATCAGCTATTATTTATTAAAATATATCTGTAAGTTGTTTGGATAGGTTTTTTTTTTTTTTAAATTTAGGATTATATATACATATGGGAATTAGGAGAGGGCAGGAAGTCAGAGCTTCTTTACTGGACAGCCAGCCAAGGACAGGTTCTAAGGAAGCTGAATGGAAGATATTTGGAGCAGCTTCCCTGAGGATGTATGATTTGAAGAGAATTCAGGCTCTTTGTTTTGATTTGTTGTTTAGAAATTGTTTACCGTAATTTTGAAGTGTTTGATAAACACTTCTAGGTGTTGGTTTAGGTAGGCCATTCATTTATAGATCACCCTTCACACCTGTTTCTTTGCTCTCAGTGTAGACAGCAGCAACTCTGCATACCCTCTCCATCTGTCCCCATTTGACAGTCTGCTTCCAGTGAGAATTGGTGGGGTGATGTGATAAGACAGGGCAGGTGGGGGAGAGAGGCCATGAAGAAAGGGGATAGAGAAATTCTTCTGTCAATCACTTAGTTCCATGGGTGATTAGAGGAAGGGATGGAGAGAGTTGCCTGCAGCTGTTTCCCCTGTTAGCTGCTGTGGCCTAACTTACACTTGTCAGCTTCCGTGAGGTGTGTAAGTAGTGGAAAGCAGGGATGGGGTTGTTGCTCAGTGGTAGAGCACTAGCATAGCACATGAGAGGCACTGGGTTAGATCCTCAGCACCATATAAAAGTAAAATAAAATAAAGGTATCTGTCCAACTACAACTTAAAAAAAAATGGTGGAAAGGACATGGGCTTTGGGGTCCCACCGGCCTTGTTAGACTGCCAGGTGCCTCACAAACTCCACTATGGGAACTCATGTCTTTGAGTTTCAGTTTCTTCGGGTGATAATATTGACCTAAATTGATGTTGTTTCTAAACCTTGATTGGAACACGACATTTACCTGCTTATATTCTTCAGGATTTCCCCATGGGTACAGGATAAAGACAGTCTTCAGAGTGTGTTCTGGAAGGTTTTGCCTGTTCTGACCTTTCCATCCCAGCTCTTCTCTTTCTATTGAGCTCCTCTGTTCTTCCTTGGTCTTGCCAGGTTCCCTCTGCCCCAGGAAAAACTGTCTCAAGCAGGGAGTTTTTCTTCTCTCCTATTGTTTGTCTTAGTGGCAATATCTCAGTTCAGAAGTCTCCATTGTGACCACACTGACCAGGTTATCTCTCCCCAGTCCCCTTACTCCATTCTCCCTAGTTAAAGGTTTTTCTGTCATTTGTCATCCTTGCATCCTTTGTCACTTGTCTCCCTCACAGGTGTATTAATTCATTCTCAGTGCTTTTCTAAGAGTTGGGACATGTAAGACACACATGTACACATTTGTGTACACACACACACACACACACACACACACACTGTACACACATACACACAATGCTGTCCTTTGAGGGATAAAAGTTATAGCCAGATCTCTTTGTATCTGTAGTGCTAGGGACAGAACCCAGGTCCTCCCATATCCTAAGCAGGCACTTTATCACTCCAAGCACAAGAACTCTTAAAAAGAATAAATACAGTGTTACAAATGCTGGTTTCATAATTTAAGATGAATCGCAGATATTTGTTTTGGAGGAGTTTGGGTGGCATATAGTAGTGGGAAATGCAGGTTTATACTTCTCTCTCAAGAGACTTATTCTGAGGTAACAAAAAGCTTATATACAAATAAAGAAAGAGATATAGGGATTGGATTAGGAGATACATTTTATATCTTGAATGAGCACTTTTTTGTTTGTTTTAAAGTATCTAATGTTAATTTTCTTTTTAAACTGCTTATGAGCTTTTGTGGGAAAGCCTGGGAAAGAAGTACCATTTATAACATTGTTTCAATGGAAGACTGTATTCCAAGTTCCAATTAAGTGACCTGCAAACAAGCTTTTGGAAGCTGGTACATTCACAATGAGTTGCTCTACTTTTGGCCTCTACTTGTTGGCATCTAGTTTTAAAGAAAAAAGCATTCAGAATAAGACAGGCCTTTGATTTTAAACACATTCTTAGAAGTTTGGAATTCATTTTTTAATGGAAAATCTTGATTTCATATTTCAAGAAATAGAAAATGAATTAGAATGACTGCACACATATCTTAATTGGGAGTATATAAAATGTTTTCTTCATTAAACTGTACTTATACATTAAAAGTAAAAGGAGAAAAAATTTTGATGGGGTTATAATAAATCTGAAATGTTTCTTAAATGGCTAGAATTGTATAATTAGTAACCTAGCTGTTAAACATATGTTGGTTTTATATGCTTTGTTATGAGAGGTAATATGTTCGACAGCTTTCTGTCATTGTAAAAAATAATCTGAGATAATTAACTTATAAAGAGAAAAGTTCCATTTTGGCTCCAAAATTTTGGTTTTGAGATTCCAGTCCATGATTGAATGGCTTTGTTACTTTTGGGGCTGTGGCAAGGAGTGGTGGAAGCACAATAGTAGAGCTATGTTATAGCCAGGAAGCAAAACAGAGAAAGAGGAAGGGACTGGACTCCCACAATCCCCTTCACATGTACTCCCCCAGTGACCCAAAGACCTCTCACTAGGCCCTACCTCTTAAAGGTTCCACCGCCTCCCAGTACTGACATCCAAAGGTGAAGGCCTTTAACCCATGGGCCTTTGGGGTATTGTAACAGGTAATAACAGGTAATATGAGGTAAATCAACATTGAAAAATGAAAGGAATAATCAGCTGATGAAATTAAAAGTGTTTTTTTTTTTTTTTTGTAAATTTCTTACGTGTTAATTGAAAAAGGTGATTCTTTCAGGAGTTTAAAAAGCATTTAATTCTGTGTTTCATCATTTTATAATGTGAAAGTTTCTGGTTTTATGAAAATATTGAAGTAAATTAGGGAATTCAGTTCCCTTTTTAAAAATGTAACAGTAAAAGCATGTTATAGCATCATATTTATTTTAAGTGCTTCGTAGACAGAGAATATCCTATTTGAGGCTTTTTCCCTTTTCCTTTTACTTCAATTATTGCTATATCATTAGTTTTTCAGATTCTTTTCATGATTGTAGACAGACAAGAAAAATCAGAGTATTCAGCTTTGAAGAAAAGTTAGGCAGCATATATATTCTTTTTCTGGTAATGGGTATAGAACCCAGGAACTGAGTCATGGTAGGCAAATAAGTACACCACCACTGAGCCCCTGCCCCTTAGATAGTACACTGATATGATAATTCTTAATGGAGCAACAAATTTAGAAGCAATATATGTAACAGCTTGGAAAAATTCCAAGAATGATATCAAAAGATGAGGGCCAAGACATTCTACTGCTTTATACTAGAAATGTAACTCATCTCTGTCAGGCAGAAAATCACATTAACTTTATGTCCTTTTCTATGAGCTCATATATGCTTCAAGTCAATTACAAAGCTTAAAAGATGAAAAATGAATTTTCCAATTGCAGTATTTTTAGGCATGTGGAATATGGCTTAGTGATGCTGTTTAGCACGTGAGAGTCTTTTTATTTTGATAACTTAAATTACTCAACAAATGAAATATGTAAGATTTTAATGAAATTTTAAATTTTTATACATATCTTTCAATGTCATATTTAAATTTAACTTTATAGTATTAATTTTTAGCAATGTACTTTGTGCCCTACTGCCAATGACTGGGGATTATAGTGACAGATAAGCTTTAATTTTTTTGTAGAATTTTAAATAGTGACTAAAAATTAGTTTCCTTTGGACCTTGATGACATTAGTGTTTTTAAAAAATGACCTATAGATAAGACTCTGAAGTATTTTTTTTCTTTGACTTTTTTAAGAATGTAATTAGGAATAAAAAGCATTTTAAGAAAATTTTGGGGCTGGGATTGTGGCTCAGTGGTAGAATGCTCGCCTAGCATGTGCAAGGCCCTGAGTTCGAACCTTAGCACCACATAAAAATAAATAAATAAGTAAAATAAAGGTATTGTGTTCAATTACAACTAAAAAATAAATATTAAAAAAAGAAAATCTTAAAATGATATCAAGGACTATATAAATTAATCTAAAGCATCGAAGCATAGTTTAGAAATATATTGCTTAATTAGGTTAACTAAAAAGTTTTCGTAGGTTTGAGGTTAATTCTGCACTATAAGTACTATGTGACTTCAGAGAAATAAGTCTCCAAAGTATTTTATAGCTTTTTATTTGCAATTTTATAAGCTACTGGATAATTTGAAGATATTAATGGTCTAAAACTATTTTACCATGTAAGGCATTTTACTATAATGTGAATATACAAATGCATGGAATTGTGAACATTGTCTTGAATATATATATAATTTTTTTGAGTTTAGAATGAAGGCTAAGTTATTATGATCATGTGAATGTTCTACCCACTAGATGGAAGTAGAACCCTTCCCCCTTATTGTGGCAACCGAAAATATATCCAGGTATTGCCAAATGCCCTCTGCGAGAGAAGCTTGCTATGGTAGAGAACTAGATTTTGATAGTATCGGCAGTGTTTTATGCCATGTATTAGGTAAAGAATGTAGTGCTTACAAAGTTTTTTCAGAGATCTTTTTTTATATGATCTTTAATACAGTCTTGTAAATACAGCAATGCAGATTTTATTATTCCTGTTATACAGTTGAAGAGACCAAAGCTCAGTAAGACTAGGTAACTTGTATGGGATCACACCTTTGGCAGACCTGGGGGTCTGGGGTTAAGTCCAGGACACCTGACTTGAGTCCATGACCTTTAATTTACATTACTCTGTATTATATAACAAAGTTCTTACTCTAACCCGTTTTTTTCATGATAAATGTAGTACCAGCTAAGATCTTAAGACGTGATTATATTAGTGTGAGGCTTGACTTTCTGAGCACCTATGATGTACTTGATACTGGGTTAGGTCCTTTTCATATGTAGCTGGGTCCACTTGAGCTGCTCTCTTATTCCCTTAAACCAGTCTCTGCACTTTGTTGTATCTGGAAGAAACTAAAAATTCGAATTTAAACTCATTGCAGAGTAATAATGTGGACTTAGGCTAAAGGCATTTTTAAGAGAGAGCTAATGTGTTTCATTTCATAGTGTCTTAGTTGATTTTGTGCTGCTACAATGAGGACTTGAGATTGGATAATTTTAAGAACAGAAATTTCTTAACACTGCTAGAGGCTAGAAATCCAAGGTTGAAGAGTGGGTGTCTGTAAGAGTCTCTTGCTGTGTCATCCCTTGATGGAAACTAGAAGGAGAGGGGGAGAGAGGGGGCGGGAGGAAGGAAGCAAGCAAGCAGGAAAGAGCCAAACTTACCCTTTTATAAAGAACCCGCTCCCCTAGTAATGACATTAATCCATTTATGAGGGCAGTGCCCCATGGTCTACATACTTCCTGTCAGGCCCCACCTTCTAGCATCACCTCTTTGGGGATCAAACTGCCAACACATGAACTTTGCATTCAAACTATAGCACATAGTGTTCAGTGAGACTTTTTAAAAATCCACTTTAAATGTTTCTTTTCTCTTGATGTTTTATTTTTTAAGTTAGTACTCACATCTCTGCCTTTTCCCTTGATCCTTTCAAAAACAAAGGAGAAGGAAAGAAGGAAGAAAGAAAGAGAGGGAGGGAGGAAGTCTTTATCATGCTGTTGACCTTTTCCTTTACTCGCTGCTCTCTCCTGGATCTTTTCTTCTAGGTGCTTTCTTCATGTATTGTGTTTATCCTTCTCTGAAGCTCCTCTGCTTTTCTGGTGTGTATGGTCTTGACGAGATTTTTTAAATTGGTTATTATTTCTCATATCTGCACCTGCAGATTGGCCGAGTGGTTATGGTTTAAATTAGTAGGAATAATAAACATTTTATGTATTTGATAAAATAACCCATGCATGCCCTTACCAATATAGTATGATTGGTTTCCAAATATGTCCTGTGCATTGATCTATCCAATAAATAAAACTGTTGTTTATTTTGTATA
Organism: Marmota monax; assembly: GCF_021218885.2. Lineage (NCBI taxonomy): Eukaryota > Metazoa > Chordata > Mammalia > Rodentia > Sciuridae > Marmota > Marmota monax. The sequence goes on from NW_026691988.1 coordinate 3,450,813, forward strand.
GTGAAACTATAGAAGCATTCCATTATCTTTAAAGTTTCCATTGAATTAATGTCTAGTTTTAGTGAGTTCTTTGATGATGTGATTGAGGGTATCATGGTCACGCTCTGATTTTATATCTATGTCATTGTATATAGGATTCCAGTCTCCACAATCTGTGTCAAACCACAGAGGAAATCAGGAGTACTGCCTAGATTAGGCCGATTTCCACTAAGATTTTCTATGCACAGATATAAATTGCCAGTAATAAAATCAATAGGAGTTATAGTGTCTCTTTGACTCTCTTGTTTTTTTCCCAGTGCCTAATCAGTTGATTATTAATATCAACTGACTTGCCAAGAACATGATACCAAACTTTTCATAAATCCAGCTTCCTGAATTCCTCACCCAAGTGCATATGGGAGCAAGTTCTATTATTCGTTATGATTCTTTTCATTCTTCTAGATGATTATGTAGCCTGCAATTGCTTTGTTTAGTGAGAGTAGTTAAACTTTGAACAGTAAATGTTCCTTTAAAATAGCAAAAGTTCCTCATAAAAATTAAAGTTTAAGCTTGAACATTTTGTGTTAATGCCAAACCAAATGAAGTCTTAGTGGACAGAGATGGGAGGGAAAATGGAGTCTTAGTTCATTATTTTAGGAAAGCTTTCTACTTTTTGATGTCATCTTCTTCTAGGGAAGGCCTAATTTTAAGTCATTTGTAGGTTGCAGACCCAAAGCCTAGGGGAGCTTGTTAGTTGATAGATAAGAATGCAAGGGTCAAGACCTTAAAATTTTGCTTTAGTGTGAATAGTTAGAACCTGGTATGGTTCCTTTCAATGAGGCTTGAGAAAAGTTTTTACTCTGATGTCATTTCCAAAGACCTAGTCTACAGGTTCTAGGTCAGGGAGAGGCTGATCATTATTAGTAGACAGTTCATAGAAAACTTCTTTTACCTGGTAGGAATATATTGTGGCACAGTGCACCAAGGCCTTGCAATATTGAGTCATATAAAAGCTAACAAGTGCAGGGGACATACAAGGTTCTACTATCAAAGCATAGGCCTTACAGTAAATATTTAATAAGGATCAGTTTTTTTTTCTCATATGAGTTGATCTAATTGCCTTTGAGAGCAGTGGTAAAACTTTTGACCAAGATAATCCAGTTGACTTGTTGGTTTACTTAATTTCAGTTTCAAGATATCATTTGTCTGTTCAGCCTTTCCAGAGGATCTAAGAATGATAAGGGGAATGATAGTGCTTTTGGGTAAATATAAAATCTCATTTAATTGTTTGGAAACCTGTTCAGTAAGTGGATTCCCCTGTTGTAGGAGATCTCTCCAGGGATTCCTCACAAAGGAAACACAATTTCTAATAATAGTTGTTCTACTGTTGTGGCATCAGCCTTTCCACAAAGGAAAGCTTCATTTCATCCTAAGACTAGGCATTTGTCACAAGAACATACTGATGTCCAATTGTTGGTGGTAATGGAATGAAATCCATCTGTACATTTTTAAGTGGTCCAGCACGTGGTAGAAATATACCCACTTGAATCCTTAATGGTTTTTCTGGGATTATGAGTTTGCCAGGAAAAACACTAGTTATAACCATGTTTCCTGATTTAGAATAATCACTCCATCAGTATTTTTTCATAGTTTGGATCATTTTTCTATTTTTTTTTTTGGTGTGCACACCCTTTAACATGTCAACTTTAGGAACTCAGGGAGGACCTGTGACTGTCTAGGCACTCAGTGAGTCCTTGTTTTGCATTAAATTTGCATCCTTTTTGATACCATTTTTATTGTTCCAACTTAGGTACACATCCTTGTGTATTCAACAAATTACATAAGTAATTTGATTTGGATCAACTTTATGGAGTTCTTTCAAGTTCCAATTTAACATTTTCAGAACTGGAAGACTGAGCAGGAAAGTCTGCTAATGTGTTTCCTTGATATTCAGGTTCATTTTTTATGAGTATGAGCTTCAATTTTAATAATAGCAACCTGTGAGGGCAACAGAATAGGTGAAAGAAACTCATCCACTCTGGCTCCATTTTTGATGGGGGTACTACTAGCATTTATAAAACCTCTTTGTTTTCCAAGCTTTCCAAAGTCATGGACCACTCTGAAACATATTTATGGGCTGATAGGAGATTGATTTGTGTAAGGCTTATAACAAGCTGTAATAAAAGCATATAATTCTACAGGTTGTGATGACTTAAATTATGGAAGAATTCCCTTTTCTATTAGTTCATTTTGAGTAGTTTCAACATGTCCAGCTTGGTATTTTCCTTCTATATTTTTGGTGTAAGATCCATCAACAGAATATATTAATTCAGGATTATTTTCTGCCATGTTTCTGAGGCAGGATTCCCAAAGTCTCATTATTACGATTGTGAACAACTAGTTAAAAGGTTTTGGATAAACTGGAGCCCTAAAGCCAGAGGTTGTATCAGGCCAATTTTAATTGATTGAATTTCTGTTCATGATTATCTTCCCTTAGCAAAGGCTCTGGGACAGAGTTTTGTGTAAGTTCATGTAAAGGAGAAACCAGCAAAGAGAAACTTTGGTTAAGATCTGTAGTAGCTGTCAAATCCACAGAAGCTTTTTTTTTTTTTTTTTTTTTTTGGTACCAGGGATTAAACATAGAGGGGCTTTACCACTGAACCATATACCCAGGCTTTATATATTTTTTTGAGACAGGGTCTCACTAAGTTGCTCAGTGTCTCTCTAAATTACTGAGGCTGGCTCTGGCCTAAAGATTGGGATCTTCCTGCCTCAGTCTCCTGAGTTGCTGGAATTATAGGCATGTGCTACAGTGCCCAGTTCCACAGAAGCCTCATATTTTAGTTGCATGTTTAGGGAAACCTGGATTGTCTTTATTCTTTTGGGTCAAAGTAAAATTCCTCTGCAGTCAGATATTAACACAAACAATGGACCTTTTCTTTAGAGAACTGAAGCTTTTCCATGGACTAAACTTCTGAAACTGTGAGCCCCAAGTAAATTTTTTCTCCTTTAAGTTGTTCTTATCAGGTATTTTGGTCACAGCAACAAAGAGCTGTGTAACATTCACTAAGAGGTTTTTTTTGTTTTTGAGGACAGGATTTGAAGGATTCCTTATCCACCAACAGTACATGATTCCCTACTGATTTTGATTTAGTTTCCCTGTGTTTATTTAAGGGTATTACTCAAGATAAGTTATTAGAGAATCCCTTGGAGCCCCATCAATATTGATTTCAATCTTTGTCAAGCCTTCAGAAGTTTCCTCTACTGGGGAACAGTCTATGCCAAAAGGTGAGGTTTTTCATAAGACAGATGTGAGAGTGGACCATCTTCTCCAGTGGTGTGATTCTTTACAGTGATAACAGACAACATTTCAAGGTACAGGGCTTCTTCTTTTAGGACCTACTTTTGATTCTGATATGTACCAGGAGGTCCTCTTGGTTTTTTGTCTCCATGGCTGTGTAGCTGTAAAGAGCCTTTGGATTCTTTTAGTATTTAAACTTTCTTGTTTATAGAATTTTTCTCAAAAATGTTCTGCTACTATGACTGATTCAGCCATAGCAGTGTTTTCTTATCAGGTCACCAGTACTGGTCCAAGGCCCATTAGTGAGTAAGACTGTAAGAGCCACCTCAGTTCCTTAGCATCCCATAAAAAGAAAAAAAAGATATTGTATCCAAAAAAAAAAAAAAAAGTTTTTTTTAAAAGAAATATTTCCTGCTTTTAAGACCAGAAGACCAGAATGCTTAACAAATGACATTTCTAACCTAGCCCTGTAATCAGACTGACTCATCTTTTTTTCTGTTTACATGATTGAATAATAGACCATTCTGTCTTTTATGAGAAGACAATGGGGATTGTTTTTCTGGCATCTTTTGGGCCATTCCAAGAAGTAGCTCTTGAAGGGCTGTGGATACATTTCTCAGGTTTATCCTATCCTGCCTGAAAGTAGTGAGCACAGTAGGCGCAGTGGGCACCTTTTGCTGGATTCCCTGAAGCTCCTGGCAGTCACCAGGGGTCTCTTTTGAATATCACCACTGCCACCAAACTATAAGAGGAAAATCTGGGACACAATAAAATTTTAACAAGTTTGAGAAAGAAACAATTCATGAATTGGGAGTGCCAGACTAAGAGAGATTTAGTGTTTCTGTTTCATAGTGTTAGAGATAAGTATTTATAGGAAAAATATGGAAGCAAAATAATGAAATTATTTGATTGGGTGCAGTTACAAAATTACCTTTTTTGGTTTATAATGCCAGAACATCCTTGGCATGTCATATACATGTCACATAATCATGTATTGGTTGGCTGTTATGATTGTCTGAAGTTAATTTGTTTCTATTTAACATAAGCAGAAAGAAGGACTCACTAGTGTTGTTTGCTTAGGAATTTTTCAGACTTGGTTTCCATTTGAATTTTACTTTAATACTTCCTATCATGAAAACACCATTTTCTTTGTTAGTCTTTCAGATTATAAGGAATAGAGATGGCTGAGGTTATTTTAGATGATATGGATTTTTGTAAAGGTACACAGTGTTACAGAAAAAACTTTTCATGCCACTTGTTAAAGATGGCAGGGGAGACTTTATTCAAAGGAGCCATGGAGATAGATACAGAGGCCATTGCAACAGGGTCTTGTGTTGGGGAGAGAAATTTGGCTCAACTCTGACTCTAGAACGAAAGAAGAAGGCGGGATTTACAACCAAAGAGCTAGGATTGGGGTCACTGGATAGAAGATTACTAAGAGGAAAAACCAAGGATAAGGTGTTTCTGGCTAAACCCATTTGACAGAATGGTTATTGTCTGCAGGCCATGGTGAGAAGATATCTAAGGTATTGTGGGTAGTCAGATACTAAGGGTGGGGGATTTTTTCTAAAGTGACTTCATTAAATTTATGTTCAAAATGGTTCTACAAGGACAAAGAGAGAAGCTCAAAATTGGGCCTACTCAAGCAGCCAACTCAGAGGAGCCTGCCTAAAGTTTAGTTACAGGAGAGAGTCTTTGTCAATGGGAAGTCAGATCCCAGGACAGCATCTCATGATTTGCCCAGTCACATTCCACAAATAATGGGAACATTGTTTAGGATAAAGCAGCTACTCTCATATCAGAACAGCCTGCTGTGCTCATGATTCAGTTCTGACTTATCTCTGCTTTTCTATGCTCTGTTCCCATTACCAGTCCTTTCTTTTCTGTTTCTTTCTTAGTAATTCTGTTGTTTCAGGGCTTTTGTGTACTCCCTTTTCTCTGGGTCTGCTATTTTATATTCAGACTACTCTCTAGATTGTTCACATTTGGACTTTGACTAGAACTGAATCTAGCCTGAAGTGAAGCAGAAGTAGGTTCTAAGAGTGGGAGCAGATGAAGGTCCTGGTCTCTGGGGGTTTCACCTGGGTGCAGACTTTACACTTCTCCTAACATTTGCATTTGAACTTCTTTTAACTCTATTTCCATGGTTATGCCACTCCTCAAATGTCAGGAAAAATGACAGCAGTCATTCTTGTTAAAATTATGTCTATCCTAAAAAATTTTAAAGGCTATGAGGAATAGGTTCTCAGACATAATCACTTGGAGACAGATAAATATTACTTCTAACAGAAAGAATGTTGTCTGCTGGTTTGACCTTTCTATGACAAGAATAAAGCTTTCTTCTTAGAAAAGATCATAATTAGTGAGTCATACCCTGTATCACAGGGACAAATTTCTAAAAAGATACTTGACCATTGAGATTTTTTTCTATTCAACCAGTGACCCAGCTGAAAAATAAGGATGTTAGGTTCAATGTTCTTAAGATGGTTAAGCATTTTGTGACTTTCTATACTAATACATCATATTCAACCATGCAAGTCAACTATCTAGCATATGTGAACAAGTAAATAATTATAAACATTTGTTTGGTTGCTGAATTTTGACATTGTTCTAATTTGAGTGGTTGCTTATTTTCCTCTTGATTTACAATTTGTCATACAAAAGTTTTGCTTACCTATTTTTTGTTTTTGTTTTCCATGTGTGATTAGATTATAGGAGGAATTAAGATCCTGCAAAATGCAATAATACAACAAGATAAGCAACTGGCCAAAGCAATGGTCAGTGATGGTTCCTTTCATATTACCCTGCTAGTGATGCAGTTATTAAATGAAGATGAAGTAAACATGTGAGTAATGTATTTTCTTGATTATTATTTTCTAAATTATTACCTTAATGTGGGTAAACATAGGAGAACCTAAAGAGGTATTGAAATTCTAAAGAAGTATTCTTTGTTGTAATCTATCCCCAAAATTATATTGTTATAATAATCCATGTACAGAATTAACTAAATAAATATTTTTCTTAAATTAGAATTTTCACCTTTTGTTGTTGTTATCAAATGGTAGTTCTTGGTTATGTGGGAGATTTGCCCATGTTAATTATATAAGCAGTCTGGAGTTGATTCTGGAATCTAGGTTGAGATTCTAGGTAAAAAAAACTGAAACTATGACACAGCTGCCTTTTGTTAGCTGCCTGACTTTGGGCAAATCATTTATTTTTTTGATAGATGGAGAAAACCATAGTACCAATACACAAAGGGGCTCTTAGTATAGGGTCTGGCATATATGAGGCACTAGATAATTGGTGACCATTAGAGCTGCCATTTTTATGTGAGTGAACTATTTCAGTTTGACCTCAGTCATTTTTAGAGTCCCTGTACTCCATCCACACCCAATTCAGGATCATGCCATAAAGATCAGATATATGTCATTGGTTACTACTTTCCAATCTGGGTGGAGAAACCTTACTCTTTCCCAGTTCTGTGGGACACTCTGTGCTGATGATTCTCCCTTTTCTTATTAACTGTTTCTCATTATATGAAGCTCAAGCTTATGCTCTTTGGGAAGTCAAAGCCAGATGAATTTGCAGGTTACTTCTGCTTTCTAGCTTGAAATATAAATAAATAAATAAATAAATAAATAAATATCTCCTAAGGGAATGAGGAACAAGGCTTGAATTAGGAAGGGAGTGAGGAAAAAGTAAAGTAAATGAGAGAAAACAAAATAAATTAAAAAATATCCAGAAACAGTTTGAATCTTGGAGTAATATCCTTTACACAATAGAATCTCATGTCTCTAGAGATCAGTCTTCTAATCTGTCATAAGCTGATCTGTACCCAACAGCGGCCTTGAATACTTTGCAGGGCAGAGAGGACAGAGATTTTTACGTGACTCAATTTGGATGATCACTTTGCTGTGATGCTCTTGGAGAAGCCAAAAAGTATAGCACAAAAAAGCAAATGGCTGAGGGGAGTAGTGCCCTCTTTGTGTTAGGTCTTCTAGGTTTCTTTAAAAAAAAAAGTATGAAATTTGCTGTTTCTGGAAAGTTTTAACCTTTCTCATGGCCTGCCTTGGCATATAGTTTTATTTAAAATGAATGTGTTGAATTCCTCCAGTTTGTGATAGATGAGCCGGAAGTGGCTCTTCTGTTTTCACACGCCTTAACTCACAGCACACAGCAAAGCACAATATTGAATTAGAAGTATGTGCACTGTGTCCTTTTGAATGACCATAAATACAATAAGGTAAGACTGGATTTAGGATGTATATTTGGAGGTACCATACATTTACAAAGCTGTTCTAAGAAGTGTTATATTGACATGATGTTATGACAGAGAAATGAGTATGAAAGTCATGAGAGAAAATCAGTTAAAAATGTTCCAAGGAACATTAGAAATATGAAAGATCTATAAAAATACATAAATACCATATTTTTTCATGCATTTGGTGAACAAATCATTGATCAAGATAATTTAATGATGGTTTATCCAAAGGATGTTTTTGTATAGTAAGAGCATGCTTATTTCTTTTTTAAGTAATTGCTGCCCTCTAGTGAGGTCTTAATTTTTTTCTCATAATAAAGTACTATACCAAAATTCTGTTCAATATGGAAATAATGTATTCTAATTTTCAAAATATTCAAAATCTGATGTCTAATTCAACAATATAGTAAATACTTATCTTTATGAGTAAAGTAGATTTGAAACAGAGTAACTCTAAATAAAATAGACTAAACAACTATATCAAGCATATAGCTACAATTGGGAAATATAATTAGACAATTTATTTGAATCCAAATACCATAAATTATATTGTTATAGAGATTATTATATTTTAAGAATAATGTATGTTAAATTTTAATAGAATGCCTTGCAAATAGTACTGTATTAGTAGATATTAATACTTTTATAAGAATTCTAGAACTTTTCAAATAATCTAATATAGGTTATTATAGGTACTTTGTTTTTTTTCCCCTTTGGATATATTATTAGTAATCTTTTTGAGTTGTGTATGCACTATTTCCTTAGTTAAAAGTTCTTGATGGACTATAAAATGGTATTTACTTTCATTTTTTAATAGCAATTATAATTACATAAAGATTTAATTTGCTTATATAGTTTTTTTTAAAAATTAATATTAGTTTTGGGGCTAAGGTTGTGGCTCAGTGGTAGAGTGCTTGCCTAGCATGTGTGAGGCACTGGGTTCAATTCCTTTTTTTTTAGTTGTTGATAGACGTGTATTTATTTTTATTTATTACATGCAGTTCCGAGAATCAAACCCAGTGCCTCACACATGCTAGGCAGATTCAATTCTTAGCACCACATATAAATAAATGAATAAAATAAAGGTCCATCAATGTCTAAAAAATATTTAAAAAATTAATATTAGTTTTGTGCAGGGTGCAGTGGCACACACCTGTAAACCCAGAAACTTGGGAGGTTGAGGCAGGAGGATTCCAAGTTTGAGGCCAGCCTAGGTAATCTAACAAGATCTCAGCAACTTAGCAACATCCTATCTCAAAATTAAAAAATAAAGAGAATTCGGGGACTGCAAAGTACCACTGGTTTAATCTCCAGAAAAAAAAAAAAAAAAAAAAGAAAAGAAAAAAAAAAAAGAAATAGTTGATGTTAGTTTTGATCATATAGGATAAATCTAGAAGATATTTTTTGTTTTAAAATAATTAGTACAAATATAAAAGTAATTTATCTTTCTGAAATGAATTACTTTGTTGTTTAATTGGTTTTGTGTATTTTATTACTTAACACGTTACTGAAAAAGAAATTGTTTCTTACCAGTGGTATTAATGCACTTTTGGAACTAAAGCCATGCATAGAAGAAATCCTCCAAGGCAAACATTTGACTTTGCCCTTTCAAGGGATTGACACTTTTGGAAATCAGGTTGGCTTTGTGAAGCTGGCAGAAGGAGACCACATAATCCCACTTCTGGAGATAGCAGGTAAAACAAAAACACACTCATCTGTTGAAGAAGCATTTTTTTTTTCATTTTTGTGATAGAAATGTGACATCTTTTAATTTTTGGGAGGCAGTAAAACCTCATTTTGTAGGTGAGCTGTTTTGATATTTGCTTGTGTATGTACAAGTAAAACCTCATTTTGTAAGTGAGCTGTTTTGATATTTGCTTATGTACGTACATGGTTAAATAAAGGGTCTGAAAAGTTATCTTGATTCTTGGGCCTGAAGAATATGTTAATTTGGGGGCTTACTTTTTCTCTTCATAAGGTTGAAGGATCCCAGTGCTTATCATGACATTTGACATATAATTGGTACTTTATAAGTATTGAATGAGTGAATTAAGAATCATCAATATATAGACCTTTACAAAATTTAAAAATTTTGAGGCAGGGTCTCCAAAAATTTCTGAGGCCAGACTTAAACTTGAGATCTTCCTGTTTCAGCCTCCTAAGTAGCTGAGATTATAGGCATACACCACCTTTCCACTTGATACTATGTTGCTTCTATGCAGTTTAATAATTGCTCATTAAAAATCCCACCTTTAATTGAGGAAAGCTTGGAATAAAGATTAGTTTTCATTGTTGGCAAGTTTTCTTTTGTGCTCTTAAGATATATGTGATGGATGTTTTATGAATGTCAGTGTTTATTTATAGACCACGATCATCATTCATTCTAGTTGAAAGTAATGACCAGTTGTACTGTTCAGTATGTGGTTTAAGTTTTCTAAGTTTATTATCCATTCAGGTATATCAAATATAGAGTTATTTAGTTATCTTTTTAATAGAAGATTTTTGTTATTTCCTCGAAGTGTTGTTACACAAGAGCATTTCATTTGGATTGTGAATGTAATATTCACTATTGATTACTGGTGAAACATTCATTTTCATTTTACTAAGGTTTTTATAAATTTATTCCCTCTAAATTAATTTCTTCTACATAATGTTGGGTTCCAGGAATTACACTTTGGTAGGAATAATTCATTCCTTCAATATGGCAATTAACTAACACCAATGAGATGGATGGAATAGAAAACTTGAAAAAAAGTGTTCCTGTCCTCTAAGGAGCTAGCAGTATTGTGCAGAAATAAATAAGTAAGCAGTTATAGTGCAACACTGCCTGTACATAGAGGCAGGTGCAGAGTTTTTTGGGCAAGCAGGAGAAAGGATCTGTATTGAGGAAGGTTTCATAGGTCATGTAGCATTGAACTGAGGTTTGAAGGTAAGTAAAGTCTCTTTGGTTGAGCATATTGGAAGAAGATATCCAGGAAGAGGGAAGAGCATGTGCAAAGAAATTCGAAGTACATTTAGGTACTCACAAGTAGTTTAGTTTTACTGGAGTATAAATTACAAATCTAGGGGTATCAGTAAAATGAGATCCATATGTGAAGGGAAAAATGAAAGTGAAATAAGGGCTTGAGGGGAAGTGGAGAAAGTTTGGAATAGTGAGCAAGAGAAATGGAAGGTGAAAATTATTAAGCAATGTGTAGTGGGATTGCAGAGCAATGCAAAATATGTGTTTTGGATGAGATTCCAAAAATTTATAATTTGTTTTTTTCTCAGGTAGTATTCTAATATTTAGGTGTGGGAGTGAAAAGGGGAAACCAAATTACCTCATACTTGAGCCTTTGCATGGTAGATGTGTTAAAACGACAAGGGATCAAAGATCCAGGAGAGTGGTTGAATGTTTAATGTATATATTAGGAATGCAATGAAGTCTAGATGGGACTGATTCTTGGAAGAAGAATGGAGCAATAGGACTGAAGGTTAGTATTAGTAGAAGGCTAGGAGTGAGAGAGTTAGAAGGATTAAAAATTTGGACCAGAGAGCAGTATATTGGATTTTAAGAATTTAAGAAATTTCTGGGTAATAGGGGAAACATTTTTTCTTTAACTTCACAAAGAAAAAGAAATGACATGAAGAAGTTTTAAATATAAGGCAGAAAAATTATTGAAACTCATTATAGAGTTCAGCAAGGTTGTTAGATACAAGATCAATATACAAAAATGGTAAATAATTAAAATATCTAATTTTCTAAGTGACATTATTTACAATATTGGCAGAAACAATTATAATGTGTAGGAATAAATTTACCAAAGATATGCAAGAATTTTATTTTGGCTTATTATTATGCAAGTAAAAATATCTTGGCTTTTGTATCTTTATCAGGTACATTAGTTACAACACTTTTTTCATTTTCTCCTTTCCTTTTTCATTTGTTGCTAGAGCATCTCTCTTCTTAAGAACTACTTTTCTACACCAAGCTAGACTGTTACTGAAAGCTTGGTCCTTGTCCCCAGTGCCAATCTAATAGTGAGGACACAGTTTTGAGAAAAAAGGAAAAAGAAGTTTTATTGCTTTGGTAGCAAAGGATAAACACAAGGGACTTCTGTCTCAGAGGCTCTGATTCTGACCATTATGGGGAACAGAGGGCTTTTAAAGAGATGATTCAAAGGCTACATTTCAGATGTGCCATGTCAGAGGGAGTAATTCATGTGTGGCCTTGAGATATAGTCATTTCTTAGATCTTCTGGTACCATCCCTGAAATCTGAATTGCTTCATCCCTATGAGGTGTATTTCTGGAGGACAGATAAGTTGGCCTAAGATGGGAAGAAGAGTATTCTTGCTTACCAGTCCCCACCTTGGTTAAAGAAGGAGAGAGGGAGAAGAGAAAGGAAGTCAGTGCCTTTCAGTTTTAAAATAAGCCACAAGGGTTATGTCCAAAGCATGTATTGGACCCCTGTTACGAGACAGTAAGAAAATTACATATATATGTAGACAAAATCATGTCAGTCTTTGCAGAATTAATATTACAGAATTGGCTTTACCATAATTTTGGCTTATACTGATTATTTTATAGGGAAAAAATTTGTGGAAATTTTCTGTGTTCAATTTAAGGTGTTACTTTAAAATATAAATGTTGATTATTTAAATAATGTGAAATTTTATTAGAATATTGTTTTATTGGGCTGGGGATGTGGCTCAAGCGGTAGCGTGCTCACCTGGCATGTGTGCGGCCCGGGTTCGATCCTTAGCACCACATACAAACAAAGATGTTGTGTCTGCCAAAAAAAACTGAAAAATAAATATTGAAACTCTCTCTCTTTCTCTCTCTCTCTCTCTTAAAAAAAAAGAATATTGTTTTATTTACTTAGTACCAGGGACACTTTACCACAGAGCTATATTCACAGACCTTTCTTTTCTTATTAATTAATTTATTTTAATTAGGTGTATATGACAGCATAATGCACTTTGATTCATTGTATACAGTTGCAGCACAAGTTTTCATATGTGTAGTCATACATGTTCCTAGAGTAATGATGTCCATTTCATTCCACCACTTTTCCTGCCCCCATGCCCTCTCTCCACCCTCCACAGACCTTTTTAAAATTGTTTTAAAATTTTGAGACAGGGTCTTGCTAAGTTGCCCAGGTTGACCTCAAACTTGCCATCTTCCTGCCTCAGCCTTCCAAGTAGCTGGATTATAGGTGTGCACTACTGTGCCCAGTAAAATATTTATTTATTTTTAATCTAGTATCAGGTCTGATGCCCTTGAAAAAGAATTTTTTTTAAATCTAATGAATGTTGAATATTTAACTTGTTTTTTGGAGTTAGAATTATTGCCTGAAATCTTAGAATTTGGTTTATGATTCACTTTAAAATATAGGAATCAATGTCCTTCTTTCTGTGCACTTTCCTTGTACCTAACTTCATCTTGTCTTTCTAGTTTTAGTCTCCCTTTGTTTCTTTTTTCTTATTTTGAATGTATTTATCTTATAGTGTATATTTCTTTGAAGTCATCTTAAATCCTATTTTTGGGTAGGGCAGAACAAAGTGTGTGTAAACAAACAAGAAAACAAATAAGCAATGTTTACTAGTCAAGTAGGACTTAAAATCATTAATTGGCCGAGGAGAAGGTGGCTCATAGAGTTTTAATGGCAAATCATTTAGGAACTGATGCCCACAGTTAACATCCTTAATCTGTTTTTCCTGATTACTCTGGAGAAAATGCTAGACTTAAATCTTTTCTTTTGCAATATAAATACCACTGTACTCAAGAAACACTTCTAATTAGTCATTCATACATTGTTCTTTTAAATAATTCAATGGGTGCTTGCAACATTGAGAATTCCATCCATTCTTTGCAAATATTCTCACAAAACCATTTTCCAATATTGATGAAAGATCCATTGTGTACTGAGGAATGTGAAGTCTCACCAGCTTTCCATACAATGTGAACCCAAGAAAATTAGTTTGTAATTTTAGCAAAGGCCACTGCCTCTGTAATTCCTTTTTTAATTCCAAGGATATTAAGTACTGTTGCTTAAGTATATTTATGTTTTTCTAAAAATTCAAGAAAATGTTATAAAAAATGGAAAACAGAATTCCATTCCCCTTGTGCAGTCATTGTTTGTTATACTTGCTTTTCATCTCTTATGTGGATACTGTACTTTTACTTTTTGGGGACTCAAAAAACAGGGTGAAATGATTATGCAGGGGCAACAATTCAATTAAGTGGTAAAATACAATTCTATGATAGTTTTCCCTGGAATCAATCCAGATACCCCCCAATAGACAAATGGATTAAGAAATTGTGGTGTATATATACAATGAAGTTCTATGCAACCATAAAAGAAGAATGAAATTATGGCATTTGCTGCTACATGGATGAAAATAGAGAATATCCTGCTAAGTGAAATAAGTCAAACACAGAAACTCAAAGGTCAAATGTCATATGTGAAAACTAGTGTAAAACAAAGGAAAGGGGGGATAGAATAATATAAAGAACTGATCAAATATAAATTAACAGATGAAAGAAAATAAGTCAAGTAAAGGAAGGAAAATGGAAGATGGGAGGGAGGATGGAAGGGAAAAGGGGGACCATAAACTGGAATCCATTTCCATGTACATGTGAGTTTTTCGGGATGATGTCAACTACTATGTATAACTATAAAGCTCCAATAAAAAATATAGATTTCTTATAAATGTGCACATTTGAGTCCCCAAATTGGCTTTTGTCATGTTATTGTACCATGGTATAATTTTGTTCTTCAAGCCTGTTAGAAGGTAAACAAAGCAGCCATCTATTCACCATTGGCAATGTGGGTGCACATTTGTCTCCTTGCACACTATGAACTGCAGCCTAGAATTCTCTGTGCATGGACATTGTCAATATTATCTCCCAAACTGATTTGCGTGGTTTGTTAGAGTGCTATAGTGCTAATGGTAAACACATTTTATATGAGTGGCACTGAGGATGATATGTGAGATAATAAAGCCAATGATAGTGACACAGAATCTTCAGACAGAAGATTAAGTTTTGTAAGTCCATACTTCACAGCACTGTGGTAAATTTTCTCAAGTATAATATTTCAACTATAATACACAGATCAATAATAATCTATGTGATAACTTTTTCCCCCAAGTCAGAAAAATGTTTGCTAAACTGTCATGATGAAATGATTGGCATAGATTTGTACTACTCAGTTTTAATATATATTCATGAGTATTCTGTGCTTCCTAATCTTGCACCAAATATGGTTTAGTAATAAATGATTTATTTATTTATTTTTGGCACTGTGGATGAACCCTGGGGTGCTTTACCACTGAACTATATCCCTAGCCCTTTTTAAATATTTTTTATTTTGAAACAGGGACTTGCTAAGTTGCTGAGACTGACCTCAAACTTGTGATTCTCTTTTCTCAACTTCTCAAGTTGCTGGGATTACAGGTGTAAATCACCATGCCTGACAGTAATAAATGATTTTTAATTTACACCAGTGTAGTTTTGTTTTTTTATTAGAGCATTATAGTTATACATAATAGCTAGGTTAATTTTTTTTAAAAATTTATATTTTAGTTTGAGGTGGACACAATATCTTTATTTTATATTTATGTGGTGCTGAGGATTGAACCTATTGCCATCATGAGTGACAGGTGAGCACTCTACCACTGAGCCATAACTCCAGCCCCAATAGCTGGGTTAAGTTTTTTTTTTTTTTTTTTTTTTTAAATTAGCTACATATGACATTACAATGATCTTGGCAATTCATACATTTGAATCAATTGGGGTATAATTTCTTATTTTTCTGATTGTACAGATTGCAGAATCACATTGGTCATACAGTCACCTATATGGGTTAAGTTTTTACATAATAATACTTACATGGAATTTGATTTACTCCATTTCAGTTCTCAGGGCCTACCCCTTTCCCTCTCTTCTTTATCTTCTATTCTATTAGCATCCTTTTACTCATTTATTTATATAAACCCAGATGCTTTATTTTTGATTGGTGCTTTATATATATGCATAAAGATGGAATTAATTTAGGTATATTTAAATATACACATACAGTGATTTTGTTGAAGTCATTCTGCTTTTCTTTCCCTTTCCAGTCCCTCCTTGCTTCCTCTCTTTCTGTTTCTTCTCTTCAACTGATCTGATTCCCTATATCTTTATGATATTTCAATCCCCACCCCTACACCCCCTGATTTTGCTCTGGCTTCTACATATGACAAAAAACATTTGACCCTTGATTTTCTAAGTCTGGTTTATTTCACTTAGCATAATTTTATCCAGTTACATCTGTTTACTTGCAAATGCCATAATTTCATTCTTCTTTATGGCTGAGTAGAACTCCACTGTGTATGTATACTATATTAATCCATTCATCTATTGTTGAGCATCTGGGTTGGTTTCATAATTTGGCTTTGTGAATTATGCTGCTGTAAACATTGATTTAGTTGTAGCAATTAGTATGTTGATTTTAATTCTTTTGGATAAAACCAAGGAGTGGAACAGCTGGGTCATGTGGTGGTTCATTCCTAATATATATATATATATATATTTGAATAGTTACATTTAATTTAGTTTAAATATTACACAATTTATACATGTGTCAAAATATCACATGGAATGACATTAATAAGTGTACATTTTATGTTTCATAATATCAGTTAAAATTAATTTTAAATGAATAAATAACGTTCATTCCTAGTTTGAGGAATCTCCACACTGCTTTTCAGAGTGGTTGTACTAATTTGCAATCTCACCAACAATGTACAAGTGTATCTTTTTCTCCATATCCTCATCAGCATTTATTATTATTTGTATACTTGATAATTGCTATTCTGAGTGGAATGAGATAAAATCTTCGTGTAGTTTTGATTTGAATTGCCCTAATTGCTAGACATATTGAACATTTGTTCTTGTATTTGTTGGCCACTTGTGTTTCTTCTTTTGAGAAATTATCTGTTTAGTTCTTTTTCTAATTTATTTATTGTGTTATTTGGTTTTTTTTTGGTGTTAAGTTTTTTGAGTTCTTCATAGATTCTGCATATTAATCCCCTGTCAGTGGAGTACCTGGCAAAAAAATTCTGCCATTCTGTAGAATCTTCACACTCTTAATCATTCCCTTTTTTTGTACAGAAGTTTTTTAGTTTGATGGCATCCCACTTACTGATTCGTGGTTTTATTTCTTGATTTTTAGGGATCTTGTTAATAAAGTTGATGACTGCACCGATACAAAGAGTATTGACCCTATTTTTTTTTTTTAATAGTAGTTGCAGAGTTTTTGATCTGCCTGGATTTGACTTTTTGCAAGGTGAAAGATAGGGATCTAGTTTCATTCTTCTATAAACATATATCTAATTTCCCTAGCACCATTTGTTAAAAAGCCTATATTTTTTCTCACATATATTTTTGGCACCTTTTCAAGTATCAGATGAATATAAGTATGTGGGTTTGTCTTTGTGTCTTCTGTTTCTGTTTCATTGTTTTTCATGTTTATTTTGAAGCCACAGCATAGTCTTTTAAAGCTTCACATAATGGTATATTTTTGCAAAAATATTTGGCATAAATCTGCTTTGATTATGCAATTAAATATGATATATAATGCCACCCTGGCTCCACTTCTAGTCCAGCCCTTATTTAGCAACCATCCCTCTACAAATTTTGACACCCCTTGCCAAGAGGTTGTACTCTCCTTCTCTCTATAGATAACCCACATTTTCTCTTGAATGTGTTTTCCTTACTTTATCCCAAAAGCTTCTTCCTCTCAAGATAGCCCACTTTTTTCCTTGAATGTATCTCTTTTTGTCTGTGTCTCTGACTGTTGTGTGCTGAAATTCTTTTCTCTTACACATGACAGGCAGCCCCTTGTCCTGAGTTAAGGTCCCTCTCTTTGGGAACTCCTCAGAACTCTTGTGCCATAACTTTTAGAAGAATATATTTCAATGACAAGAGCACTATACTTCTAAAAACTTTAAAATATAAGCTACATGTGTACGTGTGTATATATATATGCCTACATAGGAATGTCAACAAAGGAGAGATATCTCTGGGTAGGATACTCAGAATTACCAGAGAAGGGAAGAATTTGACTCAGGACAAGTGGGGTCCTTGATGTATGAGATGGAAGAGAATTTCTTCATGTGTCATTAGAGGGACAGAGATTATTTAGGAAAGTACAGAACACACAGTCAATGGAGAATACAGGCCATCTCAAAGAGTGAGGTGTGTTTTCATGGTTCCCTGTTCTTCTTTTAAAGGAAACTTGGTGAGGGGTAGGTATGCGAAGGTATGTAGGTGTGATATCAGTCTGATAATCTTAAAATGATTTATGGTGGTCTGATAATTCTTAGGATTCTTAGGATCCTTAGGCTGATGAGGACCTAAGGATCAATAGATAATGCTGAAAAGTTTCCCAAATTATAGGCTTCTCATAATATTGTATCTCTCTTTGCCTAATCTGTTTATTGGGGGCTAATTAACAATGCCTAAGGTAATTATCCTAAGTATGGTATTTTATGGTAACTTTAAGATTTATAGATTTCCCAGAAATTTGGTAGTGACAGGCTTGGAAAAATATGTGGAACCTCAGATTAAAATTATATTTTCTTGTCCTTCCTTTATGTCTTCTTAATATGTATTTTAAAATTTATTTTATCCTATTTCATCTCAAAGAGATCCAAGCCCCCATCTTTGCTCCATATGTACCTGTGGGTTTATGGTGGCAGCTGGTTGAGGGAAGAGGTCAGCTAGTTGACAGAGGCTCTGTGTCTCAGCTTCCTACCGTGACCCTGAGTGATCTTGTTTTTCAGAATAAAACAGCATCTTTCCCTTTCCTAGCATTACCTTAATTTTTAGGATTAACAAGGTATAGAAAATTTAGGCATTTACATGGCATTTCTCCACATTTTATAATGACGAAATTGCCCTGAAAAGCTTTTTGCATAGAAATGGATATGTGATTTTATTCATCTTTTTAGCTAAATGCAATTTTGTTAAGAAGGTTATTAGATTGAGAGATTGCCAAAAATTTAGCCTGCTGAAATTATAATGGTTTTGTGAATCTTGTTTCAAAATGAGAAATGTGTCCTTGGTTAGCATGATAAAAGATTCCAAGTACATTTATCTTATAAAAGTAAAAATGAAAGGTTTTTAGGATGTTCATTTGAACATTATGCTTTCTCTTAGTTTGGATTGTCGTTTTCTCTACAGGTGCAGAAAACTATTTTTCTATTCCTGGTGGATAATATGTTAAGTCACTGGTATCTTTGGGTCCTTATCGGTTGCTTTGTTTGTTTATTTACTTTAATTAGGTACATATGACAGCAGAATGCATTTTGATTCATTTTTCACAATTGCAGCACAACTTTACGCTTCTCTGGTTGTACATGATGTAGTGACACACCATATGTGCAGTCATACATGTACCTAGGGTAATTATGTCCATCTCATTCCAGCTCCCATGTCACCTCCCCATCCCAACCTCCCCTTTGCCCCAACAAAGTTACTTCATTTTTCCCATCCTCCCCGCCATTATGGATCAGCATCCACTTATCAGAGAGAACATTTGGCCTTTGTTTTTTTTTTTGGATTGGCTTAATTCACTTAGCATGATATTCTCCAACTCCATCCATTTACCTGCAAATGCAATAATTTTATTCTCTTTTAATGCTGAGTAATATTCCATTGTGTATATATACCATAGTTTCTTTATCCATTCATATATTGAAGGGCATCTAGGTTGCTTCCATAGTTTAGCTATTGTGAATTGAACTCCTGTAAACATTGATGTGGCTGCGTTACTATAGTATGCTGATTTTAAGTCCTTTGGGTATAGACTGCCCTTCCTCTTTCATGTGTAATTATCTTATTTGTTCTGGGGGCTCTTCTCTGTTGTTGATGTATGTGTAGATGTTAAGGGGTCGGACCTGAGTTCCTTCTCTTGGGTCCTTGTTTTTGGTTTGGGGCTTTTGTCTCTTCACTTCTTTGAGTTGGAGTAATGTCAGGGAATGTTTAGTTCAATAGTAGAGTCTTTAACCTATGAACTTTTAGTGTCCCTTTAGGTTCCCAGAACCTCACAGAATGGGGTGAAATAAACAATAGTAATAATTTTTGTAAACAACAAATAAAGAGGAATTTTGGGGTCGGTATTTGTGAATTCTAAGAACAATAACCATGAACTAGACCTGACTTCAAAGCAAACAGCAGGTGACAACTATAGCATCCATAACGGTAATGATTGAATTAGCATTAATGGTGGGGACAGGAATTACATAGACCAATTAATTCTGAAAGATGGTAAAAATACCCTTATTTAGGAGAAAAGGAAGTGTGTTAGGAAGTTAGAATAGACTTTACAATTTCAAAAAGTGAACAGAGAGTTGTAGCACGTCATGTTTATATGGAAGGAAGGAAAAAAATAGAAGAAGCAAGGTATTGAGAAACAGGGAGAGGGAGCAATAGCATGTGGCCATTAGTAGGAGAAAATAAGAGGGAAAGAAAAACAAACAAATGAAAATAGTATAAAACCAACCCAAAATATACAATCCTACAAACCCAAACCCTCAAAAGACAATGACAGGGAAAAATAATTATATTAAAAAATGCTGAAAATGAGAGAAAAAAGAAAGTAAGAAGTGTTATAAGAATATGTTCCTGAACCAGTCAGCACAGCAAGAATTCACATGCTTTCTCACCGCCCCCCCCATAAAATAAAAATAAAATAAATTTTTTCAATCTAAAATCTTAGCATAGAATGAAGGAACCTCTCCACTGAGGTGGTCAAAATAGTGACCAGATTGAGTAGTCACTGTCTATGTATAACAGTCTTTCTTTCTAATTCTTCTTGAGTTCTGTACTGATAGAGCAAGGGGTGGGGGTTGTTAACCTCTTCCTGTTTTTGTGCTGCTCTCTGAGCTGCCAGTTGAAGCAGCCTAAGATCAAAGCTGTTTGCTATAAGACTCAGCTTTTCTTCTCACCAATATGGGGTGGGATGTACTGTCAATTGGCATTTTGTCCATTTGGACCAATTTGGTGCACTCCTAGGGTACAGCTTCTGCATTGTTCTTTGAGAGAGTTCCAGCAGGTGGTGCTGAGGTCTAATCAGGCCTCAGGAGCTTTGTTTGGTGGAACCATCTTTGGAGAGACTAGATTGACCTGCCCCTAGGACTAGGCAGTAACTGAATTCTTTAGTGGATCTAAAGATCTAAAGTTCTGAAGAGCCTCACAAGAAATCCAATCATGGGGTGTGTGTGTGTGTGTGTGTGTATGTGTGTGTTCCTCCTCTTACTGTTTCCTAGGTGCACAGGCTTCCTGGGCTTAGTCCTGAGTGTATTCAACCTCACCCCCATAGACCCTCAGCCCATTTTAGCTGGTTACATGAACCTCCAGACACAAAGGAGAAGTGAGTCAGGCTCCCCTTCGCCTTTCCCATCAAATGCCCCTAGGTGCAGTCTTCTCTACTCCTGTTTCTCTCACTTTCCTTCAGACCCAGCCTGAGTCCCTTATTAGGTGCCTGCCGGGGTATTATGGCTACGTGCATTATTTTCCCCCTGATCTTCTGGAAGAGGATGCAATGAGGTAAATGGGCAAGGCTCTCATGAGCACGCTTTCCAGCAGGGGACGGAAGTATAGGAAATGTTCATTGTGGAGATGGAGGAAGCATTTTCTCACCAATTCAGTGCTTTGGAAAATTCCTTCCAATCCTACTCTTCAAGAGCCAAGGAAAATGAATTGTCAGATCACTCAAAATACCCTCTGACTATATTATTACTCTTTTTCCTTCTTCTTCTTCTTCTTTTTTTTTTTTTTTTTTGGTGGGGGGATGAGGTGCATGTCAAAGTCCAAAGCATTAAAGACAATTAACTCTTTTTCTTTCATAACAAGAACCTACAGTTTCTAGTGGCACACTTGCCTCAAGATGGCTCCTGCCTCAGCTTTCAGTGGCCTGTTGAGATACAGAGCACACTTTCCAAGCACTAGTGCACTGTGCAGCCTCTGGATCAGTTAAGATTAGGCAGTATTTCTTTTCATAATATTTTTTCTCATATGCAAACTTTTTAGTTGTAAATGGGCACAATACCTTTTATTTATTTGTTTTTGTGTGGTGCTGAGGATTGAACCCCGTGCCTCCCACATGCAAGGCAATTGCACACCACTGAGCTATAAGCGCAGCCCCTAGGCAGCATTTTTGATCTTGGGTTTCTCCATACCAAGAATATGATCCCCCTCCCTTTGTCTGTGGTGAATCTGCACTGGTGGTTGTGTGGTAGGCTCCAGTGTATTCTTTTTTCTTTGTTTATTGTACCAATTTCTGAGTCCCTAAGCTGCTTTGAGTATCCAATATTATAATTTAGTAAAATCCCTCTTTCAACCACCTTGCTGAGAAGCTGTACACTCACTGCTTTGGTTTTATACCATGGTGCAGTTTGGGATGCAGCCTTCTTTTAACCATGTCATCTTTCTAGAATCTAACCATTTCTTTATTGATGAAAGTTATTTCTAATTTTTGCTAATTTGGGATAATGCTTTTATTCTCTACATAAAATTTTATGTACTAGTACTTTTTTTTTTGTATTTTTCTAGAATTGGAATTGCTAGTTCAAAATGCTTGTGAACTTTTCTCAGGTACTTTCCAGATTCCTTTCCCTGGGGTTGTGGCACCCTCACTTTCCCACAGCCATTATTCCTTTAATATTTTTCTCTGATTCCTTCTCGCTTTCTTCCTTTTGGAGAATTTCACTTATATATTAGGCAACTGTGAAATTGTCTCACAGCTCTTTGATGTTCTGTTCTTTTTTTCTTTCTTACTTCCCTTTTCTATCTGTATTTTATTTTGGGTGGTTTCTGTTGCTGTGTCTTCAAGTTTACTGATTTTTGGTTTAGCAATGTCTAACCTGTTTTTATACCAGCCATTTATTTTTCTCAGACATTGCAACCTTCATTTCTGTAAGCTTGATTTGTTTGCATGCTTTTTATAGTTTGAATATAAAAAAATACATTCTGCTTGACTTTTTGAATGTTGGGAGTACAATTACAATAATGAATTTGATGCCCTCTCTGTTAATTTTAACACCTACTCTGGGTCTCTTTTGATTAGTTGTTTTATCTCCTCATTATGGATCATATTTTCATGTTTATTTGCATGACTGATAATTTTTGATTAGATGTCACCCTTGGGATATTTACCCATTATGTCAGTTGGGTGCTAGACAGTTTTATATTCCTATAAATACTTTTTGGCTTTGCTCTGGGACACAGTTAAATTACTTGGAGATAGTTTTTTGGGGTCTTGCTTTTTAGATTTGTTAGGTAGTACTAGAGCAATACCAATAAAGAGCTATTTTTTTCCCACTCCTGCGGCAAGATCCTTCCGTTTTCCCAGTGTCCTATGAATCTTGAGCTTTGACAGTCTTGACTAATGGAACAGACAGTATTTCTGACCCTGCGTAAGTGCTGGGCACTGTTCCCTCTAATTTTTTTGATTGTATTTTTCCTCAACCTTACACAAATGCACAGATCACTACTAGTCTGGAATATTCTACAGGATCCCTTTATAGACATCTAGAGTTTTCTCTCCATGCACGTCACATGTCTCAAATACTTTGTCCTCTGAGCTCTAGCTGCCTTGGTCTCCTCTCTTAGCTCTTTTCTCTGCTCAGGGACAGGGTGGGCTCCTTTTGGTTTTCTCCTACTTACAAAAGAGCCTGTACACTCAAGGATGTAAGCTGGGGAAGTTGAAGGGCTCATCCTGTTTGTTTCTCATTTATCAGGGAGAGTTCCTGTTACTCTGTCTTGGTCAGAAGGAGCAGTTTTAGATATGAAAGGTTACAGAACAGCTAGTCCCTTTGTGTATATGTGAAAACTACTGAGATGTTCGGTGAAAATCATCACGATGTGAGACAGTTATTTTATTTATTAAATAGTCCCTTTTCAAATTAGCATTTTTGTGTACTTTATCCCAAATTTGAAATAATTGGATTTAATGTTAATCATTGGACATAGCTGTCATATAACATTTGTTGTCACACACATTATTTTTCTGTCTTTTTAAAATAATCTTCATTATAAAACAGTTATCTTTTGAATTGGATTTTATTTTATTTTATTTTATTTTTACACTGTGACAGTATTTATTTATTTATTTATTTATTTATTTTTAATTTTTTTTATTGGTTGTTCAAAACATTATAAAGCTCTTTGAATTGGATTTTATATAGTTAAAGAGAACTATGAATTACAGTATTATTTTTTTGTGTTTCTTCTTATTTTCTTCAGAGACTGCAAAAAAGACATTTCAAGAAAAAGGCATCCTGGCAGGAGAAAGCAGAAGCTTTAAACCTCATCTAACTTTTATGAAATTGTCAAAAGCACCATGGCTTCGTAAGAATGTGAGTACACATGTTTACTGTGAGTCTTGTTTTACCAGGCCACATGAGCCCTCGTCATGGCTGGGGCATGGGTGACATTTGTAGTGGGTTTTTTTTGACGCCCTACCACTAGTGCTTGGGATTCCAGGTTGTTTTAGTTCTGTTTCCAAGGATGCTGAGGATGCTCATGGTCCTCCGTGGAGGCTGTTACAGCTGTGCCATCATTTGCCTTGATGGCTGTTCGGTTCATACTCTGATCATGATTTTCTGCTGCTGCTTCTGTTGCCACAAGTAGTTCATCCCTGGAGGAGTTTCGAGCTGTGCTGCTTTCTTGCTTGTGTTTTTTTGCATCCTACTGCTCTCAGGGCTTCCTTGCTGGCCTGCATATACTGTGCTGCTCATTGCAACTGGCTTCTTCAAGACAGGGAATCTTTTTTTACCCTCCTTGTGTAGGTCACTCAAGGTTTACAAAAAACCACATTGCTCTGGAGAAGATGCCTCCATTAAGGGTCTGGAGGAAGAGTATCAGAGGCTGGGCAATCCAATAACCAAAGGACTCTCCCTCCTTGAGGTATCTATAAGTATTTCTCCCTAAGGACGGCAGCAGTGACATGCTAAGGCACATGTCTTTTGACTTCCTCTAGCTGGATAATTTTCTGCCTTTCCATGCTGTGCCCTCTTCCTTCAGAGGTTGGAACAGTTTTTGACTTTCTTCTGGATTCATGGGTATTTCTCCTAGAATCCTAAGGGAGCCTGCCCTTATTTTTCCCATTTCAGCCTAAAGGATTCCTTATGCAGATTCAGACATCTGATGTCCTGCACTGATATGTCAGAGTCTTGGGGATGGTAATGCAGATTAATAGCCCTCTGCTCACCATGACCCTTGCTGCACTTAAGACTTATTTGCAGCTCTGTAAATGAAGGTCATACTTACTAGTAAGTAGAACTTTTTTTTTTTCTCTAAATTTAGCACATTTTGTATTTAATGTCTGTCCTTGGAAAGTTTTTTTGATCTTTTAAATCATGAGTTTGGGTGATTCACTATCCTGCAATTATAGGTTTTTTACAAACTATTTGTTAAAGATGTTCTTAAAAGATATCTTGCATGTTATTTATAATTATGCTACAAATTCAATAATATCTTTATTATATACTATTCCAGAATATGTTAGGTAAAAATAATATGTGTAAATTATAGATTTTGAAATCTGGAATTACAGCTTACAAAACTTGTAGACTAAAAGTTTACCTCTTTACTCGTTATCTTTCTCATTTTGCTTTCAAATGGATTGTCCTCTTCCAAGTGGTTTCACAATTAATCACAGAATGACAAATCAGTGGTGAAGGTAATATCCCCATTTCAAAATTTTTCTTTGTCTGTACAATATTAACTTTGAAATGAGAACATTCAAGGACATTTATCAAAGGAATGTTTACTCCAGAATCCATATTTCAGACTATACTTAAATGATTTCTTGGCGGTTTCACAGAGTTAACTCCATTGCTCTATAGAGAATGGATATGACTTAGAAAGGTTAATTGTCTTAAATAAGTTTACATTCTTATTACAGAGTCTTGTTTATGCATTTAAGAATTCATCTATCTTGGGCTGCGGATGTGGCTCAAGCGGTAGCATGCTCGCCTGGCATGTGCGGGGCGCTGGGTTCGATCCTCAACACCACATAAAAAAATAAAAAATAAAGATATTGTGTCCACCTAAAACTAAAAAATAAATATATAAAAAAAAGAATTCATCTATCTCATGCTCTGTTATATGTTCTTCCTTTCCCCTGGCTAACTTCAGGAAGTTGCCAGAATCACGACTCTTATGCTTTTGGGCCATCATTCAGAAAATATGGGTCACTTGAATACAAGCACAGCAGTACTGTGGTGTTTGATCTGGTTCCTGAGATGGGTAATGAGTGGTAGTAGGGTGGTAGTGTGTACGGAATGGATGTGCTGGGGAAAGGGATGATGTGTGTCTTGGATGGGATAGGGAGGGACAGCACAGGAGTTCATCACACTACTTACAGTGTACAAGTTAATACTTAGAAACTATCTGTTTCAGTAATTTATCATTTAATATCTTTAAACCATGATTCACCATATGTAACTGAAGCAGCAGATAAAGGGGGACTGCTGTATGATTTTATCATTTTTCAGAAAGCCAAATTAGATTTTTTTCTTTTAACATATGGAATGACTATTTCAATCACTATTAAGATATTCTGTGTTCTGAAGGGAATAGATCTTGAATTTTGGGATATATGAGTCATCTGGAGTACTTGTGGAAGCTGCAAAATTCTATTCTTTACCCTTAGATATGGAAGTGAACCTTGTTCAATAGGTGACATATGTGATTCTGATCCAGATGGTTTGCAGAGTACTATACCCTAAGTGTACTTTGAAACCAGGCTGAAATATATATATGGCAATGTTTTTATTTTTGCAGTGCTGAGCATTGAACCCTGGACCTTGTGTATGCTAGGCAAACACTTTACCACTGAGCTACATCCCTAGCTCCCAGCATTTTTTTATGTAGCAGATCCATTATGAAAGTTAGAACCAATAAGTAAAGGTAGTGACGGTAGCATACATACATAGATTTTATTTATTATCATTTGCAGATCAGGAATGTAGGTAGATTGCTTGAAAATACATTGCTCTTTAGTCTCTTTCTTCTTAACCTTTTGCACATTTTCAACTGTTTCCTCTCTATATACTAATTTTCTTTCAGGTTTTTATTTTGGGTCCACTCACTTCAAGTGAGTGCCATTAATTAAGATAGTAATGGAACTTGCATTATTCAGGGTTCTCCAGAGAAATAGAAATGAGGGGGATTTATTAGGGGAATTGGTTTATGTAATTATGGAGGCTGAGAAATCTCACGATAGGTCAGCTGTAAGTTGGAGATTCTGGGATGCTGATTGTGTGACTCAATCCAAGTTGGAAAGCCTCAGAACCAGGAAAGTTGATGGTGTGATGCCCAGTCTGAGGTTTCAGGAGTGAGAAACACTCACACAGGGGGCTGCTGGTGTAAGTCCTGGAGTCTATGTCAGTAGAATTTTTTCTTTTAGTGCTGGAGATGGAACCCAGGGCCATGAGCATGCTAAGCAGGTGCTCTACCACTGAGTTAAATTCCTAGCCCAGGTATGGAATCCAAAGGCTAGAGTGCCTGGAGTTCTATGGCCATGGGCAGGAGAGGGAGAGTATATCCGAGCTCAGGAGAGAGATCAACACATTTGCCTTTTCTGTTTCTGTTCTTTCTGGGGCCCTCCTTGTCTGGATGGTTTCCACTTACATGGAGGGTTGATCTCCCCCCCCCCCCCAATTTACTCAGACTCAGATGCAAATTACCTCCAGAAACACTCTAACACTCTCACCCTCCCCCACATAATGCTTTACCAGGTTCTAGGTTTTTCTTTAATCCAATCAAATTGAGCCTAAAATTAGCCATCATAGAATGTATTACTAGCTTCTTTCAGTGTTATTTAGATTGATAATAAAATAAGAGGTGGAGGAGGTGAAATAATTGTTTTTCCCCCATTTATAAATTGAATTTAACTCGAGTACTTTATTTTTTTATTTTAAACGTTATTTTTATTATAAAGGTATTATCTGAATATATATGCCCACTACAGACAATTCAAATAATACAAGTTATTAAAATGAAAATAATAAAACTGCATCATAGTTATGTTTATCATAATTTAAACATTTTCCCCTTAATGAATAATTATGTTGGTTTCTGTTTCTCAGATACCACAAACAATGATTTCTGTTTTTGTGGTGCTGGGGGTTGAACCCAGGGCTTCTTAAATGCTAGGCAAGCACTTTACTACTGAGTTACAGCTCTGGCCCTGAACATCCTTGTCCACCTTTCTTTGGGTAGATATGCCACTTGTTCAAAGAACCAATTCCTTGAAGTGGGATTATGAAAGTAGAGGGTATTTTATATTATAACTTCTAAAACATCACAATTGCCTTTTAAAATAATGATGCCAGTATATGCTCCCAACTGTAATGTATGAGAGTAAACTTTGTTGGGATAAATTTGTAGTAGAACTATCAAAGATTATGACTAGTGACTTACAGAATTTGAATGGCCTTTTGAACTGTGAATTATGCTCCGACATTGAAAAACAGTAAAAATTGTATATTCTTTTACTAAGATGTCATTGTTGCTGATATTATTCTAAAGAAATAATTTTAAAGAGGAAGTTCTTTATGCATAATGAGGTTTATTGAAGGATTATCAATAATACAGAAAAATTAGAAATAACTTCTGTAACAGAATGTTTACGTCATTTATGATAAACGTATCAATGACTTAAGCAGCTGTTGAGGATTGCAACAGTTTTTAAAAAGGTAAATAAAATGTACAATATGTAATTAAAGTTTTAAAAATTAGTTTGTGTGTGTGTGTGTGTGTGTGTGTGTGTGGTACTGGAGATTGAACCCAGGGTGTAGTACCACTGAGCTGACGCCTCACTCCCTAGTTCCTTTAGCTTCTGGTATACAGGGGTGGTACATAGTGGGATGTCTGTAAAAGAGCTGAATAAGCTCTCCCTTTAAAATGCTCCCTTTTGAAGATTGGTGCCAGTTGCTCTGTTCTTTGTTTTTGATTTTTCATGAGGACATCTGAAAATACTTTTGGGTACCATACTGGAGTATTCCTGAGATGCTGGTGGTACTGTTGTGGGGGCAGACATGATCTAATTATTGGTTTAAAAGCAGTGTGCTAGGGAAAGAGTGCTGTGGATTAGTGTAGGCAGGTTGCTAGACAGCAAGGTAGATGGTCCGTCCTTATTGTCTGTAGGAGGTGTAATGAGGTAGTCTCTATTAGTACCTAAACTGAAGTTTTTTCCCCCCATCATCTAGTAATTTTTATTTTTTAATGATCTGAAAATCTATTTTTTAAAAGACAGACTCAAGGTTGTAGCCATAATTAGTCTGTTTAAGGTCAAACATCTCGTTAACCTCAAAAATATGGACAGAGGTCTGGTGCAGGCCATGTACTGTCCTCCCCCAGGAGTGGTCAAAAAGATCTGGTATGAAGATTGCCAGGGTGTTCAGGGTGGTTTGCAGAAGTCCCAAGGCTTCTGGGGTCCTTTTTTTCTGTTAGGGAATCTGTTTGCAGATAATAACATGTAGTAGAAGTAACCAAAGACCTAATGGGGTAACTGAAAGTTCTATATATTATGTTCAGAATTTTGAAAATATAGAAACACTGCTTTTCATTTTCTTTTTTTTTTTTTTTTTAATATTTATTTTTTAGCTTTCGGCGGACACAACATCTTTGTTTGTATGTGGTGCTGAGGATCGAACCCGGGCCGCACGCATGCCAGGCGAGCGCGCTACCGCTTGAGCCACATCCCCAGCCCTGCTTTTCATTTTCTGATGTGGAACTTCCTCTGCCACAGAATAGTATTCTGGTTATATATTTTTCTAATACCAGGAGACATTTAGTCAAAGCATGTGTCAGTTTTGAATATTCTTTCATGAAATTCTAGTGGGCATATTGCATGAGATAATATTGAAAGGAGTTATAAATTTTATAGCTATTTTGATGATCAGTGTGTTTTGTAATTTTTTAATCAAATGAATTAAGTCTCAGAAAAATCTCATAAAATTACTATGTTTCCAGAATGGTAACTAAAATTCAAGTTAACTGTACAGTTTTCTTAGAATATAGTTGTTTGGCTTGGTTAGTCTGGTACTTCTTCAGCTACATATTCTTTGTAGTAAGTCCTTTTGACGTTATTTTTCTCATTGAATCACCTTAGGTTTCTGTGATTTAAAAACCTGCTGAGTTAGAAGTGTGTGCTAACACTTGGTGGCAGAAGAAGACCAGTTTTAAATCAAATAAGCATTGTAATAGAGATTGGATTCTTCAAGAAATAAATGTGATCTGTTACTATAGATCAGTTGTTTTAAACATAAGTTATTTTCTGGGTTTCTTAGATATCTTCCCTCATTTATGCCTATTCTAATTGACTAATACAGCACTTGAACTAACAAAGATGTGATTTATTAGTTGGCCCTCCCTTGTAGCAGCTTTTCACAGTCAGGTATTATCAGGCTTCAGAATAAAAAAAAAAAAAAAAAAGACCTTTTTTGAAAACTGTTGGTTACTATTTTTACTTAGACTCGTTTTTTGAGTATAGAAATTTATATGTGCACAGCATGGACTGAGGCCCATGTGATGTGATGGTGAGCAGAAGTAGGGAAGAGGATATAGAGTCACAAGTAGGAGTGACCATGGAAAGAGAAAAGGGGAGCGTATGGATGAAAATTCTATTCTGATGGTACAATTAAGGGGAAACCCCAGTCTCTGAATTATTTGGTGATTGACTATATAGAAACAACATTGTAATCATTTTTTTTTTTTTTTTTTTATGTTGGGCTGGCCAAATTCCAGCCTTCTTCTCTACCTTTCACCAACTGCAAACCCCAGGTGTCATCTCTCCTCACCCATTTACGTTAACTCCTTATTGTTTTGGTTAGCTTTTTAATTGCTATGACCAAAAGACCTGAGAATAACAACATAGAGAAGGAAAAATTTATTTGGCTTATGATTTCAGAGGTTCAGTCCATTGTCAGCCAATTCCATAGCTCTAGCTAGGCTCAAGGTGAGGCAGAACATCATGGCAAAAGGGTGTGGTAGAGGAAAGTAGTTCAGGACATAACAGCTAGGAAGCACAGAGGGAGCTCTGTTTACCAAGACAAAATATAAACTGCAAAGGCACACCCCCAGTGACTTAGCCAACTCTACCTGCCTACATTAACTGTCCAGTTAATCCGTATCAGTGGATTAAGCCACTAATTAGGCTAATCATTTCATCTCTGAAAATTCTTGCCTTATCTCACACATGTGCTTTGGAGGCACCTCACATCTAAACCATAACACTCACCTACTCCTATCCATTCTGTCTACCTGTCTACTAGCACAGTTTCTCAAGCTTTTGTTAACTGGCTTGGTGTAATTTGACTGCCACTCACTTTTTGGGGTCTTCATGATAATGGGCCTTTATAAAGGACAACATGAAGACTATTCCTTCTTGGGGAAATCTCTGAAATAAATTTGAAGCTGTATGTGTTATATTGTTTTAGCTCTGTCACTTAGCCCCAGATCAGGCAACCTCTCTTAACTGTTTTACTTATAGTGAAAGGAGGAGCATGGTCTTAATGACTCTTTACTCCTGTGCTGTTCTGAAATGTCTATAAGGTAAGCATTTTGACCAAATAGGCTCATTTGGCTTTATAGAAAGATAAAACAAACAAATAAAAAATCTCAGGTTGGTTTTCTTATATGCATAGAAGGAGAGTAACAGAGGGGAAAGGTCTTAAAATTCTGATAGGGAGATGGTAGCAATTTAGATCTGAATCTTTGTCCCTATCCTTCTGGAAATAATACAGAACAATGAGAAAAATGGGGAAAATGTCATAAACTACATTTTAAGGGAAACTAAGAGCCAAAGGAATCCTGTAGATACCAAATTAAGTACAGGTATGGCCAGAAGTAACTGGGACCAGGGCTTACATGGGAAGCTACCTCAGGGTTTGGAAGACTATAGAGGAAGGAACAGTCCTGTTGGTGGCAGATTCTAGATGTCATCAGAGGAAAGTAGCTCAGTACATAACAGCTAGGAAGCACAGAGGGAGCTCTGTTTACCAAGACAAAATATAAACTGTGAAGGCATGGAAAAGCATGGAAAGGGGCCTAGGAGAAGATGTGTCTCAGGAAATCTGCTCCATGTTGTCTTTATTCAGGAAGGGAGGACTCTCCAGCCACAAGGGAGAAACTCAGGCTGCTAGTAGAACCCCTTCTGCAGAATGTGGAAGCTTTCACAGGGACCCTGTATATGAAAGAATTCCCCAGCTGGGTATGGTGTGGCAGAAAAGTTTGGAGACCGCCCTGCTACTTTCTCCACCTTCTTTTTGAAAGAAGACACTTCAGATGATTTTATCATTCTAGGAAAAAGCTTGTTTTAAAAATATCCTTGGTACAAGATAAAGCACACTGTTTCAGTATTCTATTCCTGAGTCTCCCAAAGTCAAATGGCTTAATTACTTACAGTTTTCAGTTGTTTTGGAGTCTTGTTTTTTTTTATAGCACCAAGTGCATTTAACAACAGATCTCTCTGTTTTAATTTCTTTTTAAAGCTAAAAAAATCAGTGAAATCTGATGCAAGGTGGAATTATAATTTCTTTTGAAAAGCTCTTGGTGTCATTAGTCAACTCTATCATCTGTTATGTGTCGAAGAGCACTATATATAACAAGTAACCTCACTTAGGTTTATAATGAATTTTTAAACATTGTGCTGTTATATTATCCAATTCCATATATATTGGAAAAAACCTAAATAAGTAATTTTACAATTGTTTAACAACTGAAAATAATATCTGAAAAGGCAAGTCTGCCTGAATATCTATTTGGAATCTCTCAATGCTTCATGTATCTTTAAAAATTGAGAAACACACAGGAAACAGTAAACAGAAAGCTAATTTATCTTAAGGGAGGAATTAATTAATCAATTCTAGGAACTGACTAATTCATATCAGAATTACAATGATTCCTGGTTGGGCCCTGTTCTCTTAGACATTTTGAAAACCCCTAAAAGAAATGATACAGTCAGCCTATTATTAAGTCTTCAGAGTGGAATAGAGATTTGAAACAAGTATCTTTTTTTTTTTTTTTTTTAGAGAGAGAGAGAGAGAGAATTTTAATATTTATTTTTTAGTTTTTGGCAGACACAACATCTTTGTTTGTATGTGGTGATGAGGATCGAACCCAGGCCGCACACATGTCAGGCGAGCGCGCTACCGCTTGAGCCACATCCCCAGCCCCATGAAGCAAGTATCTTTATTAGTATTTTCCGAATTTTTTTTTCTTAGAACATCATCAAGGTTTCAGCTGTTCTATGATCAAACAGATACCAGCAATGATGGGCTACATGAAGTTAATCTGATTCTTAGGATCTCTGGGATGCAACTGTTTGTTCTGAATCTCAAGAGCTTAAACAACAAAGATTTATTTTTCTGGTCCTGTTCATGGATCATGTGCAAGTGCTCCATGTTGTCTTTATTCTGGATCTTGAGTGAACAGCCTCCATCTGGACATTGCTGGTCTTCTGCAGAAAGAAAATAGTAGGTGAATCATAATAGTAAGAGAATAGTAGGTGATTCTTAAAAAGTTTTGCTGAGAAGTGACAAATATTATTTCTTTATATTATTGAGTATAGCAAGTTTCATAGTCTCTTCTGAGTTCACAGAGCACTATGTACAATCTGCTTGCAGATGGACACCACAGGAGGAGCAGGGGATATTTTGAATGATTCTATAGTCTTCCTAAGAATTGTTTCCCAAATGCAGTGGACCAATTGTTCCTTTTTTTAACTTACCATCTTGTAGCTTTGATGTTTGGTAGATGATGGCTTAGAAGATGCTGATCTTGATAGTTAAGGCTTAAATGATATTTTTGTGTTAAGTATCTAGATTCTGTGGACATTTTTACTTATTTATCAGAATTGGAATTCACAGATTCCAATCACAAAATTCTGATTTAAGCATAATTTAAGAAACAAAGTTTTAAAACTTATATTTAAAGATTCAATAACAAAGGATTCATGTTAATTAAAATTACATGTGTTTGCTTTAGCTATATTGAATATAAACATTTTGTCCCAACCACTGCCATTATTGATGGGAAACTTTTTATTCTCAACAAGTCATTTTCAGACATTTTTGGAACCTCTTTCAGCTGGTAATTAATTTCATTTTTCTAATCAAGGAAAGAACAGAGTATTAAGATCTTATAGGAAACTGACAAGTCCCCACAGTGGATTGTTTGGGTAAAGACAGAATAGAATATATGGCCAAGAGAACTTTAATTTTATTTCAAAATTATATTGATACAGAATTTTTTAGCTTGTTTAAATAAATGACAGGAGCTAATTTATGATGCAATTGAATAGTCTCATAAAAGCAACCAGCTAAAATAATTTGGATGTCAATAAAAGTTTCTTTATCACTGGAAAGATTTGCCAAGCTCCTTGGCCAACCAGCTTTTGTTAATTATAATTAGCTGCACAATGAAAGAAGGCCAGATTTTATTTTTTGAAAGCCTTACTTAGACTTGAGGGAAAATAAAGTTTAGTATCCAAAACTATAACTAGTTTACATTGGAGTTATAGTTTCATTCCTAAATATGAGCTAGCTTATTTTGATTGTTCATTAGAATCTCATTCTTTCAAGGAGAGATACCTTAAGATGCATATTTCTAATTCTTTGAATTATAAACTTGCTCAGTTCTGTTATATGAAGTTAAGAATTGACTGTGGAACACTGTGATTTTTTTCTTGGTCCTTGGGTATAATTTGTCTAAGATTAGACAATTAGTTGGGTGCAGACGACACTCAGGTATACAGTGAGGCAGAGAAATAGAGCATTTAAGGCAGCCATTTTAGTCAGCTTTTTTTTTTTTTTCTTCTGTGACCAAAACACCTAACAAAAACAATTTTAGAAGAGGAAAAATTTATCAGTACATAGATGGTCAACTCATTGATATATATTGAGAGAGAGAGAGAGAGAGAGAGAGAGAGAGAGAGAGAGAGAGAGACACCAAGCACACATGCTCACGTTCTGCTCTTAACAAAGACAAAATGTACACCCCAAAGGCATGCCCCCAGGGACCCATCTTCTCCAGCCATACCCTATCTTCCTATACTTACTACCAAGTTGATCTCTTAAAGCTCTCATAACCCAATCATTTTACCTCTAAAGTTTCTTGCGTTGTCTCATACACTTTGGAGGATACCTCATATCTAAACCATAACAGCAAATTTATTGTAAGGTAAGAGAAAGGCAAAAGAAAGGGGGTTAACACCCTGGAGGTACCCAAATGTCAGAAATGATTAAGCTTTTTGCTTTTGTTAGTATAGGAGTGGGAAATTATAGTGTGAACCTTGGCCACACCTCTTTGCGACCAATGCTTCCTATGGCTGCTGCCCATTTGGGGGAAGTCATATACTTTCATTCTGTTAAAATTGAGAGCATGCACCACTGATGGAAGTTCATATAAATAGTCAGCTGACCTTCAGAGCAGCTTGAGGGCTGGATGTGTGACCTTGGGAATATCATGTGTGCTTGTGAATAATAGGAGGCTGTGTTAGGCCCCTTTCTGGACTGTGAAAGGAGACTGATACCACTGGGTCAATTCCTGGCCAGGTGTTCTTTATTGGCCCGTTTGCACAGACTAAACTTCACATTATCTATAGTTGAAGACCTAAACAAAACTTGTTAGTATCATTGTAAAGGCTAGCCACTCTTGGCTAGAGGAATTCTGGTTTGGTCCCTGAAGGAGAGCTTCAGGGTCTAAAACCAACCAAATGAAAATGTTTTTAATTGTTGTCAAAGTTTGTGACATCTTTAAGGCCTAAGTACAACAGTATCTTTATACTATGCTTGAGCTGATGGCCAGAGTATGAAACTACTTCTCTTTCCTTGACTACTGCCTTTACAACAACTGAATTTGATTATAATAATTTGTTACATAACTTCAGTTAGAGCAGTAATTCAACTTTGGACACTGGCATTGGCATGGGATCGGAATCAGCCAATGCCCAGAAGAATGTTCTGTGTGATTCCCCCTAGAGGGCTTGTACCTTTTCCAGCAGCCCCTCCCTATTCATATCCATTCCACTTGATCTCCTTGGATTCTATCTTGCTTCTCACCCTCCATGTCCTGCTCTGACAATCAGGAAATGGCAAACAGTAATTTGTGCACTTGGACTTCCAAAAGCTATATGTAATCTAATATTCGTAGATATAGGTTGAATTTGAGTGCATTAGAGAAACTACCGTAATCCCTTTAATTCTATATCTCAAGAGTAAACAAGGTAGAAATTTTACAGTTTCCAAATGCTTGTTATAAATAAAATTATTTTTTGTAGCAATATGTGTTAGGTTAAAAAAGAGTCTTTGGATGTATTTCTTGCTCTACCTGGAGAAAAACATTCATTTTAAAATTGGTTTTAAGGGCTCCATGATTCCTTGGTCATATTTTCAATGATGTTCCATATCCAACTATTGTTTTTTCCTACCAAAACCCCCTTTCATTTAATATGATCTCCATGGAGTGATTCCAGCCCCAAAGAGGAAAAAGTTTGTGTCATTGAGCACCTTTAATTACTTGTTCTATTTTCTAACCTGTAGGACAATCAGTGTACATCTCAATCTCATCTGCTCCTTCACCCAGTTCTTGCAACAGTCAGATGTTGTGACCCTTCCTCTAATAGGTTGGGCTTCTGCAATAAGTAGTATGTGGGCAATTCTCCTGGGCAGTTAGGAAAGGATGAAGTTAGGTGAAGTAAGGTGTTCTGTTGATGATGACATTGGTAAAGGGAATGAAAGGGAGGGGTAGAAGAAGGAAGAATAGTGATTGGGAGTAACTCTGGGGAATGATTAGTTCATAAGAAAATGGGAAAGAAGAAAGCAATAAGGAGCAGGATGGGTTGCAAAAATTTTCTAGATCTTTTTGTTTAAAGTTATAAGGCTACAATGAATGATGCCTATGAATGTATTTAAATTATTTTGCTATGTACAGTGCCTTCTACACTAGATATATATCTAATATGGATTGTATCTAAGGCTTCAGTTAGATATGAAATTCTGTCTATAGATATTCTAGGTGAATGGTTCCATGGCTTGGACCTCTAAGTTATAAACATGGACTGCATTTCACCATAATAAAAGTATGTCACAATGCAGTGTTATAGAACAAGTTAAAATTGCTTGTTAGGATTTTTCTATGATTTTATTTCTGGATGATCTTCTATACGGTAATTCTATACTTTTGTTCAGGTTTCATGAATTTTTTTAAACCAGTGACTTTCTGGCATTAGTGATTTAATGTTGGGAAGTATTGATTTTCAGGAAAAGCTGTTGAATTGAAAGATGAAAACATTAGATGTGGTTCTACGCTTATAGACCATACATGGGGAGAAATTTTGAGGAGGGGGATATTTTATCTTTAGTATAAAGAAATAAATGGTTAAGTTGGTTAATTCAGGAGAACATGTACTGAAGAGCAAAATATTAGGAAAACAGATGTGGAAGGGAGGAGGAGGCTGTAGCTTGTTTATATTTGAATGACCACAAGACTGTTCTGAACCAAGAAAGCAGGCAGAGTTTGGAGTTTGACCCAGGGGAGTAGAGAGTCCAGCTGAGATTGAGCTGTATAGGATGTCTTAGTTACAGGGCCTCTTCTTTGTTGTATAATAATGAGAAAAGCCACAAATACTTAATTATGTGGCCTGTCATACTCCACCTGAGAGGCATTGAGAAAGAAGAAATTGAGGTTGGCTGAGTGGACCAAGAGTGAGCACATATGAGAAGAGAAAACATTGCAGTTTTCCAGAATTTATTGTATTGAGCCTGCAACCTTGAGGGCTTCTTGGATATTAGTGACTTGTTCTCTCTCTGGTTAACATGGCCCTAGTTGGAATAAATGAGCCAAACACTTGTGGACTGAAGACCAAGGACCTCTGTTTTGTTTGATGCCAGAACTTCATGGGAAGAAACTCTGGGACCAGCAAGCCATACTGCCTTTTCTCTTAGTGGCTTTGTGAAGTGGCTTATGCTACTAGGAGCTGTGTAACCTTTCCTCTGTCACTGCTTTCTTTGCCACTTGATGCCACCTAGGAGCATCAGTTCCTAGCTTAGTAGAGGGAGGTGTAAACAGTAGATTAAAAATCTATAGCTCTAGCAGTTATGTTTCTACTTACTGCAAGGTGTAATACTGTAAATGATAGGTAAAATGCCAGGGTAAGAGAGTCTGCTTTTGCTTTCCCTGTAGGCTCCAGGTTAAAGAAGGCAGGAATGTGAAAAGCAAGTTTATAAATAAAGAAGTTAGGAAAATGGCGTTCCTAACAATCCCTGTGGTGAACTGTAGAGATGCTCTAGCAAAATAAAATGAATGATTGAGAAATATATACTCAAATAAACAGTCTAGAAAACTAAAGAGTCTTTGATTGTTTGGATAATAGTGTGAAAGGTGTTCTTTTTATAGACTGGGTTATTTGGATAATTTTTCTATGTTTAAGTAGCATCTATGAATTGTTTTCATCTTCCCTTTCATTTTGTAGTGAATAGAAGATTCATTTACAATGAGCATGACTATCACTTGATTTATCAGTATCAATGCAGACTATTAAAGGCAAGTATTTTGGAATGCTAGAGGTTTCCAAAGTAATTTTAACATTGGTTTTATTTTTACTTTTTATTTTTTTGTATTGGGTATTTAACTCAGGGGTGCTTTATCACTTAGCCACATCTCCAGCCCTGTTTATTTATTTTTATTTTGAGAGAGGGTCTCACTAAGTCACTGAGGGTCTCACTGAGTTGCTGAGGCTGGCCTTGGACTTGCAATTCTCCTGTCTCAGCCTCCCAAGTCACTGGGATTACAGGTGTGCAACACTGCACCTGGCTTCACATTTGTTTTAGAAATATGATAGTCTGGATGATTTATATCTTAAGAATGGTTAATTTTCATAGAATTTTAATATTTTAAAACAAATAGTGAAGAGCTCGAAGGCTTTCATTCTGTTCTTTTTAATTTATCTGAGTTCTCCATTTATCCTGAATCTGAGTCCAAGTTCTATCTCTTACTAGCTATGTTCTTTGGGTAAGTGACCTAATTCTCTGTGATTTTTAGTTTCCTTTTAAGAATAGTATCAATCCCACAGGGTTATTTGGATTATTAAATGAATTAATAAAAGGTTTTAGAACAGTGCCTGTACTTAGTAAATGTTTTATTAGATAATGGAAGGCATCATTTTTTCAGATTGGTCCAAAATAATCAGATACTATTATCTCTTCTGTTTTTCATTCCTCCTTAATTTTCCATCTGTAAAGTTACTGACAGACACTAGGCAAAGCATCAGGGCCTCAGCCAGATAGGAAATGGGAGTACTCAGTGGGGGGACCAGCCACATGGACTGGCCCAGAATGGCAGGAAGAAAAGGTTACAGGCAGTTCCACCCAGGTCTCTGGATCCAAGATCACCACATGCCTGGTGCCATGAGGATTCATCTCTTTCTATTCCTGTCAAGAGCAAGCTTGGGTAGAACTGACTGTGTGTGGGAGGGGCCTCAGTTATCCCAACTGAGAGGAGCTGGGGAAAGGCTGCAGCTGACTTGCAGGTAATCAAGTATGGCTTGTCAAGGGGAAGGTGGACGGAATAGAGCAAGTCACAGTAAAAGATGTAGTTATGCAAAGAGGTTACAGGGTTCTGAAGAATTTTAAAGATTTGCCTTTAAGCTCCATGTCAACAGGCAATGTTTTTATGACTTTGAGTACTAATATATAAATCTTTATTAGGAATAGTTATCATTAAAAATTATTCTAATGTTTTAGCCAACATACTACTAAAGAAATACAGCCTTTTCCACTTATGAAAATAAGTATATATGATGATAACTCCTCATTAACCAGCTAATGCCCAAAGGACAAGCCATTTGGTTTGGCTCTTAATTTATGTCCATAATTTGGGTTTCCAGTCATTATCATAGGAAATGCATGCTTCTTTTACAGTTTCTTGCATGACAGGAATAAACTATTGGAAAATACACTAGAAATCCAGGAATGCCAAGTTATTATTAGTAGACAGATGATGTCTTTATTTGATATACAGCCTAGTTATATAAATTGTGATTATTACAAGATAGTAAGTAACAAAAAGAAGTTATTATCTATTACAAAAAATCTAAAGCTTCTTAATAAAATTAGCATTTCATATAAATTAAAGATGAATAATATGTATTTTATCCTTCAGAGGATATATATCCTGTAATATGTATTTTATCCTTTAGAGCCTTAAATAAAAGATTTTCACTTTCAGATTGTTCGCTAATGTGAATTTTCATATTTCATGATTTTGTCTGTGTTAAAAATAGAGCTGGTTGCATGGTAATATAAGTCTAAACCCTCTTTGGTTCATATTAAATTATGTGCATCATTTAGCTAAATGTAAATGATGTTGTGAGTGCTTCCTGAGTAAATAATTTCCATTATTTATCAGATTCAGCCATCAGATGATTCTAAAAATACTTATCAAGCTCTCAATAGCATTTTTTTTCTTTCTTTCTTCTTCTTCTTTTTTTTTTTTTTTTAGAAGTTGCTTGCTTGGGTGCCAAATTACAATCAAGAATGAAATTCTTTTTTAAAAATATTTTTAGCAGTAGATGAAGATAACAATTTATTTTTATGTGGTGCTGAGGATCAAACCCAGTGCCTCCCATATGCTAGGCAAGTGTGCTACAACTGAGCCACAACCTCAGCCCAAGAATGAAATTCTTTTAAAAGAGAGATCGATAGAATAGAGGAAGGGAACCATGAGAGGTAGGAGGGGAGGGAAGGTGGGTACTGTGGAATGAAATTGACCAAATTTTGTTAAGTGCATGTATGAATATGTCACAATGAATCCCACTGTTATGTATAATTTTAATGGACTAATAAAAATTAAATAAAAAGGTTAAAAAAGGAATGAAATTCTTAGAATTTCATGGTACATTTTATCAAAGGTTATCAAGTGGCTTTGAATATTGATGATAATTCTCCCTGAACTGTGACTAAAACTAGCCTAAGGGAGGTAAAACTTGAGCCATTTCTAACAATTAATGAAGACAGTCTTGAAAACTTTCTGTTTGATGTTTCTTCCACTAATTTTTTATTTAAAGTCTGGTATCCCATATTTAACTTACTATTTTTTCTTTCAGTTTTATGTTGCATAATTGTTATGTCACTTATATTGAGTACAGTTATAAATGTGGAGCCCTTAAAACTATGCCTTGTCCCTGTTGGTTTTCAGGAAAAAATAATCTTCAAACAAAGTACTATACTATCATTCAAGATATTAAAAATTCCAGGCTTGTAAACCCTTAGCATTGTGGTATCGAAGATACCACATGTATTGTTTCTCTATACTTGAAATGATCTTAACTGTTTTGACCTTTACAGGGCAGATTTTCCATGGCTTTAACCATTTTTGTCATTTTCTTTGAGTTCTCCTAACACGTTAATATCTCCATCTATCTTTAAATGATAGGGTGCCTTGGAAAGGATCTGGCCTTTCTAGCAAGAAGAGGATAATTTGGGGGTCCTAAGACTGAATATAATGTCATTGCCCAACTTTTTTAACTTTAATGTTTATCCTTTTGAAGGAATGATGTCCCTGAGACAATTATAGCAATCTAGTAGATTCCTTAAGAAAATAAGAACCTTCTTAGTTTTACCCTAAATGATATCTGA
Source organism: Marmota monax (assembly GCF_021218885.2). Classification (NCBI taxonomy): domain Eukaryota; kingdom Metazoa; phylum Chordata; class Mammalia; order Rodentia; family Sciuridae; genus Marmota; species Marmota monax. Next base: position 3,492,030 of record NW_026691988.1, read on the forward strand.
TTCTGATATACTCACTTATGTTCTCAGAATGATAGTCCTTTTATTACGAAAGAAAACACTTCCTGTAACAGCTGGATGGTAAGACTGATTCAGATAGATTTTATTAGAAAATGAGCACATTGCCCAGCAAAACATTCTTCAGAGAACAAAGATTATGCTAGTGTTATAATATATGTCAGATAAAGTAGATTTCTATTGATTGCTGGATTCTTTATTATTAAAGGTGTTTTCTGATCAGGGAATATATCAGTCCTTGAGGCCTCGTGCTCTTTTGAACCACTGCTTTTTGTATTATGTTAGGAGTTATCGAATTAATTAAATTTCACTTGCTAATGAAAGCTAACTTCATAAGACTCATGTTGGAAGTCATCCATGAAGAATTCTAGCAAAATAGTTGGTACTTACCTTTTGCTAAAATTAATTAGCCTGGCAGATTAGAGGAACTTCCTTGTTTCTCTTATTTCTTCTTTTTTATAGAAAGGCCATTTCCAAAACTTAAATGGAGAGTATAGTGGCTAGTCAAAGCAGGTATCAGTATCTTGAAAACCAAGGCCCTTATTTAAGCTATCATTAGTCTTCTGTTTGATATAAAAGATTCATTGCCCCCTACCCCAACAAAAAAGAAAAAGCATTTAAATGAGAAGAAGTAAGGAATGGTCAGTTTTCATTTACTAAGAACTTTTTTCATTCCTGAAATCTCACTTTGAAATGGAGAGTATAGTGGTACCATATGAATCAACTATACGTATACAACAAATCAACTATACTTTTAATTACAAATTCCTAAAATTCACTAGTGATAATAATGGTTCCTCCATGTGTGTATACAGGTGTTTTAAAATTATATTTCACCATTTTAAGCATTTTCACAAATTGATTTCGTTGACATAGTACTTTGTAATAAGTATTATTGTTAACTTCATTTTACAGATGAGGAAACTAAAGCAAAGCTGAATAATTGATATTATGGTTTGGATCTTAAATGTCCCTTAAAGGCCCATATGCTGAAAGGCTTGATCATCAGCCTGTGTGTGGCACTGTTGGGATGTGGTGGAACCTTTAGGAGGAGGGACTCAGTGGAAGGAAGTTAGGTCCTTACGGGTGTGCCCTGAAGGGGGATATTGGGACTCCAGCCTCTTCCTCTCTCTTTTATGCTTCTAAGCTGCCAAGAGTGAGCACATTTCCTTGTATGTTGTCACCATAATGTATTACTTTGCCATAGACCTAAAGCCACAAGGCCAACCAACTATGAACTGAAACATCTAAAACCATGAGCCAAAATTAATCCTTTCCTTTTTTTTTTTTTTTTGTGGTGCTGGGATTGAACCCAGGGCCTTGTGCATGCAAGGCAAGCACTCTACCAACTGAGCTATATCCCTAGCCCAATCCTTTCTTTTTTAAATTTGATTTATCTCAGGTGTTTTGTCCCAGTGATGAAAATCTGACAGATACTGCTGGACAGTAGCAGAGCTAGGATTTGAACTCACATTCTGACTGCTACTTGGCATTATGCTCTGCTGCCTGTCTTGAGGCATCCTACTCACCAAATCAAAGAAATTGATTTTATTCTTCTTAGACTCAAATAAACAGTATTTGATGTTGTCAGCTGTTCTCTTCACCAGACTTTATCGTCCATCGCACTTGTGACAGTTAATTGAGCATTACTTCATGTTACGCACTCTTCCAGGCACAGGGAGTCATATTTTAGTGAATAAACCTCAGACAAAAGTTCTTCGCTGTGTGGAGCTTGCATTCTTATGAGCAGACACAGATAATGGCAGACAATGAAAAATATATATAATAAGTAAACTACATAGTATGTTAGAGGATGTAGATAGTAGAAAATTTTGCCAACTACATAAAGAGAGAAGAGCAGAAAAGATTTAGGAGTACCTTTTGGGATGGGAATGCAAAATAAATTGGGCAGCCAGGAGAGGCTCTATTAAGAAAATAATACTTGAGCAAAGAATTAAGGGAGAGGCAGGATGAATTGTCAGGATATTGGGGAGGAACAGGCTGCAGGCAGTACAGAGACTTTTGAGGTGGGCTTGTGCCTGGTGTGTTCAAGGAGTATCAAGGGAGGTCAGGGAGGCAGAAGGTAGATAGTGGTGGGAGACTAGGCCCAGAAAGCGCAGGAACAGCCAGAACAGCACTCTAGGCAGATGTGGGGACTTGGGATCTTCCTTTGAGAGAGATGGAAATCCTTTAAAAGTTTTGAGCAGAGAAGTGAACGGATCTAGCATGTTTTTATAGGATCACTATGGCTGTTGAGGAGACAGTGGAAAGGGCCATTGTGAACATCCAGGTGAAAGACATAATGGCCCTTCCCAAGGTGGCAATGGAGTGGTGAGGATTCAATATATTTTTAAAGGAAGAACCAACACAGTTTGGATGTGGGTTTAGAGATAGGGAGAACCAAGAAGGACCCCAAGCTTGGGAAAGGCTGTGAGTGGAGCAATCAAGACCAGGAGCTCAGTTTTGAATATGGAAAAAAAAACGTGCCTAATATAATATTGGAAATTAAGAATGGCTGAAATGTCCACCAGCATAGAATTAGATGAATAAATTATGATACTTGCATATGATAGAATACTATGAGATAAAAATATTTAAATATTTTGCATATCTATATTAAATATTCACCTGGAATATTTAATGAAACAAATAAAAGCTGGTTATCAGGTAGTACTCAGGACACAACCATATCCCTATAAAAAGGAAAAAAATGTACTTTTTATTTACATAGGAAAAATGAAATGCAGAACTAAATCTATGCTTTTGTATTCCTATTTACACTTTTTTCTGTAATATGTTTTGAACAGTAAAAAGGAAAAATATGTGTTCTAATTACCTTCATTTCACAGACTGCATTTTGGGACTCTGAGGCTGAGATTCAGGGCCATTCTAGTGTAGGGGACATGGAAACATTATTTCCTATGATTTGGGAAACTATAGAGGTATAAAGAATATCACTTTGTAATTTTTCAACAATTACCTGTTCCTGCTCTGAAAGGACACTGAATATAAGGAGAAAGAGAGAAAAAAACCTTAGAAGGTCCACTTATCCCCCATTCCAATTTAAAGTAGCTTAATTTTAGGTGATTTTTATATGAGGACTTCAAAATTGCATTCATCTTTTTAGAACATTTTTGCAGTATAAAATGTTAAGATCCACATCACTTTTTTTCCCCATTGTTGTGAATGAATACTCTGTCCTTGGTATCTCAAATTTCAACATATTCTTGATTAGTTCTGAGACTTAGAGTATATGAAATTATGAATGCTGCTAAATTTAAATCAGAATTCTTTAATTGATGGTTTTAAAACTACAACTCATTCTATGTGGAGAGACTTTAACAACTTTACAACAGTTTTGTGATATTTATTTTCAAGTGCCAGTAGGCAGTATTATGTCCCAAAATGTAATATCAGGTTCTAAGAAAATGATATAAATATGAACTGCCTGCTGGGATGAAATAATTGATTGATGTGATTTTGTTTTGTCATTTCAAGGGTGTGAAAAAGATAGATCCTGAATTGTATGAAAAATTTATCAGCCACAAGTTTGGAGAAGAATTATGCTCTCGCATAGATCTTTGCTCCATGCTTAAGAAGAAACAAAGTGATGGTTATTATCATTGTGAGTCTTCAATTGTGATTGGTGAGTGTCACTTAAAAATTATTGTCTTTATTTTTGACTTTAGCATCACTTTATTTTGATAGATATTTAGGATTAGTCATATGTTTTTCTCAATGACGTATTTTTCTAAGTATGTTTGGTAATAACACAAATAAAATTTTGTAGAGCATTTTTCATATTTATATCAGTCAAAATTTACTACCTATACTTTTTATACTTCTGTGCTTTAAATATAATGAAGTCTTAAAATGTTGATTCAAAATTCATTTCAGTTGAATTTTATTTCATGATCATGAAGACAGCATTTTCTCCAGTTAAGGCCTACATAACCACACCATTTCTCACCAGGAATTTTCATGTTTGCTACTTTTAATTAGGAATAGAATGATTCAGGTAAGAAAGTTTCACTCAGAGAAGAGAAAGAGTGGGTGGCCTGAAAAAATTGAAGACTTCAGTTTCTTCGATAAGGAAAACATGTTCGGAGAAGCCCTGAGATTTATACATACATGCTTCTACTTTCATACATAAATGCTTCTGTCAGGTGGCAAGTGATGAAACAGACTCCTACGCAATTGTGTTTCCAGGTGCACTAAATGAAGACCCTTTAACCCAAAGAAGGCCAGACTATTTCCCACCTTTTGCAGATTGAATGTATTTCACGGGAGCCTGCTCTATTGTGTGTCAAATGTACTATTTCAAATCAGACACTATTCTTGTAAAATTGTGAACTTGAAGACAACCTGATTTATATGCTTTTAAAGTAACATGAAAATAACTCAAAGAAGAAAAATATATGTATTGAATGTCTCAAGGTCTCAGCCAAGATATTTTCCTTCCACTTCAGCTTGAAGAAAATCTATGGATATATGTACATCCTGAAAGAATCTTAATACTGAAGTTTATTAAAGCATTTAAAAAATGTTCAAGAGACGCAATTTATTTCTAGATCCTCATGACAGATCTTCAGAGAAGTCATCATTTTACGTTCCAAAGATTTTAGCTATCTTAAACAGAAGATATTCCATATGTCGTTTGAGTTTTATATTCTAAAACATTTCAGGTCTATTTTAAGGAGGATTTTTCATGCTTTTGGAGCTGTCTTCCATCCAAATTTTGAGGAGGACTGAACATTTCCATTTAGGTTCATTGCAAAGTATCTAAATTTTTAGATCCTTCTTGTGTAGTACAGGTTTTGGCTAGCTTTCCCTTTTTCTCTGTGATTAGTTTAGGTCAACCTGGAAAGGGTTCATCACTTTTTCCACTCATAGTTAAGAAAACAAAAAATATGAGGATTTTGCTGAAGATACTGTGGGATTGGCATTGGACAGCTCATAGCACATACCACCTAAATTGACACTAGGAGTGTCTGCTCTGTTCAACCCTCATCCTGATGTTCCAGCCTTATAGATTCCCCCTTTCATTTCTATTTTCTAACTTTCTATTTTCTCCTTAGTGTAGCTAATTTCTCTAGGCTTCTATGTCTTTCTTACCTTTTTATAATTTAGAGTGATTTTGTTTTTTACAAACTCCACCAGTCTCGCTTTCTCATACCAATCATTGAACATTATTTAAAAATATTTGTTTTGGCTTCTTACAAATACTCTTTTTTTTTTTCTATTACATTTGGTGATTCTAGTAGGAGCTTTAAAAATGATATTTGTATCTAAAATAACTTATGTTAGAATTAACCAAGTTTAATGTACACTAGAGTTTATTTGCTTATGGATAATTATTGATTTTCCCAATCATACCCATGTTTTATAACAGAATATTTATCAGGATTTGGGATACTTTCTTTGTGAATTTCATTTCTGGGTTAGATTCAGTTGGCTTACATTGGTTTGGGTTCTCTTTGATTTTTGATCCTCACTCAAATTTAATGTCTATTTCCTGAGCCTTGAACCAATATTTAAAAAAATTGACACATAATAATTGTATGTATTTATGGAATACAGTGTGTTATTGTAATGCAGATATGCAATGTGTAATGATCAAATCAGAGTAATTAACATAGCCGTCATCTAAAACGTTTATCATCTCTTTCTGTTGGGAATATTAAAAATTCTTCTTATCTCTTTAAAAATCTATAATAAATTATTGTAAAGGACTGTCACCCTACTTTGCTCTAAAGCACTAGATTGACCTTCTCCAAACATGTTTTCCTATTTTATTGTATGTATTAATAGAGTAGAACAGAGTTCAGACCCTAAGGTATTTTGTCTTGAGAATTCTGTGTAGAAGTTAAGCTTCTGAGACTTGGCAGCTTCCTGAAATTGTTTATAAAACATTGTGTATAGAAATATATGTGAATTTTTAGAGTGAGAGAATTGAGCTTTCATCACATTTGAATATTTCCTATCTTTTAATTTGTTAATAATGGCATTCTTAGAAAGTGCTAGGTTCCAAATCACTGATATTCTTTATGGCTGTCTTTTTTTTTTTTTTTTTTTTTTTGCAGTGCCAGAGTTGAACCCAGGGTTTTATACATGCTAGGCAAGTGATGTACCTTGAGCTACACTTCCAACCCTAGGACATTTCGTTAATATGAATGACTATATGATTTATTTTTAAGATTTCTAGTTGACTCTTTTTCCTACTTCCCTGTTCTATACTTGGCTTCCTTCTTACTTTTATTCATGTCTTTGAATACTTCAATATAGTTGATTTAAAAAAAAAACTTTTTTTTTTAGTTGTAGATGGACACAATACCTTTATTTTGTTTTTATTTTTTGTGGTCCTGGGGATCAAACCCAGTGCCTCATGCATGTTAGGCAAGGGTTCTACCACTGAGCCACAACCCCAGCCCTCAATATAATTAATTTTTAAATTTCTTTTTACATTGTAAAAACCTGTAGTTCCATGAGTATGAATTCTTGTGTTTGTTTGGTCTTTTGTGACACATATTCTCTTGTGCTTTTTTAAGTTGTTGTCCCTCCACCAGTCTAAGGCTCATCTTATTGTGTATATTTCCCCCTGAAAACCTCATGTGGGTTTTGCAGTTTTCTTAGTCCTGGTTGATGTCATGCCTATTTATCATGGGCTGCAACTCCTTCCAAACCTAACTGAACTAATCAGCTAAAGTTAAAATCCAGAAAAAAGTAAAAAACCTGATTGTTTCTAGTGAAAACTGGTAGTGAAATATGGTCTGGTTGGAATATCCTAGGGTTAGGAAAGCTGTTCTCTGTGAACTTCTTACTTGAGTTGGGTGAATGAATTTTTCTCAGGCAACTACTATTGCATTTTTATTTCCTTAGGGAAAGTATTGACTAAATGACACCCTTTGTAAGATTGATAAACAATTGATAAATAATAGTGATAAACAATTCAGTGCTTGCAAAGACTGGTATACTTTTTTTTAATTAAAAAAATTTTTTTTGGTTATGCATGGCACAGTATCTTTTTTGTTTATTTATTTTTATGTGGTTTATTTATTTTGTGTATTAATAGAGTAGAACAGAGTTCAGACCCTAAGGTATTTTGTGCTGAGGATAAAACCCAGTGCCTCACATATGTAAGACAAGTGCTCTGTCACTGAGCCACAATCCTAGCCCTAGAGACTGGTATACTTTTGTCTGTCAGACCTGACTTATAGTGGGGAATTTGGAAAGGTTTAGAAGAGTTTATTTTGTAGGCTAGGGTTTTTTTTAATGAATTCTGAAAGGAGAGGTAGAAACAATGATTTTCTGGGAATAGCAGTATTTTTTGGCTTAATAATAATTGCTCAACCTTAACTTAGTGAATATTAATAAGTAGGTGCAATGTTCATACTATGTTTTGGGGCATTATAAGATATAGAGAAGTATAAGACATAGTACTTAAGGATGATAATTGATAGCCAAGACTACATATGAGAGATGGAGAGGGAGGAGGACTAGAGTAATAGGATCTGTTTATAAAAGTAGGGGTTTTGGTGGTTCACAGTGGAAGAAACTTATAATTTTAGCTTCTGGGCAAGTGTGGGGATGAGGATTAGGGAAATTCAGCTGAATGTGATGAGACTGAAGAGCAGAGAGATGAAGAGTAGAGAAAAGAGACTTTCTAAAGCAATAAGCATGATTTATAATGGGAGGGGAGCAGTGGGTTGGAGGCAGGGTGGAGGCAATAATAGTGATAAGAAGTACCTTAATTGAACCTACAATTTCGTTAGCTGAGGAAGCTAGAGTGGGAGGTTGCTAGGTTTGTGAGTACGAGCAGTTGGTGAGCAGATGAACAGATTTACATATACTGAGGCAGTGAATATGTACTGAAGGGAACTGAGTAGTTAACATGTAATATAGAGAGTTTAATACTCAGCATAAGAATACAGGAATGAATCCTAAAAGAGAGACATTCACTTAATTTTAGACTGTAGCACAAGTGGTATGGAGGAGGTAAGGTTTCGGCCAACCATAGGCTCAGATAGATGCAAATGGGTCTGTACAGACCTGGTGATAGAACAGGAAAAGGGTTAGTCAAGTAAGTCAGACTCACCATTGTTTTTGATGTTCCTAGGCTTAGGATAAAATGCAGCTAATACACCTAACCTACTGAACACCATAGATTAGCCCAGCTTACCTTCAACATGCACATTAGCCTACACTGGGGCAAAATCATCTAACATGAAGTCAATTTTGTAATAAAATTTTTAATATTTCATTTAATTTATTGAATACATGTATCCCAAACATACTGGTATTACAAAACTCTGTAGATTGTCAATTGTTACCCTTGTGATTTGTTGGAGGCCCTTCTAACTGAGGACCTCAGCTCTCACTTTGGAATCCTGCTCTTCAGTGCTCTATACCTTGGGGGTCAGGGCAAAGCTCCAAAGCCTTTGAGCTACCCCTTCTGGATCTTGCATGGTTTCACTATGTGGGTGTGGGGATCTTTTTTTTTTTTTTTTTTGGTAGGTTTTAAATTCTTTTAAAATATATAAAATATATAAAACTTTAGGTTTACCAGTTCTTAAAATTCGGTCTATGCATCCCTAGTGGTCCCTTAGATACTTTACAAAGTTTAGGAGGATAAAACTATTTTTATAATAATACAAGACTTATTTGCCTTTTCCACTGGAGTTATCAATTATATTAAGCATGCAAAAAAATGGATAGAACTATGTTTGGTCAGTATGAATCAAGTTGGTTGCAATTAAAATATCATTTTTCCCCCTGTCCTGGGGATTGAACCCAGGGGTACTGTACCACTGAGCTACATCTTCAACCCCTTTTAAAAGTTTTTAAATTTTGAGACAGGGCCTCACTAAGTTAGTTGCACATGCTGACCTCAAACTTGTCATCTTCTTGTTGCAGACTCTGGAATAGCTAGGATTACAGGTGTGCACCATCATGCTGGCTAAAACTCATTTTTTAAAAAAAGCAGTTTCATATAAGAATGTTCTTGCTGAGTAGTAAAAATGATTAATTGTGTTTCATTTTGACCTTTGAGAAATGAAGATGGCAAGTACTCACAAAGCATTTCTAAAGCACACTGAAGTAAGATAAGAGGTTAACTTTACAAAAGCACTCAAGCAACTGTTAAAGTTTCGAGCTGAAGTGGACACTTTCTTTCTTGCAACAGCACTTTTATTTGAAGAACAACTGAGTATTAACAGACATTTTCTTGAAAATAAGTAAACTGTCACATCAGCTACAACTAACATTATTTACTATTCATGATGAAACCCAGGCTTTCAAGCAAAAATAAGAAATTTGGAAGACTCTCATCTATTGCCATGAACTTGACTTAAACTAAACTAAACATAAAGACTTTTCCCCACTTTTTACTTTAACTACTTTTGTACAGAGTGTGTTCCATTTTCCCAGTTTATTTTTATCTATCACACTCTCTTGTAGTAAAATGTAAACAGTTATTTTTATTGAGGTGTAACCCATATACAAACCCCATACAGATTAAAGTATAAAATGTGATGAGTTTTTACATATAAATACACCTGTGGAAGCACCATAATGATCGAGATACTGAACATTTACTTCACTCCCAAAGTTTACTGGTGTCCTTTGCCAATCCATACTTATAGACTTTTCTAATGAGATGAGGATGATACAAATGAATGTGCTTTTTGGTTTGTATAATGAAATTGTGTCAAGACATGGAAGATCTCCATAACTCAGTGGATCAATATTTTTAAAATGACCAATCATGTTAGAAAAGTTACACATGAAGGAAAAGGTACATCAAAAGTTCTAGACTACTAAAAAGATTTAAAAGTAGAGTATGAAGCTTAATTGATAAGTTCTTTAATATTCTACATTGCAATTAAACTTGAAGAGACTATAACTTGTCAAATTTTTATCAAAGAATATCCATAATTTTATGAATTTAGTAAGTATTTATAAATATAACCCATATAAATGAAAGTTCTTTATTGGGAAAGGACTATTTGTAATTTTTAAGAGAGTAAGAAGTCCTGAGGCCAAAATATTTAAAAGCTTCTTCCTTAGTTCATGGGTCCAAGTAAACTATGAAAAACGTAATTTTCAGACAACCGTCTTCACTCAATTTTGATAAATATTTCAAAAATATTCTTCCAGTAAAATTTACTGGAATTTAATTTTGATGGCTCCTTAACTGTCTTTTTATATAATACAAATGGGTTTGAGTCCTCTCATTACTCTTTTCTCTTTCCCCATTAATTTCTATTTGAGAATTCTGTGGTAAAAATGTTAAGCATAAAAATATTTCAGACTGAGAAACAGCATATCTATATGTAAAAAATCATTTTTCTGGGAAACTGATTTTCTGTAATATAGGAATGTCTCCACTATGGTGAACAAGATAAAAAATTTTGTCTTGTTTTCTTTTGCACAGGCTGACAGGGAGATGATTAAGAAAATTTCATCTCTACTTATAGACTGATTAAGATGAAGCTATTTCGAGCATATTAGAAGAGGGCACAGGGAAAAACATTGTATTATATAAAGGAACTGTATACCATTTTTTACTACTAAAATTTTTTAGTAGTTGGAAGTTTTCTCTAAACTAAACATACAGAATTATCAAGTAGTTTAATAAGGATTGATAACAGGATATTTTCATTATTTCCTTGATAACACAGAAATTTGGTGGCCATGTAAATCAGCTGATAATTGAAACTCTTGGGTTGTTTCTTTATATTTGTTTGAGTTAGAAGAACCTTCTGGATAAGTAACTGATAAATTAATCTTAGTGATAGCTCACTGTATTTTAACTGGTGTATCTGCTGTTAATCTGGATGCTAACACGAAGTGGCAGCTGTGGCTCAGGCTATTTTGAAATCCATCCATTAGCCTGGTTTTAAGCCTTCTGACTTATTAGTTATCTTAGGAACCCTACATATTGAGGGGCAGTGCTAAGTGTTAATTTTAACTGTCAGGACTAGAATGATGCAGTAATAAGTTATCTTGCTAGTTATATTTAGAACCTCCAATTTAAATCCATTTTTGAAAATATGAATTATAAGTAAAAAAAAATAAACTATGTGAATGAAATTTCTGGAGTTCAAAGTCTGTTTTCAAACAAAGCCATTAAGATTTCGGAAATTAGTATTAGGATATACTTCTAATTGCCAGCAGTTATTGCTAACTAGCCCCTGACATTGCCCAATGGCCTTTTAGTGAGATTTTCATCACACTGAATAGTATTTATTAATGTTTTTAAAAAGCTCAGCACAGTGTCTGACATATGGTGCGATACAAACTAGTTATTAATAGCAATACTACTCCTATTGGAATACTTATTGCAATAATATTCTTACTTTCCTATCAGAACACCATTTCATGTTATTAAATATTTGGATTACTCCAAATGCTTCCTTAAATTGGCATGTAATTAACACTGCATTTCAATAGTAAAAATGTGTATGTGTGTGTGTGTGTGTGTGTATAATGATTCTATGTATGTGGTTTTACATTGCATATACATAGTTACTTGAAATTTTAAGTTTACATGTTTATGTATATAAATACATAGGTAAAGATAAAAACTTGGTTCAATTATATTTTTAGCTATGAGAAAAACAAATTTGGCAAATCTTATACAATATATTCTTATTAAGTAATTTGAGGGCTTGGAGATGTAGCTCAATGATAGAGCATCTGTCGTATAAGAAGCCTTGGTTTAATCCTCACTATCAGCATCCCCCCCCATTTTTTTTTGATAAAGAGATGAAATCCATAAGAGACAAACTTATAAAGCTCATAAATTTCTTTTTCTTTTAAGTAAATCATGGAGGACTTGGAGAGGATGCAAAATAGTAAAGAGAGAGGGAGCCTATGAGCAAGTAAACTGCGGAGTGGAAAGCATAGTGACCAGGAGTTTCTAGAATCAGACAGAATTGTTCTAATCACATTGATACTTCTCAGTTGGACAACTTTGTGCCTGTTACTTAACATCTCACACACCAATTACCTCATCTATAAAAGTTACTGTAGTGACTGCCATGATGACTAAATGAGATCACACAGGAGAAGCTCTTGGCCTCATGCTCGACTCACACTCAGGACTCACTCACTGATGCTGTCATTGCTATTTTCATGACAAATTTTGTGTAGAATTCTTAAGTGCAGGACAGAAGAGACTGAGGAATGGCTTAAGGAAGGTTTAGTATAAGAAAGAAAATGTCAATTTCTTCTTCATCTTTGCTAGAAGTACAACAATCCAGGCACTAGGAAAGACTGTGGGTTCTAAAGGAACGTTAAGATCTTGGAACAGGTATTAAGGGATTTGCAAAATGTCTTTCCTGACCATCTATTAAGATGGAAGAGAGAATACCATTTATGTGATTGTCTGATCTGGAGGTTTGGATAACCTCATGAAGTTTCTTCATCATTAGAATCTAAAGGTTTTCTGTTTATATTAAATTGTTGTAGTTTTTCCAAAAGCTAGACTTTATTATTGTATCTCTGATTAATTGCAAGAGGAGTAATAAAATTCTCATTCTCTAGCTCTGTCTGAAAATCCAATTCCACTGTGTTTTTCTTTGGTTATATTATTACTCTTAAAATAGAAATGGGGATAGGGAGAGAAGTATGATAGTAGTGGGCAAATGGCTCTTGGTTGTCATGCTGGCAGAATGGGTTTAGAGTTCATTGATACTGCCTGCAATAGCAGTTCATTTATAGGTCCCTCCAGGAATTTGAAGCATTGCTAACCATTGTTCACACAGAGACCCCTCCTTCACTTTAAAACATCTTCAGTCTGGTTTTGGTTAATATAATTTATTTGGACAATTTATTTAGTGGATATTTTTTGAACTTACCAAGTGCCAAGCATTATGCTGTGTAGTGAAGAACAAAGATGGGCAAACATGAACCATACTTTCAAGGAGTTTGTAAGAAGTCATGCAAACTGACAATTAATATGGTGATAATGACTGTAATGAAGTTAATGAGAAAAGTGAGTGAACTTCTCATTCTGCTTAGGATTATTGGAAAGGCTGTTCAGAAGAGGAAAGGTTTGAACTGAAAATGAGAATGTTCGGAGGGATGCAAGAAAAAGGAGGTATTTTCCAGGCTGAGAAAGCAGCATAAGAAGCCACCTGAAGGAGTCTATGTAGAGACATGCAAGTAATTCTCTCTGTACACGAGCTACTTGTCCTTAAGGAATTTAGGTCTTATTTGTAGGGGAAAAAACCATAGACAATTTTGGAGCTAGAAATGGCATTATCAAATGAGTGCTTCAGAAATGTTATTCTTTCAGTCATATAAAAGCAGAATGGTTGAGGAGAAAGAGGATACTGAATCACAAGACTAGTAAGAAGGTGATAGATAGTGTTGGTTGAAGTAGGTCATGATAATTGCCCACACTTAACATTTGCAGTGGGGATAAAGAAAGAAACAGATTTTAGGTAGGAGGGAAAATCCATATTTTTTGATATTTTTAGATTTGGGGTGAGTTGTGGGAGGCAAGGAGAAGCCTAGGATGGTTTCTAGATTTGGCATTTAGACAGGTTGGTAGACAATAGTGCCCTACATCAATATAGAGAATAAAAGAGAAAACAGAGTTTTGTGACAAGAATTGAGTTCAATTTTGGGCTTATGAAAAGAACCTGTGGCCCAGTCAGTGGCATATTGAGGAGAGGGGGCTAGGAGATAGATGATATACTTGAATCCAGTGGCCTTAGATTAGTAGTTCAAAACTATGCGTATGAATGAAATAGCTGAGGGTTATCGGGAAATCTGTAACTTCAGACTTGCTTTGCAATAGCTACCTGTGATAAAAATCATAGAGGAAGGATGGAAACAAAGGACTAGGATAGAAATAAAAGGTTATAGAAATTATTAGGCAAATATGGTAAATCTTTTTATTGTTTTGTCTTTTGAACAGAAAGAGTGAAAAAAAGACGTACTATTTAAGTGTCTGTCTTCTACAAAGACATTTCTGCTGGTAGAAACTAGCGGGTGGGCCTGAGGGTTAATGAAACACAGAAAAGACTATTTCCTTTTTTTGAAGTTTAAACTCCCCATATTTTTCTATTAACCTATGAAGATCCTTTGATATTTTATCTGACTTTAGTATGTTTTACATAAAAATGCCTAAAAAACTAACTAGCTAACTGAAATAACAACAGTTTGTCAATGCACAAATTGTGATTCTATTTGATCTTCTGTCAACTGTGGTAATAATTCAGGTGAGTACTTTGTCTTTATTCTGGCTATGAGTAAAGAAAACTGCATTCGACCATCATAGGATTTATATTCCATTCCAGAGAACCATAGCTGTCAGATATATTTTCATTGCTAACAGTTTTGATCAAAGCAAAAGGTTTATTTAAGCAGTCAGTCTTAGCATAGTAAGGTTTAGAGAAAGGCAGTTCATAGTTTAGCTTCTTGTTTTCAACCATGTATTTTAGCTTGTGACATACATTTACCCGTATATGATAGTTCGTTCGTTCGTTCGTTCGTTCGTTCCTTCCTTCCTTCCTCTTTTTCTTTAGTCTTGGGGATTGAACCCAGGGGTTCTCTACCAGAGTTATGCCCACCCCTTTTGTATTTTATTTTGAGACATGGTCTCACTGTATTGCCTGGGTTGGCCTTGAACTTGTGATCCTCCTACCTCAACCTCCCAGGTAGTTGGGATTACACATGCCACTGTGCCTGCTAGATAGTTTTTATTTTTATTTTTATTAGAGTGATAGTCAGTGATTTGCTTTGGGGCTTTTTATTTTCTTTTCTTTTTTGCTACATAAAATTACTCATAGACTTGTTTTAGTCTAATTTCTTGCTGTAATGAAATACCAAAAGCTGACTACTTTATAAATAACATAGGCCTCAAATCACAGTTTTGGAGGCTGAAGTTCCAAAATCAGATAACTACCATCTATTTACCACCAGTAAGGACCTCCTTGGCTGTGCCATAAACATGGTGGATAGCATGATGGTGGGAGTATGTGCAGAAGAAATCACATGGTGAGAGAGGAAGCCAGGGGATAAGGTTTAGGTTTGTTCTTTTTTATAACAACTCACTCTCTCAGAAACTCACTCCCACTGGGAGACCAGCATTAATCCCTCCCAAAGGCATACCACATCTAAGCCATAGCAGACCTTTACATTCACTTTCTTAAGTTTAATTGGACAAAGAAAGGAGACTACATTGTTATTAAAAAGTAAATGCAAAACTCTCACATACATCAGTGAGTGGTTTGCCTATTCCAAGTCCATTCTTTTCTTCGTCTTTCCCTTCAATGTGATCCAGTGACTTTAGGGTACATGGGCCTGGTTTTAATCCTGCAGACTGTTGTTTCCATTTATCTTGCTAGTGATTAGTTTAGGAGATGGCATGTGTCCCAATTCTGATATGTGAGGGGAAGTCTACTTGGAGCCTGTTAATGTTTGGCTATGAGGTGTCCCCCCAAAGCTCCTGTGTTAATGCAAAGGTAAATGATTAGGTTATGAGAGCTATGACCTAATTCATGGATTCATTTATTTAATGGGTTAATGATTTGAATGGAGGCAGGTGGGATGTGGCTTGGTGAAGTAGGAGTAGGTCACTGGGGGTATGCCTAAACATAATACATAGTCTATGTATGTAAATCTTTCTTTCTGTTTCCTGGATATCATGAGCTGAATAGCTTTCTTCTACTATGCTCTTCTGCCACAATGTTCTGCCTTATCTTGAGTCCAGAGTGATGGAGCTGACTAACCATGGATTGAACCTCACACTGTGAACCCAAAATAAAAATTTCCTCCTCTAAGTTGTCCTTGTCAGATATTTTGCTCACTGTGATGATAAATGGACTAAACCAGAAATTGGTATCAAGAAATGGGGTCATTGCTGTGACGAATCTGATCAGGTGATTCTGAAGCCTTTGGAAATGATTTGTGGGAGGAGTTTGGAAAAGTTTGGAGATGCAGACTAGAGAAGCCATAGAATGTTGTAAGCAGGGCTTAATGGGCAATTCTGTAGAATCTCAGGACTAGAATACTAATAGGAATATGGACAGTAAAGACTGAGTCATGAGATTTCAGAGAAGAATGAGGACTCTATTAGGAATTTTACTAGAGATCATTCATGTTACATTTTGGCAAAGAGATTGTATACATTTTGCCAAGGCTTCCTGTGAGGCTGTATTTAAAGGTGATGGACTAATTAGTCTGGCAGAAGAAATTTCAAGGCAACACAGCATTAAGGCAGTGGCATGAATATTGCTGGCAGTGATTAGTCAGTTTTACTATAAGAGTCAGGAGTAAAAAAGTAGACAAGAAAGATTTTAAAACTTGCAGTTTGTCCAGAAAACTGTGTGTAAATTTGGGGACAAGGAAGATGTGGTTGTTGAAGAGATGACTGCCACTAAAAAGAGAAGCTAAATACTTTGCACAGACAATAGGAGAGGGCATCTCAAGAATCAGTGAGACCATACTCATCAAATGCTCAAGGTTGTAAAAGGGAAAACTCCTATGGGGTACTCTGCTAACACAGGGGTACCTTGGAAGTTGTTTCTCCAGGATTTGATTCACATGCACAGCCTCCTAGGCACTTAAAGGCCACTGCAGCCTTGGTCAAAAATGGCCCAGCTACTGCTGGAGCTGGTGGCAGACCCTGGCATCATTAATGTGATGCTGACTCTGTAGAAATGCAGTATATAGAGTTAGGGGGTCATGGAGGCTTTCACTAAGATTTCAAAGGAAGATGTGGGAAACCAAGCAAAGTGTTTCAGAGTTAAAAATCCCTGGGGGCCATGTGTGAAGTTGTGAGAAGAAAGCCAAAGATTCAGTGGAAACCCCCTGGATTAGGAGATGCCGGTAGCCTGAAATGTCTGCTGAGGAAAGTTACTGGCTGCCAACAAATCCAGCCTAAGAGAGAGGTCATGAACAATGCAACCAGGAAAGCCATGTGGTGGGACTGCCAAAGTCCTTTGGAGTTCACATTTTACCAATGTGTTCCCTTGATTCTGGATGTGAAGTTACAGGGTCTAATGTTTATCTGGCTGGGATTAATCTTGTTTGGGTCTTGTTCCTTCTTTCTAGGCTTCTCTTTCTTCCTTTTGGAATGGGAATGATTGCTCTGTATCACTGTATATTGGATTATGTTATTGCTTTTGACTTTTATTATAGCCAAGAGTTTGCCTTAAGTCTCAGAGGAAACTTTGGACTTGGGCTTTTGGGCAATGCCAGACTGTTAAGACTATGGAAGCTCTTATAAATGGACTAAATACATTTTGAATTGTGAGATGGACATGAGATTTTGGGGGCCAGGGGTAGGTATCTAAACCTATTATGGTTTAGATATATGAGTTGTCTCCCAAATGCTCCTGTGTTAATTTTCAGAGGTGAGATGATTAGAGTATTAGAGCTGTACCATAATCAGTGGATTAATTCAAATTTTATGGATTGATAATTTGTATCGACTAACAAGATGGTAATTGTAGGCAGGTGGTGCATGACTGGAGGAAGTAAGTCACTGAGAGTATGCCTTTGGAGTTTATATTTTGTCCTTTGTGCCTTGCGCCTCCCCCTACTCCCTCTCTCTTTATTTTTGCATCCTGGCCATCATGGCTGAGCATCTTTCTTCTGCCATGCCCCTTGCCATGATGTTCTGCTTTATCTTGGGCCCAGAATTATGGAGTCAGCTGACCAAGAACTGAGCCTCTGAAACTGTGAGCCCCAAATAACTTTTTCTCCTCAGTTTGTTCTTGTTGGGAATTTTGGTCACAGTGATGAAAAGAAGAACAGCACAGAACCTCTGAGAATAATTCTTAGGGGGATGATAAAAAGAGGTTTGGAGGGAGTGCCATTTTTTTTTTAAACTGGAAATCTTTGGGCATACATGTGATGCCTGGATTTTGTTCTAAACATGAACACTTATGGGATCTTAGAAAGATGAGTCTTGATGATCTTGTTAAGCCATTAAATTAACCAATCCTAGAATTATAACCCCACAGATTATAGGAGATAATGACATTTCTTGTTAAATCAGGAGTTTGTTTCAAATGCATACTGATAAATATTTCAGTTGTGAATTAAGAAACTTATATTAACAGAAAATAGATTCAGCATTTTTGTTCTGACAAATCAGAACAAAATCAACAGTTCTGACAGTTACCACATGTTGTTAGAAGCGTCCATAAACAGACTAATCAGAATGAATACATACTGACATAGTGTATCAGATGGATTTGAGCCTGGGCCGTGGAGGACTCATGACAGATGGTGAGGAACTGCCAAAACCAGCCTGATTTAATGGCATTTCATCTAGTAAAATGGATTTTCTTTTCATTTTCTTGGGGATTTCCTTTCATTCTTTGTTATCCTTTTATGTGTATAAGAAAAAAAAACTTTAATGATAATGTATCGAATTAGAGCACCTTTTATTTGAGGCTTGGCAGGAAATGTGACTGATGGTTGTCTTGCCCAAGGTCAAACAGTGGACCACTTTCAGAGCTAAATATAGATTGAGAGTATTCTGCATGAAGAATAATTAGGACCTGTGAAAACTGCCAATATACTAGAAAGTACAGAACCAAATTTTATGTTGTTTATATTGTTGAATGACAAATAAAATCTACTCGTTGGGTCCTATTGGCATTTCTAAGATACATTTCTTTCTTCCTTTGAAGGATGTTGCTTTCTCCTCATAAAGTTTGGGGGCATTAAGAGATTAAAGGCACTTGAATAAGAAAGTATCCATGTCTGATTATATAAGTGCTAACCAGCCAATTTAGTATACTTTGTGCTTATACTGTATGATTTTTCTTTTTTTTTTCAAATAAGGTTTTAACATCTAAACATTTAACTTGTCCTTGAATAAGTAATTCATGTCAGCTTTTGTGATTTCATTGTCAGTACCTGAAAAGGACAGACTGTAGAAAGCAGAGTTGAACAGAAGCTGTCTAGAATAAATGACTGTTCCTGGTTTTTGTTCTCCTGGTACTGCATTGCCTTAACAACACTGCCAACCAGGATTTACTTCTTGGGAATGCTTGGTTCTCTCTTGCTTCCTTAAGGCCTTGGCTCCTACCATCCTTTGGCCCTGGCTTCCTTGTCTACTGTGGCTATACTTCTGGATTCAAGAGTCAAAGCTTATATGATCATCATAGCACATGGTGAGTGTTCAATAAATACTGGCTGGAATTGAATTAGTACAATGTGTCCACATATACATAGAGTTGATTTGTTTGCATCTTGTCAGCCTTCTTCCAGTCTCCTTACCTCAAGTGTTCTGTCATCTGAGTGAGAAATAAATTCTCCTCCCTAATTTATTTCTCAACTAAGGAAAAGGCTTTGACTACCTACATTGCTTCAAGTAGGGTGACAGACATGGAAAAGCACTGACTGAACAGTAACTGTGGAGGAGCCACTTGAAAATTGGCACAACAGAAGTTCTTCACTAGAGACTTGGGAATGGCTGCTATGAGTTGGTAAAAAATGAGGACTTTTTTTGTAGCTCTAGTTATTTACTTATTTCTTCCCCTTTCCTAAATGCATATGTGCTGTATATGATATGCTATTTTCTCTTTCTTGTGTTTTATTTATTTATTTATTTAATTTTTATTGTTGGTTGTTCAAAACATTACAAAGCTCTTGACATATCATATTTCACACTTTGATTCAAGTGGGTTATGAACTCCCATTTTTACCCCGTATACAGATTGCAGAATCACATCGGTTACACATCCACTGATTTACATATTGCCATACTAGTGTCTGTTGTATTCTGCTGCCTTTCCTATCCTCTACTATCCCCCTTTCCTTCCCCTCCCCTCCCCTCTTCTCTCTCTACCTCATCTACTGTAATTCATTTCTCCCCCTTGTTTTTTTTTTCCCTTTCCCCTCACTTCCGCTTGTATGTAATTTTGTATAACCCTGAGGGTCTCCTTCCATTTCCATGCAATTTCTCTTCTCTCTCCCTTTCCCTCTCACCTCTCATCCCTGTTTAATGTTAATCTTCTTCTCATGCTCTTCCTCCCTACTCTGTTCTTAGTTACTCTCCTTATATCAAAGAAGACATTTGGCATTTGTTTTTTAGGGATTGGCTAGCTTCACTTAGCATAATCTGCTCTAATGCCATCCATTTCCCTGTAAATTCTATGATTTTGTCATTTTTTAATGCAGAGTAATACTCCATTGTGTATAAATGCCACATTTTTTTTATCCATTCGTCTATTGAAGGGCATCTAGGTTGGTTCCACAGTCTTGCTATTGTGAATTGTGCTGCTATGAACATCAATGTAGCAGTGTCCCTGTAGCATGCTCTTTT
The DNA here is from genome assembly GCF_021218885.2 of Marmota monax. Classification (NCBI taxonomy): domain Eukaryota; kingdom Metazoa; phylum Chordata; class Mammalia; order Rodentia; family Sciuridae; genus Marmota; species Marmota monax. The sequence continues at coordinate 3,512,341 of NW_026691988.1, forward strand.
TAGGTCTTTAGGGAATAGACCGAGAAGGGGAATAGCTGGGTCAAATGGTGGTTCCATTCCCAGCTTTCCAAGAAATCTCCATACTGTTTTCCAAATTGGCTGCACCAATTTGCAGTCCCACAGCAGTGTACAAGTGTACCCTTTTCCCCACATCCTTGCCAGCACTTGTTGTTGTTTGACTTCCTAATGGCTGCCAATCTTACTGGAGTGAGATGGTATCTTAGGGTGGTTTTGATTTGCATTTCTCTGACTGCTAGAGATGGTGAGCATTTTTTCATGTACTTGTTGATTGATTGTATGTCCTCCTCTGAGAAGTGTCTGTTCAGGTCCTTGGCCCATTTGTTGATTGGGTTATTTGTTATCTTATTGTTTAATTTTTTGAGTTCTTTGTATACTCTGGATATTAGGGCTCTATCTGAAGTGTGAGGAGTAAAGATTTGTTCCCAGGATGTAGGCTCCCTATTTACCTCTCTTATTGTTTCTTTTGCTGAGAAAAAACGTTTTAGTTTGAGTAAGTCCCATTTGTTGATTCTAGTTATTAACTCTTGTGCTATGGGTGTCCTATTAAGGAATTTGGAGCCTGACCCCACAGTATGTAGATCGTAGCCAACTTTTTCTTCTATCAGACGGCGTGTCTCTGATTTGATATCAAGCTCCTTGATCCATTTTGAGTTAACTCTGGCGCATGGCGAGAGAAAGGGATTCAGTTTCATTTTGTTGCATATGGATTTCCAGTTTTCCCAGCACCATTTGTTGAAGATGCTATCCTTCCTCCATTGCATGCTTTTAGCCCCTTTATCAAATATAAGATAGTTGTAGTTTTGTGGATTGGTTTCTGTGTCCTCTATTCTGTACCATTGGTCCACCTGCCTGTTTTGGTACCAGTACCATGCTGTTTTTGTTACTATTGCTCTGTAGTATAGTTTGAAGTCTGGTATCGCTATACTGCCTGATTCACACTTCCTGCTTAGAGTTGTTTTTGCTATTCTGGGTCTTTTACTTTTCCATATGAATTTCATGATTGCTTTCTCTATTTCTACAAGAAATGCCTTTGGGATTTTGATTGGCATTGCATTAAACCTATAGAGAACTTTTGGTAATATCGCCATTTTGATGATGTTGGTTCTGCCTATCCATGAACAGGGTATATTTTTCCATCTTCTAAGATCTTCTTCTATTTCTCTCTTTAGGGTTCTGTAGTTTTCATTGTATAAGTCTTTCACCTCTTTTGTTAGGTTGATTCCCAAGTATTTTATTTTTTTTGAAGATATTGTGAATGGAGTGGTTGTCCTCATTTCCATTTCAGAGGATTTGTTGCTGATATACAGGAATGCCTTTGATTTATGCGTGTTGATTTTATATCCTGCCACTTTGCTGAATTCATTTATTAGCTCTAATAATTTCTTTGTAGACCCTTTTGGGTCTGCTAGGTATAGAATCATGTCACCTGCAAATAGTGATAATTTAAGTTCTTCTTTTCCTGTTTTTATGCCTTTAATTTCTTTCATCTGTCTAATTGCTCTGGCCAGTGTTTCGAGAACTGTGTTGAACAGAAGTGGTGAGAGGGGGCATCCCTGTCTTGTTCCAGATTTTAGAGGGAATGCCTTCAATTTTTCTCCATTCAGAATGATGCTAGCCTGAGGCTTAGCATAGATTGCTTTTACAATATTGAGGTATGTTCCTGTTATCCCTAGTTTTTCTAGAGTTTTGAACATGAAGGGATGCTGTACTTTGTCGAATGCTTTTTCTGCATCTATCGATATGATCATATGGTTCTTATCTTTAAGTCTATTGATGTGGTGAATAACATTTATTGATTTCCGTATATTGAACCAGCCTTGCATCCCAGGGATGAATCCTACTTGATCATGGTGCACAATTTTTGTGATATGTTTTTGTATCCGATTCGCCAGAATTTTATTGAGGATTTTTGCATCTAGGTTCATTAGAGATATTGGTCTGTAGTTTTCTTTCTTTGAAGTGTCTTTGTCTGGTTTAGGTATCAGGGTGATGTTGGCCTCGTAGAATGAATTTGGAAGTTCTCCCTCTTTCTCTATTTCCTGGAATAGCTTGAAAAGTATTGGTATTAGTTCTTCTATAAAGGTTTTGTAAAACTCTGCTGTATACCCATCCGGTCCTGGGCTTTTCTTAGTTGGTAGTCTTTTGATGGCTTCTTCTATTTCCTCAATTGATATTGGTCTGTTTAGGTTGTCTATATCCTTCTGACTCAATCTGGGTACATCATATGACTTAAGAAATTTATTGATGCCTTCACTATCTTCTATTTTATTGGAGTATAAGGATTCAAAATAATTTCTAATTATCTTCTGTATTTCTGAAGTGTCTGTTGTGATATTGCCTTTTTCATCCCGTATGCTAGTAATTTGAGTTCTCTCTCTTCTTCTCTTCGTTAGCATGGCTAAGGGTCTGTCGATCTTATTTATTTTTTCAAAGAACCAACTTTTAGTTTTGCCAATTTTTTCAATTGTTTCTTTTGTTTCGATTTCATTAATTTCAGCTCTGGTTTTAATTATTTCTTGCCTTCTACTTCTTTTGCTGTTGATTTGCTCTTCTTTTTCTAGGATTTTGAGATGAAGTGTGAGATCATTTATTTGTTGGTTTTTTCTTTTTTTAAGGAATGAACTCCAGGCAATGAATTTTCCTCTTAGAACTGCTTTCATTGTGTCCCATAGATTCCGATATGTTGTGTCTGTGTTTTCATTTATCTCTAAGAATTTTTTAATTTCCTCCTTGATGTCTTCTATAACCCATTGATCATTCAGTAACCTATTGTTCATTCTCCAAGTGATGCATGATTTTTCGTTCCTTCTTTTATCGTTGATTTCCAGTTTCATTCCATTATGATCAGATAAGATGCATGGTATTATCTCTACTCCTTTATGATGTCTAAGAGTTGCCCTGTGACATAATATATGATCTATTTTTGAGAAGGATCCATGTGCTGCTGAGAAAAATGTGTAACTGCTTGATGTTGGGTGGTATATTCTATATATGTCAATTAAGTCTAGGTTATTAATTGTATTATTGTGTTCTATTAGTTTCTTTATTCAACTTTTGTTTGGAAGGTCTGTCCAGTGGTGAGAGAGGTGTGTTAAAGTCTCCCATAATTATTGTATGGTGGTCTATTAGACTCTGGAACTTGAGAAGAATTTGTTTGATGAACATAGCTGCACCATTGTTTGGAGCATATATATTTATGATTGTTATGTCTTGTTTGTGTATGGTTCCCTTGAGCAGTATGTAGTGTCCCTCTTTATCCCTTTTGATTAACTTTGGCTTGAAATCTATTTATTTGATATGAGTATGGACACTCCTGCTTGTTTCCAAAGTCCATATGAGTGATATGATTTTTCCCAACCTTTCACCTTCAGTCTATGTATGTCTTTTCCTATCAAATGCGTCTCCTGTAGGCAGCATATTGTTGGATTTTTTTTTTTGATCCATTCTACTAGCCTGTGTCTCTTAATTGGTGAGTTTAAGCCATTAACATTTAGGGTTATTATTGAGATATGGATTGTTCTTCCAGCCATATTTGTTTATTTATGTTACTTAACATGGTTTGTTTTTCCTCTTTGATTATTTTTCCCTTTACTGTACTACCTTCCACTGTTGGTTTTCATTGTTATTTTCCATTTCCTCTTCATGTAATGTTTTGCCAAGGATTTTTTGAAGAGATGATTTTCTAGCTGCAAATTCTTTTAATTTTTGTTTATCGTGAAAGGTTTTAATTTCCTCTTCCATCCTGAAGCTTAATTTTGCTGGATACACAATTCTTGGTTGGAACCCATTTTCTTTCAGCGTTTGAAATATGTTGTTCCAGGATCTTCTAGCTTTCAGAGTCTGTGTTGAAAGATCAGCTGTTATCCTGATTGGTTTACCCCTAAATGTAATCTGCTTCCTTTCTCTTGAAGCTTTTAGAATTCTCTCCTTATTCTGTATGTTGGGCATCTTCATTATAATGTGTCTAGGTGTGGATCTCTTATGATTTTGCACATTCGGCGTCCTGTAGGCTTCTAGGATTTGGGATTCTGTCTCATTCTTCAAGTCTGGGAAGTTTTCTCGTATTATTTCGTTGAACAGATTGCTCATTCCTTTGGTTTGGACCTCTATACCTTCCTGTATCCCAATGACTCTTAAGTTTGGTCTCTTTATGTTATCCCATATTTCTTGGATGTTCTGCTCATGGTTTCTTAACAGTCTCGCTGAGCTGTCTATGTTCTTTTCAATTTGAAATATTTTGTCTTCATTGTCTGATGTTCTATCTTCTAAGTGTTCTACTCTGCTGGTAATATTCTCATTTGAGTTTTTAAGTTGGTTTATTGCTTCCTGCATTTCTAGGATTTCTGTTTGTTTTTTATAACCTCTATGTCCCTATATAGTTGATCTTTTTCTTCTTGGATTTGTTTATGTAACTCATTGTCGAAGTGATCTTTCATTGTCTGATTTTGCTGTCTAATGTCTTCCTTGAGACTCCAGATCATCTGAAGCATGTAAATCCTGAATTCTTTATCTGACATTCCATCTGCTGCAGCTATTACCTCTTCTAAAGTTGAGTTAACCTGCATTGCTTGTGGTCCTGTCTTTCGTTGTCTTTTCATACTGCTCGCGTTTCTTTCTGCTTGGTGAAACAGTTGTGTTATTGAATTTTCCCCCTATATATTTATATTGCTCTTGTATAGTTGCAAAGTCTCCCTTGCAGGAGCGGGCGGAGGCTGTGCTCCTCCTCCAATTGAGGTGATCTGTCTATCTCGCCGGCGGGCCCCTGGGCCCCTTCTCCAGGTCCCGTGGTCTGCCTACCTTGCGGGCAACGGCTGGGCCCCTCCTCCAATAGGGATGATCTGTCTATGACACTGGCAGGCTGCTCGGCCTGTTCTCCAGGTTGCAGGTCTGCCTACCTTGCAGGCGCAGGCGGCGGCTGTGCCCCTCCTCCAATTGGGGTGATCTTTCAACTAGGCCGGCGTGCCACCGGGCCCCTTCTCCGGGTTGCGCGGTCTGCGTACCTTGTGGGCGGCAGCTGGGACCTTCCTCCAATTGGGGCGATGTGTCTACCACGCCGGCAGGCCGCTGGGCCTGCTTCACTGGTCGGTCGCAGGTCTGCCCACCTTGCAGGCGCGGGCGGCGGCTCTGCTCCGCCACTCCTCCAATTGGGGCGAGGTGTCTACCACGCCGGCAGGCCGCTGGGCCTGCTCCGCTGGTCGGTTCCAGGTCTGCCCACCTTGCAGGTGCGGGAGGCGGCTCTGCTCCGCCACTCCTCCAATTGGGGCGATGTGTCTACCACGCCTGCAGGCCACTGGGCCTGCTCCGCTGGTCGGTCGCAGGTCTGCCCACCTTGCAGGCGCGTGCAGTGGCTTTGCTCCGCACCTCCTCCAATTGGGGCGATGTGTCTACCATGCTGGCAGGCTGCTGGGCCTGCTCCGCTGGTCGGTCGCATGTCTGCCCACCTTGCAGGCGCGTGCAGTGGCTTTGCTCCGCACCTCCTCCAATTGGGGCGATGTGTCTACCACGTTGGCAGGCTGCTGGGCCTGTTCCGCTGGTCGGTCGCAGGTCTGCCTACCTTGCAGGCGCAGGCGTCGGCTCTGCTCAGCCCCCCTCCAATTGGGGTGATGTGTCTACCACGCTGGAGGGCCGCTGGGCCTGCTGTGCCGGTTGGGCGCAGGTCTGCCCACCTTGCAGGCGCGGGAGGCGGTTCTGCTCCGCCCCTCCTCCAATTGGGGCGATGTGTCTACCACGCCAGCAGGCCGCTGGGCCCGCTCCGCTGGTCGGTCGCAGGTCTGCCTCTCTTTCTTGTGTTTTATAGAAAAAAATCTCTTTCCAATTACATGCTAAAATTGTATAGTGTATAGCAATTACAAATAGGTGCAACTGTTAGAGAAGAACAAAACCACTGCAGAGAGAAGTAAAAGATTTGTTGGAAATATGACTATAGTAGGAGTAATGGTAAAAAAAAAAATATTAACTCCCACATTTTACAGTTAGACTGACATTCTTTCCCCAGGTACTTAAAACAGGACTTTAACAGTGGGATTTATAGATAATTCCTGAGGTTTGTTTAGTTGTTGTTCCCAGTCTCTTTCCTAGATTGACAGAGACCTTCATAAGAACAGCTTTCAAACATCTGTATTGGATAATTTAGTTTCAGAACCTTTACCTTCGGTTCCAAAATGACTACAAAGACACAGCAGTGACCAAACAATGGAGGGGTATCTTTTGGGTAGGGGTGGTATACATATCCTGATTGTGGAGTCATCATGGAGAGTTGATTTGTTTTTAACAAGAACATACAGAAACAAAATACAGTATTGGATATGTACTCCAACCCCCTTCAGGCCTGGAATAATTATTCATCTTTTGGCATCCAAGTTTCTATGAGTTATGTTTCCGAACAGTATCAAGACTTCATGAACTTAGGTTGAAACTGTCTCATTTCTTAGTGTAATAGTTTCCTTAAGTGCACTGCCTGCTGTATAATGAAACCTTCCCAAAGGGTCTTTTGTACTTAAAGGCATGTGTTCTCTAAGGCTTAGTTCCAGAATTTGGAGGGATAAGGCAGGTCTTCCCTCTTGATGCAGCATAATGTAATGTCCTCTTTCTCCTCCACTCTTTTGAATAAAGGGACATTTTCTTTTCTTTCTGATGGGTTTCTACGAGGAGTCAAGCTCATTTCCTTTAATGAAAGGTACTCTCACAGAATTGGTAATCTATACAGTTTTACAGAGGCAGAATCTTGTTTTTCTTTCATTTTGTAATTTGTTCAAATTAATTATACATGACAGTAGAATGTATTTTGATACATTGTACACAAATGGAGCGCAACTTCTCCTTCATCTGGCTGAACATGGTGCAGAGTCACACCGGTAGTGTAATCATACATATATACAGAGTAATCATGTCCCTCTCATTCCATTGTCCTTCCCATACCTACACCTACTTCCCTTCCCTCACTCCCCTCTGCACAATCCGAAGTTCCTTCATTCTTCCCTACTTACCCCCATTATGGATCAGCATCTACTTACCAGAGAAAACATTCAGCCTTTGCTTTTTTGGAGTTTGGCTTATTTTGCTTAGCATGATATTCTCCAGCTGCATCCATTTACCTAAAAATGCCATAATTTCATTCTTCTTTAAGACTGAGTAATACTCCATTGTGTATATGTACCACATTTTCTTTATCCATTCATCTGTTGAAGGACATCTGGGTTGGTTCCCATAGTTTAGCTATTATGAATTGAGCTGCTATAAGCATTGATGTGGCTGTGTCACTGTAGTATGCTGATTTTAAGTCCTTTGGGTCTAAACCTATGAGTGGGATAACAGGGTCAAATGGTGGTTCCATTCCAAGTTTTCTGAGGTATCCCCACACTGTTTTCTATAGTGGTTTCACCAATTTGAAGTCCCACCAGCAATGTATCAATGTATCTTTTCCCCCACATCCTCACCAACACTTATTGTTGCTTGTATTCTTGATAATTGCCATTATGACTGGAATGAGGTGAAATCTTAGAGTAGTTTTGATTTGCATTTCTCTAATAACTAGAGATGATAAACATTTTTTCATATGTTTGTTGATTGGTTGTAGTTCTTCTTCTAGGAAGTGTCTGTTCAGTTCCTTAGCCCATTTATTGATTGGGTTATTTGTTTTTTTGGTGTTAAGTTTTTTGAGTTCTTGATATATCTTGGATATTAGTGCTCTGAGGTGTCTGTAGTAAAGATTTTCTCCCATTCTGTAGGTTCTCTTTTCACATTATTGATTGTTTCCTTTGCTGAGAAGAAGCTTTTTAGTTTGAATCCATCCCATTTGTTTATTCTTGATTTTACTTCTTGTGCTTTAGGAGTCCTGTTAAGGAAGTCAGTTCTTAAACCAACATGGTGGAGATTGGGGCCTACTTTTTCTTCTATTACTCTGTTCTAGTGCCTAAGTCTTGATCCACTTTGAGTTTGTAGGGTGAGAGAGAGAGGCTTAATTTCATTTTGCTATATGGACTTCCAGTTTTCCCAGCACATTTTCTTAATAGGCTGTCTTTTCTCCAATATATGTTTTGGGCACTTTTTCTAGTGTGAGATAACTGTATTTATGTGTGTTTTTCTCTGTGTCTTCTGTTCTATACCATTGGTTATATGTCTGTTTTGGTGCCAATACCATGCCATTTTTGTTACTTTTGCTCTGTAGTATAGTTTAAGATTTGGTATTGTGATGCAGTCTGCTTTATTCTTCTTGCTAAGGATTGCTTTGGCTATTCTGGATCTCTTATTTTTCAAATGAATTTTGTGATTGCTTTTTCTAGCTCTATGAAGCATCTCCTTGGGATTTTAATAGGAATTATATTAAGTCTATGTAATGCTTTTGGTAGTATGGCCATTTTGACATTAATTCTGCTTATCCAAGAGCTTTGAAGAGCTTTCTGTCTTCTAAGGTCTTCTTTAATTTCTTTCATTCATGTTCTGTAGTTTAAATTGTAGAGGTCTTTTACCTCTTTTGTTAGGTTTATTTTATTTTATTTTTTTGAGGCTATTGTGAATGGGGTAGTTTTCCTAATTTCTCTTGCAGTAGATTCATCACTGATATATAGAAATGCATTTGATTTATGGGTATTTATTTTATATCCTCAGAGGCATAATCTTATAGCAAGATTTATTCTTTATTAGTGAGATATTTCTGTATTTCAATCTTAATTGTGTATTTTCAAAAACAGTGTCAACTGGGGATAATTAATAAAGTCACATTAGTAGAGTTCATCATAGAAGTGCTATCTCCCTAAACTCTCCATTTGAGTTAGGGGCCTTTTGTTTAGAGGCTAGATAGATAAACATTAACTTAAGCTGACAGCTAGCAGGACAGAAAATAGGTAGAGGAAGAGGCAAGGGCACTAGTTAATACTAAAAAGTATGAGGTGCATTTATATACAGCCGCCAGGCAATCCATTCTCTTCTTTCCTCCTTTGCAACAATGAAAAGCTTCATAATGAATTTACCTGATTTACAGATGAAGATGCCAAAACTCACAAAGAGGTTATGTTTTCATAACTGCAAACGCCTGACAAATCCGGGATTCAAACCCATAATTTTCTGATTCTGAATATTTTATCCCATCCCAGTGTCGGTAATTGGGAAGTGCCAGGATTTATGCATTTTCCTCAAGGAGGAGTGTTCACTGCAAATATTTCTTTTAATATACAAAGTACATTAAAAGAGATAACTGTTTGCTGGCTTTTAGATTGCTATCTCCTTTGTTATTTTGATCTCAAAATCATATTGTGTTAATACTGAAGAGTATCTTAAAATTTCAGCTGCCTGATTGTGGATAAAGGAGCTGAGGTTCAGGCAGGACTGAAGGCTTATTCAGTATTTCCCAGCTGGTAGTGGCAGTGTTGGAGCCAGGAAGGACATCCATTCTGTGTTACTTCTCCTGTGTTCAGAGTATACTCTAGGTAATGATTTTACCTTTTTAGGGCTATAGGCCATTTATTTGCCCTCTAGCCCAAATATTAATAAGATACACATTGTTTTCTTGCCTTTAATGCAATTTTACATTTATATACAAAATCTTATTTTATATTCTAAAATGTGTATCTGTATTCACTCATGTGTTGGCAAATTTGTGAAGGAATACTAGAAGAGCTTAAAATTGCTATTAATTTATAGGGTGAAAAGCTATAAAAAAACAAAACTAGCTATGACTAGAATTCAACATAAAAATTACAGTACTTACTATATAAGGAATAGACTCTATCTTTAAATCAAGACAAAATAAGTAAAATATTTACATTTTAAATAATCTGAAAAAGTAAAAAAAATAATAATCTAAAAAAGTGAAAGCCATTTAAAGGTATATAACATTTTCAATGTTTGAATTATGTGAATAGATTTCCAGCTTCATTTAATCAATTAAATATTTTATTTTTATTACATACGTATTCACAATTTTCTAATCTTGGAATATTGAAGTACATATTAATCTAACTGTGAACCACAGAATTAATTACAATAAAATGCTCTTTGACTTGTTTATCAAACTGTAATTATTAACATTTTATCTCTCTGAAAATATCCACCAAAAGTATAATTTAGTATTTGTCAGCTTCTTAACTGTTTCTTTCTTTCTTTTTTTTCTTAAAGTGAAATATGTAGAATTTTTAAAATGAATGATTTTTGTTTTTCCAAAATGCACACTGTCTTTATTGGGGTGGGGGGGTACGAAGGCAGACATGCTGTCTCCAGAAACACTTGAAGTTTTCGTATCACCCATTTTCCTCTCCTTCCAACTCCTGGAAAATGGCTATATGTTCCCAGCTAAGGAAGCTGAGGAATAAAGGAAGAATTTGGATGACATTCTTGGTACTTTGAGCACTCCTGCAGTGTCATAAAGTAAGGCTACTCTCCATATGAGATAGCAGACTAAACTCAATGACATGAAATCCATTTTCTCACTTCATAAATATGTCCTGTCTTGGATTGCTTGCTACTCCTAAATTTGCTCACTCAGTTGTGACTTCATTCAAAAAGATGCCTTTATCCCTGATCTTCTCAGTGGTGCATCTAGATTTGGAAAATTTTCTCAGCTATTGACATATTTGATGCTGTGATTTCAAAATTCATTGGTTAATGCTTTAATAGAGGAATAAGACAGATTGAGAAAGCAGGTATTTAACTTTAAAATATATGCTGTAAAGTGTAGGTAATAGTTGGTACCCCACCCCCTACTTCCCTGATATTTCTATTGTTCATGTAGTTTGTTAGGTAGTTAATGGCACTTCTTACAACTTGAATTTCCTGTGTTCTGCTGTGTTGGATTTCCTATGAATAAAGCAAACAAAAATCTCCTGGGCATAAAAGAAAGCTCTTCCTCTTTAAATAGCAGACAGAAAATGTGGGGCTTTTTCCCTTGGATTTGTATTTCCATGTGTAATTACTAAATTTGTCTGTAGGAGAAAGGAATCCAGATTTTTCTGTTACCTTCTTAAAGACACATGCAGATTGCCACACAGTGCACGTGGCACTTATCTACGGCCGGGGCTTACAGTTTTGTGAGAATTAGGTGAGCATATGGCCACTTCTTTTGCTGAATGCCAGTCCCAGAGCAATTGCTTCAGCTGGAGAAGCGGGAGGAGGAGCCTCTTTTGCTCACTGCAGCGAGTCCCCTTCTTTCTCTGGGCTGTGTATATTGGTTCTTCCAGCTCCAAGCCGCTCCTCAGTGTGGAATAGGCAGGGTGTGCTCGCAGACCGTGGTGTAGCTGCAGTTTCTATTTGGGGTGCCCACGGAAAGGAACACCAGGAAAGAAAGCCAGTGCCATGGGCCAGCTTTGCTGCTTTCCTTTCTCAAGAGACGAGGGGAAAATCTGTAAGTGCAATTTGTACTGTGCAGAATCCTTGGTGCCTGACTATTTTGTGTTTGCTTTCTCGGGTACTTTTGATTTTTGTTATGGGAAAGATAGAATAATCAGCTGTGGTTTTTAAATATGCATTTTTAATGACAGGTGTGTAGTTATAAATTAAGTACCATAACTCAATAGGCTATGTTAATAGTCTTTCTGATTTTCTTCTGCTGGTATTCCTACAGCCCCATTTTATCACACTATCTAGAGTCAGAGTTTAGTTTTGAGTTTCTTTAAATCACTGCATTCAGTTTGATACATTGTAGAATCCAGACTTCATTTTTCTTATCTAAAACTGGCACATTTTCAGGGCAGTGCTCTATCTATGTAGAGGTAAAGCTGATTCCAAAATGACGTATTGTGTCCATTTGCAGGTATTTTCATGTATCCTCTGCTTTGTTCTTCAGGGAAGGGATTCAGGTGTAAGACCACTCCTAACAAGTAATGCCGCTTTGCCTCCAGCAAAAACCTGAGTGAATATTTTTAAACACATGTCAGGCAGTTTCCACAGCCGCTTGTGGCCCAGAAAACAGAACTTAAAAGTGGTGACCATTTGCATTGGAGTTTTTCCTCACTGACTTATGTGTATATACTTACATTTTAGCTTTGTTAAATAGAATCCTGGCATTTTAGTATGCTGAATAGAGTTTGACTTACACTGGCTACCCCGAAATATGGAATCTTTACTTCCTTGTCAATAAAATGTTTCCAGTCATACTTGCTAATTTTGCAATCACATAACTACCGCATCAGTGCTTAACTCTGATTTAAATAGGTCCACAGAATTTCATGATATTTAGTTCAGATGCTCAAAGATCCACATTGGTTTCAATTTCCTGCTGCTTTTTCCTCAGGAAACTGGCCAGGGACAGGTTTTAAGAAATTAATACACATTCTACACCAATTCACACAAGAAATAAGTCAGTTTTCATAAGAAATCTTTGGGAATGCTTTGGAATAAATGTTGGGAGAGTTAGAGATTTTATTATTAACAAGAGTGCTCTGTATTTTACTCATGAAAATGATATTGTCCAGCATGTGACAGTCCTGATCTTATAACCTGAGATGATCCTACAACAAAGTCATTTACTTTCTAACAATGACCACTGTAATTCATTTAGCACAGGTATTTGTCAGAATGATTTATTTATAGTTCTTAAATATTTTTGGTTGATTGATTCTTCTTCTTCTTCTTTTTTTTTTTTTTTTTCCTTTTTTTGAGAGGACATGACCATCTGAAAATCCTTGGTTTGGACAGAGGCAAGGATAGTGAATTCTTTCCTCACCAGTCTTTATTTCCTGTTCCATTGCTTCAGGTTCTCACTTAGAGCACCTGCTTTCCTTCTGTTCTATTTCTCTTCTGCCCCTGTCTGTAAGCAATCTTATTGGCCCTATGAAAAGAAGTAAAGACTCAATGCACGAGGAATTTGCTCTTTTCTGTCTTCCTTATCTGGGACTGTTGAAGGACACAGTCTTCTGTTTTACATGCAGTGTGCTTCCTAATGTTGATTGACAGGAAGGGCTGTGTATATTTTTTTGGGTTCTCCTCCTTGAATTCCAAACTTTCACAAAGAAAGTGAAGAGAGGACACCACATCTGAAGTGAAATTCTAGCTCAGAAGTACAAATGTTGATAGGAGCTGGAACAATCCTCTCCCTCCACTCCCTTACCCTGCTGTCCCCTGGTCTTCCACAGTTTCTCCTCATCATTATTTTTTCTGTCTTTGATGTTATCATTACTTCACTGTATCTTTTTCCTCTTAATAATTTCTCTGCTATAGGATGGTCTGAAGAAAAATCTTTAAACAGTCTCTGCTATCCTGCTAACAGTACATGTCTGGCAGTACCTATGAAAGGAGTGTTGAAAAAAAGGGGTGGAGAATTCATTGCCCAGGTACCTTAAGAAACCCATACATAGTACTAATTAGAGGTAACTTGTCCATAAGTTGTGTGATAACTTGTAAAATAATCCACAAGAGACACTTGGGAGAGCCCAGCATTATTTTGTTTTTGTTACTGGATCATACAGTAACTTCCCCTTCTGGGACTTATTCATCTTCATGACCCAACTATATAGTAGTCTTGTTACCTTCTCTGGGTCCCCTACTCTGGAAGTATTTACCAAGCAAACACCCACATTTTTCTGATCCTGTCATAAAGGGCAGCAGTAGTCTTGGAATGTTCCTCTGGATGTTAGCTCAGATTATACAGAATTCAATGGTTTTTTGGGGAGAGTTTAAACTTGTGGGTGTCATTCTTAAAACACAGGTGAGTTGGAAAGCTCATCCCCTGCAGTCCTACAGAAATACAGCGAGGATATATCCACCTGGCCAAGTGGTAAGCGTCAAGTGATCCTTCCTTCTCCTGCTATTTTATCCTGCTTTGGCCCTTTGGTGGTGGTGGCGGTAGATAGAACTAATTTAATTGATTTATTAGTGTTACTGCTTTAATCTGCTTATAACAAAATGATTCTTGAGTTAACCGGTTGTGCAGGGGCCTAAGTTCATGTGGGAACTATATGCATAGCCAGAAATCTTGACTATGGGGTGAACAGTGGAAACAGCAGAGCTTGCCATGGTTTACATGTCTGTTCTTGCAGCACAGAGCAACATGGACCTCCTTGTTTAAGTCCAGTGGTTGAACATTTTTCCAAACTGTATACTTTTTTGTTTGTTTTTGGATCATCATAAGTAGCATATACTGAAAATAATATGCATGTTTCTTGGAAGACTAGACTCTTTATAAAGCTATATAGGAATATACTTTACATTAAAAATTAATGCAGATCTTGTAGGATTAACAAATACTGTAGATATTCTCCAATGTAGTTTTTGTTGAAATCTTTCATAGGGCTTCTTACTTCAAATTACCTAATTTCTCATAGTGAGCTGTCTGAAAGGAATGTCCCTCAAAAGAAATGTCATTACACAGGCATGCTGACCACTGTGGTTTATCTACCTCAAACAAAAACTTGGTAACTAAATAGACAATAACCAATCAGAAAACATTTTACTTGCTCTTATCTTACTGCACATTTTCTCCATTTTGAAGTACTTTGCTTTTATGTAGAAATCAAATAAGTGAACATTCAGAGATGAACCAGACTGCCTCATGAGGCAGGCAGGCTCCGGTGGCTGGAAGTAATGAAGCACAGGATGGGGAAACAACTCGCTCCTGGGGGTGTGGACAGGGGAGTGGACCAGCTGATGACGTTGACGGCTTACTTTATGTCTAACTCTGGTATTCTGTGATGCTGAAAACAAATATTAAGATAAATATGTATTTTAACAAGACACACAATTTAATTGTATCATGAAATATATTTCAATATAGTCTTTTTTGTGGGACTTCTTACCAGGACCATTTATGGTATTTTTTTCATAAATATGAGTCAGATCCCCAGATAGTTTCTGATGGTTTGGAATTTGCTGGTGTTATATACATTGAGATGTACATTGTGGATTTAATCTCTGGTGAGTACTTTTATTTTTGAACTTTAATTACCATGGTGGTAATTATTCAGTTACACTCAGGGAGTCTGTATTTAGATTTTTCCAGTTCTCCAGAAAGCTTCCATAAATCTTAGTCTTATACTTTGCTCTTCTCTTCACATTTAAGACACAATGACTTTGTGATTATCTTTCACATAGCTGTTCTATCTTATCACACGAATTTCCAGCACCCCACATTCAGGACAAATACTGATGTCCCCTTAGTTATACACAGTGTCTCACCCAGAGGAGGCATGTTCTGAATGTTTGTCAATGAAGAGAATGATACATATTGCCTGTTAGGCTGCCAGTGAGACAATATCAGTATGCACCAGAGGACAGAATTTTGAATGACTTTGGTCATGAACTTCTAAAATTTTGAAAGTTTTCCCCCTTTGTCCTTTAAGCAAAGAGTCTAGGGAATTTTTTTAAAAAAGGGGGGGTGGTGCTGTAGACATGATGACATTCTTTTTTCCCCTTCCTCCTCATTCTCTACTTCCCTTCTCTTTCCTCTCCTTCCTCCTCTTCTTAATTTATTGAATGCTTACTGTGTGTCAGGTACTATGGCAGGATTATTTTCAGATATGCTTATGAAATGCAACTGTTAGAAAATATATGCTCTCCAAATGTCCCATTTCAGAGGAGAAGTTGCTAGAAGCCAGAGAATTGGGTAATTTCTCAGTAACAGTCCTCCAGGGGTGTTATGGGGCCCAAGGCTGGCAGAAGGCCCGGATCCCAGGTTGCTCAGTCAGTATCTGCTGTCCTCCTGAAGCAGTGAAGCTAGTGGTGCTGTTAACCCGAGACTACATTTTGCATAAGATCTGTGCTAGTAATACTGCCAACACTTGCATAGTGGCAGCAGTAATGTTGTGCAAATGTAAACTATTTAGCCACAGTCAGTAAAGATTAGATTTTCCCTTTATAAAATAATGTATACCCAGGAGGTTTGTTTCTAAAATTCAGTATAGGAACGTTAGAGCAAATGCTAATATTCTTATTTTATCTCCCTGATTCCCTCTGTTAATTCAGCGGCTATGTATTAATTGCATTTTCTTTTGTTGTTGTTCTCAGGTGTTCTGGGAATTTGCCTGGATTTTTCCATCAAATGCTGAATAATTTTCAATGGGATTACCTAGATTGTAGGATCATTCCAAGCCCCTGGTGTAGCTATGGCTGCTGTGAGTTACACATAGATGCCCTATCCTCCAACAGTGTGTTTTGACCTGTTCTTGTGTCTTCTTTCCTGGGGCCATGTGAAAAAGGAGCAGGATTTCTGATGGACATAAAGGTCTGGGCTAATAAAAGAAAGCTTCATTTTTGTTACTCCTTCCTGGGGCATTTGCACTTTAACAAGATTAAAATCCTAAGAACTCTTGGGAGGTATTTGTAGTAAAATAATAAGATAGTTTAAGCACTGATAATGACTTCACCCAAAATAATATCTTATGGAAGAATTCCAGGCATTAGGCTAAAGCTAGAAAACCTGATGAGGACATGTGATAAATCACTTCCTATAGATCTGATTAATTTTAGCCTTGCTTAATACATAGGTCTTTGAGCTTTCATACATGAACTTACTCTTCAATGAGAGCCTCAAAACTCTCAGTCTGGTAGAAAAGCAGAGGTTTTGGAGACAGACTGACTCAGTTTGTATTTTTGGTTCTGACATTTACTATTTCACTTTTCTAAGCTTCTGTACCCTCACCTCAAGTAATATCTACCTATTGTGAAAATTAAATGGCTAATGGTTATAAAATGCCTGATATTATGCTTGGCGTATAGTATATTATATTATAAATGTAAGTTCTCTGCAACAGATAAAGAATATGTTAATTGTATAACTGTACCCAAACCGTGGTATTATTTTCACTTTCCCAGAATGGGAAATAAGGGACATAGAACTTCAGACCATGAATTGTTGAATAGACTCATGGCATTTGTCTGCATAGCATCCTTCCTTTGGGGGGACTCCCTCCCCTTCTTCTCGAGGTCCTGTCTATCATGATGCCTTGCCTCCTGTCCTAGGACAGACATGTGGTCCAAGAAAAGTCACAAGTCTTCCTTAAGATTTGACAGAGGGTCATTCTAAGAATGAAGTCAGTGCCAAAGAAAGAAGTCTAATAAAGAAGAGGAGACACTCTGGTGGTAATGTTTGACCTGAGTTCAGCCATGCCTGGGACCTTCTTCCCTACACGAAGCTCTTCCCCTTCTTTTTTGCTTAAACTTGGTTGGGTTAAACCTTTATCACATGCAAAAGGAGGCTTTAGATGTTATTCTAGGAGATTCTCAAGGCATATAAGTAGAAATAAAATCTTAGCTCTGCCAAGTTGACTTCTAAGATCACTGTAGCTATACAATCAATGCACTGTTATTGCTACAGAGAAATTATATTTACTGAGTTTATTATATGACATGCTTCAGCATATATTCTAGAACAAATATACCAGACAGAGAAAAATGAAAGCTTTCTGATTTTTTCTGAGTCTTCATGTTCCATATTAGTTGTAGTAAAATTTAGCCTTACGTGAAGGTACTGTGAAGAATATTTCAGTGTACTTCAGTGAAGGTTGTTTGGCCTGTAATGTCTGTAAAGCTCTGAGCAGGTGTTTTAGAAGAAACAATGAGGAGGAGTTTTTCTTTTTTCTTTTTAATTTTCATGACTTTTAAAAAATAAATGTGTTGGATCCCAAAGTTTAGTATGCTCCAAAAGGAAAAAACCAAGGTGAAGGATCTTGATGCTTTCAGTCTAACAAGTGAAGCCACACCCTTTACATGACAGGAAGCTACATAGCTAAATCAGTGAAGGCCATGAAAGCAAGTTAATTACCACCAATCTTGGAAATTACCTTGAGCTCGTATCAAAGACAGGATTTACAACTTGACATCAACAAACAGTTTCTACAGCATACATTTTAGAAAATTAAATGTATTATGACAGGCATTTGTAATGGTAAGGTTACAAGTTAACAGACCTTGGGACTAGTAAACCTTTCACTTGCATAGTAAAGTTCTTTGCTCTTAGCAAATAGACAAAACCTGAACTGTATGGTGAAAATATAAAGAATAACTGGAGCTTGAACTTAAATTCTATGCTAACTTGGACATAAATGTTGTTAATTTTATTATACCCCAAAGACATTTAGGCTTACAATTTCCTGTTACTGAACACTCCCCCCAAAACTTACAAATTTAGTCATGGACATTTATAAACATAAGATTTATGTACAGAAAAATTATAGTACAAGGAGAAAGTGATGTACAAACAAGATGCTTGGAGTGGAGGGAGAGAAGGTATCACATCCTCTTGAGAGGTGGAGCTCACATGTTGGTGATGCTGATGGGAGATGGAAGAAGGAATCTGGTGGAAGGGGTGATGCATTTTTCATCACCTGTCTCAGATCCCACTGCCCCTTTTTTGTGGTCATATAGTTGTTGTTGGCATTTGTCATGGGAATTACATCAGGCTTCAATTTGATGCCTCACCTCCGACCATTGGAGAGCAAAAATAAAATTCACACTTTCTAAGCATTTTAAATGTTCAGCTAAAGTTAGCTGTAAAGTCAACCTTTTCAGGGATTTGAGTGATGTGTATGATAGCTCATAAATTGGCAAGCAGATAATTTGTTAACCTAAGACTTTCATCTAGATTTATTGTAGTCAAACATTATTTAGAGATCTCACAAGCTGGAATGTGTCCTAAGGGAGACCAGGACGGTGTGGCCTGGAAACCATATCACAAGAAGGGGCTGAAGGACTGGCTGCTTGGCTAGGGTGAGCAAAAGCAGAAGAATCAGTTGTTTTAATTTAGAGGGCTCTTTAATGTGGAAAGGAAAAGAGTTGTTTAACAGGGCTCCAGGGTGATGGCTTCAAGACAGTGGGTATTAGTCTTCACACATTAATTTTTGTGGTGGCCTGAGAACTCAGATGGTATATACATTAAATCAGTAGTATTCTTGTTATGTTTGCAATAAGTCTTCTTTTAAACAATGAGAATATTGAAATGGAATCTTAAAACAGAGAAGTTATTCAAGTAAAATTTTGCATTAATAATTCATGGATGCCTGAATTAATAATTACTAATAATAGTTGTGAGAATTTTTTTGGTTTTGTTTGTCCATTTCTGTGATACTGGGAATTGAACATAGAGGCCCCCCCCCACAGCTGAGCCATATCCCTAGCCAATTTTATTTATTTAATTAAAAAAATTTTTGAGACACTAAGTTACCTAGGCTGGGCTTGAATTTACAGTTTTCCTGTCTCACCCTCCCAAGTAGCTGGAATTAAAGAGTGTGCCATCACTCCCAGTTCTGAAAGAGAATTTTTAAGCCAGAATTTTCAAACTTTTCTTCCCTGCAGTGCTAGGGAGTGAATCCAGGTCTTCATGCTTGCTAGGTTAACACTCTACCACTGATAGAGTCTGACTAAGTTGCTGAGGCTGTCCTCAAACTTGCAGTTCTCCTGCCTCAGCCTCCTGAACAGCTGGAATTCCAAACATATACCACTGTGCTCAGCAAAATGTTTAAACTATTTTAAGCCACCAAACTCTTTATATGAAAAAAATATGCTTTTAAATTTCTCCTTAATTTATAATAACTATTAAGTGACTATTTTTAACTAGTGCCTTTAAGATCAACAAACTTGCTTTAAAATAGAGGCATAATATGTAAGTATGGGTTCTTGTCTAAGTACATTCTTGTACAACTTATGCGCAACATAACATGTTGGTTATTAAACTCATGGTAGGAACACCTGGCAATTAATGATCAACTAGTCCTCAAGATAACAAGATAAGGTGTGTTGCCTACTGTGTGTTTATCTTTATAAGTGAAAATTTTATAAACCCTCTTGTCCAAATTTAGACTTATTTTAAATTAATGTTCTCTAATTTGATGATGGTAAGTTTAAGATTAAAAGAATCATTGAAATATCCATTGTATTCCCACTATTCTATATACTTGACCTATTTACCTTCCAATGAAAATTAAATTTATAAAATTTTAGTTTTTGTAGAACCTAAAATCTATATATGTAAAACTGTATGAAATTTGAATATTAAATTAAAGGCATAATTAAAATTGTTTTATGGAGGAATAGTTTATCAAATATACAGGTTTTTGAAAAGAGTTTCACTCTCATAGCTGCTCTTAACTTTGTAAATTTGTTTTGATGTTTATATCTGAATCCTCCATAATTACAACATTGTGGAGGGGGATTAAGAAACAGTTTGTATTGGTAAAAGCCCAGCCAAGGAAATAGGAAATACATCAGTTATTTTAATAGAGAGCATTTAATAAGGAATTACTTAAATCAGTTTTGGAGAAATAATGAATGGAAAGGCATAACTGAGGAAGACCAGTTATGCCTGGGTTAACCTCTAGAAGGAAAGGATCCACATAGTGAAGATTCATACCTTTGAGGAGGGGTTGCTGCGTCCAAGGAGGTGCCCTAGTGACACAGAAAAGAAACCCCAAACCTGGTCCTCTGGCCTCCGAGGATGGCACACTAACCAACTTTTGCTATTCTTCGTGAGGACGTGTAATGAGGTTGATTCCAGGAGTGAGGTGAAAATGAAATGAAAACTGGAATCAACTTCTACTGGAACCAGTTGCTGAAGAGACAGTGGCCATACTTGGGTCAGTGGGCTGTCCAGTTTCCTTCTAGTGCCCCCTCTTGGCAGAACTTAACAAATGGAGCTGGCAAAGAAGTAAATTTGCTTAGTCCTAGCCCTGGAATTGTAAATCTGAGTAAGGAAGGGTAGGTTTGGAGCTGAAAGAATACTTCGATAACTGGCGTGTGGTTGTTGGCTGTTTTAAAAATATACTTTTTTCCATTGCTCCAAGTCAAGCATTTAGTTTATGCCAATTTGTGGTTCTTATTCTTTGGGGACAAAAATAATAATCATATTCTAAAATGGTGTTTTTTATGACAAAATTTCCCACATTTTAAAAAAGTACATAAAATGTGACTATTTCAAAGGAGATACAAATTAAAAAAAATAGACATGATATGGTAATTCAAATTAGTTAATAAGATGGTTCAAAGGAAAACCTTCACTCAAAACAACTTAACAAACTTAAAAAGGATAAATTATTTTAAAACTAATTTATCAATAGCTTATGAACATTTTAAAAATAATTTATTCTTTTTAAGTTTTGGGGCATATATTCTATAATCCTCACTGTGTTTTGTGGATAGGAGTGAATGTTTCTTTAAACCAATTCTTTCCTTCCATGTTAAAGATACTCACTGTCAGGTTCTGACATTGGGACAGGTCAGTGGATGCTGGGGAGTTAAACTGACAGCCAGGTGGAAGTCAGCACCAGAGAATGATGTACTGTCCTTTCCTGTCTTCAGGATAAAAGGGAACCAAAGGGGCATAGGCAGTGGCTGGAGTACTCTGAAAATCTCAGGAATTCAAGAGGCATCTGGGAACCAAAGCAGAAGTAGAAAAGGACAGTAGAAAGAGTCAATGCAGTGGCAGGAGAGATGCCAGGAGGTCACAAACCTCAAGGCAAATTGATTTTTTAAAAAATTTTTAGTTGTAGATAGACACAATACCCTTATTTTATTTATTTATTTTATGTGAGATGCTGAGGATCTAACCCGGTACCTCACATGTATGAGGCAAGCTCTCTACCACTGATCTACAACCCCAGCCCTGATTTTTTTAATTAAAAGGGAAAATGTATAGGCACACATTTGCAAAATAAGACAGGTTTGGAAGTTGGCTTTGAACCTGACTTGCAGACATCCTCAACCCTCTACCTCTCCACCTCTTCTTTCCACTCTGTTCTCACCTTGTTAGCCTTTACTTGATGATGGGGACAGGTGGCTTCCAGTAGATTCTGTGTTCTCATCCTATCTGGCCTCACTTGGTGATGGATCAGACTTCTAGCAGCTCTGAGGAACATTCTTACTGTTCCATGTTCAAGTAGAATGAGTTTCTCTCTTCTATTTTCCATATAAAAATTAAATAAAAGGTACAGACTATGAACTATACAACCTGCAAGGTCACTATACTATACATATCAAAGATATTTGAATTACATATCATAATGAGATATGTTCTTGGAAGGTTGCTTATAAACTGAACATGATATGATTATTTTTTCAATGCTACACGTTTCCATTTGGTGCATCTAGAAACTTAAAGCTATCTGTATCTCACTGGCTCTTTGAGCTGCAGTCTTTTCATAGGTCTGCTAGAAACCTTTTGTATGATTAATTAGCAGTAGCTGTTCTTTTTACCTCTGATGGGACATCAGTTAGTTGCAAAACAATGTAAATGTTAGCAATATAGAACAATGCATAAAATTCTTGTTTGCAACTATTCCAACATTGTTTCAAGAAAGCTAGGCGCTATGCTAGGTGCTTAGTATTATCTTATTTAATTTTTATGGAATCCCTGTGATATAGAAATACCATATTTGTAAATCCCTGGTTGGCAAATAAAGAAAGTGAACCATAGAAGGGCTGAGCAACATTTATAGGGACACAGATGTGGTAAGTGGGGAAGTTAGGATTCTGACTCTGTAACTCAAGAGGAAGCATTGTAAATGTTTTCTGGCTAAAGGTCTTATTTTAGAGTGAAAAATATAGAAGTGAAAATATAGAATATAATATATTTTCCACTGTTGGATACAGAGCAGATTGTAGTATAAAGGAAAAAGTGGGATGCTTTGGAGCCACTTTGATCTGCATTTGAGTTCCAACTTTGGCAGTTTTTCGTTGTGTAGACTTGGGCTAGTCTCTTGGCTTTAGTAATTCTTCGATATCAAGAGTTTGAGAAGCAAATACCAACTGATGAACCAAATGAATTTACATTTATATACCACGAGTATATTAGTCACCAGATTTAAATGCCAGTTCAATTTTCTACAATAAGATTCAGAGAACTCTAATGAACAGAAGAGATCACACACACACACACACACACACACACACAAATATACCTTTAAATCTATTTGATTTTTGCTAAATGTTCTTTGAAGTATATAGTAAGTTGATAGTGTTAGGTCACTGAAAGAAGAAAAATAGATTCTAAATAACTTCTTCAAGTCAATTCTCCTGAAAGTAAAGCATTAAATTTATGAGGTCACCAGGCTTTGGGTTTTTAGAAAGTGTACTGTGTTTCTTTATATATTTTTATTATAATGCACAGAAAAGATGGCCAAGGATGATTTTTGGTCTTGATTTTGTTTTACTGATTAACCATCTTATCTTCAAGCTCTCTTTAGTATTCATGTTCCCTATTTAATCTATTAGTATTGCTTTTTAATGGCAAGTGGACTTGCCCATTGCTTGATCAATATTCACAAGCAAATATCCTGACCAAATTTTTTGTTACCTGGATTTTCATGTTTAGACTTTAAAAAGTGGTTCTAGAAACTATTAATCTATTTTTTGTGTTTGCTACTGAATAATTAGAAAAAATTGTAATGCAAAACACCCCGTCTACATGTGTCCAGACAGGAGTTGTTTTAGGATTTAGACAGCTGAGTTGAAGAGGGGTAATTTTGAATAACTTTTTAAAAGATTATTTAAGGGATAGGGATGTGGCTCAGTAGTAGAGTGTGCCTAGCACACATGAGTTCCTGGGTTTAATTCCCAGCAAAAAACACACACACACAATGATATTTAAAAATTGTTTAAATATTTTTTTCATCCTGTGAATTTAAAAATATTTATGATATTCTTGTCACCTTGTAATTATGCTTATATTTTAGTCCCTCTCCCTAAGCTTAAAGCATTTTGTTCCATTGTCCCAGTGTGAAACATCTATAAAGACTTAGTAGTATGTAATACAATATATAATACAATTATAAGAATATAGTTAGATTATAAAATAACAATATAGTACAAATTAATTGATATTAGTATTAATTAATATAATAAATAAGCTCTAGATTATTATTCTCATAGCTGTGTCTTCTTTTCCCCAGGCTGAGAATACTGTAGAGTACTTGAAGTATTCTGGGGTGGGTGTGCTGGATGAACTGAGATTCCTGATTCTAGTGATAGGACTACTGATTCCCATCACTACTGTTGTGCAATCAGACAATTTATGCAACCTCTTGCATCTCACTGTTCTTACTTGTAATAACGGGAGGATAACACTTATTTTACCTATGAGGTTTCAGTGAGAACCAAGTGAGATAATATTTGGGAAAGCCCTCTGACAGGTGTGAAGTGTTATCTGCACAAATGGAAGGAATCAATCCTGTTATTGGTGTTGGTGACTGGGCATCCAGGGAATTTTCTCAGCCCATGGTTCTGCTTGACCTGAGTGTGCTCTTATTGCTTAAAAAGAGGGAAAATGGCATCCACAATTTATGATTTACTTTACTTGATTAGATGGGTGGCAACATTTATTCTGCTGACCTTAGTGAGCAATGCCTTCAGAATGGAAAGTAACCTTTATTTCTGCTTGAAACAACTCCTAGTGTAGAATTTTAGCTGAGAAAGAAAAATGTATATTACATGAGCAGGTGTGTTGGCCAAATAAGTGAAAATCATGCCAGCTTCTCATGCTTTTAGGTTTTGTGTAAAACTCTCTTAAAACAGATGATAATAATTACATGTGTGCAGTGGTTTTAAGACTCTAAGCAGTGCTTCATTTTCCAGCCTACTTGTTTTTCTGCCAGTCAAGAGTATGATTATTTGAAAGTTTATGCTTGTGACATATTTAAAGCTATATTTCTTCTTTGTCATATTATATATTTTCACTGATAGCTGTGCCTCTGTTGATACTCCTGTGACCTGGAATCATGTTCAGAATGTCTGCCTCTTTTATCACCACTTAGAATCATTTCTTTCAATTGATTTTGCACAAAATGACTCCCAGAGGCCTTGAGCAACCAGTCAGGGATCTTGAGAAGTCCTCACATTCCCACCTGAACAAAAATAGGAACTAAAATCCAGGGACGAAACCACTATGGTTTCTATATAATAGAGAGCAATTTATGGTACACAACAGCAGGTGGGAGCCTGCAAACAATGCCAGGCAAAACAAGTGAGCAAAACAAGCTGCAGTGAGCACAGTGCCCCTCTGAGAGAGATTTCAGCAACAGAGTGACAGTGATCATTTGTCAGTCAGGGTACTGGGTGCCAATTTAGTTTGTACTGAGTACATTGGAGCAGACAGCAAGCCTGATACACTGGAGGGGAAGAAGTAAAACAATAATTGGGTCACTTTCATGCTCAGAAGCCACCCCTCTCTATTTTATGGAAATATTTGATATTGAGCACAAGAGAAAAGTATGATTCAGAAGGAAAGCAACCAAAAATCTGAGGCCTGCCTCTGTGAGATATTATAGCTGTTAGAGTTGAGAATGGTCTTAGAACCCAGGAAGCTAAGAAGTAATCCTAATTGCCAGCCACCTGCTAATTGCAGAGTGACAAGGCATGAGTTCATTTAGTGTTGTTGACCCCAGTACAGACTAAACGTGTCCCTCATCACTGGGAAGAAATGGTTCTTATTAGTATTTTTTAAAATTGAGGTACAATTTACATACACTAAAATTCAGTCCTTCTTGTGTTTAGTTCTGTGGGTTTTAATCAACACACCGAATCTGTAACCACCACCACAAACAAGATAAACAGTTCCATCATCTTCTAAAATTCTCTCATGCCATCAACCCCTGGGAACCATTGGTCTGTTTGCAGTCAATTTTGCCTTTTCTGAAATGTCATATATGAAATTATATGGTTTGTAGCCTTTGAATCTTGTCTTCTTTCACATAGCATGTTATGTTTTAGATTCATCTGGGCCATTGTATGTATCAGTATTTCCTTACCTTGTAGTAGTGTTTCGTTACCATTGCATAGATTCACCATACCTTTTTCTTTTTTTTTTTTAAACATTGTTTTTAGTTGTAAATGGACACAATACTTTTATTTTGTTTATTTATTTTTATGTGGTGCTGAGGATCGAACCCAGTGCCTCACATGTGCAAGGCCTGTGCTATACCACTGAGCCACAACCCCAGCCCTGCACCATAGTTTCTAGATTAATTCACCAGTTGAAGGGCATTTGAATGGTTTCTAATTGGGGATATTTATGGATAAAGCTATATAGACATTCATGCCTAGGCAATTTTCTAAGTATATAATTTCATTTCACCTATTTTCAAATCTAGCTAGAAATGAGATTGCTGGGTTGTGTGGCAAGAATATGGTAAACATTTATAAGAAATATCCAAATTGTTTTTTTTGCAATAGCTATACCGTTTTTTCATCGCCATCAGCAACAGAAGTGTCGGCTATCCAGGTACCTTTTGTGAAGTAATTCTTCAATTCTTTTGGCCATTTTTTAAAAATATTGTTTTTATTTGTTGGTAGACTTTTATTTTATTTATTTATTTATATGTGGTGTTGAGAATCGAACCCAGTGCTTTACACATGCTAGGCAAGTGCTCTACCACTTAGCTATAATCCTGCCCGTCTTTTGGCCCTTTTTATATTTGTTTGTTTGTTTGTTTTTTTATTCAGTTGTAAGAATTTTTTTCATATTATGGTTTGAAATTCTTTAATGGATATGTTTTGCAAATATTTTCTCCCAGTCTGTGGTTTGCCTTCTATTTTCTTAACAGTATCTTGTGGAGACCAAAAGTTTTATAGTTTAATGAAGTCCAATAATTTTTTTTTTGTAGTTTGGGCTATTGATAGTCTATTTAAGAAATTAAGGTCACTGAGAAGTTCTTGGATATTTTCTTCTAGACACTTTATACTTTCAGACCTCATATTCAATCTATGCTCCATTTTGAGTTGATTTTTATATGTATATAGTGTGTGATATGGATTGAGTTTTTTTTTTTTTCATATGGATGTATATTTTAGTACCATTTCTTGAAAAGATTTCTCTTTTTCTTTTGAATTGTCTCAGGACCTTTGTAGAAAATCATTTGGCCATATATGTTTGAGTCTATTTTTTTTATACCAATACCAAGCTGACCCCATTCCTATAGCTTCAAAGTAACTCTTGAAATCCAGTAACATGTCTTCTAGCTTTTTTATTTAAAAAAAAATGTTTTGACTGGTCTAGTATTTTACATTTTCACGTAAGTTTTAAAATAAATCTAAGAATTTCTTTTTTTTTTATTGGTTGTTCAAAACATTATAAAGCTATTGACATATCATATTTCATACATTAGATTCAAGTTGGTTATGAACTCCCAATTTTACCCCAAATACAGATTGCAGAATCACATCGGTTACACATCCACATTTTTACATAATGCCCTATTAGTAACTGTTGTATTCTGCTACCTTTCCTATCCTCTACTATCCCCCCTCCCTCCCCTCCCATCTTCTCTCTCTACCCCATCCACTGTAATTCATTTCTCTCCTTGTTTATTTTCCCATTCCCCTCACAACCTCTTATATGTAATTTTGTATAACAATGAGGGTCTCCCTCCATTACCATGCAATTTCCCTTTTCTCTCCCTTTCCATCCCACCTCATGTATCTGTTTAATGTTAATCTTTTCTTCCTGCTCTTCCTCCCTGCTCTGTTCTTAGTTGCTCTCATTATATCAAAGAAGACATTTGGTATTTGTTTTTTAGGGATTGGCTAGCTTCACTAAGCATAATCTGCTCTAGTGCCATCATAATGGCTGCCAATCTTACTGGAGTGAGATGGTATCTTAGGGTGGTTTTGATTTGCATTTCTCTAAAAAAAAAAACCATTGTTGAGTTTTTGATTGATACTGAGATCTTAACAAAATCCAGTCTTTTGATCCATGAATAAAGTTTCTCTCTTCATTTGTTTAAATCGTAATTTCTCTCAGAAAGTTTTATAGTTGTCTCGAACACGTTTTGTTGTTTACCCTATATAATATTTTATGCTATTAAAGGTAAAATTTTCAGCAGGGAGTGAGGGGAACGGTGGGGCTGTGGGGATGGGAAGGACCATAGAATGAGACAGACATTATTACCCTTATATACACATGTATGATTACACTACTGGTGTGACTCTACACCATGTACAGCCAGAGGAATGAGAAGTTGCACTCCATTTGTGTACAATGTGTCAAAAAGTGCATTCTACTGTCATGTATAACCAATTAAAACAAATTAAAAAAAAAATAGAAGGGAGACCAGTAGAGTAGAAGAAGGGGGTGGGGGGGAGGGGTGGGAAAGAAGAGGTACTGGTGAATAAAAGAAAAAAAAGAAGGTAATATTTTTAAAATTTTTAAGTTTTCAGCTGTTTGTGGCTAGTATAATTGATTTTTTAAATGTAGAAATTGTATCTTGTGATCTTTTAAACACATTTTAGTAGATTCTTTAGGATTTCTAGGTAGATGATGATCTCTTCTGTGAATAAAAACAATTTTTCTTTTTCAATCAGGAGGGTTTTAATTCTTTTTCTTGCCTAATTGCGTTGGCTAATGCTTATAGCACAATATTATGTAGTAGTCGTGACGTCAGATATCTTTCTCCCTGATTTTAGGCAAAAATTTTTGTGTTACTGTATGCTTTATTTTAATATATTTTTATAAACCTTATTTAGACAGTTATTTTTTCCTTTTAAAGAAATAAGAATGAGACAAGGTCTTTTATTTTTGCCTATACATGTGTGTTCTTGGTTATCTTCTTATCTTTGAATAGATGTAAATTTCCATCTGGTAAAATTTTCTTTCTGCCTGAAATTTCTTACTTAACATTTCTTCTATTTCTGGTCAGCTATAAATGTATTCACTTAACCTTTGATATCTGGAAAAGTCTTTTTTTTTTTATATTCTCTCTCTCTCTCCTTTTTTTTTGTTACCAGGGATTGAACCCAGGGGTGCTTAACCACTGAACCACATCCCTAGCCCTTTTTAATATCTTTTTTTAGAGACAGAGCCTCACTGAGTTGCTTAAGGACTTACTAAATTGCTGAGGCTGGTTTTGAACTCATAATCCTCCTGCCTCAGCCTCTGGAATCACTGGGATTATAGGCCTGTGCCACCCTGCCCAGCTCATTCTCATTCTTGAAAATATATATTTTAGTTGTCAATGGATCTTTATTTTATTTATTTATATGCAGTGCTGAAAATTGAACTCAGTGCCTCACACAGGCTAGGCAAGTGCTCTACCACTGAGCCACAACACCAGCCCCTCATTCCCATTTTTGAAAGATAAAATTTCTGGGTCAAGAATTCTATGTTGCCTTTTATTTTTTTACTTAAAACATTAAAATGTTGTGGTATTGTTTTTGTTTTGCATTGTTCCTGATGGACATGTTTTTTGGGAATGTCTGTGGTCATTCTTCTCTTTGTTCCTCTGTGTGTAGAATACATGTGTAGAATACAACCATTTTCTTTTGGCTGCCTTTTTTTAAAATTTTATTCACATTTCTTGTACCTGGGATTCTTCAAGCTTCTTGATTCAAGGATTTATAGTTTCTAATAAAAGCATTTTTAGTGGTTGTTCCTTCATATTTTTTCCTGCATCCCCCTCCTCTTTCTTTAACATTTTTCTAAAATTATATTGGCTCCATGGCTCAGTATTCCTGTTTCTTAATTCTCTCTGTTATTTGTCCCTACTTTCCTATTGTGTTTATCATGTTTTAGGCCCACATTATTTGTATTTTTTTTGTTTTTTCAACAACCTACTTCAACTTTTGCTCCTCTGGTATCTTTTTTAAAAATTTTAAATTTATTTGTTTATTCTAATTTGTTGTACATGATGGTAGAATGCATTTCAATTCATAGTACACATATAGAGCACATTTTTTCATGTATCTGTTCACAAAGTAGCATCCCACCATTCATGTCTTCATACATGTACTTAGGATAATGATATCCATCTTATTCCACCATCTTTGTACCCCCATTCCCCTTCCCTTCCCTTCCCTCCCCTTTACTCTATCTAAAGTTCCTCCATTCCTCCCATGTGCCCCACCCCAATCCCCATTACGGATCAGCATCCCACATATCAGAGAAAACATTCAGCCTTTGTTTTTTTTGGAATTGACTTAATTCACTTAGCATAATATTCTCCAGCTTCATCCATTTACCTGCAAATGCCATGATTTTATTTTCTTTTAATGCTGAGTAATATCCCATTGTATATATGTACCACAGTTTTTTTTTTATATCTATTCATCTACTGAAGGGCACCTAGGTTGGTTCCACAATTTAGATGTTATGAACTGTGCTGGCTATAAACATTGATGTGGCTGCATCACTGCAGTATGCTGTTTTTAAGTCCTTTTGGTGTAAACCGAGGAGTGGGATAGCTGGGTCAAATGGTGGTTCTATTCCAATTTCTGAGGAATCTCCATACTGCTTTCCAGATTGGTTGCACCAATATACAGTCCAACCAGCAATGTGTAAGTGTGCCTTTCCCCTCACATCCTCGACAACACTTATTGTTGTCTGTATTCTTAATAACTGCTATTCTGGCTGAAGTGATACGAAATTTCTGAGTAGTTTTGATTTGCATTTCTCTAATTGCTAGAGATGTTGAACATTTTTTCATGTATTTGTATATCATCTTCTGAGAAGTTTCTGTTCAGTTCCTTGGCCCATTTACTGATTGATGTGTGTATGTGTGTGTGTGTGTGTGTGTGTGTGTGTGTGACGTTTTTTGAGTTCTTTACATATCCTGGAGATTAGGCTCCATTGGATGTGCATGTGGTAAAAATTTGCTCCCATTCTATAGGCTCTCTTTTTACCTCACTGATCATTTCTTTTGCTGAAAAGAAGCTTTTCAGTTTGAATCCATCCCATTTGTTGATTCTTGATTTTATTTCTTGCACTATAGGTGTTTTACTAAGGAAATTGTAGCCTAATCTGACATGATGAAGATTTGGGCCTACTTTTTCTTCTATTAGGTGCAGGGTCTCCGGTTTAATTCCTAGGTCCTTGATCCACTTTGAGTTGAGTTTTGTGCAGGTGAGAGATAGGAGCTTAATTTCATTTTGCTGCATATAGATTTCCAGTTTTCCCAGCACCATTTGTTAAAGAGGCTATCTTTTCTCCAATATATGTTTTTGGTGCCTTTGTCTAGTATGAGATAACTGTATTTATGTTGGTTTGTCTCTGTGTCTTCTATTCTGTACCATTGGTTTACAAATCTATTTTGATTCCAATATCATGCTGTTTTTGTTACTGTTGCTCTGTAGTTTACTTTAAGGTCTGGTATAGTGATGCCACCTGCTTCACTCTTCTTGCTAAGAATTGCTTTTGCTACTCTGGGTCTCTTATTTTTCCAGATGAATTTCATGATTGCTTTTTCTATTTCTATGAGGAATGTTATTGAGATTTTGATTGGGATTGCATTGAATCTGTATAGTGCTTTTGGTGGTATGGTCATTTTGACAGTATTGATTTTGCCTATTCAAGAGCATGGGATAGCTTCCATCTTCTAAGGTCTTCTTCAGTTTCTTTCTTTAGTGTTCTGTAGTTGTCTTTCACATCTTTTGTTAAGTTGATTCTCAAGTTGTTTTTTGTTTGTTTGTTTTTGAAGCTATTGTGAAGGGGGTAATTTTCCTAATGTCTATTTCAGAGAATTCATCACTGATGTATAGAAATTCATTTGATTTATGAATATTGATTTTATACCCTGCTACTTTGCTGAATTCATTTATTAATTCTAGAAGTTTTCTGGTGGTGATTTTGGGTCTTCTAGGTATAGAATCATATCATCAGCAAATAGTGCTAATTTAAGTTCTTCTTTTCCTCTACATATCCCTTTGATTTCTTTCCTTTGTCTAATTGCTCTGACCAGTGTTTCAAGAACTATGTCGAATAGAAGTGGTGAAAGAGGGCATCCCTGTCTTGTTCCAGTTTTTAGAGGGAATGCCTTCAATTTTTCCCCATTTAGAATGATGTTGGCCTGAGGCTTAGCATAGATAGCCTTTATGATGTTGAGATATGTTCCTGTTATTCCTAGTTTTTCTAGTGTTTTGAACATAAAGGGGTGCTGTATTTTGTCAAATGCTTTTTCTGTGTCTAGTGAGATGATCATATGATTCTTACCTTTAAGTCTATTGATGTGATGAATTATGCTTATTGATATCCATATGTTGAACCAACCTTGCATCTCTGGGATGAACCCCACTTGATCATGGTGCACTATCTTTTTCATATGTTTTTGCATTAAATTTACTAGAATTTTATTGAGAATTTTTGCATCTACGTTCATTAGAGATATTGGTCTGAAGTTTTCTTTCTTTGACATGTCTTTGTCTGGTTTTGGAATCGGGTGATATTGGTCTCATCAAATGAGTTTGGAAGTGTCCCCTCTTTTTCTATTTTATGAAATAATTTGAGGAGTCCTGGTATTCTTCTTTGAAGGTCTTGTAGAACTCAGCTGTGTATCTATTTGGTCCTGGGCTTTTCTTGGTTGGTAGGCTTCTGATGGCATCTTCTATTTCATTGATTGAAATTGATCTGTTTAACTTGTATATATCATCCTGATTGAGTTTGGGCAAATCATCTGACTCTAGAAATTTGTTGATGCCTTTGATATTATCTGTTTTATTGGAGTACAAATTTTCAAAATAAATTCTAATTATCTTCTGTATTTCTGTAGTGTCTGTCATCATGGATGTTAGTAATTTGAGTTTTCTTTGTCCTTGTCTTTGTTAGCATGGCTAAGGGTTTATCAATTTTATTTATCTTTTCAAATAACCAACTTTTTGTATTGTCAACTTTTTTCAATTGTTTATTATGTTTCAATTTCATTGGTTTCCACTCTAATTTTAATGATTTCCTATCTTCTACTGCTTTTGGTATTGGTTTGTTCTTCTTTTTCTAGGACTTTGAGATGTAATTTTAAGTCATTTATTTGTTGACTTTTTCTTCTTTTAAGGAATGAATTCCATGCAATGAACTTTCCCCTTAGTACTGCCTTCATAGTGTCCCAGAGATTTTGACATGTTGTATCAGTACTTCTAAGAATTTTTTAATCTTCTCCTTGATGTCTTCTCTAACCCATTTTTTCACTAAATAGCATATTGTTTAGTCTCCAAGTGTTGGGGTAGCTTTTGTTTTTTATTTTTCATTGATTTCTAATTTTATTCCATTATGATCTGATAGAATGCAGGGTATTATCTCTACTTTTTTGTATTTGCCAGGAGTTCCTTTGTGGCATAACATATGGTCTATTTTAGAGAGGATCTATGTGCTACTGAGAAGAAAGTATATTTACTCATTGATGGATAATATACTCTATATACATCAGTTAAGTCTAAGTTATTGATTGTATTATTGAGTTCTGTAGTTTCTTTGTTTAGTTTTTGTTTGAAAGATCTATCCAGTGGTGAAAGAGGTGTGTTAAAGTCACCCAGAATTATTTGACTCTTGAACTTGAGAAGAGTTTGTTTGATGAATATAGATGCTCCATTATTTGGGGCATATATATTTATAATTGTTATGTCTTGTTGATTTATGGTTCTGTTAAGCAATATGAAATGTCCTTCTTTATCCATTTTGATTAACTGTAGCTTGAAGTCTACTTTATTTGATATGAGGATAGAAACCCCTGCTTGTTTCCACAGTACATGTGAGTGATATGATTTTTCCCAATATTTCACCTTGTCTGTGAATGTCTTTTTCTATGACATGTGCCTCTTGAAGGCAGCATATTGGTGGATCTTTTTTTTTAATCCAATCTGCCAGTCTATGTCTTTTGATCGATGCGTTTAGGCCATTAACATTTAAGGTTATTATTGAGACATGATTAGTATTCACAGCCATTTTTGTTTATTTTTGGTATTTAATGTGACTTGGTTTCTCCTCTGATTATTTTTTCCTTTAGTGTAATACCTCCCTTTGCTGATTTTCATTGTTGTTTTTCATTTCCTTCTTGTGGAATATTTTGCTGAGGATGTTCTTTAGTGGAGGATTTCTAGTTGTAAATTCTTTAAACTTTTGTTTATCATGGAAGGTTTTTATTTTGTCATCAAATCTAAAGCTTAGTTTTTCTGGATATAAGATTCTTGGTTGGCATCCATTTTCTTTCAGAGCTTGGTATATGTTGTTCTAGGATCTTCTAGCTTTCAGGGTCTGGATTGAAAAATCTGCAGAGATCCTAATTGGTTTTCCCCTATATATAATCTGATTCCTTTCTCTTGTGGCTTTTAAAATTCTATCCTTATTTGTTATGCTAGGCATTTTCATTATAATGTGTCTTAGTGTAGATCTGTTATAATTTTGTACATTTGGTGTCCTGCAATTCTCTTGTATTTGATTTTCCAATTCATTCTTCAGGTTTGGGAAATTTTCTGATATTATTTCATTGAAGAGATTATACATTCCTTTGGTTTGAATCTCTGTGCCTTCTTCTATCTCAATAAATCTTATATTTGGTCTTTTGATACTGTTCCATAATTCTTGGATGTTCTGTTCATGGTTTCTTATCATCTTCACTGTGTGGTCAACTGTATTTTCAAGATTGTATATTTGTCTTCATTATCTGATGTTCTATATTCCAAGTGACCTAGTCTGTTGGTAATGTTTTCTATTTAGCTTTTTATTTTGTTTATTGTTTTCTTCATTTCAAGGATTTCTGATTTTTTTTTAGAATGTCTATCTTTCTTGAAGTACTGTTTTGCTACCTGTATTTTTTCCCTTATCTCTTTGTTGGTATGATCAATGGTTGCCTGTATTTGCTCTCTTGTCTCTTTGTTGGAGTGATCAATCTTTGTCTCTATTTGCACATCACCTATATAATGAAATCAGGCTTCATGGCATGATACACAGGGCCCTTTATCCCTATCTGAGTCAGTCAGGTTTCTGTCACTGTGAGAGAATACCTAAGACAAACAGCTTGAAGGAGAAAATGTTTATTTTTGTTCACAGTTTCAGAGGTTTTAGTCCATGGTTGCTTGGTCACGTTGCTTTGAGCTTGTGACAACACAGTGCATCATTGCAGAAGCACATGGTGGAAGAGGCTGCTCACCTCTTGGCAGCTGGGAAGAAAAGAAAGGAAGGGGCTGGTTCCCAGTACCCTTTTCGTGAGCACACCACCATTGACCTAACTTGCTTTCATGAGGACCCAAATCTTAAAAGTTGCACAGCCTCTCAATGTTGCATGGACTGGGAACCAGTACTAATTTAACAAATGGTCTTTGAGTGATATTTAGGATCCAAACTATAACACTTTTTTTTTTCTTTTTATGCCTGGAAAATTTCTTCATTCCTCCTTATTCCTGTTTCATGGCTGAAAATTCTTACTCGCTAAACCGAAATATCTGCTCTGTGAAACCTACCTTGTTACCCCATTGAACCTTGAACATATTTTATTATAGCACTTAACCTGATGTTTTGCAATCATGATTTATTGGTCATCATTTTATGCAGTCAGAGACTATACATAATTCATTTTGTTAAATACTTAGTAGTGACAGATAGTTTAGGTACCTATGAATCTATTTCTTGACTAAATGAAAGATGAATTATTTAGCAGATATTGGGTATAGTCTTATTAAAATAAGTTGAACTCAGACTTAATTATATCTCACATGTAAAATGTAATAATAAAATAATTATCTAATTTAGAGTACCTGCTGTGTTCTAGGTACAATGGTAGGTACTTTCTCTGCATTATCATTACTTCATGCAACATCAGTGCAAGGTGATTGTATTCCCCATGATAATCAACCTTACCTTTGGAGAAGTTGTAGACAAGGTTGGTACAGATAGAAAACATCAGAATTGAGTTTCAAACTCATTTTTCTGTCATGGTTTTTCCTCCTTCCACATATATTAGGAATTTTGTCACTTCCTCATCAGTATTTTCCAAGCTTTCTAATAAGAAATGACAGAACTGAAGTAGAAAGTATATAGGGAGCAATGTAGATAACAATACAAATTCAGAATTGATGTTACAGACTGAGGAAAAAACTGTTTGTGAGGGACTGTTACATGAAAATGAGATGTGGAAGTAAGAGAGTTCTCAGGGATGTTGTTTAAAAGTAATCAGACAGCAGCTATGGCTTGTCCCTCTTTGATATAATCACATGAACCACAATCTTGAGTGTATCACTTATAGGTTTGGGGAATTCATACAAGATGTGTAGAATGGGGCCGGCTTTGGAAATGATGGAAGGAAGTGGAAATTCTAGATGTGGCAGCACTAGTGTGTTAACAGAGGAATGGAGGGTTCATAGCCCTTTGTCATTGTGACAGCTTTGACTGAGGCGGCCTGGTCCACCCTAGTTCACTCAGACTGCAGGTCACATGTCTGTGGGGATCTCATCTCCCCTTTGTTTCCTTTGAGATGGCTCTTGATAACTGCTTTCCAACTTAAAAATGTTGAGGGTGGGGGTGGATGGAGGGACATTTAGTTCAGCAGTCTGCAGAACTCGGGGCTGTTCTTTTGTACATATAGCATCATCCTTTTTTTGTTTACTCCTTGCTACTGAGGCCAGTATGAAACTTAAAAGACATGGTTTCTTCCCTTTTGAAGTTTATATTGTAAAATGTGGTTTTAGAATTTTAATTCTAAAACTTTCTAGAGTGTGTTGGGGTGAATTTTAGTATTTGGCAAGAAGGGCAGGGGACTTTATAGGAGCATTTTCCTTGGGCATGGCTAATACTTTTGGTAGGTTTGGGTTCAAGGACAGTGTCAGTTTAGTGTGCACTCAAGGATGATTCCTGACCTGTCCTTCAGCACAGATTAGTTGCAGGTAGAGCACAAGGAAGCTGAGTGCCACCCTACCTCTTTGAATAACCTATAGATCTGTGTGTAGTGTTTCTTCTTTTGTGTTTTGTGGTCCTGGGTATTGAACCCAGGGCCTCTTGCGTGCTGGGAAGCTCTCTGCCACTGAGTTCTCATTGAAAAGATGATCACATTTTAAAAAGAAAATTCCTCTTTCAAGGAAGACATACTCATGTTTCTAGAACAGGAAATACAAAGTTGTGCGAGTGAGGGGAAGATACAGAGGAAGCCTTCATCCAGATACCAAGTAAGGTTTTGATTTTATCTTACCATTAACATATTTTACAACTTAATAAATAGTTCTCTTGAGGATTGTAGATATGTAAGGCTATTTGGTAGTATTTAAAAATGTTATAGTAATGGTGGTTTTCCTGATTATTTTATAGTTGTCCATGATTTATTGAGTCATTTGTATGAAACTGTCGTCAAACTTATAGATAACAGAGATGAGAGATGGGAACATGAGGTTAAGGGGATAATTCTATACACTGGGTTGACTCCCACAATATTTCTTTTAAGAAAACAATTTACCTGCAGCCCTGCCTGACTTAAGTCAATAGAATGTATACATTTCTCAGCAAATAACTTGTTATCTACAGGAGAAATGCAGGCCCCAAATGCTGATAAAAATACAAGTTATGTGGGTTGCTGGAGGGGGGACACTTTTGTAACCCTTACACAGACAAAGTTTCAGAACTCACAAAGATAAAGATAATTTCTCTTAAGAATAAAATCTGTAAGAACAGGTTCCAATTAAAACTGATCAGCATAGGCCAAAGTGACCTAGAGTTGCCCTGAGCCTTTACCATGTGCAGTGGAGACTTGGAATTTTGATACAATCCCACTGTCAGTCAAAAGTCAAGAGGTGAACCTGGGTGGAACTCTTTGGAAACTTCCCTGGAACCCTCCAATAAAATTGAAGGACAGGAGGGGTGTGTTGTCTTCCTCTCTGAGTGGAAACACTCTTCTCCCTTGAGAGTGTCCTGTTTCCTTTTCCCTGTGCCTTCTAACAAACTCATGCTCTAATAAACTCATGCCTGCTACTCTGTGTAACATATCTGAAATCTTTCTGGTGTGATGCAAGAAGCAGTAAGAAAGGACTGTCTTGGCTGCCTCAGCTCTGTGGCAGGCTCTTATCCTGTAACGGAGTCAGTAAGGATACATTTATGCATCCATTATTTTCAGGATTGTTGATAACCTGGACATATTTTCCCCAAGTAATCCTGCCTCCTTGTGTCAGAAGCCTAATACTCATGTTCACCTCAATGACAGTGCCTTTGGTAATAATACCCACAATTGTAAATGGTGGGGATGTATTGGCAGGCCAGAGGTGGCGTTCAGTTCAGGATGGCCTTACTGAAACATAGGCTCATTGGCCTAATAAATCTTTCATATTTATGTGGTTTTATCTCCAACATAGAGGACTTTATAACCATTCTGGTCCCATGCCATCTTTTTTTCTTTTCTGTCTCAATAACTTTTAATACCTCTGTTTCCCCCTGGGCAAGAGCAATGGGCAGAAAGACTTTCCATTTTCCTGCCTTCAGTTTTTGTTTTGTTTGACCATCTTGGAGAGTGCCTTAGCTTGGGACTCTGTGTCCAGCAGATAGCCAGGTACTGCTGTGGGTGGGGCCTTTTCACATTCTTTTGCTTGCTGTTTTTTTTCTTCAGGCATCTTGCTCTTTTTCATTTGCATTTTCTCATCATGGAGCTGCTTTTGGTAGAGCTTAGCCTTCAGACCAGTCTTTTTTATTTGTTTGTTTGTTTTTGCCTTTTTTGAACATTTATGTATCTCTTGGCTTTCCTTCTTCCTTATTTTATCATGGCAATCCAAACAATACTCATAGCATTTATGGTATATTCATTTTGTGGTGGGGTGAAGCCATAGATGCACTGGATGCAGCCCCTGGGGCATGAAGAAGTTCTCATTTTCCCCAAATAAGGTTTTTAATAGTTGGGATGTGTTCAAGTGACAACATTTAATGTTTTAATATTTGAATCCTCTCATTTTAATGTGATTGTACCCTCCATGTCTTACATTTTATTCTAAAGAATATTTTCTTTGATCCTTTTTAAAAAACAAATGAGCATGACTTATTCAGTTAGGACAAATAGTCACCTAGATACTGGTGATGGGTAGGGGATGGTAAAGGTTTCTGGGATCCTTCATGTTGACATCAGCTACTGTTGGGTCAACTCACACATAAGACTAACTGAGTCACATTAATGTTGATCTTAAATTATTCTAGTAGGTATAAAATATTCTTGTTACCACTAAGGAGTTCACTTATTTTATTTTTATGACCACAAGAATAAACTGTATCCTTGCATGAATTGGTATTAGAAATGTCAGGTAATATAAACAAAAGCAAACTCATAGGTCCAAATCGAGGGTTAATGTTAATGTTAATGGAGAGTTACTTACTTGCTTACTTGAAGTTTGCTGAAAAGTTTCTTAAGTGTGTTCCTTTCAGTACAGTACTGTACTTGGTGGGCTTTAAAGATTTATTTTTTATTGCTTTTCTTTTAAATTTTTTATATTCTCCTAAAATTGATCAAGGATATTTTCAGGAGATTTCTAAAATAACATGTCAAAGACAAAGGTTAGTCTGCTATTTTAGGTA
Source organism: Marmota monax (assembly GCF_021218885.2). NCBI lineage: Eukaryota > Metazoa > Chordata > Mammalia > Rodentia > Sciuridae > Marmota > Marmota monax. Next base: position 3,551,498 of record NW_026691988.1, read on the forward strand.
GATATAATGTTAAGTAAATCACATAGGCCTAGAAAGGATATTTTTAATCAAGAGTCTGATGCTTTGGGAATATTTGTTGGAATATCTCAAGGTAGTTTTTGTGAAGCCAGGCATGTGGCACATACCTGTGATCCCAGTGGCTTAGGAGGCTGAAGCAGGAGGATCACAAGTTCAAAGCCAGTCATAGCAACTTAGAGAGGCACAAAGCAACATAAGCGAGACCCCCGTCTCTAAATAAAATTTTTAAAAAGGTGGGTAAGGAGAGGTGGCTGGGGATGTGGTTCAGTGATAGAGTGCCCTGGATTCAATCCCTGGTACCAAGAAAAAAAAAAAAGATAGTTTGTGTGTTGCAGCAGCATGTTGAGCTGCCATTGCTAACTAGGCTTCAGTTAAAATGAACGTAGTCATTCGTCTTAGAGGTCACTGTGAGAGGCAGATACCCTTATTCAAGTAGTAAAGAAGAAAAACACAGCAGAACTTTATCTTAAAATGCCTCTTTGTAAAATTGATATATATTATGATTATATGTGACCACGGGATTCATTGTGATATGCACAAAATATCATTTGATCAATTTCATTCCCCAGTGAGCTCCCCTTTTCCCTCCTTGCCTCCCTCGTCTGATCCCCTTCTTCAACTCCTACTGGTCTCCTTTCTATTTTCATGAGGTCTATTTTTAAAAATTCATTTCTTAAATTAAGTTGAATTAAGTTTGCTAAGAGTGAGAACACATGCATTCTTACAGGAATGAGGATGCACTGTGTTCTTGCAGGGCTCTGCGATGAGCCTTGCTTTGGGCTGTCTCGTGCACCAATGTTAACAGCCTGAGGATGGATTGCAGACACTGTAAGGAGGACTGGAGTCCAGGATGGACCTGGATGATTCATTTGTATATTTGTTTTATTTTTTAATTAGTTAGTTACTTAGTTAGTTATTGTAGGTAATGAATATTTGTCCCATAGGTCAAAATTTTTGTCTTATTTACCAGGCTCACCAAGCAAAGTAGATGTAGATTTTTCATATGGGTATATGACTCATTCTGGAATTCTCTTCTCTTGTTTTAAACTTAATATTAAATTTAAATTTATGGCTAGTATGCTTTTTTTAGGAAAATGATAACATTTTAAAATGTTGCTGCAGCTTTTAAGGATTTCAGTCAATTCCCTTGACTAACATATTTTTTGAGCTTGTATTGCAATTAATAAACTGCCATATTTTAGCAGAAGGGAAGATAACTGTGACACCTGAGACATGGTTTCTATACTCAAGGCTATGTCTTTACCAGAGCAGATGCTGAATCAATAGTTTTTTAATAAATACATCAGTAAATAATATTCATAATCTGTAAAGGAATCAAGGAAAGAAAGCCAGTGGAGTGTTGCTTTGTCCCTGATCTATCTTTGTAGGCTGGAAGAATTCTAAGAAAATTACAGGTCTCTGACAGACACTGGTTGATTGAATGACCAAATGGACATGTAGTGTCCATTGCTTGTGGATAGAGTTGTTGGAATCCAGGGGAGGAGCATCATTTCCAGTTGGGGAGGAAAGGCTCATGGATATGTGAGAGAAAGGGAGGGCTTTCTAAAAATAGGGAATGTTGTGGAGGCAACCACAGATAAGTTGGAGGCTGACCGTAGAAGTGCAGCAGTAGTGAGCTGTTAAGTTTGGAAAGTCCTGGGAGGCAAGCTTGTTTCCCTGTTGAATGAAGAGTAAAACTGATATTTTAGAAGAATTATATATATCTAGAGGTATTATATTAGATACATTGAAAAAGGAGAAATCATGAAGCACATATTGACAAGGCTCAGTAATTAATTGAGTTGATGAGGGAAAGGAAAGTGTTTTGAATTTGATTGACTTGGGTAATAGTAAAAGCATAAACAAAAATAGGACAGTTAGAAAATCAGCATTTTGTGGGTAGATTTTTGTATTTCAAATCTTTTAGCGTGGACTGATAGAAATGAGACCTGAGAGGGATCTTGGAGATTGACTTACTCATTAGACTCAAATTACCAATGAGAAAGCTGAGTAGGTTCTGGAACAGCCCTCAAACACATAATCTCTGACCTAGGCACAGAGCTCAAATAGGGTGGCAAGTGTAGAGTCATTTATAGTGTTTTGAAGGTTATTTAAGTAGTATTCGTTTGCAGCCTGACTTTCATTTTAGAATTGAAGAGCCATTATACAAATAAATTGCAGGTAACGTACTAGGAGATACCGTCTATGTAGTATAAACACTGTGTTTAAGATTGAAATAAAAATCTTTTAAGTGTTTTTCAGTGTACTCATTCATTCTTACTGGTAAAAACAATCTGAACTTAAACTTGTACCCAAAAGTCATACCAGTAGTGAATTTGTTTGTCTTTCATTTCAAATATCCTGGCATATTTATATTTAGTAGATTCTATGCAGTTATCACCAAGTTGAAGCTTACTCAATTCTAAACATATTTTGCACTGAAAATGTTTTGTCTTAGACCTTTGATCATCGGTCTTAGATGTCATATTTTCACATTTAAAGGGAAGTCAGTCTCTAAGGCTTCCTTCTGTTAGTGTCTCTAGATGAAGGGTCTTAACCCATCTACTCTTCTTCTTGGGATGACTCCAGGAAGGATGGGGCAGTTATAAGTAGAATTGGTCTTGAATGTACATTACAGAAAAATGATAGGGCTCTGAAGGAGTGATGGGGCCCAATCTTACCTTTTGCATATCTGTTTTTGTTCTTCAATTCCTGTTACACTGAAGATAGAAAATAATGCCCACCTTCCAGCTCATATCCTTTGTTATCTGCCTGTTCTTGGCCTGAATATGTAAGAGCAACACTGGTTTTGCCTTCTGGAGCTCATGGGACTTTCCAAAAATTGAGCTGAGCTTAATGTGTGAACATTCTGATAACTTCTTTGCTTCTAGCCATCTGCCTTCCTGGGCTCACACCTTAGTGGAAGAAGATAGGGTGCTAAATAGGCCTGGGGAAAGAGCCCTTTGTTCCTCAGTAAAAGCAAAAGAGAAAGAGAGTGACTGGGCAGCGTGTAGCATGAGAATAGAAGGTAACTAGTTCTTTTATAGTAAGATGAAGGGTGGAATTCTTAAACCTGGATTATCACTAGTAGGGAATTAAAATAACCATAAGATAGTAGCATCTAATAATTTGCCATCATACTCCTAACTCTTATTTGAAGAACTTTTTGTTTCTCAAATTGCAGTAATAGCACTGAGATTTAAAAGAAAATTATTAGTTATATTTGCTTATTTTCAATCAGTTTCTAGTGGTAATAACTGCTTTTGTCTTTAGGGGAGTGCTGAGAGTTTAACAACCAATCTACAGGATAAGCATTTTAAAATTAGTGATCCCAAGCAATGAGATGATAGGGAAGTCTTGATGATCTCAGAGCTGGCATTGGAGAGAGAGAAGGAGGTAAATTCACATGTCTGAGGCTCTAGGTGGTGGGCAGATGCACTTCAGTAGTAGGAGTTAGCTTTGGAGGAGAGAACAAACATTCTGCGTAGAAATGGGAAACTAGCAGCATTGCTAGTTGGCGTTTCTAGGCTGGAGCTAATGAATTTCCTTTTAACCTGAAATTTTCAGGAATAGTCAGGTTCCTACTTCTGCAAATACCATATGAAAAGACAACCCACTGTTCTTGGATTTATAGACCTAATTTACCAGATTGAAGGACACTTGCTCTTTTTAACTAGCTGAACTAGCTGGCCCCTGCATGGCTGAGTTGCTATGGTAATATGAGCTCAGTGACCTCTCTTCTCTGTTGTGGAATGTAGGTGAAAAGGACGGAGGGGAGCCGGATGATGCTGAACTGGTAAGGCTCAGTAAGAGGCTGGTGGAGAACGCGGTGCTCAAGGCTGTGCAGCAGTATCTGGAAGAGACACAGAACAAAAAGCAGCTCGGGGAAGGGAGCTCTGTGAAAATCGAAGAGGCTGAGCGGAATGGCAATGACAGTGATAACAACAGGAAATGAGACCCCAGCAGATTCCTGCTGCTCTGTGAAAAGCATCCTGCTCCCCTCTGCCAAGGCTCCGGACTGACTTGCAATGTGCTTTTTAAGCATCTCTTATCCAATCCATGGAGGTTGCCCAAAGCTTTCATGATAGATGCCTTTGCATTTCTGAAACAACAGAAGAGAAATGGAATGCTGGCACTAGCAGGGGAAATTAATTTCTGGAAGAAAGATGGCCCAAGTTTCACTTGCCCTCAGCCAGGCACAAGGGAGGGGGGACTTTGGATCACGCCTCCTGGACTTAGAAGCTGCAGGAGAGGTCTTGCCATAAATGGAACACTGCCATTTATATTGTGTAGGACATTTGACTAATTTATCTGAGGCCAAAACTCACACACAGCTATCAAGTGCTAAATTTAAATTCATCACTGTTGAGATTATCATCTGTGTAGTTAATCCATAATGTTTTATGTTGTTCTCAGTGTGCTGTCATTGGGTAGTGATCTTTCTTTACAGTAAATTATGTTTCATGTAAATGATATATTTTCGGCAAATGAAACCTTTTCTATAAAATGTGGGCAACATTTCAAAGGGTTTTTAACCTTATTTTGATAAGTCAATATGCCATATTTAATGTATTTCATTGACATTTGTACTTTAAATGTATTATATAATTTTTTTTCCCTTAGGCAAGAAACCTGTTGGAATTCAAGACTTAATTAATGAAGCTTTACATCGAGAAAGGATGGGTCTCAAGGCCAAGGTGCAACAGATAAAGAAACTTTTATTAAAGCCTGAGACTCAGGCCAAAATTAGGAGGGAGCTTTTTGAAGGAAGACTTATTGACAATAGTAATCAAGCAAATCATGTTGAATTCAGCGCGACTTTGACATAAGCTTTTTGTTGTTATCATGATAACATAGTTATGAAATCTTTTCAGCTTCTTAAATATCTCTTTGGTAAATACCAAAGTATTCTGATAGGTTCTATACAACAGTGAACCAACATTTGGTAAGGAATTTCTTGCCAAAGAAAACCAATTTTGCCCTGTTATTTTTTGAGCTCAACTTGTGTTTTAGAATAATTGTTTCTGTAATATTGAGTCACTTTATAGAAATGACTTCCTAATTAGCTGTTGTGAGATGTTTCTTGGTCTTTGCAGACAAAAAAAATACAGACTGTGAAAAAATCATTTACAGAAAAAAACAAAACCAACAACAGTATTTTAAGGGTCACTTGCTTCCTGTTGACATGATATTAAATCAAAAGAAGCATTGTCCAGCTGTCTACATTTAGTGTTACTTTTAATGAAAATTTGAATGTTTATTGAACATTAATAGTACTTGAATGAACATTTATAAATATAGTAATTGTAATCACTGGTTAAAATGTTTTATAATACCCATATGTATTATTTTTCACTGATCAAAATGTAATTTGCTTTGTCATTTCTTAATGAATGAATGTTTCAGATTTTATTTTCTACTTTTTTGAAGATAAGCCCCAGGTCTTATCACATCCCTTATAATTTGAATTTGTTTGCACTGGTTCAATTTTAAAGAGCATTCTTGAAAAATTTCTCCCCATATGATTATTGGTAACAGCTTTTTTTCTATAGTCATTGTAAAATTGCTGCTACTCATAGATCATGATAGAAGGAGAAATGATTGGAGATCAAATATGTAATCATTCAAATATAAAATCCAGTTTGCTCATGGATTTTAGCTATTTTTTCACTGGATAAATTATATTACATTTATTTATAAGTGAGTTTATGCATTTTCATGCCTCTTAATAAATGTATTGTTTTCCCTTGTTGCTTTCCTTTCTTTTTCTTACTCTTGGAAGTTGTTGGGTCTGTGCTGGTTCACTGAAATCAGGAATAGGAGCTCTGATAGTTTCAGTGTTTGTTCACTGTATGTTCTTATCTTCATGATAAAAGAGCACAGTTGTCAAAGCACCATCGACTCTAGACTTTTAAACCATTTCAAGTAAGTCAGCTTCACAGAGAATTAACAACAGAACATTAAATTCAAATAAAATCTAAATAGTGTCCTATGAACAATTAACCATGTATCACCGAAGTGACATCGATAGCAAAGACAAAAGGACTAGACCCACCCCGGGCAGAGGGAGCTGAGCTGTGTGCCCTGGACCTTTTTTCAGTGATTGAGGCCCTTCTTGGCCTTCTTAAGTAGCCCTTAGGTAGAAAACAAAGATATTTTTAGCTTGCATTGTGTTTCAAATGAGAAAGCACACTGGAAGAAGTTGAGGTTCTTATCCAAGGCCATGCTGTTGTTAGGGATCTGGACACAAATGATAATCCAGATGTCCCAGTGCTACTTTCATCCTCTCATAACCTGGTGAACAGTATTTCAGGAGAGAGAGCTCTTCTCAGCATCCATCTTTAAACATCTTATTCCAGTCCATCTGAAAAGCTTAAGGGCTAAGAAAGGGTATTCACTTTTAATCTGGATTCCATGTCTTACTGTGACTTTAGCTGAGAATCCTATTTTCCACTTGTTAAATATCCACTAAGGCTAAGATTGTGTGTCAGGTGATTTGGGCACATGGTTGAATCCTCACTGATCCTATTAGGAAGTAATTAATGCTTTTTTCATATTAGAAAATGGGGGCTCTACATGGTTCGATGGCCCATCATCATAAAGCTAATAAAAAGTATGGCTAAATTTAATTTTGAATCTATTCTACTTCAAAGCTGACACTTTCTACAACATATCACTTCCCTCTTCACCAAGTACCATATATATCACAAATTAAGAATGTGTAACAAAGGGAAAGTCACTTTCTTTTGACTAAACAAGCTCCCACACAGATCTGAATTTCTGTGAACACTATGAGAGTGTTCAGCTGATGTGATTTGAGGATAAAGGATTCTAATCCTTATCAATGAAGTATCCATTTAAGCAGGCTTATAAAAACAATGGAAGGTATAAAATAAAATTTCTTCATTTTTCATTTTTAAAACCTAATATGACATTAATGCAAAATCTAAGTATGGGATCTGACATGTTCAAGATGACATTATTCCCATGAATAAGAGGGATAGAATAATTGCTCTTTAGGTCATACAGCCAGAGCATGTTGTCCTCAAATGATCCTGTATATGATACAGTCTTTTCTTTTGACAGGGAGGCTGCATGGCTGGTGACAGTGCTGACCAGGGACAGGAGGTGGGGACTGTAGCTTCCACCACTGAGTCTATCACTGGCTATGATCTAGAGCAAACCAGTTCATGTTCTTGAGCCTCACTTCCCAATGTATACTTTGGAGAAGGTTGCTCAGGTGATTTTAGCAATCCTAGATTAGCATTCTTTGTGACTATGCCACAGTACCACTCATGCTACATTGTGTGCAGCCACCTAGATTGGGCCACACTCTCCCATCTACTGGAAATAGAGGCTTAAACTTCCAGAAGACTTTACATTCTGTTTCACTTGTTTGGTTGTCAGTTTATACAGTGAAAGCCCAGTGGCACCTATTCGCATTTATAGCCAGATTCCAACATTCTGGGGGATCAGTCACTAGAAAAATAGCAGATTGTATGTGAATAAGGGTTATGCAAAGTAGTATTTTCAATAGCAGAACAAGATTTTGTTGGCTTTTAACTTGGGCCCGTTTATACAATCTTAGATTGTATCAGTCCTCAGCATAGACTAACTAGAGGCCCTTGAGATATACAGGTTTGTATCTGTTATCTGAAATGCTTAGGATAAGAAGTGTTTGAGATTTTGAATTTTTTTAGACTTTGGAATATTTGAGATATCTTAGGTAGAGGACCCATGAAATTCATTTGTTTCATACAGACCTTATTTATATAGTTTGAAGGTAATTATGCAGTTTTTAGTGTGCCCACATTTTAACTACAACCTATCACATGAAGTCAGATATGGAATTTTCCACTTAATGGTGTCATGCCAGACCCTGCCCCCAATATTGGATTTTGGAATATTTAAGATTTCAAAGTTTGGGGTTAGCGATATTCAACCTGTACTAGAGTTATATCTGAAGCATACTTAAGATTCAAATTATTTACTTCAAACTCCCAAGTGTGGCACCTCCCAGTCACCCCATGTTTCAGGAAAGAGGTAATGAAAGCAACTTGACTTTATGTTCTAAGCATCATTTCAGGACTCTGATCAATAAGATGGGTTTGCCCCTCTGTACACTCAGTTATGGATGCATAAACCAGCTACCATGTTCTGTAACAATAATTTACTTTATTATATAATCAAAGAAAACAAACTTATAGTGTCTCCAAATACATATTGATAAATGGATAACCCTCTGTCGCTCTTTGTTTTCAGCACTTTCAAATATCACCTATAATAATTTTTTCTTGAAAAAAAGCATAGGTGCATTCTTGAATACATAGTTTTTGCAGTTTGATAGAATTCATCTAAAAAAGAAATAAACCCAGCACACTTAAAACCAAAATACTTTCCATGTCCCTACGTGAATTTGATAGCAGGACACATGCTAACAAAACAAACCTCAAGATTTTTTCATTCACAGTAAAAATGAATATTACAGCAATTCACTCAGAGTCAGTGAATTTAAAATTGTGATACAAGCTACAGACCTTCTTTCTTGGATAACTGTTTTGGGGATAATAAGGCTCATTTATAAGGTAATTTGAGAGCTTCTGAAGGCAGGCACTATTATCGTCTGCAGTGTTATGTGCACAGAGCCACTTACTGGTACCCATTAAACGTAACTGATAGATTCAGGTAATTGGGATGATTTCAAAATGAAAACTGCAATATTTATTTCTCTACATATCCTATCATTAGTCACTTATTGGAAGGCCAAGACATTCTGTTATAGCAAGGCCAAGACATTCTGTTATAGCATCTAAGGTAGAAACAATAAAACTGAGAAATCAATTCATTATTTCCAGTAAACCAATGTTGCTTTTCCTATAATGATTTAAATTATTCCTGAAAAGCTACTATATGACACTGTACTATAAATTTATGTTACATTTTTGGACTCATTTTAGGAAACTGACAGTTCTGCTTGTTGTCCTGCCAACTTAAGCAGATATGGCGTATGCAGCTTTTGTTCTTTAGTAATCATATTACTAAGTAGTATAGCACACTCAATTACTCCCCACAGTTCCTACCCCAAACCACGGGGGCACAATATCTCTATGTTATCTTTGAACCAAAAGGCACTGTAATTTCTTCACTGATTTTTTTTCAACTACACATATTTTATCTTCTCCATAATTAAAAAAAATCTTTTTGAATACACTCATATGGGATATATAAAATTGTAGGAAGCAAGAACACAAAGAAATTAAGAATCTTTATAGTTGGACAGAAATTATAGTGGCCAGGAAATAATACATATGCATCAGTCCAAAGAATATCTAATATGATAATTGAGGTAGAAAAATAGCACAAATATGCAACAGTAGGGAGAGACTCGGCATATCTTTTTAAGATTCTGGAAGACAAATTTGGAAGCTGTTTTTATCAGGTCCATGCTTGGAAAGTATCTTTAGGGAGAGGCATATGACAAGGACTTTTGAAGGTTTAGTGTACATTTGTCACACTTAGTGACTGCCCAGCATCTCTTTGAGCACATTTCCTTTGTTTATGCACCTACCTACCACGTGAGCCCTATTTCCCCAGGATAGAAACCCCAGTGTGGCAGCCTGGAACTCACCGTCTCAGCCTTCTAGGTCACTGAAGCTAAGATGTGGGACCTAGGTTCTAACAAGAACAGGAAACCCTGCATGGAGTCTCTTTTCTGGTGAGGATGGTAGAGAGAGATCTACCTCTCAGGAGCAATAGTGGCAAAGGTCCTTTTGGAATATACATGCCCTTGGTAGGCAATGGCAGCAGGGTCCCTCTGGGGAGTGTAATGGGGCCTTGCTTCTGCCGCTGGCCCACTCATCTTGATTCTCTTCACCTTCTGAGAATTCCAAGAGCTACCGAATATCTTTTCTTTGGTGGGGTGGGGGTACTGGGGATTGAACTCAGGGGCACTCGACCACTGAGCCACATCCCCAGTCCTTTTTTTGTATTTTATTTAGAGACAGGGTCTCACTAAGTTGCTTAGCATCTCACCTTTTGCTGAGACTGGCTTTGAACTCAAGGTCCCCCTGTCTCAGCCTCCCAAGCTGCTGGGATTACAGGCATGCGCCACCACCATGCCTTTTAATCAGTTCCCTTTCCACTTAAACTTGCTAAAGTTGGCTCTGTTGCTTACAACTAAAAATCCTAATACAGGATTAATGCATTTCACTAAATCAGAATTTAACACATGGCACAATTGGCATTTTGGATTAGATACTTCTTGGTAGTGTGGGATGATTCTGTAGGAAGTCCCCATTTCTGACCTCCAGGTACTGAATGTCAGCAGCAGGCTCCAGTTTTCTTAGCAACTACATCTGCCTCCCACTTTTCCCAAATCCTCTGTGATTGGACAGTTGGGGAATTTATTATTAAATAGTGCTCTCCCAGGAGCATAAAACAGTTAATACTCCTTCTCATTTCCACTTTATCAAGAAGTAATTTAGTCTCAAAGGGTACATGCTTTCTGAGGCTCTGTATACACACTTATCAAGCATCCATATGGAAAAAGAAAAATGAAGCCACACATATTTTGTGTGATATGGATCAGAACACCTGTTACTGCACTTGAAAAATGGTGGGAAGGATCTGTTGTTATGGTAGTTATGATGTCATTGTGGCATGAATTGTCTTGATGTGTATGATTTTAGGGAGTAGAGATTAGAAAGAAAAAGGTATTGGAGCAGGCTGTGCTCTACACCATACCGTCTCCATTGTCTGCTAGGAAAGCAAAAACTTTCAAAGGAATTCCCCCAAACCTGCAGAGACTTCATGGAACTCTACCATGGTTTCTTGCAGCCTAAGGTTGTGCCTCTGGGATGACCCAGCCCTCCTTTGAATTCCTGCCTGGGAAAGGTCAAGGTTTCCCAAAGGAATTTGCCTTTTGTTCCAGTCAACACTTGACCATGGGCCCCTGACCTCCCTTTCATAGAGCATTCCACTAAAGAAAGCTGATAATTGTAAATCTGTCCTCTGTCCCTTTAAGAAGTGTATGTCCTATAACCCAGGGATGTGTCTGAGAAGGACTTGAAAGCCATTCCTTTGAAATAGAATCCCTTTCTCTTTGAGAGGTAAAAACCCTAACTTCCATAAATGCCAGTCAGTGGACAAGATGTCCTGCCCCTTTGGCCTGTGAACAGTATTCTTACCTGCTGTTTGTAATTTCCCCTCCCCTGACTCTGCTCCAGATCCTGATTGCTCCCAATCCTTACTCCCTCATTTTCCTTTAAAACAAATGCCTGTCACCCCTAAAATTGAAATGGACTCCTTGCTGCAGAAGTTCCTGAGTAAGAAACTGGGTAGAGGAAAAGACATATCTTTTCTTCTCATCACTAGGATCAGGGCTGAGGCACCTATAACAAAGACACATTAATAAGAAAAAAAACATGTAAATTAATTTAATGTAAATTTTATATGTCACAGTTATACTGAGCAAGGGCTGGTTGCCTGACACACATGGGAGCTGACACTCTTAACGCTGAATTTTGCAGAAAGACCTTTACTGAAGGTTACCTGACAAGGAGACAGGAAGCAAGCTCAAATCTGTCTCCCAGATTGCCCAGTGAAGAGGGGTTTTAAGGGTTTTTGGAGTTAATGAGTTTGATAATGTCTCAGGTCTTGATTGGACACGGTTGGCATATTTCAAGGTTTTTACTCTTTTAGTACTATATTGTAATTTCATGGTCTAGTCTATGAAGCTCCCAGTCCTGAATCTAATGTTCCACTACTGGTCTTAGATTTTTAGTTTCATTAGCTTAGGGTCATCCTTACATAAAAATTTAAGGTGCTTCCAGGAAGTGTCCTGTAAAAGATCATATATAATAATTGGGAATGAAGAAATTATTTTAAAATGCTTACCAGTAGGGAAAAGAGCTTAACTCCATTCTGATTTGGGTGTTTTAGTGGGAGTGAGTGTACAGGGACTCAGTGTCAGAAGTAAAAAGTGCAATGCACATGAGATTATGGCATCTGTTTGTTGACTGGCAGTTATCAAAGTTAGGATTCTGTCCTGTGAAGTCTGGGACACAGAGCTCTCTCTCTCTCTCTCTCTCTCTCTCTCTCTCTCTCTCTCTCTCTCTCTCTCTCTTTCTCTCTCTCTCTCAATGCATTATAATTATACAAATGGCAGGATTCATTGTGATATATCTGTACATGCAATAACATAATTTGGCCAGTTTCAGTCCCCAGTTCCACCCCTTCCCTTGCCCTCCCCACCTTCCTTCTACCGCCCCATCCTCTACTGATCTCCCTTCTATACTTTCACGAAATCCCCCCGCCTTTTCTCTCTAGCTTCCATATATGAGAATGAACACACTACCCTTGTCTGTCTGAGTCTGGCTTATTCACTTAGCATGATATTTTCCAATTCCGTCCATTTTCCTGCAAATGACCCAATTTTATTCTTCTTTATAGATGTGTAAAACTTCCACTGTGCATCTATGTCACATTTTTTTTTCAATCCATTCATCTGTTGACAGGTACCTGGGCTGGTTCATTCTTTTGACAATTATACTCTTGGGAATGGCTCTTTGGTCCTTGAGTGATGCTTCTGAGATGCAAAGAGATATATATTATAATTGTAAATCTTTTAGAAAATTCCTAGCAGAAAGTTGTGGCCAATTGAGCAAGGGCTTGTTTTCAACTGAGACCTGTGGAAATGGAGGCCCAGAGAAATAGAGAAATTGTGTGTGTTGATGCTAAATATGAAGAAGTTGATAGGTGTCAAGTATGAGCAGAGGGGAATATTTTCTGAGGGTGATAAACTGAGGGAAACTGGCCCAGCCTCTTTGTTCAGATTCTTCCTGCTATCTGTAATTCTTTAGAGTTTAAGATGTTTCTTTCCTCTGCTGTAGGAAGGCATCTTTCCAATGAGGGTCTTATCATGGGAGGAAGATCAGAGTATTCCAGGGAGAAAAGTAGGAGGAGGCCAGAGAGTCCTTCCTGCTTCTGCTCAAATGCTGAGTACCGTATTTTGGCATAGCCTGCCCTGAACCCCACACCTGTTTATCCCACTTTAACTAGAGCCCATGTTTATTTATATTTGACACTGTCCTCTCTCCTCAAGCTTGGCTGGATAGGGATTTCTGGATTCTGTTTGGGGTTGTTGGAGACACAGTGCCCAAGACCTCAGAGACAACCAAAGCAGAACACGGTGGTTGCCATACTCCCACCTGGAAGATTTTAAAGGAGAGAACACAGGGGCTCCTTCTGGGTTGGGTCTGCTGCAGGCGGACCCACCTGCTGCTATGGTGCACAACTGTTCCCCCAGGGATGGAAGGTAGGCAGGGCTTGCCATGGGTGGCACAGGGTGAGAAGGTACAAGACCTGGGAAAGGTGGTCGGAGACCACCTGGAGCAGAGTTGCATCCTCTGGAGGCAAGGAAGGGGTTTAGGGGTATTGTGGAAGAGCCTCAGAAGGAGGACATCTTGGAAGGCCAGTTGGAAACAAGCGTCAGCTCCTGAGAGTGTGAAACTGCCCAGCCGAGGTGCCCCTGGCATCTTCTTCCTGCCAGAGCATATGCTCTTATGGGTGAAGAGCATGAGGAGCCATGGAGGAGGCAAGGGGGAGGGCAGGGCTGCAGGACCCCATAGTGCTCCACCTTCTTTGCTGAAGCAACTGGGGACAGGGAGGAGAATGAGGTCTGAGTCAGGTGGGGTTTTAACTATCACAAAATGATGGCATGTATGACCGAAAGTGACTGTGGGATAATTACAAAAGAGAAACCCTGAAACACAAAGCCCTTCCAGAATGTTTATCCTGGTGGAGATCACCAACGCAGAATAAAGTTTAAAGAGACGGAGGAAATAAAAGCAAATCTGTGTTTAGATAACGTCACAAGTCCTGTTGGTTCAACAAACTGGTGGCTGCAAAATGAATCGACTGAATTAGGTTTCCATTGCCTCTGCCAGACCAAATGAAAGCTCATCCTGTGGGAGGGGGAGGAGAAGAAGTAGGGAGAGGACATGACAGCTAGATGCAGTGGAGATGGGAGGGCCTCCCCTGACTTGCTCTGGATAGTTGGTTGGGGGTGATGCAAGGACAGTTTCCCTCCTTAAGCCTGGGGAATCTGATAGTAGGGAGATCCTTTGCCAAATTTCTGGTGGAAGTGGAGAAGTGTCTAGCTTTACCTGAAAGTGACCCTTGCTCCTGTCCTGGAAATCGGTTATAAGAGCAGAAATGGTGGTGGGTCGTTTTAGGGCTCGAGGAGGCAGAAAAGAGCTCACACCCCCACCACTTGATCAGTTTTCTAAAGACCCAGTGTCAAAATCTCAATCCTAGAATGGGCAAAAATATGGTTCCCAGAAAAAGAAATCACCAAAATCATACCTAAGGATGTGGATCTCACTTACCTAGTAGTCCCCATGATCTAAAGTGGATATGTTCCAAAACTCCCAGTGAATACTTGAAACGGTGGATAGAACATAACCCAATATATACCTCATTTTTTTCCTGTACATACATAACTATGGGGAAAGTTTAATTTTGAATTAGGTACAAGAGACAAACAATAACGAATAAAATAGAACAATTATACGATTTATCTAAAATTTATAAATTGTCCATATCTAGAATTTTACATTTAATATTCCCAGTATTTGATATTTCTAGTTATCATTGGTAACTGAAAGTTGGAAAGCAGGTTTGGCTGGGGGTAACTGAAACCATGGGATCATTACTATTACTAATACTTAAATGAAACAAGTTAAATAAATAATGAAATTTACCATTTACAGACTTGAAAAAAAAAACAGAGAAGTGAAGAATTAACAGTTTGATAAGACATGGGCTTGATGCAGTATTTGAATCAGGAGCTTTCACATCCTCTGCTAGGAATATAAGTTGATACCACATTTTGGGAAGGCAATTTAATGAAATCTGTGATGAAGAACCAAGAAAAAGTGTTAACCCAGCAGTTAATTCCACTTCAATTTTTTTCAACTATTATATTTGCATCAGTCTGCAAAAATACAAGCGCAAAAATGTTCACTGAAGCATAGTGTATGATAACAACATCATTAAAAAGCAAACAACTTAAACAACTTAAATTCAGTAAATAAATATCTGATTAGTAAGTTATGGTATGTGCCAATTATGCTGCTATTAAAAAGATTGTTATTTTGAAATATTAAGATCAGTAAGTATGTTAAGGGAAATTCAAGGCATAGGACAATATGGAGAATATGTTTCTATTCATAAGTGGGATTTATCTGTGTGTATACAGCAGGCATATACAGGGAAAACTCTGGAAGGATATCCAAGAAATCATCAAAGATGCTTCCTTTGGAAAGTATGACTGAGGATCTGGAAGAAAAATGAGGTTCACTTTCCACCAATGCAAGATGGGAAATGTAAGCAAAGAGAAATCTTATAGCGGCTCAGTCAATGTCTGAGACTAGGAAACTGGAAAATAGAGGTCAGAAACCTTTAAGAGAAACTGTCTTTGATAGAGGGGGATAAATGGAGTCACTGAAGGGTAAGATAACAGGGGATAGAACACAGGTAAGAAGAGGTAGGAGCTTACTGTTCTCAAGGGTAGAGATGCAAATATTTAGCACTAAGAGCCAATATGGCAAATGCCCAGAGATCCTTGGTGAGAGATCCCAAGACACTTCATGAGAGGATGGTTCTTTCCCTGTTGTTTTCCTTAGGTATTTGCTACTAACACAGGACTTACAAGTATCAAGGGAGAAATGGCATGGACCCTTCCATTCCTAGAAACACAGCCAAATAGAAATGGCTTGCTTCAGGAAGGGGTTTCGAGGAGAGCATTAGAGAGGCCTGTGGATGGATGTCTGGATCCCCAGTAACCTCAAGTGGGAAGTCTTTTCTCTCTGATGTTGACAATGAGTTGCGGACAACACTCTGTTTCAACAGTGCACGCTCAAAAATAAAATGCCACCCCCAGCCTTTATTAACAACTTGAAAATGGCAAAAGGGAAGGAAACCAGAGAGAACAAAGGAAGGAGCAATCTGTGTCAGTTAACTTTAGACTCCTTTACGTCATGGCATCATTGATATCCAGCAATGAGGCAAACCTTGTTTCAAAAATGAGCAAATAATGAAAATTCCTTACCATTTATCACTATTATTTTAAGGAAAGAATAATGAAAGGAAAATAATTGATGATGAGTCATACCTTTTTGATGTAGGAGAAAAAATATCTTACTATTTATGTATCTTTCTAATTATGGATTTTAAAATAGTGGCCCCTAACGCTAGAGAAAGGAGATGACAATCAAGGACATGGGAAGAGTGGATGCTCCACAGCAGCCATGAATTGCTGTAGTTTGAGCTGTATTATTTAGGTAAGCAGCTTAGAGAGCCTAGGTGGCCTGGAAGTAACAATGTTGTCATGACACTGGAAATAATAATGCTCTGATGATGGATGTCATAATGGTGCTGGTGATGTCTGTAGATGAGATGCTGAATACCAGCATCTTTATAACAAGTAGAATCTTATTGTTGTATTGGTACAAAATAGTCACTCAAGTAATTTTTAAGTCAGTTCTTTCAATACAGTAAAATTCTATTTGGGGAGTATGTACATTTCTGTGAGTGTGTATGCATGCACAGATTCTTGTAACAAGTCCTGCAGACAAGAAAAAGAACAATTTTAACATCCCACATAATACCTTCAAACTGCCCCTGTGTGTTCAGACTCCCCTCCCTCCAACCCTAGGCAACTGCTTAATGGTCCTCTGTTCCTATATTTTTGCCTTTTCTTAAATGTCACATCAATGGAAATATACAAGGTATTCATTTGAAGCTGGGTTCTTACACTTAGCATAATACAGAAATAATGTTCTTATTTTTTTGCTGAATACAAGATGAAGGAAGAGAGAAGGAAAGGCTTGCTGACTGCAGAACTTCCACAGAAAGCATCTTGACATCCTGGAAGGAATGAAGTCAATAAAGCCCTGCTGAAATGCTGTTTCTCCTCATATTTTACAGGAGCTCCTTCTATTCTGTTGTATTATTTCCAGTGTCATGACAACATATGTATTTTTTTTTAAGCATATGTATTCCAATTTGCCTTTTCTATTTTTGGCATGTTCAAATATATGTCCTCCATAGGCATGATGGAAGAAAACTACCCTCCCTGTGGGCTGTCCTTAGTCTCTGCATATGGAAACATAATTATTCAGTTTTTATTTAAAATTTTTTGTTAGTTGGGCACTTAACTGATTCTGTTGCCCATGAGATCATCTCTAGTAGCACATTCCCATGTTCCCTGGAAAACTGCTGATCTTTCAACTGTCATCAGTGTTTTCAGGCTGTGCTGCACAGCACAATTCTGTGCATGACAAAATCGGGTTGGAAATCCATTCGAGGTGAGAAAAAGCATGGCTTGAATCTTACTGCCTGAGGGATATTTCCAGCTCCCATTATAAGTAATACATCCTCTTTGCTGCTGAGTTCTGCTTTTTCATATGCCGGAAATCTTTATTTAGGGAGGGAATTAATATTGTACTTTGAATTCCCATTGAGGTTAACACATTTAGCAGATAGAGAGATCAATACCTGCTGAGTAAATCAAAGCAGCAACCTCCACTCCAGATGTCCAGACACACACATGCACACACACACTAACACTCACATTTATTGTATAGGGGTTGGGGAGAGGCATTTTGTAATTTGAGATAGGATAGATAGGGAATAATTACACTGCAAAAATTTTTTTGTTTGTTTTCTAATAGTATGCTTCCATAAAGAAGCAGATGTGTCATGGGATATAGAAGATGGGCCACTGAACCTAGATGATAGCTGTGTGGAAACCTGTTTGATTTATTCAAATGGCTAATATCGGACCATTTGAATTATTCAAGTTTGCCACTGGGTTCTATTCTGTACTTTCTAGGGTTTTCTTTAAAATATTTTCTTTAAAATATGTTACAACTGCTCATGGATTTCTTTCCTGTTTTAATTTTGTATTGAATTTTCTTTAATTTTGTATTCCATTTCTCTATTTGCTTATAAAACTTCACATTTGGAATTATGAAAAATTTGTATTCAAGAAGCAGAGGAGTCCAGTAACCAGACAGAGCATTGAAATGTATCTGTATCAGCATCATTCTGCTGAGCACATTGGAAAACTCTTCATTGGGTGGTCTTTCACACTGGAAAATGATAATATGCTATATTAAAGATAAAAAATAACAACAGCACCACCAACAAAAAGTCATTTTAGTAGAACACTGTCTGTACCTCAATGGGTAAATAAAATGAACTGTATCTTTTCTGGCTGGGTAACCCATGTTTGAAGATGGAAATATTTTAATGGAAGATCTGTTTTGAATGCTGTAGGTTTGTCTGCCATTCCAACAGCAGTGTTTCCTCCTTGTGCACTCATTACACTCTGAATATACTCTTATAACCATACAATGCAATCAACTGCCCAAATATCCACTTCTGAGAGTTTAATATTCCCTAATATGCCTTCCCTGATTCCCACTGGAAGAATGCGGCCCTGAGTAGGGTAGTGTTGTGGCTCCATCCTGAAGGTGGAAAACCATTGAAGTGAGAAAACATACTTCCTTCCCCTCAGTCCTCAGTAGGTAGATCCATAATCATTTCTCAGAAATGGAGAGCACTGCCCTCCCCTCAATAATGTGCTGTACTTTGTCATCTGGACCTCTTTATACACTGCCTCAACTCACAATGTCATTCATGGAAAACTATTCCAAATTTCCACTTATAGTCATGATGAAACAGAAATGACTAGACAAAAATTTTCCCTATAATTACTAGGAAACTGGACAAAATATGTAGCACAACTATTTTCAGACATTGGACAACAGGAAGCATAAGTCGGTGATCCTTAAGGGAAAAGAAACAAGCCCTAAAATCTTAGCTTTTATCCAAAAGCCAAATTCCACACTGGGAGAGGCATATAAAATCCCTGGTGGCCTCACTGAGTTGAAGAAGATCAAAGCTCAGGAAAGCTAAGATTTCTGGAAGTTGCAGGACAGAGTTCTAAAAAGGAGGATCCACACATAAGAGGGAATCTGCATAGGGATCTTTGCTAAGTCACACGTGTGTAGAGCAAAACCCCACAAGGCAAAGAAACGTAAGGTGTTATAAGAACAATTTCCAGAATTCACACAGGAAAAAGTAATGTTTGAACTCTGGCTAGGAAAATTGGAGATTTCTTAGTGATCACCCAAGTCATTCAGTGGAGATCTCAGTGTGGGAATGCCTTGGTAGTAGACCTGAGCTAAATGCAATACCAGAATCATTCTGGAAAGTTATGAAAATAAAGCTCCAATGTTTTCTAAAATAAGGACCTTCTCTTTAAAGGAAGGCAAGAAATTCTAGATATTCAACAACCTAATAATGACAAAATTCAGCATTTGATAACAATCTACTTGGCTTACCAAGAAGCAGGAAATGTGATGCATTCCAAGGCCAAATAAGTCTATGAGAAATAGACTGTAAGATAACAGAGATAATAAAATTATTAGACAAGATTATTAGAAAAGGAATTATAACTAAAATTTTAAGGGAAAAATAGAAATTTAGTAAGGAGAAAAGAAAGAACTTCCAGAATTTTTTTTAAAAAGCAACATAATATTTGAAAAAAAAAATGCTGAAGGGGTTTAATAGAAGATTAGGTAAGGTGAAAGAAAAAATTAGTGAAATTGAAGATAGGAAAATAGAATCTTTCCCAAAGTAGTTAGAAAAAACAATTGGGAAAAATTAAAAGCACAGTCTAATGACCTATGGAACAATATCAAAGAGTCTAACATATGGAGCCAAAGGATA
The DNA here is from genome assembly GCF_021218885.2 of Marmota monax. Classification (NCBI taxonomy): domain Eukaryota; kingdom Metazoa; phylum Chordata; class Mammalia; order Rodentia; family Sciuridae; genus Marmota; species Marmota monax. The sequence goes on from NW_026691988.1 coordinate 3,571,316, forward strand.
ATACTATAGTTGGGAGAGGGCCAGAAAGATAATTGAAGAAATGATTTTTGCAAATTTTATGAAAACTCTAAAATCTCCCCTTCTCCAAATTCAAGAAGCTCAACAAGCCTCTTTAAAAATAAACATCCACATACCTGCACATTTCACATATTCAGGTCCATAGCAAGGCATAATCAAAATTTTAAAAACTACTACAAGATAATAATAAATGCAGACTCTGACCGAAACTATACAAACCATCTTACAGCACTAAAAGAAAAATACATCAATACAGAATTCTATGACTGGCAAAAAATATTCTTCAAAAATTAAGAAAACAAACAAATAAAACCCCTTTCTCCACCAAGAAAGAAAGCTGAGAAGATCATTTGCCTGCTATACAAACCTGCATTTCAAGAAAAGTTGAAAAAAATTCTTCAGGTGGAAGGAAAATTACATGAAATCAAACAGAAACTCAGGCCCACAGAAGGAAGGAAAGATATGACACAGGGAAAACAACAATTATATTCTCTAATTAAAGGTGAGTATTATTTATAAAATATAAGACTCAATTATATGCTGTCTACAAGAAGTCCACTTTAATTTAAAGACATATATTAAAAATAAACGGATAGAAATATAGGTCATGGGGATACAACATATAAGAAAGCTAGAATGGCTACCCTAATAACAGACCAAGTGGACTTCAGAGGGAAGATTGTCAGGGAAATGGGTCCTTTCATAAATAATACAGGGAAACTTCATCCAGAAGATAAAACAATATTTATATGAATTACCCAATAGCACTGCTTCAAAATACATGAACCAAAACCCCCAAAACTGAAAAAATTGAATAACACTATAAATTTGATAGAATTGATGTTTATAGAACATTCCACCCAGGAACAGTACAATAAACTTCCTTTTCAAGTAGGCATGAAAGTGTGAACAAAATTAACCATAATCTGGGCCATAAAACAAGAACTGATAAATTTAAATTTGAAATACTGTGGATTACATTCTCTAATCATAGAAGAATTAAGTTAGAAAGAAAAAAGAGAGGCCCTGGCTCCGGGCTGCGGAGCCTGCGGAGGCTGCTTCTTGGACCCTGCTAATATCAGAGCAAACACGAAACACCAAGAAGCCGAATTCCAGCTCCCGGAACTGAGCCCGCGGGGACTGCTTCTTGGAGCTTACACTTATAGGAGCTTACACCGAGCACAGAGCGGCCGAGTTCCGGCTCCCGGAACTGTCCCGGAACCGCCCTGGCTCAGGGCTGCGGAGCCCGCGGAGGCTGCTTCTTGGACCCTGCTACTATCAGAGCATACACCAAACACTAAGCGGCCGAATTCCGGCTCCCGGAACTGAGCCCGCGGGGGCTGCTTCTTGGAGCCTACACTTATAGGAGCTTACACCGAGCACGGAGCGGCCGAGTTCCGGCTCCCGGAACTTCGCTGGACCGGGGCTAGGAGCCCGCGGAAACTGTGTCTCGGTCCGGGTCCTGCTGAGGGCAGGTCAGGACTCACCCATTGCTTGGGTTGCCTGGCAAGGGGAACGAAATGCTGCCATTCGCATAGGATACCAACATGGCAGAGATCTGATGTCAGCAGAAAGCGGTGGAGGAGAGATCTTCATCAATACCAGCAGTGACATAAGCAGTTGGTCTCCTGGTAAGGGGGGTGAGGCTCAGTCACCCGAGTCTCCTCAATTTGTCCTCGAGCCAGAGGGAAGGAGCCGGGCCGCCGCCAGCCCCCGGAGCAGGCCCAGCGGCTCGCCAGCGTGGTGACCGCGTGACCCCAATTGGAGAGGGGGCGGAGCGGAGCCGCCACCCACACCCGCCAGGTGGGCAGACCCACGACCCAGTAGTACATGGGCGTGGTAGGAGGGGCAGGGCAGAGCCGCCCTTCGCGCTTGCAAGGTAAACAGACCTGTGACAGCCTGGCGGGTCAGGCCCAGTGGCCTGCCAGTCTGGTACACACGTCACCCCAACTCGAGTAGGGGCAGAGCAGATCCTTATCCCACGCCCGGATCAGGCCCTGCCGGTGTGGTGGTCACGTGACCCCAATTGGAGTGGGGGTGGAGCGGAACCGCCACCTGTGCCCGCAGGGTGAGCAGACCAGTGATCAACCTGCAGATCAGGCCCAGGGGTCCGCAGGCGTGGTAGGAGGGGCAGGGCAGATCCGCCGCCCGCGCCTTCAAGGTAGGCAGACCTACAACAGACCGGCGGATCAGGCCCAGGAGCCTGCCGGCGGGGTACAAACACCACCCTAATTGGAGTAGTGACAGAGCAGAGTCGCCTCCCTTGCCAGGGACAGACCCAGCATCCTGCAGGCGGGGTAGTCACGACACCCCAATTGGAGTAGGGGCAAAGCAGAGCCTCCACTCGTGCCCGAAAGGTGGGCAGATCTGCGACCGACCAGCAGGACAGGCCCAGTGGCCTGCTGGTACGACAGACACGTCACCCCAATTGGAGTAGGGGCAGAACAGAGCCGCCACCAGCTCCCAGAACAGGCCCAGTGACCTGCCGGCGTGGTAGCCACGACACCCCAATTGGAATAAGGAGAGAGCAGAGCCGCTGCCCGCACCTGCAGGAAAGATACGCAAGCAGTATGAAAAGACAAGGAAAGAAAGGACCACAAGCAATGCAGGTCAACGCAACTTTAGAAGAGGTAACAGCTGCAGCAGATGGAATGTCAGATAAAGAATTCAGGATATACATGCTTCAGATGATCTGGAGTATCAAGGAAGACATTAAACAGCAAAATCAGACAATGAAAGATCACTTCGACAACGAATTACGCAAACAAATCCAGGAAGCAAAGGATCAACTATACAGGGAGATAGAGGTTATAAAAAACAAGCAATCAGAAATCCTAGAAATGCAGGAAGCAATAAACCAACTTAAAAACTCAATGGAGAATACTACCAACAGAGTAGAACACTTAGAAGATAGAACATCAGACAATGAAGACAAAGTATTTCAACTGGAAAAGAACATAGACAGCTCAGCAAGACTGTTAAGAAACCATGAGCAGAACATCCAAGAAATATGGGATAACATTAAGAGACCAAACTTAAGAGTCATTGGGATACAGGAAGGTACAGAGCTCCAAACCAAAGGAATGAGCAGTCTATTCAATGAAATAATACAAGAAAACTTCCCAGACTTGAAGAATGAGACAGAATCCCAAATCCTAGAAGCCTACAGGACGCCGAATGTGCAAAATCACAAGAGATCCACACCTAGACACATTATAATGAAGATGCCCAACACACAGAATAAGGAGAGAATTTTAAAAGCTACAAGAGAAAGGAAGCAGATTACATTTAGGGGCAAGCCAATCAGGATAACAGCTGATCTTTCAACACAGACTCTGAAAGCTAGAAGATCCTGGAATAACATATTTCAAACACTGAAAGATAATGGGTTCCAACCAAGAATTGTGTATCCAGTGAAATTAAGCTTCAGGATGGAGAATGAAATTAAAACCTTCCACGATAAACAAAAGTTTAAAGAATTCGCAGCTAGAAAACCATCTCTTCAAAACATCCTAGCCAAAGTATTACAGGAAGAGGAAATGGAAAATAACAATGAAAACCAACAGTGGGAGGTAGGACAGTAAAGGGGGGGGGGAAACAATCAAAGAGGAAAACAAACAATGTTTAGTAACAGAAATAAACAAATATGGCTGGAAGAACAACCCATATCTCAATAATAACCCTAAATGTTAATGGCTTAAACTCACCAATTAAGAGACACAGGCTAGTAGAATGGATCACAAAACAAGACCCAACAATATGCTGCCTACAGGAGACGCATTTGATAGGAAAAGACATACATAGGCTGAAGGTGAAAGGTTGGGAAAAATCATATCACTCATATGGACTTCGGAAACAAGCAGGCGTGTCCATACTCATATCAAATAAAATAGATTTCAAGCCAAAGTTAATCAAAAGAGATAAAGTGGGACACTACATACTGCTTAAGGGAACCATACACCAACAAGACATAACAATCATAAATATTTATGCCCCAAACAATGGTGCAGCTATGTTCGTCAAACAAACTCTTCTCAAGTTCAAGAGTCTAATAGACCACCACACCATAATCATGGGAGACTTCAACACACCTCTCTCGCCACTGGACAGATGTTCCAAACAAAAGTTGAATAAGGAAACTATAGAACTCAATAACACTATTAATAACCTAGACCTAATTGACATATATAGAGTATACCACCCAACATCAAGCAGTTACACTTTTTTCTCAGCAGCACATGGATCCTTCTCAAAAATAGATCATATATTATGTCACAGGGCAACTCTTAGACAATATAAAGGAGTAGAGATATTACCATGCATCCTATCTGATCATAATGGAATGAAACTGAAAATCAACGATAAAAGAAGGAAGGAAAAAGCATACATCAATTGGAGAATGAACAATAGGTTACTGAATGATCAATGGGTTATAGAAGACATCAAGGAGGAAATTAAAAAATTCTTAGAGATAAATGAAAACACAGACACAACATATCGGAATCTATGGGACACATTGAAAGCAGTTCTAAGAGGAAAATTCATTGCTTGGAGTTCATTCCTTAAAAAAAGAAAAAACCAACAAATAAATGATCTCATACTTCATCTCAAAATCCTTGAAAAAGAAGAGCAAAACAACAGCAAAAGAAGTAGAAGGCAAGAAATAATTAAAATCAGAGCTGAAATTAATGAAATCGAAACAAAAGAAACAATTGAAAAAATTGACAAAACTAAAAGTTGGTTCTTTGAAAAAATAAACAAAATCGACAGACCCTTAGCGATGCTAGTGAAGAGAAGAAGAGAGAGAACTCAAATTACTAGCATACGGGATGAAAAAGGCAATATCACAACAGACACTTCAGAAATACAGAAGATAATCAAAAACTATTTTGAATCCTTATACTCCAATAAATTAGAAGATAGTGAAGGCATAGATAAATTTCTTAAGTCATATGATCTGCCCAGATTGAGTCAGGAGGATATAGAAAACCTAAACAGACCAATATCAATTGAGGAGATAGAAGAAACCATCAAAAGACTACCAACTAAGAAAAGCCCAGGTCCCGATGGGTATACAGCAGAATTTTACAAAACCTTTAAAGAAGAACTAATACCAATACTTTTCAAGCTACTTCAGGAAATAGAAAAGGAGGGAGAACTTCCAAATTCATTCTATGAGGCCAACATCACCCTGATACCTAAACCAGACAAAGACACTTCAAAGAAAGAAAACTACAGACCAATATCTCTAATGAACCTAGATGCAAAAATCCTCAATAAAATTCTGGCGAATCGGATACAAAAACATATAAAAAAAATTGTACACCATGATCAAGTAGGATTCATCCCTGGGATGCAAGGCTGGTTCAATATACGGAAATCAATAAATGTTATTCACCACATCAATAGACTTAAAAATAAGAACCATATGATCATCTCGATAGATGCGGAAAAAGCATTTGACAAAGTACAGCATCCCTTTATGTTCAAAACTCTAGAAAAACTAGGGATAACAGGAACATACCTCAATATTGTAAAAGCAATCTATGCTAAGCCTCAGGCTAGCATTATTCTGAATGGAGAAAAACTGAAGGCATTCCCTCTAAAATCTGGAACAAGACAGGGACGCCCTCTCTCTCCACTTCTCTTCAACATAGTTCTCGAAACACTGGCCAGAGCAATTAGACAGACGAAAGAAATTAAAGGCATAAAAATAGGAAAAGAAGAAATTAAATTATCACTATTTGCAGATGATATGATTCTATATCTAGCAGACCCAAAAGGCTCTACAAAGAAACTATTAGAGCTAATAAATGAATTCAGCAAAGTGGCAGGATTTAAAATCAACACGCATAAATCAAAGGCATTCCTGTATATCAGCGACAAATCCTCTGAAATGGAAATGAGGACAACCACTCCATTCAAAATATCTTCAAAAAAAATAAAATACTTGGGAATCAACCTAACAAAAGAGGTGAAAGACTTATACAATGAAAACTACAGAACCCTAAAGAGAGAAATAGAAGAAGATCTTAGAAGATGGAAAAATATACCCTGTTCATGGATAGGCAGAACTAACATCATCAAAATGGCGATATTACCAAAAGTTCTCTATAGGTTTAATGCAATGCCAATCAAAATCCCAATGGCATTTCTTGTAGAAATAGACAAAGCAATCATGAAATTCATATGGAAAAATAAAAGACCCAGAATAGCAAAAACAATGCTAAGCAAGAAGTGTGAATCAGGCGGTATAGCGATACCAGACTTCAAACTATACTACAGAGCAATAGTAACAAAAACAGCATGGTACTGGTACCAAAACAGGCGTGTGGACCAATGGTACAGAATAGAGGACACAGAAACCAATCCACAAAACTACAACTATCTTATATTTGATAAAGGGGCTAAAAGCATGCAATGGAGGAAGGATAGCATCTTCAACAAATGGTGCTGGGAAAACTGGAAATCCATATGCAACAAAATGAAACTGAATCCCTTTCTCTCGCCATGCACAAAAGTGAATTCAAAATGGATCAAGGAACTTGATATCAAATCAGAGACGCGCCGTCTGATAGAAGAAAAAGTTGGCTAAGATCTACAGTCGGTGGGGTCGGGCTCCAAATTCCTCAATAGGACACCCATAGCACAAAAGTTAATAACTAGAATCAACAAATGGGACTTACTCAAACTAAGAAGTTTTTTCTCAGCAAAAGAAACAATAAGAGAGGTAAATAGGGAGCCTACATCCTGGGAACAAATCTTTACTCCTCACACTTCAGATAGAGCCCTAATATCCAGAGTATACAAAGAACTCAAAAAATTAGACAATAAGAGAACAAACAACCCAATCAACAAATGGGCCAAGGACCTGAACAGACACTTCACAGAGGAGGACATACAGTCAATCAACAAGTACATGAAAAAATGCTCAACATCTCTAGCTGTCAGAGAAATGCAAATCAAAACCACCCTAAGATACCATCTCACTCCAGTAAGATTGGCAGCCATTAGGAAGTCAAACAACAACAAGTGCTGGCGAGGATGTGGGGAAAAGGGTACACTTGTACATTGCTGGTGGGACTGCAGATTGGTGCAGCCAATTTGGAAAGCAGTATGGAGATTTCTTGGAAAGCTGGGAATGGAGCCACCATTTGACCCAGCTATTCCCCTTCTTGGTCTATTCCCTAAAGACCTAAAAAGAGCATGCTACAGGGACACTGCTACATCGATGTTCATAGCAGCACAGTTCACAATAGCAAGACTGTGGAACCAACCTAGATGCCCTTCAATAGACGAATGGATAAAAAAAATGTGGCATTTATACACAATGGAGTATTACTCTGCATTAAAAAATGACAAAATCATAGAATTTACAGGGAAATGGATGGCATTAGAGCAGATTATGCTAAGTGAAGCTAGCCAATCCCTAAAAAACAAATGCCAAATGTCTTCTCTGATATAAGGAAAGTAACTAAGAACAGAGTAGGGACGAAGAACAGGAGAAGAAGATTAACATTTAACAGGGATGAGAGGTGGGAGGGAAAGGGAGAGAGAAGGTAAATTGCACGGTAATGGAAGGAGACCCTCAGGGTTATACAGTGGAGGGGGTAGAGAGAGAGGAGGGGAGGGGAGGGGAGAGGTGGGGAGGGGGGAGGGTGGATGATGGGAAAGGCAGCGGAGCACAACAGACACTAGTATGGCAATTTGTAAATCAATGGATGTGTAACTGATGTGAATCAGCAATCTGTGTATGGGGTGAAGGTGGGAGTTCATAACCCACTAGAATCAAAGTGTGGAATATGATATGTCAAGAAATTTGTAATGTTTTGAACAACCCACAATAAAAAATTAAAAAAAAAAAAAAAAAAAAATTTTAGCACACACAAAAAAAAAAAAAAAAAAAGAAAAAAGAGAAAGGTACTAGAAAGTGCCTAAATATTTGGAAATTAAAAAGTAAACTTACAAATAATCCATGTGTTAAAAAAGAAACCACAGAGCAATTATAAATTATTAAGAACTGAATAAAAATAAAAATTAGCTGGGTGTGGGGACCACACCTGTTATCCCAGCAGCTGGTGGGGGTGGGGTGAGGGTGTGGGGAGGTGGACCATAGCTGAAACAGGAGGATCTTGAGTTCAAAGCCAGCCTCAGCAAATGTGAGGCGCTAAGAAACTCACTGAGACCCTGTCCCTAAATAAAATAGGGCAGGAGATGTAGGTCAGTGGTTGAGTGACCCTGAGTTCAATCCCTGGTACCACCTCCACCTCCAGAAAAAAAAAGTAAAAATTAGACACATTGAAAATTTGTGGATACTTCTAGCTATGACTAAAGGAAAATTTATAGTTTTAAATGTTATAGTAGGAAAAAAACCTGAATCAATGATTTATGCTTAAGAAATTAGAAAAAGAGGAAGAAATTAAACCCACACTGAACAGAAGAAAGAAGTAAAGGTAAAAGCATAAATAAATAAAATTTTAAAAGGACACACAATAGAGAAAGTAAAACAACAACAACAAATAGTCTATGAAAAAATCAATTAAACTGATAAGGCACTTGCTAGACTCATTGAGATAAGAAAAAAAATGCAAAATTAGCCATACTGGTAATGTATAAGGAAAGATTTCTATAGATCTGACAGATATTTAAAAGATTAAGAAGGGAAACTGAAGCTAGATGTGGTGGTACATGCCTGTAATTCCAGCTATTTGGGAGGCTGAGACTGGAGGATGTCCGTTTAAGCCTGGTGTAGACAACATAGGGAGATCCTGTCTCAAAAATAAAGAAAAAAGAAAAAAAGAAAAAAGTGATGGTGTTATGAAAAAATAGTGCAAATAAACTTAAAAACCTAAATATACATATATGAATATACTACAGTGAATCTCAATACCCTGTACATCCACAAGACTGGGATCCTAATTAAAATAAGATATACTCCATGTTTGTACAAATATTTAAAAATAGATTCTAGTGTCATGTTTAACTAAAACGAGCAAATGAAAAAATATAAAAACCTAAATAAAATGTATAAATTCCTTGAAAGATAAATAGTATGACCACTAACTTAAGAAAACTTAATAATAGTGCTATACCTGTTAATGAAATTCAATTCATAGTTAAAAATCTTCCTGTAGGCTTAGATTGCTTCACTATTGAATTAAAACTTTTATTTTTAATGCTAGGGATCAAACCTATGGCATCAGACATGCCAGGTAAACACTCTACCACTGAGCCACATCCCTAGCCTTCAAACAAATTTTTAAGAAAGAAGTCATACTAATTTTCACAAGTTCTTTCAGATAACAAAATGGAAGATTTTTTTTTTCCAACTAATTTCATGAAGCTAGCATAACATTAATACCAAAAACAAAGACAGGGCAAAGGGCAGAAAAAACTAAAGATAATCTGTTTCAATGGATAATGTGTCTCCTATGAATACATAACAAAAATAAATAATGAAAACTTAGCTAATAAAATCTAGCAGTGTGTGTATATGTTTATGCAAAGTATGAGCAAATATAGTTTACATTAAGTTGAAAGGGTTGGTTTAATATTTGGAAATATACCACATTTACCACAATAATAAAATAAAGGAGAAAAACCACATGATCATGTCAAGAGATGCAAAAGTAAGCACTTGAGAACGTTGAACACTCTTTTAGAAATATAAAAACGATTTCTCAATAAACTAGGACAAGAAGATTTTCTGATAAAGGTCACTTATGAAAAATACATCTCTAACAACATACTTAATGGTAAATGCTTTCCAATAGGATCAGAAAGAAGATAAGGATGCCTACTGTCACGGCTTCTATCCAACATTGTACTACGAGTTTCAGCCAGTCAAAGAAAAGGAAAAGGAATAAAAAGAACTCATATGGGAATGAAATAGTTAAATTGGGTTTTCTGCACAGACAATATGATCATATTCATAGAAATTCCTATAGATTATTAAAAAGCTTAGCAAGGTTAGTGTAAAAATTCAATTGTATTTTTAATGTGTTAGCAATGACAATTGGATATTAAAATTAAAAAATCATTTACAGTAGCATTTTAGAATAGAAAATATATATACAAGATTTGTAGAATGAACATTATAAAACATTACTTAGAAAAGAAAGGAGACCTAATGAAATGGAGAGATACACTAAGCTTATGGATTAGAAGAATCAATATTGTTCAGGTATTGATATTCCCCAATTAACTTCTGGGTCCAATGCTTCCTTTGAGGTAGAGTCTGTGCTCACTCCAGGCAGGGGTAGTTTTCCCTTCAGATGGATCATCCTTCCATTCTGCTAAACTGAAATGCCAGCATTGAGTTTGTACTCTCTGGAGTTTATACTGCATGCAGAACATGATATTTTTTACTAGTTCTCCAGTGAAATTTAGTATTTTGGAAGCATGCTTCTATAGATGAACTGTTTGGTAGTAAAGGTGATCTTTCAAAATTAAATTTTATAAGATTTTCTGCCTTCAACTTAATTCTCCGTTGAAACCACTCTAGATATAAAAAGGTTGAGTGAACTAGTAGTAAGCATTTGAGAACAGCTCTTTCAAGTTCATTTGGCATTGCTATTACTAACTGCCGAAACATACATTTATTCTTCCTTGTCATAAAGCAGATCTGATAATTGGGGTCTCAGTTGACAGTGGTTGAATTTATGGTAATCTAAGACTGGATATTTTTATTGGAAATTAAATTTATAACAATTATCTTATTATTTATTGCCTTACTTTTCAGAGGATTGCCCTTGAGCCAGAAAAAATGGACAACCTAGGACAACTATTTGAAATGCAGAACATCATTCCCTACCCCAGACTAATTCAATCAGGATCTGTAGTTCGCTGTATTCCCATGGTAATTAAAATTTTAGAAGTGCTACATGTTAATTTTCCTTTACAAAGCCATCAGCTAATCTGGGCTGGCTGACTTTGTTCTGGAGAAGAATGCAATGGCAGGAATATCACCAAGTAAGTATTATGATCTCAGTATGACAATTTTTCTTCTCAAACTTAACACATGAAATCACCATTAAGTTTGATTCACTATTTTCCTCTGACCAGATTTAGAAGCAAAAGAATTATTCTCAATTAATATATTATTGAGATTTTGCAAACTTTACATTCTGGATTTAACATCAAATACAAAATGAAAGGCTTGTGAAATCTTAAAATTATATGTGCTCTAATGAGGTCTGTCTGCACATGTAATTGGGATATAGATAATGAAAATAATGTTATGACATGTTTCCTAATTTAGTAAAGAACCACTTAAAAATGTTTTGTGTGCATCTTAAATTCCCTTCCTCCCTCATTCATTCATCCATTTGCTTGCTCATTCATACTTTATTAAGTACCTATAATGTATATATTAGGTGCAGTATTAAATGTCAGAGACATGAAGTAGGGATAAAACTTGGTCCCTGATTTTGGAAAGGTAACAGAAAGGAAGAAAGTGAAAGAATCATAGCTTCTGGGACAGGAGTATTTATCTTTTGATAGCAAAGCAATAAAACTTCTATTTTCCTTTTTCCAAAACCACGTCCTTGTTATTAAATTCGCATCAGGAACAAGGACTGAGCTTTTGGTAACAAATTTAGCATCCCAGGTGGGACCCCAGAGCAGCCCTTGCTCCAGATTTATAGGGCAGGCCTGGCTCTCCAAGCAATCCCACTTCCATGATGAGGATCGTGCCATAAAGAATTGGGTTGCATGACAGAGGCACCTTCATAGAGGAGATACAGCGTGAGTTGACTATCAAAAGCTGCATTGGGGAAGGGGTCCAGTATAAAGGGAAGGTGACTGTGTTTCCTTAAACCCCATATATTGCTAAAGTCCATTCGTGTGAAATAATACAGTTGCCTGTGGAGGGTGTGTGTGAAGAGCTTTACAGGCATGTGATTCATAAAAGGATGTCCATCAAAAATATTAATGACTCTCTCTTATGGTGGTGAGATTCCAGTGGGAATATGAGTAGCTGTATACAGAAACATTTCTCATTAGAAAAGACAGATCTACAAATCTCTTTATATTCCTTAATAAATTACATTTTTGATCCTTTTAAGGCATCTTGAACATATGACTTTTCCTGACTCTGTCAAACCTGCGATTTTGGGAGCATATATGTTATTACCCTTAGTTTATAGAAGAAGAAGAAGAAGAAACAAGGCTCAGAGACTGGTGCTTTATACAGCTTCTTAGATAGTAAATTAAAAAGCTAATGAATACTTTTCCTGAAACTCAAGGTGTATAATATTATAAGAGCAATCCCTGAATTATTGTCAACAGATTCTTTGGAAGCAGGCCCTAACAATATCCTATGAGAAGGCAGAGTATGGTGTGAAATAGCACATGGATGTGCACTTTAGAATTTAAAGACTGTTCCATAAACATTACAGCAATTCTATAAAACACAGTAGTTTACTACTAACCATGTTTTACAGAAGTAGCAACAGAAGATGTGAAAGGTTAAGTGACTGGCACAAAGGATGCATATGAAGCCTCAATATCAGGCTTTTTCCATTGTACCATCAATAAAGGATTACCGTTAGGGCACATCACCAATATGATCCTGTCCCTCCTTGTGAAGGGCTGCTCATTCAGAATGAACAAGTTTATGAGAGTAGTTTTTCCTTGTTAGGATTTCATCTCTTCTGCACTCCACTGTTTTCCTGCAGATCTTTGGGTTATAAACTGATTTACATCTAATTGCCTTTTCCTCTATCATTTGTTTTATAGGTATGTTGAGGACTAGACAACATCTCATACACTATTGTATCCTCCATAACACATGACACAATGTTCCACACATGCAAAGTGCTCAAAAGAGGACTGTTAGGTGAGCAAATGAATGAAAGAATAAGTGAGTGAATGAAAACTGTGTTAATACACTTAACTTCACAGAAAGACTGGAGTGAAGAAAAAGCAGAACGAAGGCTCTTGGTTGCAGACCTGAAGACAAACTAATGCTGCTCAACTTAACTGCAAAATCTTGAGATGAAATTTCCAACAAATAGTAACAAAGAACCACATTTAGACCTCTTGTTTGACTCTTGTTTTGTAGATGAGACCTGGCTGACTTCATGTTTGGAATTTCACTTGCATCAAGAACTGAAGTTAGATTGAAGCAGCCAAAGGGAGGCAGTGGCAGTGAATGCAGTGTTTGTGCCGTGCTCAACCCTGGAGGTCTACTGTCCAGTGATTAGGTATGAACATATCGGAACCAGCCCTGCATGGGCAGCTGGGCTCTAACTTTATTTGTTACCTAGTATCTATTAAATCATGCAAAATTCAGTTAACATTTCCAGACTCAAGTATTCTCTACAGCTGACCAATAATGTTTGGGATGTGAGATGTGTTAGATAGCTTCTAGGGAATTCTTAGATTCAAGGATATATATATATATATATATATATATATATATATATATTATATATATATATATATATAGTATTAATATATAATATATAATTATTATATATATAATAATCTTATGTTATAATCTTATGTTGCCATGTATAAACACCATTCTCTTTTCAATTGCTCAAAGGCCATTTTTTTTCAGATTTTATGTGCAGTTATGGTAGTGGATATATAAAGATAGAAGAGTTGTGAACCAGGAGGATGCTCAAAAAATAACTGCAGAATAATGACTGCTGCTAAAACTGCTATAGCTTAAAATATTTATTCAACATATTAAATGAACTGGTGTGCCAAGCCCTGTAAGTAGAGGATAAATAAAATAGTTATGCATAAAAATGATTGTAATTAGTAGTAAGCTCCTTAGTAGGGGACTTAGTTCAAGGAAAAATAGTAAGTCAAAGGCTCAGACCTTATAGCCAAGAGGACAAGTAAGGAGCAGCCTGAAAAGTTTAGCAACATTACTGATGCTTCTTTGGAGGAGTGGTGAAGGGTGATAGCTACAATAGAATAGATGGAAGATCATCCATCCAGGAGATGAGGCCACAGATATGGTGAGAACAGTCGCCATGTTGGGAGAGTGGTTAGGATAAGAGAAAGGAGAGTGGAGAAAAGATGGAGAGTCTTATGGACTGAATGTTTGAGTCCCTCTAAAGTTTATGTGCTACAGTCCCAACTCCCACTGTGATGGAATTAGGAGGTGGGGCTTTCAGGAGGTAATTAGGTCCTGAGGGTGGAGCCTGTAATAGGAATAGTCCACTCTTGCAAGGATCCCAGAGCACTCTCATTCTCTTTTCTGCCATGACAGGACACAGCAAGCAGACGACTGTCTATAAACCACAAAGAGGGTCCTCATCAAGACCTCAAACCTGCTGACACCCTAATATTGGACTTTCAGTCTCCAAAAGTATAAGAAATAAAGGTTTATTTTTTAAGCTGACCAGTTAATGGTATCTTGTATAGCAGCCAGAGATAAGGCAGAAATGCAAAGGATTGTTTTTCTTTTCCTTATTTCTTTTGTTTTTTAATAGGAAAAGACAAAATGGAGAAATTAAAGATGTAAGGATGAAGAAAGAAGAAATTTGCAATTGTTGAATTGAGGGATATGGAAGAGGCAAAAAAAAATTGGTCTTATATGAAGGGGCATGGTCTTCTCAGACAAGATTATGGAGGCTAGGGTGAGATTCTAAGGTTTTCCTAGTCTGTTACTGAAGAAATGGATTACCTAGATGCAAACATAATATACTGCATGAATAGTCTGCATGACTCACAGATCAACCAAGAACTTTGAGAATATGCCTCTGAATATTAATACTTCAAGGAATATTAAGAAATATCCACGTGATATTCTGAGAAGCTGGAAGCATTGTGAACATGATTTATCTTCTGCAGAACATAATGTTTTGCTGGTAAGTAGTCTCTTTTAGTCTAGAGACTAACACACTGAACAGAGACTGCAGTAGGTTCCCTGGTACGATGCAAGTTACTAATTATCTAGGTTCAAACAATTGTGACTGTCAAATCTCAGGTAACTTGTATCAGGGTCCTCCAGTTTGGAGTTTACAGGTCTGTATCCTGTGATGGGGTAAAGATGGTAGAAGGGTCTTAATGCTCTTAATGCTCATTTTTGGCTTCTTCAGTCATGGCGAGGCCTGGATTCTATTCGATCAAGCAGAGACTGCAAATGAAATCCAGCACCAGGCGCACAATTGATATAATTTCTTTTATTTAGAATCCTGATATCTGTCCAATCTGTTTATCAATTCTCTTTTTCATGATTTGGTATCAACAAAGGAAATAACAAGTTTAAACGTTTCTCTTCTCTGAGTGAATCACTGCATGTGTACCAATGAAAGCATCATTGTCTCCCATTTCCTTTGACAACCTTCTGAATATTTTGACAAGAGATTCCTCAATAGGGCACTCAAAATTATGTGAATAAATAAATAAAATTAACAATCTGTGTACATATACCATATACTTTAACATAATATACCTTAGCACAAACTCAAAAGAACTAGCACTATGACTTGGCGCAAAATTTAGAATTTCTTCCATGCTTCAGTAATTATCAAGTAACAGAAAGTCTGGCCTCTGTATATCCCAGGTACTACGCTGTTTTCACAAGCACAGTGCAAAACAGTATTGGCTTTTTATAGCAAAAAATCAATGCAATCACTTTAAATAGTAATCTTCCCAGTTGATTTTTCTTATGATCAGAAAGGGTAAGTGAAATATCTATAAACACTATCAGAACACATTTAAATGAAAAGTCTTAAAATATCTCTCAATATTAAGAAATCTAAAAGAATTCTCCCCAAGATTTACTTTTTAAATTGAAATATAATGCTAATATTGTAACATTCACCCATTTTAAGGACATAGTAAAAGTTTTTACATTTTAACAAAAGCATTAAGTAAAACAATTTTTAAATTTTTCTTAAAAAATTTGCACAAACATGAAATTGGAACAAATTGAGAAAGCTACCAGTAATTTCTTCAAAGATAAGAAATGATAGGATACATGATAACCACAACAAAACTCAACCTATGTGCCAGAATGAATTTAAATATGATGAAAGTAATGGTGGCCCTCACAATTATAATACTTGCTTAAATTGTCCACCAAAAACTTCATGGAAAAAGGATCCATAATGAGACTCAAAGTATTCATTAGATACCTCTAAAGAAGGAGTTCAGTAGTGATGAGCCCTGGGAAGGGTGGGGCGGGACAGAGTATTTAACATCCTTAACATGAATGTTTAAGAAGTACAAATGCAATTTTTTTCTTGGGGTCACTTTGAATATTTATCAAGACATCTGAAACTTATAATTAAGCCTAAGTATAATTTGGTGAAAGCTGTCTGTTTAGTAGTCTAATAAATATCCCTCAGATGTATGGACAGATTTAATAAGATAAAAAGGACATGGAATTGGCATGGGACCATGGCTGTGGAGGTTGGGTGATTTGCACCTGGAAGCTCATTATACTATTCTGTCTATTCTTGTGTGTGTGTGTGTGTGTGTGTGTGTGTGTGTGTGTGTTTGAAATTCTCCATAATAAAAGGCTAAGCAAACAAGACCAAAACAGCAGTTCTGGTTCTACCAACTCATGGGGGGATTTCAGTGGCCCAATAATCCTCCTGGCTGTATAAGCATATGTGCATTTTTCTTCTAAAGAGGAGGTCCAAAACACTAATCAGATTCTTAGCAGTCTCTTTTGCTAAAATGTTAAGAACAACTGGAATAAATACTCTGCTTAACCTTTGGCCAACCTTCTCTGAGGATTATTTCTTGTAACTAATGTTTACAATGGAAATTGAGAAATAGAGATTTTTAAGCCTATAATCTCTTATAAAGTACAAATCAGGAGGGTTCTTGAAATTATTGTAGTAAAAGAACTAGAGACTTTAAAACCTATGAGAGAAGAGAGTTTGGAGGACTGAGGATGCTAGGGTTACAGATTTGAATTTGAATTTTCCATGGCCTGGACTATTTTGCAACTCTAGAAACAGGGGCTAACTTAAAGGTATGTCAAGATGAAGATAATTTCTATTGGATGGGAGGGTTACGTGATGTTGTGTGGGCAAGGGGGAGAAGACTGTTTTAATGTGCTATAAATTTATTAAAATAACATAATTGGGGCAATACATTAAATAAAGCAAGTGAAAGTGACATCAATCCTAGAAGAGTAATTATGAGCCTTATACAATTAGTTTCCATTTTCCATTTCTAACTCTGGAGAAACTTATTCATCATCCCCTATTGAGCTCCTTTCAAATTCATTTGCTTTGTTGCTGTTAATAAGCATTCTAAAAAGCTCTCCACCTCCCTGCCTCCCTGCTGCTGCCTGGTTTGTGTCAGTCTTGGCTCAAATGTTCAAGACCTTTTAAATTTTGTCACTTGTTGATTTCTACCTCCCAAGCCCACGATGTTCTAAGACAAATAGAATGAAATAACAAAAATGCTTCAAAACCCTCTGTTAGAAAAGTCTCAGGCTTGTAATGATTTTTTTTCTAATATTTTATATGGCTACATCTGGAAACTTTTAACTTCCCCTGTTATTCACTTTGTTTCCTTTTGTAAGTACCCAGTTTTTAATTAATAAACAAAAATCTAAAAATACAGCTATGTGGTGATGATGATGATGATGATGATGATGATGATGATGATGGCATCGATGGCCGCTAATAATTACTCTGTGCTAGGTACTTTTCCATGTGTTTTGTATGTTTTAACACATGCATTGCATGCATTATTACCAAGAGGTAGCATCAGAAAAATTATCAGACACTTAGAAATTAGTAAGAGAGGTAAGAGAGGCAACTGGCTGGGGTTGTATCTTTGAACTTGGATATTTTTCATTGCCTAGACTATTTTACAACTCTAGATATGCAGGTTAACTCAGAGATACAT
This sequence comes from Marmota monax, assembly GCF_021218885.2. Classification (NCBI taxonomy): domain Eukaryota; kingdom Metazoa; phylum Chordata; class Mammalia; order Rodentia; family Sciuridae; genus Marmota; species Marmota monax. The sequence continues at coordinate 3,589,169 of NW_026691988.1, forward strand.
CAAGATGAAGATAATTTCTGTTATTGTGGGAGGGTTAGATTGTATGTGTGTGTGTTTGGTGTGGCAGGAAGATGCACGTTGAAAGCCAGCCTCAGCAAAAATAAGGCACTAAGCAACTCTGTCTCTAAATAAAAAACAAAATAGGGCTGGGGATGTGGCTCAGTGGTAAAGTGCCCCTGAGTTCAATTCTTGGTACTCCCCCCCCACACACACACACACAAACAAAAAAACTAGAGCTCTCCAAAACATAAATGGGTGGTTAAAGCTGCAAATTTTTGTTATAACATATGACAACACTAATTTCAATTTGGAAACTATTCATAATGTTTATTCTGAACACCTAACTAGGACCTTGCACAAATGATGCAGAGGACATCTAATTTTAAGTAATATTGCTTCCTTCCTATATCTATAATCTATTTTAAAAATATTTATTTTTTAATTGTAGTCAGACACAATACCTTTATTTTATTTATTTGTTTATTTTTATGTGGTGCTGAGGATTGAACCTAGGGCCTCGAATGTGCTAGGTGAGTGCTCTACTGCTGAGCCACAACCCCAGACCTATCTATAATCTATTTTTATTACAAAAGTTAAAATTTATTTCCCAAAGTTAAAGGGAAAACAAAAGCTCTGAGTGAATTTTGAAAGATTTTTAGTAGCTTTGTGTTTGGGAAACCACAACATGACAATTTATCTCTCTATTAGACCTTAATTTTTTTCCCAAGGCATTGAAAATCGAAATTCTTTAAATTTGTAATTTCTTTAAGTTAACTGAAAAGAATCCCCATAATGTTCTGTTACTACTATTAATTTTACACATTTTCAGTACTTTATGAGTATTTCTTAAATATTTAATTAGAGGTGTCAGGAAGTAACTGGAAACTACAAGGAAGAGTCTGACTAGGGAGGGGACGGGGTAGTTGCAGGAAGAGGATCTACTGCTTCCCAAACAAGTTAGGTGTGTTTTCTTCTCACTTTGGAAGAATTTCTAAGGTGGCGGAAAGCATAGAAAACTTGTTTGGAGCACCTCACAACTTCCCATTTAGACCCAGAGTGATCTCAAGGGAAAGGAGGGAAATACATGTATATTAGCAGGTTAACATTAATATTTCAAGCCCAAATATGAACAAACATATTCAGAGGAATGAAAGATTCTAATGGTAAATTGGGCATCACTGGTCCATCTCTGGGATTCCTGATGGAAGTGAGAAACAGGCAGAAGAAAAGAAAGGCATAATCAGGTGGTGGCAGAAGAATCCAGGGAGAATCCTCTCAGTTTACCAATCCCTAATGCAGCTCCAGACCTGGGTCTGCAAAGACTCACTCTCCTAATGCCATCCCTGGAACGGTTTGTTCTTCTTTTGTGAGTTTACGTAGTATCTGCTAAAAGTACTTAGTTCTTTCTAGTCCTTAAACATGTTCCAGGTCTTCATAGCTATTAAGGTGAACAACAACCAAAGGGCTGCCAGATTCATTAACCTCGGTGCTCAGATATCCAGATGTTAGAGGGATGTTTACCAGAAAGTTATTCCACTTTGGCTCAGAGTGTCCTTAAAGCAGCTTTATTGGAAATGAGTTCAAGAATATCTTCCTCAGCAAAATTGTCAGACTTCAGGCAACGGCAAGACATTACAGATTTATTTCTAATTGAAATATTTTAAGACAAAAGTCTTAAAAAGTCAGAAACTAAAAATTGAATCCAGAGCAAGATTTAAATGGCAAAGTGAGTTTGAGGGGTTGAGCTTTTTGTCTACTAGAAAATAAAGTCTAGATGACTCCTGCAGCTCACAGTGTTGGGTGGCCTGGGTGTTACTGTGGCGGGGCTTGCCTGAATTGTAGATAGTCCCAAGAAGATTGAGGGAAGAAGCTGGGCTAACCCAGACTCCTGAAGTCTTTTTCTGAATGGGATTAAAATAGAAATAGTTTGTTCCCTGGAGGTTTTGAAATATAGTCATTTGTTTTAGGATTAGGTCAGAGTGGGATTGGCCTCTCTGAGAGAGGTGACAAAAGTTTAGATAACTTATCTCACATGTTTCTATGTTTTCTTCCAGGCTGACATCAGATTCAACTTTAGTTTTAGATAGTTAGACAGTTGCTTAATCTCTTGATTGCCTTACACCATACTGTCTTTCCAGTCAAATAGAAAATAAATGTGAAGGATGGAAAACAAAAGTTAATTGGTATCTTTCAGATTGCAATGGTGTAGTAGAGGACTGTGGCTGGTAGTCACAGGAAAGCCCCTGGTAGGTCAGTGAGGACAAGGAGCCCCCATATTAGCACCCTGGGAATGCAGTGAAGGATCATGGGTAATACAAGTGGGAGGCAGAGCATTGTGTCCAGGCCTTTCTCTTCTGCTTTTAAGATGTGATGAAAAACCGGAAGAAAATGCCCAAAATGGGTTCTTAGGAGTGGAAGATTTGAATCAGAAGACAGTTAGGGAGTTGAGAAAATTGTAATATTATAAAGGTCCAAGACCCATTGTTTCCAAATCATGTTATTTCAGATATTGCAAGTTGTGGTTCTGAAATAACAAGGCACAGGATAGGCCTGGCTTTCTGAATAGACGTTCCCTGCCTTTTGAAAAGCTCATAACCAAATCTAATTTGATTTTTCTCCATGTTCCCTGTGTTCTTTTCATTTCTCAGAAACCAATTTCAGAGGTAAACAGTTATCTGTCAAATTCGCTAGACTTAACAAATGGAATATAATTGTATAATTCTTCACTATTTTCCAATTATTCTCCTGCTCATGCCTCAGATTGCTGATGGAGCATGTATACTCATGGCATTAACTGGTTGATCTAAATCCTAGGCAACTTAGTTTCCAAAGAAACTGACATTCATAATCTTTTAATGTGATATTGCAAATGTAAAGCAAATATTTACTGTGGGAGTAAGTATTTTAAGCACATGGATTTACTTTCAATTTCCTTTCTTCTCATTGCTTCTTAGGCTCTTTTACTATGATAGCTCTCAGATTACTGGATCGTCTAGGAAAACTCTTCACAAATTTAAGTGTCTTCTATGATAATTTTTAATTCTGGTTAGAAATAATTAGACGATGAAATATGTAGATTTTAGGCATGAATGCAAGGACCAGATATCAGACACTAATAAAGTTAGTGTTAAAAAGTGTGTATTATTAACTTAAACTTATAAGCCATGAAAAATAGCTGTTAAAATTGGTAGATTGTGGGCTGGGGTTGTGGCTCAGTGATAGAGTGCTCACCTAGTATGTGTGAGGCACTGGGTTCGATCCTCAGCTCCACATTTAAATTAAAAAAAAGCAAACAAAATAAAGGTATTGTGTCCATCTACAACTAAATTAAAAAAAATTGGTAGATTGTACCACTGAATAATACTAACAATAATAATAGTTCTGTGTCAAGAGTTGAAATAAGCTCTTTGTGTGCATTTTATTGAATCCTTTCACCACACTGTGAGATGGATATCACCACATGGACTCAGATTCTGAGGTTTAAAATGTATCTAAATTGTACAGCTTGCAAAAGGCAGATCTGAGGTTCGAACCCAGGTTTCTGATATAAAATGCCTTACATATCCAGAAAAGTGTCTTAGCTTTTAAGACAAATTAAATCTCACTTGTTTTTGAAATTTTCTGATTTGTTAGTTTAAATTTGTCTATATGAATTACCACATATTATGGAGTTTAGCAGCTTCATATTGATATCCATAATTTACTCAAAAGTGATATCCATAACTTCTTAAAGAAGTCTGTAAACTTGTCTTTGTAATACATTTAAATTCTAATTCATAGTTATGAAAACATGATTGCACTTACGTCTGTATGCTATTGGATTATTTTATTATAAATTTCTAGTGCTTCTGGATGGTGTGCCCTTCTTGTGTTATACTAGGCTTCTTCTTAGGTAATCTCATACAAAGAATCAGGAACTTCCTTGTCTTTTAAATCAAGCTAGGCCTAAGTACCCTTGACCTTGATGATTTAGTCCCTGAATGATACTTCCTAACAACTGGAGGAAACAAACCCTCTGGGTAACATGTCCCCTAGAGTTACTATTGGCACACTGTTGATAATAACATGAAGTTCATATTCATTTATTTTAGTCTCATTTTATTGTTCAATCCTGGGTGTCTAGGTATCTTTTTTTTTCATTGTTGATGAACCTTTATTTACTTATATGAGGTGCTGAGAATCGAACCCAGTGCCTCACACAAGCTAGGCAAGTGCTCTACCCCTGAGCCACAATCCTAACCTTCTATGTATCTTTTTTTGATATTAAAAAGTTAGTTGTGCAATTATTTAATTTATCAGCAAGCATTTGGATTCTGAATAATTTCATTTATGATGGATTATGGCTCTAATTAGTTAATGAGAAAGTACCCGATTCTGGATGTACATATTTTTATTCCTAATTTTAGCCTAGAAATAGAACTTCACATTTATATTCTGAAGAAAAAAATCACCCCAGCCAATGTTCAATGCACAACACAATCACCATTGTTGTTTCTTTTGCTGCTTTGATGTCCTGTGAATTTGTACATCTTTGATTTCGTTTTCACGTCTCCTACCAAGGCCTTTTCTCCTACAATGGGATCAAGTAATCACTGAAGTCTTTCAAAAGCTGACCCATTCACTTTTATTTTATTTTATATTATGGTCTTGCAATGAAACCTATTTAAAAGAAAAACTCATAAAGCAAAGAAAACCCACAGGGGAGTCTGTAAGAATTGAGTTTCTTGTTCTTTGCAACTTCCTCAAGGCCAGTTTTCAACTTACATTGTTTTCACAATAAAGTTGCTGATTTCATACAACATCTGACTCCATGGTGATGATAGGACAATAGTAGCTGAAAAACAGTGCTTTTTCCCCCCCTATCTTGCCTCCTGGAATGTGTAGCCTAGCTGATGTGGGAACAATAGCAAAGCAATTAGTAAAGGGAGAGGTCAGTGAGCCCTTCCGGTGAGGGACTGTCTGTTTTCCTAAGTGAGAAAGGACAATGGCCTTTGCCAACCAGCCTTCTCGGGAGTCATACCAGTCATCCAACCTGTCACATGTTCTGTGCCTGCATTCCTGGAAGAGAAGTCAAAAGGATAATAATAAAAGTTGCTAAGAAGAACCTGATGAAAGGAAAGAATGAGGGATAGAGACACAAAAACATAACTAGCAATGTAGGTGCTTCAGATGATCCAAGTTGATGTAAGCCCTGTAGAGGCAGATGAGGTGGGGATTGCACAGAGGAAAAATGGGGAGGAAGAGAAGGTGGCATGGGGGGCTGTGTCTCAATATCCATCTTATGGTGGTTAATACGGCTTGTGCGATGAACAAGTTTAAGTTAAAAGCATTAACACATGGATTATCTTGAAGATGGCATGTATGTGGGAAGACAAGAGAGGGCAAGTGGGAATCACAAAAAAATAAAAATAAATAAGATGAAGCATCTCTGTGATCACCATTACAGGTGTCTCCAAGATTATAAAAAGTCGTAAAGGCATGAATTCCCCTTCAGAATTCTGAGGGGCTCACTTAACACAGATGAACCTTGGGACTCCCTAAAATCCCCATGGGCTTGATGGTCCATGACTACTTGCTGGGCATGTCAAGTGAAGGGCTGAAATGGACGTAAAGGCAGGTCCAATGGACCAAAATGTTGTTCCATATTTTTCTGGCACTCAGTTCTAGATCTTTCCTCACAGTTTCCCTATGCTTTTTGCGGGGAAGGAAGAACATGCAAGGAGAGTGGTAGTTATGCAAATAATAATTTTCTGGAAAGGTATCAAAGCCAGTGTTATATCTAAATGTTAAAAAAATCATTGAGTGATTTGAGGAATCTATAAAAGATGCTTAAAAGCATCTTATTTATAGGTGCTTAAAATTTCATCTGTAATTGAGCAAGGGAAAGTAAATAGCTTTCCACTCATAGGCAACACATTCTATTGGTTGTTACTATCTAATATGCATTATAATCATTTTAAAAATATTTTTTAGTTGTCAATGGACCTTTATTTTATTGATACATGGTGCTGAGAATCGAACCCAGTGCCTCACACATGCTAGGCAAGCGCTCTGCCACTGAGCCACAACCCCAGCCCCCATTTTAATCATTTTTACTGTCTAAACCATCCCAAAACTTAGTGATTTAAAGCAACAATAAAAATTTTATTGTCACTCTTGGTTTCTACAGGTTAGGAATTTAGGAGGGCCTTAGCTGGGTAAGGTCTCTTATATAGTACAGAGAGTGGTTTAAAGCAGTGGGATCTGGAACAGTTGGGGCCTGACAGGTACTCTTGCTCTCTCAGCCTTGACACACACAGACACATTACCAAATAGATATATACACATATACAATTCTATATTTATGGATACTCATGTACACACATATAAGACGTACATGTATACACATTGTAGCCACACATAGGTGTGTGTGTGTGTGTGTGTGTGTGTGTAGCTCTGGAGGGCTAGTTTAGCCTTCCTTACAGTTTGATGACCTTAGAGTAATTGAAATGCTTACTTGGCAGCTAAAGTCTTCAATGGTGTGTATTTTAGCTTTAGAAGTAAGTATTTTAGTTAATAAGGTAGAGAAAGCTGTCTCATGTTCTAAAATCTAATCTTGGGAGGCCAATGGAATGCTGCATCTGGTTGGTCACAAGTGAGCCACAAATCTGCCTAGGCTCAGCGAGGATTAGACTCCACTCTTACTGAAGGAACTTGGAAAGTTCTAGAATGTATATGACATGGAGCTATAGCTATGGATATATTTAAGGAGTGCAATCTGTGACAGGTTCTATATTGAGAGCATTTAAAGTCCATGGCCATGGTATAAAGTGGGCGTGGGAAGTCCAGGAGGCGGTGAGTAATAGAGCTCTCCGGCCATGGGTCAGCCTTCCCTGCATTATGTACTTTCTTCTCCCTCCACCTTTTAAAAAATGAAGGTGCTTCCTGCTAAAAATCCCCATATTATTTTCTTCTTGAACAGAACAAATCAAGTCTGTAAAAAGAATAATAACAAATGGCACTCCCCTATAAAATATAAGGTCACCAGAGGATGGTGCAGAGGAAGACAATATGCAGAAGTATATAGAAAAGATTATGGAAAAAAAAATAGATGAAGACAGGTTCTCAAAGATATCATAGGAGCCAGGTGTGTTGGTGCATGCCTGTAACCCCAGGGGCTCAGGAGGCTGAGGCAGGAGGATCATGAGTTCAAAGCCAGCCTCAGCAAAAGTGAGGTGATAAGCAACTCTGTGAGACCTTGTCTCTGAAAAAAAAAAAAAAAAGAGCTGGGGATGTGGCTCCTGAGTTCAATCCCCGGTTATAATCCCCACCCTGCAAAAAAGATATAGGACTCCAAAGTTATAAAGGCTTTGAAATTCAGACATCTTTGGGACAGAAAGCTAAACTTCTTAAGTAAGATATAAAAATACCATAAATAATAATAGAAATATTTTTAAACCCAGTGGCTAAAAACTTTAGCACGACAAAAGAAAACATTAAAAAATCAGAAGATGAACAATGAAATAGACTGAGAGAAAATGTGTGCCATACACATAATAAAGGATTGTTTCCAGCAAATGTGCAGACAAATTATAAACATGAAAAATGAGAAATTTTCTCAATAATTTAATGATTGAATTTTATTTTTAACGTTTTGGGATTTTAGACTATATAAGTAAAATGGTTAAGTTAAATATTATGTAGCAAGTAAAATAATGAGGCATCTATGTTGTCTTAGACATATGTCAGTATATAATGAAGTAAAACATTACAAGATAATATGTATGTAAATTCTGTATTTTGTACTTATATAATAAAAAGAAAATGAAAAATGTGCATGATTATTTAAGTAAAAAAAGGAAACAGAATCATTTGAAATTGGCATCCACTTGGGGTCAGATTGGTGGGGAAACTTAATTTTACTTCATAAACATTTTTATCTTTGGAAATGTTTTTCAACATGTATTATTAGTATTTGATTCAAAATACTAAAGAAAAGAAATGGCCATGACATGTGTTGGCTAGCCCAGTTTTTGGTACAAACATGGATGAATAGATGACTATCTCAGACCCATTGTTACACTGATGTACATCTCTGTTTCCTGTATACAGGGAACCTGGGCTTCTTTAGTTAAATCCATTAAAAAACAATAGGGATAATAACTTTGAGGAAGGTTGTTTAGTAAGTTGTGTTTCTACTTTGAGAATCAGTCCTATGTAGCATTTATTGTCAAAACAACTCCAGTTAAAACCAACAAAATTGAATGTAGGGAGCTCTACTGAATTTATTCAGCTGAAGGACCAAAGATTTGCAGTACAGGTTTTCCAACTTGATTGTTTCCCTGACCAAATTGACTAGAAAATTCTCATTTCATGCAATTATAGATCTTTATTGCCTTTCATTATAGAATGTTTTCCTTAAGGAACAGTCAATTTTAAGAAAGACTAATTTTCTGGAGTGATTAAAAAAAACTGTAGCACCTCATTCTTTTGAAAATTGAATTTGAACAAAATCCAAGAACAGTTTAAAATTTAACTCCTATTATAGAGGACTTCATTATAAATCCATCAATACCTCCAAAGCACTAAGAGTCTATATTTATATTCATTCTGTTATTTTCATCATTTGATTTCAACTATAGCTCAATGTTTGATGAAAATACTAGTTCTTCCCCACCCACATTATTATCTTTGAACCTGACTGGGCACTAACTATGGTTGTACCCAAGGGAGAAGGATAGAAGAGTCCTCTTCAAGTTTACTGATGTCCTCATGCACCAAAACTCCTATTCTGAATGTCCCTGGATTCTGAGTTCATTATCCTTCATGCATCAGATAGAAGCAGCTGCATCTCTGTGTTTAATATAAGAATCTCTCTGCATCTAACATGAACCACATGTATGAACCTCTCTCTTACCTCCCATTCTGCTGTGCGAAGGCAGAATACCCACTAGAAAAAGAAGCTTCTGTGAACCTAGGCTTTTCCAAATTTCTATGAACCTGTTATCATCTGGATGCACTGCAGAAATACAGGCCCCTTCAAGAAGGGAGAATTCACCTTATTCTCCTGCTGACAGGTTGGAAGGGTCATGCAGATCAGGGTGTTGTTACATGACACAATCAAGAAGACTCTGGGTGAATTTCAGAGATTTTCGGGGTTGCATTTTTGTTTTTATCACACTGGGGATTGAGCCCAGGGCCTTGAGCATACTAGGCAAGCTCTACTACTGAGCTATACTCCCAGACCAAAAGTATTTGATAGTTGGAAATACAGTAAAATGCAAGGGTTTTTGTTGGTAGGAAAGTTTTCCAAGGGAAAAGGTCTCAACCTTGACATCTTCTCACTTACTAAAATGAGCATGCAGACCTCTTGTGACAGTAACAGGAGCCAAGGGTCTGATTGAGTACTGCATATATTTTCTCTGGGGACAGACATTTTCAGAAAGATTGGGACTCTGTGGGAACTCCTTTAATTCTGTGTCATTAGATAGTGAGATAGAGCACAGAGACCCACGAGATGCAGTCTTAGTGTGTAAGATCTAGACTTTGAATAATCAGAGGAGCCTGGGAACGTGGTATGCTAGTATTAAGTGTCACTGAATGAGAAAATGACTGTTCCTACAGAGATGAATCTAAACTAGAGAGGAGCAGGGCACAATGCCAATGCAGGAAACAGAAAATCAAGAGCAGGTCCAGGAAAAGATAATGTCTCCAACTGTATCTGACCAATGATTTTACTAATTCCCATTGAGGGTAGATTAAAAGTTAATAGAAAAATCCACAGGATATTCAACTTGTTGTTTCAATACACTAATAGATCTATCTATCTATCTATCTATCTATCTATCTATCTATCTATGTCTATCTATATAGCATGGAGATATATAGGTATATATATATATATATATGTATATATATATATGTATATATATATATATATATATATATATGAAAATGACTGTTATATATATACACCTATATATCTCCATGCTTACCTATATATCTCCATGCTTACCTATATATCTCCATATTTAATTTTTAAATATATTCATACTTTATGGCTTAAGTTGTTTTATATAATTCCCATTTCTTTGTGTAGAATAATGCATCCTTATTTCCCTCCTTGGGTGTAGACACAGGGAGGTCCCCCAGTCTGGAATCCTATGGATTACTGAATCCATTATAGAGACATCACAGAATCATGCATCTTAGTGCTACAACAAGACTGTTCATCCCATCCAATCAGGGAACTCAGCATCCTAGGGCTTCCCTCAAGTTGGCCACTACATGGCTCCATGGTCCATTCTTGGCCTAGATACATGGGAGGATTATTGACAGCCCAGTTTTGCTAGATATAGAGCAAGCCCCAAATGACTATATTTAGGCTCCCTTGCTGAGGCTTCCAGTGGGCTATGTTTTTAGTATGTTGCCAAGGTCACCCTGGTTCAGTATATGTACTCAAGATTATAAACATTTGCTTGTGAGCGTTTGCTCCCTATGTAACCTATTGGCAATGTGCCTTTGCTTGGTTTGCACATAAAAAGGCCTGTGGAAGGACTTAGGGGACTGAAGGCTGGCTCTGGGGTTGGGGTGGTGGTTATGGGCTGCTGCCACCTCTGAATAAAGCGTGTCTACTATCCCAACTGTGCCTCACATCTTCTTCCACCTGCCAGGATCCTGAATCTGTTTCTCAAGCTCTGAGCTTGGCCTGACACTAGGGCAGTGGGATAGGTTTCTGAGAGAGCAAGGAAGACACTCAAAGACAGCGTGAAAGACATAAAGTTCATTGAAAATTTCTTACAAGGAAGGTCTTATGACAGGCTAGACAAATCACATGTCTTTCCTTCCCCATACTTTGCCAAAAAGTAGCACCTCTGGCCCTTGTGATGCTTGTCCTGTGATGGACAGCTGCACAAGACTCTGTTCCATGCCAGTTACTGCAGGGAGAGGGGTTTATAGCTTAGGCTACATAAGCAGTGACGTTATTGCATGGCCAGTATTTCAAGGGAACGGTTGCTTTGGCATACATGTAAGAGAGAGAACACTGGTATGTCCTTGTTCCCAATAGGTAAGAGAGAAAGTCAGTATCCTTTAAGACAATACTTATTTGAAACGCCAGTTGGGGACATCTCATTGTTCCCTTGAATTGGTTCTTGGGAATGGAAAGGGATGCTTCAGGGGCATGGTATTTTACTGTCCCCTTTTCTTTCAAAGTTGACACAATGGGGAAGAGAATATAGCAAAGTGATGTTTTTAGATTTGGCTGTTACCTAGAACATACTACCTGATCAATTAAGGAACTGAGTCAGAAATTTCAATTAGAATGACACTTAAAATACATTGTCCTGATACTATTTAATAATAAAAAGAATCAAAATGGTACATATGACCCTGATGAATCTCTAGAGAATTATGTTGAGTGGAAAAAGCCAATTCCAAAACGTTACTCTTAGAATGGCAAAATTATAGTGATTCAGAGCGAATTAGGTTGTGGTTTTCAGGGTTTTGAGATAGGGGAGCAGGAGACAAGTAGGTATGGCTATAAAAGAGCAACATGAGAGGTCCTGTGGTGAGGGAGGTGTGCTGCATCTTGACAGTATCATTGTTAATATCCTGTTGTTGACATGGTACTGATAATTTATAAGATATAAATTATTATTTGAGAATTGTGGTTATGGGTATATAGGATATCTCTAAATTATGTGACTCTGTAATTATCTCAAAACACAAAGTTAATTTTTTTAAAAAAGTGATACATTCTCCAAGGCAAGGTTTTAAAAACTCATTTTTTAAAATTACAAATTATGGTACAGCAATAGGTCTTGATTGGGATGCAGAGGGTTCTATAAGAACCCCAGGTGAATCTGATGCAGGTAGCACACTGCCTACACTGTGAAATGCTGCTTTAAGGAAATTTGACTGCTGAGTTGAATGATTTGCTGATTTCTTAGTACACAATTGAAATTTCATGGCAGATTTTCCTAGTTCGTGTGTATAGAAATGTGCTGAGATACTGGTGCTATGTGTGAGAAGTTTCTTTGGTCTAGTTGGTCTGTCCCTCCTTGGGCTGTTGCAAATATTTTTCACTCTCTGTAGAGAGTTCCTCCTCAGGGAGATGATGTTAATTCAGATTGTAATAAATATGGATGGGGTCAAAGGGGATAATTTTTCATGAGGATTAATAATAGTGCCATCAAATTCATTTGCTTCATCAAACCAAGAAAATCAATGAAAATAAAATCTAAAATAGGCATAAAAGTGCACCATTGCAATGATGAAAAGAGGAAGTGGGAACCATTAGGGGTAACCTTCTGGGCAAAGGGGTAACCTGAAGACCCTCAGGACTCCTTTATCTTTAGGGGACAGTTCTTGTTTTAGTTATGCTAGTTACCCTTACATAAACCCTAAGCACTAATGTGTTCATTTTTTTTCTTAGATAGAAAAAACAATTGAGGGATATACTTGCAGAAATAAGAAATACTATTTCTTCTGAAGAGACTATAAAAGGATCCACAACCAGACAACATCTGGAGATCATGCTTTTCCTGAGGTTTGCCTGCTCCAGGAATTCTAGTCATTTATCCTTCTTGAACTCCAAATCCATGGCATGGTCTTCTTAGCTGACTTATTCCCACAAGAAGGTAACTCAAAGCTGGCTGATTCTCAAATTCTTTTTCCACTTCCTTCTTGGTTTCTTATTGGTAAGGTCCCATTTTCAATGGGTATTTTAACGTTGACCTGGCTTAGTGAAATCTTACAGACAACCTGAAACTCACTAGTAGTGATGTATTAATAGGCAATCCTTGGTTTGAATCTTATCTCCTCCCTTCTCTCTATGATGAGAGGGTTAATGAGCTATGTGGAACAAGAATGAGCTAGAAAACAAGAATGTCCTGGTTCCTGACCTCCAGGTTTTAAATGCTCTACCTAAGGTGCTTCCCTGTCCTCCCACTTCACTCACCACCAGGCAAACTTACTGGGTATGCACAGTAAATGCTCATTAATGTTGCCTGAAAAATAACACATACTCTTTGAGTATTACATACTAACAGAATGCATATCCATCTTTCTTTTAGATTCACCTTGTCTCAATCCATGTGTGTAAAGTCGGCTCTCTTGTTTGCAGTGAGGAGGGTCCCTCATAGCTATAGCAGTTCCACGCCAACCCTTTTTCTACTCATGCCAACAGTCTCTGTATGAAACACCTATGTTTTTTTTTCATCCTCATTTCCTGCATCACTGTCTTCTTTTGTGTTCAGTTGATATTTTGTAATAAAAATTTAAATTCCTTTCTCATTTCCTTTTGTGTAGATTCTTAGCTATTTTCTTTGTAGTTACCATAAGAATTGCATTGAACATGCCAAACTTTTAACTCTAATTTGAATTTATACAAGTTAAATTCAATAACATACAAATTCTGCTCCTTCACAACTCTGTTTTTCCCCCTTTTGGTTGTGGGTGTCAAAAAACTTCATCTATACATTATGCACTCCAAAACATTAATAATTATTTTAAATGTATTAGTCTCTTAAATTGTAAAAAGCAAAATATAGAGTTGCAAACCACTGCTGTATTACTAGATGTATTTTTTTTTTAATTTTTTATTGTTGGCTGTTCAAAACATTACATAGTTCTTGATATATCATATTTCACAATTTGATTCAAGTGGGTTATGAGCTCCCATTTTTACCCCATATACAGATTGCAGAATCACATCAGTTACACATCCATTGATTTACATATTGCCATACTAGTGTCTGTTGTATTCTGCTGCCTTTCCTATCCTATACTATCCCCCCTCCCCTCCCCTCCCCTCCCCTCCCCTCCCCTCTTCTCTCTCTGCTCCCTCTACTGACATTCGTTTGTCCCCCTTATATTATTTTTCCCCTTCCCCTCACTTCCTCTTGTATGTACTTTTGTATAACTCTGAGGGTCTCCTTCCATTTCCATGCATTTTCCCTTCTCTCTCCCTTTCCCTCCCACCTCTCATCCCTGTTAAATGTTAATCTTCTTCTCATGCTCTTCGACCCTACTCTGTTCTTAGTTATTCTCCTTATATCAATGAAGACATTTGGCATTTGTTTTTTAGGGATTGGCTAGCTTCACTTAGCATAATCTGCTCTAATGCCATCCATTTCCCTGTAAATTCTATGATTTTGTCATTTTTTAATGCAGAGTAATACTCCATTGTGTATAAATGCCACATTTTTTTTATCCATTCATCCATTGAAGGGCATCTGGGTTGGTTCCACAGTCTAGCTATTGTGAATTGTGCTGCTATGAACATCGATGTAGCAGTGTCCCTGTAGCATGCTCTTTTTAGGTCTTTAGGGAATAGACCGAGAAGGGGAATAGCTGGGTCAAATGGTGGCTCCATTCCCAGCTTTCCAAGAAATCTCCATACTGCTTTCCAAATTGGCTGCACCAATTTGCAGTCCCACCAGCAATGTACAAGTGTACCCTTTTCCCCACATCCTCGCCAGCACTTGTTGTTGTTTGACTTCCTAATGGCTGCCAATCTAACTGGAGTGAGATGGTATCTTAGGGTGGTGAAACACCTATGTTTAGGTGGCTTCAATAAGTGCTTTGTTGCTGAGATGAAGGTAAAGAGAGAAAGGTAGTAATAGAGATTATTGGGGGGCAGGGGAGAATTTGGTTAAAAACAATATAAAACAAACTCTAATAAGCCAATACCCCAAAACCAAAGGCCAAATGTTTTCTCTGATATGTGGATGCTAATACCTAATAAGGGGGGCACTAGGGAAGAATAGAGTTACCTTGGATTAGGTAGAGGGGAGTGAGGGAGGGAAGACGAAGGGATATGGGGATAGGAAGGATAGTAGAATGAAACAGACATTATTACCTTGTGTACATATATGACTGTATGACGGATGTGATTTCACAACATGTAAAATCAGAAAAATGAGAAATTATACCCCATGTCTGAATAAATGATATATCAAAGTGCATAAATGCATTCTACTGTCATGTATAACTAATTAAAACAAATAAAAAATTTAAAAATTAGGCTCTATATAACCTAACGTGCTAGTGATTATTTCATATCACTTACTTTTTCTAAGCATACTCACCTGCAAAATGGGAACAACATCTACTTCAATGGTGTCATAGGATCAAATGAAGTAATTATGGTTCCCAGATTTAGCAAATAAAAATAATGTTTTATTATAAATTATATTTTATCCAATATGTGGGATATACTCATACTAAAACATCTGTTGTTTACCTGAAATTGGAATCTTACTAATGTTCTATATTTTATCTGATGTCCTTAGAAATAATGTGTGATAATACTGGCCACTTTCTGAGTGTTTATTTCATGTGCCAGGCACCACTAGGTACTTCAGTTACTTTGGTCAAAACTTTAACAGCAGATGGAGGCAGTTATTACTAACCCCCCATTTACATCTTGGAGGTAGAAGTTTTCCAACACCAAATAGCCAGTAAATGGCAGGGGTAAGATTCAAATCCACTATTTTATGCTGCCTCTTCAGGAGATGAAAGCACTCTGAAACTGTAAAGTGCCCAAGTGTTTATGGTCTCTCTGTTCATTACTTCTATCCTGAGTACAACAAAGGGACTGCATCATGGAAACAGGGATTAAGTCTGAGTGTGCAAAACAGCCTGCGTTTACTTCTCAACCTCCAGGATGTCTGTGTTTCTAGGTACCGAGGCAAGGGCACTAGGGGCTAACAACACCCGAGTGCACAACCTAACACAGGGATCCTCTCCCCAGTGCCCACAGAGAAACAGAGATTTATTGATTAACTGGGCTCTAAGGTAAGTTAGATCTTAGAGCAACCATATGCACATATTCACCTTTTCAGTAATATCACAAATAACCCAAATGTCCTAAGTTACGAGTACCATTTCCTATTATAAATGGTAACTAAATAAAAGTGCTGTTATGGTCTGGATCTCAAATGTCCCCCAAAAGCTCATGTGTTAGAGACAACGCAACAATGTTCAGAGGTAGGACTTATAGGAAATGATTGGATCAGGATGGCTGTAACCTCATAAGTGGATTAGTTTTTTGATGGATTAATAATTTGTATGCACTACTAGGTGGTAACTAAAGGCATTCAGGGCATGGTCAGAGAAAGTAGGTCTCAGGGGGCATACCCATGGACATCTATCTTGTTCCTGGTCCATTTATTTGTCTCTTTTTCTGCTTCTCAACTGTCATGAACTGAGCAGATTTTTCTCTGCCATGCCTTTCTGCCATGATGTTCTGCCCATCTCAGGCCCGGAACAATGGAGCCAGTTAACCATAGACTTAACCCTCTGAAGCAAAGACCCCCAAATAAATCTTTCCTCCTCTAAGTTGTTCTTGTCATAGCAATGAAAACCTTACATGGTGCTATTAAATTTTTAGAACCCCTACTTCTCAGTCTTGTCAATAAACAACAAAAAAGATTCAGCTTAATTGTCTGTACCAAGTATGGTCGGAACTTTGTTCATTCATTCAATAAGCACCTATGTAGCATTTTCCAGACACTGTTCTAAGTACCTAACAAACATCAACTCATTTAGAGCTCAAAAAGGTAGGTGTTTTTATTATCCCTATTGAAAATTGGAATGATTACCTCTTCTTGGTGGCTGATGGCCCACTAATGATGTTTATCTCCTAATCCCTGAAACCTGTTAAATTGCAGGATAAAGAAACTCTGTAGATGTAATTAAGCTTACAGACCATAAAATAGGAGTTTATTTTGGATTTTGGTGATGGGCCCATTCTAATCACATCAGCCCTGAAAAACAGAGAACTTTCTTAGACCAGAGGCAGAAATAATGTGCAGAAAGGAAAGTTAGGGAGAGTAGAAGCAGGAGAAGGACTAGATGCACTGCTGGTTTGAGACAAAGGTGCAGCAGGAGGGAGGTGCAGGGGCCTTAAGAAGCAGAGGGGCTCCTGGCTGATGGCCAGTGAGGAGATGTGCCGCAGTCTCGCTGGGCACAATCAGGAGCCACTTGTCAAAAGAAACTAACTTTATTTTTAGAACCACACACGCCAAACAAAACAGCCTCTCAGGAAAAACCCTCAGAGCCTCAACTGCCACCACCGGCTTTCCACAAGCCTCTCTCTCCCCCCACAAGCTTCTCTCCACCTCCCACAATCCTCCTGCTCTTGAGGCCGATTGGCTGGGTCACGTGGGTGGAGCCAAAAAAGTCCCCCAGTGAGCAGCCCCGTGGTCTGAAAGGGCAGGGAAACAGCCCAATGAGCATCACCGCAGAGGAGCCAATCAGCTAGATGTTGCTGGGGCCGCTGTGAGCCAATCATCAGCCAGCAGCTGGAAGTTTGCTGGGGCCCCTTCGGCTGTGGCTCTCAACAGAGATGGGAACGCAGCCCGAGGCTGTGAGGACCGTAAGTCTGTTAACAACCTGAGCCAGCTTGTAGACATTCTCCCTCAGAGCCTTTAGGTGAGACTGGGCCAGCTGACATCTTGATTTCAATCTTATGAGACCTGGAACAGGGCAATCATCTAAGCTCATATGAATTTTTTGCCTAAGAAATGGTGGGATAATACATTTGTAGTGCTTTAAATGACTAAATTTGCAGTAATTATTATAGTAGCAATGGAAATGGAATACAGATTATATTGTTTTACATTTCAATATGGTAGTCATATAAACTCTCAGAGTATTTAGTTAAGCAGATTATTTTTCTGTAGTGATAGTGCTGAGCAAGAGCGCTTTATATTATACAGTTTCAGAGGTTCAGTGTATAGTTCCTCAAATATTGAAGCTCACCCAATTACGGGATTCAGGAAGTAGAATCAGGTTTGGAGGAGACTGCAGAATGGAAGAAGAATAGGCTCTTGAAATGTGGACTAGGGAAAGGTAGTGGAGGTTAGGAGACCGGACTTTAGGTCTGAGTCAGAACTGAAACCCAGACTTTATTGCCAAGTAGCTGAGTGACTTTGGGCAAGCCACTTAACATCTCTATGCCCTGGTTTATCTTCAAAGCATAGATGGTGAAAAGAATAGTAGTCAGTATTGCCTTCATGAGTTACTGAGTTAATATCTTGGAGTATGACCTGAATATTGCAAGGATGATATGATGGCAGCTGTTGGGATCAGTTTCTATTGCAGAAAGATTTCACAGAGAGGTCAAGATGGAAGACACCAAAGAAAAGCTCAAAGGGACTTGAAATCTGAGAAATGTAAATGAAACAATAGTGGGACATCACTTTAAACCAATTAGATGGACACAATGGGAAAGCTGGATATTGCCACTGTTGGGAGGGTGTGGGCCTTGGGTACTAAATACCCTCACTATTGCTGTCAAGAGTGTGATCTATACACAACTGGTATCACTTTGTCAAGGGGAGTAAACACACTGCTTTAGTGTGGGTTCTCCAGAAATAGACCTGGAGACAAGGAATGGAGTGTTTAGAAAGTGATGCTGGGAGACACAGGTAGGGAAGAAAGGCACTCAACAAAAGGTGCATTTTTAAGCAAGTTACCACTGTGTACTACTGGAACTTAACTGGGGACTTTCAGGAGCTAGTGTAGAACAAGAGCCTCACAGTTTTCCCATCCAAGAGGTGAAAGAGCTGGGGTTTTTATAAGTGATGATCACCATGCATTGGTCAAGGCAACTAGCCAACTCAGGCAAAAGACAGATGCTGACAGCTGGCAGTGAGAGGCTGCACCACGAGGAAGCCAAAGGTAGGTGGGTGCAGCACAGTCGCCACCCAGGATGGCCTAGGAATTCCATTCCTGGTGTAAACCTAAAGAAATGTCACAATGTTCCCTATGGGAAATGCATTAGGATGTTCTTTGTAGCATTATTTTTGATGGCAGAAGTTGTAGTCGGGCTGAGTGAGCATCACTAGAGGGTGGGGAAAATCAATGGGGAATATGGATAAGGAATACTGTACAGTAGTTAAAGGTAGTGGATTGGGTTATTCATAATGAACCTTAAAAATAATTCTGACTGAGAAAGAAAGAGTAAGAGATTCTTCATACACACACACACACACACACACACACACACACACATCCTGATGAGTATTTTGTAGCAACAACATTTAACCAAAAAAAACAAAACAAAACATGTAAACACATCAGAATGGTTTTCTATAAAAAAAGTAGAGGAAAGTGAAATGGCTATGGGAATAAGAGAATAATAAATCAGTAAATTATAAAAAAAAGTTTTTTTTTTCTTTTTTGGTACTGGGGATTGAAATTCAGGGGTGCTTAGCCACTGAACCACATCCTCAGTCCCTTTTTATATTTTATTTAGAGAAAGGGTCTCAGTAAGTTGCTTAGGGCCTCACTAAGTTGCTGAGGCTGGCTTTGAACTCACAATCCTCCCACCTCAGCACCCTGAGCGGCTGGGATTACAGGTATGGGCCATTGCATCTAGCTAATAATCAATTTTTTTTAAAACAATACAAGAAGGAGATCTTGTGTAGGTCGCTGATGATTATGTGCCATGAACTGAGGAGTGTGAATAACAATCTGCCACTGATGCCCAAGAGAAAATGTGTATGCCAATGATTCCTGGTGTTCTCAGTATTATCAGCTTTTCAATGGTAGGTCCATGGCATGAAGATGATGGCTGAGGACGGTGAATGCCAGAGCCCTGTGTGCAGCTTGCTCTAAGGGGAAAAAAGGGAACTGACTGACATAGGGACTAAGATCAAGGTAGGGTGGAGTGGTTGCCTGAACATCACACCTGAAGAGGGCTGAAGGGTCTACCAGGCTGAGCCTAAACCAAGCCAGCAGAGAGGACAAACCAAAGAGAGAGCTGGAAAAAGCACAGAGTAAAATGCAGATTATTTTTTTCCCATAATGAAACTATTAGTAGTATTACAACTTAGGTAAAATACTAGATTCAATTTAAAGAACCTATACTAAAACATGGGTCCAATTTTGATTCTGTTATAGTTTGTATCTGAACAGTAGGCTTAAGATCCAAATGAGGGAAAATTTTTTTTCCCATTTGGTCTCTTTAATTTTTAAATTTTATTTAAAAAGTCTTTTTTGTTTTGTTTTGTTTAAATACCAGTCAAGAACAACAAGTTCTTGTTTTTTGTGACTTCAAGTAAGCATGGTGCAACTATTTAACCACCAAGTATCATGGAGTTGATTATTTTGTGCAGCATGCATGAGAAATGGGTCAATTTAAATTTAATTTGAAAAAACATAATGAATCTGAGGTACTATTCCCAGCATAGTTGTGCAGATAAAGATTAAAAAGACATAGTTCATAAATTTGATCTGTCTTAAGGGGATATGATGCTGTTGGAAGTAAGAAAGTGTCCCAGAAACTCTGAGTATGGCAAAGAATTTGCAACAAGATTTTATATATATACATATATATATATATATATATATATATATATATATATATATATATATATATATATATCACATTTCCAGAAGAAAAAGAGATGAGGGAGATGAGGCTTTTGTTCTAGGACCAATAGGATTTGACCAGGGGGTCACAAAAAACAGCAGCATTTGCGGAGGTTGACAGAGGTCCACTTTCTATCACAGTCTGGTAAGTCCCTTGGGTTGTATTTATAAAGCATTCTGACAGATCTACTTAGTTAGATGGATGGTAAGATTATTTTCGCTTTCTTGGCCATGTGATGCTGGACTCTGATCCAGTGAAATGGTTCACTGTGGCAGGAAGCCTTCTCTGCAATGCAAACAATCCTATTAAATGGCAAATTGTAAAATCTCCGGGTGGCTTCCAGCTGGAATATTTTGTTTGTATTCTCCATAACAGATCCTTCCTTTGAAGTAGCTCCTCTTTCAAAGGAGATTCTAGGCATTTAAAAATCTGGGTCACTTCTCACACATTCCAGAAAGAAGTGTAAAATAGACAAAAGCCCGAGGACCCATCTGTAGCTATGTGGGAACTATATGAGCTTGTAAATAAAACCAGTGGGGAGCCCAGAGCAGCTTCAAACCCTGACCCCCAGTACCCAGATTGCCAAATACTGAAAACTGTGAATGGAGGAAAAAAAAACCCAAAAAACAAAAACAGAATCTTTATGTAAGTACATAATTAGAATGCCAATCATATTCATATTAAAAATGAGAATTTTAATATAGAGGAAAGGATGACAAAGGAACTGGGTCACACCCAGTACCACTGAAATGCAGCAAATAACTTTTTTGCTAGCAACTGACCATTCTTAAAAGCAAGTCACATCAGTCTCTTGTTGGTTAAAAAAAGTTACAATGATATCTTTTAGGACAAAAGATTGTTAATTCCTACTTATGATAGGTTAATGATTTGAATGGCAGAGTGTGGGAGGTTTATTATCCAACATATTAATGTCTCTCTCTCTCTTTCTCTCTCTCTCTCTCTCTCTCACACACACACACACACACACACACTCAGAAGCTTTTTTGGTAATCTTTATTCTCTTTGTTCTTTCAGTTTTGGAATAAACACTTTGTATGATTAGTCAATAGAGATGTGGTAAGAATGCAGATGCTGGAGGAAGGTATCAGTTTTCAGTCTTGACTGACAGATATTGCCTGTGTGACCTTGAGAAAATTGCTTCTCTCCTTCTCACCTGTTCATCTGTGCAAGAGGTTTTATGTATAATTGGCATACTAATAATACAGTCACAAAAACTTTTAATATCCATAGGATTTTCATGCACATTAAATGAGTTAATACAGCAAAGTAACAGTGTCTATCATGTTAAGGATGTTCATATTACTATTACTTTTTTCTGGTGGTACTGGGGATTGAACCCAGGATCTCATGTGTACTAAGTCTGCTCTCAACTACTGAGCTATACCCACACGCATGCTTATGAATTTTTGCTTAAGGATTTTTTTAGTACTATTTGGTATTTATGATTATCAGAGAGGGGAACATTGCCAAATTCATTTCTACCACTTAACCGTTCTGAAAGATTAAATTTCTTTGAGTTGACATGCACCAATATAGATGACTAATGCCTCCTGGGTTTCCTGAACTCCTCCCCTCTGCCTCATATATTTACAGGCCAGATACAGTCTCAGCATGTGAGGCTGTAAACTTTGATGTTGCTATTTGGAGGTATTTTAGTTTGCTAAGTGTTTTAGTCAGATGTTTCCCCCACCCCACCCCCCCACTGTGACCAAAAGACCTGACAAGAACAGTTAGAGGGTAGAAAGTTTATTTTGAGGCTCACAGTTTCAGAGGTAGGTTTTAGTCCATAGACTGTCAACTCCATCACTCTGAACCTGAGATGAGGCAGAACATCAGGGTGAAAGGGTGTGGAAGAGGAAATCGACTCAGGATATGGCACCAGGAATCAGAGAGAGACTTTCTTCACCAGGGATAGAATATAACCCCCAAGGGCATAGCTCCCATGACCATCTCCTCCAGCCATACCTTCCCTGCCTATAATTCCCACTCAGTTAATCCTGATCAGTGGATTAACACACTGATTAGGTCAAGGCTCTCATAATCCAATCATTTCACCTCTAAACTTTCTTGCTTTGTCTTATACATGAGCTTTTGGGAGATACCTCATATCTAAACCATAACACTAAGGCTGCCATAATAAAGTACCACAAATGGGGTGGCTTAAACATCAGAAATGTATTTTCCTCACAGTCTAGGGGCGAGAAGTTGAAAATAAAGGCTCCCAGAGTTGGTTTCCTTTGAGAACCTTTTCTTGTTTTTTTTTTTCTGAGGTCTTCTTGGTTTTCCATGTTTGTGTCTCCCAATCCCCTTCTCTTGAAAGGACCCAGTCATATTGGATTAGGACACATTTATGAATCATATCACCTCATTTTCTGTTAATCTTCTCTTTAAAAATCTTTTCTTCCAATATAGTCACATTCTAAGGTACTGGGGGGTTAGAACCTCTAACCTGTTCTAATGGTGTGGGGACACAATTTAGCTCATAGTAGGGGGTGTTGCTTTCTACTTGGGTGGTGGAAGAGATGGGCAAAGGAACCATTACCAGCAGGACTGGGACATTTGATTCAGCCTCAGCCTTGCCCCAGGGTTTGGCATCAATCCAGATGCTGAGAGACATTTACAGAGTTCTAGTTCAATAGCTCAAGTGATTACTCACATCATTTCCCTTTTGCTATAAGAGTTTCTCTGGCTTCTTGAGCCACTTATGAAAATAACAGTAACTAACACATATGGAACACTTACTATGTGCCAGGTACTGTGCTAAGGGTTTTACTTATATTTTTATTTCCTCCTTAATGATTCTATGATCCACTGGGTCCAGTTTTAAGGTAGTGTTATCTAAAAGAAATATATTTTTTAAAAAGAAATATTCAGAAAATTTTAAATGACTATATTCATTGTTAGCATTTCTTGGTACCATGAAAATGATGTTTTTTACATTCTTTCAGGGAAATTTTCTTAAAAGCTTCTTTCTTCTCCTATCTACTTTCTTGTGTCACCAGTTTTTCTAAGCCCTAAAGAATAGCTTTGGCAATATTGAAGGCTTCTTTGGAGGGTAAGGGAGCAAATTAAATTGAATAGCTGATACCAGAATTTTCTTTAGCAGTCAGAGAGAGAAGGAAAAGTGGACACCCTCAGGGTACTAACTTGCCTCTCCACAGCACATCACCTCCCTAATCCCTGCCTCCAAGTTATGGGAAAGGTTCTGCTCTTATCTCCATTTTTTAGATGAGCAAAAAGAGGCATAGAAAAATTAAGGAGTAAGGAAGTATTAGCCCACACTCTGAGCCACTGCCCCAGGAGCTTTAAAGTGTTGCTGTATTTGCCCTTATTTTTAGCTACTCTTCATTTGAATGTCTTTCTTAGGTTTGAGAATATTCCACATTACCTCCCTGAATTCACAGGTCATGACGGAAGGTGAGAGTTTCCCCACATATATTCGCTTTTTTGGGCTCCTTTATAGCTTGGATATGGGCACATAGCTTGTTTTTCCTGGTCATGCTCCTCCTGCCCCCAGCCTGCCCAGTTCCCTGCCTCATACAACACTTTGCTTTGGAAGCCTAATGACATAAAGAAGCAAAGATCATGCACAATACATGTTGGTGAGGGTGGCAGCTATACCTGCTATTAGGAGTGAGTAATGTCTAAGGGCAAGCCACGTTTAGCATTGTCACTAGATTTGTGGTGTGATTTGACATGTGACCCTGAATGGGTGTCTCCCAAGCCTGACTCTCTGGCCTACTTTGAAAGTCTGAAGTTCACTTTCTGCTTAAATTAGCAATACTTAGATTCTATTGCTTGTAAACTTTTTTTTTTGTTGTTTCTATCAGCTATGACATTATTCTCCAATTTCTCCCACGAATATCCCTTGCCTTATTCTCAAAAGCCTTCCTTTGCATTCTTGCTCCCCAGGAAATAACAGTTTGGCCTTGAGATTCCATCCCCACCCCTATACTCAGCCAGGCCTCCTACCTACCACAAGACAATGGATGTAGTGGTTTCCCCATGTTTCCTGCTCCATCACACCCATGCATCAAGTGGCTGCTGCAGACATGACTGTAGAGATGAAGAATATCAAGGAATTCAAAGTTCAGGGCTCATCATTTAATGGGTATGGAGAACTTGGTCTTGTTAATAATTCACATGCACCAATTGAATTCTACAGCTTCTCCCTTCTTCTGATGTTTACTTTCAAAATTATTTATTTATTCACTTAGTGGTTCCAGGGATCAAATCCAGGGCCTCACACATGTTAGACAAGTATTCTATCACTGAGTGATATATCCAGCCCAAAAATCTATGAAGTTTCTTTTCATAAATTTTAGATATGTCAAAAAGTAATCTCATTGTTTTAGTTATAATCCCTTTGAAAATATTTATGACAAAGTCAATCTTTTGATTGACAATGACTGAAATTCAGATCATGCTGATTTAAAAATCCTAGAAATCCCAAGGAAAGTTCTTTCTTCAGGCAAGGCTAAAGCGAGGTGATCCAACAGTATACTCAAGGCTGTGTCATTGCCTTCCATAGTGGGTCTCTCCATTGTACAGGAAAATGGTTGTCTCTGTAACTCCAGACTACTATCCCACCAGCTTAACAACAAAGTACATAGGAGTACAGGGAGGGTTCTGATGAGCTAGACCATGTCTGAGGTGGAAAAATGTAGATTAAAGGACAGATTTATTAGTCCCATATATTGTTTGATGTGAATCTCAAGGGAACAGCAGGATGCCACTACCAAAAGAAAGATGAGGTGCTGGGTGTCAAAGCCAGCAAGTGCCTGTGTAGAGGCCTCAGAAGCTAACATAGTTTTTTTTTTTTTAAGGTCTCGAGTGGCAAGCAGGGTGAAACCCCACTGCTCCAATTGTGCAAGTGCTTGCCAATGTTCAAGCCTTCATCCTCTTCTGGCTCAGCCTCATTCAGCACGTGGTCATTCTCTCATTCTTGTAACACTTTTACCCGTGACTTCTCTTACTGTATTTACCTGGTCTTCCTCCTACCTCATTCATCCCTCCTTCTCATTCTCTTTTGATAACTTTTTCTCTTCTACATGTGAAGCGCTCTCAGCCCTGACCTTTCATCTTTCCTTTGTTGATATTCTTGAAGGAGGGATATAGACAACCTCAAACAATGAAATATGACAGTCACAGTGGTAATGATAATAATGATAGCAAATACTTTTCTAGCACTATGTGCTATGTTCTGCCTTGAGTATTAGGTTCTGTCTTAAGTACTCTATCGGTATTAAGTAATGATCGATCAAAGCCCCGAGGAGACAGATGAGGAAGCTCAGGGAGGTCACATAGCTAGGAAGTGCATGGGAGAGCTGATTCGAGAGCACATGGTCCAGCTTTCCTGTCTTAAAGGATGCTCAGACTTGCCAGCAACCTTCCTACACTCCTTGGGCTTTCCGTGAACCTTGGCCAACTCCAAATCGCCTGTTATCTTTGGCTCTCAGCTTTTTACCAAGGAAGCCTATTCTGCTTTAATGTGCAGCAGGCCCTGAAAATATCCTTGACCAATGACCTTAGAAAGTTCGCATTAGACATCCTTCAGGTGGGGGTAATGCTGGGCATTGTGTTTTGTTCTTTTCCTCTGAATTCCCTGGTTATCACCCACTTTGGTAACTGGCTTAATCATGCCCTTTTAAGCAGATGCCTTCCTTGCTTGAAACACTTTCCCCTTTCCCTACTAATGTTTCCCATGTTCCTCAAATAATCTATCTGCTTCCAAATCCTTCTCTCAGTGTCTATATCTGGGAGAACCCAAACTGAGACAAATAACAACTATACATGGAGGTCCCCAACCAGCCCTCTTGCCTGAGCTGCAGAGTCATGCGCCCAACTTGCTGACAGACTCTCCATCTGAATGCTTACCAACAGTTCAGACTCAACAGGGGACTCCAGAACTCAGGTCTCTTCCACCTGTTTCTCTCCAGGTTGTTTTCAGTGGATTTCCACTGTATGCAATGCAGATTCCAAAGTCCTCTCTGTGTTTTGAAGAGTCACAGTGGTCTCACTGCTCATCACTCTGGAACCATCGCTTGCCATCCTACCTTTCTCCTTGGCTGGACACTGGTGTCTTTCAGGTTCCCAAACTTTCTACGTTTGTTACCTCCTGAGGTTCTCACATGTGCTCCTGCTTCTGCCTGGGAGATGTTGTCATAGCTTTTAAGTCCTCGTTTGGGAGCTGCCTCCTCTAAGAGACCTTCCCTGGCCATCCAACCCCTGCAAGGAGCTTCTCCACTGCTCTTAGTTTCCTCCAAAACATTGTTCTCCTTTATTTTCTCTGTAGTGTTTAGCCCCCTCAGAAGTTGTCTTACCTATGTTTATATTCCTTCCCCATTTCTATGCAAAACTGGAAAAATGCCTGACTTGTTACCAGGAATTTCCCAGCGTGTGAGACTGCTGGTAATGAGCAGGTGGCCCATGGGTATTTGTTTGCATTTGTTGGAATGAAAATTTTAAACATATTCTATAACATCCAAAATTTCTGTAAGCATATTTCCATTCTGATTGGGTTCCCCCCACTTTAAAAATTGATACATCTTTATGGGAAATTTAATTGTAATGTTTTATATTTTCACCTCTCCAATTCTTTTGGATATGTACTGTTTTCATCAGCTTTTTGTCACTGTGACTAAAATTCCTGGCAAGAGCAATTAGAGGAGGAAAGTTTATTTTGGCTCTAAGTACCATAGGTCTCAGTCATAGAGGGCCAACTCTGTAACTCTGGGCCTGAGTAAAACAGAACATTGTGACAGGAAAGCAGTTCAGGACATGGCAGCCAGGAAGCAAAGAGAGAGCTCTCCTCACCAGGGACAAAATATAAACCCAGAGGCTTCCCCCAGTGACCTATCTCCTATAGCCACACATTACCTGCCTTGAGTTCCCACCTAGTTAATCTGTTCAAGTAGATTCATGCACTGACTAGGTTAAGTCTCTTATAACCCAATCATTTCACCTGTCGACTTTCTTGTATTATCTCACACTTGAGCTTTTGGGTGACACATAACATCTAAACTGTAACATATACTCAGTAGTGGGGTTGCTGAATCAAATGGTAGTGCTGTTTCTACTGTTTTGAGGAATTACTATACGGTTTTCCACAGCAGCTGCACCATTGTATATTCTCACCAATAGAGTACAGGAGTTTCTATTTCTCCATGTTCATTTTTGATAACAGCCTTCTTAACAGGTATGTGGTGATATCTTATTAGGGTTTTGCTTCACATTTCCCTCAGGATTAGTAATTTAAATAACTTTAACTGTTTGTATGATTTCTTTAGAAAAATATATATTCTAATGTTTGTTTTTTTAAATTGTTTTTTTTTGTTTGGAATACTGAGTTGTGGTGCACTCTCTCTCTCTCTCTCTTTCTCCATATATATATATATATATATATGGTATTAAACCTTTATCAATATGCGGCTTATACATATTTTCTCCCATTTCATAGGTTGCTTTTCCACTGTTGTGATTGTTTCTTTTGCTGTGCATAAGTTTTTTTATTTTGATGTACTTTGTCCATTTTTTGCATTTCTTAATCTTGCTTTTGATGTTATATCTAAGAAATCATTGCTTAGGCCAATGTCATAAATCTTTTCTCACATATTTTCTTCTAGGAGTTTTATAGTTTCAGGTCTTACATTTAAGTCTTTAGTCCATTTTGAATTGAACTTTTATTGTAAGATAAGGTTTCAATTTTATTCTTTTGTATGTGCATATCTACTTCTCCCAACCCAATTTGTTGAAGAGTTTGTGCTTTCTCCATGTGTATTCTTGGCACTCTATGTAATATCACTTGACTATGTATACATGAGTTTAATGCTAGGTTCTCTTCTGTTCCATTGTTCCATTTTTTTTAAATTAAGTTTTTACTTGTTTTGATTAGTCATACATGATAGTAGAATGCATTTATGCACTTTGATATATTATACATACATGGGGTATAAGTTCTTTTTTCTGATTGTACATATTGTAGAATCACATTGGTGATTGGTTATATATATATATATATATATATATATATATATATATATATATATATATGGTAATAATGGCCATTTCACTCTACTATCCTTCCTATCCCCATATTCCCCCCTCCCTTCCCTTCACTCTCCTCTACCTAATCTAAGGTAACTCTATTCTTCCCTAGTGCCCACCCCCCCATCCACATATCCGAGAAACATTCGGCCTTTGGTTTTTGGGGGAATCAGCTTGTTTCACTTAGCATGATAATCTCCAAATCTATCCGTTTACCACCAAATGCCATAATTTTATTCTTTAAAGCCGAGTAGTATTCCATTGAATATATATATATATATATATATATATATATATTACATTTTCTTTATCCATTCATGTATTGAAGGACACCTAGTTTTGTTCCATAGTTTAGCTGTTGTGAATTGAACTGCTATAAACATTGATGTGCCTGCGTCATTGCAGTATGCGGATTTTAAGTTCTTGGGATATAGATCAAGGAGTGGGATAGCTGGGTCAAATGGTGATTACATTCCATGTTTTCTGAGGATTCTTCATACTGCTTTCCACAGTGGTTGCATCAATTTACAGTCTCATCAGCAATGTGTGAGTGTATCTTTTCCCCCACATCTTTGCCAACATTTATCGTTGCCTGTGTTCTTGATGATTGCCATTCGGACTGGAGTGAGATGAAATCTTAGTTTTGATTTGCATTTCCTTAATTGCTAGAGATGTTGAACATTTTTTTCATATATTTGTTGATTGTTTTTATGCCAGTACCATACTGGTTTTTTTTAAATATTTATTTTTTAGTTATAGGTGGACATAATGTCTTTATTTTACTTTATATGGTGCTGAGGATCGAACCCAGTGCCTCACTCATGCTAAGTAAGCGCTCTACCTCTGGAGCCACAATCCCAGCCCTCATACTGGTTTTATTACTACAGGTTTGTAATGTGTTTTGAAGTCAGGAAGTTTGATGCCTCTGGTTTTGTTCTTGCTCAAGATTGCTTTGACTATTTGGGGTCCTTTGTGCTTTCATATGAATTTTAGGAATTTTTCCCATTCTGCAAAAAATGTTGTTATGGTTTGGATGTGAGGTGTTCCCCAAAAGCTCATGTGTGAGACAATTCAAGAAGGTTTAAAGGAAAAATTACTGGGCTATGAGAGCCTTAACACAATCAGTGAATTAATCCCTTGATGGAGATTAACTGAGTGGTAACTGAAGGCAGGTAGGGTGTGGCTAGAGGAGGTGGGCAGTGGGGGTATGCTGTTGGGTTATATATTTTTAATTTGGATGAGTGGAGTCTTTGCTTCCTGGTCATCACGTTAGCCATGTTCCTTCACCACACTCTTCTGCTGTGATATTCAGCCTCACCTCGAGCCTTGAGGAATAGAGACGGCTACCTGTGGACTGAGACCTCTGAAACCGCGAGCCTGCAAATAAACTTTTTATCCTCTAATATACTATTCTTGTCAGGTCTTTTAGTCACAGCACCAAAAAAGCTGACTAAAACAGATGTCATTGTAATTCAGATGAGATTGCATTGAATCTGTAAATCACTTTGTTTAGTATGGACATTTTAACAACATTTAAGTCTTCCAATTCATGAAAACAGGATGCCATTCCATTTATTTGTCTTCTTGGCTGGGAGTATAGCTTATAGTAGAGCACTTATCTAGCATACTTAAAGCCTTGGGTTTGACTCCCACCACACAAAAACAGACACTTTATTTGTACCTTCTTTAATTTCTTTCACCAATGGTTCAAGTATTTATTCCTAAGTATTTTATTCTTTTTGATGCTGTTGTAAGTGTGATTGCTTTCCTAAAGTCAACTTTGTTGTTATTGTTGTTATTTTTACAATTGCCTTTTATTATTTTTATTTTTGATTACATGCATTAGTTGTACACATTCATGGGTTGAGTGTGATATTTCTGCTCTTGCATACAACATACACTGATCAAATCCAACCTCCCTTTATCCGCCACCCTTCCTAACCCCTATAATCACTATTCTATACTCAGGTAGGCTTATTTTAGCTTAATATAACATGAAGTAGAACATGTAGTACTTGTATTACTGTAACTGGCTTATTTCGCTTAATATAACACCCTCTAGTTCCATCCACTTGTTGCAAACAAAAGAATCTCATTTTTCCTTATGACTGAATAATATTCCATTGCGTGTGTGTGTGTGTGTGTGTGTGTGTGTGTGTTTGTGTATATAAATCTCACATATTCTTTATCTATTCATTTGTTGATGGGTTTCTAGGTTGATCTGATATCTTAGCTGTTATGAATAGTGCTACAATAAACATGGGCGTGGCAGTATCTCTTGGGTATGCTAATTTAATTTCCTTTGGATATACACTCAGAAGTGGGATAACTGGAGCATATGGTAGAACTATTTTTAGTTTTTTCAGGAACCTCCACATTGTTCTCCAAAATGGCCCTTTACACTACTAATTTGCATTCACACCAACCATGTATAAGAGTTCTTTCTTTGGGCTGGAGATGTGGCTCAGTGGTAAAATGCTTGCTTAGCATGCATGAGGTCCTGGGTTTGAACACCAGCACTGCCATGCCACACCCCCAAAAATGTCCCTTTTTCTTTGCATCCTGGCCAGTATTTATTGATTATTATTAATTTTTAATAATGTTTTTTCTAACTGGGGTGAGACGGTATCACATAGTTTTGATTTGCATTTACCTGATGGTTTATGCTATTGAGTGTTTTTTCATATATTTGCTGGACATTTGTATGTCTTCTTTTGAGAAATGCCTATTTAAATCATTTGCCTATTTATAAAATTGGATTGTATTTTGTAAGTCTTTTGAGTTTCTTGTGTATTCTGGATATTGACTGTCAGAAGAATAGTTGGCGAATATTTTTTCTCATTCCATAGGTTACCTCTTTTATTGTTTCTTTTGCTGTGCAGAAGCTTTTTAGTTTGATGTATTCCCACTTGTTAACTATTGCTTTTGTTTGCTGCATTCTTTGGGTCTCTATCCAAAGAATAGGGATCATTGCTAAACTCCATTTAGAATAGTTTCTTGTTAGTTTGTAGAAACACAACTAACTTTTTTATGTTGATGTTGTATCCTGTAACTTTACTGAATTTATTAGTTCTAACAGTTCCCCGTTAGATTCTTTAGTTTTTTTAATAATATATATCTATAATAATATATATATGTGTATATATATAGATATATATGATCAAGTCATGTACATATAAAGGATTTTATTTCTTTTCTGATTTGGATGCCATTTATTTCTTTTTCTTGCCTATTCTCTGGGTAGAACTCTTAGTTCTATCTTAAATAGAAGCAGTGAGAGTGGATATTTCTGTTGTTTCTAATCTTAGAGGGAAAGCTTTCAATCTTCATTGTTGAATATGATGTTAGCTGTGGGATTATTGTATAGTCTTTATTATATTGAGATATATTTCTTCTATACATAATGTCTAGTGTTTTTTTTTTTTTTAAATTAGGATAGGATGTTGAATTTTGTCAAATGTTTTTTCTATATCTATTGAGATCATCATCTGTTATTTTTTGGTCCCTTATTCTGTTAATGTGTTACTTTAACTGATTTGTGCATGTTGAGTCATTCTTTCATCCCAGGAATTAATCCCACTTGTCATTGTGTATGATCCTTTTAATGTGTTGTTGAATTTAGTTTGCTAATATTTTGTTGAGGATTTTAAAATCTCTCTTCAGGTATATTGGTTTATAGTTTTCTTTGTAATGTCTTTAGTTTTGGTATCCAGGCAATTTTGGTCTCATAAAATGACTTTGGAAGTTGTTATGGTTTGGATGTGAGGTGTCTTCCACAAAGCGCAGGTGTGAGACAATGCAAGAAGGTTTGGAAGAGAAATGCAGTGAAGTAATCCCTGATGGGAATAACTGAGTGGTAACTGGAGGCCTGTGGGGTGTGGCTGGAGGAAGTGGCTCACTGGGGGCGTGGCTATGGGGTTATATTTTGTATTTGGAGCATGGAGTCTCTCTCTCTCTCTCTCCTTTCTGATCATCATGTGAGTTGCTTCCCTGTGCCACACTCTTCTGACCTGATGTTTTGCCTCTCGCCTTCAACCCAGAAGAATGAAGCCAGCCTTCTATGAACTAAGACCTTTGAAAGAAACTATGTGCCCTCAAATAAACTTTTTTCCTCTACAATTGTGCTCGTCCAGTCTTTCAGTCACAACAGAGAAAAAGCTGACTAAAACAGAAGTGTTCCCTCTTCTCAGATTTCTTTTGACAAGTTTAAGAAGGATTAATGCTAAATTCTTTAAATGTTTTGTAGAATACATCAGTGAGGCCATCTGATCCCAGACTTTTATTTATTCATTGGGAAGATTGATTATTGATTCAATTACCTTATTTGTTATGGATCTGCTGAAGTCAGTTGTTTCTTCATTATTCAGTTTTGATAGGTCATATTTTTTAGGAATTTATCCATTTCTCCTAGGTTGTCTGATTTGTTGATGTATCATTGTTCATGGTCATCTCTTATAATCATTCTTATTTCTGTGGCATCTCTAGTAATGTCTACTCTTCCATTTCACTTTTCATTTATTGAATTTTCTCTAATTTTTTTTTAGTTTGGCTATGAGTTTGCTAATTTTTCTATTGTCTAAAAATGGCTCTTAGTTTCACTGATTTTTCAGTCATTTTAATCTTTATTTTATTTATTTATTATTTCTTTCTGTCTGCTAACTTTGGGCATAGTTTAATTCTTTGAGATGCAAAATTAGACTGTTTGAGATCTTATTTCTTTTTAAATATAGGTGTTTACTCTAAAAACTTCCTTCTGATTTCTACTTTTGTGGATCTCTTATGATTTTGCACATTCGGCGTCCTGTAGGCTTCTAGAATTTGGGATTCTGTCTCATTCTTCAAGTCTAGGAAGTTTTCTCGTATTATTTCATTGAATAAATTGCTCATTCCTTTGGTATGGAGTTCTATACCTTCCTGTATCCCAATGACTCTTAAGTTTGGTCTCTTAATGTTATCCCATATTTCTTGGATGTTCTGCTCATGGTTTCTTAACAGTCTTGCTGAGCTGTCTATGTTCTTTTCAAGTTGAAATACTTTGTCTTCATTGTCTGATGTTCTATCTTCTAAGTGTTCTACTCTGCTGGTAGTATTCTCAATTGAGTTTTTAAGTTGGTTTATTGCTTCCTGCATTTCTAGGATTTCTGTTTGTTTGTTTTTTATAACCTCTATCTCCCTGTATAGTTGATCCTTTGCTTCCTGGATTTGTGTAATTCATTGTCGAAGTGATCTTTCATTGTCTGATTTTGCTGTCTAATGTCTTCCTTGATACTCCAGATCATCTGAAGCATATATATCCTGAATTCTTTATCTGACATTCCATCTGCTGCAGCTGTTACCTATTCTAAAGTTGAGTTGACCTGCATTGTTTGTAGTCCTTTCTTTCCTTGTCTTTTCATACTGCTTGCGTTTCTTTCTTCTTGGTGAAACTGTTGTGTTTTTGAAATTTTTTCCCCCCTATATATTTATATTGCTCTTGTATAGTTGAAAAGTCTCCCTTGCAGGTGCGGGCGGGGGCTCTGCTCTGCCCCTCCTCCAATTGGTGTGAGGTGTCTACCATGCCCGCGGACCCCTGGGCCTGATCCGCTGGTCTGTCGCAGGTCTGCCTACCTTGTGGGCGCGGGCGGCGGCCCCGCTCCTCCCCTCTGGCTCAACGACAAAGCGAGAGAGACTCGGGTATCTGTGACTCACCCTCCCTACCAGGAGACCAACTGTTTCCGTCGCCGCTGGCACCAATGAAGTTCTCTCCTCGGCCGCTCTCCGATGACATCAGATCTCTGCCATGCTGGCATCCCCTGTTCTATGGCTGAATCCCATTTTCTTCTCTTCCAATAGGCGGAGCTGTGCCCTCCGAGCCCAGCTTCTGCCCTCTATGTGCTTTCCGCTGGGAAGGAATTCTGTCGGCGGAACTCTGGTGATGTCACCTCTCTGCTATGGCGGGCCCCAGGCTCTTTGCCGGAGTGTCTGAAGGGAGGGGTGGGACTGGTCTGTCTCTGGTTGGTTTCAGCTCCCGGTTCGCTATTTCATGAAGGCTTGGCAAGAGACCTCTTCCTAGAGTCCCTGCACCGCTCCTGCTGTGCTACTCCTCGGAGGCTATCCGCCCTGACGCGGGGGCCGCGTGCAGGCAGCCGACAGTCGCCAAGTCGCGCGGGCAGTGGCTGGTGGGTCTGGACCTCTGCGCTGCGTGGCGGAGATTCACTCGTCTAGGGCAAACTGTCACCTCCAAAAATCCTTCCAATTCCCGGCCGGTCTCTCTTTAGTGGAATTTTGCTAGGAGTTTCTCAGCAGGTCGAATCTAAGCATATCCATGCGTCTCTCTGACCCCGTTGTTGAGGAGGTACTGAAAGCGCTGCCTCCCCACTCGCCGCCATGTTGGATCTCCCTACAATGATCTTCTTTATCTCCTGTGTCAGTTTTTTTTTTTACCGAAATTCTATTTTTCCTGATATAAATATAGCCACCCCTGTAATCTTTTGTTATTATTTATATGGAATGTCCTTTTCCAGCTATCCTAATCAGTTCAGACTATTAAAACAAATTGCTACAAACACGGTAGCTTATAAACAGCAGTAATATATTTCTTACAGTTCTGGAGGCTAGGAGTCCATGATCAGCATGGTAGAGTTCTGGTGTGGGCTCTCTTGTTTGTTGGAGACTGCCAACTTCTTGCTATTTCTCATATGGAGAAAGGGAGGAAACAAGAATGCTTGGGACTCTTATAAGGATGAAAATTCCACTCAGGAGGGTTCCCCTCTTAGGACTTTGGCTAATCCTAACTATGCACCCAAAGATCCAACCTCTTAATACCATCATATTAGGAGGTTGGGTTCCAACATGTGATTTTGGGGACACAGGCATTCAAGCACTTCATTTTCAGCCCATGCTTGCCTTTAAATCTAAAGTGAGTCTGTTGTATGCAGCATATAATTGGGTCTTTTGAAATTATCCATTAATCCCCCCAAATGTCTTTTGATTGAGGAATTTAGTTCATTTGTATTTAAAGTCATTATTGATAAATAAGGACTTATTATTGTCCCTTGATTAATATAAAATACATTATAATTATGAAAGTCTATTTTAGGCTGATAACAATTGAATTTTATATACCAACTATATACTTTTTTCTCCTTCACCCAACATTTTATGTAGTCATAATTTGCATCTTTTATATTGTTTATCTTATTAACAAGCTTTTGAAGCTATAGTTATATTTAGTTTTTTTTTTAACTTACATACTAGAATCAAAAGTGATTTACAATGTCTGCAATCCTAGCAACTCTGGAGGCTAAGGCAGGTGGATCACAGGTTCAAAGCCGGTCTCAGCAACTGCAAGGCACTAAGCAACTCAGTGAGACCCTGTCTATAAATGAAACACAAAAAAGGGCTGGAGATGAGGCTTAGTGGTTGAGTGCCCCAAATTTAATTCCTGGTACCAAAAAAAAGTGATTTATATATGCCACCATTATATTATTACAGTATTCTCTATGTATAATTAGATTTCCAGTGAGTTTCATACTTTTCTATTCTTTTGTGCTACTGTTTAACAATTAAAAATTTTAATTCAAGGAACTGCTTTTAGCATTTTTTGTAAGACAAGTGTGGTGGTGATTATCCCCTCCACTTTTGTTTGGGAAAGTATTTATCTCTCTTCATTTTCAAAGGAAAGTTTTGCTCACTATAGTATTTTTGATTGGCAGTTTTTCTTTTCAGTATTTTGAATGTATTCTTCCACTTCCTATGGCCTATAAAGCTTCTACTGAGAGATTCACTAAAAGTCTTATGTGGTCTCCCTTGTACATAACAAGTTGCATTGCTCCTTTTGCTTTCCAAATTCTCTCTGTGTTTTTGACTTTCCTCCATGTATACTTTTTTGGGGGTTCTTTAGAATTCATGAATCTGGAAGTTAATTTCCCTCCCTAGATTTGGGAAGTTTTTGGTCATTATTTCTTTAAATAAACTTTCTCCCTTTTTCTTTATCTCCTTCTGAGATTACATCATGTGTATACTTGTTCACTTCATGGTGTTCCATAAGTCCCTTAAGCCTTCTTAGTTTCTGTTTGTTTGTTTGTTTGTTTGTTTGTTTGTTTGTTTTCCCTTTTGGCTCCTCTGTATGATTCATATTGACCTGGTTTTGAATTACTGATTCTTTTGCTTGATGAAGTCTATTGAAGCCCTCTGCTACATTTTCAGTTTATTTATTGTATTCTTTAGCTTCAAAATTTCCACTTGGTTCTTTTTAATAGTTTCTATTTCTATTAATATTTTCATTTTGCTCCCTGTGTTCTTGATTTCATTTTTCTGTGTTCTCTTGTATTCCACTGAAGTTATTTAAGATTACTATTTATATTATTTATCAGAAAAGTGGCATATCTGTATTTCTTTAGGGATATTTATTTTGATCCCTTGATTATGTCATGTTTCCCTGATTTGTGGACCTTGTAGATTTTTATTAGTGTCTGCACATTTAAATTGATATTCACCTCCCCCACCTTTGTGGACTGGCTTCACCAGGGGAAGATTTTCACCAATTAGTTGGACAGACTCTTTGAAGATTGTAGACCTTTTGTATGGTTGTTTCTTCTCTGGAATTATGATTGTAGGTTTCTAAATAGATGGGCTTACTGGTTTCTTTTCTTTTCTTTCTTTTTAACCTTATGACCCTGTAATTTCTTCCTCTTTCATCTGATTTCTGCACTGTGAGCTGGGATGTTAGAGGCATGCTCTGCTCCTCTCTGTTTTCTTATAGAGAAAGGACAGATGAGTTCTGCTCCTCTGTTCAATCTCACAGAGGCATATTGAGCTCAGGAAGCATTCTCCCCTTTTACTTCATTCATAACTGCACCCAGGCATCCAAAGTGTCAGTTCCACTAGTGCTCTGTGTGAGGTGGAATAGAAACTGGCCCCTGGGGCAGTTCACTCAAAAGATAGGAATGAATGTGCTCTACTCTCCTTTCCCTCCTCTAAGTGAGAAGTTGTGTACTGAGGTTGTATCTGTGCTGTGGGGGATGGGCTAACATGGGTAAAATGAAATAGTTCCTCGTATCCATTTTAAGACAGCTGTTCTCAGTTGTGTGCTTGTCTGGAATATCATAATTTCTTTACTAGATTATACGCTTCTCATAAAGGCCCAAGAATGAGACTTCATATTTCTCCTTCTTGATGATTAAATTTTCTACTTATTTCAAAGGAAAAATATATTAAATACATTCAAAAGAGTTAGAAAGGTACTAACAGTCATTATTTTCAGTATCAAGATATATTCTGAAGATTTCAAAGTTAATCCATTGCTTTAATTATATCATTTAAGAAGGCACTGAGAACAAATCTGAAGCCATTTTATCTCATTATGTTGCTTCTTTTCTAAAGATGATTTTGTGTTGACAGAATATGCAGTGGCTTCTTCTAAAATGGAAATATTTTAGGATATCATGTGAAATAAATCTAAAATACTCGTTATCTGTTTCCAAATTATTATTAATTTAAAAACTAGTTAAAGCCACTTAATGAACAGCAGGATAGTGGGGTTTTTTTTTTTTTCCCTCAGCAGCTTTTCCTCAGTACAGAGGTAAAGGAAAATTTTAGGTAGACACATGCTGCTGAGATAGGCAAAATGGCAGATATTTGACAAACTTCACTAAGATTTCAGTCTAGGGAGAATATTTTTTTTTTCCTTAGCATGTAATGGAAAGCCAGTAAAATGAAAAGGGAAAGGAAGTGGGAAATCTGAAAAGATGCTGGCAGACTGGGAGTAGACCAGATGCCCACCAGTATGGGTTGGAAAATCATCTTAATACCTGTAGTGACTACTCTTCTACTTACTGTTATTTGCAACATTGTTTTGATAAATTGGCTTTTCTGGTGTTCAACAATGGACCAAATCTTTTGCTTTCATAAAGATATGCATATTTTTCTGTATTCCTCCTGCTGAGGACAACTAAAAGCCTCAAACATTATATATAAAACAAATATAACAAAATTCTGAAAGGTGGAGAGAAGATAGCATACTGCATGACTCTGGACACAAGGAAGGATATGGTGGCGTTTCCTAGGTTTCCTTTTTGTTCATGTATCCCAGATGAGGAACTGAAGAAGGTGGAACCCCAGATATACACCCGCACATAAATAGCCCAATAAAAGCTTGCTCTCCTAGACAAGGAACCAAGAAAAAAGTAGCCTGTCTTGGTCTGTTTTCTTTTCTTTTTTCTTTCCCCAAAGTGATTTTTAAAATAGATTGAGAGAATAATGGTATGTATGTATGGGATGCAGTGTGATATTTTGATGCATGTATACAATGTCTTAGTCTGATAGAATGACTTAGTATGATAAAGTATTACTGACTTGGTAATTTATAAGCAGTAGAAGTCCATTTGCTTTTGTTTTAGAGATTGGAAAGTTCAAGACTGAGATGCTGCATCTACTGAGGGCCTTCTTGCTGTGAAGAAGGCAGAAGACATCACATGTCTAGGGAGTTCAAATGCAAGAGATGGAAAGGGGAAGAACTCATATTTTCATTAGGTGTCCACTTCCATGATAACCAACCTACTTCTGAGATAATGCCATTTATCCATCCATGAGGGCAAAGACCTCATGATCTAGTCACCTCTTAAAGTTCTCAGCTTTCAACACTATTGTGTTTGAGATTAAGGTTCAACACATGAACTTGGAGAGACACAATTCAAACTGTAGCACTAGTAAGATAGAAGAAGTTTAGATAATAATCACCCTGCTCTACCCAAACACGTCAGAAAAAAATGTGGCCCCACCTCCACCTATGCCAGCAAAGGTTGAGGGGATCACTCTGACTTCCACCCTAATAGAGCTATAAAGCACTAATCCCTCCACCAAGATGGTGTTGGTGAACGTTGAGTAGAAAACACGCCTCTCATTCCTACTGTGTGATAATAAAACCTTCCACTCTGTGGTGACAGTGAAGAGCCCGTGAAGAGCCTAGACCTCCACCTCAACCCAGCAGCAAAGAGATGCTGCATGCCCTCCCTGTGGGCTCTAAATGTTAAATGAAAGAACTGGCCTTCATATGTTTAATGAGTGTCTTGCAGATATATCTTTTGAAATGGGAACAGGATGGGCAATAATTTGTCAGGGAGAGGGAGGCGAGATCTCTGGGGAAGGGGGGTGCTCAGAACATGGCTGGGTCAGGAAACAGGAAGAAGTTGAGGTTGGATAAGAGGGTGGATATGGGGCTTGAGGCCAGCCTGGAACAAGTATAGCTATATATGCTGAAGAGTGCACTTATCATGCAGCATTTTACCACAGAGGTAAAGATACATATAATGCAGGGTTCCATTATAGAACCTTTCAAACAGAGAGGATAAACTTTGACATAATCATATTTGTTTTTCTGAAAGATAATGCTGATCCTGATACTTAGGAGTAAGATATTCCTGCTACGACATTTGTTTGTTTCACATAGTTATTTGGAAATGGCTAGTAAATTATACAGCAAAATGCATATGTGAAATATTTATTAATGTGTTTGATAATAAAATCAGATGGTGAAGCTTTTGTGAGAATGAATGTCTGGGAAACAGTATACTTCTGAGCATCCATAGCAGTTTGAGATTTAATGGTGAAGATACTTCTACCAGATTTTCAAAGTACATGTCAAAGAATAAATACATCGTTGATGCCCCTCTCAAAGATGTCTTAAATTGCACACAAATGTTCCACACTTCAGAGATTTCTGCATTCACTATGAAACCCTTTTTAAGTACTATGTTGACTTTTTCCCGTAAGAGTAATTATTTATAATTAATTCTAACTAAGGAAATAAGAGAGGATGGCCACGAAGATTTATATATTAATATACACTAATATATTCATTGGAGTGTTATATTTAGTAAGGAAAATTCAGAAATGACCTAAATGTCTCTTGATGGCAGTTCTATTAACTAAATTATGGTTTGTTCACATGGAATATTTTGCAACTCTTAATAATCATGATTTCAAAGAGTTGGAAGACTGCTCATAGTAGTAAATGAAAAACTTGGGCATACCATTTGCTCTCAATTTGGGGATCAAAATAGTTCCCCCCTAAAAAAGAGAAAAAAAATTAAATCAATTTTTAACTTAATTTTTCTGCATAAAATTATTAAACAAGATTTTTTTCTTTGTAAAAATTTCCAAACCTGGAAAATTAATGTTATGCATTTCATACTCAGGAAAAATGAGTGATTTTTAAAAAGAATTGTGTTAAGTAATCTTGTGCTAAGAAGTTATTATCCCTGATAATCCTTCTTTGGTTTAAGCTTTTCTACTTTCAGTGGGGTCTCTGCTTCAGCTATTAGTGCCAGTCTGGGAAATTTTCGTCTAATTATGGTTGAGTTCCTCAACCCCCTTTTTCTGAGAGAAATGAAGAACTGTTTTGTCTCCTTAACACTCTAGTGTCAATTGCTTTTTTGAATTTAATAAACATAATTTTATTTAAAAAATAATTTAATCTGGTCAACCAAAATATTCAGAAAAATGTAAAGCCAAATGTGCTGAGAACACAAAAGAAATCTGAAGTGTTATTTTTGCACAAGAAGAGTTTAAGATTTGTGTGGGAAGATGAGACAAATGCAGGGAACAGTTAGGACCTAAGACTCATAGCAGTTTCATAAACTTAACAGTGATTTTCCAAGACTGGTCTATAATTTATGTTTGATAGATATAAAAATGAAGTCAAACGAGAATAAGTGTTTCTTTTAATATCACACAAATAAATAGAAATAAGGATCCAGAACTCCTGATTCCAGGGAGCTACAAAAATGGAGGATAATATACAAAATCCAAAAAGAAACCAAGATCAGCCTCCATGAAGGAGTACAAGGAAGAAGGGATGAGTAGTGAGCCTGTGGAGCCCTGCCACCATGGGGCCATTCTCCTGGATGCCATGCCACTGACCAACGCCAGTTGGACACAGGATTTGCCCACATACATCACTTTTACAGAGCCAAAAGTCAAAATTTCACCTGGGCTGTGAATTAGAATGCTTTCAATTGCAAATGACAGATACCCAACTCCAACCATAACAAAATGAACAAATTAAAAGTAGGAGAGGAATTTATTAATATATAACTGGGAAGGGTCGGGCCAGCCAGAATGGCAGGTTGGAGGAGCTCTGACGCTGATGTCAGAGCTCTGGCTCGATCTTTCTCTCTCACTCGACTCTGCTTCTCTTTATTTATTGGGCAAGTGTTCTCCGGGTACTTGGCAGGGTGGCTGCCATAAAGTAGAGGCTCACGGCCTGGAAGCTCACTGAATATGTTTTTCTGGAAAGTTCTGACAGAAAAGTTTCTGGCAAGACCTTTATTTCCCAGGCTGTGTCACGTTTCTGTACCATTGGAAAGGGGATCTGATTCTTTGGGCTTCAGCCCCTTCCTAACCAAGAGGTAAGGATTCCTCTTCTTAAGGGGAGGTGTCTTGTTAACAGAAGGAGTGCTGGGGAAGGGAAGTCATCTCATCAGGTGCCTCTGGGAGGTAGTGCCAATGACCTAAGTATTAACCATGCAACTGAGAAAATAAATACAAAAGGAGTGAAAGGCCTAATAAAGGAACTGCTATCACAGTTTTCCAGTGAAGGAGGGTGATGACACATGCTAGGGTAATATAAAATTCTGTTAATAATAGACTAAGTAAAGCCTAATTCTAAAGCAAGTCTCCTCTTTAGAAAACTCACACTCTACTTACAGAGACTAATTTTTTTTATGACATTTGCTTTTAGTGATAATTGCAGTGACTAGACCAGTGTAACTTGTACTTATTTGGAATGAAATACTCTTTTTTTTGAACAAACACACTGAAGTTTAAAAGGCAAAGTTGTAATAACAATATCTCTTTAGATAATGACTATGGAGGCTAATCATTCACACATAGTTATTGGGAATTTTAATTTGGCAGTATAATTTCTGCAAACAAAGGAGGGAAAAAAGAAAACCCTACAAAACCCCAGCACCACCTGTATGTGAGAGTGAGCTCTGTCATTGGCAATGTGGTAGGTACAGAATTTATCACCACAGTAATTCCTCCTGACATTTGCACCATTCTCTCACATTACCATCTATTGACTCATACCATGCCCAGGCAGCAGTATAGTCATCTACATTTTATAGGTGATAAAACTGAGACACAGAGAGGTCACACAGACAATGAGAGGCGGGCTCTAATTCTCCCACTTGTGTTTTTCCACAGAACACACGTTGGGAAGTGAGAAAGAACGGGGTTTGAATCCTGCCTCCACCACATTCTTGCTCCCTACTTAAGTCTTTTTGATTCTCGCTTCCTAGAGGTAAAAGCATGATAATTAGATGTGAGATAATGAGCATAATATTACAAAGGGCCTCAGTGTAGGTCGTCTTATAGTTCCCTCTCTTTCATTCAGTGTGTCATTAAGCTTAGCCTTCCTGACGGAGCAAGGAAAAAGAGGAAGGACAAAGCCATCCTGGGGGCATGGACCTGGCAGAGAAATCCAGAAAAAGGTAGGAGGAGCCGAGCCTGCAGGTTCTGGCCTGGAGGGTAAAAACAGGAAGTGGAAGTGGAGGGAAAGGGCATAAGGGAAGTTCTAGTTTTCTCTTTGCACTTTCTTAGGCATCGGTTCAAGGGTAAAGGAGCCCCAAAATAAAAAAAAAAATTCTGCTTCTATTTATGTTCAGACTGTCTAAGGAAATCCACCCATCCCACTCAGCCCACTACAGACTGGTCTGGCCCTGTGCTGAGTGGCCACATCACAAAAACCTCGATGCACAGTGTAATTAAGGGGAGAGAGAGAGAGAGAGAGAGAGAGAGAGAGAGAGAGAGAGAGAGAGAGAGAGAGAGAGAGAGAGAGAGAGAGAGAGGAGAGAGAGTTTTTCCTCCCCAGATCCTCTTGGTTGACCAGGGCAAGGTGAGTCCACGTCATTTGCTAGCATCTCTGTAACTGAAGGTTCCAGGTGGACCCAAGGACTTGGATACGAGGGATCAGAATTGGAAATTTAGATTTAAAAGTTGTAAGTCTGACTGCTTTTGCTCTTCACTCTGACAATGAATTTCTGTTTTTATTAATGAATTTAGCAGCTGAGATCTCCTTTATAGATTTGTTGCCCTTATAACTTCACTTTCAAAGCAAATAACTCCATAATGTCCTTCAGAAGCGTTACCTAGCATACATATGATACACACTAGGTTACAAGGCAGTATAAAGAAGACAGGTTCTTTCTAGTCAACTTTAGTGCTTGTTTCCTGTAAAAGGCAAAATGTTGCTGTTTTCAAAAAAGAGAGTTGCAATACTACTGCTTGCTCACCTGGCTCTGTGTTGTGCCCAAAGGACTAATAAGGTCCTCAAATCCTTGTGGGAATGGTCTGCAATGAGATTACCACAGTCACCATTCAGAGATCTACAGAGTTACCAGGGGCATTAAATATGCAACACAATGTAACACAATGTAAACAAAGGCTCATAGAAAATATTTTAAATTTAAATATTTCATTTGTTTCTGGATTTCATCTTAACAAAATATGGTCTCTTTGGCCAGACACTGAAGTGCTAGATAATATTTATATAACAAAGATTTTTAAAACAATATTACTCCTTAAGAAAAATTTAACTACTTTGTAACTATGTGACTTAACCTGGTAATAAAACAGTTATTGAAGCCTATCTTTATATACATAAACTTAATTGACTGTTATCTCTCCAGGACTGGGGACTGCTCAGTTCCACCAGCTCTTGACTCAGCCTTAGCCCTGGTCCAGGTTCAGTCAGTTAACTCAGGGGAGGTCGGCTAGTGGGTAGTTAAGGTTGTAAATGCCTAGGAGGGAATGGGTGGGGACCAGGGTAAAGTCCTAGCTTTGACAAAGTCCATATGTGCTTCATTCTCTGCAGAATTCAGTTAATTACCAGTATAATTTTCATGATAATCAAGGACTTTTGTTTTTTTTTTAACTCAGTTAACTCTGAAAAAACTATCCCGGTCTGTTTTTATTTTCAGTGTGTGGTGCAAAGACTATAATTATATTTTTTTAATTGAAAAGTTAAATTTATCTAAATGTATGCATTGTAAAAAGGATACACCAAAAAAAATTAACATATCCATTATCTTTAGTAGGTATTTTGTGTATATGTGGTGAGAGCACTTAGCCACTGTGAAGTATAAACTATATTGTTATTAACATGATCACCTTGAAATTAATCCTCATATCTAACTGAAA
The DNA here is from genome assembly GCF_021218885.2 of Marmota monax. Taxonomy (NCBI): domain Eukaryota; kingdom Metazoa; phylum Chordata; class Mammalia; order Rodentia; family Sciuridae; genus Marmota; species Marmota monax. Next base: position 3,633,783 of record NW_026691988.1, read on the forward strand.
TTCTAATCCTTTGACCAACATCTCCCCAACACCCCATCCTATCCCACCAGCAAAGACTATCATTTTGAGTATGTGCCAGGACATAAAGAAGTTTGGGAAGCATTTTGATAGCTATTTAGAAGGACTTCCTTGGCACTCAGGGGAAAACATTTATTTAAAATGCAGGTTCCTGGCTTTCCGTCTGGACACATTATATCAAAATCTTGTGATAGGAGATCTGGGAATCTGAATCTCAGTGTAACCACTGAGTTACAATTTTCTTTATTTTGTGTGGTTCAGAGACCCAAACTGGAAAATTCAAGAGTGTAATGAGCAGAGAGGTCCTCTCCAGGGCTTCTATACATCCAATTTGTAATAGACCTCTGGTTCATAAAAAGCAGCAAAATCACTTCTTATTCCCTTCTCAATTTGGCTGGAAGGCTTCATTACTTTCCCATTAAAATCCGAAAAGATGGAAACTCTTACCAGCAATGACATTTTAGTTATTTTTCTGAATTCCACCCCACCCCCCAGCATCATGCTATAGAGGTCTGCAGCTCATTTCATTATATTTTTTGAAAATCAATGTATGTGGCTCAACTAGTTAAAAAAGGAGAACCGAAACAAACAGCTGGATTCATTTAAGATATTTCCTTTTCATTTCAACTTGAAATAAACTTTTTAGCAGATTGCCTTTGTGGCAGTTGAAGGCCAATATAAATTTAAACAGTGGGTTGCTTGCCTTTAAGAAACCAAGACTTCCTGGTGCTTGTGCCAACAAAGCCTTCCTCGGGAGTTGGCAAGAGTTTTGCAAAGCTCTGGGCTGTCAGCTTGTGCACAGAAGGGGGACGCCTGCTTTCGGAGAAGATGTGACCAATTCAAACACAGCCTAGCAGGGGGACTCTGAGGACATGGCTCACAAGTTGTTAACTGACATCATACCCTGCGCCTCCCCAGGACCCCCTACCCAGCACCTCTTCTTCGTTGTTTCTCTCCATTGCATAACTCCTACTTGGGCAATGGCAGAGAGCTAATTTTCCAAAGGGGAGAAAAAGTGATAGCATGCTGTGAAAATCTCTGTTGACTACAAAAGCAGTGTTTGTCCATGTTTCTCCAACCTCAGCTTTTGTTCAGGTTTATCATTTTCTCAGTGAGAACAAAGCTGCTTGGATTACTAAAGGATTCTTGCCCTGAATCCAATTTACGTATGTCCATGGCTGTATCTATGGATACCACAAAAACCAAGTGAGATGAGAAAGTGCAGATAAGCAAAGTAATAATTTCATTTGTTAAAGAATGTGTATAATGAATATCAGTTATGCCCCTGACTCTGTGTTGGATGCCGGAGACATTGTGGAAAATAAAAACAGACTGGGTGTCCACCCTCCCTAGGCTCAATGACATTAATCAGAAAATCACTCAAATAGACATCAAAACACAACCGTGAGAGGGGCCAAGGAGGGATGTAAGAAACTGGGTGCCTTTGGGAGGGATTTGTCCTAGATAGGAGACACAGGCAGACCTCCCAAGGAGCGAGGACTGAGTTAACAGTTACAGGGTAGGAAAGGGGAACAGAAATTGAGGGTAGCATTTTTTTTTTTTTTTTTGGACAGAGAAAAATTAGTGTTCTCCTATGGAACACTAAGTCAGTGCTCTCCATTGGAGGAATGAGGTACATGTGGCTGGGGCACAGAGAGCCAGTGAAGATGTGATGAGAAATGAGACCAGGGCTAGACCCAGGGCTGGACCCTGTGGGCCCACATTTAACGTAGGTCTTTGCCCTACACACAGTGAGCACATATTCTCAATAGGGTTTTTTTTTTTTTTTTTTTTTTTTTAATCAGGGATGTAGTAGAAAGAGATTTATTTTAGATCAGGTAGGAGAGGCAAAATTTAAAATTGTAAATTCTTAGGGAATTTGGATGGGCCAGTAAACATACGATGGGTAAACAGAAGAAAGGCACACACACTGATTTAATGTAACATGGAAGTCCTTCACAAGGGAATTAAAATCCAAAGAAGAGGCAAACCTGGGTGTGTCAATACTAGGTTGAACAGAGAGACAATTGGGGGAAAAAAGAACTAGTCTGTATGGGGAGGTTAAAAAAAAAATACAACAATTTAAACCGTCTGCTTTCCAGAATTTTCTTAGCATCATTTCCCCATCCTTGAAAAGAATGTTGCTTTCCTTTTAATACAAGGAAGAGATCCTTCCCTGGGTGGGGGGGGAGGGGGGGATTTACCTTCTGTTTTCAGGAAGAAAAAGGGGAGTGACTTTTTGTACTTGTGGGGTATTTTTGTTGGTTTTTGTTTTTGAATTACTTTTTTATTTTTTAATTTTTATCTTAAAATAATCTTCATGCCAATGTGGCATCTCGATGGCTCTTATGGTTTGTATATGAAGTCTCCTCCAAAAGCTCCTGTGTAAATGCAGGAATAGTCAGAGGTAAAATGACTGGATTCTGAGAGTTGTAACCTAATCAGGTTTGAATGGACAGTGTGGTAACTGTTGGTAGGTGGGGTGTGACTGGAGAGGTGGGTCCCTGGGGGTGTGTCCTGGAAGGATACATTTTCCCTGTGGCCCCCTTCCCCTTTCTTTCCTTGCTTCCTGATCACCAAGAGTGGAGCAGGGCTTCTCCAGAGTGCCCTTCCACCATGATGTGTTTCCTCACCTTGGACCTGGACTAATGGAGTTGGCTGACCATGAGCTGAACCTCCGAAACCATGAGCCAAAATAAGAGTTTCCTCCTCCAAGTTGTCCTTTTCTGTCTTTTTTGGTCACAATGATGAAAAAGATGACTAACACATGGCCTTCTGCCACTCTTCAGTCACTATGCTTAATGAACTGAAACCTGGGCTCTGTGACCCTCCAGCATGTGAGTCAATGCATGTTTGAATGAAAAAGTCATCTCTGTGAAAGCAATCAGAATATGTCCCCCCCCCAACTCCTCTTTGAAGTAAATGTTATCTTTGAACCAAAGTCAATCAAGAAGCAGCAAAGCAGAGAGGAAAGCAGCTGTCTCTATTACCCTTTGCCACCCAAACCTTATTCCACTAGTTGACACCCACATATTTGCCCTCCCAGTCTCCCACCCTCAGAAGCCTACAACTATTTTCCTTTGTCCTGTCATTTCTGTACAAATGTGTTGTTCTCTGTTGAAGATGCTGTATGCTTGGAGTTTTAAGACACCATTTTAGATTACTTTCCACTGAGGGGTCTTCTGTGTGATGTGAGCGACATTCATTAATAAACTTGTTTTCCTCTTGTCCTCTGTCTTTTGTTACAGGGTTCCATCCCAACTAAGAACTAAGATGGTAAGAGGTAAAGTTTATCCTTTGGTAAAACTATAATTACTGACTTGTTCTGGACTTGGAGAAAGTAAGATAAAATGTCTCTTTAAAAATAAAAATAAAAGTCACTGATAGTCAATGTGCTGAGTACTCTTCTTGTCCTCAGCAGATAAAATGAACCAAATGTGTCAACTCATTCAGGAAATTCCTTGAATCTTAGTGTAGGTTTACTAATCTATACGTATATTATTTAGATGCGGAGAGCTAATGAAATTCATTCATGGGTTGTCCTGGGTTGGTGAGTGCCCCTCCAAAATTCATGTCTACCTGGAACCTCAGAATGTGACTTTATTTGGAAATTGGGTCTTTGTAGGTGTCATTAGTTAATCTTGAGGTGAATTATCCTGGATTTAGGGTAACCTTAAATCCACACTGGTGTTTCTAAACGAGGAGAGGAAGCTTTGAATACAGAAGTGTCCATTTGAAGACAAACAGAGATTAGAGATGTGCTTCCACAAGCCAAGGAATACCAGAAGGTACCAGAAGCTAAATAGGCAAAGAAAGATTTTTCTCCTAGTACCTCTGGAGGGAGCCCTGCTGACACCTGGATTTTGGACTTCTGGCCTGCAGAACTATAAAAGAAGGGGAATTGTCATAAGGTGCAGAGCAAGCTGTAGGAAACTAATACATGGATGCACAGAGGCTCCCACTCACATGTCTGCACAATAATTATTGAAAATTTAAAAACTAGCACTGAAAATTACAAAATGGCTTAATTGTATCAATTGTGAAGATTTTACATGTTTTACTTTTCAAAGTAAAGCAAAAGTAAATTTCTCATGTTTCTTTGCCTGCTTCAACAGCATTTGAGAGAGGATTTCTACACAGTTGTAACAGATATATATAAAAAAATTAACCCTATCCTATTTTATGTATTTTAAATCTAAATTCTGGACAACTCTTGGTTCAAACTGCAGAGGACAAAGTAACATAAATTGCATTATATTTACCAACAACACAAAATGTCTTTCTGAAAGCAAGTAATATTGATATAAATTTTACTAAAGAGCAATTGAACATACAAAAATAAGGTCTGGCTGTAACAGGGAAAGCAGGTTGGAAGGAGCCAAGGCTTAAGACAAAACTCTGCCCTGGAAGGGGGTCTGGGGGTTTTAGTGTGTTTTCAAGTCAGGGGACTCAGTTTTTGAATGCAGAAAGAACTCCAGATGATGAAGCCTGTTCCTGAACACTCATTGCTGAGACTGTGGATTTGAACAAGACCCAAAGCCTGGAAGGAACCAGGCTGCTGCTTGTAAATGGACAGAGCATCCCTAAGGGGTCATGGCAGCCTGGAGATGAGTATGACTCTGCTCTACAATGTTAAATGTATGCTAGTGACAATATTTTATTTTTTCAAATTAAATTAGACATTGAGCCCAAGGTGATTTGAACAGTCCTCACGGCTGTAGAGCAAAATCACACTGGCAATGTCGTCACCTTGTCCACTTTTGAGATTAGACGATGAACTAAGCATAGACATACACTTTGGAGTCAAGTCACTTGTTTAGGCTCAAGAACATTCTTCACAAACTCCTCCACCCGTCAGAATTATTTCTGCTTTCTCTCACTTGATTTTTTTTTCTGGCTTTGTGTCCTTTCTGTCCTGTTTTATTACTAATTGGTTCTTCCTCCAGATGGTCAACTCCCTAAGGGCAAGAGGGAGGAGAGCTGGTCACTGTCCTCCCAGTCACCTTTGTGGACCCATAGTAAGCCAGCTAACAAGTTAAATCTAGATAGATGCTTGTAATCACATTGTGCTTCCCTGGAAGAATAGAGGAGAAACTGGCAGGTTTGCTGTTGTGGGGTGGGATAGAACTGGCTGGAGATTGGGGTGAAAAGAAGGTTTTCTTTACTCTGTATGTTTTTCTAAATATTTTTTTAGTACATGTGCCTATGTATTGCAATTACTCCAAAAATGCAAATGAATACCAAGCGAATAGCAGATATACAATTTAAATACAGATATTTATTCCATGCTTCAGCAAGGTGACCCAAATGCATGTAAGGTTTCCACACAGTAGCATTTCCCAAGCATTTTATATGCATTTACTCATTCAATCCTTATGGCAACCCAACCCATTTCATAGAAGAAGAAACAACGGAGGCACAGAAAGATCGAATAACTTACTAAAGGTTGTAGAGCTACGAAGGGGCAGTATCAGGGCCAGAAGTCAGTCCAGCATGAGATCCTGTGCTCCTAGACTGTATGCTGTCCCACCTATGCCTGCTCTGGAAGGCCAAGCAAATGTTTGGTGGTTTTCCTTTGCTCCTGTGAGTCCATGTCTGGGTACTACCTATATAATCTTGTTGGAGTAGAGCCTCTAGGAGTGTATTTTATCTGCAAGATCAAACATTCTCTTGAGAAAAAACACACAGTAGGGAAAGAATGAGTTTAGTTGGTTAGAGGACTACTGATGTCTATCTCTGAGACCGTCTTCCAGGTTGGCCCCTGAGCACCATGCCTGAGACTTAAAGTGAGCTGCCTGCAATTTATTCCATATAAAAATAAAAAGGGAAAGTAGTTGCATCCCTCTCAATCAGAGAGGATAGAAATGGAAGGTTAGGTAGAAGACACACTTCAGGAGGAGTCTTCCTTGCTTAGCATCAGCCCTGGTTTTTTCAGTTTGGGCATGGTACATATGTTAGTGTGTTTTTCATTGCTATAACAAAATACCAGAGACAATTAACTTACAAAAATAAAAGGTTTGTTTTGGCTCACAATTCTGGAGATTCCATACCATGATCAGTTGGCAACAAGGCTTTGGGCCTGTGGTAAGGATGGCACACAATGGCAGAAGTGCATGGTGAAACAAAACTGTTCACCTCATGGCTAGGAAACAAAAGTGTGTGTGAGAGAGGAAGAGGCCAGGCCCCACTCTCCCTTTCAAGGATGTACCTCCAGTGACCTAAAGGCCTCCCATTAGGTGCTGGTTCTTAAAGGTTCCTCCACTTCCCAATAGTGCCACTTTGGAGACCAATTCTTCAATACATGAGCCTTTGGGGGACATTCAATATCCAAACTATGATAGTGATTGTCAGCTGTAGAGCTGGCATCAACAGAGGAGCTGCAAATTTTCCTTTCAGCAGCAATAAGATTCATGTCTGCTGAGAAGTGGAACAGGCAGGAAGAAAATGGCAACTACCCCTACTACTAAGGGAACTGCCTTGGGAATCATAGATGGAATATTTCTGGAAATTCCCGGAAATATTTGGAGATGGAAGTGATGGCAGAATAAGTTGCTTTGGAATTAGAAAAATACTCTTTGTCTCTGACCTTACTCCCAGGCTGGTGAGGTCTGATTCACTTAGAATCAACTGTGAATCTAGGTTTTATGAAGCCTGGATATTACACAAGTTGAGAGTTCCTCATCAAGGATTGGAAATTACACATGCAAAATTAAGTACAGGGTCTTGGAAGGGGCCCCGGCAAGTAGCTTCATTAGGGTCAACATGTTCAACTATCTACTGAATATTTAGAAAAACAGGAGGAGGTGGGAAGCATCAATAATACTTACCCAAATGTATTACACATTACAGATTTCTCAACTTGCTTGGTCAGCTGTGTGTTGTTGTTGTTGTTTTTAAGGATATTATGTTGAGGGGGAAAAATAAGAATAAATAAAACAAACCGTAGCTGCCTGTAAGAGTCCAAGTTGCAAATGGTGTTCTCCGTCATAAAGTTTTGTTGTGTTGAGTAGTGTGAAAAGGATCATAACAGCCATCCCTGAGAGAATGTGTCCCTACCATCACCATTCAATAGAAAATGTAGATATTCTGCTAAGTAGCAGATTAAAGGTCAGGCCCAAAGGAAACCAATTATTAAGTGTGAAATGCATTAGTGTTAATACTTTTTATAGACACAAAGCAAATTGCTCCAAAAAGGACACATTTGCAATAGAAAAAAAGCACTGACAAATGGCTTTCTACAGCTGCCATCTACCTTAGCTTTCCTCTCTTGTAGAAGAGGCTCAATTTGAGTGTAACCTGGGGATTACAGGCACAAGAACTCTGATTTGTTAATTGTAATAACATAGTAACTGGCAATGATGTGAAATGTTAGGTAGTTGTAAATTTCAATGCATTATTCAAATTTGTGCAGCAAAAGAAGAGAAGTTGTGACCCTGCATTTTAATACATTTTTCCTACATAGAAATTTCTCAATATTGCTCAAGTTTGGTTTTGTTCATATTAGTAATCTGGAGCTAACCAAGCTAAGGTACATTTCTGCTTGAGTTCTGCTTTCTGACTCCTCCTGATCCAGCCTCCATTCTTGTTGCCTGAGAAGGTTTTACTAGGTTATTGTTCCATTTAAATCTCATGGAAATTACCCATTGGCTGCAGAGCATGGGGTGATCTTAGTTTGACACACAGGGTTTCTCACATGGGGACCAGTCAGTCCCCTCCCTCTGGAACTCCTGCCCCATCCATGCTAAGTGACCTCCAGCTTCCCTGGCCCTCTAGCAGATTGCTCCTAGACCCCTGAATGCCCTTTCTCAGCTTCTGGTAAGCGATTATTCTCACTTTGCTGTAACTCCAGACACTTTCCCTGAAGATTTTTTTTAGAGCAATGATCATATGTATCCTCTCTTCTCTCCCTTTAATGGACCTCTGCCCAAAGCACATGGAACTCTTTACATAATTGTTTGTCACTCTTTCCCTCCTAGCCTACATAATCATAAAGGCAGAGGAAACCTAAGATCACGATTTATGTCACATTCTTTTCTATATTGTTGCAACTTAGCTTGGGGTTCTGGGTACAGAGTGGGAACTTAATGAATCATTAATGAATGAATTGGAGCATAACTTGAGGATAAATTGTAACTTCCTCCAATATCCAATTATCCTTCCTTTGGGTGTAAGCTCAAATGCCACTCTGTGTGAAATAACACTCCTCTTCTTGACCACCTGATACTTCCACACTTTGCTTTGTTTTTCTTGGTAACACACTGTATATTTACTTCTTTATTGATTGTTTCTGTGTCCCCAAACTCTCCATCAGAATGCAAACATTATAAGATTAACAACAACAGGACTGTTATGCCCTCTTGCTAGCACAGAAGTTGGAAGTCTAGACATTTTTATTGAATGATACTGGTCATGATCCTTAATCATAATGCATACTCCCAAGAGTAGACAATTTGAGTCACACAAGAATAATGTGTGAGTTAGCAAACAAAGATGCAGGATGCACAATTAAATTCAAATATCTAATAAATAACGAATGGTGGGTTTGTATAAGGATATCTCATGGAATATTTGGCATATAATAACACTGAAAATTATTTATTTTTTAATATGAAATTCAAATTTAGCTGTAGGCCTTATATTTTTATCTGGAAATCCTATATAGTGAAACTTTAAAAAATTTCGTGTGTGTGTGTCTGCCCATGAAATACATTGGGGAAAAATTATTTCTAGGTGCACTACTTAGAGTTAGTTCTAAAAGTCAGAAGTCTTGTAGACTCACCTGGCCACAGGTCTTGCAATTTCCAAGTGTTGAACATAAGGCTCTTATCTGGAGGCTCTTGGGGAGAGCCCACTTCCAGGTTCATTTGGGTTATTGATTGTATTTGGTTCCAAGCAGTTCTAGAACTGAGGTCCCTGTTTCCTTGCTGGCTGTCAGTGGGGTGTGGGGTACACTTTCTAGCTTCTAGAGGCTCCTGACTTCTCTGGATCCTACACCCCTTTCTCCATCTTCAAAGCCATATGTGGAGGGTTGAGCTTTCCTGTGCTTTGAGTCTTTAACTTTGACTTCTGCCTTATCTCTCCCAGCTTCTTCTGCTGCTTAAGTGATTAGCTTGCCTACACTCCTATTATCCGGGATGATCTCCTTCTTGTAGGAGCCATAACCTTAATTCCCTCCACCAAGTCTATTTTGCCATGTAACACAATGCAATATAATCCCAGTCATGAATTCAGAGGGTGAAGATCATAAGGGACAAAATCCTGATCGCCAAAGCTGCCTCTGGCCTTAGGAAATGTGTCTGTGCAGGAGGAGTACATGAATGATACAAAAGAAAATATAGACTTCATTGGCCATAGTTGTAACTGAAGATGAGGAAAGGGATATCGATGGAAAAGTCTTGGAGTAAAGCATTTCATATCATTTTGAATTTTGAATCAATCATTTGAATTATCTGGTTTAAAAATAAATAAATACACCACCCAAATTTTAAATAGAATTACAATATTGTGATGGTTAATTTTGTGTGTGTGTCAATTTGCGGCAGAGGTGCCCAGATTAAATGCTCTTTCTGGGTGTATCTGTGAGGGTGTTTCCATATGATACTGGTATTTGGATCCATGGACTCAGTAAAGTAGGTCTGAGAAGGAGATATCTTGCTTCTCTTTTCTGCTTGCCTGCTGGCTTGCACTATTATACCAGGCTTCTTTCGCCCATGGACTATGATTTATACCATCATCTTACCTAGTGCTCAGGCCTTCAAAATAGGACTAAAATTCATCACTGATGATGGTAGGACTTGTGTCCCCATGAGCATATGAACCAGTTCTTCATGATCTCTTTCTCTGTCTCTCTCTCTCTGCTCCACCCACTTATGATCCAGCAATTATACTCAGGGGAAAATATACAAAGAAATCAAAAGCAGGGTCACAAAGAAATACTTCCTAAGTTTGTTTACAGCAGCACTATTCACAATGGCCAAGAGGTGGGATCAAATGCTCATTGATGGGTGAAGGGATAAATGAAATGTGGTATATACACAGAATGGAATATTACCCAGCCGTAGATCTGGAAGAAAATTCTGGCAATGCTACAACATAGATTAAGGAGATTAGACGAAGTGAAATAAGCCAGTCACAAAAGGATAAATAGTGTAAGATTCCAATTGTAAGAGTTCCCTCGTCAAATTCCTAGGACCTAAAAGTAGAATAGTAGTGTCTGTTAATTCCACTGGTTAATTGTAACTGCTGATAGGCTCCTTCTACCGGTGGCTTTGCCATCACCAATGCTACAGGGCTTTAGCCATGTGTCAGGGCCCAACTCATCCCAGCCTGGGCAGGTGGCAAATCTGTGTCTATGTCATGGACTTCAGATCGGTTTCTCATGAGGATCTCTTAGTTTATGGTTTGCTTCTCTGGATTTTCATTTCCTGTTCTAGAAATCACCTTTTCAGATAACTGACCATGAGAATGTCCAGTCCCTTCAGGTGAATCCCTTCCTTTTTCCATAGCAAAGCAGTCTTACTGGATGTCCCCCAACTGAAAAACTATTACTGAATACAATGGTCCAACAATAGTACATTTGGAACATGAACACCATTATTATTTATGGGATGGGAATCTGAATTCTTCTCATTGTCAAGATTGAATACTATGAATCTTGTCCAATTTATTTTGTAGTTTTGCTTCAATTCTTGGATGTATTATCGTTATCTAATTCTTATCTCTTACAAAATACAAAAAAGGATCTAGCTCAACCTCATTTTAACATAATGATCTCTTTTTTGGCGGGGCGGGGGGGGGTGGGGTACCAGGGATTGAATCAAGGGGCTCTCGACCACTGAGCCATATCCCCAGCCCCGCCTTTTTTTTTGTATTTTATTTAGAGACAGGGTCTTACTGAGTTCTTTAGTGCCTCACTGTTGCTGAGGCTGGCTTTGAACTCATGATCCTCCTGTCTCAGCCTTCTGAGCCACTGGAATTACAGGCATGTGCCACCATGCCCAGTTTAACCTAATGATCTCTTTAAAGATTATTTAAATAATTGCAGCTATTAGAAAATGAAGAATTGTGAAGAAACAAAAGTAATTAAGAATGGTATGGAGTGATTTTAAGTAGGAAAAATATGTTAGCTTGCTCATTAATGGGTATGAAATAATCACTTTCAAGGATACAGAAATCTTAAGCTTACTTCTCTTTCTTATTTCCTTTTGGAAGGAAGGAGACATGGTAGATGATTATTATCCATTGCATTTTTATAGAGAGGTCTATCATCTAACTATGCATCCATTCATCCATCCATCCACATATCTATCCATCTGTTCATCCATTTATCTACTCATCTGGCAATGTATGGGCCAAATTGCCCCACCCACCACTTTATGTCTTGAAGTTTTAACTCCCAGTACATTGATGTGTAACTATATTTGGTCTTTAAAGAGATCATTATGTTAAAATGAAGTTGAGTGTATCCTAGTCCAATATCACTGGTATCCTTATAAGAAGGGAAAATTAGAACACAGACCACAAAGAGGGAAGACTATGTGAAGACACAGGGAGAAGATGCAAACCAAGGAAAAAGGACTTAGAAGAAACCAACCCTGCAAACGCCTTGATCTTGGGCTTCTATCCTCCAGAATTGTGAGACAAAAAAAAAAAAATTCTGTTGTTTAAGCCACTCTGTTGGTGGCACTTTGCTCTGGCAGTCTTAGCAAACTCACAGAGGCCAACAACTTAGTCTCCCCAGCAACAAGCTACAATTCAACACAGGAAACAAACTATTTCCTGGAGGAGCCAAGACCAAAATCTGCTGAGAATTAGCTCTGGCCACACATACACACAAATTTATTTTACCAAAATGAATACTTCCTTTTTGGGCTACAACATCTGTTCCTCTAGTTGTGTAACTATAAGTGGAGGGTGATGGTGTGTGTATGTTGGAGCAGGAAGGAAATTTAGGAGCACATGGGGGGAGTGGTCCTGTACCCTGCTCTTGCAGGAGTTCGTGAAACCTGTGGTGCCTTAGCTGTGGCCAGTGGCATCTCCAACAACGAAGCCTGGTGCTTCCAGAACAGTCTGGACATGACTCAAAATTGTCCTTTATTCACTCTTCCATGTCATACAATTCTACTACCCCACCCCCCGCCCCAGTTTTTTCATGAGTCTTGCATGTGTTAAATCACTACTGGATTATACAAAGGGAGAGGCTGGATTGGAAATGAACACATAACGCACCAACTCTAGGAACAAGTGAGAGAAATGATCATGGCTTGCCTTCTGGGAAAAGCAGATTTTCCCTGAGTGAAAAGCAAAGCATAGAAATGAGACAATGTTTATGACCCTGTAATGATTTGGATACAGTTTTATTTTTTCCCCAAAGGCTCATGTGCTAGAAATTTGGTTACTAATATAGTAGTATTAGGAGGTAAGACCTTTAGGAAGGATTAATGATTTATTTTTATTTTTTTATTTGCAACTGTGAGTTCTTACTCTTGTGGGACTGGAGTGAGCCTGGTCCTCCCCACTCTTGCTTCCTCTCTTGCCAGGTGTTCCCATCCTCTTGAGCTCTCACTATGTGATACAGTCTGCCTTGGAGCCCTGATGCCAGTGCCATGCTCTTGGATACCCAGAACTGTGAGTTAAATAAATCTCATTTCTTTATACATGACCTAGTGTCATGTAGCATAGCAACACAAAATGAACTGATAAGCCCTTTTTCGCTTGAAAGTATTGTTTCTACACATATTTTGGGGAAGATTAGCCATGTTTTGTTCCTCCCCTCACTCAGTACGTAGGGAAAAGGATCGAGGAAGGTGGCAGGTTAGGAAACGAGGGGACGATCTTGTTTGTGATACCGTATTGGAAGGGGAGAAAAGGACTAATTCCCCACACAGATTTGCAGCTTACTGATACTGAAACAGATACAGAACTGCAAGCTTGGCTGCCCTCCTTGAACTTGACAGGTTCGGAGGGGGCTTTTGTTAGTGGACAGAGGAAGAGGGCTGCAGCAGACCGACCTGGTTGGCAGTCTCTATTGCATAGCCACTCAGGCTGCTGGAGCAATTTGAGAAAGCAAGCTGTCCTAATGGTTTCTTTATAAACGTGTTTAGACCCAGATAAAAGGCTGCTTACTAAATGGAGGATAAAATGGCTGATTTTCTTTCTAGCCCTAGTGGCTTTTTTGCTGCAGCTGAGCTGGAAAGGGAGCATGAAGCCCGAGGGTTTATTTCTAAATACGAACATACGCCCCACAGCTCTAATTTATTTATAAACATACAGACATTACGACACATCTCTAGAGAAACATGAGTCCTTTTTTCATGCCAGGATTGAAAGACAAGCCTCAGTTATTTTGATGATATAAACACTTAGTGTTTTTATTTTTTTTTCCTGGAATTCACCTTTCAATTTGATTTCATTGATCAAAAATCCAAGCTGATATTAAATAGTGATTGCGGATCCTCTCAATCAGCAGAGAAAAGTATGTTGAATGACTAAGTGTTCAAAAATATGAATTGCTTTAAAAAAAATATCACTGGTAGAAGAGGAGACAAGAAATCATCACCATTATAGAGATCTGCTGGAACAGACAATGACTGTGAACTCAGACAGGTGGAATTCCACAAGCTGGGCCCCCAAGAGCATGAATCTAGCCCCACAGAAACACTCTCAATAAAAATAAATCAGTCAACTTGGGTCTGGGAAAATTTTGTCTATTTATACAGATGCGACAGGAGATCTGAAGTTTGCTTCCTAAATTTTGGATAGTTAACTCTGAAAAGTCACCCCAGAGGGTGGGGTGTGTAGCTGGCCAACGTCAATGGGCAAAAGCAGGAGACACAATTATGGTGAACAGACTGTCACCAGGATGCTGCAATCACAGTGGCGCTGGCATTGCTTGTCACTCGGGGAGCTGGCAAACCAGGGAAGCTAATCTCTGTGGGCCTCAGCTTCTCATGTGTTAAAATGAGAACGTTGGACCAGATCAGTGTTTCCTAAACTATCATCCACAAAAACTAGGATTCTATAAGGATTCAAAAATGGAGTCTAGGTAAGTTTAGAAAGATCTGGGTTTAAAAAGTTAATAAGATGCCTTGGTATTTCTTAGATTTAATGTATTAATGGCATTGTGACTCCTCCCAAACAGGAATAAAATAGAGATACATCCCAAAGGTTCTCCAACACGGGACCCTTTTGGAAATGCTGAGCTAGCAGGTCTAATATGGCAAGATTCCTAAGAGAGAACAAGGCCATGAGATAGATGCAGAGCCAGCGGGGAGACATCAGGCTCCTGCTTTCACACCCCCTCCATGCCTTCCTGAGAGTGGAAGAAGCTCGAAGGGCCCCTTGGACTCTAACTGGGGTTAGAAGCAGAGTCTGAGAAGGAATTCCATGGAAGAGGTTTGCTGAGGGAATGCCCTTGAGAGGAAGCGAATCAGTGAAGCCAGACCTGTCAGAGGAAGGAAGCTAAGCCGAGCCAGGCTCCATCATGGGCTGCCCCACTGGGGGACTCTGTGCTCTGGATGTCCCAGTTTGTCTCACCCTGAGGTGAGGTCAGCCTTTTGTGCCATCGACTAGCAGGCCTGGGTGGGGGCTTTCCGACTACATCCCAGGCAAGGCAGAACCTTCCAGACAAGGAGGCTCGAGTCCAGACGGGAGCACTGATCTAGGGAAACGGGCTGGCGTGAACCTTCATGGGCCAACACTCTAGCAACTTCAGTGACATGAAGGCCATCTGGGGAAGGGGAACTGGCTGGGCCCACCCCACTTCCTTAGTCAGAGTTGGCTCTATTTAACTAACAAAATTTCAAGTAACCTGAAATTTTTTAATGAAATTCCTGAGTCCTCCTTCTCTCGGAGTCCTAAGTGTTGGTTTTAAAAAAGCCTTCCCTTGTGAGAGCTGGACATTTCCTTGGGGGAACTTTAACAATACTCTAAACTCTTTTCTCCGTTTCAGTAATTATTAAGGATTAATGGAATTGCTGTGTCCTTTCGTCTATCTAGATTATTATTCTTTCTTTCTGTCAAAAGGATTTTTTCAAAGGACACCTGACATGTCCACATCATTTTTGAGCAAAGCTAAAGTTCTGTATTGAGAAATAAAAGTCAGGGAGAAAGAGAAGTTATCTTTTGAAAAGCAAAAGCTAGTTTCATGGCTTTCATTTTTCTCACAAATCTTCCTACAAAAAAAGAAAATGAAAAAGAAAACCTTCTGCCTTTCTGATATTCTTTACTGTAAAAATATTTTAGACCTATTATAAGGCGATTTCAAAGAATTCCTTTGTAGTTCTTAGTGTAGAGTATATGTTTCCTAATGTGAAGGTAATTCAATTAATATACCTAATAATTATTATTAGCTTTAAAGTCTTTTCTAGCATGTGCCTTGGAGAATCATGGAGGACTTGGGTTTCTCTTTACAGACCACCAGTTTCCTTTTCTATATATTTATCAGATGATGGGAGAATTATTAATCCAAACCCTTTCTGCTGGTGTTTGACAAGTTTATTTAGAAAAACCTCAACATCTTATTCTATAAAGTAATGCATCTGATCTTCCTAGAATTCATCAGGAAAGGGTCTATGGAACTTTCTAGAAGATCCTGTGAGAAGAAGATCCTGTAGGTTTCTCTGGAGGCCAGAAAAAGGAAAGCTTCAGTAAGTTTGAAGACAAATGGCATTCCTCATATGTCTATCCACCATCCTCACCAGATATATGATCCTTTTCTGAAAGGGAATTTTTTTTTTAATATTCTCCAAAGTCTTGCTCAAGAGTCATTTAAAGTAAATTATAAAACTCTTCATCACCCTGCCTGTTGGTCAGACTACACTCCTGCTTACCGTATGTGTGTGGTGAGGGTGGGGTTTTGGTTGGGGTTGGGGGTGGCAAAGGATGGAGCCATGTGGTAGAAACCACTTTGCCATCTTTCCTTTTTCTGTGGTTCATTTGCAAAATCTATGCTTTCAATTTTCCAGGCGTTGGCTTTCTATTCAAAGTTAAGCTCTTGGAATTCCAAAAATAATACCCCCTCACAAAGAATCCTTCTATTTTGTCTCTCAAAAAAAAAAAAAAAAAAGCCTGGCTTATGAAAATAAAAAGTGCTGTGGCTTCCAAGAAACTGGGTTGCTGTGAATTTACAAAATCCACACTGCAATTCATTTGACTCCCGCATCCCTCCCTCAGAGACCAGTGTGTTTCTAAGTGTTGTAGTGAAAACCAAACTCTGGCTTCAATGGTGACTAGGTACAAGGAAGAACAGGAACAGCAACTTCGGAAAGGAGTCAAACGCTTCCCTTAGTGTGTCAGGGCCAGTGAATAGGGCTAAATTGCATGTTATGAACATGGCTGAAGTTTCCAGTAGGTAAATAAAGGCAACTGGAAGCCATTCCCACCAGCCAAAGCTTGTCCAGGTCTTAGAGAAAACTCCACAGAACCGTGACTCATCCTTCTTGGGAATGAACTTGCCTTCCTGTCTCAGAGAATACTGAAGTTCTCAGATCTAATCGCCACCAATTTCCTTATCCAGCCCCCACTTCTAAACCAACCAAGTTAGTGCTTAGTCTTTCCTTCTTTCTCCTGACTCAAAAGTTCCTGTTTCCATCTAATGGGGATCCTGGAAAATGTCTAATTGACTGTTAAGATGTGGGGGTAAACTTGGCTGACTTAGCATCTGTTACTTATGTCACCCCAGTTCTATATCCCTGTATCTTGGCATTGTTTTCTTTGCTGCATATCTCTAGACACATCTGTGTCTCACTGGATTATGAGCTGCCCAAGCACAGAGAATTTGCTTTATGGGTTTTTTTTTTTTTTTCAGAATGTTGCACAGTGATCAGCTATGATAGATGCTCCTTATAGATTATGGAACAGTGGCAAAATGAGTAGTCATACGTTTCAAAGAAATTAATGTGAAGATGCTGTATAAAATGAATGACAGAATAGACAAACTGATAGTGGAGCTAACTCTAAAAAAACTGTTACAATAACCTACTTAATAGATAATGAGAACCTAAATATCATGACAGATGGAAGGTAAGGGCCATATGCAAGAGTTTACAGGCAGCCTCAATAGGCTGTGGCAGATGACACGATGCAGACTGGAAGGAGAGATGAAAGGGCCCAGGTTAGAGAGCCATTGTCACATCTCCACAGCATTTATTCATTGATTCATCCATTCATTCAATAAACATCTAGTGCACTTTTGCACGCCAGCTACTATTCTGGGGACTGGGGATAAAGAGATTAAAAAATGATTATGAACTCAGTAGAAGAGTTGCATTTAAGTGGGGAATGGAAGTAATAGATTCCATTTTTTTTTCTTAGCTTGTCAAGTTTGACATGCAGTGAGCAGCTGGAAATCTAGTGTTGGATCTTTGGGGAAAGTTCAGACGTTTATGTAAATATTTGGGAGTCATTAGGTAAAGGAGATAATTATTCTAGAGACCCAAGGGTAATGATTACAGAAAGCATTAATAAGAAATTAAAGTCTTATGTGATTATTGAAATATAAATCTTGAAACAAAGAAAAATATTCTACAAACATTTGAGCAGAATAGAGCTTATTCCTTTTGGGGAACACAGGCTCACCCAGAGTATTCTAACTGATGAACAGTCTAAATAGCTATTACAGAGAACTTGAGTTTACCATCTGCCATGTGGTCATTTGAGGTCCCATGTTTCTTTCATTTCATAGACTTCCCATCCCCCTACTGCATTTCCCCATTCACATAATTAGAGATTGTTCTCTAGTTTAATAGCCACATTCCAGTCCTAGGGAAAGAGTAAGAAGAAAACAAAGGATGATCAATTTCCTTTCAAGGATATGAACTTAAGGTTGCATGTATTTCTCCTTCTCACATTCCATTTATGAGAACCCAGTCCCACAGTCACACCCAGCATCATGGGAAGCTTGGAGAAGCAGTGCCCAGCTGGAAGTCAAGGGCCCTCCTAAATCTAAATGAGAGCAGGGTGGGCTCTATTACTAAAAAGAAGACAAGAAAAATGGACAGTGGGACAATTTACAGTGTCTGTCATAGGGTGCACAGCGTGTTCTAGGAACTGAAGTAAGGTGGTGATGTTAACAATTTCTGACCCAAACTGGGTACTTTCTCCCTCTCAAAATGGTGGAACCAATAACAAAGCTGAGAGTCAATTATACAGTGAAGGAAAGTTTACTCTTTGGCCAGAGTATAGGAGAAGATGGAAAAAAATAATTCTCAGATCTGCTTCTCCCTAAACAAGGACAAGGATCCTTTTAAGTGTAAGGGGAGAAAGACGTAGAATTTTAGCCAAGGAGTAGGGGCATTATTTATGACTTCTTATAGGGGTAGAAGTTGGGTTTGGCCCAGAAGAGAGGTCCGCTTTCTTTGGTTTCTTAGAGCTGGTTTCAATCTGGGTCAATATCAGACCAGACCAAGAAAGTGCTGAGGGGCGGGAGTTTTATCAGGGCTGAATATTACAATGAGATGGTAATGAGTCTGGGTGAATAGCAGGTCTACATATGTCCTTTAGGGCTGAAACTGGTTTTGCCCAGTTCCATTCTGCCTCTGGTTTCACAGCAGCAGCTGAGGTCCCAGAATCTTGCATAGCTTGCTAAGTAGGAGTCTGGTCTGGAACAGAACTCTGGTTAGCAAAAGAATTGTGTCTCAGGGTCTGAGAGGATTTTTTCCTGGTGAAGGCAGAGGATAGAATGAGACACATAGAGAGGCTCAAGAAGAGGACCCAGAGGTAAGGAGGATCAAGATCAAGGAGGGTCTTATAATACTTATTTAATTGTAATGGAAAGTCAGGGAAGGGTCTTAAATGGAAGAAACACAGATTTGTATTTGAAAGAATCTCTGGTCACCGGAGGGAGTATAGATTGGAGATCAGTTGTTTTTGCAGGCTCCAGTTAAGAGCTGTTATTCACTTAGACTGAGATAGGGACTATGGAGGTAGGGAGATGAAGATAAATTTCACAGCTAAATAGAACACAGAATCAAAAATACTGAAAGTCGAATTGCTGTGCAAAGTTTCCTAATTAGTAAGTATCAGAATTAAAGATGTGTGCATCCTTTAAGCCAAAAAAAAAAAAAAATCCACTTGTAGGAGTCTAGCCTGAGGAATAGCTGCACAACAAAGATACAACAAAGATAAATAGCTACATAGGGATTGTTCATTGCAACACTGCTGACCTGGAAAATTCCGAACAACTTAATGCTCCTCTCTGGAAGGTGACTGATTACAGCAACTCTGGTGCCTACCTCTGTTCAGTGCAATGTTGTAATGGAGAAAGAAATATAAGTTCTTGGTTGTGTTCTCACAGTGAGGTGAGAAGAAGACTGGATTCCCTCCTGTGGGTACACAGCCCCTGGCTGGTTGGAAAGAAACTACTCCAGAAAAAGCTACCCAGGACTCTGCTCTGGCAGAGCGGCCTCCAAATAGGTTGTAGAGATCTGAGAAGATCACTTGTGTGGGGTCCCTTTCTTGTGCTAGGCACTGTCATATATAGCTAAGGTCTCTCCAATGCCAAGGGAAGCCACTCCTCCATGTCACAGAGGAGGCCACAAAGGCTTAGATGTGCTGGCTAGTATGCAGGCCCAATGGATCTGGAGGACCTGGTGGGCAACCAAAGGCTGGAAGCCCTGCCACAGAGGAAGAAGAGTCATACTTTCCAAGATGTGCTCACAGAGGCCTGGGAACTGCTTGAATTTCTGGGACATCAGTAGCTGGGCACTGCCCACAGTACTGAAGACTGAAGAAGAAAAGACAGAAAAAGACTATCTTAGCATTGTGTAGGATTTGTTGGGGTAGAAGAAGGATCAGGGTCATAGTTTTCATCTCCTTTTAACTTTCTTTAGTATATAAATCATTATTTGGTGATGCAAGAAAAAGAAGAAGAAGAAGAAGAAGAAGAAGAAGAAGAAGAAGAAGAAGAAGAAGAAGAAGAAGAAGAAGAGTAGTAGTAGTAGTATGTATGAGGCCCTGGTTCTGATTCCCAACACTGAAAATAAAGGCTAAGGTGGATATAGGGGCTGGGAAAAAGGGAAGAGTCAAAGATGTTCCCAGATTTTCTGGCGTTTGGATTGGGATAGATAGTCCTCTCCTTTTCTGGAGGGAAACCTGGTCAAAGAGCAGATTTACTGGTAAGAGCTGAGGGTTATTTTGAGCATAATGTATCTAATGTGACTAGGGGGCATCATAATGGAGCTGTCCAGCAGAGATTTACTTATTTGTGAGTTCTAGGAAAGAACAAAGGGCTGGGAATTTTTAGCATGTGACTGATACTTAAATTCAAGGCAGTGGATGAAATCGTCCAGGGATTGCTTAAGTAAATTATTGCTAAAGCAACAGTTAGAGGAAACTTTTATAGCACTGAATGTCTATATTAGAAGAGAAGATTCAAAACCGTGATCTCAACTTTCACCTTCAGAAACTAGGGAAATGACAGCAAGTTGAACACAAAGTAAGAAGGAGAAAAGAATGAATACCAATCAGAACAGAGATCAGTTAAATAGAAGACAGATAAACAATAAAGAAAATGAATTTAATACATTGAGGAGATTAATAAAATCAACATATATTTCTAGACAGATTAATCAGGAGATGCAGGAAGAGAGAGAACACAAATCTCTAACATCATCTGCACATTCTACATATGAAAAGGATCCTAAGGAAATATTATAATCAACTTTGTGTCCATTTAAGCACTTCTATGAAATGAATAATTTCCTTGAAAGACAAACTATTGAAAATCAGTCCAGACGTACATAAACTGAATAGCTGTATAGATACTAATGAAACTCAATTTGTAAGTAAAATGCTAACTACTAGAACACTGATAAAATAAATCAAAGATGAAGTAAATAAATGGAGAGCTGTTCCATTTCCATGGGTAGGAAGTTTCAATATTATTAAAATGTCAGTTCTTCCCAATTTGACTTATAATCTCAATAAAATCCAAGTAAAAATTCCAGCATGTTAATGTGTGAATATTGAAAAAATGATTCTAACATTTATGTGGAAAAGGAAAAGTTTCAGAATAGAAAACACAGTATTGAGGAAATAGAATAAACTTAGAAAACTGGCAATACCTGATTTCAAGACTTATAAAATTATAGTAACCAAGACAGTGAGGTATTGGCAAATGAATGAAAAAAATAGATCAATGGAATGGAATAGATAGCCCCAAAACAGTCCCATACAAGTACAGTCAACAGATCTTAGCTAAAGGATAATTGGCAATTCAATGGGAAAAGGAGATAATCTTTTTTTGCTTTGTTTTTAAAAAAGGTATTTTCAAATTTTTAAACAGTGGATAGTTTATTTTCAGTAAATGTTGCTAAACAACTGGATATTCACATATAGGGAAATGAATCTAGCTACATATATCTTTCACAAAAATTAACTCATAATGGACCATAATGGCTCCCCCATAAATATGTATAGTCTTTATGTTTTATATTTATGTTAAAAATAAATTTAAAGAAAAAATGGATATTAGACCTAATGTAAAATGCAAGACTACAAAAGCTCTGGAAGGTAATATGGAGACAGTCTGAGTGGTCTGGGGTTTGGCAATTAGCTTTTCAATATGTCACCAAAACCACAATCAATGAAAGAAAAACCTTGATGATTTTGACTTCATTAAAGTTAAAGATTTCTGTTCTGAAAAAGATACTGATAAAAGAATGAAAATATAAGCTATAGACAGGGAGAAAAATCTTTGCAAAACACATCTTTAATAAAGGACTTGTATTCAAAATGTAAAAAAAAAGTCTTATATTCAACAATAAGGAAACAAAAATCCAATTTAAAAATGAGTCAAAGTAAAATATTCAGATGGCAAATAAGTGAATGAAAAAGTATTATGGAAATTTGCTCAACCTCATGTGTCAATTGGGAATTACAAAAATGCTGTACACCTCTGAGAATGGCTAACATTCAAAACATTGATGATACCATCTCAGGAAAAAAAAAATCTTGTATTGCTAAAGAATGGTCACAGCAGCATTGTGATAGCAAAGAAACAAAAATTGGATAAAAAGATATCTATAGACAGAAGAACAGTTCAATATATTGAGGTATATTCACACAATGGAATATTACAAATGAATTGTAACCCTAAGAAAAAAAACAATGATGAGTCATAGTGACAAAATTGCATTAATAAAGCAAGTGACTTATAACACGGCCTATAAAACAATTCTTATAAAGCAAATATGAATAGTATATTGTTTAGGGATGGATTCATAGATGATAAAATTGTGTTTGAAAAACTGAAGGAAAGCTAAGCTCAGCACTGGCTAGTGGATTCTTCAGGGTTCTGAGGGTAGAGGAAGCATACAAGTAGGTTTCACAGCGTATGGCCATGTCCTTTTTCTTAAGTTTGAAGGTGGACTTGTTAAAAATGCATATATATGCATATTCCATACTTTACTTATAAGGTTTTACTTAGATTTGTTTGTATATACTAAATGTAATTTAAATGTTTTAAAAAAGGGGGTCTATACATTAATCCCAGATTGAGAAACACCGTGTAGAGAATGACTGATTTTTATCTTTAAAAAAGCTTAAAATCAGTGTTAACAAGTGTCTCTTTTGGCATAAGAAAAAATTTCTGATAAAATATTCTCAGAATGCTAAAATGTAATTAATATAACTTCTTATCAGATGGTTTTTGTACTTATAAAATATACCCTTAGTTAACAGAAAGTTATATTCTCAAAATGTTAAAAGTCATTTTCTAAAAATTATAGCTTTTGCTTTGAAAACATTGAGCTTTAGTTCTTATTCCTATTAAGACTATAAATAGACAGCAGGACCAGGCTCTGTTAAGATAATTACTGTTGTGTGACAATGAATCATGTTGCCAGCATATGGAGGAATGCTTATTGTTTTATTCCTTATGTATTCAGCTCATCTGAAAGTGATCTGAAATTCTTAGTGTCCGGTGATCAGGGTACACCCCTTATAATCCCAGTAAACACTGTTATCAGACCTATGTCCAGAATGTTCCCACAGAACCTGACACTTGTACTGATAAGGAGCTAGTTCCCTATTGAAATCAATAGCTGGGCATGTTGTGAATTCAAAGAGCTTAGCTCCACACCAGCCCACAGCATGAAAGGCTGAGTGAGGATCAGCAAAGCTGTGAACAGCCTTGTTCCATTTCTGACCTTGCCCGTAGTGAATTTTCCCATCAGGTGCTACTAACGGGAGAATAGCCAACACCGCTAGCCTAAGAAGTCCAAATTTATGATTTATTAAGAAGGAAACTGATACAGACTTTACATGGAATATTCAATAAGTTATTGGTTAATATGGGAACAGTAGAGGCTTACCTTTTAAAAACAGGATAGATTGTATGTTTCCAAACAAATATATGTAATAAATTATATGGGTAAACAAAGTGGAAGAATGGTATTGTTTCTGAAAAGAACTAGAGACAGGAAATATCCTTGAATATTTTATTTTTTCTTGAGGTTTTCATCCTATGTTAGTAGAATTTCTGAATCTATTCAGAAATAAGTTTTGGATTTTTAAAAATGCCTTTCAGTATTTCATGAATTGTAGACAATAAACACATTCATCAAATGACATTTCCATTTTCTATCATTTCATTAAACATGAGATTTTAACCTGATAAAAGCCAAAACTATTTTATAAGGTCTGAATACATAAAAAGTGGAGTAGAGCCATATTTTTTCTGGGATGCAGACTGGTGCTTGCTAATGGCTCTCTGTGGATCTGGAACTCGGATGGGTCCTTCATGATTCCCTCCTCCAATCCTTAGATCACTAGGAGTCAGTGCTATTATTTTTCCCATCATACAGATGACGTTTTGGAGTCTTGGAGTTAAAAGATTATTCTGCTGAAACCTGGGCCTGGCCTCCTCCCCATTGCTATAAATCAACAAATACAAATCATGAATCTGTGCAAGATGGCAGTTATAAAGAAGATGTGGAGGGATTTAGTTTCTACCTGTCCAATAACATAGATGATTCCATCATGTTTGGCAGATTTGGTATTCACTCACTTAGAAAAATAATGAATTCTATTTTTTTTTTAAGTTTTTTTCTCTATGTTTGAACTTGAGCAATTCAGTGGCCCCCCAGTGAAGTATTACCTAGGCCCTCATTAATGACTGCCATCCTTTTATAGAAATTTATATCACTACCAATTGATTTAACAAATGGTCGTTGAATTCCCCAGGCCAGTTAAAAAGTTGAGCAAGATGCACAAGGCAAGATGCCTGTCTAGTGGGATGAGAGGCGTAAACAAGCAATTACAATATTTTCAGACACATTGGAATAGAGTCTACTGAGAGAACAGTGCTCGCTCCTCCCTGAACATGTCTTGTGCTTGTTATGATTTAGATATGAGGTGTTGCCCAAAAGCTCATGTGAGAGACAATGCAAGAAAGTTTAGAGGTGAAATGATTGAATTATGAGAACGTTAACCTAATCATTGTATTAATCCCTTGATAGGAATTAAGTGGGTGGTACCTGTAGGCAAGTAAGGTGTGGCTGGAAGAGGTCTGTCACTGGTGACGTGACTTTGGGGTATATATTTTGTTCCTGGTGAGCAGGGCTCTCTCTCTGCTTTCTGATTGCCATGTTCTGAGCTGCTTCCCTCTGCCACACCCTTACACCATGATGTTCTAACTCACCTTGGGCCCAAAGTAATAGAGCTGGCCATCTATAGACTGAGAACTCTGAAACTTTGAGCTCCAAAATAAACTTTACTCCTCTACACTGTTCTTGTCAGGTATTTTGGTCACAGTGATGAAAAAGATGACTAAAACAGTGCTCCTTTGGGCTTGTGTATGCCTTGTGACAGAGCTGTGTTTTTAAGTGTGTAAATCATTTTGTATTCCCCTAGCCCTATAAATTACTCCATGTTTAAGCAAGGTAATGTGTTCCCCATAGCTAAGTATCTTCACAGACTTGAAAAATGTGACATTGCATTAGCAGATATTTATAACAATGTCTAGAAACAAAAATAAATTACCTCAAGATTTTAAAATATGCATGAGCTAACAGCTTGATATTTTTTGCGCTTACAATATTAGAAGAACTCTATATGACCAAAATACAACCACAAATGCAAAATATTATAAAATTTAAAACAGAAAGTTGCATCAATTTGCACGAAATTACAGATCCTAACTAGGTAGTGATTTCATGTTGTGCACAAGAGAATGAATATTCTGATTATTTTTGATTCATGGATTATTATATTTATTGGTGATATTCTATAAACAGGATGAATTTAGAAATTTTCACTAGTAGATGCAGACATTCCAGATCCTTAGGAATCAGTAATCCTACTTCTTTAAAACTTCTTCAGGTAATAATAAAATACAGGCACAAAATTTAAGTATAAGCATGCTCAACATGATACTATTTATGTAATACTATAAAAACATGGGGGGGGGACTAAATAACCAATAAGAGAAGAATGGACTCTTATGCATACATAAAAAGGTTTTCATGAAACCATTAGTGATACAGGAAATGTTAAGTTAAAAAGAAAAAGGCTAGCAGAAACCACAATTGTAATCGTTATTCTCCACCAGCAGCCATATTCCTTTTCTGAATTTAGGATTGAGACTGAGATTGAAAACACTCTTCTCCACTGGCCACACATATGCTATGAACACATGGAACTGGAGAGAGTTTGGGGCGGGGGAGAAGAGAGAGGGAGAGGAAGGGGAGGGGGAGGGGGAGATAGAGAGAGAGAGATAAAGAATATCAGATGCCTGGTTTTTTGGTGGCTTCAAGCGCTATGTCTGTGTTTATTGGTATCACTTCAGTTCACTTAATCTGACATTGTTGCAATGAAAAATTATTACATTACAAACAGATAAGCAAAGAAAAGAGGTACTTTTTATCTTGAAAATAGATCTGATTTTCCTTATAAGCTCATTTGGATAGGGTGAAAACTGTATTTTGGACATGCCCAGTAAATGCAGTACAATTTAATGATTTGAAGAGTGTGCAGATGATTCATGCACTGTGGATCATTTAATGTTTTAGATTAGCTTCCCTCTTTCTGCTTTTCCCCATAATGGTGTCTAGGAATTTAGAGGGCTTTTTGTCTTTTCAGTGTCATTCTACCACCCATTGCTGAAACATGTAGCTAGCACAGCTTGAGACCAACTGTGGTTTAGCAGGTCTCATTAGTTCAGCCTATGGATTCATCCCTTCCTCAGCCTTTTACACATGCATTGCATTGGGTTCCTGAAATTTGGCTGTGTCTCCTATTCTAGTGGGATATTCCTCAACTCCAGAGTCTCTTTGTTCTAAGAACGTTGATCCCCTCCAGTGGGTATCTAGCCAAATACCCACTCATTTCAGAATACCCTTTGAGGGCATTCATTCAGCAGATTCTAGGAACTCTTCCATTCCAAGTGGAAACTGAGAATGGAAGTGGAGAGCCAGCCCGGGCCCACTGTCTCCCTATCTCATAGGTATTGGGGATCACTTGTGGGATGACTACGCTTCCAAATGCAAAATGGGCAATGGCCTCTGCTCCTGTGTCCCCTTTCTCACCTCCTCCATCTATGACTTTGGCCAGAGAGGAGGGCACAGGATGGTGTCTCACCATGGATTTGCTCTGCTTTTCCTTTCTTTGTCTTCTCACCCGCTACTTGAAATAGATGAAATGTGTTTTCTCCCTTTTTTTTTTTTTTTTTTTGTACCAGGGATTGAACCCAGGGGCACTTAACCACTGGGTCACTTCCCCAGCCCTTTTAAAAAATTTGTTTTGAGACAGGTCTTGCTAAGTTGCTCAGGGCCTTGCTAAGTTACTCAGACTGGCTGTGCAATTGTGATCCTCCTGCCTCAGCCTCCTGACTTGCAGTGCCACCGTGCCTGGCCTCTTCTTCTTTCTTAACATCCTCCTATATCATATGCTTTTCCTTCCAGTAGGTCATTCTTGACCTTCCATTCCCTGGAGCCATGACAGATGATGAGTTGGGATGGAGAAGTGATAAGTCTCTTGATACAGGGAGGTCTCAGGATTGGAAGATATACATCAGAATGAAGTGAATTTTTCTTGATGGGAAACCAAAAGACTAAGATAGCAGGTATACAATTGTATACAGAAGAGTATCCTAAGTCTGTAAAAACACACACACACACACACACCACTCAAAGACTCTTTAGACCACTCTCTCTGCTTTTACTTAGATTTGAAATACCGCTGTGCTTCTCCTTAGCTGAAAGTCCTTGTTTCAGGAAGTTCAACCCAAAAGACTATAAGGTGAAGCTTTTCCATGCTTTGAAATGTGCACTTATTTTGCTGAAGATGCCAATCCTGGTGAGGGTTTCTGCTAGTAGATTCTTGAAATTATTTGACTCTTGTAAATTGGATAATAACCTCAATTACTTCACTGAAGAAAGTCAAAATGTTCAGAATGATCCCTTTTAGCTACACTGCCCTGTGATTCTACAAAACCTGAAATTAGGAGAAAGTAGGGAAGGAAGAAATACTCTTTCAACACTCATTTTCATCTGCTCCACATTTTTTTTTTAATGCGTCTCATTGATCTTCCTCTGACTTAGAAGAACTTTCAGCCCTTTTCTTGCTCTTCCTTGTCTGATCATATTAAGTGGGTTGTGTAACCCTGCGGTAAAACAATGCTAATAGTAGGGCATTCTCTCAAGTGTTGCTGAGAGGGTTTGATCAGAGCAGAAAAGCCTTCAAATTCCCAGGAGGTTGTAATTGGGCAACTGTTTGGGGCAGGGCTTCTCATAAGAACCACAAGTTGGACCTGGTAGAAATCCTCCATTTCCTTTTCTTCTTGAGAGGCACCCTTTCCAGATCAGGAGGTCAGGGCAGTAGATGAGAAGGGTTAAAGTGTATCAACCAGTACTCTAGGAGCTTAAGTGTTGGGATGGTTTGAACTGGGACACTGCACCTGAGAACCTGGGATTCTTATTAGTCCTGTGGTCTTGGGCAAGTCATTTGGCCCCTCTGAGTCTCAATTTCCAGCTCAGTACAAACAGAAAACCTATTCTTCCTAGGAGGATCATTGGAAGTGAAGAGACAATTTTCAGAAGACAAACCTGAATGATAAATAAACAAATGCAAAGATAACCAGCTATACTAATAATTAAACAAATGCCTATTAAAACAACAGATTATGCTCAGATTTGCAAAATTTGAAGTATGATTATATTGAATGTTGACCAAAATATGG
Organism: Marmota monax; assembly: GCF_021218885.2. Taxonomy (NCBI): domain Eukaryota; kingdom Metazoa; phylum Chordata; class Mammalia; order Rodentia; family Sciuridae; genus Marmota; species Marmota monax. The sequence goes on from NW_026691988.1 coordinate 3,661,978, forward strand.
GAGAAACAGGACCCTATGATCACTGCTTGACAGAGGGTCATTGATACAATTCCTATGGAGAGAAATTTGTTTACATTAGTAAATTTGAAAATTTACAACCTAATGATATCACTTCTTCCTGAGTTCTCTAGAAATATCTTTTGCATATGAGCACAAGGAAACCTGCATAGGATGCTTAATTGAACACTTTCCATAATGAAAACTTGAAACTAAAAATTTTTATCAAAAAATGATAGATTTATGTGGTATTCATACAACTGAATACTGCACAACAGTTAAAGGGAATAAACAAGAATAAATGTATTATATATATATAACATATATAAATAAAATAATGCATTTTGTTATGGATACATTTTAAAAACCTAAATGTTTTGCCAGAAATAGTCTGTTCATGTATAAATAAATGAAGTGATAATAGTTGCTTTTATGGAGGGAGAAATGAGGCTAGAAGTGAGAGTAAAGGAGACTTTAACTGCTGTGATGTTTTATCTTTTTGACAAAAAGAATAGCAAATGTGAGAAAATGTTAACCATTCATAATTCTGTACTTGGCTATATTTTTTTAAAATCTATTTATTTATTCTAATTTGTTATACATGACAGCAGAATGCATTTCAGTTCATAGTATATAAATGGAGAATTTTTCATTTCTCTGGTTGTACACAAGTAGAGTCACACCATTTGTGTCTTCATACATGTATCTAGGATAATAATGTCCATCTCATTCCACTATCTTCCCTACCCCCATGGTTCCTCCCTTTCCCTTCCTCCCCTTTACCCTACCCAAAGTTTCTACATTTCTCCCATGCCCCCCACCCCCATTAAGGATCAGCATCCACTTATCAGAGAAAATATTCAGCCTTTGATTTTTTTTTTTTTGTATTGGCTTGATATTCTCCAACTCCATCCATTTGCCTGCAAATGCCAGGATTTTATTCTCCTTTAATGCTGAGTAATATTTCATTATATATATATATATATATATATATATCACAGTTTCTTTATACATTCATCTACTGAGGGGCATCTAGGTTGGTTCCACAATTTAGCTATTGTGAATTGTGATGCTATAAACATGGATGTAGCTGTATCACTGTAGTATCCTGGGTTTTAGTCCTTTGGACTAAAGCTGGGTCAAATGGTGGTTCCATTTCAAGTTTTCTAAGGACTCTCCATTTTGCTTTCCAGATTGGTTGCACCAATTTGCATTCCCACCAGCAATGTAAGAGTGTGCCTTTCCCCTCACATCCTCCTCAACACTTATTGTTGCTTGTATTCTTAATAACTGTCATTCTGAGTTGAAATCTTTGAGTAGTTTTGATTTGCATTAATCTAATTACTAGAGATGTTGAACTTTTTTTCATATATTTGTTGATTGATTGTATATCTTCTGAGAAGTGTCTGTTCAGTTCCTTAGCTCATTTATTGATTGGGTTATTTGTTTTTTCAGCATTAAGTTTTTTGAGTTCTTTATATATTCTGGAGATTAGTGCTCTATCTGATGTGTGTGTGTGGTAAAAATTTGCTCCGATTCTGTAAACTCTCTATTCACCTCACTGATTGTTTCTTTTGTTGAGTTGAAGCTTTTCAGTTTAAAACCATCCCATTTATTGATTCTTGATTTTATTTCTTGTGATTTAGGAGTCTTGTTAAGGAAGCTGGGGCCTAATCTGATGTGATGAAGATTTGGGCCTACTTTTTCTTCTATTAGGAGCAGGGTCTCTGGTCTAATTCCTAGGTCCTTGATCCACTTTAAGTTGAGTTTTGTGCATGGTGAGAGATAAGGGTTTAATTTTATTTCACTACACATGGATTTTCAGTTTTCCCAGCACCATTTGTTGAAGAGGCTATCTTTTCTCCAATATATGTTTTTGGTGCCTTTTTCTAGTATGAGATAACTGTATATGTGTGGGTTTGTCTTGGTGTCCTCTGTTCTGTACCATTGGTCTACAAGTCTGTTTTGGTGCCAATATCATGCTGTTTTTGTTACAATTTCTCTGTAGTATAACTTAAAGTCTGGCATAGTGATGCCACCTGCTTCACTCTTCTTGCTAAGGATTGTTTTGGCTTTTCTGCGTCTCTTATTTTTCCAGATGAATTTCATGACTGCTTTTTCTATTTCTATGAGGAATGTCATTAGCATTTTGATTGGAATTGCATTAAATATGTATAGTGCTTTTGGTAATGTTTCCAATATTAATTCTTCCTATTCAAGAACAAGGGCACTCTTGTACTTGGAAATTTACTTAAACATCATTATCTTTGACTCACACTTGTCACCATTATTCTTCAAACAGATTTATGAAATTAAGAAAAACAATTCAAGTGCATTCCCTCAATATGATCTGTAAGAGCAACTTATATTCAATTCCATGGGCACTGTGGTCAGATTCTCAGGATGCAGATTCAGAGGGAGGTGTAGGGAAAGGGCACAGTTCTGGTGGTATCCCATTATGTCAACTAAAAGATAGTCTGCTGTGGGGGATTATCAAAGTACAGACTTTAAGTTATGAGATGAATTAAGTTTGGGGGATCTACTGTACAGTATGATGACTATGGTTGTTCATTGTTATTTATGAGAGAGTGGATTTTCTGTGTTCACAACACACACACACATCACTGTGTGGTGAAGGATATGTTAATTGATTTGATTGTAGTAATTACCTCATAATGTTTAAGTACATCAAACCATCACATTGAACATTTTAAACATACATGATGTTTTGCTTATCTTATCTATACCATAAAGCTGGGGGCGGGGGAAGGGACAAGACAGACCTTCCCTAATGCATCTCTTGCAGAATGAAGACTGCTTATTTTGTTTTCTTCTTCCCCCTTTCTCTGTTAAATGCCGCCCCCCGACCCATGTTCATTTTAAGCTGGTCCCATTGGTGTTAAGATACTGGATTGGGAGAGGTGACCCCAGCTTTCCCAGGGCATCCCACACATCCCTGGATACAGATGGAGAAATACCACTGCCCAACTGCCTGCACCGGCTCCCCAAGCCTCTTGGTTATTTTCTTATCATGCTTTCAGTAATCCCTGGTTTGCAAAGTTGTCATCCATTGTACAATCAGAATATCAGCAGTATTTGAAGAGCATAGCTCTGAAATTTGACATTAAATATGAGAAATACTGAGCCCAAGTGCTAAAGAAAAATGGTCCTTTCACAAGTCAGTCATCACCTTTTTTAGGCCATGTGGTTTTCTGAAGTGAATTTTCAGCCAAGGATGTCTTGTTCCCCATCACTGATTTAATGTATCCAAGGAAGGGCATTAAAAAGGAAGCTATTTTGAGAGTTCAAGTTCTTGAACTTTCTTCTTTCAGTTACCAGTGATAGGAATGAGGGACTGAAAAAATGGGAGGAAATTGAAATTGCAAATTGCTGTGACAACCACAATGACACAGACTCCTAGCCTTCATAGAAATCACTAAGGTAACTATCCAGGTTAACCAAGGCTCAAGGAGCATTATAGGATTGGGGGCTGGGGATGTGGCTCAAGCGGTAGCGCGCTTGCCTGGCATGTGTGTGGCCCGGGTTCAATCCTCAGCACCACATACAAACAAAGATGTTGTGTCCGCCGATAACTAAAAAATAAATATTAAAAATTCTCTCTCTCTCTCTCCCTCCCTCCCTCTCTCATTCTCTCTTTAAAAAAAAAAAAGGAGCATTATAGGAAATAAATTATACCAGACATTCAAAAAACCAGAAGATGAAAAAGATGAGAATGGATATTCTAAACTGCACAAATGGTTTTTGCATTAAACATCCCTTCCTCAAGTCCCTCATGATCCAATCTTGGTGTACATCACAATTTAACTCAGCAATTTTTCCATTATTTGTTTAAGATACATAGAAAACATGAATCTTACATGGAAAAATGCTACAGTGTGGTAACTGTGGGACAGTTCAGACATACTGAATCCCCAGCATGCTAGCTGTAACTGTGCTCATTGCTTTAAAGAATGAATTCTGGGAGATGTATAACAGTATTATAAGATGACTTTAAATTTTCTAGAATTTAATTAAAAAATCATTTTCTAAAGCTGACATTTTACAATTAATTACACATTATTAGTATCAGACATCACAACAAATCATGACAAACCTATTTCCAACAGTAGGAGACTCAGGAAATGCAATGATTTAGATTTCTGTTTGCCAACTTCAGGTTATGAAGTTCATCAAGGAATTCAAAACACTAAGAGAACAATCTTACAAAGACTCATTGTAGACTACATGCTGCTAACATGATAGAGAATTGGTATTTTTTTTTTTTAGAGAGAGAGAGAATTTTAATATTTATTTTTTAGTTTTCGGCAGACACAACATGTTTGTTTATATGTGGTGCTGAGGATCGAACCTGGGCCGCATGCATGCCAGGTGAGCGCACTACTGCTTGAGCCACATCCCCAGCCCCAAGAGAATCGGTATTTTAATTCATAATATTTTTATAATATAAAGAGCCACAATGTTTTGATGAGAAACATCTGAAGCTTCCTAATACATAATTGAGGAACAAATTTTGGTAAGTCATGAAAATGAACAAAAATTAGTAAAACGATATGGGGAAAACTTCAACCTCACTAATAATTTTAAAATGCAAAAAAAAAAATCTTTAAAATATTTTGGCAATTCTCTTTATTAAAATGCAAATGAAAACACCAAGGAGATATTACTTTAAAGGCCTTAGAATTAACAATTTTAAAAAGTTAAAAGAAAAGTATTCCCTGGGCTTGGGTGGGTGTCACAAAACAACCATTTTCATAGATTATTTGAACCAGAGAAGATCTTTGGGATAGCAATTTGGCAAATAAATGTACTAAAGACTCAAAGATACTCATAAACTTAAGCCTGGTAATTAGTTTTCATAAAGCCACATCCATGAAGCTGTTTATCAAAATAGAACTTACTGTAGAAAAGATTAGGGATTTATGATAATTAAGAATTGATAATAACCAATTTGGATTTGTTAAGCAATTTCTTATACCTACAAGTTGCTCTTTTATTTAACCACTTAGATGATATGTATAAAAGGGCAGATAATTACATAAAAATTATAATAAATAATATTAAACATAATTGATCCATATATATATATATATATATATATATATATATATAATGTTGAAATAATTTAGATCAAAAGAAGCAAAAATTTAGACATAAAAATGAAAAAAAATAAAAATGAACTGGGACTGAGAAGAGAAAAAGATTTGCCTTGCCATTCACCAGGCTGTGGTAACAGGCCAGATCACGAACAAGCCAGCTGCTAATAGGCAGAAAAGAGCATTTCTCCCAAGGTCATGCTGCAGCTATAAAGTGTCAGATGGTACTTTTCTTCTGAAGACCATTACTGTCTTCCTAAAAAATCTTGTTTTCTGAAATCATAAACTGTCAGGAAATTTGCTCTTTGAAGTCATAGAAATAAGAACGACATTTCTTGCTGGGAGGATTTTGGTCACTTTGTCACAGAGATGTGACCTTGATTCCCAACCCTTGTGTGGCACCACAGATAAGGGTTTCTGGTCACAGTGTTTTTTCTATCTTAACTTTGTGGTTTTCAAGGAAAAAAGCGCCCCCCCCCATCTACTTGGCAGCCCAGACCTCATGTCGATTCTTTTACCTACTTCCCTGTTTTGCTCAGTGCCTATCCAAGCCCTGCGTCTCTCAAATCCGGGAAACAGTCCATTTCTTCCCTTCTTTGGTAGGACAACCCCTGATTCCTGTGGTGTGTGGTCTCCCTCACTGCAAAAAATCAGTAAGTGGGATTTTTCAAACTGCCGTTTTGTCCCAGTGGCCTTTGGCTGATAGAAATGGTTGTGATGACTCTCTTTGTGTGATGGAATTGTCCTTCTATGTATCTTTCATTTTTCCAAATATTTTTCAATGAAAACCTAAATGGTCACAGTTCAGCTGTACTTTCTAACTTATTTTACATGCCCATTTTATATCTAAAGGATTAAATTATAAAACTACTGTTCTACTCTCAAGGTTGAGTGGCATAAAAATAAATAATCCTGGAAAAAAAAAGTTAGACATTATCATTTTGATTAAAATTAATGATCATACACATACATCATAATACTTCATGTAATTATATCAAGTTGGTAACATTATAGGTGACTTGCTTTTTCTTTCTTGAGCTTGTTTTTCCTTTCTAAAGTATCTAGTGTAAAAATGTACTATTGTTAAAACTAGAAGTAAACCCATAGTTACTATTTAAAAATCTTATGGCAATTCTGTTTATTAAAATGCAAGCTATGCTTCTTGATAAGTAAACTAAAGCATGGCCATCTGAAAGGACAAGTTCTGAAAGGACAAAATCTGGCCAGAAGAGGAGGAAGGAAGTGGGGGCTTTTCAAACCAAATGGTGGTATCACTTCCCATCACCTTGGCAAGCTGCTTGGCCTCTGTGTCTTTCCCATTTGAGCTCTAATGAGCCAGAACCTTGGACATTATGGTTCTGTGTATGTCTTTGGGAAAAACAGTTTATTTTAGGGTTTTAGCAAGAAAAGGCTGGAAGCCTTTAAGAGTCCTGCCATATCATTTATTCTTCAACCCTTCTTCAATGATTTAATTAATAAAATCACCTGGTTGATAACTAAGGCCTCAGTTTACCCTGGTGCTTGGAACTGAAGCCAGAAATTAGCATTTCAGTTTTAGTGTCCCTCTTACTTATTCGTTTGGTTTAATTCAAGTTCATTTTATGGCATTGTGCTATGTTTCTGCGGCTCATTTAATATCCTCAGTTAAAGTGAAATGTCATGGGGAGGAAAGGATTGAGAAATTTTATTAAACATTGTGGTCATACATGTAAAATGTGATTTTTTTCTAGTTTAACATCATTAAGTATATAATACAGAGGCATTAATTACATTCACAAAGATTTTCAACCATCAGCAGTGCCTTTTTCCAAATTTTTTTTTATCACTCCAAACACTGTACCCATTAACCAATAACTCCTCATTCCCCCTTCCGCCCTTTGCCTCTATAATTTTTGACTTACTTGCTCTCTCTATGAATTTGCTCCTTCTAGATATTTCATATCAGAGGAATCACACAATATTTGTCTTTTTATGTCTTGGCTTATTTCACTTAGCATGTTTTCATGACAATAGTTTGGATGTTGAACATCTCCTAAGGGTCCCTGTGTTAAAGGCTTGGTCCCCAGCTATTGGAAGCTCTTGGCGCTGTTGGAAGATGCTGTGGATCTTTAGGAGTGGGGTCTTCTAGGAGGTCTTCAGGTCACCAGAGACATGCCCTGGAAGGGAAATGTGGAAGCCTGGGCACTTCCTTATTCTCTTTTGTTTCCTGGCTATTAGGTAAGCAGGTTGCCATAATGCATATGCTCCCCATCATTGTCATTGCCATGCCCATCCAAGGCCTGCAGCAATTGGACCAGAATCTCCAAAACTCTGAGCCAAAACTAAATGTTTTCTCTTTACAATTTAGTTATCCCTCAGGTATTTTGGTATAGCAACAGAAAGTTAATACACTCATGTTGTAGTATGTATCCAGAATTATGTTTTTTTGATAGCTGGATTATATTTCATTTTTATGTACATATTACATTTTAATTGTTCATTCCTCTGTTGATGGACTTGGGTTATTTCCACCTTTTGGTTATTGTGAATAGTGATTTATGAACATTGGCATACAAGTATCTGAGTCCTATTTTCAATTCTTTTGAGTAAATGCCTGGGAATGTAATTGTGGATCATATATTAATTCTATGTTTAACTTTTTCAGGAACTGCCAAACTGTTTTCCACAGTGACGGTAGCTTTTTATGTTCCGCCAGCAATGTGTAAGAGTTCTGATTTCAAGATGATGGAGACTTTGGGACCTAGTTCTAATCTGAGGTTGCCTAAGGACTTGATTTACTATGTAACAACAATTCTGAATGATATGTTTCATTTTTTGATGCAACATTTTTTTTCCTATTTCTTCCATTGAAATGCAAATGACAAAAATCTCTGGGGAAAGATTAATCACTGTCCTTGATATCTATCCTTGTGCACTACTCTTTGTATAATAACTCTAGTATTTCCATAGCTAAGATCTTTTGGCTGGATTTCAACATGGCTCTTCTTTATGCCTGATTCTAAATTTATAAATAGGGTTATAGTGAGTTCTATTATAATGGAAATCACCTAGAAACAACTGGCATTTTTGGGCTATGTGTGATAAAATACTCTTCTGCCATTATCTTGGACCAAAAAAAAAATCTGAAAAAATTTTCCTATTTCCATGCAAGACAAAGTTTTCAGAAGAGATTTAGGCTCAAAGTTAGTTTGCTTCTAAATGTGAGCAGAAGCCACACCCACTTTCCTAAAAATCATGCTCATCCTTTCAGATGGTAGTTCTGTATTTTACTCCTAATTGTTCTTATCATTTGGCAGTGGCGTGTCTCAAGTGTTAAAATTAGTAAACTCAAATGTCATGCCGTTTAACTGGCAGCAAGATGTCTCAGAAGCATGCCTTACATGAATCCTGCTCTTCATTTTCTTGGTTATCGTTATCTGATCATCCTGGTTTTGAGAACTTCCAGATGGGTTACTGGCAAAGCTTCATATTTCTATGCTGTCCTCTTTGAAGAATTATCACATTTCAAACATGGACTTTCCAGGAAAAACTACCATCCACATTCCCTTATGCTTTTATTCCCCAGGTACAGGGCCAGGATCTTCCATTTCCTCCTCCTCTGAGAGATACTGCCTGTATCCTTCCACAGGTCTTCTTGCTTTCTGGATTCTGGTTAGGTTTGATCAATGGGGAACTTAGGATAGATATAGGTGAGAAAAGTGAGAAGCGACTTTTCCCCTTTGGCTCCCTTCTGCAGTTGCTTCAGGCTGCCTGAAACTCTGCACAAAAGGGTGCTCTCCAGGACCCTCTTCCAGAACACTCTCTCTCTCCATCTCATGCCGGTGTCTCTCTTTGCAACTAGCATCAGGTTTCTGCACCATTCTGTGCTTCTCCTACTTTTGCAAGGAGTTCTGATGTCAATAAAGTATTTCTGAATTCAATTTGACTGTCCATCAGCTTTCCACTGGGACCTTACAAGACACAGGCAAGAAAGGAGTTTTGGTGTTACTACTTCTTTAAATAAAACTCACCCTGAAAAAAACTTGCAATGTTCTCTCTTGGGATTTGACAGTTCTGGATGACACCATTTCAATAAGTGTCACAAAATTCTCCAAATAGTTTTCACTGTAATTCAAAAACAAAAATTTGACATTTAGCACCTGTAACCAGTGGGAATAATTGAAGGAGTGTGAGTGTTAGAATCATTGGCTCTGTCATTCTTGAGTTGATAATTGGCCACTAAAGGAGGTAGATTTCAGGATGCTGGGCAAGAGGCCAAGGAGCTGCAAACACACTGACTACCTAAGCACTGGCCAGGTGAAGGCAATAGATATACTGACTATGGTGAATTAGAGTGAATGCTTTGCCTAAAGCCATTCAAATTCAAATTAATGAAAAAAAACCCCTGCAAAACTAGCAAAAACTAAGCCATAATTTTTTGGATGCAAGCACAGATGGTAAAACTGCTGTGATATGAAAGGCATTTTTTACTTGTCAATTAAAAAAACTGCATATCACATGGTACCCCAACATGTACAACTTTTATGATTTGATCTATCAGTTTAAAATTTAATTTAAAGAAAACATTCTTCATTAAAAACAATTTGATTATTTTTTAAAGCAGTAACAAAATATCTATTTTGTTTTCCACTCCATCAAAATATTGGTATTGCTATGTATTTCAAAATTACTTTTTAATGCTTATTAACTCTAGCTAGTTCTTGTTCATTCTTACCTTTTCTTGTCTTATGACATCTATTTTTGTTTTATGAAAGCAGAAATCTCTCTCATCACTCTAAAATTTCAATTGTACACATTATAATTTATATTTTGAATATTTTTTTTCTCAAGTATATGAAAAACTGCGGTGACTTGAAACATCATGTTCATCAATATAAGTCAAATGAGTGACTCTGTCAGAGGTAAGAAGAGGAGAGCTTTTTCATTAGGAAGGGGCACAAGGGCCCTTTTGGGCTGCCATAACCAAATATTATATTTTGGGTGGCTTAACCAACATAAATTAATTTTCTCAGTGTTCTGTAGTCTAGAAGTCCAAGATCAAGGTGTATGTGGGTTTGGTTTCTCTGAGGTCTCTCTCCTGGGCTTCAGATGGTTGCTTTCTCACATGCTCTGTGTCCTCATGTGGTCTTTCCTCTGCACACAGGTCTGGTGTTCCTCTGTGTGTCCAATTTCCTCTTCTCATTAAGAAAACCAGTCATATGGGGTTAGGATCCTCCCTAATGGCTTCATTTAACTCTACCTCTTTAAAGGTCCTATTTCCAGCTACAGTTACATTCTGAAGTCCTAGGGGTCAGGCCTTTAACATAAGAATGTTGGGAGGACACAGTTAAGTCCCTAACAAATGCTAATGTCCAATTTCTTGACCTAGGAGATGGTTTTGGAGGTGTTTAACTTATAATTGTTTATTAAACTATATGCTCATGTTTTATGCACTTAAATGATTTTTATGTTACATTTCACAACTTTAAAAAGTTTAAACACATCAGCATACCATGCTGGCCCCCAAAAAACAATTCGGAGTTCATTGTTTGGGACACCTTATGTAGAATAATAAAGTCCATTTCTATGAGCATCAGAAATAAGATACAACATTGTACAACACTGTAAACTATATATACTAAACCCAAGGCCGACATCATGCTAAGTAGAGAAAGCATTCCCTCAAAAAACTGGAACAAGACACAGAAGCCCTCTTTCACCACTTCTATTCAATATCTTCCTGGAAACTCTGGCCAGAGCAATTAGAAGAAAGAAATCAAAAAGATACAAATAGTAAAAGGAGAACTCAAACTATCCCTATTTGCTGATGACATGATCCTATATTTAGAAGACTCAAAAACTTCCACCAGAAAACTTTTAGAATTCATTAAAGAATTCAGTAAAGTAGCGGGATATAAAATGAACACCCATAAATCAATTGTATTCCTGGAATATATTAGTGAAAAATCCACTGAAAGAGAAATTAAGAAAACTATCCCATTCACAATATTCTCAAAGAAAATAAAATATTTGGGAATCAACCTAACAAAAGAGGTGAAAGACGTCTACGATGAAAACTACAGAACACTAAAGAAAGAAATTGAAGAAGACCTTAGAAGATAGAAAGATCTCCCATGTTCTTGGATAGGAAGAATTGATATGGGCAAAATGGTCATACAACCAAAAGCACTATACATATTTAATGCAATTCCTTTTAAGTTTCCAATAATATTTTTCATAGAAATAGAAAAAGCAATCATGAAATTCATTTGAAAAAATAAGAGGCCCAGAGTAGTCAAAGCAATCCTCAGCAAAAAAAGTGAAGCAGGAGACATCACAATACCAGAACTTAAATTAGACTACAGAGCCCTAGTAACAAAAATGGCATGGTATTGACACAAAAATAGACATAAAGACCAATGGAACAGAATAGAAGACACAGAGACAAAAACCACATAAATAGAGTTAACTCCTACTAGACAAAGGTGCTATAAACATACATTAGAGAATACAGCCTCTTCAACAAATGGGAAAACTGGAACTCCATATGTAATAGAATAAAATTAGACCCTATCTCTCACCATGCACAAAACTCCTCTCAAAGTGGATCAAGGACCTAGAAATTAGACCAGAGACTCTGCACCTACCAGTAGAAAAAGTAGGCCCAAATTTCTATCATGTCTGCTGAGGAACTGAATTCCTCAACCAGACTCCAGAAGCACAAGAAGTAAAATCAAGAATCAATAAATGGGATGGTATCAAACTAAAAATCTTCTTCACATCAAAGGCAACAATCAAGAACATAAACAGAGAGCCTAAGGATTGGGAGAATATGTTTGCCACACACACTTCAGCAATCTCCAGGATATATAAAGAACTCAAAATACTTAACATCAGAAAAAACAAAAAAACAAATCAGTAAATTGGTAAAGGAAGTGAACAGACTCTTCACAGAAAAAGAAATATGAATGGTTAACAAATATATGAAAAAATGCTCAACATTACTAGAAATTAGAGGAATGCAAATTAAAACTACATGGAGATTCTGTCTCACTCTAGTCAGATTGGTAATTATCAAGAATACAAGTACCACCAACTTGAATCTAATGTATGAAATATGATATGTCAATAGCTTTATAATGTTTTGAACAACCAATAAAAAAATAAATTAAAAAAAAAAGAATACAAGTACCAATAAATGTGGGAGAGGATGTGGGGGAAAGGGTACACTCATACATTGCTGGTGGGACTGCAAATTGGTGCGACAACTATGGAAAACACTATGGAGATTTCTCAGAAAACTGGGAATGGAACCACTATTTGACCCAGCTATCTCACTCCTTGGCATATACCTAAAGGACTTAAAATCAGAATTCGATAGTGACACAGCCACATCGATGTTCATAGCAGCTCAATTCACAATAGCTAAGCTATGGAACCAACCTAGGTGCCCTTCAGTAGATGAATGGGTGAAGAAAATGTGGTACAGATACACAATGAAATATTACTCAGTTATAAAGAAAAATGAAATTATGGCATTTGCCGGTAAATGGATGGAACTGAGGGCTAATCATACTAAGTGAAATAAGTCAATATCAAAGAACCAAAAGCCGAATGTTCTCTGATATGTGGATGGTGACTCTCAATAGATGGGGGGTGTGGGAGAGTGAGGGCGTGGGGGCAAGAGTGGAAGATCACCAGATTGGATAGTGGGGAATAAGGGGAAGGGAGGGGGGATGGGAATGGAAAAGACAGTAGAATGAATTGGACATAATTTTCCTATGTTCATATATGAATACACTACCAGTGTAACTCCACATCATGTTCAACCACAAGAATGGAAAGTTATACTCCATATATACATGATATGTCACAATATGCTCTACTGTCATGCGTAACTAAAAAAGAACATTTTTTAAATGAAGTATGTAATAGGACAAGACCAATCAATCTTCCCAGAACTGTTTTTCTTTTTCAAGAGATTCCAAATAGAATATTTTAGCATATTTATTAATATTTAAAACATAAATGCTTTATCTGATTTTTATTTTCGACTCCTGAATATTAAAACTGTGTTAACTTAATCTCTGACTCCTCCCAGTTTGTAGACATGAGGTAGGCCATTCTCCTGTGAATTATGCCTCAAATCTGACCACTGGGTTAGAGATGACCGTTGTAACTGATGGTTCTGGAAATGAAGCATCTCTACTGAATGAGAACAGCATTTCACAAGAACAGCACAGAACAATTCAGAAGCTGGAGAGGGGTTCTGTTTTTATGCCTGCTGAAGCTGTCCATCACAAGGTAGAAGCTTATCATTTCCACCCTCTGCCATTGAGATAAGATAGAAGGTAATTGGATTTTGCATTATCTGTTTAGTAGGAAAGGCTGGAAATTAGGTCTGTGGTGTTATCTGAAGGGTAACAAAAGTCTTTCTTCCCTTAGAAGAACTTCCTCATCGGCCTGGTATAGAATAAGATATTCTCATGGTTCTGTTTTCTCATCTGTTCATTTTCCAACAATGTTCCACATAATGGAAAACACAAATGAAATGGATGCAGCTACTATTTTTATGGAGCTCTCCAACTACTGAGGAATCAGGCAGGTAAACTGGTAATTATAATGTAACAAGGTGAAGCAGGAGTAGAGGCCCCTACCTGGGTATATAGAAATGAAAGGGGATACTCAAAGCAGTTTGGAAGTTCAGGGAATTCTTCCCAAAAGTGATTCTGTGCTTAAATATAAAGGAGGGTTAATAAAATCAGGTTGCAAGGCAGGTAAGAAATGTCCCAGGGAGAAGGAACCAGGTGATGATGTCACAGGGGCATTAGTCATCTCAGGCTGTATGATCATGTAATCTCCACGTTCTGTATGTAGAGGTGGGAGAGAAAGGAACTTTGTTCTATGTTAAGAGTGATTTTTTTTGGTTGTTGTTTTGTTCTATGTTAAGAAGCTGTATTTAGTTGTTGTTGTTGTTGTTGTTATTAGCTTGGTGCCTGGATGGAATATGGACTTCAAGCAGAGAACATAAAAGGCAGAGTGGCCCATTAGGAGACATGGTGAGAGTCTGAACTAAGGGGACGGCTGTTGGAATGGAGACAAACTTGTAAAACTGGAAAAGCTTGTGAGTGATTAGATGGAAGAACCAAAGATGAGCCGAGTTCCAAAATTCTAATGGGATGGCTTTATGAATGACAATGGCACTAAGAAAGGGTACAGGAAGGTTTGTGAGGAAGGTTGATCATTTCCACTTTTGGGCTTAATGAGTTTGTGATAGTGTGTGACACTGTTGACACATAGTTAGACATGTGTCCAGGGTAAGTTCAAAGGCACAGTCCATGCCAAGGGTAAACGTCCAGAAGTTGTTAGCACCTGTGATGCAATTTGAAATCATAAGGAGATGGAATGAGATATACTTTGTTAGATATTTGATTGATGTGCCTCCTCCTTTCTCTCCTTCCTTCTTTATCACCCTTGTACACACTTCTCTCCCTATGAAAGAGTGTTTATTTATTGCTTTCAAAGTTCAACTAATTTGAAAGCTGAAGAGCATGTATGAATCTAAATTATTTACGTCTAAATTATGCATTCAGGCTAACATCAAAATTAACCTTAGCATATTCTCTTTTTTGTTGGAGTTATTTGGTAAAATCCTGTGCCAAAGGAAATAGACTAAGCTTTCAACATTCTCTCTATGAACTACACAAGGTAACTAATCAATAGTGGCTGCAGTAAGGCACTAATGGGATGCTTTTGAAGTGCTTATCTGACTTTAAACTGTAATAATTTTATATGAGCACAGGTGGTTCCTAACATTTTTCTAAGATAGATTTAAAAGTAAGGGCAGTATTATATTATCCTTCTGTCAATACAATTTCTCAATCCATTAGATACCATTTTGGCCACTGAGAAGTTTTATAAATTTTATCCTTCATTTGGTGAACACTATAAATAAATTCTCTTTTGCAAACACACACATAAAGAACAGGTGTGTACATAGGTTTATTTTATACATGATGCTGATAATGAAATCCTATAATTATTACTAAACAGAGCAATGCATGACCTAGAATTCTCTTTTTCTTGGCAGGAGTTACAACAATGTGGTGTCTAATAATTACAGACACTTACTTCTGGAGAAGACCTCAAACTTCATATTGAACACAGTGTTTCTAGGGCTACCAGGTGGCAGAGGACAGACAAATCTGGGTCCCTTAAAGGGGTTAGTTACCTTGCAAATTGGATATACCTCTATCTCCCAGATACACAGTATTCCTCGCTGGTATCAACGTGTCCATTTCTCAGACATTTTAGATTCATTTCCATTAGTCATTTCAAGTCTTACTGACACCTCAACTGATGGATGTTGATTTTTAAAAAGTTCTGGGGAAAAAATGACAGTACAGTGGGTTGTATAATGGCCATCCAAAGACATCAAATACTAATCCCTGGAACTCAAAAATACTATCTTATTTGGAGAAGATATTTTTGCCTATGTAGTTAAAATTTCAGATTTAATTGAATTAAAATTTTTAAAATAAAAACATTGTCCTGGATATTGAATGGGCCCCAAATGCCATTATAATTGTTTGTAAGAGAAGCAAGGAGAGATACCCACAAAGGAGAAGGTCATGTGAAGAGAAATGCTGCCATAAGCCAGGGAACACCTGGAGCTATGAGAAAGTGGAAGAGGCAAGAATTATAATTTTCTTTAGGGTCTGTACAGGAAGTAAGGCTTGGCTGACACCTTTATTTCAGGCTTCCAGCCTCCAGAACAGTGAGAAAATAAATTTGTTTTAAGCCACCAAGTTTATGATTATTCATTACAGCAGCTTCAAGAAACTGATACAGTTGAACTCAAAGCATTAAAAAGAATGTGCTGTTCAGATTATCCATGATGTCCTTCCTCTTGTCTTTCAGGCCTTCTTGATCACCCTCTCTCATTCTTTCTCCCACTTTTCTCTCTCCATTCTCTTTTCACATTTTTTTCTATTGATATTCCTTTTTACCATCTTCCTAGCTTCTTTACACACACACACACACACACACACACACACACACACACACAGAGCTATTTGGAGAAAACAGTAAATTTAAAAAGAAACAAGAAAAATGCCACATGGTGTTAAGTACTTCTATGAATAATTTAACTAGGAATTTAAATTACTGGATGATCTGGATGCCCTGTCTGGGAAGTTAAATTTGAACAGAAGTATAAATAGTGAAAAATGGTCCATTATAAGAAGAGAGCCTGACCAGCCGAACGAACAGAACAGCAGTGCAGATTTTAGGGTGGGAATGACACTATAAGCACCACAATGTGGCTGGAGGTGATGGACAATCATTATTTTAACAAATATCTCAGCCCCAAAGGATGGGGCTGTTTTCTCCTTTGGTCTCAGTTTTTGCTCTTAGCCTAGTGAATGGGCACAGCATTCAATGGTTAAGAAAATAGAATCTCTAAGGCAAGATTGTATAGGTTTAGATCCTAGCCCTGCAAGATATTTTTAGGTAGATTTTGGGCAAATTTCCAATGCTATTTGTAAAATGGAGAAATAAGATACCAACATCACAATGTAACTGGGAGACTCTAATACATAAAAGCATATAAAACACAATTCATGGCATATAGTGCACAACTTAATAAATATTTTCATTCTTGTGGAAGTACAATTGAATAAAGTGACTCGTGTCTGTGAATGAAATGAACAGCCATTGCCTAGAGTTTGGCGATAGGATAGTTGAGGGAGAGGCTAGTCAGGAACCTTAGGGATGGGCTGGACTTGAGTTTATGAACTGCAAGAGCAGCTCATTTGGTCTCCTTTGTACTTCCCTCTCTTGTCCACACATTCCAAGATCCTGGAACCTTTAGTAAGTTCATGTAGAAAATGTGCTCTGATCTCAACTGTGAGGTAAAGAGGTAAGGGCAGGGACTAACCTTGTGTGGGATGGAGCCAGAACATAAACAAGAGACCTGTTCTTGGGAGACCCAATGAGGGTCCCAAGATCCATCAGTAGATATGGGATACAAAGGAAGTTCAGATCCTGTTGCCTGTCAAAATCAATGAACATGTAATAATCCTGGGAGAGATGTTTGTACCCGTGTCCCACTAATTTCCTGAAAAGCTGTCCTGGAACATGGGCACAATTATGTGGGGACTGCCTGTGAAGGGGTGAATCTATGGATCTAGGTCTGTAGAGCTTGACTCATATATAATTTGGGGAACTATCTTTTAGAAAACAAATGCCAAATTAGAAATTCAAAAATTTAAGTGCAAAAGTGATTTTTAAAAAATTATATTCTTTCAGAATGTTTTATAATAATTTTCTTTTATAAAGACACTATCACAAAATACAATTTTTAAAAAGCTGATAAACAGCACAGATATAAAAAGCCAAGAAAAATATATGAATTTTCATGAACTGTCTGATACACTTCTAAATGTATTTAGCTGTATTTTCTTGACTGCATTTTCTTTCATTACCTCTTCCTAAGACAATGGTTTTGTAATTTTTTTATAGTGAAAAATAGAAAAATATTTTTTATTACTGATAGTTTAGAAAAGTTTCTACAGATTAGCTACAGGCTCTGAAACATTTCTAACTTTGCTTTTCTACACTTTCTACATCTTCCTGGGGCTAAGAGTCCTAGGTCACACTCATAACGGGATTACAATCTCTGGCCCTGAATCTTAGAGTCTCATTTTAAATTATTCAGCACAGTGGGCCTATGGTTTATTTGTAGAGGCCATTCTTACCCCAGGACAGCTAGTAATAATGTCACTGGAAGTGATTGTGAATCACATAAATATGTCCCACTTATCCAAATGTAAGTCCATCTCAACTCTCCATTACTTGGATTGTCAAAATTCTGGTGACCATTATGGGTATGATGGAGGAAGTTTAAAGTGGGAAGAGAGTGGCCTTAAGTAACTTCAGTTAAAATACATATGCTTTGCAAATGTTACAAAAACACACAAACAATTGAATGCATTGCTAGGGGCTCCCCAGGACCTTGAAAAGCGCTAGTGGAAGTGAGGGGCACTGTGGCTTATGCTTCCTCATGCTTATGAACTCACTTCTAGTGAGTTCACCTTCACACCTCATTTCTTTAATACAAAGAAGAAATGCTTCATACTAAGCCCTTTTAAACAGAATTCTACTCCATAGTTGATGACATAAGATTTGCTAATTCTTATTTCAAGCCATTCTTTACCCTAATTACCATTCAATGGTGAAGGAGTATGATATTTAACTGATATTTTCATCTGCTTCAGGATTTGAAAAAGGCGATAAAAGTTGTGCACCTGCCACTTCACTCCCCCTTGGCAGCCCCGTCCAAACTGGTTTCTTGGATCTAAAGCCACCCTCATGAGAAGCAGGTGAGAGTGTTGGGAGCATTTCGAAACTGAAGAATTTGCACCAAAATGCTTCATCCTCTAGTGAAATATCTGTCCTCACACGATTTTCATCTAAAGGTTTCAAAACACTTGGAGAATAGATTATGAAATGATGTTTAGGCTGAAAACATATGCTGTTCTAAAGGACAATTTTTATTTCTGAGAACACCCTGCTGATTCAAACTAAAGGAAGAAAACTTTGTACAGGGCTCAAGACACAGCTGCAGGGTATAAGCAATCTATCTTTTTGTTTTGTTCATTGTGTTCTGCTTTTTTTTTCCTTTGCTGTCTGAAAGCATGAATGAAATAACAATATGAAAATTAAGTTCTTTTATCATTGAATTCTGACAAGATGCCAAAGCCATAATATTGCTCAAACACTTCATCAGTCATGCAAAACTCATAAGAGTTCTGAAATACTGAAAATAAATCAGAAAACAATTGAAATTTGCATATGATATATGTTCCACAAAAATAGGCTGATTTATATTCTAAAAACAAAGCCACATTTAGGGAATGCACTTTTTCAGGGTTTTTTCCCCCCAATATCTTTTGAAGCGAAGTTACATAGAGAAATGTGAAGGAAGTGTTCTTAATCTTAGGGGGCTATTTTGGAATTAACAGTATGCTCTCAAAAAAAAATCTTGATTTAATGTTTATTGGTATGAAAATATATTCTTTCTATCCCAATTGTAAATTTGAAATCTATTATGGTTAAAAATTTTTAAAGCATTGCAATTTTAAGATCGTCCATCTCTAGTTGACTCTTATTTCACCAATTTGCAGTCATTGCATTTTTCAACAAATACTGAATCAATGTGTTTTTTTTTTTCAGACTAGAGGATTCTCTTTATATAGTAGTTACTATTCTCCTTTCAGTTAATGGTTCCATCTTGAGCCTTTACTGCAATATTTTGGCCAATGGCACTTATGCATTTAAATATGCTTAACCTAGCTTCTTATTTTAGGCAAAATAATTCCTTTATTAGAAACAATTATAAAACTCATGAAAAATCACAGAGATTTCTTGGAAAATAAAATTCCTGGAAAATGAAACTCAGTTTCATTGTTTGAATTTAAATGTTAATATATATGCTTAGCTCAGTCATTTAATTACTCACTATCCAATTTTCCTCTCTGTGAAATTAATAATACAAGCCAAAGGTTAGTTAAAAATGATGATACTTGATAAAATTCAGAGTAAACTTCAGAGTTAAAATTTAAATTCTGAACAGCAGGTTAAGACTGATCTTACTTCCTTGCCAAATATGACTCTTTTTATTGCTGTTTTGATTATTATCTCAGATATTAAATAAGTTCTGGCAAGATAGGAAAAATCACTAATCCTTGAGTTCACCCGGAAATTGCTTAACACATGCTTCAACTAAATGTGTTCATGCTGTTGCATGCCAGAGCTTCCCAATCTTGGGTACACATTAGAATCACGTGAGGAACCTCAACCCACTCTATAATCCATTTAAATTAGAATCTTTAGGCATCAGCATTTAAAAAAACAATATCTCAAATTTATTGCAAATTTCTACATAATATGGAGGAAAGAATAGTATAACATGGAGGTATTGATAAAATGAGATTAGTCATAGTTGTTGAAATTGGGTGATGTGTACCTGAGCTTTATTGTGTTTTCAGTCTACTTTTGTGAATTTTTCAAATTTTTCACTATATAGTGTTCTGGGGGGGGGGGAACTCATTGGGTGATTTCAATGTGCAATCAGAATCTACTTCCTGGGGATCTCACCCTGTGATAACTATGAAACTAGAATCTTTGCTCTCATTTCTTTTTAATTTCTTCATGAATTAATTAGTCAATTAGCTAACAATTTAAACAAATGCTTATGAATGTTTACTGTTGGCTGGAACAGTGTTAGCCCCATATCAGGCTATAGAAGCTCTTCAAGAGTTTTACAGTTTGGTTTGGAAAGACATATCTACCAAAAAGTAAGCTACAGGTAGAAGATAAGTAGTCTTCTTTGGCTGCTAAGAAATTGGTGTTTGGGGAGGGAGGGTGGGGGAAGCTCAAGGAAACATTAGGAACTACTTCCTGGAAAAGAGATTTTTTTAAAAGACAAGTTTGGGTGAAACTTACCTAAACTTCATGATCCAGTTTATATTTCACTCTTTTATCTTTTCCTTTGCCAAACAAAAATAAATGGTCTCCACTCTGTATTGTCATCCTTTGTTTCTATTTTTCTTATTTCAATTACATTCGGCCTGTTATTTTATTGTAAGTTCTTTGAGATGAATTGTTTTATTTATTTTTGCATCCTTCAAAATCTTTTAAGCCTTCTTGAACATCCTAAGGACTCAAAGTATGCTTAATTAAATAAAACAGATTAACCTTAACAGCTATCTCAAGTAATTTTATCATATTATCCGACATTTGAGTTTATACATGTCCCTTAATTTGCAATCAATGTTAATTTAAGATAGAGTACTGGTCCAAAAGAAAAACACAAGTTGGAAAGAGAACTATTTTTTTTTTTGGTTGTTGTTGTTAATAAAAAATGGACACTGCTCTTTTCAAAGAGAGTTATAAATAAACACCCGGTTTTTCCATTTCCTGAAAGAGGCACACTATCTAGACAAGTGCAGCCTTGAATGTTAATTTTGTTCTTTTGAAAGCACCTGGGACTCAAAGGCTTCTCCTTCTCTGCCTTGCACAAGAGCAGTTTTATCTGCCACACAGGATTTGGAATGACCCAATTCTGTCACTTTGGAGGGAACAAATAATTAAAAGAAAGTTGGTTGACAGAGATAAAAAGCACACGGGAAAAGAAAAAAAGCTCAGGAAAAATATCAGTAAGGCACTTTCTTGGCAGTTTCTTAGTTTCAAATGAGGTACTACTTACTACTTTTTGCTTTGAACTGGGTAAATTCAAGGCCATTCCTAATTTGTGGTTTAAAAGTTCTAGCACAACTAGTAAAAAATATCTGAAGGCTTACCAGAGGGTATATTAACAAGCCTCCTCCTCAAGGATGGCAATAGCCCAGGGAATTACTAGGCTCCACCTGCTTGTTGAGAGACTTGACTAGATGCTCCAATTTCACAATGAGGCAGGCGACACTTCGGAGCAAGTCATTCAGAAACTAACTCTACTGTAAGAAATGAGCAGGAATTCCCGAATAAATTTTTAAATGTACGATTTACTATAGAGAAACTGTTTTTAAACATCAGAAAACTTGTATTTTGAGACTAAAAATGTCAACAAGCATTTTAAAAAACACTTTTGTCAGCTTTCTGCTGACCACCACTCCTGTCAGGAACAACTAGAAACAGTGGAGAGAATATTACTAAACACCTGGAAACAACAGAGAGCTACCAGGGCACCCATGGCTTAGGCAAACATCCCAGAGGGAAGAAAAGAACTGTGACATGAACCCCAGCATTCACTCAGCTTTATCCCTTAAGGCATTTGCCAAATGAACAACACTGAGAAACGGAAAAGAAAAGTACCATGTTGAGAAGACTGGAGGGAAATAAAATAGACTTATAATCTAACAAGGAAGATAGACAGTTGGGACCAGGAAAAACTGGAAATGGATAAGCCCTTACAATGGTTATGGCTCAGGTTTGAAATTACTCAGTTCATAGTTAGATGAAGGTGATCCATCTCTATCCAAATGGTTTGCTGGAAGAAGCACCACTGAGAATCTTACATTTTATTCAGGATTTTTTCATATCCAATATTTGATATTCAATAGAGCAAACTATCAAGCTTAATGGGAAACATGGAGAAGTGACTTAAGACCAAGAGAAAAACCAGACAACACAATCTGACCTACAGAAGAGATAGCTAGATGTTGGGAGTCCTCAGGCCCAGAATTTAAAGTGTCTATGGTTAATAAGTTCAAAAAGTTGCATGACATGATGGAGAATTTCAGTAGGAGACTATGTTAAAAAATCAAAAGGGAATTCTGAAATTGAACACTTTAGTAATGGATGTTAGGAACTCATATGGATTTAATAATATACCAGGCAAGTCCAAGGGGACAGTGTCTTCGTCTGGGGAACAGGGAGGGTACAGTAGTGTAGGGTGCAGAAGTCTTCTGGGATTCCAGTGATTTGTCTTTTTCTATTATCTAGTTATATGGATGTTTTTCCTTTATAACAATCTACCAAGCTGTACATGTGTGATTTGTGTCCTCTTATGTATGTGTGGCAATACTTGCTCATTAAACCTATGAGACACCCACACAGAGTCAGTCTGAAGGAGATTGTTGGCAGGCTGGGGTGTTTGAGGAAGCTGGATTGCTGCAGATTGGGCAAACATCAAGAGAAAATAGATAATTACATTTTCAGGAGTAAATGTTAGACTCTTAAAACACTTTCTCTGAACTGAGCTGCAGAATTAACTGACATTCACATTTCCTTTGCCAAACTTTCCATCAGATGCCTGTGGAATACTGAGCACCCAGTTAGCAGTCTTTCATGTCTGTCCATTGATTAGGGTGTATGATTACAAGAGTCACTGTGTTTGCTAGAAACCTCTTTTGTGTGTCTATTTCACTATCCTATCCATTGGGAATAATGCATGCACACACCTGCACATATGTGGGTACTAAATATGTTGGTACTAAAGTTAGCCCAAAATTACTACTTGCAAAGATTGTTAAAGCCACATTAGATGATACAGTTGAACTACTCAGAAAACAGACAAAATGTTATCAGTCATGAATATAGAAAAAACAGAATTTGGATCCAAGTTGCATTTCTTGAGGATTATCTCTTTAAGATCTATTGTGTTACTAAGTCATTTTGCTGACTTACATGAAAATATGCTCTCTTGAAAACAGCTGTACTCTCACAATATTGAAATCAAGATGAGCCATACTAATAATGACATATCCAAATAATATGAATTAAAAATATTTAAACACATTTCCTCTGTGGGGCAGGGACACAATCATAGAAATTTAAAAGAGATCGTTTCAGTTGGCACTGGTATGACCATAAAATGAACAAATAAAATCCATAGTTCTAATCAAAAGTAACTTTGCCATTTTTTTCCTGCTACCCCTTTAAATTCTATGACATTGAATCTTCCCCTATCTCCTAGAAATTTAAGGTAAATTTCATATCTTCTCTGATGACATTCAGGTATCAAAACCGATGTGAATTCAGTAATTGGAATGTGCAGTGGTTGTAGTTCATTCAAGGTTAGGTTGCTCTTTCCCAGCTCAGGCTGGCTGCAAAAAGAGGGGGCAGGATTGGCCCCTCCACTCTTTCTCTAGACTTTCTAAATTTCAAGGGCTTTCCCTGGGTTCAGGAGGTATTCAAAGCTCTTTCCCAAGACCTTGTGTTGGTTTCTCAGAGACCATCACCCATCACCTACATTGTCTCAGCTGCAGTTCGTGTTGTGGGACATTATATTTCCTCTGGCTGCTTCCTTAGCCTCTGCATGCCTGTCCCACCCCCTATCAGGTCATTTTATCCTGCCTTGGACAGGTTAACTTTCATGACCCATGTGATCATTTCCCTGACCATATCTGTGAGCACAGGTAAACTGCCAGGACTGCAACTTCTCTTTGCTTCAACATCTGAGAAGCTGGCCAGCCCACCTCTGCCCTTTACAATTCACCTATACTAGTTGGTCATCAGTCCTCAGTTTCCAGGGGACACCCAGCTTTGCAGTATGTCACCTTCATGACGTCTTAGAACAATCCAAAGGGGACATAAATAATTCTTATCCCTGTGCTGGGAGACATTAGCCAAGTAGGTATGACAATTTCCTTGCCAGCGTACCCCATGTTGCAGTGACATTGAATGTAGGTGACCTTGCTCAAGGACCAGGGCGGATTAGGGTGTTCCCGGTTTAGGATAATCGGGTTTAGGGCATTCCAGGTTTAAGATTATTCCTGCTGGGAATAGGGCGTATCCTGCTGCCTGAGTTCCCCTTGAGTTCTCACGGGATTCAGACAGTATATTTTGGGAGACAGAAGCCCAGTGGAGGTGAATTTGGGCAGAGAACGTGGATTTCCCCAGAACGTGATTGTAGACGGCTGGTGTGAGTTCGGGAATAAAGAGTTGCTGTTTGAATCTACAAGCTGTGTGGTGGCTCGTGATTGTGTGCCCAGCCAGACTGCGGCATTTGTGCCCAGCCAGACTGCGGCATTTGGTGGCCCGTACGGGGAACGTCTGAAGCTTGGAGGTAAGTGAAATTGCTCGTCCCTGAGGAAGAGCAAAAGAATGGGTGACCATTTCAAAAAAAAACAGTGCGTTCTTGTTTTGATTTATCTTGTTTTTGTTTCAAGCTGCCTATCCCTAGAAATTTCTCAGGAAAACTGGAAAAAATGGTTGACTAAAGGTTTGAAGTTTGTCGGCCCTGAGGAAGAGAAAATTGATACAACGATTTTTTATTCCGTTTTTGTTTCATTCAGTTTCGGTTTTGTTTTGTGTTATCTTATTGGGTTGCGTTATCTTTATAGTAGATTAGAAATTAGTAAAAAACAAACCGAAAAGATGTTAAGTAAATTGTTAGAGGTTCAGACCATGGAGAAAGACATTTTAGATGAAGCAAAAGAGAAGGTCTCTCAAGCTAGTCAGACAGAGGAAGAAAATTTAAAGGAAAAGGGGTTGTTAGGAAAAAGGCCACAACAGGAGGCTGTTACTAACTCCGTTTTATCACAAGAGGGCGTAATTCAACCAACAGCCCCACCGATGGAGACAGCTGAGTGGCCCTCAAACCCCGTAGTTGATAAATGGGATCCTGAGACAGGACCTCAAAGATTAGCATGCCCTGTACTTGAACAGGTAGGAGGGCAGCGAATTCACCGTGCTTTAGATTTTAAAACAGTGAAGCAGTTAAAGGAGGCTGTAACAACCTATGGTCCCCAAGCTCCCTTCACGGTAAGCATGGTCGAGTCCATTACTAACTTGGACATGACGCCAGCAGATTGGGCTAGCATGTGTAAATCTGTACTAAATGGAGGACAATATTTGTTATGGAAGGTTGCCAATGAGGAATTTTGCGCGGAGACAGCTGGGCGAAATGCAGCAGCCGGTTACTCTCAAAGAAATCTAGATATGTTGTTAGGAAAAGGACCTTATGAGGGTCAACGGCAACAAATTGAATATGATCCTGCTATATATGCACAAATTGCTGCAGACGCAGTTAGGGCATGGAAGACTTTACAAGGACATGGAGATTTACAAGGTCAGCTATCTAAGGTAATACAGAGAGCTAATGAACCTTACGCTGACTTTGTAGATAGGCTAATTCAAACGGCTGCCAAAATTTTTGGGGATACAGAACAAGCAATGCCATTAATAAAACAACTGGCTTATGACCAAGCAAATCGTTGCTGCAGAGAGGTTATTAGACCATGGAGACATGAAGATTTAAACACATATATTAAATTATGTAGAGATATTAATGAACAAGGGCAAGTCTTGGCAGCTGCAGTACAATAGGCTTTAGATGCCAGGCCAAAAACATGCTATGATTGTGAACAAACAGGACATTTTAAAAGGAATTGCCCCATAGGAGGAGGGTTTAACAAAAGTAGGTATCAAAGGAATAGAATACCGGGTATTTGCCCACGATGCCGTAGAGGGAGACATTGGGCTAATGAATGCCGTTCTCAAACCACCATAGAGGGTACTCCTTTATCAAAAAACGGACAAAGACCAGGTATTTATCCACGATATCGTGGAGAAAGGCATCAGGCTCCATTGCCAAAAAACGGACAGGGGGGCCCAATGCCCCGGGGCCCACAACCACAAATCTACGAGGCAGTGGAGGAACCCAGCAACACCATCAGGCTAGTGCCCAGGACACATTGTCCATTAAATCCCTCATCAGACAAACCTGGGGGAGCGCAGGGTTGGACATCTGCGCCTCTGCCAGAGCAGTATTAACTCCAGAGATGGGAGTTCAAATCATTCCCACAGGAGTAAAAGGACCTCTTCCCCAAGGAACAGTAGGCTTATTATTGGGAGGTAGTTCATCTACATTAAAAGGACTTATGATAAGTCCTGGGGTAATTGATCCCGATTATGTAGGTGAAATAAAAATTATAGCTAGTTCTCCAAGAGGTATATCAGTAATTTCACCTGGAGATAGAATAGCACAGTTGTTAATAATACCCAGCCTACATAATAAATTTCCTAGTCATAGTGTAGAAAGAGGTTCCAGGGGATTAGGCTCCACAGTTGTAGATTGGGCTATGTTGTCTTTAAATTTAGATTCTCGCCCAATGCTAAAACTAAATATTCAAGGTCATGAGTTTAATGAACTACTGGACACAGGAGCTGACCTTAGCATCATATCTCGTCAAGAATGGCCAAAACATTGGCCATTACAACAAGCCACTCAAACGCTTCGAGGCCTAGGAGTGGCGACTAATCCCCATAGAAGTTCTATGATATTAGATTGGAAGGATCCTGAAGGATGTGAAGGAACTATACAGCCATATATATTGGATCATCTTCCTATAAATTTATGGGGACGAGATGTCCTAGATCAATTAGGTTTGACGTTAACAAATAACATCAATCCTAATGCGCCCACTACTAGGGCTAGACAAGGCCTTAGGAAAGAAAAAAGATTAGGAAAACAAGGGCAAGGTATAGCAGCACCAATACAAATAGATCAAGGAACAGACAGACATGGGTTGGATTTTCAGAAAGGGCCACTGAGACAATCAAAATTACTTGGAAATCAGAAAGACCAGTGTGGGTTCCTCAGTGGCCCCTGACTAAAGAAAAGATACAAGTAGCCCATGATCTGGTCAAACAACAATTAGCGGAAGGACATATACAACCTTCTGTATCTCCCCATAATACTCCCATTTTTGTCATCAAAAAGAAATCTGGTAAATGGAGATTATTGCAAGATTTAAGAGCCATTAATAATGAGATGGTTATTATGGGACCTGCTCAATCAGGGATTCCTCAATTGTCTGCTTTGCCAAAAACCTGGCATGATTTAGCTATAGATATTAAAGATTGTTTTTTTTCAATTCCAATTCATCCCGAGGATAGTCCACGTTTTGCATTTACTATCCCTGCATTAAATCATGAAGGTCATGATCAGAGATATGAATGGAAAGTACTCCCTCAAGGGATGGCTAACAGTCCAACTATGTGTCAAATATATGTTAACAAAGCAATCCAGCCACTTAGAAATCAAAATCCTGAACTACAAATATTTCACTATATGGATGATGTATTATTGGCACATAAAGATAAAAACATATTGCTGGAATGTTATGCCACACTTACAAACTTATTAAAAAATTATAATCTAGAGATAGCAATAGATAAAGTACAATTAAATTTTCCAATTAATTATTTAGGAGTTCTATTATCCTCAACCATGGTCCGTCCACCAAAAATTCAAATACGAGTAGATCAACTCAAATCACTTAACGACTTTCAAAAGTTATTGGGAGACATAAATTGGATAAGGCCTTATCTAGGTATACCAACAGGAGAGTTGGGACCTTTATTTGATATTCTAAAAGGTCCATCAGATCCAAATTCACCCCGCATGTTAACTCCTAAAGCAAGAAAGGCATTAAAAATTATTGAAACATATATGGAAAGTATACATTTGGGTAGAATTGATATAAGTTTGCCTTTATTATTTATTGTACTACCAACAAAAAATATTCCTACAGGAGTATTTTGGCAAGAAGGTCCATTATTGTGGATACATTTATCTTATTCTCCTAACACTATTCTTACTAGGTATCCTGAGGCTGTAGGACAATTAATACTCAAAGGAATAAAAGCAGCGAAGGGAGTGTTTGGAATTTCTCCCAATAAAATTATTACTCCATATACTATGGATCAAATTGATGAGTTAGCTAATGAGTTAAATACTTGGGCAATAATCATGTGTAAATCTAATGTTACATTTGATAATCATTTACCATCTAATCCTTTGTTGTCTTTTAGGTCTAAGCATCCTGTAGTTTTTCCTAAAATGACAAGAAAAACACCTATCATGAATGCTCCAAATATATTCACTGATGGGTCTAATAATGGTACAGCAGCAGTAGTTACCCCAGATTGAACTTTTACATTTTTAGTACCCAAACAATCAGCTCAAAAGGTAGAGCTTAATGCAGTTTTACAAGCTTTTGTGATGTTTAAAGATTCTGTATTTAATTTATTTTCTGATAGTCAGTATGTAGTTAATGCTATAGTATCTCTTGAAGATGCTGGTAGGATTTCCCTTTCTTCTACTGTTTTCTCTTTGTTTTCCACTATACAAAGTCTAATCTGGGACAGAAAAGATCCATTCTTTATAGGACATATTAGGGCACATACAGGATTGCCTGGAGCCCTTAGTTTAGGCAATGATTTAGCAGATAAAACTACACATGACATACATATTTTCTCTACATTTGAAGATGCTACAAATTTTCATAAAAGGTTTCATGTTAATGCTAATACTTTACAAAAGCGTTTTAAAATAACTAAGGAACAAGCCAGACATATAATAAAACAATGTCAAAATTGTGTGACATTTTTACCACAAGTTAATCTTGGAGTCAATCCTAGAGGATTGATACCTAACCATATTTGGCAGATGGACGTCACACACTTGCCAGAATTTGGAAAATTAAAATATTTACACGTTACAGTTGATACTTCTTCTGGATTTTTGATGGGCTCCCTTCATGCCAGAGAAAAAACTAAAGATGTTATAGCTCATTGCTTACAAAATTTTGCCACTGTGGGCGTTCCTAAACAGTTAAAAACCGATAATGGTCCTGGCTATACCTCTACCTTTTTAAACAATTTTGCTCATCATTTGGTATTACTCATATAACAGGAATCCCATACAATCCACAGGGACGAGGCATAGTTGAAAGAGCTCATCAAACTATTAAAACATACTTATTAAAGCAAAAAGAGGGAATTGGAAGGGGATATATATCCCCCAAAGATAAACTTAAAATAACGCTTTTTACTCTAAACTTTTAAAATTTGGATTCATCAGGACTTAGTGCTGCGGAAAGGCATATGTATCCAAAAAATGTACATAAGCCTAAAGTACTTTGGAAAGATATTCTAACAGGACAATGGAAAGGTCCTGACCCAGTGATTATCTGGAGTCGGGGGTCTGTTTGTGTTTTTCCACAGGGAGAACAGCAGCCAATTTGGATTCCAGAGAGATTAACTAAAACAATTTCTACAGATCGAAAAGAAGATGATTTGACTCAAATCCATAACAGCTGATATCCAGAACTCCAGCTTGGCCATTCTTACATCTGCGACAGTGATTAACCAGGATGCTTTTTTCAATAGCTATTTTATTATTGCATTTTTCCACATCATAAGGTTCTATTTTTATTTTTTGAGCTCATACAAACCTAGGTTAATGTTTTTCTGATCAGTTTTATTTTTTGACTGTGGAGTTTTTAAACATTGCAATGGAGATTTCACCCAGGTAAAGCTACAAGGCCTTTACTATTTTCTTATGTGTTGTACGTCTGTGTACACTCTTGTGTTTTGTGTTGTATGTCTATATGTGTGTATGTCCATATTTCTTATATGAGGAGCGCTCATGAAAAAATGGATCCGAATTATTATTATTATTATTTTTATTCACGTGATTTAAATGGTTTAATTTAAATTAGGTAAACAGCTGTTAAGGATTGTTTTTAAAGTAGGTTAACAGATCTGTTTGTTTACTTTCACCTTTCCTTTTCATTATATTTAATAATTCTTTTCAGGATAATGTCTCTTTAGCATCATTGCCAGAATTCCTATCTTCATCCCAGTGCCGGTGAAGACAAAGATAAAACCAAACTACAGCTTCTATGATAGCTATCACAGTAAACTGTATAAACTGATGCATCAATGAATATAACTCAACAAGTAATGCTCAATCAAGGAGTCAACTTACTTTGGGAGGAAACGGATTTTGGGAGGAAATGGACATATTGATAGATTCCTCCGCTTTGAACTGCTTGCAGAACTTGCCTGGACTATGTAACTATCGTTTGGTGCAGCGAATTGTGGTAATGCTGGCATATCTTTGCTGATGGTGTCACTAGTGATGCAATTTTTATTTCCTTGCCAGCGCACCCCATGTTAATTGTGGTAGTGCTGACATATCTTTGCTGATGGTGTCACCAGTGATGCAATTTTTCCCAAGGAGCCGTCAATTGGCTTGGTGTCATGGCATTTCTGTATCCTCCTCCCTTCTGCTAGTGATGGTCTAAAATTTGGGGGCCAATGGCTATATGCTGGACCGGTAGTCAGTGACGGGTATGATCCAATTGCAGTGGTATCAACCTAAGACAGGAGGCTGACGCCTAAAGGTCAGTTTTCCGATGACGGGTAAGAACCATATGTTGAATTGGACAACCTACCAGGCACGGTCCTTAAGCCACATTAACCTCACTCCCCCACTGGCACCAAGGCCAAATTTGGGGGCCAACAGAGGTGAGGCAAAGAACCTCACCCCCCCACTGGTGCATAGACCTATCCACAAGTATGGCTGTATGCTGGACCGGTAGTCAGTGACGGGTATGATTCAATTGCAGTGGTATCAACCTAAGACAGGAGACTGACGCCTAAAGGTCAGTTTTCCGATGACGGGTAAGAACCATATGTTGAATTGGACAACCTACCAGGCACGGTCCTTAAGCCACATTGCTTGTTGTTTAATTAATCAGAAGGGGGGAGACGCTGGGAGCCATTAGCCAAGTAGGTATGACAATTTCCTTGCCAGCGTACCCCATGTTGCAGTGACATTGAATGTAGGTGACCTTGCTCAAGGACCAGGGCGGATTAGGGTGTTCCTGGTTTAGGATAATTGGGTTTAGGGCGTTCCAGGTTTAAGATTATTCCTGCTGGGAATAGGGCGTATCCTGCTGCCTGAGTTCCCCTTGAGTTCTCACGGGATTCAGACAGTATATTTTGGGAGACAGAAGCCCAGTGGAGGTGAATTTGGGCAGAGAACGTGGATTTCCCCAGAACGTGATTGTAGACGGCTGGTGTGAGTTCGGGAATAAAGAGTTGCTGTTTGAATCTACAAGCTGTGTGGTGGCTCGTGATTGTGTGCCCAGCCAGACTGCGGCATTTGTGCCCAGCCAGACTGCGGCATCCCTGGAGTAATTTTTTAGTATGAAATGGTTACAAAAGTCTACCTAATTTACTGATTTGGGTCTGACAGTATAAGTCCTCACTAAATATTTTTGAATGCTTAATATATGTGCTAATACAAGTTTCCTATTTGTAGACATAATTTGACTAGTGGTTATGATGGAAGATGGGGAATCTTCCTCTGAGACCTTTCAAAATTGAGCTAGTTTATGCCAGAAGGGGGTTCATGCTTCCTTCCCTGACTCTGGCAGTAGGAACTAACAACCCTACTCAGTCTTTTCAATGCTATGCCACTAGAACCAACAGGGCTAAATTTGTGAGAAGCATAGGAACTTCACATTTTAGAAGTATCTTCACATTTTAGAAGTATCTCTCTTTATCTGACTCTTTCCTGAATTCCATCATCATTCATTTAGCCAACTTTAGATTTCAGGAAAATTGATCCAAAGTCTGACTCACCATTTTTGTTTGGCTCCCAGCTGCTAAATAACTCTCCAATCAGTGGGTAAAAGGGAAGTTTCACTTCATCATCAGGCTCCTCAGACCCCTGCTGGAAGAAGTCAGGCTCTGGCTGGTGTTCTAGTAACTGAGTGACTCCAGCCAGAGACATTCCTACCTGCAGCTCTCTGCAGCCAGAGGAAGAAGTAGCTCTGTATGGAATAAAGAGGAAAAGGGAGAGGGGCTGTAGGGGAGAGAAAGGAAACAACAGCTGGTAAATAGCCCTTGAGATAATGGAAGTTCTGGGACCTATTCAGCTCACCAAGTGGAATTGTTCTTTCTTCCTTTCACGGGTCATGTGGGAAATGACCTTGTTGCAATGGCAGCCTCCATGTCCATTACAGGCAAGCTACCCCAGAGGTCACAGAACAGAAAGACTCAAAGGATATAGATTGTGAAGTCAATGGAATGTGCTGGAAAAGAGAGCACTTTCTTATGAGTTTTATTTGTTTTTTGGGCAGAGGACACTTGGGACCAGAATGAGTGTTACCAATGGGTAGTTAAATTAAGACCTATGAATAATAAGTGCTTGTGTGTGGTGTGATATATAAGAAATGCCTCCATTTCATATATATCAAGTGTCCAGGGGTGTCATAAATATTAGCTATCTCTTGATCTTTCCATCTGTCTCAATCTATGTTTAACATATATATTGGCTAACTATTTATCTTATACATAACACATCCCAAGAATTCTCCTTATGTCTAACAAATTTTCTGCTTACTAGTTACTTATCTATACTTAAAATATTTAAAAAGGGTTGCCCATTCAAAAACTACACACTTATTTATCTAACAGAATTAATCTGCAAAGCAAAGGTATATGATGACATATCTTTACTTGTGGAAACCCATTCATCTATGTGTTCATGTATGACTGGTAACAATATATAATATGCACTCAACATAATGGTTTTCACATAAAAATGAATGAATGTCATGTCATCACTACATGCCAACTACTTCAAAGACAGCACAAATGAAACAAGTAAACCCCTTTTCCTTAAATGGTTTAAATCAATCAGCTCAAAACTTAATGGCTTAAAACATCAACTATTTATCATTTCCCCATGGGTCTATCAGTGGGCTCTGTGGTCTTGCTCCCCGCTCTCTCTCTCTCTGGGCTTGCTGGTGTTGATGGCAGGTCAGCTAGAGAGTAGATGATTTAGAGTGGAAGGCAGAGGGAAATGTGTGCTTCCTTAACATAATACATCCTGGGTAATCTTTTCCCATAAAAAACAGGGTCAAATCATGTTATTAGAAGGGATTTGAATTATTAATATAATGGAGTGGACTTCATAAGTAAAATTTTTATAATGACAAATTATCTATAATTTCAAATGCATCTGGGAAAAAAACAGCCAGTGCCAAGAGTGAAATCTTCCTGATAATGTCTCACTATCATCTGCCATTCATGGGAGAGATCCCACCCATACCTCCCCAAGGCTATAGGGGAGGAAAGTGAAACCAGCTCCACCTTTCTCTCTTTGGTGCCAGCAGACACTAAGCATTGAAGAAAATTATTGACATTTAGCACTTGCCTGAGGCTGTGGAAATTACCAGGCAAAAGAAATTTCTAGGAGACCAAAGTAATCTCATTATTCTGGAAGGCAGAGCTGTTCTCAAAAATTTGTCCAGTGTACAGTAGACCCTCCTTATCTTTGGATAAGTCTATGCCTGAAGCTTCAGATAACACAGAACTCTATGTATACCATTTTTTTCCTACATATACATACCCATGAGTATAATTTATAAATTAGGCACAGTAAGAGATTAACAATAACGAATAATAAAATAGGTCTGACATAATAATATACTGTAATAAAAGTTATATGAATGTGGTCCCTTGAAAGAGTGAAGGAAAATACTAATATTTTAAATTATTAGGAAACCATTCAATTATTAAATGACTGTGGGGGAATAGTGAGTGCAGCTGTGGATAAGGGAGGATGGCTGTAGTTTCTGTCTCAGCATCCATTTTAGGTCTGACATAAATTGTTTGAAACCCAGGGGTCTACTTTGGCCTAGTTAAAACTTCCCTTCCCTGCGTGGGTTGTTTGTAATACAGTCTCTTTATGCCTCATCCCACTGACCCAAAACCCAGCACATCCACATGATAAAACCTAATGATTAACACAGAGGCATATAAATAAGTTCCTGCCTTTACATCTTTTCTTTAAGGAAGTCTGTCTACATCCCCCTTGGAAAAGCCTAAGGGACAACACTCACAGACCTCAGCAGAGGCAGGGTCCCATGGTCCTGTCTCTCAATCCCCATCCACTGGCTGAGATCCTCAGTGCATTTACATATCCCATCAGCTGTCCATATCTGTGGCCCTAAGCTGTCAGTGGTCAGTAAGTAGTGAAGCTCTTCCATATCCTGTGTTTTGATCTCACCTCCTCTTGGCATCTCATCTGACCAACCCAGATCTCCCCAGCATGCTCCTAAAGAGTGCCTATCTCGGTTTGTGGCCACTCTCAAGACAGATCTCAAGACCGAATTAGAAAGAATCCATAACAATAGAAATCATAACTATTGGCACAGTGAGCAGCTGCAACCATGAGTGGCCTAACAGCCTGCTCTTGGCTTACTAACTGGGCCTCCCATGTGACTGACAATGTGTGCCAAGCTCCAAGGCTTAAAGTGTGTCTCTGCACTGTGCCGCTGTGCCTCGTCTTTGTGGAGTGCTGCCAAACTCTCTCCCCTAAATTGAGTGGGTCCTAGCAAGTCCAAGTGCTCCCTGGCACCCACTCATTACCAGTCTCAATAGGACAGGAGTAGTAAGCACTGACAATAACTAATAAATTTAAATTGAAGTAAGTTTTTGGCACTTACAAATTGGCTGGATAAAATTAAGATAGTTAGGTGTTCTAGTGTAAGTTAAAACAGGGCTTTTAAAGATGAAAACATTATGCACATAAACATAATAAATAAAGGGGTGATTATCTCCACTGCTTTTCCACGTGCTAGCCCAATATTGCCTTTTCTCAGCTCAAATAAAGGACATTTTATAAAATATTACTACTACTTAAATGCTATGGTTCTGTCCATCAAAGTTCCTATGTTGTGACTTAGATATTAGGTGTCCCCTAAAAGCTCATTTGTGGGAAAATGCAAGAAGGTTTGCGGGTGAAGTAATTGTTAGAACCTTAACCCAATCAGTGCATTAATCCTCTGATAGGGATTAACTGGGTGGTAACTGTAGGCCAGTAGGGTGTGGTTGGTGGAGGTGGGTCACTGGAGATGTGTCTTTGAGGTATATGTCATAAAGTCATGTTGTTATGTCGAGTGGAGCTCTCTCTGCTTCTTGGTGCTATGTCCTGAGCCCTTTCTTCCACTATACTCCTCCCCTCCGTGACATTCTTCCTCACTTCAGACCCTGAGGAATGAAGTTGCCCATCTATGGACTGAGACCTATAAAACCATGAGCCCTAAAATAAACTTTTCCTTCTATAAATTATTATTGTCAGATCTTTTGGTCACAGCAGCAAAAAAGCTGAGTAAAACATCCCCTAGGCAATACCCAATAGCATTAAAATTACTGATTTTATTCCAGCAACAACTGGTAAATATTTTGCCCTTAGCAATTTGCTAAGATGTTTTGTTCAGTGCTTATTTCAGTTGCTCCTAACGTGGAGTTTACCTTCAGCCTTAAAGGGACACAGTACATCTTTTCTTTCTTTCTTTTTTTTTTTTACTTCTTTATTTTTTATTGGTTCTTTTTAATTATTTATGACAGTCGAATTCACTTTGATATAATTATACAAGCATGGGCTATATCTTATTCTTATTAGGACCTCATTCTTGTAGATGTGATGGTGGGATTCACTATGGTGTATTCATATATGTATTTAGGAAAATTGTTTTGGATTAATTCCACGTCTTCCCTTTTCCTATTACTCATCCATTCTCTTCATTCCCCTTTGTCTAATCTACTGAACTTCTATTCTTCCCCTCTCCCTGTTCATTGTGGGTTAGCTTCCACATATCAGAGAAAACATCTGATCTTCGGCTTTGGGGGATTAGCTTATTTTACCTAGCATGATAGTCTCCAGATCCCTCTATTTACTGGCAAATGTCATAAAGTCATTCTTCTTAATAGCTGAGTAATACTCCAATGTGTGTGTGTGTGTGTATGTGTGTGTGTGTGTGTGTGTGTGTGTGTGTGTGTGAGTAGCTTAGCTATTGCACAATATACCTCTTCTGGGCTACCTATGACATGCCTTAACAGCTTTATCATCACACACAATCTCAGAAGACAAGATTTTAGTGATATCTTCTTCTCTAGGAACACAGATATGACATTACCCCCTCCAAGGAGACTCAGTCAACACATTCTTTATGGACATATCTTTTAATAATTTTTGGCTTCCGGTGGCAATGTATTCCTTGTTCACAAATTTTACAAATGAAAATCAATTGGCATTCCCGTAGTGTCTTCAGAAACTCTTTCACTGTTGGGGCTGGGGATATGGCTCAAGTAGTAGCGCGCTCCCCTGGCATGCGTGAGGCCCTGGGTGCGATCCTCAGCACCACATAAAAATAAAATAAAGATACTGTGTCCACCTAAAAGCTAAAAAATAAATATTAAAAAAAAGAAACTCTTTCACTGTAGGTGCTGTGGCAACCTCTTCTCGGGCCTCCTGGAGTCTCTGGACCTCTTGTGACAGCCATTTAGTTGTCCCAGGAGTTCTGCCCCTTGCTTTCCACCTCAGCTTCTTGCTCTCCACCACTAAACAAGTGACCGGCTATTGCTGGGCTCTCTTAGAAGGAGGGGCTGTCACAGACCCTGAGCCTGTGGCCCTCCATACCCACCTGCCCCTTTTGTCTTTGCTCAGGGCACCAGCACTTCACAAGCTCAACACAGTTACTGTGGCCTCCTTATGCAGTATGGAGACAAACCTGGGCCCTCTGGTGTATGCCACCTGCAGAAGAGGGGTGGGTCTCCTCTGCCCTGAGTTCCTTGCCAAATGCCAGATGTTAGAGGAGGCTACCCCTCCTCATACCTAGGAAGCCTCTGGCATTAACTGAATGAAGAGCTGCGGGAGTTTGCACACTACCCAAATGGCACTAATGACCACCGTAGATGATAGAGCACAGTGGAATGTTGCTGCCTTCCATTCCGCAATGTCCCTAAAAACGGGAGGGCCCAAGAAATAACACATTTCACCCAACTTAAGGCAGTCATCTTAACACTGGATGTTCTGCCCAACAAATGGTCTCATCTTCATGTTTATTATAAACCATTATCCAAAAATTATTGCCTTCAAGGCAAAAAATTCCTCCTGCAATCTCATCTCACAGATATCCAAGATTTAAAGCAAAAGGACATATTTCCACATGTAGTAAGACCACAGTACAGGGCCTGACAAAATACTTCTTATTCCTGTCAGGATTATAGACTAATAATTTCTGATAGTAACCAAGACACATTTTTCACTTTTTAAAATACATAATGCTAGACTCTTGAAAGAATTCAATAAAACTTTCATAACTAAAAAGCTACTTTAACAGAGGGACATAATGTTTTTTTTAAACAACTCCTTTTCAAATTTCATCACAAGAAATTAATTCCTAAAGCTCTCTATTATACCCCAAGTCTTAATCTACTTTTTAATATATTTTTTAAAAATCTTACGATCTGAAGGCCAGAATATGGGACATGCTCTCCTAGGACTCATTAATCATAGACTATTTTTTTAGGACAGGCAGCTGCTCATCTTATAGGGGACTAATTTAAATATAAACATCTACTCTAAATAAAATCCCTGTCTCATATGGATGCATGTTATTTGTTGACTGTTGGTACTCAAACTACTTGTCTGGTGCCTTCTTGGTCTACAGCCCAGTGGCCATATCAATTCAAGTGGGTACCCACTTGCAAAGGATCCCCAAGGCCCACATCTCAGATGACATTGCCCTGGCCCCAAGTCCCAGGGAAGGAGATGACTTCTTCCTCTGTGTTGAAGTCTACTTCCCTTTGGACACTAAGTTCTCTACCCAGTGATGTCCATGGAGTGCTTCTCCTAAGGTAAAAATAGATGAGGACATATTTTACTTTGCTTCCTAAACTCCCCCATGAAAGGGACAATTGATCACAGGTCAGGCCTTTAAACATAAGACTATTTACCAGGATAAGGAAGTATCCATGAAAGGCACACCATGCACAACTAATGGCAAATCTCACCCGTCAGAGCAAGGTGAGAGTTCATAGCCACTTTCTCAAAAGAGGTGTCAGATTAGAAAGAAGAAATACAACAGCAGTACACCCTCAAGAAAGGGTATGTATTGCAGCAATAGAAACTGAGGATTTAGAGGCGAAGCTCAGGAAGGCACAAATGTTCAGGGAACAAGGCCCAACTCCAGGTCATGTGCAGAGTGCCTGCCCTCCCCTCTCCATCCAGATGGTGTTCAAATGGTCATTGCTTTCCTTGGGGATGACTTTCCTTACTCCATCATCCATTCTGTATCCATTCATTTAGGGAATTTGAGGCTCTGGGAAAATGGATCCAAAATTTGATTTCCCATTTTTATTCCTGTTCCCAGCCGCTAAATAACCCTCTAATCAGTAGGTAAATAGGAAGTTTCTTCGTCATCAGGCTCTTCAGACCCCTGCTGGAAGAAAGCAGGCCCTTTGAAGAATTCCAGGGAAACCACCTTGTGAGCCACGTGAAGCAGACATATAGTCTTGGGATCCAGGGGGAAGGCATTGGTGCTATATTGGACAAGGAGAAGTAACTACCTGCAGACCAATTGTAGAGTCCATATGATTGTCACTCCAATCCCTCTTTCCAGTTAGTGTCACTCTAGCCAACTGGCTTTCTTAGTATTTCTCAAACAAGGTAATTGATACCTGCCCCAGCCTTGCTGTTCTCTCTACCTGGACTTAACTTCACCAGATCTGTGCATGCATGGCTCACTCTCTCATTTAATGGAGATCTCTGTTCTAATACTATTTGTTCAACAAGTCCTACCTTGAGCATCCTACTGAACACAGCCCACAGTTCTTCCACCCCAAGTCTGCCTGATATGTTAATTTTTTATTGTTTCAGCTTAATTTCTGAGTCCTTCACCAGAGCATCAAGAAGTCAGGAACTTTAGCTGCTGCTCTTCTTTAGCATCTCAAAAACTTAGCAGGTATTCCAGAAAATTTCCTTAAATCAGTTAATATTATCCTAGTTGTTTTTCATTTTTGCTTGCTTATATCAGGTGATGTGCGGCATATGCACATAAGGCTGATAACATGTCTTACAAGATGAATTGTGACTTATAGACTTGGGCCATCAGAATTGACACTCCAAGATTTCTTGGAAAACTTGGAATTGAACCCCCATTTGACCCAGCTATCCCACTCCTTGGTCTATAACCAAAGGACTTACAAAAAGCATCCTACAGGGTCACAGCCACATCAATGTTTATTGCAGCACAATTCACAATAGCTAAACTGGGGAACTAACCTATATGCCTGTCAGTAGATGAATGGATAAAGAAAATGTGGTATATATACACAATGGAAAGTTAGTAATAAAAGAGAAAAAAAATCACGACATTTTCAGGTAAATGGATGGAGTTGGGAGAATATAATGTTTTGTGAAGTTAGCCAATCCCCAAAAAAACAAATGCCAAATGTTTTCTCTGATATAAGGAGGCTGATTCATAGTGGGGTAGGGAGGGAGAGCATGGGAGGATTAGATGAACTCTACATAGGGCAAAGGGGAGAGGTTAAGGGAGGGGGCAAGGAATGTAAAAAAGGTGGTGGAACGAGATGGACATCATTACCCTAAGTACATGTACAAAGACACGAATATATTTTGTATATAATCAGATATATGAAAAATTTTGATCTACATGTATAATATGAATTTTGATGCATTCTGCTCTCATATATAACAAATTAGAATAATTTTTAAAAAATTGACACTCCAAAAATTAATCCTCTACTTACTTCAAGCTACACAAGAAAATGACCATGTATTAATTTCCTCAGAGTGCCACAACAACATACTAGACAGCGGGTGCTTTAAATATCAGGAATTTATTCTCTCGGTTTTGAGGCTATACTTCCTCTGGATCTGTGCAGGGGTCCTCTTCTCTGCCTTTTCCAGCTTCTGGAGGCTGTTGACATTCCTAGACTGGACTCTGCTTCCATCTTCATATCAATTTCTCCTCTGTGTCTGTGTCTCTTTCCCATAAGGACACCTACCATTGGATGTAAGCTTCACCTGAACAACACGGGATGATCCATCCCATCTCAAAAATCATAAATGTAATCACATATGTGAAGACTTTTTCCTCCCCAAATAAGGTAACATTCCCAGGTCCTTAAAAAATGAAGAAAAAATGAAGAAAAACCATTTCCATGGTTTTTTTTAGGGACCCACAACAACTTGCTATGGCCCACAGGCAATAAAGTTAAAAATATG
Source organism: Marmota monax (assembly GCF_021218885.2). Taxonomy (NCBI): domain Eukaryota; kingdom Metazoa; phylum Chordata; class Mammalia; order Rodentia; family Sciuridae; genus Marmota; species Marmota monax. The sequence goes on from NW_026691988.1 coordinate 3,702,475, forward strand.
AGTTCCATGTTGGTAATTCAAAGTTAAACTTACCAAGTCTGTGACTTCCATTTAGAGGTCAAAAATTGTTTTTAAAAATTTGCTTTTGAAAAGAACTATAAAGTGGCTTAACCTAACATGGCACAAACATAATTTGATATTTGTCCAATTGGGGATGAACTTAAACCAACTTCACTATACACAGTCAAAACCATTCCAAACCAGCCCCTTGCAAAGATGTGAAGCTGTCAAGGTTTTCCTTTAACCCTATCCAGTGTCCCCTTGTGTTACAAGTATTGTTGTAACACAACAATATTGCTGTATAACAAAATATCACAGACTGGGTAATCCATAACGACAGAAACATATTTCTCCCAGTTCTGGAGGCTGGGGAGTTCAAGGTCAATACACCTGCAAATTCAGTGTCTGGTGAGGACCTGTTCCTCATAGATGGCTTTCTCCAGCGTCCTCACATGGCCGAAGGTATAGAAAGGCAAAAGGGCCTCACTGGGCTTTGTCCTGGGAGAGTCAAAGCCTATTCAAGTCTCTAGTTGAGGACAGTGTTTCTTGGTGGGTGGTTTTGTATTTTCCTCACCATTTTAATATTGTTTCGATGGAAAAAGATGTCTGCATGAAGCATAATTGGTTGTTTTATACTATTTTTTTAAACTCTGGAAAGAAAATTCTATTACATATCCATTGTTGACATTTGGTCTTCTGACATGTTTTCTTAGTCTATATGAAAGTAAGACACTAATTTAATGTTTTGGAGAAAGGAAAATTCTCAGAAAACATACACATTTATAGGAGGCTTTCTACCTGCATTTCCTTACTCTGTAGTGTTAGTAGGGTGGATATTTTGGGTAGGGCTCTTGCCTAGCATTTCCTCAGGCACTTAGGAGGGTAACTGCTCATTATGTTTTTGCATAAAGTTTATCTTAAAAATGAAGTGAAAGTTCACCACAGTGTGCAAACTCAGATGGTCAAGCTGTATGTGGCATCCCAAATCATGTGAGCAAAAAATGGGTCACACAAAGTTCCCAAGAAGAGTACATACTAGACTTCCCTTAAGTAGGAGGTGGATAATCACTGTGTCTTGTCCCTTAGAGTGGTGCTCCATCCCACTCCCCACAGTCCTCTTCTTCATGACCTCCTTTAAGTAGCCATCAAGCATAATGGGTCAAGGTCACCAAATGGCAACTAGTGTTAAAAACTATCTAACCCAAAGGTTGTTGACTACTTTCTTGGTCAAATTAGACAATAATAAAAACAACTCCCAATGATCTGTTTTTCCTCAAGTGCTAGCATTCATGACAAAGAAAAACAATTTCTTTCCCTAACTCTCTCTTCTTTTATTTAATTACCAGTATTGAAACAATATTTCCCATTGTAAATATGGTATGTTTCAAATTAATTAAATCTTTAAATTAAATTAATCTTTGAAAACAGTTTGGTTACCTGTTTTCTATGGGTAACATTTTTCTGTTTCTATGAAGAAATAGTTCTTTACAGTGTTCAAAGCTCCAAATCGTGGAATTATTGTTAGAATTGGACTTTTGGTCCACAATCTCCTACACACACACACACACACACACACACAATTTTACTTGACAAATCAGGATATGTTGTTTCATTTTCTTTCATTCTTTAAATAAAATGTAGCATTTTCCAATTCATCTTGATGGAATGGTGGGAAATTCAGTCTTACTCATTATTGGATTCTTCCTCCCGCTTCCACCAGGGTTATTCAGAGGTCCAAGGAGTCTTATTTAGGCCAATGCATGGCATGTCCTCTGGTGTTTGGTCATTGTGGTCTGCTTGGAGCCATGCGCGAACTGTGCGTGAACTAGAACGATGTAAAAGCCATTGGGCAGGAAAGCCCAGTGGCAATCCTGCTGGTTTGAGACTACATTAAGATCAATTGGAAAATACTATGTTTTATTTAAAGAATAAAAGAAAAATGAAACAACACATCCTGATTTGTCAATGTGGCTTCCTACCCATCTCCATCAACAAGTTCAACACCGGAGATGGGGTGACCCACTGGAACCACACAGCCTCTAGGAGATAGGTGTGGTTTGTCAAGATGCCAATCAAACCATTTACTACAAGATCCCTGTCACACCAAGAAATAAGACGCATCCTACTGAAACCTTATCCCTGCCTTTAATGTACTCTCTTTTAAATAAAGAACCAGAGCTATTTTTTAGTCCTTCAATTCCAGCTCCTATTGGGACTAGAAAACCTATCAGGTGCTCTGCTTCCTTTTTATCTAATTTCTGGGTCTGTCTCTTATTTCTTTTTAATTATTTCAGACTTTTTTTTTTTAATCTCAGGTGGCTCACATTGTCTGAGCCGGAATCTACCTTGGCAGGGTGCTGGCTACCCTGTGATAGTGGTCAGTGCTCAATGGAGTGGCAGCACATTCTGCTGGTATTATTAACAAAATATACGGAGGTCTTCCCAGGATCTAGCCTGTCTAGGCACATTGGCCAGGAATTCCTCTCCCCTGGGACAACTCATCTACCATCTGTCAATCTGCTGAATACCACTTGCCAGATGCTGCGGTTCCCTCAGGTCTCATTTGCTTTTCTGGACAAAGCAAGATTTCAATTCAGCCCACTCTGAACCACTACTCCCAGTTCCATAGATCCCTCCCAAATAAGATATTCCTAAAACTTTTGATTTCTGCCCTGAATGGAAAGCAAGGCACAGATCTTTAGGACTTGATTCTCGGTTGTCACCAAGGTTGGAGTTATAGGGGAAGGACAAATACATCTCATTCTTACTAATATTTCCATAGAAAGCAAGCAAAAGAATCAAAGCAAAACAATGAACAGCCCCATAAGACTAATATATTAATAAATTGTCCTTCAGCATCTGTATATTTATGATGTAACTCTGATTTTCTTAATCTTACAAGGTGTTTCCACACTCTGAGCAGTTAAATGTCAAAATTTATGAAATCCTGTCATCAAGTTCTTTGAAAAAGCTAATAAAAGAAACTGGATTGAATTTTGTTTGACTCTAAAGATACATATTATTCTGATTTTTTTTTTAAAAAAATTTGGGCTATTCCAGAAAGATTTTCACTCTCAGATGTGTAATATGCATACTTAATCCCCAAACTTTTAAACATACATTTTGAGATGAGAGACAAATTTAACCAGCATGGTTGCAATTGCTCTCATGGTGAGTCTCCATATGAAAAGGGACAGACCAGTATTTCTTCTGCATTGCTCCCCTCGGGATCAATGTCTCTTTCCAGAGTCAAGAATATGATCAGAATTATTTAAACATGTGCAAGAATGGGTCTATAATTTTTCTTCCTTCAAGAAAAACTATTTTAGGTGAAAGTATCAATGTTGGATAACACATTTAAGAGTTGAATAGATTTCTTTCTCTTTTTTGGTGGAACTGAGGATTGAATCCATGGCCTTTTGCACTGAGCTGTATTCCCAGCCCTTTCTATTTTATTTCAAAGCAGGATCTGGCTAAGTTGCCCAGGCTGGCCTCAAATTTTGGCCTCAGCCTCTTGAGAATCTGGAATTACAAGTATATATCACCATACAAGATTAATGGATTTAAAAAAAAAATGGCCATTTTCTTTGAAAACCAACTTCTTTCAGTTTTCTTGGAAAAAAAATAAAAACCTACAGTGCTGGTTATGATAAACAGCCCTTGGCCAGATTTGTCTGTGTTGGAGGTGCTTATGTAGTTTCCCTCCTTTAGTTATTTCAGGGAATTGAAGACAAGGGAGTGGGTTTGACAGAGCTCATTTCAATTTCACCATTTATGAAAAACCACCCCCAAATAGAGCTGTTCCATGTTGGTTGAATAATTCACGAATGGGCAGATGGCAATGCACTTATAGCTACAAACTGAAAGTGTCCCTTCACATAAGTACCTTCCTGTTTTGTATTCAGTTCCATCATGGTTAAAGCAGTACATGGAAGGAATGAACAAAAACAACTTCTTCACTAAAATATTGCTTTCATGTGGGTTTATTAAAATCTTTATAGTGAGGTGTTATGACTCTACCATCTATGGAACAAGGAAAGAATAATTAGAAACCAGGCATTGTACTACAAAAAAAAAAAAAAAAAAAGAAAGAAAGAAAAGAAAAGAAAAGAAAAAGAAAAAGAAAAAGCATCCCACCAAAAGATTATGTTCCTCCTTCTGTTTTCTTATTTCAAAAATAATTTAAAAATACAATTATTGCTTTGCCCATTCAAAAGCAGGAACAAAACAAATTAAAAAAAAAAAGTGGAGCTCAAGTCACCATCATGCTTTCCTGAGCCTGTCAGCCCAGGCCTCCTGCAGAGCAGTATCAGCAGGCTGTGTGACTCAGAGAGTTAAGCATCATGCTAGCTCCTTGGGCCTCCTTCTAATTTTCAGTGACCTTGTGAAAATTTCCTCAAGTGTCTGTGCTTTTGCTCGCTTTTAAGGTGGGGGGAATAATATCAGTCTCCTACCAAGATAGCATGGGGGATGAATAGCAAATGACTGTAATTGAAAATGCATTGGTAATAACATGTGAAGACCAATGCCAAGGTTGAATGGCACTCTGACTCAGTGTAGGGTGACTGGAAGGTGAGAAATGACAGAGAGCCTGCTGTGTTTAGATCTGCAGTTCAGACATGGTGCAGTTTGGAAGTCGTCTGCCAGCTTTGTTATGGTCTAAGGGCATGAATAACTCATTTTAGTCCTAAAGAGAAGAAACATTAACATTTGCATAATCAGGCATTTTAACAAGAATTTGAAAGAAATATGTCTACTTCTGGTTTAGCTTAAGATCCAAAAGGTCTCAGAAGTCATTCAGCCCACCTCCTCCTCCACCCGCTGAAGCTCAAGCCTTAATGGTATAACAACCACTTGCCTGAGTAGGGCCATTTCCCATGGGAAGCCACTCCCACCTTCTGGAATGTGTTAGACGGGAGCTCTTCCTGATTCTGAGTTGAATTCTGATTCCCTGTTTTTATGCATTGGCTCTAGTCCTACTCTCTGCTATAACAAAATTAGTCTGTTCCTTTTCTCATTTTTCTCACAGACTTTCAGATTTTGAAGTCAGAGCTCCCATTTTGCTGGAATTCCTGTCTTCAGGTAAAATATTTCCCATTCTATTCCTATGTGACCTGGTGCCCATAGCCTCTCACTGTTATCAATGTCATCTTCAGTCTAGCTCAGTATTGCTTATCTTAAAATGTAGTCTTCAAACGCAGACCACTGTCAAAGTATACTCTTACCGTCATGCATATCTAAAAAGAACAACAATCAAAGACTCACTAAATTAGCTCATTATTATGTTTCCAAACTTAAATTTTTTTTTAATTTCCTGTTTCTGATTATGGCAACACTAAGCCCACCAAACTTCAGGCATTGGCAATGTCTTGCCTTTTTCTGTAAAACTATTACATTTATTTAATAAAACAATAGGTACTTTTAATCTTATAAAGAAAAAAAATGGGCCATTACCTGCAGAGGTGGGTCTAGTAGTTCCAAGTACAGTGAGATCTCTTTTATTTAAATTTTAATCAAACATTTTTATTGACTATTTTTTATGGACTTGGCACTATGCATATAATGGTGGAAAAAATAGACATAATTCTTATTGATCTGAAGCTTATGTTTGGGGCATGGTGGCAAAGGAAGGAAGAGACCTATTTAAAAAAAACTATTAAAGTCAATCAAATAATTACAAGTCTAGAGATGTGGCTAATTGGCACTCAGCATTCATTTCCACCTCCTTCTTTGCCTTCCTTTTTTTGTATATCCTGGAAAGCTAACATTGTCCTTCCCAGACAGGTGTACGTAGATAGGAGTCCAGGTGGGAATTAGGTCCCACCAAGTAGCTACAACTCAGGCAGCCCTTTGCTGTGAAATTTTTATCTGAATTCAGTAAAAGCCACTGAAGAATTTTAAGCAGCATCCCAATATTTATAGCTTTAGAACAGGTTTAGATGCCTGATAAGGCTGACCTCTTTTTAGTTTTATAATTTCAAGCTATATTTTGCTCAGGCATTTATCTAGATGAACTTTAGAATAATTTTATCAACTAAAAAATTGATCTCACCATGGATAATTATATTGGGTTGAACTTGAAAATTAATTTAAGAAGAAAAGACTTAATGTTCCTATCTTTGGCATATTTTTCTCTATTTTAATAATTTTTCTATTTCTCAACAAATTGAATAATAAACTAACATGTAAAATATTTCTATAGTAGGGAAATATTGGGGTACTATGAGAACTTAAAAATAGTGAAACCTAAGCCACAGTCATGATGATAGGAAAAGCTATCCAAAAAAGACATCTCAGCTGGACATGGTGACATTCTTGAAGTCCCACCTTACTGGGAAGGCAGAGGCAGGAGGGTCCTGAGCCTAGAAGTTTGAGCTAGCTTGGGCAACGTTGTGACAATCTGTCTCAAAGACAAAACAAAATTTCGGTTCAGTCATAGTGAATAGGAGTTCAACCGGCAGAGAGGGAGTTGATGACAAATTAATCAACTTATAGGAAAGTCCTAAAGGACAAATAGAATATGGACAGTGCTTTGAAGCACTACAAATTTAATAAAGCTACCACAAAAAAATCCAAGAAGAGAGAATAAAGTGGAAAAATATAGGTTAAAAGTGTCCCAATTATGAGTAGCTTTGTAACCTATATTTTGGAGTTTAGATGTATATTTGAAGTTTAGATTGTAGGCCCAACTGAATAAGCTAATAGAAGGATAAGGAATGTTTTGAAAAGAGACGGAGCATGCCCAGGCTCTTAGCTTGAGAACTGGGAGATGGCAGTGGCTCTCACTGAATAAGGAGAATAAGAGGCAAATGCTATTTGGGGGCAAGGGTCAAGGGTGGGGGTATCCATCATTTATGCACTTTCATACCTGTTGAATTTGAAGTGCCTGGGGATACCTAAATGGATATGTCCAGCAGGCATGTGAATTATTGATCAAGACTACAGTACAGCACTGTAGGTATAGAAATTGATTTTTGGATTATCATGGTAACTGAAGGCACAGGAGTTGGGGGAAAAAAAAGCCAAGGATAGTCTGAAGTTCAAGAAGTACAAGAAAAATGACATGGAAGGTGTTAGGCTCTCTGTCCTGAAGCCTGAGGATGACCTTGGGAGTGAAGTTGGAAGTCCCACTGTGCTGGTGATTCTAACTATATTCAGGTAAAACTTCTGAGCTGTTTCTTACTAGGCCAAATAAGAGATAGCAAATTCAAACCAACAGAAAAATTTTAAAAAGGAGCAGGGTGGGATGGCACATGCCTGTAGACCCAGCTACTCAGGAGGCTGAGACAAGATTGTTTGAGCCCAGGAGTTCAAGGGCAGTCTGGGCAACATAGTGAGATCCCATCTCCACTCCAAAAAAATAAAAGCAGGTAGTGGGGAGCACAGATGATCCAAGGTAAACTTTAGATGCTACTGCATCCAGGGACTTTAAAACTGATGTCTATTTCTAATTTGCAAATTTCTATAGGTGGGCTCTTTCTACATGGCTGAAAAGTGAATCCCAGCTGACCAAGCTCATCCCCTTCAAATTCAGCAATATCAGTAGAAAGAATATTGCTTTTTCTAAGTGTATATGTATTAATCCTAGAGAATACATCAATTGGCATTGCCTATTTTATGACCAAACATACTTCAATTGCTCTTCCCAGGAGAATGGAGCTTTGTTGTTGGCTATCTTGGATAAGGAATGCTAAGAAAAATTAAAATTCTTGAGACCAATTCTAGATCTTCTGAATCAGAATCTTAGGGAATGAGTCCAGAAATTCATATTTTTATAAGCTGCAGAATGATTTTTATTGTGGAGGTCCATAAATTGTGTTTTAAGAAACACTGCAAGCTTCAGGGGCTGGGGATGAAGATTGGTGGTAGAGCACTTGCTTAGCATATGCAAGGTCCTAGGTTCAATGCCCGCCCCCCCCCCTCCACACACACACAGAAGAAGAAGAAAAGGAAAAGGAAAAAGAAAAGGAAGGAAGAGCATGAGGAGGAGAAGGAGGAGGAGGAAGAAGAAGAGAAGAAGGAGATGAAGGAGGAAGAGGAGGAGGAGGAGAAGGAAGTAGAAGGAGAAGGAGGAGGAGGAGGAAGAGAAGGGGAAGAAGAAGGAAGAGGAGGAGGAGAAGGGGAGGGGAGGAGGAGGAGGAAGAGACAGCTGTAAGCTCCAGAACTGGCTTGAATAGGATGGTGCCTGAGAAAATTCAGGTCTGTAACATGTCAGTCTTGGCAAATTTGCAAAATGTTCAGGTTTTTTATGTACTTGTGTGCAAACCTGGACTGAATCACTTAGATGTGTGACCATGCAACCACTTGCCTCTCTTGGCATCTCTGATCTCACCACACAGGGAAAATACTTACCTACATGGTTGTGAATGAATAAATAAAACAGTGTTCATGAGGTATGATTGCTTATGGGCTCTTACCATTGCTCAGGACCTTCAACCCCTTGAATAACATTTAGGCATTCCATTGTTCAGTGTGTGTATCCTGCTTCCTGTATCATCTGATATTTGTTGCCTAGTACCTCAGTTCTCTTTCACATCTTTTCAAGTCCCTGACCTTGCATTTCCAGGTTGCTAAACTCTGCTTGCTCACCTAGACCCTCACTTTCTCTCTATCATGACTTCTACCTGTCCCAACTTTCAAACTCAGATTTTTAGGAGAACTTTGGGTCTCCATGTTCTAAATTCTTCTGAACTCAAGTTATAGGCCTGGACTATAGAGTTGGCTTTCTGTATCTACAGGTTCCACATCTATACATTCAGCCAACTGTGGGTGGAAAATGTGCAAAAAAAGAAAAAAAAGTCCTAGAAAGTTCTAAAAAGCAAAACATGAATTTTCCATATGCCAAGTACTATACTGAATCCATGAGAATTGTATCAGGTGTTCTAATTATTAGGTATTATGCATAATCTAGAGATGATTTAAAGTATACAGGAAAATGTGCATACGTTATATGCAAATACCATGCCATTTTATTTAAGGGACCACAATTTTTTATATAAAGGATCCATAGATATTGGTATTTGCAAGAGATTCTGGAACAAATCCCCAGGAACAACTCTTATTTTCAAGTACAACTTAGTATAAGTATCATTGTCTTAGGGTGAAATCTAGACCAGGAACTAGATAGTAGAGGATTACAGGAAAAAATAGCAACTTCTATTCTTTTTCAAAAGAAAATATCTCAAAGGAAGGACTTGAAACTGAAGAGACTCATGAGACATCACCTTCCAAAGTTAGATAAAAAGGGACAAAAAAGCTACAAGTGCCATGATAAATTCTCCATGTATTTGATCCTTCATCATTTTAAAGATTTTATTTAAGTATGATTGACAAATAAAAATTGTATATATTCAAGGTATACATATATATATCTTGAAATTATTACCACAATCAAGTTAATTGCTGTACACATTACTTCACATAGTTACCTTTTTAAATGTGTATGTGTTGAAAATATTGAGTTCTGCTCTCTTAGCCAATGTCAGCTATATAATACATTATTATTATTATTATTATTATTATTATTATTATTACCCATAGTCATCATGTTGTACATTACATCTCCAGAACTTGCTTATCTTATAATAAATGGCAAGTACCCTTTGACTAACAGCTGCCATTTTGAGGGGAGACAGAAAATTGACCTGTTATGTGAAAAGAAAGTGACTCCATTTATGAGAACCTGAATGGCGTCAACAAAGCACATATTAGCAATGGAGCAGTGAATGAAATGGTCTCAGTACTCCATTATCTCATGTATGGAAAGTGCTTCCCAGGAAAATGAGCAAGTTGTCACAATGTTTCCAAGTATTTGTTGAAAAGAGATTTGTACAGCTGCTTTTAAGTGAGCATGCTGTGAGAGCAAGACTTCTTTGTGGCTTCTAACTTTCTTGGACATTCCATCCATTCTGCTGTGTTGATATATTCTCTTCTTTTTAGTTGTTGAGCTGGTGCCAGAGGATAAGTCACTAGAATTCTCCCCCAAATCATCTGAGGACCTTTACTCTCTACTTTTCCTTACAGCTAAGTGGCATTTTTCTTCCTCAGAACTCAAAATAGCAAGATACTATTTTGGGATTTTCTTAACCTATGTTATCCTGCTTCTTCCCCTCACTATATTTTCTTTGTTGAAATAGCGCATAAGGCTGGCTCACCTTGACTTTGGAGATGAAAGGACAGGATAAACTTGGAAATCCTAGGTTTTATTGTCCAAATCCCAACCCCTGAAGGGAGGAGAAAAGTTGTGGGCCAAGCAAACATGATCTTTATAAGTGCATCAGGTAAAGGACTCCACAAAATGAAAAATGTTCTCCAGGGCCCAGGGCTATAGAGAAGGAGACAGGAAACATTATGCCCTGCTGCTTGGCAGAGCTGCCAGAGAGGTAGAAGGACCTCCAAGGGTGCCAAGAGCAGAAGGGACTAAGGCCTGGCCTCCTACAACAAGACCATTGAGACCGAGGCCTGTGGGCCCTTTAGACAGGGTCATAAACCAGTGTGCCCAGGTTCCTGCTGGGTAATGTAAAGATGAGACTCAGGTTTGAGTCTTGTAAGTGGGAGAGTAGTAGGAAGTGTATGCCTTGTCAAAAAGCAATCTAATTCTACATTTAAAACTGCCATGAGGGCAAATAAGATGGATATGGAAATTTGGACCTGTGCCTTATGGGCCACATTGAATGGGACAATGCTGTCCTAGTAGTATCTAGTGTGCACAGATTACTAAGGCCAGGGGTACCCAAAGCCTGAGTGTCATAAAAGCCAACAAACATTGCCATTATTGGAATGGAAGGAGGAAAACCTTCAGATGACTCAGGTTAACTACTCAAAGAAATTTCTGGATGAGTCTTAAAATAGAGATTAAGCTGAGTTGTAGACATTTCCAAAGGTTCTTGTGTATCTGACACTGTTGCTCCTATAATCTGAGAGGTGTTTGGCATAGTTTTGGCTACTAATGACAAAGTATGTTATCTCAGAAAAGTTACTTAGTATCTCAAGTCTCAATTGTTTCATCTATTAAAGGTGAACAATAGTAATACCTCCTTAAAATGTTGCTGATTAATTGGTACCATTTAGGTCAAGGCCCTGGACACTGCTTGATTCCTACCTAATAAACTGGCACCAATTTGTAACTCCTGATACTAGTAATGCTGACACCTTGAGCTCATTAGAGAACTGTGAAGTAATAATTGGTGAATTTCTTCATATTAATACTTGAGATACAATACATAGAATCTTTCATTCCTTGTAATATGTTTTCCATCTGGTTTCCTATTGCATATGAAAACATTGCTAGATTCTCCCCCATCTGCCTTCCAGACATACTCAGACTCACCCAAATCCTAGAACCTATTTTAAGAATCTCATTTATGACATAGCTTAGGACCAGGCTAGGGTTCTTACTACAAATTCTAATGCACTTGGGCTTCAATCTATAGAGACTGATAGGAAGTTTATGCTTTGTCAAAAAGCAATCTAATTCTACATTTAAAACTATGGTGAGGGCGAACAAAATGGACCTGCAAATTTATACCTATTTCTTCTAATCTATAGACTAGAAGAAATCATAAAATTTGATTGGAACTTAATGAAGACACATCTATAAGGGGCCAATCACTGTGGTCCACATGAATAGTCTTTTGGTACCCTAACTTGATTAAGCCAAAGTTTAGACTATTCAGAGTGGAAGAATAGATGTTCCTTATATTAAAATCTTTAGATATAGTTTCTCTCAGATGGACTCCTCTGTTGTTACAAATCCAATGCCTGAAAATCTGGGGTTTCCCCAATGGTCTTTCTCTTCTCCATTATCTGTAATGACTATCCACACCATCAGTTCTATGGCATCCTCCTTCATATGATCAATAAGATGACCACAAGATCAAAGATGATCTTACTTTCCACTGGCTCTAGATTCTTCTATCTGCTCCCTGTGCCTTCAGCCTCTCCCTTTATTCACTCTTGTTCCTCCTTAGTTAAACTTCCTCACTGAGCTCCTTGATTAAAAAAAACATAAGACAGAAAAGTGAAATTTGGTCAATCCCCAGGCTTGCTGTGGCCATCTTGCTATCTCGGTGTCTTTCCCAGTTTAGAAGTGTTGTGTGCACTTCTCCCCACACTCCCTCACCTCTCTGTCATCCTGCAACCCACCAGAGTCTGGTGTATCCTTCCGGCCCTTCCATGGAAATTGTTCTTTTGTGGTAAGTCCAATGGCAAACATTAGTCCTCGCCTCTGCTCTGACCCTCTTGGTCCTGGGCTGTCCTTCCACCTGTCTTGGGGTCTTTCTAAGTCTCCACTGAGAGCCCCTCTACTTTCTCAGCCTTCATACATCAGTGTTTTTTGAGGATACACCAGGATCCTTTCCTCCTACCCTTTATTCTCTTTCTGGGTGAGGTATCTAATCCTATGCCTTTAATTACCATCTTAAAAATTACAGCATATTTCCACTTTCTCAACTTACATATTCAGTATCCAAGTCTTCTCAGCCTTCATCTTGGCATCTGTTAAATAATGCGCTTTCCCCCATTGTCATTGCTCCAAGTTAACTTTGGATTTCTGTCATCTCCTACTAAGACTAGCTTTCTAGAGGGCTTCCTGCCTCAGATAGTGGCTTCTTCTAATCAACATTGCAGCCACAGTGATCATTCTAAAAAACCAGTCAGCAAACCTTTTTTTATACCATCAGATAGTAATTATTTTATATTTTGAAGATTTATGATATCTGTCTCAACAACACCAGCCATAGACAACATGTAAACAAATGGATACAAATATGAGTCAATAAAGCATGCACTAGACCAGATTTGACCCAAGGGCCATAGTTTACTCATCCCTGTTGTAAATTTGACCATGTTCTTCCCATTGTCCATAGGATAAATTACAGATTCTTGGAAACAGCTTGTAAACTCTGCCATCTCCCTGCATCAACACAACTCTACTCCAGCTATACTGCAAGATTTGCATCACAGAGTTGTATTTTGATCTGCAGTTAAATAGGTCTGTGCTAAGACAACAATGTAACTTTCAGAGTCATTAAGTGATAAAGGTTTGAGTTATAGCTCTGTCGTAGGAAACTTGATCAGAACCAAGCCTGTTTCTTCATTTGTGACAATTACGTTATCTGGATATAGAAACACTGCCTGCCTCTTACATGATTTAGTTGCTTAAAAACAAAGGCATAGTAGAGAAAAAAAAAATACTCAAACTGTAAGTTGCTGTCGAAATGTCCATTGAGCCTGAATAGGCGTGGCCAGTCCCTGCCTTGCTCCTTCCCTGTTTCTCTCCCTTCCTCATCTCACTGTCTCAGCTGGTGTTCTCTTTGTTCTTGCCTTTCACATCTATCTGCTTATTGGTAGTGCAGGTCAGCTGCAGCTCAGCAGATCCCTGGAGGATTCAGGCCACCTGTGCCTTCCTCAAATTGACCCACTTGTTCCTTTGCCAGTGGAGCTAACTCCCACTTCCTACCCAGCCTCTTAATTGGTGGGGGAGCCCTGACTTCAGCTTTTGTCCTATTTCTGGAGCAATTTCTGATTCCCTTGAAAGCTAACCAGCAATGATGTGTGTGTGTGTGTGTGTGTGTGTGTGTAAGTGGTGGTAGGGAAGAATGAAGTCATGTCCTATTTCTGGCCCTCTCATATTCCCTTGATGTTACAGGAAAGGAGAGTGCATTTTCCAATGGAATTATGGACTGAGCAAATGTAGTAAGTAGAAATAAGGCAACACAGTGTATTATTTATAGAGCACATATCCCCTTTGTGAACCCAGGGATTATTTCCACCTATTTGCAGCATAAAGAATGTGGTCCACATTTAAGCATCAAATCATACCTTTTATTCTTAGGGTTTCTTTTTCTTAAAGATGCTTTATACCTTCTAGCTTTAGTTGTCTTATTATTTAAAGAATCACTGACTCATTCGGGCTGCTTAATGTACCAAATTGGAATTTTCTGACAAGCATCAAAAGCACAGGGAACTAATCTTCCATATTCTTTAAAAAAAATAGCAACTCTCACACCTGGGCACTGGGATCAACCACACAGGAGGACACTACAAAGAAGATGTAAAGGCAGAGAACACAGCTATTTCTTTTTCTTTATTTCCTTAAAAAAATCTTTTTAATAAAAGCTCACTATAAAATTGTCCTTTTCCCATATTTTATACAAGGTTCACTTTTTGAATTATCAAATTACTAAAAGTATCATGATAGCCATTTATAAAAATAAAATTCAATTACTGTAAGTGGTGCTTCTTACAAAGAATCCTTGGTGTATACACACACACACACACACACACAAATTGCATATTACAACATTTTAACAAAGTTGGAAGTTCAGCAGGGCTTCCTGTAAATGATTTTCATTTCAACTTTGGTTAGAAATCCATGTTTCATTGTCTTAATTATTCATTTTTCCTATTTTTAATATTTTACATCCTTTTATGTTAATTAATTAACTATACCAAGCTTCTAGATCCTATATTATGGTAACTACTGTATAAGTCCCAAATATCGCATTAAATATTAAACCATAAAACATGGCTACCCATTCTATTATTAGAATTCCTGGTCATATTGTAAGAAAGATATGGTCCCTTTAAGTATCTAAATAGTTATAGAAAAGCTTCATTGATCAGCAGATAAAATAAATATATACCCATCTAATAAAAGAGCCCCAAATATGTGGTACAAAATTTGATAGAGTTAAAGGGAGATACAGACAGTTCTACAGTAATAGTTGGATACTCCCATACGCTACTTTCTATAATGAACAGCTCAACTAATCAAAACAATAAAAAATTGAAGACTTAAATAATACTACAAAGAAACCTGATCTCAAAGACATACAAAACAAAGCAGCTCAAACCAGCAGAATACATATTTTTCTCGAATGCACATGGGAAGTACTCATGGGATATGAGCCATATGGGATAGACCATATGTTAGAACACAAAACAAGTCTCAATAAATTTTACAAGTTTGCAATCACCACTAGAAATCAATAACAGAGGAAAAGTGGAACACTCACAAATTTGAGGAAATTAAAGAACACACTCTTAAGCAACACAGTTCAACCATAACAAGAATGACTATTGTTTTTTTCTCAATTCTGGTAAGAAAGTAAATTGGAGAATGAGTGTCATGGTCCAACTAGAGATCAGGTGCTGTCCCTGGGCCAGTTAAATGTGGGCAGAGAAGAAGATGATAAATCCCACTATCCCCACACAATGGGGTCTGGGCAATCTCCCAAAGCAGGAAAGGGATCTGGTAAGATGATATCATAGATCTACCACACTGACAATATTTTGTATAAAGTCCCCCAAATCCTGAGAAAATGAATAAGTAAGAGGAGAAGACTGAAGAGTGGTTGATGGGACAAGAGAAGATATCATCTATTGTTTGTTATCTTCTGCTAGTGAACCTGAAAGTGAGTGTCTTTGGCTTTCTTAGTCAAAGAGAATAGAAGCCTATTAAAATATGTCATTAGAAACATCTGAGTTAAACAAAGAGGTGAAATACAGAGAAAAATGGGTTGAAGAACCTAGGGAAAATATGAAAAGGAGTATAGCTTTGACAAATACCAGAGATAGGGATCTGCCCATGATGATATTTATGGACATTTCCAGAAGCATAGGGGAAGGTCCAATAAAAAGACCTGGAGCAGATGTGAACATTGGAAAGGAAGCTAGAAAGAGTATCATCCTGAAAATCCAGGGATCCACGAGTCTGAGTAGAACATGGTACCAAAGTTAAGAGAAAGACCAAAACACACATTTGAATGGAGGTTGCTGTTAGCACTTTGAAATAAATGGAGGGAGGGTAGGAGGAGAAACAAAAGAATGCATAACTAGATTGACATAATTTGAGGAGAAAGTGAAAGGAGAGCAAGTCAAGATAGAGTACTCTTGGTCTGGGGATACAGCTCAGTTGGTAGAGTGCTTGCCTCACATGCACAAGGCATGGAGGTTCAATCCCAGCAGCACCCCCCCCCCCAAAAAAAAAGTGTGGGGATTCTGACTGTGGAAATGTACAGAGAAGCGTTCCACTGGTGAGCAAACTCCCAGGGGGTAACAGACACCATGTTTTCCACGCTTAGAATGCCCTACAATCTCTCTTAGGATCTAGTAATATAGCTAATATATGTGCAATGTCTAGCTGGTATGACAGTGTCTTGAGAAGCCTCTGTGTTAGAGCCTCTTCAAGCCTCGACCTTGATTGCAGGCACATAGCTCCTGGGAATAAAGGAACTTGTTTGCTAGACCAGTACAATGTTTCACCAAGCTCTGGTGTTCCTGGATCTGCCCACTTAATAGTAACTTCAGACAATGGACTTTCTTGAGAACTGCACAAAGCTCCTAACACTACATATTGTAACTGTAAAGTGTAACTACAAAGTGAGCAACCTTACTGATACTCTAAACAACAATGGAGTTATGGTACTAATGACCTAATGTAGCCTATTGTTATAAATAAACGAGGCCACTTGGACAAAGAGCCACTCTGCCACTTTCCTGCCTCTGCACCTTGTCTCTGTGTCACCCCTTTATTATTATTTCTTTACAAAAAATACTTTCAAGAAATTAAATTGAGACTTGGAAGAAAGAATAAAAAGTTAGCGACAGGAAAAAGGAAAACTGGGGAGGGGGGTGGAGTGAAGAAGTAGATGCAGGGTTCCAAATATAATGGGAATGTTGCATAAATGCTCATTTAGACTAAGTCCCCAGTAGACTGAAGGTTTTTCTGACGACCTGAAGGGCCAACATGATGGTGCCTCTGAAGAAATCCTAGTGCCAATAAGCCAAGAATGAATTCTGAGAATCATAATAGTCGCTGGTATTTCTTAGTCTTTCTAAATGAGGGCAGCATTTGCATCCATTACATAAAATTATCTACATCCACCTCACATTCTCTTTTTCTTTCTTTCTTTTTAATATTTTGTTTTAGTTGTAGTTGGACACAATACCTTTATTTTATTTTTATGTGATGCTGAGGATGGAACCCAGCGCCCCGCCTGTGCTAGGCAAGTGCTCAACCGCTGAGCCACAACCCCAGCACCTCCTCTCTTTCTTTCATACATTTATTTCCATTCTGTAGTTCACCTATTACACATGTCCTAAGAATGTGTATATAGTCTCACATCTAAATTTATTGTATAATATAATTTAAAGTCTAATTTAATTGTGGGATATACCTGAACTTAAAAAGAAATCCACTTCTAACTAGAACTTCCTCTCTTAAGATATTTACATTTCGATTCAAAACTTCACCTTTTAAATGCTAATCAGGTATACCTGTCCATTGACCCTTTTCTAAGCCAGTACTACTGTATTAACCTAACATATATTAATCTGTTCTTCTGTTCTGCATATGTACCATATTTTCACATTTCAAGTCCCTTGCAGAGAGGGTCCTCTATTTTTTTTTCCACCTCCTCAGGATCCAGTACAATGTTCTGCAGACCATAGGCACTCTCAGGTCATAGCGAGTAAGTCCAACTGGAAGGTACCAAAATTGAGCCCAGTAGGTTTAGGGAGCAAGAATTAGCAAAAATTACCTTTTCCCTCACCCATTTTTTGCTTTCCTGTTCTCTGATGATTTGAACAACAAATCTGATTTTATTTCCTTGCTCTTTCCCATGCCTTTCATTTAACTCCTTCTTTACCTCTGGAGTGGAATGGAAAAGTCCTCTGCATTCTAGGAAGAAAGGTGTATGTTGTTGTTGTCACTTAAAGGGGAAGACCTGTTAATCGGTAACAAGGCCCTTTCTCCCTTCGTGTCACCCCTGAGCATCCTTTAGAGTGGCTCCTTCACTCACCTGGAGGAGCAGAGGTTGTGTGACCTCTCTGTGGGAAAGCACCCTGAGGAGCTCAACACTGACAGGTGCTGGGGGTTTTCCAGGTAGGATTTTCTTTTATTCAGAAACTGCTGAGCTCGTACTGCTGCTGGTAATTAGCAGACTTTCTTTCCTCTTATTGAGGGAGAATTTCTTTCTTTTTTTTCCCCCTTGCCCCTGGCAGTGACCAGTCATACTTTTTAGAGACAACTCAGTTAAATTCCCAGGAGAGAAGGAATATGAATAGTTCTTAGCAAATTATTGCAAGAGGAAATTCTTTTGTAAGGAGTTTAAATTAGGAAGTATAGTCGGTCCTATTTTGGAAAGTTAGTGAAATGTCTTAAAAATTTTAAAATTAATTTATTAATTTTGCATATATGCATATGTAATTTCTTTTTAATACATAAACTGTAATTTAACTAAAAAATTCAGAATACTTTAAATATAAAAACTTACAACTATAATATTGGAAGAAATTGAATTCTCTTAAGTTTACCATTAAGTAAACCTAGTAAGACTTAATGTTAAAAATCACATATCTAAATTATACAATTATACTTCTTAAATTAGAATTACAAGGTTTATCTGCTACTCTGGCCAAATTTTTAGAAATTTAACAAATACATATATATTAAGCACACAATATTATCATAAATATTATTACCGTGGTTTTGATTCACTTATGCATTTCTTAATTGAATTTAAAATTCTTAGAGCATTGAAAGGTGTCTGATCATCTAGGAAATAATTATGCTATCACAAGTAATTTTGCAGGGGATGGTCTTAGCCAGCTGAAATTCCATAAAAATGGGGGGACTTCAGCTAGGACAGATTGGGTTCTCATTGATAGCATGATGGGATATATTTTTTTCTATTTTATGACCCTTCATACAGTGTGGTCTGATGACCTGCATGGACCATATTCCTGTGTTTAAGTTATTTGTTACTGTTTTGGTTTAGATGTGGTATCCCCCAAAATCTCATGTGTGAGTGCAAGAAAGTTTGGAGGAGAAATGATTGGGTTATAGTCTTAACCTAATCAATCAATTAATCCCCTAATGGTATTAACTGGGTGGTAACTGGAGGCAGGTGGAGTGTGGCTTGAGGAAGTGGTTCATTGGGAGCAGTCCTATGGGGTATATATTTTGCATCTGGAGAGTGAAGTCCCTCTCTGCTTTCTGATCATCATGTGAGCTGCTTCCCTCTGCCACACTCTTCCACCATGATATTCAGCCTTATCTCAAACCCGAAGGAATGGAGCCAGCCTTCTATGGACGAATGCTTCTAAAACTGTGAGTCCCAAATAAACTTTTCCGCCTCTACAGTTGTTCTGGTTGGGTCCTTTTAGTCACAGCAGCAAAAAAGCTGTCTAAAACGATTACCCAATTATTTTATCTACTCACAAAATATGGTACCTTACCCTACTCAACATTATAAATTACTCTCTTATGTTCATTTTGTTCTTTCAGGAACAGAAGGACCTCATTCCAGCTATATAACAAACTATTTTAAAACATACTGACCTGAAAAAATAAATGACTTGATTATATCTCACAATTTTGAGGATCAGAATTTGGGCAGGAATCAGCTGGTTCATTCTTTTGTTCCACCAATGACCTCAATATCATATGGAACAAAAGGATCAGCCAGACAAATCCTGTGGTATTCCTGACCCACAAAACTATAAAATCTAATAAGATGGTTTAATGGGTCCCAGGTGAGCTTATGCCCACATCTTGTACTTTGGAAGCTTGGACAGAAGGCTGGACTTATCTAGAATGTCAGTTGGAGTACCTACATGAGGTCTCTGTGGCACTATAAGCTTAGGGTAGTCAGACTTCTTGTGGCTCAGGACAGTAAGAGGAAGTGTTCCTGAAAACAAGTGTGCTATGTAGTCTAGTATGATCTAAATTCACAAGTCCCTTCCCCTAGACTCCATTGGTTAGGCATCACAAGCCACATCAATATTCAAGGAGACAAGACACAGACCTTTCCTTTCTATGGCAGAAGGAGCAGTGAATATGTGACTGTGTTTTAAAACTGTCACAGGTGTCTTGGATATTTAAAGATCTTTTCCATTCAACTCAAAGGCTTTTGAATTTGATGTGCATTCTTTTCAAATATTTACTACACTTTAGAATGTTAAAACAACATCTAATTACAATCTAGGGGCATTGCATGGCATTGTGTGATGATCTGGTCATGAACTTGAATCATTCATAAGAAAATTGTTTTCCTTTGTTTGGTAATAAGCCACAGATGTGATCTCTTGAAATGTACTTAGAGTGTGAAAGGTACTGGTTTTACATTAATGATTTCTTGAATTTGCCTTAGTGATAAATGTGCTCTGAAAAGAAGGTTTCATTTTCATGTGTTCAATTCAATATATACAGGGAATATCTTCTCTAAGTGAAGTGAGTAGTACTACAGGATGGTCTGGATTGTATCAGATGTTCGTGGTCAAAAAGTCATTCTAGCCGCAAGGGACAACGTGAGTCTAGAAGGTAAGACAGCACACTACTTCCTTGAGAAAGAATATGCTAAGAAAAGATGCAAGCAGATCTGCACCCTGCTCCAGTAGACTGCACCTCTGGGTTCCTTTGTGTTTTGTTTTATCTCATTAGATCCTATAAGAATCTTAATCTTGTTTCTACATCTTGGGTGATCTCATCAGTCCCCAACTCCATGGGAACAAATGTTGGATGAAATATTTGAATAAATATCTGTTGACCGAATAAATGAATGCCTAGTTTTCAAACAATTTGAATATGGTAAGTAAACTCTTTGCACTACACTTTCGCTGCTAACAATCTACTTTTCCGGGATCAGAAGGCATTAAGTCTCCTAGTAGGGCCTGTGGCCATCATCACAGTAATCAGTTATTCTTTTCCCAGTCAACCATTTCACTTATCTTGGTATTTTGATTCCATGTAAAGAGGTATGTACATATTTCTCTCCAACTGAGTTTTCTGTCTAAACAAGATGACAGAAAACCAGAACTGTAAGAACTCATAGTGAGCTCAGTGATAGCTACGATAATAAAATATGCTCAGTAATGCAGTGTAGTTGGTCTTGGTGAAATGCACTGAGCAAAGTACAATGTTTGATGTTAGGTTAAAAGGCAAGGTGATATTACAAAATTGCAACATTCAAAATTCAACAGTTTCCATCATACTCAGCTGGGTCCTATAATGTGGGCCTGGAGAGAGATTTGCTTGATGGGTCACTGATTCTTATAAAGTTACAGGTCTGCCTTTTATATTTCATTGTTTGACTCTAGCTCCACATTATTCTCCATCTTCGCCTCCACATACGTGTTCTCTGCTTTGTCTCACTGCCTTGTGCAGCTCAAAAATAACCTACTGTAGTTAAGGAGCCCCCAGAGGAAAAGCTATACCCATGATTTAAGGTGATGATTTCAATTCTCAAATGCCCTTTAAATATAGAGCCTGCTTGCTTGGAAAAAAAAATGTGGCAGGTTTCTAGCTTTCAAGAATCCGAAGGGAGTGCTGAACAGAGGGGAGAAATGACATGTGAAATGAGCTTCCAAGTCCTGCATCCTGGCAGGGCGAGCAGTGCCCGGCTGGGGAGCCACTCGGGCCATGGATTTGGATGATTCTCACCTTGTGCCATCGCAGCCCAGAGTGTCAGCATTTCACTACTGTTTCAAAACAGTGTTGCTGTTTGGAGAACTTTTTAAAATTTACTACCGAATTTTCAGATGCCAGAAATTAACTAGAAGAAATGAAAAGGGACAGAGAGTAGCAGAAGCTCCACAAGGATGATTCATTCCTATGAGTAAGTGGCATCATTTGCAGCTCGAAGACAATCTAGGTGTGGCTATGCGAGAAACATCAAGTCTCTGTTATTTTCTGTTTTCTAGAATTTCATCACTGTACAGTTCAAATACCTAGTCATGAATATTAGCTTCAAAAGACAGTTAGTCAGTTATTTTTATTTTATAATCTGTTTAAAATCCTTTTATAATATGGTAATGAAAACAGAAAACACACACACACACACACACACACACAGAGTTTCCTCCCTTTTTTGTACAGTCTTCATTTACCCAACCTTGAATCTGAATAGTGCTTCTCAGCACCTTGTGCATTTCAGGAACTATATTGAAGATTACTTTGGAATTTGCAGGAGTTCCAGCTGCTCAGGGGCTTCCAGATCCACGGGCATGCTTTTCTTTTTACTGTTTTGCAAACTGGGATCCATGGGAATTTACTAAGTAGCCTTTAGGAAAACAACCGTAATTTAAAAATTAAACCTGGAAAAGGAGGATCACTGATCTAGTATGTGTAAAATGGAAAAAAAAAAAGAAGTAGAACATAGATTTCAGGTACAAATATTCTAATACTGATTTGGCCTCCTTTTCCACAAAATATGATTTTGTTTGATTCACCTAATTTTGCAACATGGTTTTTATTCAGGTAATGTGGCAAAGTTACTTTAATATGCTGCATTGACTAATATTGATATTTTATTATGCTGTACTGGCTCTGATAGCTGACAATGGCCATCTCTGGTTTTATTTCTGATTCTATTGGAAGTGAATGTAGTATGTATTAATTTAATTTTTTTTTTTTTGTTTCTGGAGAGTGGATTAGATAACTGTCCCTAGTTCTTCCCTCCCTTATGGGATTACACCTCCCCACTTTGTCATGATAAGGGGGGATATGTCCCTGCTCTGTTGACAGTGGGTTGACCACATGACTTTATTTGACCATTGGAGTATCAATGTATATGACACAAGGTAAGCTATTAAATGTGTTACTTTTAACTGCATAAAAAGAACACATCCCAGGTATCTGGTACAGTTTTTGAAGGACTGAGAATGAAAATATTTGTAACAAAAAATGAAGTGGACCACAAGTGGATTTCAGCTTGGAATAACAAAACCCAGTGGATCGGCCAAACCCCAGCAATGTACAGACTTGTGAAGACAAAAATAAATTTTTATTATAAGTCACTGAAATCTTGAGTTTATTTATTTATTTATTTATTTAGAAGCAAAAATGGACTAATTCAGACACTGGTACTAGAAGCAGGATGTGACCTAAAAAACTGAATTATGCAGAAGGCAGGTGATGTGAATCCTCATATGGGAAGCTGGAAAATGTACAATCTGGGTTCTGTACTGGTAAAACATTTGGTTAAATTAGTATCTGTGATACCCTAGAAGGCATAAAATGTTCCCAAAGAACTTGTGGCATTAGATTTCAAGGCAGAATAGCAATGAGCAAGTTGTTAGAATGAAATGAGCTCAGAAAAGGACAGGCCAATTTGCAAGGAGAGTTGAAAGAAAATCGAGTCCAGACATTTAATAGCATGACTGGATAATGACTGGATAATAATTATACTATGGCCATGAAGACAGGATAAAAGCTAAATCAAAGTTGGGACCTGTTAAAGTAGTTTTAGAAGATCCTAATAGGAAGGTAAATTTTGCTGAAATCCTATTTATGACCAGATTCCTTAATGGTTAGTTTTTCTAGTGCTTTATCTAAGAAATTTTTTTGCATATCTCAGAATAAAAAAGATAATCTTTTATTTTCTTCTAGAAATTGTAGTTTTCACATTCAGGTCAATGACCCCTTTTAAATTAATTTTTGTCTATGGTATGAGAAAGGAAATAAACTCAACTTTTTTCTTTATAGATATCCAGTTGTTTTATCATCTACAATTTTCTTTCTCATATTGAATTTTGCTAGTATCTTTGTTGAACATCAAGTAATTGCACTTTCTATTCTAATATATTAATCTGTGGGTTTATCTTACGTCAAATAGGAAATTTACCGCTTTAATTGGTGTAGCTTTTTGAAAAGCCTTGAAATCTTTTAGTGTACCTCCTCAGCTTTGTCTTTATTCTTCAAGAAGATCTTGATTATTTCAGGTTCTTTTATCTCATAAACATGTTAAAATCAGTTCATCAATACTACAAAAAATTACTGCTAGCATTTTATTTGGGATCAGATTCAGCAATATTGAACTTTTGATCTGTAAGTATGGCTAATCTTTCCATCTATTTAGTTCTTTAATTTTTACCCAGTAGTAGATTTCTTCCTAGTTTTCCTTTGTAGTTCTCAGTATAGAAGACTTGATTTTCTTTTGGTAAGTTTACTTCTTGGTATTTGCTCTTTTAAAGCAATAGTTTGTTTCATGTATATGGAAATGGTTTATTGATCATATATAGAAATTCTACTGACCTTTTTTATACTGATTTTGTATTTGTTAACTTTGTTAAATTTACTCATAGTTCTAATAGTATGTAGATTATTCTTAATTTCCCATTTATATAATCATGTTATCTGCAAATAATGAGTCCTATCATTGTGACTCATTTTTTAAAATTATATTTTTACATGAGCTAGGACTTCTGGTACAGTATTGGTAAGAACAAATGAGAGTAGATATCTTTATACTATTCTTTTTTTTTAATGTTTATTTTTCAGTTCTTGGCAGACACAACATCTTTGTTTGTATGTGGTGCTGAGGATCGAACCTGGGCCGCACGCATACCAGGCGAGCGCGCTACCGCTTGAGCCACATCCCCAGCCCCCTTTATACTATTCTTGATCTTAAGGGAAAATAATTCTTTATTGTGCAGTATCTTAGTCGTAGAGATCTTTTCAGTAGATATGTTTTACCTGCTTGATAAAGTCTTATTCTTGATCTAATTTGCTGAGAGTTGTTCTCACCATGTACAAGTGCATAAGTTTATCAAGTGTTTCTTGACTACTGAGATGGCCACACATGCCCCCCCCCTCCTTTTATTTATTAATGTGGTGAATTGCAGTGATTGATTTTCTAAAGTTAAACCCATCTTCAGAGTAAATTGCTGAAGTAAATACAACTAAGTCATGACCTAATATTCCTTTAATATTTCACTGGATTTTAAAAATCTATGTTTATGAGTGATAAGGGTCTAATGTCTTCTTCCAATAATGCCTTCTTCAGGTTTTCAGTAATAATGCTATGCTGACCTCATGAATCAATGTTTTATTTTCTCACTTTTTCTATTCTCTGTAAGAATTTATATAGAATTGAGACTATTTACTTCTTCTATTTTGTTAAAATTCTCCAAAGGAGCACCTGGGCCTAGTCTTCTCATTGTGGGAAAGTTTGTAGTTGCACGTTTGCTTTCTTGACAAAATATACAACTCTTCAGATTTCCTATATATTTTTGTCAGTTTTGGCAAATTCTGTTCTCCAAGAAATGTGTCTGTTATGGTCTAGATATGAGGTGTCCCCCCAAAGCTCATGTTGGACACAATATAAGAAGATTTAGAGCCAAAATGATTGGGTTAGGAAGGCCTTAACCTAATCAGTGCATTAATCCACTGATAGGGATTAACTGGGTGGCTGTAGGAGCAGGTAGGTCACTGGGAACATGAGTTTGGGGGTGTATATTTTGTCCCTAGTGAGCAGAACTCTATCTCTGCTTCTTGATTACCATGTCCTGAGTTGATTTCCTTTGCCACACCCTTCTGCCATAATATTCTACCCCATCTTGGGCCCAAAGTAATGAATGGAGTTGGCCATGTATAGACTGAGACCTCTGAAACTGTGAGCACCAAATAATCTTTTTTTCCTTTAAAATTGTTCTTGTCAGGTCTTTTGGTCATAGCAGTGAAACAGCTGACTGAGACAGTTGCCATTTCATCAGATTGTTGACTGTGTTACCATAAATTTGTTCATAAAATATCCCATTTTAATCCTGTTAGTATCTGTAGGTTATGTAATAGAATCTTGCTTTTAACATGTTTGTATTGGTAATTTGTGATTTCCTTCATTATTTCTTTTTTAAAAAAATTTTTTAAGTTGCCAATGTACCTTTATTTTATTTATTTATATGTGATGCTGAGAATTGAACCCAGTGCCTCACACATGCCAGGCAAGCTCTCTACCACTGAGCCACAGCCCCAGCCCTCCCTCATTATTTCTCGATCTTTTTCAAAACATCAAAGACCTTTTCTCTATTGTTTTTCACTTTATAAATTTATTTTATTTATTTCAGTTTTATTCACTATTTCATGATTTTTACTTTCACTTCTCTTCCTTTTCTAGATTCTAAAGATCAATGTCTACATAAACAACTCTTCTATTTTACAAATATACATATTTATAACTACTACCTTCCTTTTAAGCATTATTTTCATGGCATCTCTTAATTTTTATGTGGTGTATTTTCATTACCATTAAGTTTAAAATATTTTTAAAATTTCAATTTTTTATTTTTTATTTTTGACTTTTGGGTTATTTTTTAAAATGTGGTGTTTGCCACATAAACATTCAGGGATTTTCTTCTTGTTTTTTTAAAAATTGATTTGTAGGTTATTTTATTGTGGTCAGGAAACAGAATTTAATAATTTTATCTCTCTTTATGACCCATCACATTCTCTATTTTTAAATTTGAAAACAGTGTGCTTTCTGCAGTTATTGGTTATAGTGTTTTATAATGACAATTAAGTTAACTTGTTTAACATTATTCTAAACTTCTGTATCCTCACTTATTTTTATCTACTTGTCCTCTTAATTACCAAGAGAAGGGGGTTTAAAGTTGGCTGAGGTTGTAGCTCAGTAATAGAGGGCTTGCCTAGCATGTGTGAGGTACTAGGTTCTACTCTCAGCACTGCATATAAATAAAATTAAAAAAATAAAGGTCTATCAACAACTAAAAAAAAATTTTTTTATAAAGAGAATGTATGTTAAAAACTCTGATTTTGGCTTTGACTCTGTCCCTTCCTTTTTAATTCTCCCCTTTATGCTTCATTTATTTTAAAACAATATTATTAGATGCATACATAATTAGGATTGTTGTGTGTTGCAAGTGAATGGATCCATTATTGTTATAAGTATTTCACTTTATTACTGGTCATATTCTTTATCTGAACCTCTATTTTATCTGGTGTTTATTTAATATCTGTTTTCTAATGCTTAGCATTGGAAGAGTATATCTTTTTCAATCTTTTGTCTTATCCATGTCCTATATGAAATATGTGTTTCCTTGCTTACATATTAGTTTCTAAACACTTTTATCCCTAAAATGAAGAAGGTATCTCTAGAGTGTTGTTGAGTCCATGTCAGAAGAATAGACAAGAAAGCAACCCTGGAATATTTTGTTATGCCAATAAACCAAGGAAGGGCTTTAAAAAGCATTGGAGGCATATCAAAACGATGAAGTAGCCAGCTTTAAGGGTCTCCTACTAACCAAATCTGGGTCAGTTTAAAATCAGAATAAGCAAGAACAAATATTAGGTTGTAATTCAGTAAATAAAAGTCCATAATGAGAACAAAAGAAAAAAAAGAACAAATAAACAAACGAGGTGTGGGACATTTCCTTACAATAGAATGATAACTAATAGTGAGCAAATAATGCAGTTTTAAAAATTATCAGTTAGGACATCATATTTGAAGTGGATCCAGGCAAGAATCATCAATATTAGTAATTAAATTAACCATGATAGTATTTTGCATAATAGGTGGACAATTAGATGAGAAAAAATGATATTGACATTATCTAACGAATATCATCAGAAGTCATGTATTAGCTATAAAATAAGAAATAATAATTTTTCAGTGAAGAAGAAAACAACAACTACCTATATGATAAAAATTAGCATTACTTTTAAGGAAAAACAGGCATCATTTGCTTTCAGATGCGATACCTCAAGAACATTATAAGATCATTTATGCAGTAATTTAACTAAAAATGTGTAGCCAGAGTCTAATTAAAAAACAAATTAAGAAAAGTTCCATAAAGTAATTAAGCAGAATTAATATTCTCAAAATGACCATAATACCAAAAGCATTATACAGATTGAATGCAATTCTAATCAAAATCTCAATGACATTCCTCCGAGAAATAGACAAAGCAATCATGAAATTCATCTGAAAAAATAAAAGACCCAGAATAGCCAAAGCAATCATTAACAAGAAGGGTGAAGCAAGAGACATCACAATACCAGACCTTAAACTATACTACAAAGCTATAGTGACAAAAATGGCATGTTATTGACACAAAAATAGACTTATAGACCAATAGCCAGAACAGAAGACATAGAGACAAACCTACATAAATACAGTTGTCTCATACTAGACAAAGTTGCCAAAAACATATATTTGAGAAAAGATAGCCTCTCCAACAAATAGTGGTGGGAAAACTGAAAATCCATATGCAGTAAAATGAAACTAAACCTCCATCTCTCACCATGCACAAAACTCTGGGTCTCTGTGAGACCCTGGGTTCCATCCTCAGCACCACATAAAAATAAATGAATAAAATAAAGGTACTGTGTCCAACTACAATTTAAAAAATAAATATTTTTTTAAAAAGAAAGAAATTGAAGATGACCTCAGAAGATGGAATGATCTCCCATGATCTTGGATGGGCAAAATTAATAATGTCAAAATGGCCTTACTTTCACTCTTCTTTAAAGCTGAGTAATATTCCATGGAATATACATACCACATTTTCTTTTTATTTTTTTTTAAAGAGAGAGAAAGAGAAGGGGGGAGAGAGAGAGAGAGAGAGAGAGAGAGAGAGAGAGAGAGAGAGAGAGAATTTTTTTAATATTTATTTTTCAGTTCTCGGTGGACACAACATCTTTATTTGTATGTGGTGCTGAGGATTGAACCCGGGCTGCACGCATGCCAGGCGAGCGCACTACCGCTTGAGCCACATCCCCAGCCCACCACATTTTCTTCATCCATTCATCTGTTGAGGGACATCTAAGTTGGTTCCATAGTTTGGCTATTATAAATTGAGCTGCTATAAATATTGACATGGCTGCATTACTATAGCATGCTGATATTAAGTCCTTCAGGTATAAACTAAGGAGTGGGATAGCTGGGTCAAATGGTAGGTCCATTCCCAATTTTCTGAGGGATCTGCATATTGCTTTTCATAGTGGTTGCACCAATTTGCAGTCCCATCAGCAATTCATGAGTGTACCTTTTTCACAACATCCTTACTAACATTTATTGTTGCCTGTATTCTTTTTTTTTAATTTTTTATTGTTGGCTGTTCAAAACATTACATGTTTCTTGATATATCCTATTTCACACTTTGATTCAAGTGGGTTATGAACTCCCATTTTTACCCCATATACAGATTGCAGAATCACATCAGTTACACATCCATTGATTTACATATTGCCATACTAGTGTCTGTTGTATTCTGCTGCATTTCCTATCCTCTACTATCCCCCCTCCCCTCCCCTCCCCTCCCCTCTTCTCTCTCTACCCCCTCTACTGTCATTCATTTCTCCCCCTTGTATTATTTTTCCCTTTCCCCTCACTTCCTCTTGTATGTACTTTTGTATAACCCTGAGGGTCTCCTTCCATTTCCATGCAATTTCCCTTCTCTCTCCCTTTCCCTCCCACCTCTCATCCCTGTTTAATGTTAATCTTCTTCTCATGCTCTTCGACCCTACTCTGTTCTTAGTTACTCTCCTTATATCAAAGAAGACATTTGGCATTTGTTTTTTAGGGATTGGCTAGCTTCACTTAGCATAATCTGCTCTAATGCCATCCATTTCCCTGTAAATTCTATGATTTTGTCATTTTTTAATGCAGAGTAATACTCCATTGTGTATAAATGCCACATTTTTTTTATCCATTCGTCTATTGAAGGGCATCTAGGTTGGTTCCACAGTCTTGCTATTGTGAATTGAGCTGCTATGAACATCGATGTAGCAGTGTCCCTGTAGCATGCTCTTTTTAGGTCTTTAGGGAATAGACCGAGAAGGGGAATAGCTGGGTCAAATGGTGTTGCCTGTATTCTTGATGATTGCCATTCTGACAGGCATGAGATAAAATCTCAGAGTAGTCTTGATTTGCATTTCTCTAATTGCTAGAGATGTTGAACACTTTTTCATATATTTGTTGATCAATTGTATTTCTTCTTCTGTGAAGTGTCTGTTGAATTCCTTAGCCCATTTATTGACTAGGGCATTTGCAATTCCTTAGCCCATTTATTGATTGGGTTATTTGCTTTTTGGTGTTAAGTTTTTTGAGTTCTTTATATATCCTAGAGATTAATGCTTTATCAGAGATGCACGTGGTAAAGATTTTCTCCCAATCTGTAGCCTCTCTCCTCATGTTATGAATTGCTTCCTTTGCTGAGAAGAAGATTCTTAATTTGAATCCATCCCATTTATTGATTCTTTACTTCTTGTACATTAGGAGTCTTGTTAAGGAAGTCATATCCTAGGCCGATATGGTGAACATTTGGACCTAGGAGTTGTAGAATATCATGCTAAGCAAAATAAGCCAGTCCCACAAAACCAAAGACTGAATGTGGATGCTAAATCACAATAATGTGGGGGCACTAGGGAAGAATAGTGTTACCTTAGATTAGGTAGAGGGAAGTAATGGGAGGAGAAGGGAGGGGACATGGTGATAAGAAAGATAGTAGAATGAAACAGACATTATTACTTTATATATGTGACTACATGACCAATATGATTCTGCAACATGTAAACTCAGAAAAATGAAAAATTATATCTCATCTATGTATAATATATCAAAGTGCATAAATGCATTCTACTGTCATGTATAACTAATTAAAACAAATGAAACAAAAAATTTTTAAATGGACATACTACCCAAAATGCTATACAGATTTGATGCAATTCCAATTAAAATCCCAACACCATTCCTTATAGAAATAGAAAAGGCAATCATGAAATTCATTTGGAAAAATAAGAGAGCCAGAATAGCCAAAGCAATTCTTAACAAGAAGTGAAGCAGGAGGCATCATAAAACCAGACCTTAAACTACTACAAAGCTATAGTGACAAAAATGGCATGGTATTGGCACAAAAAGAGACATGTAGACCAATAGACAGAATAGAAGACACAGAGACAAACCTACATAAATACAGTTATCTCATACTAGACAAAGTTGCTAAAAACATATGTCAGAGAAAAGATAGCCTCTTCAACAAATAGTGGTGGGAAAACCAAAAATCCATATGCAGCAAAATGAAACTAAACCCCTATCTCTCGCCATGCACAAAACTCAATCAAAGTGGATCAAGGACCTAAGAATTAGTCCAGACCCTGTGCCTAGTAGAAGAAAAAGTAGGCCCAAATCTTCATCATGTCAGATTAGGCCCCAACTTCCTTAACAAGACTCCTAAAGCACAGGAAATAAAACCAAGAATCAACAAATGGGATGAATTCGAACTAAAAAGCTTCTGCTCAGCAAAAGAAACAATCATTAAGAGGTGAACAGAGAGCCTACATTTTGGAGGCAAAATTTTGCCACATACACATCAGATAGAGCACTAATCTCCAGGTTATGTAAAAACTCAAAAAACTTACCACCACCACCACCATCATCATCATCATCATCCAGTCAGTAAATGGGGTAAGGAACTGAACAGACACCTCTTAGAAGATATACAATCAATCAAAAAATATATGAAAAAATATTCAACATCTCTAGTAATTACAGAAATGCAAATCAAAACTACTCTAAGATTTCATCTCATGCCAGTCAGAATGGAGTTATCAAGAATACAGCAATAATAAATGCTGACAAGGATGTGGTGAAAAAGGTACAATCATACATTGCTAGTGGGACTGCAAATTGGTGCAACCAATCTGGAAAGCAACATGTAGAGTCCTTAGAAAACTTGAAATGGAACCACCATTGGACCCAACTATCCCACTCCTCCATCTATACCCAAAGGACTTAAAATCAGCTTACTATAGTGACACTGCCTCATCAATGTTCATAGCAGCTCAATTCACAATAGCTAAACTATGGAACCAACCTAGATGCCCTTCAATAGATGAATGGATAAAGAAACTGTGATATGGTATAAATACACAATGGAATATTACTCAGTATTAAAAGAGAATAAAATTATGGCATTTGCAGGTAAATGGATGGAGTTGGAGAATATTATGCTAAGTGAAGTAAGCTAATCCCCAAAAAAGCAAAGGCTGAATGTTTTCTCTAATAAGTGGATGCTGATCCATAATGGGGGGAGGGGGTATGGAAGGAATGGAGAAACCTTGGATAGGGAAAAGGGGAATGAGGGGAAGGGAGCAAGCATGGGTGTAAGAAAGATGGTGAAATGAGATGGACATCATTACCCTAGGTACATGTATAAGGACATGAATGGTGATTGTACTTTATGTACAACCAGAGAAATGAAAAATTGTGCTCCATTTGTATATTAGGAATCAAAATGCATTCTGCTTTCATGTATAACTAATTAGAATAAATAAATAAATAATTTTTTTTAAATGAGAAATAATTGGGGTATATTATTTTTAAGTGCCATGAAAAACAAATGCTAAAGAACTATTTCAATTTTGAAAGTCTAGAGAGACATGATGACCAAATATGATACATACTTCTGAACTGAGGGAAATTTCTCTAAAGAATAATATTAGGACAATCAAAAACATTATACTATGGACTCTTATGTTAGATACAAATGTTATATAAATGATTGTGGTACTGTGGTGATATAAAAGTGTATTCTTGCTTTTGGAATATATACACCAAAGTATCAAGAGTACAAGGAAATGATACGTAGAGCTCACTCCCAAAGGTTTTTTGCATATTTTTGAAAATTTCTGGTAAACTCATTAAATTCATAAATAGAATATAGTTGGTTTTGTTTTTTAAAAATCTCTTTCAACAATCAATAGCATATCTTTTAAATGAAGATTTTAGTTCATTTATATTTAATGTAGTAACTAACATTGCATGTAAGCCTTCATTTTGCTATTTGTTTTCTCTGTATCCCATTTATTTTTCTCTTCCTTTGTATCAGCTGATTGCTTCTTATTATTCTTTGTTTATACCCTCTATTGACTTTCCAGATACACTTTTTTGCATTTTTCTAGTGTTGTTACATTCAGTATTTTAGTAAATAACTAGCTGTCTAAAATGAAAAATTCAATTCCTCTGTTGTACTAGGAAGTACATTTCAAGTACAAAGTAGCCACATGTGGCTAGTGGCTACTATATATGATAGTACAGGTTATAGATTCTTCCTATTATATCAGCAATTTCTGTTGGAACAGCATTGCCCTACAGATCAAAATATGTCCCTAACTTACTACCATCTCCTTTAACCTCTCATTCTACCTCTTTAAAATAATGTAATAAACACAAAGTGGTATACTTCCATTTACTCTTTAGCCCTTTGTGCTATTGCTATATACAGTCATGTGTCAATTATGGGGTTACCTCCTGAGAAATGCATCATTAGGTGACTTCATCATTGTGTGCACATAATAGAGTTTATCTACACAAATTAAATGCTATAGCATCACCAGGCAGCTTGATCTTATGGGACCATAGTCATAAATGTTCTCTGTCATTAACCCAAACATCATTATTGTGCATTACTGTATTTTACCTGTACATTGTCATAAATCCCACAGATTATTTAATTTTTTTAATGGTAAATATATCATTTAAATTTTAATAACAATAATCATTTTATATTCACTCACCTGTTTCTCTTACCAGTGCTTTTTTATTCCTTCTCAAAGACCCATGTTTATATCTGAGATTATTTCTCTTTAGCCCAAAGAACTTCCATTACTATCTGATGATGTCTAGTTCTGCTGACCTCAAATTCTCTCAGCTTTTGTTGTCTTTGGTTTTTAGCTATTTGATCATTATGTACCTAAACTCAATTCTTGGTACTTATTCTGATTAGGATTAACTAAACCTCTTGAATGTGTGGGTTTATGTCTTTCATCAATTTTTGAGAATTATGGCCATTGTATTTTAAAATATTTTTCTTGACACATTCTCCTCTACATCTGGAACGTCAATTATTTTTATGTTAGGTTGTTTTTTCATTGTCTTGTGTATCTCTTTCTGTATGATATATAAGCTAAGAATCATTTTGGCCTTTGGACCCCAATTACAAAGTTATCCCCCCACTGAAAGTGATAATTAATCTCTGTTCATTAGACCTACCTTACAAAAATCTGTACTCAGTTATTTATTTGAATTTTGTCAGCAAAAATTTCCTCTTATTATAGAAATATGTACATAACATCCTTGGTTTCACCTTTTGGCCTATGAAACATGTGTTGGCTCTGATCTAGATAACAGAGGGAAAATTCACAAAGGGTTCTGCTTATTTGTGATGTTTATAACTACTAATTTCACAGCTTATCTTAGAAGAAATGTGTGACTAACCAAATTAATTCAGGTGTATAAACAGTCTTTTTTAAAGTATAACTTTAAATGGGTAAACATGTACATTATTTAATTCAAGTAAGGATTTAGAAGGCTTCTTATCAGCTTTTCTCCATAAGTCAGGTTCATCCTAGAAGGTTCTGTTGCTATATATTATCACTCAAAAACACCTTTACTTTATATTTAGTCTGATAGTAAGAGACGCGCATGATTGAATCAGAAGAATAAACTACTGCTTATTGAATCTGTCTTTTTGTGTCCTTTCCTCATTTCTGGTAAACCAGCTTGCATGGATTAGTTTTAGCTCATGTTTTGTTTGTTTGTTTTGCTTTGTTAGCACACAGTATAAATGTTAAATTAGTGTTTCAGCTAACTATGGGTGCATAACAAACTACGTGGCTTAAAGCGATAACAACTGTTATCTCTATGGGTTGTGCAGGTTGTTCTGCATTATGAGATGGTGTGCTGGGATGGTAGGAAAAGCACAGTATCTTATTTACGTTACTGGCAGTTGGTGCTAGCTACTGACTGGGAGCTCAGTTGAGTTTAACCTTAATTTGATAATCTTTTTTTTTTTTTTTTTTTTAGAGAGAGAGAGAGAGAGAATTTTAATATATATATATATATATTTTTTTAGTTTTTGGCGGACACAACATCTTTGTTTGTATGTGGTGCTGAGGATCGAACCCGGGCCGCACGCATGCCAGGCGAGCGCGCTACCGCTTGAGCCACATCCCCAGCCCAAATTTGAT
Organism: Marmota monax; assembly: GCF_021218885.2. NCBI lineage: Eukaryota > Metazoa > Chordata > Mammalia > Rodentia > Sciuridae > Marmota > Marmota monax. The sequence continues at coordinate 3,737,243 of NW_026691988.1, forward strand.
AATCTTTCTCTTACTTTTGAATTTGCCTTGTTCATATTGCCACCCACTCTCACTTAAATCACAATTTCTGAACCATGATCCAGAAAAACTAGATTGTCCTAGATAAGACTAAGGAGCAGTCAATGACTTAACTACTGTGTCCTGCTAACCCTGAGACAGAATTGTTCAGAGTGTAAACTGTAAATGAGCTAAAGTGGAGAGGGTTTTGCTCCAAAAAGCCTAGATCTCTGTGCTGTACCTTCTAGAATCTAAATGAAGTGCTAATCACCAGTGTGTACATAATGAGCTAATATATCACCAAACATCATTATATTTACAGCTTTGCTGTTATAATTTGCAAGTTATTTGTAACTTGCAAATCTGTATTTACAACCACATTTTGCTTTCTGCCTTGGCCTTTCCTAAAGTTCCAAATTCACTTTCTGCTGTTTTAATTTTCCTTCACATCTTACATGTTAATATAGAATTTATGAGGAAAGAGCAAGAAGCTTGGGGTTATTGGGCATGAAAATTCCACCCAATTTTCATTTCTTAAGAAAGCATATATGAATAAATAAAATTCATCTATGTTTTATGTTATCTATATCAGGTTTGGGATAAGAATATGCTAGTTCTCTAAAATAAATTTGAAAGGTTTACGTTGTTTAATGTTAAATAATAATTTAATAAACACAAGACATCTATTATTTGAAGATCAGATAATAGGGACCTACTTATAGAAACACCTGGGCAGTATACATTTTTAAGAAGTAGATCTTTGGTAACCTAAAAATTTTCAGCAAATATTAGTCTATTCAGGTTTTCAACTTTGAGTCAATTTTTTAAATTTTTATTTCCTAAAAATTCAGCAGTTTCATTTAGATTTTCAGATTTGTTGGCAAATGGGAGTTCTTTTGAGTGATTCCCCTTCAGTATAATGAATAATTTAAAGATGTTTACAGTAAGTCAAGCATAAAGGACAAAAAGGAATAAAATGAGCATATTTTAATGGTACTTAGGCAGATATAACCTGTCCTGACTGCTGTCAAATTGTTTTAAAGCAATTTAGAGCTTTGTTGCTTCTGGAAATAATTACTTAGAATTGTCCCTTTTGAAAATCAAATGTATAAGATCTCTTGTTATTCAGTCATCCTTTTTCTTCCAAACAGCACTATGCTCTTCCCCATTTATGAGATGGAACCTCTCCCTTCTTGAAACAAAGGCATGCTACTGATGTGCAGAAAGGGGTGTTTAAGTCACTAGGGAAGCAAACTAGCCTGCTACCATTTTGACAATTTAGGAAGAATAACTGGGATTGAATTAGGAGACTAGGGTTCTATCCCAGCTGATATAGATTCCCTTTACAGAAAAGTTATATATATATATATTTCAGATTCCTCTAGGATCATAATATCTTCTTACTTCATTTTGATAAAGTAAAACTCTTCCTGATATTCCATGTAAGTTGGACAATGACGCATTCACATGTACTGCCCTCAGTCACATCTAACATTGTTAGGTACATCATCACCATGACCTGGCATAACCTGGCCCCAAGTACATGATAACTTACAGTCCTCTGAATTTGTTCAAATTATTCTCTTCCACACTGTTCCTGTGTCTTCTCATGGGATCCCTAACTACCTCAGTAGCCCCAATTTTTCCGGTTCTTGTCCTCAACCATCTTTGACTCTATACCATCCCTCACTCTCTTCTTACAATGAGTCATAATTACCACTTTTACCTCCAATGCCTTTTTTTTATTGCTACTGCACTGTCCTACTTCAGACCCTCTTGCATTCTCTCTTGTTTTCTGTGGCAAGAGAATTAGGATTCATTTAGCGTCTAGAATAAGTTAGACTCTGGCAGGTGTGGGCTGCCTCCTCCCTCTTGTTCATCCTAGTAAGTGTGCTTGGGCTGCTTAACAAACAACCACAGGCCGGGGGCTTAAGCAGGAGAAATGTACTTTCTTATAATTCTGGAGTCTGAAAGGTCAAGATCAAGGGTCAGCAGAGTTAATTTCTACTGCAACCTTTTCCCCTGGCTTAGAGCTGGCCATTTCCTCTTCCTGTTTCCTGATCTCTTCTTATAACACCGGTGTTTCAGTCCGCTATTTCACTGCTGTGACTAAAGGACCCTACTAGACCAATTTTAGGGGAAGAAAAATTTATTTGAGGGCTCAGGGTTTCAGAGGTCTTAGTCAGAGGCCATCTCCATTTCTTGGAGCTTGAGGTGAGGCTGAACAACATGGCAGGAGAAGAGTGTGGTGGAGGGATGCAGCTCACATCATGATGATCAGGAAGCAGAGAAAGGGTCCACTGGCCAGATATAAATATATTCCCAAAGCCACGCCCCAATTCCCACCTCCTCCAGCCAAACCCTACCGCTTTAGTTACCAGTCAGTTAATTGCTATCAGGTGATTAAGTCACTGATTGGGTTAAGACTTTTACAACCCAATCATTTCTCCTCTGAACCTTCTTACACTGTCTCACAAGTGAGCTTTTGGGGGACACATCACATCCAAATCATAACCACCAGTCATATAGGAAAAGGGCCCACCCTAATGACCTCATTTCAACTATCTCTTTACCAGACCCTGTCTCCTAATACAACCACATTCTGAGGTACAAAGGTTTAGGATTTAAACATATGGATTTTTTCATGGATGGAGATATAGGTGAAATCACCATTCAGCCTAGAAAACTCTTCAGCCCCTTCTCTCCTAATCTTCTACTTATGCCTTTTCTGAATCAAACTAGGGGAAAAGGATGAAGATTAAAAAGCTAATGACTTTTAATTTAGCTGATGCTTTTGATAATATTACTTAGGTTCTCCCCCTACTATGAGAGTTTGAACTCTTGATTTTTGTAGGAGCAATACACTCTACAACCCCCTTTCCAATAATGAACTCAAAATTGCACCTTCCCATGATGCTGGTTATGCCCTCTGGGTTTTCTACTATCTCCCCCTCAACTCAAGCCCTACCAATGGTACATTCCAAACAATTTTCTTAGTGTTCCTTTGCCCCAACAAGCAGTCCTCTAGGGCCAGGCATTCCAAAGTGACTACAGCCTGGCTTTTCTCCTGATGGTCAACAGACATGGGCACAGAAATCATACATCCTGCTTTGTCTCTGGAATTGGAATTTGCTCACTCTCTTCCCCTGCTATTAAAGATGACCCCCACCGACTTCTATTTTTATAGCATTCGTTCCCAGTTTCATGGGAACACATGTCACATTCTTCCAAGAACTCTTTATAATCTATTCTAGGAGATACAAAGGGCCAAGGGACATGTGTTTCCAATAATGGCAGGCTCACAAATTTCTGCAGTACAGAAGTACCCCGTGAGCAATAAAGACCAGAGCCCCTTCTGGCCAGAACTTCCTCTTTACGAAAGACTTTCTTGGGGCTTCCTTATTAAACCTGAGATGGGTATGGAAGGGGAAATGCCACAATATCTTGTTTCTACAAATTTTCTTCTAAGATCTTATATCATTGAGGTGGCTGGTGAGATTTTAGCAGAGACTTGAAAGAGGTGAACAGCAAGCTGAGATGATGTCTGACATTCCACGAAAGAGTAAGTAAGGGAAAGTTGACAGAAGATTAAAAAACTTAAAGTGCTCTACTATTATTTTAAGATTTAAAAAGTGGATGAAGAAGAGGAAAAGCACTGGAAGAACATGGGAAATTCAGAAGGAAGGATTTAAAAAAAAATGGTTGTTTTGGGAAATGGCTCCCAGATATCTCAATGTTTTGGATCAACCACTGCCATTTTCTAGTTCATTGCTTCTGCCTTGGGCTTTACTCCTTCTCTGTCTTTCCATTGTCTTTCTCTGTCTTTCTGTCTTGTCTTATACTTTTGTAAGTCCTTCTAGTTTCCTCCCTCATCACATCTGCGTGGTTAATTTTCTTAAATTTTTTGAACAATGGCATTTTCCAAGGTAGGATTTTAAAAAGTTCCTGTCCGTGTGTGAATAGATGTTACCAAAATGAAACAAAGGCCCTAGAGAAAACACATTTGAAAAATACTAGATGAAATGACATTAAATGGATGTATCTTCAGTTTTTTTTTTTAAAAAAGGTCAATATGAATTCTGGTTGTAAAATGAGTTTTGTCCACATATTAATAAGTCTTTAGGATGATCAATGTAGCTCTTTTTTTCAGTTGTAGGTCTTGCCATCTGTTGTTCTCACCTTTGAGATCCATCCTGAAACTCAAATTATTAAATCCAGTTTCATATCCTCAGCCATCCTCAGTAGCTTTGTGCTGTTAAGATGTTGTTTCTGCTGCATTTTCCAGTGATGACCAGCTCATTCTTGGCCTATTTTCCTTTAAGTCTTCATATGTTCACTCAACTAGAATTCCAGAAGTAATTGCTCACACTCCTGTGTCAAAGGGTGTACCTTATAACTTACAGATAATTAGTCTACATCTTCTCGGTTAGATTACAAGTTTTGTTGGCAGATAGCCAAGGAGATTAAAAGGAGGGAGAATAGATGTTAAAATTAAGTTGATATGAGCTATATGATGAGCTAGTGAACATCCTACTAAAAGAGCAATGATTTTTCCCCATGTTCTATTTAAAAGATTGAAAGACTGTCTCTCTCTCTCTCTCTCTCTCTCTCTCTCTCTCTCTCTCTCTTTCTCTCTCTCTCTGTGTGTGTGTGTGTGTGTGTGTGTTCTCTGTATTCTTCTGAAGAGTGACTTTGGATAATTTCTTTTGTACTAGTTAACATTGTCAAAATTGTGGTAAAATATTGGCGTTTGGATAAAGATACCTGAAATACCCGAATCCTTCTGATAATTCTTACTCCCTATGAGACGAAATGATCCAAAACCAATAGTAGTCTGTGAGTTAGAGCACCTCTTTAGGTGCCTAATTTTCCAAGACAGTACCCTGATAAAGACAGGAACTGAAGTATTGGCTTGATATATGAGCAGATAATTCTAAATTTGGCCCTGAAGGATACAGTTGCCATTGAGCGAGAGGAGGAAGTTTTGGATGAGAATAGATTTGAGAGTAAAAATAGGAATTTAGTTAAAGAACACTGGAATATTGAAATTTATATTAGACATTGGAGTGATATTAAGTTCTTGGATAAGAATCAAGAGAAGTTATAAAGCTCATGGATAAAAATCTGGTCAGAATTTCTGGAAATATGGTTGAGTCACAGTGCTTGCTGCATTTGCCTTCCACAGGGGAGGAAAAAAGGGATGAAAACAAAGAACAAACAACTATTTCCCATCTAGAGAATTTAAGTGAGAGTAAAGGAGTTTGGAGGAGATGTGGGGGGATAGTGAGGAATGTGAAGACTTGCTATGACTTTCTAAAGAAGGGAACAAAGAACTCTGTTTCTGCTGACCCATATCTCTGGCTGGAATCAGCTTAGAACCACAAGGGCTTCCCACGGTGAGGAAAGCCCTGCTTCAGAAATGAGGAAGTAAAGTCTTTCCCTGATAAGCAAAAACTGAGAGAATTTATCACCAGTAGACTGGCCTTACAAGAAATGCTTAAGGAAATTCTACATTTGGAAGGAAAGAAAATATCTACCGCCATAAAAAACATGTGAAAGTGTAAAAGTCACTAGTACAGCAGATACACAAAAGAGAAAAAGATATTAATCCTACTTTATCAATATAGAAAACCACCAGATCACAAAGACAAATAATAAAAGAAGGGAATAAAAAATAAACAAAACAAATAATTAACAGTATGACAGGTGTCTATAAATAGTAACCTTGAGTGTAAACAGAATAAATTCACAGGTTAAAAGATATAGACTGGCTGAATGGATTAAAAAATTAAAGATTATCAGCAATGTTATGCCAGCGATATGCCAAAAAAATTGGAAAACCCAGAAGAAATGAATGTGTTTCTCAGCACATATAACTTATCAAAATTGAACCTTGCAGAAGTAGAAAATTTTAGCGTGCCATTGCAAGTAAGGAGAATAAATCAGTTAATAAAATCTTCCAACAAAGAAAAGCCAAGGACTAGATGTTTCACAGCTGGATTTTCACCAAACTTTAATGAACTGGCACCAACTCTTCTCAAACGATTACATAAGATTTGACAGAAAGAAATTCTTCCAAATTTATTTTAAGAGGCCAGCATTATTCTTATACCAAAACTAGACAAAGATATAACAACAAAAAAAGAAAATTACAGACCAATTATCTCTGATGAACAAACATGTAAAAATCATTGCAAAATATAAGAAAAACAGACCCAACTGCACATCAAAAATATTATACACCATATTCAAGTTAGATTTATTCGAAGGATGCAAGAATGGTCCAACATATGCCAAATGATAAACATGGTGCACTACATCAGTAGACCGAAGAACAAAAACAACATGATCCTCTCAAAGATGAAGAAAAGGCATTTTTAAAAAAATCAGCATCCCTTCATAATAAAAACACTCCAAAAAGTTGGGATAAGAAGAAATGTACCTTAAAACAATAAAATATATATGTGCAAATCCAGAGCCAACATCATAATGAATGAGCGAAAGTTGAAAGCATTTTTTTTCAAGTACTAGAACAAGACAAGGATGTCCACTTTCACCACTCAATCATTATAGTACTGGAAACCCTGGTCAGAACAATTAGATAAGAGCAAGAATTTTTTTTTAAAAAAGCATTAAAATTGGAATGCAGAAAGTAAAATTATCCCTGATTGTATGTTACATGTTTCATAGGCAGAAAATTGTAAAGACTCCATCAAGAAAGTATTAGAACTAATGAATGATTTCAGTAAAGTTTCAGAATGCAAACTATATACAGAGATATAGACACACATATGTAACATTTCTATACACAAATAATAAACTTGTTCAAAGAGAAATAAACAACACAATTCCACTCAAAATAGCTACAAAAATACCTAAGAATAAAATTAACCAAGGAATTGAATGTCTCTTCAATGCAAATGTAAAGATACTGTTGAAAGAAATCGAAGGGAACACACACACAAAAATGGCAAGACATCCCTCATTCATAGATTGGAAGAATCAATATTGTTAAAATGTCTCTACTACCCAAGGTACTCTATAGATTCAATGCAATTTTCATGAAGTATCAATGTTATTCTTTACATAAATAGAAAATACAATCATGAAATTTATATGAGACCACAAAGTTGCCTAATTGTCAAAATAATCCTGAGGAAAAAAGAACAAAGCTGTAGGCACCACAATGACTTTAAAGCATACTAGAAAGCTATAATGAACAAAACAGTATGATACTTGCATAAAAAACCAACAAATTAACCAGTAGAACAGAATAGAGAGCCCAGAAGTAAGTTTTTTTCACTTATGGTACCAGAGGTCTCAGCCCATAGACAGCCAACTCTATTGCTGTGGGCCCAAGATGAGGCAGCACATCATGGAAGGAAGGTCCCAGCAGAGGAAAGCTGTTAGCTTATGGCAGAGGCATGAAGGAGAGAGAGGGACAATATGGATGATGCAAACTTCCATGTCACATTCACAGTGACCCACCTGGTCTAGCCATGCCCCAACTGCCTATAGTTACCACCCAGTCTATTTAAATTAGGATGGAATGAATAGAGTACAGCTCTCATAATCTAATTATTTGAGTTATGGATATTTCTGCATTAACAGGAGTTTTGAAGGTGACACCTCACACCCAAAGTATAACGTTCTTCTCCTGGTCCCGAAAAGCTCAAGTTCATCTCACAGTGCAAAATGCATTTAATCTGTCTCCAAGAGTTCCTTAGTCTTTACAGTTTTATCATTGTCCAAAAGTCCAAGTGCAAAGACTCCTCTGATATTCAGGGCAAACTGTCAGCATGAGCCCTTGTAAAAATCAAAAGCAAGTTACATATACCCAATATACAGTGGCACATTAGTAATCTTTCCCATTCCAAAAGGAACAAGTTGCATAGAAAGAAGAGATGGGGCCAAAGCAAGATCAAAACCCAGTGAGGCAAATAGGTACCCTAATTCCACATATGGCATCTAGGACACGTGGCTGTGAGATTTGTTTTCCAAAAGGCTTGAGCAGCCCAGCCCCTCTGGCCTTGTTTGCAATACATACAGGCTCTCTTGTAGCCTGGCTCTCTCTGCAGGCAGCAGCTTTTCTTGGCAGACAGTTCACATTACTGGCATCTCTTAATTCCTTGTGACTCCATTCCAGCTTCAGACTCACCTTTATAGCTTCACACATCACCTGCTCAGGGGCAGCTTATAGGGACTCCAACCCTGCCTCACTTTGCCTGGCCTCCCAGGCCTTCCTTTCAAGAAGAGTGGGACCTCCATGACTCCTGAATTTTAGCATCCTTTATTCTTGCAGAACCAGCACCACATAGATGATGCCAAAGTCTGCTGCCAGAGTACCTGAGGCCTCTGGAGTCATGGCTGTAGGGGCCTCTGAGTGCCCACATAGCTCAGCAGGTGAAACAACTTCCTATGATGCCTGTCTGAGCTGGTTGCCCCCATGATTTCTTCTTTCATATGCACAAAAATGAATCTAGACCAGTCTCTCTTGTCAAATAGGCATATACCCAAAGGAAATAAATTCCATATGTCAAAGTATCTGCACTCCCACATTTATTGGAGCACTATTCTAGACTCTTGAGCCTGCAATGGGTGTGGTCTTTCAAATTTCTGAGATGCCCTATCCTCAAAGTATCTCTTGTGTCAATTAAAATTTTTAAAAATTGATTAGTTCATCACTTTTAAATGCAGCCTCACAGAGTCTTAGAACATGGGCAAAATGTAGACAACTTCTTTTTTTTTAACATTTATTTTTTTAGTTGTGGTTGGATACAATACCTTTATTTATTTATTTTTATGTGGTGCTGAGGATCAAACCCAGGGCCTTGAACATGCTAGGCAAGCACTCTGCTACTGAGCCACAATCCCAGGCCCTAGACAACTTCTTTGTTAGAATGTAACACAGTGCCAAATTCCAAGAATCATTTTTTTTTTTCCTCTGAAACCTCATGAGCACAGTCTCTATTCCTATCAGCATTCCGGTCTTCTGAGCTCCCATGAGAATCACCCTTTAAGTTCTGCTTACAACATTCTATAGCTTTTCCTGCTTGCATCTCTAAACTTTTCAAAACTCCTGCTTAAATAATTTTGTTCCAAACTCTTCTGAACTACATAATCAGGTTAGTCACAGCAATGATTCCATGTCTGATACCAATTTCTATTTTAGTTAGTTTTTCATTGCTGTGACACAAATAACCAATAAGAGCAACTTAGATTAAGAAAAGTTTATTTGGGGTCATGGTATCAGAGGTTTCAATTCATAGATGGCTGACACCATTGCTCTGGGCCCAAGGTGAAGAAGCACTTCATGGGGGAAAGGGCCAAGTAGAGGAAAGCTGCTCAGCTCATGACAGACTTGGAAGTAGAGGGGTTGGGAATGAGTTTCAGGGAAGAGAAATCCTTGCAGGGTTTTTCATATGCATAAAAATGAATCTAGACCAGTCTCTCTTGTCAAATAGGCATATACCCAAAGAAAATAAAATCCATTGGTCAAAGTATCTGCACTCCCACATTTATTGGAGCACTATTCACAATAATTAAGACAAATAATTAACCTAGATGTCCATTAATGGATGGATGGATAGAGAAAACATTATATATATATATATATATATATATATATATATATATATATATATATATGATGCAATATTATTCAAAAATTAAAAAAATTAAAGCTCGTCCCTTGAATTAACATGGATGGACCAAAGTACTGTTGAGTGAAATAAGCCAGGCACATGGAGACCAATAATACAAGTCTTCATTCATTTGTGGAAGCTAAACAAATCTGATCTCACAGAAGTAGAAAGTAGAATAATGGTCAATAGAAACTGGGAAGAGTAGAAGAGACAGAATAGAATGAGACTGAATAATAGGCACCAAAATACAGTTGGACAAGGAATAAGTTTGGTGTTCTATAGCACAGTGGAGTGATTGGAGTTTACAACAATGGTGAAGGTGTTCCTGCACCTGGTGTCTGACAGGGTCACAGCATGAGGGGTCACACCATCTGGAAACTGGAACCATTAGGAACATTAAGTGTTTTGTTTATGATACTCATGATACGGATAACAGGGCATAGGTCAATCAATAATAAAAGTACGTATTGCCTGAGATTGCAGGAAAATTCCCAGAATGAGACTAAGGGTAGAATTGAGACATGCCATGAGGTGCGTTTCAATATCTCTCAGGATGCAAACAATAGAGTTATTCCTCAAGCCTGAACAACAATAAATATTTATCCCATGGTTAACAATTTACACTAGCCCCCACCCCCAACCCCATCCTAAAGCCACAACCTGTACAACAGCCTAGCTACAGAAAAACAATTGCTGTGCCAACAGTACAAGGACCACCGTGTGTAGCTTATGGTATCCCCCTCGAGGACAAGAGGCTAATAAAAATACATTCCCCAACCAGTAGACCCTCCTTTGTCTTACACAGAAATTTGTGATGAAAATGGAAAACACATAGTTAATATAAATGACAAATGGCTTGAGGTGTAAAGCCTGCCCTTTACTTAAAGATTACAAAGACATAAGAATTGGTGTGCTTTGAGCAAGGATCAAGGAAGTTCTTTAAGAAAGCAGTTGAATAGGTCATATGAAAAAAGAAAATTACCTTGGAAATTAAAAATAGAATAATGTAAAATTAACATAGATATATTTTAGAGGCACTTCAGAGTAGTAGGTTTTTAAATAATAGAATTTCATTACTTTAAGTGTGTTTTACTGGGATTTTAGTTTAGGAGTAAGAAAGCTTACCAATAATCATAAGTATGCTTTAAAGTTAAAGGTTAATGAAATAATTATAGGTATGCTTTAAAATTAGAAGTGAATAATAGGTCAGGAGTCACGTAGTCTAGTTGCATCGCCTAGCACCTAGTGATTGAGGTGAAAACGTAAAAGCTTAATCATGATTGACTAAGGTTACAGAAAAATATTTTGAACAATGTACTCAATGTCTTAGGTAATCAATGTATGTCAGAAAAGATTGTAACTCTTGAAAATTATGCAAATCAAAAAAGTTTTGGGCTTTGAAGCTATCCATTAACTACCTGAAAAAACACCTGTAAAAAAGGTATAAAAATAAAGGTCCCTCAGGGGGGAGAGAGATTTCTTCGTAACTTGCAACCTGTCATCCTGACTCTTCTTTCGCTGATGCCACTCCTCCTTCAGGACCCCTGGTACCCCACTTCCCCCTTCCGGGGCTGGACCTCAGAATGACAAATTATTACATATTTTTAAATAATGAAAAGAGAGGAATTCACAGTTTCTTAATACAAAGAAATGATAAAATTATGAAGAGATGGAAATGAACATATGTTGATTTGATAATTATGCATTAACACTTTATATATGTATATTGAAATATCACACTACACCCCATAAATATATAATTATAGTGTTAATTAAAAATTGTTTTAAAAATCTAGTTTAGGAAAGACATAAGATAAAGATAAAAATTCAAGGGTCATCAATAAACAGTTTATACTTAAAATCATGAAACTGGATGAGATCATCAAAAGAAGATAGAAAAGAGGTCCCATGACTTCTTGTATTGTTTAATCACTGTTATGCAGAGGTGTCTCTGGGTCGGTCATGTTGAGGGTATGATATTAGAGTGTTTTTTAGTCTCTTATTGTGTCACAAGTATGGATGGTAAAGATCTTTCTTTCAGCAGTGAAAAAAGTTGAAGATATGGGTCAATTCATAAAAAGAAACAAAATAAAAACAAGGGAAGTACTTTAAAGATTAAAATAAAATTCAAATTCACTCATTTGCACTGCACATTATTTACTCACTGTTCCTTCATTTCATGCCAACTAAATGACCTAAACTGACTATAATAGTTTCCTTCCCTGGTCAATAAAGGTTGAACAGTGACCAGGCACAAGATAATCAGGTCAATGAAGAGAAAGGAAAGGATTGCCAACATTATCTGAAAATGAAGCTTTTAGAGTCTTAGAGAACTATGGGAAAGGAAGCTAAGTTTATTTCTCACTGGTATAAGCCAGAAAGTTCATACTACTGAAGGCCCACCTCTTATAAAATGAGTGTGGCCAACTTTGGGTTGAAGATGACACTGTAGATGGCCCAAGAGAGATGTGGGTCCTTCTTGACATCACTGAGCTATGAAATTATCTAACACAGAGATCTGTCCTACTATCATGTGAGCTGAATAAATAGCTTTATTTCTTATGCCAGTTTTAGTTGTTTTTTCCTGCTACCTGCTACCTGCACCCAAAATTACCTAAGGAATGCATTATGTTTATAGTACAAAATGAATCAGTTCCATACTTGTTAAGACCATACGTGAATGTTACAGCTAAGTTTGGATTAATTATATTATTCATAAAGGGCTGTGATAAGAGTCCTAATCACTAGATTGTTGGCTTTTGTTTGACTTCAGAGCACAGTTTATAAATCATCAAATTAGGCTGCTTACAAGGGAGAAACTCCATATGATTTTTCTGTTTTAACACCAGTCTATAATAACAAGACTGGTGTCATTAGAGGTGTAGGACAATACTTCCAAATAAAATAGATAGGAAAAGCTGGAAGTAGGAAAAAAATGTCAAGGAAAATGATCTGCTAGAATCAACTCAGTGCCCTGGACTTTGATTGGTCAGCACCTATGCCATTCATTTGGCTGTGTTAACCCTGGCCTTGTTCGTTTTAATAATCAGCATCATAATCATTAAACTAAATGTGCTATGCCAGTTAACTGTAATGTGTACCGTATTTCATTGTGATCACATCCTCTATTCCAGGTATAATACTATAATAAGTGAGGAAAGTGTGGGTCAAAGAACAAATTAACTTTCCAGTGTTACCCCCTTGCCCATCAGTAAGCAGGCTTATATTTAGTAGTAAATTCTAGATAATTTAGTCTTAAACAGCACTTGGCACATAGGGACACTCATTAATTAGTGAGTGAATGACTCAGTCCTCTTTGTTTGTTGCATTAGGGTTCACAGTGCATAGCCTCAAATTTAAATATCAGGCCAGTTTACTACATTATCATCATTCTGTGATAAAAGTTGTTTGAACTATTGAATAAAAAAAAGAGGTCTTGACTATTTCTCTAAGTAATCTCCTTGTATACCCTGATACTGACTTTGTGCAAAACAACCCTACATATTGTCACCATACAACACATTGTCCTTAGTCCTATTCAGACTGCTAGAGATGCTATAAATAGAATATTATTTCATTCCAATTTTGCTTTAACTTTTCATAATGAATCTAGAAATAATAAACAACATAATAAATTTTTGCTTTAAAACTCATGAGTTCCATGAAGCTCTTAGTAATTCACAGAATCACATGAAGTATGTGTGATTATTTCCTATTTAGAAATTGTTTTGTTTCCTTAACAAGCAGCAGAGAAGTGTAAAATTATGTGCCAGAAATACAAAAATAAGCAACATATTCTTCCTTACCCTCAGACACAGGCAACACAAGAGATGATATTCATATATATGACCTAATTATCTGTAAACTTAAAATTAGATATAATGTGATCAGATAGTGTTACCCTCATTTCCTCTAATGCATATATAACCAACTATCAACGTCTCTTTACGTTCTCAGTTTGTTTCAGATTTCATTTGGAGAGTCCCAGCTTATGATGCTCAACAGTTTATCACTTGTCAAATGACAAGTCAGCCAATTAGGAAAGAAAACACAGGCAGTGTGTTAATTCCAATCAGTGAGCTGCCTTTCTGTCATATTTCACAGTATAATGGGAAAGCACCATCTTCTTTTACTTCATGCAATAAAACGGGCTCTAGGAAAGTTTACAGAAAATAAAAATGCCTTCAGTGCTTAATAATATTTTTATTGGGTCTTAATTATTATCCTTCAGATTTTTCTAGGGATGGAGAAGGTATACAAAGCTGGTTATTATTGTAATAATAATGATAACTATTGATCAGTTATCATTATTATTATTATTGATCAGTTATTATTACAAGTGAATGTTTTATTAAGCAGCAACATTTCTAGTCCTTTATCAGATGTATTGGGTTATTAACTTTTTTTATTATGAGTAAAATTTACTTTCTGTCACTCTATAGTACCGAAATACCTCCCATCAGGTTCTGGAACCAAAAATCTCCCCCTGTATCAATGTGAAGTTGTTTCTCTTTAGACCTCAACCTTTCTTCTTCAGAGCCCTGTTCTGTATCATTGTACATGTTCCAGGTGGCAATGATGCCGTGGGAAATAAGTCCATCACCACTTTGGTTAATAAGTCCATCAGCAGACAGTACCACTGTGGGTGGAAGGGAAAGCAACTCTCAGTTTGGGATCAAATCAAAATGCCCATTGTACATGAAAGCAATGGAAAAAATTGAAAGTATAACTTTGAAAGATACCATTATTCCTTTAGAGACTCAACACTGAAGAAAACTCATTAAAAATATTTTCTTTTCATCTTTCTGTGATTGGGAAATACTTAATGGTAAAAACAACTCTAAGAGTGGGAGGAGTTAAGTTTCACTTAGAGTCCTGTAAATAGGAAAAGAAGAAAAGTTAAAGTTTAAAAAAAAGAAAAAGAAAGCAGCATTCTTTTGGATTTTCAATCTAATGGGTAAACCTGAATGTCCTGACCACTTGAAAGTGACTATCTGAAGTCTGACACATCTAGAAGTATGACACTTTGTTAGAAAGAACCTCAATTATTCAAATCTTCCATGATGGTGGAAATGATGGGGAGGAAGGATTCTTGTCTTCAGGGTGATTTAAATATGGTGCTAACTCCAGGACACAGGGTTGCTTGGCCTGCACCAGGCTTTCTCATCCTTGGCACCACTGACATTTGGGCTAGATAATTCTTTTTTTTTTTAAAGTTGTAGATGGACACAATACATTTATTTTATTTATTTATTTTTATGTGATGCTGAGGATCAAACCCAGTACCTTATATATGCGAGTTAAGTGCTCCACCACTGTGCTACAAACTCAGCCCTAGGCTAGATGATTCTTTATTTGTGGGTCTGATGCTTAACAGCATCCCTGGCCTTGTGTATTGGATGCCAGAAGTATGCCCCTTTCCACAGTCATGACAGTCAAAAGTGTCTCCACACATTGCCAAATGTCCTCCATGGGGCACAGTCATCTCCAGTGGGAAACCACTGGCAAAGGCATTTCTCTTCCTAGCTCCTATGTCTGGTGCCTCAGCTGACCTTACTTCAGGAGACCACCCTACCCAGTGTCAGCACAGTGGGAAGGTCTTTTGCACTCCTTATGATTGCTTTGAATCCAAACTCTTTTGCTTACTAACTGTGTAGTCTTAATTGAATTACAAAATAATAATAACAGTAGTAATTATTATTTATTGAATACTTATTCCTTCATTTAATTAACCAAAATGCACCAAAGGAGCATTTCTGGGTATACAGTGCTGAGCAAAAATTAATATTGACTACTTCAATTTCCTGGAACTTATAGCCTAGCAGTGAGATGGATATTAGTCAAAACAATTGCCCACCTAAATGCATAATTACCCAGTCAGACAAATACTATAAAGTACATAGCATTAGCATAGGTCCTGTGGTTGGAGAGGAAAATCCAAATAAATAGGCATTCTAAAACATTAGCATGATTGATACAGTGAGCAAGATTACTGTGTAGTAAACACTCAGCTAAGCACTTTACATTTCAATAGCAAGGAGTGTGTATGTGTGGCATGACATAGAGACTGTCAATGTTACTGTTTAGCATGTGAAGTTTTATGATGCTGTCACTCAGCCGAGGTCGCAAGAGTATAAACGTTGGGATTCAAGACTAGTTCTGGTGCACTTTAGAGCTTTTGTTCTTTATTTACTCAAGTAATTACTTCTTCATTTCTCCACCCTTTAGTTTTATTTGTTTGGTTTATTGATTGATTTTTTAAAGTGAAATATTTCAGGTATACACAAAGATGTGGAACATAATAGAATAAACACCCACCTATCCATCACCCAGCTTGAGAATGAAATGTTACCAACATACTTGGAGCCCTTTGCATACTTTCTGATTCCAGAGACCTCTACCAAACCAAATTCTCCAGAAGCTAACTATCATCTTGAATCTAGCAGGTACCTTCCCATGCATACCTTTACACTTTTACCATGTACATTTATAGGCCTAAAAATATAGAGTATTGCACAATCTCTTAAAATTACATCAGACCATACATGTCCTGTGGTTTGCTTTATATGCTTTCTTTGGTAGTTTATTCATGCTGATACATGAAGCACTATCTCATGCATTATCATTCATCTACAGTATTCAATGTATAAAAATTTCAACTTATTTATTTATTCATTTCCTTTATTGCTGAACAGAATTATTTTCAATTTTTTTTTACTATTGAAAACAATGCTATGATAATCTTCTCTACATTCTCTTGTGCACAAATGTCCATTATTCTGAAGACTATACCTAGAAATTGCTAGGCTGAAGAATATACACATCTTCGATTTTACCAGACAATGCCAAATTGATCTTCAAAATGATAGCAATTTAGAAATCTTACTCAAGTGTATGAGAGATCTTCTTGTTCCATGCACCTCTAAACTTAATATGTGACAATCATAAGTTATGTGTCTCCTAGTCTGTATCCTGTCCTTTCACTTTATTATGTGTTTGCTGTTAAGCAAAACTTAATTTGAACATAATGAAATCTATCAGTCTTTTTATTCACGGAATGTGGGTTTTGTGTCCTGTTTGATGAAACCACAGAAACTAATGGTTTTTAGAAGTTCTTTACATATTTTGACTATTAATGCTTTGTTAGCTGTACATACTGGCTTTATTTTAATTTCACATCATTTGTTATTTGGTTCTTTGTCCTTTTATGGATTTATAAGTTTTATGTGTCACAAATATCTAGATAATAGCTCATCTTTTCACTTTGATTATGTTGTCTTTGTCAAGCAAATGTTACTAATTTAATTTTTTTAAGTTGTTGATAGACCTTTATTTTATTTATTTATATGTGGGCCTGAGAAGCGAACCCAGTGCCTCACACATGCCAGGCAAGTGTGCTACTGTTGCGCCCCAGCCCCTGCCCCAGCCCCAAATGTCACTAATTTTGATGCAAATTTATCATCTTTCCTTTTTTGAGTGCATTTTGCATCTCATTTAACAAAACTTTTCTTACCCTAAAGCCAAAAAGATGTTTTCTTCTAAAATTTTTGAAGTTCTACTTTTAAAAAATGTGTTCTTTTTAGATATACATGACGGAGAGTGTATTTTGACATATTGTACATACATGAGTATGAAATTCTATTTAAGATCCCATTCTTGTGGTTGCAGAGGATGTGGAGTTACAAGGGTTGTGTATTCACATATGAACATAGGAAAGTTATGTCTGATTCATTCTACTCTCTTTCCTATTTCCATCCACCTTTCACTTCCATTCATTCCCTTTAGTTTAATCCACTGTGAAGTTCTACTTTTAATTTTAAGTCTTCATTATAGAGATGATGATTATGTATTGTATTTATGATGATATTTATGGTGTGAGGTGGGGGTCCAGCTTTATATCTTTCCAGATTGATAACTTATTATCCTTTTGCTCCCCTTCAAGCCCCACTGACTAATATTGTTACCTATGTCATACAATCAATAACTAAACATGTGTGGATTTGAATCTGGGTTATCTTTTTTCTTTTATTTGTTTTACTTCTTGTCAAAATTTCTTATTCCAATTTTGTAGTAAGTCTTGCTATCTGGTTGGATATGTATTGAGCGTATCCAGTACTGTTCTTGGTATTCTTATCTTCATTTCTCTAATACAGATTTTAAGGTAGACTTTCAAGTTCTACCAAAACTTGTTGGCATTCTTATTGGAATTATATTGAATTTAGAGATTAACCTTATAGAAGCACTATTATCTTGATAACCCAAACAAAACATATACATGTCTCTATTTAAGTCTTTGTTATTTTCCAATAAAGTTTCATTCTCTCCAGAAATCACAACACATTTTATTAGGCTTATTTCTAGATTTGTATATTTTAAAACTACATTTTCTAACTGTTGCTAGCATATAAAAAATGCATTTGAGTTTTTTATAGTGCTATTATTTTAGCAATCTTGTTGAACTTTTGCTTAGATCTCATAACTTGCCTATAGATTTTCTTGGGTTTTTCTATATAGATGATTATGATGTCTACTGATTTTTTAAAATCCTTATCCTAGTCCCTGTTGTACCACTGTAACAAAATACTACAGGCTGGATAATTTATAAAGAGGAGAAATTCATTGCTTCTAGTTTTGGAGAATGGAAAGTCCTAGAACAAGTCAGTGGCATCTGGTGGGAACCTTCTTACTGCATACTCACATGACGGAAGGGGGAAGGGCAGGAGAGGAGTAACACTGTGTTGTCACATGGCAGAAGAGGGAAAGAGAAAGAATCCAGTCCTACAAGCTCTTTTTATATGAGGGCAAAGCCCTCATGATCTAAACACTTCCCTTTAGGCCCTACTTCCCAACACTATTGTACTGGGTACTAAGTTTCCAATACTTGAATATTAGGGGGCACATTAAAACCATAACATTCCTTATGTATCTTATATATTCTTTTCCTAGAGTAGCTAAAACTACCAGGAGTAACTTGGACTCAAAAGTACAATGAGATACCATCTCTTCCTCATTAGAATGACTATTATAAAGAACATACAAACAAACACAAATGCTGGTAAATGCTGGTAAGAAAATGGTAGAGAAAAAGGAACTCTTACAAAGTGTTGTTAGGAATGTAAATTAGTATAGCCGTTTTAGAGAAGAGTACAGAGATTTCTTTAAAAACTAAGAATAAGTGTACCATATGATCCATCTAGCCCACTTCTGTGTATATATCCAAAGGAAATGAATCAGCCTTCCAAAGAAAGACTGTACACTCATGTTTACTGAAACACTATTCACAATAGCTAAGACATGGAATCAGCCTAGGTTCCCATCAACAGATGAACGGATAAAGAAAATGTGGCATATATACACAATGGATTATTATTTAGCCATAAAGAACAATGAAATTCTGTTATTTGCTGGAAAAATGAATGGAACTGGAGAATATCATGTTAAGTGAAATAAGCCAGATACAGAAATGCAAGTGCTGCATGTTCTCTCTCATACGTGGAAGCTTAAAAAGTCAACCTGAAAGTAAAATAGTGATGACTAGAGATTGGGAGGGGGATGGGAGAGTGGGTGGGAAAAGTGTGGTTGGATTGGATCAGTGTATGCTGCATGTATGTGTTGAAAGACACACTGAATATTTAAAAAAAAAATTTAAATTGTCAAAGGACATTTTAAATTTGTTCTTGACACTAAAACCATGTTTCTACATTTCCACCATTAGATATAGTTACTGTAGATTTTTACAATATGTAGTCTTTACCAATTTAATAAAGTTTCTTTTTATGAAAAAAATTGCTAAAACATTTTATAATCCTTGTAAATTATATTTGTCTAGTACTTTTTCCCCTTGGGTGGATTTAGGCTTTTGTTATTGTTCAATCTATTATTGTATTGACTTATATTAAGGATTGTGGTGAGTTACAATAATAGATTTGAGCATCAGTTTTCCCAGATGTAAATTGCAGAAAATCATCTCTGTAGGATTCTGAGAGGATTAAATTAGGGAGCCTCTATGAAGGTGGACACTAATAAGATCCACGCCCACTCTCTCCCTCCGCCCCTCCAGACACACTCACCAGGCTAGCTGTGTGCTCTGGGACTGCATTAGTGGTCAGTGGGCTCCCTTGCTTCTGTCTCTAGTTAGGGTTAGCCAATGGGAAGCAGCAGCAAGCTATTGAAAGATTGGAGAAGAGAGAAGTTAGGGTATTTATTCCCCGAGGCATTTCTGCCAGGTCACAGTAGATGGCCTGTATCCTTCTACTCAAGACCTTAGTTCTATTACACCATCCTCCACATACAGCCGCCTGATCCAGATTCTGCTAAACATAGCTTTCTGCTTGCCACTTTGAGCAGGTGACAGTTGGGTGTCCCACCCATGATTATCACCTGCAAATACTGCTGTATTTAATATTTGTTCCTTAGTCTCTGTCTTCACCTGTAAACCATCCCTGTACTATTCCCTCAAAGCATTCATTTTGTGCCTGTGTTTCATGCTAGAAACCCAGTACAAAGAGAAATAGTCCATTCCACACAACTATAACCTGACTTTGGATAAGGATGGTTTTAAAATCAAGTATTTCTGCTTAGTGGGGCATTGATTAGTTGTCCTGAGTTACTTAACAATCAGATTAATAATTACCTGTGATAGTGTCAAAACTGGGTTTTTTTCTGTTTTTATTGATTTGGACCACTTGCAGTTTTCAAATCAGAGTTAAATAAGCAATGTATTTGTTAAAAAGAGGCTAGCACAATGCTGTAAGCATTAAAAAAATGTTCTATAACGTTTGTTTTGCTTTATAGCAAGAATGAAAGGGTTAGAAAGGATTTCAGGAGTAGGAATTTTAGCTATTGCAATAATTTTCAAGCTCACTGTGCTCCACAAACACGATATTACCTCCAATCTGTGATATTATAATGGAAATTACAAAGCAGCAGTCAGTCCTGGAAAGCAAAGATATGGGAAATTATTTAACATATCAAAAGGAACTTGCAATCACTCTAATTTTCCTCTTGGTTATGCCAACAATTTTTCTAATTTTGGAATGTCTTCCAAAAGCATGGTAGGTCAGAGACTGACATAATGAACCCAGTACAGGTTAAGTAGAAAAAGGTGGAATTGTTAAGCAATCAACTTGGTGTAAAAACAAATGGCAGCATTCATTCATTTGATAATGTTCCTGCTTCTGGCAAATTTATAATTATCCTAAGATGAAGAGAAATTTCAGATGAGTTTTAAAGCCTGACCAGGGGCCACATTTCCCCAGCTTTTCCAGAAATCACATAGCTCTGGAAAAATGATAATTGAAAACAATCAGTAAGAAGCCAATCTCTTTCTCCATGTTTAAAATTTTGTATTTAATCTATGTGAGGTACAATATAGAGTCCTGTTTAGAGAAATACTCAATAGGTTATGAAGGGCTTTGCTTATTTGCAAAAATCATCATGTTACAATTTCAAAAACAGGCAAATAAGATTAAAAAACAAAAAATGCAGGGATTTTTGGACTGGCTAATATAACATCTCTCCTTCTACTACGCCTTCCTGTCTCCAAAATGAATGTTTCCCAGGCTCTCTTGGAGGCAAATGCCAGTCACAACTCGCGTTCTACCTGGTGGAGGCTTTTGCGCGAGATTTCGGTTCATAGCTGTCAGGAACAGAGGAAGGCAGGATGTGGGGCATCCATTTCTCTAGTAGAGATGATGGTGCAGGTGCTGTGTTTGTTCTGGCAGTTGTGATAGTGGCTTTCTGGTCCCACAGCTTCCTATTATGGAAGAGGCAACATCCCCTGGAAGCTCAGTCTGTTTCTGCGGTCCCAAGAATTTGGTGAGCTGCCATTAATCCTCCAACAGTCTCTGCCATACACTAGTGGAGACAACACTGTAACATGTCACTAAAAACCCTGCCTTCTACAGTGTATTATAACATATCACTGCATTCTCAGCAGGGCTGAGTGAACAATAACACGAACAATAACAGGAAAAGATTATGCCCTTTGAAATACACAGTTAGGGATGACTGGTGCATTTCCTGCAGGAGACATTGTAAATGCTCCCTGGGCACATTTATCTACAAACTGCGCCATGAGTTGGCAAGCATACCTGTGAGGAGTGAGGTGGGCAGGGGAGAGCAACAAAAGATTGACAGATAAAACAAATGTCAAACGTGGTTTCAACTGCAACATGTACAGCTTGGCCGTCTTGGAAGCCTGACACCTTTTGAAATCAATTAGGGAAGAAAGAAGAGAATGGACAGAAGAAAGCAGAAAGAATAAATAGGAAATATTTTTAAAAGGAAAGTGGAAGATTATTTAACATTTTATAAACATTTGATCTATACAATGTACAAATAGTGGCTCATTTAATTCCAAATAGTCAGGAGCATTGACCTCATTATAGAGATGAGAAAAGTCCCATGTATTCCAGAAACCAGGCTGTTTTAAATTCAACACAGTGTGATGGTGGTAGAGAGAGGCTTAGTAAAATTTCTGGTTACCTTTGCAGCATTCTTAGTTGCATGTCCACAAAAGACTTGTCTGGTAGAATGAGATTTAGAATTGTGAGCACTTTTTTTCTTAGACTTTAACTACAGCTTTTGATTTTTTTTCTGTTTATATAAATTCAAGTCTTTGTACTTTAGATGTTTAAACTAGGCAAATTTGTTTTTTTTTTTTTTTTCAGAGTAGAAATTAGAAGTTTATTAAAGGACAGCAGAAAAGACTTCTTCCGGAGGAAGAAGGGGACCCAAGAGGTGGAATCCTAAACTAGGCAAATTTGAAATGAGGACACGGATGTTTCCAGTCATTTCTCTCTATTCCTAAAAATTCTGCTGATTTGGCCTGATAGGGCCTATAAATACCTCTGTGGGATGGGGGAAGAGCAGAGTTTGGAGGAGCAGGCCTGCAAGAATGAATTATGCATTAATAACAACACACAATTCCCTTGCAGATTTAAACTAAGCAGCCATGTAAATAAACTTTTTAAGGACATGCTGTGTTATCAACAGTAGATTTTACTTTATTTTGAAAACTGCTTTTAATCACTCAATATAACACATTACCTAGGTGATAGAAAGGCTTCACAAAATGAGACCTCATTGCTGTTTCAGATCAGGTGAAGGTTATCTGCATGTGTTTACCAGACATTTGGTGGTGTGTCTGCATGTGTGTGTGTGTGTGTGTGTGTGTGTGTGTGGTGTGGTTCATTCAAAAAAAACTTTTGGATTCTCAAATATAAAAAGAGATTAGGTTGCATGTAGAATGTTACTATGTATTGCCAATTCTCAGCTCTGAAAAAACAATGACTAAAATTTATTTTAGGTTAAATTATATATTAAAGCTAATTACCATGTTGGTCCTTTTATGAGTCATCCTATTATACATTAACCTAGCGCCCTCTTGTGTAATAG
The DNA here is from genome assembly GCF_021218885.2 of Marmota monax. Lineage (NCBI taxonomy): Eukaryota > Metazoa > Chordata > Mammalia > Rodentia > Sciuridae > Marmota > Marmota monax. Next base: position 3,760,282 of record NW_026691988.1, read on the forward strand.
ATTTTAATAACAGAGATTGAGAGTATATAGCATATTTTAGTTTCTAAAGGAATATAGTCATTAGATATTTTATCTTCTTTTAAATCTTATTTTATCTTCTTTTTATTTCGAAAGTGTGCATAACAAAAATATAGCAATGAGTAATATTGCAGTTTGCAAGTCTCATGCCATGCCATGACTCTCAGTGAACTAAAACCACTCTTGAACTAGAACATTTCTTAAAATCAATTTCACTCTCAGGAGAAAAGGAAACACAATTTTGTGAAACAGTACAATTAGATCTGATGCAATATTGGAATTTTGGGGCAAAAAGAAAATGCAGGGAAGGTGAAGCCTGTCCCATGGGACCCTCCTCAGGGTGGCAACAGAGGCTTCTGTGATTTGTGAATCCAAGGGCTTCTCAGGACCACAGGTTGACATCACAATTTCAGACATTTGACATCACAATTTTAGACATTTTCCCTGTTATATTGTTATGTTTCAAAATTTCTATGTTCAATTCCTAACCTGTACCTTAGAATGTGACTTTATTTGGAGAAGGGTCTTTATGGCGGTAATCAAGCTAAAATGAAGTCATTCTGATAGGCTCTAATCAAATACAACGAGGGTCCTTACAAAAAGGGAGATTTATGAAGGTAAAAGCAGATTGTGATGGTACTTCTACAAGCCAAGGAACCCCACGATCACCAGAAAATCACCAGAAACTAGGGAAAGGCATGGAACAGCTTTTCTCTTCCAGCTCTCAGAAGGAACCAATTCTGTCAACATCTTGATCTTGAACTTTAGGCTCCAGAATACAATCTGTGAAAGAATACTTTTCTATTACTTTAAGCCTGTCTATTATGTTAGTCCTGGGAAACCAATATACCATGTTCAGTTTGCTGTCAATGGTAGAGTGGTTTGTTACTGCCAGCAGAAATAGCACAGCCAACTCAGACTTCAGGTTTTGACAGAGCAATTAAAAACCCCCCAAATTCTGACAGCTTTGTAATACAATACAATATTCCATTATAAAAATAATAATTGAGCCAGGTGCAGTAATGCATGCCTGTAATCCCAGGAGGCTGAGGCAGGAGGATCGTGAGTTCAAAGTCAGCCTCAGCAAAAGCAAGGCGCTAAGCAACTCAGTGAGACTCTATTCCTAAATAAAATACAAAATGGGGCTGGGGATGTGGCTCAGTAATGAAGGGTCCCTGAGTTCAATCCCCAGTAGCCCTCCCCTACATAATAATAGTCAAATGAAAACTATCTTTTCTAATTGTCTAAAGATTTCTAATGCTTATTTTTATGAGAAATTATTTTAAAGTAACTTTTAGACATCATGCCATTTCCCCTTCCAACACATCAGCTTGCATCTTTAAAAAAAAGGGCATTTTCTTATATAATCATAGTAATATTTCTCACCTTTAAAATACTATTTTAAAATCATTAGTTTCATTTATTTTATTTTAATTTTTTATTGTTTGTTGTTCAAAACATTACATAGTTCTTGACATATCATATTTCACACTTTGATTCAAGTGGGTTATGAACTCCCATTTTTACCCCGTATACAGATTGCAGAATCATATCAGTTACACATCCATTGATTTACATGTTGCCATACTAGTGTCTGTTGTATTATGCTGCCTTTCCTATCCTCTACTATCCCCCCTCCCCTCCCCTCCCCTCCCCTCTTCTCTCTCTACCCCCTCTACTGTCATTCATTTCTCCCCCTTGTATTATTTTTCCCTTTCCCGTCACTTCCTCTTGTATGTAATTTTGTATAACCCTGAGGGTCTCCTTCCATTTCCATGCAATTTCCCTTCTCTCTCCCTTTCCCTCCCACCTCTCATCCCTGTTTAATGTTAATCTTCTTCTCATGCTCTTCGTCCCTACTCTGTTCCCAGTTACTCTCCTTATATCAAAGAAGACATTTGGCATTTGTTTTTTAGGGATTGGCTAGCTTCACTTAGCATAATCTGCTCTAATGCCATCCATTTCCCTGCAAATTCTATGATTTTGTCATTTTTTAAAGCAGAGTAATACTCCATTATGTATAAATGCCACCTTTTTTTTATCCATTCGTCTATTGAAGGGCATCTAGGTTGGTTCCACAGTCTTGCTATTGTGAATTGTGCTGCTATGAACATCAATGTAGCAGTGTCCCTGTAGCATGCTCTTTTTAGGTCTTTAGGGAATAGACCGAGAAGGGGAATAGCTGGGTCAAATGGTGGTTCCATTCCCAGATTTCCAAGAAATCTCCATACTGCTTTCCAAATTGGCTGCACCAATTTGCAGTCCCACCAGCAATGTACAAGTGTACCCTTTTCCCCACATCCGCACCAGCACTTGTTGCTGTTTGACTTCATAATGGCTGCCAATCTTACTGGAGTGAGATGGTATCTTAGGGTGGTTTTGATTTGCATTTCTCTGACAGCTAGAGATGGTGAGCATTTTTTCATGTACTTGTTGATTGATTATATGTCCTCCTCTGAGAAGTGTCTGTTCAGGTCCTTGGCCCATTTGTTGAATGGGTTATTTGTTATCTTATTGTCTAATTTTTTGAGTTCTTTGTATACTCTGGATATTAGGGCTCTATCTGAAGTGTGAGGAGTAAAGATTTGTTCCCAGGATGTAGGCTCCCTATTTACCTCTCTTATTGTTTCTTTTGCTGAGAAAAAACATTTTAGTTTGAGTAAGTCCCATTTGTTGATTCTAGTTATTAACTTTTGTGCTATGGGTGTCCTATTGAGGAATTTGGAGCCCAACCCCACAGTATGTAGATCATAGCCAACTTTTTCTTCTATCAGATGGTGTGTCTCTGATTTGATATCAAGCTCCTTGATCCATTTTGAATTAACTTTTGTGCATGGGGAGAGAAAGGGAGTCAGTTTCATTTTGTTGCATATGGATTTCCAGTTTTCCCAGCACCATTTGTTGAAGATGCTATCCTTCCTCCATTGCATGCTTTTAGCCCCTTTATCAAATATAAGATAGTTGTAGTTTTGTGGATTGGTTTCTGTGTCCTCTATTCTGTACCATTGGTCTACCCGCCTGTTTTGGTACCAGTACCATGCTGTTTTTGTTACTATTGCTCTGTAGTATAGTTTGAAGTCTGGTATCGCTATACCACCAGATTCACACTTCCTGCTTAGCATTGTTTTTGCTATTCTGGGTCTTTTAATTTTCCATATGAATTTCATGATTGCTTTCTCTATTTCTACAAGAAATGCCGTTGGGATTTTGATTGGCATTGCATTAAACCTATAGAGAACTTTTGGTAATATCGCCATTTTGATGATGTTAGTTCTCCCTATCCATGAACAGGGTATATTTTTCCATCTTCTAAGATCTTCTTCTATTTCTCTCTTTAGGGTTCTGTAGTTTTCATTGTATAAGGCTTTCACCTCTTTTGTTAGGTTGATTCCCAAGTATTTTATTTTTTTTTTTGAGGATATTGTGAATGGAGTGGTTGTCCTCATTTCCATTTTAGAGGATTTGTTGCTGATATACAGGAATGCCTTTGATTTATGCGTGTTGATTTTATATCCTGCCACTTTGCTGAATTCATTTATTAGCTCTAATAGTTTCTTTGTAGACCCTTTTGGGTCTGCTAGGTATAGAATCATGTCATCTGCAAATAGTGATAATTTAAGTTCTTCTTTTCCTATTTTGATGCCTTTAATTTCTTTCATCTGTCTAATTGCTCTGGCCAGTGTTTCGAGAACTATGTTGAACAGAAGTGGTGAGAGAGGGCATCCCTGTCTTGTTCCAGATTTTAGAGGGAATGCCTTCAGTTTTTCTCCATTCAGAATGATGCTAGCCTGAGGCTTAGCATAGATTGCTTTTACAATATTGAGGTATGTTCCTGTTATCCCTAGTTTTTCTAGAGTTTTGAACATAAAGGGATGCTGTACTTTGTCAAATGCTTTTTCCGCATCTATCGAGATGATCATATGATTCTTATTTTTAAGTCTATTGATGTGGTGAATAACATTTATTGATTTCCGTATATTGAACCAGCCTTGCATCCCAGGGATGAATCCTACTTGATCATGGTGCACAATTTTTTTGATAAGTTTTTGTATCCGAGTGGCCAGAATTTTATTGAGGATTTTTGCATCTAGGTTCATTAGAGATATTGGTCTGTAGTTTTCTTTCTTTGAAGTGTCTTTGTCTGGTTTAGGTATCAGGGTGATGTTGGCCTCGTAGAATGAATTTGGAAGTTCTCCCTCTTTTTCTGTTTCCTGAAGTAGCTTGAAAAGTATTGGTATTAGTTCCTCTTTAAAGGTTTTGTAAAACTCTGCTGTATACCCATCCGGTCCTGGGCTTTTCTTAGTTGGTAGTCTTTTGATGGATTCTTCTATTTCCTCAATTGATATTGGTCTGTTTAGGTTGTCTATATCCTCCTGACTCAATCTGGGCAGATCATGTGACTTAAGAAATTTATCAATGCCTTCACTATCTTCTAATTTATTGGAGTATAAGGATTCAAAATAATTTCTGATTATCTTCTGTATTTCTGAAGTGTCTGTTGTGATATTGCCTTTTTCATCCCGTATGCTAGTAATTTGAGTTCTCTCTCTTCTTCTCTTCGTTAGCATGGCTAAGGGTCTGTCGATTTTGTTTATTTTTTCAAAGAACCAACTTTTAGTTTTGTCAATTTTTTCAATTGTTTCTTTTGTTTCGATTTCATTAATTTCAGCTCTGATTTTCATTATTTCTTGCCTTCTACTTCTTTTGCTGTTGTTTTGCTCTTCTTTTTCTAGGATTTTGAGATGAAGTATGAGATCATTTATTTGTTGGTTTTTTCTTTTTTTAAGGAATGAACTCCAAGCAATGAATTTTCCTCTTAGAACTGCTTTCAATGTGTCCCATAGATTCCGATATGTTGTGTCTGTGTTTTCATTTATCTCTAAGAATTTTTAAATTTCCTCCTTGATGTCTTCTATAACCCATTGATCATTCAGTAACCTATTGTTCATTCTCCAAGTGATGCATGATTTTTCCTTCCTTCTTTTATCGTTGATTTTCAGTTTCATTCCATTATGATCAGATAAGATGCATGGTATTATCTCTACTCCTTTATATTGTCTAAGAGTTGCCCTGTGACATAATATATGATCTATTTTTGAGAAGGATCCATGTGCTGCTGAGAAAAAAGTGTAACTACTTGATGTTGGGTGGTATATTCTATATATGTCAATTAAGTCTAGGTTATTAATTTTGTTATTTAGTTCTATAGTTTCCTTATTCAACTTTTGTTTGGAAGATCTGTCCAGTGGCGAGAGAGCTGTGTTGAAGTCTCCCATGATTATTGTATGGTGGTCTATTAGACTCTTGAACTTGAGAAGAGTTTGTTTGATGAACATAGCTGCACCATTGTTTGGGGCATATATATTTATGATTGTTATGTCTTGTTGGTGTATGGTTCCCTTAAGCAGTATGTAGTGTCCCTCTTTATCCCTTTTGATTAACTTTGGCTTGAAATGTATTTTATTTGATATGAGTATGGACACTCCTGCTTGTTTCCGAAGTCCATATGAGTGATATGATTTTTCCCAACCTTTCACCTTCAGCCTATGTATGTCTTTTCCTAACAAATGCGTCTCCTGTAGGCAGCATATTGTTGGGTCTTGTTTTGTGATCCATTCTACTAGCCTGTGTCTCTTAATTGGTGAGTTTAAGCCATTAACATTTAGGGTTATTATTGAGATATGGGTTGTTCTTCCAGCCATATTTGTTTATTTCTGTTACTAAACATGGTTGTTTTCCTCTTTGATTATTTCCCCCCCCTTTAGTGTCCTACCTCCCACTGTTGGTTTTCATTGTTATTTTCCATTTCCTCTTCCTGTAATGTTTTCCCGAGGATGTTTTGAAGAGATGGTTTTCTAGCTGCAAATTCTTTTAACTTTTGTTTATCGTGGAAGGTTTTAATTTCATCTTCCATCCTGAAGCTTAATTTCGCTGGATACACAATTCTTGGTTGGAACCCATATTCTTTCAGTGTTTGAAATATGTTACTCCAGGATCTTCTAGCTTTCAGAGTCTGTGTTGAAAGATCAGCTGTTTTCCTGATTGGCTTACCCCTAAATGTAATCTGCTTCCTTTCTCTTGTAGCTTTTAAAATTCTCTCCTTATTCTGTATGTTGGGCATCTTCATTATAATGTGTCTAGGTGTGGATCTCTTATGATTTTGCACATTTGGTGTCCTGTAGGCTTCTAGGATTTGGGATTCTGTCTCATTCTTCAAGTCTGGGAAGTTTTCTCGTATTATTTCATTGAATAGATTGCTCATTCCTTTGGTTTGGAGTTCTATACCTTCCTGTATCCCAATGACTCTTAAGTTTGGTCTCTTAATGTTATCCCATATTTCTTGGATGTTCTGCTCATGGTTTCTTAACAGTCTTGCTGAGCTGTCTATGTTCTTTTCAAGTTAAAATACTTTGTCTTCATTGTCTGATGTTCTATCTTCTAAGTGTTCTACTCTGCTGGTAGTATTCTCAATTGAGTTTTTAAGTTGGTTTATTGCTTCCTGCTTTTCTAGGATTTCTGTTTGTTTGTTTTTTATAACCTCTATCTCCCTGTATAGTTGATCTTTTGCTTCCTGGATTTGTTTGTGTAATTCATTGTCGAAGTGATCTTTCATTGTCTGATTTTGCTGTCTAATGTCTTCCTTGAGACTACAGATCATCTGAAGCATATATATCCTGAATTCTTTATCTGACATTCCATCTGCTGCAGCTGTTACCTCTTCTAAAGTTGAGTTGACCTGCATTGCTTGTGGTCCTTTCTTTCCTTGTCTTTTCATACTGCTTGCGTTTCTTTCTGCTTGGTGAAACTGTTGTGTTTATGAAAATTTTTTCCCCCTATACATTTTTATTGCTCTTGTATAGTTGAAAAGTCTCCCTTGCAGGGTTGGGCGGCGGTCTGCCTACCTTGCAGGTGCGGGTGATGGCTCTGCTCTGCCCCTCCTCCAATTGGTGTTACGTGTCTACCACGCCCGTGGACCCCTGGGCCTGTTCTGCAGGTCGGTCGCAGGTCTGCCTACCTTGCAGGCGCTGGCGGCGGCTCTGCTCTGCCCCTACTCCAATTGAGGTGACGTGACTACCGTGCCGGCGGGCCGCTGGGCCTGTCCCGGGCGCAGGCGAAAGCTCTGCTCTGCCCCTCCTCCAATTGGTGTGACGTGTCTACCATGCCCGCGGACCCCTGGGCCTGATCCGCTGGTCGTTTGCAGGTCTGCCTACCTTGCAGGCACGGGCAGCAGCTCTGCTCAGCCCCTCCTCCAGTTGGTGTGACTTGTCTACCACACCCGCGGACCGCTGGGTCTGTTCCGGGCGCGGGCAAAGGCTCTGCTCTGCTCCTACTCCAATTGGGGTGACGTGCCTACCACCCCGGCCGGCCGCTGGGCCTATTCCACCGGTTGGTCGCAGGTCTGCCTACCTTGCAGGAACGGGTGGTGGCTCTGTTCTGTCCCTACTCCAAATGGGCTGACGTGTCTGTCGCACCGGCAGGCCACTGGGCCTGTTCCACTGGTTGGTCGCAGGTCTGCCTACCTTGCAGGCGCAGGCGGCGGCTCTGCCCTGCCCCTCCTACCATGCCCGCGGACCTCTGGGCCTGTTCTGCTGGTCCGTCGCAGGTCTGCCTATCTTGCGGGCGCGGCTGGCGGCTCTGGTCTGCCCCTACTCCAATTGGGGTTACGTGACTACCACACCGGCGGGACGCTGGGCCTGATCCAGGCACGGGCAAAGGCTCTGCTTTACCCCTACTCCAGTTGGGGTGACGTGTGTACCACGCTGGCAGGCCGATGGGCCTGATCCACCGGTCTGTTGCAGGCCTGCCTACCTTGCAGGCGCAGGCGGCAGCTCTGCCCTGCCCCTCCTACCACGCCCGCGGACCACTGGTCCTGTTCTGCTGGTCGGTCACAGGTCTGCCTACCTTGCGGGCACGGGTGGCAGCTCTGCTCTGCCCCTACTCCAATTGGGGTCACGCCGGTGGGCCGCTAGGCCTGTTCCGGGCGCGGGCGGCGGCTCTGCTCTGCCCCTCTGGCTTGATGACAAAGTGAGAGAGACTCGGGTGTTTGTGACTCACTTTCTTTACCAGGAGACCAACTGTTTCTGTCGCCGCTGGTATCGATGAAGTTCTCTCCTCCGCCGCTTTCTGATGACATCAGATCTCTGCCATGTTGGTATCCCATGCAAATGGCAGCATTTCGTTCCCTTTGCCGGGTGACCAAAGCAACGGGTGAGTCCTGACCGGCCCTCACAAGCCCCATCTCAGTCCTGTTTCCACTGCCTATGAAGGCTCGGTTGGTATTTACCTCCACAGTATTCAGCAGGACCCGGACCGAGAAGCAGTTTCCGCGGATTCTTTAGCCCTGGGCCAGAGCAGTTCCGGGAGCCAGAATTCGGCCGCTCTGTGCTCAGTGTATGTTCTGATAGGAGCAGGCTCCAAGAAGCAGTTTCCGCGGGTTAATTAGCACTGAGCCTGAGTAAGTTGTCTGTGAGCCGCAGGCGAATGGCAGCCTGAAATTACCTGTTCTATGGCTCAATGAGCTGCGATCAGTCGAAAACAGGGATGGTGATGTCAGCTCTCCAAGATGGTGGCCACTGGCTTCCTCTGTGGTCTGACCGGTGTGGTGAACTGAATTGGACTGCTTCCTTCCCCTGTCTCAAACCCAGAATTCAGCACTTAGTACAGTGATTGCACAGCTGGCAGAAGCCCGCGGAAACTGCAGCGCTGTATCTTTGCGTTGCTATCTCCTTGTTTCCTAGCGCGCGCGGCAGACTCTAGCCGCGGGGCGATTTGCTGAATAAGCAGCGTGACCCTCCGTGCAGACAAATCTCTCATGTTTGAGCCCCCGAAGCTGATCCTCGTGCGATGGAAATCCTTCCTCTAGGTTTTGGAGCACCCCAATTTTGCTGGAAATTCCTAACAAGATAGCTTTTAGCCTTTCTAACTCGTCATTCTCCCACACAGTGACGCGGTACACGGGGGTAATGCACTCCCTTCGCCGCCATCTTCAAAATCATTAGTTTTATATGATAGTTATCCTACATTTCAATTTCTCTAAATGTCCCCAAATCATATAAACCTGGTTTATTCAAAATTGGATCTAATTTGAGACTATTAATTACATCTGATTGCTATTTCTTTTATTTTTCCTTTCTTTTCTTCTCATGTTACTATAGAATTAAACCAAGGCCTTGTGCATAGTAGGCAAGTGTTCTACCCCTATAGAGCTATATCCCCAGTCTTTTTTATTTTATTTTGAGAGCAGGTCTCACTGAGTTGTCCAGGCAAGCCTCAAATTTGTGATCCTTCTGCCTCAGCTTCCCAAGTTGGTGGAATTAGAGACCTACACCCCTGCACTCCTGCTATTGATTGCTATTTCTTTAAATGCCTTTTGATCTGGCCAGTCACTTCTAAAAGGCATTATCTTGCCAAAGAGAATGACTCACATGAATAAAGTACTCCAAATTCTGGATTTATTTAATTATTTTATCATGGATCACTCATCTTATTTCCATAAATTTGAAATTAGATATAAGACTCTGTTATATTTAAGCAGGTTTGTTTGTTTTTGACTAGAACACATCCTAGATGATGTTTTTGACTTCCTGTTGCATTTCATCTATAGACTCATGAAATCTGGTTGTCTGGGGTGATAATGGTCTCACACAGGTGTCTAGTTTCATCTATCAGTCATCTGATAGTGTCATTACAAGTTTGTTGATTAATCAATAGTTAACTATTGCAAAATAATTATTTCCTACTTCTATCCACATATGCTGATTGGGAGCAGGACAGTCCTCATCAACTGGGGCCCTTTGGTCTCCCTGTGATATATAGCCCCAGAAAGCAGAAGGACTGATAGTTCATGAGGACCAATGGTAAGAAAAAAATTAATGGTTTATTTTTTCCCGTCACATATTTTCATAGTAGAGGGTTAGTTTAGAATGACCTCAAATACTGACAAGAGATTCTTCTTTCCCCTGACTTCCCCTTTTGTTAGTATCACCATGGACCCAAGAATTTTTTAAAAATACATTCAACAAATTTCAATAAATACAATCATATAGTGAGGGTAATCATTCAAATTGTCACAAATGTGAGCAGAGGAAGACCCTTGAAGCCATTCCTGTGTCCTTTTGACATGACTCCATTAGTCTTTGAAATTTTCTTTCTTTGCTTTTACGTAGTAAGATCTAGATCCTTTTTATGCAGAATAAAATAAAATACCAGGGGCTGTGGTTGTAACTCAGCGGTAGAGCGCTAACCTAGCACGATCAAGGCCCTGGGTTTGATTCTCAGCACCACATTAAAAAAAAAGAATAAATAAATTAGCGATGTGGTATTAATAAAAAAGAATATACCATTCTTTAAAAAAATAAAATAAAAGGCCAAAGTTCTAAGAGAGTTTATTATAAGTGCGATACTATTATTTCTTGAGTATTTCAGTTGCCACAATTAGAAAAAAATATTTTTATTTTAAAACTCGAGTTCATATTGATTCTTCCAATTCAGTCTTGGCATTACAGTGCTTTTACTTAATTTTTAAAACTATATACATTTATCTCTTTCACCTCATATTTTATCCTATAATATAAAAATACTTTTAAAAAATAGCATCAATATTACTATTGAAAAAAAGTTTGATTTTTTTTTCTCCTTAGAATGCATGCCACTAAAAATGAACTTGGTTTATAGTACTTGGTTTTAACATTACTTGAAATATATCTTTCCTCTGGAGTTCTTCTAAAACTTTATATTTGAAACAGATTGACTTTTTTATTTATTTTATTATATATTTGTTTTTGGTTATATATGATGGTAGAATGTATTTTGACATATTGTACATGCATGGAGTATAACTTTCCATTCTTTTGGTTGTACATGATGTGAATTATATTGGTCTTGTAATCATATATATGCACATAGGATAGTAATGTCTGATTCATTTTACTATCTTTCCTATTCCCATTTCCCCTCCCTTCCCTTCATTCTCCTTTGTCTAATCCAAAGTACTTCTATTATTCCCTACTCACGCCCCATTGTGAGTTAGCATCCACATTTTAGAAAGAACATTCAGCCTTTGGTTTTTTTGGATTGGCTTATTTCCCTTAGACTGATAGTCTCCAGATCCAACCATTTACCAGCAAATGCCATAATTTCATTTTCTTTGTAGCTGAGTAATATTCCACTGTGTGTATATGCCACTTTTGTTTGGCTTTCATTTTATGAATCAGGGTTTTAATTTAATCTTATTATTTAAGTAAGTAATGAGTCAGTAATCAGACCTAGATAATCTTTCCTCCACCCATCACTCCTCTACCTTATTTCTTCCTAATATAGGTAACATATCTTAACATTTTAAATTCTAATGTTTATTTTTGAAAACGCATATTTTCCATTTTTTATTGCTACACTCTCTTGCTTTTGTACATAACAATATATCCTGGTAACCTCTCCATGATAGTGTATCTTTACTTTTTTTTTTTTTTAACCACAATGAGTGCTCTGTTGAATTGTCTAATACAGCACACCTTTTGAATATTCTCAGTATGTTTAGGGAGTTGTTGTTCACAAGGGTAGAGAAAACCCAGAAAAAAAAAAAAAAGGATTCTCACATAGTCCTTGCAACAGTGGCATACACTTATCCCTTGGTATCCACTGATTGATTCCAGGACCCCTATAGATGTCAAAATTTTTATTTAAAATGGCATAGCATTTGAATATAACCTACACAATTCTGCATATATTGCAAATCATCTCTAGATTACTTATGATATCTAATACAATGAAATGCTATATCAATATTTGTAATACTGTATTGTTTAGGGAATAAGGACCAAAAAAAAAGAAAGAAAGAAACCAAGTCCACTTGTTGAGTACAGATGCTGGTTTTGGAAAATGAAATTATGGCATTTGCTGGATTTTTTGTTTTTATTTTATTTTTCTGAATATTTTCCATCCATGATTGGTTGACTATGGGGGTATAGAACCCATGGATATGGAGGGCACAGAACATGGCATTTCCTGGGTTCCTCCAATGAGGTCGAACTGGATGTGAGCACTCCAAAAGGAGGTTCCACCTAATATTCCTTCAGGTGGTGATGTGGTACAGGGTTTTGAATGGTTCTGGGATCAGTTCTTGGTGCATAAGTGGGGCGTGAGTGACAGTGGCCTTTGAAGATGCAATCAAGTCCATTTCCTGGCAACAGAATAAAGGTAGCATCTAGCACTCTGTAGGTAGCAGTCATCATATCCCCAGAGCCCCTATTCCCAGAAATTTAGCCCTAAGCCTGATCTTCCAGCATAGCCAACATTTCTCTGAGCTGCCTGAGATCCTTTTAATGAATTGTTTTTTATACTTAATTGCCCAGAGTATGCTTTTCTTGCTTACAAGTTAGAACTCTGACCTAAATACTTTTTATGAAAAAATAATGATTCACTAATGCTAAAAATAGAGTGGAAGGAGTATTTCTTGTTTCCTCAGTAATAAATTAACTTTGACCCACAATCTCTCAATCTGCCCTCAACATTTGCTTTATCCACATTTTTTTCTGATTTAAAAGCACAGAAACAAACAAACAAAAAATCAAGAGCTTCTTCCTTTTGTGTACTAGTATGGCAACTGGAGATATGAGCTAAAGTTTAGCCCCTTATCCACCAACATTTCCAGGTTTTCATTCTCCTTCTTCCTTAATCAGATAACAAAGATGGCCCTATGAATGAACTGCCCTCAAAAGAGGCATAGTACAGAGAAGAGTTAGGCTCCTGACTTTTGAGTTCTCAAGAAGATTCTTGTAAATCTCACTCAGTAAGATACATGTAAATCTTCAAAACAGGATTTTTAATTTAAAGAGCCAGATGTTTGAGGGTACCATGAAATCTGTTTGGTTAATTAATTTTATAATTGGTTTTTAGAAATTCAAAAATCTTGCCTTCAAATATCAAAAACCAACCTGGCAGAAATTGTAGACTAGTTTATGTACAAACACAGAGGTAAGAAGAATGCAGGATATTTTAAAAATTAACTAAATAATTAATTTTAATTAGGTATATATGACATCAGAATGCATTTTGATTCATTGTACACAATTACAGCACAACTTTTCATGTCTCTGATTGTAAATGATGTAGCATCACACCATATGTGCAGTCATACATGTACCTAGGGTAATAATGTCCAGCTCATTCCACCATCTTTCCTGCCCCCGTGCCCCCTATCTACTCCTCCCTCCCCTTTGCCCCATCAAAGTTCCTCCATTTTCCCCATGCTCCCTCCCTCCATTATGGATCCGCATCCACTTATCAGAGAGAACATTCGGCCTTTGTTTTTTTTTGGGATATTCTCCAATTCCAACCATTTGCCTGCTAATGCCATAATTTTATTCTCTTTTAATGCTGAGTAATATTCCATTGTGTATATATACCAGTTTCTTTATCCATTCATCTGTTGAAGGGCATCTAGTTTGCTTCCACACTTTATCTATTGTGAATTGTGCTGCAATAAACATTGATGTGACTGGGTTACTAGAGTATGCAGGATATTTTAAGAACAGTTTGGATTCTTCCACTTCTAAAGGAGATGTAGCTGAGTAGACTAGTGGGTTGCAGATCCCTGGACAGGTGAGAGAGGAGAGGAGAGAGCTTTGCTCATCTGGATGCCCAAAGGTAGAGGGACTAGGCCAAAGCACCCAACCAAGTACTAAAAGAACAGTTCAGATCAGCAGCAAGTGTTAGCAGAGAAGTGGCCAGATGACCAACCCTGGTCTTCCCCAGGTGCCATGATACTTGTTATGGGCCATTCAGCCCCCTGTCTGGATAACTGGGGCTATATTACTATGTTCTTTCTTCCTGTCATTATCACCATTAAATGAAGGCAGAACTCCTCAGCCACCACTGAAATGAAACACTTGCTCAGTTATATAGGCTTCTAGAAAGAACAGCCACTGACTTACCTAGAGAGCACTGGCACAGAGCAGAGCCTTGGGGACATTCAGACCTCCTGGAAATGTCAGAGCTTGGAATGAATTGAAAGTTGGATTGGGGGGACTTGGAATACCCTTCTGGTAACTCCAACAGTCTGCAGTGCTGAAGGAGCTGTATTTAGCTTGGATAGATAGATTCAAGGAGAGGGAGCAGCACGAGGGGGGGTCTTATGAGGCCTGGATTCTGGAGAGAAGACTTTGATGTGCAGACATAGCTGACCCCCTAGAGTTAACATACGTGTGTATAAACACAAGGTATTCATTTCCATGAGAGATTATAATCTCTTATGAGACAGGGAATCCACCTTCTACCCATGGCTTTATATTGTGGACTATGCAAACAGTGGAGGATTTTAAATTTCAATGATCTGACATTTATGCTCCTCAGTTTTGACAGGAATGCTCCCAGGCTCTGTCCTCAGTGTCATAGGTGCAGATGTCAAACAGCACTAGATGTTCCAAACTTGTTTGTTTTTCTTTCCCAAGAGGATTGCCTTATACTTTCCTACACAGCTTTACTGGGTGCCTCACCAAAACCACGGCCTATCCAATAAAGTTACCTGGCACACAATGTCATAGAACTGAACCTTTAGGACAAACCAGGATTTCTGGCTTCACCTGTTGGATCAAAGTATGTAGAGTGCTTGTCTATACTTCCTTGACTTTTATTAAAAGACTGTGTTGGTTGGCAAAGTAGTTAGGTTTAATCTGATTATATATGAAAAACCATGAACACAGCTTTGACACCAACCAAGCTGCCTTGGTGTGAGTTATTCTTACCACCTGATCTTTGGAAAAGTCATCCTATGCCTCATTCTCTGATGTACTCACACACTACACTGTATAAAGAAGTAAGGTCAAAATTCTTGAGCATTCCATATGTGCTATTTGTGTGTGATCCTTCCCATTTCCCCTGAATTTTCTACATTCTAAAGTAATTGCAAATATTAAGACAGTAAGAAATACATGAAAAGAAACCATTTTCGGTGCTGGCCTAGTTTTCTTATTTCCACAGGAGCATTCTCCACAGCACACATTCAGTTTGATTATTAGAAGCCATGGTAAGTCATATTATTTTTAGCCTAATCTAGACATCCACATAACCCTAAAACTTGATGAGAAAGGGAATTCCCTTCTTGGAAAAATGATTTGCAAGACATTTACTGTCTGTTTGGGTAGTCTGCCATTCTGAATTGATCTCCAAGGATCCTATGATGGATTCAAGTCAGGAAAGAGTTTCCTGGATTAAACTTGCATATCCTCTAGCCAAGGAGATAGTGTATTAGTCAGCTTTTGGTAACTGTGAATAAAATACCTAACATAAACAACTTTAAGGAAAAAAAATTATTTTGGTTCATTGTTTCAGAGATTTCAGCTCCTGGTTGGCTGGCTCCTTTGGCCTGAGGTGAGAACATCATGGTGGAAGGGCATGGCAGAAGAAAAGGAAAACTCATCAGCTCATGGAAGCTGGGAGGCAGAGAAACACAGAGAGCAAATGTGAAGCCAGGGATAATATATAGTCCCACGGGGCATGCCCCCAAGAACCCACTCCCTTCACTAGGTTCTACCTTCTACGTTTTCTATCACATCCCAATAATCCATTCAAAGTATGAATCCCTTAGTAGCTTAATTCACTTTTCATGATGCAATCACTTCCCAAGGGACTCACCTCTGAACACTGTTGCATTTAGAGACCAAGTTTTCAACACACGAACCCTGGATCCAAACCATAACATGTAACATCACCTTTCCCTACCAGCGAGCTTCAAATGAAGGTAAGCAATGATGATGGCAGTGCAGTTCAGTCGTACTCAAATTGTCATCTGCATAAAAAATGACTGGGGAAACTTGAGAAAAGATGGAATCAAAGCCTCTCAACTCTCACCCTTATCCTACACATAAGTCTAATTTATTACATAGTGGAGGATGGGGGTTCAGGAATATGCTGTTTAAATATGACTTGTTGCAAGTGGTTCACAGTCTGAAATCTGAGAAACACTAATGGGACATATTCACAGTCATTCATTTCAGTGTGCACTTAATGAGTGCACAGGGTAAAAAATGAGCACTATCAGTATGAATACATGCAGTATAGCAGAAAGAGAATACAATCATCAACAGAATAATAGCATCTTAAATTTGTGGGGGTTGAACTGTCTTTAAGTTCACATTTGTTGCCTCCTTCCCACATCTACCATGTGAGAGAGGTACAGAAGTGATTGGTATTCCATTTCATGAAAAAAGAGAATTTAAGAAATTTCCCCAAATTTATATGTCTATCAGAGGATACATGTGGATCGTATCTAGGACTTCTGACTGCTGGGGCTAGAAGGAGGAAAATTGCAATCATGGGTACATTAATTCCTGAAAGACAAGGATGTAAAACTGTACTTAGGTGAATGTTCACTGCTATCTTTATCACAGGGAGAAATGGATAATCTATATGTTTGTTCATAGGGGCCTGGTTTTAAAAAAAATCAATTCTTATATATCCACACAATCAATAGTCAGCCATCTTTTCAAAGGATAGACACATCTTCATTCACATAGAAAATATTTTATGATACATTGTAGAATTTTTAAAAATTCACAGAATTCCATGTGAAGAAATATCCCTCTTGTGGAAAAAGTTATGCATAAATAAAAAGACCTGAGAAGTCCTTTCCTTCTACATATCTAAAGGAAAAAAAAGAGATATAGATGAAGAGAGAGAAAGAGACAGACCAACACTGGAGGCAGTTCTCCTAGTATCCTGGTAGAACAGAACAATTGGACCAACATTAATCAATGCACTCTTAAATTGGACATTAAATAGAATAGAGCACTCAAGAGATAATTTCTCTATTTAACTCATATGTGAATTTGAGGGGTGTGTGGTATAGAAAAGGAAAAAAAAAAACCTGCATTGGGGATGATGACCATCAATTGGGTATTCCTCTCCAAGCATCACAACTTTTTCTTATAATTATAAACTTACATTTCCATTTCATGAGGCATAACAGTGTATCATTAGTGTATGTACTCTACAATAGAAAAATGGAGGTATTTGTTTACAAGAGACAAACGTTGAAAAATGAAAAACTAGTAATTTTTATACATTTGTCAAAGCATAATGAGTTTATCAAAAAGATTCCACCTTCTAGAAGGTGCATCTTTGAGTCATGAAGGGCAGGATTTGGCTGGGAAGAAGGAAAAAAAAATAAAAACAACTATTTCTTTGAAAAATAATCCAGAAAACTTTTTCAACTCATAACTACAGAGCACCATAAAGATAACATTACACTCCACATCAGATCAACCACAAGAATGGGATCCTAATTAGAATAAGTTTATACTCCATGATTGTATAATGTCAAAATACATTCAACTATCACCTATATCTAAAAATAACAAATAAAAATAAAGATGGCATTACTAGAATTTCTAGCATGATTCTTCATAATTTAGTAATGTATATTGTCAATATAATTCAATTTTCAACCAATCATTGTGTGCCTCTCCTGGGTAGACACCAGGGTCACACAGATAACAAGACAAGATTCCACCATGGAGAAGCTGACAATTGTTCCCTTTATTCTTCAAATTGCAACAAATTCTATTCAAAATAAAACAAACATTCCTCAAATGATGGAGCTTCATTTGTGAAAAGGCTCTTAGGTTAAGAGGCTAGGGTGGTTAATAAAATAAAATGCTTTCTGGGCCTGTCAATACTGATAATTTTTAAGTTTTGATTTTTATATTTTCTTCTATTAATAAAATAAAAGCAGAGAGTAAATAACATTCAGTCCCCACAAGAGTGGTTTGTAATATTTTTAAGTCATAATTGCCCCCCTAAGAATCTGATGAAGGTGAGGAACTGTCCTCTGAGTACACAATTCCAGGAGACCAAGGATCACCACACATATCCATGGACACCAGTCAATCAACTTTGTTCTGGAAATTTGTTCTTTTCAATGTTGCAATATTTATTCAGCAAATATTTTTAGAGCACCTACAGTATGCAAGATTCTTTGTTAGATGTGAAGTAGCAATCTGTGTTTCAACAAACCCACCAGTAATTAAGATGTATATTAAGTTTTAAGATCCACTGCCTTAAGTCAAAATATGCCACACTCTGTCTATCCCCAGAGATTCTGATTCATTTAGTCTGGTGTGGGAGTCTAATTGATGGTATTTTTGAAATCTCTCAAGGAAATTCCATGTGTAGGCATAGTTGAGGCCCATTGGTTTATACCCTAGAGATGTGCTTTGTGTTTCTGGATAAGAGTTACAACCTTAAAGGGAAGAAATGCTATTTCCACACCTAGGGATCTATGGCTCTCAGAATGCACGGTCCACTGCGCTGGGAGTTTTAAAGGCATCTGGTGTGAGAGGCAGCCCTGTTTCAGTCACATGAGTACTCTGGATGTTGTATTCCACCCCCATCTCCAATTAATTTACTGTTTAGAGTAGGAGGCTTAAATTTTGCTTTCTAGTTCATTAATTTTTCTTTAGGGTGTTTTTTGTTTTGTTTTGTTTTTGATGGAGAAGATAGGTACAATCTCTGAGTACTCTGCAAAACTGAAAAATAGGAAATCCATTCTTGGGGTGGAGGCTTTTAACTTCCAATTGCTGTTCTTAGTGACAGAGAGATCAATTTTTGTTACTAATCAGCCCCTGTGCTAACAGTTTCTGTGAGACACATCTATTTCACAACTAATGGAGAACTTTTTGTTTTTTTAACAGTTTCTAGGCTTTTGATTCACATGAGAAGCAATTTTTGCAAGTCACTGCCCTCTGGAATATTTATTGCATGGGGCTACTAAAGTCAGATTAGAAACACTTCCTTGCCCAATAGAGTGGCTTTTTTTTTTTTAAGATGGCAGCATCACATACTATGTTCCCCCAGGCTGCCCTCAAACTTGAGATTCTCCTGTTTCTGTCTCTCTTTCTCTCTGAGAGAGAGAGAGAGAGAGAGAGAGAGAGAGAGAGAGAGAGAGAGAGAGAGAGAGAAAGAGATAGATATTGGATATATATATTATATATATATATATATATATATATATATAATTGGACATATTACATATATTAATCAACATGTTCTTCTTCACAAGAACCAAAGTTATTATTATTCTCACTTTATAGATTATTGACCCACATTACATACCTGGGATTCAACCCAGACCTTTCCGATTCTATCATCTCTGAACTTTTTACCATATTAAACAATCTTCCATCCAGTTACAACATTTATACCATATTTCCATTAATTACCATAGGCAAAGATTTATTTTATTTTTTATGTCATTTTTTAATTTTTATATGACACCAGAATACATTACAATTCTTATTACATATATTGAGCACAATTTTTCATATCTCTGGTTGTATACATAGTATATTTATAGTATACTCACACCAATTCGTGTCTTCATACATGTACTTTGGATAGTAATGGTCATCACATTCCACCATCATTAATTACCCCATTCCCCCTCCCTTCCCCTCCAACCCCTCTGCCCTATCTAGAGTTCATCTATTCCTCCCATGTTCCCGCTCCCTATCCCACTATGAATCAACCTCCTTATATCAAAGAAAATATTCAGCGTTTGGTTTTTTGGGGATTGGCTAACTTCACTTAGTATTATCTTCTCTAACTCTATCCATTTACCTGAAATTGCCATGATTTTATTCTCTTTTATTGCTGAGTAATATTTCATTGTGTATATATGCCACTTTTTTTTATCCATTCATCTGTTGAAGGGCATCTAGGTTTGTTCCACACTTTAGCTACTGTGAATTGTGTTGCTATAAACATTGATGTGGCTGTGTCCCTGTAGAATGCTGTTTTTAAGTCCTTTGGGTATAGACCAAAGAGAGGGATAGTTGGGTCAAATGGTGGTTTCATTCCCAATTTTCCAAGAAACCTCCCTACTGCTTTCCATATTGTCTGCACCAATTTGCAGTCCCACCAGTAGTGTATGAGTTTACGTTTTCCCCCACATCTTTGCCAACACTTATTGTTGTTTGTATGCATAATCACTGCCATCCTGACTGGAGTGATATGAAATCTCAGAGTGGTGTTAATTTGCATTTCTCTAATTGTTTGTGATGATGAACATTTTTTCTTGTATTTGTTGATTAATTGTACATCAACTTCTGAGAAGTGTCTCTTCATGTCCTTGGCCAATTTATTGATTGGATTATTTGTTTGTTTGTTTGTTTGTTTTTTTGGTGTTTAGCTTTTTGAGTTCTTTATATACCCTAGTGATTAGTACTGTATCTGATGTGTGAGGGGTAAAAATTGGCTCCCAAGATGTTGGCTGTCTATTCACCTAACAGATTGTTTCTTTTCTGAGAAGAAGCTTTTTAGTTTGAGTCCATCTCATTTATTGATTCTTGATTTGAATTCTTGTGCCACAGGAGTCTTATTAAGGAATTTGGGGCCTAATCCCACATAATGGAGATTAGGGCCTACTTTTTCTTCTATTAGATGCAGGGTCTCTTATTTTATTCCTAGGTCCTAGATCCATTTTGAGTTGAGTTTTGTGAATGGTGAGAGATAGGGGTTTAATCTCATTTTGTTGCATATGGATTTCCAATTTTCCCACCACCATTTGTTGAAGAGGCTATTTTTTTCCAATGCATGTTCTTGGCACCTTTGTTTAACATAGGAAAATCATAGTCTTGTAGGTTAGTCTCTTGTGTCCTCTATTCTGTACCATTGGTCTACCAGTAAAACAGACATGGTGCCAATACCATGCTGTTTTTGTTACTGTTGCTCTGTAGTATAGTTTAAGGTCTGGAATAGTGATGCCACCTGCTTTACTCTTCCTGCTAAGGTTTGCTTTAGCTATTCTGGGTCTCTTCTTTTTCTAGATGAATTTCATGATTGCTTTTTCTATTCCTATGAGGATTGTCATTGGAATTTTGATTGGAATTGCATTAAATCTGTATAGTACTTTTGGAAGTATGGTCATTTTGATAATATTAATTCTGCCTATCCAAGAGGAAGGTAGATCTTTCCATCTTCTAAGGTCTTCTTTGATTTCTTTCTGTAGGATTCTGTAATTTTCATTATATAGATTTTTCACCTCTTTCATTAAGTTGATTCCCAAGTATTTTTTTTTTTTGAGACTACTCAGAATGGGGTAGTTTTCTTTGTTTCACTTTCTGAGGATTTGTCATTAATATACAGAAATGCCTTTAATTTATTGGTGTTGATTTTATATCCTGCTACTTTGCTGAATTCACCTGTAAGCCTCTTGTATTTGGTTTTCCAATTTGTTCTTCATGCTTGGGGAAATTTCCTGATATTACCTCATTGAAGAGATTGTGCATTCTTTTGGTTTGAAACTCTGTGCCTTCCTCTATCCCAATAACTCTTAGAGTCGCTGTTTTGATACTGTCCCATAATTCCTGGATGTTCTGTTCATGGTATCTAACTTTCTTCACTGTGTGATTAACTTTATTTTCCAGATTGTATACTTTGTCTTTTAGTATCTGATGTTCTTTCCTCCAAGTGATCTAGTCTGTTGGTTATGCTTTCTATTGAGTTTTTTATTTGATTTATTGTATCCTTCATTTCAAGGATTCCTGACTTTTTTTTCAGGGTCTCTATCTCTCTCTTGAAGTAATCTTTTGCTACCTGTATTTTTTCGCTTATCTCATTTTTTGTTGGAGTGATCAATTTTGCTTGTATTTGCTCATTTATGTCATTCTTTAACTGACAGATCATTTTAACTATGAACCTTCTGAACTCCTTCTCTGGCATTTCATCAACTTCGCTGTCCATGGGTTCTGTTATTATAGTGTTTGTTTAGGGCACTTTCCTCCCTTGTCTTTTCATGTTGTCTATGTGTCTTCCTTTCTTGCAGTGTGGATCTGAGATATTACAATTTCTTCCCTATATTCCTATAGTGCCTGTGCAGATTGTCTGTACCTCACCTTGATGTTGGGCTTCCAGACCCTGCTGGAGTCCCTCAATGGATGCTACTACATCCTGGATCTGGGACCTGCATATGTTGGAGTAGGTGGATCTGGGCCACTGGGCTTGACCTCCCCTGGTAGTCTGCTGGTAGGAAGGGGTGGTCCTGTGCCAAAGGCTAGGCTCTGCCAGTGTCTGCCATGCCAGGGGAGGGGTGAACTGGTCCTACTGAAATCCTGGATCCCGTGTGGGCTGTTGTGAGCCATCTGGGCTGCATCTCAGCTCTCCTGGCAGTGCACTGGTCAGAAGGGGAGGTCCTGCACCAGAGGCTATGCTCTGGGGAGTGTCTGCCCCACTGGAAAGGTGTGGACCCATCCTGCTATGCGCCTGGGCCCTGCAGAGGCTGGCATGGGTGGATCTCCATAGGCAAAGATTTATTTGGCAGAATTACAAAAGCTCTTGCAATTGAACTTTCAAAGTGTTTGAGAAACTAGTTGCAAAATCCTCTTCTCCCTGTTTCTGGTTTCTTTGAGAGCTGCCTCTGTCTTCTGCTGGTAAGATAACTGTCATTTGATATTGCATTTATCTTGGCAGTTGGTTTTTAAGTTATGAGGAACTTGACAAATCATCCAATGAATAGCTAAGAATTGACTACAATATCCCTCAAATCATTAGACATGTTCAAATTTGGGTGTAAAAGCTTTTAAAAAGTATGTCTTATACGTTCCTTGGAATTTTGGTCTTATAAGATATTGGTTCTTATAAGTTCATTGTTTTCATGCTGAAAATGGAAAAGAAGTACCTGGTACCAAGTGTGTTCCCAATAAATTATTATTATTTTTTGCAGATTTTAAAACAGATTTATTGAGATGTAATTTATATATCTACAATTCCTCATTTTTATGTGAATAATTCAGTCTTTTTGAGTTTATACACAGGACTGTGTAGTGATCACAGCATTCAACATTCTAATTTCTAATTTTTGCTCATTTCTTTTAAAAGAAAACTCATACCTATAAGGCATCATTCCACATTTCCCCCTTTCCATCCTAAACAATGACTAATCTACTTTCTGTCTCTGTAGATTTGGCTATTCTGGGCATTTCATATGAACAGAATTATATATCATGTGGGTTTTTTTTAATGACCAACTTCTGTCATTTAGCATAATATTGTCAAGATTCAACTACATTATAGCATATATCAGTACTTCATTTTTTTATTGCCAAAGAAAATATTAAAATATATGGATATACCATATTTTATTAATCCTTTCATCAGTTGATGAACATTTGAGTTGTTTGACCATGTGACACCATGAACAATGCTGCTATGAACTATGTCCCATTCCTGCCAATGTTATTGATCTGTGGGCCACACTTTCTGTAGCAAAAGGATGTATAGGAGATGACAATTATTTAAAATGAAGTTATCTTTCAAAACTAGGGCTAAAACAGGCGGTTTTATATAATACATTGGTGGGTTTCTGTACCATTTAACTTCCAACTCAAGATGAGTTGAGGTTTACCTCATTCAAACATCAAATGTTACAAGCTGATATGTTAAAGGCCTCCTGTGGCTCATCGCAACGGGAATGCTTCCAGGGCCATTAAGGTTTATTTAGTTCCTTAAATAAACACTGCTCAGTCTCATCTGCATTTAAGGTCTTTGATTAAATACTAAGCAAGTAGTCCATCACTGAGCCACAATATTTATCGAATGAATGAGTACAAAATGATTTCTTAGGTTGTAATGAGCAGAGAGGTCGCCACTTGACCACTTTCCTTTCCCCTTGTAATCTTGATTCCTTTGTGTTTAATTGTCCTGCAAGTATGTTTACAGGCAGTTGGTACATAAGTATTTTAACCATACTTTTTCTCTAAGTCTTCTGTAGAAAAATTAGCTTTGATATGCTTATAACAGCAATATAAATCCAACTAATGCCAAAACCACAGGTGACTTAGTGAGAGTGCGACTTTTTATTTTTTATTTTTTTAGTTGATAGGAAAGAAGGCATCAGATTTCAAACTTATGTATAATGGTCTGAAAACAAAAGAAACAGAAACTTCTCAAAGCGCAAGTGTCCCTGCTGTTCACCTGTGGTAGAGTTTGGTGGTGAAGCCCACGGAGCATCACATAGTAAATCCTGCTCATAACTTGCTTCCAACTGCCTTCTTGGCAAAAATTTTGAAACTCTGGAAGTACCACGCTAAGAAGCTAGACCACAGTGGAAATGGTAAGCAATGGATTCCCCCCAAATCCCAGAAAAGAGCAGTGACTAAGCCCATCCACTTGGGAAACCACTTATCTTTTAACAGTAGTTGTTTTTTATACTCTTGAAGCTTTTTATACTCTTCCCTAAATCCCCTTTTTTCCACCGTCACAAATATTTTAGGGCCTCTTTTTCAACAGATACTACTAAGTAAGTCAGCTTATGGCATTTCAAGGTAAAGTATTTTTGATACATTTTAAATTTACTATTATTGTTTGCTTTTTCCCATCTTTTGAAACTATGAAGAATTTAAGGGTGTTTTGGGGTAACACATAAAATAGTCAAAAATTAAAATCTGGGCCAGATAAAAATTAAAGTGAAGTGTACACACACACACACACACACACACACACAGAGTTATGCCCACAAACACTCAAAAAATACTGTCTGACATAATTGGCTATGGGTAAAAATTAAAATTGACTTGGAATTTCCTGGGAAACAGCCCCAAAGAAAACAGTCAGTTACATTGTATCTGTTGTTCAAAACAAGAGTTTCTCAGTCCAAGCAAAGTTTCTCACTTCCTTATGAAATTGCTCAGTGAGTCATGCTAGTAACACTTAATGATACAATAAACAAGATCTCAATAATATGTCACAGGACACTCTGAACTGGGATACAGATTGCATAAAGCTACTTCTTGTTGTGCCCATTCAAATAGTTTGATTCCATGATACTAAATTAATTAGTTATTAATTAATTAATTAAAATTAAAAAAGAAAGGAAGATCAGTCTACAATGGCTCAAAATAGAATCCAAGGATGTCACTTTCTTAGAGTTTTGCATGAATCCTAAATAAAATCTTCCTAAAGAATGGAAGGGATGGATTGCTTCATCTTTGATTATTCATCTGTCTGATGTAAATATGAAGCATCAATAGTTAAAGGAGTTGCAGCCAAATACCTTAAGATCAGCCAAATGATAGGGTTAATATTCTTTAAACCAGTCCATCCAGGAACCATTTTATGCTGGTGAACAATGGTGCCTGCACGTAGTGAGGATTTACGCAGACAACAATCTTGAGACTGCTGTTAAACTGAATCTTATAAATGTATTTTTTAACATATCAGCTTGTAACATTTGATGTTTGAATGAGGTAAACCTGTAACTAAACAGGATAAAAAAATTGAAATGATCCAGTAAAATAACATTTGGCTAGTAATAACTCTGCTTAAACTTAATTTTGTCAGTTAAAGTCAGACCTGAGAGAGTTAGTTCATCAATCCCTTTGCACTTATTTCCACTTAGAAAAAAAAGAAATATATGATTGAAGATCAAATTATATAGATAACTTAAAAGTGTATTTTATACTATAAAAACACCAAGCAAATGCCTGATTATTAGTACAATTTTTAAAGTTTTTAAAATGACCATCAGAACTTTTGAGTAGACTGAAGGTTCTGATTAAAACTTTAGAAATTTCCTCCTAAGATTCTTTACCCATTGTAGTAGTTAATGTTAAGTGTCAACTTGTCTGGTAGAAGGGGTGTCCATGTGGCTGGTAAGACATTATTTCTGGTGTGTCTGTAAGGGTGCTTCAGGAAGAGATTAGCGTTTGAATCAGTAGACCAAATAAAGAAGATCACTCTTAGTGTGTGTGGGCATCATCTAGTGCATTGTGGACGTGAATAGCACAAAAGCGGTAGAGGAAAGGCAAATTTTCTCCCCAAATGGAGCTGGACATCAATCTTTTCCCACTCTTGGACTTAAGTGCTCCTTGTCATCAGACTTTCACACTTGGCCTGGGCCTTAAATTATTTGCTCCCTTTGTATTTAGGTCTTTGAGCTTGAACTGGAACTATACCCTACACTACCAGCCTTTCTGGATTCCAGCTTACAGGTAGTAGATCTTGGGTCTTCTGAGTCTCTATGACCTCTTAATCCAATCATTCATAATAAATCTCTTTCTTTATATCTATATATCTCCTATTGATTCTGTTTCTTTGGAGCACCCTGAATGATACACCATTCAGTTCTTTTATTTTGAGTGCCAATCAAATGGTTTCATTAGGACAAAATGAATGAAAACACTGTCTCTTTATACAGAAGCGTTGGAATGTCATCTCTAGAACAACCTGTATTAGCTGATTCAGCGAGTGTCCCCGGCATTAGTAGCTATGCAAGTTGAGACCTGATGGAGTCCAGAACCTCCTGCGTGGCCTGCCAAGGCTGCTCAAAGCAGTGAGATGCTATCGAAGGTTTCTTCTTCTTTTAATCAGGACTTCTGTGATTTTGTCAAATAGTTTCTATTAATAAATACTGAAGACAAATTTTTAAAAATTGTCCCACGATTGAGAGCTGCAGTTTCCACATGAGATTAAATTTTATTACATAGCTCATGTCTTAAAATATTTTTTAAAATGTTGCTTTTTTATATCACATTGGCAAGAGAGACAAATTTCCTTCTTGATGCTGGGAACACTATGTATGCTAGTTAGATGTCAAGATAGATCAAGGTGCTATGATAAGAATTGGAAAAAAAATTCTACTCTTTGAAATTTGAGAATCTTAGAGAGTTTACTTCTGAAATGAGGATACATAAGAAATATAATCAAAATTAGCTTTTATATTCATATAGATGGTGAGATAGTCTAAGAAATACTAAAATAAGCAGACATACTCGAGAAATAAATGAGTCTGCTAATTGCTCAAACCAATAGAGATCACCCAATTTAACCAGAAAATTCCATCTGCTAACTCTAAAATGACAGAGATTATTGTAGGTATTTTATTTTTATTTTCTTTTAAACTCAAATTGCATGTCAAAAATGTTCTCTTTGGATTCTCTTGAATATTTATAAAAGCAATGACAGAATCCTCTATAAAACCCCAAGGCTGAGCTGGGTATGGTGGTGCATGCCTATAATCCCAGCAACTTGGGAGGCTGAGGCAGGAGGATCAGAAGTTCAAGGCCAGCCTCAGCAATTTAGCAAGGTCCTAACCAACAGTGAGACACTGTCTCAAAACAAAATAAAACAACAACAAAAAAAAAAAAAAAAAAAAACCCAAGGCTATAGACCTAGTTCTACCAGAGACTCTTAAAGGGTGCTTCTGCAGGGCGTTGGCATCCTTCAGTTTGTTGAGATCATCCATTGTCTCCTTGGTTTGTCTTGAAAGAGCTTCCCCCTCCCCTGCCCTTAACTACACCTTTGAATTTGGGATAGACTCAGAGCTTCAGAAGTTGACTGATACGTGTTCAAATTTTAGCAGAAATCCCCAGGATAATAATAGTACTGTATTTTTGGATTTTTTTTGGTTAGTTCTGATTCCATTTTTTTTAAATAAAAGTGATTCATTAAATGTTTTTATTTTAAAAGTCAGTGTCGCAATTACAGCTTACTATTATCAAGCTTTCAAAAATACAATTTCCCTTTATTTCCTAAAACCCCCATTAAATTCTCTCATAGCCCTTCACCCACCTGGCAAGGAGCACCCTCATTGGCAGTTTCCCTCCACTGTCCCTGTCCTGAGTTGGGTCACCACCTTGTCCCAGGGCCAGGTTTCATTGAGAATGATGTCCCATGTCACAGGTTGTTGTGAATCAGTGTAAAAGTTCCTGTTGGCTCAGTGGTTCACAGCTGTTGCCAAACTAAGACCGGGGCAGACATTTTTCTGTTTCCCATCTCTCTGCTGAAGCTCATCCTCCTGCCATACCTCCCACCTTCCAGGGTGTTGCAAGATGGAATAGGGAGGGGAAAAGAGAAGAACAGGTTGCCCAAGAAGCAAAGATGTTACCACTTTTGTCCCTTTGTCATGTTGCTTCAAGTCCCTTGCTTCAGGGGACCGCAGCCCTGTCCTTGGGCCTCTGGGTCTCAGGGAATAGGTTTATCCCAGTAGAAATCCTTTTTCTTTCAGGCTTCTGCCCAAAACACTTTGTCTCGGCTCAAATCCTCATTTCAACTGCTTACTTGCCATACCTCCTATCCTTCCTATAGTCCTCTCTCTACTCCAGGACTATGGGAAGTGAACAGTAGGGAGTTTTGCGACCTTGTCTAGCTCTCTGCCTGTCCATCTCCCTCTGATTCTCAACTGAGTGAGTACAAGAAAAGAGAAAAGTAGAGTTACTTCCTCAAAATATTATTCCCTTCTCCTCTGCATAATTATGTTTCTCCAGGCTTTTAAAATTTGCTTTTGTTCTAGAGATGAAGATGGAAAGGTGGTTAACACAATAGATCATGCTATTTAAGAATGATCTTTTCAAGTGTTTTCTAAAACAACTCTGCATGGTATAGATTATTTTAGGTATCCGTTAGTCTTCCCCTCGCCTCCCCAGCAGAACATGGGCCTCTGCAATACTGCTAATACACAGGGCTGCTGAAGCTATAGTTTACAAATTAAATTGCTTCATGTTAATTTGTGCATTTCACCGACATCCCTTAGTTGGGAGCTTCAGATGAGGTAGCTAAGTGTTTTTAGTCATTTTTTTTTTTCTGCTATGGCCAAAAGATCAGACAAGAACAACTTTAGAGGAAGAAAAGTTTATTTGGGGGCTCATGGTTTCAGAGGTCTTAGTCCATAGAGAGCCAGCTGCATTCCTCAGGGCTCAAGGTGAGGCTGAACATCATAGCTGAAGAGTATGGCACAGGGATTCAGCTCACAATATGATCTGGAAGGAGAGAGAGAGAGAGAGAGAGAGAGAGAGAGAGAGAGAGAGACTCCACTCATCAGATACAAAATATATACTCCAATGACCCAGTACCTCCAGCCACACTCTACCTGCCTTCAGTGACCACTCAGTCAATCCTGTCAGGGGATTAATTCACTGAGTTGGTTAAGGCACTCATACCCTAGTCATTTCTTGAGCTTTTGGAGAACACCTCACATCCAAACCATAATGTGAGGGTTTGCATCAAATCCTGACTTTAAAAGATTTTTCTTTATATTCTCATTTCTCTAACAAACTTTCACTTTAACAACACGGAGGGAACAAAACCCTTAACTAACATGTAAAAACTAGATGGTAATGATGGCAATTTTTTAATAGAAAATTTTATCATAATGTTTATGATAGGTATTTATAACTAAAAGCAAGATAAATGGTAAGTAAGCTACTTTGGAGAGTTGTACAACTAAATATGTAGTTCACTAACAAATGTATAACTAATAAACACACATTTTAAATATTTCCTTTTTAACATTTGGAGTGATTTTCTGGGCTGCTTACAATTGAACAATTGGTAGAAAAGGAAGCTGGCTAAGTGTGAATAGCACATTTATAAGCATGTTTAACTAGTTAAGATAATTTAACATGAGCAGTACTTTAGCAGCATACTTTATGCTTATATGTCATGTGCCAGTTTGATATGTCTGTTACCACAAAAATGTCAACATCTTAATTACTGATTTATTTGAAAGCCACAAAGCACCATTTTCTTGAATGAATTTATGTCAGACTTTTCACTCAGGTTGTTTTTTTCTTCAAATTAGCATGGATCGATGGGCTTTTCCTGCTTCTGGATTCTCCCCTTGCATGACGGTTGCTCCTCCTAAACCAAAGGGAGAGACTGGACTCACATGGAAAGTGAAATCCAGTTAAATTAAATTCAATTTCTAAGTGGAAATAAGTGCAAAGGGATTGATGAACTAACTCTCCCAGGTCTGACTTTAACTGGCAAAATTAAGCTTATTAAGTTATTATTTTTAGCCAAATGTTATTTTACTAGATCATTTCAGTCTTTTTAATCCTATTTAGTTACAGGTTTACCCCATTTAAACATCAAATGTTACAAGCTGATATGTTAAAAAATACATTTATAAAAAGCATTTCAGTCTAACAGCAGTCCCAAGAATGTTGTTTGCGTAAATCCTCACTACATGCAGGCACCATTGTTCACCAGCATAAAATGGCTCCTCTTTCCTGCAAGAGATATCAAGGTATAATTCATCAGTGCATGTCAACACCTTCTGTTTTCTCCATTTTATACTTATTTTTTAATTTGATTATTTTATTTCTCAATCAAAATTAGGAAAAATGATAATTGATATGAAAAATTAAGAAAAGTGATAATATACAAAAATTGCACATGTTAAATGTATACATTTCCATGAGCTTAGACATGTGCATAGACCTATGACACTATTGCTTCCATCAAGGTACTAAACATATCCATCACCCCTAAAATAGGAAAAAATACTTTTAAGTCCTGTAAAGCAAAAACAAAAATGCAAAGAAAAAATATGTAGCGTATGAGCAACAAAGGGCTTACAGCCTTCATGTAAAAGGAGTCTTTAGGTTGTTAAGGAAAAACAAAGGAGGAAAGAAGGTGGCCAAAGACCTGATGAGAAATTTGCAAAGAAACACAGATGGCAAATAAACAACAAAGCTTCATTCTGAGTGTGTGGCTCATGTGTCTTCAAGTTAAAAGAAAGAAAACACTGAAAAATGAAGTATAAATTTAGTTTGACTCTGAGCTTGGGGGGGAGAAAATCATTAATTTTCTGAGATTCTTTCTCAAAATTTTTATCACTCATCAAGTTTCATTTATGAAGGATCCCTAATATCCCTTAAAAATTTTAAATGCTGAAGACCGACTCTAATTTTTTAAAAATGAAGAAGTCATAATAGATCTGGAGAAAGTGGCATGAGGAAGTACGATAGCATCAGAGGGACCCAAAAACTGTTGACTTCAGTTTTCAGTTCTAAGCTCAATCAGCTCTATAACTCAGATCAACCACTCCACCTCAGTGGAAAGAACTATTTCATATGCCTCTAATTCTAAGTCCCATGCCACATTTACTTTGGAGTAAATCTAGATGCCAAGGACGGTCACAGACAGTAGTTTCAAACCTTATCCACAAGTGCAAGACATTTAGTACCCATATTATTTCCAGGAATACTCAGAGGTTTATGAACCTAGTGATCTTAATTACCTGTGATCTATACCTTATCCTTCTCCCCTATTTGTAGACTCTTTGGTGGTCTACAGCCGAAACCTTCAAAAGGAGACAAATATCCACCCCCACCCCCTACTAAGTGATTCAGGGTCTTTTCGGGCACTGGGTGATACTGGCCTGAAGACCTCCAGGCACCAAGGTGGGTGGAGCTCCGTCTTCACCTCATCTCTGTCACCAGGTCCCAAGCAGTATGCCCTGGAGCCAGTGTGCTAAGAGAGATCAGTGACTTTGCTTTTGTCATTTATTTTCCTATAGTTTTTGTTAGAACAAAGAGACCAGGTTGGACGCAAACTTCACAGATCCTTTCAACCTTTATTCAGGAACTGGACTACACCTATGGGAATGGACCCACTTTCCTGGTGGAAAATGAGCCACTGAACAAAGGAAGTGACTGGGCTTATATAGGTTATCCTGAGAGGTGGTCTAGTGAGCATATCAGTTTTCTTGGGCACCCAGGAATTTGGGGTTTGTTCTGTCAATCAGTGAAGGGGTCAGTTTGAGTGCTGAGGAATTTGGGCTCTTGGGTCAGGGGTCTGTGCTTTGCATCTGGAGAGATTTACTCTAAGGAAGGTCGGATCCCCTGAGAGGTTATCATTGTAGTGTGATGAGACACCTCCTTCCTGCCTACAATTAGCACCAGGGAAAACATTTGTCTTGGGAGATCAAAGCTGTCAGTGCATGGCTTTCTTTTTACTCCCCTTTTCTCAGGCCACATTATTTTGGGGAGTCTTCAAAAAAACTAATAGATATTAGTTTCCATACTCCCAAGGGTACGCTTCAAGTCTGGGGGAGTAAAGAGAGAAGGGAAAGAATTGGAAGGAGTCCACAAAAATAGGCGTGAAGCAACATGAGCCAGACATTCAGAGTGAACCTTCTTTTTGTGGCTGCTCCCTCTACTAATCCAGCTGCGATGACTCAGATGGTCAGGAAAGTCCCTATCATGGCTGGGTAACATACCCAGGGATCATCCGGATTGAACATTGCCATAAACTTTCAGTGTTCCAGGAGTAGGTCTGTCTGGTTTCAGGAGTCTAAGCACCAAACAAAATGTTTCCTTGAAATCACCCACTAGATATTTAGTCTTGTTGATTTTGTGTATTTTTCTGACTTTCTATCAGAGTGCTAAGAATTCTGGGCTTTGTCTGAAAAGGGCTTTATCTGCTAGTTGGCTGAAGAAAATACAGGAAAAATGGGCCTGTTTGGGGTATCAGAAGGAAAAAAGTCACTCTCATCATACAAATTCTTAGTTCATCCTTCATTATTTCAAAAGCATCAACTGAAGTGTCTTAGGAGTTGAATTGTTCCCTCCCTCCAAACATATGTTTGTTGGAAGTCCTAAGATTCAGTGCCTTAGAATGTGGCTGTATTTGGAAATGAGGTCATTGCAGGTATCATTTAAGATTTGAAAGCCAAAGGGCACTAGAGATTGCCAGCCTCCCCACCCTCCCCAGCCTCCAAGAACTAGGAAGAAGCAGAGAGGGATTCTGCTGCAGATTTCAGAGCAAGAGTGACTCTGATGGCACCTTGGTATCAGACCTTCAGCCTCCAAACTGTGAGATGATAACTTTCTGCTGTTTTAAGCCAACCAGTTTGTATTACTGTTACATGAGCCATTGGAAACTAACACAGGGGCCTACTATGTACCAAATCACACTCTAGTAGCTTTGGATTGATGTCATATAAAATGTGATCAAGTCCTCAGGAAAATGCCAGATAGGAAAGAGAGTGGGGGTAGAAATATTAATAGGTCTATATTATTAAGGGAAGATTAAAAAAAAAACCCAATACCAATACTCTAAAATAAATGAAGAATTGAGATGGGAAAAGTGGAGCTCTGATAGAGTGCCATAGATAAGAAGCCCATGGTATTCTTCCTTCCAAAGTCCTGGGATGGCAGCTTTGGAGATTGCAAAAGTAAAAGAAGCAGTGATCAGTAGGAGACAACATGAGGTCACCAAGAACGGGACCTGTTAGAGACAGTTCAGTTCCTTTCATAGTAGTCATACAGGTAGATGATAAAAAGTAGCAGACAGGTATAATGAAATTTTATAGATGCTTGACAGGTGTCCTTATGCCACCCTTGTGGACAAGATGGAGTGGTTGAGTTAGGGATTCATGAACAGCTAAGCCTATAGAGTGATGACTAATTGATGGAGCTGTGCCACTTTGGGTGGAGGCTTCCAGAAGAATAACACAGCATTCTTGCCTAAAAACTTCTCTATTTAACATTTTTATCAGCTGTTGGAAAAGGTGGGCATTACTAAATTTGTGTTGGATGAGCCACATGACTCCATTTACATCTGGATGTACACCTGGGGCTCTCAATGCCCCACAGGGAAGCTAGAAGATGCTTTAAAAGGAGTGGTCAGGTTGGTGACTTAAAGAGAATAGCAATTATGCAATTCAAGAAACTGGTGAGGTATATGAGGATACTCATCCTAAACAATAGAAACCTGAGAAATATAGGACAGCCAAGAAATAGTGTGTTTTACTTGGATAAAGTGTGATTAATAGGTCAAATGACAGGAAGGCAATCTCAATTTGGTATAGGAAGGAGCTTTCAAAGAAAAAATTCTGGCAATGAAATTTGGAAGATGGCAAATTTTTGTGGGTGAATCTATAAAGTTAATAAAAATTCTAGCAGGTTGTTTGAAAGGAATTCAACAGTTTATTCTAAATATATAGACTGGAGATATAGAAGATCAATCAATTGTAAAAAAGGAGTAAAGAAAAAAAAAACAAAGAAGGTCATACAATAAAGCATTGTGACCTGGTGCATCCACAAATAAATAAATCAATGGCACAGAAGAAAACTGCTCAGCATCTGACCCATTTATGAAAGGGAACTTGGTATGTGATGGAGGCAGCACTCAGATCAGTGGCAATAGAGGTAGACTCTCCAGTGGTGTTGAGGATACTGATGGACCAGAAAGGGGAAAATAAGAGTTGGAGAATTTACCCAATATATCAAGGTGGATGTTGATGGATTAAAGAAGTAAATGTGAAAGATAAACTCTAAAGCAAATAGAAAAAATATAGAAGTAAATGAGTAGAATTTAAAACTCCTAAAGCTCCAGGGCATTAGAGAGAGATTATTCAACTATCTATTTTAAAATTAAGAACTTTGAATGAAAACACATATAAAATTATCAAGAGTCCTGACAGATAAGGAAAAGTCATTTGCAATGTCAACATCAAGAGGTTAATATTTAGGCTATACAAGAATACCACAGGTAAATATTTAGACGATAGAAGCAAAACCACAGACAGAGCTTAGGAAATCTATTTGGCAAATAATCCTATCAACGTGGTCTGTGAGACCTGGGTTTCCTCACTTATTTGTTCAATAACTCTGTATTCAGTGTCATCGTATATCACTGCTGTCCTAGGCACTGGGAATACCACAGACAAAATCTCTGCTTTAAGTTATTTAAATACTTCACAATGTTTTCTCCCTCAGTAGAAAAAAAGAAGTTTACTTCTTCTCAGTGGATTTTTCTTTAAAGTTACAATCATACAATTTTAAAGTTGAGGGATCCCTTAGAGTATATTACTTTTTAATCCATATTTTTGCACAATGATAAACAACTACTCAGGGGCACATGGGGATAAACAGCTGATACTTTGCCAGTGTTTAATCTTTCAGCTCAGTGGTTCAGAGAGCCACAGTGCCTTGGGCTGAGTCTTGGTTCTTCCTCTGTAGCCAGCTGATAATGTAATGCCAAGGAGTTTCTATAGATAGCTCCTTACATCTGAGTCTGTTGTGTGGCTAAGAGTTCAAAGACTGTGGCAGTCTGGTTAATAATAACTTCCAGTATAGTTTATAAGAAATAATTTTCCAGTACAGTTGTAGTTTAGCATATAAACTAGAGTTTTATAGCCCTAGCTGCTGTCCTGTACCCAGGTAGCAGGACCATAGTGGCAATAATCCTCTGGGATGGCCAGCCTTCCTTACCCCAGATTTGTTGACCTCCTAGATCAACTCATTTCCAATGGATCTTTTTCCTTGGCCCTAGATCTTCATACAAGGGGATCCCTAGGTCTTTTCCAGAGACAAACGGTTATCCAATTCTAGCATTTCTGTGGTGGGCAGGTCCTATATATATATATATATATTATCACCCCTTGCTTATAATAGATTGACTTGACACATGGTTCACAACATTTCCACTATTGGAGCAGGAGTGGGGTAGAGCCCCCCAAGATTACCAAAGGAAACCAAACTAAATGATAGACTAACAGTTTTGTCTATTAACCTGCACAGGTTAAACAATGTAAGTTAACAAAGCCAAACTAATAACACCAAACAAACCCTAGAAATCCTGTATAAGCTAGAGTGTCAGTTCCTGTCCCATAGTCTGCTTATCAGCTTCCAACACCAGAGGACCATGGCTGCAAGGGCCCATAG
Source organism: Marmota monax (assembly GCF_021218885.2). Lineage (NCBI taxonomy): Eukaryota > Metazoa > Chordata > Mammalia > Rodentia > Sciuridae > Marmota > Marmota monax. The sequence continues at coordinate 3,795,741 of NW_026691988.1, forward strand.
ATAAGGTGGCCAGAATGATAAAGTCCAGCTATTTAGAAAGTAGGCCACAAGACAGGGTCAGTTCCCCAGCATTTGAGTTAGGACTCCTACAGCTGTTCCAGAGCATGTATGACATACAGGGAGAAAGGCTTTATGAGATCCATGAGTCCTAGTCCACGTGTACTGGTGAGTGCACATTTAAGATCCTCAGTGGAGTTTTTTGTTTTGTTTTGTTTTGATTTGATTTGATTTTGTATTGGTCTCCACATTAGAGGATCCCCTTCTCCCCCTTTTGTGGCCTCATTGAGGGGTTTGGCCATAACTGAAAAGTTAGTGATCCATATCTGACAGAATTCAGCACTCAAGATCTGGCAGCTGGTGGAAGGGATTGGAATTGAGCAAGACTGTCTTGTCTGTTTCCTTTTGGGGCCAAGTTGCAGTTATCTCTGAGTCAGATAGAAACCAAGGTGCTTGACAGATTTGGGCTTTCTTCTTTTAGACTTTGTAGCCAGTTTCACATAGGAGAGTGAGAACCAGTTATGACCCCTTCATGCAGTCTTTTTGGGTTGCTCTGACCAGTAACAGATCATCTACATATTGGAGTAATGTGTATCCACATCAGAGGTCAACATCCACGTCATTATTAGGAAAGATTCTCAAATCAGAAGCCAGCACCGTCCTGAAGATGGTTGGTGAGTTTTTGAAACCTTGTGGTAGCCTAGTCCAGGTCCATTGACCTTTGTTCCCATTGGAGGCTTTCCAATGGAAGGCAAAGAGGGCTGACTCTGTGGTGCCAGTCAAATGCAGAAGAAGGCATCTTTAAGGTTCAGAATGTGAAATAAGCTGCATCAGCTAGGAGCCGACTTAGAAGAGCGTATAGATTAGGGACCAAAGTATGTAAGGTGATTTTTTGCATGGAAATCTTGAACTGGCTGGTAACCATCAGTCCCTGGTTTCTGGACAGGTAAAAGAGATGTATTCCATGGTGATTGGCAAGGGCTGAGAATTCCATATTACTAAAGTCTGTCCAAATGTTTTTGAATTCCAAATTGTGCCTTATGAGGAATATGATATTGTCTTAGGCATACCAGTATGGTTCCTGGTTTCAATTCCACCCCCACTGGAGGAATGTCTGGGCTAGTCTAGGTGGATCATCCTCTGCCCATACTCCTGGTACTTGGAAAGGGAGCTCTGGTCCCTGCTGTGGTGTACTACTAGCCTAAAGAGGCACCACTCCTCTTCCCAAGGAATTGTGAGGGTTAAAAATACTTGGTTTAGGTTTTCCCAATGATAGGACTGCCTGACCTTTTGCATCAAAAGTTATCTGGGCTCAGAGGTTTCTCAGCAGGTCTCAAAACCATCAATGGCACCAGGTCATCTGGTATGTACAAGATCTCATGGACCACTTCATGGCCTGCTAAATTGTAACTCCAGGGCAATAGAAAAGGGTGATGATCCTGTAGCCAGAGGCTCCCACATTGCAGTCTGTGTTTTTGAAAGTGGGACTACAGGTTGGGTCACCATAGAATGGTGGGCCCCAGTGTCCACCATGAGGTCCATAGTTTGGCTCCCTATGAGCATTTGGACTGTAGGTTCCTGGGCCCACATGGATTCAGGCTGGTCAATACTAGTCCTCATCATAATTTTCGATGGCTACCAGCCCACATAATCTTTCTCAGGGGCATCACAGTGGTGTCTGTGGCATTGATCATCATGGGGGACATGTTTGTAGGGCTGGTATTGCCCTTGAATGACTTGGCCTCTCTTATCCTGGTAAGGAGTAGCAGCAGCCCATTTGTCTTCCTTCAGTTGGGGGCATTTATTTTTCCAGTGGCCCTCTAAATGGTAGTAGGCACGTTGGTTTAGTCTCAACCTAGACCAGGTGAGGTGGTTCTTCCATCCAGACCTTCTGGCTCTGCATCTGGCCCTGATTTTGACAGTTGTTTTGGCTTTGCCTGGAAATTCTTTGAATTTTATACCCAATGGGAAGATGAGTGTGGAAGTTTACATTTTTATAGGCGTCTACATAACAGTATTATATTTTTTGAGTTCATAGAAAGTGCTTTTTGTCCCATTTTTTTAGATTAGTCAGAGGTTTTACCACAAAAACAGGCATAACATCATCAAGTCTGTTGTCAAACTTAGCTTTTAACAGGCAGAGAAACAAAAAATAGAAAGTCCTAACTACACGGAGTTCTTTGCAGACGTTTTTGCTGATATTTTGTTAATAAAACCAATTATGGTGAGGGTCTCTGGAGAAGCTTAATTAAGATTATTTGGTGGAGGAGGGGGTGCCACTACAGGTTTACCCAGTTATAGACATGGTTACTTATGCAATTATGAAACCACATATAATTTTCAATTGCCTAAAGAAAGATTAACGTCACCCGGGTGGCTTTTTAACAAAGACAAGAACAAGGAACATAAATAATGCTCACTTAATTGGAGACCTGAGCTCAGAACAATCGGGTTCATTTGAACAATGTGCAAGCCTTCCTGTTGACTCTGTCTTTCTGCTCAGTAGGTGGAGCCAGGTGTCCTCATTAGAATAAAGTAAACACATTTAACCCAATTATAAGTGGCAAAAAAGATGTGCCCTCTGTCTTCGAGTGTTGCAGTGTATGGCAACCTGAGAATACCGGTGCAGCAGAGTGAAGTATCAAGGACCATGAGCTACAAGTCAAAATCCATAGGGGTTATTGGAGCCCCTTTCTCAAAGGGACAGGTGAGTATAAGGCCTCCGCTTTGAATAACTTTACTTTATTGGAAATTTGGGACTTTAAAACATGTAAGGTGTCACTTTCCGGTTACTTATGTTTTTCTGTACAATCTGGTTGAGGAAAGGACATTTTAAAGTCCTCTCACCATTTCGAGACATTACATAATTATGGTCTCAAACCCAGTTACTCCTATGGCTCCCAATCTCAGAGTCAATTTTGTTTGAAACTGAATGTTTACTCGTTTACTCATGTTGAACCAAAATATTTTTATTTTGCATTGAAATGGATTATTTCTTCAGTGCAGTGTCTCGTCTAGCTTTTGTTATTTTTGGTGTTTGTGATGTTCCTTGACGATCCAGAGGGAGAGGAGAGTTTAAGAAGACTCATTTGTTCGGTTATGTAATTCGTTGAGTAGAAAAATTTAATCAGTGGTGATCTTCAGAATTGTTTTAATTTGGATAACCTAAATGATAGTGTTTTATGCAACTTTGTCAATAATTCATATTACTTTATGGTTTAATGATTCTTTGAAACTGTTGGTCCATGGGCTGGTAGAATCTGTCCTGTATCTTCCTGAGTGGGGGGAAAATACTGCAAGTTGGAAACACTGTCTGGACTAAGGGTTTATGAAATTTTCAGATTGTCTTAGAGCTATCTAAGTGTGAACCAACATATATCATGAACATTTAAATTAACAGTTCTTTTCCCTGTCTGGACACATTCATATTGGTAATTATAATGAGATGACAGGATGCCTTCCAGACTTCAACATGGTCTGGGCTTAAAGAGGAAAATTAAAAAGTCAAACCGAACAGGACAGTATGTGAGTTGAAATTCCAAAGGTTGAGGTTTTTTGGTTTTTTTTTTCTTTCTTTTTTTAATGGACTCCTCCCAGTTTCTAAAAATTTAAGAAGACTTTCACCCCTTTTAATTTTGAAATCTTGATGTGCACTCTGACTTTTTACTGCAAAACAAATTGGGAGAGGTCAGAGGTTAGAGGCCCCAATTGCATTTGGACTGTCTGTAAATACTGCTTCCCTTGCCCTGGAAACCCTCCAAACAGGCCTCCTAGAGCACAGGGACGTCCTGCCGACACGGGTGTCCTTTAAAATCCACAATATCCTCACCTATTTTTCAAACAGTTTGTAACAGTAAGAATTGAAAAAAGCAACAAAAAGGTAGGAAAGAAACTCCACATCATGCACAACAAGAAGACTAGGAAGCTCTACTCCATGTGTGTATGATATGTCCAAATACACTCTACTGTTGAATGACTCCAAAGAACAAATGAAACATTTTTAAAAAGGAAGGAAAGAAGGGAGGCAAATGGAAGGAAAGGGGGAGAGAGGGAAGGAGTCCAAACATGTTCTGGCCCTGGAGCATCTGCAGAAGCCTAACCCTGATGAGGACAGCCCCTCTGGGGACAATGACAACCTCTGAGGTATAGTGTGTCAAAGTGCCACTGAATGCATTTCCCATTCTTAGTAATCCCCCCCCACCCTGCTCTTCTCCCATTAAAACATGGCCATGATAATGAAACTTATTGTCTCATTGTTGTCAGGACAGAGAGAGATTTTTCTATACTAAGCCATAAAGGAGGTGTGTGTGTGTGTGTGGGGGGGGTGACAAACATATAAGCATTTGTTCCTATTTAAAACGGATAAAAATTTGACACAAGGCAAAAAGGGAAGACTAGAGGGCAGATGATAGAAGGTCAAGTCTGAGAAAGAGCTCCTTTCTCTGCCTTGCCCCTTGTAAGGCATCAAGGAAACAATAAGGTAGGTATTATTTTTATCTAGTAATTAATAATGTTCAGAGAGGTGTGGTAATTTGCTCAAGGTTACACAGCCTTGACTATGTGATTCCAGACAAGGCTGCTTCATTCCAAAGCCTATGCCCCTGACTTGCACTGATGCCTATCCAGAGAGCTCAATTCCATAGTAGATCTGATACTTGTGGTCCATTCGGGACTGGGCTCCATTTAAAAAGGCAGTGGAACTTAAAAAGCAGTTTCCAAGTGGACAGATGAACCAAGCAACAGGCAAAGATTCATCCCGAGAAGCAGTTTGAAGCAAACAAATAAAACAAAGGCTAGAAGATGTCACTCTGAGAAGTTTAATGACAGCCTTACAGCACATACAGTGTCAACTAAGGGGTAGATGAAATTTGTTCTAATGTTGGAAAGGGCAAGGAGAAAAAAAGGCCAGGGAGCTTTGTCAAATTGTTTTTGACCATCTACTGTTTGTCAAACCTGCATGACAACATGTAGTGCCGTAAAATAAAGAAGTTTAGATTGAAATCGAACAAAGGAGAAGAGACAAAAATACCAAACTAAAGACAGAATATGAACCAAGTAGCACCTAATTGGGAGTTAAAGAGGAAGAAAGTCCATCTCCTTGGTCAACGGTTAGTCATCTCCTTGACCAAGAAGTTGGTCAGGGTGTACAGGTCACAGGTGGTATCAGGTTACCTTATACAGGAGGAACAAGTTACCATGCTATAAGGCAGGGCAGGGTAAATGTAGAAAACAGTAATGTACCATGTATCTCAAAATAGTTAGAAGAGATTTTGGGTGTGCTCTTTCTAGTGACATGATAAAAGTTGAAGGTGATGGATATGCTAATTACCTGGAGTTGATCACTACCCAATGTATACACTTGTCAAGACGTCACCCTGTACCTCATAAATCTATCCAAATATTGTATGTTATCAAAAATAAAATACAAAAAAAATTTCAAAAGGATTGAAGTAAAGGAGCAAAATGTGTCAGGAAGAGTGTGTGCCAGGGACAGGAATTTGACAACAAGGATTTGCTTGGCACCTTGGACAGGCCACCTGTCATTTGGGGAAGAAATATTTGCTTACTTTGGGGCCACAGCCCCAATCCTAGGATAAACACGTCTCTTTTGGCATGTCTTCTCATCTGATAAAAAGATTTAACTTGATGTATCTAAAAGTCCTGTTGGAAATTAAAATCAGAAAGATATTTTTTAAAAAAAATGATTTCTTGGGACCCCTATCAGTGGGGACTTGAGGTGGACATGCTGGAAAAGAGAGGCGTGTCCATTCCCAGGTGTGGAATCAGCATGGGTGTAGTTTCTTATGACTGTTTAAACAGGTCAGAACCTGAAATTTCTGGGCTGGTCTTTATGATTTCAGCTCCCAGGTGGTGATTTTCCTGTTGCCTGCATTCACCACCCCAAAAGTCCCTAGGTACTGCTGTGAGGACCTGCACGCAGGCTGGTCTCGCCCAGACCCCGTTCTTTCCCTTCTAATGCCTTTTGCCCAAGCTGTTCCCCTGATTTGCAAAATTTCTCCATAACCCTGTCATGTTTTTCTGACCACCTCATCATGTTGCAAGACTTGGCTCAAAGATCATGTGGCCACAAAGCCATCACTGACCCACCCTGCCTCTTGCAGAGTTGGGAGTACTGTTTTGTTACTAAGACATCTCATATCTGTGTTGACGCAACTACCCATGTAACTGATATTAAACACCCACATTTTCTTTGGGTTTATGAGTGGCTCAGAAACAGGGGCCTTTCCTTTTCATTATTCTATCTTCATCTATCAGGGTGCTTTGTGCTGTGTGGATAGAGTGCTGTGATGGGAAGAGGGGCTGCAGCATTGGAATCCTAAGAGCAGGATATAAATAGAAGCTCTGCCACTCATTAACTGTGGTCCAGCAGGAGAACCTCATAACCTTCATGATGGGATTCTGTTCCTCCTATTTGGCTTGGGGGTAATTCAATCTACCTTGATGTGAAGATTAAACGAGAAGATTTAAATTCCAGGGTCTATAGGATCTTACAAACTGATAGATAGGATTCAAGTAATGAAAAGTTCTTGTGGGAATTGGATGGTCATGATCATGACTGAAATACTTTATTTTTTAATTGTTCAGCCACGAGGAGGGGTGGAAAAAGGCCCTACAGTCTTGAGAAATGCTGGTCTGCTGGAGAAACTTAAAGAACAAGGTAATTTTTAAGTTGAAAGATGATCATCCCGATCTCCTTCCTAGTGAAATGAGAACTCCTGAGAAAACAGAATGTTTGTAAGGATGTTTATATCACAGAACTACAGACTAACCATGCATCTGTATAGCCACATGGTACCAGAGAGGCAGGGTTTGGGAAAAGCACTCAGTAAGCGTTATTGGTGGAACTTCTCATTCAGAAGTTTTGTCTTCCCAGCTGAAGTGCTGTACAGAAGAACCTATGTGGCAAGAACTGTGGGGTTGGGGAGGATGCTATGGGAGCTAGTAGAATTAAATAAAAACCAAGAGGTTTCAGGAAGGAGACTACCAAAAGAGGATCCCAATTTGTGAAAGAAAAAAAAAAGAAAAAGAAACAGTAATAATAGTAATAGGGGCACCTAGGTTTTACATAGTGGGTATGTGCATGCACACACATTTATATGTGTAAGTATGAAAACGAAAAATTATATGTTTGTTAAAGTTGAGGCTTAAGTATATGTTATCTTTATATTTGAAAAACCCTGATGAAGTGTTAATGAGGTCATGGAACAACTGAAAGCTTCATGTATTTCTGCTAGGAATGCAAAATGATACAGCCACTTTGGAAAGCAGTTGGACAGTTTCTTAAATAAACATTCATTTACCTTTTGACCCAGCAGTTTTACATATTTTCCCAAGAGAAGTGAAAATGAAAATGACAGACAGGAACATAGGTACATTCAAAAACAACATGATATGTGAAAGAGACAACAAAAGACCACATACTGTATGCTTCTATTGATGGAAATTCTAGAAAGACAAAAGTATAGCAATAGAAGGCTAATCAATGATTCCTGGGGGTGGGGATAGGAATAAAAGGAATGAAAGCCTGGCATGGTGGCGCTTGCCTGTAATTGCAGCGGCTGAGGAGACTGAGGCAGGAGGATCATGAGTTCAAAGCCAGCCTCAGCTATGGCGAGGCACTAAGCAACTCAGTGAGACCCTGTCTCTAAATAAAATACAAAATAGAGCTGGGGATGTGGCTCAGTGGTCGAGTGTCCCTGAGTTCAATCCCCAGCAGCAAAATAAACAAACAAAAAAAGAGAGATGGAAATGTTCTGCATATGAATTGTGATGGTAGTTACAAGATTATAGATATTTCCCAAACTCATCAGTCTGTACATTTAAAAATAAGCAAATTTTAGTGAGTTAAGAATTATAGCTCATAAATCTAGGAAGGAAGGAAGGGAGGGAAGGAGAATAGAAAGCTTGGGTAAATGGACTTGGTTAATTTGGTCACATCTCATCTGAGATGTATGATACCTCTTGGAGGTGTTACTGAATCACTAACACCCAGACATAATAAATGAACAATGGCTGAACTGATCCCAGTACACAATTTTACAGGAAGCTTTCTAGTTTTGAAACCTTTTTCAGGCCCTTTTAGGAAGCACACTCAGATCCTTAGGGACTTTGAGTTACCTACAATTTTTTTCCTATTAAAAAAATACCAAACTTGCTGAAACAGAGGCTAGGGGATAAGCACATACTTGATTCTGACAGCACCATCAGGAGCCAGGTCCTAGAGGACCAAGGAGGAAGCTGAGTTACTTCAGCAGGTGACAGTTTGGATCAGGACACCTCAGTTTTCTCTTTGAAAGCCACTGTTACCAGGGCCTCTGTAACAGAGCTACCGTTGAGAGCCTGGGGCTCAACTTTCTTTATTAAATGGAAAAAAAAATGTAAGTAGAAATTTTCAGAATGGCAAATGACCAAAAGAAAAGAAACCTGAAAGAAAAACAAACCTCAACAGAATAAAAAAATTTTAGAAAATGCTGGTGTAATCTCTCTTTGGGGTGCTTTAACCGTTTCTTGATTACAAAAACAAAGTATGCTTATTATAGCAAGACAGAAAGTACAGAGGCAGAGAGAAACAGAGGGACAGTGGTAAGGACAGTGATGCCTCCTGCTAGGTCCAAACCAGAAACTGCCACTGTTCTTTTAGTGTCTGCTCTAACTGGATTGCTACAATAAGTGCTCATTGAGGGCTCGGTATACAGCTGGTGCCAGAGTGAGGTGGTGATGCCGACAGGACAATGTCAGGCAAAAGCAGGCATGATTTCCACCTTCACCACATTTACAGTCTTTTGGCCTTTGCTTATACTTTTGAAAATAGACTTATTTTATACATTTGTAACCAAACTGATTTGCAATCTGCTTTTATTTAGTAACTTGAAACTTTTAATTGCAGAGTGTGATGTGAAAGACTATGGGGACCTGCCCTTTGCTGATGTTCCTAACGACAGCCCCTTTCAAATTGTGAAGAATCCAAAGTCTGTGGGAAAAGCCACCGAGCAGCTGGCAGATGTGGTGTCAGAGGTCCAGAAGAACAACAGAGTCAGCTTGGTGCTGGGTGGAGACCACAGGTCTTATGTAGTGGCTATCCCCCCGGGGGCGGGGCACAGGCGGCAAAAACACTGACCAATATTTAACACTCTATTTTTTGCCTTAAAAACAATTTTTATCGGTTCCTACTTTATTACAGAAACAGACTTAGATGAATTTGCAAAGTCTCACAATATCTTTATGTTTATCAATTACAGCAGAAAACAGGAGTGGATTTTAGCCAAATAGTGCAGGCTTCTATTTCTAAATAAGTGATGCTTGTTGTCAGCTAATTTTTCCTGATTACTTATAATACCTAGAACTCAATTGGTTAGCAAGTTTTTAAAAAAATGTAAGCACCTTTTTTTTTTTTTTTTGTATCAGGTATTAAACTCAGGTGCACTCGGCCACTGAGCCACATCCCCAGCCCTATTATGTATTTTATTTAGAGACAGGGTCTCTCTGAGTTGCTTAGTGCCTCACTTTTGCTGAGGCTGACTTTTAATTTGTGATCCTCCTGCCTCAGCCTCCTGAGCCACTGGGATTACAGGTGTTTGCCACTACACCCAGCTATAAGTATCATTTTTTTTTTTGCTGTATAATTTTTCAGCAATTACATCACCATTTACATTTGTAGTGTCAGATATTCAGGTTATTTTCAAATTTTGACTATTATACAGTATGACAATTATTTTTGTGGATGGAGCTTTTTTAAATGTTTGCTCTCAAGGATGCTATTACTGGAAGAGGCCTAATGACATCAAAAAGTAGACACATTCTTGAGCTTTGATATGAGAGTCAATGAATTCACAACTCTCAACTTTGTTTTTTAAAGCCAGCTGTTACCAGTGCTTCTCTAACAAATATATAATTGAAAGAGTGGGGCACATTTTCTTTTTTTAAGTGGAAGAAATTGTAAGTGGAAATTTTAAGAGCAAAAAATGCCCAAAAGTCAGGAAACCTAAAAGAAAAAATGAACCTCAACCTGGACATCAGGCACGATTGTTTTCCTTTTGAGAATCTGATAGTTCTGGATTCTCTGAATGATGCCTATATGTTCACAAGTTGGAAACTTGGGCATTGTATAGTAAATTCAAATCTTTTAACTTTTGTGCAAGGCACGACTTAAATCTTCCATTCTGGCAAAATATTTGGAGTTTAGAGTACTTGGGATGGATTTGAGGGGCCTCAACTCAGTCAAGAGTGGGACATCAAATGTGCAGCAAGATTGTAGACACAGCAGAGGCTCTGAGCACAGAATAGAGTGAGAGAACCAATGACTGTAGTGTATGGAAGAATTGAGTGATGCTTTCCTATTATGAAGGAGTCAAATTTTAAGAAAAATTGACTTTGTCATAATTCACTTCAGAGAATTAAGTGTCTGCCAAAATGGAGCTGGATTTAACTCTAAGAATTGAGCAGTATCTCATTTGAAGGAATCTCTTGTGTGGCTAGGGTTTGATGCATATTTATTTATTTTTTTGGTTAAACTATATAATGCAATTTTATTACAAGGTGACTTAAAAATATTTTAGTAATGATAGCAGTGTAACTTAAACATTTTAGTAAGTATTAAGTGTAAGCTATACCTTCTCTATTGTCATAATTGTTTAATTGGCATCTAATTTAAAAGTCTGTAAGAAACAGCTACTTGAGCTGGGCATGGTGGCTCATGCTTGTAAATCCAGCAGCTTGGGAGGTTGAAACAGGAGGAACATGAGTTCAAGGCCAGCTTCAGCAAAAGTGAGGTGCCAAGCAACTCAGTGAGACCCTGTCTCTAAATAAAAATACAAAATAGGGCTGGGGATGTGGCTCAGTGGTCAAGTTCCCCTGAGTTCAATCCCTGGTAACCAAAAAAAAAAAAAAAAAAAGCTACTTGGACTTAAAACCTAGCAGGCAGATTAAGTGAGCTAATGATATGATGTAGGTATGTAATGACATTGACAACTTGAAGTTCATATAAACTTTCTTCTCTTCCAAAGTTTGGCAATTGGAAGCATCTCTGGCCATGCCAGGGTCCATCCTGACCTTGGAGTCATCTGGGTAGATGCTCACACGGATATCAACACTCCACTGACAACCCCCACTGGGAACTTGCATGGACAACCTGTGTCTTTCCTCTTAAAGGAACTGAAAGGAAAGGTAAAAGACTGGTTGGTACTCCGTTACAAAATAATCTTGGCAAGTAGGAAGCATCCTAAACCATTTTACATTGATATAATTGCAAACCATTTTCTCTATGCTAATAAGCAAAAGAATGGTTGATAAAGGGGGTAATGTTCTCTGTCTTTACTTTTCTTCATAGTTTGCAAACTGACTCCATAGGCAATTGTCTCTCTGTATCTATGGGGCATTGGTTCTAGGATACTTAGCAGATACCAAAACCTTCAAATGCTCAAGTCTCTTATACAAAATGGCCTAGTATTTGCATATAACCTATGCACATACTTTAAATCAGTTCTAGATTACTTACAATATCTAATACAATATAAATGTTATATAAAGAGATATTATTCTTTCTTGTTTAGGTGATAATGAAAAAGTCTGTACATGTTCAGTATAGACCAAACCATCATAAGCCTACCTCTATTTTCAATCTGTGTTTAGGGGAATCCACAGATGCTGAAGAACATCCTCTCTCTGGATTCTTAAACTACCCCTTAGAGGTTCAGAGGTCATCAACTTTCCAAAACCACATCAAGTATATTGTGAGGGAAGGAGCAGAACTCTGTCTCCTGGTTCCCATCTCTTCCCATTACACATCACACCACCTCTCCTCCTTATGAAGTGACCCCTGTAAATCAGAGCTCTTTAAGAAAAAGTTTTCAATGCAGATTACAATGATTTATCACTTCATATTGATGGTAGAAAGCACCTTCTTTTCCAGAAGATTTAAGATAAAATTCTAAATTGAGATTTAACATTGTGGCTCACAATTTTTATTGATGTTATAGTATATTAATATCTTTATTGATAATAATTATATTTGTCCTAATGACGATTCAAGGGGATTCAAACCTTGTACTGTTAAATGCTCAGAAGTAACTTTTTTTTTTTAAACTGAGGACCAACAAATGTGTTTATAAAATTGCAAAATGTCAAGTTAACATATGGGAACAGCCAAGGTTGGCTCCAGGACAAAGTGGTTATCAGTCATCACCTTATGATATGGAGAGCAGCAACGAGTCTTGTCCTACATTCCCCTCAGCTACTCTAGACTTAATCCAGAGGACTTGATCTTTAGCGAGAAAGAGAAGAAGGAAGCTACTAAAGTAAAGAAAGCACATTCATTTCTTTAGTTTTGAGGAAGCAGGACCCAGCAGACTTGGGGCATAGAACAGGGAAATGCTGTGTTAACATGGTAAGGCAGGCATTCTGTTTATTCATCTTAAAAATAATATCCTCTAAGTTTATATTCTAAACATTAAGATATACATAATCCAACAACTGTCCTCAACATTACCTGTAGGATTTACTCAAGAGAAACACATTTAACTAAATGGAAACATTGCCACTTTAGATCCCTGATGTACCAGGATTCTCCTGGGTGACTCCCTGCATATCTGCCAAGGATATTGTGTATATTGGCTTGAGAGACGTGGATCCAGGGGAACAGTAAGTTTATTCCTTGATGTGATTTGTCTTTATTTTTTCTTTTGTGTGTTAGATGTTTACAGCCCCAAATGAACACCTCTATATACAAACACACACACACACACACGTATCTATATACATTTACACACACATATATCTATTCAGGCTATGTATATCTTGACTTGCTGTTAAAAATAAAATAAAATTACATGCATACAGTTCACAGAACTTAAATATTTTATATACTCTTTACCAGTGATCTTTCTTTTTTAAAAAATAAAAACCAGGGAAGAGGAGGGAATTGAGTCAGCTTTATTAATTATAGATTATTTTAATATCTCTTCTCTGATAGCTACATTGTGAAAACTCTGGGTATTAAATACTTTTCAATGACTGAAGTGGATAAGTTGGGAATTGGCAAGGTGATGGAAGAAGCACTCAGCTATCTACTAGGAAGGTATGATGCTCTCGTGTGCATGACATAAGACTTGCTAATGATACTAACTGATGTAAGTTATTAATGAAGCCTTTGCATAAAAATTATAGAACCTTTGGGTTTGCAGAATAAGAACTGCAGTTGTCTACTAAATATTAAACCACCAACTTTAAACTGAAATACTGAAATCCTTTCCCACTTCTTAAAAGAAAGAAAAGGCCAATTCATCTGAGTTTTGATGTTGATGGAGTGGACCCTGCTTTCACACCTGCTACTGGCACACCTGTCATGGGGGGTCTATCCTACAGAGAAGGTCTGTACATCACAGAAGAAATTTACAAAACAGGTAGGTAAAAACCTGAGACAATAAAGAAGCAAGTGTACACTTGGCTAGTATGTGTTTATGCTCCCTGATCTGAAAACCCAGCCCCACCCATCACTTGATGCAATAACTAAAGAATATTATGTTGGGTCACTATCTCTTTACTACCAGGTAACTTTTGAAGTTGGGCTATGCTGATTTTGAAATAACAATTTTATAAATTACATTATTCACATTTTTTGTTGTTGTTGTAGGGCTACTCTCAGGACTGGATATAATGGAAGTAAACCCATCTCTTGGGAAGACACCAGAAGAAGTAACTCGAACAGTGAACACAGCAGTAGCAATAACCTTGGCTTGTTTTGGAGTTGCTCGGGAGGGTAATCATAAGCCTACAGTTAACTACCTTAACCCACCTAAGTAAGTGTGAAAACAAGATATAAAAATCCCAGTGCTAACAACATAATTACTAAATCTAATAGTATACTTACGCCTATAGTTATCCTCCTCAAAATCTCTTCTTTCAGAAATTTTTTTCCAATTAGTATGAATTCTACCAATTCCTGCTTGAAAATTCAAGATTTGAAAATTCAAACTTTTGTACAATTAAAAGTGTGTATTTCCCATTTTAGCAAAAGACAACTTTAGAGAGAGGCATGTTAATTTCCAAATAATGTGCTGGCACCGAAAAAAAAACACTCACCAATACAAGCTCTCCAGTGAGTGTTGAGAGCCGCAGTCAAGATGGTGCCTGGCATTTTGTCAGAAGGAGCGGATCCTGCTGCATTGGGTGCCGGCTATTTTTGAGCTCTGGTGGAGTTCCTAGAGAGTTCGCGCGGGTTGGTTGAGTTCCGGTTGGGCTCTTGCGGAGTTCCTAGAGAGTTCGTGTGGGTGGAGTTCGCGGGTTGAGTTCTGGTTGAGTGCTCAAAAAGTTCCTGAAGTTCTGGTGGAGCTCTCGGGGAGTTCCTGGAGAGTTCGTGTGGGCGGCGTATGGCGTGGGTTCTAAAAATAAAGTTTGTTCCTGCTTGAATCTGCAAGTGGCTCGTGATTTGTGCCCAGCCAGTGTGCGCCATATGGTGGCCCGTATGGGGAACACCTGAGGGTAAGTGATAAGGTAAATTGCTCGCCCCTGAGGGCAGTTCGAGAAGATGGGTAACCATTTAAAGATTCTTCTTTCATTTTGTTTTGCTTTTGTTTTAAGTTGCCTGTCCCTGGAGATGGGTGGGACGGCAGAAAAACCGCTCACATCTGAGAAAAAACTATTTGCGTCTGAGGAACAGATAGGGAGAAAGGACGGATGGACATTTCAGGAGGATAGAAAGGCTGATATAATGAATTTTTGTTCCATTTTCTCTTGGTTTTCTTTTGCATTATCTTAGTGAGAGGTATCTTCGTCACGGAAATATGGAATTAAAAATTAATAAGAATCAAACCGAAAGGGCGATAAGTACAGTGCTAGAGGAAGGAGGCATCTCAGTAAAATCAAGAACAGTTAGGGCATACGTTAAGACGATACAAAGGTGTAGCCCATGGTTCATTAAAGAGGGGTTGTTAAATATATCACAATGGAACCATCATGGTGAAGATTAAAACAGATACAAATGGAAAGCCCAGGAACTCTGCCAGTTGGCACATTACCATTATGGACGTTGGTACAATCTTGTTTGCTTAGTCTAGGAGAAGACATCTTACCTCAAGTAAAAGAGGAAGTCTCTTGAGTTAGTCAGACAAAGCAAAAAAGTTTAGAGGAGGAAGGGCTATCAGGGGAGAAATTACAACGGGAGGTTGCTACTAACCCCTTTCTGTCACCGGGGGGCATGGGTGTCCAGCCAACAGCTCCGCCTATGGAGACAACATATGCTGAGTGGCCTTCGACCCCGTAGTTGATAGATGGGATCCTGAGACAGGACCTCAAAGATTAGCATGCCCTGTATTTGAGATGGCAGGAGGGCAGCAAATTCATCATGCTTTAGATTTCAAAACAGTGAAGCAACTAAAAGAGGCTGTAACAACCTATGGTCCTCAAGCACCCTTCACTGTAAGTATGGTCGAATCCATTACCAACTTGAACATGATGTCAGCAGATTGGACTAGTATGTGCAAAGTTGTGCTAAATGGAGGACAATATCTGTTATGGAAGGTTGCGAATCAGGAATTTTGCACGGAGACGGCTAGGCGAAATGCAGCTTCCGGTTATCCTCAGAGAAATCTAGATATGCTGTTAGGAAAGGGACCTTATGAGGTTCAGCAGCAACAAATTGGATATGATCCTACCATATACTCACAAATTGCTGCAGATGCGGTTAGGGCATGGAAGACTTTACAAGGACACGGAGACTTACAAGGTCAATTATCTAAGGTAATACAAGGAGCTAATGAACCTTACGCTGAATTTATAGATAGGCTTATACAAACAGCTACCAGAATCTTTGGGGATACAAAACAAACGATGCCATTAATAAAGCAACTAGCCTACGAACAAGCAAATAGATGGTGCAGGGAGGCCATTAGACCATGGAAACATGGAGATTTAAACACATATATTAAATTATGTAGAGACATTAATGATCAAGGGCAAGTCTTGGCAGCTGCAGTACAACAGGCTTTAGGTGCCAGGCCAAAACCATGCTACAATCATGAACAAACAGGACATTTTAAAAGGAGTTGCCCCATAGGAGGAGGGTTTAACAAAACTAGGTATCAAAGGGGTAGAATACCGGGTATTTGCCCATGATGCCATAGAGGGAGACATTGAGCTAATGAATGCCATTCTCAAACCACCATAGAGGGTACTCCGTTATCAAAAAACGGACAAGGACCAGGTGTTTACCCATGATATCGTGGAGAAAAACATTGGGCTCCATTGCCAAAAAATGGACAGGGGGGCCCCATGCTCTGGGGCCCATGACCACAAATATACAGGGCACTGGAGGAACCCAGCAACACCATCAGGGTAGTGCCCAGGACATATTATCCATTAGATCCCTCCCTAGACAAACCAGAGGGAGCACAGGATTGGACATCTGCGCCTCTGCCAGAGCAGTACTAACTCTAGAGATGGGAGTTCAAATCATTCCCACAGGGGTAAAAGGGCCTCCTCCCCAAAGAACAGTAGGCTTATTATTGGGACGCAGTTCTTCTACTCTAAAAGGACTTATGATTAAGTCCTGGGGTAATAGATCCCAATTATGAAGGTGAAATAAAAATTATAGCCAGTTCTCCAAGGGGTATATCAGTAATTTCACCAGGAGATAGAATAGCACAGTTATTAATAATACCCAGCCTACATGATAAATTTTCCAGTCGTACTATAGAAAGAGGTTCCAGGCGATTAGGCTCCACAGGTGTAGATTGGGCTATGTTTTCTTTAAATTTAGGCTCTCGCCCAATGCTAAAACTAAATATTCAAGGACAAGAATTTAATGGGCTACTGGATACAGGTGCAGACCTTAGCATTATTCCTTGTCAAGAATGGCCAAAACATTGGCCTTTACAACAAGCCACTCAAACGCTTTGAGGCCTAGGAGTGGAAACTAATCCCCATAGAAGTGCGATGGTATTAGATTGGAAGGATCCTGAAGGATGTGAAGGAACTATACAGCCATATGTATTGGATCATCTTCCTATAAATTTATGGGGACGAGATGTTCTAGATCAATTAGGTCTGACATTAACAAATAACATCAATTCAAATGTGCCCACTATTATGGCTAGACAAGGTTTTAAGAAAGAAAAAGGATTAGGAGAACAAGGACAAGGTATAGTGGCACCAATACAAATAGATCAAAAAACAGATAGACATGGATTGGGTTTTCAGGAGGGGTCACTGAGACAATAAAAATTACTTGGAAATCAGAAAGGCCAGTATGGGTTCCTCAGTGGCCCCTGACTAAAGAAAAGATACAAGCAGCCCATGACCTGGTCAAACAACAATTAGCGGAGGGACATATACAACCTTCTGTATCTCCCCATAATACTCCCATTTTTGTCATCAAAAAGAAATCTGGTAAATGGAGATTATTGCAAGATTTAAGAGCCATTAATAATGAGATGGTTATTATGGGATCTGCTCAATCGGGGATTCCCCAGTTGTCTGCTTTGCCAAAAACCTGGTATGTTTTAGTTATAGATATTAAAGATTGTTTTTTTTTTCCAATTCCAGTTCATCCTGAGGATAGTGCACGTTTTGCATTTACTATCCCTGTGCTGAATCATGAAGGTCCCGATCAGAGATATGAATGGAAAGTACTCCCTTAAGGGATGGCTAACAGCCCAACTATGTGTCAAATTTATGTTAACAAAGCAATCCAGCCACTTAGAAATCAAAATCCTGAACTACAAATATTTCACTATATGGACGATGTATTATTGGCACACAAAGATAAAAACACATTGCTAGAATGTTATGCCATACTTACAAATTTATTAAAAAATTATAATCTAGAGATAGCAATAGATAAAGTACAATTAAATTTTCCAATTAATTATTTAGGAGTTCTGTTATCCTTGACCATGGTCCATCCACCAAAAATTCAAATACGAGTAGATCAACTCAAATCACTTAATGACTTTCAAAAGTTATTAGGAGACATAAATTGGATAAGGCCTTATCTAGGCATACCAACAGGAGAGTTGGGACCTTTATTTGATATCCTAAAAGGTGCATCAGATCCAAATTCACCCCACATATTAACGCCTGAAGCAAGAAAGACATTAAAAATCATTGAAACATATATGGAAAATATGCATTTGGATAGAATTGATATAAGTTTGCCTTTATTATTTATTGTACTACCAACAAAAAATATTCCTACAGGAGTATTTTGGCAAGAAGGTCCATTATTATGGATACATTTATCTTATTCTTCTAACACTATTCTTACTAGGTATCCTGAGGCTATAGGACAATTAATACTCAAAGGAATAAAAGCAGCAAAGGGAGTGTTTGGAATTTCTCCCAATAAAATTATTACTACATATACAATGGATCAAATTGATGAGTTAGCTAATGAGTTAAATACTTGGGCAATAATCATGTGCAAATCTAATGTTTCATTTGATAACCACTTACCATCTAATCCTTTGTTGTCTTTTTGGTCTTCGCATCCTGTAGTTTTTCCAAAAATGACAAGAAAAACACCTATCATGAATTCTCCAGATATATTCACTGATGGGTCAAATAATGGTACAGCAGCAGTAGTTACTCCTGATCAAACTTTTACATTTTTAGTACCCAAACAATCAGGTCAAAAGGTAGAGCTTAATGCAGTATTACAAGCTTTTGTGATGTTTAAAGATTCTGTATTTAATTTATTTTCCGATAGTCAGTATATAGTTAATGCTATAGTATCCCTTGAAGATGCTGGTAGGATTTCCCCTTCCTCTACTGTTTTCTCTTTGCTTTCCACTATACAAAGTCTAATCTGGGACAGAAAAGATTCATTCTTTATAGGACATATCAGGGCACATACAGGATTGCCTGGAGCCCTTAATTTGGGCAATGATTTAGCAGATAAAACTACACATGACATACATATTTTTTCTACGCTAGAAGAAGCTACAAATTTTCATAAATCCTTCCATGTCAATGCAAATACTTTAAAAAAGTGTTTACTAAGGAACAAGCTAGACACATAATAAAACAATGTCAAAATTGTGTGATCTTTTTACCACAAGTTAATCTTGGAGTCAATCCTAGAGGACTGGTACCTAACCATATTTGGCAGATGGACGTCACATACTTGCCAGAATTTGGAAAATTAAAATATTTGCATGTTACAGTTGATACTTCTTCCGGATTTTTGTTGGGCTCCCTTCATGCCGGAGAAAAAAACTAAAGATATTATAGCTCATTGCTTACAAAATTTTGCCACTGTGGGTGTTCCAAAACAGTTAAAAACAGATAATGGCCCTGGCTATATTTCTACCTCTTTTAAACAATTTTGCTCATCATTTGGCATTACTCATATAACAGGAATCCCATACAATCCATAGGGACAAGGCATAGTTGAAAGAGCTCATCAAACTATTAAAATGTACTTATTAAAGCAAAAAGAAGGAATTGGGAAGGGGTATATATTCCCCAAAGATAAACTTAAAATAACCCTTTTTACTCTAAACTTTTAAAATTTGGATTCATCAGGACTTAGTGCTGCGGAAAGGCATATGTGTCCAAAAAATGTGCATAAGCCCAAGGTACTTTGGAAGGATATTCTAACAGGACAATGGAAAGGTCCTGACCCAGTAATTGTCTGGAGTCGGGGGTCTGTTTGTGTGTTTCCACAGGGAGAACAGCAGCCGATTTGGATTCCAGAGAGATTAACCAAGGTCCTGACCCAGTGATTGTCTGGAGTCAGGGGCCTGTTTGTGTGTTTCCACAGGGAGAACAGCAGCCGATTTGGATTCCAGAGAGATTAACTAAAGCGATTTCTACAGACCAAAAAGAAGATGATTTGGCTCAAATCCATAACAGCTGATATCCAAAACTCCAGTTTGGCTATCCTTACATCTGCGACAGAACCAGGGTGCTTTTTTAATATCTATTTTATTATTGCACTTTCCCACATCATGAAGTTCTATTTTGTTTTTTGAGCTCATACAGACCTAGGTTAATGTTTTGCTGATCAGTTCTATTTTTTGACTATAGAGTTTTTAAACATTGCAATGGAGATTTCGCCTGTAAAAAGTTATAAGGCCTTTACTATTATGTGTTGTATGTATTATATTATGTGTGCACACTTGTGTTTTGTGTTATATGTTTGAATGTACATATGTCCATATATCATATATGATGAGCGCTCATGAAAAAATGGATCCAAATATTTTTTTTATTCACGTGATTTAAATGGTTTAATTTAAATTGGGTAAACAACTGTTGAGGATTGTTTTAACATGTGAACAAAAAAGGAGGTTAACAGATCTGTTTGTTTACTTTCACCTTTCCTTTTCATTATATTTAATAATTCTCTTGAAGATAATGTAAATTGTTAAGAAAATTGTTTTCTTTTAGTGCCTTCTGGAATGTTAAATAATTTTTTCTTTAGCCATTATTGCCAGAATTCCTATCTTCATCCCAGTGCTGGTGAAGACAAAGATAAAACCAATCTACAGCTTCTACAATAGCCATCACTGAACTGCTTGCAGAACTTGCCTGGACTATGTATCACTTGTATGCATTGTGAACTCACCTGTATGCATTGTGAACTATCTCTTGGTGCAGCGACTTGTGGTAGTGTTGGGGTATTTTTGCTGATGATGTCATTGGTGGTACAATTTTTCAAAAAGGAGCCGTCAATTGGCTTGGTGTATCTTCCTCCCTTCTGCTTGTCATGATCGTTCAGCTAAAATTTGGGGGCCAACAGAGGTGAGGCAAAGAACCTCACCCCCCTGCTGGTACAAAGACCTCTCCACAGGTGTGGCTGTATACTGGACCGGTAGTCAGTGACGGGTAAGATCCAATTACAATGGTACCAACCTAAGACAGGAGGCTGACGCCTTGAGGTCAGCTCATCCGATAACGGGTAAGGACCATATGTACTATTGGACAACCTAAGGCAGGCACAGTCCCTAAGCCACATGCTTGTTGTTTAAACAGAGAGGGGGAGATGTTGAGAGCCACAGCCGAAGGGGCCCCAGCAAACTTTCAGACTGCCAGCTGATGATTGGCTCACAGCACCCCAGCAACATCTAGCTGATTGGCTCCTGTGCGGTGATGCTCATTGGGCTGTTTCCCTGCCCTTTCAGACCACGGAGCTGCTCACTGGGGGACTTTTTTGGCTCCGCCTACGCGACCCAGCCAATCGGCCTCAAGAGCAGGAGGATTATGGGAGGTGGAGAGGCTTGTGGTTGAGAGAGAGGCTTGTGGTTGAGAGAGAGGCTTGTGGGAAGCCGGTGGTGCCAGATTGCGGCAACTTCAGGAGCCACTTGTCAAAAGAAACGAACTTTATTTTTAGAACCACACACGCCAAACAAAACAGCTCCTCAGGAAAAACCCTCAGAGCCCAACTGCCATCACCGGCTTCCCACAAGCCTCTCTCACCACCACAAGCCTCTCCACCTCCCACAATCCTCCTGCTCTTGAGGCCGATTGGCTGGGTCGTGTGGGCGGAGCCAAAAAAGTCCCCCAGTGAGCAGCTCCGTGGTCTGAAAGGGCAGGGAAACAGCCCAATGAGCATCACTGCAGAGGAGCCAATCAGCTGGATGTTGCTGAGGCCTCTGTGAGCCAATCATCAGCTGGCAGTCTGAAAGGGCGGAGAAACAGCCCAATGAGCATCACCGCACAGGAGCCAATCAGCTAGATGTTGCTGGGGCCATGTGAGCCAATCATCAGCTGGCAGTCTGAAAGTTTGCTGGGGCCCCTTCTGACTGTGGAGTTTTTAAGCATTGCAATGGGGATTTCACCTGTGAAAAGCTATAAGGCCTTTACTATTATATGTTGTATGTATTGTGTTATATGTGCACACTTGCATTTTGTGTTGTATGTCTGTATGTGCGTATGTCCATATATCATATATTAGGAGTGCTCCTGAAAAAATGGATCCAAATATTTTTTTATTATTCACATGATTTAAATGGTTTAATTTAAATTGGGTAAAGAGCTGTTGAGGATTGTTTTAAAATGTGAACAAAAAAGGAGGTTAACAGATGTTTGTTTACTTTCACCTTTCCTTTTCATTATATCTAATTCTATTCAGGATACTAAATTGTTTAGAAAATTGCTTTCTCTTAGTGCCTGCTGGAATGTTACATAATTTTTTTTTTAAGCCATCACTGCCAGAATTCCTATCTTCATCCCAGTGCCGGTGAAGACAAAGATAAAACCAAACAACAGCTTCTGCGATAGCTATCACAACAAACTACATAAACTGATGCATCAATGAATGGTGTAACTCAACAGGTGATGCTCAATCAAGGAGTTGATTTACTTTGGGAGGAAAGGGACATATTAATAGATTGCTCTGCTTTGAACTACTTGCAAAACTTGCCTGGATTGTGTATCACTTGTATGCATTGTGTATTATCTGTCGGTGCAGCGAATTGTGGTAGTGCCGGGGTATCTTTGCTGATGGTGTCATCGATGGTACAATTTTTCCAAAAGGAGCTGTCAATGGCTTAATATCCTGGCATTTTGTATCCTCCCCTTTCTGCTTATAGCAGGTTGTTTATGGTGTTTGTGTAAAAACCACTATCCACAAGTATGGCTAAATGCTGGTCCGGTAGCCAATAACGGGTAAAATCCAATTGCAATGGTACCAACCTAAGACAGGAGGCTGACGCCTTGAGGCCAGCTCATCCAATGACGGGTAAGAACCATATGTAGTATTAGACAACCTAAGACAGGCACGGTCCCTAAGCCACATGCTTGTTGTTTAATGAAACAGAAGGGGGGAGATGTTGAGAACCGCAGCCGAGTCAAGATGGTGCCTGGCATTTTGCCAGAAGGAGCAGTTCCTGCTGCATTGGGTGCCCGCTATTTTTGAGCTCTCGTGGAGTTCCTAGAAAGTTTGTGTGGGTGGAGTTCGAGGGTTGAATTCCGGTTGAGTGCTGGAAAAGTTCCCGAAGTTCTGGTTGGAGCTCTCGGGGAGTTCCTGAAGAGTTCGCGTGGGCAGCGTGTAGCATGGGTTCTAAAAATAAAGTTCGTTCTTGCTTGAATCTGCAAGTGGCTCATGATTTGTGCCCAGCCAGACTGCGGCAAGTGAGGAACTCCTGATATTAGGAGGCAGAGCCACCCAACCTGGAGAGGTAGCCATGTGTCCTTGTTGTTCAAAAGACGTAAGTTTTGTAATAAACTCTTTATAATAAGACTGTGTTGTCCTATGTTTACACACACACACACACACACACAAATAAATAAATAAATAAATATATATATATACCATTTAAAACTGCTGTATTTTTAAGTCAGTGAAATCATTCCCAAAACATTGTCAGAACTTAGTGAAGCTCTTAAAACTCTGGCTCTGGTTTCTTCATCTGTAAAATAGATAACCATAGGCTTGGGCAATCTCTAAGTTCATTAACATTATAGATGACCCTATTTTACTTTTCCTAAACCCCAAACATGATATTGGTTGATATTTTAAGCACAGTTGCTTTTCAGGTTGCAAGGGAAGGAGAAGATATTCCCTAAATCTGTCTAGGAGCCACAGAAATCAAACTGCTTTTCTGTTTCTAAGATCTCCTAATTCAGATTAGAATTCCACCTAAAATTGTCTGTGACTACAAAATGTCTTACCCTTTTTTAAGCATCCTAAAAACATACCTATGGAACATAGGAAAGAAGAAAAAACAAAAGAGAAGAAAGAAACATTTCTTCCCTCTTTCCCCAAAGTACACAGGAATCCAAGGAAACTAATGAAGCAGGCTCCATGGTAGAACTTTTAGTGTGTTATTCTAACAGTTATATGTTAAGAGTCTCTACCATCTGATTTTTGACGTGCAACTTAGAATTTTAAACGTAGCTATTGCCTCTATGGCCTTTGTAATATAAACATTTTATTGAATGACATAAGAGTAATCAAGATGTGCCATTATAATACAATTGTCCCAGTAGAGTAGACATAAGTGGTTAATATGATAAAAGCTTAATAAAGTTTAAAACT
Source organism: Marmota monax (assembly GCF_021218885.2). NCBI lineage: Eukaryota > Metazoa > Chordata > Mammalia > Rodentia > Sciuridae > Marmota > Marmota monax. The sequence goes on from NW_026691988.1 coordinate 3,819,733, forward strand.
CAGTTCCATATTCAAATGTTCAACGGCCACATATAGATATTAACTTCTACACTGGATAGCATAGGAACAAACATTTCTTTACTGTTGAAAGTTCTATTGGACAAAGCTGCTTTAAAGTAGAAAGAAAAGAAAAGAAAAAAGAAAAAAGAAAAGAAAGAAAATGAACTTTTTAGGAAATAATGAAAATAAAGGCATTTTCTTCCCTCAGCTAAATAAAGTTTCAACTTTCTATTGATGTCTCTGATTTGCAACTCTAAAAGTCTATTCAAGGAAAATCATATTCCTACTTGCCAATGAGAGAAATATGAATTTTTAATAAACAAATTGGAATGGACATGTCTGTGAGAAAGTCTGATTTTCACTTCTTCTATTCTATTGTATAATACCAGAGTCACAACTATTCTCAATCAATGATTTCAAAGCAAAGCAAAGCAATATAATCCCAAGTCAACAAGAATTTATTAAGACTATGTTAAAATTAATATTTGGAATCATATAAAGCATAAAATTTCTGGAACTTGAATATGAAGTCTGTAAACCTTAGTTATGCCATTATCTAAATTTTAAGCTGAACTTGTATGGCAAATAAAGATATAGTGATTATAATGATATGAACTATGAAAAAAATGAAAATCTAAGAGAAATGTATTTGGAAATAAGAATTAGAATTACAGCTGGTTCAATTCACTAATTCTTTTTTTAAACCAGTAACTCTTAATTCCTAGGACAATTTTAGTCATAAACTGGGGTAGAACACCTCATGGAGTAGCTCAGTTCCCTGGCAGTACAAAGCCTGGAAAGACATTCATTCAAATTTAGGTAACTAAAGAAATCATATGGTGTATTCATCCAACAGTCTTTATTAGTTTTCAAGTTTTTCACAATGCCATTTCCCCCAAAATTAACAATGTCTTTCAGAAATCTAATAAACCCTAAAGAACCAAAATGTACATTTAAAAATACAAATATTTAAAAAATTTGGAATTATGAAAATTCCAAAATTCATATCATCTGCCAGGTGAGGATATCAACATGCAAAAGCAACTGATTTTTACAGACAGAGATTCGGGAATCAGCCATTTAAGCATGATTTTATTTAAATGTATGCATTTTCAGATGATATTTTCTTACATGGCTTCCAACTCATTTCATCTGGTAAGTTCAAAGCAAAGGCAAAAACTGCCCATCTATCTCAATAGAAACATTAGACTATTTACTTGGAAATTTACAATAAAAATTTCAAGTCTTTAAAAAAAAATACGAAACTGTTTGCTTCTGCAATGCAATGAAACCCAGAGTCCTTTATTTGATAAAAATCTCTATTATCCTGAAGAATCACAAAAGAAGATTTATGTATAAAAGGATTTGTAATGGTTATTTTACATGTGTTCTGTCTTTAAAGCAAAGTACTTTAAGACTGACTATACAATAATAAAACATAAAAATAAAAATAAAAACAATGGCTAAAATAGGAAAGACTGAGAATACAAAGGAAAAGTCATTTGATCACAGTATACATCTATGTTCCTAGGGTGCTCTTAATTGCTATGAATATGAACAATATGTAGCTTACTTGATCTCTTAGAGACAAAAATATAGACAGGGAGATGGGAATTAAGGTGTGAGGAGATTCACCATTTGAATCAAAAGAAAACAATCTGAATATCTCTGCTGCTTCTTCTACCACGTCACTTTAACATGATCACATTCAGATTTAATAAACTTGTGTCCACTTTCTAAGACAGGTATATTTCCATTCTCACTACAGTAACTCTAACTTCACTGAGTTACTGGTAAGGATGCTGGCACCTGATTAGACTGAGGTGCTGGAGATCCACTATTTATAGCTTGTGGAGGCACTGCAGCTGGTTCCATCTTGCTAATATGTGTGATGAATCGAAGACGAAGTTTTAAAGCTGGTTTTAAATTACAGATAATCTTCTCTACCTAAGAAATAAAAACACATTAAAAAATACTTGAGGGGCTGGGGTTGTGGCTCTGTGGTTGAGCGCTCGCCTAGCACGTGCGAGGCCCTGCATTCGATCCTTAACACCACATGAAAATAAATAAATGAATAAATAAATAAACAAAGGTATAAAAAAATACTTGAATCAAGAGACTTCAACTTTCCATTTAAAAATGATTTACATACATTCTGAAGCAATAAACTATCAAAGGGGTTGGACCAGAAGTTTCAGTATGTGCTGTGTGTATTTCAACAAAAACAGATGTATATATTTATAAAAACATTTTTCTACTTATCTAACTAGACAGTCATCCCACTACCAAAAGCTAGCATAGTTTATAATAGAAATTTTATACATGCAACAATTTGATCATCCTTTTAAAATGCCATCTTCATAGAAACATTAAGCTTAATTATATTTTAAAGTTCTTTAAATATTCACATATGCAACTTTATAAATAAAGCTAATTTTGATTTTTACTTAAAATTCACACTAAAAAAATTAGTTCTACTTTTACGTAAAATATTTAAGAAATAAATATATTAAGTAGTTTCACTCACTGCTTTCTTAGCTTTACTCAAATATTCCTTGACTTTAGGGGAAAGACGAGTCTGCTGGTAATTTTTCTTTTTTGTATTCCATGTGTCAAAATTTCTTAGGTTCAAATATAAAGAATACTTTATTTGTTTATTCATTTTTAAAAGAGCATTACTTTATTGATTCTTTTCATGTTCTGTGTTTCAACAAAAGTAGGCACAGAGACACATGTTCTCTTTCTTTCATTAGAGACATGTGAATTCTTTTTGACATTCTTGCTGAGGTATAAAGGAGTCAACGTTTTCCCAAACTCAGCTCCTAGCAAAGAACTCATTAGACTTGAATTCACATGGTTATGCCACAATTTTCCTTCCTGTCCATTAGAGTAAGACATTAACATTCAAGTATTGGGAAGGTATATGAACTTTACCTATCAGCCCCACCTCCTCCCTTCTAAAACAGCCCAGTTTCCATTTGTCACACTAGGAAAGTTGGTTGTGATCCAAGGAGGTCTTTTTGACTTGTAGCCACATCAGATGTACCTCTTCATATGTTGAGTTGAAGAGCACATCTTATTAACTTCACCAGAACTCTTATGCTCTTTTTTGTCATGCAGAACAAACCTAATACTTATTCCATAAGATTTGGATACTTGTCCACACCAAATAGTGTGGACATGAACAATTTCCTAGGATTTTTTTCTTTAGGGTATATATTCCCACATTCCTTGAATATGCCTCATGAGTTAGTCTCTTGACCATCCTGGCTTCAGTTTTCTAGTCATGCAGCAATCTGTTCAATATCCCCATGGTGTGCCCTGATCATTGGGGGAAAGTAGGACCCTCCTTTTACTCAGAACACAACACCTCTCTGGTCTGTTTGTGTCATACTACACTGTTTCTCCCTAACGTGATTATTATTAATCCCCATTTCAGATATTCTATTGCCGATATCAAGGAGAAAAAGTAAGAGCATGAGAAAACATGTATTTTCTTTTTTTTTTTTTTACATGTATTTACTACCATATCTAGAATAATACACCCTGTAATCTTAAAAGGTCTTATATTAAGGCTTCACCCTTAAAAAAAAAAACACACACACAAACAAAAACATTCATCACCTGTTTAAGTTTTCTAAGACAAACATTCAAAAATACATAAATTTAACTTACTTGTTCTTTCACGCTGTCACCAGTAAACATATATTTCATATGATACAGGAAGTCACAGATGGGATCCATGTAATTTAAATGGGTGCTACACTGGTCTACATTTAGCAGCATGTCATAAAATGCCACACCAATCTAGTCAACAAATAATGTGAAATTATTTAAATGGCCAAAGTAGTTAAATAACCCAACACGATACAATTGGACTCCATTACAAAACCATTAAGTGGGATGGCATGTTTGGTGAGGAACTGTCACAGTCATGTACCTACCTCTATGCATATAGGAAATATGATGCAGCCTGAATTTACAATGAAATCCACAGTGAAACAGTATTCTCCTTAACTAAAATTTCTCTGCACAATTTAAGTCATTTCTCTTAAAAGTAAGATTCACTTTCTAGATAACACCTCTTTAATTTCTGGGATAACTGCATTCCAAGATTCTATCTTCTTAGTTCTATTTAGCATTTCTTGCTTTTAAGATTCTATTCCTGGCTTATTTTCTTTTTCTCTACATCTTTCTCTACATAGAAGTGAGTAACTTCATCCAATTCCATCAATATAATTAATTTCTCTGCACTATAAATTCTCAAATGTCCTTCCATATCCTTAACTTTCTTCTCAACCTTGATGATGGAGTATTTCTTCCTGCATCTCCAAGTGAACACATCCCACACCAAACTCATTATAGGCACACTGAGTTCCCCTCTAAAACTCCTTTTAGATCCTACTAAACTGACTTTACCACTAGTGGTTGTGACTGGCAGTTTGAAAGCACTAGTAAAGAAACTTAAATAAATTCTTCACAATTATAACAGATTATATTTTACCTCTATCATACATCGAGTTCTCTCCTGCTGAAATCTTTGTAAAAATGGTCCTACAAGATGGTAGACATAAAGCAATTGGAATTCAGTCTTCACTATAGGAAGCAGTACTTCAGTGAGAAACCTAGAATTTGAAGATAAATATCTTTTATGAAATCAGTGGAAATCTTTGAATTTTGTTAATACAGTGTTTACAAAAGTAGTAAAGGTATTTACAAAACTTGTAATTCTTTCAAAGTTCCTTCTAAATTTGATAAAAATATTTCTAACTTATCTCACATTTCTCACTGGCTTTTACTTTGTTTATTGAAATAAATTACCTCAGATTTAAAAGTTATTCTTATCAGTACAACTATTGACCAACAGAAGCTAAATTATTTGAAAGAAAAAAATAACACTTAATCTCATGTAAATGCTGTTCTCAAGAAATTTGAATCTAATTAATATCAAATTTAAGGTCAAGAAAAATAATCAGAAAATCGGCTGATATTAGCCTTTTATTTCAAAAGGCAGCTGTTGGGATACAGCGTGGAAATAGCATGCATTTGACTAAGCATCCTGAAACCATAATGGAAAACTAGACACCAAATTATTACTTGCACATACAAGTTAATTTTAAAAAATAAGTATGAAATAAAGGAGGCTTTCTGATTAACCAGGGATTCTACATAGTTAAAACACTTATTTTGCAAATTAGTCTCATCTGTAAATGATTTTTAAAAAAATAGAAAAACAAAAGGCAAATTTGTTTCAGAAATCATACTTACTTTGGAATGAGTGAAAGTTGTCCAATGCTAGAATGGTGCCATACAGCATGTGCTAGAGCTAATGTGTAGCTACAGCTCATCTCAGAGTAGGACTGATGACAGGCAGTGAAGTCAAATAGGCGGAATGGATAACCAACCCACTCTGTTTCTGATGTCAAGCTGCGACTGCTGATAACACTCACAATTCGATCATGAAGGACAATCCAATATGGTTCCTTTAAAATCAGAGGAAAGTGGATGAAAAATATCACTTACCCATCATTTGACCCCAAAGCCTATAATACTATTCATTTCTCATACTTTAAGGTTTTCTACCTATCCCACTACGTTTGTGCAACACAGGTTTTGAAATGCAGTTGGGTGGCTTTGTAATTGGTCAAATTAAGTTAATAACGAGCTGGGGGAGAAATGTCTGTCAGACAGAAGGTTCCACACATGTGTTTGCCTGGCTTATTTAGTACCAGACATTTACCAATAGTTACTACACAGACAACACTAGTACATGTATAAAATTCAGAAATAAATTCATATATTGTGAAGGTGGTGTGAAGAAAAAATGACCCACAAAGCTGCATAATCAAACAAGTTTATGGAGCACCATGTTAGACAACATTATTCAAAGACTCAACAGAAAATTACATGGTGCAGACTATATACGAATGGAGGTCAGAGAAGGAAGACTTCACAGGAGCTGGAAAAGTCAGAGAAGGAGGCCCTAAACTAGCAAAGAATAAATGGGCTTTTACAGAAGGTTATGAAAGGAAGAGTTTTGGCATAATATCTTATTCACTAACATATCAGAAGATTTAAAACATGTCTGTTTCTATCAGTATTATTTGCATGAAGAAAGGCTCTATATACCTAACATATTAAAGGGCCAAAGCAGATCAGATCCTAATGTGAAAACTAAAATTGCATAGATAAGGTGATACTAGAATATGCAGAGATCTGTTAAGGCACATTTTCATTTGATGCACAAAAGGCAAGGAAAAAAATGGAGTCTACAATATAGACTTTTTTAATATGAAAAATATGAAACACTAACTTGCATGATGTCCTTGTATAAACTCATCCTCGCTGTATTTCATTACTAAATATAAATTACTATTATTAACTCACTAGTAGGCAGTGAAACCAATTGCTCTAGATTAAATCAATAGGCTCTAGATATCTTAACATATTAAATGGCCAAAGCAGGTCAGATCCTAATGTAAAAACTAAAGTTGAATAGCTAAGGTGGTACTTGAAGATGCAGAGAACTGATAAGGCACATTTTCATTTAATGCACAAAAGGCAAGAAAAAAAATAGAGTCACTATAGATTTAATGTGAAAGACTAAAAAATGTGAAACATTTTATTAATTTGCATCATGTCCTTGTATAAAACCATCCAAGTTGTATTTCATTACTAAATATGAACTACTATTATTAACTCACTGGTAGGGCAGTGATGATCAAACCAATTGCATTCATCCATGCTGTAATGTTCTCTCTTGGTACCAAGGGCTGACTGCAAGTGGATGAAAAAATACAAATGTGAAATTACAAAAACATTTTATATGAATGAAAACAGATCTTATTTTGAGAACACATACAATTCAGAGGATTGGCAACTGATCCACTCCAAATCAACAATGGATTTTCTTAGTGAATAAAATTTTGATATATACAAAAGCCATTAAGGATTTTTTTTCTTTTGGAACTAGGGATTGAACTCAGGGCATTCAACCACTTAGCCACATCCCAGCCCTATTTTGTATTTTATTTAGAGAAGGATCTCACTCTTCTTACTTTTTTTTTTTTTTGGTTTGTATCCTGTAATAATAATTGTTGGCTAAAAACACTATTTCACTTTATTTATACTTCTTTCAATCTTTATCCTCTACTTTAAGCTAATCTTTCAGAAAATCTTTTTGTTTTTGTTTTTATTTTTGTAGTGCTGGGGATCAAACCCAGTGGCTCAAACATGCTAGGCAAACATTCTCCCACTAAGATATATTCCATGCTCCTGAAGATCCTGAAAAATAATTTTTAGTGACAAGTTAACATTATTCCTAAAGGTCAAACATGAAATAAAGAGTAGAAGTGCAAACAAACCAGGCCAGGGCTCATTCCAATACATCTATATCCATTATACCTACATCACGAAGATGAGATCAGGAACCAAAGTGCATTAGCCAAATATTAGCCAAAGTGCATCAGCCTTGGGGTGGGTTGGAGGGGGTGCAACAGGTTTGTCTAACAGTTCTAAATAAAATATCACTCTCTTTACAAACAAACACAATCTTATCGCATAAAATAGTATACATACCTTTTCAACACGACATTAAGAAGGGCATTTCCAACATCTTTGCCTGAAACTGCTAAGGCCATGAGCTCCACACAAGTAACATGCAGAGCATGGGCGGCAGGGTTGGGAAACTCATTGAATCGCCAATCACAGTTTGGGAAGGGACCAGGAGATTTGCCGGCCATTGGTGCAAACAATTAAAGCAATAACAACTTAATTATGTTGAGACTGACACATCTGTATAACGATTTATAAATTTTAAAATGTTTTATATGTAAGCACCTCATTTGATTATCAGTTTATCTGATTATGAGGTGCCAAAAAGTGATTCATCTATAGTCAGATTTAGAGGCAAACACAAATAAATTTGACATGACTGAAATGTATTAATAGCAATCATTTGATCAAACACAACATATAAATGGTTGGTCTTACAGATGGGCTATTATAACGGGGCTACTGCAGTAGCTATAGATGTTAACTAAAGTATCCCTGGGTTTCATCAGCCTATTTGTTTTAATAGTTACAGGGCAAGTGTACATAAAAATTATTTTGTAATGAGTAATTATTTTACCTCAGGAAATAAATTCCTTTGTTTAGCTCATTCATGTAAATTTCTCCATCTAGTTATTAGTGGTATGGTACATATACATACTACATATAATGTGCTGATAACTGAAAACATGAAATCAAAATGAAAAAATTAAAAAGCAAATATAGCTTTTTCACTAAAAATTAAATTTATTATTTTGTATTAATATTAACCTTTTAAAAAGTATTCAAGAATTTATTTAAAGAAACAGGACTATGTACTATAGTCCTGAACAGTTACATGTACTACAATGTATGGTACATTTATTTAGAAATACAGTTTTTTAATTTGAAACCAATTTCCATAAAATCTGTTTTTAAATGCAAATATCAATCCTACCTGGCAGGATGGTGCTAATGTAAAATTTCAAAACCCTTACAGAGGTAAAAATCAATTGATTTTTTAAATAAGTGGAAGCTGGGCACAGTGGCATGAGCCTGTAGTCTCAGCTACTGAGGGGGATAAGGCAGGAGAATTGTTGAGTCTAGGAATTTGAAGCCAGCCTGGGCAATACACCAAAACCCAGTCTCAAACAAACAAAAAACCCCAAATTGGAATATATTAAAATATTACGTTAGAAAAAAATTTGTTCTCACAAATCAAAATACTTTTATTTTTGGAGAGTCTGGAAAAATCACAATAAAAAGGATATTATCTACTAGTCTGCCAATTAATTTGCAATAGTAGGAGTCATCTGGGACCCATGGATTGTCCTCCCGTGGATTCATAGCATACTTCAGGTAAGTGTCACTTAGACACCAGCCCTGTGGTCGATTATCCTTAAGTGAACCAATGATTGCATGGACAAGTTTTCGTTTGAGATGATCACGGTTTCTCAAGTACATTTCATAATAGTGCAAAGTATTATACAGGTAAGTCACTGGCCGATCTGCCAAAAAGAAAACAGATCATCACAATGTCTACTGCGTTACTGAAAACTGTGAAAAACAAGATTATTAAAAAACTCAGAAGATTATGAAACGATTTCAGGAGCTAGGCAATTGCATTCAATAAATACTTCAATCTTAAGACAGACAGAGGCTCCCAATAATACACATAGTTTGCATTTAAGGCTGTTCATTCTCTGAATTAACAGTTCTACTTCTGGAAATTCATCCTGCAAAAATGACATATGGCAAAACTGTCACTGCTGTCCTGTTTACACTAGCAAAAGATTAGAAATAACCTAAAACAGTCATAAACAAAAGACTGGTAAATTATCGCATATGTGAGCAGTTTTTATGTACTGATACAAATAATGTCAATGCATGATACAGGAAGAAGAACATGGTACAAACAATAGTTTTGCCTACAGAGAATGAAACTGGCTAACAAGAAGACAGGAATGGGACTTCTCACTGTATACACTTCTGAACCATGTGCATGTATTACTTAATCCTGAAGAAAAGTAGTTTTTAAAGGAATACCCTCTTGAAATTCACACCTGTTCTGTAGTGCTAATACAATCCATGCTTCTGCTTTAGAGGAAGATATCTTAAAAATGAAGAAGAAAATCAGCTCACCAGATACATATACTTTGTTCCCACTGTGGCTACTCTAAGATCTTCACTCTTCTATTGCTGACCCAATCACTCTCCAGATATGATGCTTAACTAGAGTTAGAATAGTTATTTCTTTCTTTCCTTCCATATTTTCCTATCAAGTTCTATTCCTTCTTTCTTGACTATTTGTCCCTTGCCAACATCTTTGTTTACATACTAATAATACATACCAATTTTTGACATGTCACTAATGCCATCCTTCTTCCAAGGTGTGCTAAAAACTATAACTGGCCTTATCTTTCTAACACAGTGATTTTCATGCCATCATCTTACTCAGTAGCTTCTGGCAGACTATTATCTTCAAGTTACAAAATCAAAACTGGCATTTAAGGTACAATCTCTCTTTCCAGTCTTATTTTAAGTAAAAACATTCTCAATTAAGAGCAATAAAACAATTTTTCTTCAAATATGCCTTGTTTTTCTCCATGATTTTCCTAAATTATATCTTCTGCTTAATGATATGCATCAAAAATCAAATACCACCCCCATCAAAGAAACTTGTTAATATCTGTTTAGTTCATAGTAACGTTGCTCTGCTCTAATACTTTTATTTATATTTTTATGTCATATTTTATACTTTATGATATCACCCCCACTGTACTTACTCTTAAAACACTTCACAAAATAAAACATTTAAAATAAAACCTTTAGAACCACTATTACCACATGGTCATGCACAGTCTACTTTTGCTCATGTAAGTATTAGATAGAATTAAAATTTGAAAAAGCTCACCATGAAATTTATATAAGCCTCCTAGGTGATCCAGTAGAGTTTCTAGTGATTTGGATACTGGATACAACTCTAAAAATCTGTGAATTACTATATCAAATACTGGAAGGAATCGGAGACACACATTTCCAAAATAAATTGGCAGATAGGGGGATTGAATCTGCACAGGAGGATCAACTTGTTCCGCCAGGCCCTCAAAATACAGTTTTTCTGGATATTTCTGTGGAAATGAGGAGATGGTAAATGTCTGAGGCATCTTTTAAAAATTCTCTTAAAAAAGCTAAATAAAACTGAAAATAGTGTTTAGATTTTTTTTTTTTTCTTTTAAATAAGGTACTTTCTTTTTTGGTACTGGGCTCATGCTAACTACATTCACTGTTCCACCGAGCTATGACCCCAGGTCCAAAGAGGAAATATTTTAAATTATACTGCTTTATACCTTCTTCATTATATAAGTACTCAAATGTCTACTAAAACTCTAGTTTCAATATATTCTTTGTTCATTAGACTAGAGTCAGTTTACTTCCATATGAACTAGAAAGAAAACAGTAGAACCACAGAGAAAACAGCCAAATCAATTAAGCAAATGCCTAAGTATGGCTTTAAAAACTAAATAGAATGAGTACCTTGTGATAATTCATGTGCTTGGTATGCCAGTCATTCTGTAGCCAGTGCTCTGGGGAATTTTCCTTCACAAAGTCACTTACTCGATTTCTAAAGTCATTTGGTTTGAGTAACAGCAACTGAATTATGAAGTAACAAACCTGGGCTTCATTTCCTTCATGACTGCGCATGGCCTTTGGAGAACAACATAGAAACTGAATGAAAATGCCCAATCTATGCAAAAGCATTGCTCTGCTACTTGGTAGTCTAAATTTCCAATACAGCAATATCTATCATTAGGATTTCCTTAGATGTCTAGTCTATCACAAAACAACTGTCACTTAAGTAAATGTGTGATCTCTTATTTTCCTTATGCCTCTATTTTACCCTTTTATTTTACTGATTTATAGATTTACCTTGTTTCCCCTAAAATATTATAACTATCTTTACATTTATGTTCCACAGCTAATGTCAAAGAACTAAGCCAACTGAAATATAACCATCATAGCAATTTTTAAATGTGCATTGTTTTCAACCTGATTCAGTCTTCTCTTCAAATTTTGCTTAAGATAGACATCAAGTCAGGAGACAAGAAAATATTTGGAGAATGTTCTGTGACTATGACTGTAGTTAAAGACTGTAGCTACCAGAGTGAAAAGAAATGGTTTTATTAGCTCTCTGCACAGAAATGCAGTAAATTTTTTTACTACTTGCAACACCTAGAGGGAGCCACTCAGTGTTTAACTGTTCATATTTTACAGTATCATAAGACCAGGACCATATTTCTACACTTCCTGTGCATAGAACAGTAGTTATCCAAAACACATTTATTAAATGAATAAATAAGAAATTTAGGAAAACTCTGATTTTTAAAAATGAAATGAAAGCAATGGTTGATTGTACTAGAAATCCATTCAATTCTCTGAAGCAATATTGAGTAGATCAGTACAAGATCTATCAGTCACACACTTTGATCCAAAACAGAATAAAAGTATCCAAACAAAAAAAGTATTCTTACCAGGCAGAGAATTAATCTGTCCAATGTAACAATGTTATATTTCCATACCATGTCATTAAGAATTTCAATGCACTTATTAAGTTGCTGACCTCCCGCTGAGGTAGAAAACTCATATACCAGGAAATCTGCAAATGTTCTCACATGGGCTACCAAGGCCCTGGCTCCAATTCTCTCTAATACTCTGGAAGGTACAGAGTAAAAAATAAATTCTATTGCTATATGGATATAATGGTTTGCCAAATGGAATGAAAATTTTGGTTCTTGGCTTACCTGTAGCCAATCTGATTAATATGATCTGTGTCCAAGAGCATTTTCCAGAGAAGACAAAGGAAAAGAGGAGGAGAGCCTTGTATGGAAAAGTGGGTAATGATGTCATTTTCATTGGTCATAGACTTCCACTTCCTATACTCCTCTTCAACATTTTTTTTCAGATTAAAACGACTTTCCTGAGGTACATTATTTTGTTTGAAGAATGCCTAAAAGGAACACCAAAAGTTTTTCACTGATTATACTAAAAAGAAAATTGGATATGGGGTTAAGAAACAAGTTCTAGATTTGGTTTTCACAGTAATAAACTAAGTGACCTCAAACAAGTCAGTACTTAAGGGTGGAATTGTATCTGGAAATTATGTAGGTTTGACTAGATTTTAACTCAAAGGTTCCTTTTCTGGAGATTTCCTAAACAGAAATTCCAAGCAAGTGTGAATTCGAACTTTCCACAATCATATGTTACTAATCTTAGAAGGGGTAGAGGGATAAGAAAGAAACATATCTACTCTTTGGTTATACATCTTAGTGTCTCTATAAGGAAGAAAGGAAGATCCACTACATTAGACTTCTCAGAGTGTGGTCCCTAAACCATCATAGTAATTACTTGAGGTAAAGTATTTGTGTAATTAAGTACAGTGTCACCTGGATCTTACAAAATAAATTTTTTAGGCCCTATCCAGATCTACTGAACCAGAAACTCAGCAATGTGTAGCTTAGCAAGCCCTCCAGGTGAGTCTAAAAGTTTGAGATCCACTGCTATAGTCCTATTAGAAGTTATGAAAACAAATGTTCATTGTGCCTTAAAATTTCCTCTTAAAAGTAGAAGACAGATTGATTATAATAGGTACATAGTTTTGCCGTGACTTAAAAAAAATTCAGTTAAATATAGCATATATGCACTCTATAAAACTCCATTAGATTATATTTCTCTCCATTTCAATTCTATGAGAAATTTTTTCACATGTTAATTTGTGAGATTCTAAAAATGTTAATTATTAAGATGAAGCCATAACAATTAAATTTTCAGAAACATGTCAGGTTCTAGAGTAGGATGAGAGATTCTCAAGAGATTCTGGAAATAGAAGTATATTAAAAAAGAAATACATGCTAATTATCTCTGGACGTCACCAAGATTAACTCCCCAGAATGACACTGTGAATGGCAAAAAAGATTTCATATATACCCAATATGTCATTCAAGACCAAATTACCTGTAGTGGGCCTGGAAAACAGCTAAGGGTATGTGAAGCCCAATTATGAGGAGTAAAACTCATGATGGTCTGAAGTATGTCTTTACACCAAGTTCCCTGAATTGAATCAGAGCCTGTAAAAAAATCTAAACATACACAAATAGATGTAATCCAAATGTAAGTGATCATATCCATAACTCAAAGATACTAGAGAGAACATAATAATTATGTACATTCAAGAATCTCACCACAGTGTATTCATTGCTTCCCTAGTTATGTTCCATTTAGGGCCTAGCTTTTCTGAGTTTATGAGTAACTTGGATTATCACATTAGGAAATATGCACAAAATTAGAGTACCAGCAAAAGAACAGTGGAACAGGCCACCACTACTATTCATCACAATGATTTACAAGTTTTTTATTGAACCAAAGGAAAAGAACTGAGAAAGTAGATGTCTTTTCTGGTGATTGAAGCAACTATATACTATATGCATATATATCTTTAAATCAAAGAGGCTTATTTTATATAAAATAATATAGTTTGCATAAGTATATTTGTGGTTGCTAAATTCAATACCCCCCCTTTTTTTAATAACCATTTGGAAAGTGTGGCCTGCTGACTTTTGGGGGTCCCTAATGTTCTTTCAAGGATTGTGTAACATCAAACCTATTAAAATAATAACACTGAGATATCACTGGCTTTTTATGTGTCAATGTAAATATTAATGGTGCAAAAAACAATTTTGGTAAAACTGCTGTTTCTCAGTACAAATAAAATAGACCACCAGACTATAAGCCAATAGCCACTGTATTCATCACAATAATTCTCAAGTGATTAAAAAAAAGCAGTGCCAGTTTCACTTCAGGTTATCATCAATAAGTTACAATATACTTTTTTTTTAAAGTTACAATATATTTTTTAAAAAGCTTGCAGAAAGGATTTTAAATGTGCTTAACACAGAGAAATGACAAATGTTTAAGGAGCTAAATATGCCTAACCTAACTTGAATATTACACAATATATACATATATCAAAACATCCTGATACTCCATAAATATGTATAATTTTATGTGTCAACTAAAAGTGACTTAAAATGACTATTGTTGACAAAGCTGTAAAAATTATTAACTCTCAATGTATTTTTAATATTCTATATGAATGGGAAGCATTAACAAAGTGTTACAAACTACAGGGTATCTTGAGGTAAAGTATTTGTGTAATTAAGTGCTGAGTTAAATTAGCTGATTTTCAACAAATACATGAAAAAATGCTCACCATCTCTAGCAATCAGAGAAATGCAAATGAAAACTACTCTAAGATACCATCTCACTCCAATAAGAATGGCAGCCATTATGAAGTCAAACAACAGCAAGTGCTGGCGAGGATGCGGGGAAAAAAGTACACTCATACATTGCTGGTGGGACTGCAAATTGGTGCAGCCAATTTGGAAAGCAGTATGGAGATTCCTTGGAAAGGTGGGAATGGAACCACCATTTGACCCAGCTATTCCCCTTCTCGGACTATACCCAAAAGACCTAAGAAGAGCATACTACAGGGACACAGCCACATCAATGTTTATAGCAGCACAATTCACAATAGCTAGAATGTGGAACCAACCTAGATGCCCTTCAATAGATGAATGGATTAAAAAAATGTGGCATTTATACACAATGGAATATTACTCAGCACTAAAAAATAATAAAATCATGGCATTTACAGGCAAATGGATGGCATTAGAACAGATTATGCTAAGTGAAGTTAGCCAATCCCTAAAAAACAAATGCCGAATGTCTTCTCTGATATAAGGGGGGTGACTCAAAATGGGATAGGGAGGAAGAGAATGAGAAGAAGACTGCCACTAAATAGGGAAGAGAGGTGGGAGGAAAAAAGAGGGAGAAGGGGAGTTGCACAGAAGATGGAAGGAGAACCTCATTGTTATACAGATTACATATATGATATTGTAACGAGAAAAAGAAAAAAAAAGTGTGTCACATTAGATTGAATAGAGAGAAAGGATGGGAGAGAAGGGGAGGAGTAGGGAGGATAGGAAGGGCAGCAGAATAGAACAGACAATATGACTGATGTATGTACATTCCATGTATGTATTATATATCAAAATGCATTCTACTGTCATGTATGACTAAAAAAAAAAAATAAAAATTTAAAAAAAGAGATAAATTAGCTGATTTTTTCATGGAATTTCAATTTCACTTGAAAGAACATCTGGCATAAAGCTATAATTATTCAGTCATAGACTGTAGTAGACATCTTCTTGGAAATTAACAAATGATCCTGTTTTTTCAAACAAACAACAGTATATTATCAATGATAAAATTTGATGTTTCAAGTGAAAATTAGAATATAGGAAAACTTCTCTTCAACACCATGAAACAGTTTTCCAAAACATGGAGATTTTCTTATGAAATTTGTAGTGATATTAACAAATGTAATTTGCTGACAGCAGATAATAAATTATGTTAACATGTGCTAGAAATACATAACTAAGTGAACCAATATTTTCTAAATGACCAATTTACAAAATTAGAAAATTCACATGAATTATTACTATTCTTCAATGTATGAAATAGGCCAATGGATTATAGTCCAAAAATGTACGAAACGTTAACTGAGAGGGTTTTGGGTTTCACATTGCAGTTAACCTTGAAGAAACTATCATGTGTCCAATTTTGCTGTGATGTCAAAGAATACTCACAATTATCTGAAAAAAGGTATTAAAATACTCTTCCCATTTCCAATTCTGTATTTGTGAGAGGCCATACTTTCTCCACTTACTTTAATTAAAATAACATTAGCATATCTAAACAGATGAAATGTAGAAGCAGATGTGAGACTCCTGCTATCTTACTTTATATCAGACACTAAAGAGTGATGCAAAATGCAAAATAATGGCACCTCTTTCACTAAAATCTTGTCTATAAATAGACTTTTGTTTTCATAAAATATTATTACTTATGTTCACATGTAATCAGTTTATTCTTTAATGAATTAAAATTTTTCCTTTAAATACCTTAGATAGTAAATATTCATAGAAATAATCCATAAGCAGTAACTCTTTGGGAATTCAAAAAGTTTTTTTCTAAGATTATAAAGCAGTCACAAAATCAAAAAACTCAAGAACCAGTACTTAAAAAAGTATGTTTTTAGTATGTTTCCCCACAGTAGTCAGCAGAATGACGCACTCTTTTATGTGTTGTGGTTCACAGCAGTTAGTACCATAATCATACCTGTTACATGAGTTGCTCTGGCTAAGGTCAATATCAAGGCTCGGTTCAGTTCTTCAGATTCTGCAGATAATACTGTTTTGGGATCACTAAGGAAACGTGTAAACTGTGGCTGTACCTCTGAGCTACCTAATGCTGTTATAAGCCTGAGAGCGGTGCTTTCAACACTGAAAAAAGGGCCAAGAAAAAGAAAAGTGAGGAAGGTGCATATATAAGTTCAAAATTAGGAAATTAAACCTAATTCTAGGTTAATTAAACTGTAAAAGCATGAAAACTATAAATTTTCCTTCTTTGATTAAAAAAAGACCCCTCTTTTATATGAGAATGAGTGTTGCTTAATTTATTAAAAAGACCTGAGGTACCAACTTTTAAGAATGAAAATCATCTAACATTTTCATATATTTGAAAAGAGATAGTTTGTAGCAAGTAGGACTAAAAACTTTCACCTGGATTTTGAAAATTAATCTTTTTATTTGAAATGTACTTTCAGTTAAAACAAAATCAAAATGTTACTTTAACCATAATTTCAAGTACATTTAAGTCCAGCATTCTAAGGTGATAGGTTAGAACATAATAGTAAAGGCCTTGAAGTACTCAGTTTTAGACCAAAGATCCTGAAGCAAGGACTCAACTATCCTTTTCAATTTCTATTAATAAACCGATCCTCACGCCTACACTAGAAATACCATACTTCAGAAGCAGAGGAATTTCATGACAAATGAACTAAAAAATGATAAGGTGAAAGATCAATTTCTTCATCTTCAATGAAGTTTCCTATAAATCTTAAGGAAAGGAAGGCTTCACCAGGCTCACCAAAGATGGAGTTGATTCTGGTTTGTTTGTGCAACTGCAGCCAAAGTATGAAGATGACTCAGGAGCTGAACTCTGTAATGAGGCTGAATGTGGTGCATCCGGTAGCTGAACATCTCAAGAAGTGTGTGCAGGATCCCCCAAGCATGAGACTTGAAAACAGTTGGTAAGAGCTGACCTGGAGCAACAAGATAATTTAAGCTATGCATTAAAAGATATTTGAAGAAAGTCACACTGGGTAAAATGTATGTACAGATATGACCACAAAGATACACATATACACAATGATCATGAAGACACACACACATATACACATGTATATTTTTCATTTCTTCTCCTTATTTTCCACTCTATTGTATGGAAAAATATCTAGATCCTAATTATTATACCAAGTTAATTTTTTTCTGGAATTGGAAAAAAGAGATTCAAATTAATCTGGGAAAATGAGACAAGATATGAAAGATAATTATTCTAACCTTTCTCACTTCTTAGTTATTTTAAAAATTATTTTCAAAAAGTTTTAATGTTCCCAATTTTTTGAAGTATGTGGTTCACTTTTCCTTTTTGAGTGCTGGTGACAGAACCCAGGGCGTCATGTATGCGATGCAAGCAATCTACCACTGAACTGTGTCCCAAGCCTAGGTTTATTTTTTTTTTAATTATTTATTTTTTAGTTGTAGTTGGACACAATACCTTTATTTATTTATTTATTTTTATGTGGTGCTGAGGATTGAATCCAGGGCCTCACAAATATTAGGCAAGCGCTCTACTGCTGAGCCACAACCCCAGCCTCTAGGTTTATTTTTTAATACCAAAAAATTACATCATCTTCTCCTTTGTTTTCTCCTCTCTCTCAAGAAAGTTATAGTCAACTCTCAGTTATGTGGAAAGAGTTATTAAATTTAAATTGTATTGGTAAAAATTAGAATCACCATGAATTAGAAAAAATACTTCTAATTAGAAAATATTACTTAGAACTGCTAACAACTAACAGACATTATATCACATCTTTTGCAATGAAGACTAACTCCTTACTCATTGCAGGTAAGACTCAGTACCTACCACAGGACCATACTATTGCCTTTAACCAGAAACCACCTGCAGGAGGATATGGATCTTATCTATCATCCTGCTCACTGCAACCCATTACACTTTTCTTTCTTCTTCTTTGTTTTAAAATTATATGTGACAGTAGAGTCCATTTTAACAAAAATTATAAAGGCATGGAATATATCTTATTCTAATTAGGGCCCCAGTCTTGTGGACGTACATGATGGTGGGATTCACTGTGCTGTATTCATATATGTACATAGGAAAGTTATTACCCTTTTCTTATAGTTTAAAAATATAATTCATTCCCCTGACTTCACAACTCCTATCCCTTTTACTTGGCTATGGTTTTCTCTATAATATGCAATAACTGACACATTGCACATTTCACTTATTGGCTTTATTGTCTGTTCTCCCCAATAGCATGGAATAATACCCACTGAATTAATGAATGAGTTAACAGTTATAAACACCAAAAAGTCCTGTCTTACTGATAAATCCTTTGATGCCCAAAGACTCTATTTCCATATAGACCAATAAACGACTATAAGTTTCCACTAGGGCTGGAGCCAATGCCACACTGGACTTTGCATGAGCAAGTTTTATCACTCTCGTTGCAATGCTGTGAATAAGGCTGAAGATAAAAAAGAAAATAAAATTAAAACCCATACTATTTACATAAATTCAGGTGCTACTATATTTATGGGTTACTCAACATTATATCTGAACTGACATGATTTGAATGGACTTGACTCATTTGACACATTTAGGTTGTGCAGGACACTTGGAAATGATGCACTGCACAAATGGTAACAACTCCGGTTTTTATGGTGCTTTCTAGCCAGGGGTGTATGTATTTTCCACATGCATCAAGATACCCCTGCTCATGGAAAAATAAACTTTGGGTATAACTCAAAGGAGCATGTTTGATACTTTTAGTCTACTTTTCTTTTCAAATATGTAAATAACTACAATTGAGAAATTAAGTAACTTTTGTCACAGAATTAATAAATCACTGCTAGAACCCAAGCTCAAGTGGCAGCACCATGAGATGGAACCCTGATTCTCCATTGTCCTCAGTCTCCTCCACAAGCACATGCTTTCATGTGCACTGACATCGGGCTTCTCATTTTTCTGTGCAAGCCTTCACTCATCTACATTCTCAACCTGGCTCCTTGAGGCACTTGAATTTCTAGAAGCATACCCAATAGAGCCTTTTATCTTTTGAAAAACATGACAATTCGAAAAACAGTCCTATTAAAAACCTTAAAAATTTTACATTCCTGGACCCAGCAATTCTACTTCCAGAAAATTACTTAATAAAAATGTAATTTAAAAAACAATTTAAAATAAAATTATAGATGGTGAAAAGACTAAAATAAAGATAGTTTTCATCATCTTCTTTAAACTATGAAGACATTGCAAAAAAACCTTAATGTCCAACAACATGGAAATGGTTAAATCATCATTTAAAGTCTCATAAAAAGCTTCTTTTGTAACAATTTAAAACATGCATTTGAAAAAATATGGACCTGAAAAGGTGTCTGACTGATTTTTATTGAAAATACACAATTATAAAATAGCAAAACAAGGAGGCTGGGGTTGTGGCTCAGTGGTAGAGTGCTCGCCCCAGCACAGAAGGCACAGGGTTCAATCCTCAGCATTACAGAAAACATAAATAAATTGAAATAAAGGTGTTGTGTCCATTTAAAACACTTAAAAAAATTGGGGCTAGAAATATAGCTCTGTTGGTAGAGTGCTTGTGTAGAGTGCTTGTCTTGTAGGCCAAAGGCCTGGGTTCAGTCCCAGCACCAGAAGAAAAGAAACAACAACAACAACAACAAAATAGCAAAACAAAGAAATTCATGTATTTATCCACAGGAAAAAGAAGACTAACAATATATACAAAATAATTCTACAATGCTTATCTTTTATGGAAGGATTATGAGCAATTATTTTCTTTGATTTATTTGTACATGCTAGAATGCCTATATAATTAACATTCATTTTGTATCAAAATATATCTAATTATTTTTTAAATGTGCCTGACCATAAAACACATACATACAATCATGAAACCAAGGTTTGTCCTATACTGGTATCAATTCCCAGACATGGGGCAAAAAAATTAAATAAAAGGAATATACCTCATTTTGGCATGAACTGTCAATGAATCCAGGAGGTTCATTGGTAAGGGAGTTATAGATGCAGAAGCCAAACAGCTTGTTCCTGGGAGAGGTATCCTCATAATTCCATTTCCATAAATAGTTTCTACCAGAGCTCCCATGGGTAATGTAAAACATTCTGAATTTGTAGAGTATGCATTACATAACAGGGCAATCTTATAGTCATTCATCTGTAAACTTTTATTTCTCAGACTCTGCTGTAAGAACCTAAAAATTCACATTCATTAAACAGGAAAAAATATAAATAATTTCCATGAAATTGACATGAATTTTTTAAAAGTTCAGTTTTATGCAACTGTCTACTAATACTATCTCTATTACCATAAGTATTATAATTTCTTTCAAATATACTGTAGACATACACACAAGTTTGGTTAACACTTCAGAAATTTGAATGATTAAAATTTAAACAATTAATAATATTTGTTAAGTATATACTATGTATACAGCAGTGGATTAGGCTGTTTCAGAGAACTAACTCAACAAGTCCATTAACGAGCCTTCTATTTCTTATTTATCTGCTTAAACATAATATATGACTTCATTATTAGTATCATTAAGAAACAGTATTTTGTAAAATGAAAGCCACATGAGGCATTGAGTATGACTACCCTAAGTCTCTTACAAAGAGATTTACTAGTCCTTTCAGAAAAAGTTCTAGGAGGGAAGTTCAGCTATTCTTAGAACCCTGCACTGAAGCACTGTCCTATCTAAAAAGGACACTTTCTCTTAGTCATCCTACCTTTGGAAGACATATAGGGAGCATGCTAGCCATGCCAGCCAGATCAGTTCCATCAGTCTTGTCAGCTCAGGGAGTGAAAGATGTCCCTGTCAGATCATGCTCAAATCCAAAGCATTTGAGAAATTTTGAAATATTTTCACAATAATAACAGCTAAGATAATTCAATTAAATAAAAAACTTTAAAGTAAAACATGTAAAAGCAAAGATCAGTCTTAAAAAATTTTTAAATTCAGCTAAGCATACAGCAGGATTGATTAATCTTCTAGTTGTTTTCTGATGCAGTGACTGGTCAATTTCTCTTGCTCTGACATACATATTAAATATTTACTCTAACCTTCATTGAGTAGGGGGCATTTCCAAACTTCACACAAATACTGAAACCATTTTAGCCTATACATACATATTAGCCTATAATCCACTATCTAGTAAACTGAAAATTAACAATCAAACAACAAATAACTTACTCATGGTGAAACTTTAGTGAATGAGGTATTGGAATTTGTAGTGTGGAGTTGTCATTTTGGGCTTTTCTATTGAGATGAATCCAAATACAAGTCATTGCAAAGGCATGAGTTGATTGGGGTTTGTTAATATCAGGAACTGGGATACACTGCAAAATAACAATTAATAACAAACAACATTATTATTTGCATGTTTTAAACTTGCCAACAAAGTAAAAAAAGTTCATAAGTTCTCAGGCAAGCTTTTCCTTTTATCTCAAAGGATTCTCAAACAAAAATCATTTAAAAATTTTTATTTTTTTAAAAATTAAACACATTAATATGAAATCTTACTAAATGTGATAAATATACTGAAAATATAATTTCTAAGTCTCATAAATGCTCTTTTAAATTGTTTTTTAATTAGTAAATAAAAACACAAAAATCATACACAAATGTGTGTAGAGTACTATGTGATATTTGATATTTGTATACATTGTATAATCAGGTTAAACGTATTTCCTTGAACATTGATCATTTTTTCAGGGTAAAATACTCAAATTCATTCTAGCTTTCTGAGATATACAGTATACAATCACCATCTGTAAAAACACTACTGTGAAAAAAGCAAAAAAATTATATGATCTGAAGAGAAAACAGAAGATATGTAAACAGCCTACTGAGCAAGAAAACACTAAGACTTCTTACTCCTATCTAACTGCAACTTAGTAGTCACTGTTCAACCTTTCCCTGGGCCTCCTGAAAGCATATGTTCTTTTTGGAACATATAAAAGTCTAAGAAATATGAAATCTAAATGACTATCACTAAGCATATTGAATATTAAATGAGTAAAATAACAGGAAGTCCAGAACTTGCTTTAAAATTGTCTAGAATTAACAAAAAAGGAGGAAAGTTGAAATAAAAGTATTTTTAGGTGATGGGTACATGAGGGTTTACTGTTCTATTTACTCTACTTTTGTATTTAAAATTTCCCATAAAAAGTGTTTCTAAAGAATGGCAACCACAGAAATAGACCATATTTTACTCAAATATTTTATATAATAGACCAGGGGGTGGGGAGTACTGAGGCTCAAATGACAAAGAAAAAATAGATTTTAATAGATACTTTTGTTACTGGCCATTCAATGATGTGTACAGATTAACACTGTTAGTGCCTTTTATTTGTATTTATTATTTTTGAGGCAGGGTCTTGCTATGTTGCCCAGCCTGGTTACAAACTCTCAGGCTCAAATTATCTTCCTTTCCTTCCCAAGTATTTGGGACTACAGGCATGTGCCACTGTATCTGGCTTTTATGTTAGTACTTTTTAAAACTTTGAATGTAGAACAAATGCTTGCTACACTACACATTCAATTGCGATTTAGAATAAATTTTTAGAATCAACCTAGTTCAATTTCTTTATTTTAAATAAGTCAACTAGTATCAAAAGAGATTGAATGCCCAATCCACGATCACAGTTATTTACAGAAATAAAGAGAAAAAACTCCCCCAAATCCAGTGTTCTTTTCATAAAATTATAGTAAAATTCTTAAATATAAATTAGATGTAATTATTCACTCATCACATTGTTAACTACTCAGTAAAACTTACTTCTTTTTCTGGGTAGAGAAGATCAAAGAGCTTCATGACAGGGAGAAAATCAGCTAGAGCATTTTTCTGAATACTTCCAGAAATGAATTGCAGGAGAACCCACATCAAATGATCTCTGCCTTTGATTAGTCCTCGCCCTGCTAACTGTAAAAGATGTTAAGTACAAATGTACACACAGCTAAAGAGTCGGGTGTAGAAAGTTGTGGGTTTCCCCCCCTAAAAAAAAGAAGAGAAATGTTGGTATACTGGTTTAGATCTTAAATGTACCCTAAAAATCCATATGCTAAAGGCTTGGTCCCCAGATGATAGCACTGTTTTGGAGATGGTGAAACCTTTAGGAAGTGCACCTAGTGGAAGAAGTAAGTTAGATCACAGAGGTGAGCCCTTGAAGGGGATACTAGGTCCTCAGCCCCTTCCTGGGTGCCATGAGATGAACAGGTTTCCTCTGCTATTTCCTCCCAATCATGATACACTTGCTTTGCTGCAGGCTGAAAGGTAACATGTACTGAAACTGTGAGCCAAAATATATCTCTTCTCCTTATAAGCATGCTGGCATAGCAATGAAAAGCTGACCACACACATGGTTTTTATACTAGAAATTCAATATCCAACTTTGGTGTTAAGTATCTCTTCAGTCTAAATTCAGGACACATCACACAAAGCTGGATAAATTATTTTACTATGATAATACAAGTCTCCTGTTCAAAATAATTATGCATATTAAAGATTCAATGTTTTAGAGCATAATTAAATTGATCATGTATGCATGAGAATCAAGCTCAATATAGGGTAATTCTTATTAAAAATACCTTATCAAAACATCATTTATTATACAAAAAGATCTTTGTTTTAAATTTAAAATCTTTAAGGACTGGTTATCAAAAAATACTTCTTCTTACTATAGAGTTTAACAGAAACTAATTGTAGGGATAGGGGTATGGTGGTTAAAGAAATTATGAACGATATGCTTCCAAACAATCAACGCTACAGAAACGTTACAGACATTAATATTTACTTTATTCCCATTCAACATGCCTAAAACTTTAAAGCTTAAACCAGCTCTTCCCACAAATTTATTCTTCCACTTGTGTTTACTTTCTTGGATTCACTGTCCTTGCCTTCTGTCTGTAACCCAAGTGGAAACCAGTGAGGCAAGCCTCGCCTCTCACTCTCTACTGTCAGTAACCTAGTCCTATGCAACCTCCTCAGCATATGTGATCTCTGGATCATCATCTCCATCCTGGTGTAGGCCTTCAGCATCTTTCACCTAGCCCACGGCACTATCTCTTTACTGATTTCATCGCTTCTACTTTTGACCCCACCCATGTCCAGGTTACCATCTTTCTTCATGGGGCCATTAGCAGTAACTTTTCCAATTTAAATATGATGCCATTTCCCACCTCATGGCTACCAAAAGAAACTCTAAGCTCCCAGGGCTGCATAAAGTTCTCTATATCTGTCCCTGCCTTCCTCATAACATCAACACTTCCTTCTTCACAGTCTTCTTTTCAGTTCTTACATACCTTTATCCTTTTCTAAATGATGATCTTACTGTTAGGAAAACCTTCATTATCTTTCCTCTTAGCAAATTTCTATTCATCCTTTAAGTGTTAGCTTAAAGCTCTCTTTGATAGAGGGCTTTACTAGAGATGATTCATTCCTACCACAGGGAAACATGCTTCCATGATGCCAACTAATAGATTACACTCAACTTGTTCACACATGTATCTTCCCCACTACTGAGGTGCTTCTTGAGGGTACTAAAGTAGCTTTTCATCTTTCATCCCCTGGTCCTTGCACTGTGAATATGCAGAATGAATGAATGGATCCAGTTTTCATAATGACAAGAAAGTGAAAAGTTAAAAAAACATAAAAGTGCTGAACTGAACAAAAATTAGGGCTCTGACTTTTGCCATTGCTGGTAGTGCCCATGCCAGTCTAAAATATATTTATTAACAGGTATGATGGCTCTGACTAAAAGACTTGGTACATACCTTCTGATGAAGAGAAAGGACCATATGTGGGAAACTGGCAAACTGGAAAAGCACAAAGAAAATGAGCTGACTTGAAAGATGCTGCCACAAGAGTTGGCTTGTTCCCCCATCATCAAACTTCTCCTCGGTCTCGGACCGCTCCATGGCATAAACCACCAGATCCACCAACTGGTCCTCCAGCACAGGGCAGCGCTGCTTGTGCTGTAGGGCAGAGATTAAATACAGTATTCCAAAAGCCTCCCGGTTAGTTTCAGAAGTAACCAGTTAATGGGCATTAATTGTACAAGAGGCCGAGAAGCATGGAATGAAATTGAACTTAAGAAGTTAAGGTTAGATTTAGTATATTAAAGCTGCATCATGTCACATTATCATAGAGGATGAGTTTCATGAAAAAATCCTTTTCAAGTTTCCCCTCAAAACAGACTGCTACTAATTTTTGACTTCTATTATTATTATTATCATTGTTTCAATTTGACAAAGGGCATCGCACAGTCCAAAAATTTCATTGAAAAAAAAACATTTTAAAAGGCATATGAAATAAAACCAGCAGTATTAGTTTTGTAATCTAACTCAAAAGATTAAAACCTTGAATTTTCAAGGATCAAATAATGACAAAGAGCAAATAAACCAGTATGTGTTATCTATTATTTTAAAATAACCACTACAAGTTTACACTATCTTTGAATACTGAGGTAAACTTAAATAGCTGACAGATTACTCACTGTTTTTCAGTGAATAGAATAATCCTAATACCAAAATGGAAACTTTCTCCACAATAAAAAAACACTCAAAAATTAACCTCTGCTCTTCCCCCTTGAAAGCCAAACATAATGCAGCTTTAATTTTAGAGTAGACCATTTTAAAGTCTAAAACAAGAAAAAGAATTGAGTTTAAACACTAACAATGAAAATGCAACTTCCCTTTCTAGAGGCAAAAAGGTTTGTTTTTTAAAAAGTGATTTTAAAAATATATTTTTACCAAAAGAAGTATGATAAGCCATATTTTAAAAGCCACTTCATTTTTCCTTTACAAATATGCTGTATGACTTAGTAGCAGGCTGTTTAAAGCCTTTCTAGAGAATATAATTACTAATATAACTTTCCTCTAGACTTTAGATAAAATGATCACTCTTTTGCCATGAAAAAGGGATATGATTTCTTCAAATTTAGAGAAAAAATGCAAAATGGGGACAAATTTAGAAATAAACCAAACATAATGAATCGCATCCCCTCTTTTGCATGCTCTTTGCCAGCTCCAAATTGTAAAGCTCCAATATGCTGCACTTTTTAAAACATGCAAATAAAACAAACATCTACCCCAAACAGTAAGCATCAATGGTCGTTTCATATTTTTTTTTTTTCAAAAAACACAATGCCATGATCACAGTTCAACCACATTACAGGTTTACAAATAGCAATATTAACACCACCAGTTGAGACTACAGTACTTTTCCTCCAAATGTAATTGTCATTATGAAGCAGAGCAAAGTGCAACAGACAACACTACAGACTATTTCTTAAACCAGCATGCAAAACTACTGTGTACAGGGCTTGAAATTCACTAGTTCTGCCAACCACCAACAACCTAAGAAATGTGTCAGACAACACAAATTTAGAGTGAGATCATTCAAAGTATACAAGAGTCAGGAAAATTTGTGAAAAGAAATAAAGCCAGGATTTCCAGTAGGAATTTTTCACTAGTGATGGGAATTTGCTTCTAGTTTGGAAACTAAATAATTTGTCATCTATTTCTCCATTCATGTTGGTCATCCATCAATCTACTTCAGGAAAAAAGTATAAAGTAAATAAAACTGGTATTTAACACCTGAGTCACTTTCGAGTTTCCCTTTTTGGTATTAGCTATTTGTTTTAAAAACTAGATTGTCACCTACATGTTTTTAGGCATGTCATCATAAGTCATTTATTTAATAATTTAAAAAGAAAAACCAAAAATATTAAAATTTTGACAATGTATATACAGTTACAGTTAAAGCTGATGGTCTTTCAATATATGCCATTATTCAAGATTATCCCTAACTTTTCTGTTAAGAATTAAATCCAAACAGAAAACTCTGTGGTACCTCATGTCTTATTATCTGATGGGAGTAGAATATCCAATAGGATCAACTATAAATTTCCTAGACTTTTTTGGTTAAAACCAAGGATATTTCTCAAAACAATTTCAAAGATAGTCTAAGACATGTTGCTTTGTTTCTCTGACAATTTTGGTAATATCCAAAAAGAAAGGTCTGAACTATAAAATGATCTATGTTGCTATTCTCAAATAAATTTTTAGTTTTTGATTATTAAAAACAGGTACATTAAATTATTAAAAACTAATTGAATTAAAATAATTATTAAAAAATAAGTACATTAAAAATTAAGACTTTACCATACATCATTTTTACGAGGAACAAATGAACATTTTCCAGGCAGTTTAATGACCTATGAATAAAAGTTAATTATCAATCACTAGGGTAAGATAATTCTGCAAGTCAATAGATACTATTCCTATTATAGTTATGTACATCTTGCTTCCTGAAAGTGTTGGTAAATGTAAGCCTTCAAAATACTGACATATAAAATTTAGTATTTTAGTTTGCATACTATTTATATGTATACTTAGTTAACTGTTTTAACAATAAGAATATCTAAATCTAAAAACAATTTTATTTCTTCACAATAGCCCAAATTATACTGGAACTTTATTTAAAGTTTCAGCTTTCACAACAGCTAAAAACCAGGCAAAAGCATTAATAAGCTCTACCTATATTCCTGATTTCTTTCCAACCCTATTTAAGCTGGTAAATTATAATGTTTTTCGTCTTAGTATCTCATATCCTGTACTGAGAGGCACTTGACATTTTTCATGTTACAGTTCTGGTACTGCTTTTGCAATGCAAATTTAATGTACAGTACTTAGGAGGGCTTAATTCTAAATCATTATTTTAGTATTCTTTCTCAATTTTAAAGCAATATCTATTCAGGACAAGCTGGGAGGGAAAAATCTCTTTTCAGTGTCATTTATCAATTCTCTGCTTTAACCAAAGAAACTACCATTCAGAATCAGATTCTTACACCAGTTAATAACTTCCAATGGAAACTGAGTGATTAGTTTGAGATAAACTGTCATATGGTACTAAGAGTTCATACCCACTAGGTATAAGCTTTAGGAGCTGAGATTTATGATGCTTTTATTCAGTAGGAAAAAAAAATACAAATTCTCTCATTTGAATATATAAAACAAGACTGTTTTACTGTGAATTTAAGTCCAACACTACCTGATAGTCGTAGAACTGGGCTATTTATGACCTTCTGAATATGACCAATTTTAGAATAATATAGCCCAATTCCTACTGGAAAATGCAATATGGACAGGTCTTTAAAAAGTTTTAAGTTTTAAGTAAATTATTGTGTTACCAGAGAAAGAACAAGAAAGTGTAGTACAGGATATAGTTCTGTAATGATAAAAGATATAATAAGAAGACTTGATTATTTTTAATCATAAGCTTCTTATACTGTGTGTTCTATTTTGTACTCTTCTTTCCAGTAGGTAAAAATAATATATCAAGTCAATTCAGCATATTATCTTCCATCTACAAGTCCCCTCACTACATTTCCTATGAAAACAATTACTGATGAATTGTGAATTTTTGACAATGTTTACACTACAGTGGGACCAATACTAATAATGTTCTGTCAGCATTTCCATTATAAACTTTATTTTTTATGGATTTATGTCTTAGTCATAAACTTTTTTTAGGTTGAAACTTGTTATTGAAATAATCAGATCAGAAATACTTTTCTCTGAATTGTTTTGTCAATTTACACTTTGAGCTGCCCCCAAAAGAAAAAAAGGTATGGATAGCTAAAGATATCTGGGGTAAGGTACTTCAGCTCAAATGACCATGGGTACATTTATCCACCAATCTGTAAAAAAACTGAGTCGAGTATGACTTATAGTTCATTGCAAAAATTATTTTATGACATAGCATGATGCTAGCATTCTTCCAAAGTTAGCTGAATACTTACCTCTAACTCAAGTGAAAGTTGACCAGAACTAATAACTTGATATTTACGAAGTTAAATTGACAGATTATATTGAGGTAACTATCTGATACTCTAGTGGTGAAACAGTTTCAATTTCACATGTACAAAGGCTTTTCCAAACAAGGAAACTTGGTGAATTTTTCAGAAGAAAAAACTTAAAATAATAAGAGAGATATTGCTACTAGGGTGAGGTTTGGCATGCAAAGTTTCAACACTGAGCAAGTTTTATGGCCAAGCTATATGTCCTTAAAAATAGGGCTTTATAAATGGAAGCACTGGCACAACCTTCACTATAGTATTGCAAACAGTAACGCTATTTTATATAACCTAGAACAAGAATGTCTTTTTAAAATAAAAAAGCTGGTCTATTTTAATATGTTGGGCTCAAAAATTTTTAACAAAAATAATTGGAACCACTATTTTGATTAAAATCTCAAAGGTGAAAAGTCCTGGAACAGACTTGGGACTGCATAAGAGTTTGGCTTGTAAAGTATGGCCATAGTGTTTATTCCCCCACCATAAGTGAGCTGCAACTGAGAGGAGCCCACTCTAGGAGGAGGACACATCTGGCAAAGACTGACAAAGAAGGGTGTTTGTCAAGAGGTGTGGGGTCACCTAAGAGTGTGACATTTCTTTGTCAATCCCCATGTTTCCAAAAAAGACTTCCCTGTATAAAGTTTACCACTCCAACTTTTAAAAGCAGCGTAGCTCTATTAAAGTGCTTTTATCTCTTTTTGTTTTGATTTAAATTTGTTTTTAAGACAAAGCAACGTAAGTTTTTCTTTTTGTTTGTTTATTTGTTTGTTTTAATAGCCTGGAAAGATAGAGGCTACCACAAATCTTTCCATCTCTGAAAATTCCATCAGGCTAGCTTTTGCTCTAAATTATGAAAATATTAAAATGGAGTGGGAAGGAAAAATAACCCATCAAAAAGTGACAGGCTTTATTGAGTGCCAGGTGTTGTCTCTCAAAAAAATAAGAATATTTAAAAAAACAAACACCAAAAAAACAAAAACAAAAACAAAAAACCATCCACCAAAAATAACTCTCATATCCCAAGAAGTTTTTATTTTTTTTAGTGGCCTTGGTCTCAGCATGGTCCTGCCAATTTCAAGCCCCGACCATACACGTATTCTCTAAATGGAATCAGTGGCTACAAAGCGGCCAGCGTATCGTTAGTCACAATACAACAGTAAGGTTGTGAACATACCTGAGCAATGTTCAAGGTCTAGAGCATTGGAGGATGGGCAGGACAAGACAGGACAGAACAAAAATAAAGGAAGAAAAAAAGAAAAGACAAAACAGTGACTATGAGGCCAGCCTCAAGGAACCCAGAGTCAGCACAAACCCTCCCACATGTTAAACCACCAAAACCAACAAAACACACATCAAAAAAAAAAAAAAAAAAAAAAATCAGCAAGGAGGCCACACTGAAGATACCAGGGTCACAAAAATAGAGACCCAAACAAACAAAAATGTAAAAAACTTTGGTTAAGTCATGTGTAGGTTTCTCTGGCAAAAGGTATACTTGAAACTGGCCTTATAGAAAAAAAAGCAATGCAAAATAAACCAACTTTAAAAATATCTCCTTTTTAATTTAAACATTTTTAAAGCAATATATAAATAATAAACAATATACTGTTTAACAAACTGTATACTAAAAAAAGTCACCAAAGAGTTCTTAACTGTTTTGCTCAGTTAGCTATAGCGAAGAAAAGAGAAAAGAATAGTGCAGATTCTATGCAGATTTTACTAAGTTTCCAGCATTGTACAGTACCTGCTTATTTAAACCTAGCATATTGCAGACCATATCCCTGGAATAAGGCTGCTCCAATACATATCTCAACAAAGCAGTCTGTGGTTCAAATAGATCCTTTAAAGAAAATAAAAAAATAATTATTGCTTCAAGATAAACATAAAGCATTAATGCAAATGATCTGAAAATGAGATTTTAAAAAATCCTCTAATGGCACTTGTTACCTTCCCACAGTAGGCAGAATCTAGTGGAAAAAAAAAAATTATAGGATTTTAGTTGTTATAGTCAATCTGTTCCCACCATTCATTTAAAAACCACGGAGAAGAGACTTGCTGTAGGTCATACAGAGGGTAAAGATAAAGATACCAGGTCTTTTAATCCCCTTCCCTAGTGTAATCCCCCTCTACTTTCCTGAAAAAATAAAAGGTGAACAGTTTTCAATTTTAGAGTCTCACAATGTCAATTTATAAAAATTTTTTTCCTATATGATGTCTCTTTAGAGAAACATCATTGAAATCTTTGCTTCCTTTATGTGAAAACCTCACAGTCAATTTTCTAAAGTTTCTAAGCATATAAACAAAATTTCTGAAAACCCCAAATCTAGTTTACAATAATTAATACCAAAAGGTACATTTTAAAAGTAAAATATTTTTCAGAGTTTACAGCCATTTTTCCAAATGACTAACATGAAAGTTTATTCAATATGCCTTGAATATAAAAGGATCAATCTCCTGGTTCCCTAATAAGATTGCCAAGATTACTTTTTGGCACTTAAATATACAAATTTTCAGAGATATAGATAAATTCGTATTTGTTAATTTAGTTGGCCTATACCTAAAATATATTAATTTTAAAATGTTAACATTTATTAAATATAATAATTTAGGAAGATTTCATTCTAAGTTTATTCTAACTCTTCCATGCATGCCAGACTGTTTTTTGAGTAAGTTTTCTAGAGTACATCATTTTTTATGTCTATTTTGTTGAAGACAATGTGTTAATACAGTAAATGGAAAATTTATTTTAAGTATTATTTGCATATTGTTAGCTTGGTTTTATTTTTTATAGGTCTCTTGGCTAGAAGGAAGGAAGGAAGGAAGGAGTACTTTATGTACTGATTTTTAAGAAAATCTTTTAAAACTTCTGCCATTATAATTGTGAGATAAACAAACAAACAAAACAACCCTTAGCAATAGTTACTACAATAAATCTCTTGAAATTTTCTTTTCTTGTAAATTCACTCCTATTAGGCCGTAGTCTCTCATTGCACCCCAGCTACCAGAGTCTGATCCTTTTTTTTTCATTTTAATAGTAAAATATCTGCAAAAAGGGCATATAAACTTCCTTCCTTCCTCCCTCCCTCCCTCCCTCCCTTCCTTCCTTGTGTTGAGGATCGAACCCAGGGCCTCGCAGGTGCTAGGCAAGTGCTCCACTGCTGAGTCACACCCCAGCCTCTCAAGTACTAGTTTTAAAGGATTTCTTGGATCATTTTTAAACAGAATAGTCAAAGTGACTGTTTAATGCAGAAGATTTTATAACAAGAGTTGGTTTACTGTGGATAAGAGTTGTAAGAGCAACTCTACACCCCAAAAAAGTAATCAGTCCAATCTTCAAGACTTGCTCACTAAAGTAATAGTTTAGGAATAATCAAATCCTGGTGATACTACTTTTTTAATATAGGGCCTTAGTCTAAGAATCACTTTAAAATTTGTGTGTTCTATCTTCAAGAATTTATAGACCACAGAAGCACAAATAAAACAGCATAAATGGTAGAATATATTTGGATGATGGAATAACATGAAAAACCATAAATCTTTGTACAATATATACTTGTTCAGACCACAAAGAGACAATGATGGCATCACATATCTTACAATCTAGATGAATACTGCTAGATGGACCAGAAGTTTAATTATATTTAACAACATACCTTATCATATGGCAAAAGGCCTTTCAAAGGAAAACGAAGAGTTGCAGGATCCAATTTCCATGAATTACAAATAGCACCTGAGTTATTTACAACTGGTAGAAGACTGCAGCGGCCTGTATGTAGCACAAAAATGTCTTAAAGTAAATGTGAACATAGCAGTGCCAGGTCCTTCATTCACTCCACAAATATCTAAATATCTATATATGCTGAACCGGGTACTGGTTTAAAAATGGTTTTTAAAATGTCTTAAAGAGACTGAAGTGTAGAAATATTTTTTTGCCCTATATTTTGTCCAGATGGATGAAGATCAATTTGTACAGGTCTCCCAAACTCAAAATGTTGCATTTTGTCCAACAGAAGTTAGCCTGCCATCTCTTTTTATAAAGTTTTACTAGAAAAAAAGCAGCTTTTGCAGTACAATGGCAAAGTTGAATAGTTGCAAGACTGCGTAGCACAAAAGCTTAAAATATTTAAAAGATGGCCCTATATCAAGTTTAAGAACCCTGGTCAAGAGTCAATACGATTAACTTTATGCAAGATGTCCCTAGAAGCTTTAGATGTAGCATTTGACCATCAGTTCATATATCTGACAAATGAATACTGTCACCTAAATATCCCACAGGCCTGCCTCAGACTCAACATGTCTTAAGTATAACTCAACATCATCCTTTTCAAAAACTACTTTACTTCATTAAATGACATCAGTGATCACTCAGTTATAGAACCTAGAAGCCTCAGACTTATCTATCTAGTTTTTGTTTTTTTGCATTTCTAGTGTCTAGATAGTACCTGGCTCACAGGAAGTGATCTACACTTGATCTCAGAATAAATATGATCTATATTCTCAGAGAGCTCTAAGGCCACCATAATTTTTAGAAAAAGTATACTTAGGTGTAGATTTGTGCACTACATAGATTGCCATACCACGTGGTTATTTTTAAAAGATCAGAGAATCAAAACAAAATACGAGAAAATGGAAAACTAAATAAATGCAATGAAGGACAAAGGTGTTAATGACAAAGGGTCATACTCTCATGACTATTTCACAGAAGGACAGGTCTGCTGAGTTTTCCAGTTGTCTAGAGATTCAAAGTTCTTTCTAACTACCAGGAAACACATCTTCTTTTAATATGAAATTTAAACCCATTCCACATAGTTGCTTTTTCATTTCTATAAACAACACAACAAGTACTTGAAAACAAGTATAAGGCTATTATTAAGCTCCTAGAGAGTTACTAAAATGACAAGCCATCTACACATGTATGTATAAGAAACTATCTTTCAGCTTTCTTCAACAATCAGATCACTAAAAATCAGGTACTATTTAGTATATTTTAAATTACAATCCTACCACATATGGAGTTTATCCTTGCCGTGGGCCTGAAGGTATCTACAAAGTCTGATACTAGGTTTCCAAGTAACTGAAAAGAAAGAAAGAAAGAAAACAAATAAGATCAAGATTACATGTAAAGAGTTAATTAATGCCTAGCACATGATAATTACTCAAAGATTAGCTCTCCTTTTTTTTTTTTCCCTTCCAAACAATTATTTACCTATTCATCTGTCCCTGAATTAAACCAAGTCATACCACAAACCCTTAGCCATTTGATGTAACTGTATAGTTTTTTTAACAAATGGCATAAAAACTATGTTAAAAGTTCAATGGGGAAATGAAAGAAACACATAATGACAAAAAAATAATACATATTATCTGAGGATAAAAGTAAACACTTTTAAAAATAAGCATAAAAATAATAACATGTACCTATTTTTGATTAAAATTTCTTTAAAAATTTTGGAAAATATAAAATTTACCCAGTGTGGAAGTTTTCCCTCAGGATATAGTTTCCTGATCTCTGTGACTGCAAAATAGGCTGGTAATAAGCAGGCATTTCTTTCTAAGATATATGCTATAACCTAAGAAAAATAAAAGGGCAACATTATTTTTGACTAGTCACACATGTAAGCTCTTTAAATAAACAATGGCAACAACAATAAAGGACATTAAAAAGTAAAAAGATTTGCTGGGGATGTAGATCAGTGGCAGAGCATGAGGCCCTGGGTTTGATACACTAGCACCACCACCAAAAAAATAAAATTAATTAAAAAATTTTTTTTTAAATTACTTTTTTTGGGAGATGTTGATCAAACTGCAAAGCTACAATTAGACAGGAAGAGCAAATTCAGGAGACCTGTTATACATTATGGTAACTATAATAACAATATATTATATTATAGTTACATTATGGTAACTATAATAACAATATTGTTATCTGTTAACAAGCAGACTATTCTCACTACAAAAATATAAATACATGGGGTAATCTATGCTGAACAACCTGATTCAGCCATTCTACAATGTACACAAACAATTTTTACTTGTTAAAAAAAAAAAGATATATCATTTCATAGACTTATTGGGTTCAGTGGTAACATGAAGGAAAACCCTTAAAGAACATCTGAAAATGAAGAATAATAAACAATAGAATGAAATGTTGACTAATAGTAAATACCTTAAAACTGCTTTAAATATTCATAGATTTAGGAGAGCAATCAATCAAAATAGCAATTCTTATGAAATAAGTTACAAATCAAGAAAATCTTTTAAGTGATTCATAGGCTGATGATGTTATAATACTTTTAAATACTTTAATATCTATAGTGTTGTTTTTACAATTAAAAACCTTAAGTTAAAATTTTAAAATTCCTTTTGAAATCTAATAAAATTGAAATACCATCTTTAAAAATAAAAGTAATTTTGGTGGGAGTCTAAATGAAACAATTCTAAAATTATCATAAATTTAAAAGCATAGACCCAAACAAAACTTTTTTAGGCTTTTTTTGAGGATATGATCAATGAATTTCAACATGTCTAAATTACCTCTCTTGCTGCTAGCAGCTGCTGTACAACAGCAGAGCTCACTGTATTAGGAATTGTCAAGATTTTCTCCAAAATCACTTTTAAGAGATCTCGAACACCCTGATAAAAGAAAAAAGAAACAGACTGAGTTTATCCAAGTGTTAGCTAAGACATTCAAAGGTTTCAGGATTATGTACTCCTTTTAAGGTTATACCTTTAAATTTTCTTAAGCAGAGTTAACATTTAAGTCCATAATGCTAACCTTAGAGAAGAGTCATGCTTCAAAGTGAAAATCTAAAATATCATCTTGCAATATAAAGAAAGAAAGTCACTTATAAATAAAAATTAAAATTTTTTGGCCCTCAAAACATTAGAGGAGTTTCTTACTATTACAAAGGTCAAAAAAAGCTTTGCTTATGTAATGTACACAAATATATTTGAAGATGCTGGACATAGTGGAGCATGCCTGTAATCCCAGTGATTCAGGAGGCTGAGGCAGGCTAGTCTTGGAAAGCACTGGGGATGTAACTCAGGGGTAAAGCAGCCCTTGATTCAATTCCCAGTACCAAGAAGAGAAAAGGAAAGAATCTGAACAGGTCTTGAAAACACTCTGAAACTGTGGGTAGCAATTATAAGCATTCTGGCAGATGACTCTTTACTCACTGCTTTCAAAATATTGCAATTTTATTCCCCTTCTTACTGTTCACATACCCTAATTTCTCAAACATATCCAACAAAGCTTTTCTGTTTATCTCCACATATCTACCAGTTGCATTATCTGACATACAGAGAAGAAATTTCATTCCACATGTATTTATTGAGTATAAATTCTGTTTCCAAGTTCTAAAGATAGGGAATACACACAGAAGAATAATTATAAAACACCATACAAGTAAACAGAGGGCAAAAACTGGTAAGCCTGAGTAAAAAGCAAATAACCAAAAAACCTACTTAGAATTAATTTTATGTGAAATAATGATTTAAGCCAACAATCATCTGTTAGGTCATAATTTGATAAGTCATTTCAGATTGGAGAACAAGCAGACATAAAGCATATGGTCAGTTATAGACAATTTTTGGAAAAGAACAATATCGAAAGTATTTCCACGAAGCAAAATGGCTTTTGCATCTACAGAGCTCCTGAACTATATTATAAAATGCAACTAGAGATTGTATATTGTTCTTTGTCAAGAGCAGAGAACTGAGGATATTAGTTAAGAAACAACATAAGTCCAAGGGAAATTAAGGTGGAAGTGAAGCAGGGCTTGTTTCTTTTATCAATTAATGCCCACGTCCATTCTCAGTTCCACACATCCCTATTCTGTGCTCTTTATATTACAACATTAGAAGACTAGAGGCATGAAGGAACACAAATTCTGCTTTCTGACTTCCCTACTGCATTGTAAAAAAACATATTAGCTACCTGTATCTTAAGAATTTTAGAAGAAAATGGAGAAAAGTTGGGAAAAACAGAGTAATCTTATATCCTTAAAATAGGCACATTATGTAAATGTTCTTGCTTTGTTTCTCTCACTTAAAAATTGTGTGTGTGTGTGTGATGTATATACTGAAAAATTAATTTTGTCTGTAAACAACTTCTTATAATTAAAAACAAAATACCTTGTAATCCACTCCCCCAATGATTTTTCGAACCAGTTTAAATGTTAAGGCCCAAAGCTGTGTTCTTTCCCATTCAAGAGTGTCAGAGTTTATGAGAGATTCACAAACCATCCTATAAAAAAAAAAAAAAAAAGAAATACTCATTCCAGATACAATATGTAATTTTGAAAGTTCACAAAATGATTTGTGTACTATAGGTACTATATTTGTCATATCAAATATATTTCATGAAAGTGCATTATTACTTAAGTATACTTTTAGATCATATATAACATTTTACATTTATTTTTGCTTATATATTAAAAAAAACACCAAGTAGAACAAAGTACTATTCACCATATTTTTATGAGAAAGAAAATTATCAAAACTTTTGGTTAAGTGTTTATCATCTACCAGCTAGTGGCAGACTGTATTTGTCCAAGATGGTGTGCAACAAGATTTTCAACCTCACATGCTCTTCTGAAATATAACACTAATTCTCCCTTGGAGAGGTAGAGGAAGGGTCTACATTTTCTCTCCTTAGATCTGGTTAGGCCTAAAACTATGGCCACAAGGATATGGGATAATTTATTTTCCTAAACCTGTTTCGCAAGCTTTCTCTTAGACCCTACAAGCTGTGAGAAAGTTCAGGTAACAAGGTGAGGGCATGTATAGGTTCTGGTTGAGAATTCCAGAGGAAATTTCAGATGAACATAGAAGAATCTGTGAGGAAGCATTTGTCACAACTCCAGCCTTAGCCACATTAAAGTATAAGAATGTAAGAGACTATGAAAAAAAGCTGCTTATTAATCCCAGTCACTCGAGCATCCTCATTTCCTTCTTTATTCCCTTATCTTTGTACAAGAACACCTTAACCAATTTCCAAAATGTATAAAGAAGAAAATATTTTAGGTTGCTCACACCCACCATTTAACATACCTGGGTGGAAGAAGACCAGTTTCAACTGCCATTGCTAAGCAGTCATAAAGAAAAGAAATTCTTTTAGGACTATGCTGGCCATGAATAAATTTAACAATCCACTGGATACATTGTTCATGAGACTCCTGGAAAATTAGAAAATTATTTTAGGTCTAAAATTACACTTTATAACTAATAATAGGTAATACTACACCAGGGAGTATATCAAGACTATGAATGAAATACTTCATTGTGAAAGTATTTTCATCTATCATGAAAAATATTTTCATCCACTTACAGATGAAAAAGCAAGATAAAAAAAGCAAGTTGAAAAAATTCAGACATATTATTTGTTAAATTAAGTGTAACATCTTGCAATTACATAGGTTAAATTTCTACGTTTACTGTATGGGACCTCCAAAAGTAGTTAAGCTTTTATTAACATTCATGGTTAAAACAAACTACATAAGGTACTGTTAGCAGTGCCCTTACCACTAGATATAAAATTTTCTGTCACTGGAAGAAAAAAAAAATCTATTATGGATTAATACATTAGCCTCATGAAAATTCAATGTGAGTCTCATTCCTAGAACCCCAAATAAGAGCCCACTAAAAGTCCAATGACATATCAAAGTTCTGACTTGCAAAACTTATCAAAAAGTTGGGCTCATATCAAAGTTTGTCTTCTAGGATATCTCAAAAAAAAATCTCTATTCAAGAAGATTGTAAGTCCTGCTTCTCTGTTGTTACAAACATTTCCGTTATCGCACATATAACCATGATTTTAAAATACCAATTGTATTTCTGGTTCCCCCATTAGAATATAATCTTCTTGAAAACAAGAGCCCTACCTTACATCATAAAATTTTCAATGAATTTAAAAATACTCAAATGTTTGAGAGATGCTCAATACTACTGAGAGAAATGCAAAGTAAAACTATACTGAGATAAAATTTCTCATGTGTCTGATGAACAAAGACCAAAAAGTTACTAAATCTCTATTATAAGGCTATAAGAAATAGACACTCTAATACATGGATGTAAGGAGAACTAACTATTATGGCAATTTAAACAATTCTATAAAAATTACATATATATTGGGGCTGGGTATAGTTATAGCTCAGTGATAAAGAGCTTGCCTCGCATGCATGAGGCCTGGGTTCGATCCTAAGGACCACATAAAATAAAGAATCAGTCTTAATGGACTGATATGAAATTACCCCCAGAAATTATTAAGAGAAAAAAAGGTGCTAATTAATGAGCAATACTAGTAATATGTGACCATTCCAGAAAAATGATTCTGAGATGGGGATGTATAGTTCAGTAATAGAGCACATACATGGCATGTGTGAGGCCCTGGGTTCTATCTCAGGCACTGAATAAAAAAAGAGAGATTCTATTAAAAATACTTACTTTTTTTTTTATTGGTTGTTCAAAATATTACAAAGCTCATGACATATCATCTTTCATATATTTGATTCAAGTGAGTTATGAACTCCCATTTTTACCCCAAATACAAATTGCAGAATCACATCAGTTACACATTCACATTTTTACATAATGCCATATTTGTGACTGTTGTATTCTGCTGCCTTTCCTATCCCCTACTATCCCCCCTCCCCTCCCCTCCCATCTTCCCTCTCTACCTCATCTGTTGTTGTTCAGTTCTCTCCCTTGTTTCCCCCCCTTCCCCTCACAACTTCTTATATGTGATTTTGTATAACATTGAGGGTTTCCTTCCGTTTCCATGCAATTTCCCTTCTCTCTCCCTTTCCCTCCCACCACTCGTTTCTGTTTAATGTTAATCTTTTCCTCATGCTCTTCCTCCCTGCTCAGTTCTTAGTTGCTCTCCTTAAATCAAAGAAGACATTTGGCATTTGTTTTTTAAGGATTGGCTAGCTTCACTTAGCATAATCTGCTCTAATGCCATCCATTTCCCTGCAAATTCCATGATTTTGTCATTTTTTAGTGCTGCGTAATACTCCATTGTGTATAAATGCCACAAAAATACTTACTTTTAGAAGAAAAAAAAATAGAATACTGGCTACAGATTGGAAAAAGAACAGGTGACTTAGCTAAGAAAGACAGGAGACAGATTGGTCACTGGATCCATCCTTTTTTATCATTTGTATTTTGAACGCTATAAAGATATCTACTTGAAAATAGTTAAAATAAAAATTTTAAATATAAATGTATTTACATTTATATATGTATTTATAAATGTATTTATATTTATATATATGATCCACATCTGAGTGGCAAATCTTACCACCTGTGGCTCACAAGCATACAGATCTCATTTCCCACCACCTATGGTAAACCATGAGAAGATATTCTGGTGGTTATTCTTTGTTACTAAGTTTACTGCTCCTTTCCCCAATTTTACTATAATGTCTTCATATGTTTATTATAGAAACTTTGTATCCTTACTGTAGCATCTTTGAATCTTTACTGTAGTGTCTTTGTATCATTGTTGTGCATTTTTTTTACTGGGGAGTAAATAAAGGAAATTTTTATCTATTACCGGAAAATTTTCAAGTGTACTAACTAAGCCAAAATAGCATGAAAATAGTTTTAGATAGTCTAACAAGAGAGTTTTAAAAACATCTCCCACAGTGCTGTCATCAGTGTGAATTCTGTTACCCCCTTAAGTATACAACTCAAAAACAAAATGGAAACCAGAATAAAAGTGGATGGCAGTTCTATTTATTCCTTTACTAAAAGATCTTAACAGCAATATCAAAGTAAATGTAAAAATGAAAGGGGCCGACAATTACTGGCTGAATGTATTAAAAATGCAGTGCTCACCTGAGAAAGACCACCCCAAAACTGTCTGAAGGCCCCCAAACAGCTAATTAGTTTTGTTTTTTCATCTTCCGGGGTATCCATAAACATCCTATAAGAGCAAAAATCAATTATTTGCCGCTAGTTTTAAAAAGATAATTAAATAACTAGAATAGTGGATCTTATAACCCTCCACGCCAATCTAAGTAAAATCTTACAACGACATAATCCCATTAAAACCACAAAAATCTTCCATGCACATACCCGGGGAAAGCCT
Organism: Marmota monax; assembly: GCF_021218885.2. Lineage (NCBI taxonomy): Eukaryota > Metazoa > Chordata > Mammalia > Rodentia > Sciuridae > Marmota > Marmota monax. The sequence goes on from NW_026691988.1 coordinate 3,861,504, forward strand.
CTTCTATGACTTCCGTTTTCTGTAAAAAGCAAAATAAAACAAGTAAACTACCCGAATAAAAGAGGAGAGGGCTCCCCCTCGAAATATTTACAACGCGGCAAAGAGCAAGTCACCTAAATCAGCAACGCGCTGAAACTAACAATACCACTTAGATCTGTCCCCAAAGGGGTTGTGAATTCAAAAGGACACTTCCATCTGACAGCAATTTGAGAATCACTAATCCCCTGCAATCACACTTGGTGTCAAAACAAAGGGGAGGCTGGAGAGGAGGTTGCCCAGGCCGAGTTCCTGAGGCTGCCTCTGTCACCCGCTCCTGAGCCACAATCCCAGGCTGCCGGTAGATGCACTCACCACCACCTCCTCAAAAATGCTCTGCAGTTGTGTCTCCATCTGTACCATCGTCCCCCGGTCTTTCCCGGGCGCCCGGCAAAGTGCACAACTCGCCTGAGCACCGGGAAGAAGTAGCACAGGGGCGGAGTCTCCCGGAGGAAGCCAACGCTCTCACTCGTCGCTTCCTTCCATCCCGAGCCCTGCAACAGCAACCCGTACGGAAGCCGGGAAGGTTCGGGTGCGCGCCCTTTAAGAAACCCCCCAGAAATCAGTGGCCAAACCTGATGGTTCCGTTTGGAGAAACGCGGCCTGAGAACTGGACGAGAGCGCCCCCTCGGCTGAGTCCAAAGCATCCCGAATCGCGTCAACTGCGGGCCGCCGCCTCCCGGCTGGAGCGGGAGTTGCTTTCTGTTTGGTGCTAACTTGTAGAAAGAAAGAAGCACAGGTCAGAGGCTGCCGCCTACCGAAAATGCCTGGGCTGACGTGGGACCAACCTGATGTCTGTGAGTGGCCAACCTTCTGGAGGAGTTGAAACCACGCTTCTCTTGACCATGGGGACCATGTCTTCTCAACTATGGTAACCTCAGAGCCTCAGCCCAGTGAGGGACACTTAGCCCGCTTTCACTGAATCATGGAAAACAACAACAAACAAACAAACAAAAAACCCGGAATGAATGCATCGTTACTGATTTTTGTTTAGAATTATTAAATAATAATATCTACTATTTTTAGTTATAATCATCTAAAATAATTATAATTACAAGTTATTGAATACTGGTTGAGGTAGAGATGGGCTGGAAGGCTAATAGAGCCAGAATTATTAAAATCCAAGTACCCTAACCACCTATTGTTCTTTTCTGTAGGCTCAACAAGTAATCTTACTGTGGATTATATTTCATTGGATTTTATTTCTAAGACATTTTTTTGTTACTATTTTGCATATTTTCATGCTTACTTTTTGTGTTGTCCAAATTAGTGTATTTTTAGTGAATGCCAAGTAAATCTTAATATTGGCCAGGACTTGTATAATTAAGAAGGTAAAGTGGTCAGAAAAGAATTATATTTATTTTATAACAAAATAGAAATTAGTTTTACATTATGCTTGCTGATAATCCACTCACCGACTAAAAATTGACTATACATTTCCAGAGCTTCTTAATGTGTTCCCCCATGCTTATTTTTTATTGATGTATATTTTATTTACAATGAAACATGTAAAACTTAAATATATAGATCCATGAACTTTGACAAGGTTCACACTTGCTCAACTAACACTTCAGTCAAGGTATGGAATATTTTATATCACCTTGGAAAGTTCCTGATGCCCCTTTGCAGCAAACTCCCACTCCACAAGACACATACTTTGAGTTTAAATAACCATTAATTAGTTTTTCATGGTTTAATATTTACATGGGGAATATTTTTCCCCATCTTAGCTTGCTTTCTCATTTTCAGAATTGTTCCTATGTTTAGTAGAAAATGTTAATTTGGATGAAGTAGAGTTTATTATTCTTTTTAATTTCATGGTTATTGTTTAGCAACCTAAGGAAAAATTAGTATCTACCTTAAGTGTTTTTTCCCCCTAGAAACTTTAGAATTTTAGCTTTGATATATTTGAATTAATTTTTGTGGATGGTGAAAGGAAGGCAAAACTACTCCTGATTGTTACAGCTATTCAGGACTGAGAGTCTAGGACCACTGTCTGATGGGCCCAGAAGATAGAATATCAAGTCCAAGGGGATTATTCTTGAGCAGTTTTTCCATACTAAATTTCAGATTTGCTTTTTACTTGCCTGTTACCCCATTTCTGAATAGTAATGTCTTATCCTATGTGTTTCACACCATTGTATTTTTTTTTAAGAGAGAGAGAGAGAGAATTTTAATATTTATTTTTTAGTTTTCGGCAGACACAACATCTTTGTTTGTATGTGGTGCTGAGGATCCAACTCGGGCCGCACGTATGCCAGGCGAGCGCGCTACCGCTTGAGCCACATCCCCAGCCCCACACCATTGTATTTTGGAGGCATACAATTTGTTTTCTGGTTTCACAGGTTCATAGAGAGTAATTTGCCACAAGATGAATCATACCTCAGTTCTCATCCATTCATTCCTGCAACATTTATTGAAATAACTTTTCTCTACTAAATGGCCTTGTATTAGTAAGGGTCTATTCTTGGATTTTATTTTTGTTCTACTGTTCAGTCCTTATGCTAATATCATAATATGCTCTAGTTGATTAGAAAGACTTGAAATAGTGGAAGTTGTCCAACTTTATTTTTTCATGCTTCTTTGACTATATTAGGTTCTTTGCATTCATATAAATTTCAGAATCAACTTGTCAAAAAATACTGAGATTTTTATTGGAATAAATGAAGTATATAGAGTAATTGTGGGGATAATTGATGCCTTAGCCATGTTGAGTTTTCAATCTATTATATTTCAGATCTTTCCACTATTTAGATTTTTTAGCAACATTTTGTTTTCGGTGCACTGGACTTGCTAAAGTGTACAGGTTTGTTAATTTGTTTCTACAAATTTTATAGTGTTTTCCTTGGTATTTCAAATAGCATTTAAAATATATTTTCAATTGTCTTTTGCTAGCATCAAGAAATAGAATTGATTTTTGTATATTAACTGTTTATCTTATGCCCTTGGTGATTTCACTTATTAGTGTTAGTAGTTTTTTGTAGATCCCTTAGAATCATCTGTGCATACAATCCTGGTCATCTGCAAAGGGAACAAATTCTTTTCCAATATATGTCTTTTGCTGGTTCTTTTTCATGCTTTGTTATACCAGCTGGGACTTTCATTAGTACTGTGTTTAATAGAAGTGGTGAGGATGTATCTGTGCCTTTTTCTTTATTTTAGAGGAAAAATTGCCTTTGACCTTTAAGTATGATGTTAGTTGTATATTTTTCATTGATTGCCTTTAACATTTCATTGATCTATTTGTCATATTGAAGGAAGTCCCCTTATATTAATGAGAATTTTTCTGAAGATATGTGGAAATTTGTCAAATTCTTTCTCTGCATCTATTGATGGGACTATATGATATTCCTCCTTTACTTTGTTAATGTGGTGAATTTAATTGATTGACTTTTGAATGATGAACCACCTTTGCTTCCATAGTAGAAATGCTACTTGGTCATGATATGTAATCCTTTTTAAATGTTGGATTCTATGTGTTAATATTTTGTTGACATTGTGCACTTTTCTTTATATGTCACCATCACTATCAACCATTCATACATCTGTTATACCTAGTGGGTGATAAACTTTCTTTTCTTTCTTTTTAATTTTTGGTACCAGGGATTGAACCCAGGAGTGCTTAACCACTGAACAACATTCCTAGTCCTTTTTATTTTTTATTTTGAGACAGAGTCTTACTAAGTTGCTTAGGTACTCACGAAATGGCTGAGACTGGCTTCAAAATTGCCATCCTCTTGCCTCAGCCTTCTAAAGTTCCCTTCACTTCTTTTGTGGCTATGGAAATCTACCAACTGTTAAAAATTTGCTACTAGTGAATGATAAAGTGAGGATTCCCCAGTAATTCCTGACAGAAACTTAGTTTCCTAACAATTGTAATGTGCAGATACAACCACTGTATGTCATTGTTAACCACACATGAACTATTGAAGTTTCCTTCTGGAGAATACCTTTGAGATTCAGATGTAGTGTGTTAGTTTACCAGGGCTGCCATAAAAAGTACCACACTGGGCAGCTTAATAAAATAGAAATTCATTTTTTCACAATTCTGAAGACTAGATATCTGAGATGAAGGCATTAGTAGAGTTTGTTTTTTCTGACTCCTCTCTCCATGACTTGTATTTGGGCATCTTCTTCTTTTGTCTTTTGTGGTCTTCCCTATGTTCTTGTCTACATCCCAATTTTCTCTTTTTATAAGGACAACAGTCTTATTGGATTACAACTCACACTAATGACCTCACATTACTTCTTTAAAAACCTTATCTCCAAATATAGCTATATTCAATGGTATTAGGGATTAGGACTTTCAGGGGGACACAATTCAGCCCACTTTGCCCTCTGGTCCCCTAAATCACTATGCAAAATGCATTTACTTTCATTCCAACATCCCCTAAAGTCTTTTTTTGGACACAATACCTTTATTTTATTTATTTATTTTTTATGTGGTGCTGAGGATCAAGCCCAGTGCCTCATATGTGCTAGGCAAGTACTCTACCACTGAACTACAATCCCAGCCCTGCCTAAAATCTTCAGGCATTCTGGTATCAATTTTTGGGGGGAGGGGTACCAAGGATTGAATTCAGGGGCACTCGACCACTGAGCCCCATCTCCAGCCCTATTTTATATTTTATTTAGAGACAATGTCTCACTGAGTTGCTTAGCACCTTGCTTTTGCTGAACGTTGAACTCGAGGTTCTCCTGCCTCAACCTTCTGAGCCACTGGGATTACAGGTGTGTGCCACTGCACCCGGTTTCTAATATCAACTTTTAAGTCTTAGATAATAATAAAGTATTATCTAAGTATCATCTAAATCAGGAATGGGTGAGACTTGATGTATCTTTTGTTCCAAAGAAAATTCAGCTCTGAAGCTGTGAACCTGTAAAACTAGATAACAAGTCATCTGCTTCCAAAATGCAGTGGTAGGACAGGCATATCTGATAGACATTTCCATTCAAAAAAGGGGGAATTAAAAAGAAGAAAAGGGTCAAAGGATCATAAGTTCCAAGCAAGTCTGAAACTTGGCAAGTAATTTCAGTAGATTTAAGGCTTACGAATTTTTCTCTTTGACTTATTCTGTCTTCCAGGCCTACTGGTATGATGGTAAGAAGGAAGAGAGCTTCCACATGGGGGCATTAAGGTAGAGGTTATAGATGCCTGAGTGGGATGAAGTAGCCATCCAACCATGACAGGGTATATGCAGTGGTGTTATTAAAGTCAGCAAAAATAGTAAGTTTATAAGAGTCAGATTTCACATGTGGGAGAAGTGATGTTTGTTTGGAATTGGAGGTTTTGATATGAACTGTAGAATTTTCAATGTGTAGAAAGTTTTATACATACATCTAGATGAGAGATGTAAATATGTGCATGCCCATACACAGACACACATACACATGTACATGGGTATTCCCTTTCCCTGGAAATGGTAGGGTTTAGGAGCAGCAGAAACTCATTGATCATTGTGTGTGGGGGGCGGTAACCAAGGATTGAACTCGGGGGCACTTGACCTGAGCTAAATAAATACCAAGAATCTCTGGCATTACGGCTGATCACAGAGGTAGGGCAGGGAATATACAAAATGAACATTAAGCCTCTTGTTTTACCATAAAGCAAGAAAATTCTTAAAGAATGATGTGGCACTTGAAGACATCCCTACTGACCAAATAAGGGACAACATGAGCATCAAAACAGTGATAATGATGGATTATAGCCAATTGGATAAAATTGCAAGCCATGAGTCCACAAAGCTCTAAATATATAGATTAATAAAATTAAAGTTTTGGTGAGAAACAGTATACTTGAACAGCTCCAGTGTAACTACAAAAACAATACTTATTAATTCAAAAGGACAAAAAATAAATCAGGACTGAGGTTAAAACTCAGTGGTAGAATACCTGTCTAGCATGTGCAAGATTCTGGGTTCCATCCCTAGTGCTGAAAAAAAGAAAAAGAAAAAGAAAAAAAGTAATGTCACAGTGGAGAAGCCAGCCACCACCATCTCAATCAGATGATCAAAGTGAACATCATCATGGTCATAGGAAATCACCCTGTGATGAGAAGAACACTGCACTGCTTCTATTATTTTCTGCTAACATTGCATAACCCAAATTTAAAAAAGAAGAAATATGAAGTAAAAGCTTGAGGGACATTCTGTAAAACAACTGGTCTGTAATATTCAAAAGTGTCAAAGTCAAGAAGAGCAGAAACTGACTGAGAAAGTCTGTTTCAGAGTGAAGGAATTATTCCATGACAGCTAAATGAATACATGATTTTGAATAGAATCCTCTTATTCTAAAGACAGTTGACAAGACCTGAATGGAGTCTGAAGATTAGCTGGTAGCTGCATGTCAATATTAATACCTTGATTTTTATGGTTATGTTGTGATTATATAGGAAAATGGAAGGTCAGTTCCATTCCTCAGGGCTCAAGTTGAGGCTGAACATCATAGCGGAAGAGTGTGGCAGAGGGAAGCAGCTCACATCATGGTAATTAGAAAGCACAGCGAGAGGTCTCCATTTGCCAGATACAAATATATAACCCAAAGCCATGTCCCAATTCCCACCTCCTCCAGCTACACCCTACTACTTCGGTTATCACTCATTTAATCCCTATCAGGGCATTAATTCACTGATTGGGTTAAGGCACTTGTAACCCAATCATTTCTTCTCTGAACCTTCTTATATTGTCTTGCATGTGAGCTTTTGGGGATCACCACATCTAAACCATAACAGCTGGTCTATCCATCATTGTTAAAATTACTCCATGATAAAGACAGTCACCTCCTAGTATCCATGGGGTACCCAAACCTACAAATCACATTCCTTATATAATGTACCATAATGTTTGCATATAAACCATGTACATCCTTCCCATACTTTTACCATCCAAAATTACTTACAATACCCAGTGTACTTACTATAAATGGTAAGTAAATAGTTATTCTGTATTTTTTAGAGAATAATGACAATAAAAAGTCTTGTACATATTCAACTAAAGATGCAATTTTTTCTCAAATATTTTCAATCTGTGATTGAATTAATGAATGTGGAACCTGTGAATATGGAAGGCCAACTGTATTTTGAAATAAGAGAAAAGGATTAATTAAGTAGATATCTTTTCTGTGGTTGAAACACTTAGATTCTAAAGTATAAATCTCTAAATCAAATAGGTTTATTTTTAGTTAGGTGTGGTGGAACATACCTGTAAATCCAATGACTCTGGAGGCCGAGGGATGACCACAAATTGAAGTCCAGCTGTGCAGCTTAGTAAAACCCTGTCTCAAAATAAAAAAAAATGAAAAAGGTCTGGGGATATAGTTCTGTGGTAGAATGCCCCTGGCTTCAACCCCCAGTATAAAACACACACACACACACACACACACAGCTTATTTATGTAAGACAACATATTTTACATAAATGTGTATGAGTTTATTAAGTTCGATAAACAACAGTTCTCAAAGTGTGATCTGCCAACCTCTGGGATTCCAGGTATCCTTTTAAGGATTCAATAAGGTCAAAGCTATTTAAACAATAACACCAAGGTATCATTGGTTGCAGTTTGTTCAGTTTCACCCTGAAGGTTGGGGCCTGGGTATATACCACTTAGAATGGTCAAGACCTGAAAATCAGGATGATTAGTTGGAGTCAGCAGCTATGACCTGATTGCTTGGTTTTGTAAATAATGAAGTGAGCTCTGAGAATAATGGAAAATAAATAAAATAACACTTGGTTTGGAAGATACACTGGCCCATAGCTGAGGGTGAGAGAATGGATCTGTCTTTCAAAGGAATAGGATAAAGTAACACTAAAAGGTAACTGGAATTTGTGGATGCTGAAGAGATAAAATAGCTAGAGAGTTGTTGGAGGATGAGAGTAAAGAGTAGGGAATAATCTAGCATATGCCATCAACATGTGAGGAACTTAAGGGCATCTTATGTATTTTGTTTTCTACTTAAAATTCTAGTATAATGCCGCACACATGGTAGGAGTTTAATAAATGTGTTTAGAATGAATGAATGAATAAAATGAACAATATTGAGATTGAAAAGTAAGCTGCAGAGAATAAGCTGAGTTATGAAATGAAAATTCCATTGGTTAAGATCATAAAACTTCCATTGACTAAAAGAGTTTAGTGGTTTTAAGAAGGGCAACTGTATTAGGGTTCTACAGAGCAACAGAAACAATAGGGATATATTTATGTCATATTGTAACATATAAATCCTATGAAATATATTGGCATCTTTACACACACACACACACACACACCATGAAATATTGCTAACCAGTTAAGCATACCTGAGATCTAGTGCCCAAAAATTTTAATAGGGCTCCATCACATAGGCATAATTTACTCCCTATGTAGCTCATCTCAGTCTCCACTCCCTCCATAGCTTGAGCTGATTACTCATGACCTCTGCCAACACATATAACAAATCACACTGTTTTGTGTATCAGGGGGGTGACTCAAGGCCCCAATCAAGCCAAAACACATCTATTAGGCATGACATTTCTAAGGTTTAGAGATTACCTCCCAGAAACTAAGGGCAAAATTCAGGTCTCTCTTTGGTCAGTTAAATTATTTACAAGGTCACACAATGCTTTTTACTTTGTAGCCGCCCCTGCATCTATCTGCATTCTTCACTACACACACAAACACTGAACTGGTTAGATGATGTTTCTTTATAGGATTACTCAGAATGGCTACCTATTGACATCCTTCCCAGCCTCACAACTATCAAAAAATTCCCTCCTTTAAACTTCCAGACACTGAAAAAAATTAGATTTCTCTTATGAGAGTCTTGAAAACAGGATAAGGATTTTCTCTCTCCTTTTAATTTTTATCATAAATCTTCTATACCACCTGATAATGGACCTAGCCATCTTAGAAGGTGAGGGAATTATGAAAAGTAGATAAGACAGTAGTATGGTTTAGATGTGTTCCCTAAAGGCCCACAAGTAAATAAGTGCTGGTCTCCAGCCTATGGCGCTGTATGGAGGTGGTTGGAACCTTTAGGAAGTGGGGCCTAGTGGAAGAAGTTAGGTCATTGGATGTGTATCCTTGAAGGGGACGTAACAATCCTGGCCTCATCCCTGTCTCTCTTTTTTTCCCTACTCATGGGGTAGATACCACCAGTTACTGGTGACAAGTTCTGCTCCCTCACATTTTGAAGTATAACATTAGAGAAACATGCCAAGGCAAGCATATAAAGCAGAGTTTATTTTAAAAGGGGTAACATAGACTTCTCCTAGGAGAGAGAAGGGGACCATAGCTGGTATTCTGGTATCCCAAGAAGGGAGGGTATCCTGGCTTTCTTTGTTCTCCTGATTTCTGGCCCTTATTTCTCTCTTTCTTACATACTTCATGAGGACTAGTAGATACTCTGTGGGATGGAGCAGCCCAGGACACAGTAGTTAATGAACAACTTTATAACTCCTTATAGGGAGGGGAAATTCCTGGAACAGGTTACCTTACCAACAGGTTGGAGCAGAGGCAGGTTATCTTGATAGGGTGGTGGAAGGGCTCTGAAGGCTTTTCAGTCCCTCAGGGTGCAGTCTCCAACTTCCCAGACTCACTCAGATTGGCCTTCTAGGTCCCACTGGATTTACCTATCTATACTGACTGCCTCTTTTAATTCTGGCTTCATTGTGAGCAATTTTGTGAGCTATCAGCTGTTGAGAGCCACAGCCGAAGGGGCCCCAGCAAACTTCCAGCTGCCAGCTGATGATTGGCTCACAGTGGCCCCAGCAAACTTCTAGCTGCCAACTGATTGGCTCCTCTGCGGTGATGCTCATTGGGCTGTTTCCCCGCCCTTTCAGACCACGGAGCTGCTCATTGGGGGACTTTTTTGGCTCTGCCCACCCGACCCAGCCAATCAGCCCCAAGAGCAGGAGGAGTGGGGGAGGTTGAGAGACTTGTGGGAAGCCTATAGTGGCAGTTGGGCTCTGAAGGTTTTTCCTGAGGAGCTGTGTGGTTTGGTGTGTGTGGTTCTAAAAATAAAGTTCGTTTCTTTTGACAAGTGGCTCCTGAATTGTGCCCAGCCAGACTGCGGCAATTAGCTAAGAAATGTGGCTGTCTTCTAGAAGTGGGAAAAGGCAGTGAAACAGATTCTGTCCTGGAACTTCCAAAAATGAATCCAATCTTGCTGACACCTTTATTTTAGCCCAGTGAGATCTGTATTGAATTTGTAACCAACAGAGCTGAAAAATAATAAATTTGTGTTGTTTTAAGCCACTTAATTTGTGATAATTTGCTAGATCAGTTAAGAAAACCAGTAGGATGTGAAGACTAATGTAATATGTCAGTATAAAGTATCTTGATTGCCTGAAAGGAATAGTAGAAATTATTTGATTTATTTATGATTTATTGTAAGATACTTTTTTTGAGAACTAGAGACTTTTTAAGTTCACTTCTTTCTTAGAATATATTCATTATTAGAATATATTCACTTCTTTCTTAGAATATATTCACTTTTGATGTTGAAGATTTCAAGTGTGAGTTCCTTAACCAAATCAACTTCATTAGGCTCAAACCCTAACCAGTCCTTTCTGGAAAACTACCCTCACATCCTCAGCGTTTATCTTGGCTAATGGCACCACTGTTTCCTAGTTGCTGGGGTATAGAATCACTTTCTGAGCTCAGTTGTGCTGCTTTCATTATAGTTCTCAAGCTCAGTTCTTATTTTCTATTTCCACTGTCCTGACCTAATTGTTCATCTCTCACCTGAATTATGATAGCCTGGTCTCTTAGCTTCACCTCTCCTCATTCTGGTTCATTCCATTCTCTGGAACCAGAAAAAAGCATCTTCAAGTGTATCTTCCATCCTGCAATTCTCTAGTCCTACTTTGACTTTCTATTTCCTAAAGACTCAGATTTAAATTTTTTTAGTCCAAATATTTTTTTTTCTTTTGCCACAAGTGCTTTAATTCTATGCAGGTTGAATATCTTATACTAACAAAATGTTGACAGCATTTCAGATTGTGTGATTTTATATCTGAAAGAGTCAATTTCTTAGTAAAAACAAAATCCAAAGACCTATAGATTTGCTGAATTTTCCCAATACCTGATATTTTGAAGATGTTTTATTGCCGCAGTCCGGCTACAGCAAAATTACCGGGGGGGGGGGTGGGGGGGGGTGGTGACGAACAACTTGTGTAGATTGATACAGCAGGAGTGGAAGCCATTTATTGTAGGACAACAAAGATATTTATACATTCCACACAGCTTATCTTAATTAGCATAAACTAGATACATCAGTCAACCAATAAGAAATCTCCACACTTAATGGCTGGCTGGTGTTACTTCACAAACCACTCCCTCTGGCATTTTGTCAGGCGCCATCCAGACTTGTTTACAGACTCTAACATTTCTCTGGCAAAATGCCAGGTGCCATCCTGACTTGTTTACAGACTCTAACATTTTATAGATGACTTCTCTTGAGGTTTTTGCTGATTTTGGTTCTGGGGATCAAACCCAGGGCCTCACATATTACAAGTCTAAGAATTCTGATTTTATTGAAACTTTTTGTGGATGTGATTACATTTGACATGTGAATTAATCCATTAGCCATGCATTTTGATAAGTGCAATTATATTTTTCCCAGGTAAGAATTACTTTTACTAATATTTTCCTGAAGGGAACCATGATTGACTCAGTGAGAACAGAATGCTATGATAACAATCAAAAACAAAACCCAACGGAAATATCTCTATTTGGCCTTTCCCACTGATAAATGTATTTATAAAATTCTAATGCATTTTTAAACAGTGGGCTTTCTTTCTAATATAAAAATACATGTGTGTATGCATGCACACACATAGCAACATCTACTGACTTCCTCATTAATTGTGGTTTAGTTAATCAGACAGATGAATCATGAGAGCCATGACAAGTTTTTTAAGTTCAGTTCTTTCTTAGAAGATATTCATTTCACTTTCGATGTTGAGGTCTGCTGTTGAGAATGAAATATTAAGTATTTCTTTGCAACCTTTAAAACCTGATCTTTATCATGAACTCAAACTTGAACTTGAAGAGAACCCTTAAGCTAACAGAAATACAACCTTTCAGGTTTAAAATGAAATTAAACATTAAAATGGATAATTTGCTTAAAAAAGGAATCCATCACAAAGCCTGCTCTCCACCTCAACCTAGGTTGATCATCCAAACTCTGGCTCTTTCACTCCCTGCTTCCAAACCTGCTCCTTCTAGAAGCTGTCTCCAGCTCAGTAGGTGGCAACTCCATCTCCATGCTTCCAGTGTCTCAGATCTAAGGTTGGCAAACTATAGCCTGCTGCCAATTCTGGCTTGCCATCTATTTTTGTATGACTGGCAAGCTAAGAATGGCTTTTATTTTTTGTTTATTTTCTACATCCCCCACTAGGTTGTAAGATCTGTCAGTGCAGAGATCTTTACTCCTTAGACATATAATACACTCCCCTAAAAAAAAAAAAGAAAAGAAAGAATAAAAATCATCTTTAAGCTCATCACCCAGAAAAAAAATAATACACTCCCCTAAATATTCATTGTACAAATAGGACAAGAGGATGCCACCCATCCTCAGACTGATTTACCCCTTCAGAAACACCCATGTGTTACTGTGTGTGTTCCCTGAACTAGGACATTATAAGGTGTCACTAGAACAATTTGGTTTGGGTCCAAGGCACCTGGAAGGCTAGTGGTAGCCCAGATACCTCTTGGCCCAGTGGACAAAGTTCTTGAATGAGTTCTGCATACTTTTTTTAGTCTGACATTGTAAGTACTCCCAGATCCCACTTTTGTTTTAGAAGTATTTCCTGATTGCACTGGACACCAACTGTTTCCATGAAAAGATTAACTTTCAGCAGGGAGCTCACTCAGGGAGGTTGTTTTTCCCAATGTCTGTGTTCAGAATTTTCTTGTTTTTTTCTTTCTTTACTCCTCTCTATCTTCCCTTCCTTCTTCTCTTTCCTTCTCCCCCCTCCCTGTGTCTTCCCTCATTGATAAGAGGATATAAAACATTCAATCAAGTTCCTTCCTTCCTTTCTTCCTCTTATGCGTTTTTTTATTTATTCTCTTTCCCTTCCTTCCTCCTCTCTTCCTTCTTTCCTCCCCTCTTCCTCTCTCTCTCTTTTTTTCTTTCTCTTCCTACAAAAACAATTCAGGATTTATCATAAATTTTAGCTGGATTATTAGTATACAATCTTGAAATCCTTTAAATATTAAAATATATATACCTCTTTCATCTCCATATATGTTTTTGGGGAAAGTTGGCCATATATAATATGTAATATTCTCTCAATTGGTGTGTAAGAATATGTTAGTGTTCTCATTTTGAGTTGACTCATTGGTCTTTCTAGCCATTTGAATGGACACTGTAATGCCAGATTCATGGGACCCCCAATAGACATCCAGGAGCCAAATCCGATGCAATCACACAAGAGTCTTTATTGCAAGCTCGAGCCTGGACTCACTGTTTCAGACACAGGAGTCCTGAGGAGTGAGTCCTGACCCTTAGTTCAGTGAGGATTTATAGGTTTTTTGGGGATACTCTGTGCATCACAACATCACACAGCAAATCATTTCATACCACAGGAAAATCAAACAAGAATTCTTAACATTGATTAGCACGTTCACTGGTGGGAACGAGTTGGGTAAGGGTGATTGGTTCGTTCAAGTGGTGGATACATTTGAACTGATTGATTTAGGTGTGAGGGGTGTATGCGCTAAACTTGCAGGGTTACCTAATCATGTTATTAATCACCAAAACTAATGGGAGGGTCACCTGACATTTGAGATATTTTCCCTGTCCCATTCTGATTGGTTGTTGCTATGGTTCGACATTAGGTTTTTGGTCTTGCATTGCTGAGTCAAGGCTATTTGTTCACTACAGTTAGAGGTATCTGGTTCCACAGGCCTTTCCTGGAATTTAGGAACGCTTGGTCATCCCCCTCCCCCTTTGGACAGGCCTTGCTCTGAGGTAGAGACTGGTTTCTTCAAAAATGGGGTCACATTCGTTTCTCAACACCAGAGGGGATTATATCAGAATCTACCAATTGACAAAATATTATTTGTATTCCTAATCTCTTGGTACATATGTTGAACAGTGTGGTAGGTGGTATGTTCATAATTTTATTTGAAACTGTTCTAGAACTAATTTATGTTTTTAACCTGTGTTGTCCCATTTGGCAAAAGTTCCACAGGTTCATTGATTATATAAAAACACAGAGAACTTGTTCCTTTTATCTTAAAATTGCATACTTCAAGTTTCAAATGGCATTTCATGGTTAAATATTCCAAAATATGTTGAATGGTTTAGTGGAGATACTATAATTTTATGACTAGTCATGTTATCTTTGAGTATTCATTTTTGCTACTATAATATATATGACAAAATGTCAACTTTGTTTAGAATTTCAGTTTGCAAGGTGTTTCTTTTATGGACATATTTATCATTCACTATTTTCACTTGGTCTTTTGAGAGTGAAGTATGAATTGCTTAGTGACTCTCCTCCCCATCCTCACAGTATTCCCATGTAGAGCATACAAGGAGTCTAGACCCATAAAACTGCCTACCTACTTACCTTTTGGCAGGCACTTTCATGATGTTAACAATCAATTAGTGAAATCTGCCTCATAGTTAAAATCTGGTTGTGCCTTTTGTCAGAGAGGCATTTTGCAGGACTTGGCAATATGAATCTTAGGTGTTAGCATTAGAGGTAAAAAGCATCTTTGAGAATACTCTTATTTTTAATCATGAAATCAGTTATATGTAAGGGTGAGCATATATATATATATATATATATATATATATATATAATTTTAAAAATAACAATAAGACAGATATCTGTGTGCTTTCATGAGATTAAGAAATGAGGCATTGAGGGCATGGTGGTGCATGCCTATAACTGCAGCTACTCAGGAGTCTGAGGCAGGAAGACCACAAGTTTGAAGACAGCCTGGCAATTTACATTAGACTATATCAAAATAAAAAGTAGTGGGAATGTAGCTTACTGGTAGAGCACTTGCTTAGCATGTGTAAGTCTCTGGGTTCAAACCCCAGTACTGAAAATGAGAAAGGAAGGGAGGAAGGAAGGAAAACATTGCCAAAAACAGAGAATCCCAATGTGTACCCCTACTTAGTGATATCCCCTTCACTCCTCCCAGATGTAACCACTTTCCTGACTCTTGATTCAGTCATTCTTATTATTTTCTTTATATTTTCAGCTACTTATATGTTCCCTTCATTTACTGAAGATGAGTGGCAAGCATAAAGCTAGGTATGTAAGGTAAGGACCATGTTACCACCACTAATAAAAGTCTTCCAAGAAAAAATAAGCGAACAAAGTCTCTGGATCAGGGACAGAAAGAGAGAGAGAGAGTGGAACATTGATATCAAGGAATCAGCTCACCTGACTGTGGGGACTGGTATGTCCAAACTCCAAAGGACAGAGAATGAGGTGGCAATGGAGACCAGTAGGCTGAAACCGCAGGCTAATGCTGCTGTCATAAGACAGAATTTCTTATCTGATAAGTTCAACTTTTAAAGTCCTCCAGTGACTAAATGAGGTCCACTCACATAATAATTGATAATTTTTAAAGTCAACTGATTATAGTTGTTACCACATCTATAAAATATCATCATAGCAACACCCTAGATTTGTGTTTGATTAAATAACTGACTGTTGTAGCTTAACCAAGTTGATACAAACAGCCTTCACAGAGGGGAAGATAAAAGTAGGAGCCTCAGGAATCAGACTTAAGGCAAAGCAGAAAGAATGTCACAAGTACAGATAGTCGAGAAGCCCATAAGAACTTAAAGCATATGACAGATGACTAGATAAAAACCATAGGTCCTGGGGGTTCCCTAATTTTGAAGCAAATTTTGATATAGGCTTGATCATTCTTTTATAAAATCAGTATGACACAACAATAAGACTCTCTGAAGTGGTATCTCACTTCTGAAATATCACCAAAAGGAAATCTTGCACAGATGACCAAGCCCCTTGGGTGAACTTACCTGTAATATATGCAAGTTTGATTAGCATAGAGTGAATGTTTGCCTAAGAGAATTTTAAAATGCACTATTTAAGGCAAAGTATTTAGACTGACCTTTACTGCATAAAATATCACTTGGAGGGATATTTTTAAAAATTCTGAAGCCTTAGCAAAACTATGGAAAGTTCTAATTTTACCCAAAGAGCCTGGGCTTCAGAATTAGAAAACAAACAAACAACAACAACAACGGCAACAAAAATCCTATCTCTGAATACTAATAAGCTATCCAGTGTGGAGAACTTTATGCTAACAGTATTCCAATATATTTTTGTTTGTTTAACCTGACAATTCACTAGGGTCCCTGGAAAAAAAGTGTTCAAGACCCTGGATTTGATGATTTCTGTGGAATCTTATAGTTCTCAAACAATTCCTTTGTTTCAGCAACTAATGCCAGTGCTTCTGCTGAGTAGGCTTGTTGGTAGAGTTGGAAGTGATGGGCAGGTTGGACTATAAGAGTGATAGAAAGTATCACAACCCTCAAAGCCATACAAGGAAACCTGGCTCTTATGCTGCAGATTTTTTCCTAAGGGAGTTACTTCAATAACAGAAAAAGAGGATTTAGATGTTTTCCAGAATGTCCTTAACATTTATGAAGCATTATACAATAGACAAATAAATTTGTTTATTTTCACTGCTTTTGGGGTTGGAAAAAGTTTACTTAGTGTTTTCCAAAGGATATACTGCAGCATATGGGAATTTTATAATCTTTACATTTGAGAAGTGTTCTCAAGGTTTATTTGACCAAGGCAGTTATCATGGGATCAATGTTCCATGGTACCACACTGAAAATCACTGGCTTAGGGTCACTGAAAATAGAAGAGTTTAGTGCTCACTATTAACTAAAACTTTTTGGCATCCTGCTATTAATTTAGCTCCTTACATCATAAACCTGTAACCTCATCTCAGCACATAGTACATGTATTAAGATGCCCTGGTCTATATTAATAAGAAAATAAGTTTAGTTAATTAGTGAAAAATATCTTAGATTTAGGGAGTTAGAAGATGGGTTTAATTTGTAATTCTGGCATTTACTAAATATGTGACTTTGGACAAATAAGTCACATAATTTAAATAATGAGAGCCTTAATTTACTCATCTAAGAAATAGGAATAAAATGACTAGAAGGAATATTGTCAAGTTTAATGTGAGATAATGTGTTTCAAAATGTGTCTTCAATTTTGAGCCCTATAAAATATGAGACATAATTTTCAAAGAATTAAGCAGTTTATATTGGTTCAGTATAAATTCAGAATTACTACTATAGTCAAAACCATATTTTTAATGTTAGTTTTTGACTGTGTAGCATGAAGTATATATAAAATGTAGAAACTACCTGTAACAAGAGTTGTTTGGAGTTATTTTTAAGGAAAATAAATGATAAGCTTGTATTCAAATTTGATTATTATATCATTCTCATTACATAGATCTTGATTAGCATTTACTATGAATTATAAGGAGAAAAAGGACAGTTGTAAACAATGTCCTAGTAACAGACTTGAACCTTTTGGCACTACAATTACTACAATATTTTTATCCTCTCTAGATTACGCAATCAATAAAGAGCTGAGCTCTTTAAAAGTCAGGCACAGCTATGTAACTCAGTGTGGTTTCTCTTTACAGACTAGAGGAAAGAAGGAACACCACTCTCTTCTGGCCAAACAGGTTTATGCAGAGTCTGGAACAATGGATTCTATGCTAACTTTAGCAACGGAAGAGCCTGCTAAGAAGAACACTGTCAAGAAATACAAAATAATTTGTATCGTAAGTACAGTTCTTAATTTTAGCTTTCTAGCTTTATGACAAATGCTAAAATTCAGCTTGATTCCTATGACAACTCCAATGCAAGTTAACATTTGTAATCATATTCTACAAGTAAGAAATTTGAGTAACCATAGGTTAATGTTTAATTAAAAGTTGGCTTCCCAACAGAAACCTTGCAGCACTGACTTTTTCGCATGATTACAATTACCCCCCAAGTCACTTGTTTATTGCATGAACATTTTAAGGCCAGAGGCTGAGATACTAAATAATCATACCTTTTTTTTAAACTATTGATTTTATCCTAATTTAATTAAATTCTAGAGAGAGTCTTTTTTTTTTTTTTTTGTCTGTCTTCTCATTCTTGTCTTTTTATGTGGCAGGATCACCTTTGTCTTAATGAATAAAATAAAAAGCTCTGATTTTATTGCTCTGTTTTTTCCCTTCACCATCAAACTTTTGGGGAAACAGGTCTTCTATTTGCTGCCTCAGTTTCAACACCACCCCACTGTCCCTTGAGTTCTTGCTTTGTTATTATTGTGTGGAAATCTGTCCCCCATCAACAGTCAATTCTTCCCCTGCCAAGTTAAGTTTCCATAACAACACATGTGCTGAATCCTGGAGTGCCTTACTAGAAATGATTTCCACGATGCCTAGTTAAAACAAAATGAAGCCAGGTGTGGTGGTGTGTGCCTATAGTCCCAGCTATTTGGGAGGCTGAGGTAGGAGGATTGCTAGAAGCCATGAGTTGAGAGCATCCTGGGCAACATAGTGAGACCCCCCACTGGAATTAATAAAATTAAAAAAAAAAAACACACAAGAAAAAAGAAAAATGGCAAAGGCAAAAGGATCTTATGGTTTTAATTCTCAATTAATTTAATTTGGGGTTAAGCTCATTTTATTTGAACTATGAAAGTGTTTGGACATGGAGATATACAATAAATGGTATTTTAAAACTCTTTACAAATCTTTCCTATTTGGGGTGATTAAACAAATAATGTACCTCTATCATTATTGGATCTCAAATGTTGTGGGTACTTAATATTCACTGTGACTGTGGTTATTTATAACTTCGTATATTTAAAAAAAATTATAAAGGTGACTTTTCCTTTTTTGTAATAGGTTCTTCTTGCTTTGTTGGTGATCCTGTCACTTGGATTAGGCCTGGGACTTGGACTCAGGGCACAAGACAATGAAGGTATACCAGTCAGCCTTTTGTTCTCTTTTTCCCCAAAACATTCTCTTATTTCTTGTTTCTCCTGGCCTTAATCCATTAAAAACTTGTCTTCACCCAAGTTTCTTCTCTCCTCTATGCCTAGTTTTCCTTCCAGTCCTTTCCCTTCTCACACCTCACTCCCCAGAAACCCCCATCTGTGTTTAACATTGTCCACTATCATTTCTGGACTTTATTCTTCTGTCCTCACACAAAAGCTCCTGCACAAGTATTATTCCAGTACAGAGAACTTTGATAATTGACCACAGACTTTCTGTTCTACTCCTACTGTAGTTGTATATATCTGATGACAAAATGTACAGCCTCTTGGACTTGGAAGCCTTTGCTGTCCTACCTCTAGGACCTCCTGCCACCTGTCCTGTACCTTGATACCATATTAATATTATTCCATCTCTGAAATCTTATTATATCTTGGTTAGGCAGTGCCAAATCTTGAAAAGTGGTGTATAATGCTCTGTTTCACCATAGTATTTGCAGATTTTATGCTAATTTTTCTTTTTGCAAAAAAGTGGGGTGTGACCATTATGTAAAGCTTTTTTTTTTCTGAAATTTCTCTTTTCATTGTTCCCCTATTACTTAGAAATTATTTATTACTAAGCTGTCTTTGGTTCAAGGTTAGGATGAATGGGATACTTATGAATGTATGTTAATGTGGTAGTGACAATTATGTGATGAAATATAGTAAAACTTTGAAAATTTTGTTTCATAAGAAGCAAAGAAAAATAGGAAATGCATGCCCCCAATATATAAACACTTCACATCCATTTTTCTGTATCCCATTAGTATGCCTAATAAACACATCATTTATGAGTGACTCTAAAAAGCATTTTCTTTCATTTTTTAATCTATTATTTAGGTATTTTTACTAGGATGAAGCAGGAGCAGTTGTTAGAACATTCATTACTCCTTTCAGTTTGACTGATAACTTCTATCTTAACTCTGGGGGAAAAGTGTTGGTGCTTTTCAGTAGGGGACCACTTGGAGAGGTCAACTGACAACTTTTTGGTCAGGCTTTCACTTGAGAATTAATACTCTATTCCCCTTTATAATATGAGGATCCAGTAAAACTGGAAAGGCAAATATTAGCTGGAACATCGCTGTCCTCTCTTATTCACTTGACTGTGGTGTCTCTAAGCAGTGGTGCTAGTCCTTACTCTAATGAATATTGGCAGGCCATTTTAGTAGTAGTTTGCTGATCTAAGTGCTCAAAAATGGGCATCATTTCTTGGCAAGTTTATCTTCAAAATTGCATAAATTGATTGCAAAAGGCATGTATTAATCTCTGAATAAAATCTTTCAGCTCTTTCACTCACACTCTTTCTTCAGTACTGGTTGACTGCCCAGGGTCATTTTACCTTTTTCTCTTCCTCCATCTCAGTCTTTTTGTGGCATCATTCTCTTCCCTTTCCTAGCTTCTCTTTTGCCATATTCATCCTTTTTAATATTCCTTAGCATTTAGCATCTTTATCCCCTTTATTATTTATCTTCTACCACCTCTGTTTCTCTAAGCTCCACCTCTGGACAGTATTCACCATTCTTCACTCCAGTTAGCCCACTTTCCACAGCCTACCCTACCTTTATCACATATTACCACCAACCCTTGGCATTATGTTTTTGACCACAAAAAGTTTGGATATAGACTAATATCTTTTATTTTAACTTCTTTCATTGTCCTGTTAATCACATCCATGTTGGTTGCTTTTTGGACTTGGTATATGGCCAGTGTTTTCTAACATCAGCCTGTCTGTTTTGTTGCAGATTGTGTTCATTAAGTCTCCTTTTCTTGCTTTACTTCCTTATTTTACTACAGAATGTCCTTGGTAGCTTCCTAAGATAGGATGCATAGAAGATAAAACTAGAGTCCTTGCCTATCTAAATGCATCTTTGACATCCTAATCTAACATTGGGTAGGTTGCCTAGATATTGAATTCTAAGGTGAAAATAATTTTCCTCTGTAGATTTGAAGACATTACCTTTTAGTCTCTTCGTTTGCAGTGTTGCTTTTAAGAAATTTGGTGCTTTTCTAATTTGTAATCATTTTTACATTGCTCATGATCTCTCTAGGATCTTTCACATCTCTTAACCTTACTGATCTCTTCATGTGAACTTTCCCCAGGGAAACTTGGTAGGCAATTTGATGTAATAATATTTGCTGCTCAAACATTTTTGTCTAATCAATTTTGCAGCTTTTAAAAATAATATCATCTTCATTTGTTGTTTACATTTTGAGGTATACCTGTTTTTTAGTTAAAAAAATTTAACGTGCATAAAAACACACAAATTGTACATATTTATGGGGTACCATGTGATGTTTTGATACATGTATGTATTGTATAATGTTCAAATCAGGGTAAACCTAGCTAACTTCTCACTTATCATTTCCTTATGGTGAAAACATTCAAAGTCCTGTCTTCTAGTTTTCCCAAATATACAGGAAATTATTCTTATCAGTTGTCACTGTACTGTGCAATAGCACTCCAGAATTTCTTGGTTCTGATTGTAACTTAGTACCTAATGATCAACCTTTCCCTTTCCCTCTCTCCCTCCTACTCACCTCAGCCTCTATTAATTACCATTCTATTCTTGGCTTCCAGGAGATCAGTCAATTAGTAGCCTTACTTACATTTGTAAAGTCCATGTATTATATAAGTCAACAACTTCTTGGTAGCAGTGCTTAGGATATGGAGTCCTCTTGAGGATCTTAATTGTGCCTACCACATGTCTCTGCTATGGTTTTCATTGCTACTGTTATATTTTTATTTCTGAGAGCATGCTGAATGGTGTTTTTCTTTTTTATTGTAGTTTACTTTTGTGTTTGTGGAATATCTCCTTTAGAGGATCTGAATATTAATTGTGTGTGTGTGTGTGTGTGTGTGTGTGTGTGTCTCAACTCTTTGGCCTCCTGTGTCATTTCCTTGTTAACCAAGGTTTTATCTTATTTATTTTGATTTTTATCTCATGTCGAATGCCATCCTGCTCTCCTCAAAGGTCTTCTGACCGTCTGTTTAGATTTCACAGTAAGGCTTGTTCCTTTTCTCATTGTACTGTCTTCCTCTGTGGCTATTTTCTTTTGTAGTTGGACAAAATACCTTTATTTTATTTATTTATTTTTATGTGGTGCTTAGGATTGAACCCAGGGCCTTGCATGTGCTAGGTGAGCACTCTACCACTAAGCCATAACCCTAGCCCTGTGTCTATTTTGATACCAAAGTCACCACTAAATTCCTCTAGCTTGTGAGTCTTTGAGTCTGGAGTGCTGCTTTTTTTCTTTCCTTTATCTTTTTCTTTTTTAAATTTACATTTTAAGCCCTTTATTTCAAGTCATCATGTAACCTTCATAGATGTTATACATTTACATAAACAACAGCATATCTCATTAATTTATTAGTGAAAAATGACCTCGTTTCTCAAAAGCTAAATAAACTTCTGTTTTAGAACTTTGAAAAGCATATGAGTTCTGTTTTGTCTCCTTTGGAGTCTGAGTTGAGGAGCTACATTATGTGAGGGCCCTTACTTTCTGTGCCTCTCACGTTGATCTTCCTCCTCTTTCACCTCTCTTATGCATTTTAAAATTGATACTTGACTCCTGAGACATTTATATTTTGTTAGGCCTCTAATATTAATTTTTGTATTTGTCATTAGGTAAGAATATTAAGATGTCTTCTCTCCCCGTATAGCTAACTAGTTGTCCTAATTCCATATAGTATTCATTGTTGCTTTGTCACTACTATTTCTTTTTTTTTTCTTTCTTTCTTTCTTTTTTTTTTGGTACTGGGTTTTGAACCCAGGGGTACTTTACTGCTTAGCTACATCCTCAGTCTTTTTTTTTTATTTTTTTTATTTTGAGACCGGCCCTTGATAAGTTGCTGAGAGCCTCACTAAGTTGCTGAGGCTGATCTTGAAGTTTTGACTCTTCTGCCTCAGCCTCTCAAAGTCACTGGGATTACAAGAATATGCCACTGTACCTGGGCCTATCACTACCATTTCTTAAAAATATTTTATTACTATAAAGTCTATATAACTATCTGCATTATTTATCATTTTATCTCAATGACTAGGGAACATAATGATTCTAAAATAATATGTATGTAATAAATAAACATATAAATTTAAAACTATGTAATGGTTTTCAAGAGATGGGGACAAGGTACACATAGTTGAATTGTCCCAGTCTTACCATTTATACCCTCCTTGCCTTCAATGGGGTACAAAGGGAGTAATGAGTATCACAGAAAATTATAGGTAAAAAGCATCAATAGTAATTCATGGCAAGGAGAAATTGTATTTAGCTGAGTACACACTTTTTAATGAGGACTTCACAGTGAGAATGGTGTTCTCATTGCTTATTATTGCTAATATACTGAGGACTCCAAAAATTAGTATCTTTATTTTTATCTCGCTCTTTCCTGAGCTTCAGATCCAAATATACAGATTCCCTTCTGGGTATCTGTCTGCTTGGATGTCCAGCAAAACTGACCTTACCTTCCTTCAGGTCCTTGCCCAACATCTTGGAAGGCATTCTTGCCTCTTTCTCCTTCTTCACTCTTTATATAAATCTGTCCTCCTCTTAACTGCACTCTAATTTCTCTGAAAGCTCATTTATAAGTTCTTTGTTTCTACTTCTACAATATTCTTTAGGCCCTTATCATTTTGGTTTTGAATGTCTTGGTCAGAGAGGTCTCTTCTTTCACCTATTTTCCAGAATAAGTACATAAAACACAGATCTAATTACTTGTTCTCTGCTTATTCTTTAAGAGCTTCTCATTACCAAAGTTTGGGCTTCAAGCCTCTTTAATATGGCCTTTGCAGCTTTCCTCTCCCCATCTTTACCTTTTAATCCTACCCCTCAGCCATTGTGTCTTATGTGCTGTTCTCCAAATTGGCCTTTCTTTGCTTAAATAATCCTGATCCCTTTCCCAAGACTCAATGGAATCATCTCACTCACTGTGTGCTTCCATGTGTTCCTTGTAATACCAGTGTCTCATTATTTAACACAGTTCACTGGCAGATAATACTGAACATAAAAAGCATCTAATTTGTTTTTGCTAGCCTGTGCTAAGTACTTTTATGTGTTTTTACCATCTGCGAATGAGATACAGGTTAACTTCTAAATAGTACCATCTTTATGTCCTTTATTTTACAGAGAGCTGCAGGAGAAAATGCTTTGATTCATCGTTTAGAGGAAAGTTGGGCTGCCGGTGTGATGAAGGGTGTAGAGACCGAATGGATTGCTGCTGGGACTTTATAAGCGTCTGTGTGGAATCAAGTATGAGTTTCAAGAAAAACTTATCACCTTGATTGTGTTATCATTAATGCATATCCAAATTTTTACCTACATACCTTGTGTACAAGTTTCCTAGCACTGCCACAACAAAGTACCACAAACCTAGTAGTTTAAAAACCTGCAATCCATTGTCTGGAAGTTTCTGGAAGCTAGAAGTCCAAGATCGAGATATTGGAAGATCTATGTCCTTCTGAAGGCTGTGAGGGATAATCTCTTCTTTGCCAGACCTCTAGCTTCTGGTGGGTTGGTGGTATTCCTTCGCTGATAGTGGCACAACTCCAAACTCAATTTTCATCTTCACAAAATCTGTGTCTTTTCACACAGTCTTGTATCTGTGTGTATCTGTATCCAAATTTCTCCTTTTTATAAGAACATCAGTCATACTAGATTAGGACCAACCTTGATGATTTCATTTTACTTGATTATCTGTGTGTAATCTGGACACATTTCCAAATAAGATCACATTCAGAGATATTGGAGGTTAGGACTTCAGCATCTTTCTAGGAGCACAATTCACTCCATACCACCTTTTATACAGAGTCTGTTACTACCAATCACCCTTTACAGATCAACAGAGTCCACACTTTAGTTGATTGAAATAAAAGGACAACTATCTACAGGATGAAATGCCATGTAATTATGTAAATCCCAGTGGATTTTACTATAGCTTGAGATAAACATCTTAGTTTCATTTGCAGTTGGTTTTAAATTTCAAGGTTCTTAAGATTTGAAAATTATAATTCTTAATCATTCTGCTGCCAGCACTTCTCAAAGCACAATTTGAGAAACACTATCCACCAGATAGAAGACATAGTTTTAGTATTTAATTCTCTAAATAGTCAGGGAAGGTGGAGGGCAGCTAGTGGTTGGATAAGAGTGAAGATTGGAATAGTAGAATTCTTTACATTATGTTTTCTGAAAAGTGTAAAAGGGAGGGGATAACTCTCTATAGATAGCTATCTGTACTCCCTTTACTTTATCTCCCCAGATCTCTTCTTTCTAAGTAATAAATGACTGGGAATGAAGAACTCTATGCACAGTGGACACACCCAGCATTCACCTATCCAACGTGTTTGTTTAAGCACAGGCTGATGTTGATTTTAGTCATTGTTTCCTAGCAGGTGGCAATGGGAAACAGCTTTCCTTCAGCTTCATGTTGATGTTAGCAATGGGATTTATTTAAACTTCTCTCACACTAAGTACAAAGCCTGGAAGAACACCAAAGGTGTAGTTGGAGTTGTCCCACCACTTCTATCTGACTTGCCTGTGGCCCTAAAGACATGAATGATATGCTCCTTGAATTATTATCACCACTGTCTCTTCCTAGCTGGCTGTCCTTAGACAAGGCTGGACAAAGCTGCTCTTGGGTAGCCATGACTCGTCAAGACTAATGGAGTTTCACCATGGGAAATTTTTACCCTTGGGTGGAAATAGGACCCATGTTTAGAGCTTTTCTAAACTCAGAGTGCATCTGTGAGGGGATCAGGGTTGCAGCTTATAGGGCTGCATTTATCTCTGCCCTCATGCTAAGGAATAGATTGCTTCTTCTTTAATATGTTTTCATTTGTTAATGCAGATAACACAAGAATTTGACTGTTTTATAAAAACACATGGAGAAATGCATCAAATTTGTACCTTTTGAATTGGATACTTAAGATAAATGCCCAGAACTGAATTGCATAATTTTACAGCTCAAATATGGTCATGCAGTTCATCTCGTTGTGGGGAAAGCAGAAAGGTGGCCAGTCTTTGCTCCTGTGCAGAGGACTGTTTGCTGAAGCGAGACTGCTGTGCTAACTACAAGAGTGTTTGCCAAGGTAAGCAGAAGGATGTTGATGGATTTGCTTCTGAGTTCAGTGGAACCCTGAGTTTTCTAGAGCTATCCTGGGCTGCAAAAATGAAAAGTCAGATAATTTTTAGTTACTACTCCATATATCAAAGAAATGATCAAATATGTTTACTATGGGAGGAAATATGGTTTATACACAATAGAGGAAAGGAAACCATCACAAGGTATAGAAAAGACAGGAAAAAGCTTATACTTCTTTGTCTTGGAACTAAGATCATTTTCATTCCAATGACCATATTAGATACACTTGTGGTACGAGATATGGGATGGCACGTTCTAAACATACAGGATGGCAGGTCAAAACATACAGCAAGATTTTATCTTTTATTTAAAATTTTATTTGTTATTTTTAGTTATATATGACAGTAGAATCTATTTTGATATATTTATAAAAACATGGTATGTATCTTATTCTAATTAGGATCCCAGTCTTGTGGATGTACATGATGTTGAGATTCACTGTGGTGTATTCATATATGTACATAGGAGAGTTATGTCAGATTCATTCTACTGTCTTTCTTATTCCTACCTCCCCTCCCTTCTCTTCATTCCCCTTCAACAGAAAGAGTTAATCTAGCTGTCTATTTCTACTAGTGTTGAAATTTATCATTACCACTCTTTGGTTAATCCAATGGGGTTAATTTAATAAGTTTAGTTTATTTTAAATATAAATGTAAATGTTTTCTTACTCTAAGGATTCCATTCCTTAGACTGAAAAATGTTAACTGTTTTTGGTCAAAATTGTATCTCCAGAGATATTGAGGGAATTTGTATCATTTTTTTGTTTTAATCACAAAACACGACTATAACAAGCTAATTACTTTTATATTTTTAGTTAAACTTAGAATTTTTAAAAACTTTCTGATATATTTCTACCATTTGCAGAGATAGAATAGCATGATGTTTTTCTCACAAAAAAAAACATGTTTAGTCATGGCCAAGTCTATCTCATGTTGACAAAACATAATTTTCAAAAAGATAACATGACTTTAAGATAAATGTAAAGTGAGCAAGTCAAAGATTTACTAACTCTTAATGAGATAGCCAACTAGAATGTAAAGCCTGTTCAAAGAGAATCAAAGAGATTAAATGAATAGAGGACTGAAAGAAAGTTGGAAAAAAATCACTAAAATTCTAGCTTTTGGTATGATAGAAATTATTTGTGCTTCTACAGAAAAATCTATTTGCTATCAAACAAGATTCAATTGTTGTTTATTGCTGCTTGTTTTCTATTAACTACAATTCTCATTGAGTTGTAAAATGAGTAATAATGAGTAATCTAGATAAAGATAATACACCTAGGTAATTAAATAAACATAGATAAGCTTTTTAGATAATTTCAAGCTTTACATTAATACAAAATCTAGTGATTAGTCCTACTTTTGCCTGTTTCTTTTGGGAGTTTTTCTTAACAAAATATACTCCTCATTTTCCTCCACTTCTCTTTCAAAATTTTAGATCATTTCAAAGCAAATACTAGAGTTAACATCATTCATTTGCAATTAGTTTCAGAATGTATGTAAAAAAGATAAGGATTTAACAAAATTATGATACCATTCATTCACCTAAAAACATCATTAATAATTAATTACGGTCATTGAATACCCAGTGTTCAAATTCTTCTCCTTGTCTCCTAATATTTTTTTAAAAGATTGAAGCAGGATCCAAATAGATGCTATTTATTACAACTGACTGATATATTTTAAGCCCTTTAAAAATATATGCTTCCCTCTTCTTTTTCCCACTTGCAATTGGAGAAATGGGGTCATTTTTCCAATAAAATTTTCCATTCTAAATTTTGCTGATTGCATCCTTTGTGATTTAAGAAATTTATCATACCATACATTTCCTGAAAATTGGTAGATCCAGAGGACTGTTGAGATTAAGATGTAATTTATACATTTCTTTCTTTCTTTCTTTTTTTGCAAGTTACTTTGTACATGACAGTGCTACTTCCATCCAGAGGTCCATCATGTCTACTTGTGTTGTTTTGGGAATATTAGACATTGAAAATTATTCCTAGATCCATTCAGGGTTGCAAATGGTGACATTCATCCTCTATCATTTCCACTTTATTATTTAGCTGGAATGCACTAAAAGGAGAAATATCCATGAAGCAAGAACTTTTTTGTTGTTGTTAAGATTTTAATCATTTGTTAAATTTTGCCCACTTGATATAATTATTTCCACTAGTTATTTCTTTTTCCATGTATTCTTTTCTCTAGATTGTATATTTATATTTATTAAACTGACTTATTTTAGCAGCTTCTAGAGAAGATATTGTCTATGGGGAGGTAGGGAATTTGAAAAATTGTTAACCAAAAAAAAAAAAAAAAGGAAATGTCCCTTTATAGCTGAAGGAATCCCTGGTTTTTTTTCCTCAGTAGATTGGCTTCCTGGCATTCAATTGGTACAGATTATGGATCTCTGCAAGTTATTATTGGCACAGTCCTTGCCAACTTGTGAAATAACAACTTATATGTTTTGGAAGAATTTAGTTATTGGAGTGACACTATTAAGCAGTTCAGGAAGATCATGTCCACTGAATACTTGCTTCCCTTTTTTGTGTGTGGTACAGTAGTCTGAAGATTTTGATCTTCTGCTCTGCAGGAAAAACTTCTTGGGTGGAAGAAGGCTGCACCACAGCTGAGCAGACTCAGTGTCCAGAAGGGTGAGCACGAGTGATGTTGGGAATTTCTTTTCTTTGATAGCTGGCACATGGGACAGTAATTGAGAAACAGAGTGGCATTTCCTTTATTTATTTTTCAAAACAGAATAGTTTAAAAAAGATTGGATTCCTTGTGGATTCAAAGACAATAGACTTGTTGGCTTTAACATTTTCAAAGTTCTTTATGTTAATTTAGTATATTTATGGTTCCCAACATTGACTTAAAAGTTGGTTAGAATATTAAGTAACATTCCCAAGGTTCTATGGTTAGTACTGGAATTTAGATTGAAAATACTTCTGCTAGAACATTTTTCTGTTAATATCTTGGCACTATGAATTTCTTCTTACTGAGGGATGGGGACGAGGTTCACAGAAGGTCATATAGGATAAGGAAGATCCTATAATATGGATGAGGTGGGCCTCATTGAGTGAGCACAGGTAAAGAACATGTGAGGTTAATACCCTCCGCCTCACAGCCATTCAACCCATGCTTCTCCTTCATATGTTTATGACAGCTGCTTGCACAGCTTTTCCCAGGTTTGAAGATGTCCAGAATGCCTCCAAGCAGGGGTATATTTTCATTCCTTTCTTTGTCCACCATGCCCTTCACACTTTTCTGGGCCCAGCAATGGAAGCATGACAGTGAGGTGGAAGAAGAAGTAAGAAGTATACCTGATTTTAGGAAGAATTGGCTGAACACATAAAAAATAGCATTATTTCATTTAAAAAATGTGTACAGAACCATACAGTGGCCTATTTCCAACTATTTAGAGACTGAGGCACAGAGATTGCTTGAGCCCATGAGTTTAAAGTGAGCCTAAAAATTTGGGGAAGGAAGGCACAGGTTGTTCACATTGAACGTACATTGGCAATGAAAAAGACTGGAGAGATTAAGCAGAGTGTCAACCTTTAGAGCAGGAGGGCAATCTACTTGCTGTTTCTGGAATAGGAGGTGGGGTTTGCAAGTAGGATGTGTTGGCACCTAGGGGGTTGGGATGGAATTTGAGTTAAAAGTTTTAACATACATTCAGGAATGTAAAACGGACTTTTCTTCTGCTTGGCATATAGCTCGTTAACTAATTAACCTCCCATCTGTAGGGCCTTTCATCCTTGCAATTAAATTTAAGAATCTTAAGAATTTTTTCTTATTGATGGATAAAATGCATCTGTTTTTGTACCATGCTACTTTGGTTTGTCCCAATCCTCAGATCTAGCTGTCTTCTTTAGCAGCTTATGCGTGGAAGAGCAAAGGATTTAGAATAAAAAAGAGATTTGAGTTGGAGTTCTGGTTTTGCCTGTGGGTCTTGGCAATAGTAACTTCTCTGAGCTTCATATATAAAATTGAATAATAATAATAATAATGCCAAGTTCAGAAGATTTCATGTGAGAATTAAGTGGTCTAAGAAAGTGAAAATATTTGCTACCTTCTAAAACAATAGTCTAACTTTAATTCTGGTGTATGGTACACACTAGTTACTCAAAAAGTTAATATTTTTCTAGTGGGATTCTTCTTTAGTCACTTATTTTATTTAGATGAACCTGACATTTTAACCTATTAAGTTGTTCCCAGAACTAATTAGCATAGATTCAGACGGACTTTTCTCAGGGTCCAAATTACACTGACAATTCATCTCTGACAAAAGCATAATAATGATAACAGGTGGGCTGGGGATGTAGCTCAGTGGTATAGCGCAGGCTTAGCATGCATGAGGTCCTTGGTTTCATTCCCAGTACTAAAATAATAATAATAATAATAATAATGATGACAGCTAATATTTATATAGTTCTTATGAGGTACTGGTACGTACTTTACACAGAGTCATTTTTCATGTTATATTATTCCTATAAAAATCCTGTGAAGTAGGCTCTATTATCTATATTCCATGCCATGTCATTCATTTAATAAAATGGAGGCATATAGCTGTGAAGCACCTTGCCCCCAGTTTACACTGCTATGATTGCTGGAGGCAGGAAGTCAACTCTGGGAGCAAGGCCCTAGAGTCTCTGTGGCTTGGTGCTTCTCTCAAATGATAGTCTGAAGCTGCGGCACTGTGCAACTGACAGAAGAGGTAGAGGGGAAGAATTTTTTGTGTGTATGACCCTAAGACTCTCCCTCTTATTGATATTTGGAAGAAGATAGACCCTTCTTGCTGGACATTTAAATAGCATTTCTGTTTGCTTGTTTGTGTGTCTTATTATTTTACTAGTGATCCAAGTATAGTAAGAAATTGTGGGCTCTTTTGTCAGGCTGATGTAGACCAATAGCCTAGCTCTATCTCTCCTGGCAGTGGGAAACCTTGGGTAACTTATTTGATCTTCTCTGTCTCACTGATAAACTAGAGGTGTGTCCCAATTCTATTGGTTTTTTTTTTTTTTTTTTTTGCTAATGGTGATGTGAAATAATAGGTGCAAGATGACAATTCTTGTATATGGAGTGCCCTTATTCAAGCTTCATTGTAGATAATAAAAGTAATGCAGATGTAACAATCAACTTTACTGGAAATTAGAGCAATTAAAATGAAAGGAAGTTAACCAATTCATTCCATAAAATTATCAATACACCATTATTTGTACAAAGTAACAGCCATTTGTCTTGATTTTGGAAGAACAAATTGATAAAAACTGCCATGAAGAGAATCATGACAAAATATTTTAGTCTCCTTTGAGAATTTGTCCTTATATCAGAAAATTTCATCTTTAGCAATGTAGCCTGAGGAGATAATTAAGGCTGTTTGAACTACAAGGACATTCATGGTAGCAGTGTATAAATGTGCTCTGGAGCTCTGAGTAGCAAGCTTAGAGAGGCAGGGAGGACATTAAGAAAGAGATGTACTAGATCTTTGGATCCCACCTGTGGTCCCATGGATGGTTGACCTTGTCTTTAAGTTGTAGGGTTATTTTTGTGGGGGTGTTAAGGGGTTACTGGGGATTGAACTTAGGGGCACTCCACCACTGAGACACATCCCCAGTCCTATTTTGTATTTTGAGACAGGGTCTCACTGAGTTGCCTAGAGCCTCACTTATGCTGATGCTGGCTTTGAACTTGCAATCCTCTATAGGGTTATTTTGATAACACATTTGTGAACATAAAATTTTAATCAGAATTATGCCAAAGACTGAAAAAATAGATAATTTCTAATGTAAATTACACCAGGACACTTAGTTTTTTGATGAAATTACTTCATGTTGTAGTTCATTATTTAATTTTTAAATTCTTACATATAATTCATACATAATGCTCATATCTTAAGTGTATATGTTGAAATGCTCACATCTTTTAAGTGTTTGGAAATTCCCTATAATCTAATATTTGCAAGATAGAGAATATTTCCCACCATCACAAAAGGATGCTTTATGTCTCTTTTCACCCTCTACTCCCCCAAGGCAATCCCTGTTCTGATTTCTATCACTATAGATTCCTGTTTTAGAACTTCATACCAATGGAATTATACCATATGTTCTCTTGTGTCTGGCTTTTTTAGGTTAATCCAATGATTTTTTAAAAAAATTGTTAGTTGTAGATGGACACAATGATCTTATTTATTTATCGTTATGTGGTGCTGAGGATCAAACCCAGGGTCTCCCATGTGCTAGGCAAACACTCTACCACTGAACTACAACCTCAGTCCAATCCAGTGATTTTTGACACTCACATGTTGTTGCACGTTTTGAATCTCTCAGATGGGCTTCTGCACAGAATATATCCCTGATTAAAACATTAGTCCCGTTTTCAAGTTATTTTTGTTAGTTCTTTGGGACTTAGCTCATGTCACGCCTCCTGGAAAGCCTGCTCTCACCTTACAGAGCTTGAGTTTGACATCCTTCTATACACTTGAATCACAACCTGTACTCAAATCTAGCCCTCAACTACCCTGTTTTACTTTTGAATTTTATACCCTAGACAAGGACTGCAACTCCTCTCTGCCTCTTTTTCTAAGCATCTAGCAGAATGTCTGACTCAGATATTTGTTAAATGAAATACTCTACAATAAATGTGTAATCTGAGAAGTTTAATAGACCTTTTCTTTAGATGCTTCTCACAATTTATTTTGCAGTGTGAAATTAAATGGAGACACTGTTTTTTTTTCCTTTAGCTTTACTCAAGCATGTCTAAAGCACAGACATAACTGTCTAATTTTTATTTGGCGTAGGCATTCAGAACTTTCTTTTTCATCATATTTAGGTAATTTATCATAAATTTAAGACGTATTCTAGCCAAAATTTTTAGGCAAGTATGTTTGTATGTTTTTATTAGAATTTTATTTGTATAACTGCTTGAGCAGAGTTGAAAATAATTTCTTTTGTATATTCCTTTGTGTTCATTGTATTTGGAATTTAAAACAAATTTACTCTGTTCATATCTGCTATTCATAGTAGCCCCAATTTGGAAAACACCCTGTTAAACATAGAATGAATAAGTTTGTGGTCTGTTCATGCACTGGAAAAATGATCTTTAACTATATGCAACAAGATGGATTAATCTCAATCATAATGTCAAGTAAAAAAAAAACAGACTTGAGGCTGGGACTGTAGCTCAGTGGTAAAGCGCTTGCCTCTCACATGTGATAAACTGGGTTCCATCCTCAGCACCACATAAAAATAAAGATACTCTATGTTCATCTACAACTAAAAAAATATTTTAAAAAATCCAGACTTAACGAAATGTATACTGTGTCATTCAATTTACATGTAAATGTCAGTACAAAAGTAGGTACAATTAATTATGCTGTTAGAAGTCAAGATATTGCTCATCCTGCTTGAGGCTGTGGTTTGTGGAGTTTACTGACTAGAGGGAAGCACCAGGGGCAACTTTGGGGTGCCAGTGATGTTGATCTTGGTGATGTCAACATGGCTGAGTTCAGTTAGAAAAAAATTATCAGGATATACATACACCTGTGAATATGTGTGTGTGTGTGTGTGTACGTGTGTGTCATATGGATAAAACTCAAAGACAGTGAAAAAGTATTAAATTAAACAACAATAACAATAGCCTTTAGCTATAATCCAAAAGCCAGCTTTAATCATTTTACCTTAACTACCAGTCTAAAAAGAAGAGATTGAAATGCTTTTGAGGAGTATGTTAATATTCTGAGATATTAGAATACAAAGTCAAATATGTAGAACTTTAAGATAAAACATCTCCTAAACATTTTTCTAAATTTCATAACATAATTGCATTGAAATTCAACGGTTCCTACTCGACTCTGAACTTTTCTTACTCTCCTTTCTAAGCATTTTCTAATTCAGAGAATTACAAGTAGTACTGAAAAGTATATTTTTGTTTTTATCAATTAAAATCATGGATAAACTTTTTGTTTTCCATTTTCAGGTTTGACCTGCCACCTGTTATCTTGTTTTCCATGGATGGCTTTAGAGCTGAATATTTAGACACATGGAGTATTTTAATTCCTCATATCAATAAACTGAGTAAGTCCTTTGCAGTTAGTAGAATGTGAATGATAAACACCTTGTCAGCAAATCCTTAGATGAAGCAACTTTCTTTCTGACCTTTAGCATTGGTGGATTGTCTTATCCCAGGTCCTTTCAGTGCTTGATGTTTTTACCACACATCTATGTATTTCAGTAGGAGGGATTCTCATGGTTTGTGGATCCTCATACTTTTCTTTGGCAGCATGCTCATCTTTTTTAATTTATTTGTTTCACATTTGAATATAACTTATGTGCTTTGGAAATTTGTTTGTGTATACCATTTCTAAAGTGGCATTTGTCAGAACTGGGTTCTGAGTCTCAGCAGAGGACAGAAGTCTAAAGGAGCTTAGGAGAACTGGACAGATCCAGCGTCTACTAATATGCCCCTAGATCCTCTGAAATACAGGATCTCCTTCCAGTTCTGGAATCAAACTTCCTAGAAACTGACTCTATCTTTTACCAACTGTGTGATCTCAGGCAAGTTTACCTTACCTTTTTCATTCATAATATGTTATCTTGTTTTCCATGGACCTATATACTACCTTATAGATTTACTGTGAGAACATTCAATGGCTTTACATCATTTTAAGTTTTGTTTTTATTATCATCTTTATCACAACACTGTGTTTCTGCATCAGGGCACTTGGCTCTGCACACACTTGATAAAGTAATAATAAAAGGAAGTTGAGTGCCCAGGGACACAACCAGAGGGCCAGCTCCAGGGCCCATACTATTTATTCCCTGCACTTCTTCTCTTTGTCTCTCTTCACCAAGACCCTCTTTTATTTCCAATGTTCTCCATTTTTGTAATGATTTGATTGACTTAAAGTTTTTATTTTTCTCCAAATGATTAAAAACAACTTGATATTGTTTGACCTTGAGTAAGTCACTGAATTTTCTGGGCTTCATTTCCCTCGCTCATAAAATTAGAGGACTAGGTCTAATACTAATGTTTTTATCTGTTAATTCCAGCTCTAAAATGCCATGATTATAAAAAGATTATCTACTTTTTTTCCTGAAAAACAAGGTGCATTATGTCTTCAGCTTCTCTCTTACTCTCTGAGGCAGGTCTTTAGCAAAGAGATGGAGAATTTTCCAAATCCAGGACTTGCACTTACTGTTAACTTACTTTGGCCTGAAAAGTTAACTATTTCATTATCTAAATTTGTCTTGATAATCTGAATATCTAATCCTATGTTCAAAAGGGAATTTAATAGCCAGGATGAACTGAAATTCTTTTCAAATGGAATTGTTTGATTTTTCTCATTCCGTCAAGAATTAGAAATGACATCAATTAAATATTTGTCCATTGAGAGCTTTCCTATTTCTGATTTCTGAAATATGTTTTTAGACATATAGCCATTATCTCAATCTGCAAATGCATGAAGAAATTACTGTGTAGGTCTCCCAAGGCAAACTAATCTCCGGTTCCTTTGTAGAATGTCCAGTAAAACATGATAGAATAGAATTGGGATAGTGAGATTTGTCATAGAAGGTGTCAATGATAACCAAGTCTCCAGTGCTCCATCTCTAGTGCCCCTTCAAGCTTCCATTGGTGGACTACAGTGGTTATAAAAACTGAGCATGAACTAATACTAAGGGAAGTGAGTCATATCAGTAACTACTAAGTGTATGAGGATGTGGCTCTCAGAATTACATTCTAAGAGGTAACCATATTTATTGTCTCAGTGTGATTGGCAGCAGATATTGAAGGGCCAGAGCCAAGATCAGAAAACTGTTTTGTCATCCTAGGGATTAAATCCAGTTTTATATATGCTAAGAGAGCACTCCAGCACTGAGCTATATCCCAACCCTTTTTATTTTATTCTGAGACAAGTTCATACTGACTTGTCCAGGCTGGCCTCAAATTTATAATCCTCCTGCATTAGCCTTCCAAGTAGCTGGGATTACAGGCAACGCCACCATACCTGGCAATTTTGGCTACTTTAGATACCTTCATATGAGTGGAATTATGTGGTATTTTTTGTTTTTTTGATTGATTTATTTTACTTAATATAACATTCATCCATATGTTGCACATTACAAAATTCCTTATTAAAGACTGAATAAAATATTTCATTATATGTATAAATAAAAATATTTATAAGTAAACATATGTATAAGTATTTATAAATATACCTAATGTAAATAAATATACTTACTTATGTATGTAAACTATATTAATAAATTATAAATAAATATGGTTGTTTATTTATACATATATATCACATTATTACTGCTATTATTTTGTCTATTTATCATTCATCTGTCAATAGACATTTAGGTTACTTCTATATTTTGACTATTCCGAATAGTTCTGCAATGAACAGGGTAGTTACTGATATCTTTTCAAGATTCTGATATCAGTTAACATGCAGAGTTTTAGAGATTAATTAACAAGTTCTCCATTGCAAGTACCATTTGCTCTGTCTTCTATTTTATTTTAATGAGAACAGTTACTGAGATCTGCCCTTTTAGAATTTTAAGTGTATAATATAGTATTATTATCTATAAGCACAATGGTATAGCTATCTATCTAAATCTATATCTATATCTATAGATATATATATCCAGAAGTGGGATTATTGCATCTTATGGAAGTTCTATTTTTAATTGTTTGAGGAACCTCCATATTTTTTCCTTAGCAGCTATTTTTGCATTCCCACACAGTGTACAAGATTCCAATTTCTCCATCCTCCTGGCAACACATATTGTCTTTTTATTGAAAAGTATCTGAACAGATGTAAGGTGAGATTTCATGTAGTTTTATTTGCATTTTCTTGGTAATTAGTGACACTGACATTTTTTATATACTTCTTGGCTATTGTATGTCTGCTTTAGAGAAATGCGTAGTCAAGATCTTGCCCATTTTTAAAGGTGTGTTCATTTTTTTGATATTGAATTATAGGAATTACTCATAAATTTTTGATATTAACTCTTATCAGATATATGATTTGAAAATATTCTGTCCCATTTCATATGTTGCCTTTCCTCTCTATTGATCAGTTCTTTGCTATGTAGAACTTTTAAGGTTGATATAGTCCAACTTGTCTAATTTTGCTTTTGCTGCCTATGCTTTTGGTGTCATATCCATGAAATCATTGCCAAGATTACCATTATGTTTCCTTCTAAAAGTTTCACAGTTTTGGGTTTTACATTTAAATCCTTAATCCTAATTTGAGTTGATGCTCTTGTTTAGTATAAAGGATTCAGGATCATTCTTCTGCATGTGGACATCCAATTTTCTAACACATTGTTTGAAGATATATCCTTTCCCCATTGTGTTTTCTTGGCATGCTTGCTGATGATCATTGACCATACACACATGGATTTGTTTTGGGGCTCTCTATTCTGTTTTATTGATCTATATGTATATCTTTGTGCCAGTGCCATACTATTTTCATTACTGTATCTTTGTAGTGTATTTTGAGAACAGGAAGTGCAATGTTTCCAGTTTTTCTTTTCTTTTTTTGAGATAGTTTGGCTATATGAGGTCTTTTATGGTACATATACATTTTAGAATTTTACTTTCCAGTTTTGTAAAAAACAACATTGTGTTTTTTTTTTTTTTTCTGGTGCTGGAGATTGAACCTGAGACTTGTGACCATTGTGATTTTGATAGGGATTGCATTGAATCTGTAAACACTGACCATTGTGATTTTGATAGGGATTGCATTGAATCTGTAAACACTTTGGAGTAGGATGAATATTTTAACAATAATAAGTCTCCCAGCCCATGAACACTAGATGTCTTTCCTTTTGTTCAGTCTTCTTTAATTTCCTTCTCTAATGTTTTGTAATTTTCACTCTACAAGTCTTTTATTACTTTAAGTTTGTTCCTAAATATTTTATTATTTTATACTATGATAATTGGGATTTTTCTATTTTTTTTTTCAGATAGTTCATTAATAGTGCATAGAAACCAAACTGATTTTGTATCCTGCAACTTTGCTAAATTCTTTTATTGGTTCTCAGAGCTGGGGGGAAGTCTTTAGAGATTTTATATATTATATAATGTCATCTGCGCATAGGGAAATTTTGTTTATTTTTTCCTATTCAGCTTTCTTTTATTTCTTTTTCTTCTTTAATTACCCTGGCCAGGACTTCCATTATTATGTTGAATAGAAGTAGAGAGAATGTACATTCTTGCCTTATTTCTGATCTTAGTGGAAAAGCTTTCTGTTTATAACCATTGAGTACCATGTTAGTCAATTTTACATTGCTATAACCAAAACACCCATCAGAACAAACTTAGAGGAATAAAAGTTTATTTTGGACTCATAGTTTCAGAGTCAGTTGACTCTATCACTTTGGGTCTGGGTGAGGCAGAACACCACGATGAAAGGATGACAGAAGAAAGCTACTTACCTCATGGCAGCTAAAAAAGAGAGATGGAATCACAGTGTAGTTTTAATTTGCATTTCTCTAGTATCCTTATATATGAACACACAACCAGGGTAACTCCACATCATGTACAACCACAAGATTAGGATCCTAATTAGAATAAGTTATACACCATGTATGTATAATATGTCAAAATACACTCCACTGTTGTGTTTATTTAAAAAGAACAAATAAAAATAAAATAGAGATGTGAATAGAAAAAAATTGAAGGGAGAGAAAGAGCTGGGAGGACAAGATATATAATCCCCAGGGCATGCTCCCAGTGATCCACATCCTCCAGCCATGCCCCACCTGCCTATAGTTACTACCTAGTTTGTCCATTCAAATAATTAATCCAGCAAATGGATTAATCCACCTGTTAGGTTATAGTTCTTATAATCTAATCATTTTACCTCTGAATACTCCTGAGTTAACAAAGGAACACATCTCATATTCAAGTCATAACTAGTAGGATGTTAGCAAAGGGATTTTCCTATATGGACTTCATCATGTTGAAGTAATTTCTCTCTATTCCCAGTTTGTTCAGAGTTTTTATCATGAAAAGATGTTGAATTTTATCACTTTTTCTGCATCTATGGATGTGATGTGAATTTCATTCTGTTAATGTGATTTTGTTAATATCACATTAATTAATTTTCAAATGTTGAACTATCCTTGTATCCCAAGGATAAATCCCATTGATCCTGGTGTGTAATATTTTCGATGGGCTGTTGAATTTGGTTTGCTAATATTTTGTTGAGGACTTTTACATGTGAAGGATATTGGTCCGAAATTTTCCCTACTTTACAGTGTCTCTCTGATTTTTAATTCTGGCCTCATCAGATGAGTTTGAAATTTTTGGGTAGAATTTAGGAAAACTGGCATTAGTTCTTCAGATGTTTGGTAAACATTTACCAACAAAGCCACCTGGGCCTGGGCTTTTCTTTGGTAAGGTTTTGATTACTGATTCAATTTTCTTACTAGTTAGAGTCAGATTTGTTCAGATTTTCCATTTCTTCATGATTCAGCCTTGGTGGGTTATATGTTTCTAGGAATTTATCAGTTTTTTGGGGGGATTATCTAGTTTGTTGGCATATAATTATTCTCAGTAGCCTCTTAAGATTCTTTTTATTTCCGCATTAGTAGTTGTAGTATTTCTTTTTTCTCATTAATTTGAATCTTACATATTTTATCGAGTTAAAGGTTTGTCAATTTTGATTGTTTTCAAAAAACAACTTTTTATTTTATTGTTTTTTCTATTGTTTTCTATTCTCTATTTTATTTCTTTTAAAATCTTTATTGTTTCCTTCTTTCTGGAAATTTTGTGTTTAGTTTGTTCTCTTTTTTAGTTCTTTGAGGTGTAAAAGTAGATTATTTGGGCTGGGGCCCTAGCTTAGTGGTAGAGTGCTGGCCTAGCAGAGGTAGACACTGGGATTTATCTAGCACCACATAAAAAACAAGTAAATAAAAAATAAAGGATAAATTCTTTTAAAAAAATGTTGTTTATTTGAAATTCTATTTGAATGTATGCATTTACTGTTATAAATTTATTTCTTAGTACTACTTTTTGTTACTTCCTATAAGTTTTGGTGTATTGTGTTTTAATTTTAGTTTGTCTTATCTCAAGATATTTTAAAATTTGTCTTTTGATTTCTTATTTGACCTATTGGTTGTGCATTAATTTCCACATGTTGGTAAATTTTCCATTTCTCCTTTAAAATAGATTTCTAATTCCATTCCATTTTAGTTAGAGAAGATATTTGTTATAATTCCAATCTTCTTAAGTTTGTTAAGACTTGTTTCAATATGTGATCTCGTCTGGAGAATATTTCATGTGTACTTGAGAAGAATGTGTTTTAGTGTTGAATGTTCTATACATCTATTGGATTCATTTGATCTGTAGTGTTGTTTAAGTGTGTTGTTTCTTTATTGATTTTTTTCTTTTTTTGGTGGGGGACTCTGGTTGTTTTTACCCATTATTGAATGTGGGATAGTGAAATCTCTTACTATTACTATATTGATACCTATATTTCCTTTCAGAGCTATCATTGTTTGCTTTATGTATTTAAGAGCTCAATTTGGCAATCATATATAATTATTATATTTATTTATTTGTAATTATTATATCTAGGTGATGGATTGACCCTTTTATCATTATCTAATGTCCTTCTTTGTCTGTTTTGAGGGATTTTTACTTAAAGTCTATTTTTTTCTCATATCATTATAGTCATTTCTGCTTTATTTGGGATACCATTTGCATAGAACATCTTTTTCCATTTTTTAATTTTCAGCCTTAAATCTAAAGTGAGTCTCTTGTAGTCAGCATATACTTGGATCTTGTTTTTTAATCCATCTAACCACTCTCTTTTTATTAGGTAGTTTAATCACTTTATACTTAATGCAATTATAGATTTATTGATATGGAAATTTCCTATTGCCATCTTGTCAGTTGGTTTTAGTTTGGCTTGTAATACTTTTGTTCCTCTTCTCCTCTCTTGCTTTCTTCCTCTGTGTTTCATTTTCAAAATATATTTATATGCTCTGATTCCTTTCTCATTTTTTGTGTGTAAATTCTATTGATATTGTTTTTGTGGCATGGTGCTTACATGAAATATTTTGTGATGATAACAATCTATTATAAGCTGATAATTTTAGTTGCTTACCAAAGTTCCATACTTTTACTTTTCCCTAATACACATAAAGTTATTGATGTCACAATTCATAACTATTTATATTATATATCTAAATTTATCATTTACTTATAATTATTTTTAATGCTTTTAACTTTTATTCTAGGATTTAAAATGACTATCTACTACCTTTACAATAATATAGCATCTGCATTTGTCTATATATTTGACTTTAGCACTGTATTTTATACTTTCTTATGTTTTGATGTGTAGTGTCCTTTGTTTCAAGTTGAAGAACTCCTACTTCTGCAAGTTCTAGTGGTGATGAACTCCCACAGCTTTTATTTGTATGGAAAAGTATCCCCATCCACCCTCTCTTGCTTTTATTTCTGTCTGTCATTTTTGGAAGATCTGTTTTGCTGGAGAGAACATTCTTACTTGGCAGTTTTTAAATTTTTTTCTTTCAGTACTTTGACTATTGTATTCCACTCCCTTCTGCTTTACAGTTTCTGCTGAAAATTTTGCTGATAGTCTTGTAGAGTTTCCCTCATATTTTGGAGTCACCTTTCTCTTGCTGTTTTCAAAATTCTTTTTTTGTCTTTTGAGAATTTGGTTATTATCTGCATTGATGTGGACTTCCTAAAGTTCATCTCTTTGGAGATCCTTTAGATTTCCTAATCCGGCATGTTCATTTTCTTCTCATATTTAGAAGCTTTTGGCCATTATTTATTTGAATACACTCTCTGATTTTTTTTCTGTTTCTCTTTTCCTTTAAAAAATTCCATACTGCATATGTTGGTCTACTTGATGGTGTCCCACAAGTGTCTTAATCTTTTTCTTCTTCTTCTTCTTCTCTTCCTCCTCCTCTTCCTCCTTCTAAAATTTTAGTTTTACTCTTCTGTATGAATATTTCCCAAAGACATGTCTTTGAGTTTGGAGTTGTTTCTTCTTCTTTATCTAGTTTGCAATTAAACTCCCCTATTTCATTTTTAAGTGTAGTTATTATAGTCTTCTGATCCCTGTTTTCCATTTGGTACTTTTCAATATTGTTTGTCTCTTAAAAATTCTTGAAATTCTCATTGTGTGCATACATGTTCTCATCTCAATGAGAACTTTTATTATAGTTATTTTGAATTGTCTGTTAGGTAAATCATACTTCTCTGCTTCATTGGGTTCAATTTTTATGATTAATTTTGTTCCTTTGTTTTGAATATATTTCTTTGTTTCTTTTTTTCCTTTATATTCTGTGTTGGTGTCTATACATTAGACACCAATCTTTTTTTTTTTTTTTTTTTAGACACCAATCTTAATAGACTGGCCTTGTGTAAAAGAAACCCTCATCAATCAATCTGGTCAGAGATTCTGGAAGTTCCTCAAAACTTTATGCTAGTTTAATCTTCTTTCTTTGTTCTTAGGTCTACCCCCACCCCCTAATCTGGTGTATGCCAAGTCCTCTTAATGTTTTGAGATAAGCAAGACCGAAACTAGCTCCTCAGGCAGCCACCAGAGAAGTTAGATCATTAGACACTCTTTAAACACTCTAACTCTTTCTGTTCCCAGGAATAATTTGAAATATTAGGGGTATTGTCTGTTTTCTCAGTGATGAGCCAGGGGGAGAGGATATGATTACTACCATGTTAGATCAAATCATTGTCTTTGTGGTAACTGGCTCCCAGATTCTTTACCTACGCTGGGTCCTCTTAGTGCTATAAGACTGATAAGACAGAGGGCAGGCCTTTGGGAACCCTCTGGAAAACTAGGGCAATGGACATGTGGTCTAATTCTTTTCCTCCTCAGGAAGAAGCTAGAAGTTATAGTTTATTACTTACTCACTCTGAGCTAAATCAGAGGAAGGAGCTACAGCAAATGTCTACATGCTAGTTTAAACCTCCTCTTTGTTCACTGTATCCCACAGGGCCCTACTTTATGGTCCCACCCACTCTTCAAGACAGTGAGATAGAAGCTAGTCCCTTTTATAGCACTTGGAAAGTTGGATAGTAAACATCTAATTCAGTTCTTTCCCTCTTGGGGAGAAACTGGGATTGTTACCAGATAGTATGACAGTATCTTGGGGTTCCCTCCAAATTGTGTAAGACCTACTAAGGATGGGGATTATGAAAAAGATATGTTTCCACTTCTGCTACTAGTTTTGATATGGCTGGTTTCACACTTTGTTGGTCTACAGGAGACTCTGAAGTAGTTTCTGGGTTTTTCACAAAGGGAATTGATCCATGTATTGCTATTAAATGGTTATGTCTGTGGTGGGAAGAAGACCCCAGAGCTTCCTATTCTGCCATATTACTGATATCATTTCTGTCTTCCTTCTACCTTTTATCATCTATGTGCCAAGGGTTTGGATGCAGACATGCAACTACTGGGAAGATCAGAGGTTCTGCAGAACTTATTGATTTGAGTGCTGGAAGTGACACAGGTCAACCATATGGCTAGTATTTTCAGAAGAAAATGTGTAAAATGAAAAGTACCTATTTTGACCTATGAATATTGCTGAGCTATTTTCTATGTTTTCCATTTGTAAGAATACCATAATCAATAACACTTTGTAAAAACTACATTGTAGTTTTGATCTGCACATTCTTTGGCTACTTCATCTATTCATCCATTTAGTCTTCTGTTCCTTCTTGTAGTATATAACTATTGTAAGCCTAGTTACGTATGTGTGTCCCATTTATATTTTCAGGTTATTTTTGTTCAGTATTTTCTTTTTTAAAAAACGATTTTGTAACTGGATATGATGATGCATATTTGTTATCCCAGTTACTTGTGAGGCTGAGGCAGGAGTATCACAAGTTCAAGGTCAGCCTGGACAACTTAGTGAGATACTCTCTCAAAATTAAATAAAAAGAGTAGGGGATACAACTCAAAAGTAGAGCTCGCCAAACAAGGGCTAGTGTT
Source organism: Marmota monax (assembly GCF_021218885.2). Taxonomy (NCBI): domain Eukaryota; kingdom Metazoa; phylum Chordata; class Mammalia; order Rodentia; family Sciuridae; genus Marmota; species Marmota monax. The sequence goes on from NW_026691988.1 coordinate 3,905,717, forward strand.
CAATCGCCAGTACTCCTCATAAGTATGCATACACGTGTGCATGTACACACACATACACACACACACAAATGGTTTTCTAGAAGTAAATTGTGCATATGGTATACATTTCAAAGCAATATTAAAGTATATATAGTAAAAACAAATACCTTTTTTTCCTGATCATCTTCTTTTTTCTTCTACAGAAACAACTACTCATTGGTTTATTTCACATCTTTCCAATAGTATTCTATTTGATCATAAATTTGATTATTAAGTTTTGGAAGAAACAGTTTTGGAAGACCATGTTTCTTATGGACTGTTCTGCAGTAGCCTGATTCAAATGCAAAATAGTAACCTGGGTCTATAGGTAGTCAGGAGATGTGTCCTGTTTAGATTATAACTAGAACAGTGTCATGTTTACTCTGTACTTATAGCTTAGTTTACATTTTACTTTATACACTATGGCTTAGTTTATGTGTTATTTTGTACCCTAGGGCATTAAAGAATTTGAGTTTGCTACCCAAGGAAATAAAAAAAAAAACTGACTTTATATCTTGGTTCATTCTATAACTTTTTCAACCACTTAAATTCTTCAATTATGCAAGAGGATTAGCCCCCTTTATATTTTCTTATCATACGACTTTTCAACAATATTAAATGTGTCTTCTCCTAACTGAAGACATGAATTATTTATTGATGTTGTTGACAAAAAGAGAAAAATAAAGTTTATTTTAATTTTAAATCATGCCTTATAAATCAAGTGTCAGAGCAGCTTTCAAACTCAGGTATATCAGAATCATCTGGCGTGACTATTAAAAATGTAAACTTTTTGAATTCCCTTTTCCCCATCTCCTTGTTTCCTATCAAATGGTCCTATTTAGTGAACTTTATAGGGACTAGATTCTGAAGGAAGAAATTCCTGGATTGTATTGGAAATACTGAACAGAGGCTGGGAAGGAGACCAACCACATGCCTGTTTGGGAAAACATTCATTGTTTCCAGCTGCAAGTTTGTTACTTTTTGCCCAACAATTTTACTTTTTTTTTTTTAACCTAAATAGAGTCTATAACTGGGAAACTTTCCTTTAGAATTAGAGGCAGTGGGATTTGGGTATGGAAAATTTCTTGGACTTTATTGCTGCAAAAGAAATAGCAATGTGCTCCAGTAGCTCTGACCTCCTTGAACAAGGTTACTGCACAGATTGAAAATAACAGAACAATGAAAGCAAAATTAATGCCATATTATGTGAACAACAGAGTACAGGAAACTTTACAGATCAAATGGGAATTGAATTGAAAATAATAAGCAGTAAAGTTAGCTCATTTTGCAAACATTACTATTGGCATGGGCTTATATAATTGTACATGTCAAATCCCTCTTTAGTTACCTAGACAGTTGTGTTGATTTTTATTATGTTGGAGACTTTACATATAAGAATAATAAGCTGAGAAGCCATGATATGTAGAGATTCTTACTGTAATGACCAGAGTCAGAAAGAAAAAGCAAATTAAGTGTATAATTTAGATTACCTTTAGCTCAGGGATCAGCAATCCAAACAGGCCAAATCCTGCTTGCTCTGCTTGATTTCATATTGCCTGTCATATGCTAAGAGTTGTTCTACATTTTAAATGTTTTTTTTTTAAATAAAAGAATATCTTGTAATATGAAAATAAGTTTCAAATGTCCACCAATAAAATTTTATTAGAACATAGTCATGCTCATTAGTTTGTGTATTGCCTATGAGTGCTTTGGTAGCTTCATGGCAGAGTTGAGCTATTCCAACAGAAACCATATGTATTATCTGGCTCTTCACAGAAAAAAATTTATTGGCCTTGATGTATCTCATTCCTTCCCTAAAAACTGACATTCTTTGGAATGGAAGAAGTGTAGGGGTCAGGATTTCAACCTATTTCCCTATTCGATCCACTCTTTAGTTTACTGGGAAAACCCTTAATGTTCAGGCTATTCTTCGTTTGTTTAATGGTGCTGGGGATTGAACCCCTGACCTTGTGCATGCTAGGAAAGCACTTTACAACTGAGCTACATCCCTGGCCCTTTTTGTTTTATTTTGACATAGGTCTCACTAAGTTGACCACACTATCCTCAAATTAGTGATCTTCCTGCTTCAGCTTCCCTGAGTAGTTGTGATGACAGGCATGTGCCACTGTGCCCAGATCATGTTCAGATTTTTAATTATTCAAGATATTTCTAAGGAAGAGACATCTTTCTAATTTCTCACTGTACTTTGTTCCAGAAACATGTGGAATTCATTCAAAATACATGAGAGCTGTATATCCTACCAAAACCTTCCCAAATCATTACACCATTGTCACGGTAAGTGCTTTGCCCAATGGGAAGACTAACAGGCCACAGATAGGAAACCAACCATGTCAGACAAATGTGATTGGGCAAGAACTGTCCAATTCCAGGCCACATACTTCACAAGTACATGCAATGATAGTTCATGGCTAATTCAGCTGGGGAGGCATGGTTCAACAGGAGGCTGCAGTGTGCTGTGAGACATTAACTATGAGTGAGTGTCCTTGCATTTGGTTAATTCACCTTTGTGTGAGGCCAGAATAACTTCTGTGAAATACCTTTCTCCTCTGGCCTTTTTATTGCCCTTTATTTAACTGAAGGTCTACTGAGAATGGTAGGTTATATGTGCTTCTTATCGGTTATTTTCCTGTTTAAAATGCCCCCCAGTCATAATACTGAAGTGCCATCTGGTGTTCCTATAGCAAGTAGGACTCAACATGCCTTATGGAGAAGATCATGGGTTAGGTAAACTTCATCACCACTGTGATGTGGAAATGTTGTTTTCATTAGTCTTTTTATGATGTCTAACTTAATAAAGACTTATGTTTCATGAATGAACTCATACTGATTCTTTAGATAAACAACATCTTTTTAGATAAAACAACTAAAAAGGGTAAATTTTCCTTAATACATGAAAAGATGTAACTGAAATTATTCAAATGAACTCAAAGGAAAATTAAGATTTATAGATTTGGAACACATCTTATGAGTCCTCTGCTTCAGCCTTTATCATCAAAAGATATTTGTGTCTTTACTATTTTGCATAATAGTATTTTATTACTATGGAATGATAACTATGACTGATTAAAATTTTAAATAATTGTATGTTTGTATGTATATAGCCTCATTGTTTGCAGATTTTGTGTTTTCAAATTCATCTGCTTTCTAAAATTTATTTGTAACCACTGATCCACAAATTTTTGTCATTTGTGAATATGCCCAGGAGCCATGTGAGTTGCCTGATGCACATGTTCCCAGCTGAGGTATACAAAGCAGCATGCCTGTCCTCTTGTTTTAGTTCTCATGATGTCAACAGTCATGTTTTTCATGTTTGTGTTTCTTATTGGTGATTTTGTCATTCAAAATGGCCCCCAATCATAGTGCTGAAGTGCCACCTATAGTTCCTATAGCAAGAAGGCCTTGACATGCCTTACAGAGAAGATCATGCATTAGGTAAACTTCATTCAGGCATGGGTACAGTGAGCTAAAAATATATATTAAATAAGTGCCATTTTTCAGAAACAGAGAAGGTAATGTAATAATCAATACACAAAAATGTCATGCCAGAGGTCTTCAGAAACCTAACCCTATGTTTTCTCCTAGAAGTAATGGTTTAGTATTTGGTAATTCAGTTTTCATCACAACGTTAGAGAACATAACTACCTTGAATAATAAGAATTGACAATATACATATACACACATAAATATAAATACATAATACATATAATGCACACATACATATATATGAATAAAAGATTATATACAAGCTATTAATTTATGTGATATCTATGTCATATAAATAGTGATATTCTGAATGGATAACCCTAGAATCTGTCTAAAAGTAGTTATGATTATAGGAGATATGATAGGTATTCAATGAAAATGTGTAGAATAATTGAATGACTATATATAATTTGAATGAATGATTGGATTGATAGAGGAATGGATGAATGGAAAAGAGGATGGACAGAGATTGGGAAGGCTCTTTCTAAAACACTGATAACCAGCTTTAATCTCATTTAGTCAAATATTTGGTAATTGAAAGATGCTATCTAGTAAATTTCTTATGACTGTTGCTAATATAAACAGTGGATAATTATTATTATATTATGGGCAACTTTGTTGATGAATAGTTACTAACACCATCAATGCAGAACATCCACCTAATGTCCTTTGTTTGCTACTGTATACCATGGCAGAACTAGAAGCAAAAAAACTGTCTATATCTGGCTAGGTAACCTCATATTTGAGTTCAGATCCAGGTATTTTATATTGAAAGGTACTTGACATCCTTCCTAGATATGAGTTATAGATCTTACAGTTTTTAACTTAAATATACATTTGACTTTAATAAGCAGTAATTACTAAAATAATTTTATTTATCACTCTTTTTTTAAATTACATTTTAGGGCTTGTATCCAGAATCACATGGTATCATTGACAATAATATGTATGATGTACATCTCAACAAGAATTTTTCACTTTCTTCAAAGGAGAAAAATAACCCAGCCTGGTGGAAGGGGCAACCAGTATGTAGCATTCTATTCATGGCATCCAGAGTACCCCCCATTATACCTATGTGATAATGGATCAATCTTCTTGTTCCATTTTTAGTTTTAAATTTTCCATCTTGACTCCAAGGGCTGGGTTCTGAAGGTGTTTCATCACTATTTATTATTATTATTTGAAAAATTTCAACATTTGTTATTGTTCGCTCTTATGTTGAAACTTGAGTTTTCTATTATAAATATATCCATCTAGAAATTACTTAGAAAAATTATCTGATTTTTCCTCATAATATTTTGCAATTCTTTTAAAGGGAAAGAAGAATCTTATAATTTCATCAGTTTGAAAAAAAAAGAACCTGTTCCTACTGCTTTACCACATTTTTTAATTTTTGAGGCAGATACTTGAATATTTATATATTTTAGCCTCTGCAAAGACAAGTTTTAATAATTATTATAAGTTTTGCAGTTACAGTTACAATTTGCTGAAATTGTTGTTTTCAATAAATTGTATCATTTCCATGCCAACTAATTATCCTATTGATGTTCACTTATTCTTGGTTTTCTCTTTTTATAGATATGGCTGACAGCAATGTACCAAGGTTTAAAAGCTGCTGCCTACTACTGGCCAGGATCAGATGTGGCTATTAATGGCTCCTTTCCTACAATATATAAGGATTACAATGGGTATTAAAACACTTTCAGATAAGGGCCCATCTAAGCAGGAATGATTAGGATTTTTTTGGGGGGGTCTTTTTGTTGTTGTTGTTAATGGCTAGGGATTGAACCCAGGTCCATGTGCATGCTAAGCACATCACATGTTCTACACTGAGCTCCTCCACCCCAGCCCCTTTTTGTCTTAATCTTGATGGGAATTCTATTTTTCTGGTTGTTTGGGTCAGATACCTTGGAGTCATTGTTTCTTCTCTCTCATCTATCATTCTGTCTGTCAGAAATGCTTTGGGTTGTAATTCACAATTGTTTAAGTCAGTTTTTTCACAGCTGTGATCAAAAGTCCTGACAAGAACAAGTGGAGGAGGAAAAATTCATTTGGGGGCTCCATGCATAGATAGCTGACTCTATTCCCTAGGGATCAAGGTGATGCAAGGAAAGCAGCTGGGAGCATGACCCTTGGCCACCATGAAGCAGAGAGAGCCAGCTTCACTCAATAAGGACAAATAAAAAATCCAAAGGCATGCCTCCAGTGATCCACCTCCTTCAATCATACTCTACCTGTCTACAGTTACCTCCAAGTTAATACCTATCAGGGCATTAATACACTGACGAGGTTAAACCTTTTATAACCCAATCATTTTATCTCTACACTTTCTTGCATTGTCTCACACATGAGCTTTTGGAGAATACCTAATCTAAACCACAACAAAGATGAATGCAGTCTCAGAATCTCCAGCGTTACCATTCTGGTTTGAGCTATATTCTACAATTGCCTCTTTATATATTTCTCTGCTTCTTCCCCACTGTAATTTATTCTTATTTAACCAGCCAAAAAGATTTCTTTAAAATGCAAGTCTAATTATGGTACTCCTTTGCATGAAAAATTTCAGTGGCTCCCTGGATCAGTCAGAGTAAAAAGCCTTTAAGACTCTCTGTGAGATGACAACCACCACTTCAGACCTGCTGTCTGACTGCTGCCCCTAATGCACACTCAGACTTCCTCAGTGGATCTCAGCACACCAACCTTACTTACACTGTAAGGCCTTTGCACCAGCTCTTCCCCCTGCCTGAGATGACTTCTTCCCTGGATTCACATGCCCACGCTCTCACTTCTTTCAGTGGTGCTAAAAAATTCTCAATATTGTCTTATTTCAAACACACCCAGATTTAGAATTCTAAATCACTCTCACCCCAGTTTCTCAGGGCCTCTTACTCTGCTGTAGTTTTTCTTTTTTCTAAAGCATTTTTCACCCCTAAATATACTATGGAATTTGCATATTAACTATATTGTTTGTTTCTTGTCTTCCTCTGTGGTAATATAATCTTTGGTCTACTCAACTGATAAATTTTGTTTCAAATGAACAAATAGTGTCTGTCAATAGATGCTCAATATGTATAAATATATAACTGGATAAAAATTAATAAACTGAGTGTTTAGTTGGGAAAAATTGAAGGAGAGAAGGACAAGGAAGAAACAAAGCATTGTACATTTACTATACAGTGCTGCTAGTGTATTATATATAAATACTGAAACTAGTGATCCTTTGGGTATACTGAATACCTTTCAATATTTTGATCATATAGGATCACAAAATAGATATCTGAAGATATTAACCTATCATCCTGAGGAGGAATAGAATGGAATTATTCTTGATTCAATTAAGTTTTTAAAATTATATTTACTCTTTTTTTTCCAGTAAGATCTCATATGGAGAGAGAGTCTCTACTTTATTAAAATGGCTGGACCTACCCAAAGCTGAAAGGTAATACCTAGTATCAGAGAAGTGCTGGCATAATGGGATACATTTGGGCCAGAAATGGAATTCTTTCTTTATCCTTACTGACCATTTTTGAAAATACTTGCTATTGCCTTTTAATGGGCATTTTTCAAGAGTTATTTCTAAGGTCTGGTGCTCTTGAAGACATGGTTGACAATGACTATTAACTGCAGAAACAGAGCCAGTGCAAGAGAAAAGAGGCAAATATCACAGAGGAAGATGTGGGAGATGTGGGAAGATGTGGGAAGATGTAGGGCAGAGCTGAAACTGGATCTGACACTCACTTCTAAGGACAGACCCTAGGAATCAGGTGCTTGCACAAGGCCATGATAACAGGCTGGAGTCAGAGTCTTCTGAAAGGGAATTAGAAGTAAACAGCACACCAGAAACCAGACATCCAAAAAAGGGCTTGGTGTAGTAGAAGAGAAAGCCAGCAAAAAGTCAGAAACTAGGAAGTATAAAGGGCTTGGGCACACCCAGAGATGTCCTAACTGTAAGAAAAGACAGATTTTCACAGCTCAGGCAGACCAATGCTTACATCCTGGCAGGTCTTATTTACTTCCTGTTAGGAAACCAATTCCATTTGGGGCCAAGTGCCACCACGGGCCTGAATATGGAGAAAGCCAGAAAGAAAAAGAGTGGCTAGCATATTCAAGATCTACAAAACCCCAGATTTTGCTACAGGTTTATTCCAATTTTTTAATGTCTTTCTGTTCAATTTTTACCCGTAGGCCCAATTTTTATACCATATATGTGGAAGAGCCTGATTCTGCAGGACATGACGAGGGGCCCGTCAGTGGCAAAGTAAGTTTTTATTTTTAAAACAAATGGAAAACCATCTAACCCTACCCAACAAATTTTTTTTTAAAAGTATCCTATCATTTCTACTGTACATAAATATATCTGATAAATACATGAGCAGTTTCAAAATAAATGAAGTCTAAAAAGATTTCTGCTTTTTTAACTACAAAACAATTTAAATTCTAGAAAGGACAACTGACTAATTAACCACATCTTGATTCTTTTAATAAACACTGAAGACTTCAGTATCACTCTTTTATTTCATAAAATGAAAACATCAGGGTTAGATACTGCATGAGTCAATTCGGCATGCTAATGTGGCCCAATTCTAACTAAGTCACTTGCAAGTTCTCTGTGGTATATCCAGCTGTCTACTCATACATGGTTGCATTCATAAGTTCCTTATAATTAGACAATGTTATTGCCTTGGGCACATTCATCGTCCTCCTGGGCCCATATTTATCATTGGAAGGGACTCTAATATTAGTTTCTTCATTAGTTAGAACATTCTGCTATGATTCTCCATACAAATATAGTCCTTAAATACTGCTTTCAGCAAAAAAAAAAAAAAGTCATTTTCTGTTATGAACTTCACCAAAGCATTTATGGTCTTGGACATAGTGCAAAGCTGCAAAAAAAATCCCATGAGTATGATGGCATTTCCCTATCCCATGGAAACTCATTTAAGAATTGTCCTCAATTGGAATGCAAGCATATGTAATCTGGCTGCATGCCTTTGCTATTTATCAGAGAATTTTTTTTTCCTTCCTTCCTAATACAAAGTATCACAAAGCAGTGAGTCTACTCAGAACTCACCAAGACTGTGAGCCTCTTCTGTATTGCAGTACCACTCTAGACTATATCACAGAATGTTACCCTAATTCAGTTTACTCTAAAGGTAAATTATTCAGTAACGAACTAAAACATATTCAGTATTTCTTTTTTTCTAGTCTAATTGTTTGATATGATTAATCATTTGAGAGGGGATGCTCTATCTGTATTTATCTGCCCTCTATAATATAGCTGGCTTAGGTTAGGTATCAGTTCCTTCTTCCCACCCCCATTCAGTGCTCTAGTTTAGCACCCAAGTAAGTTTTAATTCTGAAAAGCTTTGCAAAAGAAGAGATCTGAATGCCCTGAGAAGTCTATGAAGAGCTTCTGGTCCAGAGTGGGGTGAGAATTGGTACTGGCTAGTGGGGTCTCCTCTGAGTGACAAAAAGGAAACATAATTTGAAGATGGCCCAATTGAAGAAGAAGCTGAGGATACCAGAGGAACACATAATGAACAAATGCACAGACAATCTGGTGGTTAGATGACTCCATAAATAATGATAACAATAAAAATAACAGCAGCTAACCTTTATCACATGCTACTCTGTGCCAGGTACAGTTTGAAATCCTCTGTAAGTATAATATCCCACCAATGTCTTGAGAGTTAGGAACCAGAGGAGAGGGCTAAGAGGAAATTCAGAGAAGGCAGCACCAAATCATGCAAGTGTTTTCAGGCCACAAAAAATTCAATAGGAAGCATTGAGGTGTTATAATCAGGAAAATGAAGGACCATATTTGTGTGTATTTATAGATCATTTTTATTGTATAGAGGGAAAGTGGGGAGAAAATGAATAGCTTTTGCAACATTCCAGAAGGGATACAGTAATGACTTGGATACTAGGGTAGTGGCAACCATCATGGATAGAAACAGATACATTTGAGATTCACTTAGGAGATAGACTTGGTGTGACTTGGTATAAGGTGGATGAGGCGGGTGGTACAGAAATGATGAGTTTCTGGTTTCTATCTTACTCCAGCAAGTAGATAATGATGGATCCATTTACATTAATGAGAACACTGCTGGCGAATAAGTTGAAGAGAGTTGCGTATTTGCAGTAGAGGGACATCCAAATGAATATGTTCAGAAGGCAACCGAATGAATATTTAAAGCTCAAAGGAAATAAAGATCAGAGAAGTTTGGTAGCAAATAGATGGTGCCTGGAAGTAGAGATACTCTTAGGATGGAGTGAATAGTGAAAACCGAGGAGGAATAAAGTCCAAGTTTCATTTCTTAAAAAATTTTATTTGTTCATTTTAGTTATACATGACAGTAGAGTGTATTTTAATATATTATACATACATGGAGTATAACTTCCCATTCTTGTAGTTGTACATAATATGGAGTTACATGGTCATATATTCATATGTGAATGTAGGAAAGTTATGTCTGATTTATTCTACTGTCTTTCCCATACCTGTCCCCCCTCCCTTCCCTTCATTCCCTTTTGTCTAATCCAATGAACTTCTGTTGTCTCTATCCCCGCCCTTGTTTTGTGTTAGCATCCACATATCAGAGAGAACTTTCAGCCTTTGGCTTTTGGGGATTGGCTTATTTGACTTAGCATGATAGTCTCTAGTTCCATAATTTCCTTTTTCTTTATGGCTAAGTAATATTCCATTTTGTATATATACCACATTTTCTTTATCCATTCATCTGTTGAAGGATACCTAGGTTGGTTCCATACCAAGCTTCATTTAAAACTCAGGAAGAAGAGGCAAAATGGAGAAATTTGAAAGACTTCATGACTTTATTATTATTATTTGTTATTTTTAATCAAATACCTGAATTCAGGATTAATATGATATAAAAATAAAAAGTAAAAAGACTATTTTAGTTTGTTTTGGTCCACTCACTAAGCTTATTAAATTGTTCTAGATTTTTTCGTTATCAAAACACTTCTTGCTCTGCTATCCTTTTAAAGCCTACTTTAAACAAGGCTAATATTGTGCTAAGAATTTCTAGGGTTAAAGAAATGGTGCCTTTACTGCCAAACACCATGTTGAAATGACAAATAAGGGAAATAATGAGTAAATATATAATCAGGGTTTTTGTTGTTGTTGTTGTTAAAAGAGGCCATTAGGTTAAAAAATTGTGAATTATTAAAATTTGGTAGCTTAAACAATTTTAAATGGGAAGATTATTGTGGTATCACATAACTTGAAAAAGCTTCATGAAAGCAGGAAATAGAGGATGTTAGTATTTGGATGGCAGGGGCAGATAGGAGAGGCATTGGAAATATAGTAAAACCAAGAATTTCTTAATGCAAATTCATTCCAATGATTGTCGAAATATAGAAGATGAACTGGTTGCAGAGTGGACTGACTGGTTATGAATGACTTCAGATGATGTTCTACATACTTCAATAAGATTCAACTGTTATTCATTATTGACAAAGAAATTATTACTTATTAGATGGAATGAAAAGTTGGGAAGAAAAAGTTCAAAAAGAAAAATTTATAACAGATTGGCTTAAATGTTGGTTATATTCATGAATGTGGTGGGTGAATTTCAGAACACTGAAGAACTCTACTTATTCTGTCTCCATGTGGGAGGTAGAATAAGTGCAGAAGGATGTTGTGCCTTTCGAAAAGAAGATCATTGTAATGACTGTAGAGAGCTTCCTGCCAACTGGATCTTCTATAGCCTTGAAATCAGCTTTACAAAGAGGGCCTGCTGGATCCAAAGCACAATTGTTCATTAGGGTTCTTGCCACTTAATCATTATACCAGGATTGTACTGTTTTCACAGGGTCCACTGTAAGAGTAAATAGTCATGGTTTCATGGGAGGAAACAGTTTCTAATGGTGTGTACAACCCAAATTGGTTTGCCTCACCACTGCAAGCATTATGTCCTTGTTCATTACCTTACCATACCAAAGCTGCTATTTTGTTTTATGGATTGTGTACTTTGTGAAAGACTTTAATTAATCAGGTGCAATGGTGCATATCTGTAATCCCAGCTACTTGGGAGGTTAAGGCAGGAAGATTGCAAGTTGAGGCCGCCTGGATACCTTAGTGAGACCCTGTCTCAAAATAAAAAATAAATGCTCTGAGAATATAGCTTAGTCATAGAGTATCGCTAGATTCAATCTCTAATACAAAAAAAAAAAAAGTCTCCAGGTTTAGAAACCTTGAGAGGTTTAGGAAACATGGAAGATCTTGTATGACCTTCTTGGGAGGCAAATACATACTCAGATGGTGGCAGTGTGCCAGGGTGCTAGAATAGGAGGCTAAGATGGGTTCTTAGTGTGTTTTGGAGGAATGAGTAGAATGACTATGTAAATGGGAATATTATGCTGTGAAAACAGGTAGAAACCTCATTGACAAGTCAGAAAGATCAGGAAAGTACCTTGGAGTCAGTGGTGAGTTTAGCAGCATGTCCAGCATGGTTTAAGTCCTGTCTCTTAACAGTGGGACCACGAATATGTTATTTAATTTCTTTAAACCTCAAGTTTCCAGGCCTTACAGCTGGAAGTTCCAATAGCATAAGTTACAATAGTATATTCATGCCTGTTTGCTGTGAGGATTTCATGAGATAATGCACAGAATCTCTTAAATCTGTCTGGCTTGTAAAATTTTTTCTCAAAAAGAATAAGAAGGAATAGGAAGAAGTAGAAGGGAGGGGGAGAAGCAGTGGGGAGTGGGAGGGAAAGAAGGAGGAGTAGAGGAAAAAAAGACAATTATTGTTATTATAGTATTATGAGAAATTAAACATGTTCCCCAATCTAATGCTGTTACACTTTCTCATTTACTGAAAAAATTACTGAAAAGTTTATATCAGCAAAATTTACTTAAAATTTTAGGTCAGTGCAATGTAGTGTGTGTGTGTGTGTGTGTGTGTGTGTGTAGAAAAATCTAATAAGACAAAGAATATAAACAATAAAATATAATGAACTTCAATTGATATATTTTCTTTTAGTTTTCTGTGCATGTGTGTTTACTAAGAAATACTAAATATATTAAGGACAAAATCAGAATTATGCAATACATATGGGTGTGTATACAGTTTGTTTTTCACTATTGTGAGTATTTTCCTATGTTTTTGTTCTTTTAAAAATGTTTTGTAAGGGCTGTAGAGTGTGTGTTCTAAAGCATTGCTATAATTTATTTTCCCCAGGATTCAAATTACAAATCAACAATGTGATGACTATCTCTGCATATAATCTCCATGTGTACCTTAAGTATTTACTAGGACAAATGCCCAAAAGTAGAATTATTAAATTCCAGAGTATGCTCATTTTCAACTCTCTGGTTACCCATTGTCACATGATCTTCCAGAATGAATATAGCCCTTTGCTTATCTGGGATCCCCCTTTCTACTAGTTGCAATTCTTATGAAAACATTGACAGTTGAAAAGTGTTTATTTGACATTTAACATTGCTTCATGTATTTATTGACTTGTACAGCATTTTCCTTTATAGGAAATGCAGCTCAATCCTTTGTTTATAGATATTTATGGAATTGGTATTTGGTAAATATGGTAGCATGGGTGCTGGGCTCTGAAATTCTATTTCAAAAACCCACCATTTTAGAGAAAAAGAATGTATTTAGTTTTTACTTGATTAAGTAATTATTTGGGTAATTAAAACAATTCACGAAGACTATCTTAATTCTGTTTTTTGTTTGTTTGTTTGTTTGATTTTAGTTACTTAAAGCCTTACAGTTAGTGGATAGTACCTTTGGATTGTTGATGGAGGGCCTAAAACAGCGGAATTTACACAATTGTGTGAACATAATCATTTTGGCTGACCATGGTATGCTTCTTTTTTAAAATCATATTTCAACATTGATTATAGTTTGTCATTTTAGGGATCATACAAAAATAATAATGATAATTTAAAATCTACATTTCTACACCTAGAAGCTCTTGAAGAAGAAAAGAATGAATTTTCTGGTAGATTATGAAGAAAAGAGGACTCAATTAAAATTTCTAATTTATTTATTTAATATTACTCAAAATCTTTCCACTTACTTTTTTTTTCTGTAAAATGGAGTTGAAAGTACTTAATAGGGTTGTGGTTGGGTTGTTATTCAATCTGAAAAGAACTTTTTGTAACTTTTTTCAGCTAGTAATTCCTTCATGTAGGTTGGCTGCAATTTATTATATTGGCAAGTTCTGCCACTCTCTTTTTCTTCTTTAATTTGTATGTTTAACTTAGCATTTTGTCTGTAAAGTCCTGTCCCCTCAGATTTCTCTGCTCGAGGTTAATTCTTGAGTTTGGTAAACCTGATCTTTAAAGGAAGTGAAATAACAGCTACTCCCTGTCCTGCACATAGAATACATTCGCATGGTTGTAAAGTACTCATTCATTCCACAAATATTTAATATTTATATTTAATATTTAAGTACTATGCAATCCCTGGTACTCTACTAGACTGGGGGTGTTCATAAGTTCATGAAGCAGATGGGACCCTTTTCTAGCTAGGGTGGTCAGCTCTTTTCTTGAGAAAGACATTCAAAGAGAAACTCCAGCACAGTGAAAAGAACAGGGTGGGGTGTGGGAGTGGTTTGAAGAACTCTGAAACACAGTATTGTGTCTTTTAAATTTCCAGAATGATCCCCTAATACTTTATTGTTTTAAAATCAGGGGGATCCGTTTTGTTAAAAGTAGAAATTTACAGTCTGAAGACTCTGTCAATAAAAACAATTAATAATAATAATAATAATACATGAATATGCTCCTTAAAAAAAGATTTGACTGCCAAATCCTTTTGGAGCACATGCTGCTGATTTAAATTTAAATAATACCTTTGAAAAAAAGATTTGTAAATTCCTACATTCCTAATGCATTATTTAATAAAAGTACACGTTGCTATTTTGATTTTAAAATGTATCATTTGTCTTAACAAACAAATCAGATATTATAAAGACATGTAATTGTTGTTTATACACTCAGTGGATTATTCTTTTCTTTATTTGTTTTTTGAATTTAGGAATGGATCAGACTGCTTGTGACAAGGTGGAATATATGACTGATTATTTTCCTCAAATAAACTTCTATATGTATGAAGGGCCTGCTCCTCGCATCAGGACTAGAAATGTACCCGAGGACTTTTTTACTTGTAAGTATGAAGATACTCCTACGAAAGGGGAAAAAGGGGGTAAAACTGAAAGTGAGTAACCATAACCAAGGTTCTGAGAGCATGTGGGGACTTTCCCATAAAGTCCCTTCCTTTTTGGGAAGATCACATAGAAGCCAATGAGAAATTCCCATGATTAAGTAGAGTCAATCTGTAGAGTCTATGGTAATATCTAATATTGCTGAGTTAAAATATATCCTACTCTGTTCTTAAGTGCTAAAGTAATTCTTCATTTGAAATCATCTTTTATTCAATTTTGCCATATCATAGTTATTAATAAATATGTGTCAGATTCACCTAGTTCTTTACAATTTTTGCTGTTGTCCAGTATCAATTGTAATGTGATTCTTTTCTTTTGAAACAGTTAATTCTGAAGAAATTGTTATGAAACTCAGTGTAAGTATATAGTCTCCTTAATATATCTAAGTTAATGGTGATGACCTTAATCTGGGTTCTGAGAAATTTATATCATGTATTTCTGACAGTAAACTACTTGGAGTTTATTTTTTATTCTCCATCAACATGCATATTCATCTTAGTTTTTATTTTCTAGTTGACACCAATATAGGAAATTAGTTTGGGGTAACATAGACCCTGACTCCTAGTTTTCATTGAAAGGGATGATGTCCTTTTCAAAAAGGCTGATTGTTTTCTTTTTTTCTTTTTTTTTATATTTAGTTTTTAGTTGTACACAGTACCTTTATTTTGTTTATTTATTTTTATGTGGTATTGAGGATTGAACCCAGGGTCTCACACATGCAAGGCAAGCACTCTACCACTGAGCCACAACCCCAGTCCAGGCTGATTATTTTCTCTGATAAGCAGATGCTGATCCATAGTATGTGTGTGTGGTGGGGGTGTTAGGGAAGAATGACAGAACTTTGGATTGTTCAGAGGGAAGTGAGAGGAGAGGTGAGGCTATGAGGATGGGAAAAAGCATAGAACGAGACAGACATTATTACCCTATATACATGTATGATTACATTATTGGTGTGACTCTGCACCATGTACAGCCAGAGGAAGGAGAAGTTGTGTTTCATTTGTATACAATGTATCAAAATACCTTCTGCTGTCATGTATAACTAATTAGAACAAATTAAAAAATTAAATTAAAAAGGGTATGCTAGTGAGCTTTAGGTCACACCATTTCTCTCAGTTTTTGTGCAACTGAATATCTAAAATAGTGGATCTTAAACTCACGGAAATTTTGTTTGTTTTTTTATGGTGTGGGAAGTTGAACTAAGGGCTTCATGTGCTGTACCACTAAGCTAGACATCCAGGCCCTTTGTATGGTAGTTTTTAACGGTTCTATACTTAAAATATATTCACAAATATATATATATATATATATATATATATATATATATATATATATATGATGTAGAATTTATGAATTTATTATTGCTTGGCATGAGATTAAATTTATTTAAGTATAAACGGACAGCAGTTATATTAAAAATGGTGAGAATGGGGTGCAAGTGCCTAAAGATAAAACATGGGGTAAAGAATTGTTAATGTAATTTGGGACTCACTGCAAGGTCCAAGCAGGAGTGACTGGAGCAGAAATCCTATAGAGTGTTAATCACTCTTTTTTTCCTCTTACACCTTTACTCATTAATCCTTTGATCTTAAGTAAGCATGATAGACAATCTTGCCCCCTACTGGTGAAGAGTAGAACATGCTGAGTTTAATCTCCTGAGCCAACCCCACCTCCCACCAACAAAAAATCTACCAAGGAAGATCATTTTAGGTTTCTCCAGAATTAGTGCATGCCACTTTGACAAGTGGAATTTTTAAGCTATCTGGAATTTTCCCTACTCATTTACCTACCACCCAGGATTACAAGTTTATTTATGCTGAGTGGAGGGGTACTTCAAGATTTTCAACATGTGGACTCTCACAATCCACATACTGTTTTATTTTTGTTACCTCACTTTGTGATCTAGATATAGATGAAGTTGTGTTAGTGAAGAAGGTCAAATCTCTAATAATCCTAGTGGTGCAAGGGGATCGAGCACCACAGATTTTGGAAATTCCCTTACATGGCTTCACAGTTATAAGCTGAGTCTGGATCTACAGAGCCCCCAAGGAAATGAGCTACCATTTTATGTTTCATGTGGTAGTGCCAGTCTATGGGTCTACATTGACCTTTTATTGGACAAAGATAACTAGACATGAACTGGCAACTATTTAAGTTCCACAACCATCTGGCTACATGAGAGACATCAGCACCAACTTTGTTCTTAAAGTGACCAAATTTTATCTCAACTCTGGTGTCTTCATTCCAAGTTCTCAAATGTAAATAATATCTCTATACTTCTTCAGAAGTTGGCATTGTGCCCCGCAAGTTTCTGTGGTTCTATTCTAGCTATACACCAGGAAAGGGAGTGTGACTAATTATTGTCTGTTGTCCTCTGGAGCACATATTATCCCCTTGCATTTGTGAGGAAGCTGCATACTCTGCAGCTGCCATCATGAACCTGCCTGGAAATCAGAAAAATGTTGTCTTAAGAAGGAAGTAATGACAGTTGAAAAATAGAAAATAAGAAGCCTGAAAAAGATACCAAAATAGATAAGAAAAAAAGTTTGATAGATGTATAATAAATACTTTTCTTTTTCTTCTTTCATTCTGTAATCTCTGTACACTCCCATTTTCTGTATTTCTCTTAAATTTTGCTTTGTGAAGTTGTGTTTCATAGCTTCTCATTTTTCTTCTATAAGTTGAATGTGAGATTATTGGTTACACAGACTTGCTAATAATATAGATGAGATATTATGGTTTAAAATATATGAGAAAATGAGGAACTAGAAGAAATTTCATTTCCTCATGGTCTTACTTTTTATGTTTAACATTTTTTCTTTTGTTTCTCAAGGAGGTCATGAGAGAAAGTTTCTTCATAATTGTTTCCTACTTCTTCATTTTTCTTTTCATTAATAAATCCCAAGTAATTTGCATTCTATACTTTTTAAATATGCCATAAAGTTACAGTAGCAATTATTAGAGAAACAACATTTTATAAAATTTTACTCTAATTTGAGATGAATCCATAAATTTGTTTCACAAATAGGAATACTATACTTGGTTTCAAAAGCTGTTGAATTGATTTGAAAACCAAGCAAATGTTTATTTAAAAGCTGTGCTGGGATTATTAGTGCAACTAAACTGATTTTTAAGTTGTGTTTTCATATCTACTAATATCTCATATGTTATTTATATATAGTTTAAAAATGTAATTGCCACTCAAAATTGAGACATATCTGTTTTCTGTCAAAACAAGAGGGGGGATTTATTGTGGCTTAATATATATACTCAGGAATAAAACCATAAAACATCAAATATCTGCTCCTAATTTAAATCAAATTTTAAATTTCAACCTAATTATTGTTGCAACAATAAAAATATATTTAGTGAATTTGATTATGTTGATTTTAGGTTTACTTTTTTTTAAGAGAGAGAGAATTTTTTAATATTTATTTTTTAGTTTTCGGTGGACACACATCTTTATTTTATTTTTATGTGGTGCTGAGGATCGAACCCAGCGCCCTGCATATGCCAGGCAAGCGCACTACCGCTTGAGCCACATCCCCAGCCCCTTAGATTTACTTTTCCTATTTTATTAACTTGAACTTAAATCTCCCTACTTTTAAAAAGTGCCTCATTAGAAAATTTTTGACTTATTTTGCATATTTTTTCATTGGAGAAATATTTACCCTTTTTTCAGTGCCAAAAATCCGATCAGCATTTTAAACCCTATTTGACTCCTGATTTGCCCAAACGACTACACTATGCCAAAAATATCAGAATTGACAAAGTTCATCTTATGATGGATCCACAGTGGCTGGCTATGAGGTTTGTGTCTATTTACTTTTAATACTTTTAACAATCATCTTTCATTATAAATTTACTTAATCTTACCTCACTATTATGATCATGTAAATGTTCTTGAGTATTGGCATTTCCTTGACCTTTCATTCTGCTTAGCACTTCTCCACTTAAGGTTATTATTGTTTGATGACTGATCTCAGCATTCTAATCTTTACCACATAGATGAGAATGAGGAAAAAACTTGAGAGTGTACCAGCCAGTGTTACAGGGATATCAGAAACAGCACATTCCTATCCCCAAATGTGCTATCCTTTGAGTGACTGAATGATTAGAAGTCTCTTTAAGATCTTTGTCATCATTGTGTTTGTTATGAAAGAACCTTCTTATGGTGGTAAAGCCAAGTTAACCAATTGTAACATTTATTTCTTATTTTTAATTATAATTCATGCTGATCACTGAGCATTTGCAAAATATAAATGTTCTTGAGAAAATAAAGACCAGTATGAATCACTCCATCTCAAATAACCAATGACTTCATGGATCAAACAAAATTTATCAAATGCTTGCCATACTTATCAAATGCAGATCTTGCTTCAGGCATTTGGAATACAGACAGGATTTCTGCCCCCTTGGAGTATAACTGCAATGGAGAAGACTATTAATGACCCAGGAAACAAACACATATATTTCTTGTAGCTAAATGAGTGATTCTTTTCTGAATTTTATTCCTGTATTTGTTTCCATGTGCTTAAGTGAATGCAAACAGAATCAGGATCATGTGGAATTTTCTCCCCTCACTTATATGTATGCAACCTAATTCCAGGGGATTACAATGGCAGTGGAAATACAGTGGCTAAAAGATATTTTTGACAAAGAAAGAGGCACTGAAAGATGACAGAGAATTGGGCTCCAACAAGTAAGTGCAGGATAAGGAGCTGGGAATTTGGCAGAGCCTACAGTCAGCCAGCAAGTATGCAGTTCCACATTGGGTTCACTAGATGGCACTGGCCTCTCTCCTTTGGATCTGAGTTTCTTGAGCCTTTGTATTGTTGGTGGCTGTACTGCGGCTCAGGACAACATCTAAATGTGAACATCTAAAATGTGAATAAAATAAATTAACAAATTAATGTATGTGAATAAAATTAAACTTATTAAACGCTAAAATTGTTAATAGTTTGGGGACATGATATATAATACATATGGGGATACCTTCTCAAATATTTACTGTTAGGGGTCTATTAAAGAAGTTAGGAGTCCACAGGTGCAGAATGAGAAACAGTTATGGAAATAAGAGTGTGTAACCGAAAGCTCTGTCCCTATCCCTAATGCCAGTCAATGCCAATTTAATGATGAGAACATGATTTTGAGAAAAGGAAAAAAAAAAGTTTTATTGCTTTGCTAGCAAAGAAGAAACACAGGGGACTCCCGTCCCAAAGGCTGTGACTCTCTAGATCAGGAGAGAAGGGATTTTTAAAGGAACTTCAAGGGTTACATTTCAGGTGTGCTCTGGTAGGGAGCCCCAGTGTACCCAGATGGTGTGTTAAGATTCACTTGTTAATTTGGGAGATATTCACTTCCCAGATTCTCAGCAGGCATCTCCTTCCAGTACTGGGTGTGTTCAAGGACAATTAACTAGGGGAATAAAAGATAACACTGTCTCCCTTATCTTGTTAGGGAGGGGGAGACAGGAGAAGAAAGAATAAAAAACATTTTTTTTTTTTAAATAAGCCTTAGAGCAGTGAGGGCTGCATTCAAAAGGTGACAGAACCACTGTTACAAGTGCACCACCAGAATACCTCTGGGTGGGGCCAGCCAAATGTTGTCAGCCAGTAGGTATGCCCGTGAAGTCTGTGCACAGTACTGGCACCCATCCAGAAGGCAAGAGGGCCTGAAAACTGGATCCTCACTCAGCTGCCTCCTGCATTAGAGGAGGAACGCGACCCTCTATTTTTCTGGAAGGTGCCATCTGCTTGCCAAGCCTTGCACACTGCCAGACTGTGTCCTTCAAGATGGGTTTCTTTCTCTAGATCTCTCCAGGTCAGTGGGGTGCTTTTTTAAAGCCAGCCTAGGTCTGGGACAAGAAAGGGTAGGGAAAATGAGAGCATAGTCGCTAGTGGTTCCATATTGCTGGATAACCCCATGAATGAAACTGCCCTCTGCATGAAGGACTTATATGTCAAGATTAAGAAGTATG
Source organism: Marmota monax (assembly GCF_021218885.2). Taxonomy (NCBI): domain Eukaryota; kingdom Metazoa; phylum Chordata; class Mammalia; order Rodentia; family Sciuridae; genus Marmota; species Marmota monax. Next base: position 3,926,427 of record NW_026691988.1, read on the forward strand.
ACTTCCATCTTGAACAAAGTAGGAGACCATTGGTAGCTACGAATATAGTGAGACTTGCGTTTCAGAGAGCTTATTCTAGCTGCCTTATGAGGAAGAGGATCTAGCAAGAGACAGGAAGCCTGTTAGAAAGGTGTGTGGTGACCCATTCCCCAGAGTTATGACAGTCCCCAGGAGGGTGTGGAGCACAGGGATGGTGAAATCAGTTACATAGCACATCTCCAGGAATGTATTGTGGTTGACCTATGACCCATATTTTCTAGGTCATATTCTATCTCAAATTTGTATTCATTATACATTATTTCCATTTCCAGCAGCAGTTAAAAAAAAATCAAAAGTATTAGGGATGTGTGTGGTATGTAGGAAGATTCTACAGTTTGAAAGCAGGATGATCAGGGAACTTGATCAAGTCAGAGACTAGGAGGATCCAGCCTAGAACTGTGGCAGTAAAAGAGGGAAGGAAAGGACCAACGGGGAGATCACAAAGAAGATAAGTCTTGGCAACTGCTTGGGTATCAGCGGAGAAGTCTTGTTCATCACCACCTGTGTCATTACCCAACTGTGGGAGAGAAACTCAACTTTGATTTCGACTGTGTTAATTAGACAGGGAAAAGATAATAGAAAATTTGTTCCACAGGTTTCAGCTGGATAGAAGTTGAGCTAAATTATGACAGATAAAATCAACTCACCTTTTCCAAATGTCAGCTCTCATTTTTCCGTGTGTACTTTCCAGAGTCAAATTAATGGTTGGAAAGAAAGAACCTAAGCAGTTTGAAGAGCAAATTTCTAAAGTTTTTGCTTGAGAAGCAAAAATAGAGATTTTTTTTCATGCAATATTTTTATCTTTGCTTCACAACAAAATTTTGCAATATTTACTATCTTTTCTCATTGAACTAGGTGTAGGAAATGGAAATATTAAAAAAAATACTGGATTTTTCTGAAAATAGAAAGATAAACATGGGACAAATTTTAGAAAATTTTATTACAAAGATTTGGTTTAAAAAAAAAAAAAACCTTTTCCATCTTTCATAATGAGCACTCTAGTTTCTCACACAGAATTTAAAACTTAGTTATCTGCAATCAAATAATTCCAGTAACACTGGGAAACCAAATGTCTGTGCAAGAAGACTAAAAATATATTTTTAGCACAAGTTCTACCCTATAGGAACAATTTTGTTGGAATTCACTAAGATAAGGTGTTGAGCTGATGTCTTTCCGGTAACTGAATTGAAACACCTTATAAATAGGATTCCTACTGCTTTCCGTATTACAGTTTATTTTTATTTCTTTTTTCTTCCTACTAGTGGGTAGAGTTGAGCATAGCCTGGTTAGAGCCATGATTTATATTTAATTTTTGTGATTTACTTTATTTTTATTTTGTACTTAAACTGAGAGTCATTTTGATAAATGTTGATTTTTTTTTTTAAAGACACTAGACTACTGTCCTGTGCTCACTTGTGCCTTCAGTGCAAACATGAACAGAAGTTGTGTGTGTGTGTGTGTGTGTGTGTGTGTTTCCCTGGGAGGTGAAGTGTGAGGAAGCAAATGAAAGAAACCTTTTAAGGCCAGCCTTTGGAAAATGGAGTCTTATTCCTTCAAAGACCAAATTTGAACCTGTACAATATTGTAACTTTAAGAAAATCTAGGTTCATGTAGCAGTACTTTTTTTTTTCTAAGTATGAAAACCAACTGTGCAAAAAATTGCTGACACTGTTCAATTCAATGATTAACCATGGCAAAAGTCAAATTAATTGAATTTGAGAAGTTATTCAAGTAACAGAGCAATAGCCTAGGGAAGAAAATACCAAAAGTTAAAAATAAACTCTTATTTACAGAATATACTAGTTACTCCTTACCAACTTTTATAATTAATTTGCCCTGAGTATTCTTTATTCATGTTTTTATATTATTCCACTGGACATCTCCACTGTAAAATAGAAATTAATATTCCTTCTAAGTGCCAAAGATTTATTCCTAAAGCACTTAAATGCTTAAAATGACACTAATCAAACTCTTCTTAATCACATAGTCATTGACATACAAAAGTGCAGATGAGCTTGAAGATAAATTCTTTTTCTTTAATCTGTGCCTTTTTAATTATTGTTTTGTCAATGTCTAAGAGTGCAAGAGTTTGACTTCTATTTATAGACCCTGGAATTCTCCATTCTTCTGTCCTACCGTTCTACTTACTACTCTATGGTTATGAATTCAAGCATGAAAAAAAACACATTTATGCTATTGTCGACAGGAAAAAATTACTTATATAAAAACAGAAGCTATATTAATCCATTAAAACTCATTTTACAATTAGGGCTCATATCAATACTTTGACCAGTATATGATAATAATATTTCTTCACAGGAGGAAAGGAAGTTCATACTGTGGAGGAGGCAACCATGGTTATAACAATGAGTTTAAGAGTATGCAGGTAATGTACTCCTGTATTAAACAAATGCTAATTGATCTTTGTGATAAGCAATCTCCAAAACTCTTGAATACATCCTGAATAGAGCAGATAAGGGCCCTCAAGAAGCCTTATTCAAAGAGGGGATGCAGACAGAAGGCAAAACAAAGGAATATATGATTTGATATGTTAGGTGAAGTGCCATGGAATACAGAAAAAGTGAAGCCGGATGAGAAAGTGGAGTATGTTGGGGTGCCCTGGGGACAGGATGCAACTTTAAAAAGGGTAGAAAGGGTTAGAATCACTGAGGTGGTATTTGAGAAAAGACTCCAAGGTGGTGAAGGAAGTAGCATTTAGGTATTCAGAGAACAATGTCCTAAGCAGAGGACACTGCCAGTGCAGAGGCCCTAGGTTAGTTTTGGAGACAAGAGGGCCTTTGGCTATTGAAGGGATGCTGGACTGTGGCTGCTGCTGATTTGGAAGGAAGGAGCAAGAGGACAGTTTGACTTGCTGAGTTTGAAATATTTATTAAACATGCAAATAGAGATATTGAATATGCAGTTAAGGAATCTATCCCAGAGATGGAAAAAATTTTAGTCTTAGGCACAGAGATTATTAAAAATGTAAGACTAGGTAAAATATTCAGGGATTGAATATAGATAGGAAGACCAAGTATTGAAAGTGGAACACTTCTGTTTGAAGAGATTGGAGAGAAAAAAAATTATGAGCAGAGACCTAGAAGTAGAGGCATCAGCAAGCAAGAAAGAAAATCAGAAGTGGTGTATGTGGAGCCCTGAAAGTTCAAGGAAGAAAGTCTACAGAGGAATCTATGTGATCTATGTGTAAAATGTAGCTGAAATTCCTCCATAGTCAAAGCTTTATAATTATTGCATTCTGATTGTCTTATCTAGTTCTATTTGTCACACACACACACACACACACAAACACTCACACATATGCACACACTCCTTTCCAAATGGGAGAAAAATGTTAGGCTCTTTATGGAACATACTGTCTCTCAATGTTGCCATGGTGAGTTATATCACTTTGTAAATACCTGAAAAATCTCTGGAAACAGAGCTTTTCTATTAATTAGGTTACTATATGATATGAAATTCATGACTACAAGAAAAACATGCCTCCAATTCTTTGCTGATCATCTTAGAAAAATTATGTATTCCTCGTTAACCAAAAAGAATTGTTTATCCATATTTGGTAATTGTGTAAGATTATAAACAACTAGAATTAGATTTGTTATGAATAATATAATTTTAGTAATAATTAAATATAAACCAGAACACTTAGTTCTTTTCATCACAAAAGTAAAAGGATGAGGTGTTTGAGAATTGAGTGAGTTAGGAAGGTATGCAAAACTTTGAAAATATTGAAGTGTATGTATATCAACATTTCTTGTCATGTATTAACATATTTGAGCAATGATATGAAAACATCATATGGTATTATACAATAAATTTCTAATATGTAATGTCTAGATTCTATGGAATTGTGCTGATATCGGTTGTCCTCTGTTGCTTGTGTCCTCCTAGTTGTTGACTTGAGAGGTGCTAGGGAAGCAAGGAGAGACAGGTAAACACAGCATTGGATTAAAATAGATACAACATCGCAGGTGGCAGTGGTTTAAAAATCATTTTCAAATCTGGAAAGAAATCCTTATAGAAGCCTAAGATGTAAATAGGAGAGTTGTTACAGAGGAAAAATGATGTCTTTCCCTAAAATTATTAATGAATTTAGATTTTATCTAGTAATTATATAACTATTACCACCTAGGCTCTCTTTTTGGCACATGGACCCAGTTTTAAAGAACAGACTGAAGTTGAACCATTTGAAAATATTGAAGTGTATAATCTACTGTGTGGTAAGTATATATAAATAAATTCACCAGCAAAAGGTGGATAGTTTTTTAATATAGTGTAGTTTGAAACTGGGGACAAACTGAATTCTAAGGCTAGATGTTGTGCATTAAGACAGGAAGTAGAAAAGATGGGGGAAATTTTTATTTATTATCCAGAATTATTCAGCCTTAAGAGTAAATTCATTTTTGTTTTCTTAGTAATGTTAAACCGTAGATCTTAGGAAACCATGCTTTTCTATCAGTTAGTTGCTATATGATAATTTAATAAAAGTCAGAAAAATAAAATAACATTTCCAACTTTTCAAAGAAAGATAAACATACCTAAAACACAAGTACTTTCTTGTAATCCTAAGGAGAAGTCTCCCGGCATAGAAAGATGGTGAGAAAGTCCTATTTGGCTAGACACCTGTTATTATACTCAGGTTGAAGAACTAAAAAGAATAGGAGTCTTAGGGAACCTAATCTACCTTTCAATCTACATGATTGCCTTAGTCTAATGTACTCTCAAATCACTTGCCTGGTAAGGCAAGGAGAAAGCTGCTGTTTCACTGTTAGATGGATATAAGCATACGCACAATTATTTCTCTTAATCTTACTGTCCTGTCATAATTGAGGGTGACTTAGAGACCCAAAAGTACCCATTTTAAAATAGTGTTTTGTAGTCTTAACAACTAAATTCTTGTTTCCACAGCTGCTGGGTTTGCGGCCAGGGTTGTTGGCCCTTTGTGGAAATGGTTAGTAGAACTCTAATTTGAGGAGAGATCTCTCTTATGTAGTAGTCAGCAAGAGCCACGTAAAAGGCTATGTTTATAAAATATGTTTATGTCCTGTTGTCGAAAAAAATAGAAGTTCTCTAAATATTAAGCAAAATTCACTAGTTAAATTTTTTTAAAGTATCCATTCTTAGAGAATTTTCATATAGCTAAGTAAACATAAGTAAGATTATAAATTATTTAATTTCTTTAAACTTGTTTTTACTTAAGAGGATAGCATTTTATTCTAAAAAATCATGGTATGCTTAAGGAACAAAGTGATCCTTTTAGCAATGCAGCTTTTCTCCTGAGGGACAGAAAAAATTCATGGAAGTTCCTATGGTTCATCTATGGGGATTGAGCTAATGTGGAAAGACTAGATGCTGGAGCTCTGGGAGATGAAATTCAGTAAACTGAATGGCACATTCAGTACATGGCTGGGTTACAGCAGAAGTTATTAAATGAATGAAACAGTAGATGTTGTTTCCCATCTCCCACACAGGAGTCATTGCCTTCCAATTTAAAACTGTTTTGAACTTATTTGTTTAAAACAGATCTCCTACGCATTCAACCAGCACCAAACAATGGTACCCATGGTAGTCTAAACCATCTTCTGAAGGTGCCTTTTTATGAACCATCACATGCAGAGGAAGTGTCAACATTGTCAGTTTGTGGAGTTACAACTCTGTTGCCCACGGGATTTTTAAACTGTTCATGTCCTAAGACACAAGATGTAAGTAACAACTTCATGCATCCATAAGATTATAAATGTAAAGGGGCAAGCTGGTCTATAACCAGGGTTCTGTTATGGCTTGGATTATTAAGTACACATGTGGTTTTTCAAAACCTTATCTGAAAATTAGGAATTCTAATGTATGCATTATAAGATTAAGTATGTGAATATACTTTGAAAATTGGAAAGCTGTATTTGGAAAGGAATTGTTAATCCCACTATGAACTAATTGCCGCAACCATTCAAAATAATCTTGGATCTCTTTTTGATTTGCTCATAAACGATTCTTAAAGTTGGAGAATCAGATGGTCATGTTTGGCCATTTAGAATAGAACGAACTGGAAGGGTGCAGGAATTGTAACCTGGCATTAGACACACTCATAAGGGTAGGTTCTGTGAAGTATTTCTTTGGGTAGCAGTGGAGAGTCTCTATCAGGCACCACTTAGACACTTATTGATAGACAGTAGACACTGGAAAGATGCTGTTAATAGATCAGGGCTTGGTCTGAGCATCAGCTGGCAGTCAACACTGAGTACGGAAGTAAGACTTCAGATTCCAGGAGATTCTCAAAAAGGTGAAGTTCCAAGTGCCCTAAAAGGGGAAGGAGCCTACTTCTTGGGAGCAACATTTTACTCCTCACACATCAGATGCAGCACTAAGCTCTAGGATATATATAGAACTCAAAAAGCTAAACACCAATAATAATAATAATAGTCCAATCAATAAATGGGCCAAGGACCTGAACAGACACTTCTCAGAAGAGGATATACAATCAATCAAGAAATACATGAAAAAATGTTCATCATTGATGGCAATTAGAGAAATACAAATCAAAACTACTCTAAGATTTCATCTCACTCCAGTCAGAATGACAGCTATTATGAAGACAGACAACAATAAGTGTTGACAAGGATGTAGGGAAAAAGGCACACTCATACATTGCTAGTGGGACTGCAAATTGGTGCAGCCAATCTGGAAAGCAGTTTGGATTTTCCTTGGAAAACTGGGAATAGAACCACCATTTGACCCAGCTATCCCTCTCCTCAGACTATACCCAAAGGATTTAAAAACAGCATACTACAGGGAGACAGCCACATAAATGTTTATAGCAGCACAATTCATAATAGCTAAACTGTGGAACCAACCTAGATGCCCTTCAGTGGATGAATAGATAAAATAAAATGTGGCACATATACATAATGGTGCTCAAAATACAAAGACCAGCACCACTTTAGAGAATCAGATCACCTGGGTGGGTTGGGATTTCTGAACAAAACTGGAACCCAGGAGCTGTCAAGATAAAATGAATGTCAACATATATTTGATGCCAAGTTCAAAATGTGATTGTAGAGCTAAATAAATACTGGCTGCCTCAGGTAAGAATTGCTCCTTATGGTCAAGGGCTGGTGAAGACTTTATATTCTCTAATCTTCAAGCTATAATTACACCCATACATAAAGAAATACCCAACCAAAAAAAAAAAAACATTAAGAGACAAACAGTAAAACTTCTCAGTAATTATAAAATTATAACTTCATAGCAAAGATAAGAGTAGGGGTGTGGGTTTCCTACCTGATATCCCTAATAACCTCAGTTCCAGGTTTCCACTATTCCAGATAACCTCAATAGAATGGCCATTAAATTATGATGATGATGATGATAATATAAAGTGGGCTTTGGGTATTTTATTCCCCATTTTAGGGAAAAAGAGGGCTCAGAGAAGTTAGGCAAATTGTCCAAAGTCACAGAAAGTTAGTCTATCTGACTGCAAACTTGGAGTTCTGTTCTATAAAGAATGTCTTTTTGTATACCAGGTATGGACCTAAGACCAGCATCTGCTTGACCTGGTGTTTGCCTAGAGATGCAGAACCTCAGGCCATAACCATAAGGTTTATGAAATCATGATATTCACTTTAACAAACCCTGAAGAGATTTGTATGCACCTCAAACTTGAGAAGCACTGGCTGTCATCCAGACTCCATTGTTGATTCCAGCTGCCTCTTTGTCCCATTTTCAATTATATCTTTGCCAATTCCTACACACACACACACACACACACACACACACACACGGTGGGCAGGGAGAGAATGGGGGAGCTGTACCACCTCTGTATTTCTGACTAGAGGCAGAATTGGAATTTAAGTCCATGTTAGTCTGTTGTCTTTGTTCACTAGTAAACAAGTAAAGTTTCATTAGTAAAATACTTCATGTGATTACTGCAGAAGTAATAATAGCTTTTACTTTCTTCCCTTCCCTGTCTTGTTATCTTACAGGGTAGCCCTCTGGAAGAATTGAATGAAATGCTAATTTCTAATGAAGCTAAACTATCTGAATGCAGACAAAGATATCCTCTCTGTAATGAATGTCTCTTACTAATCAGAGAGGTATGGATCCAAGACTAGCATCTTCATGACCTGGGGGTTGCCTAGGGATACATAACCTAGGTTTATGAAATCACGATATGTACTTTAACAAACCCTCAAGAGAGGTGTATGCACCTTAAACTTGAGAAGCACCAGTTGCCATCCCGACTCCATTGTTGATTCCAGCTGCCATCGGAATGCTTTGTTCCATTGTCTATTATACCTTTGCCAATTCACACAAAATGGAGAAGCAGTAGCATCTATCTGTATTTCTGAGTAGTGGCAGAATCAGAATTTCAGTCTGTTGTCTTTGTTCACTAGTAAACAAAGTAAAGTTTCACTAGTAAAACACTTTGTGTGATTACTGCAGAAGTAATATGGATCATTCTTTTTTAAAAAAAATATATTTTTAGTTGTTGATGGACATAACTTTATTTATTTATTTTTTAATGTGGTGCCGAGGATCAAACTCAGTGCCTCACATGTTCTAGGCAAGCACTGTACCACTGAGCCACAACCCCAGCACAATATTGATCATTCTTTGACATGTGTTATTACTTTAACTTCTTTCCCTTCCTCGTCTTGTTATCTTACAGTCTACCAATCTGGAAGAAATGAAACAAATGTCAAATCTCACTAAAGTTAGTCTATCTGACTGCAAACAGAAATTTCCTCTCTGTGAAAAATGTCTCTCCGTACTCAAAGAGGTAGGATCCAAGACCAGCATCTGCATGACCTGTGGGTTGCTTAGAGATGCAGAATCTCAGGCCATAACCCAGGTTTATGAAATCATGATATGTACTTTAACAAACTCTCAAGAGTTTTGTAAGCATTTCAAACTTGAGAAGTACTGGCTATCATCCTGACTTTGTTGTTGATTCCAGCTGCCATCAGAATACTTTGTCCCATTGTCAACTATATCTTTGCCAACTCCTACACATGGACACACAGAATGGGGGGGCAGTAGCATGCTATTTCTAAGTAGTGGCAGAATTGGAATTTAAACCCATGTTAGTCTGTTGTCTTTGTTCACTAGTAAAGAAAGTAAAGTTTCAGTAGTAAAGCATTTCAGGTGATTACTGTAGAAGAAATATTGATCATTCTTTGACACATGTTATTACTTTTACCTTCTTCCCTTCCCTGTTATCTTATAGGCTCTCAATCTGGAACAAATGAATCTAAGGCTAAATCTGACTGAAGAAGAAAGTAAGTCAGTAAAGTCTATGTTAAGTGTTTGATATTTAGAACTAATAAAACACAATATTGCTCTTTGGGGATTGTCCAAAATAAGCTCACAGAGGCTTTTAAAGATTTCATTGCCAAGAAATCAGAGGGAAAACCCCAGGGGTCTAATAACAAAGGGTGCCAAACACCAGGAGAGTTGCACTTGTTCCAAGATTGTGAAAAATTCCTTGAAATAACTGTGCTTTGTCTGAGGCCCCCTCTTCCTTTCCTAAGGTGTGGACACACCACATTTCCTTGGTTCCTGGCTGTGGAACCTGGGGCAAATCATTTACCTTTGCTGTGCCTCTAACTCCTCATCTACAAAAATCATACCCCCTTTATGTAGTTGTAAAGATAAAAACAGCTAATCCATGGAAATGATTTACAAGTGCCTGGCCTATAGCAATGCCTCTATTTCCTGTTATCTTCTAAGTATTCTTGTGTTAAACTCTCTAAACCTCAGTCTCATCATTTATAAAATGGGGATGGCAGCCATCTCTTGTTATCTGCAGGGGATTTGTTCCAAAACTCCCTGCAGATAAGCAAAATCTGCAGCTGTTCAAGTCCCTTATATAAATGGCATAGTATTTTCAACGAACTATGCATATTCCCCCATAAACTCTAAATCATCTTTGGACTACTTGTAAGACCTAATACAATACATATGGTATGTAAATAGTTATTATACTGTTTTGTTTAGGAGGAAATGACAAGGAAAAAAATCTTTACATGCTCAGGAAATGTTTTGTCAATATTTCCAATCTGCAGTCAGTTTGAATCAAATATGATAGAAACAAATTAATAGACATTAGGATACAGTCTGCATCTTCTCAGGCTGCTATAACAACACCATAAGCAGGTGACTTATAAACAACAGAAATTTATTCTCATAGTTCTGGAGCCTGAGCAGTCCAAGATTAAATTGCCAACAGATTCAGTGTCTGGCCAGGGCCCACTTCATCATAGATGGCCTTTGTATTCTGACCTTATGTGGCTGAAAGGGCAAGAATCTCTCTGGAGTCTCATCTTTATAAAGGCACTAATTACCTTTGATAAGGACTTCACCTGATGACTTAAAGGACTTCCCAGAGGTCCCACCTTCAAATACCACCACCTTTGGGATTAGGATTTCAACATGAATTTTGGAAGGACATAAACATTCAGACCATAGAAGACTTACTTTTTAAAAAAAATTCCAATATATTTCCTATGGAATTATTAAAGTACATCATCTTTGTTGTAAAGTAGGCACTTTGGGTTTTAAGATTTCATCTTCTTTGGTTATATCTTGTGAGATATAAAACATAAAAAGCAAAAGAGAGCTTCACATCTTTTCTTAGCCCTTTGCTTAACCAAGTTACTTACCTAAGCCTTAGTTTTGTGATCTGTGGAATGGGATAGTAACACCTACCTTACAGAGTGGTTATGAGTTGTAAAAGGTTAAATATATAAAATATTCGTTAGAATACCTGATAAATAAGCCACCAGAGGGTAATTATATGCATAGAAGCACTTGCTGTTTTCACAAATATTTTTATTTTACATTATTTTCATTTTAGTAATTGCAACAATGAAAGTAAATTTGCCATTTGGGAGGCCCAGGGTTATGCAGAAGAACAAGGATCACTGTCTCCTCTACCACAGAGAATACATCACTGGATTTGCAAAAGCTATGAAGATACCTATGTGGAGTTCATACACAGTTCCCAAGCCAGTAAGTTCCTGAGTCCATTGATCCATGCAGGCTGGAAAAACTTGGTAATTCTTTACCATTGTAAGCATTGAATTTTGTTTTGTAGCAATCACAAAAGGTATTCATTTGCCTGTAGCTTATAAAGAGAATGTTCCAGGTATTACATAAAGCCTTTGATAGGTGCTGTTTGGTGCAAAAGAGAACTACATTGTGTTTTGATTAGAGAGTTTTTATAGGCCAGTTTGCCAATTGGTAAAGCAGTAGAAACTGAAGCAACAGGAAGTACAGAGACACTGTTCTCTAGTAACAGTGGGTGCTCGTAGAAGATACCGTAGCCAGGTCAAAAAGGGCTTGTTATTTTTTTTTTTTTACTATTTAACAAGTACTTTATTATCTGCTGTGTGCTGTGGAAGGAACAAGGAGCAGAGTGTGAAGAAGACATGATCTTTCCCTGAAGGCTGAAGCACTCTGATGAGTTAGGCTCAACTTACCTGAGCAGATGTGTTACATCACAGGTCTCTCCAGACCAAGGTTGAGAATCCATTTATTTAAATCCTCTTCCCTCCTCACTGTCTGGCAAACTTCCTTTCACTATATGGTGCCAAGATGCTTAACTACCCATGAGGAAGAAAATCTTAGATACTTACCTCACACTATACACAAAATTAAGTTTCTAGTGGATTTATAGGCCGAAATATGAACAACAAATCCATATTTTCCTTTGTGCATATCTTTATGACCTTAGGATAGAGAATGATTTCTAAGAACACAACAATAACAATAAAATTTCAGAGGAAATTAATTGGACCATATTAACATTAATGTGTGACAATGACAGTCATGGATGGGACAGTATATTTGCATTGCATATAAAAAACAAGTGATAAAGATCCAGAATAGTAATTAGAATCCAGAAAAGATAATAATATCTGTGAATAGACATGAGAGTAAAAATCATCCTAGTCAATATGTGGACAAAAGATATGAGCCAAGCAATTCAACTTCATTAACAGTCAGGTAAATGTAAATCAAAACAAAAGGTAAAATCAGCCTAAACACTTAGCTTCTTCAGGGCAGGAGTGGTTATGAAGTATCCCTGGCTACTAAAATGCTCATTAAATCTTATTAAATGGAATGTATTAGATGAATAAATCTCAAACATTATTTTAAAAGACTTTTAGAGACAAAGTTGTACAGCTATCCAGAAGGGTAAATAAATAATCAGGACTCTGTTTTTGTAGAGATAATCATAGTATTTTAGAGCAGACATGTGATGAACTCTAGCTGTTAACAGTTCTTGCTAAGAAAGTAATTGGTTGTATCCGGTTTAACTACCCTTCTTGTTCCAGTTCAAGAATTTTAGAGAAAAGTAAGCATATTTTCCAGTTACTAATTAAATTTTTGTGTATTCTGAAAGCCAGCTCTGCTATCGACGTGGTTTGATTGTGATCACTGGTCACAGAGCACTGATGTATGTTTCCCAGTGTGGACAAATATTTCACCAGCAGTTACCTAAGTTCATGTTTGTGGCTGGTGGCAACTACTCTTCTTCATAGGCACAATGTGCAATTCTTTGTGATTTTCTTTAACATTCCATAAAATAATTTCTATTTTATTTTTGCTTTTGAGAGGGAAGGCATATTCAAGGTCAGTCTTATTTTTAGTTCTCTTTTGAAAAGTCCAGGCAGGTACCAGGGATTCTGTGGAGTTGAAGGGAATGTTTATGTTTTTAACAATTTCCGCTGCTGTCTTGCATTCCTGAATTTGTATGAGCTTTGGCGGAAACCAGAGGCAGAGGGATTATAAGTCAGTGCAGAGGAGGAATTTAGTACAATTCTTCTTTGTTATTGTTTTAAAACTAGCTTCTTTGTTACCAAAAGATCCTGTCCTTTCTCTGATCCCACAGAAGGACTTGTCTATTTCTCCCTCCATGTGACAGGATGGAATTCTAGCAATTTTCTGCTTTCTAATTCAGAAATTGCTCCATTCATGTGTTGTGGTTCAGGAAAATTACATACAAGGATGTTTTGAGATTCACATAAAAATGTTGTAAATCAACCCTGTGTCTGAAAAATCAGACTTTAAATAAGTCTGGAACATGAGCCCCCATTAGTCCACGCCTTTAGTTTTACAGAGTTTTAGGTTTTTTGTGGTTTTGGTGGATTTTCTAACTTTTGTTGTTATCTCAGAAGAGTTCTGGGTAAGTAGTTGTGACTTGAAATCACAGTCCTACAACTGCTTCTAAACCAGGAAGACTGCTCAGGATGTAGGTGGATTTTGCTTCTGGGTCTGTTCAAAAGGAAGATGTGAACTGGTTTTTCTGTTGGTAGCTAAAAATATGAAAATAAAAGCAAGAATCGTGATAGTTATTTAGAATAGATACTTTAGAAATTTAATGAAATCAAAAGACTTTTTAAAGGAGAAAAATCTATTGTTCTGTGAAAATGCCCCATTTAATGTACATAAATATAATGTTATATATTATAATGTTTATGTATATATCACCCATTCACTAAATTGCTGTATTTTTAAAGCCTTTTTTTGTGTGTCTAAACCTTATCCTAACCATGTTTGTAAGTATTTAAAAAATTATGATTTTATTATATCTTAGAAACTTTTTTTAACCATGAGAAATAATTTTCTCTTTGAGGAAAAAAAGTATACAATCAGACAAACAAAACTATAGCATTTAAAAGTATAGCTATTATCCTTACCATAAGACAAGATTATAACTATCCAATCTTTGAATAAGTATGCTTTAACTTTTACATTTGGCCCACAGTAAGGAGAAAGTATTAATCAAAATAAATTCGTCTCCTGTTTAAGTTCTGTTTGTCCCCTTGTCATACCAGAAGTAGAACCATCTCATTTTCCCATCTATTCTCATCATCTGCTTCTCTTGAAGATTTGAAGAGGTAGAGATTTGAGATTTTATCTGAGTGTCTTATTAGGCCCTTTTTTTGTGTGTTTCTGAGTTTTCTCTGGCTTCAGAAGTACCAGGGACTCTGAACAGAGGGCAGAACTGAGGCTGTTTCTCTGTGTGTTGAGGGGGGGGGGGTGGTGGTGGTGATGGCTATGTGGCAGTAGTGCTTCACCATCGCCTTTTATCATGAGACCTTGGCTCAGGAAGGACATGACCTCCACTCCCTCTGTCCTTCTAGAGGCTGCCTTTGGCATCGTCTCACCTTCATAAATAAGGCCACATCCTGCTTTCCTAGTCTTGATTCATGTCTACTTGGGGGTTCGAGTTTGATATGTGAGAAATAAATTTCAAGATTTTCAGTTAGAAGAAAACATGTAACTTATTTTAGTTCTTTCTGGCCCATTTTTCTTAACCCCACATGCATGCTACTTCTAGAAAATGGTCAACAATTGCCCAACTAAATTTTTTGAGCACAACTTTTATAGCCATAGTCTCATGAAAAATAACAGTAAACTTCCCTTCACATTTTCATAATTTAAACTGTTGGATATAGGCATTCCAGTTCTCCTACATTATAGATTAATGCTTTTGTGGCTACATTTACGTATTTTATATTTCTTTAAGAGAAACTTATTAAACATATGAGAGGTTAGATTAAAAAAAGGAAATAGCAAACTCGTTTTTTTTTTTTTGGTATTTATGGGGCTGACTCAGTCAGCAGTCATTGTCCCCATGCTCCCATTTTTACAACATATTTGTGTGCCATTTTATTGCCAAGTGGAGAAACTGGTTGTTCAGAACTGTTCACTATGGTATATTTTTGAAACAATATAAATGAGTGGTTTTAGTTTTTCAGATTCTGCTTCTTGAAGGAGAGCAGAATAAATAATGAGAGGTAATCCAATGCATTGAACACAAATATCTTCATATTTCTTCATTTACTTCTTGCTTTGTTAGAACTATTGCTTAAGAGCTTCCTTAGAAAGGAAGAAAAGAAGATGCATGTTTGAGACTGTGGATGTCTCAAAATGTTTTGATTCTGCTTGTGTACTAAGTTGATGGTTCAATTGGATTTAAAACTTTAGAGATTTTTTTGATGTTTACATGCACAAATGAACACATGAAATGGGTTATACTTAGTAGAGACAGGCAATACTGACATTTCCGTACATGACCTGGTGCTCCTAATTAATATTTCTTTGCAATTGATTCAACTATGCTATAAAAACCTTAATAACTAATTGAATCTCTTTCTTGCAAATAGGACATGAAGCCCAAGCCTTCTTTAGTCTTCTGGCACAGTGAAAACAAGTCGTAAGATGGCTTGTCCTTCCATGAATAATGTTCCCGTCTCGTGGTCTTTTCTCACACAAGCTACATGGCTTCAAGATATTCTGGCAATCCTCCATATTTTCTACATCTGTTCTCTGCTCAGAGACATTATCTGATTGTTCTTCCATACTTGAGATGGTCTCTTGGCTTTCAGAACTGTGAGCCAAATCCAAGAATTCTACTGAGTTGCAGGGATTTAAAAGTTTAGAATTTCCTTCCTTTATAGATGCATCTTTAGGTCTAACAACTGGAGCTGAAACAGTTCTTTGGCAATCAGGGACATCAATTCCTTCACTTTCCTTTTTGGGCACGACAGTGATGTCAGATGTGGAGAGAGAATGTGTTAATTTAGAACAATCTGAATACCAATCCTTCCTCAAGGCCTAGCAATGGAAACAGTACCTCTTGCTTGGAGAATTAAATTTCTTGCATTCAGTGCACTGCCACTCATCCTCAGAGGTAACTTCTATAACAGTATCATCACTTAAGGACTTAGAGTCCTCAAGGTCATCATTTTTCCCCACTTCAATCACCTTTTTGTCACTCACTTTCCCTACTTCTTCACTTGCTTGTTCAGTATCAGCAGCTTCAACTTTTATTCCAACACCTAACTGCTCTGAAACTGACGAATTTAAAAACCACAAATCATCCATAGTATCTGAAACAATGGCAGTACCTATGTCCTGATTTGTCTGTAAATCAGTTGAGCCATTACTTCTAGGTGTATAATTGTTTCTCAAGTTTCCTAAAATCCACCAAGGCAGGCCAGGTACATCCCACTCCTCAAACCCAAGGTCCAACCTAGATGTCTCATCTTGGCTTAAAGTTATCAAGTCTTCATCTCCTCTAGAATTTCTGCATTTATATTCTGAGGTAGTTAGTGCGGGAACATCACCCTCTTCAGTTCTTTTCCTGGAATTAGAACTTTCCTCTGCACTTTGCTATAGTAGCAGTGGTTAAAGTGACAAGATTCTTTCTTAGCATATCATAGAGAGGGCTTGGATCCTTCATGGAGAAGCTCTGACGTCCCAGTAGTTCTCCCAAAATATCTCCACCACAATAAACCATATGCTGCTCCTATGGATCATAATTACCATTATATACTGGCCTACAATAGTGCATTACCTCTTTAACAGTGAACATTTCACCTTGTGCACCTGCTGCCTGCAAAATCTTCAAAAGTGCAATTTTGGTTGTACCTTATTGACTCATTCTAGAGAGATCCTGCAAGCACTGTCGTATGTTGAACACTGGGCAGAGGTGGAATATGATGTCATTTTGACTGAAGAAACTGCAGTCTGTAGATAAAACTTATGGTCGATCCATGAGTCGCTCCCCCTTGGAACCCAGGAGGGAGGGGTGGCAGTTGCAGGTCCTAAGCCCTCGGCAGCATTTTGAAACCGGGAGGAATCGAGATTTTTTTTTTAAGTTAATAGGACATTATATTTCTGGATTCATAGTCTAATATGCTTATATTTTCTATACTTTCCCCCATGTATTTGTCTTTAATTTCACTTTATGAGACATTATAATTTCACCTTCCAGATCATATTCAATATTTGTCTCAGCTGTCCCATTTTTTAAAATTCCAAGACCTCTGTTATCTCTTTTCTTATTTTCTTTATTTTTGCTGTATATACTCTTTCTGAGAGTTCTCTTCTGCTCTCTATATTGTCTCTTTTTTCTTCTTGGTTCCTCTTTCCCACCCTCATTGAGGTGGTCCTTTGCTGTCAGCTCAATCATTAAGGGGAGGCAGCAAATATGGTTAGGGCTTTCAAGCTCATAGACTTCTATAGGTTGATTAGGAAGCTACCAGCCATTTTGTTTTAGACTTCCAATTGTAAGTATCTAGTTTTACTTTCAGGTTTGATTGTTTTCCAAAGACAGAGCACTTCGGATCTGACCCAGTGAATATGATTTGCAGGTTAAATGGAGTAATGAGATTGGGAGTTTTATTTAATCCCATTGTTTTCAATATGGTGTGCCTGCCCTTTGTGCCTGAACTTTACTCTGGGCATCTCTCTGGTTTAAACTCTCCAGAGAGTAAACATTTTACATGGCCTTTCTAACCTGTCCTCTTGTTTCTAGTCCTACCTACTACATACATTCTCTGGTAGACTCCAAGTTCTATCCTTCTGGGCCTCTACAGTAAGAATCCAATTCTTTCTGTTTTCCCTAGTCATAGGCTCTTGGTGGTCACTGTTTACTGATCTACTCAATCAGATTACTACTTGTTTATCTGCTTGGCAACTTCATTGTGACTGTTTTTTCCCTCATCGAATTTGAGAAGGTTGTAAAGATAAATGTATGTGTTCAATCAGTTTGAGAAGTTTGCTCAACTACTGTTTGTTTTCCAACTGGAGCTTTATAGTATGGTAGGGAGTATAATCTCTTCTTGGCTTTCCCTGGACTCTCCTTGATTTCAACTGCTACCCACTCTAGACCTCAACGTGGCATTCTCCTGCGTATGACTACAGCATAGGTGTGTGTATATTGCCTTTTTCTTTGCAAATTGACCACACATTTTAGACAACATAGCCAGTTTTTGCTCTTAGCACAGTGCAGTGAATAAAGGAAGAACATACTAATTTAACTTTATTTTTTAATTATTTCAAGTTTGTTAAGAAAAATATCCATGGTGGGCAGTAGAAGACATATAAATCAACTCTGAAAAATTAAACAAATTGTATAATGTTCACTTACCCATAGTAATATTCTAAGTAAAATATAATGAACATGCAATATGTTACCCTAAATACTGAGCTTAGGCAGCACATTTTTAAGATATCCCCAGTGAATAAATTATTGTATTAGTCTTTAGAGTTACAAAGACAATTATTTAAAGAAAATTCCTATTTCATGATGAGTGAATTATAGATACAAATTTATTTAAGTCCAAAAATAAGTATGTTTAGATAACTACATCTTCTTTGAATTAAACTTAAGTTATTTAGAAATTCTTGTCCAGTTCATGTCTATAGTTCTAAAATAAATTGTTTTTATTTTATTTTCAATTTTTGTTTGAATGTACATGATATATCACCACATAAAAATTTGATCCTGAAAAAGATTTTGGGTTCTGACAATGCTTCCATTTTTCCTCTGTTCACAATTCAGGTTTTAGTTTGCAAAGATTCCTTTCCAAGACGCATTTGATTTGCCCTCCCAATGTCCTCTAACCGGAAGGGAACCACAGAAAACAAGAAAACATTGCTGAAAACACCCATTTGCATTGCTTGCGTAGACCTGATTCACTAAGAAAATAGGAAGAGGTTAAATGAAAAACACTCTAGGGAAGTTATAAACCATATAAGGCAATGGGTGAGCCACAACTGTGGGTGTAATTTTTTTTTTTTTCTTTTCTCTCTTTCAGCAGGGAGACACATCGCCTCCTCCTCCCACTGTCTCAGACTGTCTGCGGGTTGATGTCAGGGTTACTTCTTTTGAGAGCCAAAATTGTTCCTTGTCTTTTCCAGACGAGAAAATCACCTACGGCTTCCTCTATCCTCCTGGTTAGTAGAGCTCTTTTTTAGAGCAATAGCTTAGAAAGCCCTCATCAGCTGGATGTGGGCATGTGCCTTAAACATATACTCCCCACAAAAACTACCTGCTTGGGCTAAACTAGTGTTACCGCTGTTGACCGGTGACGAGTCCTTGCTTCCCCAATGTTGAAGAATAACACCAAAGAAGGCAAGGTCAGAGTAGAAATTAGAAGTTTATTAAAGGACAGCAGAAAAGACTTCTCCCGGAGGAAGAAGGGGACCCAAGAGGTGGAATCCATGGAAGGGATGTTGTCTCCCCTTTTTATAGTTCTTTCAGTGATGGAATGTAGGTGGGAAGGCCCGAGGGGTGGGACACAGGTGGGCCAAAGAAGTAATCTGGTCAGGAAGGACTTCTGAGTCAGCACCTTTTTGCTGGGGGCTGTTCAATAACATTTCTTTGAGGTGGACTTTGGCCTAGGGCCTTTTCGGGACTTCATTAACATTCCATGAGTTGTCCTGCGTTTCCAGAAATCATTGCCAGCATGGCCTCCATTTTAGATTTCACTCGGCATTAGACCCGATTTATCTAACTACACTGACTACCTAACTTTAAATCTGGCTTCACTAGCTGCCTAAGATGCTTCCAGTGGTTGTGGGCTGGCCAAAGGCAGAACAACAGCTATCATAAAGACTAATAAATTTTGCCACGGGAAGCATGCATCAGCTCTAATCTGCCCAGATGTTTAGAGAGGTCGACAGGTTTAGGTTTAATTTTAAAATGGAAGATTCTTTGGAGAGTAACACAAGCATCTAAAAAAACCTTTTTTTTTTTTTTTTCTGGCTACTTCCCAAGCTAAATTCTCCATTGAGAATGCAGCTGTTTCTGTGAAAAGAAATCTGAGTGGAATTCTGGACTGTAACTCATGCTGTGTGCCCAACAGCTTTGAACTGTGGGTTAAATAGCCACAGATTTTATTTATTTATTTATTTGTTTGTTTTCTGAGAGCTATAGTGGGAAGTAAAAAGACTTAATGAAAGCTAGTGGCATATCAATTTTAATCCCTGACATGGAATTAAAGTTAATAAACTAATATATTTTATTTAAGTATCTTGATTGAGTAATCAGGCCTTCTAAATGTGAGTGAATCCTAGGATAAAGCTTTAAAAATTGCAATATGTTATTAGTAAAAGTTTTTAGCTTGGCAAATAAAATTGTAGACATTAAGCTGAGATACTGGTTAGCATATTAAGTTATGATGAGGAAATTAAATTAATAACTAAACATTTTATATCAAAAATATTAATGATAAAATGAAACTTACTTCTAACCTTCTACTACAAATTTTAACTTATTGTTAGAAATGGAAATTCCATTATAAGTGATTTCTTATTTTTCTCTAATATAGAAGTAATTGTAGATTGCTTTTCCAACTTTCAGAGCTTAGTTTAAAAAAGTAGAAATGCTTCTAGGGTCTGAGTACTGGGAACACTATGTGAAATAGTCTTCCTTGCACTGTGGTGCCTACCTATTGGTCTACTATTTTAGTTTTAGTTAAAATACTCAGACTAGTTCAAATATAAGAAATGTTCAAATAGATAACTCATAGAAGTGGAATTGTATAGTATTTGTCTTTGTGTCTAGTAAATTTTGCTTAGCATAATGTCTTCAAGGTTCATCCCTGTTATCAAATACTGAAGGATTTTAAAATAGTCAAATTCATAGCATCAAAGAATAAAATAGTAATTGTCAGGGGCTGGGGGAGGGGGAAATGGAGAGTTACTAATAAATAGCCATACAGTTTCAGTCAAGCAAGTTGAATTAGTCCTGGAGATCTGTTCTACAATATTACACCTCATTATGGTTTGGATGTGGTCTGCCTTTTGGTGTTCATATGCTGGAGGCTTGGTCCCCAATGCAGCAGTTTTAAGAGGGAATGGAACCTTTAAAAGGTAGGACCTAGTACAAAGCATTAGCTCATTTGGAGTGTTGCCTTCAGAAATGATTAATGCCAATCTCTTGGGAGTGAGTTCTCAAAAGAGCAAGTCTTTATAAAAATAGCAAGGCTGGCCCCTTCTTTATCTCTAGTTTCCTTGATAGCCATATGATCTCTCTGGCACACCAATATTTCCCTTTCTGTTTCTTCCACCCTGTTGTGTTCTAGCCAATAGGACCCTCACCAGAGGTCAAACAGATGGGGTCACCCTATCTTGGACTTTCAGACTCCTAAATTGTGAGCTAAATAAGCCTCTTTTCTTTGTAAGTGCCCAGCCTCAGGTATTTTGCTATAGACCAGAAGACGAACTAAATACACACAGAGATAACAATACTGTTTTCTACACTAAAAATTTGTTAAGAAGGTAGATTTCTTGCTAAGTGTTTTTATTGAAATAAAACTTTAATAAGTTTGCAGTTTTTAATTCTGATAATAATTGAATGAGATAGATGCCATGAAACAAATGAATCACAGGGGAATTCAACATTTTGCCCAAGTGGTATAGCTGGTGAGCAGAGGGGCTCCCCAACTTGGGAAACTGCTTCCAGAGCACACTTGCTTAATACTCACTGTGCTACAAGGTACACCTGTAATTCCTCGGAGCCAATTATTTGTGATGTTCTCATCAGCAGTCGCCAACAAATAAAAATTTATTTTCTTATGAAAATTTTGTTTTGGAAGATTTATTCATAAAGGCATTGTTATGTTGTGCACGTTCAATATCTATACATCTATATCTAGCATTGTATTTATTTCCTAGGACTGCTGTAACAAATTATTTACTTAAAGTAACACACATATATTTTTTCACAGTTTTGGAAGGTGGAAATCTAAGATCAAGGCATTAACAGAACCAAGCTCCCACTGAAAGCTCTAGGGGAAAGTCCTTCCTTGGCTCTTCAAGCTTCTGGTGGCTCCAGGCATGCTTTTGTATCACTCTAATTTTTGTGTCCATTTTCATGTGGTCTTCTCCTGGATGTGTTTTCTGTCCTCAAAACTCCTCCTTATCAAGACATCAGTCATTGGATGAACAGCCCACCATAGTCAACAATAATCTCATCTAGAGATCCTTAACTATATCTGCAAAAAATTCTTATTTCCAAATAAGTTTATATTCATAGGTGTGAGAGGGTTGGACTTGGACATATTTTTTGGAGGGTCATATTTCAACCCACTATAAGTATCAAATGCATAAAACTGCTTGCATTCTTGATAACCTCTACTAAAAAGTACTCAATACTTCTGCATTTTGACTACTAATAAATTTACATCAATATATAACAGTAATAGGTAGTTCATCATATTTTCTTGTGTAACTGGATTTAATAGGACCCATTTGTTTTTCAGCAAACAGTAGAACTTCTAATAGTCGATATGATGCTTTAGTTACAAGTAATATGGTCCCTATGTATGAAGAATTCAAAAGTAAGTGTTACTTATTTTATCTTGAAATATCTAAATGACTCCTGGAATATCCAAATTAAATATTTATTTTATTGCAATTTGTTACATTATTGAAAGTTTGTTCTGATGTTTTAAATATGGGTACAGAAAGATCCCTGACAGACCTTCTTTTCAACTTTGAGGAACATGTTGCTAGAATTCTGATAATTTGATCTTAGCTATTAACTGCAAAGAGCTATTTACAAAACTAAATTTTACTGACACTCACCATAAGTAAGTGAAAGGTAAATGTTTGTATCTAGAATAATAATTAATAAGACAGCATATGTGTTCCATTTTTAACACTTTTTGTCTCCAAAACAATTCAGCTTTATGTAAGAATTTGGAGACATATTTAATTGCAATTTAATGACTGCAACTATAGCAACGAAAACTGTCCTCAGGGGCTGGTTTTGGGTCTCAGCAGTAGAGCACTTGCCTAGCATGTGCAAGGCCCTGGGTTCCATTCTCAGCACCACAAAAAACCAAATAAATAAAGTTATTGTGTCCAACTACAACTAAAAAAGTAAATATTGTTTTTTTAAAAAAAGGTCTTCAACATGGCTGCTTATTTTTGTTGCATGAACTACTTGTAGAAAGACCAAACCATCATTGATTGTCAATTGTAGAAGTAGAATATGATACTGTGTAAATGTACTTATCTATAGGAAAAAACTATTACCATGTTCAATAAAGGTAGATATTTTTAACATCTTATTTTTTCATTTTTAGAAATGTGGGACTATTTCCAGGGGGTTCTTCTTATAGAATATGCCACTAAAAAAAATGGAGTAAATGTGATTAGTGGACCAATATTTGATTATAATTATGATGGCCATTTTGATACTCCAGATGAAATTACAGAGTAAGTAATATAGCTTGTATTTTTTATTTTTTACCTTTGGAAGTACTGAGGGGTTGCATCCAGGGCCTTGCACATGGTAGGCAAGTGCTCTACCACTGAGCTATGTTCTTAGCCTTTTTAATTTTAATTTTCAGATAACCTCATTAATTTTCCCAGGTTGGTATCAAAGTGTGATCCTCCTGTTTAAGACTCCTAAGTAGTTGGGATTACATGTGTGAGCCACCAAGCCAGCTAATTTGGGATTTAGACTTAGAAACAAGGTATCATGAGGGGAAATCCCGATATTTTAAACATAAACTATGTATTTTAAGTGTTATAGGATATATTCATATTCAGATGTTATTGGTGACTATTTTCAACCTAGTCTAAATATTTAGCAAAAATATTAAATGGCAAAAAATTAAACTAAAAGGCCAAAAAAAATTTTCAGGCAGAGTTTAGCAAAATTTTCATTTGAAAGTTTCTAATAATGGAAAAAGTTAAAGAAAGACTGTATAACAGTTAATAAGGAGGTAGGGAAAACTTAAAATGCTACTGATAAATATAGAAGCAGTTCAATAATAAATGAAAAAACTCAAGTAAAGACTGCCTATCTTAGTCACAAAAATACTAAACAGTTCATAAAAAACATCTCCCAAGAGAAAATGTAGGTAGATTTCACATGCAAAACTAATCCAACTAAACTGTGCATCTCAATATTAAACCTGTTCATAATAGGTTGCTGAGAATTAATTTTGAATGCAGTAATAGAAATAGAGAGCTTCAGAGAGAAGTTTCATCCATCACTTCTTTTTATTATCAAAATATAGGAAGGACCAAACTAAACAATTATAATTTCTAAGCCTATTTTATATAAGGCAATGGTTTCTACTATATCTTCTGATCAAGTAGCCTTTGTGTCTACTAAGTGGGTAGTCTTTATTTTGTTTACCTTCTTATTTCAGTGTTTATTGCTTTCTACCTTTCATCACTGAATAGCTGACAAATACTTTGATGTTCTTTCCTATATGCTAAGTATTTTCTAATCATTTACATATACTTCATTGAATCTACAAAACAACCTTATATTCAGTGCCAATATCCTCCAGTTAAAGATGAGTAAACTGAGGCAAAGACAGTAATATATGAGACAAATTCCACAAGTGGAAGTGGTAAAGAAAAATACAAACCCAGATAGTCTGTCTCTGAGTCTCACATACCAGTCATTTATACCAGCTCATGTTCCTTTTAGTGGACTCATACTTACATCTTACCCCTACTGCACACCTAAAACTTTTCAAAGCACTTGCACATTTGTTATTTGAATCCAAAGCACTGCCATATCTTTTGTATGGATTTATCCCTATGTCCACACTGTGATGTTGTATTTTACTCTGCTGTTTCACTGCTGTGACTAAAGGACCCAATCATAACAATTGTAGAGGAAGAAAAGTTTATTTTAAGGCTCAGGGTTTCAGAGGTCTTTGTCCATAGGCAACCAGCTCCATTTCTTGGGTTTCAAGGTAAGGCTGAACATCACAGCAAAGGGAAACAGCTCACACAGTGATCAGAAAGCAGAGTGAGAGAGACTCCACTTGCCAGTTTCAGTTCAGTTATTCCCTATCAGGGGATTAATTCACTGAGTTAAGACTCTCACAACTCAATCACTTCTCCTCTGAACTTTCTTGCATTGTCTCACATGTGAGCTTTTGGGGGACACCTCACATCCAAACCATAGCAAGTTGGTAGTACAAGTCCACTTCCTTATTAAAGCTGAGGAGGCTCAGTAATAGAATGATAATTAAGTAAGTGAAAGTACATAGCCAGAGTTGGAATTGGGGCTCCTTCATTTCTAGCTCCTGCTCTGTTAAAAAAAAAAATACCACTGTGAAGAATGAAGTCAACAAAGCCAGGAAACATAGCAAAGCAGAATTTGTATTCTGATATTTTCCCATAATTTTAGAATGGCCAATCTTGGACTTCTGCTATAAATCTGTACTGACTGACTGAATTAAAAGAAATATATGATAAAACATTGTACTCTCCATCTGTTACCATGTTTTAATATATTTTTACCTTGGCATTTCCTTAAAACTATACAAAGACATTTATGATCCTTCAAAGTAAAATTCTAATGACATCAAATCTTTTAAATTATATTTTTAGACATGTAGTCAACTCCAGCGTCTCCATCCCAACACACTTTTTTGTGGTGCTGACAAGTTGTAAAAACCAGAGTTTTGTACCAGACAATTGCCCCGAGCAGTTGGATGTCCTACCTTTTATCATCCCTCACCGACCTACCAATGTGGAAAGCTGTCCTGTGAGTATGCTTTGAGAGAGTCCTGGGACCTCAGAAAATGATTGCTCAGAGCTCCTTTGGGTCTTCATAAAAGTGGCTCTAAAAATATGTATGGGCATAGTTGTAATTTAAAATGACTCAATTTTAAGGTTTTCTACAGGTGACTGATCTCTGTCATTAATATCAGACATGTATCTGCATACACACACACACACGCACACACATTCACCAGGGAAAGGACAATTTCATTAATTTTTTATTCTGGACACAAATCTTAAGATTCTATCCTAAGATTGGCTTTAAATTCATGTTTCCTCAATGAACATGTAAATATAAAAATTTTATCAATTTGAAACATGAGGTGTGAAATTAATTTTACACATATTCATACACACACACACACACACACAATAAGTTAGCTTAAGTAACATTCTTTGTTAGGTTAGGCAAATTTTGTGTGAATAGTTACTTCAGTTTGAATATATAAACACTTTAGAATGCACAAAACAGGAATACATTGTCCCTTCTCTTAAGAAGTTTATATATGACTTTGATATATAAATAAGGTACTGACACATAAATGGGCCAGTCAATAATGTAAGAATTATTTTAAAAGTTAAAAATTAAGATATGTCACAAAGTTGGGTTCAGTTGTCAAATACTGTTAAAAGGATTCGGTGTTTGGAGTTAAGAACATATTTAGTTGTCATAATCAATAAAGGTTTTATAAAATGAAGTGAGAGTAGGGCTGAGCCCTAGACAATGGGCAGAATTTGTATAAGTTGAGAAGACTAAGAATAGTGTGTGAAGAATGGAGAAGACTTGGTAACAATAGGACAGAAGAGCCAAAGGAAAATGTAAACTCAAAGCTGAATCTGAGATTTTAAAATATAGATAATTAAGGAAAATACAAAAAGAGGAATGATAACTTTTTTGGTAGATAGATAGGATGGTTAAGTTTAGGCATGTCAGGTTTGTGGAAATAGGTATTCACACAAAAAATCCTATTGACCATTAGAGACTGGAAATTAAAACTTAGGCTCTAGGCTAGATGGAGTTTTACATATGTTCTGTCATGTTTTCAATAAGAAATCTGTTTTCACCATGTTATATCATGGAAAGTACTTGCATTTATTAGCAATTACTTTTATTAGAAGCCTAGCATTTACATTTTACTAAAAGCCTAGCAAAATGGAAGAAGGCAAGATAAGTAGCTCAACAGAGAGACAGAAAAGTGCTGTTAAATTTCAAAGCATAAATACTTCTTGGTAGGGAAGGTGATATTTTAGCTCAGTCATGCAGAGAGGATTTGACTAGAGTGTTTGAGCAGTCTTTCTTTGACTAAAGATGGAGGACAAATGTCAGATGCTGAATAGTGAGTCACTCATAGTCCTAAAATAAGGGAGGATAGTTTCAAAACAAGAAACTCAGATGTTGTTAAGTTGAATCCCTTCCTATTTTTTCTGTCATCATTTTTTTTTACTGAGACCAGGGTAAAGCACCAATCTTCACTTCCTCTTCCAAGAGCAGACACTGACAAGTGATAGAGTATGGTACTCTTCACCCAGGAATCGGGGTCAAGCAGTTATCACTGAGGCACTAGGTGGCCATTATAGGATGATTATAATGGACATACAAAGAAGAAACTATTTGCCATCCCTGGTCTAAATCCTTATGACCCTCTCTCAGGACTTTTGAAAACAAATCTTAAGTAGCTTTGCTATCTGTTGTCCTCTTCTTCACCTATGTGCACCAATACCAACTTGCTCATCTTAAAATTTCATTTTTGCTTATGTCATACTCCTTCATACCAAAATTTTTGATCATCTATACTGAAAAAAAAGCAAAGCAAAACAAAAAACTCCCAGTTTGTAGTTAAATCTCTTCACAATTGACTCTCAGTTGATGCTGCAAGCTCATGCTCAGGCTGGATGAAGTCCTTGAAATTTCTTGCACATGTCTTGAGTTTCCCTACCTCATCACTGTTGCCTGTATTCTTCTTGCTTCTAGAATATCCTCCTTCTCCATTTTCTAAAAATTCCACCTGCACTATAAAGTTAATTGCAAATTGTATGAAGCCTTCCCTGATCATCCAACATGGAAACAATCTCCCCTAAACAATAGGGCACCATATCTTTTGAACAGGACATCATCACCAATGGGTTGGATCCACAATCCAGAGTTTTGAGGAAGTTGTGGTTTATTAATAAGGATATGATATTCATATGTATCATTCTGAGTCATAATGTGATGAGTATGAAGCAAAGCAAGTTATGACTACATGAGAGATGGTGAAGTTAATAAGATGCAGCTGTCAATTAACTGTGAGGAAGAGGAAGCAGGATGAGAATTAGAGGTGCCTGATAATTTAAAAATGACTGGCCAGGAAATGTATAAGATAAGGAGTTGTTTGGGGGAGGGATGAATTTCTCTTGGTGGTTTTCAGTTTGAGACTAATTATGTATTTAGAACATAAGAGAAACAGTGCAGAATAGGACTTAAATGTGTGGTTTAGGGTTTAGACATCTTGGATTAGTTAGTAACTTGACCTAATTTAACTGTTAACTTAATAACAGTTTCCTCATCTGTTATATCTAATAAGAATAAAAAATTTCATCTCCCTTTATAAAGTTGTCATGAGAATAAAATGAGATGATTCATAAAAAAATGTAGTAAGTGAATGGTGGCCCTTTAAAGGAATCATATCTTATGATGGATTTGCATCCTAAAGACAACATAAGATGAAAGTAAATCCCCATAGTCAAATCACTTAGGAAGTACAATACATGCACAAAGTGTTCCTTAGTTCAAGCCAGCTAATATTTTCACTAGCATAAGAACAGGTAGTTATGCTACAAGCACCTGATGAAATAGTTGTCATGATTTAAGGGTTGCATGTGTGAAACCTCAGAACATTTATGTCTTCTAACCAGTGCACAAAGGTACCAACTGAAAGAGGTTTGAGGGAACTGAGACAAGCTATAGGAATTAGAGATTCACAATTTCACCCCACACCTGATTTAGAGAACTAGATTCATATTTCTTTTTATTTATTTGTTTATTTATTTGCTTCCCTATTCCTTCAATCTTTCCCCTTCTTCCTTTTTATTTTTCTTTAACTTTGGATGTTAATTCCTGTCAGAAAAATGAAAATGTAGCCATGAGTTTAACTAACTATTATTATAAATTACTCAGAAGATATGGGGAAATATAGGTATGGTATTATAAAAGAAATCAGAAAACATGTCTATTTGGCATTAAGTCAAGGGAGCAAAATAAAATTGCCAGAGGAAAGAAAGTAGAAAGGAAAAATCCTAAGGTCAAATTGAGAGAAAACTCAAGGATGGGAAGAAGTAGAGGCAGATAAGAAAATAGAAGCTATCGCCAAATGAGGGATGGTTAGTAGAGCTATGGAAGACAGAGGAGGAACATTCTAAAGCTTGGGCTAATCCATTCAGTGAAAGGTCTGCAGACACTCACTAATGAGGTTCCCCTGGCAAAACAGCTGCCTTGGTGTGCTAGCAGCAATATGCAGACCGAGGGTTATGGAGAGAGAATGAGGAAGTGGTTAGGAAGAAAGAAAAAAACTGAAATTGATATCCCTCAAAAAATGAACAAAGTGAGCTGTATTTTGGTAGGTATGTAGTTCTTCTGTTTATGTCACAGGGCTAAGATACACTAATAACATGTATTACATAAAATCAAAGCATATATTTAAATAGCTCATAAACCATATATATGTAATATTGCTCTTAGGCT
Source organism: Marmota monax (assembly GCF_021218885.2). Lineage (NCBI taxonomy): Eukaryota > Metazoa > Chordata > Mammalia > Rodentia > Sciuridae > Marmota > Marmota monax. The sequence continues at coordinate 3,955,546 of NW_026691988.1, forward strand.
GAGGTGCACTGTACAACTAGAGAATTATCTATAGGTGGCTGCTGTTCATATTGGCTGCTGCAGGTGACTTAGCTGGTGTTAAATTTCCAGTATCACCTCTGCATACATACAGCTGCATATGGTACTTCACAATTATTTTACTGCAATTTAAAAGAAGGAAGACTGTCAGGTGTTTGGTAATACTTGGTTGGATGGATAACAAATAAGCCAGGAGAAAGAGAGAGAGAGAATCATGTAAGTTAACTGGGAAAAAATGTTATGGGAAAAAGGTGATCAGAAATATTAAATGCTGCTGAAGTATGAAATAGTAAAGGCATGTAAAAAAAAGACTGAGTTAGATTCCCACTGGAAGACTAAGCTTAACTTAGCACACCATATTTTCATTGAAAATAAATTAACTAACATGAATGTCACACAGAAAAATGTTCTAGTGGTTAGGAACAAAAAGTGACTTCCTCTTTTTTGTTCTTTGTCTTACTTAAAGGGTGGCTGCCTGTTTTTTGAGTCTGCATACTGAAAAAACAAGCAAACCACTGTGCTTAAGTAAAATGAGAGTGACTAAAACACATTCATTAAAATAAACATATGTTGAAACTTTGTGAAAATTTAACTGAAAAGTAATGATATCAGAAATATTGAATATTAGAAAATTAAAACTAGGTGCAGGGGTACACATCTGTAATCTCAGCTACTCAGATGCTGGGGCAGGAGGATCACAAGTTCAAGTCTAGCCTGGGCAACTTAGCAAGACCCTGTCTTAAAAGATAAAAAGGGATGGGGATATGGTTCAGTTGTAAAACAGCCCAATGTTCAATCCCTAGTAACACACACACACACACATGCACACACATAAATACAAAATTAATAAAGAATGTGTCACAGAAATACATGGAACTAACTTTTATATGGTAAAAACTTGGTAAAAGTTAAATGGCTAAAAGATAACCAAAAAAATACTCAACTATCAAAATATTCAGGGTAATAAAATTTAAACAGGCACAAAATGCTATTTCACACCCATGGATTGACAAAGATTTGGGGATACAGAGAGCATCTTCACTTGCTGTGAGGTATATATTAGCATAGACCTTTTGAGGAGTGCCATGTTTATATTTGGTTAAGTTAAAATTGTAGATGCTCTATGACCCAGAAGTTTCATTTATATATCCTAGAAACCCATGCTTGTAAATCAAGGAGGCCCAGTTAGTTATTCATGACAGTTTCATTTGAAAAGGTAAAGTTGAAAAAAAATAAGCTATGCTACATTAAAATGAGGTACTATCACAAACTCTAGATAAAAACAAATGACCTGACTAGATCTGGGTATGTCACTATCTAGATTATAAACATAAAAATGAATGAAAAAAATCATTGGAACATACCACTTATTATGTCACTTATATAAATTTGAAGACTCATAGACCAATACTATATATTATATTTTGATGTGTAGTGAAAGTTTAAAAATTATTTTGGATTCACACTGACTCATAGTAATGTTTACCTAAAAACCAAGAAACATTGGGAACTTACCTTCATCTGCAATATATTTCCTTTAAAAACTTACATTTGAAGTAAATATAAAAGTGGCTAAACTTTATGCTTTTGTGGCAGCCTGTGTTTCTTATAGTACATTTTTCACTTTTTGTTTTATTAAACAAAATTTAATTGTATCAAATAAAGATTTAAGGCAATACATTTTATAAAAATATTACTTCTAAATAATAAAATATATATCTGTTAATGAAAAATCATGCCCTAGGAAAAACAATCTTTTTTTTCTCCTTGCAGGAAAATAAAAAAGATGATGTTTGGATTAAAGAAAGATTTAAAGCACATATTGCCCGGGTTCGTGATGTAGAACTTCTTACTGGACTTGACTTTTACCAGGAAAAAGCACAGCCTGTCTCTGAAATTTTGCAGCTAAAGACATATTTACCCCCATCTGAAACTAGTATTTAACTTAATGTATGAAACAATTTTGGCAAAATGTTGATGGTATTTTCTGTTGGAAAATCATAAAATAAAGTTTTCTATTTTTCCTTAACTAATCCAAGAGTCATGTTGCTCAATTTTCATTATCCTTTGCTCTTCTTTTATATTTTTGTGACTGTGCATTATTTAAAAGTTGCATTTTTCCCATGTTCTACCTTCCTATTGTATTTATTATCCCATTCATAGCCTTGGGCTATATTTTTCTGCTCAGTATTATCTAAACAAAAAGAATAACAAAAGGAATAGGTCTTGCTTGGGAATTGCATCAATTCTACAATGTGTCATAAAACTTTTTACATTTAGCCACTAGACAATATTTAATAAAGTAAAAATGCACATAACTTTGGTTCAGTAATTTCACCTGTAATAATTGTCCAAATAGATGTCATTTGCACAAATGTACACATATTTCAAAGATCAGAAAACATGGAATTTAAACAATGGATTACTTATTCCATCTGTATAAACAGAGAAGTAGCTCTATGTATTATAGATAATATGTCAAAGGAATGGGAGTGGCTGTGTTCCAAAAAATCTTGACAAAAAAACAGGCAAGGGCTGGATTTCGCTCATAGGCTGTAGTTTGCCAACCCTGATTTATATAATGAGGCCCTGGTGTTGGGGAGGCAGGAATTTATAATGAGAAGATAAAGGGATATAAAATTTTTGTTTTGTGCCTTGGTATTGCTTAAATTTTTAAAACTCTGTATATGTATTTCTATTCTTTTTCAAAATATGATTGTGAACACAAGAGATCCCAGTATTTAGTCATTTGAAGGCAAACTGTTGGTCAGATTCTTAGATTGCCAGACTGGTAAAGTCCCAGATTCTTCTCTGTTATAAAGATGAGTTCACCCAACGTCATAAGTTTTTGTTGCTAATGAAAAACATTGTGACTTGAGCTTCAAGGAAAATACTTTCTATCATTTTCTTTTCTACCAGGATTTCAAATGAATTATGGTCACTAACTACTACTAATGGAAATGTTAGTGCCATTGGATTTTTTTTTGTGGGGGGCGGTGAAAGGGGGTACTAGGAATTGAACTCATGAGCACTCAGCTGCTGAGCCACATCCCCAGCCCTATTTTATATTTTATGTAGAGGCAGGGTCTCACTGATTTGCTTTAGCACCTCACTTTTGCTGAGGCTGAGCTTTGAACTCACAATCCTCCTGCCTCAGCCTCCTGAGCTGCTGGGATTACAGGCATGCACCACCATGCCTGGCCAATTGGATTCTTAAAATATATTTTTTTCACTTGTATGTTAGTTGAAAAATTTATGCAGTCCAAAATGTATAATACAGAGAGGCCAAAAATACAGAGAGGGAGACACAGAGAACTACTTCCAGATATTCAGCAACAGTGTTAATATTCTATGTCTAGAGACAATTCCTTCAATCTTCTCTTGCCTCACCATAGTTTTGGAAACTAGATAAGATTCCCTGGGCTTTAGATACTCCCATGGGGAAATAATGTTGGGTGGTTACAACCCTGAACTGAATTTAACTCGGAAAGTCCTCATTGCCATTGAATTTCTCTCAAAGTGGCTAGATTGTCGAGTTCCCAACATAAAAATAAAAAAGGTCAGTATGAGAAAAATTAGTCACCTCTTTTTTACATAGTGTTTATGTGATGTTATGTCTTTTTTGGTATACTCATTACATCCAAAATATGTAGTGAAAAATCATTCTGAAGGAATATACTAGTGATTTAATGGATCATGGAATTACACAGGATTTGCAATTTCTACTTTATAATTTTCAGGACATGGTGTATATTTTACAGTGAGCTTGTTTTACTTTAACAACCTAAAAATGTAAACGTGTTACAACTCAAATATTATTTAGAAATATTTTCAAATATGCAGAAATGTTTAAAGAATAGTATGAATTACTCTTGTATAAGCTGCACTAATTGTTAACATTCTAACTATGTGTGTTCCCATATTTTTTTTGCCTGAACTTTCTGAAAGTGCTTTGTAGTCATCATGCCCCTCTGCTCCCAATATTTCAGCAAACATTTCCTAAGTTCAAGGACATTAACTTACACAACTGCTGATGGGAAATTTAATGTTGATATAATACTACAATCTACTTTATAAATAAATCAAATTCTGTTCATATTTTCAATAATGTCCCTTATGATATTTTCCTTTCTGATCAAGGATCTGAAACAGAACCATTCCTTGCATTAAATTTTCCTTTCTCTTTGGCCTCTTACAATATACAATAGTTTCTGGCAAAATAGCTAAGTAGAAATTTCTTAGTCTTTAACAAGTAATGTTGATATTTTTGATGAGTTTAAATATTTTATTTGTAGACTCTCCCCTAAATAGGGCTTGTGTGACATTTTCTAATGATTAAGTTCATGCTATGCATTTTTGGCAGGAATGCTACATCAATGATATTTTCCCTCAATGCTTCATATTTGGAGGCACATACTGTTCATTTGTGCTGTTATCATTGTGGCAGATCTGATGACTTGGTGCTTACCAGGCTTTTCTGTACAGATGGTATTTTTCTCATTATAACTTATACGTAACTGTGAGAAGATACTTATAAGTTACATGTTTTTTGTATTTAAAAAGTTTAATAAGTTAAATTCAATAAGTTATAAAGATACTTATAAGTTATAATGGTTTTTATTTTAAAAATTTAATGTTTAATAAATTTTATAAGTTACAATGTTTTTTATTAATTTTTGTCTACTAGTTTTAATATCTACTAATAATCCTTCCCTGATTTAATTTTTGTTATGACAGTTGCAAAAGGCTGATTTAAAAAACTCCATTACTTTACTAACATTCTATTGTAAAAATGAGTTTTCTTTTCATAGTTGTTTGTTTACTTATTTGTATGGACTCATGGATTCTTTTCTATTCCAATAGATTAAAAGGCATTGTAATCATGATTTATTCTAATACTCAAATTATCCAAGATTCATCCTGTAGGCGTTCTGTTAAGTGGGGTCCAAAGTCCTTTTGACATATTCCCAATATTTTTAATTATTAACCTATTTTTTGGTGTAAAAATTGTTACAGAGATTTGTTCAACATATGTAAATCAATAAATGAAATTCACCACATAAACAGAACTAAGGACACAAATCATATGATCATCTAAATAGATGCAGAAAAGGCCTTTGATGATAAAATCCAACTGTCATATTAGTGGAGAAAATTCAGAAGCAGAAACAGCCCATCAATCCATGCTAATTTGAAGGAAGTCCAGCCTGAGTGAAAAATCTGATATTAATTCTTTCAAGAAAATGTTGCTATGTGGCTTTCAAATAAATCACTAAGGTGCTAACATTTTTGCAGTAATAGACATATCAAACTGGCACATCACATATAAGCATAAAGTATGCTTCTAAAGTAGTGCTCATGTTAAATAATCTAACTAGTTAAGCATGCTTATAAATATGCTATTCACACTTCCACATATTTAGCCAGCTTCCTTTTCTACCAATTATTCAATTGTAGACAGCCTAGAAAACTACTACAAATGTTAAAAAGGAAATAAATTTTTAAAATGTGTTTGTTGGTTATATACATTTATTAGTGAGCTATAATTTAGTTGTACTACTTAGAATTTTCAAAGTAGCTTATCATTTATTTTGTTTTTAGTTATTAATATTCTATCATAAACATGATACATTTTATATAAAAATTCACTATAATTACTATCTGGCCTTTGCATGTTAGTTAAGGGTTTTGTTCTCTCAATGTTGTTAAAATGAAAATTTGTTAGAGAAATGAGGATGTAAATAAAAATATTTTAAAGTCAGACTTTGATACAAATCCTACTGTTATGGTTTGGATGTGAGGTATCCTCCAAAAGCCCAGGTTTGAGACAATGCAAGAAGGTTAGTGGAGAAATGATTTGGTTATGAAAGCCTTAACCCAATTCCTGAGTGGTAACTGAAGGCAAGGTGTGACTGGAGCAGGTGAGGCATTGGGGGCGTACCTTTGGGTTATATATTTTGTTTCTGGTAAGTGGAGTCTCTCTCTGCCATCTGCTTCCCTCTGCCATTGATGTTCAGCCTCACCTAAAACCCCAAGGAAAGGAGCCCGCTGTCTGTGGACTGAGATCTCAGAAACCATGAGCCCCAAAATAAACTTTTCCTTCTCTTCACTTGTTCTGCTTGGGTCTTATTTGCAGCAGCAAAAAAAGATGACTAAAACAGTGACACAGCCACATCAGCGTTTATAGCAGCACAACTCACAATGGCCAAATTATGGAACCAGCCGCGATGCTCATCAATAGATTAATGGATAAATAAAATATAGTATATATACACAATGGACTTTTACTCAGTCATAAAGAAGAGTGAAATTATGTGGGTAAATGGATGGAACTGGAGAATTTCATGCTAAGCAAAATAAGCCAGACTCAGAAAATAAAGGTTTGAATATTTTTCTCTCACATGCAAAAGGTAACAGGAAAAGTTGGGCAGGAATCATACATCATAAAGATATAGGGAAGATTAGTGGAGTAGAGAAAGGAGATTGAGACAGAGGGAGGAGCAATGGGAATGGGGAGGTAATAAGGAATGAATATAATGAGATTTCATTGTGCATATATAAATACATCACAGGGAATTCCAACTTTATACATATGAATGGAGAAAGTACCAATCAAAAGTAAACAAATGAGCTGAAGGAAGATCAATAGAGTAGATGAAGGAGAATAAGGGAAGGGGAGAGAAAGTGAGGAGAATGAGGTAAAAAACAAAGTTGCAGACTCATCTTGTTCTTTCCCTGCACTGACTGGAATCAGAAATTCTCCAGGGAGTTCTGGTACCATTTGATGGGCACCGGTGCCCTAAATGCCTCTGGGATACAATTGCATCTCAGCCTTTGCAATCAACAAAAGGAAATTTTTATCTACATGTCTTTGTTTATGTTATGCCTAGGTCTATGTTTATAATTACATGAATAAAAGTCCATGAGTTCAATTACCATTCAATACTACTTTGCTTTTTCTAAGGCTTTCTCATTTCATAATTGAATCTCCCTTCTCCAACAGTGGGAAATTTGGTTCCCATCATCATCGATACATTTAATCATTTGCTCAATTCTATAATATGCACAGCATAGAAGTTGCTAAGCAATACCACTAGAGAAACAAAGCTACTAAGTAGAGTTCACAAGGTATTTCCTAGGAATTCATAGACTACATTATTTCAAAATTACTTGAATGCATTATCCCTCCTTCACTGTAGTTAACATTATTCATTTGAAAGATACTATTGTTCTTTTGTCTCTATTTATATTTCATTAAGGAATTTTCCCATCCTGTTTAGTCAATTTTATTTTTTGAGTATGTAAAATTGAACATGGTTCAAAACAAAAATTCGTTGAAAAGGGTTGCTCAGAAGAAGTGAACACCCTACTCACTTCTTGTCCTTTCTCATCCACCCTGTGTAGACAACCAGTGCCATTCATTTTTGTTTTCTCATTCCTGTATTTTTGCAAATATACAGAGATAATATTTTACTTATTTTTCCCTTCCTACCCAAAAGTAGTATATTATGTATTTCTCTTGAACCTTTTTTAAAATTTTAAGATTATATCCTGGAAATCACTTCAATCTACAAAGATATTCCTCATCATATTTTATTACTGCACAGTACTCTATTGTGTGGTTATACAATGGCTTATTATATCAAATCAATCTTCTAGATAAAGACCTTTAGGTTGTTCCCAACATAACTAAAAATATATATAGCAATGCATAATGTTATGTTTATGCAGTTTTGTATTGTTGAAAGTGTATCTTCTGAGTAAATTCCTAAGAGTGGGTTATACATTGAATGTTCAATATGCATTAAAATTTCATGTTTGAGAAATGATTTTTATTCCCTGTCATTTTGATTTATTTCTGTTTTTCAATTGAATTAGTTTTTACTTTTATTGACTATTTTTCTAGGGTAGTTCCTCCTTTGCTGGTTTTCACTTTTATTTTTCATTTCTTCTTCATGAAATATTTTATTGAATATATTTTGTAGTGCAGACCTTCTAGTTTTTAATTCCTTTAACTTTTGTTAATCATGGAAGTGATTTTTATTTCATTGTCAATTCTGAAGCTTAATTTTGCTGAGTATAGTATTCTTGATTGGCATCTATTTTCTTTCAGAGCTCAGTATATATTATTCTAAGACCTCCTAATTTTGAGGGTCTCCGTTGAGAGGTCAGCTGAGATCTGGATTGTTTTCCCTCCAAATGTGACCTGTGATATTTCTCTGGAGGCATTTAAAATTATATCCTTATTCTGTTAGACATTTTCAAATAATGTGCTTTGGTGTTGGTCTGTTGTAATTTTGTGTATTTGGTGTGCTGTATGCCTCCTGTATTTGATTTTCCATTTCATTCTTACTGTTTAGGAAATTTTCAGATATTTCATTGAAAAGATTGTGCATTCATTGGTTTTTATCTCCAAGCCTTCATCCATCTTGATAAATCTTAACTTTTGTCTTTTCATATTACCCCATATTTCTTGGAAGTTCCATTCATGGTCTCTTACCATCTTTTTCCATGGTCAACTTTATTTTCAAGATGAAATAAAATTCCAAGTGCTCTAGTCTGCTGGTGATGCTTTCCAATCAATTTTTAGTTGATTTATCGATTCCTTCATTTTGAGGATTTCTGCGTGATTTTCTTTCAGAATCTCTATTGAAGTGATCTTTCACTTCCTGTATTTTCTCTGTGATATCACTTCTTACATCATCCTTTACCTCACAGATCAGTTTTACTATGAACATTCTAAGCTCCTTCTCTGACATTTCTTCCATTATGGAGTTGGTGGATTCTGTTATTGAAGTATTTTGGTTTGTTTGGGTTGATTTGTTCCCTTGCTTTTTCATGTTGTTTGTGTATCTATCCATATAACAGTATGGTTTTGAGGTGGTAGAGTTTCTACCCTGTAGACTTTCAGTGTCCCTAAAGGTTTTAAACACCTCACAGTTTAGAGGGAGACAGAACAACAACAACCAATGCAAACAAGCCATAGCATTAAACTAAATAGTTCCTGCAATGGCATCTACCATGTTAATTGTCATAGTAAATAGAAATAATATGATCAGTTATTGTCCATGGTAAAAACTATATTTACAAAATGGTTTACAGGTTTAAGTGAAGAAGGATAGAACAGAGTGATATAGGATATGATGATTATGATTGAGGAGAAGAAAGTATAGAAGTAAAAAACTAAAGGAAGAGTGAAAGAGAAATCAATAGATATTGGCTGTTAGCAGAGGAAAAGAGAAAAAATCAAGGGAAACAGATAAGTGAGAGAAAAAAATGTATAAAATAAAAAGCTTTAAAAGTATATAAGACTAAGACTGAAATATACTAATCAAACATCCTAGTCCTCAAAATACTGATCTATGAAAATTAACTGCCTTCAAATAATGTTAGAAATGAGAAAAATGAAACAGATATGAATGTGTATATGTATCTATGAGCCATTCAGGTCACAATTAAACAGAAAACAAAAAAAAAATAATTTAGAATTTTTTTTTTAAAAAAAGATCTCAATGAAAAGTTAAGGAATTGTTTCTGTTGGACTTCAAAAGATTCTCAGCTTCCCTGCTCAGCTGTTGGGTAGGTTTCCTGGAGTGTGAGCAAATCCTGTAGGCAGGGCTCTTGGAGACAAGGTTTAAGTTTAGGTAGGCTCCAAGGTTTTTCATTGAATGGTGATTGGTTTGAAGATTTTAAATCATTGCACCTCCTTGTCCCAGCAGTTGCAGGTTCACACTGGGACACTGCCTTTCCTGGAAGCTCCCCTGGGCTTTACTTGTGTGGTGGAGGAATCAATCTTTGCTCTATGTAGTCACTGGTGGACCCTATGTTTTCTTCTTGGGTTCAGTCTTCAAATTCAATCCATCCCTCCCCCACACTTTCAAATTCTTAGCTGTGCTTGCCTCTCCCAGCTGGTCCTTCAAGTGGACAGTCTGGAGGGGGAGAGGGGAAGCTGGGTTGGTTTTCCTGACCTGTAGTCCCCTATATAAACCCCTCTCCATCTTTGATTTTCTCCTGATCACTTAGGCACACTCTATGTTATGCGGTGTGGGTTTTCCAGGCTGGTATTTTGGTCTAAGCTTCATTGCCAGGAATCAGTTCCCCCAGAGCTTGCCCCCACACTGTGGCTGCAAAATGGTTCTTTCCTCTGTTCTCCCTGACAGCCAGGAGAGATGCAGCTTCTTTCCCACACAAGGATATTGTGCAGCACACCTTTCAGGTCAGTCAGGCAGTTTCTTTGATCTTTGATCTCTCTATACCCAGAAATGCCTCAGGTCTCCTTGCTGAGAAGCTTCCTGGTTGCTTTCTTGGTTTGACACCACAGAGCAACTAGGAGAGTGACCTCTCTTCCAACATTTTGATACCTCCAGTAGCATAACTTTATTGATGTATTTATATAGGTGGATATTTACATCATAGGCACTCATATCAACTAATGTTTACAATGATTAAACTCTATTATGACCTTTAGGCACAGCTCTCCTTTGAAATATGGTATCTAAACATGTGATTTGGAGAAATGTCAATTTGTGTAAATCTGGTTCAGATTAAAATAATTTTTAAGGGCATTTCTAATTTTTTAAGAAAGCATTTGTATTTTGGGGATTTAGAAAACCCTTTCTATCAGAAAATATAACTTACTGGAGTAAGTGGAAAAAAAATTACTACATGACATTTCAATAAATGCCTTGATTTTTAACAAAATGGTACCCAATACATATGTTACTGAGAATTAATTGAAAATCACATGAGTATAGTAAGAATGAACATCCATGATTAATAATCACCTTGATCTTCTGAATTTTTAAAAAATTTTATATAGTAGAACTGTATAGAACCATATTATCTCAGACAATGTAGTTGCCTTTCCTTTTTATTCTGCTGACAAAATACATAAATGTGTCTTAATACACTTCACTGTTTGCTTTAGAATAGAGGGGACTGAATACTATTGCTAGGAATTTTTTAATATGCATTTTTCTTGATAGGCATATATAAGAGGGATGATTTCATGAGTTACTGAGTCAGGGATTACAATTAATTCTTGCTTGTAGAAAGGAAATTTTCTAACCCAAGGAGGTCATCTAATGTCTTGGGAACAGCCTTAGGGAGAAAGGAAATTCTACATAATTTTGCTTATTTTCCAGATTTAGTTAAAAAATTGAAAATTTATTTTCTTAATGCAGCCATGTCATTTTTTTTTAACCTCCATGGTATTTATTGCCATAGTTGGAGTTAAGAGTCTTTGGAGATTGTACTTCTAGAAACAATCAGAAACAAATGAGTATTCTGGGCAGAGAGGAATCCTGGTGGTACCTGGGGCTAGGTGGGAATGAATGGGAGTTGTCCCTACTCATGTGCCAAAGATTCCTCTTTAGCCACTAATTTATCTATAATTTAGTATAAGAATATCCATTAGGGTTTGATCATTTTAGAACCAGTAAGTGGAGTTTTTATTGTCCGTGTTTATGCTTATAAATTTGGCTGATCTTGATGTAAACTCCATCTGGGTTTAGTGCTTGAGTTTACTTCCAAATTATATTTGGGTTCTTTGAAAAATCTCTTGCCAGAGGGAATTCTCTTTCCTTCCTCCACCCACCCCACCCCTACATCCTACCACTCCCCACCCCCACTACTTGCCATCTGTTTGTTTTGGGAGGACTGGGTTTGGGAGTGGAAACAGGACATCAAGTGAAACAGTTTTCAGAAACACAAACAAGGCTGTTGGAGGAACCGACTTCCTTCTTACACAGCATCCCTGGCAGACCACAATCACTCCCTCAATCAGTGAACTTACTCTTGGATAGACTTCCAGACAGCAACAAACCTCAGCCTTCCAATGACAGAGAATCGCTGTAATTCAGACTTGTCCCAAACCCGCAGGATAAACGCAGCTGGATAACAACTAGTAAAATGTGCCCGGACTTAGAGCTAAAGTGGCCCCTTTCTTCTAACATATGATGTTTCTTAACGTGCAAATTAGAGAGTCATGGGTCTAGGAGAAATCTGGAGAGGCCAGCTAGTCCATCTCTCAGGCGTACTCCACCAACAAATAATGTTCTTTCAACATTATTCATATGGCAATAATGTCAACCTCTAAGGAGTGAAAAAACAAACTTACAATAGTTTTTCATAATTTTTGAAATTAGAAAAATTTGTTTATTGGGCTGGGGATGTGGCTCAAGCGGTAGCGCGCCCGCCTGGCATGCGTGAGGCCCGGGTTCGATCCTCAGCACCACATACAAACAAAGATGTTGTGTCCACCAAAAACTAAAAAATAAACAGTAAAATTCTCTCTCTCTCTCTTAAAAAAAAAGAAAAAATTGTTTATAGATGATCACAGTGACCTCTTCTTGTCTTTGTGACACCTACAAGGTTTACTTATAATATTTTCCTAAGGAATCATCAACATCCTATTCTCATTTGAGTTCTATAAGGCAGTAGTTTATTGATAAGGGCAAGAGTTTGTACCTAAGTTATAGACACCAGGGTTTGGCTCCAGCTGTGTGCCTCTGAGCAGGTTCCTTAAACTCTACAACTAGTTTTCTGTTCTTCAAAAGGGAATCATTTAGTAACTACTTTATAGAGTTGGGGGGGGGATTCAATAAGTTACTAAATATAGACTGAAAACATGATAGCATTATTCTCTCCCAATTATATATAAAGCACATTTTTTGAATTATCCAGGCAATTTCTTTGGCTGCACTTGGGTTTAGGCACAGTCTCAGTGATTCAAATTTGTGGACTCTGTCAAGTTGATCTTTGCCCTATGATTTGGAGGTTTGACTCCTATATTTCCTGCCAGGATGAGTTAGTCACATTAATTGCATCCTTCATCATGGTTTTTGGTTGCCCGAATCTTAAATTTGGCCTGCTTATAATACAATCCCAATTAGTTGGTTAAATCCAAGGATATTTTTATCTTGTGGCCACATATAGCAATAAATGTTGGGGGAAACATGGCATGGTTAATCCTGTTACTCTGGGATATGGTGGGGGCAGGGGGGGCTGCAACAGATTGGTCACAGTGGCTGAGATCAACTGGCCACAGCACTAGATTCACATAAATCTTCCAGATCTGTCTGGCTCTGTCTCAGAAATGGACTTATCCTGCAGAAATTTCATCATCAATTTTGTTACCTCACATACAGGCTTTGGCCTCTTAGAGCATTTAAGCAAGTTTTCCACAAATTAAGAACAGAAATTTCTAATCAAATCTTCAATTAATTTCTTTGATATAAGGGAGCTCATCAAAGGATCAATGCCTTCTTCCTTTGGTGTGCTTTTCAATCTGGTACCAACTACTCCTTCAGCTCCAGGTCTAGCCTACTCAAGATTTCATTAGATCTGTTTACTCAAAGAATGTGCATTGAGCTCCTGCTCTGTTCCCGTTAGCAGCTCATATTCTAACAGGGAAGATATGCAGAAAACAATAGATACCATAAAAGAGAAAATTAGATTATATGCATTAGAAAATGATAAGTGCCATGGTAAAAAAAGAAAAAGAAAAAGAAAAGTAGAGTAAAAAGAATTGGAAAAATGAGCTGTGAGGATGTGAGGTGCAGGTTGCAAAAGAATGTTGAATAGGGTAGATAGGTGAGGCCCCCTTGAGAAGGTGAAAGTCTGAGCAAAGACTTTGAGGAGGTATCTGGGCAGAGCTGTCAATGTAGCCAGGTGCCCAGCACTCTCAAGGAGCAGTAGAAGATGATACAGCTGTTAGGACCAAATTTCTCATCCTCTCAGACCTCCTATGAAAGTTTCCTTGGATTCATCTCAAGGATAAGAAACATATAGAGGAGAAATTTTTTTTTAAGTTGTATCAACTAAAAAGTTGTTCAAATTTTCATTCTTTTTGTTGTTTGACAGGTATTCTAAGTCCCCCTGTTGGAGAGAGAATCCAATCTCCTTGTACACAGAGATGATAATGAATGTGGTATGTCAAGTTCTAGTTAGCAATAACAAGTTTGTTAGTAATACCCCAAGAGTAATTCTGCATTTTTGCACTAACTGATTATAATAGATCATATGAATCACCATTTTTTAAAGTCAAAGACCGTTGAATGCTGTCATTTGTGTATGGTTTAACCTATACTGCACATAGTTAACATTCAATAACAAATCATTTTATTCATCAGACAACTTCCTTGACATTTTCATAACTTCATATAGTCTTTTGTCATGGAGTTATACTTGTTTGCTTTTATGAAATATTTTTAAAATTCCTTCTATGTGCCAAATCCTTTCTCATATTTTCCCATTTAATTCCCAAACACTTGGATACACCATTTATTATCTTCAGATCAAATATAATAAATCTGAGAAGAATAGAGTTTGCAGGCTAGGGGTGTAGCTCAATGGTAGAGTATTTGCCTATCAAGCAAGAAGTCCTGGGGTTAATTGCCAACACTCAAAAAATATATAGTTTGAGCGATTTACTCAAGACCACAGAGTCACTAGAACATTGAACCAGGATTGGGCTCCATGTTTGTTAGCTTGAAGTCTAGTGCTCATTCTGTTTTACCACAACTACAGTTTAGTCTTATCAATTAGTCAAGATATTCATGGATATGAGAATTTCAAAACCCAGGTTGTGCCTTCTAGGAGTTTATAATCTCCCTAAGCAGTGTTCCCTAGGTTGAATTCCATGGAATCCTAATTTCCTGGTGTGATGCTTAATGTGAACTTGGCTGGGACTATTCTAGATGTTTCTGTGAAGAAGTCTTTGGATGAGATCTATACTTAAATTGATAAACTTTGGGAAAGCAGATTGCCCTAATAATGTGGCTGGCCTCATCTAATTAGTAAAAGCCTGAATAGAGCCTGAAAAGACTGATCTCCCTGAGCAAGAGGGAATTTTCCAGTGGATAGCATCCAGACTTCATCTACAGTATAGGTTCTTCAGAACTGAATTTTACATTGGTTCTTCCTGCCTGCCTGCCAGCCCACCCTCAAAATTTTGGACTTGTCCAGGTCTAAAATTTTGCTAGTCAATTTCTTAAAAATAAATCTCTTCATGTATATGGTTACTTTCTATTGGTTCTGTTTCTTTGAAGAACCGTGACCAATATATCTGAGATGTTCCATCATAAAGAAGGGGTGTAAATATTTGGGAAACATGCATTCTATTATGTCCTTTGAAAACAACCTAATGTCCATTAATCTATCAAAGGCTATCAGGACTATTTTCAGTTAAAAAAAAAAAGAAAAAAAGAATACCCCAGGAGCAATGGTACCCACCTGTAATCCCAGCAACTTGGGAGGCAGAGGCAGGAAGATTGCAAATTCAAAGCCAACCTCAGCAATTTAGTGAGATCCTGTCTCAAATAAAAAATGGGTGGGGTTGTAGCTCAATGTCCCTGGATCCTTCCCAAGTACCAAAAAAGGGGGAAAAAAACAAGAACAAAAAATTTGGCTATAATTAAAAACAAAAACATCTAATAACCTGTGCACATAGTTCCAGTGCTCTCGAGAAGACACTTTTGTAAATGTGGAGCAGCAGAATCAATTTGTATAAACCAGCACTGCATAGAAAGACCTGCCAAGTTCTTAGGAAGGCACAAGGCAGTGGAAGTACTAATCAAGCATTAAGAGACAGTGATCTTGGCTTCTGGGTGGTTAATTTCCATCATCAGTAAAATAAGTTAATAGTAATAAGTGTTGTAAGAATAAATAAGACATAAAATACACTTAGAAAATCTGCTGCTATTATAATTTGTTATTTGCTCTGAAAATTACCATAGGTTTGTAGGTATCAGTGTTAAAGAACTTATAATTGTTTTAAATTTTTGTTTGCATGAAAAAAACTGCACTTTATTGAAAATATAAAATAATTCAGAAATGTTTAAGTATAATTCTTCCAACCTCTCTGGGCAGTAATATTCACATTAACAATACAGTTACATTGATAGTCTTGGCTGATGTGTGTTTGTTTCATACTTTAACTCAAAGTTTCTGTTGATATCATTGTTCTTAAAAGTAATTTTAGTGTATATATTCAATTGCCATTATTTGTTTTAGAAGCCTGTGAGCAATTTGAGAGTAGTAATCTTGGCTTACCTATCTTTGTACCAGTAGCTACCAATAACTCTTAGTGTGTCTGATTGAGAAGGAACTCAGTGCTAAATTAACTTCTGTGGGCCAATTTAAGCTTGTGTGAAAAAAGAACTAAGCTCTTCTGCTATAGTAAACTACACTTAGAGAAGCTTTTGATGGAAGTATACAATAAGAGGATTTGTCCTACCATATGTTTAAATCTGAGTCTAAACAAGTTCTGCCTAATTTTAATCTTTCTTCTGTACCTGTCTGTGTACCCTGTAGTTTACAAAGCACAAACAGCAGACAATAAAATTAATTGATAACTAACTTTCTTGTAGTTCAGATGTGTGGAGGAGTCCTCAAATGCTGTTGGGCAGGGGAAAAAAATCAACCAAAAACCTTTTTCTGTATAAAGCATAGTGTGACCTCACAATGCATGCAGTATTTTTGGATTGCATTCAGACACTAGATGATTAAAATATTCAGCACTGTGGTAGCTTCTCCTTTCATTTTTGCCTTTAACTGGTGTCCAAGTCAGCTTTCTATCACTATAATGATATACCCGAGACAATTTACTTAGAAAAGCTTCATTTTGGCTTGCAATGTTGAAGGTTTTAGTCCATGATTGATTGACCTTGTTGCTTTTGGGCCTGTGGTGAGGCAGCACAATATGGTGGAGTAGGTGGTGGAATACAACCACTTTTGACATGAGCTAGGGAATAAGAAAAAGGAAGAGGAAGGGGCTGGGGTCCCACAATCCTCTTTGAGGGCACACCCCTAACCAAGGACCTCCCACTAACCACACCTACTATAGGTCACACCACCTCTCAATAGTGCCATCCTGGGGACCAAACCTTTAACACATGGACCTCTGGGGGACACTCAATCTCCAAACTATACACCACATTTTAAAAAACAGAAAATGGTTGTGTGAGCTTATGGTGCTGAGGAGTAGCAGTCCTTGCCTTCCTAATGTCCATGGTATGTGCTAGCTGGCATCTTCCAGATGCAAATGTAGTATTCCTCTCTTCCTTGTCATGGAGTGGCCTCTACCAATGGTGAACTCAAGTTCTGTTTGGTTTAGGCACTTTAACTTCTGAGTCTTTCACCAGTATCTTTCCTATATCCAGCTATCTCTAAGATCCAATTCTATTTCTATGTGGGTATTTCTTCATCCACAAGAGGTCATGGCTGGCTCTTAACTCAGATTAATACAGGAAAATTAAGAGTAGCTCAGGGGAGCTAACTTCAGGGGCTCCATCTGCTACCATTCTGTTCTACTTCTCTATGACTCTGCTCTGCATTGACTTGGGAGAGTTTCTTCCCCCAGCTTGAAATACAAGGCCAATTCCCCAGTCATATTTGGGGCTGTAGCCTAGAGATGTGAAAATTGATAGGCATAGCCAATTGATTCATGGGGTAGGGAGTGAGAAAAAGAAAGAGGAAGGGGCTGGGGCTCCATAATCCCAGAGGTGGCTTGCTTCCTCCCTCCCTCCCTCTCTTCCTTCCTTCTCCTTCCCACAGTCTACTACAGACGGGGAAAAAAAAGGACAGTTTTCTCACTCTTCTTTCTTTCTGGATGTCCCTAAGTCAAACTCTTTGGTCTGCCAGTCAAAATATGTTGAAGGAGCAGTCAAGGAACTTAGATAATCATTTCTCTAAACAATAATCTGTGATAAAAAGGCTAGTATCTTTATGCAAATACCTATTTTGAACACCAGAATGCTGCAGTCTCGCTGGGCACAATTCAGGAGCCATTTGTCAAAAGAAATGAGCTTTATTTTTAGAACCACACACGCCAAAACCGCTCATCAGGAAAAACCCTCAGAGCCCAACTGCCACCACCGGCTTCCCACAAGCCTCTCCCCCTCCCCCCAGCCTCTCCACCTCCCACAATCCTCCTGCTCTTGAGGCTGATTGGCTGGGTTGCGTGGGTGGAGCCAAAAAAGTCCCCCAATGAGCAGCTCCATGGTCTGAAAGGGCAGGGAAACAGCCCAATGAGCATCACCGCAGAGGAGCCAATCAGCTAGATGTTGCTGGGGCGCTGTGAGCCAATCATCAGCTGCCAGCTGGGAGTTTGCTGGCAGTTGGAAGTTTGCTGGGGTCCCTTCCGCTGTGGCTCTCAACACCAGAACACTAGTTTTCCTTTTTGTATTTGATTCAAAAAATGTGCAATATATTAATTTCCTTCTCTCTCTCCGATCTATATTTGGACAAGTTAGGATGAGCAGTTGGTGCTCAAAACATGCAAAAGATAAATATCAACTAATTATATTTAAAAATAGTTTTAAGAGCTGGAAATGGCTTCCTATGTAAAAAATCTTATTAGGGGAATTGTTATGTTGCTTTAAAAAAAGATGCATACATTTGTACAACATACATAACCCTAGAGGACATTATGTTAAAGGAAATAAGCTAGGCACAGGGAGAAATACCTTATGATTGCACTTACATGTGGAACCTCAAAAAGTCAAACTCAGTGACACAAAAAATAGAATGGTGGTTACTAGGGGCTGAAATTGTTAGGAGGATGTGAATGGGTAAGGGGAGATGGCAAATGGATACAAAATTAGAGTTAGGAGAAATAATATGTTCTACTTAATGTCCTCATTAACCATTGCTAATATTGTAGCTAATAAGCAAACATACAATTTGAAAGTTCTAAAAATAAGGATGAAGATAGAAGGATAAAATTATCTTGAGTTTCAAAAGTGAGTAATAAATTATGTATTTCGGCATAGCTAAAAGAGAGGAATTTAAATGTTCTCACGATATTTGAGGCATTAAGTATGTTAACTAATCTGATTTAATTATTCCACAATGTATACATATACCAAAATATTGCTTTTCAACCCCTAAATATATACAATTATTATTTGTCCATTAAAAATAAAATAACAACATAAAATGATGCAGATAGCACTTAAGAATATAAAAGATACTAGAAGTGAGTTAAATTTCAATATTATTTCTTTACTGTACTGTACCCTTCTGGGAAGACTTTAAAATCTTTTCTGTATTTCTCAAGAAATACACATTTTAAAAATTATTGGAGACTCACAGGAAGTTGAAAAAAGTAGTACAAAAAATCCAGGCAATCCTTCACTCAGTTTTCCCCAAGGTTAACATCTTATATGACTACAGTATAGTTTGAAATCCAAGAAATGTCATTTATATAATACTGTTAATCAGTCTATAAATTTTATTCATATTTTGATGATTTTTACATGCAATTGTATGATATTACTTTCTTATACTTACACAATTTAACTGTCCTGCACAATCTTTAGAGAAGATACAGATGTAGCAAGTAAGGTCCAGATAAAGGAAAGTACCCTGGTCCAGTGTGCTTCTCTTCTGGGATAGCCAACTGGGCAAAGCAACTGGGTTAAGGGCCCTGTCCTAAGAGCTTTTTCTCCTGGGACCTTTATTTTTCCCATTAGAGAATTGTTAAATTAATTCTAATTCTTTGGGTCTTTTTTGAAACACATATATCCCAAAGAAATTAACTTCTTCGATTCTTCTATTCTTTTTCTCTGGGATTTGGAGGGATATTGACTCGGAGCTGTAGGTAAACTTTGAGAATGTGAGGCTAATAATGGGGGAAAGACCAGCAGAAAAGTTACCCAAGCAAACAGTCTCTCCTCCTTCACTGATTTGCTCTGGGTGAGCTGTAGTCACTAGGTATGTCTGAGACAGAGGTGGAATGTGGCTGTCTCAGGGTGGCTGGCTTAGGTTTTGAGAAGCAGTGGTTAATGAGGAAATTAAATATTAAAATCTAAAATGTAAGTGTCTTCATTTTAAAATAAGAATAACCTAGCTAATACACAAACATATTTTGAAACCCCCAAACAGCAAGGATGAAGATAGAAAAATAAAACTATCTTGTATTTCAAAAAGCAACTCAGGAAAGACAGCACACTGCAGAGTAAGGGGGAAAATCATGTGTCTTGGGGTTGTTAGAGTGACAAGCAGTAGAGGAAAGTTTCCAATAACTTCAATAACCAAGGAGAGTCAGGGTGACTCAAGACCTGTCTGCAGTTCAGTCGTATTTGATGGAAACTTTTTAGACCGGGTTCTTCTCTTTTCCCACTCTGACTTTACAAGCCAGGGCCCACATACTTGGAAATAGTAACTTGGCAATTACTAAATGGTTGCTGAGTGATGGCGTAAATAGCTGGAAAAAAAGCTTGAATTTGGATTTGTGACAACTATCAAGGTAAATCTTTTTAACTCTCTTGCTCTTTGTAGTTTTATATGCTCTTGGGACACACGGCTATTGAGGGAAAATAGAATTTTCTCTGTATTTCCAACTAAAATTCATCTTGATTGGTCAATGTGTTATATAAAAGTATAGAGAAAACTTTATTAATATTTGCATTGGAAGGCTTTCATGCATTCTCAGAAACTATTGCAATGTGCTTTAAAAATATTTAATTGTATTGTGTATATTTAAGGTATACAACATGACATTTTGGCATACATGAACATAGTGAAATGTTTATTATAGATAGGCAAAACATATTCATACTTTCATATAATTACCCTCTATTTGGGTGTGGCAAAAGTACCTGAAATCTACCCTTTTAAGAGGCGATAGGGAGAAGGCAAAAAAGCTCCAGTTCCACACCTGGGGCTCTAGGGCTGGTCAGCTCATTCTTATCAGAAGACAGAGTTCAGGGAAGGGACAGGCTGAGAGCAGAATTGAGAGTCCTTATCACTCATACGATATATTTTTACCCATGTGTTTGTGCTTATTGTTTATTTATTCATCTGATGAAAATAATATTCTCTTAGCTGCATGATTTTACCACCAAACATGCTACCTGCCCCCACTCCACACACTTCCATACATACAATTGTTTTATTGCAAATATTTTCTCTTCATCATGTTGTCTTCTACATTCACTTTTTACCTACACTGCTAGGATGGAGGGTCCAACAACCCAACGTCAGACTTGATTAACACCAGATTAGTTATGGATATGCTTTGTATTTTCATTTTTGTATGTTTTTGTTATAGGAGATGTTGAAGCAGGGTATCATTGGCACCTTGCCTGAGTTACTTTTTGGTAATGGAGAAGTTTAAGTCAAAGTTTGGATATGAATATTGAGACAATAGAGATTTGTTTAATTGGCTGAAGAAGGAAGGAGTTTGGAGGGAAATATCGAAGCTTAATTTTTATTAAGTTCTTCCAGGTGGTGCATGAGGTAATTTCTCTTCCTCATTTCCTTTAGAAATCTTCAGAAAAAAATGGTATTACTTACAAAAGCACTGTAAGCTTAGATTTGTTTGGGATACATGAAAATGTGATTTTGGCTTTGGAGTGGGCACAAGAATAGAAGAGAAACTACTATGGAATTTGAGGCATATCTGAATTACATGGACGTTCAGGCAGTGAGCCGATGCTTCTTAATTGAAAATGATGCAATGGTTATCATATTGTCTAAATTTAGAACAATGAAACAAAAGGACAACTACTTTCCTAGGTGTTTTCTTTCACACATGATTTATTGTATCTGAATGTCATTAACAGAGGTTAATGACATTCCCCAACTCTATTGGGGAAGTTGAATATCTTACAAATGTCTTTGGGACTATCCAGTTAACAGGGAAATTTCAGGTGTAAAGAGAGGTGAGTCAGACACTTGTGCTGAATTTAAAATATTATCTTAATAGCTAAAAATCATTTTTTTGCTTTTTATAAGGGAACTAAGATTTACTTTAGATACATATTATCTAATAAAAAATAAATAATCATCTAATTCCCCTAAGCACAACAAATCACTGCTAGTATCAGGATGTCCATTTTTCCAGTGCTACTGGTTCATACACAAAGCATAAAATACAACACATTCCAGCTTTAACAAGTTACGTGTTAGTGTTTAAATATTTTAATTTAAATCTTCTTAACGGAAACTGTGTTCTTGGGAAATGTGAAAAGATTTTTTCCAAATGAAGTTGTTAAAGACAAAACTCTATGAAAGATGAGTCACCTGTGAGACTCCCAAGAAACCAGCACTCCTGGGTTTCCTGACACACAGTGATTCACTCTTCCATGATGTTTAAGCAGATGTCCTGGGAGGTGGGGAGCTAAGAAGAGAATCTAAGAGCAAGAACAAAGCTTAAAGAATGTCAAATGTCTTATTGTATGCATAGGTGTTTCTCACCTGAATGAATATTCCTGTTGTTTTTACTTACTTTTTTGAACCACCTGATATATTGTGTCTTTTGATTTTCTCCTTTAATCATTGGTGGGATTCACTTTCAGATGTCAATTATTAGAAACCATTGGCATCATTGGAAGTTCAGTCTTTTCAAGTAGCTAAATTTTTCATGTGCCTGGGGGCTTACCTTTTAAGAAGCAATATTTAAAACCACATGACCATAATTGAAGGACTGCTTTATAAAATGTATTATAGTCTTTCTACTCCTTTAAATTGGCTGTTGTAGATATAACCAAGTATTTTGCTAAAGACCCTGTTCCTTAACATGAGTGCATGCTGCCTTTTGTTTAGTCTCCTTCTTCTTCTATTTTTAATATATATTTTGTGCATGTTCTTTATTGTATTCTTGTCTCCTTCACTGTCTGCTGCTACATTTTTCCCTTGGTTTCAGTCTTTTTTGATGTCTCTTCTTTCTCTCTGTCATTTTGTGACTGTGACACCAGTCCTGCTTGTCATTTTTTTTCTCATTTGGGTAGCAGATATTGTGATATTGGGAAATTGCATTCCCTCCCCACCATTTCAAATTTGAAGTCCTCAGTACCTCAGAACATGACTGTATTGGGATACAGGATCTTTACAGAAGTAATTAACTTAGTGTAAATTCTTTAGACTGGGCTCAATCCAATATGACTGATGACCTCATAAATAGAGGGGAGTTGGACATAGACAATTGAAGAGGACAGACAATGTGGAGGCAAAGGGAGAGGATGGTCAGCTATAGGCCAAAGAGAGAGGCCCTCACAGCCTTCAGAAGGAATCAACCCTGCTAACACCTTATCTCAGGCTCCTGGTTTCCAGAACTGTGAGAAAATAAAATTCTGTAGTTTAAGCCACTCAGTCTGTAATACTTTATTATAATAGCCCTAAGCAATCCAATATGGGCTGACCTGGAAATCATGTAATAAATTAATTAATACCTTAAAAACTAACTATAAGTAGATTTTGCTGGTGAGTCTAAGAATAAATCTCCTGAGTAGCTCCTATGAGCTTCATGATGTGAATGTTAGCTGCCTGCCCCAAGTCCTTTTATGCTACCTTAGTAGATGCTTATCTGCAATCATTCAGTTATTTATCCTATTCATGAATATTTGTTGAATCCTTTCTACATGCCAGGCATTATGCCAGTGTCCCCCCACAGTGAGGAGGTGGTACAGCTCTCAGGGAGGAAGACATAATAAGCTAGTTACCATAGCTTCTATAGTTACCTTAAGAAACCAGTTATCTTATATAATAAGAAACTAGTTATTATAAAGTGATCTGGGTGCACAGGATGGCAGTAAAGTCCCAAGGAAGAAGTGATTTACTTTATTAGAAGCTATTTATGGAAATGCTAATTCTTGAGCACACAGAGGGAAGAGAGAGTAGGTTATGGACTGAAATGTTCCCTTCTGAAATTCATGCCTTAAAGTGCTATCTCTCAATGTAATGATATTTAGAGATGAGGCTTTGGACAGGTAATTAGGATTAGATAAGGTCATGAGAGCTGGACCCTTGAGATGGTATTAGTGGCCTTATAGGATTAAACTTTCTTGCCGTGTGAGGACACAATGAGAACATTGCCTTTTATTAAGTCAGGAAGAGAACCCTCACCAGAAACTGACCATGCTGGTGTTTTGAAATCAGACTTCTAGCCTCCAGAACCATGAGAAAATTAATTTCTGCTGTTAAGTACCCCAGACTATGTTATTTTGTTATAGTAGTTAAGCTAAGACAGGACAAAAAGTATAGGGCAAAAGCAAAGACTCAGAAGGGAGCTCACGCCCAGAGGCTTAACTACTTATGCATTGATCTGTTTATTTGATCATTCATTCACTTACTTATTTCTTTATTCATTTGTTCTACAAATATTTATAGAACACCAACCATCTGTCAGAAACCATGTTAAACATGGGGAAGGTAGCAGTAAACAAGCAGCCCTTGTTCTCTTAGAACTTACTTATCTTCTAATGAGAAGATAGGTTAATAAGCTAATATGCAAATGAACAAGATACGTGCACACTGTGGATGTGAGGAAGAAACAAGATCAAGACGAGGAGTAACCAGCCGGTCCTGTTGAAGAATGCCCATAGGAGGTTTCTCTGAAGAAATAATGTTTAGCTAAGTCCCCAAAATCAGAGTCAGGCAGACATATAAAGACCTGGGAAAGAGTGCTCCAGGTATACTGACCTGCAAGTTCTGAGGTAGAATAAAGCTCCATGAATTTCAGGAACAAGAAGGACACCTATGTGGCCAGAGAACAGTGAATGAGGTAAGAAATGTGTGGGAAAATTTTGAGGGGTAGAAAATAACCAGACTGTGGAGCCATGCCAAAGAGCTTGAAATTGATCTTATGGACTGTCAGAAAACCTTGAAGATATTAAGTGAGGAATACTATATTACAATTCTTTTTTTCACTTTAGCAATTGAGGATGTTTTTATAGGGTGGTCAGATAAATGATGAGTTGTCTGTGCAATATTTGGGAAATACATTACAAAATTACTGGTTATGTATCTGAAATTCAAATTTAACTGGGCACCATGTATTTTTTTATATGACAGTAGAATACATTACAATTCTTATTATACATATAGAGCACAATTTTTCATATCTCTGGTTGTATACACAGTTTATTCACATCAATTCGTGTCTTCATACCTGTACTTTGGATAATAATGATCATTACATTCCACCATCATTAATAACCCCATGCCCGCTCCCTTCCCCTCCAACGCCTCTGCCCTGTCTACAGTTTGTCTATTCCTCCCATGCTTCCCCTCCCTATCCCACTACGAATGAATCTCCTTATATCAAAGAAAACATTTGGCATTTTTTGGGGGGGATTGGCTAACTTCACGTAGCATTATCTTCTCTAACTCCATCCATTTACCTGCAAATGCCATGATTTTATTCTCTTTTATTGCTGAGTAATATTCCATTGTGTATATTTGTCACATTTTTTTTATCCATTCATCTATTGGAGGGCATCTAGGTTGGTTCCACTGTTTAACTATTGTGAATTGTGCTGTTATAACATTGATGTGGCTGTGTCCCTGCAGTATGCTGTTTTTAAGTTCTTTGGGTATAGACCAAGGAGAGGGACAGCTAGGTCAAATGGTGATTCCATTCTCAATTTCCAAGAAATCTCCATACTGCTTTCCATATTGTCTGCACCAATTTGCAGTCCCACCAGCAGTATAGGAGTGTACCTTTTCCCCCACATCCTCGCCAACACTTGTTGTTGTTTGTATGCAAATTGCTGCCCTTCTAACTGGAGTGAGATGAAATCTTAGAGTGGTTTTGATTTGCATTTCTCTAATTGCTAGTGATGATGAACATTTTTTCATATATTTGTTGATTGATTGTACATCATCTTCTGAGAAGTGTCTCTTCAGGTCCTGGCCCATTAATTGATTGGGTTATTTGTTTTTTTGGTGTTTAGCTTTTTGAGTTCTTTATATACCCTAGAGATGAGTGCTCTATCTGATGTGTGAGGGGTAAAGATTTGCTCCCAAGATTTAGTCTCTCTATTAACCTCACAGAATGTTTCTTTTCCTGAGAAGAAACTTTTTAGTTTGAGTCCATCTCATTTATTGATTCTTGATTTTAATTCTTGTGCCACAGGAGTCTTATTAAGGAAGTTGGGGCCTAATCCCACATGATGGAGATTAGGGCCTACTTTTTCTTCTATTAGACACAGGGTCTCTGGTTTTATTCCTAAATCCTGATCCATTTTGAGTTGAGTTTTGTGTGTGGTGAGAGACAGGGGTTTAATTTCATTTTGTTGCATATGGATTTCCAGTTTTCCCAGCACCATTTGTTGAAGAGGCTACCTTTTCTCCAATGCATGTTCTTGGCACTTTTGTCTAATGTAAGATAATTGTAGTTTTGTGGGTTAGTCTCTGTGTCCTCTATTCTGTACCATTTCTACCAGTCTGTTTTGGGCACCATATATTTTTATTTATTAAAGCTGGCACAAGAATGGAGATGAGAAGACTATTGTGGTTGCTCAGATGACAGATGAAAAATGTGGGAAAGTGAACATTGAGTGGAAGAGAAAGGTTACAGGCCTGATTGGATGTGGAGGTTGGTTATTTTGGTAGAATTAGAAGTAGAGGAGATTGAGGGAGTGGGGGAATCAAAGTGGGTCAAACTTTCTGAACTGGGAAGGTGATGTTGCCTGTCTCTGAGGGATAAGACAGAAAGAGTAGATGTGGGGGAAGGGATGAATTTGATTTTGAAAATGATGGATTTAAAGTGTCAGTGACTCAGTCAGCTAAAATCATGTGAACAGGCAGTTAGATATAGGACCTGGAAGTCAAGAATGATTGGTTTGAGAATTCTGGTTTTCTGACTTGTGAATTATCAGTGCATCTGCATCTGTCTTATCTATGGAAATGATCATATAGCAGGTGTATGGCAGAGTTAAAAAGGTTATCTGGACAGACCTTATGGTAATTCTGATATTTGAAGAGCAAGAAAAGGGAAGGGGAATGAAGAGAAAGAGAACCAAAAGAACGATGTCATTGAAGAAAAGGAAAGAAAGTTTAGAAAGCAGTGGCCTCCCTTGCAGGCAGTGAGAAGGACCAGATAACAGGCAAGCATCCTGGTTAAGTAACACCTAGATGTGTCAGATAAAATATTATGAACATGCTTTCAATGTTCAGTAAAACTTGCAACACTTCCTGGGCTCCACCCAGAAGGAGAGGGCTCAGAACCTGAGCTATGGCAGCCCCAGGGAGTTTTTTTATTCTTAGGACGAGGAGCTTAGTTTTCACAAAGGATCAGGAATGAGATATTGAAATTTAAAAAAAATCTAAAATATTCATAACTAGACAACTATAAAAATAATCTGTAATGTACATGTGATGATATATTATTTATATGCAGTTGTAATTAACTATGACTACATGTATCATGAATAAATCTCAAAAGTATTGTTGAAAAAGCCAAGAAAGTTTCAGAATTATACTACAGGAAATTAAAGGACAATGGTAATAGCACAAAAGAGTAAACAGTTAATCAACATATGCTAAACAATAAAAGATGTAAACCATATTGATATAGTTGTGTTAGTGACTATTTCAAATGAAAAGACAAAGGGAAAAGGAGAGTTATACAGAGGTTCTATGGCACTTATAATATTTTATTCTCTTAGTAAAGGGAAAAGAATAAGGTATAATGTTATGCTTTGTCCAAGTTGTGTGGTTAGCATATAGCAAGCACCTGGGGTATATATAAAATACCTGTTTACTCTGTCTGGCCTTCTATAATAAAATACCTTAGACTGAGTGGCTCATACACAGAAATTCATTCCTCACAGCTGTGGAGGCAAGTGGCAAGTCCAAAATCAAGGTAGAGGCCCTGTGAGTCTTGAGGGCCATTTCCTTATAACCAGTATTCTTCTCACTCTGACCTTAGATGGTGGAAGGAGCTAGAGGTCTGTCTCAGGCCTGAGGGAAAGGAAATAAGGAAAGGGGGAAATGATGAATTTAAAGTGTCAGTGACTTAGTCAGTAATCCCAATTATAAGGTCTCTACCTCGTGACCTTTCAAGTGGTCTATCTTCTAATACCATCACCTTGGGAGTCAGGGTTCCAACATATGAATCTGGTGGGGGACACAATTTTCAAAGCATAACAATACATCCATATACTGTTTTAATGAGCAAGAGAAGAAATAGATAATTTAACAGTTATAGAACCCAAAGGGGAATGCAGGATCGCAGAGTATAAGTGTGTACAAGGGTGCACAGAAAGCATGTGTGTACATGTGTATATCTGTGTGCGGGTGTGTGGATGTGTGTGTATGCTGGAAGAGACTGAGGGTGTTTTGGTAAGTTGTGTAGAAGCCCTCATATGAGTAGGCATGAATGAATAAAAGAAATATGGCTCTAATTTTCTCTGTCAACTAAAAGAGAGCAAAGCCAGAGGGCTTATGATATGGCAAATTTCAAGAATGAGTTTTGTGGGTCATGGAAGAGGAAGTTAACTAAAGATAAGGCAAACAAACAAAAAAGTGTAATCTTGAGTTGTGGGAAGTGAACTCACTAGGTGGTTGAGGTCAAATACTTGTAATAGTACTGTGTGTGTGTGTGTATCTATCATTTATCGTCATCTATCTAATCAATCTGCCTACCTACACTTTTTAACACATCAGCAGTATTTCACATTTCCGGTTGGTGCTAATTCTTGTTGCAAGATTATAGAGACAAGTAGATATGATGGAGTGGGAAGTAGTTACAAGATATCATTGAGGTGATCAGGGACCAGAAACAAGTCACTTAGGTTTTGGTCAGCTTTGTCATCCATATGACCAAAAGACCTGACAAGAAGAACATACAGAAGGAAAAGTTTATTTGGGGTGCAAGGTTTCAGAAATCTCAGTTTATAGACAGCCAATTCCATTGCTCTGGGCGGAGGAGAAACAGAATATCATGGCAGAAGGGTGTGGTTGAGGAATGCAGTTCAGGACATGGCAATCAGGAAGCAGAAAGAGCACTGCTCATCGGGGACAACAGATAAACCCCAAAGGCACACCCCCAATAACCTACTTCCTCCAGCCACACCCTCTCTGGCTACAGTTACCACCCGATTAACCCATACCAGTGAATTAATGCACGGGTTATTTTAAGACTGTCATCACCCAATCATTTCACCTGCAAACTTCCTTGCATTGTCTTACACATGAGCCTTTGGGACACCTCATATATAAACCATAACAGTTAGCCTTACTAAGTCTCAATGTCTTCCAAACTGGTTGTTTTGGGCGATTAAATGAGATGATACAAGTCTAAGTGCTTCAGGGTCTTAGTTTAATTATGATTTATTAAAGAAAACATTAGGTCTTTCCAGAAAAAGAAATTGTTAAAATTAATAAGTGGCACATAAAACCAGGGCTAAATCAGGTACAGAGGATATGGTGTTATCTAAAATTATTTTAGTTATTTTAGGTAGTAAGTGGATTTTTGTGGGCAAAGTTTGGTTTCTTTTGTGTTTACTGTGGATGCCAGGGAATTGATGTTTCCTCCTCACCTGAGGAATTGGGCTTTTACTACCCATGTATGTGGGAGTGGCTGGGATGCTTTTAGTGTTTTCAAGGGACATTCTCTGATGAGCACAGTTGCTTTGTGGTTAGACAAACAAGCTTTAGAACTAGCCCTAACATGTAACTTACTCTTCTTGCAGGAATAAGGATTAAAATGGCATCTGCCTTATCATAGGATTATGAGAATTAAGTAATTTGAGATTTTAAACCTGCCATACAAGAAGTGCTATATGAGTATTAGATTAATAGTAAGTTCTGCACCTCAAAAGCATTAGCTTTCATCAAGAACTGCAGTTGAACTTTTACACCAAATGCTTGGTTTTGCTCTGCTTGCTTTACAAAAGGCACGGTCTCTGCTATTGTGGAATAATGGCTAACATTTGAGATGTGGGTGCAGAGTAGCAAGTGTTTGTATCATTTTATCTGAATCATAAGAATCCCAATGTGGGGTAGGGGGTAGGAAGGTTCATGGTAAAGTCCATGAAAAGATCTCTTTGCTCTCCCGGTATTATTTATGGCCTCACTGGTTTGCTCTGCTCTCTTGGAAAGGCTTTATGGTAGTTTCAACATTGCTAGAAAAACTATTAGTGCATACCGTTTTTCTCAGGGCAAGTATGTCTGAAAACTTAACAAAGATTTATTTTAAGTTTTGGCAATTTATATTGATGCAATTGTTGGCAAATGTTCAAAAATGTACCAGTGATACTTTTTGAGATGTTATTTAAAGTAATAGTCAAACATGAGGAACTACTTACATGTTTGATAATATTGAAGTGATTGATATGTTATGGTGTGCTCCTCATGCTGCGATTCATAAGGAGCAAAATAAAGAAATTTCTATTTTTTAGAGGAAAAGTTCTTCATACATCATTAAGTAAAAAGTAAGTTACATCCAATATATGGAAGTGCACACCTATAATCCTAGCTACTGCTGGCTGAGGCAGGAGGACCACGTGTTCCAGGCCAGCCTAGGCAACTTAGTGAGACTCTGTCTCACAATAAAAAATGTAAACGACCTGGGGATGTATGCAGCTTAGTGGTAGAGCACCCCTGGGCTCAATCCCCAATACCACCAAAAACCTCCAAAAAAGTACAAAACTATGTAGAATTTTATTTATCTACTTAAAAAAACTATGTTTGAGTAGAAAACATTTGTATCTGTATAAAATTATGAAAGGTAATTATCACTGGTCATAATTTACTTCTATTGTTTTTGTTTATGTATATTTTATAAATTTTTTGCAGTGATTATGAATGGAACATATAAGGGCAAAAAAGGAAAAAATTGTTTTAAAGAAGAATTTCATCAGGTCAGCTAGTTCTGATATTTGGGGGGAAGGTTTCCATGCATTCCAAAGGACTACTGCAGGAGGATTATCATGTTTTTCTTAACTCTGTGGAGAGGGCAAATGCCTGTGGCTTGAAGGCTGATGGTGTAAACAGGTGCTGAAAAGAGGCACAGTGGACATTTCTCACCTCCCTCCCCTTCCTCCCTATGTCATTCTCTGTGCAAAAAGAGGATATCTATTGTACAAGGTCAAAAGTTCTCTACTATCTAAGGTCTCTAGAGGAAAAAAGGGAGGGAACAATCCTTATCTTGACCTAGTAATCAAGGGTGAGCTCTCTAACCACAATGGCTCTTTTTTGCTTAACTCATTATCTTAGTTGAAAGAATATCCTTGCGCTACTCCCAACAGACAAATCTCAATGACCAGCATAGGAGTTTGGAGCTTTTGGCTAACAACTCATAGGGTGCTGCCAAAAGGGCTCCTAAGGTTGTTCTCGGGATTTTCTGGAAGATTTCCAGAGTCCAGAAATTTGAAAGAAAAAAAAAATCAAAACAACAGAAAACTACTAGGTCCTTTTCCCCTTGTTTGTTGGCTAGCCCAGAGCTCTTCTTCCAGGCTAAGGCTGAGACTATGGCTGTGGCCAAGACTATGACTGTGGCCATGGCTATGGATAAATCAGGCCCACACCTGCAGCTTATTGTTACCCCTAGTGGGAGTTTCCTTTGGTTTTCAATGGCCAGACATCCTCAGTGCACAACCCATTTTCTACCTGGGACGTTCTTTTTCTCCTTAGTATTCCCTAGACTGAGTTCAGGCACTCATGGACATGGGACCAGCCTCCGTGGAAGAAATCTAAATTTCTCAGCAGAAACATGCACTTGAGTGTAAGTAAAGAGCTAGGGCTCCAGGCTTGAGTCACCTAAAAATTCTAGTCTTCAGTCTATGCCTTTGCAAAATGGGAATAAAAATTGCACCCTTGTCAAGAGAGGATCTCATTCAATCGTGAACTTAAGATAATGGGTCAGTATCTGTCATATGAGTATCTAATAAAAATCAACATTAGCAGAAAACATCTTTTAAGGACTGAAGGATTCGCATGGTTCTTGTTGGAGAGCCCGCGGAAGGGCTGATTGGCTGGATTTATAAGTAGAATCCATCTTGTTGGTGAATCTGATTCCCCACTGCTGCCTCCACCCAAACAGGGTCATCTGGACTGTTATTGCTTCAGCAAACACAATGCCTTTCTACTCCTTAACCCCCAAATGTAATATATTTTTTACAGCAGTGCTATTTAATGAAGGGGATGTTTTAGATGTCTGTTTTCTTGAATAGCTCTTAAAATTATGCCTATGGGCTCTCTTTAGCCACAGAACTTCAGATGTACAGAATTTGCTAGAAAAACTAGTTATCAGGCAGAAAATGCTGTTTCTTATGCTGACAATTTTCCTGTAAGGGAAATACCATAAAGTACAGAATATTTAGTTTGAGAACAGTAGGAAAAAAGGAGCTATTAAATACTAAAAATAACAGCAAGTCATTGAACCTACAGATCAC
Source organism: Marmota monax (assembly GCF_021218885.2). Taxonomy (NCBI): domain Eukaryota; kingdom Metazoa; phylum Chordata; class Mammalia; order Rodentia; family Sciuridae; genus Marmota; species Marmota monax. Next base: position 3,987,690 of record NW_026691988.1, read on the forward strand.
TGTAGCCAGCAGCAGCTCACTGAAAGCCAGTTTCAAAATGTGATAGCTTTCAAAGAACCTTTTCATATACTTTCTGAAGTCTCCCTGAAAGGGCTCTTTTCTTCATGAACATTGCTATTAAGGAGGGCCTCTATAAACCAAAACTAACTAGGCATGGTTTTTAAGGGAATAGAAGCCTCATTCAGAAATGTTTATGGAACTGAAGTAATCGAACTGACTTTCCCATCCAGGCGTACCATTTTCTCCTCCTTGTTTCTAAAGCTAACCAGACATTTTAAAGTTCTGAGGCCCCCACTTTGGAAATCAGCAAACAGCTCCCGCGGCGTCACATGGTAGCTTCATACTATGTCATCAGTGTACTTTTATGAGATTGGGCTGCAAGAAGTGACTTTTCAGGCTGCACTCTGTGTGTGGGTGTTTTTTTTTTAAGCAGTGTTGGTTGAACTCAGGGTAAGTCCTCTACCACTGAGCTGGACCTCAACTCTTCTATGTTCTTTCACATTACAAAGTAACCTGTAATCAAGGGAATGGTTTTTCCACCCTACCTCTTAGTAAAACATTGACTGCTAAGAACAATGTGCTCCTTTTTTTTTTTCTTCTGAAACCCACCAACCTGAACTGCTCAAACTTTCACAAACAATGAGGATCAAATAATAGACCAGTCCTGCAGAGCTGGGAAAGGTGAGACTGGCCATACAGAAGAGGGGATCCAGGGTGTTCCCACTATGCTTGTGTGGAGATGTTATGTGTTTGCCTCAGATGTTGAGTGTTCACCTGCAGAGTTGGGTGTGCTTGAAAGCTCAATGTAAGGATTAAAAGAGATAATGTACAGGAGGAGCTCCTTCCTCCCGTCCTACCCCACCTGCAGCACCCTTTCTAAGTGGAGGCAGCTATTATATAGTCTCTGAACCCTCTTTTCTTTCAGAGTTTTTCTTTTCAGTTGCTCTTCACAGGACAGAATCTCAGTACCCTCTCAGCATCTTTGCCATTGTCCTCAGCATCTCATTAGACTAGAGTTGCTTCTTGGCTGGCTCACTGTACTAGAGATGTATCTTACATGCTTCACCAGGCGTTGGTCAAGGACCTGCCACTTGACTGGTTAGCTGAGAAGACACATACTTAGCATTCTGTGAAAAGTTTTGTCAAATGTCTTTTTGTAGACCAGCTGTGCCCTGACTATTCAGTGTCTAACAAAAAGAACATGGAATTGTTTATCATGTAGGTGGGGATTTTTTATTTTTATTTTGTTTATTTTATTTTATTTTTTAAATTTGAAAGACATTCACTAAGTGTCTGGCACATGGTAGACACTCAGTAAGTGACTTTCAAACGATTTATACTTCACGAATTACAAAGGCTCCAGTTAATCCCTCTGGTTGTTTTTTAATGTATGTGTTTTAAAGCCAAGCTATGACTCGTGCAGTTTAGGAAACAGTAACCATAGCAGCTCTCCTGTCATCTTTTGTCTCTTAGCCCATATATCTCAGTTTGCTTTTCAAAAAGAATTGGAGGTGGCTGAGAGGTCCTTTGAGCGGTTTCCCCAGGGTAGTTCCTTTCTTACCTGTGGATGTGAACAAGTTTAGGCAGCTCCTTTTTCTCTCACACTCTCACACATCTCCCTCTTCTGGATCCTCCAGTAATGTATATTCTACCACTTGTGGTCTAAAGTCCACTCTTCCTGAAAGAAGACTGAAAAGCAAAGTAGAATGCATTTTTATCTCAGCTTTTTTTCTGTCATATGCCAATCTTACATTATTTGCCCCCAAGAAATGGGTCTGTCTGCTATTTTTTCTTACTTGGAATCATTATTAATGAGACCAACTTGTTGCCATTAGTGTTCACGACTTGAAAAACTCTGGTGTTAAACAATTGCATCTTTCAGCTGCTAATACTTTCTAGTAACTGACAGAACTGCTGAGGTCCTCAACTAAGAACCCAGAAGAATTTATGTTATTGATGAGCTTTAATATTTTGAGTAATACCTGATGTCCCAAATTCATGATTTTTAGTATTTAAGGTATATTTGTTATTATGGACTACTGTTTAAAAACAACACAGCATTATATCTTTAATATAAACATATTTAATATAAACATATTATATCATCTATAAAACCTATGATGCTACATTAAGTGCTTCACATGTATTTCTTGCAATGATGCTGTTGTTTATATTTTTACAGTTGAGGAAACCAAAGCTCCAGAATAAGGGGTGACTCAAGTTCACTCAACTAGAAAGTGAAGAGCCAGTATTGGAACTCTCAGGTTTGCCTGCTCAAAGTCTGCACTCTTCCACTACATTACTCTGCCTTCAGATTTGCCTCCATCGTTTGAAAAATATTTAGGGAGTGTATAATATATGCTGAGCATCATTCCAAGGGCTAAGGATACAAATTTCCAAAAAAGCTTCTTGCCAATATGGAGCTTAGATTGTAGTGGGAGAAGACAAAGTTATGATACAATTTTATATAAAATTATAAACATGTTATAACTGGTGCCAAGGGTCAGAAGAAAAAGGAGAACCAAAGAGGGAACCAGGAATGTGGGTGCTGAGGGTAGGCCTCATTGGCAAGGTATAATCTGAACAAAGACTTGAAGAAGTGAGGGAAGGAAGAAGCCAAGCAGATCTCTGGCCATTTCAGGCAGGTGAAGCTGCAGGAGCAAAGGCTCTGAGGCCAGCTTATGCCTGGCAAATCCCAGGAGCAGCAAGGAGACCAAGATAATGGAATAGAGAGGGAGCAGAGGAGCAGGGAAGATGTAAAAGGCAGGCAATTTAGGTCATTGCAAAAATCCAGACAAGATTTGATGCCACTTAGCATTATGTTGATATAGACTTCAGTGGCATCAGGGGAGGGAGTGAGAAGAGGTCAGAATCTGTGTACGTTCCTAAGGCATGGCCACAAATTTACTGAGGGGTTGGATAGGAGGATTGAAGGAGCAAGAGAAGTCTAGATGACACCAGGATTTTTCCCTGGTAACTGGAAGGATAAAAAGTTGACATCAACTAAAACAGAAAAGGATATCTTTAGGGGGAAGATAAGGCACTTAATTTTGACACTGAAGGCTAGATGTATATTAGACATTTAAATGGAACTGTAGAGTAGCCAGTTGGATATTTACCAATTTATATGCATCCTAATATAGTTTATTGACATAAATTCTTTACATTATAAATATTTTAAATTATTGGTAGCTTTGGATATCTTTTCTTTATAACCTGTATTAGCGTATAATTATATCCATTGCTGTGATTTTTTGATTAGCATCTGCTGCCAACAGCACCTCTTAGACTATACACTCCCTGAGGTCAGGGACCACCATTGTCACTCCTTTTGTCATTGTGTTTCTTCTGCCTAACATCGTGCCTGGCAAGTGGTAGGTGTTCCTGGCACCTGCCAACCACACAGTAAATAATTTATGTATTTATAATATTTATTTATATTTATTTATTATTGTTTTGTTCTAGGAATTAAACCCAGGGGCATTTTACCACTGAGCCACATCCCTCACCCTTTTTATTTATATGTTTTTTTATTTTGAGACAGGGTCTTGTTAAGTTGCTTAGAGTCTCACTAAGTTGTTGAAGCTTGCCTTCAACTTACAATGTTCCTCTCTCAACCCCTAAGTTTCTGGGCTTACAAGTGTGTGTCAGTATGCCCAACTAAGAATGTATTTTTTTAAATTAGCTGAGAGATGAAAATATGAAAATGTTTAGTCACAAAAAAATTTCCTTTTTTAGTTTTCCCAATCCCATTACCATATTGTTTTACAAGAAATGTCCACCAACTTTAATTTAGTAATAGAAAGTGATTTTATCAGAAATTATGAGAGCTCAAAAAGATGGAGTCATCAGTACATGTGACTTTTATTACTTTTATAAAAAAGTAGATATATACTATATATGCATACATGCATGTATACACACATCCTCACACACATAGATTATATATATATATATTGTTCTCTTCCTATAGAGTATATCTGAAATAGCATGGTATACCAGTGGAAAACTGTATTTTCAATATATAAAAATCACAAATATGTAATACAGGACCTTTCTAGAATGTTACAAACTAGTAAAGAGAAGGCCACATTTGTAAACACTGTGGATTTAAGTAGATTGCATGGAAGCAAGAGAGCCAGGAAATGGTGGGATAAAAGGGTACACTTGTACATTGCTGGTGGGACTGCAAATTGGTGCAGCCAATTTGGAAAGCAGTATGGAGATTTCTTGGAAAGCTGGGAATGGAGCCACCATTTGACCCAGCTATTCCCCTTCTCGGTCTATTCCCTAAAGACCTAAAAAGAGCATGCTACAGGGACACTGCTACATCGATGTTCATAGCAGCACAATTCACAATAGCTAGACTGTGGAACCAACCTAGATGCCCTTCAATGGATGAATGGATAAAAAAAATGTGGCATTTATACACAATGGAGTATTACTCTGCATTAAAAAATGACAAAATCATAGAATTTACAGGGAAATGGATGGCATTAGAGCAGATTATGCTAAGTGAAGCTAGCCAATCCCTAAAAAACAAATGCCAAATGTCTTCTTTGATATAAGGAGAGTAACTAAGAACAGAGTAGGGTCGAAGAGCATGAGAAGAAGATTAACATTAAACAGGGATGAGAGGTGGGAGGGAAAGGGAGAGAGAAGGGAAAATGCATGGAAATGGAAGGAGACCCTCAGAGTTATACAAAAGTACATACAAGAGGAAGTGAGGGGAAGGGGAAAAATAATATAAGGGGGACAAACGAATGTCAGTAGAGGGGGCAGAGAGAGAAGAGGGGAGGGGAGGGGAGGGGAGGGGGGATAGTAGAGGATAGGAAAGGCAGCAGAACACAACAGACACGAGTATGGCAATATGTAAATCAATGGATGTGTAACTGATGTGATTCTGCAATCTGTATATGGGGTAAAAATGGAAGCTCATAACCCACTTGAATCAAATTGTGAAATATGATATATCAAGAACTATGTAATGTTTTGAACAGCCAACAATAAAAAATTAAAAAAAAAAAAAGTGGGTGGAGGATCTTGTGGCCAAAACCCTGAGAAGTGTGGATACTGAAATATGTCGTTCTTCCCCATACCTAAGTCTATAAATGCTCAAGTCTTTTGTGTAAAAATGGAGTAGCATATATGTATAACTATGAACATCTCCCATATAACTTTAATTTCTAGATTACTTATTATACCTAATACAATATAAATGCAATGTAGATCGTTGTTACACCATATTGTAATAATACAAAAAAAGTGTCTCTATGTGTTAAGCAATATTTTTTGGAATATTTTCAACCATATTTGGAGAAATCTATGGATGCAGAGCCCTAAGATATGGAAGGTTGGCTATATTTGAGACCTCTGTGTGCTGCTGAATAATCAGACCACAAGGAAACCAAGCAATATGTCTTTGAACTGAGCAGTGTCCCCAGGAGAGAGCTTTGGTGGAGTCTCAGGACCACATCTCCTTTATTATGTTGAGGAAAGGCAGGACCAAGACCTTTGGTGTGCATTCTGCTTCACTTATTACTATGGAAACCCTTCTGTGTTTCTCATCATGAGATGAGGAAGAGACAACCAAATCCCTGGGGTGGGGGGCAGAGCTGCATGGACTCAGTGGCGTAACCTCCCATGTTGTAACCCGGAGAGCATTTCAGTTCACTTAGCGTATTTCCATGATTTTTCCCTAAGCACAAATTCTGAACTCTTTGGTTGAGCCTGGACTCAGATATGGAAAAAGTAAACTAATGTGTCTGACTATTTTTACAAGGCTTTCAAGCCAATTGGTGAGCCTGTAAACTCTGAACAAGTAAAGATTTCATACAGCTTTTCTGATCTTTAACCAGTCCTCTGAAGAGAGCATACAAACTAGAAAAGAGAGGGCCCTCATCCAAGGGAAAAAAAAAAATGTCCATCAGGGAATAAATCAGATGTAATACAAGTCACAAGATAGATCTAATGATAACCATCTGCTTATCACGTCTTACTATTTGACTACATTGAACCAATGTTCTCCATGCTTCCCTCTGCAAAATAGGTGGAAATGTGAGTCTTATTTAGCAGGTTCATGTAGTGATACACTGCAGTGCTCAGGAAATATGGACAAATTTCTTAAACTTTTCCATTTCTTAAATTTTCCATTTATAAAATGGACTAATGGTAGAATACCTCAGAATTTTTATTGTGTTAATACATAAAAAGGGTTAATGTATGCTCCTCACAGTATCTGACACAGAATATGTGAGGTTAGAATCCAGAGTCCATAAATTTCTAGACTCTGCTGAGTGCTTCCTGCCTTTGGATTCAATCTGCATGACTTTGGTTTATTCTTTAAAGTCTCCTCTTTATTCAAATATTATAGTGACATATAGATACTGTGAAATGTAATATAAAATAGATTAAAATAGTTTGGGGCAGAGAGTATCTGGCAGGATAGAAAAGTATTACCTCACTATCAAAGTATTACTATTGCATGGAGAAACACACATTTATTCAGTTTAGGAACAAATATAACTGATCCTAGGCATCAGGAACACTCTGTAATGGATGCAAATTGTACTGTGATTTTATAATACATCTCCCATCTTCTGCAGGTCATTATCTTATCTTGATAGTCTTAATGACATGATAGAAAATGCCTATTCCTCTGATGGTAAATTCTACTATATATTTTCTCGGCCCTTGAGTTAATTGGCTGAAAAGTCAACAGCAAACAAATCCCCCCAAAACTATATCTCTGTAGCAACTGAGAGCAAACACAATTTCAGATACAAACTTATCAGTGCAACTTCTATTGAGGAAACCAAGAAATACGTTGTCTTAAATTGGCAGAGGCTCCATACAGGGCAGAACATCTAGAGGCATACAGGGAGTCCTCTGACTGCTCTCAGAAAAGAGGAGCACCAAGTTCTCGTGGCTTCCTAGATGAGAGTCTTTAGTAGAGCTCCACATTGGTGGGATTTGGGGCAGTAGTTAGGGGGATGGTGGGATTGTTTCTTACTTCACTTATAACATCTTCCAAGGCCTGGCCTCTACCTCCTTCCCCTCATCTGCCCTCATGCTGTCACCTCCCTGACCCTACCATTGACTGTTCCAGCATCACTGGCCTCCTGAACATTCACCCCAAACAGGTCAGGCAGTCTCCAGCCTAAGGTCTGTGCACTTGCTGTGTTCCTCTTTCTGCATCCCTCTTCCCCCAGAACCATCTCCCTCCCCTCCTTCAAGTCTTTAATGTCACTTTCTCAATGAGGCCTCCCCTGGCTATCATGGTTACATTTGCAAATACCTCCCCCTAATCCTCCTTCTCTCCTTCCCCACTTTATTTTTCCCCATAGAATTTATCACCTGTTAAAAGGCTATGTGTTGTGTTTATTTATTTTTCCTTATTATCTGCCTATTCCTCTGATCATAAATTCTACTGTATATTTTCTCTGCCCTTGAGTTAACTGGTTAAAAAGTCAACAGCAAACAAATCCCCCCAAACCTATATCTCTGTAGCAACTGAGAGCAAACAGAATTTCGGATACAAACTTATCAGTGCATCTTCTATTGAGGAAACCAAGAAATATGTTGCCTTAAATTGGCAGAGGCTATATTCGCACCCCCGCCCACACACACACCACTAAACTGTAACGACAGGAAGGCAGAGATTTGTGTCTCTTTTGGTCACTGCAAGGTTCCCAGTGCCAGCCATACAGTAAGCTCCCATTGTCTTTCTACCTGATACATAGATACATATATAGATGGAAATGAGCATAAAGCCTTGTCAGTAGTAGTGGATAGTAGAATACTGAGGGACTGGGAGGATCAGATGGGTTCAGCAAGAGGAAGCCTATTTCTGATCTGCTAGCTCTAAACCAGAAGCTCTAAATTGAAGGTAGATTAGACTCTTGGTGCATCCTTCTGTGTACAAAATAACAGCACAGCTTTCTGAATAAAAAGTGCCCCAAGGAGGAGAGCCTGGGAACTCAAGGTCACTGGCACAGAGAACATTATAAACTGGTAGTGTGTGGGTGACACAGCCCTTAGGACAGCAGGGGGCAGAGAGGACAATGGGATATAGCAGAAACCACAGCAACCTGAATACTTGGGGAACCCAGAACATCATTTTCTTACAAAGTCTCTGTGCATCCTCAGAGCATTTCTACATGTACTTTCTATGTACTTTCCCCAAGATGCTCGGCCATTCATTGAGTTTTCTTCTGTCTTTCTCTACCTGCTTCATTGAATGGGAATCCTGGTTTACCTTGTTTATTAGTTTCTCTTTCTTTTATCTAAATTATCTATGCTATCATGAAAGGAAAATGCTTCTGGACTAAGGTTCAATGTGAAAAGGTCAGGGAATAAATAAGCAAACTGACTTCAGAGTCCACGGTGCCCTGTGTGTGTACCTTCATTTGTCAGTGATTTCAGAAGCTCATCCTCTTGCCCTTCCTTCTCTTATCAGAGCTAGCTACTGAGCTGTCATAAACTTTTCTCCATAAACATATAAACACAAGGTAAAATACATTAAATTATTCCTCTGAAGAATTTTTGCATTTAATAGGTAAAATGTCGAAGCCAATCAGAGGCATCTCTAATGTAGTAATTATGCAATATGAGCATTTGGGTTAATAGTGAGATACTAGATTCTGGAAGCCCTGGTTTCAGAAGTCAGAGTCTAGGCCACTGCATTCCTAGATAGCCAGTGGTGGTTAGAGAGGTGGGCACCAGAAGATCTATACTTTCTGAGGCTAAGGATCCTCAGGGTCCTGGGAAGACTCATATGTGTACAGTAGGTACTCCATTTATAATTACAGACCATAAATCTGTGGACTTTGTTCCTCTGGAATCATGACTGATTTTTTTTTTTTATTGTTGGTTGTTCAAAACATTACATAGTTCTTAATATATCATCTTTCACACTTTGCTTCAAGTGGGTTATGAACTCCCATTTTTAGCCCATACACAGATTGCAGAATCACATCAATTACACATCCATTGATTTACACATTGCCATACTAGTGCCTGTCATGTTCTGCTACCTTTCCTATCCTCTACTATCCCCCCTCCCCTCCCCTCCCCACCCCTCTTCTCTCTCTACCCCCTCTACTGACCTTCATTTCTCCCCCTTGTATTATTTTTCCCTTTCCCCTCATTTCCGCTTGTATGTTCTTTTGTATAACCCTGAGGGTCTCCTTCCATTTCCATGCAATTTCCCTTTTCTCTCCCTTTCCCTCCCACCTCTCATCTCTGTTTAATGTTAATCTTCTTCTCATGCTCTTCGTCCCTACTCTGTTCTTAGTTACTCTCCTTATATCAAAGAAGACATTTGGCATTTGTTTTTTAGGGATTGGCTAGCTTCACTTAGCATAATCTGCTCTAGTGCCATCCATTTCCCTGCAAATTCTATGATTTTGTCATTTTTTAATGCAGAGTAATACTCCATTGTGTATAAATGCCACATTTTTTTAATCCATTCGTCTATTGAAGGGCATCTGGGTTGGTTCCACAGTCTTGCTATTGTGAATTGAGCTGCTATGAACATCGATGTAGCAGTGTCCCTGTAGCATGCTCTTTTTAGGTCTTTAGGGAATAGACCGAGAAGGGGAATAGCTGGGTCAAATGGTGGCTCCATTCCCAGCTTTCCAAGAAATCTCCATATTGCTTTCCAAATTGGCTGCACCAATTTGAAGTCCCACCAGCAATGTACAAGTGTACCCTTTTCCCCACATCCTCGCCAGCACTTGTTGTTGTTTGACTTCATAATGGCTGCCAATCTTACTGGAGTGAGATGGTATCTTAGGGTGGTTTTGATTTGCATTTCTCTGACTGCTACAGATGGTGAGCATTTTTTCATGTACTTGTTGTTTGATTGTATGTCCTCCTCTGAGAAGTGTCTGTTCAGGTCCTTGGCCCATTTGTTGATTGGGTTGTTTGTTCTCTTATTGTCTAATTTTTTGAGTTCTTTGTATACTCTGGATATTAGGGCTCTATCTGAAGTGTGAGGAGTAAAGATTTGTTCCCAGGATGTAGGCTCTCTATTTACCTCTCTTATTATTTTTTTAGCTGAGAAAAAACTTTTTAGTTTGAGTAAGTCCCATTTGTTGATTCTAGTTATTAATTTTTGTGCTATGGGTGTCCTATTGAGGAATTTGGAGCCCGACCCCACAGTATGTAGATCGTAGCCAACTTTTTCTTCTATCAGACGGCATGTCTCTGATTTGATATCAAGCTCCTTGATCCATTTTGAATTCACTTTTGTGCATGGCGAGAGAAAGGGATTCAGTTTCATTTTGTTGCATATGGATTTCCAGTTTTCCCAGCACCATTTGTTGAAGATGCTATCCTTCCTCCATTGCATGCTTTTAGCCCCTTTATCAAATATAAGATAGTTGTAGTTTTGTGGATTGGTTTCTGTGTCCTCTATTCTGTACCATTGGTCCACCCGCCTGTTTTGGTACCAGTACCATGCTGTTTTTGTTACTATTGCTCTGTAGTATAGTTTGAAGTCTGGTATCGCTATACCGCCTGATTCACACTTCTTGCTTAGCAATGTTTTTGCTATTCTAGGTCTTTTATTTTTCCATATGAATCTCATGATTACTTTCTCTATTTCTACAAGAAATGCCGTTGGGATTTTGATTGGCATTGCATTAAACCTATAGAGAACTTTTGGTAATATCGCCATTTTGATGATGTTAGTTCTGCCTATCCATGAACAGGGTATATTTTTCCATCTTCTAAGATCTTCTTCTATTTCTCTCTTTAGGGTTCTGTAGTTTTCATTGTATAAGTCTTTCACCTCTTTTGTTAGGTTGATTCCCAAGTATTTTATTTTTTTTGAAGATATTGTGAATGGAGTGGTTGTCCTCATTTCCATTTCAGAGGATTTGTCGCTGATATACAGGAATGCCTTTGATTTATGCGTGTTGATTTTATATCCTGCCACTCTGCTGAATTCATTTATTAGCTCTAATAGTTTCTTTGTAGAGCCTTTTGGGTCTGCTAGGTATAGAATCATATCATCTGCAAATAGTGATAATTTAAGTTCTTCTTTTCCTATTTTTATGCCTTTAATTTCTTTCGTCTGTCTAATTGCTGTGGCCAGTGTTTCGAGAACTATGTTGAACAGAAGTGGTGAGAGAGGGCATCCCTGTCTTCTTCCAGATTTTAGAGTGAATGCCTTCAATTTTTCTCCATTCAGAATGATGCTAGCCTGAGGCTTAGCATAGATTGCTTTTACAATATTGAGGTATGTTCCTGTTATCCCTAGTTTTTCTAGAGTTTTGAACATAAAGGGATGCTGTACTTTGTCGAATGCTTTTTCCGCATCTATGGAGATGATCATATGGTTCTTATTTTTAAGTCTATTGATGTGGTGAATAACATTTATTGATTTCCGTATATTGAACCAGCCTTGCATCCCAGGGATGAATCCTACTTGATCATGGTGCACAATTTTTTTGATATGTTTTTGTATCCGATTCGCCAGAATTTTATTGAGGATTTTTGCATCTAGGTTCATTAGAGATATTGGTCTGAAGTTTTCTTTCTTTGAAGTGTCTTTGTCTGGTTTAGGTATCAGGGTGATTTTGGCCTCGTAGAATGAATTTGGAAGTTCTCCCTCCTTTTCTATTTCCTGAAGTAGCTTGAAAAGTATTGGTATTAGTTCCTCTTTAAAGGTTTTGTAAAATTCTGCTGTATACCCATCCAGTCCTGGGCTTTTCTTAGTTGGTAGTCTTTTGATGGTTTCTTCTATTTCCTCGATTGATATTGGTCTGTTTAGGTTGTCTATATCCTCCTGACTCAATCTGGGCAGATCATATGACTTCAGAAATTTATCGATGCCTTCACTATCTTCTAATTTATTGGAGTATAAGGATTCAAAATAATTTTTGATTATCTTCTGTATTTCCGAAGTGTCTGTTGTGATATTGCCTTTTTCATCCCGTATGCTAGTAATTTGAGTTCTCTCTCTTCTTCTCTTCGCTAGCATGGCTAAGGGTCTGTCGATTTTGTTTATTTTTTCAAAGAACCAACTTTTAGTTTTGTCAATTTTTTCAATTGTTTCTTTTGTTTCGATTTCATTAATTTCAGCTCTGATTTTAATTATTTCTTGCCTTCTACTTCTTTTGCTGTTGTTTTGCTCTTCTTTTTCTAGGATTTTCAGATGAAGCATGAGATCATTTATTTGTTGGTTTTTTCTTTTTTTAAGGAATGAACTCCAAGCAATGAATTTTCCTCTTAGAACTGCTTTCAATGTGTCCCACAGATTCCGATATGTTGTGTCTGTGTTTTCATTAATCTCTAAGAATTTTTTAATTTCCTCCTTGATGTCTTCTATAACCCATTGATCATTCAGTAACCTATTGTTCATTCTCCAAGTGATGTATGCTTTTTCCTTCCTTCTCTTATCGTTGATTTTCAGTTTCATTCCATTATGATCAGATAGGATGCATGGTATTATCTCTACTCCTTTATATTGTCTAAGAGTTGCCCTGTGACATAATATATGATCTATTTTTGAGAAGGATCCATGTGCTGCTGAGAAAAAAGTGTAACTGCTTGATGTTGGGTGGTATATTCTATATATGTCAATTAAGTCTAGGTTATTAATTGTGTTATTGAGTTCTATAGTTTCCTTATTCAACTTTTGTTTGGAAGATCTGTCCAGTGGCGAGAGAGGTGTGTTGAAGTCTCCCATGATTATTGTATGGTGGTCTATTAGACTCTTGAACTTGAGAAGAGTTTGTTTGATGAACATAGCTGCACCATTGTTTGGGGCATATATATTTATGATTGTTATGTCTTGTTGGTGTATGGTTCCCTTGAGCAGTATGTAGTGTCCCTCTTTATCCCTTTTGATTAACTTTGGCTTGAAATCTATTTTATTTGATATGAGTATGGACACTCCTGCTTGTTTCCGAAGTCCATATGAGTGATATGATTTTTCCCAACCTTTCACCTTCAGCCTGTGTATGTCTTTTCCTATCAAATGCATCTCCTGTAGGCAGCATATTGTTGGGTCTTGTTTTGAGATCCATTCTACTAGCCTGTGTCTCTTAATTGGTGAGTTTAAGCCATTAACATTTAGGGTTATTATTGAGATATGGGTTGTTGTTCCAGCCATATTTGTTTATTTATGTTACTAAACATGGTTTGTTTTCCTCTTTGATTATTCCCCCCCGCTTTACTGTCCTACCTCCCACTGTTGGTTTTCATTGTTATTTTCCATTTCCTCTTCCTGTAATGTTTTCCCGAGGATGTTTTGAAGAGATGGTTTTCTAGCTGCATATTCTTTTAACTTTTGTTTATCGTGGAAGGTTTTAATTTCATCTTCCATCCTGAAGCTTAATTTCGCTGGATACACAATTCTTGGTTGGAACCCATTTTCTTTCAGTGTTTGAAATATGTTATTCCAGGATCTTCTAGCTTTCAGAGTCTGTGTTGAAAGATCAGCTGTTATCCTGATTGGCTTGCCCCTAAATGTAATCTGCTTCCTTTCTCTTGTAGCTTTTAAAATTCTCTCCTTATTCTGTATGTTGGGCATCTTCATTATAATGTGTCTAGGTGTGGATCTCTTATAATTTTGCACATTCGGCGTCCTGTAGGCTTCTAGAATTTGGGATTCTGTCTCATTCTTCAAGTCTGGGAAGTTTTCTTGTATTATTTCATTGAATAAATTGCTCATTCCTTTGGTATGGAGTTCTATACCTTCCTGTATCCCAATGACTCTTAAGTTTGGTCTCTTAATGTTATCCCATATTTCTTGGATGTTCTGCTCATGGTTTCTTAACAGTCTTGCTGAGCTGTCTATGTTCTTTTCAAGTTGAAATACTTTGTCTTCATTGTCTGATGTTCTATCTTCTAAGTGTTCTACTCTGCTGGTAGTACTCTCAATTGAGTTTTTAAGTTGGTTTATTGCTTCCTGCATTTCTAGGATTTCTGTTTGTTTGTTTTTTATAACCTCTATCTCCCTGTATAGTTGATCCTTTGCTTCCTGGATTTGTTTGTGTAATTCCTTGTCGAAGTGATCTTTCATTGTCTGATTTTGCTGTCTAATTTCTTCCTTGATACTCCAGATCATTTGAAGCATATATATCCTGAATTCTTTATCTGACATTCCATCTGCTGCAGCTGTTACCTCTTCTAAAGTTGAGTTGACCTGCATTGCTTGTTGTCCTTTCTTTCCTTGTCTTTTCATACTGCTTGCGTTTCTTTCTTCTTGGTGAAACTGTTGTGTTTTTGAAATTTCCCCCCCCCCTATATATTTATATTGCTCTTGTATAGTTGAAAAGTCTCCCTTGCAGGTGCGGGCGGGGGCTCTGCTCTGCCCCTCCTCCAATTGGTGTGAGGTGTCTACCACCCCCGTGGACCCCTGGGCCTGATCCGCCGTTCTGTCGCAGGGCTGTCTACCTTGCAGGTGGGGGCAAAGGCTCTGCCCTGCCCCTCCTACCACGCCCGGGGACCGCTAGGCCTGATCTGCAGGTTGGTCGCAGGTCTGCCCACCTTGCGGGCACGGGTGTCAGTTCCGCTCCGCCCCCACTCCGATTGGGGTCACTTGACCACCACACAGGCGGGCCGCTGGGCCTGATCTGGGCGCGGGCGAAGGCTCTACTCTGCCCCTACTCCAGTTGGGGTGAAGTGTACCACGCTGGCAGGCCGCTGGGCCTAATCCACCGGTCTGTCGCAGGTCTGCTTACCTTGCCGGCGTGGGCGGTGGCTCTGCCCTGCCCCTCCTACCATGCCTGCAGACCGCTGGGCCTGATCTTCAGGTTGGTCGCAGGTCTGCCTACCTTGAGGGCGCGGGCGGTGGCCCCGCTCCTCCCCTCTGGCTGGACGACAAAGCGAGAGAGACTCGGGTATCTGTGACTCACCCTCCCTACCAGGGGACCAACTGTTTCCGTCGCCGCTGGCACCGATGAAGTTTTCTCCTCGGCCGCTCTCTGATGACATCAGATCTCTGCCATGCTGGCATCCCCTGTTCTATGGCTGAATCCCATTTTCTTCTCTTCCAATAGGCGGAGCTGTGCCCTCTGAGCCGAGCTTCTGCCCTCTATGTGCTGACAGAAATCCGTGTACGGTGGCTCCTGGGAGTCTCTCAATCCTGTTAGTCCAGAGCCCTTTCACTTATCCGGCCCCTCCCCCTGTTCCTCCTCCCAGCCAGCCAGCCAGGTCCTGTTCACCAGAGGCAGTTCCCCAAGGATCTGATTACAATTGCAGCCCCACCGCGTGTCCTATATCCCAAACGATGAACACCCTCTCTGTCATTCAATTAAGCCCCAGTGCTGTGGTGGGGTGATCTGGGAACCAACAGTTTAATTTTTCCGGACCCCTTTGGTGGGCACGCCCCCAGAAACTGGCGGCTAAGATCTTGGGTGTCGCCGCTGGTGTTAAGGGGAGGTGGGGATCTGGAATCCCCTCTGCTTCCCTACAGACACGCCCCTGGTGGTTTCCTGGCTGCTTGTATCTGGAGGGGGTGGGAGTCACACACCTGCTAATGTGGATTCCGCTGGGAAGGAATTCTGTCGGCGGAACTCTGGTGATGTCACCACTCTGCTATGGCGGGCCCCAGGCTCCTTGCCGGAGTGTCCTAAGGGAGGGGTGGGACTGGTCTTTCTCTGGTTGGTTTCAGCTCCCGGTTTGCTATTTCATGAAGGCTTGGCGAGAGACCTCTTCCTAGAGTCCCTGCACCGCTCCTGCTGCGCTGCGCCTAGGAGGCTATCCGCCCTGACGCGGGGGCCGCGCGCAGGCAGCCGACAGTCGCCAAGTCGCGCGGGCAGCGGCTGGCGGGTCTGGACCTCTGCGCTGCGTGGCGGAGATTCACTCGTCTAGCGCAGACTGTCACCTCCAAAAATCCTTCCAATTCCCGGCCGGTCTCTCTTTAGTGGAATTTTGCTAGGAGTTTCTCAGCAGGTCGAATCTAAGCGTATCCATGCATCTCTCTGACCCCGTTGTTGAGGAGGTACTGAAAGCACTGCCTCCCCTCTCGCCGCCATGTTCTCTACCTCATGACTGATCTTGAAGAAATTTAAATATTCAGTAAATACCATGTATAGAAATGAAGCCCCCCACTTTTTTTGTCAATTCCAATTGGTAACTCTGATAAAGTTGGTAACTGTTTCTATCTTTATTTCTCTATAACATTACAGCATATATAGGCCAATATTTCCTAACACTTCCAGCAGATGTGTTTTTAACTGTGCTATAAATTTTCTGAGTACTCTTAGTGCATTTTTATTCTCAAAACTGTCTTCCAGGACTTGGAGAATAAAGAGCAGTTAATTGTGCAAAATACTTTCTGGGTGTAGTAATGAAGTTTGGTTTCAAAGTACTTCTCTGCAGTTCCTTAAGCTCATACTGACAAATGTGGGCCAAGTCTCCCTGCCCCTCCTTCCTCTCTCTTCTTCTTCTTTCTCAAGAGATTGGTGCAGAAGAGAATCATTCTGTCCTGAGATGGCCACCCTTCCTCCTATGCAGACTATCATCCAGAGTTTCCTCAGATTACCCTACAGGCATATAACTCAAGCTTCATGTGCCAACAGCTGGTGCTGGTTTTAGTTGATGTAAGTGTAATTTATGTCACTTTTGAAAAGTGGAACTTTTGAAGAGAAGAGTGGAACAAATGTGGGGCTTTTGTGACTTGAACCATGGAGTCGTTGGAGATTGACTCTGGCTCTCTTGCACTCTGGGAAGCTTGTGGTTTCAGTGACACTCTCAATACATACCTTGGCTCTGGCATGACAGTCAATTCTCACAAGGAGCTGAAAGGAAAGGAAAACTTGGATAGCACTTTTCAATGTTTCATAATCCATACTCCCTTGGTAAAACAAATCAACAATGAATAATATGAAATTTCGAAAGAAATGTTTCTACTTGTTTTTCCAAAGATAAAATTGAATGATAAAATTGAATTTCCTTTTCTCTACATCCCCCCCCACACACACACACACTGTCCTGAAAGTCTGCTATTCTGTACTCCACAGAGGATCATTGTTTTGAGACATGCATGATTTCAGCAAGAGGCTCTGGTCAACCTGGGTTGCCTGGGGGGTGAGGTGGGGGAGCTACGGACCACTGAATTTGCCCAGTTTCCTACACCAGGCTCACTTTTATTAACACTCTTGGTATTTGGGTTCTATTAGAGTGTATGGCATGCCACCCAAGGATACAGATTTGGTAGTTATGCCAGTGACTAGATAAAGGAAAGCAGCCAGCTGGAATAATTCAATTTGATAGGAATATTTTCCTTCTTCCTTTCTAGTTTGCCTGATGTTTTTTGTGAAAGCAGATGATTTCCAATGCTAAAAATGGTATAGATTTGTTCCAATAGTGGGGGACATTTTAGAGATGGAGGATGCTAATTGAGCTAAGGTATTCTTTTTTATCAGTTTAATTATTTTCCATTTCAAACTTCTCATATATGCAGGAGAATTATTTGAAGTCCTATTTCTTTAGTAGGATGGTCTCTTTCAAGGACTATCCAGGGTTTTCCTTAGGAAAGGATATTTACTACCTGAAAATTCTGCATGTCACCCTGGAATAAAAGATCCAAAGGAAGTGAAATAGGCCAGGTTGAGGACAAAAAGAAGTAATGCTAAGCAGTAAATGTGACTTCTTTAGGATAAATATTATTCTGGTGGGGAGAGGAAGAAGGGAGGGCAGGGCTATTTACTTTAGCACAGGTATCATTAAAAAACCCTGACTTTTTATTTTTTAATTCAAATTTTGTATTGAAATAAGGAATTATTTTCTTGCCTAAAGTTTTATGTATTTAGAAATTTATTTTGGATCTTCAGACATGTCAAATTTACACAACTATCACCTCAGGATAGAGGATGTGTTTTGGAGAAGTTAAGAAAAACCAGTTTGCTTTCTCTGTGGTTAAAATCTGTAGATACTTTTTTGAGGATAAACAAACAATTTTTTTTTCAGTATTTGTCGTGTAAAATTAGAAGTGACCATCAATTTAAAATTCATAATGCTTACATGTTACATTTGCCAATATTTGTTTAGTTTGAAATGTAAAAATAAAATAAACTCCTAGTAATCATATAGGAAAACAATTACCACCCCGTAGAGGCAAATTTTCCCTTTTGGAATAGTTTGACTTTAATGAGAACTATTCAGTAGTGACTGAAATAGAAACAGCATCACCAATCCAATGTCCCTTACAATTTATAAAGTGCTCTTATGTGTGGGATCTTAATTAATATTTCAAAAGGGTCTTTTTTTGAGATCATCAGAGCAGGTAGTGTTATTATCCACATTTTTAAATGTGCAAATCAAAATAGAAAAAAAGTCAATTGCATTGGGTAGAGTCACCCAATTCTTAAACAAGAAAGACTTAAAAAAAGTTATTTGATTCCAGAATATTTTTTTGTATGTCAACAACTTCAGCTACCTTTATTTATAAATAACCACAAAAACCTCCAAAACAGTTCTATGTGGTGCAGCCCAATGAAGATTCTTGGATATTGGGTACAACCTAACCAAGCACTCCTCTTCCTTCCTGCCACCACCTCTCCTCTTCTCTCCTCAAACAAAAGTCTAATAAAATATCAGCAACCAAGGGAGGAAGTTGTGTGACTAACAGATAGGAAGCAGATTTTCCAACCATGTGGCAGTCTGAAAAATAATTATTTCTAAGTAGATTTTGTGACTACTCAGGAATTCCACACAAACAAATGGACACACAGATACGTGGGATGCCTTTGGCATGTTGTGGACATGAGATAATGAAAACAATGAAAGAAGATGTGAAACACTGAAGCAATAACTTGCCCTGCTGCTGCTTCAAATGGTCAAAATTAGAGCTTCATCCGTACTTCCCAGAAGTGACTGGAAGACTCATGAAGACTTTTCAAATGGCTTACCACAGAATGTTTGTGCTCTGTCTTGGGTTCATGTCCCATATCTCAGAGGAATTTATATCACTATTCTTCAAGAGCTTCCTGTTCTCTGCTAGAAAACAGACTTCCAAACCTATAGAACAGACCCACTCTTCCTTTCTCAAGGCTAGTACTCCCATCTTGAAAATGATGCTAAGGTCTTTAAGAAAACACATGCCCACCTCAAGACCTCAGGATGTGGTTCCCCTGCCAGATGAATAGCTAGGTCCCATTCACAACACAGCCTGCTGGAGATATGCTGGGCCTGCTAGGGGAGAATGGGGATTTTATACCAAATGAGATGGAGGATCCAGCTCACATATGCTGGTAGATCCTTGTAGAGAAATTATGGGACTGGATTCTGAATGTGCTGAATCAATGGAAGATGGGACATAGTATGAACTGTTCAGTAGAATAAAGTGAGAGTTTGTCAGTATGGGAGCACCCCTCCTTGACCCTGGATTTACCATCTTTGAGGTTCATGGAAGATAAAGCAATGATCAAACAGCCTGCTCTGGAAACCCTGGGAGAAATGATGGCTCATATTCACTCAAGTAGAAATCCCAGAACTCTGTGGAAAATGGCTGAGCAAAGGATCATAGCACTCACAGAAGTGGGCATGGCAGAATGGACATACCATGTAAGACCAGAAAACCTACCAGCTGGCTATATGCTGTGGTAATTCCTAGAAGAACACAGCTTATCAAACTCATAAGGCAAGTAGTGGTGAAGTGACACCAGCGTTGTTGCAGACTCAGTGTTCTCATCTGGAGGTCATGATATAGAGGACAGGAGAAGCTTTATAGAATATGGCCCCTAGAAATCCTTGGTGATAATGGAAGCCAGATGGTGGCACTTAGCCTTCAGAATCAAGGTGGGTGCTTGTTACCACAATGAGTAGCATTTTAGGGGTGGTAGCCAGAGAGCTGTGAAGATGGTTAATGAAGAATGGTGTTCCTTGGGGAAAATAGTCTCTTAGAGAACAAAGGTATTATTTAATCTAAGCTACAAAAGAAATCAAGAATGAATAATGAGGAGGGTGGATGCAGACATCCAAATATAGTCACTCTCCAGTATAGTTTCCAGACCTAAATTTGAAACACCCATGAAGAATTTGGGTCCCCCTGAAGATGCATCAGTATAATACCATAGCAAGTGGATATGTGAATGACTCTTCCCAGTTATTTTCCAAAGGAATCTATGACCTTTTATGTAGGTAACTATAATCAGGCACTCTGTAAACCTAAGATCTGACTTGATACTGATATCCAGGGATCTGAAGCCTCATCATGGCCTCTCTAGTAGAGATACATGTATCCAAGCAATAAGTGGAATCCTGGCTCAAGTTTGGTTCAAGTGGAGCTCACGGATTAACAAAGTGCTCAGTTCCCCAGTCTCTGAGTGTATAAATGGAATGGACATACGTGGTAATTGTCTGAATGAATGCTCATTGGGTTTCTTGAATTTTTGCAGTATAATCTATCACACAGGAGGAAGGCCACGTGAAAAACCTCTGAAATTGCCTCCCTGTTTTAGTTAGCTTTTTTGCTGCTGTGACCAAAGACCTGACAAGAACAATTTTAGAGGAGGAAAAGCTTATTTGGGGGCTCATGGTTTCAGAGGTCTCGGTCCATAGATAGCTGGCTCCATTCTTCAGGGCTCAGGGTGAGGCAGAACATCTTGGTGGAAGAATGTGGTAGAGGGAAGCAGCTCCATACACCACACTAGGGGAGAGAGAGAGAGAGAGAGAGAGAGAGAGAGAGAGAGAGAGAGAGAGAGAGACACTAAGGTCAACCAAATATATAACCCAAAGGCATACCCCCAGAGACCCACCTCCTCCAGCCACATCCTCCCTCCCTCCCTACAGTTACCACTCAGTTAATCTCTATTGGGGGATTAATTCACTGATTGGGTCAAGGCTCTCACAATGTAATCATTTTACCTCTAGACTTTCTTGCATTGTCTTACCTATGAGCTTTTGGGAGACCCCTATCTAAACTGTAACACTCCCCCTGTCAATATGGCACACCTGTAATTTCATCTCACAAGGGAAATGGCAGAAATTAGTGCCACCATTAAAGATGGGTGATGATAGTCTTTTCCGTGTCCTTTAATGACTAGCAAATGAAATATATAACCCCTACGCAAATCAGATATATCGTGAAAGATAATAGTTCCAAACACAGCTGCTATTTTTATGTGGAAGTGGACAGTGGCAGCTTCTTTTAGGTGCCTTAAAGGCATTGAGAAAGATCAGCACAGTGATAGTCAAAAAAGAAAAACTAAGAAATCAAGTCCATATCTCACACCAAAATAAATTCTAGATTGGTCAAAGAGTGAAATGTAAAATCATTTTAAACAAAAACGCTCTCAGATAACATTGGAGAATTAAAATGACCTAGAAGATATTTTAAGTGTCATATAAAGTCCTGAAACCATAAAATCAAGATCAAAACATTACTACACAAAAAGAATGACATAGTGCAAGAAAAGAAACCACTGTGAGCAAAACTCATATATCAAAATATCTTGATTGTGTGATGATGATTCCATAAGTGGGAGGCCAGCAATTCAGTAGAAAAATGAACAAAAACTCTGAGTGCAGTGGCGCAGGCCTGTAATCCCAGCACTCGGGAGGCTGAAGCAGGAGGATCACAAGTTCAAAGCCAGCCTCAGCATTTTAGCAAGCCCCTAAGCAGCTTAGTGAGACCCTGTCTCAAAATAAAAAAATAAAAAGGGCTAAAGGGGCTGGGGATGTGGCTCAACTGTTATGTTATGGGCCAAGCTATATGGGCAATAACCAAACAGACTCCATTTTACCCTGAGACTTCACGACATATAAGAAATGCTTCTCCCATGGAAATACCCTCCTCTGTACCCATCAACAATTGCTTAGCACAGCATGTTTGGCAACACAAAATGACAATTCTTATACAATGTAAAATTGTTCTCTTTTTGGTTCCCATTTTTCTTGGAGAATGTACTCTGTCAGAGATTGATTATCTAAATGTGTTAGTAACCATTCTTTAACTTGTACTCAACTAGGGTCATTTTGACCCATTTCCCCATCTGCTTATGATCTCATGATGTTTGTTTATGGTTTTGAATCATAGAAACAGCCACTTATGATTAATATGGTTTTGGACTATAAAAGGTGTACTCAAACCCCAGGGAGGGATTGAAGGGTATAGACTTGCAGGCTGCCTCTTGGCCCACCAGCTGGTAGATCTGAACCACCAGCTGGTGAATAAAGATGGTTCTGTTTCCTACTTTAAGATCAACTCGGTGATTTATTGCAGTCTTGACATAATTAAATGTTCCTGGGTCCAATACCTGCTACTAAAAAGAAAAAAGAAAAAAAGAAAGAAATTCACTAGTATAGAGAAAAAGATGTGCCTTATACAAAGAATGTCAATCCTATTTTCTGAGAACTACAAGTGAACACTACAACAGGGTACCCCTTTTCATCCATCTGTTTGACAAGAAAACCTGAACAGTGAAATGTGGTATTTAAAAGCATGAACCCAGGAGTTTGAAACCTGCTGAGCTGACCAGTTACATCACTTGGGCAAATTTGTTGATCTAAGTTTCTCTCAATTTTCTCACTTATAAAATGGTGATAATAATAATACTTATCAGATTTTTATAAGGAGGAAGTGATTTATTAGATGTAACTAGGACATAGCAGACACTAACATGAGATAACTAGTTCATTGCATCATGAAGTTGGGAGATGGGACAGAGCCCTCTTGCATTATTTGTGGGACAGTAAATTCATTCATCCCATAGAGAGTATCATTTGAGAGGATCTTTAGAAATTAAAAAAAAAACAAAACTGATGATGCAGTAAATCCACTGTAAATATAGATTTGACAAATGTAGCCACACCTGCTTTTGTGGGAAACAGTGTAGCAAAGGTATTCATTGAAACGTTGTTGTGCCAAGATTAGAAACAACTCACCTAATTCCATGCAAAGGAATTGGCTTAAAATGTGACTCATTGGTACAATGAAATTTATGAAACCATTTTAGTCTCTATATGAGTAAATATAGAGGAAGATCCCTTTCATGTGCACAAGGATAAGAGTAGCCCGGCTCTCTAGCTATTGCTGATGTAAATATTTCCAAGCAGAGTCTATAATCACATAGCTCAGTGTGTAGTGTATTGCAAATGCCCAATGAGTGGTAGCTGGTATCATTTTATTATTTATTTTCTTAATATGGTAGAGATTCTGTGAAGTATCATTGCTTCAAGCCTTTGCCCAAAAAAAGCAACTCCATGTCACAGCTGCTCACCAGACAGGTCTATCACTAGCAGCTGTTCCCCAGCCAACCTCAGTCATGGCTTACTGCCCAAGAGAGCATGCTTGAGAGAATCCTTACAGTCTTTTTTGTCTCTGCTTGTGATTACTTTACTGTGTTCACAGGACAGCAACTACTGCCATTCATCTCATGTGGCAGCCTTGGCTCTGAGCTAGGGAACAAATTGCTTCCTTGTGATACAGTGATAATGGCCTAATACTGTGAACTACATTCTCTGTTTTGAACGATGCATAATAGTTTATTAAAATACAATTTTGATGCACTTGACAATTTGTGACCTATAAGATCAACTGTCTCCATTCTAAATAAAGTGTAATAATAACTGAAATGATTTTTATGTTGTATTTCTTTTCAGTTTGCCAAGCACTCATGCCCATGAAATTTATTTGCAAGTTTAACTTCATATGATTCAGAAGAAAAAGCATCATAACCCATGATAGGGCATTGTTAAGGATAGTGTCCCAGAATTCAAATAAACACAAAAAGTATCTTTACTGATTTTATTTTCCTTAACATCATTCTGTGATTACCTTTCTTTTAGAATAGTCTTTCAAACGTATAACTTCTTACTGTGACTCTCCTTGTTTTTAATATCCACATTTGAAAGTAGACTCATATACAAAATCCATTTTCTATTTAAATAGATTTAAATTTATCTTCAAATATATGTGTGAAATACACACATGATTAAATTATAGAGACAGTTCCCAGTGTACTATGGTTCAACTTATGACTTTTTATTTTGTGATGCTCTGAAAGAAATATGTATTCAGTAGAAATTGTACCTAAATAGTTTCTGTCTTCACTGTCAGTACCATGCTCAATGAATTACATGGAATAGTCAACACTTTGTTATAATTAGGTTTTGTGTTAGGTATTTTGCCCAATTATAGGCTAATAACCTAAGATTGGGGGCATGGGTAAGGTAGGCAGGGCTAACCTGTTTGCATATTAGGTGTACTAAATACATTTTTAAATTATGATTTTTCAACTTACAATGGTTTGAGCAGGAGGCATTCCCAATATAAGTCAAGGAGCATCTGTATTTGAAAATAGATTCCAAGCTATTTTCTGAAGTCTATTTCCAAATGTACATTTTATCTAATTTACCATTTCTCTTTCTATTAATGTGTGTGCTTGAATTACTTTTCAAAGATTTATTATCATTTTCAGCACTTTGAAGTTTGTTTATGATGACTTCAAACCATCTTTTCGATGCTTCCGGGATTTTGAATTGTTCTCAAGTATAAAAGGAAATGCACAGTTGTGGTGGCTTAAGCACTAAAGTGGGAATAGTCTCCAGTGTATGACTCATGGTTGATCTGTCTTATTTTCCCTATAGGCAGGTCTTACACAACCAACAAAAGCCATATTTCAAAATCATGGACTGTGGTCTTCTTTCTCCTTGCTCTAGTTAAGCCCTACTTGATCACTCATGTCTTGGTTTAAGCATCATTCCTCTGACCACATCCTACCCTTGCCACAGATTGAATTGGATACTCCAGTAATGTATTTTCCCAGCCCCATGCACTTTTTCACCATAGTGTTGATTCAATTTAAAGAATTACATTATTCTGCATTTAATTTAAAATTTCTCTCTTCACTGCCCTCCAACTTCCTTGTGGAGGCTGACAGTACCTTAATCTTACTTATATTCCATGCCTATGATAGTTCTTGGCTCACAATAAAGACACAAAAAGTATTCAGAAAATAAATGAATTTAAAAATGAATAAATAAGAAGACAAAAAATTACTGTGTGTCTGAGTCTCCAGCATCATAACCAGCACATAGTAACACTCAATAAAATGACAGTCAATGTTTTTATTAGTTTTCATTCCAGATCAGATCAATTCATTGGGTGTTTAAGTTTGTTGAAGATGTAGTTATGATTTTATAAGTTGAAAGTTGCATATTTCTTCAAATATGTTGTTTCATATAGACAAATATTTCCCTCTTGTTGTATGTTACACACATACAGATAGCATATGTTTATATGCATGTGTGAATATGTGTTAATGAAGACAGGAAAAATATATGGAATGATGTTCATAAATTTTCTCATGCATTTTTAAAATTACACACTTCCTTGATTTTCTTTAATTTTATTAAATGGTTCAATATTAAGTATAAGTTTTATCAGTGCTTTTTGAAATAAGAAATGTATTACCAGGAATAAGGAAATTTAATTATTCATACATTTTTCAATCCGTAGTTTTCATTTCAATTTGATATTTTGATAAATTTTTTACAGTTTTAAGACTTCCATTTTTTCTTTTGAAAAATTATGAAAATCTAAATTATATGGGAGACTTCTGGCTATTTAAAGCTTTTCTGTTTTAATAAAATTAATTTTAATTTTGACCTTTAATTTTTTTATAGCACACTCAAGATTATCTGATTTTAGATTCCCATGAAAACTTTAAAACTTGGAAATAATTATCATTCCATTCGTCTTGTATTTTATTTATTTTTAAAGTGCATTTATTTATGGCTCATCAGAAATGATGATATTTTGAAAACTTTTTTCCCCATTGAGATAATTTTCACAATAGAATATTTACATAATGACAACACAGCAAAACTCCAGTAAGTCTTTCCCTTGGAACTAGAATACCACAACTCATCCTGACTTTTCATAAGCTTATCAAAGTTTCCAGAAATTGTATTTATCTTAACTTGAGTTGGGCTTTTTCAAGGGACAGATGGGCTGGGAGTTCACTGGGTCACCTTATTCACTCCGAACCTGGGTGCCAGCTGCACAACCTGGCCCCTCCCTCTCCCTGTAATGTGCTTTGGCTGCGCCCAGCTGTTCACAGGCAGCTGCTGCAAGGAGCCTGCAAGTCTTTGTGTACCTGTCTCCTTGGTCCTGGAGTAGCTTCTCCCCTCTTGTTCTTGGTCTTACTCTGATGGTCTTTTAAGGTTTGCTTAGACATCATGGCCTTCAGGAAATCTTCCACCACTATTATTCTAGTCAAGATTTTTGTTATATAGGGAAAGAAACCCCTTAAAATTAGATCATGGCAAAAGGGAGAGACATTATTTTAAGAAAAAGAAGCAGATAAAATCCAAAGACAGCCAGCAAGATAGACCTGAACCACACCAGTCCTGGGCAGTTCTTCAGTGTTCCTTCTATCTCTGCTTCTCAGCAAATGCCTGTCCCATGCCTCCCTTCCCATGCCAGATTCTTCTGCTGACTCAACCCAGCAAGGTCTTCCTCTGGTCTACTTTTCTACATCATGACCTTCCAGCTACTTCTGTACGAACTTCTTAATTGACAGAAAACCTTGCAGCCCAAGCCAGAGAAAACTTTGTCACAACTGAGTCAGTGGATTGGCCAGACCTGTGAGACGGCTCTCTCTGCCCAAGTTGATCATGACCATAGGAAGAGGGCCACCACCCAGTATATGGGGACTGCCCCTGCTAGTGGCTGCCAGGGGAATAGTTTTCTAAAGTGTACTACAGGAGGCATAAGTAGTGATAGTCATGAGGACCATGGCCCTCACTTTGAGTTTGGCACCTTCTGTATGGACACCAAACATGCAACCCCTTTGCGGCTCTTAACACACTAAAGTGAAATTAACTGTTAACATGTACATCTGTCTCCCCAGACTAAAAAGTTTCTTGTGAGGATGAGTCATCCCCACCACACACACACACATTTATCCTCAGTGTTTCTAATACAGGCCCTAGTATATGTAAGTGATAATAATAAATAAATGTGTATTCAAAGAGCTGGTATACTGATATTCATTATAAATATTTTAAGTATCCTCCATATTATTTTGGTAATTATATGCTAATCAATTAAATATATTAACATGATTATTTCTTGTCTTTCTGTTCTGGAATCCTAGAACCAAAGCCTTTTTTTTTTCTACAAAATAAAACTTCATCCAGGCACATTAGCACATATCTGTAATCCCAGCAACTTGGGAGGCTGAGATAGGAGGATTACAAATTCAAGGCTAGCTTCAACAATTTAATAAGATCCTCAACAACTTAGTGAGACTGTTTCAATAAAAATGAAAAAGGCCTGGGGATTTAGCTCAGTGGTTAAAGGTCACTAGGATTCAATCCCCAGGGCCAGTACTGTACCAAACAAACCGAACAAAAACAAAACCAACTTCAGTTTTCTATTGATGAAAGCTGTGTGAAATCAGACAGAGGATCTGGCCCTCTAACTGCTTCTTAAACAGACTTTCAAACAATTTTCCTGTTTTTGGAGTCCTGCCTTCACCTCCTCTAATGGAAATACCTAGTACATCTTGGTCTGCATATAAATCTGGTTACATCTTAACTTTTTTCACTTTTTGGTTAGGGTTAATCTTTCTGGGATCTGCTAAAGCAATTACCAAGTATCCATCTGTTTTTCCATCTAATTGTTATTCTGGGCCTTTCCTCTCCAACTCCTTTGTCTGCGTGTATTTATGCTTTAAAAAAAAATCTGTTGTTTAAGTGTGGTTTTGTAAGAAAAGGAAAGTAAATGTAAATGTTGGACCCATCACTTTTTCCCCAAAGTGGCTCTCAACTTTATATCATTTTTAATTTTTTGAAAATCAACTTTAGTGAGACAAATTTTATACACAATCTTTATTTAAAATTTTACACCTGCTGTTGAGTGAGTTTTGATATGTATGCAGTGAACATTCTTGTTTCTCACTAGAGCTACTTATTCTCCCAACCCATCTCATTTCCACTCTGCCAGTCCTTTGACATCATCGTGGCCTCTTTTCTTTCCTCCCAGTCTATCATATACATCATATCTTGACACTATGACCTGTGCAGTAGTTGAGGTTCCAACTGGGTCCTGAAAATGATATGCTGAAGTGCCAAGGCCAGGTACGCTGGAATATGACCTTAGTTAAAAGTCAGGTCTTTGCCAGTGTGAACAACTAATGAGGCCATGCCGCATTTGCCTGGGTTCTAATTCAATGACTGCATCTTTATTAAAGGAGGGAGATTTGGACACAGGCACAGACACAGAGGGGATACACACAGAGGGAAGGAATGTGAAGATGGAAGTGGGGATTATGCAATTGCAAAACAAGGAATATCAAGGATTGCTTGAAACTACAGATAAAACATTTCTGTCCATATAACTCTGCTATCCCACTCCTTGGTGTTTATCCTAAAGAATTAAAGTCATCATACTATAGCAGTATATATATATATATATATATATATATATATATATCCATGTTGACAGCAGCACAATTTACAATAGCCAAATTATGTAGCCAACCTAGGTGTCCATCATTGGATAAATGGATAAAGAAAATATTATATACATAATATATATGAGTTTTTTCAATCACAAAGTAAAAGCAAATTATGTGATTTGCAGAAAAATAGAAAAATGGCAGAAACTGGAGAAACTTATGTTAAGCAAAGTGAGTCAAACTCAGAAGGTCAAAGGTAAAATATTTTCTCTTGTAGGTGTAAGCTAGAGAGAGAAAAGGAGAAGTATGAGGTCAGGGGGAATCACATGAAAATCAAAGGGAGATTAATAGAGTAGAGGAGAAGGACCAGGGTAAGGGAGGGAAGAAAGGGGAAATACTGGGGAATGAAAATTATATGGTTATGTTGTGTGCATGAACAAATATGTAACCATAAATCCCACCATTAGGTACAACTATAATGCACTAATAAAAATATGGAAGAAATAAAACATTTCTACTCCCCCCCAAAGTCCCCTTGTGGCCATTTACAGTCTATTCTCTCACTCCTTCCACTGTAGCCCTGCAAACACTCAACTGTTTTCTGTCACTGTAGTTTTGCTTTTGTAGAATTTCATGTCAAATTGCTTACAATATTCCTTTACCCTTTAACTGTTAGTGTCTCTGCCACTTCTTCATGTACAATACTGGGAACTTATAACTTCTTTCTCCCACCCCCCCCCCCAAGTCTGAGTAAAGATTTATAATTTTTATTAGGCTTTTCAATAAACATCTTTTGATGTCATTGATTTTCTTCACTTTTTTCTATATTCAGTTTTATTATTATTTTTTCTTTTCCTTATTATTTTTCTTTCTGCTTATCAAATTTGCTCATCTTTTCATAAACAGCTCATCTGAGACTTTTTTCTAGTATATGTATTAACATTATGTTTTCCTATAAACATTAGTTTAGCTGCATATTATAAATTTTGAAAGGCTGTGTTTTCTTTTTATTATGTTAAAAATATTTTCCATTTGGCCTGTGATATCTTCTTTGACACAGGAATTATTTACAAGTATGCTATTTGATTTCTAAGTATGTTAGATTTTAATTTTTTTTTCATTTTTAGCTTAAGTCTGTTGTACTCAGAAAATATAGTTTGAGTTCAGTGCTCTTAAGTTTAAATATCGTACCTGTATTTGATTATGTTGCCACATGCATCTGCAAAGAATGTGTATTTGGTTGGGTGTATTTGGTTCATTATTTGTTGTTGGGTGGAATTTTCAATATCTGACAACTCTATCATTATTTGATTCCTCCATAGCTGGATGTTCAGTTTGTTTGGTGCTGGGGATGGAGACTGGGGCCTTCCAGATGCTAGGCAAGCACTCTACTGAGCTACATCTCCAGCCCTCAATTCTTCTATATCCTTGCTGATTTTCTCTTTCTGCTACTTAAACAGGACTAGGGAAATCTTCAAATTTTGTTGTTAATTTGTTTATTTTCCCTTTCAATTTTATAGTGCTTTGCTTCAGGTCCTCTGTTACTTCCTATATTCACATTTAGGATTACATTTCCATGATAAACTCTCTTCTTTATTATAATGAAATGTCCTTCAACTTTGATAACTTTCTTTGGTTCTAAAAACTACTTTTTTGATTTTATCATAGCACAATCATTTTCTTTTGATTAGTATTTGTATGATATACCTTTTTTCATCTTTTCTGTCTTTACATTTAAGGTAGAATCTTGTTCATAGTGTATAGTTGAGCGTTGACTTTTCATTCAATCAAAAAAAAAATCTCTCCTTTTAATTGGGATGGTTCTAATCCATTTGTTAAATTAAATCTATCATTAATTTAAATTAATTAAGCTTAAATCTATGATGCTATTATTTATGTTCTATTGCTTCATCTGGTTTTTTGTTTAATGTTTTTTCTGTTTTCCTTCTTCATTTTGATTAATTTAGATAGTTGATTATGATTCCATTTTATCTCCATTAATGGCCTATATTAGCTCTCCTTTGTTTCACTAATATTTATTTAATGTGTCACAACCTATTCTCCAGTAATTCCATGTGGCTTCACATAGTCTATAAACTGGACAACAACACATTTCCATTTCACTTTCCCATTCTGTGTGCTCAGGCCGTGTCTTTTGCTCCTCGGTGTGCTATAAATCTCATGGTAAATTGTCACTAGCTCTGCTTAAATTGATTACATTTTAAAGAGATTGGAAATGAGATGAATGTCTATAATTATCCAACATTTCAATTTTTTTCTGTGAAGACCTAAACTTCAGTGGGGTATGATTTTCCTTCTGTCTGAAAAATATCCTGTAATATATGCTGCAGTGTAACTCTTCTGGGGATAGGTTTTCTCCGTGAGTCTTGATTTTTGCCTCTTTTTGTCAAAGGCATTTTTTCTGGGTAAAGAACTCTAGTTCGACAGGTCTTTTTCTGTGCTTCAGAAACTTCTGCACTGTCATCAGTTAACATGCATTCTGATGAGATGTCTGCTGTAATTCTTATCCTTTCTCCTCTCTGTAGATAATGTATCATTTTCCCCCTCTGGCTGTTTTAAAGATTTTTTCTTTTTTTTTTCTTTATTTATTTTTTTAATTTTTTATTGTTGGCTGTTCAAAACATTACATAGTTCTTGATATATCATATTTCACAATTTGATTCAAGTGGGTTATGAGCTTCCATTTTTACCCCATATACAGATTGCAGAATCACATCAGTTACACATCCATTGATTTACATATTGCCATACTCGTGTCTGTTGTGTTCTGCTGCCTTTCCTATCCTCTACTATCCCCCCTCCCCTCCCCTCCCCTCCCCTCTTCTCTCTCTGCCCCCTCTACTGACATTCGTTTCTCCCCCTTGTATTATTTTTCCCTTTCCCCTCACTTCCTCTTGTATGTACTTTTGTATAACTCTGAGGGTCTCCTTCCATTTCCATGCAATTTCCCTTCTCTCTCCCTTTCCCTCCCACCTCTCATCCCTGTTTAATGTTAATCTTCTTCTCATGCTCTTCGATCCTACTCTGTTCTTAGTTACTCTCCTTATATCAAAGAAGACATTTGGCATTTGTTTTTTAGGGATTGGCTAGCTTCACTTAGCATAATCTGCTCTAATGCCATCCACATCCCTGTAAATTATATGATTTTGTCATTTTTTAATGCAGAGTAATACTCCATTGTGTATAAATGCCACATTTTTTTTATCCATTCATCCATTGAAGGGCATCTAGGTTGGTTCCACAGTCTAGCTATTGTGAATTGTGCTGCTATGAACATCGATGTAGCAGTGTCCCTGTAGCATGCTCTTTTTAGGTCTTTAGGGAATAGACCGAGAAGGGGAATAGCTGGGTCAAATGGTGGCTCCATTCCCAGCTTTCCAAGAAATCTCCATACTGCTTTCCAAATTGGCTGCACCAATTTGCAGTCCCACCAGCAATGTACAAGTGTACCCTTTTCCCCACATCCTCGCCAGCACTTGTTGTTGTTTGACTTCATAATGGCTGCCAATCTAACTGGAATGAGATGGTATCTTAGGGTGGTTTTGATTTGCATTTCTCTGACTGCTAGAGATGGTGAGCATTTTTTCATGTACTTGTTGATTGATTGTATGTCCTCCTCTGAGAAGTGTCTGTTAGGTCCTTGGCCCATTTGTTGATTGGGTTGTTTGTTCTCTTATTGTCTAATTTTTTGAGTTCTTTGTATACTCTGGATATTAGGGCTCTATCTGAAGTGTGAGGAGTAAAGATTTGTTCCCAGGATGTAGGCTCTCTATTTACCTCTCTTATTGTATCTTTTGCTGAGAAAAAACTTTTTAGTTTGAGTAAGTCCCATTTGTTGATTCTAGTTATTAACTTTTGTGCTATGGGTGTCCTATTGAGGAATTTGGAGCCCGACCCCACAGTATGTAGATCGTAGCCAACTTTTTCTTCTATCAGACAGCGTGTCTCTGAATTGATATCAAGCTCCTTGATCCATTTTGAATTAACTTTTGTGCATGGCGAGAGAAAGGGATTCAGTTTCATTTTGTTGCATATGGATTTCCAGTTTTCCCAGCACCATTTGTTGAAGACGCTATCCTTCCTCCATTGCATGCTTTTAGCCCCTTTATCAAATATAAGGTAGTTGTAGTTTTGTGGGTTGGTTTCTGTGTCCTCTATTCTGTACCATTGGTCCACCCGCCTGTTTTGGTACCAGTACCATGCTGTTTTTGTTACTATTGCTCTGTAGTATAGTTTGAAGTCTGGTATCGCTATACCGCCTGATTCACACTTCCTGCTTAGCATTGTTTTTGCTATTCTGGGTCTTTTATTTTTCCATATGAATTTCATGATTGCTTATAACACAATTAATAACCTAGACTTAATTGACATATATAGAATATACCACCCAACATCAAGCAGTTACACTTTTTTCTCAGCAGCACATGGATCCTTCTCAAAAATAGATCATATATTATGTCACAGGGCTACTCTTAGACAATATAAAGGAGTAGAGATAATACCATGCATCCTATCTGATCATAATGGAATGGAACTGAAAATCAACGATAAAAGAAGGAAGGAAAAAGAATACATCACTTGGAGAATGAACAATAGGTTACTGAATGATCAATGGGTTATAGAAGACATCAAGGAGGAAATTAAAAAATTCTTAGAGATTAATGAAAACACAGACACAACATATCGGAATCTATGGGACACATTGAAAGCAGTTCTAAGAGGAAAATTCATTGCTTGGAGTTCATTCCTTAAAAAAAGAAAAAACCAACAAATAAATGATCTCATACTTCATCTCAAAATCCTAGAAAAAGAAGAGCAAAACAACAGCAAAAGAAGTAGAAGGCAAGAAATAATTAAAATCAGAGCTGAAATTAATGAAATCGAAACAAAAGAAACAATTGAAAAAATTGACAAAACTAAAAGTTGGTTCTTTGAAAAAATAAACAAAATCGACAGACCCTTAGCCATGCTAGCAAAGAGAAGAAGAGAGAGAACTCAAATTACTAGCATACGGGATGAAAAAGGCAATATCACAACAGACACTTCAGAAATACAGAAGATAATCAAAAATTATTTTGAATCCTTATACTCCAATAAAATAGAAGATAGTGAAGGCATCGATAAATTTCTGAAGTCATATGATCTGCCCAGATTGAGTCAGGAGGATATAGACAACCTAAACAGACCAATAACAATTGAGGAAATAGAAGAAACCATCAAAAGACTACCAACTAAGAAAAGCCCAGGACTGGATGGGTATACAGCAGAGTTTTACAAAACCTTTAAAGAGGAACTAATACCAATACTTTTCAAGCTACTTCGGGAAATAGAAAAAGAGGGAGAACTTCCAAATTCATTCTAGGAGGCCAACATCACCCTGATACCTAAACCAGACAAAGACACTTCAAAGAAAGAAAACTACAGACCAATATCTCTAATGAACCTAGATGCAAAAATCCTCAATAAAATTCTGGCGAATCGGATACAAAAACATATCAAAAAAATTGTGCACCATGATCAAGTAGGATTCATCCCTGGGATGCAAGGCTGGTTCAATATACGGAAATCAATAAATGTTATTCACCACATCAATAGACTTAAAAATAAGAACCATATGATCATCTCGATAGATGCAGAAAAAGCATTCGACAAAGTACAGCATCCCTTTATGTTCAAAACTCTAGAAAAACTAGGGATAACAGGAACATACCTCAATATTGTAAAAGCAATCTATGCTAAGCCTCAGGCTAGCATCATTCTGAATGGAGAAAAATTGAAGGCATTCACTCTAAAATCTGGAACAAGACAGGGATGCCCTCTCTCACCACTTCTGTTCAACATAGTTCTCGAAACACTGGCCACAGCAATTAGACAGACGAAAGAAATTAAAGGCATAAAAATAGGAAAAGAAGAACTTAAATTATCACTATTTGCAGATGACATGATTCTATACCTAGCAGACCCAAAAGGGTCTACAAAGAAACTATTAGAGCTAATAAATGAATTCAGCAGAGTGGCAGGATATAAAATCAACATGCATAAATCAAAGGCATTCCTGTATATCAGTGACAAATCCTCTGAAATGGAAATGAGGACAACCACTCCATTCACAATATCTTCAAAAAAAATAAAATACTTGGGAATCAACCTAACAAAAGAGGTGAAAGACTTATACAATGAAAACTACAGAACCCTAAAGAGAGAAATAGAAGAAGATCTTAGAAGATGGAAAAATATACCCTGTTCATGGATAGGCAGAACTAACATCATCAAAATGGCGATATTACCAAAAGTTCTCTATAGGTTTAATGCAATGCCAATCAAAATGCCAACGGCATTTCTTGTAGAAAAAGATTTTTTCTTTAATACTAATTTTTTTGGCAGTTTGATTATAATATGCATTGATTTTTTTTCTTTCTTTTCCTGTCTATTCTGTAGGCATTTGTTAAAATTATGGAACCTGGGATGGTACTTTTCTTTAAAAGTAGAAACTTTTGATTCTTCAATTTTTAAAATCCTCTCCCCCTTCTCTGGAATTCTCCTATGTGTATGCTAATTACATGTCCTTCAGGTCCCTGATGCTCTGTTAATTTCTTTTAAAAATTCATTTGTTCCCCTCTATGTGCTTATTTTGGATAATTTCTATTGCTCTGTCCTTGATTGGACTTCTTCTTAAATCTTCCATTTCTAATGTTTTTTTTTTAGTCTACCTAGTCTGTTTTTCTTTTTAGATATTTATTTTTCATCTGAGAAATTACATTTAATTACATTTGGGTCTTTGGGACACATTCTACTTTTCTCTTCATCATGTTGATGTTTTCCTCTAGCATTTTGAAGAACATGTACTTTCTTTTGAGTGCTGGGGAACCCAGGGCTCTACCACTGAGTTATACCCCCAGCTTTTATGGAGAACATTTATAACAGCATGTCTGAAATGCTTATCTGCAGTGCTATCATTCCCATATTTTTTTTCTGGGTCTATTCCTTTGACTCTTAATTCTTTTATTGTTAGGGCATTGCTTTGAATATTGTCTTAGCCATGGTTTTCTCTTTCTGTTAAAGTGATAATTTTTTAAAAAAAATTGTGCTTATTTTAGAGTTAAATTTTTAAAAATGTCATGAAATGGTTATAAAGTTCTTTACATATTAAGAAAGATTGTACAAAGCCCAAACCAGAAGATTTTACAGCTGAATTTTATCAAACATTTGAAGAACTAATTCTATTTCTTCAAGTATTTTAAAAAATGGAAGAGAAAGGAATTCTTCCAAATACCTTCTATGAGGCCAGCAATACCCTGATACCCAAATCATGAGGATGCAAAAACAAAACAATGACAACAAAAAACCACAGGTCAATATTCTTGATGAACATAGATGCAAAAATATTCAGCAAAATAATAATAAACCAAATCCAGTGGCATGTTTAAAAGATTTTTCATTACCATGTGGGATTTATCTCAGGGATGCAAGGATAGTTCAACATACCCAAATCAATAAATGGGATATGTCACATTAACAGAATAAAGGGCAAAACCCATATGGTTGTTTCAATATATGAATACAAGGCATTGAATAAAATTCAACATTATTTCATTATAAAAATGCTAAATAAATTAGGTGTAGAAGGGATGTACCCCAAATTATAAAAGCCATTTATAAAAGTCAACAGCTAATACACTGAATGGAGAGAAGTTAGATACTTTCTTTCTATAAGATCTGAAATAATACAAGGATGCCCACTTTCACCACTTTTATTCAACATAGTGGTTGGATTCCTAGGCAGAGCAGTCAGACAAGAAAGAAAGGATTGTGTCCAAATTGGAAAAGTGGAAGTCAAATTGTCACTGTTTGCTGCTGATGTGATCTTATGTACAGAAAATTCCTAAAACTGCACTAAAAATCTATTAGGACTAATAAATTAATTAAAGAAACTTGAAAGATACAAAGTCAACATACAAAAATAAGCAGCATTTCAATATATCAATAACAAATTAATGAAGTAGAAACCAAGAAAACAAGTCCATTTATAACAGCTACAAAGCAACCATAGGATTAAATTCAGCCACAGTGAAAGATGTCTAAAATGAAAACTATGAAACATGGATGAAATTACTGAGAGACATAACCATACTACCTACAGTGACCTACAGATTCCATGCAATCCCTATCAAAGTACCAATGATATGTTTCACAGAACTAGAAAAAGAAATCCTGAAGTTTATATGGAACCACACCAAAAAAAAAAAAAAAAAAAAAAAAAAAAAAAGCCAAAGATACTTTAAAAAAAAGAACAAAGCAGGAGGCACTGTACCACCTAACCTCAAATTATACTACAATACTATAGTAATCAAAACAGCATGGGCCAAGGGAACACAATAGTGAGCTTAGAAGTAAACCTACACATCTGCAATCAACTAAGTTTTTTTTTTTTGTTGTTGTTGTTGTTTTGTATTTCTGCCCTTCAAGGGCTCATCTTCAAGCAGAGGGAGGGCCAACTCAGCTTTGACAAGGTGGTAAAATCATGCATTGTAGGCAGGGCAGTCTTCATTAAGAATTTTGAAAAATTTGTTCTTTTTAGATATACATGACAGTAAAGTATATTTTGACAAATTACACACATGGGATATAAATTCCCTTTTTTTTTCAATCAATGCTGAGGGGAATATTGGATAATCAAATGCAGAAGAACAAAACCAGATCCTTATTTTTCACAGTGACAGAAATAAAATGTGTTAAATAAATAAATAAAAAAAAAAGGCCTAAAACTACCAGAAGTAAATAGGGGGCATGTTTGAGGACACTGGAAATGGCAAGGATATTTTGGACAAGACCCCAAAAGCACAGGAAATAAAAGCAAACATAGACAAAAGTGATTATACCAAACTAAAAAGCTTCTGCACAGCAAAGGAAACAATGAACAGAATGAAGAGCTATTCTATCTGACAAGCAGCTGAAATCCACAATATACAAAGAACTCAAAAAACTCAAAGCAAATAAATAAATAAGCAGTAGACCTAAACTGACGTTTCTCAAGACAGTCAAATGAACAACCGATATATAAAAAGTGTCAACATCAATAATCATCAGGGAAATACAAATCAAAACCACGATAAACTTCACCCCAATGGCTACTATTAAAAAAAATTGAACATAACAACTGCTTGTGAGGATGAGGAGAAAAGGGACCCCTGGCAGACTGTTGGCGAGAATGTAAATTAATAAAATCATTATAGAAAACAGTAAAGAGGCTCCTCAAAAAAATTAAAACTAGAACTATGAAGTGATCCATCAATCTCACCCCTAGGTATACATCCAAGGGAAATGAGGTCAGTATGTGCAATAGACATTTGCACACCCATGTTTTTTTGCAGCACTATGCACAACAACCAAGGTAAAGGATGAATGGGTGGAGAAAACATGGTATGTATATACAAAGGTACCACTCTTCCATCATAAAACCGAATGAAGTTCTGTCTTTGTGACAACAGGGATGGAAATGGAGATTATTATGTTAAGTGAAATCAGTCACGGAAGAACAAGTACAGCATGATGTCACTCATATAAAATCTAAAGAAGTTGATCTGTAAATTGAGAATAGAATAGAGGTTACTTGAGGCTGGGGAGAGCAGGGAGGAAGGACAGGGGAGTGAGTAAAGATTGACCAGTGAGTACTAAGTTACAGTTAAATGAGGGCAAGAAGTTCTGGTTGCACATTCTGGTGGGTATAGATAACAGTAATAAGTATACATTTTAAAAAGCTAGAAGAAAGGATATAAAAAGTTTTGTCATAAATGTTTGAGTAGATAGATTTTTTAACCCAATTTAAACATTACAAAATGTATGTTTGAAACAAAACATCACATGATAACTCTATGAATATGCATAATTTTAATTTTTATGGATCAGTTAAAAATAAATTTTAATTTTAAAAAGGAAAGATAATATTTATCTTTCACATTCACTCATTCTGTCAAAAATTATTTATTTGAATGGGTCAAGAGCTGAGGTAATTTTTGATAATCACCCATATTTTCTTAATATGCATTTATGGCTTTTTGCATATTTTTACATTTTTATCTTTTAGAAGTTTATTCTGGAATGGAATGTGAGAATGCTCATCATTTGGTTTCTCATGGCTTAAAGTATAGAGATGGATAGAGGTTTTAGTTGTTGTTGTTTTCTTTTCTTTTGTTTTCCCTATTCTCCATACCTTAAGAAAGAACAAATCTGTTGTTTTCTGGTCAGATCTCAGCATCTAATGCTCTACATTATGTAACCAGGACCGAGGAAGAGTATATTCTTATTCTTTGGGTCTCACAGCTACAATGTTATTCCCTGAATTCTAAGGTTTCAGACTATACTACAACTAAGGAATCTTTGTAGCAAATATTCTCTCAACTCTGTGAGAGGGCAATGTGTGTTAGTTTTCTGTTACTGTGGCAAAATACCTGAGACAGGCAACTTCAAAGACCAAAGACTTACTTCAGCTAGTGGTTTCAATCCAGAGTCAGTTTGGTCCATTGCTTTTGGTCCCGTGGTGAGGCAGAAGGTAACCGCTGGGAGCTCATGGTGGAGGAAGTTGCTCCCTCATAGTGACATGGAAACAGAGGGGTTGGGGTAGGGTTCCAATATCCTCTCAAGGGCATTGCTCCAAATATCTAACTTCCTTACATTAGGTCCCATATCCTAAAGGTTCCACTACTTCCCAACAGTGCCATAGGATGGAGATGGAGCCTTCAGCACAAGGACCTTTGGAGGACAATTAAGAGTCTAACCTTACAAAGTCCATCCTGATTGGACTTCAAGGAGGAGCCCATGGCTGAAAAGTCCATGTACTTGCCTGAGGCTTGGCCCTCTCTTTCCCAAGATGATGGCTAACCAGCTTTGATGAATTATGTTAGTAAAAAAAAAAATGGATATGTCCCATATTACTAAATTTTTAAAATGTCAAGATCTTTCATTTTTACATATTTTATGTTGTTCTACATCTGCAGGGGCAGAACTGGGTAATAATTTTTAAAAACAAGTATAACTTTTTATCTGATCCCTGATCAGTCAGAATCATCCACTTACTCAGAGGATGGGGAAGGAGATAATGTAGACTATTTATGCTAAATATAGAAGGATGAAAAGTTGTTATTGTTAGCTTTTGTCTATAAAAATAGAATTTTTATTACTTAGCAAAGCAATAAATCAGGCCAGATGATAAGAGAGAAAATGATTGCTAAATTTCTTAAGTTCCCACAAACATAGTAAGGGCGAGGCCATGGGAATGAAGAAGTCAGGAGATGATGTCCTGAAGTCCCTGCTACCCTAGGATGAGAGAAAGTTGACTCTTGTGACTCGGTGGAGCACAGAAAGGAGAAACGTGAAGAGAGTTAAGGGAAGCCCTCAGCTCATCACCTTTAAGATGGCTTTTCCTGTGGAGAGATGAAATCCCAGATTTGGAGGTCAGGTGAATGGAAAGCCTGAGGGGAGTGTTCACCTTGTTTCCTGATTGGACTTCATGGAGGAGCCCATGGCTGAAATTCCCCCTCCAACGTGAAGGGACTACTTCCAAGTGAAAAGGGGCTACACTGTGTCACTAGGCTGGATCTAAGGCAGCCAGCACACAGAAGCTTTCATCAACCCTTCTGAGAGAAGACAGCAATCCAGAAGTGTTCATGTTTGGGAGGACTTTAGAAGGCACGGAGTGGACAGTTGGTGCAACAGCACTGTGGGCCTCACTTTATCTTTAAGTGGCTCTAACAGGGAACCAAATACAATGAGCTTAGAACAGTTGGATAGAGGATGTGGGTTTACTCAGAAACGTCTTCAGCTCTACCATGAACTGCAAAAGAGTTTGGTTAGCTATAAAGGATTCCTGAGCCTTGGTGTAGAGCTAAGAAAACCAGTCAGAAGTTTACCAGAAGCACATCAAAAGATGCTAGTGAAAGTTGCTCGATATCCGTAACTGATCAGATTCTGACCACACAGCTCAGCAAGGACCTAAGGAAGAACTCAAAAGAGGATTGAGCTAATAGAAGGCACAGCTCACACTGCTGGAGGGACCCTCTCCAAACCCTGCTGGTGAGCATCCAGACCCTGTCTTGGGGAGTATTGGAGGCAGGAGAGCAAACAAGAAGAATAAGCATATCTATTCTTCAACACTGAGTCACCCCAAAGAACTGAAGGGATTGGGTAATGTGATTTAGCACTCCAAACCTCTGTCTCGATCCTTTTTTCCCCTTGTTTCACAGTAGGATAAGGACCCAGAGTAAGTTAGAGGACAGCCGTATCATTTATATATAAGTGATCCTAAAACTTTGCATACTTCCTAAAATTCTAAGAGACTTCCAAATAATCGGCACAATGCATATAATAAGCAAAAAAACATTGGTCCTTAAAGGCAATTTGTTGTCTTGGATGAAACTGCCTGTGGAGATTTCATAATGCTTACAAAATTCCAACAATAAATAATGAGACAAAGAAGTTGTAGTGAACATTTGTTTTATAAATTGTTATCCAGCAAGAAACCCTCATTTCTCTGGAACAACACACTAATCAGACACTTGGGAACCAATTTCTTCCTAATTGACTCAAACCTTAACTCCACTTAGCATGTATTTGGATCTTTATATAGTACCCTAATTACTAAGTTACCCTAAAGAGATAAAAAGGATTGAGATAATGTGATTTAACTGTAATGGAGTAGACACTGGCATAGTCAGGGAATTCCTAGCCTAGAGTTAAAATGAAGACCAACGGAAAAGTTCATTACTTTGCAGACTTATCTGGTACACTCTCAGAGTTTGCAAACTGAAAACCTAAAGATCAATTGGTTCTGTGGGTGAATTTTATTGGCCTCCAGGTGTTAAAAAAATATTAATTCAGTAGCTAATACTTAAAAATTCAAATAAATATCAAAATTTCCAACATTTATTTAAAACTCTATGCTGGATTTCCAGTTACAGAAACATGAAGAGATTGGCAAATTCCGTCCACAAAATCCAAGTATAAATATGGAAAATACTCTAAGTAATAATTTCCCCACTTGTTATGGTTTAGATGTTGGGTGTCCCTCAGAAGTGCATGTGTGAGATGATGCAAGAAATTTAGAGCTGAAATGATTGGGAGTCCTAACCTAATCAGGACATTAATCTACTTGACTGCATTAACTGGGTGGTGACTGAAGGCAGGTAGGGTGTGGCTAGAGGAAGTGGGTCCCTGGGGCATGTCTTTCAGGTATATATTTTGTTCCTGAAGAATGGTGCTGTCTTTCTCTGCTTTCTTGTGGCAATGTCCTGAGCCACTTTCCTCTTCCACACTCTTCTGCCATAATGTTCTGCTACAGTCACAGAACAATAATAGAGTTGGTCATGTATGGATTGAGACCTCCGAAACTGTGAGTCCCAAATAAACTTTTCCTCCTTTAAAATTGTTCTTGTTAGGTCTTTTGGTGACAGCAATGAAAAAGATGACAGAATACCCCTCTAAAATATAATGTACACATTAGTGAGAAATTTATAGATGTCAATGTTTGCTTTTAAGAAATTCAAAGGAATCTACCAAACCAAACCAAACCAAATAAACCTTTTAGAACTAATAAGCAAATTTAGCAAAGTTACAGGATACTAATTATACTGCTGTAGTCTGATAATGAACAAACTGAATATGAAATTAATAAAATAACTCCATTGTAAAATACTTAGAAATAAACTTGACAAAAGAACCAAGACCCAGACAGAAAGAACTATAATACACTGATGAGAAAAACTAAAAGTAATGTAAATAAATAAATGGAGGATTTTTTCATGCCATAGATTTTGTTTGAAATGGAGTTATAAGAGAAAATGGGGAAGGGCACAGTGGCCAAGATTGTGTTCAATCCCAAAGTGAAGATTTGGGTAGCAGTCCCCTTTCAATAGTATTAGTTTGCATCCAGAATGACTCCCAAAATCTTAGTCACCTGCTGGTGGCCTTATCAGGAGGTGGTGGAAATTTTAGAAGGCAGGGGATAATTGCAGGAAGTAGCTCTCTGACAGAGTGCCCTTGAAGGGTATATTGAACCCCTTGTCCACCCCTCTGCTTTCTGGTTGCCAAAACATGAGCAGCTTTGCTATACCACATCATTCCCTGCCATGATGTTTTGCCTCACCACAGACCTAAGGGCAAGGAGACAACTGATCACAGACCAAAATCTCTGAAATGATGACCAAAAATAAATCTTTCCTCCTTTAAGTTGATTTTATCAGGTATTTTGTCACAGTGATGGAAAGCTAACAAACAGAGTAGTATTTTAGATTTCTCCACAATTTCTATTACTTCTAGTATATCTTACATGTCTGGGTCCACTTTGCTTATTTTGTTATCTGACTGATTCCTGTTAAGCAAGTGTCCTCCATCTCGGAGAAGCAAGGATGCCTTTCTGCCCCTCTCTGGTAGATGCATGTCCAATGGCAGCTCTCTCATTAGAAATTATATGTAAAACATGCATAATTTATATAAAATAAAGTCTAAATTTTCTCTCCTGGCATAGTGATTGGGTGATTAAAATATGGAAAAATATATTGGAATTTTTATATAAAGTTGGGGAAATGTAAAACATTTTATTGGCATAATTTTGTAATATTATTTATAAGATCATTGTATAAGTAAGGACTAAGGATCAGAGACTTCTTGTAATCTGTTCAAGGTCACATAGTTATACAATCTTCTTGCTAAAAAGGGCACATATATTGTGCTTACAAAAGAGTCAGAAAAATTAGAATGTCATACCAAATCTTAAAAATAAATCAATGCTGTGGAAAAACTTTTTCTTTTTTCTGGATCTCATGACGCTTACAGAGCTATGTGGTTTTCTCTTTTAAGACTTGGCTAGATGTCTTTGGTCTTATACCAGTGAAGTGGAGAAAGCTGCAAAAACTCTGAAGCAGCTGCTAAAGTAATTACAGCATATTTCATTTTTTGAAAGCTAAGAGTTTCTCAACTTTGAGGAGGCATAGTTCAAACATAGATAAATTGGTCTTGTTTGGTATTTGGCTTTATCTACAGCTTTACAGTTTCAGATACCAGAGAAGAAATGTTTACATGTTTATGTCAAGGAATATTATAAAAGCTTAATGTATCATCTCTTCTCTTGTACTAGATCAGAGTGCTCAGTCACTAATGCAGAGTGATTTAGGATTAAAGATGAAACATTCATTGTGTTGCTGTTTTATGTTCCCAGACCTACCTTGTTGTACTTTGGAATATGAAGCTGTCCCTCTGACCATTTAGAATAAACAAGACTGAGGCAAGACTTTATCAAAGGCATTTCAAAGTCTATAGCTAAACAATATGAGTGGCCTACTAGGCCTGTCTTATTCCTCTATTTTTAGAACTTTAACTGGGTTTTTATAATTACCCATAAAAGTCCCAACTGGTGGAGGTAAGGCAGGAGCTTGAGGCAGAAGCTTAAGGCAGAAGCCACATCCTGGTGGCTTGCCTGCTAGGTCCACCCTACAGATGTGTTAGATTTTGTTTGGCCTTTAAAGTGTTTAAAGAAAATTTTTTTCTGAATCTTGTAGAAAACATTTTGCAATCTGAAGAATTCACAAAAACATCTCAATTTCCTGTTTCTTTTGAAAAATCGGATTGTTTACCCGGGGTGCACAATCCTACCCTGAGTAAAAGCTGCACTTTTTATTACTAAAGGACATCTAGTTCACCTTTTGCCAATCTGCAGGGGGCTGCCTCACTCATTTATGTTTCCTGCTGGTGCCTAGATGTTTGAAATATTTGTGACCCTGCAGATGCATTGACTTTTCCAATGGACCAAAGTCTTTAAAGTCATTTGTTGTTTTGAGTTGCAGACAACACACTTATTCCATTTGTTTTGTCAGGTTCAAAGCCACTTTGGAAAGTCTCTGTTGAGTTGCTTTTAGAAGTTCTGACACTCATTTGATCAATCTCAGTGAAGCAAATCCTTGAATCTGACTTCAGGAAACAGTCAAAGCAAGATTTG
Source organism: Marmota monax (assembly GCF_021218885.2). NCBI lineage: Eukaryota > Metazoa > Chordata > Mammalia > Rodentia > Sciuridae > Marmota > Marmota monax. Next base: position 4,032,063 of record NW_026691988.1, read on the forward strand.
AAGCCAAGTTTGTGGTAAGAAATAATGTGTGACTACGAAATAGTGAAAACCTGTTTCTGTTGGGTGGTTTGTAAGCTGACTCAAAGGTAACAACAATAAAATAAAAGTTCAAAAGTGATTTGAGGGATGGCTTTTACATCTTTCAATGTCAATTACCTTTTCTATTAATTGTTCATAATATCCTATGTGTGGTGGCTCTATAATGCATACATGACTTAGGTTTTGATTTTTTTTTTTTTTTTTTGGTACATGTTGGCCCCACTTTCTCCTCTTCACCAAACTGAAACCATTTAAGGGAAAAAATATATTTTTATTCATTTTTAAATATGCTATGCATATTTGGAGGTGGCAGATTGAAGAGTTCATTATTGAAGGAATGAATGAAGTGCATCCCAAGTTGACTATTTTAAAGGGGACAAAATCCACTTTATATCTGCTAAACATTCATTCTCTTTTTAAAACATTTGCATATATTCCCGTCAGTGAAATGAATAAGAATTTAATTGTTTGGGGGTTGTAGGACTTTCCTCAGTCACTGAAGTCAGTTGAGAGTCACTTTTCCTTTGACAGGAGACTTCCCTGCACACTGTGGTTTTTGCTGACAACCAAGGAAACGTGCAAGTGGTAGAATCAAAGATGAAACAAAACACATCTAGAATCACAGCCGCTGGTTCATGGTCTAGTTAAAACATAAAGCTTTCAGTATTTCAGACTGCTTTAGAATTGTTAATATTGCTAACCAAGTAACAGTGTCACTCTCAGGAGAGCACATCGCTGACATTTCGAAACCTTCCATACAGAAAGCCAAAAGGAACTAGTAAGTAAATACATTAAAACAGAAGCAGCAACAAAGCTCTAGAAAACACATAAAACCATGGAAAACTAAACATCCCATATATATGTGTGTGTGTGTGTGTGTGTGTGTGTGTATGTGTAAACCCGTTTATTTTAAGGTTGAATCTCCTCTCTTGGAGTAGTGTAGCCTAGGAGGTAGGTAAGCAAGGGCTTTGGGAGAACTCTTGTTTTTTTTCCCACGTGGGAGAACAAGAAAGTCACCCCGCCCCCGACCCTACCGGTTCATTTGCATTTCTCTCCAGAAACACACAGGTCTGTCCCGAGACTCACTCCCCTGCCTTTGAGAAGCTGGGAGCGCCTGGGCCATGCATCCTTCTCCTCCTCCTCCTTGCTCTATTTTGGGGCCCCATGATCTCATGCCCTCTGCAGACCACACTCTGCAATTCCAGTCCAGCCCGCGCTGCGGGGCCACGCAGGGCGATTCCTGCAAGTGTTCGCGGTGGCCGGGGCGCGGGGAGGGGAAGGCTTTGGGGAGAAGTTAAAGACACGCCCACGTGAAGGACTCAAAATAACCTACACGCAGAGTGCCCGAAATCAGACAGGAAGCCAAATAATCCGGGGCGTTGAGTCGCTTTCCCTTCACTTCGGGCGCTGGGCGGAGGGACGGCAGCCAAGGGTCTGACGGTGGGGCGGCGCGGCACGGCGCGGCGCGGCGGGCTGGGGCGGGGCCGGCGCGGAGTCTATTAAAGGGCACTGGGAACAGCGGGGCCGGAGCGCCCGGGGCCACGATGGAGCGCGACGGCTGCGCTGGGGGCGGGAACCGCGGTGGCGGCGGCGAGGGCGGGCGCGGCCCCCGGGAAGGCCCAGCAGGGAACGGCCGCGACTCGAGCCGCGGCCGCGCCACCGATGCGCCCGGAGACCCGCGGGCGGCCGCGTCCTTGCTGGCCCCTATGGACCTGGGGGAGGAACCGCTGGAAAAGACGGCGCGCGCCCGCACCGCCAAGGACCCCAACACCTATAAAGTGCTCTCGCTGGTAGGTCGGCGACCCGGCCTGGCGCCCAGGAGGGCGGGAGGTGGGGCGCGCAGAGCTCCTTCTCTCGCAGCGCGGTCAGCACCCGGCCCCGGAGAGAGGCAGCCTCTGGGGCGCTTCGCTTCGCCTGCACACCCACCTTTGCAGCTGTGCCAAGTCTCAGCACCGCTTTCCCTTCTTTTGGCGCCAGCGATATGTTTCACTCCGGATGCTCAGGAGGGCCTCAGTATGAATCCAGAGTGTTAAAACCGGTCCTCTTTAGAGATATCACTTTCTTCCCAAGAAGAGCCCAGGGTTTTTCGAGGAGGAAAAATGAGCAACCTGAAAGTTGTCGGTCTTAGGAAGGTGCAGCAATGTTAAACCTCTTTTGGTGGCTCTGGCTCGGGATGCAGTACTGTAGTGATGATTTAGAGTAACTGATTCCAGTTGAAAAGATTCAACAGACCTCTTTTCTGAGTTTTATCAGGAACTTTAGAAAACACTTTTCGTTCAGCTCTTTAGGTATTTCTTGCAGCTGCTCAGAAATTCCATCAATGTTAACATTAAGTGACTGTGATTCTTTGCCCACTCTAACCTCAGGCTACGCAATCTGGGTTGCTAATGTATAACTACCTATGGTCCCTTCGCTATTTTGTCATGACAGTTGCAGGATCCACAGTTAATTTTCTTGAAGTGTGTGGTTGTTTTTCATTCTAAATCTTTGGTGGCCAGAGCTAATCTTGGGTCAGAAGGCCTGGGTTTCATGGCCATTGTTAGTTCCTGGGGCCTTCCATAATTCTTCCCTACCTCACTTTTTTTTTTTTTTTTTCTGTGTTAAAATGAGGTCGTGGAATCTCTTGGACATTGCATAGATTTTTTGTGAGGATCAAATGGAGCAATGTGTGTGATAAATAAGATCAAAACCAAAAGAAGATATAATCGTTTTTCTTTTATTAAGTGGAAACCACAGTTCTGTGTATAGAGTACTAAAATGTATTGTCACACATGATGATTGAACATAATTTGTTGTAAGACGTCTTTTCTGGTGTTTGAAGTCTCCTTTTTGTAGTCATTTCCAATGATATTTTAGGTATCATGGTGACATTACAGTACTTTGAGCCAAAATTCCTAGACTTAAGAGATGTTGTCATATCCTTAGTACTTAAAAATAAGCCTAAGGTTCAAAGAATAAGTGTCCCAAACCACATGATGTTTGCATCTCAAGATATATTTTTGTATCAGATGTCATTGTTATAACATATGGTATTGAAGAGAACTTGTTTCATTTGAGTCTAGTGGATTTTTTTTTGTTTTTATTTTTAATGAAGACCTTTAGCTTTTACAACATGATCATTTAAATTATTTAGTATTACTACCTTCAGGTGGTTTTAGCATAATATGAGGCAGTCAATAATTATCCATTGAATTTTATGCAAGTCAAATGTAAAACCATTTCTACATGTCTGTAAGTCTTGAAAGTTTTCCCAATTGCTTAATCTTTATATCTTCCCTGCTCATTTACCTACTCTCTACCCATTGAGAATCCACAATGGGTATCCACAAAGGTCCACCTTTGGAACAAAGGTTTTAGTCTTTGACACCTGCACTCAGCTGGTCAAACAGCATCCCATATGTTTTTATGATGAACCTTTGCATGGTTGAGATGGAAGTGTCCTGGTACTTATTTCCTCAAATAGGACTACTAGGAATATTTTTTGTATCCCACTAGGTGGGGCCTTTTTCTGTAACCTATATTTAATTCTTACTCCAGATCTTTTGCTGGAATCCCGAGAGACATTAAAATATAAGTAATCACCAAGCTCATTGTCTTATTCTTGAAACTTTTTAAAGCTGAATGTGAAGCCTCTTCTATATTCTTCTTTCCCTACCTAACTTCAGTACCCTCCTACCTCCAAATCTTTCCTCCAAAGGAATTTGACAGCTATTATCAAAGAGCACTGTGACACATCTTCTAGAGAAAAACTACAGTTAGAGAATTTCTCTTTTTCTCTCTTTCTTTTTTCAGATTAAGCATTAGCACACTTTTCATAAAGCTGAAGAAATAGGTTGGACTGATGCATCCTGGCGTTGGGATTAAGAGTACCCACTCTACCGCTACTCTGCTTTAATCCAGCAGAATAAGCATGAGAGTTGCTTTGCAAATAGATAATCAATCAATGGTAATGACTTTTGCACTTTTCTGAAATTTTCTCAGTAAACTGAAAGGATGAGGGTATGTAAGAATATATAAAGAAGGGAATATCTTGTCCTACTCTTGCTTCTCCCTATGTGGTGTTTGATCCTAGGAAAAGACAAGCAAGCTCTATTCTAGAGGCTTTTGGCCCTGGGTCCTGGAAATGCTTCTGCCTAGGCACTGAGCCAGATTGAGGAAAGCAGAAAGAGGAAAAAACAAGTATTAGTTTCTATATGCCTCAGTAGATATGTGTGTCAGTCAGCTTTCTGTCACTGTAATGAAATACTGAGGTAATTAAGATACACAGAAAAAAAAAGTTTATTCAGTTTACAGTTCTGGAGGTTCCAGTCCAAGATCAAGATGCCATTGCTGTGGGTCTCTGGTGAGGGAACTGATGGTGTTGGCATGAAGCACATGATAGAGCAAACCACTTTCATCATGAGCCAGGAAGCAGAGAAAGAATGAGACCTGAGTTTCACAATCCCTGCAGAAGGCACCCCCACCCCCATGATCTAACACCTTCAATAAGGCCCTGCCTCCCAATAGGGCCACCCTGGGGACCAAGACTTTAAGCTCATGGGCCTTTGGGGGACTTGCAACATCCAAACTATAGCAATATTTTAAATACTAGATGTTTTTCCTTGGTTCCAAATCAAGTTTTGAAGTATAGACTTCTATTCAGGTTGGATTTGGAGTTTCATTTGAAATATCCTTGTTCCCTGCATGATTTTAAAGGGACAGGAAACTTTAACTGCATTGCAATGTATTTTTTTCCAGTTAGTTCTTCTGAAGCATTGTTTTGTTATGTTGTGATCTTCTGCTGTACTTATGCAAATATATGTCCATGTGTGTGTCAAAGACTTCATGTATAGGTAGTGATCAATGAAGACTACTTTCACCTTTCCTTTGAAGAGTTTCTTTTAAGAGGTGGAGTTGGCCTTGGTTATCTGAGATTCGGGTGTGAAGGTTAATAATTCCCTCAGCTTCCTTCCCTTTGCCTTGTGATCTGTTATCACTAGAATACAATGTTAATAATACTCATGATAACTCTATGCTCTTAATTAGATTCAGAATTGACATGGCTCTTTGGTTAATGAAGATTTAATAATAGTATTCATGATAACTCTCGGTTCTTAATTAGATTCAGAATTGACATTGCCCTTTGGTTAATGAAATTTAATATCTGTCAACTACAGTTAAGCATTTTATTTTAAAATGGCCAGAGCACCTTGGAGGTCAGAGCTGTCTGCTCTTTGCCCTTTATGGTATTTATTTCACGTGTTCTAATAAAATGCACCAAGGATTTCTAGGAACTCAGCTAGACTGTTGTTTTTACTTCTGGTTCTAAAATAGTACCTGTGTCATTTGCTGCTAAGACAAATATCTGGAGAAATGCAACTTAAAGGGGAAAGATTTTTGGGGTTCAGTTTCAGAAGTTTCAGTCCAGGGTTGACTGGCTCCATTGCTTTGAGCCTTGGAAGTGCATGGTGGAGAAAAGCTATTATCTTATGGCAGCCAGGAAAAAGAGAGAGAGAGGGAGAAAGAGAGACAGATAGACAGGCAGACAAAAGAAGGGGCCAGGGACAAGCTATAGACCTCAAGTGCATGCCCCTGTGACCTGCTTCTTCTAACCATGTCCCACTTGTCTGTGGTTTTTGCTACTTCCCACTAGTCCATTCAAATTAATTTACCAAATGGATTAATCCACTGATAGAAGATAAGATCTGGATCAGAGCCCTCATTATCCAATCATTTTCTGAAAGCCCCACCTCTGAACATTACTTCACTGGGGACCAAGCCTTTAACATATGAGCTTTTGGAAGACATTTCAAATTCAAACCATAATAATACCTAATGTGGTTCAGTGTCAGTGTTTGGTTGGTTGAATAATCGCTACATTTTTAATTAGAGGGAGTCACACTTCAACTTGTAAAAGGGCAAGATGGGAAGACCAAATATATAACATGGCCTCAAAGGTTCCACAAATTCAGAAATCCAAATATACATGATCTGGGTATAGTTTCTCAGGTAAGATCAGAGTGGGAATAACAATTTATTTGGGCAGAGGGAAATGAAACAAGTAATGAATGAACAAGAGTTCCTGACTGAGGCCACATGTCTAAGAAGATACCAGACAGGGCCTCAGTGATCATTTAGATTCAGAATTAGAAATCTAGCTGCTGGAAATTTTTTTCAAGTAGAAATAACCCAAATGAGGATGCACTAGGATATTCAAGTAAGGACATTGTATAGGTAAAATAAATCTCCCTTACCTATGCCAAGGCCTCTTTTGTTTTGGTGACTTTGCTGCCATATCCACATTCAGTCTTTATAACTCTTATGGGCCACTGTTGCCTCCAGCATTGCTGTCTATTACTTCTTTTCTTCTGCATTGAGTCATGCTCTGTGATTTCTCTCACACGCATTTGTATCTCAGCTCTTTCCGCTCCATGTAGTCTCTTTCTACGGCATGCACAGCCTTGCTTTGAATACCTGTCTCATTTCCCTTCTGTGCTGCTTGTCAGTTAATTCTCAGTTTTGCCATCTCCTATCCCCATCATATACTAATCAGGCCTTTGAAGAGACTCCCTGATGGCCATGGGAGAGACATGCATTATGCATTCAGTATAAGAACAACTGAGGCTATTTATCTTTGTAGAATATTTGCAGAAATTTTTATCAGCTTCTCATGTTTCTCCTTCTAACTCTTTTCTCTTAGTTTTCAGTAGCTAAGGTAAATATAATAGTTTTATGTTCAATTTTGTTTTGTAATACCATTGTAATTTTTAATATTAATGAATGTATTGCAACTGTAATGGGCAGGTATTATGTATTATGAGCTCTTTGGACAAGGCAGAGAATTTAATCATGATTCACAACTTTTTTGTTGTTGTTAGAGGGAGAGGTATTTCAAGTTCCAGACAACTTGGAAACAAATGAGCTTTTGGAACTTAACTTATAATTAGTGTTATGGTTTGGAAGTGAGTGTCCCTGAAAAGCTCACATGTGAGACAGGGCAAGAAGGTTCAGAGAAGAAATGATTGGGTTACAAGAGCCTTAACCCAATCAGTGAATGAATCATCTGATGGACTTTAGTGGTAACTGAAAGGGGAGGTGGGGCATTGGGGGTGTGGCTTTGGTATAAATCATATGTATACCTGTGGAGTAGAGTGTCTCTCTCTGCTTTCTGATCACCATGTGAGCTGTTTCCCTCTGCCACACTCTTCCTCCATGTTGTTCAGCCTCACTTCAAGCCCCAAGGAATGGAGTCAGCTCCCTATGGTCTGAGACCTCAAAAACTGTGAGCCCCCAAATAAACTTTTCCTCCACTGAAGTTGTTTTTGTTGGATTCTTAATCACAGCAGTGAAAAGGCTGACTAAAACAATTAGTGATCTGCCTTTGGTTAAAATAAACTTGCCTCTATCAACCATGAAATATACCCCAAATAACAAAAAATACACAAGAAACCTTTTTAGTAAATGAACTCATGGCACAACATGGATTACTCTTCTCAGCATAAATCTTGTGCAACAAGAACAGATATGCAGAATGCTGACCTAACATGAAAATCCTTTGGCATTAAATAAAAATTGGATTATGTGTTAACCAAGGATGGAAAGTGCAGTAATACATTTAAGAAGGTCTTTTAAAAGAGTAGCCAGAATTTCAGCTAAATATTAACCGGGGCACACTACTTCCTGAATATTTTAGTTACCTGAGGCTTCATTACAACAGTTAAGATATTGTCTATAATATATGTCAGTATTTTCTCTTTTACTTTTAGTTTTTAGAAGAAGAGCTGTTGGAGATATAAGTGGTTAAAAGTTTAGATGATGATAATTTGCAAATTTTAACAGGCGTTTTCCCATATATTTTTAATTGATCTACAACACATCAACAGCTCTGAAATAGGAAAGTATGGTGACATTCAGTTCTATTTTTGCAGATCAGGAAACAGGTTTAGAGGAGTTCAATCAGGTTTCTCCCACAGTGTTCATAGAAACCACCTGGGGAATGCCTTAAAGACATGAATTCCGGGATTCTAATACCAGAGATAAGGATTTGGAATGGATTCAAGGAGCCTGCATTGTTTTTCAACATTTTTTTCAGATGTAGGTGGTTTATTTACTTCACTTTTAGAAACATATCAAATGCTGAGGCAAAAGCCTTACCATTAAGTAATAGACCATGATAAGTGAAAGGCCTTTTTTTTTCTTCTTCTTGTTCTTTTTTTTTTTTTTTATTGAAAGGTCTTTTAAATGACAGATTTTTATTGTGGCCCAATGGCTGATGTCATCCATTCGTTTGCCTTGTCCATGATGATTGTTACATCTTGATGCACCAGGCTTTGTCTGTCATTGGGTGTCATCTCCCCACACTTCAGTATAAGCGATATCTGATTAGAACCTCTGTGATTTCTAGTGTGATGACACAGATTGTTATATAACGAGATATATTTCTTTTGGTAATTCAGCAACTAAATTTCCCTGAAAAAATTAGTGTGCTTTTCACTAGCATAAAATTAGGCAATAATAAGGTTTTCATGGTCTTCCAATATTGCAAATTTTTGGTAAATTTCTTTCTTAATTTGAATTTCCTTCTTGATACATTTTTAAATGTACTGGAATAGGAAAATAGAGAGTCATCAAAGAAAACTGTTTTTGCAAGGGTGAATTTTCACAAGCATATCTCATTGATAATTTTCTCACCATATCTTATGACTTCACATAGATCTATCTGGCAAACATTCCATTCAGATGTGATTAGGGATCTTTAAAGATCTTTCTATTGTGCTTTTTAGGAGAATATTCATGAGAAAAATAGCTTGTTCCTAAAACTGGGTTCTTTCCCTTCTAAGGCTCCTTGGCACTAGCATGCTTTTAGGGTCTTAATGGGTCATCTGAGGCCTAAGATCTCTTCTGGAAAGAGAAAAGAGAAACTCCAGAAGTTTTATGGTGCTTTTATGTAGCAAAATAAATAACAACTATTGTGAGTTTTTTTTTCCCTAAATGGAGTTTGGAAGACTCATATGGCATATTTGCCACATATATTGCTGTTTTCTGGAGGCCAAACCATCTTGTGTTGAGGTTAAAAGCCAAGCTGGATGCTTTTTTCCCAGGAACACCCTTGTTATTTAGAAAGCATTACTGACAAACTGTTGTTACTGCTAGTTGGGTATTTGGCAGTCATTTTATTCAAAATGAATGTTATTAAGTTTGTCAATTCAAGGAAAACAAATGAAGGAGATATCTATTGCCTACAATAAAATTGAGCTTTTGGGCAAAATTAGAAATTTGAATAACTTTCATATTTGATTCATATGTGATTCAGACATATATTTCCTGAATATCAACTTTACAGCTTCCCAATCCTTAAAGATCTTTTGACGTTATGGATGAAGATAATAAGGGATGATATTTTTCATGTTGTTCAATGATGTATGTCAACATTTCAAAAAACAGCAGAACTTAGTAAACCAATATTTTTCAAAGAACCAGTGGATGATGTTCCAAAATTATGCATTGATACAAGTTCCAAAGTACAAGGTAGACTAATGGATTTTCATGTAACAATATGAAAAGTTGTCAGTATCTATCCAAGTTTCATGTTATGATTTAAAGAATTGCCACTTGTAGAATTTTGGTGTGGTTTTAAAGAAAAGTGTCCCTAGTCCTCTGAAAAGCTTCTTAAGGTTGTTAGCTATTTGTAGGAACATAGATCCTGAGACCAAAAGTTTTGAGAATATATCCGCTTTAAGGGAAAGTATATATTTAATAATATTTTAAGAACTAAAAGAGGGAAATGGGAGATTAGGACATATAAAAATGATCAAAAAGGTATAACATTTGTATCTTTATGTAAATTCCTTTATAGATTTCAAAATCCTTCTGCTTCTGCTGCCTTATTGAGTCCAATTATCCTCTTGTTAGAGATAATTTTGGGGTTTCTGATCACATTAGTAAGAATTCTGTTAATCTTATCTCTGTAGTTTATTGGTAAATAACTTTGGAGTTGGAATTGTGATAAAATCCTGATACTCTCTTATTAGCTGTTTGAATGCAGACATATATTTCCTGAATATCAACTTCCACAACAGTAAAATAAAACCACATCAGAGTGTTGTTAGGAGAATTGAATTATATGTGCAAAGTGGCACATAGTGTGCCCCTCATGGTAGTTTTTCTTGTCATTGATAAGCTTCAGAGTGACCGTGAATTTTAAATTTTTCTTTACTCAGAAGGCCCTTGACAGCTTTGCTACCTGGTGTGTGCTCTCCTAATCCATCTGCATCATTTTCCTGCAACTTGTAAGAAATGAAGACTTTTGGGCCCCATCCCAGACCTCCTGAACCAGAATCTGCATTTCCCAGGGATTTGTCTGCACATTAAAGTTTGGGGTGTCACAGCTCTCCAAAGTTATGAGACCTAATTATTGGAATTTCTGTAGCTATGAGTTATAATCAATGCTTGCTCTGCCTTTGACTTCATACAAGATGCTGTGATTAAAAACACAAAGCAAGACAGAAAAATTCAGTTCCTCCCTCCATGACCTCAACTATGATGGCATTGGGTTGAAGTGGCACTACTGCTGGTTGCATTTGGTCCCTCTCCTTCCTTGGACCCCAGTGGTACATTGATATAAGTAGCCCCATTGCTTCTGTGTGTCCAGAACACTGCACACCATCTCCTACTTCCCTTTGCACATGCAGTTTCTGTCTTTCAGGAACCTACCCATGCTCTCATTTGTTGCTTTTTCTTTAATTGCTTTTTCCTTACTCTGTACTGGCATGTCCTTTAATTGCTCTTTATTGCTCTCAGCTGGGCCAATTTTCTGTCTTTGCAATCATATGATAATAGGTGTTTTTCCAGCTTAGCCATCCATCTACCAGGATCTCATGTAGATTTCTCTTTACAACATACCATCAATAGAACTCTTCACTTCAAAGTTTCCATTGCAGTACCTTATTGACAATCCACAAAACCAAAACAAAGGAATCTTGTACTGGGGCTTTTCAGGTGATGTCGAATCAGGCTAAATGTGCTTGGCACAAGTTTATTCCATAATACTTCATCATCCAATACACTGGCTTCCTATAAATCACCACCTAACATCATCTAGATCAGAGTCTCTGGAGACTAGGAAACAGGTGAATGGAATGTGAATGTGCTCAGGTGGGAAGGGTATGGGCTAGGAGCATTAAGAACAGATCATATTGGTCCTGTCTATTTTTGGATTACCCAGGGAAATAAATACAAAACAACTCTACTTATATATGGTTCATTTATATACCACATCCAATCAGCTTAAAGGAAGTTAATGTGCAGAATGTCAACACTTGGAAACTTCTTTGCCATCTCTTGGAAACTTTGAAAAAGGGAATGATGTTTTTTCAGGAATGATTCAAGCAACGGTCTTGGGAGACGGGTATCTTGTAGAGGGTAAACTTGGAGTAATAAGAATTGTTTGCTACATGACCTTTGAACAGTTTCTTTACTTAGCTGATTTTCAGTTTTCTTAATCATAATATAAAAGGTTAGGTGGGCTTCTTCTAGATCTAAAATCTTTGTCTAGAGAGTTAGAGTATTTTCTCCTGTTGTAAAAATGCTTCATATCACAGAAAATGCAAAAAGGTGTAAAGGAGAAAATAAACATTGCTTTCATTCTATGTGCAAGCTATTAATATTTTGTTCCTCCCCCAAGGATTCTATGTGTGATGAGGACCACAGACAAGTCAAGATGGCGCCTGGCACTTTGCCAAGAGGAGTGGTTTGAGAAGTAATGCCAGCGAGCCACTAAGATGATAGAGATTCCTTAATGACTGACTGCTGTGTCTAGATTAAGTCAATTAAGTTAAGTTGTGTGTAATCATTAAGATGATAAGGATTCCTTAATGAACAATTGATGTATCTGGATGTTAATTGAAACAAGCTGTGTATAATCAGTTAAGTATATATACCTCAGCTATCCTGCAATAAAGTGGCTCCCGCTGTATCAACCTTCACAAGTTCCTTGTCACTCCCCCCCCCCCCCCCCCCCCCCGTTATTTTGCCCAGCCAGCCAGGCTGTGGCATATGTGTACATATCATTTTTTTTTTTTAACAAAAATGAGATCAAATTGTATGTACTGTTCTCTTTCCTTTTTTGAAATTTATAGTTTATGTGATATTTTAACATTGCTAGACAGTCTTTTTTTTTTTTTTTTTGGTGGCACTGGGGATTGAACTAGGGCCTCATGTGAATGCTGTACCATGGAGCTACATCTCCAACCCTTTATAAAATTTTAGTTTAATGCAGGATCTTACTAAGTCACAGGCTGGCCTCCAACTTAACTATCCTCCTGCCTCAGCCTCCTGGGTGGCTGGGTTTGCAGATATATACCACTGTACCCAGATGTTAGTTGACTTTTTAATGTATCTTTGATAAGTAGGATTTTGGGACTTTTATTTTACTATCCTTAGCTCAGTGGCAATCTTTGTAACTGTCCCTGCTTGTATTTTACATGCAATTAGTCCTCAAAATTTTATTTTATTTTTTTCATTTTTTTCTGTTTTAATCATTTTTTTAGCTCTACTTCCATTTACCATGACTCCTTCTATGGTTATATTATTAATTATCCTAAAATAGTGACTGCTTTTCAGTATATTTCTTTTCAGAATTTTCCAGAGACTTCCACATCACATGTGGTAAAATTTGTATTCCTCAGCCCAGCATTTAAATTTTTTAAAAAAAATTTATTTAGAGACAGCCTCTCTACATTGTTTTAAATTTAAATTTTTAAATTTTAAGTTTTATTTAGAGACAGGGTCTCACTGAGTTGCTTAGGGGTTCGCTAAGCTGCTGAGGCTGGCTTTGAACTAGCAATCCTCCTGCCTCAGCCTCAGGAGCTGATGGGATTAAAGGTGTGCACCTTTCTAACCCAGCCTCATTTTTAGCATTATTTCTCATTGTTTGAGTAATAGTGGATTTTGTTTCTCAAGGGCTTATTAACAACAGTTATCTGTTTGTAGTAGCACTTCTGGATGACTAGCGCATACACACACAGCCAGTTATTTAATATTTGTCAATCATTTAGAGTAGACCCTTGTCTCTAGTAAGTGCTGGTAAGTTTAGGGAGGAAAATACACACCTTCGCCTTTGTTGAGTTTACCATTTGTCAGGTCCTGTGCTAGATACTTTATCTCCTCTAATTGGCACAGTTCTGTGAATGAAGAGGAGCAAACCTGTTGGCTGATGAGGGTGTCTGGTCTGGCTCCTGCACCTCAGTGGGACACAGTGTCCTGCACGTTGGGTGAGACATGTTTTATACCCACAGCTTGGATTGAAGAGTTTGAAGGACTCAGGTATTTTTTATCTCTGTTCTCCCTCTGGTCCTCAGTTTGATGGGCTAAAAATCTCTCATGGTTTTTGGTGGGTCAAGAATTTGGGGGAGGTGTGGCAGGGCAGATGCAGTTTATGGTGTTCATGCAGTTCATGCAGCTGCAGTCAGCTGGTGATTGAAATTAGAATGTCAGGGCAGAGCATCTAGGGGCTGGCTGGGAGACTCATTCTGTCTCTTCATGTAGTCTCAGGGCATCCCCTGTGGTCCCTGTGCCTGGGACAGCTTGGTTTTTCTCACTGCATGGTGGAGAATAATTACTCTATTGTTTTGAGTGGGGCTAAATGCTAAAGGAATTTAGAGCAAGTATTTCAGGAATAGATCTAAGCAAGTATTCCAGGACACATCTACATAATTTTAAACTAGTTGGGTGGTATTTTATATTGTATGGATTTATAATGATGTATTCAGGTGCTGGAGAAAAAAAAACAACAGAGTGTCTGTTTTCCCTCTGCTTTCATGCCACCTTAGTCAACATGGCAGACTTCTGTGACCCCAAAAGGTATGAACCTTTCTCCCCACCTGCCAGCAAGTGATTCTGCAGCTGTGGTCACCTGCCAAGTCCTCTAATTCATTTATGACACTGCCTACCTAGAGATGGCATGGGATCCCACAGGTTGGGAGTTCAGTCTTCAAGACTGACCCCACCCCAGATACCAGTTGCAAGCTCCACACTGATTTTAACCTGTGCTTCTGTCTGTCTTGTTAAAAATTGGGGTTCCCATAACATCCTCTTTGGGTTCAGTCAATGGGCTTGAGCAGCCACAAAACTCATGTTGCTGGGTGCAGTGACACATGCCTGTAATCCCAGCAGCTTGGGGGGCTGAGGCAGGAGGATGGTGAGTTCAAAGCTGGCCTCAGCAATTTAGTGAGGCTCTAAGCAACTCAGTGAGACCCTGTCTCTAAATAAAATGCAAAAAGGGGTGGGGATGGGGCTCAATGGTTAAGCGCCCCAGGGTTTAATCCCTGGTACCAAAAACCAAAAAAATAAAAACTCAGGTTGACATTTATGATTTATTATAAAACATATTGCAAAGGATACAGATAAAGAGATGCATACAGCAAGGCTGTGGCATATGTGTACATATCATTTTTTTTTTTAACAAAAATGAGATCAAATTGTATGTACTGTTCTCTTTCCTTTTTTGAAATTTATAGTTTATGTGATATTTTAACATTGCTAGACAGTTCTCTCCAAGTTCTCCAAACCCTGTCCTTTTGGCTTTTTATGGAGACTTCATTACATAGACATGATGGAAGCATGGACAACCATGTTGAACTGTGATTAGACAGAAAAGGAATCATATGATGCTGATAAACTAAATGGGTAATATAGTAAGGCCTGTGCACTTCCACATCCTTGGTCTCTGTGCAGTATTCCTCCCTCCAGGATTTGGGGCATTTGGAATGAGGAGCATCTTATGACTATCAGACAAGATGGGTCACAGAATTTGTTTCTGGTCAAGATACTGAAAAGCAGGAAAAGGTTAGAGTTTCTGTGACTCCTTTGGGGAGGGAACAATGAGCCTAGAAACCATGAATGAAAACCAAAACATATATAATATTACATACTCTGTTTACTTTCTGCTTATTAATAGAAATTTAGATAGTCACAGGTTTTTGCCATTGTAAACAATGCTACAATAAATATCTTTTAATGCATATCTTTGTGTTATTTATGTGCAACATATTAACAGATACATTAATAGAATTAGAATCACAGGTATAGAAGATATGCAGTTTGAATTTAGATAGATTCATCTAAGTGACCTTTTTGAAAGCAATATTTAGACGTCTGTGAAGACAGTGTGTAAGGGCCTATTTCTTCTTACTGCCTCACCGACTCTTGTAATTATGAATCTTTTTAACATTTGTCAATTTCATTGGAGAGGAAAAACATTCATTGATTTTTGAATTTTAGTGAAAGTAATCTTTAAATACTGTCGTTGGCTATTTTTATCTCTTTACATAGCTGGTTTATTACTTTTGGTATTTTAAAAATTTGGAGTGTGTTTTTCTACTTTTTTTATAGCTTCATTATCCGCCAGAGAAAGCAACCTTTTGTTGTATGTTGAAAATGTTTCATCCTAGGTTCTCCTGCTTTAATTTTGTTTGTGCTGTATATTCCATTTTAGTTTACAGAAATTCATAGTTTTTGTGGACTCGAGTATATCAAATTTTCCTTATAATTTCTGGATTTTGTTGCCATGCCATTAAATGTGTCTAACACCTGAAAATTATAGAAATATTTGCCCATCTTCTTTCTAGTGATTTCATTTTATACCTTTAATTATTTACTCTGTCATCTCTGTCGTTTTATTTTCTTATCAGGCAAGAGATAGAAATCCTCTTGACTAGACACTTTCCTCAAGATCTCTTTTCTCCATAGATTACTTTTCTGAAGAAGCTGAAGTAAGTTAGACGAATACATGAAGAAAGACCACAAAAATTATTTTGCTCTTCTGACGTTCTATTCAAGATAGAAGACAGTTAAATAAGCCATCAGACCAAGAGCAGAAGTTTTGATAGTTAATAATTCTGTGATGACGCAGGTCCATTAGCCATTTGTGGAGATAAATTGAAGTTCCCGTGTGGGGATTAGATTCTGTGTCTGAAGAGCTGTCCTCTGGCCTTTTGAAGTGTGATGCTGCTTTGCAATTGAGGTGTTTTGAGTCACTGACCTTATTGATGACATGCTTGTTTCTCCATATTCTGTGAGGGTGTACACATCACAGAGTGAAGGTCAGCAGACCAACATCAAAGCTCAGCAGAGCCATTACTGTACACGATCAGATGGATGTTTTCTTCTTTGACCTTTAACTTCAAAGAGAAATGGTCTGTGAAAGTACTTGGTGAGATCCTGGAGAAGCTCACTTTGAGGTCTTTGCTCACTGAGGCAGAAGTAATAACTATTGGTTATTCCTTTCTTTGAAATGCTTGGTACTTATTGAAACAAAAATAAATTAGCATGATGACACAATAACTGCCTGAGATAAATCATTTCCCTTGGAGGGCTCTAGGAAAGATTTCTAGTATGAAGGGCATGGTGCAGGTGAGTTCCAAGCCCCTCTGGACCTTGTCTGGGGAATCACGGCCCCAGGACTTGTGCTTCAGCCTCTTCTCAGGACAGGCCTCCTAGTTTATTCCAGTGGCCTCTGTTCAACCAAAAATGATACATGGGTGTATTTGGGGGGTAATGGTCTTTAAGAGAGGAGAGTAGGATATAGGGTCAAGGGTCATCCAAATTAAGGTAGAATTGATTGTTGGAGAGAAATAATAAAATGTGCCAAAGTATTTTTTTGGATTATTATATTAGTTTAGAGATGAATCTGATAGCATCATCTGCCCAAGAGAGACTAGTTGAACCCGTTCTATACGGGGTTAATTGTTTGGGACTATATTTTGGGTTATAACAGATTCATATTATCTCAAGGGCTTCGTGTTCTATTTCTTGTACATAGTGTCATCCTGGAAAGTTAAAATATATATATATATATTTTACAGACACACACACACACACACACACACACACACACATAGATATCTGCAGTCAATATTCTTTACCACCTAGGAAAAGGTTAGATGCCCAGAGCCTCTAGTAATAGGAGTAACATGTAAGAGTGCCTATGTTTAAAGTAATAATTTAAGGATTTCTATTTGGTGCCTTAATCACAAGACATCTCCATCTCTTTCAGACTTTCTCATCTCTTCTGTTCTTTTAAAAGAAAGATGTCAAAGATAATATACATTTTCCAAAGAAGAACATGTGGTTTCTCAATGTGAACATAATAGCGGATTGTAGTTCTCTTTATTCACAACTGCAATCCATTTTGGCAAAGTCTATTAGACTTGGCCTCACACTGATTTTTCCTACTTACTAAACATGAGAAGTATTTGGTCTTTTAAAAAATGTACCAGATTCATGGCACTATTTCTAATATATGTTAGAAGTAAGTACTATTTGAAAAGATGCCATACATCCAGTAATTCCATTAATCATTATTGTAAAAAAATGCATTAATTGTGGATTCTTGGAAAGTCAAACAAAATTGTGGTATGTCTTTGAAGTATGTTTTCATGGATTTCTGTCTTACTATCTCTCATTTTAAAGTTGGTATTTTTCCATTTGTGTTTGTAGAAAGGTCTGTATTGTCATCTACAGAGTGAGGTTCTTTTTCCTTTTAAAGGAAGAATCACTCTTAGGAAGAGTGCTAAAGCTTGTGAGCTTAGCTCTCTTGGAACTCACTCAGAGAGCCCTAAAAGTAGCTTAGCAGCTGGCTTGAGCAGGCAGAAACAAATCCCACCTCACATATATGGATCTGTACACAACCAAGGGAAGCCAGCGTGGAGTTCCCTTCTGATATGTTGCCATTAGCATTCTGACTGCCTCTTTGAGTCACTATTACAAGTAGTGGTTTGGTAATAAATGGCCTTGTCCACCAAGAACAAGAGTGAGTTTCCTAGATTATTTGGGTTCTCTTTCTTTTCTTTTTTTTTTGGTTTGGTACCAGGGATCGAACCCAGGGGCACTCAACCACTGAGCCACATCCCCAGCCCTATTTTGTATTTTATTTAGAGACAGGGTATCACTGAGTTGCTAAGTGACTCGCTGTTGCTGAGGCTGGCTTTGAATCCTCCTGCCTCAGCCTCCCGAGCCACTGGGATTACAGGGGTGTGTCACCACACCCAGCTAGATTATTTGGGTTTCTGTTGTCATTGTGTATATGTAGTTTATCAATTGCTTACAACTTTATAAAATAACTTTTCATTACTCTTTTTTTATTTTAGTACTTCCTTTTCCACCATTGTAACCTTCAACCTATACTAGTTGTAAGTTGCTAAATCCTTCTATAATAGTTTCTGTGGTTTTTAAATACCCATTAATGAGATAATTTTAAAAATTACTGTTCTCATAATTGCCAAGACTGACATAATTGTGATAATGAAGGATATTCTGCTCTAAGACAGTTATTATTATTATGTGTTCCCTGGCACAGTACAGACAGGCATTAAATTTCTTCAGTTGAATTTGATGAGGTTGAAGATGGGACGGAGAGGAAGAGATATAAAAGACCTATTTTTGGAGGCTATCATAACTCAGAAATGAAGGTAAAGTTTTTAAATAAAAATTTCAGTCTATAAGAAATTGTTGCACATTTGTATATCTGTAAGGCATGTATTTTATTGTAAATATATTGTAGTGCACATCCATCATAGTTTGTAAAGTTAGAACAATCAGTCAAGGACATAGCTATTGTGTAATTTATGATGTATTCTTTATGTATAAAGACAATGCAAGTTGATCCCACTTTATTTTCTTCAAGCTGTGAAGATGGTTTCAAGCTTGAAGTTTCTCCAAGGTTCCTCTTTGAAACCAGTATAAATCCTTTCTCTAAGAATACATCTTTGTCTTAGGCTTTAATGAGTTTTCAAATTTAAAAATTTTTTAAATTTATTTTTAGTTGTATATGCACACAATGCCTTTATGTTATTTCTTTATTTTTATGTGGTGCTGAGAATTGAACCCAAGGCCTCAAACATGAAAGGCAAGTGGCCTACCATTGAGCCACAACCCCAGCTCTCAAAATTTTAATGTTAATGAATAGAACATAACTAAAATCACAAAAGAAAATGGCACATGACCAAAAAAAAAAAAAAAAAGGCAGAAATTTCACAGTAGAAGCAAAGACTTCCATTATACCCATTATTGGACACAAATTACAGAACCATTTGAAGATTTTTGAAGAAACTATGGAAGAAATAATAGTGAGTTGGAAGAAATATAATTTCTTTTAACCTTTTTCTCTGGGCTACATGCAGGAACTGTCTTCTGATCTATCCTCCAGCTCACTAATTCTACCTCCCACTATGTCTCTTCTGCTGTTGAGCATAATCATTGAATTTTGTTCATTTTACTTTTTATTTCTGGTATTTTATTTGATTTTTCTAAAAACTTTCTAGGTCATTTTTCATAGTTTATTGTTTTCTGTGACTATTATCCATCTTAACTATTTTTACTTTGGACATTATTTGGAGAATAAATTTCTAGAACTGATGAAAGTCACCAATCCTGGGATGTAGCTCCTTGCATGTTAACCAGAGTTAAAAAAATAAATATATCAACAAACATCAGAACTCACTGCAGAACATAAAAGTAAAAATTTAAAAAAAATTTAAAGATATTAGAGGAAAAAATGATTTCTTTCAAAATTATGACAGGAGGAGCTAAATTCTTGGAGCTAAATTCTCAGTGGTGGTGATTATAGCCTAGATAGTGTAACAGTGTCATCACTCTGCTGAGAGAAAATAATTGCCAAGCTGGAATTCTGTACCCAGAAAAAAATCTTTCAAGATTAAGAATTTTCTGGGCATGGTGGTACAGGACTGTAATCCTCACAACTCAGGAGGTTGAGGCAGGAGGATCACAAGTTCAAAGTCAAACACAGCAATCTAGTGAGAACCTGTTTTAAAAAATAAAAGGGCTGGGAGTGTGATTCCATGATTAAGCACCCTTGGGTTCAATCCCCAGTACCAAAAAAAAAAAAAAAAAAAAAAAGAAAGAAAATAAAAGAAAAAGAAATGGTGGTGTTTTATTGTCCTCTTGGAAGAATCTCTAGTAGGCCCAGTTCTCTCAGTGAGTTGGATAGTCCCAGGAGGAACTGTCAATTATCAAGCACTTCTGGCCCCATACACCTAACTAGGCATCTTCTACACATTATGGCCAGAGCTGCTGACCACTTTGTATGGTGGGTATCAGCACCCTTTTATAGATTAAAACAACAACAAAAAACAAACAAACAAACAACAACAACAACAAAAAAAAAAAAACAGAGAGGCTTAATGAGGACATGAAACATTCACAGGTCTCACAGCTGGTGTTTTCTAGAATTTGCTACAGTATAAGCCTCACAAGAGCCCTGAACTTGTTTTTTTTTTTTTTTTTTTCTGCCCTATCCCTAGCACTAGGTGAGTGCTCAGCATGTAGGGTCTCAAGAAATGTTTGTTAAACGCTGAATAAATGAATTGGCAGAAGTGGGATTTGAACCTCAGTTGCTTTGCAGTGGAGGTCTTTGCACCAGGAAGATGTCTGCAGCTTCAGAATGTTAGTGTTTCACTGAAGCTGAGTGTCAGGTTTGCCTCTGCGTGATGGGCTTGTTCAGACTTGACATCTCTTTCCCCCCATTTCATGTAACTGATTCCATAAATTGCTTCACATACAATTTCACTGTAGTTTGTGAAGACCTCCTTCAGAAATGTCAAAAATAACTAAAATGATGCTGAGTGTATCAGAGACCAAGCCGACTTGAACAGCTGCTTGAGTGGACTTAGGAACTTGCTCTGAGAAAAGATTCTAGCATCTGCTTTGAACTTTGTAATGCTTAGAAGTGGATTTACTTATCAAGGTCTAATTCTCATTTTCCAGGAAGGAATATCTCCTGAAGACTCACAGTGCTGTAATAAATTGAATTCTCAGTTTTTTTTTCCAGAAAACATGCAGCTTTGTCAAAATTCAAAGGTCTGATAGGCAATGAGATTAGCTAATTCATCTTCACAAAGGACTGGATTTTATTCCATCCATCACATTACCAAATCTGGCAATCTACCATTTCCTAATTTTTTTTTTGCTTGTATATTTATTATAGATATCCTTGGGCATAAAAGCCCTTAATGAATCAATGATCTTTTGTCACATCAGATGAGGAAAAGTAGGGGATCATGCTTTTCTTTCAAAATTGTGTTCACTTAAATCACTGCCTGATGGTTTTGAGCTGAATGATTATTTGTGGAAAGTCTACCGTGTGCAAGGCATCCTGCTAGACAGAAAAATACAGAAATGAATAAATAAATACAGAAATGAATAAATAAATTCATGGCTCCTTGGAACTTAGTCAGAGGCAGATAAATAAACAAATCTCATGGAGAATAGTCCAGGGCTGCTCTAACTGGGGTGAGGCAAGGCGTAGAGGAGCATAGAGCATCTCCTGGGAGAAGTGGGGCAGGTAAGGACAAGCCCTCATTGCCCATGTGGACCCCTGCCTTTCATGGTGTTGCCAGAGGACCTTTCTAGAACTTGTACATTTAGTGTGTTAGTTGTGCAATTAAATGGCCCAACAACTTCTCACTGGCTGCTCCAAGGCCTCAGCCCGCTTTCAGCCTCTCCATCCACTCCCCTGCTTGCCCCAGGCCCTTTGCAGCCTACCTGCTGAGTTCAAATTTTGCTGCTTTTGTTTTCCACTCCATGGTTCTTGACAAGTTACTAACCTCTCTGTAGCTCAGTTTCCTTATACTAGTATAATCATCATAACCTATCTTGTATGGTAAGTAATTTAATATAATTAGAGAACCACCTAACACTGAGCATGTCCTGTGGAACTGTCAGTCATATAGTTGTAGTTGTTATTATTTTTCCCCACACTGGTCTTGTCTTCTGGCCTTCTATGGCTTCATCTGAAGCACTATTGTATATATCGTCACTGCAGAGATGAACTGTTAGATTGCTTTTCCCTGTTTCATATCTTTATCATTGACATGGGGTATCCTTCCAGAGTTGTTGCCCTGACTAGATAATACAATCCAAAATTAGGTATTTCATCCCCATTTTTTTTTTTGATACTTCCCACTGAATCTACTTTTGTGCATTTTAGCAGTTACTCAAACATTTGTCCATTGCTAAAGGTAGGGAATGCTTTTGTTGTTGTTGTTTGTTTTTGTTCTCAATGTCTCTTTGTGAAGCCTTTTGTAACCCTTTTCTCCTTTGCTGTTCTCCTCTCTGCTGTTAGTATTTTTTATATATTTCTACTGTAGCTCTTGACCTGTTCCATTGCAGTCATTAATTTTAATGTTCACTGCCCTTCACCTTTTGTTTCTTTATAGGGTTCAGAGTTACTTTCATTGTATTAGCCCAGGGAATGCAGCAGTAGGCATTCAAGAAAGAATAATAACACATTAAATTAATGCCTGTGAGGGGAAAAAACAGGGGTTTTTTAAATTGTCTATTTTTCTTGGCTCACTAAATGTGTAAGAAATACCAATGATTTAGGAACCCTAACAAAACAAGCAGGAAACTCAAAAAAAAAAATATATATATTCTCTTAACATGGAGGCAAAAATTTCAACAACTTTGCTTTGTTTTCCAGCTTCAAGTTTTCTAAGGTAAAATGCTTTCTTTCTCTATAGTTGCAAAGAAAATATCAAAATATTAAAATGCCTAAATTGGTGTAGAGATAATGAAGGGGATGGTGGATTTTGACAATGCTGAATTAGACAGCTTTGAGAATAAACTTGAAACTGAGTAAGGTTTCACAACTCAAAAATTGCTGAAGAAAATTTTCCTACTAAAACATTTTGATTGATTATGTTGTAACAGAGTAGTAGATACTCCAAATTTCATCTTTTATGGGTGGGAGTACACATAAGAAGTAACAGTATGATCATGATTTTGATTCAGTTCTGTGATACACATTATCTTATAAAAATCAATTCTAAGTAACTTTTGTTTAACAATGAAGAGGTGGTTTTTTATAACCTCAGCATGTATCTTCTGCTACTTAAGAGAGTAAAGAGCTACATACACCAGGCATAATTTAAACCAATGGTTGCAGTTTAAATACTTGCTTACCACCAAATCTTTCCAAAGTTTTCCTTTTCTTCCTATATATACTCATGGCCTCTGAGTCCTGTTAGACCATCCCACCCTCTCCTGATTCCCTGTCCATCTGTGCTTTCTTGTCTGCCTTCCAATTTCCCTGGTCCTATCATCTTTTTACTCCATTTCCCCATTTCAATTCCTAGAGTTTCAGGCCATTCGGGTTCACTACAGTCCATAATTTCAGGTTAAGCTTGGCTCCCAGCTCTTGAAGTTCTTTTTACTTTTTCCTGTTGACTTGCTTTTCATTGTCCTCTGGGATTTTTTGCCATCCTTCACACGGGATGTCCCAAGTCCCCTGTGTTTCCTCAGAGCCCCACCTTGACTTTCTCACTGCCAATAGAGGCATCCTACTGGGTCAAGGAAATTAAGGAGATTCATCATCATCTGCTTCCAACTTCTTCTTGCTCAGGTTTTTGTGAATGTGTGAGTCTTCCCCACCCCACCCCCATCTTCTGAGATGCCTATCTCTGAGGCTAATCCCTTGAGAGCGTTCCATTGTGTAGACAAAACATGACTTGGTAAGCCAATTTCAAAACAAGTTAGGCTGTTTCTGTTTTTTTTTTTTTTTGTTGTTGTTGTTTGTTTTTGTTTTTAATGAATACAAACCATTTTTAAATGTCCTTGCAAAACTGTGTTGCCCACTTGTGAGAGTACTGCTAGTGCTAGCTTCCTCATTCTCTGACATGCACAATTTCAGTTACCACTGTTTGATTGAATATTATCAGCTCCCCACAACATGCTTCAAATTTCAGCTACTCAGGTATATTTACTGTGAGTAATTGCCTAAAGTACAAACTTGGCTACTAGTTCATCAATCTGTGAATTACTTTGTAAATAACAGGTGCTTATCCTACTTAGTGGCCAATCACTTTTGTTTCAAAGTCTGTCAGTGGCTGGCCACTGTGCATCTTTTAGTCTGTTCACACACAGGCAGCAAAGCATGTAGTTGTGTTGCTTCTCTGCCTCCCCATAGTAAGCTTACATGATAGTCTATAGAAGTGTGTAATTGAAACAGGAATTGAATGAAGGGTTGAAAGTACAGTAAAGAAAAGTGATGATGCTGGAAGTGAAATTCTAGTTGAATGTAAATGGAGTTATGGATAAAATAGCCAACCATGGGGAAGCTGCTGCTGCCACAGATTAGTACATTAGATACAAGCCAGAGGAATTTAGTGGAAGCAAATTTATGGATGTATATGAAAAGTGTGGTTGTGACAAAGAGGAAGAAGGTATCCCAGAGAAAGTGACATGGGACAGAACTTCATAGGAAAGAAACTCCTACAGACGGTTCAGGATATTGAAAGTACAAAGGTTGAAATGCTGGAAACAGAGCTAAGCTTAGAAAGGAATGTGATAATTCCTCAGGGCATACAAAAGGTTCTCACTCATGATGGGTGAGAAGAAAATAAATATTGTTCAAACTACTCTAGCTAAGTTTTAAAAAGAAGCAAAAAATTAAAATCCATTATTTTACTATTTTAAATTATAGTATACTAAATAGATATTGGTTTTACTATTTTTCATTTCCCTATATTTTCAAAACTGATAGTAAAATGCATTTTGTGGTTTTGGTAGGTATTTGACAAATACCCTTCAATTATCATTGTGCCCATTTATACTACCATTGAATGTTTAGGAGAATCCTTGAGTGTCCCCTTCTGATACCTTGTTGTCTCCTTTTATCCTTGTGAACTTCTTTGTGCAAGCTTTCTCTGATAGTTCCCTTTTGTCATTAGACATATACTATTGAGAATGATAATGTGGCAAATGTTAACCCTGGAAAGATTTTAGAGATCCACGAAGTCCTACCCCTTAATTTTATAGATGAATAAACTGTTGCTTAGAGAGGCCGAATGATTATCCCAAACCATACCACCCATGTGTGGCAATATTTGGGCCCAGAAAGGAGCAAGTAAGCCTCCTCAGTGCTTGGCCCACACACTGCCCATAGGAGGTTGTTCTGCTTAGGTTTGTGTCATTCACTGTTAAGTGAGGCATATAATGCTCCCATTTGCCTTTAATGCATTAATAAATTGGAAATTGAGTCTCTAAATAAATTTTCCTTTTGCTTTCCTTAAGTATTGTAATTTTTATGACTACTTCATCATACTATCTTAGGAGTTTCTCATTATATAACTTTTGGATGATCTAGAAATATTTGCTGACATGTAAGTGAATTTTTTATTGAAGTCAACGTACTCAGGACAATAGGTGAATCCAAGTATATAATACAGTTTGAAATTTTCAAATAGTGAAGACATCCCTGTGGCCAGCAGCCAGATCAGCAAACAAAACAGCACTATCAAGTTTAGAAACATTTACAGAAAGACAGTACTTGGACAAAAAGGATTTTGACACTCTCTAATTGTCTTCTTCTCCCCTTACAGGTTTTGTCAGTATGTGTATTAACAACAATCCTTGGTTGTATATTTGGGTTGAAACCAAGTTGCGCCAAAGAAGGTAACTAGTATTGCCTGTGTGTGGTGTGTGTGTGTGTACTTGTGTTCAGCCTCATCCAAACCCTCCCAAAACAATTAAAAAAAAAAAATCACTTGAGAACAATGAAGAATATAGACAGGGCTAGCAGGTTCTGCGCTGTGTCCCTAGAGCAGCCCCCACCCTCTAGGGACTCTTGAGATTCTTTCTCCCCCAAGGATTTAGTTGCTGAAGCCGTTCAGAGGTTGCTAGGTGACCAGGTAGAATCCCAGGCAACCAGAAACTGATCAGTATCCGATCTTAGGGTTTTTAAAATTGCAAGATGTTGTTGGTTTCAAAGTAATCATGAAATTATTAAGCTTCTGATTATGTTTTTCTTACTATCAAATGCAGAAATCTACCCAGCATTGATAAGATTACTATAAATAATTAAATAGTAAATCATAGTTTTCATTCTTTTGGCTTTGGTGTTTCTTTTTTTTCCCTATAAAATCTTGGATGGTTTTCCTTGGGAATTCAACTTTGAAAACTGAACAAATTTTTCCCCTCCTATTCAACTATTCTGTAATTTTAACAGTTATTTAAAAAATTTTAGTGATTGTTAAGATGTCATATACTGCTGAAAAGAGTGGAACATAGTAATTTTATTTACCTTTTGCATTATGTTTTTATTTTTATTGGTGCATTATAATTATATATAAGGCAGAATTCATTAGGCTATATTCATACATGCACGTAATTTGATCAGTCTCATTTCCCAGTACCTCCCTTTCCCTTACCCCCCCATCTGCTTGCTCTATTCTACTGATCTCCCTTCTATTATTATTGTTATTAATATTTTAATTAGTGCATTATAATTATATATAATAGGAGGTTCATTGTGGTATGTTTCTATATGGGCATAGCATAATTTTTTTTGTGGGGAATACCAGGGATTGAACTCAGGGGTACTCAACCACTGAGCCACATCTCCAGGCTTCTTTTGTATTTTATTTAGAGACAGGGTCTCACTGAGTTGCTTAGTGCCTCTCCGTTGCTGAGGCTTGCTTTGAACTTGTGATCCTCCTGCCTCTGCCTCCCGAGTTGCTGGGATTATAGGCATGTGCCACCACTGTCTGGATGTGAAAGTTAGTATTCTTAATCCTAGAAATTATTGTTGTTACTCCTTCTTCCTAAAATTGCCTGATTTCCCAGTTCCAAATGAGAGTTAAATTTCAAGGGAGTGTCATCTTGTTGGATCAGGAGACCATTACTAAAATTAAGATGTAAGATTATTCCTTTTTTGTTGTTGTTGGATGACCATTATTTTACCTTTTTTTTCTTTTATTCATTATCCTAATTTTCTGGTAATACAATAAAACCCCAGATTATTCAAGGGATTTAGTAAGGAGTTACATAGTCAAATTATTGTTTTTAAAGAAAAATATTTTCCTTCCATATTCACCATTTATCCGTTTAGCAAAAACTTGTTAGTGCCAACTCCACGTCAGACATCCTGCATCATGTTAGGGATACAGTGTACTGAAGAAAATCCAGATGTAGCTTTTGTTCTTAGGAAGTGTGCTGTCTAGTACAAATCTGGGACATTAATCAAGTAACCTGAATCACATGATTAAGGGGAAGTATGTGGTTTTATAAAACTTAAAAAGAGAAGATGGGTCTGGGTTGGGGAGATCGGGAAAACCTTGTGGAGGGAGTCAGATCTCTGAAGATGAAGAGTGTCCCAGGTCATGGTAGGGTCAGTGCTGGAAAGCATGTTCTGTACAGCTACTTCATGCCAAGATCACAGTGAGGTAAATCAGATATTTCCCTTTCTGAAATATTCCTAGATAGCCACCTTAATTTTTTTTTTTTTACACAGTTTGAAATTTTAGGGGAACCCATAGCTGCTTATTAGCTAACTTTTCATAGCATAAAAATTTCAGAACCATTCCTTATTTTAATTTTTCTTTATCAGACTGTAAGTATTTTAGTTTTTTTCAGACCTAGTAAGGTCTGTAACGAATTTTTAAAAAATTTTTCTTTTGTTTATGACAGAGATAAAATTCTTAAGTTTTTTTCCCCATGATGCCGAGGATTGAACCCAGGGTCTCAAGCATCCCAGGCAAGATGCTCTATCACTGAGCGATACCCCAAGCCTGGTAAATTTATATGTATAAATTACCTTTTGTTTGTGTCCCTGTGTGTATTTGTGAAAAGAATCTCAGGTGACTCTTACCTCATCTGTGCTTTCTATAGCATCTTTTGAATTTATTCTATACTTGCGCTAGGTATATAAGTTGATGCTTGCTTTGAAATTAAACCATTTATTGGAATCATCTAATGTGCTCACTGTTTTCAGTGAAAAGTTGCAAAGGCCGCTGCTTTGAGAGAACGTTTGGGAACTGTCGGTGTGATGCTGCCTGTGTTGACCTTGGAAACTGCTGTCTAGATTACCAGGAGACATGTATAGAACCAGGTAAAAAGTGCAGCGGAAAAGACAGAATCATGACATTAGGAAAAGATTAATTAAAAAAAAAAAAAAGAAAGAAAAGCAATTTCGGTATTCTTTAGGTATATGATTTATCCTTATTTGAGTTTTTTTTTTTCCTTTCAATTTAGCACGTATAAACATTCACAATAGCCTCTATGTTTTAATAGATCCTTGGAGAAAAAACTTTTCCATACATTGCCTTTGTTAAATATTTCATGGATAGTAAAAATGCCTGTGTTTATAGTATCCTGAAAGCCATTGGAGTCTAATTTGCACTTAAACTAAGTTCAAAAAGATGCCTGAAATACATAAGTATTTTTTTATTATGGGTCTATTAAAGCTGTGTTCATAGATGTTTGCTTAAACTTAAAAATGAAACCTTTGGAACAGAAAAATTTTCTATGTACTTTGGACATGCCATGGAATACAAAGAGAGACCGTTGGATTTAGATCAAATTTTGAGAACCCTAAAAATGGTTGCTAGAAGAAGCCAGGGTCCTCATATGAGTTGTATAATAATAATGATGATGTGTCCACATTTTAAAAAGATGAAATTCTGAGTTTTAAGTGAAATACGAACAATTGGGGTGCACATGTTTTATATCTGTTAGGGCAGAGTGAACACAGTGGGGGCAGATTCTGTGAGTCACTGAGAGTTATGAAACAGTTCGTTGTCTCTCTCTTGGCTCCTATTCTAGGAGACAGTGATTCCATGTTGACTTTGTGTTGGAACCATAACACATACTTTGTTGACATTTGTTTCTAGGACATATATGGACTTGCAACAAATTCAGGTGTGGGGAGAAAAGGTTGTCCAGAAATCGCTGCTCCTGTTCCGATGACTGCAAGGCCCAGGGTGACTGCTGCATCAACTACAGCTCTGTGTGTCAAGGTCAGGCTGCCGTGTACCCACCATTCCCCAGTAGCCTGGCATCTTCCAGGTCTTCCAGGGCTTTGCATAGATGCCAGCTTTTATATTAGCAAGAATATTTTTAGCTACCCATATTTTCTGAAAAGGTACTTTAAAAACTATTTATTAAAACACACATATAAGTAGAGAAAGTGTATAATGTAGTGAACTTTATTTCCATTGCCCAGCCTAGTAGCCATTATTGCCTATACATGGCCAATTTTGTTTTACCTAGAGCTACTCATTCCTGTCTTCTTCCTTCCCTTTTATTTTGATGATAGCGACATATGTTAACACTGAATTTGTGGAAAGGCCACTTTTCCAGTTCTGCATGATATTTATGCCCCAAGTACTCTTGTAGTAAATGAAGACAATGTTTAACTTAAAAGATTAGTTATTAGTTATTTTTCGAGCTGATGTTATTATAATGCCTCATTCAGGAATTACAGGGTTCCTTGAAATTCCTTGACAGAAATTCCTGACTCTATGTGAGAGAAAATGAAGACACTGGAATACCAAAGATTGTGTACAGTAGATGGAAGAAGGGTTATAAATCATAGTTGAAAATGTTAAATTTTGAAAATGAGAAAACTACTCAAGTTTTCACAAACATAGTCTAATCATCCCTCTGTGTCCATGTGAGATTTGTTCCTGAACCTCTGCAGGTATCAGAATCCAAGGGTGTTCAAGTTCCTCATGTAAAATAGCATGGAGCACAGTACTTGCATGTAACCTGTGCAAATCCTCCAGAATACTTTAATGATCCCATATTATTTAAAACATCTATACAATGTAAATGCCATACATATAGTTGTTACACTGTATTGTTCATGGAATAATGAAAAGAAAAACAGTGCATGTGTTCAATATAAATGTATTTCTAAGTATTTTTGACCTGTAGTTGGTTGAATCCATGGATGCAGAACAACACATAGATACAGATGGCTGACTTGAAATTATACATTCATTGTTTTCTTCCTGGCAACTCATTAACTCATTTGGAAAACAGAATAACTCCCTTTATTCATTGTATTTCTCTGGTGTCATACCACATGTTGTCATATTTTAACATATTTTGTTTTTAGAATCTATCTTACTGTGTCTCATAAGCATCACAGTTATTGTCACCATTAAGTATGCTCACCTCATTTTATTTCTTGAAAATATTTCAGGTGAGAAAAGTTGGGTAGAAGAAACATGTGAGAGCATTCATGAGCCACAGTGTCCAGAAGGGTAAGATTAAATTCTCAGACATGTTTTTTTTTTTTTTTCTTTTCTTAGAAGGACCATGTTTTTCTCTTTTCATATTAAGAAGATAAAAAATAATCATCAATTATTGACTCCTTTAACATTATTTTTAACAAGATCTTCTGTTTGGCACTAGTGGTATAGAAATGATTATGGTTTGACCCCTACTCTGGAAAAAGAGAGGCCAGGAGTAGTTAGTATTTATTGCTCATGATTGTCAAATGGAAGGACTAGGGTCTTCCTTCTTAGGGAAGGATCTTTCAGAACTGAACTCATAACAAATTGTAGCTTTTTAACTGTGTATGTGTGTGTTTTGGTTCACTTATATTTTGGGAGATAAATAACATGACTGTGAGTGGAATTACACAGTTTTTAAAAATTTGTATTTATTCCTTTGGGTCTTAAAATATTTTGCACAGTGTCTTACAAAATGTTGGTGTGCATTATAAAGGGTAGACATTTTATAAAGGTATTGAGGAAGAACTGTCAATAAATTAATCATTAAAGATTTAAAATTTGGAAAAAAATAAAAGTAAAGATATTAGAGATATTTATATTTTTCCTCTTGAGATCTACTGTTTAATACCTGTTTAAAATAATTTTTCCCAAACTTTTCAGAATTCTTGACTTGTATTTAGCTTATTTTGATCATGTATATAATTAATGTTTATTATGTAAGGTGCCTTTTCCCCCTTTTGAATGGAGAGTACCTTTCTTGGTGTAAAACCATAGTAACAATGGTAAAAGACTAAATCTAAACTAAAAAATCTCATCAAGAGAAACTTTTTTTTTTTTTAAAGGGGACTTCTCATGAACCTAAGCTGTCTTTTAATGGGTATACTAGCAAGCTTTGACTCTTCTAAGTGTTGATCATTATTATTGAATCATTTAGTGGAGAATACAACTTCTCCTTTCTTTATTAACATGATCATAATTTTGAGCACATTTTATTCTTCTGGAAATTATTATATCAGTGTATTTACCTGGGACCACTAAGCTGCTTTTGTGTTGAGTAAAAATAGTTTTGTACAAATAAGGACCATTGTCTATATCTGCAACTAACTGCAGTCTCCCAAGGGTGCTTAGTGTTACAAATATGAGTTAATAGAAATTAAATGAGAAAGTTCTCCTTTTACAGGGTCACATTTATATTTGGGTGTGAGAGTAGGAGGGGAGGAGCTAGGGTTGATAAAGGTAAGACAAAGTAAATTTGCTCTTAAATTTTAAATTACTGAGTGAACCTTCTGTGGAAGGCCTTTTCACAGTTATCCAGTGGTCTACAACTCCCCTATCATTTACCAAGAGTCACTAGAAGCAAAGAAGCAAAGTTTCTCAACCATGTCTATTTTCAGATAGTCATGTAGCTATCATTCACAGCTGTTCTCTTGCTGTGTACATTGTCATATGTATGTTTGTGTGTTTTTTTTTTCCTCTTTCTTTGGATTTCTATACCATGCACATTGACTATGTTTTTATGTGTGTGTGTGTGTGTGTGTGTGTGTGTGTGTGTGTAACTTCATTGATCATTCCTAGCTTTGAATCTTTGAATCATTTCTTTATTGCTTAAATATTTGAATGTAATAAAGATCTCTCAAACTTCTGTATTAGCTATTTATATTTTTAAATAGATGAAGTTTAAAAACTAAATACATTTATGCTCTATGAGGTACAATCTTTTAGATTCAACAAGAGAACGTTGGAAAGTAGTCATTCAGAAAAAAATAATGAAAACAAAAACATAATTTAGGTAATGTTGTTTATTAACACTTATTCTCCTGAATATCATAGAGATGCTGTTATATTTTAATAGTCTTTGGTCTAGCTTTGGGAATGGCAGGAACCGTGAATAGCGTTCCTTGTATGGTAGATTAAGCAGTATGAGTGCTTAATAAGTACTATGTGATGACGGACACACAGGAGGCAATGGTAAAGCATGAGTGTGAATATAAGTACATGGAAAATGTCCTTTATGAGTGTGCTTGCTAACTTGTTAGTTTATTTATGATTATATACCAACTGCAGTGAAAAATCTTCACTGTACCTGTGCTGGGGAGGGGGAAGATCTTCATTGGATGTGTCTTTTTTCTGCTTTTTTAACACTGTTTTTCCTTTCTCATAAACCCAGGTTTGATTCACCTCCTACCCTCTTATTTTCTTTGGATGGATTCAGGGCAGAATATTTACACACTTGGGGTGGACTTCTTCCTGTTATTAGCAAACTAAGTAAGTAGTTTCAGGTTTGATGACTGGGTTGTCACGATTTTGGTGAGATAAACTAGAGAAGCAGTCTTTTTTGGAAAAGTACTGGCAGACCTAACTATTCTACCAGACTTCTCCATTGCAGAGAGCCTGAACCTGGTGATAAGGCTCCAGCCTTTAATAGTGTGATCACTCTAAAGCTACCTTTTAAATACTTCTAAAATTATGTTATGTTAGGATTGTAACCCATTTTTATACACTATTACTCTTTTTTTATTATTATTATTTTGAGACAGGGTCTCACTAAGTTGCTGAGGCTGGCTTTTCCTCCTGCCTCAGACTGCCCAGCTGCTGGGATTACCAGCATGCACCACCATGCCTGGTCACATTTACATTTTCTTAGAAATTTGCATTCTTTTTGTGGAAACATTCCTTCTTATTTTATGACTATTCCATTTTAAAAGTAGAATTTTAAAACTACAGTTTTTTAACAGTAGAAAGTAGTTTTTATTATAATTATCATTATTTTTGTTATGACTCTAAAACATTCCTTTCTTTTTAAATTTGTTCTTTGTAGTTATACATGACAGTAGAGTATATTTTGACATATTTATACAAAATGATATGATACTACTAATATAGACTTGAAGTACTGCTACTTATCCTGTATTATCGTTTGAATTAAATCCTTTCAATTTTTTAAAAAAATCTCAGTTGAGCCCTCAGTTGAATGATTATTCTGCAGGTCACTGATGAAATGGTAGAATGGTCTTTTCCTGATATTGATGCCCCAATTTTAAACTCACATTAGTAACCAACAATATGGGTACCAAAAGTCAGTTGTATCAGCATTATAGAAAAAGGAAGATAATCACATATGAATATTAAAACTGTAGAAGTTAGTGGTTATTGGTGCTCAGTAATTATGTAGCTGTCATGTAAATACAGCAATTTTAATGTTCTGCTGGCATTCTAATATGTTTTTATCCCATAATTGAGTATACAAGGTTGTTTTAAACATTACAGTTACTCTCAGTAAAGGCCAAATTACATCTTACTACATGCCACAATGAGTTTTGTAGATTTTTAGAATTTCAGTTTTTAATTTCCACCTGGAGGAAAAGAATTTTTTTTTAATCTTGAGTAAAAAACATTTGGTATAAAAAGTTTTTAGCTTTATATGGACAAGATTGTGTTCTTACCAGTAGGCCCATGGATTTTGAAGCTTTTTGTCTCTATCACACCAGCAAGACATCCTGATTTCAAAATTAAGGAGCTATAGGTACTCATATATGCAATTTTCAAGAAATCAATACACAATGAGCCCAAGCCCTAGTATTGGCCAATTGGAATATGCAGCCTGCAGTTCCGAACTGTTAGCAAGGCAGTGAGTGATGCAGACACCTGGCAATCTGAGGAACATTATCAGGCAATGCAGTATTGAAACACTGGAATCATTAGGTAGAAGTTCCTTCCTCAATAATAGAGGCAGCAGAAGAAGAGTGGGACACCAGGGAAAAATGAATAGGCCATCCATCAGAGCAGTCTGACTTCCTTGCTTTCTCTGACTTGAAGCCAAATGACACCTTTTGTTTTTAAGCAGTCCAGTTCATCCAGGGGTGGTTGGTTCTGAATCTGTAGCACAGTACCCTGACACCCCAACTACTATTTCACCCTTATTCTAATTTGTAGATTTTGTTGCCAGGGCAGCTTTTTTTGTTCATTCCCTATTATAATTTAGGTGTTTGACTACTAAGTCCGAGCAAATATCTTGCAAGCATCATGTTATTCCAATTTGTCTGTCTTGAACTTTATGTTACTGTTAAGTATGGCATAACTACTTAATTGACTTAATTATTTTGTTTACTATGTTTCTGATTAAGAGGAAAAAACACATCTTTAACATTGAATTTATATCTAAAGTGTTACTTTATAATTCATCCTGAATTTTAATCTGGTTATAAATCCATTCTAATTATTTTACCTGATTTAAAGATACCGCTGTGGTATCAAAGCTAAATGAGATAAGTAGATTGTCAGATGTATTTAATAATGATGTTTATTTTTTCCCCTCCTAGAAAACTGTGGAACGTATACCAAAAACTTGAGACCAGTGTATCCAACAAAAACTTTTCCCAATCACTACAGCATTGTCACAGTAAGCTCTACATTTCAACTCTGCATTCCCTTATTTAAAGGGAATAAGTTATATTTTGCATAAAAAAGTAACTTGTTTTGCAATGCATGACAGAATCCATGTTTTATCTTTTGTAGGGACTTTATCCAGAATCCCATGGCGTAATTGACAATAAAATGTATGATCCCAAAATGAATGCTTCCTTTTCACTTAAAAGTAAAGAGAAGTTTAATCCTGAGTGGTACAAAGGAGAGCCAGTGAGTTCTTTGTTTTAGTTGCTAAAATAGTTTATTATTCTCGCTTATTTCAATTAGAGTAAAACAACCACATTCCTTGGAGTTTTTAATACCCTATTTCATTTACTGTGTTTGTGGTCATCTTTTCATAAATGGAGATGAATGCTGGTAATCTTAAATGCAACTTGTATGATATATGCAATTTTCAAGAAAATGAGAGTCTTTTATTTAAAGATGGATTTGGATTGTGCTGAGCCATTTTTCCTTTCTCTTTTCTTTCTTATAGTAGTATCATCTAGCAGTGATGTTTTTTAAAATTAATTATTATTTTAGTTGTACATTCATTTGGGGCACACAATGTGCTGATTTGATACATGTATATAATATGTAGTGATCAAATCAGGGTAGTTAATGTTTTCATCTTTTAAACATTTAAAAAACAGTTTTTAATTAACACAGAAATATTAAAATATAGAAACATTAATTACTCTGACTTTATCAGTACATATTGGAAACATGTATTGAAATACTACACTATACTTCATAAACATATGCAATTATTACAGGGATATATATATATATATATATATATATATATATATATATATATATTTTATATGGTGCAGGGGA
Organism: Marmota monax; assembly: GCF_021218885.2. Taxonomy (NCBI): domain Eukaryota; kingdom Metazoa; phylum Chordata; class Mammalia; order Rodentia; family Sciuridae; genus Marmota; species Marmota monax. Next base: position 4,067,357 of record NW_026691988.1, read on the forward strand.
TCTAACCCAGTGCTTCATGCATGCTAGGCAAGGGCTCTACCACTGAGCCACAACCCCAAAACCCAGGGTAATATTTTTGATCTGTACAAAGCTATTTTTTTTTTTGAGACACGCAAGCTCTGGCTTTATTTGCATGTATAAATAACTTAGTAGGTTCTTTCTGATTGTAATTTAGATGCGTTCTCCTTTTTACTTTTTAAAAATTGCCATAATAATGAAAAATGGTCTTTCTAGATAATCTTGATGTTCCTTTTAGAAGGAGAAAAAGCACAGTATTTAATTTTGTAGGTCATGAATTCAAATGTTAGCTCTGATGTTTAAAGCTATGTGACTTTGGGTAAGTCATTCTTCCTGTGCCTTGATGTTCTCTGTCTATACTGTAGATAACAGGATTAACTACCTCAAGGTTACTGTGAAGATCATGCAAATTAATAATGTAGGAGGCTTATAGGAATCCTATTCATGTATATTATTGGCAGTAATAAATACTTAATAAATATTGGTTACATAAGGAAAAATGTCAACAAGTTAAAGACAGGTATATTGATGAATTTTTCTTCTTTCAAGAGAAACCTACTAATTAAGGGATATAGCTCTAAATGTTAAAGGAATTGCCAGCTGCCTTATGTCCATCTTTTAAATCTCCATTTAAATTTCCATTTGCTGCTGTTTAAAAGTCATATTATATGATTACTGTAATCTAATTGCTGGAGCTTACTGACCTTTAAAACAAGATAGCTCTTGAGAAGGATACCATAGTGTTGCAGGAACACACTCTCCTTCCTGAAAGATGAATGTTCACACGATTTCCTAACTTTCCTTCATTTTCTTCCCCAGATTTGGATCACAGCTAAGTATCAAGGCCTCAGGTCTGGCACATTTTTTTGGCCAGGATCCGATGTGACAATTAAAGGAATTTACCCAGATATCTACAAAGTATATAATGGGTATGTGTAAACGAACTTTTTCTAGGACCTTGCAAGACAGAACATCTTATTTTTTCTCTCATCGCCCCCCCCCCCAATGGAATCCTAAGCCCTAGGATTTGAGTGGTGTGTACAGACCTGAAGAATGGAGACACTAAACATTTTAACCCTAGGAAGCAAAAGAACTTGGAAATAGAAAAGGCAGATGCATTAAAGAATACATTGTTAGGAATGACTCCCTGATGTTCAAAATATTATTTAAAAGAAAATATTCATGATATCTCTGAATTTCCCTTTCTAAATTACTTCAATAAATATGCTTTCCAGTGAAAGAATCTGTTTAGGATAACTTCCTCATGATATCCAAAATTCACAATATATTCAGAAAAGGCAAAAAAAAAAAAAAAAATTAAGGGAAGATTCTTGGCTGATTTTTATTGAAAAATCAATACAGGATATTTGGAGCTGAGACGGAGAATAGGGCAAACAGAAAAGATCATAAATCCCAAACAAAAATGGCATAGCAGTTTCTTTCGTAATATTGCTATGTATTCTTCAGGGTTCACCTGGGCACAGTGTAGTGTCTTTCCTTGACCTTGTTATTTGCCAATGTTTTCATCCTATAAATGAAATGGAGATGGCGAGTAAGATTGGATGTACCATGTACTGTACTAGCATGGGGAATTCATGGTCTCTGGTTTCTCAAGCTCTATTCTTGCGGTTGGGCAAGCACCCTGATGGAGCTCTGTCAACAAAGCCCAGAGGAAGGCATAATTAACTCTGCTAGAGATGTTGCCTGGATAATTGTTATTTGCTTATCAGATGCCTTAATCCAAATTGTACTAAGTGTCATCTGTGGCTAAGCTCTGCCTGAGGTGTCCTTTGTAGACTGTATTAATGCATTGATATATGTGTAGTAAACAATGCCTGCTTCCAGATACATGAATAATACCCTCCAGTAGAGGAGGAGAAGCAAATTTTTAAACCAAATTACCACTTTTATTTATATAAAAGCTCAATTTTAGTCCCTCATTGGAAAAAAAATTGAAGTTTTCGATCAAAAGCTTTCCGTAACTTCAAACACAATAAATGCTTTGCCTTGTTTTAGTATTCCTTAATGCTATTTTATTTTAAATCCACACATTTCTCACAGATTTGTTTCATTGTGTTCTTCCTTAATTTTAGTTCCATTCCATTTGAAGAAAGAATTTTAGCTGTTCTTCAGTGGCTACAGCTTCCTAGAGATGAAAGGTATGTAGAAAGTTAATTTCTATTATGAATACTCCTTTGGCCAGTTGTGGTGGCACACATCTGTAATCCCAGCTGCTCAGGAGGCTTAGAGGATTTGAGAGTTCAAAGCCAACCTTAGCAAAAGCAAGGCACTAAGCAACTCAGTGAGACCCTGTCTCTAAATAAATACAAAATAGGGCTGAGGATGTGGCTTAGTGGTTGAGTACCCTTGAGTTCAACCCTTGGAACCTTAAATAAATAAATAAATACTCCTTTGTATAATAGAAATTACATACTTATTAAAAATAGACTACAGTAAAATCTGGCTATTGGTTTTAATGTTTTAGATCCAAATTAACTCTTTAATGAACTATTATGGTCACATTTTGAAGAATTCCAAACCTGTAAATTATTTTTAGTAAGTTTAGAAATGTTACCTCAGTGTTGTAGAATTTTTAATCACTATTAATTGTTGAAATATTCTTTCCATTCTGTTTTTCAATGTGTTCGTAAAATATTACATTTTGATACTGTTTGATTTAGACCACACTTTTACACTCTGTATTTAGAAGAACCAGATTCTTCAGGCCATTCATATGGACCAGTCAGCAGTGAAGTAAGTACATTTTTTATCAGTGATTACACCATTAAACCTAGTCTCATTTAACCAAACCTTTGAAGCAGAATTCTAGATCATTCCCTAAGACCCTATGATTTCTGAAAAGAGTGAGTAGTATCATGCACAATAATTTTACTAAACCAAATAGTACACTTTCAACTAAATAAGACTTGGGAAAATTGTTCTGCTTGTATTTTCTTCAGTGCAAAATTGAACTGATGAATTAAATTCTGTATTTTTTATTCCAAAGTCTTTATTTACTCCATATCCTTCTCTCTTGGCCTAAAAGCTAAGTGCTTTATAAGAATTTTATAAGCAGGTAAAATTCCAAATTTTCATGAAAATATAGGGCAACAGGTTAAAAAGGAGAGGCTTCCTCTGAACTCTTTTTCTTGGGAGCTCTGTCCCTAGCTGCTGAGACCATTAGGCTTAAAACAGAGCTTGAATACTTAAGGATGGGAAGGGTTTATCAAATGTATAGAGATATTCACATAATCATCTTTTATTTGATGGATGCCAGGAAACTAAAGAGACCAGCTCATGGACTAATGCTCGTAGTGTGACTATTTGACCTGAACTCCTTTCAGGATCTTAGCCAGCTCCTGTCTATGTTTATCATCTGTACAATGCTTTAAAACACTTCTTGCTTTCAGAGTTCATGTGGCCACACCATTTTTATATCTTGGAGCACAGAAAGTGTTAGCATAGAAAAATGATTTGAGTTTCTTTGCATCTCTAAATTGACTTTCTTTCTAATATTTATCTGTGACCTAAGATATAAAAACAAAGGAAAAGTAAGAATCTGTGAGAATTGTTGGTCACAAAAAAAGAGAAAAGAGGTATTGCCAGGATTCCTTATTTCAAAATCCCAGTTTACTTACCTTTGCTTCCTGTGATTCCATGGGATAAGAAACTATAAACACACTCTTCTTTAATAGCTTCGGGTTTCCCAACAAATTTATATCAGTTCCTTTACCCAGGTGGCACAGGTTGGATAGTTTGTAAACCTTAAGGACTTTCATGACAGGGTCTCAATGAAAGCCTGTCCTGACATGTTCATTATGATTCTGTTTTTGAGGGCACTACTTGGTCTCAATGCTTACTTCTGTAACAGTGGAGGAAGAAAGAGAAAAGACAATGCCCATTTTCTCACTTGACTCTAGAACATCTGCCTAAACTACCTTCCCTTAGTTTGACTGACCCTGCATCTGTCCTAAATTTGCCCCTCTTAATGAGTAGGTACTACTGCTTAGATTGCTTTTCATCTCATACAAAAGAGAGTGAAATGGAGGGGAAGATGATCTCATCCAGGTCTGTTTCTATCCTTTGTATTCGTTCCATCAAATTCCATCCTGGCAGCCCCACCGTAGTTAATGATCCCACTGTGCCCTCCTTTGAGTCTGTTCTATAGTTCAGCAGAATTGCTTTTTCCTACAGGTGGGGTAAGGAAGATGAGTGCCCAACTATGTGGCCATGTCATATTTGGCCTAAAGGAAATATTTCTCGTAACTCCTTCTAAAATTTGAAAAACTAACCAGGGGGCTAGTGTGCTTTTTTTTACTCCTTTACTGTGGTCACTGGCACTTAAGACCCATGTCTAGATCTTTGACTATAAAATACTCTGACTCGTTTTGTGATTGTTTGTTTGTCCAGTTAGGTAAGTTTTAGAGTTGGTGCTGCTCTGATTACTAATAATTTTGCACAGTACAAGCTTTCCTGATGCATCTTCCTTCAAGGTTGAACCTGTTGCTCTTCAAGTCTTACTTATTAATTTGTTGATTCTGTTAAACTCTGTTTATTATTGGCATCTCAATATTTTTAATACTTAAAAATTCCAGTTTATGTTGTTTGGAATATACGTATTTGCCTATATAGAGATTTTCCATAAGAAAGTACATTATATTTATATATATAAAATATAGGCAAGAGCACAACTTAAGTCCCTGGATATCTTTGAAAGGCTTGGAAGAACTTGTCTCATATTAAAGTGAAATATACTGACTATAAATGAAGATTAAACTGATTCCATATATTATAGAAAACACAAAAAACTGCACAAGAACTTTCCTCACATGCTTTTACCAAGAGAGAGGAAAAGAACAATGCCAGAAAGTGATATGCCGAGAACCTTTGCCATTCTGTGTCCTTGAATTATTCTTATGTAATATGAATGCAGTTTGTATGGAGATAAGTAATTTTTTAACTTGTAAGTTCCAAGTTAAAAAATTTAAATGCATAAGAAGCATATCATGAATAATTTTAACACTTTCGAAAATTAGAAAAACTTTTACTTAAACAGTGACCATTTAAATGATCAGAAAGTACATGAAGAAACTGTAAAAAAAATGAAGTAGTAATTAAGAATACAGTGATTTCTTGCCAAACACTAGATTTGAGCTAGTATTAGTTTGACACCTGGGTTTCTTCTAAGTAGTAGCTCTTGAATCTCCAGGAGGTAAAATTAATCAGAACAGCTAATGTCATTCCCAAACTTGTGATTGAGCAAATGCAGAATTTGGACCCTCCCAGTGTTAACATTAGCAGGTATTTACTATTCTCCATTTCTTTGATCTTGACCTGTGCTAGTCTAACATGAACTAGTTTATCATAATTACATCCACTATTCTTTTTCTTTTCTTGGTGTTTTTTTTTAATAGGCATAAATTTCTATAGAAATGATCATTAGTAGGGAATGCTCATATGAGATTTGCTTCCCATCCTTAGGTCATCAGAGCCTTGCAGAGGGTCGACAACATGGTTGGCATGCTGATGGATGGTCTGAAAGGACTGAATTTGCATAGATGCCTGAACCTCATCCTTATTTCAGATCATGGTAATCTGAATTTGTATCATTTACTCTTCAGGTTAAACGGTATAAAAATCAAAGTGAATTTGATTAACTTTTATTTCATATTTCCTATGAATGTTATAGATCAAAATGTACTTTCTTATGGAAAGTCTTTAAGAAAAGCTTACACTAATATGATAGACACAGAATTCACAGAAATTTAAAAGCCTATAGGCTCCCATCAGCCAAAATGCACTTGGCTTCTGATTTTGGAAAATCCTACACCAGGCTATTTGAAGAGTTGGAAAAAACTTTTTATTAAATTTTGTTAATTTTGCAATTTTAGATTTAACTGGAGCACATTATCATGTACATATTTAGTTTTCTTTAGCATGAAATCTGACTTCAGAGGCAGTATATATTTTGATGACATAATTTCATAATAATGTGATGTTTTTGACATATTTGTGTATAGCTCTAGGACTAAATAATTTATGGTGTAATGGCTCCTGTAATGGTTCATGCTTATAATCCCAGCTACTGGGGAGGTTGAGGCAAAATGATCATAAGTTCTAGGCCAGCCTGTGCAATTTTGGGGGATCTTGTCTTAAATTAAAAAAAAATATATGTAGAGGTATAAAGCTCAGTGCCATTGGGTTCAATCCCTAATACTATAAAAAAAGAAAATGGTGAGTATGCAAGAAAGTAAAAAGTGTGTTCTTGGGGCTGGGGATGTGGCTCAAGCGGCAGCGCGCTCACCTGGCATGCGTGGGGCGCTGGGTTCGATCCTCAGCACCACATAAAAATAAAATAAAGATGTTGTGTCCACCGAAAACTAAAAAATAAATATTAAAAAATTCTCTCTATTTCTCTTTAAAAAAGAAAAGTGTGCTCTTTTTTGTTTTTGTTGTTTACTTCAGAAATAATTGTAGACAGCTATATTTATAAACAGTCCCAAGAAGTTCCATGCTAAAGAAACTTCAGTCCCACAGTGAGATTAAAATACTAGATGATTTTGGGCAAATAACTGTCTAAAACTGTGATAAGACAGTGTTCCTTTACTCACGTAATGATTTGGAAATACAGAGATAAGAAGAAACATTAAACTAGTTTGGTGAAGGAAAGGGAAAATATTTTGAAAAAAGTGAACTGGAGGATTTAGCTGAATTTCTGTTTTCTTCTCTATCAGATGTTGAACTGATAGGAGTGTCAAACTCAAATGTAATTCAATTCTGGAAGGAAAAGAAAGTTTTCTTTTATATTAAATTTATTATTAAAGTTAGAATATGTTTGGTGGTTTCTTTCTCCTAGGCATGGAACAAGGCAGTTGTAAGAAGTATATATATCTGAATAAATATTTGGGGGATGTTAAAAATATTAAAGTTGTTTATGGACCTGCTCCTCGATTGAGACCCTCTGATGTCCCAGATAAATACTATTCATGTAAGTATGGTTAAGAATATATTACTCTAAATCATTATTTCTGTAAACTGAAGAGAATCAGTTAGTTTAATAATTAAATTTGCAGTACAGGTCTTTTCTACTTACAGAAATTTTATGAGACTAGATTTGAGGACACAAGTTCAACGTGTACCTACTTAATATTCATAGGCTAAGCATATTATTTGATTTTCTTAATACATTTCATATTGTGGTGTGTATTTTACTTGTACTAGGCTCAAGATTGTGATTAGAAAAAAGTTTAAAGGAAAAATTCAACTGCATTTGTTAGAATTTAGGTACTTAATGACACTTCATTAAAATAACTTACATCATTTTGGTATAATATGCTATTACGAGGAGGAATGCTGAGCGAGATGGTTAATTCTATAAGCAGTTGGTTCCAGTCCTTAGAAATTACATAAACCATTCCAAAAAGCAATGAGTCTTTAAAACAGGGAAGGAAAAGAAATTTCATATTCTCACTTGACCACATGTGAAATACAAAATACCAAGAAATTAAGTTATTTATTCTTTTGTAAATCAAGCATATTTTGTAACTATTTTTGCCTCTTGAATACCATCCTTGATAACTTTTGGATATGTATGGCAAATTTTATCCTTTTGATCTAATTAACTTTGAAATGGGAAGAGAAATGAGCTTTTCAGAGTTATTAGAATTAGGTTAGGATTGGGCTCTATAAATAGATAGAATTCTGTGGATACTGTTGAATATTAATGAAGAAAAATAGATTTCACTACAGGAAAATGATTATGCAGATAAATTAACTCAGTGACACAGCACAGGTTCCATGTGCACAATGAAAACTTTTAATTAATTCTTTTTTAATTTAGGAAAGTAAAGTACAATCAGCTTTTCATACCTGAGAATTCCATGTCTGTGGATTTGAGTAACTATGGATTGAAAAATTTGGAAAAAAATTGTTTTTTTTCCCAAGCATGTACAGATTGTTTTGAAGTTATTTTCTAAACAATATAATACAACAACTAGTTAGATAGCATTTAGTTATTTTAGATACGATAAATAATCAAGAGATGATTTTAAATCTGTAAGAGGTTGTGTGTAGGTTATGTGCGAATATTACTCCATTTTGCTAAAGAGACTTGAGCATCTCACCGAAGATTTTAGGTAGCCATGGGGAACTCCTGAAACAAATCCCCTCAGATACTGAAGGAGAACTGCACGATTGTTATAAAAACCATACAGGCAATAGCAGTCCCCAGACATTGTTTTGGGAATTAGCTTTAGCCATACCTTATCTCAGGTAGATACCCAAATTTCCCATATTAAAACAAAAGCAATGTATCAATTTATTTCTATACATACAAAAATGTATATTTTTTCTGAATAATTTTCTCAAACTTTACATGCAAAGAAGAAATGAAAGAATATTTAGGAAACTAAATGGTTATTGATATGTAGCACCAAATATACCTAATAAACCTAATGGGCTTATTATGTAAATTTGTTTTTAAAACTTGCCCTCTCTTCTAAGTTTTCCTATGCCCCTCTTACTTGGAAATTCTACCATTATCATTGAATATTGAAAAATACAAAGTAAAGAATAACAGTTTCACATCATAAATCCCCCTAGTTAGCAACTCAATTCCCATCTCTAGAGACAACTACTGTAAAGTCTGGAATGTGTCTTCCCAAGTGTTTGCTATATGTATATAAAACACATATTTTAATTTTTACACAGTAAAATCATACTAGATCTACATTGGTTGTAAATAAATAGATAAATAGATATTCGGATGAATAGGTAGATGAACATGCTGATGAATAAATAAAAGGATGAATGGACTGGAATATAGATGAACAACATGGATGGATAGATGTTCTATAATTTGTCTTAGTAATATGACATGATATCATGGGTGCCATAATAGAGCAGTACTTAAGGATCTGTCTTAAATTCCTTTCAATGACGAATATACAGTGACTTAAATAAACTGTTTGAAATCTGCTTTGGTATTTAAATATAGGGTTTGAACCTGACATTCTACATTTTTGTATTTGTAATTGTAGCATATCCACAACTGTTAATTCTTGTTTGTTCCCCTTCAGTTAATTATGAAGGCATTGCCAGAAATCTTTCTGTGAGTACAATTATTCCATTTTATAGTTATTGTTAATTTGTGTACTGTATATTTATAGAAAAGTTTCAGTATTTGTAATTGGGATTATGGGATTTGAATTTTGGGGTATTTTGGGGGGCCAGCATGTAGAAGCTTATATTTAAGGATATGTCTCAATAATCTTATGTTTGAAAGTTTTTAAAATTTGTTTATTGGGATTGTAAACTTTTTATGAAGGTACCAGAAATAATTGAAGGGGAAAAAAAAAAAAAAAAAAGAAAGCAAAACCTATTGCTGTACCAGCATAAACGCTGTTAGCATTATGGAATATTTCCTTTTAGGCTTTTTGTTTTTGTTGTTGTAGGGTTGGTTTGTTTGTTTCTGTGGTGCTAGGATTGAACCCAGGGCCTTGTTCCACTGAGATATACCCACAGTCCCCATCTTCTTTTTCAATGCTTATTTTTTAAAATAAGTTTTTGTCCTGGTGCTAATTTATTTATGCTACGTTTTGCACTTGCTCCATTTTATATCTTGAAGAAAATTCTAACAATTAGTTATCAAGGTATTTGAAATTAGGGTCACCAGTTATAACTCAACTATAATCTAGTGACACAGTCCAAGAGCCCTGAGGCTTTTATGCAGTAATAATTATGATATCCTATAAAAGTTTTAACTAGCTTACAATAGTCACCTTGTAAATCATACAAACAGTAAGAGCTATTATTTTTCTTTCTGTGACTTTTTAGGCAGATGGGTAAAATCAATGGGAGAAAAAATTCACATGAAGTTAGGAAGGAATTTCAATAGAAATATGCACTTTGGATAATATGGAAATAATAGATTTTCCTTTGCTTTTTGCAAATTTAGTGCCGGGAACCAAACCAGCACTTCACACCTTACCTGAAACAGTTCTTACCCAAGCGTTTGCACTTTGCCAAAAGTGACAGGATTGAACCCTTGACATTCTATTTGGATCCTCAGTGGCAACTTGCATTGTAAGTTCTGATCTCTTAGTATAGTACTTCAAGGTAACCATTGGGCACTTTATATGTGAATACAATATGATTCTCTTCAACTCAGGATTTCTCAACCTTGGCTTATAAACATTTTGAGTTGGGTAATGTTTTATTGTGGGGAGCTGTCCTGTGTATTGTGGAATATTAGACAGGATCCCTGACTTCTACCTGCCAGATGAAAGTAGCACCGTTTCTCCAGTTCTGACAACTAAAAATGTCTCCAGACATTGCCATAAATCCCCGGGGGAGAGGAACTGTTGCTCACGCCTCCCACATCCCTATTGATAATTATTATTATCTATATTCACATTATCACTTGCTATTTACATCTCTTTTACAGATTGCAATTATATCTAACAATACTTCAAAGTCCAACAAGAAGTTGATAAAAGCACTTTATTATTTGGGTAGTTAATATTGTTAATATCTCAAAATTTACTCACAATTTTTATGACTGCAAGAAACCAGTTGTGACACATACCCCTGTCAAATAAAAACCTAAGCAGTGGACCAGAATCCACTCAACCCAATGACACCATCTCTACTCTTACTAGAGAACTGTGTTTTTATTTAGAAGAATATGAAAGAGGGAATGATCCATACCCTTATAAAAGGAAGATTAATATTTAGTGTCTCTAAATGCTGTATTCTAAACATTTCTTTATGTCACTGCATTTTTACAAATGACCTAACATAAGAAATTTTAATCAAGAGAAGGTAATTAAATTATCTGAAGTCACAACACAGCTGGCATAGTAGGATTCAAACCACTTCTGTCTTGATGTTAGTGGCTGTTCACCTCTGTCTTTCTTTTTTTTTTTTTTGTCTATTTCATGGACAAATCAACTCTAAGTAATACAGTATAAATGAGAATAACCAAACATTTCAAGGCCAAGTGGTTTTATTTACTTTATGTTAGTTTAACAAAATAGTTTCTTTTTTCTTATGAAAATAATGTCATGACTTTCAGTTATGTTCCATGAATAGGCTTTACACCATTAATTCATATCTGTCAAAATTAGGAATCCCTCAGAAAGGAAATATTGTGGAAGTGGATTTCATGGCTCTGACAATGTATTTTCAAATATGCAAGTGAGTAAATCTTTTATACTTAAAAAAATAGCATTCAATCTGAAGAAAAACTGACAACAGAAAGTTTGAAACTTAAAAACACACTGGGATTATATGTCTTGAATGAGAATTAATGCAACATTTTCATAGAGCTATTTTTCTTCAGATCTTCAAAAATTTTGTTAATATTTTATATTCTTGTCTCGTGGACATATGACTTATATCTCCTACTAAATTTCTAATAATTATTTCACATATATTTGTGCTTCATGAAATATATTGCCCCACAGTAAAAGAAAGCCAGTGATTTAATAGATGAAAAAGTATCACACTTAGGTTCTGAAAGATGATAGTATCTTATGTTTATCTAGTACTTCTATATTTCAAAATACACTTATTGTATTTACCTAATTTAATGCCTGCAGCACTGTGTGAGGTAGACAGGGTGAGGTTTATATCCTATTTAATAGGATATAAATTTCATAGGGTGCCAGGTGCTCCTGGCATGTGTTATAGAAATATTTGGAAAATAGATTTCATCATCCATTCTATGTTGACTATCAAGTCGAGGATTATGGTAAAACTAAGAGAAATAGTCTTAGTATTCTTAGATTATATGTGCAACAAGGACTAAAATAATACCCCACCAAGTCCAGTGGGCATGGTATTTTCCCCATGTCATAACATAACCAGTTTATACATGTACAATGTGAATAATATGATTTTCTGACCAACTATATACATAACTGAACTGTACTGATAAGCTGACTTTTCTGGCCAATCCAGGCACTCTTTGTTGGCTATGGACCTGGATTCAAGCATGGCATTGAGGTTGACGCTTTTGAAAATATCGAAGTCTATAACTTAATGTGTGGTAAGTGTGAATAGGCAGCTTCTTTCCTTCTGGAAACAGAGCTGGAGTAGGATTATCAAAAGTAGGTCACATGGTGAGCTCCTTTCTGGGGAAGAGGATGAGGCAAGGCGGACACGTCCATTCTGTTTCTTCTTCCTGACCCAGAAATGCTCATCAAATGTGCAGAGCATACATCTTATTACTTATCTGATTTTTTTCCACCAGGCTGCACTCTGGGTTGCACGTTCTAGGTCCTGGGTTTCAGTACATGATTTTGAGTCAGTGTAGTGGTGGAAGCCAGGGAGGAGAGCGTTGGGAAGTGAAAAGTGGGCAGGACAGGTGGAACCTGTGGTAACAGTAATAGTTGAGTGGATGGCAATGTGGAGGGTGTAGCCATAAGGGAAAATTCATTAAGTATATCCTTTGTTCAGTCTGTGGCTTCTGAATTAGTGCTTTTATGGTGGAATGTTGGATTTTAAATATTATTTCAAGTTAAACATTATTACATTTACAAAACCTTAAACTGTCTTGAGGATAATTCTTTCAGTTGGGTGCCTGTAAGATTTAATGAGATAATATATCCTAAACACTTAAAGCAGGTCCTAGCATGTAGTAAGTGCTTTATACGTGTTCACTGTTTTTATTATTAAAATCATGAATCTTAGACTCGGGAATAGCTGGGTTTTGAATCCTTGATCTACTAAGTTAATAGCCTTTAGGACTTGGGCAAAACACTTTGATTATTTATTTACCAAATGTGGATAGTAATTTTATTTGTTTGTTTTGAAGATTAAGTAGAAAAATATATTAGCACAGCTAATGGCATATAATATGCATTCAACAGAGGATGACTATAGTTATTACACACCTTAAAATTCAGAGAATTTTACAGCAAAATAGAGCACAGGTAACAGTATTTCTATTAAAAATAGTACTAGTCATAAATAGTTCAAAACTCAAGAGAATTTTATAGTTTTAGTTACAGAGTAAAGGATTCATTTATATGTATCTAACATACATATATGATATAGCATAAGTCTACTCTTTGGTTTTGAAACTTCTAAGTAATTCTTTGCCATTCTTGGCATTATGCAGATTTACTGAATTTGACTCCAGCTCCTAATAATGGAACTCATGGAAGTCTTAACCATCTTCTGAAGAATCCTGTTTATACTCCAAAGCATCCTAAAGAAGTGCACCCCCTGGTACAGTGTCCCTTCACCAGAACCCCCAGAGATAACCTTGGCTGCTCCTGCGACTCCTCAGTAAGTATTGCTGAAAAGCCCAGCCCACTAGGGAAGGGCTCCTGGCACCCTCTGCACAGCATGTGTTATAGAAATAGTCAGCAATGCAATTAAACTTATGAGTGAGAGGTAAACATTTATTTATTTTTAAATCTAGGGACACATAAAGACCCATTTATGATTTAATTTTCCTCCTCCTAATTTGCATTTTCAGCTCTGTTTTGATCCCATGGTGCTGTGATGAGTTGAGGACCAATAGGGAGAGTTTCAGGGGAGCCCTTGAGCATTCTGAATCCTGGAATCTGGGCTGTTGTCCTTGCTATGGTGTTTTAAGCACAAAGTAAACCCATTCCAATGTTCCTTCTCTAAAAACAGCCCAACCTATTACAAATGTTAGGGGGAAAGTAATATTTTGGGTACAAAATAGGTAGATGATATTGCTTCGCTTTTACTCCTATCTTCAGAGAAGCTGTAAATGCCTTAATAATTACTTTTAATCAACTATCTTTGTCATTGTTTTAATAAGGTAAAAATACATGGTCATTGTCAGCCACATTGATAACATTCATAAAAGGTGACAGTTGGAGGAGTAGTTTCTTTTGTGCTGTCCATTTTGTTAGATTTGATTTAGGCTTGAAGAAAGACAGTTGAGGAAGAGACCATAATTCTAAAGCAGATTTTATATTATTATTTTCAATCACTAGTGTTGTGCTGACATTTTTGTCTTGCTGCCTCTGTTATTCCTCTTCCTTTGTCCCCCCATTAAAGAAAACTTTTCATTCAGAGGACTATGTTCATTTTATCTTTGTGTTGTGTTAATTAAGCTACAGAAGTTGTATGTTGATGAAATTAAAATATGTCTCTCAATCCTTAAAAAGAGTTTTATAAACTTTTTTAGATTCTGCCAATTGTGGATTTTGAGATACAGTTTAATATGACCATGGCAGAAGGTAAGACACGTTAATTGCAGGCCTGGAGTGTGAAAGCAGGATTTTTATCAATAGTGTGAACCACAGAAAATTGGTTTGGGGGCATTATTTAAGACTATCCAATACAATAAAGGTAATGATGGAAAACCATTTGATGAAAACAGAGATTTCTCTGCTTGACAGTCAAAGCTATTAGTTATAATGGAAGAAGGGATATTTTATAGTGGAAATGGTATATAACATATTTAGTGGAAGCTGAGTTTCTCTTTAGGGAAATTATGGAAGCGTTTTGAGGATTTTTCTAGGTTTAGAGTAGAGCCCCAGATTTCCATTTAAAATACCTATTAAGTTTCTGTCTTACATGGATCTTAATTCTAAGAGAATATAAATTGATTGATGGGTTGTTTTTTCACAACTTTTGAATGAAAATTAAGAACATGTAAGCAGCTGATAACATTTTTCTGTTGTGATTTGGATGTTCATAGGCAGATCTTTAAGTTACTGGGCTGGCTCACATTTTTTTTTCTTTTTGCCCTGCTGGAATAAAGAGGTAAATTCTGCATTAATCCTGACTTGAACTTGTCTATATAAAATTGCAACTGTAAACATTGGAGTTCACTGTTTCAGAGAACTCAGTTCATAGATGGCCAGATCCATTCCTCAGGAGCCTGAAGTGAGGCAGAACAGCATGGTGGAAATGTACGGCAGAGGAAAACAGCTGGGAACAGAGCAGAGAGAGAGAGCTCTCTGCTATGAACAAAATATATACCCCAAAGGCACACCCCCAATGACTCACCTCCTCCAGCCACACACTGAACAAAATATATACCCCAAAGGCACACCCCCAATGACTCACCTCTTCCAGCCACACACTGCCTACATACAGTTACCACCCAGTTAATCCCTATTAAGGGATTCATGTGCTGAGTAGGTTAGGGATCTCAAACCCAATCATTTCACCTCTAAACTTTCTTGCATTGTTTCATACATGAGCTTTTGGGGACAACTAGTATCTAAACCATAACAGAATTAGAAACACCTTTTTATCCCCCAGGTGGTAAAGTATTGTGCTGAAGGATGGCACTTTGAGCATTAGGCAGATCTGAGTTTGAATATAAATTTAGGAACTGTCTAAATCGAAAAAAAATTTTATTTCCTATAAGTTGTTGTTTCCTCATCTGTAAAATAAGTGTATAATGTTAATTTATAGGGAGATGTGAGAATTAACTAGTTGATGTAAAAGAGTTCTATAGAGCCCTTGACACTCAGAAAAAGGCAATAGAAACTATCTATATTGTTATTGTTCCATTGGGTTTAGACTCATAATTTCAGTTCTGAACCTTTGTGTTCCAAGTCTCCTTATATGCTTTCTGCAGTATGTCATTAAAATAATGAAGACATTTTGGGTACTATAAGTCCTAATTAGCTGGAATGCCTAGCAATTTCATATATTATCCTCTAGTGATAACACTGATAACACATTGATCTTTATAGGCAAAAATTGAAGTGGACCACATTTTTCAAATGGTTGTTTCTGCTCTTTGTAATTCATTGTTGTTTTGCAGTTAAAAATAATTTTTCAACATGCTTAAATAGAGGAAAGGGTTAGATGGGTGTATCATCACATATCATCATATAATGCATACTAATTATGTTTAAATGGTGATCTCATTTTCCTTCTATGATCCTAGAGGAGAATATCAACCTTGGCACTTTACCATATGGAAGACCCAGACTTCTTCAGAAGAAAAACAGTGTCTGTCTTCTTTATCAGCACCAGTTTGTGAGTGGATACAGCCATGACCTCCTCATGCCCCTCTGGACATCCTATACCGTCAACAGAAATGCAAGTATTTGTTCCCTCTTTCACTATGTGTACCTATTTCAAATTATTAAGCAAAACATTAAAAGCATAGTTTCTCACTGTTACTCTCTATTATCTTTTCCCGAATGAGGGTAATACTGAACAGGAAGTCACATAAATTAAATTTCAGTTCTAATTCTGCCACTAACAAGTTACATGACTTTGACATGCATTTAGAGCAGACATCTGTGAAATAAGGTATATACAGCACAGGATTCTTCTTTGCCTATCTCCTCCTGGTTTTGGTAACTTATGATTCTGATTTATAATTTCATAAAATCAGTTTTAAAGTTAGTCGTAATTATTCATTTCTAAATACACAGCATATGGGCACAAGTGCTTCTCTCAACTGCCCACATCATAGGGGGTCCTCATTGATGGGGTAGCCATGGAAGCTCAGTCCCATTGCTACACATGCCATCTGGAGGGGAAGATGCCAGACACCTCTCCCTGTCCTACCAACACATAAGAAGTTGGGTGTAGAAAGGAGTTAGGGCAAATATCCCAGGAAAAGACCACCATTTCCCCTTGCTCCAGTGCCATGGTGGAAAGAGAATGTGATGGGGGAGTCCTAGAAAGAGAGAGAATAGGGAAGGAGGTCTTACCTGGTATTAATTTTAAGCTAGACTCACCAGACTTTCCAAGAGTGATTGGTCAGCTGTAAGGATGGATGCTCTTAAGGGATAGAAAAGGGATTTAAGAATGCTTCATTGAGAAGAGTTGTGAGAGTTAATAAAAGTATAACTAATCCTGAGGTAAGTAAGTACAAAGATAGGGCATTGGAGTACACATGATATATAATATACACACATATTTATGTGTTTATATAAAGTATCTTGAACTTCATTTTTTTTTAATTTCAAAGACTGCCTTTAGTCACTTTTTAAATATGACTTCATAATATACAGCATGCACCCTGTTTTGTAGGCACCCTATCCTATCTATTGTTGTTTAGTACTGTAATTATGGAGGTTGTTGGTTCTCTTTGAACTTTTTAGTTTTGCGATGTCATTGAATCTGTGTGAATTCAGACATCGCTGCTCCTGAGGTTTCTCCCTTGCTGGCTCTCTTACCATCTCCCAACAATTTTTGGCTGCATACTTGGAAATGGAAGACCAACTCCAATCTCTAAAACTGTTTAGATAAAAACATGATAAACAAAATGAGCAGAGCAGAATAGGAAGATATTTGCACATCTCTGACGGACAGTGTCCTTAATAGTGTAAAGAATCTTTGTGCTTCAGTTAGAAAAAAGATGACTATACCAGGAGGAAAATAGAAAGTAGGGAAGGATGTGAACTGACAGGTAGCCAACTGCAGCTCACCTCTCACTATTTACCCAGGGATTTTCTTCTCTTCCTGTGCCCTGTACCTGATGGTTCTTTTCCTTTGGTTCTTCAGGACAGTTTCTCTACAGAAGACTTTTCCAACTGTCTCTTCAAGGACTTCCGGGTTTCTCTTAGTCCTGTCCACAAATGTTCCTTTTATAAAAACAATGCTAAACTGAATTATGGGTTCCTTGCCCCACCACGTAAGTATCTTCCTCCTGCCCTTCCCTTTTCTTCTCTTGCTTTCTTTTGTCTTCTTGTTTATTAATTTTTCATACAGGGCTGGCGGTGTATGTAGCTCAGTGGTAGAGCACTCGTCCAGCATGCGCAAGGGCCTGGGTTTGATCCCCAGCAAATAAATAAACAAAATAAATAAATGGGTGGTAAGAAATCTTTCAAACATGATAGGGCAGTGGACCTTGGAAATCGGCCTCGGGTTCTTAGGAAGGAGATATACCTGTATTGATTGAAAATAAAGTGTGATTTGTCAAAGAATTAGGTAAAGGTGGAGCCTTCCAAATGCCTGCTTGTTCACTGCTGCAGAGCCTCCTCGGGAATGGACTTTTGAAGTGCCAAATTTGTTTTTTTTTTTTTTTTTTTTAGAGACAACCTTAAAAGGTAAAAATCAGAAGACTTCATTCAGGTGCTCAAATACCCTCAGCATCCAGTCCAGTCCCCAGAATGTCTGTAGTCAGAACTTGGCTGTTGCCTTCTAGAGACTGGAGCCAAGGCTGCAGCTCACACAAGGCGGCCTTGTCCAGCAGGTTGAGGCAGACAGCCTGCAAGACCGCCCATGGTGTTTTTTTCTGGGTAGTAGGTGTTGTTATGAAGTCAGAGTCTTTTTTTTTCCTTTGATTATGAAAATGTTTAAGGAAAGAAGTTTATAAACACAATTCACTTTAGTAGAAATAGGCATATGTTTACTCTGAGGCTCTTCTAGTAAGTTTCTGCTTTTTGGATAAATTCATCTTGAAAAGGGAAAAAAATATAAAAACTTTTTTTTAAGGGACTTGACCAGATACATTACATTTCCCCTTCACTTGGTACCTGGGGAAGTTTTACAGGTTTAAGATGATACTTGGCTTATGTTTTTAAATGTCACCCCTAGGGGAAACTATAATTTCGAATGTTATTTGTGTAGGATGAAAAAGTTGTCCTTTTTTTTTTTCCTTCTAGAATTAAATAAAGAGTCAAGTCAAATATATTCTGAAGCTTTGCTAACTACTAATATAGTGCCGATGTACCAGAGTTTTCAAGGTAAAAAGCTTTATATTTTATAAATTCAGTACATAAAGGTATAGTCTGAATATAATAGGATTTATGGCCTAAATTAAATGAGTAAATATCAAATACATTCTTAAAGATTTATTTGATTTTGAGAATTATAGGACTCAAAAAATTAGAATTATGATATATTTTAATGACTATGCTGTTTTATGTTTATAAAAAGTATGTAAAAAAAGATGGGGGATTTCCCCACCTTAGCCTAGAGCAGAGTTTCTGGGGACCCTACCAAAAGATATGAGATTAGGCTGTGTTGGGTTTCATAAAGAATACTAAACCAAAACAATCTTTTGGTGACCTCAGAAATGATCAAATCTTCCTTAAAATAGAATCAGAGTCCTTTTTCCTTTTATCTAGTATCGTCAACACATGTTATGGTGATATTTCAATTGATTTCAATCTTTTTTATTCCAACATGACACCTACATTACTCACGAAGAATAGTGTTTACAATATACACAGAAAGAAAGCAAGAAATTATAAGATAAACATTAATCATATGTACTACACTTAGGTTTTGCTTTCTTTTGTTTTCTTTCAAATTTTCTGACCTAGAAAATAAAAGTGCTTTAATTCTAACATAAAAAAGTATATAAAGTTTTTCGTAAAGTTATCTACCTAATACAGTCAACTAATACTTATATTAACTTTCAGTCTGATTCTCTCTTTAACTATTTGAAAGTTCTTGGTAATTGTTATTGTTTTAAAATGTACTTCATATCATCATTAGCCATTGTGGCTTGACTCCTGCAGAGTAAATATACATTCGTACTTTAACTGCTCTGTAAAATATCAAAATATAGAGCATATATGGAGATTTTTACTCTAATTTAGATCTATAACACTTGTGAATAGTTCAATATTTATAATAAATCTGAATAATTTACTTGGTGTTTGTAATGTTGTTATATTTAACCATGACATATAATCAAAATGGTTCATTATAGTGCACACATGCAGGGATGCCCAAAATAGAATTGAATTCAGCTTTTGACCAAAGCCAAACAATGGATTTTGGAGCTCACATTTAAGACTTAAGTCAAACTTGACTTTATCTCTAATTATAGCAAATCATTAATTTTGAATCATGATGTGAACTGATTTCACATGTGGCATACAATTTTTTTTTAAACTCTATCATCTGCCTTGTTTCAGTCATATGGCGCTACTTTCATGACACCCTCCTGCAAAGGTATGCTGAAGAAAGGAATGGCATCAACGTCGTCAGCGGTCCTGTGTTCGACTTTGATTTTGATGGACATTATGATTCCACAGAGATTCTGAAGCAGTAAGAACATATTTTATTACCTTAAAAATAGCTGTCAGTGGAGATTACTGTCCTGTGGAGGTAACAGAACCCTTCCTCTCTAGTATAATTCACATCTACTCACAAGGCTCTTCTGGCTACACTGAAAGCTCTTGAAATCTCTGATTGATTTGATGTTTTGCTCAGTGTTCAGCAAAATAGTTCTTAGATAAGAGAACTTATATTTTCCCCCCTTTTGATTCAAATCAGTAATTACTGGGCTCAATTTCAATGCTGAACTCAGTATTTAAGATCTCTGTGTAGTGAAATGTTAAGATACTATCTTAATAAATAGACTCCCAGGCAGAAGATGAAGAACTGAATGGTGTGGCTGCAGATACCCTGAGGCCAGGGGTGTAAAACCATGGTGCCTCACGTCTGGTGGGTTTGGGTTAAGGTCACAGCTCTTAGGCAACTCTGACTGGAGAGCAATGATAGAGCAGCTCCTTATGGTGCTGTTTTTATAAAATGAGATGGGAAAACATTTTAGTCTTTTTTTTTTTTTTTTTTTTTTTCATTTCCAGGGGTTAAACCCATGGCTTTGCCAGTGATCCCCAGCTAGTTATCTTTTTTTAAAGAATAATTATAAGATTTGGGGGAGCAATTTTGCTTTCAAGATCACAAGACTGAAGACTCCACTGAGATTTGGCCTCTTGGAAGAATTTTCCTATTCTCCCAGGCTGACTTAGGGGTTGCTATTTACCCATATTTATCTGGGATCATATCAAGTCTGCAAAATTGCAATTTTGTTACTATATAACTTGATACATGAACGTCCCACATAAGCAGCCTCAAAGCTCATAGCAATAGAGAGGAAGAGACCTTCATAGTTTCCTATTCATAGTTTTCACCAGAGCCCTATGTTCTAATCTGTTTTATATATTATGATTCCATGTAATATCATATTCGAAAATAATCATCCCACTACCTTAAACTTTTAAAGATGCTGGAAAAAAATCCCACAATTTTAAAACCAAAGGAAATATCAATCTCAGCACTGCAAAAAGAAAAAGAAATGGAAATAGGAGAATCATGATAAGTTAAAGATTTTGCTTCAAATATCTTAATAGGTGGCAATTTTTAAAAAATTAAGTTTCAAGGTAAGAAAAAAAATCCAGTTAAAACAAAAGAGAATGCATGACTCCATGTCCTCTCTGAAGGAACTAGAATTAAAAAAAAAAAAAAATTCCTCACCTGTTACCTCTGTGTCTTCTATTTGTTCATAACTTCAAGACCTATTGAGAACTGCCAGTAATCGTAAGAATCTTGTTGGTAGGTGTTCAAAAATATTTTTGTTTCCTTTAGCATCTCAGTTCAAGTGTATTTAGGTAGAACTGAAAAAAATAATTTGAATTTCAATAGAAAGTAATTATTTGGGTCTTCTAATTATTAGTTTCAATCAATAGAATATATTCAGACACTGTGATTACCTAACTTCTTATAAATAATTTAATTGAATTTTAGTTTTAAATGTGCTTTGTTAGAACATGTTTTATCAAAGTGCTCATTAAAAGGAAGATCATTATTTCCTTCTGAAAGTGAATATTGGCATATTTTACAGAAACATCAAAGTCATCCGTAATCAAGAAATTCTGATTCCAACTCACTTCTTCATTGTGCTAACCAGTTGTAAAAATAAATACCAGGATCCCTTGCAGTGTGAAAACTTAGATACCTTAGCTTTCATTTTGCCTCACAGGCCTGACAACAGCGAGAGCTGTGCGGTAAGTAGCCTTCATTAATCTCTTTTGCATATTGAATATTAAGCTTGTGTGTATGTTTGTATGCATGTCTTACATCAGACAACTGTGGAGAAAAACACAACTGTTGAAATGTATGTGGACTTTGAAATTTCGTCTTGATCCTCTAAGATGGCAGGTCTTTGAAGAAGTTCACCTTCTCTGCTAAAGACACTCAGAATCAGATTGGACTCAAACTTCACATGGTCTCATCACCAAATTCTAAGTTTATATGAAATGTGATTTTTTTTTTTTTTTACTTAAAAACTGGTTTTATAAAAATTTTCAGCACTATTATAAATTAGTCTTAACGTTGTGGTTAGACATTTCAAATAAATGTCTACATATAACTTTATTATGAAAATCTCCTTTCCTGTTGTGTTGTCATTCCAGTGTTTGGAAACCATTTTATATTTAGAGTTTTAGAATTCTAAATTATAGATTTAAAAATTAAAATGGCACACATGTTAACAATTGGTAAGTGTTTCCAAATGATGAAGAGTACTCCCCACATTTCCTGGGGTGTTTTTGTGTTTCGAGGTTGTTTTCTTTTTTGTGGAGCTTGGGACCAAACTCAGGACACTATGTATACTAAACACACACTGTGCTACTGAGTTGCCCTCCCAACCCCCTAGGTCTTTTTTTTTTTTTTTTTTCCTTCACTGAAGTTACACAACGTAAATCCAGACCTGAGTTGGCAAGAATTTTTGACTTTCATACCAGACCCTGTGGGTGTGGGTGTGGGTGTGGTTGATATCTGGAATTCCGTGGTCCTGGTCAAAAGGATGTTGAGGCCCACTGTGAGCTCAGCAGGAGAGAGTGTTGTACTCACTCATTTATCCATGGTCTCCTTTAGCCAGCTATTCATCAGGGTATTAAATTTGATCCTCTGAAACCCCACACCACACGAGTGACATTTCTTTCAGTATCTATGCAATATATAAGCATGTGTTACAGGCCTACTTTATTTTTTCCAAATTTGATACAACTAGTTGAACAAATATGATATACATATTAGATATCTATATATTTGATAGATATAAATATTAGAAGACAAGCTACTCAACAGTGGGGATTCTGTCTAATATCATATGGCATCTGCCATTTCGGAGTACTGCAACATCCCAACTGATTAAACTGGGGAGATGGGAGATCTTATTGGAAAAGCGAAGTGAGTGTTGTTGGTGATTCTCCTTTTGTTTTCCATCCTCATAGCACGGGAAGCTTGAGCCCTCATGGATTGAAGAGTTGTTTATGTTGCACATAGCCCGGATCACAGACGTTGAACTCATCACTGGACTCAGCTTCTATCAAGAAAGAAAAGAGCCAGTTTCAGACATTTTAAAGTTGAAAACACATTTGTCAACCTTTAGTCAAGAAGACTGATTTTTTTTATTAAAAAAAAAAAACAAAACACACCATAAATCTTTTTGAGACAATCTTATATTTTATACAGCCCTCTATCTATGCTATTCCTTTTTTTTTTTTTTTTTTTTTTTTTTTTGGAAACTGTTGAGCAGAGTTGGAACTGAGGATCCTCTGTGATTCAGACATCTCAGGGAAACTTGTGGACTCAGCACAGCAGCAGGAGAGTGCTTCTATTGTGTCTTGCAGAAATTTCTGTGCAGAAACTATGTGTGTTATTGAAGTTCAAAGACAGACCACACCTAAACTGCTCTTTTATTTCTCTTAAGGGAGAAATAGCTGTGAACATTGTCTGGACACCAGATAGTAGAATTATATTATTGGTAATAAATATGGTGTTGGAAAACACTAGGCTAATTAATAGAATTGGCATAGTCCATGTTACATTAGTATCTTAACAAGAATTTACAAGTGGCTCTAGATTCCTTTTCATTTGGAGTTTCTTTGTTTTTAGTTTTAAACAAAAAAAAAAATAGTGGAAATCAAAATATTTCTGAGGTCCTATTTCTTCCTTTTCTTTATACTCCCTCAAAAACAAATTAATTAATCTTGTGGCTTTTTAAAGTTGTGATTGTATTTCTTTATATTTAAGGTCTCTCTAACACCTGTGAGTTTGGTATATCTACCAATTTTAAAATTTTACTCTATGCTTGTACAAAAAAAAAATATTTCCATAGTGTTCATAATTAACAGAGGCTGAAAATAGCCCTAAATGTGGTTCTTTAAGACTGTTAAAATTGAGTCTTATCTGGGTGAAACCTCAGAGAATTTGTGAGTATATGAAGGTGACATTTTTCACAGAGAAGGTAGGAATGTTTTCCTGTGTACGTAAGAATGACTACCAGCTACAGAGCTGTTCTGTGCTCAGCTGTTCGTTTTGAAGCTCCATAAATGACAAAATGAACTTGATTTTCCTACTACTTGGCAATAACCTTTCATTCCAACTGTGAAACTTCAAAGACTACATTAGGCTACTTGGGTTCGATTTAGGTATAATATTAGTACACCAAAGATTTGTATGTGTCCTACATTTGATAATCATTCTTCAACTGCCTAGGAATGAACTGCAAAGACCTTCAAATAATATAAATTGCAACTGAAATTTTAATTTAATAACTTAGTTTAATTGGTTTTTGTCTTGGTCTCACAGTTTCCTAAAGCTCTGAATGTATATTTTTTTCAGTCTAATTTTCTCTCCATTGTTCAGATTTAGTTATTTCCATTTTTCTATCTTAGAGTTCCCTGATTCATTTTCACCCTAATCCATTCTGCTGTTGAGCCTATGCATTGATTTTTACATTTCACCTTTTGTATTTTTTTACTTCTAAGATTTCTACTTGATTTTTCTTTATGTCTTCTATTTACTGAGAATTTTTATTTCTTTGCTAAGATTTTCTGTTTTTGTTGTTGTTTTGTTTTGTTTTGTTTTGTTTGTTTCAAGGGTGTTCTCATTACTTGTTGGAGCATTTTTACGTTGGCTGCTGTACGATTCTCATCAGATCATTCCAACATCTTTGTCATTGCAGTGTTTGAATCTATTTTTTTAACTTTGAAAAAAATTCCTGCTTCTTAGTAAGATTAATAGTTTTTAATTGAAACCTATATATTTTAGGTATTCTGTTATAAGACTGTGGATCTTATTTGAACTTTTTGTTTTTGCTAGGTTTTTTTTTTTTTTTTTCTGATAGCATCCTAGCAGGGAAATTGGGGGCACTGCCTTCATATTACCAGGTATGGCTAGGATTCCAGGTTCCCCACTCAGCCTCCATTGACACTTGAGGTGAGAGGAGATAAATAAGGTGGGAATTTGGCTCTGCATTAGCTCTCTATTGATCCCTTCTTGACTGAGATGTCCATGGCACCTGTTAACTGCTCCCATATGGTCTCCACTTACACTTTGGGACTGGGGTGGAGGAAATGACTTCATTATCACCAGGTAAGGATGAAATACCCAATTCGCTATTCTCAACTTTCCCTGACCCTTACCCTGTCAGGGGATCTGGGACACCTCTTTATATCTTGTCAAGGTTGGAAGTCTGGGCTCCCCACTAAGCCCTTGCTGGTATGGGGGGACCACGGTTCTTTTTGTGGTTGCTTCATTGGAGCAGAATGACTTTCGTTTCATGTCATGCTAGGCTACCCATTTTTTTGCCCATTGGCTGGCAAGAGAGCAGGCCTCTCATGGGACATTTCTTTTTCCCCTTTGCTCTTGTTGTTTGCAGGTTGTTGACTTCTTCAGCTTCCAGTCTGAGATATATGAGCTAAAAGATAACTCAGGGAACACATCCCAGTGTTATTTCTTGGGTCCTGTGGCCCCTATCCTGTTTTCCGCCTTTTCTCCACCATTCAGAGTCTTCTTGCATTTGTTGTATATATAGTATCCAGGCTTTTTGTACACTTAGCAAAAGGATATCTACTTCATATTTGTAGAAGTGACTCGTTGATTTTTATATAGTCTTTAAAACATGTACAGACACATGATAAGCTTTCTTAAAAAATCTTGGCAGAGCTTTATTAAATAGATAGATGTCCAATCCCTGTGCTAGACACCAAGAATACAGGAACAAGTTAAACTCCTTACATTCTTGAGGGAGTGGAAGCAGCCAAGTGTAAATGATCCCTAAGGAGTGGGAACTATTATTTCAAAGCCATGAGCTGGGTGTCAGAGAGCACAAAGGAGATACTGGTTGCTTCTTGGCAGTTTCAACATTGGTTTCTCAACCTTTGGGCTAAGGCTTGAAGGATGAATTGGAGCTCTGCAGGAGAACACAGTAAAGATGGGACATTCTAATATCCCTTGGATGGATACATTTTTGGAATTTTCCCATTTACCACTATTTTTGATATATTATGTAAGCATCACAGTGACCAATTTATAATGTACAACTCTATTTTTTTTTGCTTTCCTATAATAATCTGTTCTTAAAGGAAATGTTAGGCTAACATTTGTTACCCTGTCAGGGGATCTGGGACTCTTTAAAGGAAAGAGCATCTGTATTCTTTTTAGGTATTTATCTGTTGCTCTTATACAGTATTCTTTCCCTTTTTTTTTTTTTTTTTTTTTTGTGTGTGTGTGTGTGTGTGTGTGTGAAAGAGACCTCTCCTTATATTATTTCAATTTAAAACATGTGACATATCTCTACTCCCCCAATTTGAGTTCACATGACCATCCCTCAGTATTCGTGGGGAATTGGGTCTAGGATCTCTTCCACATTTCAATATCAAAACTTTTGATACCCAAATCTATGGATATTTGAGCCCATTATATAAAATGGTGTAGTATTTGCATATAATCTACACAATCCTGTACTTTGTCATCTCTAGATTATTTATATTAACTAATGCAATATAAACACAATATAAATAGTTGTTATACTATGTTGTTTATAGAATGATGGCAAGAAGGAAAATGCCTGTACATGTTCAGTATAAATAATTATTTTTCAAACATTTTAATCTGCAATTGATGGAATCCATGGTTATAGAACCCACGGCTCTGAACGGCTGACTGCATATGGAAATATCTTTTTCCTAATAAAGGCTATTCTTTACTTTTCTAATGCAAAATGAAACTTTTTAAAAAAAAATCTTAAATATTACTGCTATTCCTCCAGTCATACTCCATATTCCTCCAGTTACTCCAGGTAAGTAACTTTCAAAGAAAGTTTTGAAGTTGTCAATTCATTCATTGCAGAGAAAAAGAAACAGGCACAATTTTAAAATATTTTCTTGAGTCAAGAAAAAAGGACAAACCTTAGGGGCAAGAAGATAAATGCTCAGGCACCACCAGAGTAAGTAGACACATAGAGTTCAAGGACTCTTAGGCCAGTTGGCCAGTCCTGTGTGAGGAGATAAGGTGGGGGTGGAGCAGAGACCACCCCTCTCCTGGAGAAGTTACTCTCTCCCCTTGGCTTTTTTCTGTAAGTAGCCACAATAACTGCTGGATCCTGCACTGCAGGTACTTGCTTAGATTTCCGAGAAGCTAAGTTTGACCTTTGAAACTGAGTGTAGTGATTATACTTACTGAAGCTTATCAGAGGAATTTGGGGAGGCGGTCAGTGCTTTCATAAGCATTAAGTAAAATCTTACATGGCTATAATCCAAGGACATTTTCCCTGATATTGGGCCAGTCTAAACATTGTAAGAGAGAAAAAAATTCTCCTATAGAATATAGGTATCTCTAAGTTAAGAAATGTGGGCTTTCAAATAAAACTTAAATATACTGAATCTTGCCTGCTTTTCTGTGTGGATATGTGTGTCAAGGGTGGGGAGGGGAGGGAGGAGATTCTCCAAGAATATGACACAAAGTCCAAGTGTTGTTGACAGTCAACCACAGCTGTATTGTTGGAAGGAGAAAAAAGATCCAAAGTTCATTTCAGGATCATAGAGTAAACATTTCTGATCTGTAACCTATATCCTTGTTTGGGGTATTTTTATTACATGTAGTCATACTTCCAGGTAAAACCAAGTGACAGACATATATAACTATCCTTCCAGTATTTTGAATTGTTTGAAACCAGAGGGAAAAGTAGCCCACTTGTAACTTCTCTAGGAATCTTTTGATGTGAAATGTTTGCATTTACCCTTTCCATTACAGATCTATGGTTGAAGAAAAATAAAGATGTTTACTAGCAATTATATTCATACCAGAAATTATAAATGTATAATATATGACTTACAAAAGGAAGCTATATAAAGCAAGCCTTCTTCATCCCCCCCCCCCACAATGCTTATTTATAAATCATGAATTCAGGGAATGATTTTAGGATTTTAAAAGGAATAACTAATACTTTGACTTAAATTCATTTTTTATTTTATTTTATGATATATCAGAAACTCAGGGCTCAGAATTAGAACCTACTTTAGCTTTAACATAGTAAAGATACAAAACAATTTAATAAAGATACAGGAAATAAAATGTTTACAACATCCCAATAGTTCCCATTTTTGAAAAATGTTCATGGATACACTTATGTAGCATCTTACAAAGTGTGACATAAAGGAAAAAAAAGCAGGGGTCTCAGAACTGAAAGTTTAAATCACTGAAAACTTGAAAGTATTTTAAAGGAGACTGAAATCTTCTCAGTCTAATGAATGGATCTCATTGCTCAATTTTTCATAGTTTTTAAAATTTTGAGATGGTGAGAAACTGATGTAACTCCATTTTTGAGAAACCAGCCTCTACCTTAGAGCAAAGCCTGTCCAAAGAAGGGGGCGTGGCCCTTGTCCTTGGAAAACCCCACAGAGCACTCCTAGGCACATACCCACCCTGCTGTGTTGTATGTCTGCAAAAATGCAATTTTTTGCTGTTCCATAATTTGTATACAGTGTTGCTAGATGGCATTGTGACCAAATAGGAAGTTGTACTCAGACCCCAGACACTAAATTCAAATATATGATTTGCTATAAACCATCTATGCAACCAAAAGGAAGAAAATAATTTCAGGATGATGTGGTTGTAAAGGATGGTTAGTTCTACTTGAGGGATCAGGGTCCTGACTTGATCTTACCCTCAAGAGAATATCATTATCACAAATTTCATAAAGAAGTCAAAAAGTCTCAAGAAGCTTCACTATCTAAACATTACCCAGTCTGTGGCCCTCTGCTAAGTTTGCTGATACTGTAACCTTTGAGCTTTCCCTCCAAAATTTTAACTGATGAGATTTTTGTGTCACGAGTGTGCTGTTTCACATGGACTATAACTCAATATCATGGAATTTTTCCCCCATTGTCTATTTTTATTTGGCATTTACCATGCATTTCTTATATTTACAGATAAAGTCATATATTTATTGTCATGTCTCCAAAGTTATCCATTACTGAAAACAGAAATAATCTGTATGCACATCCACTGTTGCAAGCATAGTGCCTGGAACAGAGTTGTTGTTCATTAAAAATGTGCAGATGAATGAATACCAATGGGATAATCCTACCAAAACATCCATTTAAGATAGCAAATGCATCTCAGCTTACAGAAATGCAACTAGAGGACAACTACATAGAAATCAATTGTTCTTTGCCTCCTTGATTTTTAAGTGCCAGATGGAATTTTCCATGGGATTTTTTTTTTTTTTTTTAAAGAAACTCATTCATAGAAATCTTGCCAGGGTACAAGGCAGGATTTTTGAAAACAATAAATGAAAGATGAGGATGTCGTTTAAGGGCCATTTACAATTGTTCTAAATAACTTCATGCTGTGGAAAGTCTGCTGCTTTGTGAGCTGAAGAGAAAAGAATGAACTTTCCAGAGTTTTGACATCCCCAAAGAAACTTCTTTATGAAGCACATAGTGTTTCTCCAGCAACGTGCTGCTGTCCTAAACACTAGCAATGGTGGAGGTAGATGTGTAGAAGTACCTCCATTCTCTTTCCACCAATCCCAGGTCATACCTTCTTCTGCAAGGAAGAGTATATCAGTGCAGAAGAACATAAGTAAATAGTAGCGCCCATACCAGGGTATCTGGAACAAATAGACTTCAGATATCTTCCACATGTGTTACAGAGAGGAGTGACTTTTCCCATTACTTCCTCCCATCTTTGAGATTCCAGGCAATGGAATTTACTCTGATTTTAGCAGTAAGCTAAAAATTATTAAAATATCCCTATCCTTCAGTGTCTCATGGAAGACTGATAGTGAAAATGAAATACAAAATGTAAATTTTCATATACCAAATGAAACAGTAATATTGTAATAACAAAGACATCCCTGAAAATGGGTCAAATATGAAAAGACTGATCCTTTACCAGTGTTCTGTTCGAATCTCTGTACTTTAAGTTTACTCTAAAGAAACCATTGTACAATTTTATGAAAATACAGTGATTTTCAATTTAAATATTAATTCATGCGAGAAATAGTAGTAAGAGTTTATTCCTATAACAGAACAGGTCCTTAATAACTGAAATGTGTCAAAATTTACTGAAGTGAAATATATTAATTGAAATATAGTTATTGTGAAATTAATTCACAACACATAAATTAAAAATGACAGCTTCTAAAATAGCACTGGAAATTTATCTACTCTCTTGGCTAGAAGAATTCCTTACTCCCCTTTCTCCACCTCTCTCTTATCTTCCTCTTTGGCTCTCTCTCTTTTTCATCTTTCTGGAAGTGAATGCACTAAAATGCTAACAGTTATTGCATCTGAATTGTAGTGTTTGGGGTAATTCTCACTTTCTTTTTTTTCTTTTTTTTAAATTTTTTATTGTTGGTTGTTCAAAACATTACATAGTTCTTGATAAATCATATTTCACACTTTGATTCAAGTGGGTTATGAACTCCCATTTTTACCCCATATACAGATTGCAGAATCACATCAGTCTCACTTTCTTTTTTCCCTATAAATAGCACTATTTCTATAATCTGGAAAAAATCATCAGTAATGTTTATTCAAGAAAGAAAAATTTTCTTAATATAAAAGCAAGGAAGAAAAGAAATAAGGAGAGAAGAGAGGAACAGAAGAAAGGCTCAGTCTATCCGGTTCACCTAGTAGAAAATACAGGTCAAAGAATGAGAAGAGAAGACAAAGAAATGCTTACTACATAGAACAGGTTAATGGATACGTGAATCCAATAAATAGAAGAAGCTGAAAGGAGATATAAAACAAAAAGAGGAGATTCAAAAAGAAGGGGAAACAAAAAGAAGGGGAGCACGCCCCAAGAAATGACGGTGTCCCGTTCACCATGTACATACGTGTAAGTTTCCAATAACATCTAGAGCAGCTCCCCTTTGAATTTAAATGGTCCTCTGTCATTTTACTGAGATTTGCCATAGTGATGTGAATACGGTTTAGAAAGGCCCACCCTGGCTTGGCATCTGGTGGGCGGCACTGGACACCATTTCTCTTCCACTTCCAAGTGTCCTGTTTCCTATTTGCCCCCTGCCTTCTAGAAGTCATCCACAGTGTGATTCTTCCCTGTGTAGCCCAAGTCCACCCTTCCTACGGGTTTCCCCTCCTTACTTACTGACTCTTGCATTTGCAGAGCTCCCTCCTCTCCACTGGAATGTGAGCCGGCCCTTCCACTGTCCTGGATCTCACAGGCATATCGGACTTTTCCTCACTTCCTCCCGACCTTTCTTTTCTTTTTGAAACTCTCATTCATTCTTTCTGACCGCTTCCCACCCACCCCACTCACCTTCCATAGCCTCCCTTTTAAAAAAAATAAAGGTTATTTCCAAATTGACAGATTTGATTTCTATTTGAGAAATTTCTTTTTTTAAAATACAGTAAAGTATAAGGAGGGAAATAACAATCATCCATTTATCACACCATGGTTAACCTCCCATCAGTTTTATTAGCTTCTGGATTATATGCTAATTCTTTTTTCTTTTATATTTCAAACATCCCGTATGTGACTATTTCAAACATCCCTGTATGCCCCTGATTCCATTTTTCATCAAAGTTCTTTTTTTTTTTTTGCTATTTATTATTTCTTAGGACCTGCTATTCCTTCTTTCTAAATCTCTACCTTTATTTTATCATATCTTCTTTGAGTCTCTTTTTGTTTATTGGATCCACATATTGTGAGAACAGGCTGTGCCTAACTCTGTTTTGTAAAGCAGTCGTTTGGCATGAATTACTCCATTGAGCACAAGTGCCAGGGTAGAATGACTCCACACCTTGTTAAGATGAATAAATAACCACCAGCTGCCCAGCACGAACATAAGGCACACATTGATAATTATTTGTGCCAACTTATTAAATTAAATCAGGAGTACCTGGACACCAGAGCATGTCAAATCATGTCAGAACACCAGACCCAGGAGCTTAGCAACTTCACCAGATGTAACTTCCTCACCTAAGACCTTGAAAAGAAGGAGCACCCAAAGCTGGACACAGTGGCGCAAGGACCTCCTCACCTGGTCACTGGTCAGAAGCCTTGCCCAAGAAAATCCACAGGAAAGAACCTCTGCTCTCTGTCCCAGGGCTTCAGCTCAGCCCAGTTCTTCCTGAGCATGAGGACAAGTTGACACTTGGAAGCTGCTGGACCTTGCCTCAACTCTGCGTAGATGGTTTCTTAAATCTCTTATGGGACCACCTCCAGTAACTCTTTGCCTTCATATCTGCTCTTTGCCTTTGCTCTTGGTTCAGCATCCTGAAACACCAAGGCTACCTCAACTACTACTACTACTACTACTACTACTACTACTATTACTACTACTACTACTACTACTATTCTTCTTCTCCTCCTCCTCCTCCTCCTCCTCCTTCTTCTTCTTTAGCTTTTCTATAATGTATACACATTATCATGTGAATTATGAAGTGTGACTTGAGTATTATACATATTAGACTTTAACACTGGAAAATAAAAGAACTTGTGATTGCTTTGGTCCTGACACTTAGTGACCCATGAGGATTTTTACTTAACTTAAATATGGTGAGTGTGATGTAGCTTGTGAATCTGCTAGTATGCAATAAATTTTGACATCGTGGAAAGACGCAAACGTGTCTGGTCTGTTAATGGCACAGCCGGCTCAAGACATGTCCATCAACTTGTTCTACACGTGAAGTATTCTCTGGTGTCTCTTCTCATTCTTTGACCTGTTTTCTTCTAGGTAGAATGAGCCTTTTCTTCCTCCATCCCCATAGTATATTTGGTGAATTTTGTGCCTTTGGTTGTTGTTGTTCCATTTGCAACTGAAATTCTATTTGAGCGAAGAGGATGTGTGGCAATGTTCCCATTGTGTCCAAGTTGTTGGATCTTCCTTTAAACTAGTGTCAGGGGAAAACCTTTTGTGTCCTGTTCATTTTTCTAAAGCCCCAACAAAGGGCAGCAATGGAAGAAAAGACGGATTAAGGTTGTCTTCATACTTTTCATGATATTTGGGCTCTTTCCTCTTTTGAAGTTTTTCTTCACATGAAGGTTCTCTTCATCTGAGGTGCAAAGTCTACACTCACACTCTCGATCATTTCCCCCATATATTACACATTCAGGGAGGTGAGGTCACATCTCTATCAACCCTATTTATTCTTTTTTCTGTTTCACCAACTTTTCTCCCAGAGTAATTTGCATTCTGTTCCCCAGTTCATCGTTGTAGTAGATTGTTGTTTTCCCTCCTTCATGCAGCCTTGTTGCTCCCCCAAACAACATGTTAAATCTGTTCTCTGTCCCTTGAGTGTTGGCTGTCCTTGAGACTTTCTTTGGCTAATGGAAAATGGCAGAAGGAGCATGTTGCAACTTATGAGGTGTCCTTAAGAGAACTGAAGCTTCTGTTTTAGGTTCCAAATGTTCCTACCACTACATAAGGGAGCCCAGATTAAACTACTGAAGGATGAGAAGATCTGTAGGACAGATGCTCTGGCCTACAGCCAATACCAACACGCCATATGAGAGTTAAGACCATCTTATACCCCTCAGCTACAATAGAGCTGCCAGATAACTGACGCTGCATGAGTGATCCCAGGTGGGAGGATCCAAAGAACTACCCAGTTGAGAACAGCCAGCTAACTAGCAAGTCATTCTTTTAAGCTACTCCATCTTAGTGTGATTTTCATACAATATAGGATTTAGACATAAATTGGCATGGAAAGTAGATGGTACCATAAGTATAACTTAAATCATGTGACATTGGCTTTGGAATCAGGCAGGAGACAGAGACTAGAAAATGGTAAAGACATTGTCAAAGGTTGTAGAAAGCAATACCTGCAGTAGGGGTTCTGTAGTGTGGGAATTGCTTAAAATCTAACCTGTACTATCTTGGAAGACTGATAACATATCCAAGGAACCATAGAATCAGGGAAAGGAGTCTTTCAAGCAGAAGTTGAAAGTTCCAGTTGGCTTCTGTTATTTGCATATTTCTGCCCTGAGGTGTCCAACCTTCCCTTTGTGAACAGGTAATAAGGTATTGAAATACAGATGAGCCAAAGAGCACTGTTGTGTTTGTGAACAGAATTGAGAAGAAATATGGACACCTTGGCACTTATATATGCAAAGAAAGAGGTTGGCATTTGAGATTTAAGGATGAATGTGGCTTTGGGGGCTCAGAGTAAATACTAATAAGATTCATGGTAATTCCAAAGTCTAGAGAAAATTGTATCAAGTTTTTTTTTTTTTTAAGTGGTGCTAAGGATCAAACCCAGTGCCTCACACATGCCAAGCAAGTGCTTCACCACTAAGCTATCATTCTAGCCCCTCAAGTTTGACTAACAGTTTAAAGAGACTTCTAGAACCTTAACTTTGTATGAGTGAGGATTGAGAAAGTTTTTCAGCTACAAATGTGATCCATTTTTATTAAAACAAACAAAACAAAACAAGAAAACATTTTAACATTGCATCTCTCAGAGGGCAGAACCAGAAGGTTTTTGATAAAATGAGTTAGGAAACCCACTCCAGGAAGAAGAATTAGATCCTAATCAAGGAACTGTCACTGACCTGAAGTAGGAGGAACTGGTAACCAGTGCCCCGCCAGATTTCAGAATTGCTAAGAATCAGTGACTGTGTTGAGGTGTCCAACTTTCCTTCTGCAAGCAGGAGTGTCTATGATAATGATGCTGTCCCAAGTTCACCATGCTGTGCTGTGGTGTGTGGGAAGAAGAGTACTTGCTTAGTTAACAGGTCTTTATGCCTAAGGACCAGCACCTGAAGGACTTTCTTTGCATCCAAACCTAATGCAGATCAGAAGATCTTAGACCTTGAATTTGATGATGTGACTGGATAAGATTCTGGAGGTTTGGTGACAGGGTGAATGGGTTTTGCTTATGGGAAGGATGTGAAGTGCTGTGACCAGAGAGCAGACTGTGGAAAATTGTTTACAAAGATTCCCATCTTCCCCTTTGCAATGTGCCCTTTCCACTTATCCCCCTGAGAGGTGAAGTCTATTTCTCCACTCTTTGAACTCAACTTTTTTTTTCTTTTGCATTTTGTTTTGAGATATTGTTTTATAAATGTTCATGGTCAGCATATCTGTCACCCTATGGTTCTTTTCAAGCTTTTTCAAATTGTGATAACACAAGATCTGCTCTCTTACGTTTTCGTGGACACATAGAGTATTGTTGATCATAGGTATAATGTTAGGAAGCAGATCTTTAGAACTTAATCTTGGTGCATAACAAACATCATGGAGGGGATGAGCCTGCTCTCCTGGACTCCCTTGCTGTCGTGTAAGTAGACACAGGCTAGGCTGCTGGATAAAGGGATTCTGCATGGAGAGAGGTTGCTCGGACAGTGACAGCGGCACCAAGGTTCCATACAGGGCAGTAAGGCCATCTTAGCCTTCTAACCCTGATGGAGCTGCCAACAGCTGCAAGAGTGAACCCAGGAAAGACCATCAGCAGAGCCACCAGCTGAGCACAGACAACCCACAGGACTGTGAAAACAGAACGATGTGATGTGAAGCCAATAAGTTATGGTGCAATTGTTAACTAAATAAGACAAATGGTTTTTAGTCCAATGTGGTCAGAAAAGGAAACAAGGTAAAGGCACACAGTCACCTTGCCTGTCTTAATATTTGAGAGAAACGGTGAGCAAAGAAAGGATTCTGAGGGGCAGTGGTGGGAGCCAATTGTGTCCCTGCTTCTCCCATTCAGAATCCTGTATATTTCAGAAGCTTCAATTCTGTGAATCTGGTTAAAAGGAGTATGAACTGTTCTTCTGCTGTGCATGTTCTTGGAATACAATCTGTTACCTTTATCCCACTTTGGACTCTATTCCTTGGATTGTATGCCTAATTATGGTGTGCTCAAGGACATGACTCTCTGATATTAATGTTTTTTTAAAACTCAGCAGACTTTCCAGGTGATGGCCCAAGCTTGTTAGCCCAGAAGCTCAGGAGGCTGAGGCAGGAGGATGACAAGTTCAAAGCCAGCCTCAGCAAAAGTGAGGAGCTAAGCAGCTCAGTGAGACCCCATTTCTAAAATAAAATACAAAATAGGGTTGGGGATGTGGCTAAGTGGCCGAGTGCCCCTTAGTTCAATCCCTGGTTACAGCCCCCCCCACCCCCCCACCCCCCAAATAACAACAATAACAACAACTCAGCAGACCTACCAGCAGGTAGGATCCTGCCCATCACTCCCACACTCTGATTTGGTAGATATTCCTTTTACATACACACTGGGTAATTCTGAGGCTTGTGGTCTATTGGTCTATGCTTTGAGAAACTGTTGAAATAGATACAACTTTTCAGTAAATAGCAGGTCTGGTTTTGCTTCTTTCAATCCAGACGTGTGTATCTTAAAGAGACAAGGCTGAATTAAAAGTTGAGACCAGTCACTTGTGAATGTTTTTTTTAGTCCATATTTAAAAGGATGTGTGGATGCACACCCATGTCCATAGCAGTCCTATTTACGGTAGCCAAGAGGAAGAAATAATTTGTGTCCACTGAGGCATGAGTAAGCAACATAGGTGGATACACACAATAGAATATTATTCAGTCATAAAAAAGGAGACCCCATCACATGCTACAATCTGGGTGGACCTTGAGGATATTATGTTAAGCCAGTCACAACAGGGCAAACATATATGAGATATCTATAGAGGTCAAATTCATAGAAAGAGAAAGTAGAATGGTGGTTACCAAGAGTTGGGGGAAGAGAAAACAGGAGTTGTTCAATGGGTGCGGTTTCAGTTTTATAAGATGAAAAAATTTAGAGGTCTGCTTCCCCATGGGAAAATACTGTTGCCGAACTGTTTCCTTAAAAGCAGTTCGATGGTAATTTTTATGTCTTTTTTTAAAATATTTTTTTAATTGTTGATGACCTTTATTATTTATTTATTTACATGTGGTGCTGACATCGAACCCAGTGCCTCTCACATGCCAGGCAAGTGCTCTACCACTGAGCCACAGCCCCAGTCCCATGTCTTTTTTTTTTTTTTTTTTTTTTAACTGTAATTTAAAACATCATGGTGAGGTTTTGGGGGAGGGAGGGAAGGATGTATTGGCAGGATAGATGGAAGTTCTGATTATAGATGGGGAATTTGCAAGTTTTTTATGCATGTGAAACAACACATACATGATCAGTAAAAACAATTATCACTTTAGAAACATGGTTAGCTCTAGGAAAGTAGGCCTTTGATAAAATTGAACATACAAGAGCTGCAGATGGGTTGCAGCTTAAAATCTCTAAACTAAGGAGTTATTCTCCCTCTGCTGGCCAGACTTGGAATTATTCAATTTGAGCCAATAAACCAGACAGCAGGAGAGTGTTCTCAGAAAGATGTTCCTATTACAAACAAGGCGCTTTTCATTCACCAAAATATTTCCCCGACATTTATTTAACCCATAATAAACATTGTGCTAAACATTATGGTTTCAAAGGTGACCTTGCTGTGGGCCTGGGTTTGGTATCTAGTCGAAGGACACAGATATAAACCATTAAATCAAATGCTGTGGAGTTGAGCGATAGTGAGCCTCTATGTTCTGGAGCAGGCGGGGAAGTAAAGGGGTTGGGCAGGAGTCCATGCGTTCCTGACATTTCCTTCCTTAGAATTCACAAAGAAGTCATTTCATCACACAGAAGCACACAATTGATTGTCAAAGATCATTCTTTCTTTACTCTGGTGCTGGATTTTTTGAATCAGGCCTTTCTTTTGAAATAATCTCAGATTCAGAGTTGCAGAGAGAGCGCAGAGGGGGCCTGTGTTCCCTTCACACAGTTACCCTGGCAATGACGTCTTCAAACCAGAAACTTGACAATGGGATAAAACGGGTGCACAGTTCTGTCTTTTTATCATATAGTTTAGATTTGGTGAGTACCACTACAATCAAGATAGAAAATTATTCCCTCATCACGAAGGTCTCCTGGTGTGGCGCCCTTATCATCATAGTCTCCTCCTCCCTCTGCCATCCCTAAGCCCCTAAAGCTGTCAGTCTGTCAGATGCCTTTGGCAGAGAAGCGTGGTGGTGGGGGTGGGGGGTGCAGTGGAAGCTGGGGCCCAAGAATTGAAAGTTCAAAGCCTTAGCAATTTTAGCGAGGCCCTAAACAACTTAGCGAGGCCCTGTCTAAAAAAAATAATGAATGAATGAATGAATGAATAAATAAATGAATAAATGAATGAATGAATAAATAAATAAATAAATAGATAGATAGATCAGAGATGTGGTTCAGTGGTTAAGCGACCCTGGGTTCAATTCCCAGCAGCAGCACCACCACCCTGCTAAAATACCATTAGCTCCAGAAATGACATCTAACTAGGAGATATAAAGATGTAAATTAAATGCAGAAAACACAAATATAAATGGAATGTTATATAATTGGAATTATTTGCATGTAACCCTTTGAGATCACCCCTCACACACACACACCCACACTCAAGGCGCTTTCCTCATGATCAAACCAAGTCATTTTATGTATCAAGTTTGTTGCTGTTTTATTGCTGATCAATATTCTTGGTATGGATATATACAGTTTATTTAATCATTTACTTCTTATAGGACATTTTGGGTTATTTCCAGTTTTTATTTATTACGTATAGAACTACTATGAAAAATTGTGTGCCAGTTTGGGTGTGGATGTAAAATTTTCCTTTCTGTGGGTTTAATGACCAGGAAGGCAATTGCTGGGTTGTACGATAAGTGTATTTTTAGTTTTTTATTTTTGAGAAACTACCAGACTATTTTCCAGAATGGCTGTAACATTTCACACTGCTATATATTGTTTTCATTTTTTATTTTCACTTTTTTGATAGGTTTGCAGAGATACATTGATCTTACTTTGCATTCATTTGTTAATCACATTGAATGTTTTATGTGCTTATTTGCAATGTGTCCAGGCTCTTCAGTGAAAAAAAATAAATCTCATTATGTCTTTTAACTGTTTTCTAAGGGAAAGGCTTAATTTTTTATTGTTATTTTGAGTTTTTACAAATTCTAAATATGAGTCCTTTATCATGTGTATATCTTGCAAATAAACTCCCATACACTGTGGTTCATCTTTTCCATCCTCTTAATAGGATCTAAAGCAGAATAAACATTTGTAATTTCAATAAAGTTTAACCTGGGTTTTTTTATTTGTTTGTTTGTTTTTTGTTTTTTAATGACTCATGCTATTGGAATCAGTTCTAAAAATTCTTCACCAAACCTTAGGTCCTAAAGAGTTTCACTTGTTTTTAATATTTTAAAATTTTTATTATATTATACTTTCCCTTTGAATCTGTGATCAGAATTGTGGGTTAATGTTTGCATAACACTTGTGGCTTAGGTCAAGGTTCACGTTTTTGCCTGTGAGTATCCAATAGTTCTAGCACTGTACACTGGAAATGCTTCCCCTCCTCCAGTGCCTA
The DNA here is from genome assembly GCF_021218885.2 of Marmota monax. Classification (NCBI taxonomy): domain Eukaryota; kingdom Metazoa; phylum Chordata; class Mammalia; order Rodentia; family Sciuridae; genus Marmota; species Marmota monax. The sequence goes on from NW_026691988.1 coordinate 4,106,735, forward strand.
CTTTTGGACCTTTGTCAAAAATCAGCTGAGTGTACTTTTGTGGATATTTCTGGGTTCTCCACTCTGTGCAACTGATCTGTATTTCTATCCCTTCCATACTGTAGTCTGTTTACCTACCTGTATGGAAAATCTCCAAAACAGGTAGAGCGAATTCTCCCAATTTATTCTTTTCATATTTGTCTTAACTATTCTAGATTTTTTTTTTAGTTTTATTGATTTTATTTTTTTTAAATGCACAACAGCGGAATGCGTTACAATTCTTATTACACATATGGAGTACAATTTTTCATATCTTTGTATATAGAGTATGTTCACGCCAATTCATGCCTTTATACATGTACTTTGTTGGGGTTTTTTTGCATTACAATTCTTATTACACATATTTTTCATATCTGTTTATATATAAAGTATGTTGACACCCAATTCGTGTCTTCATACATGTACTTTGGATAATGATGTCCATCCCATTCCATGGCCCTTGCTAATCCCCTGTCCTCTCCCTTTCCCTCCCACCCCTCTTCCCTATCTAGAATTTATCTATTCCTCCCATGCTCCCCTCCCTAACCGACTATGAGTCCAGCCTCCTTATATCAGAAAAAAACATTTGGCATTTGATTTTTGGGATTAGCTAACTTCACTTAGCATTATCTTCTCCAATGCCATCCATTTACCTGCAAATGCCATAATTTTATTCTCTTTTATTGCTGAGTAAAATTCCATTGTGTATATATGCCACATTTTTAGTCCATTCATCCACTGAAAGGCATCTAAGTTGGTTCCACAGTTTAGCTATTGTGAATTGTGTTGCTTTAAACATTAACTATCCTTATAAATTTCAAGATAATCATGTCCTTATCAAAATATCTTTCTTGGATTTTGAAAGGAATTGCAGTAAACCCACAAATCCACTTTGGAAGAATTGACATCTTTATTATGTTTACTTCCAATCTATGACTAGTCATCTTTTTATTTAGATCTTTAATATCTTTCATCAGTATTTTTCAGTTTTTAGTATATTTTCTTAGTTTTTTTAAAATCTAAAGTTATTTTTGGCAATTATAAATAATATTATATTTTTATTTAGGTTTTCAAATCGTCATTTAATATGTTGAAACAACTAATTTTTATATACTGATCTTATATCCTGGAACCTTGCTGAATTATTTTATTAGCTTTAGTTTTGTGTTTTATTTCTTTGTTTTTGTTTTTTGGTACATTCCTTGGGATTTTTGAACATAGAAAATCATGTCATCTTTTCCAATTAACATGACTTTTTTCTTCTTGCTCTATTGCACTGTCTTGAACTTACAGTACTATGTTAAAAGTGGTAGGGAGTGAACATCTTTTCCTTGCTCCTGATCCTAGCAGGGACACTATGTCTTTCATCCTGAAAATGTAGGGTGTTTTTTTTTTCTCCCCTGTATTCTCTGTTGGTAGAAGGAAATGTAACATTTTAACTTACCCATCACTGTGAGGCGTAAGAAACACTTTTATTTCTCTCTTAATGATAAGCTTCCATTTCTTCGTGTAATAACAGTAGTTGCTTTTTAAAAAACACTTAGAACAAATAATAAATAACATAAGAAGTAATAATACAAAGAAAATAGAAAAGAACTTTTACTCTTGGTAAAATTTTATAATAACCATATGAGCATTGTCATAATAACTTTAAATTTTTACCTTGTGATTGTATGCAAAGCAGCAATCACATTAATAATTAATAAAGAGTCTAAAATATCTTTTGTGCCTTCTTATTATAAAGTTCTCACCCTTGTAAATTAAAGAGAAGTAAATGTCACCAATTATGCTTGGCCCTTGCAATTGTTTTATGTAGAATTGATAAGCTATAATCACTTTGCCAAAAAACTTAGCTGTCATCTTATTGACAGGATAAAATGGAGACCCTAAAATCTTCTTCAGTATTTTAAATATCAGTAAAATATCAGTCTCGAACATGTTTAGCTTAGGAAAGATTAGGGGCATTTGAAATGGAGTGATCATGAGCTAGACACACAGATGCTGTGCGAATTCCCTGGGAACCAAGGCCTGGGCCTCTCCACTGGAACATCCACTGAGCGTGCTCAACACAGACAGGCGCTTCCTATGGGCAGAAGTTCCTTTCTTTGTTTCTCCAGGGTCACTGAATGTAGTATCACCTACTGGAGTGACTTCCTCAGTACTTCCCATGCCCTCCCCTCCTTCCTCTGGAGTCCCTTCCTTCACTCTGTTGATCTCCTTTCTATTTTTGTGAAATTCCTCTTTTATCCTTTCTCCTGTCTCTTTAGCTTCCACATATGGGTCAGAACCTCACTTATATATACAGTTATAATGCACTAATTAAAATGATAAATGATAATAACAGAAAGGAGATCAGGAAAGTTGAGCAAGCAGATGGGAGAGGGAGGAGGAGAAGGGGAAAGTTCCAGGGAATGAGATTGATCAAATTATCTTAAGTGCATACATGAATGTGACCTAATGAATCCCAATATTATGTTAATTATAGTGTACCAATAAAAAGTTTCAAAAAATTAAACTTAATAATTCTAATAATAATAAAAGGTCACTGGAGTCTGGGCCAATGAGTGGGACATTCACCAGGTAAATGAAAGCTCTCAGAATGACTGGCAGTAGCAGGATGTTTCTCGGAACTGTCTAGACTGTTCTATTTTTAATAGTCTTCCTTCGTAACAACTACAGAAACACCAGAGGACAAAGAACTGGAAGATTTTGCTGCTTAGGCTTATTGGTTCTTTATAGATTTCACCTTTCAGTGCTACCTCGCTCTGCCCAGCAGGTGGCAGTAAGCCATTATGAGATATACTGGGACACACACAAAAGTAAGGGAACTTGGAGTTGGTTTACTTAGGGCGGCTTGGAAAAGCAGCTCCAAGAGCATACTGGATAGACTGAATCTGAAGCTAGCTTTTAATCCAGAGGGCAAATGAACTACTGTTTTATTTGGTGCTTCTAAACTGACGAAGCTGTACCTACTACTGTTTGAGAATAAACAAATTTACAGTAAGTTTGCTTTTGTTCAATCGGGCCTTGAGGCCTGTACCGACCTCTCCTCAAAGTGTTGCCTTTTGAGATTTTGAAACAGAACCTGCTTTGGCTCAGATTGTTACCGGGACAACAGACATGTGACTCTTCTTAGTCAACCCCACTCAGATGTCTGGCAGTCACCTCAAATTCAACACATCAAACCAAGTCGTGGTGTTGGAGCCTGCCTCTACCAGCTCCTAAGAGCCTGTTGATAAATTGTCAAAGATGTTATGAGCTGATTGACTTACAATTGCTAGTTTGAAACTGGCCATAGCAGAAGCATTTACCATAGAACTCAAAAGCTGCAAACCAAGCTCCATTTTTAGCTGGCTAGGAAATATTTACCAATATATTCCACTGACCCAAGCACATAGGCTTTCTCCCTTAAGAATACCCCCTCTACTGCCCACACATCCCATCCACACCCCAAACTCTCACCATCTCACTACAAAATCCAGTCCTAATTCACATCCCGCTGCTGTGGTCCTGGATGTGCCTAGCCCAAATTCCTTCTTCTTCCCTGCCTTCTTGCTTCCCAAAGCCCTTTGTTTATGTCACAAGGTAAAATGCTCATTTCATAATGTGTGTTTCTCTAGACAGGACACTCACTATTTGTTCCAAGAGGGAGCTTTGAACCCTCTGTCTGAGACTTCATGGTAACCTTACTTGCTGTGGTAGATCTTGGTACACAGTAGATGCTCAATAAATGACTGTGGTTTGGGTTCTTATATTAGAGTAACTTTCTAGTTCATTTATGTTCCCCAGTCTGACCCCAGCCAACCTATTAATGTTATTTTTTATTTATCCTCTTCATTCATCTGGTTATATTTAATGCACTTGATTACAGCCATGACCCTTGGCATGCCCCGCATCTACCCCACATCTTCTCCATCTTTGTGTGTGCTCTTCTTCCCCATGGAGTACTTTCCCCATTTCCTTCAAGGTCTTGCTCAAAGTGCCATTTTCTCTGTGGAGCTATTTGCTCCTGATCCTTTCAATCCTGCCAGTCTAAAGAATCTGATCTCTCAACAGCGTGAGTCTTTGAATTTACCCACTAACTTCTAAATTTCCATTAAAAGGGGAAACTGAACTAATCCGCTGTGGCTGAGGAGACCGCAAGGAGAAATGCCAGAGTTCATGAAGAATATTCTGAGACCCATGCCAAAGTCACTCCCTTGTCCAGACCAAACACAGAGTGTGAATGATGGATAGAGATTTCGGATGTGGGGTATGATGAAGGGGCGGGGGGGCTAGGCTGGTGGGCTGGAGTCTCTCTATTTAAAGTGGCTGCCAACATGTTTGGCCTGCTCCCTGGAGGTGAGAGGGCTGTTTGTGTTCTGGTCCATATCAAAGGTGCCGTTAACACCCTATAGTCCAGGTCTGTTAGCTCTCCTCGTAAAACAGTGTTTGGAGAGATATCTCCTGGGAGAGAATTTTGGTTTGAAACTGGAAGAAAGAAAGCTTGAAACTTAATTGGGAAGTAAGAGATATATCAAGGAGGAAAAGGTAACAATTTTGAAGTGGAAAATACCTTGTGAAGAGTAAAAATAGTGTCTTTTAGGTGGCATATGAGGTGGTTCAGCTGCTAACCCTTTCATTAGCTGACTTCCTGTGCTCCACTGGGAAGGTCCTCTGAGGGCTGATTGCCACCCCTGGTGCCTCTAACCAGCTGGTGTCACCTCTTATGCCTCTGATTCCAGGAAGACAGGTTGCTTAGCAAACAGTAAGCGATGTTACATTTCGGGAAAGCCGACCTATCCGTCATCAAGAATTTATTGAGCACCTTTCATGTACCAAGATTGGTAACAGGTGCTGGGGTGGGGACGGTGAGGGGGTTTGATATAAAGAGAAACACATGACATCATTTTGTTGTTGTTTTTGTACTTTGGGTAAAGTACAAAATCATGTGATTTTCATTTGTTTGGGGTGACAGACAAGAGAGATTTTTTTTAAAAAATGAGCAAACTCTTCTAGTTGGAAGGGAATATTATATAGTCATAAGCTTTTCTATTGAGCCATTGAACCTGGATAGTCTTAGGGCATAGCTCTGGGAGCCACTACTGGTCATTTCCCATTAGTGCAAAGCACAGACCTAGTTCTCACCCCATTCTCATTCCTAATTTATATTCTGCTTCACCTTTTTTATTAGCTCTTGGGTTGGTGTTCTACTATTCCTGTGTTTTATGTCTGAACAGTCTCTCATGAAAGATTATTTTTAAATATGTTTTGTAATTTTGAATTGTGAACTTATGCTACACCCTATCTGTGGAAATTCTCCACTACCTGCCTCTCGAAAAATTTCCATTGCTTCAATCAGGCACACTGGAGATACTAGCGTCTCTGGATTAACTTCTATAATAATCTTCTGGCTTGGGGTTCCCAGACTAGATTGGTGGTGCTGCTTCAAACCTCCAACTGCATTGTGGGAAGGCACAGCTATAAATTCCAGTGGAATTTTTCCCCCTTATCTAAGCAGATGAGACTATTTCTCCATGTATTTGTGGGTGGATTTTTTCTAGTCCACCCCTTTAACAAAGGTATGGGTTGGTGAGTGTCCTAGGTTCATAGGGAGGGTGGGTAAGGAGTGACATTTATAATTGCATTTCTACCAGCTGGGTTTGGAGTTTCATATGTCCTGTTCATGAAGGTGCTAAGATCCTAGACTACTGATTATGGGAAATGGAACCTTCTTCCCTCCCAGGCAGCCTCAGTGTTATTATTTGCCACTTATGGCTGTAATTTTTAAGTTCTTGCTATGTGAAAGTTCTATAGAATCCCCCATTTTCCTTGAAAGCTCAACAACACATTTTAAAGAATGTTGACCATATTTTACTGATAACTTTGTTTAACAAAGATTGCTGGTCTCCATCCTCAGAGTTTGTAATTTGAGGCAAAACCTGATCGTTTACTTTTAATGTTGAGCATATTTCTAGGTTTGTGGAAGGAGAATGTTTATCTACAGCCCACGAACAGAAACATATACAGCAAATCTTAATGTTGAAAATAATTTAAGCAGTCCTTAGCATCTACAGACACTGTTGCAGAGCAGGACCCCATGATAGCTGCTTCTTCTCTGGCTCTTTGGACCTTACATCAATTTCAAGACAGAAGATTGAATCCTGTCTGATTCCCCATGGCAGAAATAAATTATATATTAGAGACATGCCCCATATCACCATTTTTTAGTGAGCAAATATGTTTATCCTTTTTTATTTTTCTGTGTAATATCTTTAAGTCCATCTGCCAGTTTTGAGGCCCCACTTTTTCCTCGTAATTGCTTACTATGAAGGGAGGCTATCCTCTTCCAAGCCCCACTGTTGTCTCTCAGTGCAGCTGTACCAGCCACTGCCACATGGAGGCGCTGCTAAACACAGCAGCCTTCTGGTCCAGGTTGTTTGGTGCTCCAAATTTATCCTCCCTGGTAACCTCATTTGGACAGCAAGCTTGCAACTCTGCAGGGCACTCCAGATTTGCAGCAATCCTACTCTAAAGCTATGATAACGCAGTGGCTGGTCCTGATGGCCTGTTAGCCTCAGCCAACTGCTATTTCAAAGTAATTCTTTTTCACTCTCCTGTCCTGCATTGCAATAGTGTTCAGACTGCATATATTTCCTTCAAGGATACTAGGCTTCCCACATCCTTTTTGCTTCTCACTTAAAACTAATAATGATACTCACTTTCATGGATAAAATGCCTGTGCATCTAAAAATTGTGCATCAAAAAAAGGATACTCAAAATTCACGTATATAGGCTAGGCGTGGTAGCACATGCCTGTAATCCCTGCAACTCAGGAGGTTTGAGGTAGGAGGATGATATGTTCAAGGCCAGCCTCAGCAATTTAGCAAGACTCTCAGCAACTTATATAAAATCCTATCTCAAAATAAAAAATACACTAGAGGCCTGGGAATATAACTTAGTGGTGACGGGCCCATGGGTAATAAATGCCCACTACAAAAAAACAAAAAATAAAACACAACATAACCCTCCCCACCACTCTATTTCCCTTGTCAATGGTCTGAGATTCTGAGCTGACTGATCTTGATCTGGATTCTAACAAATGCTAATGCACAGTAGTTCTCAATGAGTCTGTGGACCAGGAATGTCAGCAATACTAACAGACTTGTAAGAAATGCACATTTTCAGATTCCACCTCAGAGCCATAGAGTCAAACTCTGGAGGTGGGATCAGCAATCTTTGTTTAAACAAACGCTGCAAGGATCACTCAAGGTTGAGAAGCCCTTCCATCCAACACATATACCATTTTATCTGCTAGGTTCTCTGGATTGTGTGCCTGGAGATTTTTGAAGGCCTACAAAATGAGTGCTATTTGGAAAACAATGTTTTGTCTCCAAGTCAAAATGTGGAAATACTAAACTGTTTTCCAAAACAAATAAATGTTTTATTATCCACAGTACAAAACAAAATGTCAGTTAATTCAATTAATCTGAATTTTTATAATTATCTCTACAGTATGTTCAAAGTCTCCAAAAGTCAGCGTATATTTGAGTCTTGTTTTGTTACTTAATTATTGAATACAGAGACTCAACTTCTCTTATGGCATCTCTGCAGATGAAGGTTAAAGATGTGGGAATGACAAGGGTCAATTTCCAGGGCTATCTTCAGATGACCACAAGATGTCGGTGTTATCTAAATGAAAGAGGAAAGGACTGTATTGTAGTGGGCTTCCATTAAAAAGCCTTTAATGATTCCACGTCATGTACATCTATAAGAATGAAAAATTATACTCTATGTATGTATAATATGTCAAAATACACTCTACTGTCATGTATATCTAAAAAGAACAAATTAAAAAAAAAAGTTACCTAGGGCCTCACTTCATTGCTGAGGATGGCTTTAAACTTACGATCCTCTTGCCTTGCCTCCTGAGCTGCTGGGATTACAGGTCTGCACCACCACACCTGCTCAGTACAGCAGTTTTAAGAGTGCAAAATTAGAAACTAACTGTTTAGTAATAGCAAACTATGTTAATAAGTTGTAAAAAAAAAAAGAAAAGAAAAAAATGAAAAAATGCCTTTAAAATTAAATCTGTATAGGTAAATGAAATAAGAAAGATACCTTCCAAAAATACATAATCCTATTAGTTTGTTATATCAGGATGTCATGTTTTATTTCTATTTTCTTCCTATCTCTTCTCTTTTACCTGTGTACTCTGTAATGTAATCAGGTTAGATGTTTCAGTAACATAAGGTGGAAAAGAATAATAATTAAAAAGGTTTACTAAGTGTTTATTATATACCAGCTAGTGTGTGTCTAGCACAAAAATATTTAAAAGAATGCATTGAATTAAATACTAAACTTTTTATGCACATTGACACAAAAGGCATTTGTTATTGTTTTCTTTTACAGATGGGCAAACTGAGACTTAGGAAGGCTAAATTACATTCTAAGGTCATGCAGCTACTAAATGTGAATCCAGGATTCAAGTGCAGGTCTTTGTACACCAAAAACCTAATATCATGCCTTCTCTCTGAGAAGGCATTATTTGGGGATATTGTCTCAGGACAGTTTTGACTATGCAAGGAGTTTCATTAACTATTTCTCAGGGATCTGGAAAGTTGTGAAATAATTTATCTTTTCTGCCAGTCTATATAGGCCTGTGTACAATAAAAGTATTCCTTGAGGATGAAAATCCCAGATTTGCTATATTTGAACTGAATTTCAAAAGTGGATTTTAAAGGAAAAGTTTTAGTAAGACAGCCTATTTTGGAGACTTTATTACTCCCACTTCTCTTATAAGACTTTAAGCGCAGCAGGTCCCATCAATCTGTTTTGTGTTGGTTGCTTAGAGGCCATCTGTGGCTACTGCCTGATTTGTCAACTATACAGTCACCTCCTAAAAATAGTATTTATTGCCTGATCATAAGTCTGTATGAGAGACTAGCCCACGGATACTAATGACAGATGATTGTCTGTTATTGTTACTGCAACTAGGGCAAATGTAATATGAAAGGTTTAGCTCACAAACACTCCTTTCATCCAAGTCCCTACTCAGATTCTTGGAAACATGTCTCATTGAATGGTCCAGGGTACCCCACCTGCTAGTTCTCTGCACTTGGTATTTTAGGAAAAAGTCTAAGAAATGGAACTCTAACACATACAATCTGCTCTGCAGTTAAGCTGATTCCAGGAAATAAGGATCTCTCATTGATTTTAGTCCTTATGAGGCTGTAGATGAATATCAGATGTAGCAAGATGCTCTTGATACATTGAGAAGTGAAAGAATGGTTACCAAATATTTGTAGAGTTATTTGAGCATTAATATTATAAATTATGTTACTTGTCAATATAATTTATAAGTGTAATCTAACAAATTATATTTGTTAAATGATCTAGAAGAATGTATACACCTACATGTAATAGAGTAGTGCTGTCCAAAAGAAATATATATGTCACATAGGTAATTAATTTTTTCTATGAGTCTCATTAAAAGAATAAAGAGAAGTAGGTAAAACTAGTTTTGATGGTATATTAATGTATTCTTATTACATGAGAGTATACGTTTATATATTCTCATGTACTTGAATATATACATTTACATATCTATATTTAAATATAAAGTCTATTGATAATATATTTTAACAACACATTATTGCTAATGTTAAATAATAAAATAAGTTAGTGATATTTTACTTAAGCCAATATAATATTATTCTTTCAACATATAATCAACATGAAATTATTGACATATTTTGTACCTTTTTCGTCTTTGAAATCAGGCATGTATTTTACACGCACAATGCATCTCAATTTGTACACTAAATTTTCATGCAAAGTATTTGATATGTGTTTAGATCTCATAAAATTTATGGTAGAAAAAGAGATTTGAATACGTCTTATTCTAGTCCTATATACAACTTTTTCAATAACTGACATCACTTTTTAAAACTAAATGAATTAAAATTAAATATAGTTTAAAAATCAGTTCTTTAGTTATTATAGACACATTTGAGGTGCTCAGTAGCAACATGTCACTAGAGGTGATGGTTCTGGACCATTGAGTAGAAAAGTATTTACATGAAATCTCAAATCGCGTGACCACGGATAGAACCTAGCAATGGCTTTTCCTGCTCCTGCTTGTCTGATCCGTTCCCAACACCCTTGTCTCTGTCATTAGGCTCAGATCCCTGTGTCAGACTTCCCATGTACAGTGACACAGGTGGCACACTTTATAATTCCAGTGGACACCACTCACTGTGTGCTATGGCCTCCAGATACTAGTGCTGGCCTCCTATGTCCAGCATCCAACACCCTCAGCACCAGGCCTCTTCCTCCATCAGCCTCTGCCATGATGGACTTTGTGTGATCCCCTCAACCTCCTTCCAGATCTGCCCAGGACAGAGTGGACACCCATGTGTCCTTTGATGAAACTTCTCTCCAGAAGAGCTCTTCACCAAGAACTAAAACCTCCCATTAAGTGCTGTGATCAGAGACTACTTGAGAAAGTGTCCTGTCAGTTTTCAGGATCAAGAGATGAGAACAGGCCTGAGGGTCAGACTTTAGATTTTGGTCCTTGTCCATTAGGGCATCATTACTAAGAGTGAAAACATATTTTTATTAAAAAACAAAAAACAAAATACTAACTAAATTCTGAAAGTTCTCTTCTTGGATTGGGTGAAGACATACCCGAATTTATCATTAGAAAAAGCTATGGAAACAATTTTATTGGCTGTTATTGTTACTACAACATTATATGTGGTGTAACAGTGGTGTCTGCTTCAAAATCAAATGGAGCCAGGAGCGGTGGCACATACCTGTAATCCCAGCAGCTCAGGAGGCTGAAGCAGGAGGATTGTGAATTCAAAGCCAGCTTCAGCAAAAGTAGGTGCTAAGTGACTCAGTGAGACCCTGTCTCTAAATAAAATACAAGACGGGGCTGGGGATGTGGCTCAATGGTTGAGTGCCCCTGAGTTCAATACCTGATACCCATCCCCCTCTCCCTTCCAAAAAATCAAATGGAAACCTAGTGGTCTTTGTAGGCTGGAAACACAAATTGGATGAGAAATGACAAAAGTCAGAGAGCGGAGATGCTACAGCCCAGCCAAAGAAAGCCTTCAATCATTAAGGTCATCAGACTGTAAGCATCATAGGATCAGAAGTGCAAGTGTAAAGAGAATAGGATGTAGAAATCACTTTGAATCTCGGGAAGTGCAGCTTGATTTAAGGAACCTGCCATAACAATTAGACAATTTGCTTTGGACAAATCAGATCAAGAAGAAAGAGACACATTAGGAAGGATACAGGTCTTTCATGGCATGAAAGTCAGAGCCCCTTCACTAAAAGGTCAGTTTAGAACAGCTTAATGTCTTGGGGCCACTAAGGGAAGGGAAAATCTCATGCAAGGAGCTGTCATGGGAGCTGCAGAGGCCTCTGGGAGGACATGTGTCTGAGGAAAACTTTGTAGACTTGGGGTGGGGATGTGGTAGACTTATTTGGAGTCACAAAGTGAAAGCACATTTCTGGCCCTGGATCACCACAAAAATGTGCTGTATGATAAAATCAGCTCTTCAACAAGTCCCTTGTCCAAGAGGCCTTGAGGGGTAATGATGCGTATACCTTAGTACCCAAGCACCTGTATTCCTTCCTATTCTTCCTCTCTTCCCAGATTCCTCACTTTAGACTCAAGTGCCTGGCTTTTGTCCCCCTGTCTCACATTCTTCCCTCTTTGCACAACATGAGTTCTGTTCTTTTTTTGACGGGATCTCACTATTTTGCCCCAGCAGCTCTTGAACACCTGGATTTCAAGGAAGATTCCCATCTCAGCCTCCAGGGTCATCTACAGGTGTACACCTCTGTGCCTGGATAATACTAGACTTGCGTTTTTTTTTTTTTTTGGTGCTTGTGGATTGAACTCAGAGACATTCAACCACTGAGCCACATCCCCAGCCCTTTTTTTTTTTGTATTTTATTTACAGACAGGGTCTCACTGAATGTTATGGTTTGGATGTGAGGTGTCCCCCAAAAGCTCACGTGTAAGACAATGCAAGAAGGTTCAGAGAAGAAATGATTGGATTGTAAGAGTCTTAACTCAATCAGTGATTTAATCCCTGAGACGGATCGACTTTAACTGAGTGGTTACTGAAGTGGTAGGATATGGCTGGAGGAGGTGGGAATTAGGGTGTGGCTTTGGGGTATATATTTGTATCTGGAAAGTGTAGTTTCTCTCTGCTTCCTGATCACTGTGATGTGAACCACTTCCCTCCATCACACTCTTCCGCCATGATGTTTAGCCTCACTTTGAGTCCTGGGGAATGGTGCTGGCCTTCTATGGACCTTTAAGACCTCTGAAACTGCTAGCCCTCAAATCAACTTTTCCTTCTCTGTAGTTGTTCAGGTCAGATCCCTTAGTCACAGCAGTAAAAAAGCTGACTAAAACACTAAGTTGCTTAGTCTCTTGCTAAGTTGCTGAGACTGGCTTTGAATTCTTGATCCTCCTGCCTCAGACTCCCAAGCCATTGGGATTATAGTGCACCACCATAACTGGCTAATACTAGACTTTTAATTTCAGTTTCTTCTTAAAGCTTTGTTTCTGGGCTCCATATTTTAGGCAGCATTTTTTCTCACCCAGAACAGCTCTGAGATAAAGCATCTTCAGGCCTATTTTATCCATTGGGCAGTAGATGCACATATTCTGGAACCCATGAGTTTTTCAGAGGGCTATGAAAATATTTGAGTTCTGAAAAAACATGTATTGGCTCAAAGTAATATGAGAAAACTGGAAAGCTGAATGTAATAAAAGTTCAATTAAAATCTACATATATAACACTGTCAACTATATTAATTGCCAAATTTAATATTTCTACACATTTCATCACTTTTGAAAATAACTTTGGAAGCAGAAACTTCTTATTTTGAAAGAATTCCTAAGCATACATGGTAATAGCTAACATATCATGGCCAATCATAAATCAAAAGCTACTTGTAGCCAAATAATTTGAAAAGCAAAATTATTAACATCCTTTCAAAAAATTGACATCCAAAAGCTATATTTAAAGTGGGGTGAGGGTTTGTTTTCATATATTTTATATGATGTAGAGTGGGACTTCATCATAAAAGTACTTAGGGCCCACCAAAGCCTTAAAATAGACCTGAAAACTCATTTCCACCCATCCCATACCTGGTTTCCTTTCTGGATAGGGCAATTCTACCTAGTAGGCAGTGTGGTGTGTTGGAAAGAGTCAGGAGAGTATCACTGGACATATTAGCTTCTAGCTAGCAGTAAGAATTTTTATTTTTCAATATTTTCACTTGTTTAAATACACAAATATTCCTGGAAAGATTATGGAAGATGGCAAATGGGTCTGTAACTAGTAGAAGGGTAATGTCTGAGAAAGAGAGAAGAAGGGTTAAATCCTTTTATCCTGGGGAGAATAGAACTGAATTTGGAACTGAGGATTTAACTCAAGAGTTAAGAACTGTAGGAGGTTTCAGAACCTCAAACCTTATAAATGTCAGTACCACCTATCAGAGGAAGAACAAACTTAGGATGAACATATTGACTGGGTCTTGTGATATAGATCATATTACTGTTCCCAGAGATTGACTCCCTTCTGCACGGCAATCACACATTCTCTCTCATTGCCATGAGAAATGCAAAGTCCCGTTTCTACCAAGTCCACTTCTGCTCTGTACCAGCTTGGCCATGTGACTTGCATCATCCAATGGAAGTGCAGTGTTGCACCTCCAAGACTCCACTTGAAGGACAATTGTGAGATGTTGCTCTGCCTCTTACTCTTTCCTCCCTGCCTCAAGCATGATGTTGTGTCCCCAAGGGGGGCTATTCTCATAGTGTGGTTCCTGGAACGAGAAGCTACATGGAGCAAAGCTACAGAAAAAAAAAAAAAAAAAAAAAGGACAGCTGCTAGCATGTAACTGGGTGAGCAATAAACTTACAAGTCACAGAGATTTGAGTGTTGTTTGTTACCCTGGAAAAGCTGATTCGTATAGGTTCAGGAGGAAACCTCACCTGAGTGAGGGGATTATTCTCATAGTTCTTTTATTGATCTAATCTGAAAGAGACTATTTCATGCATTAATCAGCAATAAAGAAAACCAGCATGTTGACTTTCCCAAGAACAGTGTTTTGCATACTTGATGGCAACCAGCATTTAACAGAATTAGAGAGTCAACCTAAAATTAATCCCAGTGCCACCCTGCCACAAGGTCCCATGACAGGATTCTGGGAGAAAGTTTCTGGGACATCAGGAGACAGATTCTGAGTGGCCAGTAAAGGTACTTAAGTTATTTGCTCCTCATGACACCTTCTGGGATTTACTGAAGTAGGCATTTCACGCTTTTCAATTACAAGCGTGACATTTTCTTATTGCCAATTTTGCTGGAGTTAGAAATTCTTTGCAAGGTACTTTCTGTACTTCATAGAAAAATCAGTGTTAAATAAATCAAGCCATTTCCCAGTGGTTTAATTTAGCACACCACTTATTTCTACATGGTGCAAAGCTGTTGTTTCTTCTCTGAGCACTGGATAAACGAAGTGCTTTGACTTAGACGAACGTTAACCTTTTCCAGCATTTCTGCATTATCCTGCTGTCTGTATCTGTTCTCTTATTTGTCTTAACACATAGGTCTCATTCATTCATTCAACAAATATTTATTCAAGCCTACTATGTATCCAGTGGTGTTCTGTACCCTACAGATAGAGTGAAAAACAAGAGAAATAACCATATCTTGTGCTCTTAGATTTAACCTTCTTAGAAATTCTTAGGAAAAAGATCAGACTAGGAAAAAGGAGTAGAAAGCCTGAGAGCCATGAGGCAGGCCTGAGCTTGGAGTACTCAAAGAACACCTGGAAGGCCATATTGCTGACAAGGATTTCTGAAGTTAGATGAGGCGGGAGGATGGAGGGAGTCTAAATCACAGGGCCTTGTGAGCCACGCCAAGGAGATTGGATTTTGTTCTAAACGTAATAACAAGCTACAGAGTGATTTATAGTTTAGAAAGTTTGTTTCAGCTGCTGAATGGAGAATGGACACAGAGAAGTAAGGGGAAGGAGGGACTGTGGGGAGGCTGTTAAAGAAGTCCAGGAGAGGGACCTGGTGACCCGGACTCTAGCTGTACTCTTGGAGGTGGGGAGAAGTGTCATGTTCATTAGGAATGTTGCACATGAAACTTGCTAACAGGTTGATTGTGGATGAGCAAAACAAAATCAAGGATGTCATCTCAGCTTTTGGCCTGAATGACTGGAAAATGTGTGGTTTGGTGTGGTGCTATTGGGCCTGGGAAAAACTGGGGAAATAAGAGACTATTTGGGAGTGGGGAGGGAGAATATGTATCTTAACATGTGAAGGTGTTATGACCACAGGCAAATTATCTGATGCCAGGGCTGCCATCACCCACAGTTTTGTTCCCACGAAGGCTGACACCTTTCCTCCTGTATTTCAAGCATTTACCACCTAGACACTTTGGAGGCTATTTAAATTTGAGGCCATGTGAACTCTGCAGAAAAGGAGTCCAGTGAAAGTCTTCTATTGCGGTTCTTATGATAGAGAGGGAAAGATCTAAAGAGCCACAGAAGCACTCGTATCTACATCGTATTACCTATGAATACTTGCTTCTTTTGGTTTTTATTGCTTGATTGCCCTTCTGATAACTCTCCTTAATTTCTCTCTAATGCAGCAGTTGGAAAACTATGGCCTTTTGGCAAAAACTAGCCTTCCTCCTGACTTTTGAAGTTTTATTGTTACACATCTATGCCCATTTGTTGATGGATTGCCCATGGCTACTTTTGAGCTGCAATGGCAGAGTTGATCAGAGACAGTATGGCCTGCAAAGGCTGAAGTACATATTATGGGCCCTTCACAGAATAAGGTTGCAGATCCCTGCTGTGGTGGAACTGACACGCCCCAGCTTTCAGCTCCTGTGCTGTAAGTAAAGCTGACCCCACCCAGGGGTTTCAGGGGTCACCTGGGTTAAATCAGTCTGCCCCTTACCTCCCACCGGCATAGCTGATTGGTTCAGGGGTAAGCATTGGTCCCAGCTTGTCTAATCTACAAAAGCTCAAGAACTGTGCTTGGAATTCTGGCTTTTCATATGGGTTCTGCTTTTAGAAAAATGTAGTCCTGGGAGTGCCTGCCGTCACCTTAGGACAGACAGATATCTTCACTTAACTTTTGAGACTGAAGTTAACACAAGGCAGAAAGTAGAGCAGTGCAGACAGACAGAGAGGGCAAAATCCTGGTGAGATATTGTGAATTCCTTTATCTTAGCTGGAATCAGACCACCTTAGGACTTTCAATAAATTTTCCCAATAAATTCCTTCTCCAGGTCAGACTGATTTTTTTTATAAAATCATTTTCTACAGAGTCCCAAAGGACATAAGTGGATATAATGCTGGATTGTAATGTATGACTTACTGGATATGGAGATGAAATTAGGACATGCATGCCTTTTGGTATTATCTTTCCTACAAATCCTAGCTCAAATGGTTCTTTTTCATAAAGTCTAAGCTGAAAGTGGGTTTTCTTTCTTTTACCCTCCTATGGGATATTTTCCCTCCATAAAACTCTTAAGACATTTAACATGTTTTACCTTATTTCATGATTATTCGAGGGAACTATTTCTGTAGTAAGATTTGTGAGAGCACAAATGACGTCTAACCTGACTTTACATCTCTCCTTGTACCTAACATGCATTGTCTCACCATCATACGTACTAAAACTATGACCAGCGAATGATTCAGTGTGCCATGGTAACAGCTAAATTTGAAAGCACAAATGTAAGATGTGTCAAAATGAGGTAGAACAAGGGGAGTGAAAGGAGAGACTAGTCCCCTCCCCAACTTTCCCTCCTCACTTCCCTGAACTGAGGGAGGAGAAATTATTTAAATTAATGGAAGGTTAAATTTTTGATTTATATTGGACTGTATTTTAAAAGTGTCTGAATGTGAAAACATTATAATAGCCAAAAATAATCTAAAAGTCATGGGATGTGCCCCAAATGTTTCCAGAAATGGGATTGGCAGATGTAGCAAAACATGCTTAATGTCTTGGGTTGGGAATGAGTGAGAAATAACAACAGTATCCTTAACTATAGTCTGACAAATATGGTCCTTTCCATAAACTATTTAGCCATATTCTATGACTAATTGCTTTGTCTTATACTTGTGGCTTTGGAATTTAAATACAAAACATCAACTTGTCGAAAAAGTTTTTCAATTCTTCAAGTAATCTACAAGGTATGTTAGATCTGGTAGATTAATGATTTAAAGAGACTACCAATCTATTCATGTGATAGCATAATTAAATAAGCTGCTTATTGAGAATCTTCCACATATAAGTTTCTGAGCTTAAGAACTTTGGCCCCGAAAGGGAGAGGAATAACGTAAATTCATAATGAAGTAGAATAATGTTTTCAAGTCTAACTTTCTGCGATGACAAAATGTACAGGATCTATGCCATGCAACACAAAAGCCACTAGTTGCATCTTGTGACTAAGCTTTTGAAATATTGCTAGTGTGCAGGGAAGCTAAATTTTACATTTTATTTCCATTTTAATGCATTTAAATTTAATGAGCACATTTGTCTGTTGGCTACTCGGGATAAAAAAAATTAGATTGTGAATATAACTGATAATAAGTGATAAAATAAAGTTATAAATAGAAGTTTTGTTAGAGCACTTGAAAAGAAAGAGGGCTGCTATTAGGTTGGGGGATCAGGAGAGAATTCAAATATTCTTGGAAGTAGCTTCTGGGAAGGGCTTTAAAGGGCCTTTGATGAAAGTATTCACATTCTCATACACATATACACACGTAAGGGAATCAGCAGGGGAAGAATTCTGCAGGCCAAAGTACTGTGTTGACTGAAGGTAAAATGTGGAATATATTTGGGAAAGATGAGAAAGTCCAGTTTGATTTTTAGCTTCAGAAGTATGCGCTGGAGTAATTTGAGGTTAATCTAAGTCCTTTGAGGCCATGTTGCAGAAGATCTTGAACACCAGGAATGCTGAATGGATAGTATTTACCTTGACAATATTTGAGGGAGCCAATATTTAAGGTTGCTTTCTTTTTAAGCAACAAACTTAAGTGATCCGAGTTATGAATCTGGAGGCAGCAATTAAGAAGGAGACTTGAGGTGGAACAGGAAAGCTAATTAGAAGACTCATAGCAATCAAAAATAGTAATACCTGCAATAAGAATTATGGAAATGGAAAGTTGGAAGTGGTTTAGAAGAGATTTTCTGAGTTTAGAGTCATGTGAATGTACTTGTTACTTGTCTAGACATTTATGAAGATGGGATGGCTGGCTCTAGTAACTTCTACCAGCACAGCAAGAAAAGACTTTGGCACCTGGGAATAAGTTGGAAAACTCTGAACCATCTGAGTTTTATGAAGTTTATTGAGAAAAGGAAAGAAGGCCTCAGCACTTCGATTTCTCATGAAAGCATATGGGAGGTCGGAGGAGCACAGAAGTTGTAGGAACCCTCTCGTGGCCACCTGATACTCTTAGGAAGCCATTCTTAGGAAGCCATACTGAGAAGAGGTGGGCTGTCTGGGTAGTTAGTGGGGTGAAAGAGAGGCATAACCTTCCCATGGAGGGTTTCTCAATGATGGAAGAGACTGAACATCAACTCAAGGAAAGTAGACCCAATGTCTATGCAAAGTCTCATCAGCAGGAGTCATTAACAGCAACATGTGGTCCCAATGGAAACCAGGGATACCTTCGTTCTCTGTGACAGGTGACCAGCTATGTGAGTCAAACTTTCTTATGCCTCCAGTACCTTCCTTCAACCCTAGTAACGAGATGCAGAAAAAGACCAGGTGAACAGTAACCATCCGCCTGGGGGATAGGTGTTAGGGATGTGTTCTTCACAGACCTTTTGCCTCTTTCCAACTGCTCTGTTGGTACCACTGCCTGTGAACACTTTTTTATTTTAATTGATAAACTTTGTTTTTTTAGATTACATTTGCATGATATCATCCAGGAAGTGATAAAGTGTTATTTTGAAAATGGACCTGAATTAGTTGTCAATATATATTGCAAATTCTAGCTCAACCACTAAATTTAAAAAAAAGAAAAGAAATATAAAGAAAGGAGTGAACTCCCTCAGCCTTTGCCTTGGGGAGTGGCAGCAGTGCTGGGGTGCACTCCAAGGTGGCAGTGAGTGAATGCAGTGTGGGAGACCATGGATGTTCTACTTGAGATTTCAAGAATTTTGAGAACTGGCTTAGATATGGAAACACTGTTTATTTATGTATGGTGTTGTGAATAAGGAATTAACCAAAAGGCTTTTTCATCGGTTATTAAGGAACTTCTCAAGGCTACTGAAGCACTAAGGGTGCTGAAAATATGACAAGCTGGCTTTCTGGAGAGATCCTGATGAGATATGTCAAAGTCCTCAAGAGGATTTGAAGGTTGCTTTTTAGTCAAGAATGTACAGTGAAATTACTTCATGCAGCAGTTTTAGAAAAATTTTCCTTTTAAAAAGAATTAGAAAACCATTGTTTTATAACTCAGTGAAAAGTGGCTTACAGAGACCTATCAAATGTGTTTTCATTGCATCTTATTCACTTTTTTTTAATGGCCCTAATGTTTCAGCATTGTTATGTTTATATTTACCTATTCCTTATTTATAGCTCTGAATTTATTTATTTATTCTTATTTATAGCTTTAATTTTCTAAGCAGTCTGTCTATCAGATATGCACATCTGCTGTGCATCCTTGAAGTAAAAGGGAACCCATCAGTTGAAATGTGTAGTAGTTATGACTTGTTGACATTTCCATTATAAACTTTGATTTTGAATTATTTATGCATAATAACTGTTGATCTATGTTGAATCAGGTTGAAAGTTGACAGGATTTTACTCAGCAGGTATGAATTTATATTTAAATTCCTTATGAATATCAGAAATGTTTTATATGCTCTTGTTTTTTTAAACAAGAGTTTTAAAAAGCAGTTTTATAATCTGCTTTTTAACAAAGATATTTAGGTTTTCCAACAATTTGGGGGCAGTTAATGGTGTGACTAGATCATTTTGTTTTGACTGAAAGATAAAATTTCTAAAAAATTAGATTTTAAACTAATAGCAGTGTTTATCTTAGTATTGTTTGTAGTTTGAATCATTTACATCTAATGAGAATATTAGTTGAGAATGTTATTCTAAGTTTTATATCCTATAAAGGCCTAAAAATAATGTGTAAAATGACACAGAGCCAACATGCAAAATTCCTGTTTACTTTTATTACATAAAAGTAATTGGAATGTTTATCTAATAAATATAATGTGGATATATATATATAATAAATCATTATTGTGGTGTGTTTCAATGAATATGTAATATTTTCTGAAGAAATATTTCTAGTCATGAAACAAAAACCAATGATATGTGTATCAAGAATTATAAATATGTCTTTCTGAAATTAAAAAAAGAGAAAGGAATGAAAATGGAATCATACAAAATGGTCAACTAATGCCATAAAAATGTGGAAGACAAAAAAGGCAACAAAGAAGAAGGTTATTACGTAGAGAATAGTAATACATAAGGTAGATATTAATGCATGATGTCAATAATCACTTTAAATATCAGTAGTCTCAATACAGCAATTATGAGGAGATTGTCAGAATATATTTTTTTTAAAAAGGAAAAGAAACAAATAAACAAGAAGTGTAGATCCGCTGTCCACAAGAGATCAACTTTCTTGATCGATCAAATAGGTAACATATTGAAAAACCCCAATAGGTTAGGCCCTGGTAAAACAGTTGCTCCTGAGGGTGGGAAGAAGAATGCTCTGACATATTTCAAAGTCATTACTCTTCCCTTCCCCTTGCCTGAAGTCAGAGGGGATTTGTCTCCAACATTCACTGTGAGGACCTGATGGAGCTCCTGGAGGTAGAAATCCCCAAAGTCTGTGTGTAAATTAGGGATGGAGGAGGTATGATTGGGTCTTGGACTACTTGATATAAATTAATTTCTAAAGCACAGCTAAAATATTTGATTCTGGGTAAGAGAAAAACAGAGGAGTCACCAATAATGAAGTATTTCCACTTGCACAACCAGTAGATTAATACTGCTATTCATAGAAATGCAGGAGCACATGGAGAAGCTGGCATAAAAGAAAATTATGTTGCTCTCAGTGTAGTGGGTAATAAGACTAACAGTCTTTCTCTTTTTCTCCAGAATCAAAAATGATTAATTTAAGCATATTTAAACGGAATAACAACTTCAAGAAAAACACCCTCCACCCAAAAACTGTTCAAGTAGCTGATCCACAGACCTAATTCTCTGCTAGATACACCCACTGTTGCTTCCAGTCAATAGCTCCCCGTGGATCCTCTTGGCCCGTGGGTCTGGCAATGACAACTTCCACCAGTTACTACTTCCAGCCACGGTTAGCATGGGTTGCCATAGCAATAGCTCTGTTAGTCACTCCCATTGGCTTGCATCCTTCCCAGCACCACCTCTCAGCAGCTGTTTCTGCTGGTGAATGCTGTTCCAAATGATTACCAGCAGCTTCTGACTTTCATGTCCCTGAAATTCTATCAGTTTCTAAAGGTTCCACTTTATAGGACCTCGATCCCAAATATCTTCTCAAAAAAATCTTGTGGATTCCCTCAATGGCTATAGGGAGTATAAGACTCCTAGCCAGCCAGACCAGCTCTCAACAGGCTCCCCACTAAACCCTTTAGGGGCAGTTTCAATGCCACACTGCTCTGTCAAAATCCTTTATATCTCCATTGGCTGTTCTACATATCTCTGGTAGAAATTTTGCTTAGACAGAGATCATGTGCTTCCATCTTGAAAGATTAATGATTATTTTCTCATCATGGGGTACTCTATCAGCTGAGCAATTTGTGTGTGTGGGAGGTCACTAAATAACCATGTCTGGAAACAGTGCAACAGAGACTATTATAACAGATAGTAGAATACAATATTTCCCTCTTTTCATGCTGAAAAGAGGGAAAGCCATCAAGAATTGTATGAATGACCTGTGGATATTTGTACATCCCACCCTACTTGCCTTTCTGACTTCTTGCTGTTTCCCAAGGCTAAACGTAGGATTTTCCCAGTGCATATATCAGGCTCTCATCCTTTCTACAAGTTGTCTCCCAAAGGTCACATAGAAGCATGTAACTTCTCCCCTAAAATATCCAAATCTAGGAAACCATAGTGTTGGCCAAAACCCCCACATGCCTCTCTCTATCTCACCACATCCTGATATTGTGGCATCTATGCAAACAGAGTTCTGGGAAGTGCCTCTGAACTTCTGGAACTCTTTAACATTAATATGTAAACTTACCCAATAACCCTGAGTTAAAAATGATGAGTGACATGACATATTCCTTTGCACTGGGATTCACCAGCCCAAAAAGATGGGTGAAATTTAAAAACAAACAAATAAAACGGGAGAAAAAAAAAAGAGTTGTAGAAAATACTTCCTAAGACCTTGATTTAATGTCATTTTCATTACTTGATGGTTCCTCCCTAGAGAGGGTATAACAAAAACTGAACAAGGATGACATAGACTAGAAGGAATTTAGCCAGGGAGGAATTCAGATTGAGATGAAAAATAAGGAATTGGGCCTACTCACATTAAAAAATAATCCCTCTGGAATGACATAAAAGAACATTTTTTAAAACATTAAAAGAAGAACACTTAATTTTTAAAATATTTCTAATGCTAGGGGGTTCAATTCTAAAAGACTTCAATCTCAAACATAGTATAAATCAATATAAGTTGGACTGCAAACTAGAGAACAGTCAACATTGCTAACAGTGAATGAAGATTTATAAGTTCAAAATGTGGATCAAAATTTCCCCATTCAAATTGCTTTTCTGATCTTGGATTACATATGGTTTGGGTTAAATCTGTCTGTAAGTTCAAATTTCTTGCATAGCACCCACCATGTTGACAGTTAAATTGGGGTATTTTATGTGATTTTATGTATTATTTTCATAAAGATGATGATAGATTTGAGGTTACTTTAAAATACTAGATAATGAATACAAGGTGGTTCTCAACCAATTAGATTCATGAGCCTTTTTATCATTTACTTTATTACATTGTGGATTAAAAATGTAACATTATAGTATATTTTTATAGTCAATCTTTGCCGTGAATGATTCCCTCTGTGATATTCATCAAATCTGGTTTCTTGTATGCATAGTAAAGAAAAAATTAGATCAAACACCTGGGTTTTATTTGAAACATTTATTTATCTGCATGTATCACCTCCTCACCTCATTTGGTTCAGGATGCTTCTATGTTTGGGCTTTGCTAGTTGTTGTAATTTTTTTTTTTATTTAAACTTAGGTATGGGCGGAATGGATGATCAGTTTTTTTGTTATTTGTAAAAGTGGTATTTTCTATTCATTTTCCTGGGAGTATCCTGCTGAAATGTTCATACATTGATGAAATGTGCTGCTAACCCTTACTGCTAACATGGAACATGTAAAGTGAGATGTTATTTTCCACTTGGTACTCCAGGAACCTTAAAATCTTGTTGCACTGTATAAAAGAAATATGTTTATTGAGATCCATTAAATATACATCAAGTATATCATTTCACAGCTTCTACTTATTAGTTAAATTTTAGAATTACATTTTATTGAATGAACCTGTTGAGAAGTTAATGCAAAATCAGTGTCTATAATCCAAGGATGAGGTCCACTTGTACTGTGAGATTTAATTAAAAATTGGTACAAGTCCATCTAATGTAAAAGGGAAACTCAATACCTCCTTAAAATATTTGTGTATTTGGGGGACTTTCTTCTCATAGGTACTTTTAGCTTTGAGCTTCTACCCTCATCAAATGGTCCCTTTCATTTTCCACACATATGAAACTCTAGTTAATTATGCAAAGAGGCTTGTTATATGTATTATCTTTCAGGAGCTCATCATCTGAAATGTTAAAAATAAGTTCATTTTTGTGATCATAAAGTAATAACTATTCTTTGTAAATAACTTGGAAAATATAAAATATGAAGATTAAAAAAAAACTCCCTGATAATTCTTTTTATAATAAGGCATAATTCTTTCTAAAAAGTGCTTGAATTTATTTATTTTTAAACTTTTAATACACAATATCTGCATTTAATAGTGTGGCCCAAGTTCTCTCATGTCCCCACCTCCAGAGTAATCACTGTTCTGACCTCCATCATTGTTGATTAGTTTTACCTATCTTCATTCTCATACAGATCATACAGATGAATTGTTCAGAATATACAATTTTGAGCCTAGCTTTTTTTTTTTGCTCAATATAATAGCAATTCTTTCTTTCTTTTTTAAAAATCAGTGTATAGGGGCTGGGGATGTGGCTCAAGTGGTAGCACACTTGCCTAGCATCCGTGAAGCACTGGGTTCGATTCTCAGCACCACATAAAAATAAAATAAAGATATTGTGTCCACCTAAAACTAAAAAATAAATATTAAATTCCCATTGTGTAAATATTCTCCCTTATCCATTCTTCTATTGTTAGACATATGGATTGTTTTTATTTTGGAGATGGGCAAAATTGCTTTGAAAATTTCATACATGTCTTTTTCTCATTCCTTTGGATATATAACAAGGAGTAGAAATTTTATGTCATAGGTATGTGTTTAACTTTTAGTAAATACTACCAAATTTTCCTGAAATTGTGTATTTATATAGACTATAAATGTTAATTGTGCTGACAAAGAGAGTTTATTGACCTAATGCAAGTCTTAACATGTTTTATATTCTTGAGATGTAAATGCTAGTGAATCAATGATAGTCTACATTTCTTACTAACTCTTCTTTGATTATCTTTTAAACATCTAATATAGAAGATAGGTCTACATGTTTATTGCTGTGGATCCTATATTTAGATTTGGAATCTGACTTAGTATTTTAAGAATACATTTTACTTTGTTTACTTAATTCTTAGTCATAGTAAAAGTCTATATATAATAAGTATGATTCATGAGGTGAAGAATAGTTATATACTTGTGAACTAAAATCTTCCACAGTTCTATTTATGGCATGAGCAAATGGGATAAGAGAATTCATCGGATACACAATGAATGTCTGAACTCCATAGAAATTGTTATGTGTGCTGCACACACTGCACATGGTTAATTAAGGTTCAGTAGCTTAAATAGCTAAGCTATTTATTTGTGTATTATGAAATATTTATCAAAATTTTATGAAAAATTTACCAAATCATGGACAATCCTAACAATTTTGGCATATTTGCTATTTTTAATCAGAAGGTGTAATATTTCTTTTAAAAATCTTTCTAATTCTAAAATAATGCTTGTTTATTTCATAAAATTTTAAAAAGCATAGGAGATTAGAAAGAATATAAAAATTATACTTTAGACTGATCATCACGAAGGAACCACAGTTGACTAAAAATTTATAATTTGTTTTCAAAGCTGTCTCTAGGTTATGTTTGGGCTTGATCCAGATTGGGCTGATCTTTTCTGAGGCACTAATAGATGTGTAGTATAACTCCACCCCAAAATACTGAAATCATCATAGAGAAATTAAATTGTGTGTACACTGAATCAGTTCTATGTCAATATCAGAAGTTGTCTGTCTTGGCCTGTTTTCTGTGTTATAGAAAAATAAAACTAGAAAGTTTATAAATTAGAGGTGTATTTAACACACAGTTTTGGAGGTTAAAGTCCCAAAAGTTGGCAGCCCCATCTGATTAGGATCTTTTAGCTACATCACAATATGGTGGATGATATCATGGCAGGAATACATGCAAGAGGGGAGAGAACAGTCACATGGTGAGACAGGAAGAAAGAGGAATTCAGGGTTCAGACTTGCTCTTTCTATGATAGTTCACTCTCATGGGAAATATCAGAGTCCCATATAAACTATATTGCTCTATTCTGAGAGTGGTGCCCCCTGTGACATAACTACCTTTCTCTAGGCCTTGCCTTTTATATTGTCTTCTACCTCAACACTGCCATGCTGGGGACCAAACTCCTAGCACATGGACTTTGTGGGGGACGCACTCAAACTGTAGCCAGTGCCATAGCAGTGTCAATTAGTTTTTTTTTTTTTTTAACAGCTATTTTTATAAACTCATGAGTGTAAGCAGAATTGACAGGCTTGATGCATGATTATTCCTATTCTCATTGAAGGTTACTTGCCCCATCTGTATAAGGTATCTCCTTCATTTGTCACCTCAGTCCCTTTGATGTGATTTTACTGGCACTTAACTGTCTTATTCTCCAATATTAAAAGATATTCTAAACTTAAATGCATTTATCTTACACTATCTTGCCCCAGACTTGGAATCAGCAATTTCCCCAAATCCTTAGTTTTTTTTTTTTTTTAGTGGTTGTATTTCAAGAGTAATCTGAGACTAGGATGCTCACTGCTCTTGAGTTGTCTTTCTGTCTGAGATTTTCAGTGGGCAGATGAAGAGAATAAAATGTGGGTGTGTGAGTGTGTGTATTTTAAAAGACAAACTACCTCATGCCTTATGCTGATATTTCTTCCAATTCAAATTCAGAATTTTACTTAACCATTTTATATTCTATCTATATTTTCTAACTTCCTCACTGAAAACCCATGTGAATACTCAGACACTGGGGATAGTGGAGCATCATTGAAGGTTAATTTACTTCATACCACCCCAGAGTAACAGTCTCAGAATGACAATATTAATACCACCACTAGCAATAAAAGCAGCTAATTTTGGGGGGGGGGTGTTGGGAAGGGCATATGCTATCTCCATTCTTTCTTTCACTTTTTATGACTGTATACCACTCCTTTCGAGCAGAGAATGACACCACTGTATCCAGTACTTTCTCCTTTTGAACCTTCTTTTCATCTGGGTTGCAAAAATATAATCAGTGCTAAACACCAGTCCTTGTGTTAATGTGTCTCACTTTCCTCAGGACCAGTATGTCCTGAGTTCTTTTATGTTTTCAACAGCTTGACTTTATTCTTTGTTTTTCTTCTTAAAAGTTATTTTGGTAAGGTACAATTCTTTGGCTTACATTTTCTTTTCTTGATTATCTCAAATGTGCTATTCTGTTTTTTTTTTCTTCTAGCATTCATTAAAGTATTGCTGTCAAAAGTCTGATGATGAACTCACTTTCTTTTTACTTACCAAGTTCATGTTCTTTTTGTCTATATGTCCAAGTGCTTGTTCCTCTTCTTTAAATTCCAGCAATTTTGCTAGGACATGCCTTGGTGATGCATTGGTTTTATTTGGTAGACAGTATGTTCTTTCAATATGTACTTTCCATTTTTTAATTTTAGTAATTTTCTTGATTTATAACTTTTTCTCCAAGAGCTCCCACTATCCGTATATTGTATCTTCTTTGTCTGCTTACAATATTTGTCACTTTTTCTCAAAGTATTTTTATTTCTTATATTTCTATTTAATTTTTTTCCATTAGTCTGTTGTGGTTAATCACTATTAAGTTCCTTCTAGTGCATTATCTTTCCTTCATTTCCAATTCCTTCATCTCATAGTTAAGTTTTACCAATTCTGATTTATGTTGCTATTTTATATCATTGGTTGTTTTCTTATCATCATTTCTGTATTGTATGATTTTCTTAATTTTCTTTTGGAATAAGAAGTTTTAGCTTTGCAATGTTTTATGGATGCATATTTCTTAGATGTTTTTGTTATCTGCAGAGATGTTTTTCTGCCCTCTGTTTTCTTTTTTTCATGTGGTAACTTTGTGTGGGATTTAGCTTCGATAATTTTGTTTTCCTAATTTATATGGAATCAACTTCTCTTAACTTTGTCTGGTAAGGAGGCTTGGTATAGATAGCTCTTTTAAATTCACAGAGATGCCTCTTTTGTTGCAGTATTTAAAAAACATGGCTGTTTAGTGGGCGTGGTGGTGTGCACCTATAATTCCAGTGACTTGGGAGGCAGAGGCAGGAGGATCCCAAGTTAGAGGCCAGTCTCAGCATTTTAGTGAAACCCTGTCTCAATCAATCAATCAATCAATAAAAAGGACTGGGGACATAGTTCAGTGGTAAAGCACCCCTGGGTTCAATCCCCAGTACTAGGGTTGGGGGAGATTTTAAACTTCTGTTCTTATTTTTATCTGAATCATTTTTCTCAATGTCTGCTATCTCTGATCTGCTTAATTTTAATTCTACTCATAAGAGTTGTGGGTATCCTCTCTTGGAAAGAAGCTCTGACTTAAATGTTTTGTTGGAAATGTCAAACTCCTACTGGTTTCAGTGCTGTTCTCAAACTGGCCACCTGTACTTATAGTGAATACTTGCTGGCTGCTTTGGGGATTCTCATTTTTTAGAAGCATCAGATACCCTGTTTGTCCTCTGCTCTTCCTCACACATATGCTGACACAGTGCGGGCTTTTGGTGGTTGATTGTCTTCATTTCTATTTTGGGGGCCAGGGGGTATCTTATTTCCTAATTGCATTGTAAATATTGTTTATGGGATTTTGGTTATGCAATCTGGTTACCCTGTTTTTAGGTGGGGATTTGGAAAATCTGAACTCTATGCTTCCAATATTGCTTCTATGTTTCCAGAATTCTCTGATTTCTTTTGGAATAGTTGGGCTCATTTACCACAACCCTTCATTTTTGCAGCTAGTAATCAACAGAAAGGAAATGTGAACTAACAATGTACTGTGTGGGTGTGTGTGTGTGCGCGCGCGTGCGCACGCATGTAGGTTTATTTGGGGAAGGAGTTCTGCTGCTGACAGCATTGCTATATACACATGTGGTTGTACCCTGAAAACCCAGTGTTGTAACTAGAAATACCTTTTGCATTTTGAACAAGGGAAGTTTTTCCTTTGGTTTGTGCTGTGGTCACTATTTGTAGAACTAGTCTTTATTTTCAGGTGTATTTTTGTCTCTCAGAATGACTACAACATTGCTAATTACCCTGGGACAGTTAGTCTGTCTCCAATTTTTTTTTTTTTTTTGCCCCCCTCCTCCCTGGAATCCACAGCTAGTCTTATCTGAAAAAAGAATTGGACTCCTGGTTGCCTTTGAAGCATTTCTTCAGTTTGCATTCACTTTGGTTCCTCTTTCAGTAGAGGCCTGGGTAGATCCAATACAGTTTTTATGTTAGGGTTCTTGAATAATTTCATTTTATCTCTTATAAACCACTTGGTAATGTAGGATACATTGATCTGGTCAAAGACTTGGGCAAATGAAGAAATTGCTCTTAAATGAAGACAAATTTTAACTAATGTTAATGAATGAAGACTGATTTTTCCTCTTTTACATTTATGCCATCATTTGTAATCGGTTACCAGGGCAGCTGGAAACATAATTATGCAAGATGACTTATTAAATGTCTCCATTTTATTGTATATTTTGTAGTGTATTTTAAAGATTTAAGAGTAAGATATTAAAATTCAGAAGTAAACCCACAGTAGAGCATACAATTTAGGAAAATATCTTAGTATTTCCATATGCAAGGCAAGCTAGTTTATGATATGGAATTATTCCACAATAATCAGAGACACACTAAATGTAAAAAGGACCAGTTATAATACCACAAGGATTAGAGGAGACTAAAGTCATCCATAAAGAATTGAATTTAAACTGTTCATGATGTACTGTGGAAATAAAAAACAAACAAAAAAAGCCTGTGTCCTCAATATGATGTGTGTAACTGCGAGCCTGTGAAACCTGACTGAGTCTGAAGTATTTTTATTCACAATTCTATTGATTAACCAATTTATTACTATATGTGATAAAAGGTATTTAGAAAATTTTTGGATAATTTTGTTATCTTAAGATAAACCAAAATTGCCCATTTATACTCAAGAAAATTCAGAACCATTTCCAAGAGTAAACCAAGAGCCAAGTCCTTTGTAGAAAAAATATATACTTTATTTTTAACTGGAAAGGTGCAAACATGTAACTTTTGGTCACACTCTCAACAAATAAACTGTCCAAAAAACAGTCATAGTCAAAATAGAAACAAATGCTTCTAGGTGGAAAACTGACCTATAGAATTATATAGAGCCAGTCATTTTCCAATAAAGGCCATTGGTCACTGAAAGTGAGGCTACCACATTTCCTGTCTAGAAACCAGATTTCCAAGGACATTGCTACCTCACCTTCAGCAAACCATCTGTTTTGATGGACTGCCACTCTAACTGATTACAATTTCCACTTGAATATTCATTTCAGGCTTTGAATTATCAGATAAGCTTCACGTCCTACCTATGGTGTTCAGAACTTGAGACTAACATTTGAAATATCAAAGCATTAAAACAAAAACAAAAAGGCACGAACAACTTTAAATTAACTTAGATAACTGTACAAATATATATATATATAATATATATATCCACAATATTTACAGTATCAATAAAAAAATCTGGCTTGTTACAGGCAAATTAACTTGCCCCAAGCTGTCCAGTCTAATAGACAGTTTTCTGATTCCTAAACACTGTCATTTGAATCAGAATGTCGGGGCTGAATCTGCTGTTCTGACTTAAAGAACAACTTGACTCAGCCTCACAATGGCTGGAGAATGCAGATCCTAGCTGTTGCTGGAGCTACAGGCAGATCAGCAAGTATGCTAAAATTTTCCTTCTCAATTACACTCCAAGTTGCAGGCACATTACAACTTTAAGATGCAATCTGATGGTACTAGGCTTCCTACTGGTGTCTCCACTTCTCCTGAAGCCACCCTTTAGTGTACATTCAGGCACTGTGTGCTACTGCAGTCCTACTGTCAAGTCTTAACTTTCTTCAAACCAGTGTCTGGGGTTGAGAGACTATTTGTATGACATGGCACAATATTTTGAATTTGGTGGGAATTTTTCTCCCCCACTTAGTAAAACAGATTTAAATTAACTTGTGCTACTGAAATCATTTTACATAAAAATGAGATGTGAATCAGTTCAAGTTACAGTCGAATGAGTTCATGTCTCTCACTCTCTGGCTTTATGCCATGTCTCCATACATCTTCCTGTAGTATAGTGACTCAAAGATGTCATTGTCTCCAGGGCAGTTGTAATGGCAGGCACAGGTCTTGATGAACATCATGCTCTTCTTCATGATCTCACCATCAGGACACTTGAACTCCACAGGCAGGGTGGTGGTTCTGTGAGGGGTGCAGCATCGACCATCTGTGCACACACCACAGAATTTGGCCCTGTATGTCTTCACACTGGTGCAGCCAGAAAGCTCAAACTTGACAGGCTTGGAGATTTTGGGGGTACGGATGCACTTTTTGCCCTTCTATGGAAGACAAGGAAGAGAAGAAACATCATTACTACAGGAAGAGTGGCTTTCCTCAACCCTGTGTTCTAGCCTTAAGTTGTCTGAACTTGTGTTTATATTTGAGGACAGAAACTTTGAGTTCCATTTGCCAGTTTTCCAAAAATAGTCATGGAGTCTTTTGGAATGTCTTGAATTAACTAACACTGGGGAGGATTTTGTAGTGGAAAACTGGTGGCTCCTATTACTCAATCTCTTATTCCAGCCAAACAGCTCCATGGTTAGATATTTTTGGAGATAACAGATCTATAATAACAAGGGTGGCAAGAGACCTAACTTTGGTCCCATTCACTGTCATTCCATGAAAATGAGCTAACAGGAACAGAAAACAAACCTTGATGTTCTCTTCTAGGTCAGCTTCACAAGGCCTGACCATGCAGAGGCGACTCTGCTTCTCTAGCCTGCAGAAGGCGTTGTCATTGGTAACCCGGGTGGAGATGCCCATCCCACAGGTCTTGGAACAGGCGCTCCACTCTGTGGTCTGGACCAGGCAGTTGGCTCGCATCATAGTTGGGTCTGGGCCAAAGGTGTCTTCCAGACGGTAGGCTGTGAAAGTAGAGCACACAAACACAAGGTAAAATGCCCGGATAAGACAATTTCCCCCTTTTCTTGGCATTGTCAGCACTCAGCCCTGGAGGAGAATGACAACACTGACTTAGAGGAAGATTCAACTCACCAGCCAAGGCAGGGCCAACCACGGTGTGGTCCTTGGGCTCATCACACACCCATTCCTCACAGCACTTCCCAGGCAGCTTGACCCTTCTCGGGAAGGGGCAGTCAGGGCTGGGCAGGCGAACATCCATACTGCACAGGGGCACGCAGCCCACCGCTCCATCTAGGCAAGTGCACTGGTACTTGCAGCTGCTCTGGAAGGACTCTCCACTCCTGTACACAGTCCCGCCGAAGACGCATGGGGCACCATCTTTGGCTGCAGAGAGCCAGGGGGAAAAAGCAATGGAGGTGAGAGGTCAGGCTTCAGCTCCAGGTGCTCTAACAGTAAGCCCATCAGGGCTGCAGAAAAGACTGGGTTGGAGCGGTTTCTTTTTCCAGTAGGCGGGTGGGAGTTAAGGAAAGTCCACTATCCGCGGTCGAGGAAAGGGGCGGGGGCTGCGGATCTTACCGGTGCACACGCCAATCTTGCGGTTGGCTGGGGAACCAAAGTCACAGAAGAGGCCCTTGTGCGGGTCGCAGGGGTCGCGTTCGGTGCACAGTTCGCCCAGCTGCTTAGCGCAGACGCGGCAGCAGCCGCAGCCGTCCAGCACAAGGCTCACGCCGGCCGGGCAGCGAGGCGCCGGCGCTGTCCCGCATTGGCACTGCCCACCGCAGTCCTGGCCGGTGGCCGGCTGCAGGGAGAAAGGGGCGGTCAGCCGGTGCTTTCTCGCTCGCTGGGTGCGCACGCCCTCGGCGCCGTGGGGCCGGCCCTCCTCCCTCCATCCTTCCCTACCCAGCCGTCCGACGCCCTCCCCAGCAGCCGCGGCAGGGACTCCCGGTGCTTACCCGGCTGCACAGGGCGAGGAGGAGCACGAAGGCGAAGCGGACCGGTCCCACAGCGGCGGCCATGGTCAGGGCGCTGCGATCGGAGCGGGCGGCAGGACGCTATGCGAGGCGACGGCGAGGGGCGCGGTGGGCCGGAGCCGGGAGCGAGCTCGGAGCGCAGGTGGGTGCCTGGACGCGCCGGCTGTGGTCTCTGGAGCTGTCGGCCGGGGTGGCTGCCGTCGGGTTGGAGGCGGTGGGTCTCCTGAGGTTGGAGTTGCACTGGCTGCCTCCTCTCAGTGGGGAAGAGTTGTTGTGTGAGATTGGGGCGGGCGGCCCGAGGCTTTTATACGCTCAGGACGGCCCGGCTCGCCAATGAGCTGAATGGAGTCCTACACAAACAGGGACATTCCTCGCATTCCTCCCCACCTTCCTGCCTCATCAACTCACACCGGATTGATCCTGACCCCTTGACACTCAGCATTCCTCCGTCTGAAAAAGCTGGCACACTTCAGCTCACCAGAAAAAAAAAAAAAAAAAGTATTTCCAGCCCCAAATAGGATTTTTTTCCCGATCCTTTTCGCACCACTCCTGACTTGTATATCATTTAAAAACACAAGGGCTGTTATTTTTATGCCTTTGCTGTGCTTAAGAAATTTGCCCTATCCTATCCACTAATATAAATCCTTTTTAGAAGGTAGGTAACTGAAAAAGTAAACACCAGTGATTCCTAAAAAAAAAATTCAAAAGTTTTCTTTCTTTTTTTTTTTTTGCTGGTTTTTTTTAAAATAATGATTTATGTTTAAGAGGCTGTAGGCTCTTGAAACTCTATAGAGAGCAGAAAGTTGCTTCTAATCATTTGAAATCCCCAAGTTGCCTACCTGCAAAACCCTGAATTCTTTATTTAAAATAGAGGAATTTGATCCTTTGTAACTCTAGATAACAGTTTGGTGGCCCACAGCCAGACAAGAAGAACAAAGCCAGGGGTCTGAGTAAGGATGCAAGTTCATGGGGGAGATTTTCTCTTAATACATGCAGAAGTATTTTTTTTTTTTTTTTTTTAGTGGGAGATAGAGAGGGAAAGGGGTTGATGGGCATGGGTATTTCCAGAAAAATGGGTCTATTGTTATGTTAGAGAAAGATTATGTGTTGGGTAGGTAGAAGCTCTGAGTGTTAGGAAGGGATGGGAGGTGAGAGAAGCAGACAGGAGGAGGCCAGCCAGAAGCTTGGAGTTCATTTGGGGCATCTTAAACACAGCTGTGCTGAAGTCTTGGAGAAGGAATGATTTTACTTACACTAAAACCTGTAATCTTCAAATGTGAGTTGGACTTGGTTTGTCTAGAAGCAAGAAAATTGACTATGTAACAAGAACACTGACCCCTCTTGTGTCTGGTTATAAACTGTCAGTGAATAATATATTTTTAGTGACTCCCCTCACATCTGTGACTAAGTGATTGTGACCTCTAATAGAGCGTGGCCTAATGCAGCAAGGTAAAATTATAGAAGGAATAAGTCTTATTTCTTCTGTTGTATGCAGATGTCAAATTTGACCAGTATATACTTATCTCTGTTTCTTGATATTGCTGCTTAGCTTCAGTAAGGATCCAATTAACTGTGTATTCATTTAGAGTTTATTTTGTCTCCTGGCTTTTTTGTTAATAGTTCCAATTACCATTTTATGTAAAGAGTGTGATTCTGGGGCCCTGCCATATCACTTCACATTGGTGTTACCAATGAGTGGATTTCTTCCAGTTGATGATGCTTCAGAATATAGGTGTAAGGTTAAGTACACCTATATTCTGTTTCTGATGCAAAGACATACTTTAGAAACAACACATAATAGAATTATAATTTGAAAGCAGCCTGTTTAAACTGGCCATTTTTTTTTTTTTTTGTTTCACTTCATTCTATTGAAAAATAGCCAAGGGTTGGTTGGGGGAGGGCACTTCAACTTGAGCACATACCACATCATCTGTGCTCAATTACCTTGTTAAGCAAGCCACATGTTGTATAGTGCAGTTGCATGTCAACAGTGTGAATGGCCAGCAAGGGGCCTCTGAAGCTCAGGAAGAATTTTCATCATTGTCATTTAATGTTCTTTCCAAGCATTCCTCAAAGAGAAGAGGCCTGCTAGTTCCTATTTAAAGAAGGAACATTCCAAGTTATGCTAATAGCCACATGTGTATTAAAGGCAACTTGGCCCCCAACTTTTTCTTCCCTTGTGGATGATTTTAAAAGTTTGAAATATGTGGGAAGCCACAGTGAAATCTTTCAAGGCCTAAACCCCCAATTATATGTACCACTAATGGTTGGAAAGGTGGGGTGGATGGGGGGAAAGGGAGGGATGTGAAGCTGTAGCCTCACCTAACATGGGATGTGGGCTTTGTGGTGAGCTCTCTAGCTTGCAGTATAAGGGAGATGGGAAAGCAGTTGGGGAATATTTGAAACCTCAGGAGAGTCTGAGAGCCACCTCCAGTAGTTTCATGCACACAGCAGGAGACTCATTTATGAATGGGATAAGTTGCTGGACTGGGTTATAGGTGGGTGACTTGGGTGGTATTCTTGGACCTGTCATTCACTAGTCTGAGAGAAGTCACAACAAGGAGCTATAGTTCCAAGTTTCCCTTTACAAAATGAAGGTAGTAAAAATTTTTTAATTTTTTAGGGTTCAATGAGAGTTAAATAGATTAAAATTCTTGAGATTAAAATTCTCAAGGAATTGATACTAATTTTCTTATTTTTATTTTTCTTAATTCTCTCTCTACACACCTAAGTATGTTACCATTCTGCACCATTGTTAAAAATGTCAAGACATTATAAAAAATTTGGTTTTACTACAAAATTCAAGTTACCTCTCAAAGTCTCAATAAGTCTGTAGTGAGCTTCGGACTTATTTAATACTGGCTAAGAGAAACTATGTATATTGAAATGTAGAGAACATGTGAAATTTCAGAATAAAATATAGATTGAGGCTTTATGATCAAAATTCATCTGAAAAGCGTTGATAGAAGAGATCATTATTAAGAAAGTCACAGAGAGACAGACGCACACACACCTAGAGAGAGAAAGAATGAGAGAAGACACTCACGACATTCACAGACTAGAAAGTATGTTTTTATTGTGTTACAGACCATTGGGTGCCAGGAAACTCAGAGGGAAAGGCGGACACTCCGTCCTCAATTCATGCCATGGCATCTGAATTCTTGCACTATTATAAATGACTCAGCAAATGTTTGTGTGCGCCTGGGCGGTAAAGTGGAAATAGTGGCTTCTTATAACTTCGTCCAACTCTGACTTATCCCAACCCTTTTGAGTGACAGTAGGTCAGAATGGGAGAGAAAAAGCTCTTTGAATTTCGGTGCAAAATGGTGAAGATGCACTAATTTTGACTTGTAAGCCAAGTATTTAGTAGCAGATGCTTTTTTAGAAAGTACCCCACTCCCCAACCCCAGTAAAATGAGGAATTCACTAAACTGGCCACTGAGTCGTTTACCAAACTATATAAGGTATGTGTGTGTGTCTACTAGGGCATGGTTGGTGCATGTCACTAAGCTAAATCTTGTAAGATATTCTGCTGTGGATGTACTACATTCCTTCCCTTATGCTTTTTTTGTGTTCTCTCCCTAAAAAAAGGTTACTTGGGCTGGGGCTGTAGCTCAGTGGCAGTGCGCTTGCCTTGCACATATGAGGCACTGGGTTCGATCCTCAGCACCACATAAAAATAAGCAGATAAAATAAAGGCATGCTGTCCATTAAAAAAAAAAAAGGTTACTTGATCAGATATCAGACAGAGAGAAAACCTGGCAGGACTACAGGAAAGTGGCCAGACTTGGAGTGTTTGTGTACTTAAAGAAGGAATCTTGCACATTTTCAACTTTTAGTTGTAGACATTTTCTTATAAGAGCAAGCAGGAGTTAGTGCCAGCCCTCAAAGCGGAAATCAAAGCTCCCAGGGAAACATACTGGAGGAATGTGACTCAGAGCCAAAACCTGTACGCAATGCATACACTGAGCTGTCAGACTTATAGGAAGTCTGGCCATGTAAGGGCATCTGGACAATGAGCGATTTGTCCTCAGGGTGGGCTGGGAGTGGGCTTCCGATGTTTCTAGCATGCCTCAAGTTCAATCGTATAAATGCATTCCAACCCTCCCCCCAAAAAAATTATGCCAAAGGCTTTTTGAAAAATAGTAATAAATATTATTCTAAAATCTTCAGGAACCCTAGCTTGGTTTACATGACCTTTTATTTGCTGAAGATGAAGGTTAAGGAGAGGCCATCAGCCCAGGGAGTTCAGAGGCGGGAAGGAAGGACGACGGATGTTTGCTATCTAAATTATATTCATTACCCTCCTGCTTTTTCTTCCTTATAATTAGTTATTCTAAGTTTCTTAGGATATTTTCTGTTGCAAAGGTATTTGTCAAGGTATTTGAGCCATCAAGGCTGCTCTGTGTGGTTTGTGTTTTATGTTTGCCTGCCCCATACCTTGCTTGTGGGTGGAGTTGGGGGCTAGAGGAATGAGAAAGGAAGCTTTGTTTTATAATAAGATATTTCCTACAGCTTACCATTTGTTTCACTTATTTTGTTGGTTTAATTTGTTCTGTTAGTTGACTTAGGATTCATGCTGTCTCTGTTCAGCTTTTGTTAATGGGAGGAGGTGCCAGGGAGCACAGGTGTTCCTAAGATCCGTCCTGGTGGTCTCAGAGGCTTCCCTTGGCAGTTGGAAACAGACGCATTACAGTTTAGCAACCAGGAGTGCTTACAACACTTTCAATCAAACTGAATGTTCAGAGTGTCCTTGATGATACTCAAGTTGATGTGTATGCCTATGTGTAGGTGTCATTTAATGGGCATGAAAGAGAGAAGGTCATTTTTTAAAAATGTGTTGTTTGGGGAGACTCTTCAATAGGAGGAGAGAATTAAGACTAGATAGTTTATACCAAAGAATGCAAATAAATGAAAGGATACATTTTAAAAGGACTGGTGTAAAAAAATTACATGATGTCCCTAGGGATTTGGCTGAGGGTAGGGATGTGGGGACCATAAGACAGGTCCATAATTTATCCTTGCAAATGTGCTCCCACCTCCAGCCAGGACACCTGAGTCCCCTTCTAAGGACTCCAGGGCTCCCTGGAATACTTTTTTGAAAACCATTAGAAATAGACTGGAGGGAAGGCTAAGAGGCTGGGGGTGTGAGTTCCATACCTGACATTTGCGTGCCATGTGGACTTAGATAAGGCACTTATCTTCTCTGAGCCCCAAATTTCCCACCTGCTCACAGTTATCATGCAACTCAAGGAGACAACATGTATGTAAGCAATTTCTTTTAAGATATTAGTGTTTTGAAATCATCCTTCTCTTTTCTTTTTTCTTTTAGGTGGTACTGTAGAATGAACTCAAGGCCTCTTACATCTCACATGCTAGGCAAGCACTCTAACACTGAGCTACATCCTCAGACCTCTTTCATTCTTCATTGGGGTCTCCTTCTTGCCCTTTAGACCAAGTCATACTCAGATTGATTTTAAAAACCCATCACAGTTGGGCATGGTGGTGCAGGCCTATAATACCAGCTACTCTGAAGGCTGAGGCAGGAAAATTGCAAGTCTGAGGTCTAAATGACTTAGCAAGACCCTGTTTGAAAATAAAAATAAAAATAAAATGTAGCTGGGGGTCTATCTCAGTGACAGAGCACCCCTGGGTTCAGTCTTCCATAGTTCGAGTTTAGAGTGTTGGGTTGGGGGGACATTAAACTCATCACAGTCTGACTTGATAACATCTCCCAATTTCACAGGAATTTGGAAGCATTGAAACTAGATGAGAGCTCAGGGAAAATGAAATTCTGCTTTTTCATTTTTTAGATTAGATGCTCAGAACTGATAAAGGTATTTAACAAATGGAACTTTGTCTTGTACTTCTTACATCCCTTAAGTATGATGGGAACACAGCACGGTACTTTCTGTTTCATAGTTTTCAGAATACGTAAAAGAAGCTCCCTATCCAGCTTCTCATCACCGGATAGCATCTACTCCCTTCATTTCCATTATATAATTTTCATTTGTTTTTGTGGGGAGAAGGTTAGGGAGACTCTAAATAGTCTTTTGCTTCTTGAGTGAAAATTGTAGAAGCTACACTAATAAAAATTTAGTGTGTCAATAATAAGCCTGTGTCTCTGACGTTTTCTTTAGGTTTTGTATTTCTCAGACGCCACACCAGTGCCTTTTGCTTTACATGGTGCCACAGACCTTTACACTTGTCTTACCTTTGGGTGACAGTTTTCTTACATTTCATTTTGTAGTGTGAACTGTGCTACCATGATGGTGACAAGTAAATTTTCAAGTTACAGGCAAATCCATTGCTAATATATTTAAGAACACTGAAAACTAAGTAGTTCAAGTTTTCTAAAGAGTTGCTATCTTCCTATGTGTGAATTTTTAAATAGCTGTGCCAATTGAAATCATGTATTTAAATCTGAACACATGAGTCAGGATTTTTGAGAAAATATTTAATCTCCCAGATCAAAGTTTTCACCATGTATGAGGAAGAAGATCACATTCTAAACTCTCAAAATCATCAAGTTTGAAGTAAAAGTGAACTAATTTTTTTTTTTAACTTTGACATTAGAATGCACAGTGCTGATTTTATCTGATCAGTTTAACAGGAATTCCCCTTAGAGCTCTGTCTGAGTGCATGGAATAGAAACCTGATGTTGTTTCTGTCACCCTGCAGTTTATGTGGAAATTTTAAATTTACAGAGCCCTTTACAGGCACCATCTTACCTTCAGAACAACCTCATGAGATATTATTCTTTCCATTTTGTAGGTGAGACATTGAGGTCCAGGAATGCTAACATAATGTAAATGTGGTTAGAGATGGAATAGGGATGTGTGAATTTGAATTTGGTTCTTCTAAAAAGAACACCCTTGCTTTTCCTTCCAAACTTCACTGCTCTTCCCCATACTCTCTAGATGGTTGTCTCTGAACATTGTATGTCCTTAAGAACACTTTAATCTCAGGTCTTCTTAAACTCCAAAAGTAAGGCATATAAAACAACCCTCAGCTAATAGGCGCTTTATGTTGTGGTCTGTGATAAACATGAACTAGAAAGATAATGTTTACTGACCTGAATTAAGAGAGATACTTGGGCTTAGAGAATTTTTTTTTATTAGTGTAGAAGCTACACTAATAAAAATTTAGTGTGTCAATAATAAGCCTGTGTCCCTGATGTTTTTTTTTAGGTTTTGTATTTCTCAGCAATTAAGATTTTATGATTTTGCTATGCAGACAGATGTGTTGCTTTTTATCCACTAGTGAACTTATAAATAGCTAAAAAAGGAAAAAAAAAATGAATCAAGATGATGCCTTGGGAATGTTCGTATCAGGGCGTGCACTGCTGTGACATCAGCTTCAGCCCACACCGAAAAGTTTCAGTGTCTCGAGCTGTGTAGTCTTGTTTAGGCTGAGACTGGGACCAACCACAGACTTCATAAAAGTCTTCTTGAATAATTGCATCATTCACTGATAAGCTACCCTTATGAATAAATATCATGACATTGTAGGACAGGCTGTCAACACTGAGGCAATATCTACTATAAACCTAAGTTTTTCATGAGTGTCCTTTTAACAAACACGTTCCTGTTTGTTATTGACATGGTGTTTATTTTATGGATTTGTCCTTATTGAAGATGCACTTTTCTTTAAACTGGGTGTACTCCGTATTCAGGCTTTTAGATTTCCTCATCTCTCTTTCAGGCCTGGAATGGTTTGGTTTGAATTGAATCATGACTTGTTTCATGTTGTTAATGGAATGTGATCTATGTCATAAGCACACATGGTAGGGCTTGGGAGTGTTGTCTAGGAATGGCAGGCTTTCTTACTGACTCATGCGTGTGTGTGAAAGTTGACTACTATAGCATAAAGTTTCATATAGCTATGGACTTACTAAAGTCTGGGAATATTTCACCATCAAGCTATTTCTCATGTTAGATGATGGATGCTTCTTTTGTCCAAATGAATGTTTTACAGCATTTTCATCATTTCAATGTCTCTATGTCAGTTCTATTAAGGTATTTTGCCCTTCTTTTTCCATAAATAGCTGATTCCTGAGGCTCCAACTGCTTGCTTTCAGCCGGGTAAGTAAGTAAGCAGACTCCCAGTCCAGCTTCAGATAGACTTTGAACCTATCTGACTTTGCAGTGAGGCTGGGCATGGCCACAGCCAAAGTATCCCCTGTTGGATCTGACAGCTTTCCAGACATGCTTCTCCCTTTACCAGTCAAGCAGATTTTTCCTGACCAGCTTCTGAAGTAGCTGTCAGAAGGGGGACCACAGCATGGGAGTACTGCTTCTGCCTCTCATGTGTTCTCATTTTCCTCACTGAAACCTGACCTTAATATAAAGCGGACTCAAGAACTCAAAACTTCTATATTTTTCATGCATCACATCCAACTTCCCAGTAAAGGAAAATGACCTTATGTTAAGCAGCCATGGCCATCTGGAAGCCATTTTGTCTACAGTAAGTGCCAAGGATGAGGGGAATTCTTAGACTGCATGTGAGGGCAGGAGACCACAAGGCAGCAGGAATGAGCCAAAGGCATTGAGAGGCAGTCACCTGGCAGCCTTTGGAGATGTGTTGCTGGGGTCATTCTGCTAGGGGTTCCCCAGTTGTCCTAGCAGTGAGGTGATAGCAAAATGCTACTGTTTTACTCTTTCAGGCAGTCCAGTATTCAACCAAGATAGGCTCACAAAGGCAAAGAGAATGGAAAAAGATACCAATAGATCATTAAAAAACAAAAACAAACCAAACAAAACTTTTTCAGTGTTTACATTTCTTTTTAAAATTTGGAGAATAAAGCCTTACTAAACTTGACTTATGTTTCATTAAATAAGATTTTAAAAACAATTCTAGTTTGAGATTCTATTATGAAATTGTATGACTTATAGTTCATTCTTTAGTTTAAAAGCAGTTGATAAAATTAGCCACCAATTTAGATTTAGCAAGGCCAAATTTTAATCTTTGAGTTCAAATGATCTGTAAGATAACAAGATAGGATGGATCTGAACATTGAATTTGCTGGATTTGCATTTCTCTTTCTCACTATTTCAGGAGAGATCTTTTTTTCCCCCTGTTTCACTGTTTATACATATTATTCAGTGTGTGACATTAAGCAAACCACTAAGTCTCTCTAAGCCTCGTTGGTTTCTCTTAACTTTAAGATAATAATAGCACCCACTTCCTAAGATTTCATAACATTGTTTTGACAATTTAAAGGATTAAATACAAAAATCTTGTTAAAAAAAAAAACTTAGAACAATGCTTATCACAGAATAAGCACTCAATGTTCCTTAAAGATTTTTCTTTTAGTTTATCTCAGATACTCAATTTCTGCATTAGCACATTTGCCAAATATCAACCGGTAGCTCGGTAGCTTTCAGATTCATAATTTATGCAGATTACATTGAAAGAATGTTGTGACAGGTCATATGACATCTTTTTTTTTCTTTCCCTAGCAAGACCCATGCCCTTGTTGTTTAACTTGCTAATGATTTATGACATGTAATTCTGTCTTTAGGATGCCCTTTTTCTGTTTTTTTATTTTTTATTTTTTGTCATCAGATTGCCACAGGGGGGAGTATAACTTCTTGAAAGCAGCAAAGCATACAGTTTAGGTGATTTTGGTGCTAGTTATTAAAAAACGTTCATCTCTAAATCATCTAAATAGATTCTGTTAATACCCATGGGAGAATACAAATATTTATGGTAAAATAGCAAATGAGGCCACTTCAATCTTAGATTTAATTATTTTGAGATAGTTACAAAAGCGATGCCCAGGAAAAAGTCTCTGCAACATGGAGGAGGGGCGTGGGAAGAGAGAGGGAGAGGGAGAGTATGGGCAGTGTTGGCACTGCAGAAGGGAGCAAAAGGAAGTTTCTAGTTTCTGCTGTTAAAATCATGAAGTGAAAGAATGAGGAGGCGGAGAGAAAGAAAGTGGGAAAGTCTATATAAAATGAGGATGAGCTTGGTTTGGATACAATGATGTCACAGTGACAGCCTCATGGTATGAATGACTTTGAACCCATTCTGTACATATGGGGATATTTAACCTTATGAAATCCAATTGCTACATAAGATAATTCCAAAATGGGAAGAACTGATAAGTGGAAATGAAAACATCACTTTGAATAATACAGTTGTATTTAATAGCTGCAAAAGCCATTACCTAATTTTATAATACTA
This sequence comes from Marmota monax, assembly GCF_021218885.2. Taxonomy (NCBI): domain Eukaryota; kingdom Metazoa; phylum Chordata; class Mammalia; order Rodentia; family Sciuridae; genus Marmota; species Marmota monax. The sequence goes on from NW_026691988.1 coordinate 4,149,666, forward strand.
ATGATAACCAGAAACATGGTCATATCCTCTACCTTTCTGAAGAAAGTAAAGCACAAGAAAAGTCCTAGAGAAACTAGGAGGATTTCAAAAAATAGGCAGTTTGATTACGGTACCAACAGAATACGTCCCTGATATTCTTACTGGGTTGGGGCCTTCTGGGAAAATGATGCGGCATGAAGACACCCCCACCCCCCACCCTGCCCGCCCGCCTTTCAACCCTGATTCTTGCAATCAGGTCAGGAAGATTTCGGACATATTGCTCAGAGTAACAGGCAGTGAGTTTATTAGAAGGGATGGGCAAGGGGGAAAAAGGGACACTTCAAGGGAGAAAATGAGTCCTTTCAGAGAGGAGAGGGACAGTGTACTTCTCCTGCCTCCAGTTTTACTGGGGACCCCAGAGAAGTTTCCAGAAAGTCCCACCCAGGTCCACCTCTTGACTTTTGACTGGCAGCAGGATGACATAAGACTTTCAAATCTCCATTGCCACAACAGCTCTAGGTCACTTTGGCCTATACTGACTGTCTCTAATTGGATTCTTGGGAAGAATTTTCCTTGTCTCCCTGAGTTCTGTGTTCTGGTCTGTGGAAATGGTCACCAAAGTCTCCCCCTTCAGGGTAACTTGGTTTCCTTTTATCAACATTATTTCAGGCCTGCATTTATTCCTGCAGATAATAGGTAGTTTGCTGAGAAATGTGACATATTCTGTTCACTTCAACCAGGTTGGGCTGCAAGTAAATTGCTTCTTGGAAAAGAAATCATGTGGGAGTCAGCACAGTGGACGCATATTATAGAGTTAATTCCCTTGGCCTCACGTTCACACCGCTCACGTCTGACTGTCCCCTATCAGTGTGAGGTGATTTTCTTTGTACATGGTTGATCAGCTTGCTTGCTTTCTGCTTCTCAGCAGTCCTTCCTCAGGGCCTTCTGATCATCCTCACTTGATACTGCACTAGGCACATTCTTTTTCCCCTTCCTGCTTCCCCAGTTGCTGTAGTGTTCTGAAGAAACCACATCCTAAGGATTCTTTTTCTTATGAAATTTCCTCACATGTCTCTTCCCTAACTGTTGGCAGCACACCAACAATTTATTTTTTGAGGGCTTCATACCTGGCTCACCTTCTTCCATAGCACCCTGTGATGGTTAATATTAGATAACTGGACTGGGTCACAGAATTCCTAGCTATTGAATTACAAGTTATTTCTGGGAGTGTCTGAAAAACTGTATCAAGAAGAGATCAGCATTTGAATTGGTGGACTGAGTAAAGAAGATCATCCCATTTAATGTGCGTAGGCATCCTGTAATCCACTGAGGGTCTGAATAGATTAAAAAGGTAGACAAAGATTGCTCTGTCCTCTCTATGTCTGACTGCTTGAGCTGGAACATGGATCTACCTCTGCCCTGGGCCCTCCTGGATCCAGGGCTTTCAAACCCTATTGGGAATCTGTACCATGAGTTGTCTGGTTCTCAGGCCTTTGAATTATATCATTGGCTTTTTTTTGGGTCTCCAGCTTGCAGAAGATGGATTGTGGGACTTCCCAGCCTCCATAATAACACAAGCTGATATCTTATTATATATCCATCTTTCTGTCCAGCTCTCTAATCTCCACTACTCACACCCCAGCTGTCACCTTGGGTTACCCCAGTAATCACCAGAACAATCCTAAAAATTCATTCTTAATTCCTGTGGCCTGCTCCTTTTAAGCCAATCAGGACTTGCCACTGAATACAATTGCTCCATCCCCTGGAAACTCACTTATGCTTCACTGATCTCTTGGTCACTACCTTTTATATCAACTCTCTGACCTGACTGAGGCTTGGAGCTCTTGCTTCCCTTCTTTCTCCTGAACACATAGCTTTGCTCCTTCTCAGGCCGTGGCACAGTGTTCTATGTCATCAGGCTCTTAGCTCTTAGCACCTCTGGGACTGAGCTTCTCAAGCTTTTTTAAAGCTACCTCCTGTCTGATTTGTTTCTGCACCACAGACCCTATGTCTGCAGCCTTCCGTCTCAGCTGGGTCCTCAGTTCTGTAAGTTATGCTTTTATTTTGTTCTGGTTAGTTATATGAATTCCTTTTAAACCTTACTGCTCTCCTTGAGTCTCCTACCCTGTGGCTTTTCTTTCAGTGAATCAGCCTTCCTCTTGCCTCAGATTGGCAAGCACTAACAACACTAGCCATCTTCCCTAGGATGGGTGGATCTTAGCCTCTTATTTGCTCCTGTAGAATTGGAGTATTCATTTTATTTTTTTAGCCACTGGCCAATGTGGCTATTTAAGTTTAAATCAATCAGAATGAAAAATTGAGTTGTACCAGCTGAGTATACCTAGGGATTATCATATTGAATGATTTGGAGAGCCTTTCTATCACTGCAGAAAGATCTGCTGGGCAGTGCCAGTTCAGGCAAACCTCCACTTGTGCTTTGGATCCAGCTTCCTTCAATCTCCCGTAGAATCAGATTCTTTTTTTCCCCCTTTCTACTGTGTTTTAACTAATTTTCCCCTCTTGGTTTCTTCTTTTTAACATATAAACGTGTCTACATTCTATAAAAGAAAAACAGCTCAACAAAGAAATGTTCCCTTTGTCTCACACATTCCTCTAGCTGCTGCTTTTTCACACCGAGTCTCTTAAAACACATCCTCACACACACAACAACACACACACACACACTGCTCTGTATTTTTTGACTATAAATGCTCAATTTTTAACTTGCCATCCAACCAATTGCACTGAAAATATCACCAAATAACTTCTTCATTTCCAAATCCAGTGTATTGTTCTCAGTTCTCATATATCTTATTTCTTTTTTAAAAATTTTAATTGATTTTTAAAATATATATGATAGTGGAAAGCATTACAATTCTTATTACATATATACAGTACAATTTTTCATATCTCTGGTTGTATATAAAGTATGTTCACACCAATTCATGTCTTTATGCATGTACTTTGGATAATGATGTCCATCACATTCTATGTGAATTTGGTAGTTGAATCCTGTTCCCCATCTCTTTGACCATGTCCTTTGGTCTCTTTTGCAGACTCATTTCCCTCTGCCTACCCCTTTGATGTGGATGACCCTTACTCTTTTGTCCCTGGTCCTGTTCTTAACTGTGGTGTTGATGTTTCTCTGTTCTTTGGATCATGACCAGAAACTGTTCTGAGTTCATTCATGCTGTGAACAGGACATTAACTGGAATGTCCTGCACAGATCTTAAAGTAAGCATATTCAAAACTGAGTTCATCTCCCCTCTCCCTGAGACTGTGACCCTTCTATGCACAGACTTTTAGTGTTTGGAACCACAGATTTCCAGTTACTCCACACCAAAGCCTGTGCATTATCTTCTCATTTTTCTCTTTTACTCCCTATATTTAATCAGTTATAAAGCTCTCTGGACTCTACTTCTCAAAGTATCTTCCCAACATATTCCCTCAATGTCTGGCCCTGTGTTGATCTTCCTGTTATTAACTGGTGTTTTGATGTGTATTATTGCCTTCTCCATTTTATTCTGTCCACTGCTGCCTGAAGAATCTGTCAATTCGAAGTGCTTAAAATGCTTATGTACCTGCTTAAAACTTTCATGTGGTTTTCATTGCTCATCAGATATAACCATTCATCTGGTACCTGGATTCTCCAGTCTTGTCCATCACTACCCACTACCCTTCCCTACACCTCGTCTTACACCTTCTACATTGCTTTGGTCTGTTTAAGTAGATTATAAATTTATCATACTTTGTCCAGTCTTTATAACTTGTTTACATTGCTCTTCTAGTATTTGGAGGAGCTGTCAGAGATGTTTACACCAATTAAATTTTAGACTGTAGTTGGAAACTTGTTTTATATTTGGTCAAGTGCATATACACTCACATGTATACACACACATACAGTATAACAAAATTTGTAAAAACACTTTCATTCTTACTATATGTTGATATCCTGACATTTAAAAATCTATTTTTTTCTATTTTCTTAAAAAAAAAATCTAGTCTTTATCTCCAAGTTTATTTTACTGTGTCCCTGAAACCATGTGTTGAAAAAAAGATCTGTAGACATACATACCCGTACACATGTGTGTACACATACATACGTATATACACTCACATGTACCTGTGTGGCCTTGGAGCCCCATCTGATCAGGGTAGGCCACCTGATAAGCAATAGAGGGAGATATGTTATAAGGATATGAGATTTGGGGATGCTGTGGGCATTTTTGGAACATTTGTGTTGTAGGAAACGAATGTATGGTGTCCAAGAGTGAAGGTACCTTAGCGAAATACAGAGCAAAGACAAAGAGAAAACCTGGGCTCTTGGGGCTATATCAAGCCTTGCCTAAAGATAGCTCCATTTCTTAACTTATCAGTGTTATGAGCTGGGATATCCCCTCATCTTTAGAAGAAATGATTTCTGGATGTTGTATCATAAATAATCCTATCTGATAAGATTCACCAATGTGAGAGAAATAGCATTTTACTTTTATGTTAATATTTTCTGATGTAAATACTTGATGTAGATATGTGTTTATTTCATTGTTTATTTCTAATTCCATCATAGCTTTAGGATACAGCAGTGTTTCCAAGTTCCTTTTAAAAAACAGTGGAATATATAGAAAATGATAACCTTTTTATAGCATTTTAAAGTAAAGGCTTTTTGAATGGTTTAAAACTCTGAAGGGAATGGGCATAGACATTCCTTTGGTTTAAAGATATCAAAGATCATAGGGGAGTTTATGGGAAAATTGCTGTTCATTTAAAATTTCTAGGTAATTTAAGGTATTTCTTGGAAGTTGACTTCTGAGTATTTGTGAATACCTCTTACACAGCATTGAATACAAACAAATCCACCACTGAATGAATACCTTATGCAAAGTTTGGGAACTAACTTGAACTTCAAAATAGTCTATAAATGTTCCAAATTTAGATAAAATTACATAATAACCAAGGTCTCAGAAACCATGATAATTAATGTTATAGCATATTTATATCAATCCATGGGTAAGTATTTTGTATTTATTGATTATATGAGTAAAATTTCTGAGGTTTATGTAGTCATACCTGAAAAGTTTATATTTTTCAGAATACTAGAGAATACAGAGTTTATATTACTTAGCACATACTTTTACTACAGTAAATAATTCTCTACAAGATTGGAGAGTGGTATTAATAGGTGGTCAGGAAAAACTGCTGAACTGGCTGAATGGAACTTAAAAAGTTAATACAGTTATCAAAATTGCCTAACTTTAGTCACAAGAATATTTTAGTGTGAAACTCTCAGGCTAATAAATCTATTAACATGTCCAAATTAAAAGTTAGTCATTTATTGTTGTTTACTCTCAGTGAAATAAACAATTATTTTAAGCATTTGGTGTATTCCTGACATTGTGTTAAATATGGAGGGATATAAAAGGATAACTGTTCTTGCTTAGAAGGAAGTTATGATCTGTTCACAGAAGCAAGACATATATGGATGAAAAATAAACCAGTGTCCCTCATAGTTGTATGACTTGGGAACTATAGGACACTGGAAACTCTGAAAGACTGGTTTAATAGTATAATGCCATGACCCTGAAATGGGAAGCTTTGTGGATCTTGAGGAAAAGATTATGGTGGAGCCATACGCCTTGAGCCTTGATAGTTCCTGCTCAAGGGCCAGTTGAATGGGTGGTGATCCACCAAGTTGGCACAGAGGGATGGAGCCCTAGATGTCCCCTGAGTGGTGAGGAAGAAGTAACCTCAAAACACCTGGCCTGGCTTTCTTCGTGGACCCAAACTGGGTTAAAGGATGAGGAAGAGAGGAACAGCACGGGAATTCCAGACCTTAAGAATGGCAGCAATCTTGATTTTGGGAATTCTGTGTCTTATATGGAAGAGAATAGATGCACTAATTTAACCTGAGTGGATATGGGGATGAGTTGGAAAGATTAAAGAAGATAAAAAATTAAAGACTGTGGTGTAGGATCCAAAATCCCAATTCCAACTTCTTTCTTTCTTTTATTATAATATTGAATATATTGATTCATTTTCAGTCCTTCAGTCATTGGGATATATGTATGTACATGTATATGTACACATAAATGAAAGATAGCTTTATAATAGTTTTCAGGGCTTAGCAAACGTAAAGATGTCATTTACTGATTTTTTAGGGGAAAATTAAGAGGTCTTCACACTAAGAACTAGCAATGCCTAAATTTCTGTTATGCTTCTATTTCTCTTCTTGCTTTAAGAAATAGTATCTGCTATTTTTTTTTCTTTCCATAACTGGTAAAGTTCCATTCATATGGAAAAAATACAAAGCTCAATAAATATATGTTGAATTATTGCATCTTCTTGGGGTCATAGATTATATTTCTTCTTTTTATGGTTTCTCATGACTCCTAATATGTGCTTTGTACAAAGTGGGCATCCAATAAGTCTAAAATATTGAAAATATTAATTTTCATAAAAATTTTAATAAAAATTTTAATGTTGAAGAACCAGCAAAGCTAAAGGCATTGCTTGGCTGTCTCGAACATTCTTTCATTTATCTATTCACTCAATGAAGGGTGCATTCGATAGATGCTGAATTAATGTGAAGATTCAGTCTGATGGTGATTTTTAGCAAGAATGTCCTATCTCTGTGCTTTTGGGCACGCTGGCAAACTCTTACCCATTTTCCAGCTCTCAGCTCCTGGATCACCGTTTTCTTGTAGCTCTCCAGACTGCTTAAGTGTTTATCCTTCTTAGCCTTTCTTTAACCATGTGGTGATTTGTCTTGATGACTTACCAGATGGGGCTCCCTAAGAGTAGAATTAAGCCATTCATCTCTGTGTCCCTAGTGTCAAGCCCAGTTCTTTGTTTTTAGATGTCACTCGATAATTATGTTTTGAGTGTTTGTAGAACAAATATAATCTTTAATCATGGTGTTGTCAGATATGTGGCTTTGAACTGACCACTTGACATTTAAGTATTGTGTTCTGAAAATTAACTGAGAAAAACCTCTAGACTTACAACAGTTTGGAAACAAAAGATGAGTTCAAAAGAGGTAAAACTTGAAAATTCACAAAAATGCAATGTAAAATAAAGAGGGAATGCATACTATCATTAATGAACTATTCTTATTGTGTAGGTATATAATTTTTTATTGTGGAAAAGTTACCACATGTTGATTATTTTTAGTGGAACTTTCTAGACAACCTTTGCACTATACATGGACTGTGAGAACAGCAGGGAAGCGGGGACCTTAGAGATCATTCAGTTCAAACACTGGTTAGTTGAGGACATTTAACTACCCATTTCAGAAGACACAGAGATAGGCGGATGTCAGAGACTCAGTTTTGTGAGTACTGCTGCAGGCAGCCCTTCTGACCACCCGTCTCCCATTTCTGGCTACTTTCCCAGCACACCAGTGTGCAGTCCAGGAAACAGCTGTGGGGAATTCTGTGGATGGCCTCATTATCCATTCACACTGTTTTCCTTTAGGGATCTAAGGACACTGGAGGAAGAGGGGAGTTGCCATAGTATAGATCTCCCCACAGTCTACAAGGGTGATCCTCACCTATGTGAATGGTAATACAGGTTGAACATCTCTAATCCAGAAATCCAAAATACAAAACTCGAAATGTTCTAAAATCTGAAACTTTTTGAGCATTGACATGACACTGTAAGAGTATGGAGAGTTCCATATTATGAAACTGTTTCTTGCATCAAATTGTTAAAAAATATTGCATAAAATTACCTCTAGATTTGTGCATAAGGTGTATATAAAACAAATGAATTTTGTGTTTCAACTTGAGTCCTATACCCAGATATCTCATTTCATATATGAAAATATTCTAAGATCTGAAAAAAATCTGAAATCTGAAATAATTCTCATTCTACACACTTTGGATAAGGATGCTCAACCTTTAGTGTCACCATTAATTGATGGCCTGTGCTAGACTGATTACATAAGCTTACGTCAAATCTTCAGCTAATCCTGCACCTTATAAAATTACTCCCTTTTAAGAAATGGAGGTAGGGCCTGCAGACATCATTTATGCATCTTTTATACATTTCAGAACTAATAAATGGTGAGGCCAGGATTCTCACCAGATCTAACGTAAATTCCATAGATTTTCCAAATACCATATCACTTTTTGTAGAGCAAAGAGTATTTGGTGGCCTATCAATGTTTGTCAGGTCATATGGTCTATAAAAAGGAAAAAAGCATTTAAATACCTACTTCTTGTTACATAAATGAATGAATATATGATTCTGAAAAAGGGAAAATCACTCAGTTTGTAACACACAATATAGACATAAGATCATGATACTAAGTTAAAATTTCACGAAATTATGAAAAAGGTTGAACTTAGGAATATTTTTTGTTTTAATTTGTTTAGTAACTTTTGCCTCAATAGAGCATATTTTTTTGTTGTATAATAGGAAAGATTTATAATTTTTCCTGGTTAAATTTACTTGGAAGAAATTATAGCAGTTGTGTAATGTATATAATACTTTCCTTTAAACCAGCATAAATGCTACCACCTTATTATTTTTCCATTAAGCTACTTAGAGACACCTACATTTAAAAAGCCTAATTTAAAATAATTATGTTAATAAAGGCATGATGTTTATTCAAAATTTAAGTTAATAAAGAACTTTCTATTTAAAATTGGCTAACACTCAAAAAATTTTTATAATTTGTACTTCCAGAGCGAATAAGTCATGATTAGGTGAAGTATTTTTAGGTTAGAAATGGTGACTGATTAGTTTTAAAATATTTTCCAAGAACTGAGCAACATTGTTTGTAACAAATACAGTGGAATGTGCCACCATTTCCTAATTTATTTGATTATGAGTTTTTCAGTCTCCTGCAGAACTTTTTGATTATACACAAAATTTTTATGTAAGACAAAAGTGGGACAAGTGCTTCTAGGCAGTTGGTGGTTAGAAACAAGTTCACATATCTCGCTTTGGGTGATAGCAATGATGCCATTTGGTCCTCACAATGCTATTTGGAAGAGAAGTAAAATATAAAACGAGAGGGGAGACTAGTTGGTCTTAGCACAAATGAGTTTTTGTCTCATGAGGAGATTTTTGGAGTGTATTATTTTCCCTAGAAATTCCTTAGCCTCAGCTTGAAGTTATCTTTCTTGTCTCCATGACCCTAGCAGAATGCTTAGAATCTTAGTTAAGTATGAATCGGCATAAACTGAACTTAGCTTGCAGCAATATATAGCATGCCTTTTCTCTATCATGTAGAAGTATTTTCTACTCCATATAACTCTTGGAAATTCTCTCAGTCACAAAAGTTGGAAAGTACCTGAGTCTTATAGCAGAACTTGGCAGACTCAGTAAGTCTCTTTTCTCACATCTAGCTTCTCTGTGACCCAAAATGAGAATATTAGGAGTTACATATGAACTTAAACTTTGTGCTGCAGTGCTCCTAAATTCTGCAGATTTGCTTAGGTAAATAGCTTTTTTTTTAATGTGCTGTATTTATTTATGTATATGGGTAGTGGAGTCACTTTCATTGAGAACATTATAAGATAGAGGATCCTGTAACCGAGTGTTATAAAGGTAGGAGATTATTGTCAAACAAGCAGTAGAACCATAACTGGATTGGAAGATGAATGGGTAAAACAATGTAGAGTCAATGTTTTGTGAGTGAATACACAAAAGACTTAGCACATTAAATTGAAAGCAAACTGAAAATTCCCTGAAATTGGTGACTCTTTTTCTTTTAATTTTGAACTATTTTATTTGTGGACTGATTTTCAATGCTTATATTTAAACAAAGATTAAAAAAAAATACAGGGCTGGGGTTTTGGCTCAGTGGTTGAGTGCTTGCCTTGCATGCGTGAGGCTCTGGGTTTGATCCTCAGCACCACATAAAAGCAAACAAACAAACAAACAAATAAAACAAAGATATTGTGTCCATCTACAACTAAAAAGTAAAAATAAAAAATAAGGTCAAAGTTCCACCTCCTCCCACCCAAAAGGAAGTTAGAAGTGTTTAACATATAAATTTTATTGGGTTAATTTATTAAGTCAGAGTTGACATATATGGTTAAAAAGTTCTATATATATAGATGCTAGCAGATATTATTATATGGGTAAGTCTAAATAGAAAAAAATATAATTTCCACTTTCAACATACAACTAGTTAATTTAGGAATAAGAGTTCTCTTTTTAGCTTTTGTGAAAGTAACATCATGTACTTTGGTTTCAGGTAGTAAAAAGAAGAAGTAATGAACAGGACTTGACTTCCTAATCTGAAAAAAGGTAAAATATGAAACAAACAATAATTAAAACTTTAAACATGATACACACTAGATCCTATCATTTAGTATTTCCATTTGTGAACTAGATTTTTCTTGCATATAAATGCAGCAAAAATGGGGTTTTAAGCTTTATATTTCTCTTAAAATAAAAGCCAAGGGGGACTGGGGATATAGCTCAGTTGGTAAAGTGCTTGCCTCACACACACAAGGCCTGGTTCAATCCCCAGCACCCCCCCCCCCCAAAAAAAAAAGTCACAGTATTTGTCCTATCAAATGAATACACTTTAAATGGGGTTTCTAATTACCATGTCTGCTAAATTTGGCCTCTAGAGTTTTAAATCTTGGGGTTTTATCTTCAGGAAGCTGGAGAGTAGTGAAGGAGAAGATCAGATAGGAAACTGTCAAGTGACAGTTTATTTTTATTTGTACGGAAGTCCCATAAAACAAAGAAACCACTTCTAAACTGCCTTATGATCATTTTTTTCTTTTATTTAAACCTTGGTTTATGACAGTGTAATAGAAATTAAATCATGACTGTTATTTGCAGTTATTCCTTGAATAATAATAATTACAACAGCATTTAGTGATTAATAATGCAATTGACATAATTCCTAAAACACATGAACATTATGTAGATAAAATTCGAGGTTTTTTTCCCCTCAAGCCTCAGGATATATATTTAAAGACTTATCTGAAGTCACAAAGTTAGTTAGTGGCAGAACTGGTGTTAAGAACAAGTCTCCTAATAATAGCTCTGTCTCTTGCTTTTGTTTGTTCTTCTGTATTCCCCTCATTTATCATTTCTTTTCTAATTACATCTTTGTGTCCTATTGACTGTCGAGAGAAATATACTCTGCATAAAATAAAAATAAATGGAAAAGAGTAAATTGAATTCTAACTTTGGTTTTAGTAATTCTCCACATCTTGGATGATCTCATATTAATTGACTATAGTGAATGTGCATCGCTGGGCACAAGGGTTACAAATCTGAGCTATGGAGCCTGACCTCTTGGTGAAGCTGGTTCTGCCACCATTATTGTGAGAGTTTGTGTCTTAGTTGTCTCTCTGGAGTATGGAGAGTGTAGAAGACCCTACCTTTGAGGATTATTCTGAGAATTCAATGAAATTTCTTTGATTTAAAGTATTTACAATATTGTTGCTGTATGTAATAAGTATCTCCAGAATGGTAGATATTATATTTACTTCAATGGTTAATGTTATCAAGGAATGTGAAAGATTTACTATCCCAAATTAAAAAAAAAATTTAGAGCTGACATGATGGAGTGTTGGGCCTATATTTTCTTCTAGTAGGTGCAGGGTTTCTGGCCTAATCCCTAGGTCTTTGATCTACTTTGAATTGAGTTTTGTGCAGGGTGAGAGATAGGTGTTAAATTTTATTCTGCTATAATGAGATTTTCAATTTGCCTAGCACCATTTGTTGAAGAGGCTAACTTTTATCCAGTGTATATTTATGGCATCTTTGTCTAGTATGAGATAGGTGTATTTATATGGGTTTGTCTCTGTGTCTTCTATTCTATTCCATTGGTCTTCATGTTTATTTTGGTGCCAATACTATGCCAGTTTTGTTACTATATCTCTGTGGTATAATTTAAGGTCTGGTATTGTGATGCCTCATGGTTCACTTTTCTTACTAAGGATTTCTTTGGCTATTCTGAGCCTCTTATTTTTCCAAATGAATTTCATGGCTGCTCTTTCTATTTCTATGAAAAAGTCATTGGAATTTTACTAGGAATTGCATTAACTCTGCATAAAGCTTTTGGTATTATATTAATTCTGCCTGTCCACAAATGGGAGATCTTTTCATCTTCTAAGTTCTTCTTCAATTTATTTTTTTTTTTTCAGTGTTCTGTAGTTTTCATTGTGGAAGTCTTTCACCTCTTTTTGTTTGATTGATTCCCAAGTATTTTATTTTATTTTGAGGTTATTGTGAATAGAATAGTTTTCCTAATTTCTCTTTCAGCTGATTCATCATCGGTATATAGGAACACAGTTGATTTATTGGTGTTAATTTTATATCCTGCTACTTTACTGAATTTGTTTAGGGTCTCTAGAAATTTTCTCATGGAGTTTTTTTGGGTCTTCTAAATATAAGATCTTATTGTGGATACATAATTTGAGCTCTTCTTCTTTTTTTTTTTTCCATGTAGAATGATGTTGGCCTTGGGTTTAAATGGATGGATCTAAAGACTCTCATGCTAAGTTAAATAAGCTAATCCTAAAAATAACAAAGGTTGACTATTCTCTCTGACATGTGGATGCTAACACGCAATAAGGGGCGGGGAAAGAATAGAAATTCAGTGGATTAGGAATGATGGGGTAAGAATGGGAAAGATAATGGAATAATGAATCTGACACAACTTTCCCATGTACATATATGAATACCCCACGATGAATCTCTACATCATGAATAGATTTTGCTTCATCTTATCTTTTGATGGAACCTTTGACCTTTCTGGCAAAGAATTTGTGTAACTCAGCCCTTAACTGTCCAGATTTTTCTTGTTCTCTACTTTTATTAGCAAGAGGCTCTGTACATAAGCAGGTTTCTTAGGGCAAGAATTTCAAGAAGACCAACACAAAAGATTATCTGGACACCCATACAGCTGATCTCAGGTTTTTGCAACCACATGGTGCTGGGGAAAGATAAGAATTCAAGTGTTACCAAGGTAGAGGGCCACTGGTAAATAACCTGGCTTTCAGTACAGACCATGTCTGCCAAGCCCCAGGAGGAGGGAATACAGAAAACTGAAATAGACAAGCCCTAACTGACTTTCTGATTAGGTCTAGAAAAGATCAAGGTTGTCCACCAATATTTGTTGTTTGACTTCCAGAAAGAAAATCTAATCCTCTTTTTGAAGGAAAGTATTATTCATAACCTCATAATTTTTCATCCATGATATTCATCATTCAATAAAATGTTTTAAGGTATGCTGTAAAACAGAAAGAAATGACTGAAATACAATATTAAAAGACATTAAACCCATACATGATTTAGGTATTACAACTTTCAGATAGGGACTTGAAAATAACAATGATTAACAAGCTTGAGAATATGATGGACAAGATAGATAAGATGGAGGACTTCAACAGAGAATTGTAATGACCAAATGGACATTCTAGAAATGAAAATAGATTAATATATAAAATTAAGATACAAGGGTGAACTCAGAACACAGGATTAGGGAATTGGAAGACAGGTCAATATGAAACAGAAAAAAAAGGATGAAAAAACAGAACAGAACCTGAAAGACACGTGGTACCCTAACTGACTTCTGGACTCACTGTTCTCTGGACAGGATTTCATACTTGACTGTGTGACTCACTTTTTTTCTAGACCATTTGATGCAATTAGAAACATACTTAGACAAATCTAATTTCAGTGCTTATTCAAAGCATTTGAGTTTTCAAGAGAATTTAGAGAAGGGAATTGATATTTTTTCACTTGAATTTTAATGGAAAAATTTGTTCTTTTAAGCCATATCTTTGCCAAAATTCTACAACTTCTGAAAAAAGATTGAGAACAAGATTCTGGGGGAATGGGAACAATCTGGATCAAGTTCCTAAAGGAAATAGTACAGTGTCATAAGAATTTATTCATATTTTCATGTTTTAGTTCTTTTCATTCTTATTCTGTTTTTTTTTTTTTTTTCAGTTCAAAACTATTTGGAACAGTGGCAGATCCCTGTTCCCTTCACTTTCTCCTGCTTTCTTTTTTTCCCATTCTGACCAGTGAGTACTTGTGCTTTTTCTCCTTTTACTATATTAAAAGTCTATAAGATTTTCCACTGCTGTAAAGTTAGGAAGAAATTAGAATTTTTGATCCAAATCTGTATAATTTGTAGCATGAGAACTGTTTCATCAGCTGCCATGCATCTTTTATGGGTTTTAAACTACTTCTCCTGAAACCTTTGTGTACTGCCTATAAATGCACTCTGACACTGTTGAGGAAAGATAATATACTTTGACAATAATCTCGTTGGTTTCCTAAGAAAAAGATAAAAACATGACAGTATATTTATGAAGATACTAATAAAATGTGGATAGTATATTTTATATCCTTCCTACTCACTGAAAAGTTAATCAAAAGCCAAGTTTGGTGTAATAAAACCTTAGCTATTTTTATGCATTTGGAAATGGCTTATGAAATACCATTTTCTTCTCCTCCCTCCCCTTTTTTACCCTACAACCTCCTTCCAGATCCTTGGTGGTAAAAAAGATTTACCTGGACATTTAATAACACAGGTATCCAATTGCAAATAACTAATCACATACAACTCTGCTTATTGTACTGCAATGATTCAGTTTCTGAAGGTGAAAGTAAATTTTCTCTGTGTCTGCACTCACAGCCGTCCATGAATGTGTGAGCAAGCTTCAGGAAATACTCATTATAGTATTAAAGTACTTTCATGATCCTTTTTTAATTATAAAATGCCTTACTCTGCATTAAAAAATGACAAAATCATAGAATTTGCAGGGAAATGGATGGCATTAGAGCAGATTATGCTAAGTGAAGCTAGCCAATCCCTAAAAAACAAATGCCAGATGTCTTCTTTGATATAAGGAGAGTAACTAAGAACAGAGTAGGGAAGAAGAGCATGAGAAGAAGATTAACATTAAACTGGGATGAGAGGTGGGAGGGAAAGGGAGAGAGAAGGGAAATTGCATGGAAATGGAAGGAGACCCTCAGGGTTATACAAAATTTCATACAAGAGGAAGTGAGGGGAAAGGGGAAAATAATACAAGGGGGAGAAATGAATGACAGTAGAGGGGGTAGAGAGAGAAGAGGGGAGGGGAGGGGAGGGGGGATAGTAGAGGATAGGAAAGGCAGCAGAATACAACAGACACTAGTATGGCAATATGTAAATCAATGGATGTGTAACTGATGTGATTCTGCAATTTGTATACGGGGTAAAAATGGGAGTTCATAACCCACTTGAATCAAAGTGAAATATGATATATCAAGAACTATGTAATGTTTTGAACAACCAACAATAAAAAATTAAAAAAAATTTATGATAAAATTAAAAAAAATGCCTTCACTTATATTATGTCATTTGACTTTCTCTAAAACTGTGTGAGCAGTGAAGAGTGAATTGTATTATCCCCATTTCACAAGGCAGAGACTAAAGTAGAGGAAGGAGAAGTGACTTACTCAAAGCAGCAGCTAGGAAGCATTAAAGCTAGGACTCATGCCTTCATTACTATCCAGCATTAACAAGCTTACTTAGGAGGCTTGGGTGGCCTGGTAGGGGGATGAACAGAGCATCATTACTGAAATGCACTGAGTCTACAATGAGACTATGCCTAACATCAACCCATAATAGCCATAGACCATACTTTGAAATATTATTTTAGTGCTAGTGAAAGAGAGATGTTCTCTCCTACAGAAGCCTTTTATATCGTGAATCCCCAAATTCTAAAGACAAAATTTCTGAAATTTATGATGACTTTAAAAACAAGGGAATGGATACCATAAATGGTTGAGAAGCTCAGGAAAATATTCTTGGGAATATATGATAATGGTTTGTGCTGATTAGATGAAAACCTGAATAAGAAAGGGCTTTGATGATCCAGAGACATTTAAGTTGTCTTCAAGCATGATGCCAAGTACCTGAGACTGTTCTGAGAGTGCTCCAAGCGTTTTGGTCATGTTGGCAGACAATAATCTATGGGTTTCTCACATTTTTACATGGCTTGTTAACAGAGGAGCTAACTTTATTGCATTCTATCATTTTAAGAATTTTTGTACAGTGAACATTCTAGATATAGTATCTACCCCCAGAGAAATGGACAAGCATAATTACTGCTCACCATAAAAGATTCAGATTTCCTAAATTCTGCAGATACTTCTCCTATAGTGCTTATTATGTGTACAAACTAACCCTCTTTATGTTGCCCTGTGGGAATCAGTGTTCTAAGAACTAGCATAAGATAATGCTGATACTCAGGCTACTGCTGTTGCTGAGTGTAATAAAGTCAATTGTCTCTGACCCAGGAATGTCATGTCTTCTTCCAGAGTCCATAGAAATATAGCAGGCTAATTGTTAGCTTGTAATTGGACTTCAGGATTCTTGGGAGATCGTCTTTCTCCTTTTCTAGCCTTTCACATGACATGTGGAGTCCGTGTATATGCAGTTTTCTGAGGCTTTTGCATTACCAGTAGGATGGTTCTGGCATTTCATAATGAACCATTTTCTATGAAAACCAGAAATTGTAGTTGGTGAAATCAGTCAGCAAATAACAATAACTGCAGACAGTTTGGGGAATTCCAGATACTTCACTGCCGATCCTCCATGACCAGCTTCAATTTCTTTAAGCCTAACCATGAGGAGATACAGGTCTTCAGTCTGAGCATTTGGTTTTTCTTTCATATTTTATTGCTCAGCACATTATTCTTATTAGGCTGGATTTTGATTCCTAACCCAGTGCTATGTATCCATTTCTGCACAGACCTTCAGTTCATGTTTAGATGATATTGTCAGTGTACACATGTTCTGTTCATTAATTTTTTATATGATAAATCAATAGCATACCGAACCATATTGAATGAGATTTATACTTATTTAAGACTGGGAATTTTTCTTTAGGCTTCTTGGATTAGGGTTAAACAGGGCCTGTCTTAGTTAAGAAAGTTTTCTAAGTTTGGATTTGCCTCTTGTTAAAGTTTAATGTGATTTTCTGAGACTTAATGCTGCCAAGTAACCCTGATGTTTATTTCTGCACCTGAACCCTAAAGACTTTATGGTTACTGTCCTCAGAATTTGGACCTTAGTTTGGTCCTACTAATAAAGTGCTTCATTTATTCTTCTGCAGTTCTACCCTCTCCTTTCTTAGCATGCAGTTTGTCACTCATACGAACCAGGAAGCTAGCCCTGAAACCCTAAAGAAGCTCAATAAATATTTGTAGAATGATTGAATGAAGATACTGGATGTTTCTTTTTCTTTTTTCTGGTCATTTACTCAGATCTCTTCAATCTAACGAGAACCTAGATTTCTTCAGTAAGAAATACATGGAAAGAGAGATAATAATGATATGAGTAATATAGTAATATTGGTCATAATACCAACATTTTCTGGATTCTTACTGTATGCCAATATTTCACCAAATGCTTTACATGTATTGTCTCTTTTAATCCTCAAAAATACCCATATGATTGTTAATATTTTAAAAATAAATAAGTGGGCATTGAGAGATTATGTTATTTTCCTAAAGTCACACAATGAGTTAATAGAACTAAGTTCCACCATCTTCTAAGAGCTAGGGGCATTTGTAACATACTGCATGGTCAAATAAGCAAATGAAAGCTTTGCTTTTAGATAAGGCTGATTAAATTGGCTGTACAAATGTCATCTTTATCCCAATAATAGATGGGTCAAGCAATATACGTGATTACTCAGGAGACCAGAGCCAAGCTTGACAACTTGAACAAGTTATTGAACACAAGTTGTGGATGTTCTAGCCCCAATCCTCATTTACAGCCCTGCCCCCCATCAATTGGGTGACTGACTAGTTTATTCTAGGAATATTATTGACACTTGAGTTGGTGCACAGCTTGGTCTCTAAGGAATTCTGACCAAGGGAGGAGAAATATTTTGCTTTAGGGGAAGGTGAATATCCCCTGTGGCCCTGCCTGAGACCAGAGTTTACTACTTAGGAGGAAGAAGAGGAGGCGGAACAAGGGTGTGATGAGAGACTGGGAACCTTTCCTAAGTGTATTCTTTTGAGGGCAGGGACCCTTTGTTTTTCTCACTGCTGCTTTAGTGCTGAGCTTGCCGCCTGACATGGCAGTTGCTTTGTAAATATAGTTGGGTGAATTAAAGCAACGGCCCTTTTGGATATTCCTTTTTGCCTTAATCATTCTCCTGGAATTCTGCTTATTAAGTTGTTGATGAGAACAATTGGATATTGTACACTGGCTTATTATAAATATTTCTGTATTAGATTAAATGTGACTAATTTTGGTTTCTGCTTTTTCTTTTCCTGTAACCAGAAAATAACCTCATTATTCACCAGATCTCATATTCCTTAGTATCGTATTTTGGATCAGAACAGTATTTCTCTTTTCTTACTCCCAAGGTACTGAACAATGCCATAGAAAAACTACTTACATATGGCCAAATTATTAGGTTGACCCTAATGAAATTTATGATATTTAAGAGTTTTAAACCATAAGTTTAAAAAAAAATCCTTTAAGCTAAAGTTAATGGAACATATTTTAAGTAAATAACCTAAAATGCCTAGAAAAGAATAAATGTTTCCCCACAAACATTTCCATGGTACACGCCAGGGTTGATATTTGTGTTTTTCCATTTCCTTATCAGAATGCTCCCTTGCTGGATGGTCTGCCTCTCAAAATATTGCTTTCCCAAGCTCTGACTATTATGTGAGTATGTGCAGAATAATTTATTTCACATTATTTGAGGCCTTGTGAGTATTATTAGAATGAGAGGAAACCATGGAAATTATGGGTTCTTGGTTCACTACTAACAAATATTTGCTGAGTGCCAACAAAAACAATAATTACCATAGAACTGAAAGACGAAGGGACACAGTCCTTCCCTCCTGGGAATTGATCGTTTGGAACTTTTTCTACCAAAGAGCTCTGTAGATGTAAACGTATAGGTGCCATGGGCGATTACAAGGAGAGGGCATGAAAGAGTGAGTACTGGGGAGACCTGGGAGGTTCTTTAAGGAAGTGGCAGCTAAGCCAAGGTTGAGCCAAGGTTAAGTGCAGCTGTTAACCTGATGAAAGGGCCAGAGGTGGGGATAGGAAGCGACACAGTTCAGTTCAGTTCAGTGCATGTTTATGGAACGCCTACCATATGCCAGGCACTGTGCTTAGAGGCTGGGAAATAAAAATGAAAAAGACATGGTCTTTGCCCCCGTAAATAGCTCACTATAAGGGTTTCATTATCATGTAATTTATAAACTAGGAGAGGCACTTTTTATGTATTTATTTGGCTTCTGAGTAGTTTTAATTTTGTTGTCTCAGGATTCCCTCAGCAAGGCAAGTCTTCCTCAAGGAATCAAGCACAGCCCTGCACAGTTTAACAAACAAACAGACACAGTTTGCTAGATTAAAGTCCAGCCACGCTGTTCCCAGTTTTTCCATCAACTGACTGTGGTCCCACAGTGTAGCTCAGGCCTGTTTCAGAGTTTGCCATCAGCCTGGCTCCAGGAAGGAAGCCTGACTGCCACCAAATAAGAGACCCATTATTACGTTCTTTAAAAAAAAAAAAAAAAAAAAAAAAAAAAAACATTAACTAAAATTACTAAAATTTAAACCCTCCCATAAAAACAAATTGTGAACATACTGTATGTGTTCTTGATTAATCTGTTTTCATGCTAAGCATTATTTGGACCCTGGTATAAACTCCTGGGAAAAAAACACAGTAACATAAGTAGGAAGTATCAAGGGTATAAAACCAAGCAGAGAAGCAGGAATTGTGGTAAAACACCCCAAAAAAGAACAAAATGCAAAAAAAACCTCTTGACCCAGCCTCCAGGGCTGGTCCTCATTCACTATACCTACCAAAAGCACATTCTAGGCCTCTCATCATTACTCCCTACAAAGATCAGTCCTTCTCATTATCTCTGTTTCTGATTCTGGTGTTGCTCCTTCATCCTAGAATTTATTTACTCTTAGCCTCCTTGGTTGCCTGCCCAGATCTTGGTGAAGAACTTGCCAAGGCTAGTTCTGAGTTGCATACCTTCTGCTCTTTAGGTTTGTGTTTTGTGTAGGTGGCTGCACCACCAAATCCCAGACCTATAGGTTGACCAGCAGGCTGAGTGGCCTCTTCCTTCCCTAGGATTGACAGATCTCCAAGAAGGAGTGGCTGGGGAGGCCAGTGACACCTAAATCTGTGTCTCCATTCTGCTGTCTCATTTCATTATTTATTATTTTTTACTCTTCTTTGTAGGGGTTTGTAAATTTCCTTCAGAGGTTAGTATCAGTATACAGTTGCCCTTCCATATCCATGGATTCTGTGTCTGTGGATTCAACCAACAGCAGTTAGAAAATAATCAGAAAATAATTGTGTCTGTACCGAACATGTACAGACTATTTTTGTCATTATTCTCCAAATAACAGAATATAATAAACCTACTTATTAGGTTTATTATTGTAAACCTAATAATAAAATATAGTTAACCCCATTGACAGAGGGTTTACATTGTATTTAGATATTATAAGTAGTATAGAGATTATTTAAAAGTACAGTGAGTTTATAAGCTAATACTACATCATTTTATATAAGATACTTGAGCATACAATGGATTTTGGTATCTCTGGGCACTTTCTGGAACCATACCCCCAAATACTGAGGGATGACTGAGGGATGATTGTGTATATTAAACTCTTAGGGCTCTCTCATCTTGGCTGAAAATCCTAAACACGTGTTTTCTTTTCTTCCTGTGTTTGTTTTGAGGAGGGGAGAGTAGTGTGCTTTATCTTTGGGACTTCTGTACTGGGGAGAAAGTAGTATTACCAGGTTGTAGAAGGGAACACTCCCCTACTTCATCAGTAAGTGACTCATTCAACTTCACACTATAGAATTCATTTATGGTATAGTCAAGCAATAATTCCCAAATTTGGTTTCTTAATTGAGTTTGCAGTTTTGTACAGATATTATAAATATACTAACCAAATGGTTGAGTATTAGTGCTTTAGCTCATTGGTTAAGAAGTTTTGAGACTACTTTAAGAAATGAAGTCAAAGACAACACTCTTAAGTGGGTTTTTGGAAAATATAAAACATCCTTATAGTCACAATTTATAAAACTTTTGAGATTTTGCCTTTGAAAATTCAGTGTGTGTTCTGTTTTTAACAATTCCACACTCTTCCTGTGAAGAGTTATTATCAACCCTGTTGGTGGTAGCTGTGATTTTTGTCTAAAATTTTTAAGTGAATGTGGTGAATAACATTATCAGACTATCTGTCTAGCAGGTTGTTTGTGCTATCTCATTTCCAAATTATTTTGCAAAAAGGAATTTACATGAGTACTTTTACCCATTAAATAACTGTTTCTGCTTAATTCTTTCTGGAAATATTATTAAAAATATACTCCAGCAATGATCTAGCCCAAAATGTTCTTGTATTATTTTGGAGCGAGTAGCTAGTGACTCATAGCACATTGGGCGTCCAAGCTATGGTTAACTAGTGGTCAAGTTGGGAAATTCTGTTCCCATTAACTCTCCTTTCTTAGCCCAGAACACCTCTCTACTCAACTTTTTTTTTTTTTTCCTTGTGATTCGTCACACTCACAGACTCTGGTTGGTGTTTTCAGACCAAAAGCAGAAGAGGTAACATACCATAAGAAGTATTGTTCCTATTGCATTTCCAGCTTGGCTAAAAACAGGAAGTACAGGCCTTTTAGTGGAAAAGCTAGTTTTGTTATATTTCCAACCCAAGAGGTTTTGGATCAACTTTGGTTGAATGTCTGAACTTTTGGCTTCTGAGTTACAGTAAGCCTTCTAACTTCAGAATTTTAGCACAATTACTGCTTATAAGAAGATGACAGCCATATTTAGTTATGCTGACACATGAATCGGTTTGCTTTTAAACCATTTTTACTTCATATTAGGATGTAAGAGTAGCCAAAAAGGTTAAATAAGAAGACTGTGTGCATTGTAAAATAAAAAGCCTAATAGTGGGGGAAAAAAAAAACAAAAAAAACGTGTTATAGTTTCAGAAACTTACCTATTTATTGTGTACTTTGTCTAAAATGAATCTATTATTATAAACTTCACTCATTAAGTGAATTTTTGGTGAAGAAATAGGAAAATGTAAACCATTTTAAGATAGGGAATGCCAAGCCCTACTAGAAAATTAATCTAAATTGCTTTGCATTCTAATAATCATTCGACTGACTTTTAGTAAACCTAAGAGGTAGAGGGAGTTTAAAGTTAGAACTTCATATATATTACATCTATTTTTTTTTTAGATCCATGCAGGTCAAAATATAATGGATGGATTAGCAAGAGTAGACAGATATGGTTACATCTGTGTGATTACAGGCAAGTAGGTAGCCTTGGACAATTCATTGTGTTAATTTTTCAGCATCCTTTTCCTTGGTCTCTTCTATTTTGTAACTGTGCAGATTGGCCATAGTGAGTTAAATGTATTATACAGTTTCAGTTGTTGTCTTCTGATTTATCCATTTAATATGGTCCTAGGCATCATTTATCATGTTTTTCAAGCACAATAAATAGCAAAATGAGCTGTAATTCAAGATTAAGTTGTTAAAATAAATGTATTTCACTTGCCTTTGTAAGTTATGAATTGCTACATTTTTTTTTTGATCTATGATTTTGTATTTAAGGCAAGACATCTCAAGGAAGGAAGATGAAAACAAATAATGTCAAGGAGTATGGAACATAGAGATAAGGGAAGCATATTCAGAGGAATCAGAACCCTTCAGCTTTGACCCTTATTGAAGAAGGAATTTAATTCATTATTTGTTAAAGTTTTGAAATGACAGAATAGTTTTTTTTTCATGTCTTTTTGCTTCCATCTAACTGGAGTGTACTGGACAGGATTAGAAATGGCTGTTCTTCTAGTTTTTTATGGTTTAGACTAAAAGCAAAGTGCCAGAGTTCTTAAAAGTAATCTTTCTTTATGAGATTCCAAGCCTTCAGACCCAGAAAGTGGAGGCTTTTTTTTTTTAAAGATTTTATCAAACTATCCTATACTAATTTAAAACTTTTGCTTATGGTTAGTGGATGATGTAGAATTCCATTTCAGGTCAGTACCCTCCCTTTAAATGAAAAAGTAAAATCTCCACCCTCTTTCAAAGCAAGAAAAACAGAGTAAAAGACAGCTAATACCTGTTAAGATGCTGCTTATGCCAAACATTTTTCTATTGTGTCTGAATCACATGATATCCATTTTCCTCCTAATTCTTGGAATAATATCATTCATACTTTAAGATCTTACATTTCAGAGTTTTTAGCTCCAGCTGAATAATACTGGATGAGTTAAAAAGCCCTAACAGTGAATTTATAAAGAAAATGTGGACAGAGCTTGGATTCTCATAGTGCTGGTGGGTACCATGATTATAATAATGGTTTTCTTTAAAACTCTTCCATTAAATGTTCCAAACAGTGGAATTTGTAGTTTTTCCTTTGGTCCCAAGATCAAAAACATGAGCAGTTTTACATTTCTAAGGTTGGATAGCGTCTGTGTTTCCACAATTTCAGTGGGAAAGTCATCTACCCTTTCTCACTTTTATTAAAAACCACCATCTTGGCTCCAACATGTGCTATTACAAGCACTTTCATTATGTCTTGCATCTCCTTTTAGGAAGTAGGAGGATGTCTGTTGCTCTCCCCACCTTTTACTTTTCTTTTTTTTTTTTTTTTTTTTTTTAATTTTTTATTGTGGGTTGTTCAAAACATTACAAATTTCTTGACATATCATATTCCACACTTTGATTCTAGTGGGTTATGAACTCCCACCTTCACCCCATACACAGATTGCAGATTCACATCAGTTACACATCCATTGATTTACAAATTGCCATACTAGTGTCTGTTGTGCTCCGCTGCCTTTCCCATCATCCACCCTCCCCCCTCCCCACCTCTCCCCTCCCCTCCCCTCCTCTCTCTCTACCCCCTCCACTGTATAACCCTGAGGGTCTCCTTCCATTACCGTGCAATTTCCCTTCTCTCTCCCTTTCCCTCCCACCTCTCATCCCTGTTAAATGTTAATCTTCTTCTCCTGTTCTTCGTCCCTACTCTGTTCTTAGTTACTTTCCTTATATCAAAGAAGACATTTGGCATTTGTTTTTTAGGGATTGGCTAGCTTCACTTAGCATAATCTGCTCTAATGCCATCCATTTCCCTGTAAATTCTATGATTTTGTCATTTTTTAATGCAGAGTAATACTCCATTGTGTATAAATGCCACATTTTTTTTATCCATTCGTCTATTGAAGGGCATCTAGGTTGGTTCCACAGTCTTGCTATTGTGAACTGTGCTGCTATGAACATCGATGTAGCAGTGTCCCTGTAGCATGCTCTTTTTAGGTCTTTAGGGAATAGACCAAGAAGGGGAATAGCTGGGTCAAATGGTGGCTCCATTCCCCGCTTTCCAAGAACTCTCCATACTGCTTTCCAAATTGGCTGCACCAATCTGCAGTCCCACCAGCAATGTACAAGTGTACCCTTTTCCCCACATCCTCGCCAGCACTTGTTGTTGTTTGACTTCCTAATGGCTGCCAATCTTACTGGAGTGAGATGGTATCTTAGGGTGGTTTTGATTTGCATTTCTCTGACAGCTAGAGATGTTGAGCATTTTTTCATGTACTTGTTGATTGACTGTATGTCCTCCTCTGTGAAGTGTCTGTTCAGGTCCTTGGCCCATTTGTTGATTGGGTTGTTTGTTCTCTTATTGTCTAATTTTTTGAGTTCTTTGTATACTCTGGATATTAGGGCTCTATCTGAAGTGTGAGGAGTAAAGATTTGTTCCCAGGATGTAGGCTCCCTATTTACCTCTCTTATTGTTTCTTTTGCTGAGAAAAAACTTCTTAGTTTGAGTAAGTCCCATTTGTTGATTCTAGTTATTAACTTTTGTGCTATGGGTGTCCTATTGAGGAATTTGGAGCCCGACCCCACTGACTGTAGATCGTAGCCAACTTTTTCTTCTATCAGACGGCGCGTCTCTGATTTGATATCAAGTTCCTTGATCCATTTTGAATTCACTTTTGTGCATGGCGAGAGAAAGGGATTCAGTTTCATTTTGTTGCATATGGATTTCCAGTTTTCCCAGCACCATTTGTTGAAGATGCTATCCTTCCTCCATTGCATGCTTTTAGCCCCTTTATCAAATATAAGATAGTTGTAGTTTTGTGGATTGGTTTCTGTGTCCTCTATTCTGTACCATTGGTCCACACGCCTGTTTTGGTACCAGTACCATGCTGTTTTTGTTACTATTGCTCTGTAGTATAGTTTGAAGTCTGGTATCGCTATACCGCCTGATTCACACTTCTTGCTTAGCATTGTTTTTGCTATTCTGGGTCTTTTATTTTTCCATATGAATTTCATGATTGCTTTCTCTATTTCTACAAGAAATGCCATTGGGATTTTGATTGGCATTGCATTAAACCTATAGAGAACTTTTGGTAATATCGCCATTTTGATGATGTTAGTTCTGCCTATCCATGAACAGGGTATATTTTTCCATCTTCTAAGATCTTCTTCTATTTCTCTCTTTAGGGTTCTGTAGTTTTCATTGTATAAGTCTTTCACCTCTTTTGTTAGGTTGATTCCCAAGTATTTTATTTTTTTTGAAGATATTTTGAATGGAGTGGTTGTCCTCATTTCCATTTCAGAGGATTTGTCGCTGATATACAGGAATGCCTTTGATTTATGCGTGTTGATTTTAAATCCTGCCACTTTGCTGAATTCATTTATTAGCTCTAATAGTTTCTTTGTAGAGCCTTTTGGGTCTGCTAGATATAGAATCATATCATCTGCAAATAGTGATAATTTAATTTCTTCTTTTCCTATTTTTATGCCTTTAATTTCTTTCGTCTGTCTAATTGCTCTGGCCAGTGTTTCGAGAACTATGTTGAAGAGAAGTGGAGAGAGAGGGCATCCCTGTCTTGTTCCAGATTTTAGAGGGAATGCCTTCAGTTTTTCTCCATTCAGAATAATGCTAGCCTGAGGCTTAGCATAGATTGCTTTTACAATATTGAGGTATGTTCCTGTTATCCCTAGTTTTTCTAGAGTTTTGAACATAAAGGGATGCTGTACTTTGTCAAATGCTTTTTCCGCATCTATCGAGATGATCATATGGTTCTTATTTTTAAGTCTATTGATGTGGTGAATAACATTTATTGATTTCCGTATATTGAACCAGCCTTGCATCCCAGGGATGAATCCTACTTGATCATGGTGTACAATTTTTTTTATATGTTTTTGTATCCGATTCGCCAGAATTTTATTGAGGATTTTTGCATCTAGGTTCATTAGAGATATTGGTCTGTAGTTTTCTTTCTTTGAAGTGTCTTTGTCTGGTTTAGGTATCAGGGTGATGTTGGCCTCATAGAATGAATTTGGAAGTTCTCCCTCCTTTTCTATTTCCTGAAGTAGCTTGAAAAGTATTGGTATTAGTTCTTCTTTAAAGGTTTTGTAAAATTCTGCTGTATACCCATCGGGACCTGGGCTTTTCTTAGTTGGTAGTCTTTTGATGGTTTCTTCTATCTCCTCAATTGATATTGGTCTGTTTAGGTTTTCTATATCCTCCTGACTCAATCTGGGCAGATCATATGACTTAAGAAATTTATCTATGCCTTCACTATCTTCTAATTTATTGGAGTATAAGGATTCAAAATAGTTTTTGATTATCTTCTGTATTTCTGAAGTGTCTGTTGTGATATTGCCTTTTTCATCCCGTATGCTAGTAATTTGAGTTCTCTCTCTTCTTCTCTTCACTAGCATCGCTAAGGGTCTGTCGATTTTGTTTATTTTTTCAAAGAACCAACTTTTAGTTTTGTCAATTTTTTCAATTGTTTCTTTTGTTTCGATTTCATTAATTTCAGCTCTGATTTTAATTATTTCTTGCCTTCTACTTCTTTTGCTGTTGTTTTGCTCTTCTTTTTCAAGGATTTTGAGATGAAGTATGAGATCATTTATTTGTTGGTTTTTTCTTTTTTTAAGGAATGAACTCCAAGCAATGAATTTTCCTCTTAGAACTGCTTTTAATGTGTCCCATAGATTCCGATATGTTGTGTCTGTGTTTTCATTTATCTCTAAGAATTTTTTAATTTCCTCCTTGATGTCTTCTATAACCCATTGATCATTCAGTAACCTATTGTTCATTCTCCAATTGATGTATGCTTTTTCCTTCCTTCTTTTATCGTTGATTTTCAGTTTCATTCCATTATGATCAGATAAGATGCATGGTAATATCTCTACTCCTTTATATTGTCTAAGAGTTGCCCTGTGACATAATATATGATCTATTTTTGAGAAGGATCCATGTGCTGCTGAGAAAAAAGTGTAACTGCTTGATGTTGGGTGGTATACTCTATATATGTCAATTAGGTCTAGGTTATTAATAGTGTTATTGAGTTCTATAGTTTCCTTATTCAACTTTTGTTTGGAAGATCTGTCCAGTGGCGAGAGAGGTGTGTTGAAGTCTCCCATGATTATGGTGTGGTGGTCTATTAGACTCTTGAACTTGAGAAGAGTTTGTTTGACGAACATAGCTGCACCATTGTTTGGGGCATAAATATTTATGATTGTTATGTCTTGTTGGTGTATGGTTCCCTTAAGCAGTATGTAGTGTCCCTCTTTATCTCTTTTGATTAACTTTGGCTTGAAATCTATTTTATTTGATATGAGTATGGACACGCCTGCTTGTTTCCGAAGTCCATATGAGTGATATGATTTTTCCCAACCTTTCACCTTCAGCCTATGTATGTCTTTTCCTATCAAATGCGTCTCCTGTAGGCAGCATATTGTTGGGTCTTGTTTTGTGATCCATTCTACTAGCCTGTGTCTCTTAATTGGTGAGTTTAAGCCATTAACATTTAGGGTTATTATTGAGATATGGGTTGTTCTTCCAGCCATATTTGTTTATTTCTGTTACTAAACATTGTTTGTTTTCCTCTTTGATTGTTTCCCCCCCCCTTTACTGTCCTACCTCCCACTGTTGGTTTTCATTGTTATTTTCCATTTCCTCTTCCTGTAATACTTTGGCTAGGATGTTTTGAAGAGATGGTTTTCTAGCTGCGAATTCTTTAAACTTTTGTTTATCGTGGAAGGTTTTAATTTCATTCTCCATCCTGAAGCTTAATTTCGCTGGATACACAATTCTTGGTTGGAACCCATTATCTTTCAGTGTTTGAAATATGTTATTCCAGGATCTTCTAGCTTTCAGAGTCTGTGTTGAAAGATCAGCTGTTATCCTGATTGGCTTGCCCCTAAATGTAATCTGCTTCCTTTCTCTTGTAGCTTTTAAAATTCTCTCCTTATTCTGTATGTTGGGCATCTTCATTATAATGTGTCTAGGTGTGGATCTCTTATGATTTTGCACATTCGGCGTCCTGTAGGCTTCTAGGATTTGGGATTCTGTCTCATTCTTCAAGTCTGGGAAGTTTTCTTGTATTATTTCATGGAATAGACTGCTCATTCCTTTGGTTTGGAGCTCTGTACCTTCCTGTATCCCAATGACTCTTAAGTTTGGTCTCTTAATGTTATCCCATATTTCTTGGATGTTCTGCTCATGGTTTCTTAACAGTCTTGCTGAGCTGTCTATGTTCTTTTCCAGTTGAAATACTTTGTCTTCATTGTCTGATGTTCTATCTTCTAAGTGTTCTACTCTGTTGGTAGTATTCTCCATTGAGTTTTTAAGTTGGTTTATTGCTTCCTGCATTTCTAGGATTTCTGATTGCTTGTTTTTTATAACCTCTATCTCCCTGTATAGTTGATCCTTTGCTTCCTGGATTTGTTTGCGTAATTCGTTGTCGAAGTGATCTTTCATTGTCTGATTTTGCTGTTTAATGTCTTCCTTGATACTCCAGATCATCTGAAGCATGTATATCCTGAATTCTTTATCTGACATTCCATCTGCTGCAGCTGTTACCTCTTCTAAAGTTGCGTTGACCTGCATTGCTTGTGGTCCTTTCTTTCCTTGTCTTTTCATACTGCTTGCGTATCTTTCCTGCAGGTGCGGGCGGCGGCTCTGCTCTCTCCTTATTCCAATTGGGGTGTCGTGGCTACCACGCCGGCAGGTCACTGGGCCTGTTCTGGGAGCTGGTGGCGGCTCTGTTCTGCCCCTACTCCAATTGGGGTGACGTGTCTGTCGTACCAGCAGGCCACTGGGCCTGTCCTGCTGGTCGGTCGCAGATCTGCCCACCTTTCGGGCACGAGTGGAGGCTCTGCTTTGCCCCTACTCCAATTGGGGTGTCGTGACTACCCCGCCTGCAGGATGCTGGGTCTGTTCCTGGCAAGGGAGGCGACTCTGCTCTGTCACTACTCCAATTAGGGTGGTATTTGTACCCCGCCGGCAGGCTCCTGGGCCTGATCCGCAGGTCTGTTGTAGGTCTGCCTACCTTGAAGGCGCGGGCGGCGGATCTGCCCTGCCCCTCCTACCACGCCTGCGGACCCCTGGGCCTGATCTGCAGGTTGATCACTGGTCTGCTCACCCTGCGGGCACGGGTGGCGGTTCCGCTCCACCCCCACTCCAATTGGGGTCACGTGACCACCACACCGGCAGGGCCTGATCCGGGCGTGGGATAAGGATCTGCTCTGCCCCTACTCGAGTTGGGGTGACGTGTGTACCACACTGGCAGGCCACTGGGCCTGACCCGCCAGGCTGTCACAGGTCTGTTTACCTTGCAAGCGCGAAGGGCGGCTCTGCCCTGCCCCTCCTACCACGCCCATGTACTACTGGGTCGTGGGTCTGCCCACCTGGCGGGTGTGGGTGGCGGCTCCGCTCCGCCCCCTCTCCAATTGGGGTCACGCGGTCACCACGCTGGCGAGCCGCTGGGCCTGCTCCGGGGGCTGGCGGCGGCCCGGCTCCTTCCCTCTGGCTCGAGGACAAATTGAGGAGACTCGGGTGACTGAGCCTCACCCCCCTTACCAGGAGACCAACTGCTTATGTCACCGCTGGTATTGATGAAGATCTCTCCTCCACCGCTTTCTGCTGACATCAGATCTCTGCCATGTTGGTATCCTATGCGAATGGCAGCATTTCGTTCCCCTTGCCAGGCAACCCAAGCAATGGATGAGTCCTGACCTGCCCTCAGCAGGACCCGGACCGAGACACAGTTTCCGCGGGCTCCCAGCCCCGGTCCAGGGAAGTTCCGGGAGCCGGAACTCGGCCGCTCCGTGCTCTGTGTAAGCTCCTATAAGTGTAGGCTCCAAGAAGCAGCCCCCGCGGGCTCAGTTCCGGGAGCCGGAATTCGGCCGCCTAGTGTTTGGTGTATGCTCTGATAGTAGCAGGGTCCAAGAAGCAGCCTCCGCGGGCTCCGCAGCCCTGAGCCAGGGCGGTTCCGGGACGGTTCCGGGAGCCTGAACTCGGCCGCTCTGTGCTCGGTGTAAGCTCCTACAAGTGTAAGCTCCAAGAAGCAGTCCCCGCGGGCTCAGTTCCGGGAGCCGGAACTTGGCCTCTTGGTGTTTCGTGTTTGCTCTGATATTAGCAGGGTCCAAGAAGCAGCCTCCGCAGGCTCCGCAGCCCGGAGTCAGGGCGGTTCCGGGACGGCTCCGGGAGCCGGGACTCGGCCGCCCCGCGCTCCGTGTTCACTCCGATAAGATCAGATTTTAAGAAGCACCCAGGCGCTGAACCCTAGCAATCTGTCTGCAAGCCGCAGGCGAATTGCAGCCTGAAATTACCTGTTCTATGGCTGAATGAGCTGCGGTCAGTCAAAAACAGGTGTGGTGACGTCAGTTTACCAACATGGTGGCTGCTGGCCTCCTCTGTGGTCTGACCGGTGTGGAGAACCGAGATGGACCGCTTCCTTCCCCGTCTCGAACCCAGAATTCAGCCCTGAGTGCGGTGCTTGCGCGTCTGGCAGAAACTGCAGCGCTGTAACCCTGCGTCTCTATCCCAGCGCGCCTTGCAGACTCCAGCCGCGGGGCGATTCGCTGAATAAGCAGTTTTACCCTCCGTGCGACAAACCTCTCGCGTTTGAGTCCCCGTAGCCGATCCTCATGCGATGGAAATCCTTCCTCCAGGTTCCGGCGCACCCCACTATTGCTGGAAATTCCCAACAAGATATCCTTCAGCCGTCCTGACTTGTCACACTCCCACACAGTGAAGCAGCACACGGGGGTAATGCACTCCCCTCGCCGCCATCTTCCTTCCCCTTTTACTTTTCTTACTGGCTTTCAAAGACTGTATACAGCATATGAAAAGTGGTTGAAAAGTTGAAAAGGATAATGGCAAGGTTAAAACAGATTGAATTCAAATCTTCACTGTATAACTTAGTTGCTGAGTGACTTAAGTTATATAACTTCACGGTTTTCTCTCTCTCTTCTTCCACCTGACATATGTAGGTATTAATGGTATCTCCCTTAAAGGGCTTTTGTAAGAATTCAATAATGTAACACATGTGAAGCAAGTGGATCATGGCAAGATACTGATAATCAGTGCCATCATCAGATGTTTTATTTTAAGTGGACAATTTGGAAACATTTTTCAGTAACATTTATTATCTAAGACAATTATATTTTGTAGCAAGCATGTTTTGGTGTTTCCATCTTAAAATAAAAGTAATTTAAACTGATTCCTTCATTGGACAACTTTCTATGGAATGCCCTTACTACGTATTTGCCAGTTGACAGCTTCTCCCACAAGGATTTTATATCCTAGCTGCTGTATTTGTGCTTTGGAATCATCCTGAGGTCAGAAAGAAAGAAGTTGTAAAGATCAAGAAGAATGTGCACCAAATTTTGTTCTTTGTATTTTACAATCTGATTCTTGAATTCAGAATGCCATTATTTCTACTATGAAGACTACAAGGTTTAAGTTGCTGGAAAAAATTCATTTTGACTTAAAGAATTCAAATCTTGATAAAATGATTAGTGTCCTATGTTAATAACTAACTCTTATGTTGCTTTAGGAAGTATTTTCTTTGTTCACAAATAATCTTTTTTTCTTCTTACCATGTCTACCAAAGTAAAATGTGAAGGGAATTTTTGCCTAAAATTTAAATATCTACATTTGAGAAAGGCTTCTAAATTTCTTTTCAAAAGGGAAACTCTATACATATCTATATGTATATGATTTATTGTATTGGTGCTGGGGATTGAACACTTGAGGCTCACACATGCTAGGCAAGCATTCTACCACTGAGTTACATTTTCAGCTCAGGAAACAATAATTTTATATGGAAAAGAACAATGTCTTCTAGGATTTGATATTACTTAGATATTTTTCTTAAAAGAACAACTGAGGCTGCAAGAGAGACCTTTTCAGCAGGGTCCTACCTTAGCCATTTTTTGTTTTTATACTCATTTATTCTGAGGTTATCTTCACTATGGATTGAGGTAACCATTTTTTTTTTTTTTTTTTAAATAGGATAAAGTCAGGCATGGTGGTCCATGCCTGTAATCCTAGCAGCTTGGGAGGCTGAGACAGCAGGATTGCAAGTTCAAAGCCAGCCTCAGCAATTTAGCAAGGTTCTAAGAAACTTAATGAGACCCTGTCTCAAAATCAAAAATAAAAAGGGATGGGGATGTGGCTCCATGGTTAAGTGCTCTGGGTTCAATCCTTGGTACCAAAAATGAATAAGTGAATCAATAAATAAAATAAATAAACAAGAAGAGTGATAAAATAAAATTGGGAATACATAACTAAATTCTTATGAGCTAAATCATGGAGTAGAATTTAAGAGAAAGGGGAAAAGAAGACAATTATGCAAATTATAAGTCTGTATAGTTGTTATTGCCCTGCTTAAAAATTTTCATTTAATTGGACAAAACAAAATTGGAATCACCCTGATTCCTGAGGAGGAGGATTGTAATTCTGTGTGGTTTTTATGAAATAATACAACAATCATTTGGAACACTATCCTATCCATAACAACTATTTGTATTATAGTATCTCTGTTGTTATTTCTCAACTCTAACTGGTTTGGTTTATTAATCAACACATATTTTTGTATGTCTGTTGATGCAAGAAAGTGAGGGTGAGGAGTTGGTTGGCCTTTTTCTATTTCAACACAAAGTTTAATGTTTAATGCAAGTTTTTTGTTAAAAGAAATCTTCTATCAGATTAAGGAAATTACTGTATATTCCTTCTTTGTTAAGAGTGTTTTTCTATCATGAATGGATGTTGAATTTTATCATATTATGGGTTTTTCCACTATCTTTTGAGATGTTATATGTCTTTTTTCTCTTTGTTTTGTCCTCCTATAAATTGTTTAATTTTATTAATAGATTCACATATTAAATTCTTTTATTTTCTCAAAGAAACTCCTCTTGGTTATGATGTTTTATTCTTTTTTTTATACTACTGAATTTTGTTTGCTCATATTTTGTGTATGAGTTTTACAAGCATGCTCATGAGACAGATTGGCTTGTGTTTCTTGTAAAATTCTTCTCATATTTTGGTATCAACATTATGTTGCCCTTATAGAGTGAGATTTGCAATATTTCCTTATTTCTCTTCTCTGGAAGATTTTGTATAAAACTGGTGTTATTTCTTCCTTAAATATTCTGTAGGAATTACTGATGAAACCAGCTGGGTCTAAGGTTTTCTTCTTGGGAGAAAAATTACAGATTTATTTCTCGGTAAATACATTTGTAATTTATTTATTTCTTGTGTCAATTTTGCCTGCCTTCCCTTTGTTCCTCCCCTCCTTCCCTCATTTCTTCTTTCCTTTCCTCCCTCCTCAGTTCTGTTTCTGTGGAGTGTGCCCTCACCAGAATCTAACCACAGTGGCACCTTGATCTTGGACTTCCAGCTTCTAGAAGTGTGGGAAATGCCTGTTGTTAATCCAGGGTCTCTAGTGTTTTTGTTATAGCAAACCGA
Organism: Marmota monax; assembly: GCF_021218885.2. NCBI lineage: Eukaryota > Metazoa > Chordata > Mammalia > Rodentia > Sciuridae > Marmota > Marmota monax. Next base: position 4,183,404 of record NW_026691988.1, read on the forward strand.
CTAAGACAAAGGTTGATACAGGCTATGCTATGGGCTACTAGGAAATAAACAAGAGTGACGTGATGGAGTGACTAGGATGTGAGGGGTGGGGTATTATTTCAGAGAAAGGGGACATGAAAAAGAGCTTGTCTACAGAGGTAACCTGTAAGTGGAAGGATGAGAGTGAGCCAGGCATGAAAAAGGAGAGGAATAGACATGTGGACCCAGAGGCAGGCTAGGGCAAGAAATGAGGGCCTGAGGCAGGTGCATGCAGTGTTAAGAAAAGAGCAGGGAATACAGCATGCTGAGGGAGGCGGGGCCTTTGCATTCAGAGTCCAGCAGGCTGTAGGGCTGTCAGGGAGATAGTGGAAGGCCTGGAGCAAGTGCAGGTGGGGGTTGATTTTCCTTTTCAAAGGTCCCTTTCACTGTCATGCGAGGAGGAGTGGAAAGAGACTAGAGGAGATGCAAAGAGCAGTGAGGAGAGTTATGTTCTAGGAGAGAGTGGATGTTGATTTGGGCACAAAGGGTTTCAGAGAAAATGGGTAACAACTGGAGATATGCAGCGAAGCAGGAACTAACAGGACTTGCTGCTGTATTATATCTAGGAAGAAGAGAAAATCTAGTTTCTAAGCATTTTTCCAACTTTTTAAACTTTTTTTTTTGGAGGGGGGGACGGGGTACCAGGGATTGACCCTAGGGTCGCTTAACCACTGATCCGTAGCCCCAGCCCTTTTTTATATTTTTATGTTGAGATAGGGTCTCCCTAAGGTGCTTAGGGCCTCTCTAAATTACTGAGGCTGGTTTTAACTTGCGATCCTCCTGCCCTCAGCCTTCAGAGCTGCTGGGATTACAGATGTGTCTAAAAATTGTGCAAGAAAGAATTTTAAAAGGAATAATCATTCCTTATTCCAGCTTAGTATTTGTCCATGAAGATTCCACCTGAGGGAAATTCCTGCTTTTCTGGTTTACCCAGTTCAAGAAAACAAACATCCAAAAAAGGAGATATACTGATAGGATATTGTTGCTGTAGTTAGAATAAAGATGGAAATTAAAGCCTCTCTAGGCTTTCCTCATTATTCATGGTTGTGGAATTTTATGACTTGAAGCAGAGTACTGTGTAACCTGATTGAAATAAACTTTATGCTTGTGATATCCTCTATTTAATGTGCATATAACTCAGCTGGGACTTGCAGGTATGAAGATTCTGATTCCATATGTCTGAATGGGTCCAAGATTCTACATTTCTACTCAGCTTCCAACTGGTGGGTTGACCACACATGAATAGGATCTCTGCTTTTCTATACAAAGTCATCTTCCTTGTTCTTAATCATTTGTGCTTAATTTTTAAAAAAACATTATGGCACCATCAGATTGGAGACACTGACCCATTAGAATTAAAACATACTTGGGAAGTAGAAGAAACAAATAAGGAACATTTCTTTTCTCTGGAAATCTTAAAAGATTTACAATTCACTTTCTATGAAAGCCTGGCATATTGATTGCTGTCTAATATGTTCTGTACCTAATGACTAAGGACCTCATTACATTCCAGATTGTGAATATTTCCTTAAATAGTGCCAGCTGCTTTTAAGTTGAATTCTACAATAATCACTAGAAAAAGGCTTTGCGGCCTTTATGGGAAATCTACAATGTGATTCCAAATAGCTTTTTTTTTTTTTTTCTTTCTTCAATATCTGATGTTCAAAAGTTCACAGAATTTTAGGGTCTCTTTTCCTGTTAACATCAACCATTCATGATTTTCTTCTGAAAGGATTTGTTTTCTTCATTTCTAAGAGAAAAAGCATATATCAGTTTAGATGAGATTCTGGGGAAGGAGATTTTAACAAAAAAACCTGGAAATGAAATAGTCCAATGTTTTCTGATTCAGTGACATTGTGATTGCTTGGTATATACAGGTTGAATCTCTCTTGTCCAGAATGTTCAGAACCAGAAATGTTTTGTATTTTGAATTTTTTTTCAGACTTTGAAATATTTATACAGACAGACTTTATTGGTTGAGCATCTTTAATTCAAATATCTGAAATACGAAGTGATCCAAAATCTGAAGCCTTTTGAGAGTACCTTTAGAATGTGGGAGCATTTTGAAGTTTGGATATTTGGCTTAGAGATAGTCAACCTGTACTAACAAACTAGTTGTAAACACCAGGGACATTCCCATTTAAATAATAACTAAAAAACAAAGTTGCAAGTGCCAGGATAATTATACCATAAAATTGAGGTCAAAATTATTTCATCAACAACATGTTTCATAAAAATTACTAGTTTAGAATATCACCTTTTTTTCCCCCAGACATCATTTACTGAAGTTATTAAAAGCTCCACTGAAAGTTAGAACAAAGTTAAAAAGTAAAATAATAAAGGAAGATGGGATTGTAAGGGCCCTTGGATACATTCATTGTCCTACTCTTCTGTTTGAATTTAGGGCCACTTTTAAATTGCAGTATCAACACAACACAGTATCATGCATTTAACTAAGAAATCGACGTTAGAATTTCTGTCATCTTTCTCTCTGCTTGGAGCTTTTATTTATTTATTTTTAAACTTATTTCGGTAAGGACAGAGGATAAACCTATTAACAAATATTAAGATCATAGAGGCTTAATCTTACAACAGAATGGAATAGTACTTGCAGAAGAGCCTGCATAATTTGGATTTCTCCCACAAGTCCCCATTAGGGCTTAATCTCATTGGAAAGGCCCAATGATTGACTTAAGTGCCTAGACATCTGCATACGGACTTTGTTTTGTTTCTTATTTTAGTGTATCCAATGGCTCTCACACTTAAGAGTACCTAAGAATTATGGTATTGGAATGTATTCTTGAAACCAGGCTATACCACCTGGACCAATGAAGGGATCTCCAGTGTTGCAGAAGAAACCTGCACATAGAGCCCAAGTAGCTGTGGGTATCCATAGCCACTGGTTTTTGTCATCCTAAAGGAAGGATTTCAGGCAAGTTGCACAGAGTACAGAGACAGGTGTTTATTAGGAAAGTGAGAAATGAGGATAATGTGCAGTATAGATACTACATGGACCACCTCTGGAGAGAACAGAGTGGCTCTTCTGGAGTGTGGGGATTTAAAGGATTTTGGATTCCTTTGTTCTTGTGGTAGTTTTGCAATCCCCTGTAAGGGCTGTTATGGTTTGGATAGACGTGTCCCCCAGAAGTTCATGTGTTAGACAATGAAAGAGGTTTCAGAGGAGAAATGATTGGTTTGTCTTAACAAATTGGTTTGAATTAATCTGACAGGGTTTAATGGAGAGATAACTAAAGTGTTAGCATGTGGCGTGAGGAGGTGGAAACTGGGGGTATGGCTTTGGGTACATATTTATATCTGGAGAGTGGAGTCCCTCTCCCTGCTTTCTGACCATCATGTGAGCTGCTTCCTTCTGCCACACTTTTCTGTCATGGTGTTCTGCCTCACCTTGAGCCTCCAGGAATAGCGCCTTGTATAGACTAAGACCTTGAGCCCTCTAATAAACTTTTCCTCCTCCACAATTGTTCTGATCTGTCCTTTCAGTCACAGTGGGTGAAATAGCTGACTAAAACAAGTAGTTTATTACCCTTTGCATAGCCCTCAGCAAATTTCCTTTGTGAGGGTCATGAGGATCTAGTCACAAAGGTGATAATGACCTGGTTATAAGGGGAAGGTTTGACATGATTTTGAAACAATAGTTCCCTTAAAGAATTATAATTAACTATGACTGGGGAAACTTGGCATAGGATATCATTTTAAACAGAATTGTCACCTTCCAAAACCTTATCGCTTTAAAAATAGGCTAATTCTAAAAGACCCCTGATTATTTGATTATTTAAATGTTATTCTATTTAGGGTTTCAGGAAAACATTTTGAGTCAAACAAGTACACCTCTGGTTAAAAACAAGGCAGCAAAAAATCCTTCCCAGGACCTGGCTATTACTCATCTTTATCCAACCTCCATCCATTTCTGCCTTCTACATTTTAATAGATGGTTTTATACATATAAGATATTATATGTAAACATAAATAATTCATGTGGCACATTTTTAAAAAGAAAGCTTATGAATATATCACCTCTTTAAGATTTAGAAGAATACCAACACTTCTTATTCCTTACTTAACTGTCCAGTTTGCCCCCGAGGCAATCTCTATGCTAAAATTTCTAATTTATTATTCCCTTTAAAAATATAGTTTTACTACATAGCCATAGGGATTTAATAATGTATTATGTTATTCCTTGTTTTCATATAGTATTTTTGTGCTTGGTATTGTTTCTGATACATATTGATGTCTGTTGTGAATATGTCAATATTTGTTCATTGTTTTTAAAAATAGTAATTTGATTTCCTAGGTTTTGTTGTTTTTGTTGTTATGAAATAGATTTCTCTAAACATTCTAGGACATTATTCCTGGTGCATAAGTAGGAAGATTTTTCTAAGTTTATATCTTTTGGAATGAAACTGCTGGGCCATAAGGGAGGCAAATATTTGATCAACTTTTCAATGTATTTTACTTTTGGTGTCAGTTTTATATTTCCACTGCAGTACACGAGAATTTCTAATGATCTATATCTTGGTTTTATTGTCTTAAATTTTGTCAAAAGTGGGTACAGTAGAATTTATCATTGTTATATTAATTGAAGTAACTTATCTATTCTTAAACTTTATCATCCTTTTTATATGTGTATTAGTTGTTTTTCCCCTTTATGAAATCTTTGCTTATTCTTTTACTTGTTTTTCAGTTGAGTTATTTTTTTCTTAGTATATATAATTTTCATTTCAGGCCTTTATTGTTAATAGATTTTTAAAATTACTTTCTAAGCAAAGGATACATCTAATCCTATGTTAGATGTTAATGTGTTCTCATAGTAGAGAAAATGTATAGCTCAGATCAGCTTATCTTTCCATAATGTTAACAATGATACATACACATGCAGTATACCCACATATAGAAATAATTATATACAGATACCAACACATATGTGCATAATTTAACATATGTAAAACAACTCTCTGAAGCTACTGGAGGAAAATAAAGGCAATTATGAACTACAAGAACATTGACCCTTGGAAGAAGGGAATAGCACTAAATGAATGTCACGTGTTTAATACTTTTCACCTGAGAGCAGACATCACTCACCACCATATTCAGCACTTAACGTCAGACGGTAAGGATGAATATCTCAGAAAGGAGAGATCCACAGTGGAAAGAGAGGAATCTGAATTTGCCAAGTTATCTTCCTGCTAAAATAAACAATCAGTATTCTTCAGAGAAATAGAACATATTCTCTATGGAATTCAGTGTACAAAGCAAATCATAAATATATGAAAAAAAAAAAAACCAGGCAAATGATACCCATTCAGATTCAAGAGAAAAGATAACAAGAAATTGGAATTAGCAGATAAAATTTTAAAGCAGCTATTATAATTATTTAAAACTATAAAGAAGAATATGATCACAATACATCAGTAAAGAGAATTTCAGCCAAGAAATTGAGACTCTAAATGAACCACGTGGAAATTATAGGATAGAAAAGTAAATATATGAAATGGGAAAAATTCTCTAGATGAGCTTAAGAATAGATTAAGAATGGCAGGAAGAAGAGCTTGTGAACTCAAGTACAGGTAATAGTATTTATTCCTTCTATGTAATGAATGTCTATTTGTCTTTTCCCCTTTATGATGTTTTTTGCAGAAGATCTCAACAGAAATGAATAGAGCCCCTGTCACTTGTTGGACAATATCACATCTAACATAGATGTAGGTGAAGTCTGAAGAGGAATTAAGAGAGAAAATGAGTTGAGGAAATCATGATGTGAAACTTCTTAAATTTGGTGAAAGATCGTTGATACCGTTGCTAAATCCTGTCAGGTCTATGGCCGGAGACATCTCCAAGTCCAGCCTCTCTTTTCTACTCTCGTAGCGCCATTCATTTGGACGATGGCCACACCACCTGTCTTGTCACCTGGAGGCCTGCCCTCTTTGTGTTAGTTTAGCCTCCATACTGTCACCAGAGTTACCTTGGTAAAAACCAGTCTTTGTCAAAATCAAAGTGATAATGATTTAGAAGCCAGCTTTGTATTGAATCGGGCCTTCCGAAAGTGATATGTTGAAGTTATAAGCCCCAGAACCTGTGAATGTGACCTGGTTTGGAAATAAGAGTCAGAAGATGTGATCAAGTTAAGATGAAGTCATACTGGATTAGTGTGGGTTCTAATCTAATGATGAATATTTTTATAAGACTTTTGAAAATCTTATAAAAATTAGAAATGTGGTCATCTATTTCAATGGGAGGCGAAGTAAGTAATAGAAAGTAAAAGACTAAAGATATGGATATATTATCTGGCTTGATTTAACTATTCCACATAACATTCATAAATCCTAACATTACTTTGTACTACATAAGTTTGTACATTTATAAATTGTCAAGTTAAAATTAAAGAATTAAAGATAAAATGACCCTAATAATTTACAACTCTGCACAAATGAACTATAGTACAGTAAATTCATTTGCAGTTTATTTAATTAGCTTTTTAAAAAACAATTATGAATGTTATGTAAATTCATATGAATACAGATTTTACTACTAAAAAACAACTTTGGATTTGAATTCAAAATATGAACAAACTTTTAGCCACTTATGTTCTAAATTGCTGCCAGATATGGAGTGCCTTAACTTTGGGTGGGATGCATATCAAGTCATCTCTGTCCCTGGGAGCTTCAAAGTTAACATTTTCCAGCTCAGTAATCCTGGGGGATGATCGTGATTCATAAGAATTTAGTGACATAGTCCATGACTGTGGAATGACTCATGAATCTTCCTTTCTGCTTCCCTGTGAGGGTAGCTCTTAAACATCAGAGGGTTTTCTTCTATTTGTTTGCTTTTGAATTTTTTTGTGGGGCTATACACTTTTCTCAAATATTTACTGAACCTCTGATATTTAATGGGCATTGTTTTAGATACACAGACACAAATCAAATAGATACCCAATCCTCATTGAGCTTAGAATTTAGTAAGGCAAACAAGCCAATTTGAAATGAATACTTTTTACAAATTACTAAACAAAGAATTTGTTTAGTAACTTTATTTTTTTAAAGTAAAAAACAAAGAATATATTGCAGTTGTGACATATTCCACCAGCTGTTATTATTTATCCTGGGTGGATGTAAACATAAACACATCGTGAGATAGAGTGAAACTCTGTACTGGTGATACGTTTACCCATACATTTGAAATGTTGAGGTTCTGAGCCAGCAACTAAGACACTATAATCAAGCCTAACTTTTTCATTTATTTTTAATTTAAAAATGTTTTTGTTGCTTTTTTGTAGATTTTGTATTAAACAAAGTAAAAAAGTAGAAAGCTGCCACCATTTCTAAATATGTACAGGATGGGCCTAATATTCTTCTGGTACATTTCTTTTGTTCACCTGAGGAAAAATAGCTCAGCCACATCACACCCCCACCCCCCACCCACCCCATGTAAGTGAGAATCATAAAGCTCCCCAGAACCCTCAGCTGTGCATACTTGCATAAGATTTTGAAGATTATTCAGCTGAATCTGAACAGTACCCGAGGGAGAACTTCCTGAGGGATGAAGTAAAGAGTGACGTAATGCAGGACAGGTTGTCCTAAAGGTTGTATCACTTTGTATGGATCATCACTTCTGGTTATTCCTTTATTCCTTCTTGAGACTGAACTCTAATACTGGAGGAATCTGGACTCTAGAGGTTGGAGCCTACTTTTTCCAGGCATTTGTAGAGTTTCAGGCTGCTACCTCCTGGAACCCAGCCCTCTTGTGCCTCTGTCTATCCTTAGTTTAGCAATTAGGTCACTGGATGGGCACAAACCACTGGATGGTGGTAAATGCAGCTTTTTGTCTCAAGTGATCTAGAAGCCAGTTATGTGTTTAATTGTCCCTCCTCCCACCTCTCACCCAGAAGATAACGTTGAAATTCTAACCCCAGAACCTGTGAACATGATCTTATTTGGAAATAGAGTCTTAGAAGATGTGGTCAAGTTAAGATGACGTCATACTGGATGAGTGTGGGCCCTAATCTAATGATGGGTGTCCTTAAAAGAAGAGGAAGATGTATGCACAGACACACAGGGAGAAGGCTACATGAAGTTGGGTGCAGAGATTGGAGTATATCTCCAAGTCCCAAAGTGTCAAGAATCACAGTCAACCACCAGAAGCTAGAAAAGACAGGGAAGGATTCTCCCCCAAGAGGCCTTCAGAGGGAGCAAGGCCCTGTCAACACCTTGATTTTGGACTTGGACATCCAGACCCATGAGAATATAAATTTTCATTGTTTGAACCCACAGAATTTGTTACGGCAGTCCTAGAGAAGAAATCATTCAATACTTATGACCCAGACAAGGAACTTTCTGCTCTCAGATCCCCTCCAGGTCTAAGCAGGAACTCTTTCTCAGGCTCTACAATAGGTGGTGTTTGAGGCTTCCAGGATCGCCCTTCCTGTATAGGCGTTCAAAAACAAGTCAGGTGTAGCCTGGTGGAACACCAGCAGGCAGCCTCTAGCCTGTCTTGAGGATGTCCATGGGTCTCACAAGGCAGAGTCTTCTCCAGGTCCTATGGCATCTGGTCATCAGCCCCCTGCAAAGCAGGCCTATGTTCCAGCCTCCCAGAGGTCTGACATCAACAGAGCCCCCCACATCCCCCAGCTCTTCTCATTTGCCCTCTGCAGCCAGATACCATCTCCTAGAATGCTTTTCATTGTTTCTTAAAACCCAGAAAGATTTGAGATTTCTATGTATGCAAGAATAAAATTATTGATTGGGTAGAAAGAAGGTATTTTGAGCAGTCTTGTACTTTGAGATACATAAACACACACACACACACACACACACACACACACAGACCTATGAACATTTATGCTTATGTATATTTGACTCCCCTGTTTAAATGCATTTATTGGGCTCTCTATTCCTTGGTGAATAAAATCTAAAATAAGCTTTTAGCTTAGCATTCACAACAGACTACTCTGGCCTGACAACTCCCGTTAATTGTTCTGTCATCTAGTTGAACTCTTTATTAAGCCCTTCCCATCTGTTAAAACCCAGCCCAAGTCTCAACTCCCACAAGAAGACAGTCTTTTCTAATTTCCACATTGTTTTGAGGAACCATCACACTTTGTTTATATCTGATCACAGTATGTGTCATGTTGTAGATTTTTGTATATTTGGTCCCCCTTTCCTGATACTACACTGTAAATGGAAGGTTAAAAAGCTCATTATTATTAAATACAAAATTGATAGCACAATATATTAATGAAAACCAGAAGCACATAATTTTGGGATTACTTCATATTTAGGAGTCTTCACTGATATTGTTGATAGCTGCTGCCACCAATAAAGACTTATTCTATGCTGGACTGTGAACTAAGCATACTACATAAATTAATCTAAGCTATTTCATTGGTGTCTGCTGATGTTCTTATTTATCTTAGTGTCCATCATGGTACATGGCACAAAAGTGGATATTCAACAAGTTTGCTGAAAGATGAACTTGGGAGGTAAATTCATGTAGAACTTGAGACTTTTGACCCCCCTCTTCTGATTTCAATAAATGTATCATTAATAGAAATTATGACTGAATTAATTCATAATTCCACAATAAATCTAGTATATTCTAACTATAGAGGGTATTTATGAATCATGAAGTGTTAATGAAAAATCCTGAATCATAATTTCAAAGTGTTTCTTGTTATGTTTATGTCACACAAGTGAAAAATAACATTTTGATTTTTTAAACCATAGACCTGTATGTGACACAAGAAGAAAAACATACTGAATGCAATCTTCTAAATTCAGAGCATGAGTTATCTCATAGGTTTACTCTATCATTTTATGTGTCAACTTTTGGAAAAACAAACTACAAAAACTCTACAATACCACTACAGATATTTTCTGTATAAGTTGAATTTGAATGTTTATACAACAGTGTGAAGAACTAAGTCTGTCTGATTTTCAATAATGGTTTGTTCCTATCACATCCCAGCATAGTATGTGCAGTCATTGGTGATAGTATAAATCTTAGCATAGCTCACAAGTGTCCCCTAAAAGTCAGGCCACCGTGTGGACTTGGCTTTCAATTGAGATGACTTTGAAAAGCAGTTCAGACCTTGTATCCTCTCCCCCCTTTCTTTCTTACTTTGTATTTCTTTCCATAAGAAAGTTGAGTCTGAGCTATTTTAAGGATTTGGCCCATGGACTTGAACTTAGTGGTTTTAGTTTCACTGTTGTTGTTTTTCTTCTTTTAGGTAAAAAATAAAGCACAGGAGCCCTACCTGCCATGACCAGAAAAGCACTAAATCTTTCTTCTTTTAATTATATACTTAAAGATGTACTGGGGTAGCTGCTGCTTTGTATTTCCTGGAAAATGTGAGGTGTTGGTTCCCCTAAGCCCTTCTAACCTTTTCCTTTAAATAACTCACTGACTTATAATGGCCCGTAAAAGATGACATCATCAAGGCACCCTAAAATTAACCTACCTGAATATTAGTTTTCATTTTGTTTGTGGGGATTTTTTTTTTTAACCACAAGAATCATATTTTTCCCCTGGTCTTACTCCCCATCCTACCCTTTGTCTATCATAGAATGTCCTCTATCTAATTTTAGCTAAAGAAGATTAACATAAACTTCTTTACCACTCTTAAGAGGTTGATGTGAACTTGAGGGAAATCATTTGACATTGAGTTTATCCCATCAGAATAAACTGATCTTCGTTTACTTTCTCCATTCTCTCAAGTCTCTTTCAAGTTCTTATTAAAGTAGGTGCAAGAAGAAATAAACATTTATGTTCAAGTGCTTTCATTGCTCAAATTAATGAATACATCACCTATGTAGCCTTGACCTTGTTTTCAGGTGTGGCAGGGTTTGAAGGCTGTTAAGTTTCTTTTACCTTAAGCAGACCTAGTATTTCAGTTCTGAGAATTAGGATTAAAAATATAAGGAAGACATGATAAGCAATTAAAATCTTTAATCATCAGAACTCTAGAAATTAGGACAGATGTACCATATCAGCAGTTGCAAGCTGCTACCAAAAAATAACTACCATTACTTTTGTTCCAAAGTTTGTTTTAGAGTTCAGTAGCATCCACTGAACTTTTCCCCTGACTATCTTAACACATCTTTTTCGTATTTGAGAGTATGGCCAGGATTGGAAACAGAGGTGTGAAAGAATTACAAGAGTGGTTGTTTTTGCAGTACTTTTGGCTAGCAGTAAAATAAGCAGGAAATTCTAAAATGTCTTGAGAAAGTTCATCCTCAAGAAAATTCAACTTGATTTTTTTTTAAACTAGAAGATTGAGAGAGGATAATATTTACATGAGAATAGGAACTTCTATAGACAGCAACAGTAATTGTAACTAACAACCTTATGCCTATCCTATATGGTAGTTTCTAGGATTTTTAACATTCCTTTACCTTTTTGTTCTCCTCTGGAGCTATACACAGAAAAGTTTGATGGTGTTATTTTCATTTTACAAACAAGAAAAGTTTATTTTGTCTCCTTCACCTGGTAGGTGCTCATGCACATACTTTACAATTTCTTTATCTAGTTATAGATCAAGGTTACTCTGAAAAACAATAGTTTTGAGCTGTGTTCCCAGTATATTTTTGAGTCCAAATGAAGCCTCTTACTTTCTGAATAGTCTTAAAAATTATGTTAAATGCTTAAATATGCATGTTGCTGCACTACCCTGTGTGCTTTCCTAGAATCAAGGTATTCAATACATTGTTCTACTCTTTTCAGGCTTTATAAGAAATTATAATTTGATGTTTATTTGGAAGTATAGAAGCAATAGGCTAATCCCTACAGCTTTTGTGATTAAAATGAAGAATGATTTGGATTCTAGCAGTTACAGAATGCCTATAGCTGTAGGAAGTACATATAAACAAAAACATATTTCTTATTATTCAGAGTTTGACTAGAATGAACTTTTTGACTTAAAATCTGGTTTGTAAAAGCTGCCTCACACATCTTTATGTGATAAAGTTTCAAAGATATTATTACAAAGTCCAAGTGGTAATGCTATGTTTGAATCAGTATGATGATCCTTTCTAAATATTTAATATCACCCTCTAGAAAATGTGCACATATCACATAACTTTTACTTACTTAAAATATATCTTGGGGCTGGGGATATAGCTCAGTAGTAGAGCACCTTCTTAACATGTGCAAAGCCCTGGGTTCAATCCCCAGCACCAGTAATAATAACAATGTATAATAATCTCAAATAAAAATAAAACAAATATACACAAGACCCACATGAAGATGCAAATATTATATGTACTTAATAAACACAAGAGTACCTTATAACACGTGGATAATTCTTGTTATACTTGCTGGACTGAAGCTCAATGTAAAAGGTAGAACATAGAGTATTTCAGAACTGTATAACTCAAAAAATGGTGTATTCATTCTTTAGCTATAGACATATACAAATGTTTTTAAACTCATGCATTTTATTTTAATGCTTGATAAGGAAGTTGTCAAATTCTATAGTTAAATCCTGATATAGAGGCATACATAGAGTATTCCACTTTCATGGTTTATATATAAACCTTTCCAAGAGAGTTATGGTTAATTTATATGCTAGCTTGATTGGGCTGCAGAGTGCTCAGACTAAATATTGTTTTTGGGTGTTTTCATTTATGAGGGTTTCATTTATATTGGTGGACTCAGTAAAGTAGGTTAAGGGAGCACTGTCCAATCTGTTGAGTGTCTGAATAGAAAAAAAGATGAAGGAAGGAGATATTTTCCCCATTTTCTTCCTGTTTATATGTTTGAGCTTGGACATCTCATCTTCTCCTGCTCTTGGACTGGGATTTACACCATTGGCTCCATTTTTTAACTTGGAATGAAGCTACACCATTGGCCCTTCTGAGTATCTAGCTTGCAGATGGCAGACTGTGGGATTTGTCAGCCTCTGTAACTACATGAACCAATTCCATATATATATATATATATATATATATATATATATCTCATGTATATCATTCTGTTTCTATGATGAACCCTAATACAGATACATTTCAATTTAATGTGAGGAAGAATCTACTACTATTAAAAATAGCTATTGGAACCTTGATTGGACTCCCTGGAGAGGTAGTTTCCTGTCAATAGGGATGGTCCTGCGGATGCTGTAGTGGAGGTTCTAGTATTGGATAAGTTTTGACTAGATTATCTTGGAAGTCCTTATGGTTCATTGCTGATGGATAATATAAGCTTTAAGAAAGAATCTCAGAATATTATATCTGGAAAGAACTTCAGAAAGTACTTAGTCCTACTCATTCACTTTTCAAAGGAGGAAAATGAGCCTTAGAGAATGTAGAAGTCTTGTCTAAGGTCATCTAATATGTTTTAGGGAATCTGACAGGAGGCTATCTATTTGTTTTTATTTAGAATGTACTATCTCAGTGAACTATCTGCCTATGTAAGAAAATTAGACACCTACTGAATGCAGAGTTTTTTTTTTATTTCACACTGATTAACCCTCATCTCACATGTATATCTCACAAAGAACCTGTTTTATATAGGGATAATTGGAAGTTAGCTATATTTTAATTTTCTATTCTTTTGTTTCATATCTGTACATTTACAGCAACGAGTATATATCTCATGGGGTTGATCTTGTGAGTCTTCTAGGAAAAGCAAAAGGGAAAGTCAACTTTATGCTACAAATGAGAGGTAAGTATAAGAGTTCTCCATTGACTTCCCTGTATTATTACCTATTTCTTATGAGATATGAACAGGATGAGCAGGACTGGCATTCAGTCAGTAGGCACCAGAAAATCAAGTGGGCTGGTAAAGTACTGATGAGTTCCAAGCTAATTGGTAATTAGCCACTGCTCTGAGCCTCTGAGTGACCCTACTCTCCTCACCCCTCCCAATGTCCTGACTTCCCGACTCTTTTTCCTACATGTGTTTCTCGATATTGCATCAACTGAAGGGTTAACATTTTCTCAGTTGATTGGGTACTGGAAATTAATTCCTAGCCAAAATGATGTAAGTTGTTTGACAAATTTCTTTAGGCCATCTGAAGCAATCTCTAGGATCTATTCTTTCAGTGAATCAGGTTATTTGGTAATGACCATGAAGTGGTAGGAAAAAAATTTTGTCTTTGCCTTTGTTGCTATACTGTTTGGGGAAATATTTTTTTTAATATTTATTTTTCAGTTGTAGTTGAACACGATACCTTTATTTTATTTATCTATTTCTGTGTGGTGCTGAGGATCAAACCCAGGGCCTTACACATGCTGAGCCACAGCCCCAACCCTGGGGAAATATTTATGAAGACCTTTTGTTAAGTCTTCAAACTATCTCTTATTGTATTAAAAATATTTTTAAGCATTCTCATATGTGTTCATAACCACATCATTTATTTATTAGAGGGTTTTTCTGGTTAATTTGAAGGGATGGATAAAGTTAAAAGATTTTCTCTGAGCTGGGTATGGTGATGCAAACCTGTAGTTCCAATCGCTCAAGAGACTGAGGTAGCCAGATTATTTAAGTCACAAGTTAGAGATTAGCCTGAGCAAAATAATAAGACCCCATCTTAACAACAACAAAAATGATATTCTCTTGAAACCTTGGATATTATAAATATAAGATACTGAAATACTAAAACAGTCACCATTTATGGAGTGCTCATTAAAACTGTGTTTAGTCCTATACATGTATCCTCTCACTCAGTTCTTATAACAACCCTATGAAAAAATCCCCTTTTATTCTTCCTATTTTAGAATTGAGGAAATTGGATGTTCAGAGCAGTGAAGTGACATATAAATAACATCAGCTTGCAAGCTGAGAACAGGATGTGACTCTCCCATCTTTTTGGTACCATCAAAGGTTGTATTGGAATCAGAAGCTAGATTTCAGCTCTGTCTTCCTAGAACACTTGGGCTCAGCTTTCATCACAGGCTGTCACCCAACCAAGGCCATCTCTAGCCCTGGTCCAAGGCTATTCTTGTCATGGGACTTTTTCCTAAGATCCTTAGCTCTGTAAACTCAGCCTTGATCCAAAAAACTCCCACATTGGAGTGCTGTCTATCAGCCGTGGAGACAGGCAATAATATAGATGGCACTAAGTAGAGCGTTCTGAACTGTAGAGTCAGGTAGCAGCTGTATGACTGGAGGAGAAACCTCTGCAACTCAAAGCCAGGGAAAAAAATCTTGGCTTCATCTCACCTTCTTCATTTGCCCATCCTTTCTGTTTCTACCCGTTCCATTGTTTCTTTTCTGCCTCATACACATTCTCTTCTTTCTTAAATCATTTTTCTGGATCAACATAGACATATATTATTGCAATATATAAATCACTCTTTGAATTATGGAGCTATTAAATTATGAAAGTTAACCCCAGGGGTAGGAGTAGGCATCCAATATTATTTTCTTTTTCTTTCAACACAGGATTATTTCAGTACTTTGGACATAGTGGGCAATGAAAAATTTATGTAAATGGATTGATTTTATAGTTTTACGAAGAAATATGTCATAGTATGCTAGTGATGTTTAGAGAACTCTTTAGAAAAGCTTTCTGATTGAGGAAGAAGATTCTAAAATACTTGGTAGATTCATTACCAATAAGAGCAAAAATGGAAAGGTAAGCTTAACTTTGATTTAAATAATGAGAACAGGTTCTTATTCACTGGAAAACCGTATTTTGCTTCATTTCAGTTTGTATCTAAGAAATGATTTTTTATTCCTAGGAAGCCTTAATTTACCTCTGCCATTCTGTGGTAGCCCAGGAATACAACAGATGCAAGTCAGGATTCCTGAGTACTCTGTAGAATATTTGTTTTACATGCACTCCTGGAGGCCATGTCTTTGATTGGACTATGTGCCATTTACTTCAGTGGGCACTATTTCTGGGATTGTACTTAAGATATGTAAGAATGATTGCTAAAACAAGTTTCCAAACCCCAACGGCTTAACACAACAAAAAATGTATTTCTAACTCACAACAGAACCAAAGTGGATGTTCCTGGTCAATGAGCAGTCTATCTTGTGGTCCGTCACGGACTCCAACTTTTTCTACCATCTTTTAGGGCCCAAAATCTTCTGCTGGCTCTTCCACATCCATCCAGTAATTGAGGGAATAGAAACACATGAGGGGTTTTTTAATGTTTCAGCTTGAACCATATAATAATAGCATAATGTGGGGATCCAGTCATAGAGCCACATCCAAATATAAGGATAAAGGCAATGTCACCCAGCTGTGTGCTCAGGGGTAGAAGGAAAGAGTGTTGGTGACCAATGTCGATCTCTGCCATGGGATGGTCTGGCAGGCACCAGCCAAGCCTGTTTTTCAATAGCGGTTAGCTTTGACAGTGCTTTACTTAGAGATATAAGGCTTCAGAATCAGATAAAGCAGTTATCTTGTTAAGTAATTCTTTGCTAATGGTACTATTAGTTTTCTTGTACTTTCATCATGAGTGATTTTCCTTCAACTTTGAGAGAAGAATCAAACAATTTTAGAGGATGCAATAAACGCTCTCTAAAGAAACATCCTATGTAATTTCTTGCCAAGAAGTTTACAAAATTCAGGAATCTGGTGCCAAAAAAATATACAAAAGCTCAAGTTATAAGCATTGAAAAAGTAAGGAAGTGGGATTGAGTTAGTTTATAGAGTGCCTCTTTGATTTGATTACCAAAAAAAAAAAAAAATGATAATGGTAAAGAGGGCTTCTTGTTATTGCTTTCTTCTACAGATTTTCTTAGGAAATATACTTTAAGACAAGATGTTCTGCTTTTTACTGTCAGGCAGATCCACAAGGATATCAGCAACAAGGGGCTCTAACCTGGCCATTCTCTGGGAAACAAGTCTGGTAATAAAGATTTTGCTTGGTATGTTTTCTAGAAAGAAAAAAAAATTCTAGAGATATCCAAATGGGAAATTTGACTTCAGAGAAACCTTAATGGGTCAGTTAAAGGAGCAAAAACAGCGCTATACCTAGCAACTAGCACACTTCTGACCATATTTATTCATTCAATTATTTTTATTTTTTTTTAACACTCACCAATAAAATTTTAATTGAAACTCTTTGAAAAACAATTAGGTATATATAGTACAAAATAATAATAATAATAATAATAATAATAACAATAACAACAACTTGATATTTAATTCTGCTAGTGTTTCCTGTGGAGATAATTTTGTTAAAGCATTATTGACATGGATCATTCAATTATTTTATTAAACACTCTGTGAGGCACCATTTCAAGTGCTGGGGATGCAGCAATGAACAAAATGGACAGATATCCTTGTTTTCATGGAACTTAGCATTGTGCACAAACTGTAAACAATATTCTGTGATGATAGGTTACAGAGAAACCCAACAAGAGGCGATAGAGGGTTTAGAGGGCTGTACTTTAAAATTAGGGACCTACTCCTTTTTAGTGAGGACTTGAAAGAGCTGAGGTATGAGCAGTGTTTATATCTCAGATAAAGAGGGCTTCTGGCAGAGCTAATTGCAAGTGCAAAGGCCCTGAGATAGGAGTGAGCCTGGCTTCTTCCAGAAATAGCAAGTAGGCCAGTCTGGCTGGAGCAGTCAAGAAAGGCAAAGAATTAGGGCAGGAGGTGAGAGAGGAGACTTGGATACTGAAGGGGGCAGGACAGAGAAGTTCTTGGAAGATTATAGTAAGGACTTTTTCATTCACTTTGAGTGACACAGGGAGCTAATTAAAAATATTGGTCAGAACGCCATTTTTCAACAGGGTCAGTCTTCCAGCTAAGCTAACAATATACTGAATGAAGAGACAATGATGGAAACAGGAGTCTCCTGCAGTAATCAAAATGAAAGGGATAGTGGTGTGCACCAGGGTAAGAGCCAGATTCTGCATATGTTCTGAGACTAGAGTCAGCAGGACTTTCTTATGGAATTAAAATACGGTGGAGAGAGATGAAAGAAAGAGAGGAGCAAAGCAAGACTCCAGGATGTATTGGCCTGAGCCAGTAGATGGATGGAGTTGTCATTTACTGCACTGGAAAAGACTAGGGAAGGAGCAGTTTGGGGCAGGTGGGGAGAAGCTTGGTGAATGAAGAGCAGTTGAATTTGTGGTACCTATGAGATATCCCACTAGGGGTGGGATGTACAGTGGGTGTGGAGGTCAGGCAAGAGGTCAGACTGGAAATATAATTCTGGGAGAGCTCAGAGGTGATGTTGAGAGCCATGAGCCTGGGTGAGATTACCAGACAGTGTGCCAACTCAAAGAAGAGGTCCAAGGACTGAGTCCAAAGAAACTGCTGGCTAGGAAAGGTGAGGGGAACAGAAAAGGAGACTGAGACGGAGTGACAATGGGGTAGGAGGAAGGCCAGAAAAGTAGTCCTGTTTTAGAGCTACTCTAAGCTAGAAAGCCTGTTTCCTAAAGAGGTAGCCACTGTGTCAGTTGACAACTGACCAATTAAGTGAGAATTGGGTAAGGAGGTTCTTGGTGCTCTTGCTAAAGTAACTTCTATAGAGTGCTATAGTGTGTGTGTGTGTGTGTGTGTGTGTGTGTGTGTGTGTGTGTGTGTAAGGGGCTCTGAAGTGAGATGGAGAGAGACTGGGTAGAGGGAATTAGAGGCAGTGAGTGCAGATAACCCTCAGGAGAGTTTTGTGATAGAGGCAAGAGGAAACAGGACAGTACCTAGAGGGGGTAAGTGATATGAAGAAAGGGTTGTGAAAAATAAGAGGAGGAGTATGTTTGCTAAAGAGTAGACTGAGAGAGAATTGAACAATGTAGGAGAGAGAGAGGGATGATTTGGCCAAGAGGGGATGGGATCTGGGGCACAAGGGGGAGGTTTGGCATAAGACAGGGTCATAGATCCATCTCTTTTATTGGGACTGATGGCAGAGGCCTTAGGAGGCATTGAAGTTTAAGAAGAAAACTGTACAAAACAATCTTTTAGGAGAGAGAGAGGGGAGGGGAAATCTACAAACTAAGGAAATGTGGATTGATTCCAGCACATTCAAGGGATTCTCAGAGTCACACATCTTTAAAGAGTAAGCTGAATAAAGGATTATTTAGTGAATGATTATCTGTTTCCACCTGAATTGTAAGGAGAAAGGGGATTGAACATTTTTCGGAGATTTGAAAAGATCATAAGATGTTTTTGGGAAGCATATATTTGTGCATTTAGGAGGGCGTGGGACCTTATCCAGGAAGGCCAGATGAACATTGACATAGACTTCCGCACAGTATGTGGCAAGACTTAACCTTCTTGTCCAGTAGATTTTGCACTTAAAATATGAGCCGGTAAAGGGAGTGGGACTACTTGGATTAAATACAGCCCCCAGGGAGAGCTGGAGCAAGAGACTTGTGCATTATGCCTTCCAGACCTGAAACGGGAAGTCAGATTTTAATAACTTTGACTTACAAAATTAATACCCTCCAAAGAAAATTCACCTGTTGCCAAATCGAGTGCCAAGCTTTAGATGTTCACAGTTCCTCCAAGCCTCTTGTTTGTTTTTGCTTCTTTCTTCTTTTTCTTCTCCTTGCCAGTGTCTTCTGACCTTTCAGGCATGACTACTTACGGGCTTGCTATCTATCTTCTTGATGAATTGTTTAATCAGAAGACCGTAATGAGAGAAAAAGAGAGACGTTAAACATTCTGGTCTGAAACACATTTTTCCTGCTTTGAACACCCTAAATTCTTTGTGTACATATAAATACACTGTTTATGTCTCGTAATTTGGCCCACATAGTTTTGAAATCCAGCTCTTCAAAACATTCTTTTTTGGTTGGGTAAGGCTGAAAATCAGTTCTGTCAGAAGTAGTTCTGTTGACCTGAGTGTAAAGGACTTACTTTTTCTTCCATATACCTTCATTTTTTTGAGTTAGATACCCCAAAGTTGCTAAACTCGATCTATCTCAGAGTTAGATGTCAGTATTTAGCAAGTACTATTGCCACTAATGGTTTTTGCACTTGTGTTTTGCAAAATTTACTTTCAAATTTTATGAAGTAAACTTTCCATTCAATATTACTGAAAGATGCAGGAAATATAGGGATAGTTTTCTCATAAAGAAAATATTAAAAATTCATACACACACACACACACACACACACACATACTTGGTATGGCTAGTGTTAAGAGGAAATGGTTTTAAAGAGCATATTTTAAGAGCTGGCTAGAATGTAAATGGATTTAGATGCAAAGTTGTTAAAATACATTAAATTTCATCTTTATTGAATGTATTTTAAGATGAACTGTTTTCTTAAATTTATTCTATATTCCTTTGAATATATATATATATATATATATATATATATATATATATATATATATTTTTTTTTTTTTTTTGGTACCAAGAATTGAACTCAGGGGCATGCTTAACCACTGAGGCACATCCCCAGCCCCTTTTGTATTTTACTTAGAGACAGGGTCTTACTGAGTTTCTTAGGGCTTCGCTAAGTTGCTGAGGCCAGCTTTGAACTCTGCCTTGGGCTGCTGGGATTATAGGTGTTCAGGTTTCTTTTGAGTTTAATTAAGCCTAAGAATGGAGAAGTTCAGATGTATTGTTATTATTATTATCATTTTTGATGAAGAGATTCTTTCACTTTTATTCTTAATCATGAATACATTAAACCATTAATTTAGAAATATAGAAATTACAAAGAATAAGTCCCCTCACTATCCAGAGATAAGCAAACTTAGCCATTTAGTTGTATCCTTTCTGTCTGTGTGTGTGAGAGTGTGTGTGTGTTGTGTGTATGTGTGTTTATCTCTGGTTTTTAAAATATGTGAGCTCTAAAATAGTAATTTTAGCCTCTGTACTTTTAATTTTGTTAACTTGAAAATTATAAACATATTTCAACATTTCTTTACCTCATTTATTTTGTTATATGAATGGAGATCTATTCATTTCATCAATTAAAGATCATTTAGATTTCTGGTTTTTATCATTGCAACCAGTGCTGCTATTCACGTCTCTATATATCTGTGCACAGATATCACCTATCTCATTGGTTAATTGGAATTAATAAATATACTAATACATGATAAAAGAGTGCATGACATATGAGTACTTCAAAAAGTCATAAATTCTTTATGTTCTCTATTACTAATGAACTCCTAGAAGTGAAATTACTAAATATTGTTAAGTATTACCAAATTGCTCTCCAAAGAGTTTTTACCAGGTTATACTCTCTTCATCACTGAATAAACATTTTTTTGCTTGTCCATACTACTTAAAGTTTTTAATTGTCATAAGCACAGAAAAGTCCACATGTGTTATAAGTCTGGGTTCAGCAGTGTGAACCCCAATGTGAAATCCACACTCAGATCAAGACAGAGTATATCCGCATTACCCCAGAATCTTCTCTTGAGTTTGCGCCCAGTTCTTATTTGTTTCTGGTACCCCAAAGTTAAGTGCTATTTTGTTTCTGGCACCATAAATTCATCGTAATATTCTTTCATGTCCAGCTTCTTTGATTCAACTTGATATTTGAATTGGATGATGGAGACCATTCATGTTGCTTCAGGCATCAATAGTTCATTTCTCAGTATGGTATTCTATTGTCTGAGTGTTGTAAATTATCCATTATAGGGCTGGGGATGTGGCTCAAGTGGTAGCGAGCTCGCCTGGCATGCGTGCAGCCCGGGTTTGATCCGGCACCACATACAAACGAAGATGTTTTGTCCGCCGAAAACTAAAAAATAAATATTAAAATTCTCTCTCTCTCTCTCTCTCTCTCTCTCTCTCTCTCTCTCTCTCTCTCTCTCTTTAAAAATAAACTTATCCATTATACTATTGAAGGGCATTTAATATATTTGTTTCAGGTGATTGAGTGCCACACTATTATTCTGTGTGCTTTTTGTTGTGTTTACATAAACATTTCTGTTGGAGAATCATTAGTTGAATAGAATTGTTAGTTCATGAGAGAGTGGTTCATTCTTTAAAAGATAAAGCCAATTTTCCAAAGTAGTTGTGCCAGTTTATCACAATGATAACAATATAGGCTTAGTACCACTTTTACATCCTTGATGATTCTTGGTAGTATTCATTTTTTAAATGTTGGTCATTCCAATGGGTGCATAGTGGTATATCATTGTGGTTTTCATTATATTGTCCTGATGATAACTAGTGAAGTCTAGCACATTTTCCTATGATTATTGATCATTTGGGTATATTCTATTGTGACATACCCTTCAAGTCTTTTGCCCATTTTAAAATTGGGGTTTTTTTCTCCCTATTTATTTGTGTAAGTTCTTTCTTTTTCTGGGTATGTGAGTATGGATATTTTTTCTTAATTATATTCTTAAATAAGCAAGTTCCTAATTTTAACAAAGTCTGCTCTTTCAACAATGTCCTTTATAATAAGTACCTTTTGTATCTAGCTTAAGAATCTGGGCCTACCTAAAGTCATGAAGGCATTTTCTTATGTTTTCTACAAAAAAACTTTATTGTTTCAACTTTCTTTGCTTGGTCTACAGTCCATTTTAAGTGTTGTGAGAAAGCAGTAAATACTCAGGTTTCCCGCAAATAGGTATCTAGTTGAGGCTGAACCTTTTATTAGTATTTGCTATTCTGGCACTTGTGCTGTAAGTCAAGTGGCCATATATGTTTGTTTTTGTTGACTATTATGTTATATTAGTCTATTTGTATATTTTTTAAAAACCAAAATCACAGATTTCAAAATATACCCTCATTCCTGATAGTGAAATTCCTTTACGTTTTTCTCCTGCAGGATAGTCTCTGCAATCCTTTGCATCTCCCTCAACTTTTATCAAAGTATGGATATTACTCTTTTTTAATTACTTGCTAATTTGATAGCCTACCCTACCAGAAAAAAAAAATCAAAGCTTTGTTTTCAAAAGTTATATGGCAGCCACCATCTTGATTTAAATTGACTCCATCTCCTAAGCCATATTTAATTTGAAAGTTCAGGTGTGGATATCTAATTAGAGTGTGTCAATGGAGTTACTTTCTTGGTGTCTTTGGATTTGGAACCAGAGAGAATTTGAAGTTTTGAGTATAAAATTCACGCTTTCCACCACGTGGAAAGTGCAGTATCTAGTAAAGTTAAAACTAGTGTGTGGATAAATGCAATGTATAGATGTGGAAAGAAACCCAAGTGTGCTGGAGTTCTTGATCTTCATTATTCAGTGATCCCAGATGAATCTCTGTGTGTCTTGTGGATGGTTTCATTTTAATGTGGGAAAATATACATAACACAAAATAGACCTTTGCAACCACCATTCTACTTTCTGTCTCTATGAATTTGATTACTTTATGTAACTCATGTAAGTTGAATCATATAGTATTTATCTTTGTCATTGACTTATTTCACTTATATAATGTGTTAAAGCTTTTATGTTCATGATTTCATTCTCAGAAAAAATGTTATTGGTGCATAGAAAAACTTCTGATTTTAGTATGCTGCTTTTGTAACCTGCTACTTTACTGAATTCATTTTCAATTTGAGTGTTAAAACTACTATCAAATTATCTTCCAAAAAGATAGTATAAATCTATGCTCCCAAGAGGCAATAATTGACACATGTACCTTCTTACAAGCTCAAGAAGATTATCATTAAATTTTCTGCCAACTAAACCAAAACAAATAAGAAAACCAGACCAAACCAAAACAACAACAACAAACAGAAATAAAATCAAACAAAAAACTGTCATGGTTGTTTTCATTTTCATTTTAATCATTATAGTATGGTTGAATAGCTTTTATCTCATTTGGCCATTTGTATATCCATGTCTGTGAAAAGCCATTTTATAAGCTTTTCATTTTTCTATTTGTGTCAATGGGTTAATTGCTTTTTATCTCATTGATTTGGTCCAGATAACATACTCGTGACACATTTTGAATATTAATATTTTGTCTGTAATACACATAATTGAACAATGCTCCCCTGGCTGTCAGTTCTCTTTTAAAATTGAGTTAAATAACATAACTTGTCATTCAGAAATTTTAAGGCCAATAGGTAGACCAGTTTTTTTCCTTTATTGCTTTTAATTATATATCTTATGTAAGGAGGTGTTTTCTATTCCAAAGATGTACATATTTTTTCCTTCCTTTTCTTAGTAATTTTATTCTTTTTAATTTGCCATAACATTTTTTGATATACAAAACTAATAAGTATTTTTATGCAAATTTTAAGGCTATTATATAATGAACTTGTCCCCCACTTCTCTTACCACATATGTGAGTTATCTGACCATATTTTCCATCCTTTTTAAATATGTAAATGAAGACTGTATTCTCCCCAAATGTTTTTAGAACAGCTAATTCCATTCTTCTCCTTTCCTTGTTAAACTGAAATATCTTCTGTATCATAACCAGACTATTTTTTTACATGGTTCTATTTATATACTTTGTTCCAATCTACTTGACTACTGTGATAATGTCACACTATTTTTATTACAATATATTTAAAAATATTTTTTCTTTTAAAAAATAATCTCCACATTTTTAATGTATTTTATTTTGACATATATTTTGAATCACCTTGTCAAGTCTCGTTTATATTCTTATTGACAATTTATTAAATTTATAGATTAATTGGAAGCAGTTTACAATCTTTTATCCAGGAAATGATATCTGCATTTATTCAGAGCTTTTTGTGTGTGATTGATTAGCATTCTATATTTCTTTTTTTATATTAGTCTTATCTCATTCATGCTAAGCTTATATGTAAATCATTTAAATTATTTTTTAAGTTATTTTGAATATTTTGTTAATTTTGGGTTAGAAGTTATTAGCATCAAGTCACCAGTTACTGGAGTATAAAAAATATTTATAGTCAAATATTTATCATAAACATGAATAGTTTTTTAAATCAATTTTTATTTGATTCTCATAAATTTTCATCCTGTATAATCATAAAGTTTGCAAAAGTGACTTGTCTTTTTTCCAGTATTTTTATTACTTTATTTTACATTAGTCAGAATATTCCAACTAATGTTGAATAGAACTGTTGATAATTTGTTCATGTCTCTCCCCTGTATTTAATGGGTCTACCTCTAACACTTCATTCTTAATATAGTGGTTTTTTTGTTTTGTTTTGTTAAGGTTAGCTTTTACAGTTTAAATCTGAAATGTCCCTCAAAGGCTCATGTGTTAAAGGTTTGGTCCCCAGTTCATAGCACTATTGGGAGGTGATGGAACTTTAGGAGATGGGAGAGGTTTTAGATCATTGGGGCATGTATTTGAAGGGGATCATAGGACCCCAGAACCATCTTCTTTCCTTTTCCTATCCAACCATGAGATGAAAAGTTTTGCCATGTGCTGCTGCCATGATATGCTGCCTCTCCACAGGCCCAAAAGCAATTGAACAAACCAACATGAACTGGAATCTCCAGAACTGTAGCCCAAACAAACTTTTCTCTTTATAAATTGATAATCTCAGGTATTTTGTTATAGTAACAGAGAGCTTATTAATACATTGGCCAATAAAGAATTTTGATACTATAAACAAATACAAATTATATATGTTTTAATACAATTGTGGTATATTGGGCATGTCAAAGTCTGTGGTAAAGAACTGAACACAGTGTATTGGAAAGACCCCAAATTTGGGGATAACTAGATGGAAACCCTGACTCCATCACTTAACCAGAAGTATGATATTGAGAATGAAACTTAACCTCTGTGACTCTGTTTCTGCACCTGAAATAGAAATATAATGCACACAAGAATAGGGTTATTTTTATAAGCAATGAAAGCTTATTTTACTCTTCCTGGCCTCATACTAGTTCATAGCACAGTATCTGTATACATTGTATAGTGCATTGAATTTTACTAAACTGACACTTATGGAATCTTTAAGGCTAGACCCACAATGTAACGAAATCAAGGATATATCAAATATTTTGACTCCACTAAGGTGAAAACAAAACGAAAAATCTTTCTTTGAGAGTTTATAAAGTTGATTAGTTCTGTCAATCTAGAGATGGGTGGGTGGGAGGAATCTTATTACACTAAAACTTTTTCTTTTAAGGGCCAAAATGTTTCATCCGGATTTGAGAAGTCATTCAGAAGTGTAAAAAACTGACACAAAGACCCCTTTACTTACAAATATGGTTTATTAGTGAGTGATGTAAGAATTAAGTTACTACTAACTTAATAAATAGAATTAAAATAGAAACCAGTGAGCCCATTATGAAGTACTTTGTACATCTTTGGATCCTGATAACTTTGAAAAGCAGAGGTCAGTCACCACTTGGACAATAAATTTGTTTCTTCTACATAGCTCCCATCAGAGCTAATGATCAAAATAGTTTTGAATGTCCCTGCATAGGAAGGTCCTACCCTGTCATTACAATCTGGCTGCAAATATCTGCACACATATTTATTGGTTAGTTGTAAAGCCTATAGCTTTTGTGAAGATGTTCAATTCATATGTGTCTCAGTTCAAAATATAAACACAAAACAAGTGAAATATATCTTAATCTACCCAGGTAGAGCTGAGTCCTTTTATAGCAGGGTTGTGTTTTCTGTGACTTGTACTCTCAGAGCAGTCTATGGAGCATTCAGAACACAGTGTGAGCTTCCACAGATATTGTAATGCAGTTAGTGAAGATAACATATGTGTGGTTTAGGGACTTCCTATGGCAGACTTTAAGATTTCAAAGTCTGTTTTTTTTTTTTTTTCAAATATATTCTATGTTTCTTGATGATAGACACTTAAATTACTTATATTTGTAGCAGCAACATTTAGTGGGGATTCTATAAACAGTGTTAAAAAGGCAAATAAAAACAATTTGACAGTTATTGAAGCCTATTAAGGAAACTTCAACTAAATAAAAAATAGTGTAAAGGTATAAGTAAATATAAACAATGCTATTATAAGAAGATACATAGCCAATACTCAGGGTAATAGATTATACTGACTTCTTTTTGGGAAATTTTTTGTTATATAAATGAGTAGCATCTGTAATGTTGATCATCTTTTTTAAAAAAACAAAACAAAACAAAACAAAAAAAAAAAACTTCATGGGCCAGGCAGGGTAGGGCATGCCTGTAATCCCAGCAACTCTGGAGGCTGAGGCAGGAGGACGGCAAGTTCAAAGTCAGCCTCAGCAACTTAGCAAGGGCCTAAGCAACTTATTGAGACTCTGTCTCAAAATTTAGAAAAAGGGCTAGTGATGTGGCTCAATGGTAAAGTGCCTCTGGGTTCAATCCCTACTACCTAACAAAACAAACTCTGTGGGCAGAAGGAATGCTTCTAGGGAGGTTCAGAATCTATGTCTGGTAGGCTTGATAGCCTTCTCTCTCAGTGGTAGGTACATTTTCTTCTGTTCTCTCCAGGTAGAATCGTACATTTGGTGATTAATCACTGAGATTAGTGCCTCTGTAAGAGATGAAACCAGAGGCCGATAATTGATGTCAATATGTTGAAAACCAAATATATTTAAGGCCCACAGGGAAGAGTGGCCACAGAGCATACTCTTAAGAAAAATGAGCAAAATCCCCAAGGGAGAAAGAAGTGGCTTGCTTTTTCACAAATTCCATCAAAGGCCAAATTTGCTGCTTCTAAGCAAATCTAAATTATTATGGGTGACTTTCTGCTGCAAAGATGTTTGTGTGTGTGTGTGTGTGTGTGCGCACACACACGCGCGCAGGTGCGCGCGCATCAGCAAAACCTTTCTTCTTTTTAAGGGAAAGATATTTTTGTATTCATTTAATTGGAGCCTTCTGTTTCCTGGATTTGCAGTCTGACTGGGGAGTTACTTTTTTTTTCCACGTGGAGAAGGCTGTGGGAAAGTGACGCAGGCAGGGCCTGGCTGGCAGGTTCCCCCCTCAGTGCCTGCCTCTGGGCCTGGCCTGCTGGGTGGCT
This sequence comes from Marmota monax, assembly GCF_021218885.2. Classification (NCBI taxonomy): domain Eukaryota; kingdom Metazoa; phylum Chordata; class Mammalia; order Rodentia; family Sciuridae; genus Marmota; species Marmota monax. The sequence goes on from NW_026691988.1 coordinate 4,211,179, forward strand.
GCTGTTTATACCTGCTCAAGTGCTTTCTGTGTTTGAGTTGGCGCTTCGAGCTTACATGCTAGAGCCCCAGGCTGCTCATGATGTGTGTCCCAGGACTTTGAAACCTATGAGCTGGCGGCTGGGGCAAGAGAATGTCTCTCTCAGTTTTTGGGTGAACTCCATGTTTTTTTCCAAGAGGTTAGATCACTGTCCACAGTCCAGGCTTGCTAGACAGAATGTAACAGTTACTGTTGGAGACATCCTGAACTTTTAAAGGCAGAAAGCGGGAGGGGGAAGGGGGAGAGAAAGCCCTGGGTCAACAGAACAGCTTGAAAATGAATATTTTTTATGTCAGGTAAACAAAGGTTTTCACTGAACTGGAAAACTTTATCATCAAAAAAAAAAAAAAAGGCAAAAAGGATCACATCTTATTATGGTAAGAGGGACAGATTAGTATAAATTTCCCAGTTGCATTCCAGGTTATATTTGAGACCATACCAGATTAATCAGTGGTTGCAGCAGGGTATTAGGAATGATATGATTTTTGTAAAAAAAATTTACCTGGCAGTCTCCCTGGTCCTTTCATCAGTCCATAAAGATCTTTGGAAGATTTGACTTTTTCACAGGGTGGCAAAGTTAGGAAACCTCTGGCCCTTGCTTGTCCCTTGCCACCGCTATTTGCTCCTTCTTCCATTTCCCTTTTCTGTCATATTAGGAATATCATCATCTATTTTTTCCCCCCTCAGATTTCACACCCCTCATCTTTTCCTATGATAGATTTTGGTCTGTGGGTGAAATTTTATTTTGGTTATATAATCTTATGTGTTGTTAGAATTCTATATTTTATTTCTGAGCATGTGTGTATATATAAATGAACATGATAGATATGTAAAAGCCACAGACCTGAGACACTAGCAAGTATAAGTAAAATGTTTTACACCAAAGAATAGTAATGTCCTGACAAAAAATAGCCACATGGAGGGATTAATTGAGAGCTGGATGTGACTGATTTTCAAGTTCATAGCAACTTTGTTTACAGGAAAACATAAGAGAGCCCTTGTCACATCCTCCCCCCACCCTTGCCACCTCAATCAAGTACAGAGTCTGTGTTCTTATAAATATGTGAAGAATTTCATCTGTAATGTTTGTCTATGAGGGACATAAAAATACCTTTGAGTGGAGTGAGTGCCAGCCTTATTTCACCAAGCCAAGGGAAAGAAACCCTGCTCTTGGGTTTCCACCTAGAGAAATGCTAGTGAGGAATGAACAGACTCTAGCATATTTAGCCCTGGGTGAAACTCAGTGGTCTTCCATTTTACAGTGATGTCTTTTCTCCACCTCTCTCCTCAAGCCTCTTTCCCAACCTAATTCATGCATTTGCCCCGAAAAAAGTTAAAGGATATTTAAATTGAACATTTAATTTGATCCTGTTGGGAAGCAATGGCGTTAGGGACAGATGTATGCTATATGGACTCTGATGTGATACAGCTGTCCCAACATCTGGGATGGCTTTGTTTGTCATTCAAGAGGTTTATTGATGCAATGTGCATTCCCTGCTTCTCTTCATGAAGAAATGTTTATACCTGTGGGCATGTCCAGATGGCAATGAAAGGCTTGCATTCATGAAAGCAGTGTTCCGCGATTCATGGTGGCCAAGGAATGCAGCAAAGGCATGCCTCATAAAGAGACAGTTTCTAAGGTGACAGATGAGCACCCTTGAGGCAGGAGGTGGGCATGGGGGGACAGAGAGACAACCAGAAATAATACCACAAAAAAACCCACTTTTTGTTATTGTTCTGGCAATTTATATAAAGGGAATGTGGGAAGAGGGGGAAGGGTTTGGAATTTTGTTCTTTGGGTCTCAGTAGAAATTTAATTTGGGTCTGCCCTGTGCATTGAGAGCACAGTGTCCCTTTCATAGGTTAATTTCAGCGACATAGGCCACCAAAGGTCCAAGGCGTGACCAAAGGAACAGACTGATCTCTCAGGCTGTGACTGTCAGGTAGTGAATTATCAGGAGCTCTGCATTCTTGGAATTGTTTTTTTCCCCTGTAGTATGTCCCTTTAATGCTATCACTGGAATGGTAAAATTTCAGCTGCATAAGTATTCTCAAGAGGGTATTTCTGACCCTGATTAACAAGCTTGATGGGAAGAGTTTTCTCTTTGGACCACCTCCAAGTTCAGAGAAAGCTCAGATGAGGACTTCTAGCTATTGCAGCCAGTTGGAATGTAGACTGTGAACCAAGAAAGTAACATAGAAGGATATTATTATGTCTCATAGGATTTGACACATTGTAACTCCTTAATACATGATATACTATGGGTGGGGGAATTCATGGAAGTAGAAAACAGCTCTAAAAACTAGAGAGGTTCTCAGGTTAAAAGAGGGGAATGGTTTCTGACAACCGAGTTAGTATTTCCATAATTTCTGTGTTAGTGGAGAAAAGGAAGAGTTCCTAAACATTATAATAGGAGTCTGAAGGGCAGAAACAAAATAGCTTGCTTTTGCTACCGATGGTCTCATTGATATTCTTCATGTATTGCTGAAATGACATGGATGAGAAAGAGACTGGCATGTACGTTACTTTCTAAACCTAAATGAACGTACCTGATTAGATTGGCGCAATGTCAAAGTCATCCTAAATATGAAGTGGTAAATGAAGGAGGACAGATTAACAAAGAATGGGTCGGGGTTAGAACTGACACTTGTTCAAGTTCGTTCCATGTAGTTTACGTTGGATGTTTGTAACAGACAGCTCTTTGAAGTGACACAGCAGAGGGCCAGTGTGATAGGGGACAGACAGACGTAAGTGGTGGTAACATGAGGTTAAGAGAATAATTCTAAGAAATGGGCCCACTGTGCTGACCTCCACATGCTTTCTTTTCCATGAAGCAATTTGCCTGCAGCCCTGCCTAGCTTAAGTGGACAGGATATGTCACATTCCTCAGCAAACCTCCCATTCACTGTAGGAGAAATGCAGGCCTGAAATAATGTCGATAAGAAGATCACAAGTTAGCCTGAAGGGGGAATTTTTGTGACCCTTTCACAGGCCTGATCTTGGAACTCAGGGAGATAAGGATAATTCTTCCAAACCACAAAGTCTGTAAGAACAGTTTCCAATTAGAACCAGTCAGCATGGACCAAAGTGACCTAAAATGGTCAGGGCAGCAGGGACTTGAAAGGCTGATGTCATCCTGCTGTCAGTCAAAAGTTAAGAAATCAACCTGGGCAGGATTTTCTGGAGACTTCCATGGGACCCCAATAAAACTAGAGGGCAAGAAAGGCACACTGTCCCTCTCCTCTCTGAGAGGACCTACTCTCTTCCTTGGGAGTGTCCCCTTTTCCCCTTTCTCATCCTTTCTAATAAACTCACTGCCTGTTACTCTGAGCGACATGTCTAAAATCTTTTTGAATTGATCACTAGAATTGAGGTACAAAGGGGAAGCCTTTGCATAAAAAATGGAGGGTTCAGTGCAGCTCCCTAGGAACCCCACCAAGTCACAAAGGCCATGACATTGCCTTTATTTTTTTAGTCCTTTGAATGGGGATAATGCAGACCCCTACCTTTGGACCCATGGTCTGGGAGAATCTATGGCCAATTTAAGTGATTCTTTGTTGTCTCCCATTAACATACTACAGGGGTCTCCTCACTACCCTCTAGCTACTGTAGGCCTCGCTTACTTTTGCAACATTATATTAACCAAAAGAAGCCCTGGAAACCATCAGACATTTATTGAATGACATGCTATTCATTCTTTCATTCCCTGAAGAAAACATTATTAGGTAGAGGATGGGGTAAGTTGGGAGCAAGTTTTCATGGAGCCTGTCAGGAAAGCCCATAGAAATACCCATTTAAGAGACTGATCACTAAAACCTATATCACAGTAGATAATAGGGCTCAAAGGAAACTGTCAAGGTTCACTTAAGTAATAGTCTGCCTTTAAGCTGGTGAATTTTAAGTCACCCAGAGAAAAAGAGCTCATTATTCTTTTCTTAATATTTTCAGAAGGAAATACACACATATTCCCTTAGAATTTAATTCCATGCTTTGGTCCCCAAAGATACCTTGTGTCAAAATCCTAGCCTTTTAAGTCAAGCTAATTTCTCACTATTTCCAACTATTTATAAAAAGAACAAGCTATCATTCTACTCAGTTAAAACACATTCATATAATGTCCTTTCAAAGAAATTTATAGGTGTCTCCAACTTATGTACCAATTCTAGTTCATATGGATATTTGGAAATTTGCAGTTTCTAGAAATATAATAACAATAGTAACAATATTTGTTGCATCCTTAATATGAGTCAGAGAGAGTTCTGTGTGCTTAATGTCTGTTGATTCTCATGTTCCTTTTAAATAACCACTCTAGGTGGGTATCTTCCACAGATTATAAAAAATCGAGTCATAAGAAGACTAAACAACTTTTCCAAGATCAGACCAATAGCAAATAGATGAGTTGAGAATAAAATGGATCCTGGCTTGAGAACACATGCAAGTGATTCAGCCATTAGGTCAAAACTGAGCTTTTTTATTAGATCCTCTAACCTTGCTCAGAAGTGCCCCCAAAGTGGAGAACTCTGCTCACAGAACTGTAAGCCCATTCATCACTTATGAGACAATGTGCAGTGTACGTGTGAAAATGTTCTCATCAGATTTCCCCAGCCCTATTTCAGTTTGTTGTTTTTGGGTAGTTTTGTGTGAGTGTGTGTGTGTGTGTGTGTGTGTGTGTGTGTTTCTCTCTAGAACAGTGTAAAACTCAAAAAGCATCCAAAAAGTTTTTCTTATATTCCCCTGATCTCTGTTTTGCTTGTTTATTTGCTTTTGTTATTTAGATCCTGAAGGAGAGAGAGAATTGCAGACTCCTGTGGGTTTGATGTGAGGAAGATTAAAGGAGGAGAGTCAACTGATGCTCCAGGCTCTTCATTTCTGGGACAGCAAAGTCTGGCCTGGGATGTGGCCGGGAGACCTGATTGCAATGCTGGAGAAGGGGCAGCACGGTGAGCAGGGGAGAAATAGCGTATCTGAGCTCCCGTTTCTTTTCTCTTTCCATGTCTTCCTGTCATGCTGTCACTAGGGTTGTCACACCTATTGTGTCTTGGAGAGAAAGAAATATAATAGAAGCTGGAGATGTTTAGGCATCCTCACAGGCCAAAGGAGAATCTGTGGAAAGAATGGGTTTGAATGTGGTGAAAAGCATCAGGGACTATTTCAGTGAGGAAAGGGGACTGATGTGACTGGATGGGTGGTTTCCCCCATTTCTCTAATCATCTGTTGCAGCTTGGAGGATGGTAATGTTTGGAAATGAGAATCCAATCCCACTTGCCAAGAAACAGCTTTTGTAGATCTTTGGTTTTTGTCTTTGTCTTTTGTGGTGCCCTCATGCATGCTAGATGAATGCTCTGCCATTGAGCTACATCCCTAACCCTTTTTATTTCTATTTTGAGAAAGTGTCTCTATAAATAACTGGGGCTGACCTTAAACTTGCTATCCTCCTGCCTCAGCCTCCTAAGTAGCTGGGATTACACGCATGTGCCACTGCACTTGACTTTGGAGATGTTTAATGTTTCATAAATATTACTTTATATAGAGTGTCCCCAAAATAGACATTTTAAAATTAATCTGAAGTACAGTAATAAGGATTATACAATAGGGTCTGTGAAGAAAGGTTAAAGCAATTATAGCTAGAAAAAATCTGATGGCTTTGGAGTTCTGTTTTATAAGCAGGGAAACATCTTACTAAAAAGGTACATCTGATGGTATTGTTTTACCCCAGGAAAAAAGAAAGGCGATCCACATACCCCTGGAATCAGGAATATAGTTACTGATATAAATGACTGGATAACATGTTCCTTAGACAATTGGAGGGTACCAGGAGATTCCCCTTAGTTCTAAATATATTTGACTGAAAGCTTAATATTAATCATTCATTTTGACTGAAGTCTAAGAAAGGAGGAACAGAGGGTATAATGAGGAGGCATAAGAACTTAACTCTCTTCTTTATATTTCTGTCTAGAGGTGTGTATTAGCATAAAATATGATTATTGGCATAGAATATCATCTTTAAAGAAAAAAGACAGGACTTAGTTTTGAATGTGAGTTAATATAGGGCTGGGACTGATACAGGTGAGTTGATATAGAGTTGGGAATGGTTGACATCAAAAGCTGATTTTTTACATCAAAAGCTTTGGATGACATCAAAGCTGATTTTTATCCTAACTATTAAACGTGGGTCATTCCCAATTACAAATGGCTAAGAGACCTGGGTACAAAAAGTATAGACTCTATAGTTTTGTTTAAATATTATTTATTAATTTAAATACTATTTATTAACATTAATGAAAACTAAAAGCACATTCCTTCAAGTTCAAGTCATTTAAATTGTATTCACTGGTCCAAATAAAAAAGGAAAAAAAAAGTCCTAGGTTCCATTTCAAATATGAAGCAAATTCCTCTTTGGCTTTAGAAAAATCCTTCATTAATGAAGTCATTTCATATTGGGGAGAATGTGATAAAATAAATTTTAATATTTCTCCTTATTTGGTTACCTTGCTCAAGATCAGGCATTAGAAAAAGTGCACTGAAATTAAACAATAAGTATTCATATTAAATGGATTGCATTTGAAACTTCATATGCTGATAACATTTTTTTTTTCTGTACTTTCAGGTGGCCCATTCTGAGTGTGGACTGCCAAACAAAGTTGTGTATCTGTCCCTCAACAGTAATCTTACCTGCTTTGTATTCTACTGTTATCATTCACATCTTCAGATATTCCAATTTTTCCTCATTTTTATTCTAAAGCCATTGGACTACAGGGTTTCCAACTTTGGTGCTTTCTGTTCCAGTTAAAATTAATGTTCAAGAACTACCAAATTTTCACAAGAGATTCTTTATTATTTATTCACATGGGTTGAGTACCATTTTTTAGAGGTCCATGTAGCCTGAAAGATAAGTGAGTGGGATGTTTTTATCTAATCATGCTTTTTTATGCTCTTCTATTAAAGTAAAGAGAACATTCCTTTATAATATTATTATGATTATTATGATTATTATCAAGAGATGTGTACCCATTATGCCGCTAATAACAATCTGTTATCAGTACTAAAATAACATATTGCCATATTTCAAATTAATACTTTAAATAGATATAAGTGAATATTCCATACTAAACTGAGATTAATCTGTAGGGCACACTGGCACACACCTATAATCCCAGGTATTCAAGAGGCTGAGGCAGGAGAATCATAAGTTCAAGGCCGGCCTAGACAACTTAGCAAGATCCTGTCTCAGTAATAATAATATTAATAATAAAGAGGATTAGGAATGTGGTTCAGTGGTAGAGCACCCCTGGGTTCAATCCCCAGTACTGTAAAAAATAAATAAATAAAAATAGGTTAATTCATGCTGATTAGCAAAATTATTTTGGGTACAACTTAAGAATTCTGCTCCTTCTTTAGTTTCCAGGAAAATCCAAGCCTATCTCACTTACATCCCACTTGAGAGCTTATCTAATTGGAAAATATTTCCCCTCTTGGTAAAGTTGTATCCACTATGAGGCCAGCATTTTTTTGCATGTAGAAAAAACAAACAAACAAAAAAAACCCAAACCACTTCTTTCTTAATATACAATCTCTTTCCAAAGTCCGTATTTTTTCCAATGTTTTATTCTAGAAGGAAGAACTCCAGATAAATACATTGGACCAAAACAAATTATGGAAAAGACTATCTATAATTGGACTCCATCTGTCCAAAGGGGGTAAAGCCTTCCAAAGGCAGAAAAAAAGATTTGAGTAACTAAGTGAGTCCTACTTCTGACCTGTAAAGTTGGTTCTGTTGTCTAAGGAGGCATATAATCTTTGGTTAAACTTAAAATATCTGTCTAGTTTCTTAACAATTAAATTAATTTAGTGTAGAAAATCCCTTCCAAAAGCCTACTAGGGCATCAGTTATGCTCATCAGTAACCTACACTCAGAGGCTATATCTACGTGATCAGGAACAATGGAAGGAGAATACAAAGTTTGCTTCCAGATAACTAAAATATACTCTTACTTCACCCCTGCTGGTTTTCATCATCAAATGTGCCATATTAAATTTTTTATTATGGTATAAAGTTTACCATTGTAACCCTTTTAAGTGTGTATTTTAATACTATTGGGTCCATTCACGTTGTTGTGCAACCATCTCTACTATCCACTTTTTTTTTTATCATTCCAAGCTAAATTCTCTATTCCTTGAACAAAGTAACTTCCTGTTCCCTCTATCTTTCTTCAGTCCCTAGTAACCACTGCTTTATTTTCTGTCTTTATGTATTTTACTCTTTTAGGTTCCTCATACAAATGGATGGTACAATATTTGTCCTTTGTGTCTAACTTGTTTTACTTACCACATGGCTTTAAGGTTCATCCATGTTGTGCTGTGTCAGCGTTTTATTCTCTTGGGAGGATAATTGTCCATTGGATGTATGTACCACATCTTTGTTTAGTCATTCATCCACTTATGGACATTTGTGTTGTTTTTACCTTTTGACTATTATCAACATTGAGTCTGTGAATATTGGTGTACAAATATTTGAGTCCATTTCCAGTTATTTTGTATATACCCAGAACTTGAATTCCTGAATCATAGTAATTCTACATTTAATTTTTTTTTTCAGAACCATCATACTGTTTTCCAAAGCAGCTACACCAGGCAAGGCTCCCACCTATGAGGCACCAGCATTCCCACTTCTCCACAACCATGCCAACTCTCCTTCCTTCCGTCCTTCCTTCCTTCCATCCTTCCTTTCTTTTCTTAATAATAGCCATCCTTTGAGTGCAAAATGGCATCCCAGTGCATTTCACTTAGGTTTATTGATGTTGAGCATCTTTTCATGGCTTGTTGGCCATGTGTGATTCTTCTCTGGAGAAATGTCTATTCAAGTCCTGTGCTCATTTTGGGGTTGTGTTGTTTGCTTGTTTGGGAGTGCTATAATTTTTTTTTCATGTTCAATTCAATTTTTCATGGTCAATTTTCAGAAGAGATCACTTGGTTCGTTACATATTATAAGGCACATTTTCTAAGGCCAACTCCTGAGAAAAGCTGAATGAACCAAGTCTAACTCTTTTAGTCAGAAAATAAGCCATTTATCTAGTTTCAAAAACATTAAATATCATGTATGTTTTATTTTGTGGAATCATCATTAGTAATTGTTTTCATAGTACCTTATATTTTAGCATTGAAAGGCCATGATAACATTCTCTAAACTCTGTGAAATAATGAATCTTGATACCAAGAAAGATCTTGTGGAAGAGATGAACATATGACTTGAAAATAGAAGTAGTTTATCTGTTTTGGCTTTTTGAAAAAACAAGGATGCTGAGTCTGGGGCTGGGGTTCAGTGGCAGAGCCCTTGCCTAGCATGTGTGAGGCGCTGGGTTCGATCCTCAGGACTGCATACAAAAATTAATAAAATAAAGGCATGCTGTTCATCTACAACTTCAAAAAAAAAAGGACTCTGTCACTATTTTTCAAGATCAACATCACCTTCTTTTCTTTACTCCCTTCAAAAGAGCAAGGAAATTCATAATTCACGTTTCTCTGGTAGAGCAACATAATGAAAACCATGCTTCAAAAAATCAAGCAAAGCTGAGAAGGATAGTTTGGTAATCATCACTATTAACAGCATCATCATTATTAAAAAGGAAACATTATGTCCACGTCTTTATGGAGTGATGTAAATTTATGCTACAAAAAGTTTATGGATAAACTTCTATAGTATGAAAAAAATGCAAAGACCATGAAATAAAATGACCACATAGTATGAATATGTGTATTCAAACTATTATGCTGTGTATTTTGTAACAACATTCAACTAGTGAATAGTGGATAGAATTATGAATAAATAATAATAAACATTATATTATGTTAAAATTGAAGGTTGGTAATCATCATTATTAACAATCATTATCACTAGCATCATCAACATCAAAAAGTATACATTTTGTCCATTTTTTGTGGAGTAATGTAAATACATATAATGTATATAATTTTAGTTAGCTTTTTGTCTCTATGACCAACATACCCAACAAGAACAACTTAGAGGAGAGAGACTTTATTTGGCGCTCTCAGTATCAGAGGTCTCATCCTTAGACAGCTGACTCCATTGCTCTGGACCCAAGGTGGGGCAGCACATCATGGGGAAAGGTTCCAGTGGAAGAAAGCAGCTCCATTCATGGTGTGGTCAGGAAGAAGAGAGTGGGAAAGGGGAGAGAAGGGGCCACAGGGAAGTTGTAGCCTTATAGGACACTCCCCCAATGACTCATCTCCTCCAGCTGCCCCACCCACCTGTCTACATTTACAACCCAGTCAACTCATTCAAACTGGATGGACTGACTAGTTTACAGCTCTCACAATCTAATCATGTTACTTCTGAACATTCCTGCATTAATACAGGAGCTTTTGGGGGAGACCTCACATCTAAATGATAACATTCTACCCCTGGCCCCAAAAGCTCATGTCCATCTCACAGTGCAAAGTGCATTTAGTGTATCTCAAAGAGTCTTAGAGTCTCCACAATTTTAACATTGTCCACAACTCGAAGTTCAAAGTCTCCTCTGAGACTTAAGGTAAACTTTCAACTGTGAACCCCTATAATAATCAAAATCAAGTTATATACATCTAATATGCACTGGCACAGAATAAACATAAAAGGGAGAAATAGGGGCAGAGAAAGAAGGCATGGGGCCAAAACAAGAACAAAACCCAGGTGGACAAACTGGTCCTGTAACTCTACCTGTACTTTTGCATACCTCATCAAAGACACATGGTGGAGAGATGTTCGAAAGGGCGGGGGCAGGCCAACCCTTTTGGCTTTATCAGTTGAAGTGCATGTGGGCTCTCTTTTAGCCTGGCTAGCTAAACCCATATATGTCAAGCAGTATGCCAGGTACTAGGAATTCAGAACTGATCAGGAATGAGGTGGTCATTGATTCATGGAGTAAAGAATCAGTTCTACACAATTATGGAGGCTGAGAAGCCCCAAGACCTGCAGTTAACAAGCTGAAGAGCCTAAAGTATGTTTCTAATTTGAGTCTTAGGAACTGAGAACAAGAAGGTGGATATTCTAGTTCAAAGACAAGCAGAAGGAACATTATTTATTATTCAATATAAATTTTTTAAAAATTTATTCAAGCCTTAAGGAATTGAGGATTATTTGTACTAGGGAAGGTGTTATGGTTTAGATATGAGGTGACCCCTAAAAGCTCATGTGTGAGACAATGAAAGGTGTTCAGAGGTGAAATGATTAGATTATGAGAGTTGTGACTCAATCAATGGACTGATCCATTTTATGGATTAATATTTTGAATGAATTAATGGGTGATAACTGTAGGCAGGTAGGGCATGGCTAGAAGAAGTAGGTCACTAGAAGAAGGGGCCATTCCTTTGGGAGTTATATTTTGACTCTGGCAAGCAGAACTCTCTGCTTCCTGACCCTGGTATGATACCTAGTTGCTGAATTAATAAAGGAAAATGGAAAGTCTGCAAAGACAAATTTGTATTGTAAGAGAAGTAGGCAATTAACTCCAAATTTGGATTTTTAAAAATGAAAATCTTGCCTTTCAACATACAGGAAATAACACAGAAACCAAACCAATGGTGTTTCCAGTGAAATATGGGCTTGACTATTAATTCTGAGGGTATCCCTTTACATCATTCATGCTGAACTTCCTCTAGGAACTCATGATTTCTGAAGTCTCTTGATAATTATCAAGGATATACAAGTTGATTTGTGAAAATAGTCACACTTAAAATGGGTCAAATTCTGTATACTTTCTATATTATTAGGATTTTCCTTCTCTACTTCCTAGCATTCCATTTACTTATAGTCTTTCGGTCAGACTGAAAAGAACCAACTCACATTGGCTGAATTGTTCTCAGGGATTCTGGATGGACCAGAAGTAGCTACTTCAGGATGCTTTGGACCAATTTACATAATTCAGAAGACCCAGTTAGGCATCTTAATTTTGAATATCTCATTCACTTCTCAAGTATGAATGACTTACCTTATCTTTACTCATCTACTCCAAACACGAATTTTGCCTTTTTAAGGGCACTTCCAGTAATAGTATGAAACTACCTGTGAAGAAAAAAAAATTTTAAAGAGTATAATCTAAAATAAAGCAAAACAAAGAGACACCAAAAGTTGGTATAAAATGGATGTTGAAGAAATACATATTTTCAACTTCTATATTTACTGGTTTTTTTTCATTGTGATAGAAACAACAGGAAGAACAGTACTCAAGATTGTTTTTAGGCTAACCTGAGGTGTCAGATGTTAAGCATGCAAAACATTGCCTAGCACATAGTAGCAGCTCAATTAAGGATCACAGTTACTGATGTTCTGCACAACTGGAAGAGGTGGAGGGAAGGGCACACATGGGATCCATGAGCAAAATGGTTCAGAGGCAAGAAGGGGAAAGTCGCAGTCTGGAAATTGTGCTTAAGCTGATCCTATCAAGGTAGCTTGATTTGGGAAAGAAGTGAAAGGTCAGACTATGAAGGGTGTTTCAGGGCAGAAAGAAGGATTGGACTTTGTATACCATGAAATATTAGAACTTTGAACTTGAGGGAAAAGGGACCTGATCAGATCTGTGCTCACAACAAGTTTAGAATCAAGTTCTGTGTGTGATCTTTCACTCTTTGATATGCCTAGCTAGTTCTTTTTTATTTAGGCATGGGGGACAGAAACTTTAAGTCACTTTCTGTATCCCCAATCCAGTGTGAAGTTAAAATTAGCACTCTTATTTCTGTTTTGCCTCTGGGCATACTAAAGGCCATGATTGGCTAACTTGGTTGTTGACTTTTGTAGCCTCTCTAAGCAGCAGAGTCAGGTCTGGTCCTCATAGACCCACTCCTGTATTTAGATGGTTCATGAATTTAAAAACTGTCATCTAGGGATTCAGAGATTAGAGGATAGTTTTTAAAGGGGAGTGGGGTTTGACAAGGACAAAGACAAAGGCAGACCCTGGGGGAAAAATAAATAATATGCATCCAGAAGGTATTAAAAAATAAAATCCCTTGGTAGGATGAGAAGCTCCTTCTAGCATTGCCAGAGCTTTCTTGCAGATCATTCAGCCAGACCCCAAATAGCAATCTGCCTTAACCGTAATTCCTGCATTCGTTTGCTTGTGCATCGCTTTTTCTTCCTCATGGTCAGCCTTTAGCCTTTGAAAGTCTGTGGTATGTGAATGGCTTTAATACTTCAGGCTTACTTTGTTTATAAGTAAGTCATAATTTAGCTTTATTTTGAAAACCTCCCAATGGCCTGAGGAGTTGCATCTTTATGACCTCAAAGGGATGTTGCTAGGTTAAAGTGAGATGATACATGTAAAAATGTGTTCGATTTTTATATAAGGAGAGGTGGTTTATGTGTTTAAGTGCATGTGTTCCCATCTGTCTTTAATAGTTTTCAGACTTCAAAGAAAAGCAGGTCTACACAATAGGAGTTTCCAATTGCTTTAGAAACCCGAAGTGTATCTAAATTCCATGGAACAAATTGAAGGGCAAGTTTGCTTTCTTAACATGGTAATAAGTTAGAGTTGAAAGAAGCATAACAGCGGCTGTAGACAGGAATGTTTTAACATCCTTGCCAAAGGTAAAAGTAAAAAGAAAGAACGAAAAGGATAATTTTCTCTTCATAAATCTTTCTCTCAATAGATGGGGACGGGAGGTCTGAAACTCTGGAAGTTTCAGTTGCAGCAATGGCAATATGGTGCTCTTGAGGGAGGTTTTCAGTGGTATTTTGGAGACTGTGCTAAAAGTCATGTTTCAGATACCTAAGTAGGAAAGGAATTCTGTAACTGTGGCAGCTTCTATACATAACTGAAGCTCTCACATTGCTGTGACTATAGTGAAGGCCAATTAGTACTAGCCAGAGAATGCAATTAGAAAGGCCAGTTAAGCAAGAGGGTACAGATTATTCTAGTTACATCTGGAATTTTCTACCCAGATAGTACTTAGTTATATCAAGGTACACAAAATTCCTACCAATATTTTTAAATCTGTTTTTAAAGATGAGAATATATTTTTCTTCTCTGATTATAAAAGTGACCCATTTTCATTAGGACATTATAAAGCACATAAAAGTCTAAAGAAAAAAAATAAACATTACTGCTTCTTACTAGGCAGGGATAATCACTTTGACCTTTATATTATTTCCTTCTAATTATTTCCATTCATCTGTTTTTGCTTGTTAGCAAAATTGGGATAATGCCACACATACTTTTATATGATGATTTCCCCCTCTAATTATAATGTAAGCTTGTTCCCACATCATTAGTGTTTGAAAATATTTTAATGAGTATAATATTCTGTTATATAGACAGATGTGTGACGTGATAAGTGGAGGAGCTAAAATCCAAGACTAGAAGCCAGACTGGATTGGAACCCCAGCTCTGCAGTTTGCCCACAGGGTCCCTTTGGAAAAGCTAAGTAACCTCTTTGTATCTCAGTTCCCTCAATTCCAAAATGAGATTGAGAAAAGGTTCATAGCATTGCTATAAAGATTAAATGGTTTGAGGGCTGGGGATGTAGCTCAGTTGGTAGAGTCCTTCCTCACATGCATAAGGCCCTGGGTTCAATCCCCTGCAACTCAAAAAAAAAAAAAAAAAAAAGACTAAATGGGTCCATAGTGTGTTTGTGAAAACATTTAGAATAGTGCCTGGCCTAAAGTAAGTTTTAGATGTTGTTATCACTGTAGCATTAATGTAATGGTAGACTATTTTTCATTTTTATCATTTAAAATTAAGCCATGGTGAATAGTCTATACCTAAGTCCTTTTTCCATCTGAATATGTCCTTAGGATAATTTCCTTAGAGTGGAACTAGAGAGTCAAAGGAACTTAATATATGACTAGATTGCATTTCAGGAATATGGCAAGACTTTTCCTTCCCACTTTCAACCTATGAGCTTATCCATTTCACCACACTATGACAGTATCGAGAATTTGTATATAAAACATTTCATCCTGATATTATAATAAGTCTTCATTTAAATGTGCATTTCTTTGATAGTATTTTAGAAGTGTTTGCTCATTAGCTGTTTTTGATATTGGGGATTGAACCCAGGGATGCTTAACCATTGAGCCATATCCCCAACCCCTTTCTAAAAATTAATTTTATTTAGAGATAGGATATCACTAAGTTGCTTAGGGCCTTCCTACGTTTCTGAGGCTGGCCTTGAACTCACAGTCCTTCTGCTTCAGCTTCCTGAGTGGCTGGGATTGCAGGTGTGTACAACTATGATCATCTAATAGAAAGGAGCCCATATGCATCTGCACGGGCATCCTACATCCTTGAAATACATCTTAAACTTCAGCTTGTGGAAACACCTGAGTACCAGAGTTTTAACTTTGTTTCATCCAGCATTCTCAAAGATAGTATGAGCATAAGACACGCCCTTGTTGTTTTGTTTGTTTGTTTTTATTTTCCCTCTTATGTTGCCTCATAATGGAGTGCAGCATGTTAAAAAAATTCTGCTTACAAGAATTGTAAGCTATTTTATATCACTGCATAAGTGAATAAAAGTATAGTATGTATTGGGCTTGATAACTCTCACTAATTAAAAGAGATGCTCTTTAGTCTTTAAAAATGAAATAACTAGTTAAGAATCAAAATAATATGGAATGGTTTATATTTAGTTCTTAAATAATTTATCACACTGTATTCATTATTCCACATCTATAGCAAATGCAGACAATATGTGATTACAGTTACAGGTGGTTTCCTCTTTTGATGAAACTCGTAATCAGAGAGCTAGCACCCAAGTGGTCTTCCAGGGTTCTCACTGTATTCACATATCTTTTCTCTTTTTCTGTGAGTTCCATCATGTTTCCTTCCTGCAAGTCCACAAGCAATATTTCCACTCCAAATTCTCCATCTCTGTTTGGCTATTTGTCAGTCACCATTGTTCACAATCTCTCTCTCTACAACAGGCAAACTTCAGGTAAACACTTCCCATTTGTTGTGAAACCCATGTTACATTATTTGTTCTTAGATTCTTTTTCTATGTGAATTATATACTGCTGGAGAGGAACATGTTTCCCATACCAAGTAATTCTGGCAGAGACGCTTGTTGCAGAATTCCTGGGCATTTTACATGGCTTGCCATGAGCTTCCATGAATTGGATTTCTATCCCCCCAAGCTCCTGGGAGACTTTCTACCATGACTGTAAAGGCTCTGTTTCTATAAAGAGGTTTTCATTTTGTCTCGTCCCCTATTCTTTTTACTGCAGTAATTACAGATGAAATGATCTATTTTCTGTGTTACGGATACTTAAAACGCTAAAATTCTAGATTTCAGAGAACCAGGTTTTATATTAAGGACTTTATCACTTACATAATGAGGTACTTAATCTGTGATCCCTGGTGATGTCCAGAGCAGGGCCTGGGAGAAGGCAGATCAAATGGCCATCCATTACTGTGGGAAAATAGTAATTGGCCAGCCTTACTATAATTGACAAGGTTTGGAACATAGATGCCATTGCCTTTGGTTTCACATAGTTGTGTGAGGATAGTGATTTGTTAGATTTCAGAGGAAAATGTCATTTAATGTAGTGTGCCATGGATAGGACAAAGTTCAAGAATTTATTGAATATGCAATGTTATTGCATTTAAGGAATAACCAACAATATATGCATATTGTTGTATTTTTATAGACTTAATAAAGTAGATGTTTTACAAATTATGTTCTATAGGAATAAAATCGTAAAGAAGAAGGGAGCTCTGCTTATATTTTGGTGTGGATTAAAGAAATAAAAACACAGTAAAAATAGCAAAACTAAAATTGCTGTGGTGGATTGAAATAAGATAAGGCAATAGAAAGTGCCTGATGGCTATTTAAATTGGATGGTCACAGAAGGCCTCTCTGAACTGGTGTCATTTTAACCAAGATCTGATGACAAAAAAACAAACCAGTTATGTAAAATCTGGAGAAAGAATTCACCAGGTGGAAAAAGAAAAAGAAAAAAGAAAGAAAAAAACCCAAAAAAACAAAAAGCAAAAACAAAGATGAAGTTCTGATGGAGGCTAAAAGCATGACCAGAAAGAAAGCTAGCAATGTAGGCAGATGCCTGCTCATACAGGACTTTGTGGGTACAGACAAGAAGCTGACGTTTTACATTTGATAGGAAAACATTGGGAAACTGAAACAAATTTGTGTTTTATGACCTGATCAGACTCAGATTTTACAGCAGTCACTCCTGCTGCTGTGTGGGAAGTAGTGGGACAAGAGTGGATGCAATATCCTTTAGTGGTCTGGTTGTGAGATCTTGTATTCAGAGTAAGGACAATGTCAGCAACTGTCACCATGGCTAATGCTTATTCCACACTAAGTATTGACACCAGGCTAGGCCCCACATGCATCATCTAATTTAGGCATGTGTGGACTATGTTTTGAAGGTATGAGAGCTTTTGTGATCTAAGATACAAATTAAAAAATTCTCCCGATCAGGATAGTTTCTGTCACCCAGAAAGTCATGTATTAAGACTATAGTGACACCCGGAGATGTCTAATTTCTTGACCTTCAAGTGAATTTTATATTTGGAAATACCAGGAGTGAATGTTTTATATAGAGATCAATATTTATCCTTAGTCAGTATCTACCAGGAGTTACTCTTAGAAGTTTACACTGCAGCGTGGCAACCAGGAGAAGCTTAAAGGGACTCAGTTGAGCAGAAAGAAGAAAGGCAGACAGGGCCAGCTAAAGATCCTTACCTCAACAAAGAGACTTTGGCCTACTAAACCAAAAATTCAGAGAGTACCATAACAACAAGAACAAATCAGCCTACTGGGATACAAGAGCTTATTTGAGGTTCCGAACTATGTGCAAAGTTTTGGAGGATTTTTGGTAGTAGTCAAAGCCTGAGACAAGGGCAGTATGGGTCATTAATTGGGAAAAGTGGTTTAATTTAGAGTAAGAGGAATTGGAGTTAGATTTTAACACTAGGCTGCAAGAGTATAGCGGAAGTAAAGAAAACAAGCAAACTCCGAGTCAGCCATCTTTAGGGACCACGGGACACCACTGATGGCAGATTTGGGGCCCCAATGAAGCTCCAAGGTAGAAGAAATAAGAGCAGAAAAGGTCAGAAAATTCATCCAGACTCTTCAAGGTAGAGCTGCTCACCCAGAGCTGATCCCAGTGCCTTGGGTATCATGGTTCTTCAGCTTGTCCATCACTAGACAGAGCATGAGGCGCTGGACCCAGTCACCCTGCAGAGGGAGGGATACCCACTTATGACACATGCTGTTGAGATTTGGGTGGGTTGGTTTGAGGAATGTGCTGGATCCAGTTTGTAGCTGAGTTCAGCAACCTCATCAAGTTGGTACCATGGAGTTGACATGATGAGGGTATTTATACCATAAGAGTCAGGAAAAACTAGAATTAACCTCTTTCCTCCACTCCAAGAGCTGCCTTACCACATACACACCAAGTGGTACACTTCACAGGTGACTGGATTCAGCATTGCAATGGTACAAATGTATGGAGGAAATTGCTCCATGGAGTTTGTAGACATAGTCTTAATGCTGATTATAGATGGCTGGTAGGGAGTTTTGACTGTGCAGCAGAACCAATGATCCATTCTAGATTATCTTGAAAACATATAAGAAATCTACTTTCACATCACCTTCCTTAAAAGAATTCAATGAAAACATGTTACAGGAATAAAAATCAGTAACGTAGAAATTGATGGAACTGCACAGTCTCAACACTGTATCTGTGGCCACACCATATTTATAGGTTGATATAAAGTGTGACTTCCCAAATTCACAGTACTAACTGATGTTGCCACAGTTATCAATTTTTAGAGCTGGCTTAATAAAAGATATATGATGCCATATTACTATACAATTGAGTATTTTCACAGTAGTGTAAAAGTGGTGTGCTGCCCAGCTTTAAATTAAGTTTAAGGCAAACAATAACCTGGACATTAAAGCATTGTGAAAGCCTTGGTAAAGGTAGAATTTCCCAGGATCGAGTTCCACTCAAGAGTGTTATTCTGGTGTAAAATTAAAATTGAAACACAGCTATAAGAAGCAGTATTGAAATGCTTATTTGAGTTCAGGTATGTATACGTTTTCTCCTTGAAGTATTTCAAACAAACTGCTTGAACATAAAACCTTTCCTATGATGGATTTCCATAGGGTGTGGTCAGCTTTCTGGGAAAATTAGATTGAATTCAAGAATTTTGAAATCTGAACTTCAAACTTGCTGGATCTCCGTCTGGTTTCATATTTTCTTTCAAATGTTTTATAGCACACTGACTCAGCATTCTCAAGAAATCAAAATATAAGGGTAACAGGTATACTATGTAAAGCATCCCCATCTGGAACTCATTTTATCTCCAGAGAATATATATTTAATGTTAACCAAGTAGAAAACACTTTGATATCATTAAAATTCTGGGAAATCTTTTGCATGAATTATAATTCTTAATTATTTGAGTATTTTTTCTTCTCCAAACCATTTTAAAATTCCTCTTGATATCCAGGGCTGTTCCTTGGAAATGTAATAAGATTCAGGTGTCTTTAGTCACTCATTTGATGCTCAAAGAAAATGTTTTCTTTCCCCCCTCTTCTTTTTATCCTTCCTTTTACCCTTTTTGAATGCATACCACTGAAAGCACACATTCTGAAAGCTAAGGCAAGGCCCTGATCCACACCCTCCTGTCCTTGATATCGACACCATGGCTAGTTTTCCCATCCAGATTCCTTTTTAGCCGCAGTAACCATAAAAGTTTAACCTCCATCTTTAACTTTCTCTCTTTGGTCTTCAAGCCAGGCATGAACTATAAATTGAGGTAGAATATACAGCTGGGTCAATAAAGGGTAAGGGGGTGGGGGATGAAATAGGTTTCCTATCATTTTTCACCACATTTGAAAAAACAGAATTGGCAATGAGAAAAAAAAATAAAACAGGAAGCAGGATTGCACATATAAATTAAATATTTTCACCCAACACTTTTTAGATAGCCCAGGGGTTTTAAGAGCATGTATGTTTTGGATGGGCTCAGCAAGCATTCCAACAGTAAATGGCTTCCTGTTCAGCGTGTTCGAAGTCAGGCCGTCTTTTGGGGTTGGTTTAAAAATATGTGTGAAATATGTACTTTTATTCCAAGCCAAGTCAAATGTTTTTAATCAGCACCCCCCTTACTTGCTTCTCCTCTCTTCCTATCCTGTCATATTTTGCCCCCCAGACAGTAAAGTATGCCCCCAAGTGTGTTTTTATTTTTCAAAAGGAAGTTTTAGTGATTAATGTTGAGTTACAAGTAAACATATATTATTGCCCTCAAAGGTATTCACCAAAAACCTGTCCAATGTCATTCCTGGCTAGCATTCTTGAGTGTTCGATCTTGGCTAGCAGAAGTAAGAGAAGCATGCAAAGAAACCGAGCATTTGGCTCAAGCACAAGAGGGAACCAGTGGATAATTGAGGGTGAGAAATGGTCTATAACTTTTCACCCCAGTGGTGATGAACCTATAATTCCCAAATTGTTTGTGTAATTTTCTATTTCTACCACATCAGTGACAAATATTATTCTGTACTGCATGTTCCTTGTGGATTTTGTTTTTTCATCAGCAAAGTCCAATTAAGATGCCTGAAAGGAAAATAACATACCTAGGGCCATCATACCTAACAAGAAATGCCACAGATGTACCCAGGAGGAAAAATATAGACTTCTGGTGGAAGCCACAGAGCCCCTCTGAAAAATTCTGCTCTGATGTTGGTAGATTTTAAAAATATATGTCCTGTGATCTTATTAGAGGAAACTCAGATATTCACATTTGAAATCAAGCTCTCGAGGAACCTTTTATAGTTGGCACAGAGTACGGAAGCTGTAAATACTCCTCTGTACAGAGGCCTTGTGTTCCCACTCCCCCATTTGACAGAGCCTGCTGAAATTCAGGAATGTTCTTAGACAACTATATTTGATAATGATAGTGGGTGTCAGAGTTAGCCTTTTCTATATCTTAAAAATTTATTTAGTGTAAGAGAGCATTTTATTGTACTCTTATAGCTTGTGTGCAAGGGGAAAAAAGCCAACCTTTCCAAATAAATCTCCAAGGATAGTTTATTCAAAGAATGTCTCTTGACATGTGATTCCAGGTTTTTGGTGTTTGCTGTTTTCAAATCAGTTTAACTCAGCAAACACTTATAAAATTATTGACTCTGCAAAGCTCAGTGCTAGGTGCTGTGAACAGCATGCTAACGACGTGGAAGTAGTTTACTCTGACAAAGTCCAACACCCTATCATTATAAAAACTCTCATAAAAATAGCACTATAAAAGAAAATTTTCTCAACATCACAAATATCAATTTGTTAAAAAGTAAAAAACAAAATAAGACCTACAGCTATCATCATACTCAATGGTGAAAGTGTAAAACTTTCTCCATAAAAGGAATGGGATAGGATCCCCTTTTTTTATCAACGCTATTCAAAATTATTCTGGAAATTCTATCTAGATCAATTAAACAAGAAAAAAGAAATACACAAATCCTAGTTGGGAAAGAAGTAAAACTACATCTGTTTACAGAGGACATAATCCTATGCGTAAAAAAAAATACTAAAGAATCCTCAATTAATTAGTTTACAAACTAACTCAGCAAGGTCACAGTTGCTCCATTCTTGGGCCATAGTTCAGCATTTTAGTGTTTTCGCTAGTGATTTAATCTCAGAACAACATTGAATGTTTTCAAATGTGGACATGGAAGCTCTCCTATAGCATGGTCAAAAATAACTTTGTTATCAGGTGTGGTGGGTATGCCTGTAATCCCAACAGCTCAGGAGGATGAGGCAGGAGGAGCACCAGTTCAAAGCCAGCCTCAGCAAAAGTGAGGCACTAAGCAACTCAGGGAGACTCTGTCTCTAAATAAGATAAAAAATAGGGCTGGGGATGTGGCTCAGTGGTCGAGTGCCCCTGAGTTCAATTTCCAATAACCCCCAAACCCCCCCAAAAAACAACTTTGTTTACTGTTCCCATGGTCACTTTAATGCGTAAAATTCTCATGAAACTATTTGGGCACTAGGTCAAATTTTGGTAAGATTCGAAATACATATAAGACTAGCAGAACTTTGTTAATCTGTAAATCTGAAATCTTTTTGAGTATCACTAAGAAGTGATACTCAAAAAAGATCCAAATCTTCTTAATGATAGCCTCCAAATCCAAATCTTTTTGAGTATCACTAAGAAGTCACAAGTAGGAAATATCACATCTTACCTCATGTGACAGGTTGCTGTCACAATACAAGTGGCCTAACAATATTGTGTGAAATTACTTTCAGGTTAAGTGGATAAAGTCCATGTGAAGCATAAGTGAACTTTAAGTTGGGTTTTGATTCTCATGCCCGAGACATCTCAGAATGTATTCATAAAATTCCAAAATCTGAAATCCAAAACACCTATGGTCCCCCAAATTTCAGATGATGGATGGATACTTGACCTGTAGCATATACGTCTTCTCTACCTTGAAGTAGATGCATTCCTTAGGTTGGTTGTCTCCTGAGATCAGAAAATGCTGAGGAAAAGAATAAATAGACGAGCAGGCCCAGCGGCTCGCCAGCGTGGTGACCGCGTGACCCCAATTGGAGAGGGGGCGGAGCGGAGCCGCCACCCGCGCCCGCAAGGTGGGCAGACCCTCGACCCAGTGGTACATGGGTGTGGTAGGAAGGGCAGGGCAGAGCCACTGCCCGCACTTGCAAGGTAAGCAGACCTGTGACAGACTGGCGGGTCAGGCCCAGCGGCCTGCCAGTGTGGTACACACGTCACCCCAACTGGAGTAGGGGCAGAGCAGATCCTTCGCCCACGCCCGGATCAGGCCCTGCCGGTGTGGTGGTCACGTGACCCCAATTGGAGTGGGGGCGGAGCGAAACCGCCACCCGAGCCCGCAGGGTGAGCAGACCTGTGACCAACCTGCAGATCAGGCACAGCGGTCCGCAGGCGTGGTAGGAGGGGCAGGGCAGAGCCGCCGCCCGCGCCTGCAAGGTAGGCAGACCTGCGACAGACCGGCGGATCAGGCCCAGGAGCCTGCCGGCGTGGTAGCAGAGTCGCCGCCCGTGCCAGGAACAGGCCCAGCGACCTGCCGGCGGGGTAGTCACGGCACTCCAATTGGAGTAGGGGCAGAGCAGAGCCACCACCCGTGCCCGAAAGGTGGGCAGATCTGCGACCAACCAGCGGGACAGGCCCAGTGGCCTGCCGGTACGACAGACACGTCACCCCATTTGGAGTAGGGGCAGAGTAGAGCCGCCGCCTGCGCCTGCAGGGTAGGCAAACCTGCAACCGACCGGCGGATCAGGCCCGGTGGCCTGCCGGCGTGGTACACTCGTCACCCCAATTGGAGTAGGGACAGAACAGAGCCGCCACCAGCGCCCAGAACAGGCCCAGTGACCTGCCGGCGTGGTAGTCACCCCAACTGGAATAAGGAGAGAGCAGAGCCGCCGCCCGCGCCTTCAGGAAAGAAACGCAAGCAGTATGAAAAGACAAGGAAAGAAAGGACCACAAGCAATGCAGGTCAACGCAACTTTAGAAGAGGTAACAGCTGCAGCAGATGGAATGTCAGATAAAGAATTCAGGATATACATGCTTCAGATGATCTGGAGTATCAAGGAAGACATTAGACAGCAAAATCAGACAATGAAAGATCACTTCGACAATGAATTACACAAACAAATCCAGGAAGCAAAGGATCAACTTTACAGGGAGATAGAGGTTATAAAAAACAAACAAACAGAAATCCTAGAAATGCAGGAAGCAATAAACCAACTTAAAACCTCAATGGAGAATACTACCAGCAGAGTAGAACACTTAGAAGATAGAACATCAGACAATGAAGACAAAGTATTCCAACTGGAAAAGAACATAGACAGCTCAGCAAGACTGTTAAGAAACCACGAGCAGAACATCCAAGAAATATGGGATAACATTAAGAGACCAAACTTAAGAGTCATTGGGATACAGGAAGGTACAGAGCTCCAAACCAAAGGAATGAGCAGTCTATTCAATGAAATAATATGAGAAAACTTCCCAGACTTGAAGAATGAGACAGAATCCCAAATCCTAGAAGCCTACAGGACGCCGAATGTGCAAAATCATAAGAGATCCACACCTAGACACATTATAATGAAGATGCCCAACATACAGAATAAGGAGAGAATTTTAAAAGCTACAAGAGAAAGGAAGCAGATTACATTTAGGGGTAAGCCAATCAGGATAACAGCTGATCTTTCAACACAGACTCTGAAAGCTAGAAGATCCTGGAATAACATATTTCAAACACTGAAAGAAAATGGGTTCCAACCAAGAATTGTGTATCCAGCGAAATTAAGCTTCAGGATGGAAGATGAAATTAAAACCTTCCACGATAAACAAAAGTTTCAAGAATTTGCAGCTAGAAAACCATCTCCTCAAAACATCCTCAACAAAACATTACAGGAAGAGGAAATGGAAAATAACAATGAAAACCAACAGTGGGAGGTAGGACAGTAAAGGGGGGGAAAATAATCAAAGAGGAAAACAAACCATGTTTAGTAACAGAAATAAACAAATATGGCTGGAAGAACAACCCATATCTCAATAATAACCCTAAATGTTAATGGCTTAAACTCACCAATTAAGAGACACAGGCTAGTAGAATGGATCACAAAACAAGACCCAACAATATGCTGCCTACAGGAGACGCATTTGATAGGAAAAGACATCCATAGGCTGAAGGTGAAAGGTTGGGAAAAATCATATCACTCATATGGACTTCGGAAACAAGCAGGAGTGTCCATACTCATCAAATAAAATAGATTTCAAGCCAAAGTTAATCAAAAGGGATAAAGAGGGACACTACATACTGCTTAAGGGAACCATACACCAACAAGACATAACAATCATAAATATTTATGCCCCAAACAATGGTGCAGCTATGTTCATCAAACAAACTCTTCTCAAGTTCAAGAGTCTAATAGACCACCATACAATAATCATGGGAGACTTCAACACACCTCTCTCGCCACTGGACAGATCTTCCAAGCAAAAGTTGAATAAGGAAACTATAGAACTCAATAACACAATTAATAACCTAGACTTAATTGACATATATAGAATATACCACCCAACATCAAGCAGTTACACTTTTTTCTCAGCAGCACATGGATCCTTCTCAAAAATAGATCATATATTATGTCACAGGGAAACTCTTAGACAATATAAAGGAGTAGAGATAATACCATGCATCTTATCTGATCATAATGGAATGAAACTGAAAATCAACGATAAAAGAAGGAAGGAAAAAGCATACATCACTTGGAGAATGAACAATAGGTTACTGAATGATCAATGGGTTATAGAAGACATCAAGGAGGAAATTTAAAAATTCTTAGAGATAAATGAAAACACAGACACAACATATCGGAATCTATGGGACACATTGAAAGCAGTTCTAAGAGGAAAATTCATTGCTTGGAGTTCATTCCTTAAAAAAAGAAAAAAACAACAAATAAATGATCTCACACTTCATCTCAAAATCCTTGAAAAAGAAGAGCAAAACAACAGCAAAAGAAGTAGAAGGCAAGAAGTAATGAAAATCAGAGCTGAAATTAATGAAATCGAAACAAAAGAAACAATTGAAAAAAATGACAAAACTAAAAGTTGGTTCTTTGAAAAAATAAACAAAATCGACAGACCCTTAGCCATGCTAGTGAAGAGAAGAAGAGAGAGAACTCAAATTACTAGCATACGGGATGAAAAAGGCAATATCACAACAGACACTTCAGAAATACAGAAGATAATCAAAAACTATTTTGAATCCTTATACTCCAATAAATTAGAAGATAGTGAAGGCATCAATAAATTTCTTAAGTCATATGATCTGCCCAGATTGAGACAGGAGGATATAGACAACCTAAACAGACCAATATCAATTGAGGAAATAGAAGAAACCATCAAAAGACTACCAACTAAGAAAAGCCCAGGACCAGATGGGTATACAGCAGAGTTTTACAAAACCTTTAAAGAAGAACTAATACCAATACTTTTGAAGCTACTTCAGGAAATAGAAAAAGAGGGAGAACTTCCAAATTCATTCTATGAGGCCAACATCACCCTGATACCTAAACCAGACAAAGACACTTCAAAGAAAGAAAACTACAGACCAATATCTCTAATGAACCTAGATGCAAAAATCCTCAATAAAATTCTGGCGAATCGGATACAAAAACATATCAAAATAATTGTGCACCATGATCAAGTAGGATTCATCCCTGGGATGCAAGGCTGGTTCAATATACGGAAATCAATAAATGTTATTCACCACATCAATAGACTTAAAAATAAGAACCATATGATCATCTCGATAGATGCGGAAAAAGCATTCGACAAAGTACAGCATCCCTTTATGTTCAAAACTCTAGAAAAACTAGGGATAACAGGAACATACCTCAATATTGTAAAAGCAATCTATGCTAAGCCTCAGGCTAGCATCATTCTGAATGGAGAAAAACTGAAGGCATTCCCTCTGAAATCTGGAACAAGACAGGGATGCCCTCTCTCTCCACTTCTGTTCAACATAGTTCTCGAAACACTGGCCAGAGCAATTAGACAGACGAAAGAAATTAAAGACATAAAAATAGGAAAAGAAGAACTTAAATTATCACTATTTGCAGATGATATGATTCTATACCTAGCAGACCCAAAAGGCTCTACAAAGAAACTATTAGAGCTAATAAATGAATTCAGCAAAGTGGCAGGATATAAAATCAACACGCATAAATCAAAGGCATTCCTGTATATCAGCGACAAATCCTCTGAAATGGAAATGAGGACAACCACTCCATTCAAAATATCTTCAAAAAAAATAAAATACTTGGGAATCAACCTAACAAAAGATGTGATAGACTTATACAGTGAAAACTACAGAACCCTGAAGAGAGAAATAGAAGAAGATCTTAGAAGATGGAAAAATATACCCTGTTCATGGATAGGCAGAACCAACATCATCAAAATGGCGATATTACCAAAAGTTCTCTATAGGTTTAAGGCAATGCCAATCAAAATCCCAACGGCATTTCTTGTAGAAATAGAGAAAGCAATCATGAAATTCATATGGAAAAATAAAAGACCCAGAATAGCAAAAACAATGCTAAACAGGAAGTGTGAATCAGGCGGTATAGCGATACCAGACTTCAAACTATACTACAGAGCAATAGTAACAAAAACAGCATGGTACTGGTACCAAAACAGGCAGGTGGACCAATGGTACAGAATAGAGGACACAGAAACCAATCCACAAAACTACAACTATCTTATATTTGATAAAGGGGCTAAAAGCATGCAATGGAGGAAGGATAGCATCTTCAACAAATGGTGCTGGGAAAACTGGAAATCCATATGCAACAAAATGAAACTGAATCCCTTTCTCTCGCCATGCACAAAAGTGAATTCAAAATGGATCAAGGAACTTGATATCAAATCAGAGACACGCCGTCTGATAGAAGAAAAAGTTGGCTACGATCTACATTCGGTGGGGTCGGGCTCCAAATTCCTCAATAGGACACCCATAGCACAAAAGTTAATAACTAGAATCAACAAATGGGACTTACTCAAACTAAAAAGTTTTTTTTCTCAGCAAAAGAAACAATAAGAGAGGTAAATAGGGAGCCTACACCCTGGGAACAAATCTTTACTCCTCACACTTCAGATAGAGCCCTAATATCCAGAGTATACAAAGAACTCAAAAAATTAGACAATAAGAGAACAAACAACCCAATCAACAAATGGGCCAAGGACCTGAACAGACACTTCTCAGAGGAGGACATACAGTCAATCAACAAGTACATGAAAAAATGCTCACCATCTCTAATAGTCAGAGAAATGCAAATCAAAACCACCCTAAGATACCATCTCACTCCAGTAAGATTGGCAGCCATTATGAAGTCAAACAACAACAAGTGCTGGCGAGGATGTGGGGAAAAGGGTACACTTGTACATTGCTCGTGGGACTGCAGATTGGTGCAGCCAATTTGGAAAGCAGTATGGAGATTTCTTGGAAAGCTGGGAATGGAGCCACCATTTGACCCAGCTATTCCCCTTCTTGGTCTATTCCCTAAAGACCTAAAAAGAGCATGCTACAGGGACACTGCTACATCGATGTTCATAGCAACACAGTTCACAATACCAAGACTGTGGAACCAACCTAGATGCCCTTCAATAGACGAATGGATTAAAAAAATGTGGCATTTATACACAATGGAGTATTACTCTGCATTAAAAAATGACAAAATCATAGAATTTGCAGGGAAATGGATGGCACTAGAGCAGATTATGCTAAGTGAAGCTAGCCAATCCCTAAAAAACAAATGCCAAATGTCTTCTTTGATATAAGGAGAGTAACTAAGAACAGAGTAGGGATGAAGAGCATGAGAAGAAGATTAACATTTAACAGGG
This sequence comes from Marmota monax, assembly GCF_021218885.2. Classification (NCBI taxonomy): domain Eukaryota; kingdom Metazoa; phylum Chordata; class Mammalia; order Rodentia; family Sciuridae; genus Marmota; species Marmota monax. The sequence goes on from NW_026691988.1 coordinate 4,239,620, forward strand.
ATGAGAGGTGGGAGGGAAAGGGAGAGAGAAGGGAAATTGCTTGGAAATGGAAGGAGACCCTCAGGGTTATACAGTGGAGGGGGTAGAGAGAGAGGTGGGGAGGGGGGATGGTGGAGGATGGGAAAGGCAGCGGAGCACAACAGACACTAGTATGGCAGTATGTAAATCAATGGATGTGTAACTGATGTGATTCTGCAATCTGTGTATGGGGTGAAGGTGGGAGTTCATAACCCACTTGAATCAAAGTGTGGAATATGATATGTCAAGAAATTTGTAATGTTTTGAACAACCAACAATAAAAAATTAGAATAGAAAAAAAAAGAATAAATAGAAAAGAATGGGCATTACTTGCAATGTAGGGTCTGGAATGAGGAACAGAGACAGGAGAAAGGCTTCAAAGGAAGAAGGAAGAAGGGGTATAGGAACTAACACAGAGATAATTTTGTAGATATTTGCTACTCCTCATGGCAACCATAAACCTCATCTGATTATTTAAACTAATGAGAAGTTTAAACTTAAGCTAAAGCAAATTTAAAAACTAAGCCCTTTATGGTATTAGCCTGTTTCAAGTGTTGGTTGCCATGTGTAGCTACTGGCTATCATATGGACATAGGGATGTGAAGCATTTTTGTTACTGCAGAGTTTGTAGAACACTGCTGTAGATAGTGTTTTGTCCACATTCCACTCAACAATAGATAGTGAATATATTTTCTTGTCAACGACTATGTCAAATTTAATTTTAAATGATTACATAATTCCTGATTATATGAATCTACTATGATTCTTAAAAATTAGCTTTTGGTAACTTTTTGTTATTGTAAACATGTCTGTAAATTTAAAATATATATATATATATATAGCAGAATATTTACACTTAAATGATTTATCTAGAGTAAGTGCTAAGAAATAAATCAAATGCACAAGTTAAATGTCATAGGTATTTTATAAGGCTTTTGATAAGTATGGCTAAATTCTTCTCCAGGAAGTTTGTCCATTTATATGCTCTCAGTTGAGTGACAGGAGAGTCACTCAGTATTGAAAGAATATGAAACGAAACAAAATGAAATGAAGCAGAATGACACCACACTTACCTCTGAAAACTAGAACTCAAAATTTGGAAGAGAATAGCTATTGAGGATCTAATCTGCAAAACAACAAAAAGTAATAATAAGCCACCCCTTTTATAGTACTCCCATGAGGTGGGTGCTGTCTAGGTTTTAACTCAGTACCAACTACAACCTTGTGAGTTAGGTGCTACTTCCTGATGCCTGCATTCGACAGAACTAAGGCACGTGAAGAAATAGCATCACACAGCTAAGTGGCGAAACTGGATTTGAATCCACCTGACTTTGTCAAGGATGATGAGCATTCCAGAATCCATGTTCTTACCCCCTCTCCTGCATTGCTTCTTAACCATTTATTCACATCCAAAGGAACCAATTATTATGGGTTCAATTTTTATTCTTCCACCACCACAAATAAATGAAAATCCTAACACCCGTACCTCAAGATGGGAACCTATTTGGAACTTATTGGAATACAACTAATTAAGAGGAGGTCATATTCAACTAAGGTGGGCTTCTGGTCCAATATGACTAGTGTCCTTATGAGAAGATGATATGAAGACACAGACACAACAGGGAGGATACCACATAAGGGCAAAGGCAGATGCTGGGGTTACATAGTTGCAGGTTTTCAGGAACTAGAAAGGTTCAAGGAAGGATTTCCTAGGGGTTTCAGAGGAAGCATAGCCATGCTTAAACCATGGTTTTGGATTTTCTAGCCTTCAAAGGTCTAATTTCCTGTTGTTTTAAATCACCAAGCTTGTGGTATCTTCTTGCAATGGTGCTGGGGTTCTAGTATACCAAGTAACTTAGAAAGACATTCCAGTGTCTGACCAGATGCACAAATAGCCTGTGAGCACATCTCACCTACTTATCATATTCCCCTATTATATTCATCAGATGCCGACAAAGAATCCAGTCACGGGGCGGAAGGCCAAAGACAATGTTTGCAATTGCTCCTGTATGTTTTAGAAATATCAAATAGCACCCTTACAAAGTGACTCACAAAGTGAATATTTTATTGAATGTGCCAACATAGTATTCAGTTTCTGGGAAACTAATAATTGTATATTTTTGTTCATTTTGGAAGGGCAGTGATTCACTAAGACAGTATGAACTGTGCTGGTTTCATGTAACCGTATTTAGATTTGTCTACCTTGCAATAAAAACTGTCAGGGCTTCACATATCTGTCAATTTTCCATGAATTTTTCCTTTTGTTCTGATTTTAATTTTCATATTCTGTTGGATTGTAGTTTGTCCAGTTGGAAAATAAGTATGCTTAAAAGAAAGTATAAACCATTTTTTTTTGGGTTTTGATTACTCCAAACTTGATTTAAGAAAAAATCTTTGCAATAAAATAAAATGGAAATTATCTCATCTTGAATGAACACTTGAAATATGTGTTAGTCAGCTTTTCATCACTGTGAACAAAGTACCTGACAAGAACAAATTAGAGAAGGAAAAGTTTATTTTGGCTCATGGTTCCACAGGTTTTAGTCCATGGATGGCAGAGTCCATTGCTCTGGACCAAAGGTGAGGCAGAACGTCATGGCAGAAGGGCATGGCAGAGGATAACTGCTTACCTAACAGCATTCAGGTAGCAGACAGACAGAAGAGGGAGGGGCCATAGGGAAAAAGACCCCTTCCAGGCACACCCCAGTGACCCACTTCCCCCGACTTGCCTATCGTTACCACCCAGTCAGTCCATTCAAACTAGGATGGATGGATTAGGTTATAGGTCTCACAACCCAATCACTTCACCAATTCCTTCAAAGGAGCTTTGGGGACACATGGCATATCTGAACCATAACAATATGATTTCTTAATTTTTCTTTTGTAATAGTAGAAGGAGAAAAGAATCTATAAATCTAGAAGAAATATCAGGAAGTCTTGCTCTCTAACACACTTTTTTCTCCACCATCTATTTATATCTCTCTTGCTTTCATTTTCCCTTCCTGAGCCTGTGACTAGAGTTTGAAACTCTAAAAGCAATCTTTTTTTTTGTTTGTTTTTTAATTCTGGGTATGGCTACCCTCTGGAAGACATGATTAGAAAGAAAAACTGATGGAAGCTCCTTTGCAATGCCTTTAAAGTGCTAGGAATTGAGCTAAATGCCTTTACATGTCTGTTGTGGTTTAGATAAGAAGTGTCCCCCAAGAGCTTCTGTGTGAGGTAATGTAGAGGTGAAATGCCTCAGTTATGAAAGCCTAATCAGTGCATTAATCCCCTAATACAGATTAAATGTAGGCAGGTAGGGTGTGGTTGTAATTCCGCTGATTACCAGTTATCTTCACGAGTAGAACACCAGAAAAGCACACCAAGGCAAAGGGAGAGTAGAGAGTAAGAAGCTTTATTAAAGGATAGTAAAACAGACTTCTCCCAGGTGGAAGAAGGGGACCCAAAGGTGGAATCTGTGAGATGAGGAAGTCCTATCCCTTTTCTTGGTCTAAAGTTTCCCTTGTTCTCCTGCATTCTTCTCCCTTGTCTTGTTCATTTCCCCTCATCCTGCATAGTGACTGGGGGACATGGTGGAATGGCCAGGTGGTGGGCAGGTGGGCTGGAAGGGCCTAGGTAGGGTGCTAGGCAGGAAGGGAGCGGCAGCCCAGGGGGCTTTGATTAGCAGCTCCTTGTCCTCTCAGGTGTTGCTTCATTAACAACCTTTTTGGGAAGAGGAGTATCAAAGGGCTGTGGAGTCATGAACATTTCTTCTCCCAGGGGCTGTTTTCAATTTTCCAGACTTGAACTGGGCTCCATTTTCTCCATCAGACTCGATGTACCCAACTACACTAACTACTTGTCTTTAAATATGGCTTCAGCTGGAGGAGGTGGGTCACTGGAGGCATGCCTTTGGGGTTTAGATTTTGTCCCTGGAGAGGGAAAGTCTCTCTCTCTCTCTGCTTCCTGGTGTGATGTTCTGAGCTTTCCTACACCACAATGTACTGCCTTACATCAGGCCCTAAGGAATGGAGTTGGTCATCTACAGACTGAGACCTCTGAAGCCATGAGCCTCCAAATAAAGTTTTCTTCCTCTAATTGTTCTTGTCAGGTCTTTTGGTCACAGTGGAGAAAAAGCTGACTAAAACAGTGTCACTGCACAACTCTAGGATGAATGGTAAAAAAGGAACTGATGAGGGATCTGAAGCTCAGGTGAGACGATGCTGTGGAGGTCTTGTGGATGGCACTTTGGGTTTCAAATGGCTGAATCAGAATGTATTTCCAAGCCCTGTGCACCCCTTGTTCCCCAAGATGGAGAATGGGCAGCTAAACCGTGGTGGGCTCTGAAAGGGGAAATGGAAAGGAGCCTCAATGGAGAAGGGGAGAAGAGGAGCATTAAGGAGAAGATTGGAGCACCTTATGCTTTTACCTGGGCTTTCCTTGAAACCTTTTAATGCTGTCTAACTACTGCCCAAGTGGACTATTGAGCAGTTGAAAAGAGACTGATACAAATTGAGATGTGCTCCAAACATAAAATGAACAATGGATTTTGAAGATTTAACCTGAAAAAAAATGAATATAAAATGTCTCACAAATATTTTTTTTTAACTAATTACATGTTGAAAGGTAATATTTAGAGATATTGGCACAAGGAAAATGTGCCACTAAAAATTTATATCTCCTGCTTCCTTTTACTTTTTTTAAACATGGCTTCCCAGAATTTTAAATGACCCATATGACCCTTATTATATTGCATTAGATGGTCAGATAACCTTGACAACCATGAGAAATTTTTAATTTAAATGAAAAAAATAAGATTTACCTTTTTTGGGGGGGGAAGATAAATAGTATTCAAATATAAAGTTAGTAACTTTTTTCAAAGTATATAACATACTATTCTTAGTTTCAAGATAATTCCATTGTTTAAACTTTCAAACCTAATTACTGAAAAATTATAAAAGGTAGAGGTGAAGGTCTTGGTCTTTGCAGGACTTTGTTGGCCAAATTATATTGTTATATCATGTGCATGTATGAATACATAGCAACAAATCTTACTATTACATACAACTATAATGCACCAATAAAAAATGTGGGAAAAAAGTGTACTGGATTTTCCCCTCCTTTGCAGGCGGGGGGACATACCAGGGATTGAGCTCAGGTGCACTAAACCACTGAGCCACATCCCCAGCCCTATTTTGTATTTTATTTAGAGACAGGGTCTCACTGATTTGCTTAGTGCCTTGCTTTTGCTGAGGCTGGCTTTGAACTCGCACTCCTCCTGCCACATCCTCCAGAGCTGCTGGGATTACAGGCATTCACCACCACAACTGGCTTTCCCCTCTTTTTGTTTGAGTTACTTTGCAGCTCCTGTCAGTAATAATTGGATTTGATTTCCCTACTCCTTCAATCTACCCATGAGAAGTTGGCAGAAAGAATTGTGTGCCAGTTCTGGGCTTTGACGTCAACAGACCACACTCAGCTTGCTCATTGTCTTGGTGTGTGCTCTCCACTTTTCCTGTGAACAGGCCCCAGGCTGGCCTGCTTGAAGATGAGTGACCCTGTGGAGCAGAGAGGAACTGTCCCAAATGAGGCTGTCTGTGTTAGTTTCCTGTACCTAGTATAATAGACTACCACAAATTGAGTAGCTGAAATTAACACCCATTTATTATAGAGTGGGTCTGTAAGTCAGAAGGCTGACATAGGTCTTACTGGATGACTATCAGTGTTCTTTGGGGGAGACTCAGAATCCATTTCCTTACCTTTTTAGAAAACTGAGACAGTCCTTGAAAAGGCCCAACAAATGTGAACTGTCTCCTTATGTTTATATAAAATATGCCAGATCTAATTTCTTTTAAAAAAATCCTATTTGAGGCACTCCTTTTTTATTTCATTGCTTTATTATTAATTTTTTTAAATCAATGTGATATTCTATACACCACCAGCATTCCTTGACTTCTGGGCCCTTCCTGCATCTTCAAAGCTCGTATCAGCAAGGACAGTTTTTGTCATGTCACATCACTAACCTCCTATTCTGAGACTCTTTTACATGTTTAAGGTCCTTGTTTTTATAGTATGTCCACACAAATAATTCAGGATGATCTTATTGTAAAATAGACTGATTAGCAACTACAATTCCATCTGCAATTGTAATTCCTCTTTGCCATGTAAAGTAACATATTCACAGGTTCTAGGGACTAGGATGTGGACAGCTTTCCTGTTTTGTTTTTGCTGAATAGGTGATTATTATTCTTTCCATACCATGCTTGACCAGTGGGTGCACCATGATCAACCCAGGGGCTGATACAGGAGTGATTCTAGCTCTGACCAGAACTGCCCATCTGAATGCAGCTCAAAGTGCTGACCAGCAAATGATGAATTAAATAAAGTGGGTTGAACAGCTTTAAAAAAGGTTGAGGTTTTTTCTTTTTTTTCTTGTTAAGCAGAAGAAAACTGAAACAGTCTTTGAAAAGTCCCAATGGAGACAGTTTTTGAAAAAGAATGTGAACTGACTCCTTATGTTTACATAAAATATGCCAAGATCATATTTCTGAAACAATATTGATAATTTGAGGCACTCCTTTTTATTCAACTATTTTATCAATAATTTTTGTCTTTAAAACATAACTTGATATTGCAACTGTCTCCCTATTGAATTTTTTTCAATGTAGGAAGTCACAGTGTAGTGTTACCCACCCTTCCCTACCAACATTCTCAACTCTGCTCTTGGATGACCCTTGTCAACTCCAGGATAGGCTTAATTGTCAGCCTTTGCTTTTTGGAATAATGACGACTGGTGGCCTGGGCCAAATTTCTATTGGTGAATAAAATATATTTTTAACAACCTCTTGAGTTGATTTATACTTTTTGTTCTCTTTTAAGCAGATTTATCATGCAATAAATTACTTATGGCTTGCATTCCATGGCATACATTTCAAATTTTCAGCCTTTGAAGATGAAAGTTTTGCTTATCTCCTTGATAAGGTTCATGATAAAAAAAAATTCTCTGTTTCAATTGTGAAACAGAAAAGGAAAGAAAATCAAAGTAGCTTTCTGTTAGACATAATATTTTAGTATCCCAAGTAAAATCTCAGAGAAACTGGGACTCTTAGGAAAAGTTTCAAATGGAAAATATAAACCCAGTAGAAAAATTTCTAACTGAAGCACATAAAGTTTTTACCTTACCGTATTTTTACCTTGTCATGCTTCATTGATGATTTCAGGATTTCCATTTCAAGTCTTTACTTGCATAACATGAAGGGGCCGTGGGTCAACATCATCAGTTTTATGACAGTTTCATAAAACAAGACCTACCTGCCTCTTAATGGGGGAGGGTAAAGAGGCTATTCATTACCAATACAATTTTTTACTAAGGACCCCCAAACTGGAAATTAATAAATAAAGGTAGTAATTTGGCAACCTAGCAAGATCAACACATTCAGAATGGAAGGCACCTGCTAATGGTCACCAGCATAGCAGATCAGGGGAATATAATTAAAAATAAATAAATAGGTTGCATCATTTAAATTTCTTGTTTATTATATCAGTTTGTTTTCTTCTTCTCTTGGGATGTTTTGAACTTTGTCATTATGAAATATCCTGTCTGAGAAGGATATAAAAAAATTTATTTTCTGTATTTTTCCTACAGAGAGCAGAAAGGGTCTAAAGTGACCTATGAAATTTGGAGATTCTTGTGCATTAGGCTAAGTAAGGATATATATTTTATTTCATTATTTCTGTCTTTCTTTGGGGAATCAGATAATCATATATGGCCTCAGAAGGATATCATATATATTTTGAGCTGCAAATTATATAAGAGCTTCTTATTTTCATATCTGCCTAATCATGTCCTTGGAAAATTGCATAGTTTCCAGCGCAACACTGAGGATGGTTTTGCTGCTCACTAGCAATTAAAATAGAAGACATTTCACAAATCTATTTGAGGCACTGGGACCTCTGAACAACTCTGTAGTGTTGCTGCCTGGATCTGCTTATTTTTAATGTCTGGAAACAGACTAGGTAGATGCAGGTCAGTATGTGTGTGTGTGTGTGTGTGTGTGTGTGGTGTGGTCACACACGCATGTGTGCTAATCTCCACTCACAGGCTTATTGGAAAAAGTAAGAAGAGACATTATTTTCCTGCATATAGAAAATAGTGTCAATGTATTTAGTTGGGTTTTGTGGAAGTGTTTTTACTGTACATATGAAGACAATATTGATTTGATTTAATTAGCCTAATAAGTGCAAGCAATGGAGATACAAACTGAGCTTCTATGTATGCACTTGTAACCCTCATTGTGTTGTTATCCCACAATAGTGGCAGCAAGAGGATCTGTTTGCAGTTCAGGAAGACCAATCCACTTTTTATGTCAAAGCTAGAATTCAGAGTCCAGTGGTATTCCAGTCTACTCTACCATGATGCCTCTTCACCCAAAAGAAGTTAATCATCCAGGTCAGAGTAATGTTTGTGAGCATTTATGGACACTGTCTTGACATTGATGTAAAGAGTTTTTATATACAGTTACAGAAATGGTGGAAGAAAACAAGTGAAGTTTTTAAAATTATCTTTATGGAAATCATTATCTCTTACACAGGTGCATAAAAGAAGGCTCCTAACTATGTTTAAAAGCTCTACTACCACTTCTATCTTGTGATATTTATCAGGACTAGAATAATCACATCCTTGGAAAATTGCATAGTTTCCAGCACAACACTGAGGAAGGAAAGAAAATGCATCACTTAAGAAAAAAAAACACACACACACACAGAGAAAAATAAATCACTTAAGATCTAAAGAGATTTTTATTAGTTCCCTGTATACATTTAATATTGTGTAATTTAAAAAATACACTTAGGAGAAAAAAAGTTCTAAAACAGCTTTCAAGAATAAGACCATAAATACCATCATTTGTAAGATGTCTACACCTTATTTTGAAAATGCAAATGTTCAGCCCCAGATATCTTAATTCTTTTAACAGCTCTACATATTAGGCATTAATTAACATCTAAGAATTTAAAGTGAGAATCTTATGAATTACAAGATTAAGTAATTTGTTAAATATTGGCACCATGGATTAAACCAGCCTTACTTCAAGAAACCAGCTCCCCAGTGCCACATGCTGCTTCCTCAAGTACAGATCTGATTAAGGATCATCCTTGAAGACACTCAGGGTCATTGTTTATGTTAAATTGAACTAAAAAGCCAGAGAGTGATGACAGAATGAGGAACACAATAGTGCTGTTTGTTATCACTGGGTAGAATAATAGAAGGAAGAACACAGAGAATGAAAATTAGTCGTGAATGATAATCTGCCAGGCATATCAAGAGTAGCTATGGGAATGATATTATGGGGAGGAAAAGAGTCAATATTTCAGTAGACAATTAATCTACCTCAAGGTTAACAAATACAAAACAAAACTATCCTTAATAAAACTCCATTTCCTCTTTTTCTGACTGAAAAGAGCTACATGAACATATGACTTTCAATGGTTTTGCAAGCCAGGTGACCTGCAGCTGGTTAACTGCCAGAGCCTCACCAGAGATGTAAATACTGACATTTTTTTGTGGTTTCATGGCATACAGCTAAACAGCAAGGACAAATATGGGGTGAGTCAGAGCTCAGTTCATTTCTTGCTGCCTTAATCACATATGCATCATGTGAATACTGAACAACAATGATTTGCATGGCAAATCTAATGACTGTGAAACAGAACTGCATATTGGTGGTGAGCTCTCGATTTGGTGAAACCTAGAAATGGATACTAATCCCTTTGTCCCACATAATGGCTGTGTCTGTTTTTCTATCAGTACAGTGTACCTAAGGCTCTTGGAACAAGGTTATTGTATAAGTGAAATAAATAGATGTATATAAAACTCTTATCATGGTGTCTAGAACAGAGTAAAGACATCGAACAGTGACTGTTATTGTTTGTATCACAGGACTTTGTGTTGGGCTGTCCATCTCCTCTGAAATAGAAACTAACACCCAAGTTTGCATCATGGCAGTATGGGTCTCATATTATGGACCCCAGAAGGCTACTAGCAATACCAAATGGGAGAAAAGCCACTGTATAACTTATACCCTATTGTGAAATGCAAGTATTTAGGTGGGGGCTGTTATTTTTCACCCCTTTCAATCTGATCCAACCCCTTGCTTCACCAGCATAAAAGTTCCTCCCACGGTTTTCACTCTCAGAAACAAGAAGACTCTTGAGGCCAATAGCTACTTATTTATTTTTAAATGTTTTAAAATGAAAAATAATAGTGTGGGGGTTTTGCTTGAGCTTTCTTTCTGAAATGACCCTTGACAGGAAGTGGAAATAGTTCTTGTCAATGCAGCCATTATCTCTTGTGACCAAACGGGATGTGGGAGGTAGGATGGAATTTCTGAGTTCTTTGTACATAGGAATGAATGTCTGTCATTTAGTTAAAATAAATTATTGATTTTAAAATCAAATCAAAATATTGGGTCAAACAAGCAGGCAACTGTACTTGAATTTTCCCTTATTTAAAAGAGCTGTTTTTCACTCTTTTATGAATAGAGGGGGGGAAATAAGGGGTACTAAATAACAAAAAAAACATGTTTTGGGCTTCATGAAACGCAGGAGGCAATTGTAGGACGTCTGAAAATGAGTTTAAATTACCACCAACTCCCAGAAAAATAAGTGATCCCTTTTTAACTTATCAGGTAAGCAAGCTGACAAAACGCTTTAAAAACAATTTTAGAAAACTGTTCCCTTTCCCCCAGAGGCCGGGGCACAAAGCTCACATTATTCTTCCCCCATGCTGTGCTTTCTCCTTTTCCTGGGAACATGGGTTTTAATTTTCCTCAGTGTCACTCAGGGCTTGGACTTGAGAAATTCTTAATTGCAAATGACTCTTTTTGCTGAACAAGAGATACAGAAACCCAGGCACACATTTAAATCAAATAATGACAGATAGCTTTAGCAGATTACATATTGATGTTTTCCAGGAATTAAGAGGTGACATAATTTGGGTTACTCAATTGTTGCTTCAAGATCTGCAAAATTTTTGTGTGCATGGCCCAAAAGTAATGAAAAAAAAAAAGAATGGATGATTACACATTTGTTTTCTATCTATATTTTCTCTGAAGTTCTAGCTTTTTTTTTTTCATTTAAAGTGTGTTATTCATCACTGAATCTGGGTCATGTACCTTCTATGTCGCCTTCAAAATATCTCTCGATTTCCCCCATCCCTGCATTTATCATACTATGTTGTGATATCAGTTTTATTATGCACATCTACCTGCAAACCAAGAATTTTTATTTCATTCATAATAGGTGGGGCCTGGTCAGTGGTCCATTTTAAAAACTCACTGGTGATTCTGGTTCATAGCTAGGATGACCGCTGAACTTGATAAACAGCTCCACAAATATGGATGGTTTACAGTCATATCCCATTTTCTCTCTCAGTACCAGAAACACATGCTCAAGATACATATATGGACCGGATGTCCTGGTATGCCCAATGCTCGGTACAATGTTAAGTGTTATAGTAAGTTTGTAATAAATCACCAAGTTGATCTTAAAGCAAGAGACAGAACCATCTTTATTTACCAGCTGGACAAGGGCAGACTCCTAGTCTGTACTCCTTGACATCCTCCAAGGGTTAGAGCATACATTTATAGTCCAAAACCACATTAATAGTAAGTGGCTGTTGCTATGATTTAAAACCATAAACAAACATCATGAGATCTAAAATCATAAGCAGAAGGGGAAGTGGGTCAAAATGACTTTAGTACAAGTTACTAATGTCTAGACAATCATTCTCTGACAGGGTACATTGTCCAAGAAAAATGGGAAACAAAAAGAGAACAATTTTACATTTTATAAGAAGAACAGAAACATTTATGTTTCTAATCAGGGTGGGCTAAGCAGGATCAGGATGGCAGAGGTGGAGTTTTCTCATGGGAGTAGCATTTCTTACATGACAGGGAGTCTCAGGGCAAAATCGAGTCTGTTTGGTCATTGCTCAGGAAGCCTGGCCCATAACATAAGCACAATTGTTTCTTGAATGAGTAAATATATTAAATTCCACAAAATTGCGTACATCATTAAATTAAAGTCTTTGATTTCAAAAAGTTATAGTTGGATAGGAGTGAAAGAAACTGAAGAAACTCACCAAAATTCTGATATCATCACTCCTACATATCATTGGTGAAAATATTCTCAGAGGTTGTAATGATTTCTTATTGAGAATACCTCTCATGGCAAGGATCTTTCTCCTGTCTGAATGCAGAAATTTTCCAAGTAATGTGGCAAATGGTCAATTGATTGAAGCTTTGCACAAATTCTGTTTAAGGTCTTCTGGAAGCTGCTAAAGCCTTCTGTGGTCATTCCAAACCATTTTCCTTCCTCTGTTATGCACTGAGGCAGGAAATGTTTTCTTCTTTTTGAAATGAGCAATTCAAGGGGCCTGTAAAGAATGCACCAGTGCAACATGCTATCAGCTCCCTCCAGCTGTTTACCATAGTCTTTTTCATTCTTAACGGGGACATCAAGTTCTTTTGGATATTAGTGATGGTTTTATACATAAGACAAAATAAACACTTCCTGTAGGGCTTCAGAGGGCAACTTTATTTAAGTCTTATCTTTCATTTTCCTTCAACCAAAAGAGGAAGAAACAAGATTTGAAAGAGGCCTCCCATTTATCAGGTAATGCTGTACTGGGTACATTAAAAACTTTTCTTTTTGGATTTTGAAAGCAATAAAATCCCTCAGCTTAACTTTCTTCATCTTGCAGCGTTTAATTTTTTATACTTGTGAATGATCATGGCCCCCACCCAAGGTCATCTGAGAACAATAGTACCTTGGTCATTGACATTCTTAAGGTCTTGTTCAGAGGGGTTGTTTGGAGCTGTGGAGTCTGGTCTGAGTCATCCCAGACTGTTGCCAGGGAGACTGAAGAATTGGACGCCCCCCAAAGGGACAGTTGTTATTGTTGCAAATCTCCAGGTTGAAACAGGCAGTTAGAGCCCAGCGCACATACACTTTGTCTGGAACTTACTCCTGAACAGGGACAAACCTTGACCTTTTAATCAGGATGAGCTTAAATTGGATTCTGGTAGAATCTGCTGAAAAGCCCACCGGGAGGAAGGAAGGTCTGATGGTTTGATGGGAGACCATGTGATTTGGAGGCAGATTGACTTTACTCTAAGTCCCATTTACTCATATGCTGAGTGGATTGGTTAAGATCCTTCACTTCTTGGGGCTCGGGTTTCTCATCTATCAAATCTAATAACACTCATGCTGTTGCCTTGAAGACCAAAAGTCTTAACATATGCCTCTGAATATGCTCATTTCCTTTGCTTGGAAAACTGTTGATAGATTCCACTGGCTAATCTACAGAAAGATTTATTTTTTTTTCTTTACTGAAAGAAGTGCAGTATCACTAATTTCGTCAGATACATACTTTATTTAAATATATCTGTTAAAACTATGTTGTGTGTAGTACAAAAAGAATAAAAGAGAGTGCCCTCCTAGTACCCAGGTGTTGTAATCAATAATAATATAAAGAACCATGCATTTGAGTAAGGTAGAGCAGAAGGGTATAATAGAGAAAAAGTACCAACTGAGCTTGAAATTCAAAGATAGGACCTTAATCTCAGCCCTAGCTGTGTGATGTGGGGCTCATTTATAAAATAGGAATATGATCTACTTTAGTAGTGAGTATTGTTTAGAAATCAAGTAAATGGAAGACTGTTTGTAGATCCACTTTGGAAGTGTTTTTAGCACAATACTCACTTTAATTATTAGGGTTGTATTTTGTAACAGTGTAGACATGAAGTGTCTCCCAAAGCTCTTGTTAATGGCAGGAATTTTCAGAGATGAAATGGTTAGATAGTGAGAACTGTAACCTAATCAGCCCATCCTTGTGGGACTAACTGGGTGGTAACTATAGGCAGGTGGGGACTGGCTGATGTGTCCTGGAAGGGGTTTCTTGTGTTGGGTACGATGGTCACAGTGATGACATGCTAACTAAAATGTGTTTCTTTCTACTATTTACTAGAAACAAACTATTGTAAGTGTAGGGATGGTTAAAATTGAGGAAAAGGTGTTTTTCATAAGCCAGGGAGGATGATGGTGGATTTAGTTACAGTATGCTGACAGCAATTTTGCATTTTCTCAACTGCCCAGTGGAAGCAGGAAGCAGAGGTAGACTTCATGTAGGCAGACACAGTGTTTGCTCAGGTGGGGCTGGGATACAGACCTGCCTGGAAATAGGATAATCTTGATAAACCTTGAGTAGTGTGCTTGTGAAAAGGACTGTAGATGGCAAGACAGAGGACTTAAAGAAAACAGAGTTTCATGGGAACAGCAATAAAAATAGCGTGCATGTTGCTTATTTGAAAATCACAGTTCATAAAAGGTCTCAAAGTCAGCCACTACTAAAACAAACTAAATTTATTGGTGTTTTAAAAACTGCTGCAACAGGTAATCATTTTCCTGACTGTCCTTAATTGTTCTGGAAATCTGAACCAGATTCCTCCATGAGTTGCATGTTTTGCAAACTCATTTTAAAGTTTTGGGTCTTTACTGACTTGGGACTTAACATTGTACTTGTGTAATTGTTTGTTAATTTATTCAACTGTTGGCCAAATCTTTTGGTTACTGCTTTCTCTGGTCTTGGTCTCCATCCCACACACTGAGAAGGTGGAAACCTAAACAGCTCTGCCTTTTATACTATATGCCTCTGTTTCTTTGGAACAGGGAGAGTATGCAGCAATCGCATTTAGGTTATTTTGTTTAAAATGACTGAATTACACAAACCACAGGCTGAAATACTGCAGACTTTAAATTGTCCAACACAATACTATATATTCTTGTTATAATTTGAAGCTCACTTCTACCAAGTCACTCATTTCAGTGACATCTTGGAATTAGGTATAGTATGTGTTTTAGTCAGCTTTATTTGCTCCTGTGACCAAAAGACCTGACAAGAGCCATTAGAGGAGGGAAAAAGTTTATTTGGGGGCTTATTTCAGAGTTTAAGAGGTCTTAGTCCATAGATAGCCCACTCCATTGTTCAGGGCCCAAGGTGAGGCAGAACATCATGGAGGAAGTGAGTGGTAGAGGAGAGCAGCTGGAACATGGCACCAGGAAGCAGAGAGAAAGCTCCACTCAACAAGGACAAAGTATATACCCCAAAGGCACACCCCCAGTGACTTAGCCACACCCTACCTGCCTACAGTTACCAACCAGTTAATTCCTATCAGGAGGTTAGCTTAATGATAATCTAGTCACTTCACCTCTAAACTTTCTTGCATTGTTTCACTCATGAACTTTTAGGGGATGCCTCATATCAAAACCACAACAATGTGTTATTGCAAATGGCTAAAACACTGAGTTCATCATTCATAACATTCATCTGTTAGTTTATCAGATGAGCAAGTTGTCCATGAGGATATGGTTCAGCAAAGTGCATTGAGCGGGGAAGTTTAGGGGAGGTGCTCTCCTACCCAGGTATATTGATGTTCAAGGGGTACCCAATGGGAGTCCCTTTTGGTTGGGTGAGAATAGAGAAGGGTTGAATGGATGCAGAATCAGACAACGGCAATAGCAGAGGACACTATTTTGACCAATCCTGTTTTGTGCCCAGAACTGACCTTTTTTAGAAGCAAGCCACCCCTACTGCTGCTTTTGCCATGAAGGGGAGTTTGTTTGAAAATGGTAGATAGAGCCTACTTAATTTTTGTGGCAATAGCTAATAGCTTTCCTCATACTATCCTGTCAATATGGGTCTTCGAATATCTGCAAGACTGATAGGTTACGTAGCCTAACTCTTTATATGTGAATATTGATTTATATATTTCATCACCCCTTTATAGCTTCTGTATTTCCTGGTCATATTTATCCTTTGACCACTCAAAAACAAAGCACAATCAAGTAGAAAGTGGTGAGAACAAAAGACCATGAGAGTTTGGAGATGATAAAATTATTTTGGACTTGGATTTGGAGGGTGGGGGTCAGGGATCAAATAAGATCTTATTTGTCTGACGTACCTTGAAGGAAAGGTAGGATTTATGAGAAGAATGATCCTGAACTAGGAACAGAAAGGCAAAGGCCCTGAGGTGGGGCAATATGTTCAGTTTCTTTAAGTGGCAGAGTTTGGAATGGTTGGATTGCAGAGATGGAGGTGATTGGTTGACTGGTGACAGGTGATCGCTGCTATAGGTTTAATCTCTTCCTGAACTCAGACAGAAAACTGGACTAGACCAGAAGTTAATTGGAAGATCTTTTTAAGTCTTCTTTGTGCATGTTACTAATGTGGGACATGGAAGATCTACAAAATAGTGAAGTATAAGTTAATAAAAAATAACAATATTCCTGTTCAAAACATTTTTTTCTTTGAGTTTTTTAACTTTGTGAAGAGATTTTTTTTTGTATTAACCAATCCTGCTTTAGAAGTATTTTATTGAATATTTTGATTTCATTATCTATTTCATATTAATATTCTGATTTATATATTAATATTCTGATTTAAAATTATAAGCAACCCTTCTTGGAAAAAAAAGCAGGATGAAAAGAACTTCACATTAAACAAGTATTTGTAAATTTGGGGGCTTTTATTTTGTCTAACTCTACAGTCATAGCTGGAAAAGAAACATTTATCTCACCAAGTTGCAGAAAAGAATAGATAAATATAACCCAGCTACATCTTCAGATTTCAGTGATTCATCTCACTGAGCTGCTTTCTCTTGGCCTCCTTTATAAGGAGGCATTGGCCCTAGAGAGAGAGATGTTAGTTCACTCCCACAGCTACCTTTGTCCCTCTTCATCAATTACTTGACTGTTTCTATAATTAGATAATTTAGAGCATATGTGGAATATTCTGACTATTTTAGATTCATTTTTTGGTCTTTTTTTATGTACAACCTTGGTTACATACTAACAAATAATATTTTATTTAAGTACAGAAGCACATAAGACTGTGAAGTGGTATTTTTACAGTTCTTTTCCAAGAGAACTATATTTAATGAAACATGAGATTTAAAAAGTTATTTCAACATCAGTGAAATCCCATTCCAGATTTCAGAAGAGAACCAGAAGCCGACCATGTCTCATCAGCACTTGATGATCTTTGATAATAGTCTTTCCCAACACAGTTTGAAATCAGGCATCTTCAACCATATGGGCTATTTGATTCAGTGTGTAATTACTGGTTCTTTGTGGATAACATGTGTAAATGTCAATGTGCTCTAGAATGATTTGTATCTGTAACTAGACATGATTCTGGGTACTTAAGGATATAGTATATGGAGAGCCTATCACATAGAGGGCCCCTCAAATTTTGTTGTTTAATTAATGCAGATGTATTTAAATATACTCCAATGAAAATGTAAGTAACAGGTAAAACTAAGCAATACTCACCTATTCAGTTCAGTATCAGAGAAAGAAAACAGTATGCTTTCCTCTAAGGTCTTTAAAGTTCTCAAGGCCTTCAGAACTTGAAATGCTCCATACATGATTTCTTGTCATTATACATTGTTATCTAAAGCAGCTAAAGGACGGAAGTCTTGGAAATGTGATTAGTAAGATAAATTTGAGTCCTAAGGGGTATGGTCTGTGTTTTCAATCTCCTCCCTTCAGTGTTTTAAGAAATGAGTAATTTTACTTTTAGATCGTGCTTAATGTAAGTAAGGATGACCTGAGCCATATTCAGATTACATTCATGGTGAGTGTATAGAAGCCTTATTTAAAAGCAATATAAAAAATTTACCTATATGAAATTGTGGAGGTTCCTCGGGTCTTTCTTGTTAGAATAATTCCTTGGAACAGAAATTATGCTACATTATCCAGTTCTATAATTATGAAGTTAACATTAATTTTTAAAGCTATGGATGAGAAATTAGCAGAGATTATCTGACCTCAAAATCGAATAATCTCATTCCAGTACTGAGTCAAAGTAGAAGATGTTGAAATTCACAGATATTTAAATCAATTTGATATTGATCTAGCTTTGACAGTTCTCAAACTGATTTTCTAATGAACCTTCAGCTTTAATTTTGTATGAATTGGGATTTCAAGAGAAATTCCTTGTACATTAATGTCAATTCCTTTATTTGTTTTGTTTTGATATGTATAAAATCTTTTGCTGTAGACTTAAAAACATTTAGAAAGTTTTAAAAATTGAGAACAAAAGGAATTAGATTTTTCAAGATGGTTTTGAGTTGGTAGAAAGCCATAAGACACCTAAATATCTTCAAACTTTGGTAAATAAAAACTAGTAAATTTGTTGTATCTAAAATTATGCTACTATAGTTACATTGTGTATGCTTTTAAAATAATGTGAATTATAGGTACAAGGCAAGCACCATCTTGAACCATTAGCAACGGAACAAAAACATGAAGACCTCACAGTACAAAATAGGTGCTGACCTGGGACCAAGTGTACCTCCCAGCTGTTGGGACATGTCAAAAGTCCTTCTATCTTTATAATGCACAGTTTTAGTCTCCTGTGTTGCACTGTGTTTATCTATGCTGAACAGAGAACAGTTTATGTATGTTTATTCCTAGCATCTAAGCAACTTTAGTGCCACTTTTATTTTACTTTCTATTAGCTCAGATGTTTCCAAGGCCATTTTCATTTAAGGGGAAAAGGGTCATGCAGAGTGGCTTTCTGTATTGACTAGCAGTAGTACATTTATTCACAATTATAAGTTTGTGTAATGAGTTTTTTTTTTCCTATAAAGATGCATATGGGTACCAACAATATATGGTTTTACCTTTTTTCAGTAGTCATGTTTCTAATAATTTGCCTTTTCTTTTGACGGGGTTATTTGTCTTCTCAGCTGTAACATACCAAAGTCTTCCAAACTCCATACACCACCCATATTACCACCCATATTACCCAAAATTTTCAATTATGAATTTTGTCAATCGCATATATATTTGACTCATCTTTTTAAGTTCTAAAATAAATTTCTCAAATAAAACTTAAACACATAGTGCACAATAGTTTCTCCCTACATTGATTTAAGTTTATGTATCAGTAATTGGAATAGAACTGTCAAATTGAGATCTTAATTGTTTCCACTTAAAATTTATTCTAAGTGGAAAATTGCATTGAAAGTGTATAGTAGCTTTTTTTCTCATGTGATTTTTAAAAGTCTACTTTCAGCTCATCTTCTGAACTTAATCTGTGTTAACTATATGACATATGAACTGAGAATGTATTTCCTCTGGATAGGATGTTGCATGCCTAAGTCAAGCATCCTGGGATATCATTTATCTAGTTAATATTCTAATGCCTTCTCTTGGGCTTTCTCAGACCCCAGAGGTAATATTAGGTGTGAACCCCAAACTTGCAATTCTGAATACCTTTCTTTATTCTACCTAAGAATAAAGACTAGGAAGTTTTCTTAACATTTCTCATTTCGAAAAGAGAAATACTATCTAGACATCATCTCTTGTTTCTTGCTAAGAAGGGTCCAACTTCACAGCCAGGGTCTCCATTTTCACTCATCACCTTGCAGGCATCTAAGCTAAAACTCAGTCCCTTCCTAGATCCTGGGATAGTGACTGCCCTCAGGGAGATTTATCCTTACTGTTAAATGCTTCCTCTTCTTTCTTGGATGCTGGAGACCCATCCTTTCTTGTTCAGCAGTGCTTTTCTCATGTGGAAAATGCTTATTTAAACACAATATGTATGCAGAAAAATAAGCAAATTACAAAAGTACAGCTGTATGTGTTGCTACAAATCAAATATGTATGTGCATAACTACTGCCTAAATAAATATAAAAATATTATCAGAACCCTGGAAACCTCCTTATTTTCTGTAAATTATCTAACTCCACTAGGATAGTCACTAAGCTGATTTCTGACTTTATAGTTTTAAATGCTTTTGGATTTTATGTAAATAGAATGATACAAGATGTACTTTTGGTCTATCAAATTTGTGAGACATACCCAGGTTATTTTATGTACTGGTAGTTTATAAATTTATATTCTATGAATAGGCCACAGTTTACCCATTCTATTTATTGATAGACAATTGAATTGTTTCTAATTAGGGTTATAATAAATACGCTGCTATGAACATTCTTGTCCTCTTTATGAACATATGCATCCATTTCCACTTGGTATATAGTTATGAGTGGAGTTACTAGGGTGTGCACATATTCTTCTTTTTAAAGTGTTTACCCTTTGCATTCTTGTCAGCAATGAGGGAAAGTTGCAGTTGGTCCACAACTTCTCCATTGTTTCTTTCAACTTTAAATATTGCTAGTTTTTTTCCTCCCATGCATTTTAATGAATGTGGTTTCTCAAGTTTAAATAAGTCAAATTTTTCATGATTTTCCTTCACAGTGAATATGGTTTTTTTGTCTTGTTTAAGAAATCTGTCCCTCCTCAATTCATGAAGTTATTCTTCCATATTTTCTGCCTGAATATTTATTACTTTGCCTTTCATATTTATACATTACCAATGTTCACGTGGAATTAAATTTTGTGTATTGTCATAAATAAAGAGATCATATATCTAACCTACTCTTTCTGGATTCTGTCTTATCCTCCATTGGTCTATTTGTTCTTGTCTCAAAATTATACAGTCTTACTTATTGTAACTTCACAGTCTTGAAATCTGGTAGTGTGTGATTTCCAATTTTGTTGCTCCTTAAGACTGGTTTGATTATTCTAGGCCCTTTGTGTTCTCATGTAAATTCTAGTACCAGATTTACAATTTGTGTTGAAACATGTATTACTATTTTATTGAATTCATAAACTAACTGCAGGATATTGAAACTTTTTCAGTACTGACCCTTCTAATCCATAAAGTCTCATTGAAATCTTTTATATTTCTCTGAACAATGTTTTATAGTATTATACAGAGGTCAGACATGTCTTTCAGATTTATTGCCATGTATTTAATTTATGTTCTTATCAATGTTATCTCTTTAAAGGTATATATTCCAACTATTTTTCTAACATTTAAATGCATTTTTGTATCTGGTAGTGTTATTAGATTTGTTTATTCTTTCTATTGGCTCATTTGTAAACATATTTGGATCTTCTACATTCATAATTATGTTTTCCAATTCTTCCATGTTTGCTTCTTTTTGCCTTTCATTACTTAACTGGATAGTAAATATATGTGGTCTTAGCGAAGAACTTAGTTTTCTTTCCAAAATGTGGGGTAAATTTTCAGTACTTTATCAGTAAGCATTGTCTGCTATAGGAATTTTAGATGGCCATTTTCAGTAAGGAAGTCCTCTCAATTCCTGTTTTACTAAGAGTTTTCATAATAAGTTGCTGTCACGTTTTATCAAAGTTTCTGCTCAACTTTCTGTCTATTGTACTTTTATTGTTCATTTTCTCCAAAAGAAGAGACTTTAGTTCTGTGCTGGAGGCCATCAGCAGGGCAGTCATCTGTCTGGGAAACATTTGGATGGTCTGGTGTCTGTGTCTTTTAAAGACTTGTGCCTAATCCTCCTGGTAGTGCCTGCTCCTCACCCCGTGCATGTTTGTAGCCTCCACTTTAGGAGTACTTCGTGCTTTTGCTTCCTTGGAGTTTCCTCATTCTGCATCATGAATCAGCCCTCTTTCTTCTTGGCTTTCTCATTCCTGTCCTGTTCATGTTTAATATTTAATTTTCTGTAACTTGCTAAATTGTGTTCCATTGTTTTCTCTGTTTTCCGACTTTTGAAAAATTCTTATTCATTCATTTGACAAATGTTTTTGAATTAGGATTGCCAGATTTAGCAAATAAAATTACATAACACCCAATTAAATTGGAATTCCAGATAAACAACATATTTTTTTTAGAAAAATACAAGTACAGTATGTTCCAAATATGACATAGGACATCCTTATACTAAAAAATAATCCATTCTTTTTCTGAAAGTCAAAGATAACTTGTCTTCACATACTTTACTGATAACCCTATTCTGAATACATACTCAGTTAGGTATTATTGTAGGTATAAGTGACATAGATAAAAAATGTTCAAAATCTCTGCTCTTAGGAGCTTACGTTCTATTAGGAGGGACAAATACTACATATAACTAGTAAACTTATTGTAACTTCACAGTTGGAGGGAAATAGATGACAGAAAAGAATTGAAATAAGCTATGTAAAATGGATTTCACTTCAGATGTGTTGGAGAGAGTGTCAAAGCAGAAGGGAAATTACAGCAAGAACGTGAGTTGCATAAATTTGTAGTGGGGGTGATCCAGGAAGAAGAAGCTTCATGTGCAGCTAGGTGCACCAAGTAGCAGTGCAGTCAGTGGCCCCACTGGCTTACCAGGGGCACCCATGTCAAGATGAGTTCAGGATGGGAACAAGAGTCCAGACCAGTAGACATTATAGACCACCATGGAAACTAGGTCTCTCTGAGTGAAGCAGGAGGGCAGTGGAGTATTTAACCATGACTGATATTATTAAAAGACAGAGAAGTATAAAAAGAAGTAATCTAGAAAATGTGCTGAGAATGGACAATGGTGGTCCAGGGGAGATCAGGGAATAGATTATACAATCATCTATGTAGGAGATGATGGTGGCCATAAGCATTCATGATAGTAATGGAAGTGGTGAATATTTTGGTGGTAGATCTTATAGGATTTCCTAATAGAGTAGACATAAGTATTAGAGAGAGTAGATTCATGGATAATGCAAAGATTTTTGATCTGAGGATTTCAATCTACATCTCTCATTTATTTTAATCCTGTCTCCCTTTTGTCTTCATTGCTTTATGATTGGTTATGTTCCTTTTATTATGGTACAGTGGGCTTTCATTTAGGGCAATGATAAACTTGTGTATTCAACTCAATGTTGATATTTATTCAGAAGTTCACACATATGGTTTTCTGATGTTTTATTCAGCTTTTATATAACTATGATGCAAACATTGACAAGAGGAGGAAAAGTATATTTTGACTCATGGTTTCAAAGATTCAGTCCATGATTTCAGTTCAAATCCATAATTCTGAACCCAAGGTAAGATAGGGTATGGCAAAGGAAAGCAGCTCAGGACATGACAGGAAGCAGAAAGAGAGAAAAAGAAGGAAGAGCCGAGCTCTCTGCTCACCAGGGACAAAATATAAACTCCAAAGGCCAACCCCCAGGGACCTACTTCCTCTAACTGCATCCTAACGGCCTACAGTTAACTTCCCAGTTAATCCATTCAAGTGGATTAATCCACCAATTAGATTACAGCTCTTATATTCAAATTATTTCACCTCTGAACTTTCTTATATTGTCTCACACCCAAGCTTTTGGAAGATACTACATATTAAACCATAACATCTGAAAATTTTATTTTACTTGTAAAAGAAAAATTTAAAGTAATTTTAAATAAAAATGGTCTACTTATTTGCAAGAAAGAAACACCTTTGAAATGTCACTGTATCGTGGCAATTTATTTTTACAAAGGTGATGGAAAATAAATGCCCATGACCAAGACAATGTGGCTCATATCCATGTAACACATGTGACTTAATTAGAATTTCCTTGTATTTTGTTTCTGTGGTGAGAGGTTATTTTTTATCCCTGTGCAACCACCAACATGATATCCACAAATTAACTTCTCTATAATTAAACTTGTCCATTTTTGTACTTTGGAACAACTGATGGCAGAGATTCTGCATTCCCTGCATAATTCTACAAGGTGTTGGAAGACATCTAGTAAATTAGAGTAGGATTTAAAGCTTTTTATTGGGAGGTATGACAGGGATCCATTAAAAGAACTAGATAATCATAAATTGTTAGCATCAGTATTCTGTCAATTAGTTTTTTGTAGTTAAGCAAGGTAAGTCTGATTTTATGCTGTCATGCTATTGGTGGTTTGTTACTATCTTTCTTTCCCTCTCCTGTTTTACAGAAGAAAGCTAAAATTAAACTGGACTTACTTCTTTTATACACTTTCCATATCTCCCTGTTCTTTCTTTTTTTCTTTTTTTTAATATTTATTTTTTAGTTCTCGGTGGACACAACATCTTTATTTCATTTTTAAGTGGTGTTGAAGATCGAACCCAGTGCCCAGCGCATGCCAGGCAAGCGTGCTACTGCTTGAGCCACATCCCCAGCCCTCTCCCTGTTCTTTCCATTGATCAAGATGATCAACAAAAAAATATTAAAGAGCAAATGAACATTCAAAAACTACCTACCATTAAGTAAGCTTTATACAAAAATGACAATTTTAATAAGATAAATTTGTCTATCAGTGTGATGACTTCATGTTGAGAATTATATGTACCTTCTGAATAAATTTAAAAAATTCAATTCTGCAAATGAAAAATGATCTCAGCTGTATTTTAATTCTTTTTAAATTGTTGACTTACATGAGAATTATCAGAGAACCAGAATGCACAAAGTCCGTCCTTTCTGTCCCTGTCTTATTTTATAACTGTGTATTAAATAATTTGTGTGAGTATTTCAGTGGCAGTATGCTAACTGAGAGTTTGTTTGTGTCTCTTACTGGGAACCTGGGCCAGGTTGCTGTGGTTTATACTCCAGCATGAACAAGGTGAAACTCCGTGGACCCGCCATCTTGTTAGGATTTGTGTGTGTGTGTGTGTGTGTGTGTGTGTGTGTGGAGACTTTCCATGTTTTCTGATATGTGTTAGTGTGGAACACAAAGTTGGGTACAAAGAAAACAATAACAAATAATTTTTCATTTGCCATAGGTCCCTTGGGCTGGGCCCCAAATCCAAGACCCTTGGTGTTCCATCTCCTTTATTGCTCAGGTACTTTGATATAAATTTTTAAGAAGTTATAAAAGTTCCCAAAAAAGCCAATCCCTAAAAAAACAAATGCCAAATGTCATCTTTGATATAAGGAGAGCAACTAAGAACAGAGCAGGGAGGAAGAGCATAAGAAGAAGATCACCATTAAACAGGGACGAGAGGGGGGAGGGAAAGGGAGAGAGAAGGGAAATTGCATGGTAAAGGAAGGAGACCCTCATTGTTATACAAAATTACATATAAGAGGAAGTGAGGGGAAAGGGGAAAAAAACAAGAGAGAGAAATGAATTACAGTAGATGGGGTAGAGAGAGAAGATGGGAGGGGAAGGGAGGGGAGGGGGGATAGTAGAGGATAGGAAAGGCAGCAGAATACAACATACACTAGTATGGCAATATGTAAAAAAGTGGATGTGTAACCCATATGATTCTGCAATATGTATACGGCATAAAAATGGGAGTTCATAATCCGCTTGAATCAAATGTATGAAATATGATATGTCAAGAGCTTTGTAATGTTTTGAACAACTAATAATAAAATTAAAAAAAATAAATAAAAGTTCCCAAGAAAAGTTTCTGTGATGGCAGCCAATTCCCCAGTGATCCCAAGGGTTAGCTACTGATGACATCCATCACACCCATGGCTCTTATAAACATGTAAAATATTTGAAAATAGTCTGTGGTCCATGATGTAAATGAATAATTTTACTGTTAAGTCACTCAGTCTTTCTTTTTGCCAAAACATACCTGATTTTGTCTCAGGTAAGCCAATTCAATGACTTTGGATGATGGTTTCAGTCCTATAAAAAAGTAGGACTAACCGATAAGAATATAGAGCTTTCTGTTTTTAAGGAGCCCCTATTACATTGTCTGTTAAGCATCACAGCAACCTTGGAAAAATGCTCTGTTAGGTATTGTTTTATCTCTTTTTGAAAATGAGAACTTGAGTTCAGAGTGATCAAGTTACATCGTTAAGGTCACTCAGTCCAAAAAAGTAGGGTCCAGGTTTTAAAAAAAGTAGTCCTCCTTTGGAGGTCCCACCTTTATACATTGTTCTATAGTTCATCTGGAAAGAATCCCAAGAGAATAGCATTTCTCTGTGAAAAGGGAAAATAAAATATTTACAATCATGGATAGCAGAGTTGGTCCTTCCTTAACTGGTGGGTTCTGTCTGCACAGAGTGGTCAGGTTCCACAAACAGATCCCCTCGCATACACTTGGAGTTACTCAGTCATTCCCAAACAAGACTGTGAGGTTGATGAAATTTATAATTCTTTTTGCAGTTCTCATCCTCTACATACTTGACCTTGTTGTCTAACCTTCCCTTCTTGTACAAACAGAAGAGAATTTGATAGCAGCCTTTATAATGTGGTTGATGGATTCCACTCTAGGTCAGTGCGAATGAATTTCAGTCATGTGCATTATCTCAGCCAAGCATCTTCACTCAGCCTTTGGTTTTATCTCTAATGGAAGGCTTTTGGTCCATTAAAATATCATCGTTCAGTAACCAAGTGGTGAGATAATTTGAGGGTGGAAGGCCCTTGAAATAACTCCACAAGTTACTGCACTGAATGAGACTGAGAGAGGGTAGAGATGCCTAAAGTGTGGTTCCTTTGCTTGCTCAGACCTACTCTCCTCTGGTGGAAGTAAAACTAGCAGTGGTCCAATAATTGTTGTGGAAGACATTTTCCAGAAGCTCCAAGAGCTTCTGGAAGAACATGTGTCCTGCTGTCATCCTTTTATTCCAAGACTGGAACAGATGTAGCAGGCACATGTGTTCCGCCAGACACTGACCCCCATCACTGCCTGTACTGAGGCTGTGGGATCACATCACTTAGGACTTCTGTGAGTTCTGACTGTCATGTTTTGGTAAGCAGCTTGAGGATATGCTTTTGTGGAAACACTATTCTTGTGACAGCATATGTGTTTTGTATTGCTTTGCTCTCTGGTAAGAAGACACTGAAAAGGAAACCATCTTATTAAAAGAGGCACTGTAGTGAACTTTTACCTCCATCACTCAGTTTTGAATCTGTTTATAAGTTTGTCTCTCCCACTGGATTCACTGAAGTCAAGGATTGTTTATTTGATCTTTGTATCCTCAGTGCCTAGAAGAGTACTTGGCACAGAGAGAGTGCTCAGAATGTGGAATGAATGAATGAATGCATAAAGAAATGGATCAATACATTTGTGTTGAGTGTATATATAACTGTAACCTCTATAGTAGAGTATGTAGGATAATTTTCCAACAGGTTTTGTGGAATACCAGAGTATATTATAGTATTAGGAAGCATTATTTATGCTATTAGGCTAAGATACTGCCCCAAATAGTCACAATTGTTAACAAAAATTTAGGGCTTAGGGCTGGGGATGTAGCTCAGTGGTATAGCACTTGCCGAGCATTTCTGAGGTCCTGGGTTTGATTCCTGGCATCATGAAAAGATAATAAATTTTTAAAATTAGGATTTAGAGTGTAAGTAAATATTAACTGGGAAAATTTCCAGACTGAGCCCAATTTCAATAATGTTTTTAAGAATGCTATAAAATATTCCCAAAAGACTTTTGTTATTCATGGCATGGGTTATTTTAAAGAAAGAACAGTAGCCCTTTGTACCTATCTCAGGTTTGTTGTATTTATTGGATTCTATACAATTCCATTCTACCCGTTTATTGGCTCATTCTTGATGTGCAACCTTTCTCTGTGTACATAAGTATCTTCAGTAATGTTCCCTAACCCAGCACACTGGACTATGGATGGCCTTTGATCCTTCTATTTCCATCTTGTATTATTCCTCCCATCCTTCAATCCTACTCATTCAGCTTCCACCACTCTCCTAGATCCTACTCAGGTCTGTCCTCCACCATGTTTTTGTTCCCCAATAACTCTTGACTTTCTGTTTGTTCTTTTTCAAAGTTCCTTATACACATTGTGTGAGCTACAGTTATACCTTTATTTTGTTCCTCCTTCATCTGTGTTCATTAATTTCCTCTTCACATCCTAAGCCCTTTAAAGGCAATGATTGTGTGAAGACCTCTAATCCCCCACCCCCAACAATACCAAATAAAATGCTAAGCATGAAATAAATAATGCTCAGTAGCATTGTTTATTTGCTAGCAGAGGAGAGGGTAATTGCTCTACATTTCACTGAACCTTTATTGGGACTGTTCATACATTTCTTCTCATTTGGTCTTCTCCAAAAATTAACACCATTTGTCAAAAGTCCTTTTTGACCTGTCCTATTTTTAATCCTATGTGATAATCAAATGACATCCAAACTTGTCTGGAAGGAAAATTTGTCTTCCTATTTAGAAATTTGCTCTCCATTCTGCCCACTAGACATTGGTTTAAGAGTCTTCACAATTTTAATATGTCAGGGTGACTTAAGTCCAGAAAACCATATGGCCCCAGTGAACTTGATAAACAAGGAGCAGGCTGAAGATATGCTTAGTGGAGAGAACATTTTCCCTATAGTGTTCATTGTCAGCCAAGAAGTTAAATGAGTGAAGAACTCAAGGGCAACCTGGGAGTCTGAAACAACACTTCCCCAGGTGCAAAGGAAGATGTGAAATTGCTGACATGGGTTTTCAAAAGTTTAAATTGTGAAGAAAGGGGAAATGGTAACTGGGATGGTGTTTTTTAACTGAAACTAAGATCAAAGCTCATCATTTCCAAGCACAAAGTGAGTGCAGGCTTTGAGGATTGCTCTCATTTTAATTTTAGACAATTTTCTAATTTTCATCTGCTTTCTACTGGCATATGTCCCTCTTTGCAGTTTCATTGATTCAAGTGTCTGTATTTGTGAGGAGAAAAGGATATTCTAACAACTTTTCCTTTTAAGTTGTTAGTGTGATTATCAGCACTGAGGTCCATTTGTTTAGCAGCTGAACTGCTTTAATACTATATGAAAGATCGTACATCATTCAGATCCCCGTGTCTCTTATGCACTGAACTTTCCTGTATCTTTTCTCATTCTTATCATCTGTCATAAGGGACCATCATGAAGGTATGCAGTTTCTTGATTTCAAACTGAGTTGCTGTTGAGAATTTGAAGGATCTCTAGCTACTTCGACAAGAAAAATGTCAGGGTGGAAGAACATGTGTATCTTATTATTTTTCCTAAGTATGTACAAATTACAAAAGTAGACTAAGCCTCAAGTACAGTTTTGAGCTACTTCAAACTCCTGCCTTCACATTTTCTATTTTCTAACCACTCATCTTAGAATTGTCCTTTTCCTTTTTAAAAGGAAGTGGGCCAACATAGGTTTTTTAAAAAATTTTGTTCTGTTTCTTTTTCTTTAAATCCTACTCTTTAGATTTAGACTTTATAGGCACATAAATTAATAACATGAATACTATGATTAAGTATGCTTTTGATAATCATGAAAATTTCTCTTTGATCTAAGCGTTTCAGTTGCAGCTGATACAGCTTTGGTGGTGATAAATTGGCCAGGAGAAATGTGACCTCTTAGAGCTAGACTGATAAGAAACCTGAGAAACATCTTAAATGCCACAAAGCTGGAATGAGTCTGCCTCAGTAAAAATTCTTTCAAGAATACATTGAGATTGTAAAAAAAATATATAGTCAGTCATTGTATATTCTTACAGGGGAATAATTAATTGATTTGAGAAGCATTTTGAAAGCCTCTTTGTCCATCTGCTAAACTTTGTTAAGGATTAGAATTAACATGGATGTGCTCATTCAATGGAGAGAAAGAAGTGAAAGAGGATTCAATTTAAGAACAATTTTATTTTTAGATAGTCTATGAACTTCATGTAAATAATTTCTATGCCTGAAATAACACCTTTGTGTGTGCTAATCATTAAGGTTTGATTCACATGGGCCAAGAGTGAACTAGTGAAAAAAACCCAGGAAGTTATTTTTTGGAATGTTTCCTAACTCCAACACCACTATTATCACACCCCCCCCCCCCGGCTTTTTTTTAGTACCAAGGATTGAACTCAGAGGCACTTGACCACTAAGCCACAACCCCAGCTCTATTTTGTATTCTATTTAGAGATAGGGTCTCACTGAGTTGCTTAGTGCCTAGCTTTTGGTGAGGCTGGCTTTGAAGTCAAAATTCTCCTGCCTCACCCCCAGGAGCTTCTAGGAATTTACCCTTTTGTTGCCTGGATTTTGATATGTTTGTTTCTTAGATCAAGAGACAACTAAAACTGTTAGGACATATTTTTCTAATGTTTTCCTATTTCTGGTTTCAGGAAAAATGTCATTAATTACACATTATAGATGCAATCTATATTATAGTATCATTAGAACTCTGATTTGCACTATATATATGGACTAAGCTAGAATTCTTTACTGTTCAAAAATCAAACATCACCTAACAAATTTTAGTATGTACAGGTATTTCTATAGACCATCAGCTATGAACAAAAGTTTTTTTTAATCTAAGACTCTTCAAAAGACTCAGAATTACATTGGGTACAGTGTCACACGCCTATGATCCCATCAGCTTAGGAGGCTTGGGGCAGAAGGATTGTGAGTTCAAAGCCAGCCTCAGCAACTCAGCAAGGCCCTAAATAACTCAGTAAGACCATTTCTCTAAATAAAATATAGAAAAGGGCTGGGGATGTGGCTCAATTTAAGTGCCCTTGGGTTCAATTCTCTGGTACCAAAAAAAAAAAAAAAAAAGAAATCAGAATTATTATGATTGTATAAATTCAGAAACAAAGCATCAAATAAAGTATCTTTGGGTTCAGTCCCTGGTACCAAAACAAAAGAAAAAACAACAAAACTCCTTTGCAAATACTGATAGTTTATTGATAACTAAATTAGACAAATTTACAATTATGATGGTCTTCATGTATTTGTTTATTTACAAGCTTAATTGGTTTCAATTTAAAAATGATCAGCATTTCTCACATCCACATTTATTTGTATCAGAGAAAAGGAAAAAGTCTATTTTCTGAAACTTTGAGATTTTTTTTGTTGATTATACAGACTTAATATCTACTGCAATATCTCACTTTCTGCATTGGGTTTCTGGATGTCCTTCTAATCAGACCTTTATGTGAATGACATCTGTTTTTGGAGAAGAAGCATGACAGATTTGGGCAAATAATGAGCATTCCTTTAAAGGCCAACTGAGGACGAAAGGTATTGTTCAGCACATTTTTACTCCTGATGTACTAACTCCCCCCGCCCCTCTCTTTTTTTCCTATCTTTCCTCATATGAAGCATTGCATCATGCCTCAGGATGAGAAACTCACTGACTAAAAATGTCAGGCTTTCTTTGTGTCTGGCAGATAATGCTGTCATTTGAAGTAAAATAGCTCTTACCAGGCAGAACAACCTTCCCGAGTATTTCATTCCTGGGACTGTTTGCATTCTTTCCCAGTGAGCAAGGGAACAGACACCAGAACCTATTTATAATAGGCAAGAAGAGATACTAAACTTTTAGATGCAGTGTAAAGAATAAAAATCTGAAGTGGCTGAGTGGAACTTCTATGTGCCTCTCTCCAGCAAGCATCTTTTCCCCTTTTCGGTGAGATGTGGCTGTATGTCAACCTGGGAGAATTCGGGGCCAGCATGTGACATGGAAATGGCAAAAGCTGGATTAACACCATACATGGTGAAGTCAAAAAGACATGCTTTCTTGAGCAGTTTCTGAAATATGTGGGGTTATTTCAGTGCCTGAAGAATAAATAGAACTCGAAGCACTCTAGAGGATAATGTCAGAGAATTTGAAAGGAGTCGGTGAATTTTCCCAGGCGGTATCACTCAGCCAATTGTATCTCAGCTTTGGCTCTCACTTCAGAAACATTTCAGTGCAGAAGGGTCTGAGTCCTCTGTGAGTGCAGGAAGGCTGGCCAGCTCCTCTCAAAGACATGGGGGAGTTTCCACCTCATTATTTATTCCTTATAATCTCAGGATCAAAGCACTGAAACAAAACAAAAAGAATTCAACAAAACAAAACCCCAAACATATGGCAGCATTGTCTTTAGTCTCAGCTCTAAAACACTTTACCCAGTAATTAACCAATAATAACAGAATTTAAATCACTCCTCCTGGTTTCCTGGTGCCCTGCCCAGTAATGCCTGTCATTGAGAAATGCAAATCAATAGCAAATGGAAAGTCAGTGGACTGGTGCTCCTGCAGTAAAACCGATCCACTGGCAGTGCCCAGACCTACTCATCCTGTGGCCCCTGTAGCTGTGTGGAAGACACTTAAGCCACAGCATCTTGGCATTCTATTTCATTCCTTTATTTTTTCTTTATTCTTTTATTTTACTCACATAGAGATGACCTCTTTGAATTGTGTAAGCAATTAATACTATGAGAATTAACTTTTTTTTTTTTTAAATTCTAGGTATGACAGCTTGTGAGGTTTGCTTATCCTCAGGAAGAATCAAGTAGCTGGACATTTTTAGGAAAAAAAAATATCCACTCAAATTAAAGGGAGGATGGTGCTGGTGCCATGTAAAATAGATAAAGATATAGCTTTAGGCAGTTAAGAGAGGTATTGATGGGGAGAGACAGTCTTTCCTTTGTATTTTATGGCTTTATTCCTTTATTTTACTTATATGGAGATGTCCTCTTTGAATTGTGTAAGCATTTAATACTGTGAGAATTAACTTTTTTTAATTCATTCTTTTTAGATATATGTGACAGCAGAGTGTATTTTGACAAAGTGTACATACATGGAGTATAACTTATCCTAATTAGGATCCCATTCTTGTGGTTGTACATGATGGGGAGTTTCACTGGTCATATATGAACATAGGAAAGTTACATCCAATTCATTCTACTGTCTTTTCTATGCCCACCCCCATACTTCCCTTTATTCCCCTTTGTCTAATCTACTAAACTTCTATTCTGCACTCCCCCCCCACCGCCCGCACATCTTATTGTGTTTTAGCATTCACATATCAGAGAGAACATTGGCTTTTGTATTTTGGGGGCTGGGTTATTTCACTAAGCATGATAGTTCCATCCATTTGCCAGCAAATGTCATAATTTTATTCTTCTTTATAGGTGAATAATATTCCATTGTGTACACATACCACATTTTCTTTATTCATTCATCTGTTGAAGGGCACCTAGGTTGTTTCCATAGCTTAGCCTATTGTGAATATTCAGCTGCTATAAACATTGACGTGATTGTGTCACTGTAGTATGTGGGGTCTACAATTGACTTGTTTAATATGATCCATGAAACATGGAAGTTAACCTTCTTAGCTAAAACTGCGTATGAGAAATGTAGTTCTTCTTTTCTAAAGAAGTGTTTATTGAAATTGACATTCTGAGCTCTCCTATAGCAACAAAGTCATATCCAAGAGGCTTCTGGATGTGTTCTTCAAGAAGAACATGCGTGTAGAAGAGGGTGCTCGTTATTATAACTATCTCTTCTTCTTTGCAGCACAATGGTATGCCTTATCTTTATTCAACACTATGGGCCATCAGACCTACATTAGAAAACAGTTAATTTTAAAACAACTAATTGTGGTATCTCTATGTTTGCATTATAAACTTAAATCTTCAGTCGAATTTTTTCTAATATCAGTAATCTGATATTGCAAACATCTTTATAATGAAAGAAAAGGGAAAATCTTGATCAGACTTTGGGATCTCAGCAGGCTTTGGAGGGGATCAAATTAATAATTTACTTTAAACTGTTTTGTTAAATGTGAAAGTGCTATATAAATTAAAAATATTATTAAATGACTTATTAAAACATTAACTTTGAGACATTTTTTTCATTGATATTGTTAAAATAATAAATGGATATGGGTCAGGAAATTACCATATTGGCACATGTATTACTTTAGGCAGATTCTGATCTCCTTATGTATATTGATTGTGTCATATGATCTTCTCCTGTAAGAGGAGTAACTATTATTATTATTTCCATTTTTAAGTGTGAAAATTAAGGCTCATAAAGATTATGAAACCCATAAGTTGTAGAGATGCAGACCTTTATGACTCCAAAATATATGCTTCTGACCATTAAGTTCTAGTTCCTGAAATAAAACAAAACACCTAGTAGATAACTTTATTCTGATGGTCATATGCTATGTTTATCAGACTTTGTTTATTTAGATCTTTTCTTTTTTTAAATAAAATATCTTGGAATGATTCTGTGCCCTTTATGAAGGGAGCTAGTACGAATAGGCTGTCAGTGGCAAACTTCAGTGGTTCATGTGAAAGATTATTATCTTTGGTGATAAAAAGAGTGCTGGGCTAAGGGCCCAGAGACAGGAGTCTGCCATGTCCTGGCTGTGAGATGTGTGTAAATTATATATCTGGCATTGCATTGTCTCAAATCCCTTCTGGCTCTGAAATTCTGTGGTTCACTTACAAAGCCTTCCATTTGAAGATTTGGCATTGTTTATTAAAAAGACATACATAGTTCAAATCCCAAGGAAAATATGTTCTATGATTGATTATGGTAATGGTTGCACAACTCTAAATATACTAAAAGCCATTGAGTTGAACGTTAAAACCCATGAATGTTATTCTATATAAATTGAATCTCAATAAAACTACTAAAAACATATAGATGTATAGATGTATATGTACACATATTAAGTAATCACACACACATATATAATTAAAAACTCACAGTTAACAATACCACGCTCCATTGAAACATTTTTTTTTCACAAAACAGAAGCAGCTAATTGGTATTAAAATGATTAATGTTAAATATTGAAATAAAAATATAGTAACATATAATATGAAATGCTCTAGTAGTTGACAGTGTAATGTAAGAATAGACTCATCTAAAAAGAAAGTACATATGATGTGCTTTTTGAGTGGAGCTTCTGAGCATCTCTCCACCAGTTGTTTCCCAATGGCAGATTTGTTGCAGGCTGACAGAAAATAAATTGTTCCATGCCCTAGTTGCACTTATACTGATGATGTTCTGCCAGGTCTTGACTTCACATTGTACAAGTCCTTTTATGTTTGTGTCACTTTCCTCCACACCTTACAGATAAAGATACTGAATAGAAAAGGAATAGGATATTTATCCTTGGTGACCTAGACACTGGCAGAACTGAAGTCAGAGTCTGTATGCATATATTACTACTAAAGAGCACAATGATAAAAAGTCAGTGTTTGCCTTGAAGTACTTTAATTTAGTACAATAGCAACTGTGTAGACATGGCACATGAAATAGCCTACCTTTTTGGATTCAGTTATTACTGGATGGATTGATTGCAAGTATTTTTAATTTTAGCCATTGAGTTTGCCCAGGCTTCTTTTTGCCCTTTTATTTATAAGAAAATTTGAGATTATAAATAGATCATCACTGCTAGAAAATAAGAGGGTCAGTAGGGTCAGTATATAAATAAAGGCCACCATATTTCCCTCTTTTTGAGACACAAAGAAATATAAAGAAATACACATATATAGTAATTAATTTTTAAAACATCCTTTTTTTTTTACATCTTTAGACCTCAGAAGAGTGTCTAAAGTCTCTTTAGACCTGATAAGAGTGCTTTAAGATATCTTCTGCCAAAGTAAAAATCAATTGAGTTAGAAAATTCCTTCCTGATTCAGATTCTTTTTGCAAAACAAGTATCCTGTTACTGAGGTATGACCACTTTCCTAGTATCAATGCCATGTGCAGTTTTGCTGTCAGATGTCACATTGCCCCTCAGGATGCCCCTCCCAATCACTCAGCAACAGCAGTACCTTAATGAAGGAACCCTGTTTCTACAAAGAAAACTCAGTGTAGGTTTGCAAATAATGATAATCTTATGTAGATATTGAACTGGATACCACTCACTAAAGATCGTGCACACATTTCCTTTTCAAGACGGGAAATTTCTATTTAGTCTATGGCTTCATGTGTGACTGTGAGCCAGTTTCTTATTCAGAAGCTGACGGTGGCATATTTTTTCCACCTTGATTATTTTCTTGGGATTTCTGGCCATCCTGTCTAGGCTTCTGCTCCTGGCAGGTGGGTCCCATCAGCATCCAAAGGATGCAAGGACTGAGATGCTCTCTAAATGCCTGACTGAGAAGCTTGAGTAACTTTTCCTCTTTTACAAATAACCTCAGGGTATAAGACTGCAAAAACACATGGGTAGTCTTTGTGGACATCTCTGTAGAGTATTTTTTTTCTCTCTCCTAAGGAATTCCTGCTACATTTCCCTCAAGCCTTTTTTAAAAATATGAATTTCTTTTTCACATTTGAGACAGGTGGGAAAAATTACTATGGGCTGATTTATGCCCTGACGCCCCCACCAATCCATATGCCGAAGCCCAAACCTCTGGTGGAGTGGTTTGTAGAGATGAGTCCTTTAGGAGATGAAGTCACAAAGGTGGGGCCTCCATGATGGGATTAGGACCTTTGTAAGAGGCTTCAGAAAGCTTGCTCTGTCTTCCTCCTTACCATGTGAGAACACAGGAAAAAGATGGCCATTGATAAACCAGAAAGAGAGGTTTCATTAGAAACAGGATTCTACCAGACCATAATTCTGGAATTTCCAGCCTCTACAACTATGAGGAAATTTCTCTTGTTTAAGCCACCCAGACTGTGCTACTTTGTTATGACAGTCCAAACTAAAAAGCTTGTCCTATAGAAAATATCAATGTAAATATGACTTGGTTAATTTGGGTAACCAAATAGTTGGGTATTTTGATTTATAAAGCAGCCAACCTTACTTGTCCATTTAAGAAATCCATTTATGGTTAACTGCAGAAAACATCAAGAGGTTGTATGGGTAGGAAATTTTAGTATATTTTGTCCCAAAAGGCTCCCAGGGTTTTATTACAAGTTAAGAGACTCTGTGGTTGAGTAACAGAATCCTGAGAGCTTATTATATGCTACTTTCTTATATCTCCTATAGAGAATGAAAAAATCATAAAGACAAAGCAAGATCTGATACTAATGGTATAGTAAGCAAAGAACTCAATCTTCCACTTCTGGCCATAATGAAGTGACTGTTACTAGACTTGCTTTCCTATAGTAAATAAACATAAAACTGGACTGTATACATAAAGCAATTGATTTCATGCATTTCAAACAGCACAGGACTATGAAAATTGAGAGTAGGAAAGCACATGAGGTGAACCCTGATATTCAATCTACCTGTTGGCCTGTGGATACTTCTCTTACTGTGGCACAAGAGAGATAGCCAAATAGAGCAGCAGTCTTGCTGAATGTAGGGGGCGGAGATCAGAGTTTGAGGTTTTTGACATGACTAAAATTTACAAGGCAGGATACCACAAACAAACAAACAAACAAATAAACCAAAAAACAAAAAAAGCTTTGTGTGTGTGAAATGAGAGGAGGAGAGAATAGAAATTCTCAGGGCGGTCTCTGGATCCTTAACAAGGAGCTAAATCACACATGGGAGCCATAGTAGAGTAACTGCTGAGGGACTGACAATGGATTGGAGATGCCAGAGGTCTCTCAATGCTTGAAAACACTGGAGTTCCAATCTAGCCAGGGTGGAGCGCCCTTGATATGTGTTTGAGCGTTTAATTGAAATATCACGTCCTGTGAGTAAGGACCACATTATGGGGGTAGAGATCTCAATCTAAAACAGAAGACCAAATCAAAATAGATATACTGTTAAAAAGAAAAGAACAGCAAAAGCAAAAGATGCTGCTGGAAATTTAATCGCCTGCCAGAATAGAGTGCAGTCTTCTTTAATGAAATTCAGCACAGTTCTGCTTACTACAACATATAACTCACATGTCACACTTACAATAAAAACTTAAAATCCAAAAAGGTAAGAAAACGTGAACCATAAACAAGATACATTTTATTGAAAACAGATACTGTGATGACTTGAATATTTGTTCTAACACATAGGAGAACATTAAAGAAACTACTATAGATAATTTTAGAAGAATTAAAGGGAAAAAATGGTCACAATGAGAGAAACAGGGGCATTTCAGTACTGAATTGAGGTCTACAAAAAAGAATCAGATGGAAAATCTGTACTAAAAAACCACAAGGAAAAATTCACCTTATGCTTTCAATAGACAGTTGCAGAAATTAGAATATTGTCAGTAAACTTGAAGATATACCAATAGAATTATCCAATCCAAAGAATACTAAGGAAGAAAATGAAAAAAAAAAAATTCGGAGCACCTTCATGACCTGTGTTCTATGTTAGACAATTGTTTGTATTGGAGGAATATGAGAGTGAAAGTGAGGCAGAAAAAAAAAGTTTGACGAGCTGATAGTGGGTGAAATTTTCAAAGTTTGATAAAAACTATCAATTTACATATTTGAGAAACTCAGACAAAACAAAGAATGAAAGTTTAGCACTATTGTAGTCAAACTAGTAAAACCCGGAGATATCAAGAAAACCTTTTTTAAAAAGTCTTGAGTTACTGACTTTTGGAAAAGGTTAAATAGGTTAAAACCAGATCCTTGGAAAAGAAAGTGATTTTGTTCTGAGCTTCAAGTGAAAAGAACAAGTTACCCTCAAAACTTGTAAGTATTTCAGTCTATTTCACCAGATTAGAGATGAATCAGATAGGAATTTGGAGCAATGGGCATAACTGATAATAAAAATTTGCATTTTACTATGCTATTCTCTTCGTTTATCTCTCTGAAGAAGGGAGTTCTTCAGAAATACTCTCCACAATATTCTAGAGAATATTTCTGAAGCAGCGGGAGTGGGAGGCCACAAGAGACTGGGAGATTTACTCTCCTGATAACATTTTCTGCAAAGGCTAGTCTTCTGCTTCATTGTATCACCTCTTATTTCCAGGGTTTATTGAAAGCAATAATTGCATATTATTGAACATTGAAATAATTGACCCTCTATATGCCCATTGTTTGATTATTATATCATTTGATGCCTATGATGTTCCTTAAAAATGCATGAGAGTTATTATTTCTATAGTTGTGAATATTAACGTCTGCAAAAGTTAGAAAAACTTATCCTAATCATGCAGCTACTTAAGTAACGATTCAAATCCAGTGTTATCTAATTCTAAAACAAATGTTTTCCCTAATATTGTCCAAAGAATTTTATGATTGCCTGAATTTAGAAGGCATTTTCGTTTGTTTTATTTTCTCTTGCAACTTTTTTCAAAGAAGCTTTAAAAACATCTCTCATGAAATTGCTAAGGTAAAAATAAGTCTTTTGTCCACAACTGCTGTAATGTGCTCTTTCAACAGAGAATAAGTAAAGAACCGAGCTGGTTAATTAACATTAGGAGCTTGATTATTATGATAGTATTGCTTATTTGTACCAGCAAACACAGAATCATAAGTAATAAAGCTAAATTATAAATTCTTGATTGTTGTATTAAGAATATTTTAACTTCATAAAATTTTACAGAAGTAGGTCAAAGATAAAAAATGATTACCTGATGTAATGACTGGCCATCTTTACATAAATTCTTAATTTTGCCATATTTGCTTCAATTTGCACTTTAAAACTTACAGGAGTAACTCCCATGTGTAAGCATTTTCCACTGATATACATCAGTACTGCTCACCCATATTTATGATTCCTTTCCTGACTATATAATGGATGGCACTTCTCTGCCCCCTTGGGTTTAGGTCTGGAGTTATAAATGGCTTTATAACCTAATGAATGTGAGTAGAAGTAACCTGTGTCACTTTCGTGTAGAATTGCCAATGAGAGACTCTTCACAGCTGTCTTCCTTTGCTGCTGTGGTCTTGAAGGTCATGTTAATGTGCAGGTGAATTGTAATTCTGTTACACTGAGAATAGTTACTGTTGGGAGAGGATGTCATTGTTTTAGTTGGCTAATATTTTGAGGTTGTTTGTTTAATAGTAGAATCTAGATTATTCTTAGCAAAATATGCTTTGTCTTACCTAAAGACAACCACTATCCTAATATTTGTATGTATAAATATACTCCTAGTGATGCCTTAATGTCAATCAGTATTTTATATTTCTGCTTTATTACTTATTATTATTTTATGTTTTCAGGCATAAATAAGAAATGTTGCCACAAATTTATCTCCTAATGTTAATTAATCAGCTCAGTTCTTTACCTTTTCTCATTTGAAAGGGCATATTAAAGCATTTATATATAGATTTATTCTTAACAGCAATTCTATAAGACATATATGTGTGTGTGTCAAAACAATCATGTTTTGTTTTTAAAATTCTACTCAAATAATATTATAATTTATATAGAAGTCTGAAAATTTATTTTTAATTCAGAATTTTTTAGCAATTCTTTTTCATGTTGATTCAAGTAGATCTATTAATAGTTTGTTCATTTCAAACTTCTGTGTTGTAGTGAATATGTTCAGTGGATATATTGCATTTTTAAGGTTCCTTTCCTACTGATGAACATTGGAGCTAATTCCAGATTTTTTTTTTCTATTACAAACAATGCTGTCATTCACAGCCTTATACAGCTCTCTCTTTGCCCCAATCTGAGATATTTTTCCCCGAGAGTTTATATCCTGATGTGAAGTTGCTGGGACATATAATATGACTAATGTCAATTTTACTGTATGTTGTCAAATTGCTCTCTCAAGTGGTTTGCTTTTTCCGCTATCCCATTAGTACTGAAAGTTGCTTAGTTTATTATATTTTTGCCAGTGTGATGAGTGTGAAAAAGTATCTTATAATTGATAAACAAATTCAATAAAGTTGCATCGATATAAAAATCAACCTACAAAATCAGAACTATTTCTAAACACTAACAAAGTATTATCAGAAAAGAAAGCTAAGAAAATCATTATTTTCATTTATGATGGCATAAAAATACTTAGGAGAATTTTTTTTTTTTACCAAGGGGGTGAAAGACATGTACACTGAAAAATATACAACATTGATGAAATAAATCAAAGATGACACAAAAAAATGGAAAGATATCCTGTGCTCATGGATTGAAATAATTCTTAAAAATATAAAATACTTAACTTTATTATAAGAAAATAAACAATGTTTCAGCCAGCTTTTCATTGCTGTAACCAAAAGACCTGATAAGAACAATTTTAAGGGAGGAAAAATTTATTTGGCATTCATGGTTTCAGAGGTCTCTGTTCATAGATGGCAGAGTCTTGCTACAGGCCAGAGGTGAGGCAGAATATCCTGGTGCAAGGGTGTGACAGAGAAAGCAGCTCAGGACATGACAATCAAGAGGTACAGAGAACCTAAACTTGGCTCACTCACCAGGGGCATATGTACCCCAAAGGCATGTCCCCAGTGACTTACCTCCTCCGGCCACTTGGTACCTGTCTATAGTTATCATCCAGTTAATCCATTTAGATGGATTAATGCATGGATTAATTTAAGACTATAAACTAAATCATTTCACCCCTAAACTTTCTTGCATTGTCTCTCACATGAGCTTTTGAGGGATACCTCATATCTAAACTATTATAAATAACCTGATTAAAGATTGGGCAGAGGACCTAAGAGACATTTCTCAAAAGAAGACATATCAATAGCAGTAGGTATAAGAAAAAATACTCCATATCACCAATTATCAAGGAAATGCAACTTGATGTTATAATGTTACATCACCTCACACCTGTTAGAATGGCTATTAACAAAACAAGTGTCAGTAAGGAGGTGAAGAAGGGGGAATGTTTCACACTGTAGGTGGAAATATATAATGATACAGCCATTAGGGAAGCAGCACTGAGGTCCCCCAGAAAGCTAAAAATAGAATTACTGTGGTTCTATCCATATCTGAGGGGGGTAGATTCCAAGACCCTCAGTGTATCCTGAAGCTGTGGATAGCATTGAAAATTATATATACTATGTTTTTTTTTCCTATACATACATATCTATAATAAAGTTTAATTTATAAGTTAGGTACAGAAAGAGATTGTCAACTATAACTAATAATAAAGTAGAACAATTATATCAGTTCAACGTAATAAAATTTCCTTAAATTGTGGTCCCTCTCAAAATATCTTCTTGTACCTCCTCACTCATTGTTCTTGTGGTGTTGTGAGAGGACCCAGTACTTATGTGATGAGATGAAGTGAGGTGAATGATGTGGGTGCTGTGAGTGCATTAGGCTTCTACACAAGTGTTACTTGAGCATGACCACTGTGACACTACCACAGTCAACCTGGTAACTGAGACAACTGTTAAGTGAGGTAACCTGAACGGTGTGGACATGGGAGACATCCCAGGCTAGAGGGAGTAAGATGGCATGAGAGATCTCATCATGCTACTCAAAACAGAATGCAATTTAAAACTCATGGATTGTTTACTTCTGGAATTTTCCATTTTCCACTTTCAGCCATGGTTGACTGAGGATAAATAAAACCATAGAAAGTGAAACCACAAATAAGGAGAGAAAACGGTGTTGCATAATAATATAACAATACATAAAATCTCAAGCTTTCTTTTTAGTTATTTTTCTCATGCCTGTATAGATTTTGTTAAATTTTAATTTTGGTAAATTTATGTATCACTTCCTTTATGGTTTGTTTGCACAATCAAAAAATTCTTCCATGCTGGGGGTGTAGCTAAGTGGTAGAACACTTGAAAAGCATGTGTGAAGCCCTGAGTTCAATCCCTAGCACTCCCCAAACAAACAAACAAACAAAAAAGAAAAGCAAAATAAAAAAATTACCTGATCCTTATAGTTTATATTTTCTCTTTAGTTTCTCAAGTTTACTTTCACATTAGCTATTAATTCATTTCAAATCTGTATACTTAAGTTCTTCATATGATATAGAAATATGCCTTTCTTAATATTTCTCTAGCATTTTTATTCATTATATCCAAAATCTTGGGTGCAGTGGAGGTGTTCATCAGTGTAATATACCCTTATTTTATTCCTTATGGATTGTCAGTTGTTCCATTCTGTTCCTTCATGTTTTTAAGACCACCATTCATTGTCTTATGTGAAGTTTCCATCTTTGTGGGCCGCTGTTTTATATTCTTTATTCTTTTATCAGTCTGTTCATTCTTGCCTGTGTCTCTGTCATACTGTTTCAATTTGCCCTGCCATCCTTGTTAGAAGCTCTTCTATGCTAATTTTAGGAGCTAATTTCTAGGATCAGGATAAGTTTTCTGGGATTTTGATTAGAATTACATTATTATAGAAATTTATTTGGGAATATTTCCATTTTTGTAATATTGAGTGTTTCTACCTCTGCACATGCTATATTATTTATTTATTATATCTTATTTTATGATCTAAGTAAATCTCTCTGTAAATATCTTTCAGATATTTGTTAATAAATATTATGAACTTAAAGTTTGGGTTGCTATGCTGCATCATATATTCTTTTGCTGTTGTATTTTCTTCTTAGATATTGCTTTTATTTAGTAATCTCTGGCCTAATAATTCGTAGATATTCTTGGATTTTCCATGAAGACACCCATACCATTTACACATTTGAAAAGTTTTATATTTTTTTCTTTCTGTGTTAGATATTTAATTTTATTTTCTTACATTATCAAACTGGCTAACATCCCTAGTGTGCTGTTGAAGCAAAGTGGTAATGGAAGGTATCCTTGAATGATGTTTGCTGAAGATAAAAATCATTTTTCTGGTTAAGGGAATTCGTCTTCTAATTTACTGTTTTGTTTTCCTGCATTAATGAGTATTAAATTAATTTTTAGCACTTATTAAGAAAATAATTTCTCAATTATCCTTTATTGTCAATGTGGTACATTATATTGCACTGCATTCTTTTTTGTAAGACTAGATTTTTCTGTGAGGGGCACATATATAATGGTTTACATAAAGTAAATCAAATTTATGGATGAATTGAAGAAAATGTTTCAGGGTCTGTGGTAATACATACACTTCGGTCTGTAGAGGATGAACACAGACATTATGTGAGGAGAAAGCATTTTCAGACAAATGACAGAGAAAGAATAATGGCATGAAGATATTAAAATCATGATAAGTTGAGAAACCATTTTAGTCATCCTGCCTATTTAGGATTTAGGGTGCACAGACATGGAGGAATAGATATAAAATGCTAATATTTAGAGATAAAGTTGGAAATTTTGTTTAAAATAATTTTGAGTAATCTTATCTATCAAAGCAAGCAATTTGTTGATGATATATGAAAAACCATCTAAGGCTAATAAGTAGAGAAGGGAATAATGAGAACTGGGACACTTTTTATTGTTCAGTTTTTTTTCCGTATCTATGTTTTTGGATAATACTGGTGATTGCCATGGGAAAAGACTATGTAAGAAGAGCAAGTTAAAGAGATTCCACAAAGTCTTGACACAAGCCAGAGATAGAGGCTCGTGGAATGTTCTAGAAACATTCCATGTCCTTTTTACTGGTGTGAATCTTGAGTATGACCTGGAGATCACAGGACCATAATATCAGGCCAAAATGTACAGTGCAGGAAGGTTTTAAGTAAGGAGGTAGTTGGGAACACCAGGTAGCCTGGAAGTCAGTCCAGAGTAGAGTTTGAGACTATGGCCATGGTTTAAAGTTCAAGTTCCAAAGTCATAAAAAAGAAGGCAGAAAAGCTAGAATGGGAATTACATCTCAGCATCTGGGGACTGAAAGAACAGGTTCACCCAAAGGCTCCACTGGGTGTTGCTCCAAGCCTGGCAACATTTCTTATTTACTTTTCAGACTGGCTTTTGTGATGTGTTTCAGTAGTAAAAGAAAGTATGGGAAGCTCCTCTGAAATCTCCCACTAAAACAAGGTGTCCTTAGAGGAGTTGGGTTGTATTTGGGCACCTTGTCACTGTGGCGTTGAGGAGGGATATCCAATGGTCATATTTTCCTAAGAGTTTAGGATAAATGGGAAGAGGAGAACAGGAGTAAAGAGCTGAACCATAGTATAAGCTTGGGTGCCGGTGATGAGCTGCCAGGCTTTCTGTACTGGTAAGGAAATGCAAGATGACCTGCGAAGGCTGCAGAGGCAAGATGCTTCCAGTCTGCAGT
Source organism: Marmota monax (assembly GCF_021218885.2). Taxonomy (NCBI): domain Eukaryota; kingdom Metazoa; phylum Chordata; class Mammalia; order Rodentia; family Sciuridae; genus Marmota; species Marmota monax. Next base: position 4,284,119 of record NW_026691988.1, read on the forward strand.
AAGAACATTGGCAGGGGAGAATCTGGTCTCTTTGAAGTTAGAATCACTTATATTTTTAAAGAATATAGAACATATTTGGAAAGTTAATTAAGTAGAAGCTATTTTTTTTAAAAACTACGTGATTGGAACTCATGCCAAAATAAACATTCTATCGAAATGTGAATAAAACAATGCCATTTTAACTCAAAGAATGTTTAGTTCTAGAAATCTGTATAAGAATGCCAACTATTTACCCAATGTTTGTGGAAAGGAAGAAGTTGTTTTCCTGCTCACTGTATCAGACCCAGGCCATTATAATAATCATAACATAAAAACAAAAATTAAATTAGAAACCTACATTCATCACTACTGCTTCTACCATTGTTGTTAACAAAGAGTTTTATGACACATTCCAATTTAATTAGCCTCCCTCTTGCTTTTGATTAAATACATGCCTCCAAAAGCGTATTAGCCAGTTAACTTTCCATCAAAATGAATGCTTGGAGCTAGAAAGCAATTATGAAATAGAAAAACAAAATCCTAGGAATGTCAAGGGATTTTTAAAGAATATCAGATATGTGAGCTCATGCATTGACAGAATAAGAGATAGTAAAGTGATACACTGAGAAAGCTACTTAGGACTACATTTTTTTTAGCCTTGAAGCTTATTAAAGTATTGAATCAATTTTTGTTGATCAGGTTAAAAGCTATCTCATGAAAACACTCAAATTATTTTACTGCATTGGAATTTTAGTTTGTTCATGATGATTTGCAGGAAGTGGAATGTTAGCATCCTTGTTATAGGCTGTTTGTCTTAATCAGGTTAATTTGGGAAAGACAAAGACAGAGAAGCACACACTGTCTCATTTCAGTATGACACAGCTCTCTCTTCCTGCAAAAGTGCAAGCTAAAGAGTTGTTCTGAATTTTTACTGTGTCACAGCTGGGGCTCTGCTGTAATCCAAATTAGAGTGTGTTCTTTATCTTACTGGGAAGATGATACCCATTATCTTTTCAATGTTATATAATCAGCAGCCTATAATTTTGGCATCTAAGACTATGATAGGAAAGGGAGTAGAAGAAAGTACAGAAAGAAATTTGGGATGAGGCTAACTAAATATATATATATATATGTATATATAGGATATGGTAACCGTGTAGCTTATTTTCAAACCCCCTGAATTTGAAAGGGGATCCTATTAAGAATTATGCTAGGATAATGGGACTAAGTAGATCATCCTGGGAAAATATCAATTTAGCCTTAAGAATCATATTTTCAAATCTGATATGCTATTTCTTTACTTTTTTAATGTTTTCAGTAGCAAAATATAACAAATGTACATCTAGGCTTTACAAAGCATAAGCTTTATTATTCAATACTTTTTGAGAATATTTGATGTTTCATAGGCCCTGTACTTCTGATCTTTTCAGAAATAAAAATTTATGATTTGAAAAATGAGATGAACAAAATAATTATGAAATGGACTTAAAAGAGTTCTAAGAGAGCACACATACAGAGATTTCTAGTCTATACAGTAAGTTTAGTCTTAGAAGACAGTGACCTCTAAGGAACTAAGTCCCTCAGGAAGAATAAACATTCTATTCTGTTCATACGTAAATAGATTAAACTTTAAAATAACCATCATAGAGGGGCTGTGGCTATGGCTCAGCAATAGCACATTTGCCTGGCATGTGGGAGGCACTGGGTTCAATTCTCAGCACCACATAAATATAAATAAAATAAAGGTCTATCAACAACGAAATTTTTTTTAAATATGGGACAACTCAAATTGTTAAAAAAAATAACCATCATAGAATATGAAGTATGGTATGCTTCATTCATATCTGTGTTTGTTACTTTCCCATATATTTTACATAAGTTAATTTAACCTTTATGTTCTTTGATTATAATTCAAGTATAAGCTCTTTGCTGAAAGACTAAAGAAAGTCATCTATCACTAATAGAGAAAGAAAGAAAGTTCATGAACAACTGAGACTAAAGATACTATTTATCTATTTATGAGGGGAGGGATCACACCCAGGGCCTCATGCACTACTTCAGTACTGAGCTACACCACCAGTACTAAATTAGGCCAGATTAGACAAACATAAAACATTGTTCTCTAGGCTATATTTTGTTGTTGTTTTCAATACTGAAATTGTTCTTCAATGTCAAAGTTGTCTTCCTAAAATTTAGCCACTAAATGCTTTATGTTTATTTTTAATATTGTATGAGTACAGAGCTCAATAAGAGAGAATCTTCCCTTTGGAAGTGGAGCTCAGACAGACTAGAGGGTGGTGGAGACTAGAGGCTGCTGTCCTCCTCTGAATGGTTTCTGCCTGGGCTTCTCTTCTCTATTCTTCCTAGCAGATGGCCTCTTTATTTCCTTACTTTTTGACCTCTGCCTATTTCTTTCTATAGAATTTCTTTTTATAGAAGCATCCTATTCTCTTTCCCACCTTACTTTGGGCCTAATAAATTAATCTTTATCATAAGGAGTTTTCCTAATTTGGAAGAAGGAAGATTTGTTCATTCATTCAACACATTTGTATTACGAACTCATCATGGGCCTCATGTGGGGATCTGTAGTGAATGTGAAATGAAAAATCCAAACTCTCCTGAATCCTAGAGGACACACGAAAGTCATTCTCTTGGTTCTTGATGAAAGGGTATAACTTATTATTTATTCTAACTTGAGGACAGTTATATAAAAAGCTAAACATAAGAATTATTGGAAAATCAATCTTAATTTTGTTAAATTAATTGTATAACTTCCTTATCTATTTTCCCTACCCCTGATTTGTGTGCATTATGCCTTTTAATTTTCCTTATTTACCTCCTGGCCTGAGTTTATTTTTGTTTAGTTAAGAGGTCCAGAGGCAACTGCATGAAGAATGAAGAAAAAAACCTAAAGATGAATTGTTCCATGATAGTCTGTCTGGTTTCACTGTGCATAAAATACAACACTGTATGCCTATCATCACAGTCTTAGTTACTAGCTGAACTATCCTTTATCTAAGTCCCTTAGCTTAACTTTATACCTGTTGATCCAGAAATTAACGTAATATAATCTTTGACTTAATTTTTGAAGATGTGGGGGGAGGGAGAGGGAGGGAGGAAGGGAACAGAACAAAATCATTTAAGCAAAGTATTTGGGGCTTTCCAGTAGTTCACTGATTGTAAATCATATTGCTAGACTATCAACTAATGTACTACCCTATTTGCTGGGTAATAAACAGATAATTAGAAACAGTTCATTTTTCTTCAATAAGGGAGATCAGACAAGGTTATCTAAATCCAGGGTTAGTCCCAAATTAAACTTCCCCACTTGATACACTAATGTCCCAGCGCATCTCATTTGGGCCTGGCTTGCTCTGAGCTGGGGCTTCCTTTACATTGAAAATCCACACCACTTTCTCACCATCCAACATACCCTGGATATCACCCCTCAAGGAAAGTATCTAATGGATTTTCCAAGTGAATCCACAATGAAATGTTAATAGCATATTATCTGTTTTAGAGTAAACTAACTTTTAGAAACACCCAAAGACACTCATATACAGCAATGCCTAAGCCATAGAAATAGAGGTGATGATTCCAGTCAGCATAGTTTGCCCCTGGGAGGAGGGAGAAGTGGCAGTTATTTTCTTCAAGGCCAACTGCTTTGGTATTGGACATGCACATTCCCAATTCTCCAGTTTTCTGTTGTTTAACTTCCAATGTCTCTAGGAAAACATAAATTACCATTTGGATCATGTTGCTATTACTCAGGGAAGTTCTGAGTCCCTGGTACTTTTTCTTTTGGCTGTTCCACATGTAGGAAATATCAAACAAATTAAAATCCACCATATCCCACATTAAATGTAATTTATGCTGTAATTATAAGAATATAGTTGCAGTTGAATAGTTGATGTAATGTTATTTTTGTAGATTTTCAAATAAGCATTTATTAATTTCCATTTTGCAGCTTTCATTTTGTAGTTTGGAGCCAATATTACATTTTTTTTCAGGGTTTAATAATTTTTGTAGACCTTTAAAAATCTTACAGCTCATTTGGCACTGGACTGTAATGACTAATGGATAAAATGGCCTTCATGATGCTAACTTAATACAAGTGAGTGTGTTTTAAAACTCCTTTCAAAAAACAGAGGCATTTAGAATGAATTGGCTTCGTCATAAATATATGCTTATTTTTTTAAAATAGCAAACTATTTTCCTGATTTTTCTTTATTGTAATTCTTTACTTTTAGAAAAATTGCAAACTATCTTTTTCTCTTCACAGGTGATTCTCTTCCTTATTATCATATTCGATACTTAAGAGCTAAAGTGACAAGCTTTTATTTTAAAGCAACTTCTTTAATTTGCTATCTATTTTTCACTCTGCATTAGGTTGTTCTTTTCAAAATTTAGGGCTCAGCCTTTGATTTCTAAAGATAACTTGGCTGACTGGGAAGCTTGTAAGTCCTACACTGCAATAATTCTTACAGAGACTCTGTGTGCGGGTGTGTGTGAGTGTGCACACAGGTGAATTCATGTACACATCAGCACCCATGCTTCCCCTTCATGTTTTTTCATATTTTAATCTTTATTGACGTAGAGATCACAGTGCACCATGCCACCCATTTTGGAAAATGGTGCATTAATGCAACTGTTGGATGTTCTGAAATGAAATCCAAAATCAAATGCCAACTATTCCTTCTCAAAACAGGCTCCCTCAGTTCATGGAATTCAGAATTTCTCATATCCTTCAAGATTGGGAAGCATCTTTGGAAAGTCTAAAAGCTGTTCTTTGGTTAGTTAAAAAAATATATCCATGTGTATTCTTGGTAAACTCAACTGACAAGTACAAAAATGAAGTATTTTTCGTCTCGTCTCTGTCTGCTAAGTTTACTTGCTACCTGGGTGAAATGCATTTCCATATTTTATTAGTAGGCAGAGAGTAAAAGCCTCACACCATCCTAGTTGTTCTGCAAAGTGAGAAGACTTTCATAGAGGTTAATGCACAGTGGTAAAATCAGTAAAAGTTTCAGTGTTCATATTAGGAAAACAAATATTTACATCATTAAACTTAAAATTTGCTTTCTGGAGCTGGACACAGTGCTGCATGCCTATATTGCCAGCTACTTGGGAGGCTGAGACAGGAGAATTGCTGGAGCCCAGAAATTCCAGGCCAGCCTGGTCAACATAGTGAAACCTTTTCTCAAACAGAAAAAAAAAAAACATATTTCTTTCTGATACAGTCTTTTGCAATTTGGATAAATTATGTTACTTAACTTCAGAATGGATCAAATTGATAAGAAAAAAAAATTAAAGAAAACTGGTTTTCCTCCCCAGTTTCTGTCCTACAGTCCTTAAGGCAAATATCAATTGTGCTCTTATTACTATCCACATTGCCTTTTGCAAAAAGATTTCCACTTCACACCTTTAATGGGTCTTTATTTTGAGTTGTATATAGAGTAAGAATTCTCTTATTTGGAAAACTTGAATATAGTGCTGCAGTACAAAGCTGTGGTCATGATGTCCACTTTCAGAGGATGGCATGGAATTCACAGCAACAGAAATGTTTTGGAATGCTGGCAAAGAAGCAAAAAACAGTGTCCTCCCCACACATTTAGAAAAATAAAGGTACAGAGGACATGGCGTACTACTTATTAAAGGCTTTGAAAAACACCACACCTCAGTAAACATTCCTCAGGAACTAAGGAAACACTCTGGTCAACGGCGTACCTCAGTTCTCTCAATTCTGGTTTTAGTGAAAGGGACAATAGCATAGACACAATGCCAGCTTTGGCACAGAAGGAACCCAGGACACCCAGGCATACTCCTTGAACAAGCCCAGTGTCCAGCTTCAGGCACTTGGTGTGGTCATGTCATCCCAAGAGTTGTTTGGGATTTGCTGAGGACTCTTTGCTAGGTAACCAAGTCTTGGTGTTTCCTTCTGTCCCTGAATTAGACACTTAACAACTTTCTCTTTGTTGACTTTCAGAATTTCTGATTGGGCTCTCCTTGTAGCTCCACACAGGCCAGTCTAAAAGTCCAGCAATCACTGAAGTGGTTCGGTTTTCTTCCTCCCTAGTTGAAGAAATGACTATTATCACTCTCATGACAAGGGCCAAAGAAAACCAATATTCAGCTTATGGTGGGATCGCATATCATCACTCCCTACACACAGGCAGTGAAGAAATCATTTGTGATTATATGAGGCATAGTTCTGGAGATTCAGCAAGCTGTGGACTGCTTTAAGGCAATAGCAGCATATGCATTAACTTGGAAAGTAACAATCTGTGAGGGAGATGCTTACTTGGAGGCAAGTTGCCACACTTCCTCAGAGGATAACAGCAAATGAAAAAGAATGAAAACAAAATCATTCATTTAAAACAAGAAATAAAATCAGCCAAAGCAGGCTGCAAATATATATTTCTTTGGACTTTCAGGCTGTAGTTATATAGCAACATGCTTTGGGTATTTTGGTAACCTTGCCTGTATTTACACAGCTCATTCTGAAGATGAAAGGTCAGCTAGAAAACAAGCTTCTTTGGGTACAAACTAACCTATCTTCAGTGTTTTGAAACATATTACAAACTGCGGGGGGAAATCCTGAATGTGAAAGTTTGAGTTTTTTTCTGTGCATAGATATTTCCCAAGAAGGCTCTTTATAACTCAGAAATTACCTTCAGAAAAATACTCTGTGCTGTTGTTCTGCAACTGTGAATGAGAGTACATTTTCTTTCAGTCCGCTTGGTCAAGTGTTAGTGTATGACCTTGGACAGGCACAAAGTAAAATAAGCCCAGCAGTATTCTGTTTAGTGGGTCAACTCTTCTGCCTTAATTTTCTTGGCAGTTCTCTTCCAGTTTTGCTCAGTTCTAAATAATGAAGTTACATTCTCTACCAAGTTGTGTTCTATACCTTTTTGGTTTTTTATTAGTGTATATTAATTATAGAGAATGGTGGGTTTCATTGTGGCATGTTGGTACATTCATTTAACAAAATTTGATGGTTTTTATTTCCTAATACCTCTGCTTAACCTCCGCCTCACCTTCCGCCACTCTCTTATTTCTTCTTCTATCCAATAGGTTACCCATGTAACACTGCTAGCATCTACAAATGAGAGAAATCATATGATGCTTCTTCTTTTTTTTTTAAGTGTGGCTCTCTCATTTAACATGATTTTCTCCAGTTTCATTCATTTTCCTGCAAATGACATAATTTCATTCTTCTTTATGTCTGAATAAACTCAATTGCGTGTATATATCAATTTTTTCTTGTCTACTAATCTATTGACAGATACCAATGCTGATTCCATAACCTGACTATTAGGTAGCTCTGAAGTGTGCTAATTCTTTTGGATAAATACCAAGGAGTGGTATACCTGGATCATATGTAGTTTCTATTTTTATTTTTATATTTTTAAGGATCCTCCATGCTGATTTCCATAGTTGCTGTATTAATTCACATTCTCACCAACGGTGTGTAATAGTACTTCCCTGCCCTCATCCTTGATAGCATTTATTGTTATTTGTATTCTTGATGATTGCTATTTTGACTGGAGTGAGATGGAATCTCAGTATAGTTTGGATTTGCATTTCTCTGATGGCTAAAGATGTTAAATATATTTTTGTATAATTATCAGCTATTTTGTAGTTCTTCTTTGTGGCCTTTGACCAATTTCTATACTGGAACTGTTACAAATACTGATGCTCTAGACATTTACTTTAGTGGAGATGTATATGTATTTTTGCTGAGAAATAGACACCTAGTCATGAAATTGTGAAGTCACAGAATGCATATATGAGCAGTTCAATGGTTACCACCAAAGTCTCTAGAGTGTTTGTATTAATTTTACACTCTGATCATTAGTGTTTGAAAGTTCCAGTTGCTCTGGAACCTTGCCTACATTTAGTATTGTCAGTATTTCTAAGGTTACCTAATCTAGGGGAACTCTAACACTATCTCATGGTAGTTTTGTTTTGCATTTCTCTGAAAAAGAAATCAAATATTCTTATGTTTCCTGGGTATTCAGATATCCATTTTTATAATGTGCTTATTCAATTAAAATTTGGATTCACTCCTTTTTAAAAAAATTGTCAGAGTTCTTTATATATGCCATGTATTTGTTTGATGAGGTAGATCAATAGCTATGGACAGAGGTGTACATATTCAGACTCTCTTAACAGTCTCCTGATGAACAGAAGTTTCCAGTCATAATGTAAACCAACTTGTCAGTTGTTTCCTTTAAGACTAGGACTTTCTGATTTCTATTTAAGAACTCTTTGCCTGACTAAAAATCATGAAGATATTTTATGGTTTTTTTTTCTGAAAGTTTTATTGTTTTAATTTTCACACTGATTTCTACAATATACCTGAATTGATTTTAGTATGTTGTGTGAAGGAGGAGTCTAGTTTAATTTTTTCCTCATATGCATATCCAGATGATTCACTACTATTTACTGAGAGATGGTATATTACCCCTGCTGCAAAGTGCTACCTTTATCAAAACTATAGGGTCCATATATGCAGGAGTTGATTTGTAGCATTCTAGCCTGTGTAGTCTATCATTACACTTTTGTCTTTACTACTGTTGCTTTAAAATAAGTCTTAATATCAGGTAAAGTAAGTCTTCCAAATTTATTTCTCTTTTTCATGAATATTCTGATTATTCTTGGTCTTTTGCATTTCCATATAAAACTCTAGTTGTCAATATTTAGATCATCTGTGGGTACATTCCTACATTCTGATTTTCCCTCCTTAGTTTTCTGTCAGAATTATTCAACAGTTTACTATTGCCTAGAAGATAAAGTCCAAGTTTCTTATAGCTTAAATGTTTCTTTGCATTTCCATGTTTACTTATGAGACAATAAAATATATATTTCTTGATATTCAGATGTTTAATGTTGTCATTTGCTCATTCAAATCCATGACCACTTAAAATTGCATTTAATTTTTTTAAATTGAATTTTTCCCCTTTTTGCCGTTTCTGATTTGCAAGAGTTCTTTGTGCAATAAAGACAAATATTATTCTCATTATGTACAAACCATCACTTACCAACATGCAGTCTGGTATCATCAAACTGCTTGTAATACAATTGCATACAACTTATTCTTGTTATTCTGCTCTCTCTACCTGGAATACCTATCCCATGCATTCTTAAACTAGCCACACATTGTGCTTCGAATGACTTCTTTGCCACTTGTCTCTACCTTAGAATTTACCTTACTATCTTGAAGTTTACCTCTTACAGGCTTCCTTATCTTGTGAACCTTTTTCATATCTGTACACCATCACCCTGCACAATTTTTGACATGTGGTAAGGATTCAAGTCACTCAACATTGATGACGATCTCTAATCTAAATAAATCTTGCCCCAGAGCAACTGTTGAACAACTTGAGGTCTTATTTGTAGGTTTGCTGCAGTTGTTTTCATGTTAACACTAGTTTTTGCACCCCGAACAATTGGAAGATGATCCCCAATCATTAATAGCACGTGAGACTTTGTGGTGCTAAAGATTCCTAGTTTCTTAAAGAAGCTTGGGGAGTGAGGATAAATGGAAGCTTCTCACTTGGAAACACTTAGCAACTTCCTCTTTTTCACCTTCAGGATTTCTGGCTGAGCTTCCTTCTTAGATCCACACAAGCCAATCTATGTCTGAGGAGGCTGGGGCTGGAAGTCCAAGTGGAAGCTCTTTACTTTGAGAGAATTAGAGATCAATTGCCTCAGACTACTTCTTTAAGTAGGAAAAATTCTTTATAGATCTAATTTTTTAGTGGAAAAGAAATGAGTGACTTAACTTCCACTCATACCACATCTGAACAATACTTAACATGTTTAAGTGCAACTCTTCAGGCAATTATTTATATAATTGAAATTCTGGTGAACTGCATTGAAATCCTACATAAGGAAGAACAAACTATTTCTGATCACTTTGATATTGATAAGATAGAATGTCATCCTTTCTCTGCAGTTGCATTCCTTTGCTTGTGTGATATTTAGCCTGTGTGTATACATTAGGGGAAATAAAATCAAATAGGAATAGATTGGGCTACTAGCCAGAAGAAGTTGTTTCCTGTAGTTAAATTGGATTCGCCCAAAAAAGTGTTTCATTGAAATATTTGCTTCAAAATGGCTGTGTTCTGCTGCAGTGAGGAGAGGCTTCCAGTTAAAACATTTAATTAGTTCCCAATTTAGACAGCCAGAATGATCAGTCTGCCTGTGTTTTGGAACCTGATTTTGTACATTCCTTGGGAGTGGTAAGAGAGCGGATGTGGTCAACTGGGAATAGTTTGTATGCAATTCACATCAGAGGACAGATTTTTTTCTACCTCTTGAAGGACAGTTAGAAAGGGATTAGGAGCAAGTGGGTAATATAGAGGTAATCCTTCCCTGTTTTCTCTGCTCTGGGAAGTCACAGACGCTGCTAGAAAGAGTACATGGAACTGAAATGAGCAGCAGTTGGATTTAAGTGAATTGGACTTGCTCATTTTCAGGGTAATCCTAACCTAGGTAACAACTCCAGACACACTGGGTATTCAGTATTCAGTATTTTTTAAAGCTAATACTGTACAAATTAATTGCTCTGCGTGTGTGTGTGTGTGTGTGCGCGCGCACATATGTGTGTATGCTGTATGTTTGTGAACAATTCTACTCTTCAGCAAACTAACCTTCCTGTTTATTTGTGGCATAAATCACACTTCTTTTATTTTTCTCTAAAAGATAGAAATCTCTTATCCAGATTTCAGAGTTATAAAGTAGCTTGATGAATGTTTAATGCTTTGCTCAGCTTTTCCAAGTTCCTTTAGTCAAGGGACCAATGGGAATTTGAGTGATTTTTTTACCCCCTGCAGCAAAACTTAATACTCCTAATTTATCTGTGATTTCTCTACTCCTAGTATTTTTTTTTGTCCTAAAATTAGCAAATAGCTTTGGGTTCCTGTATTTTCCATGACATTTCACACTGTTGTACTGTTGACTGTGCCCTTTACCTATCCAGAATGCTCTCACTTTTCTGTCCTCATCTTCATAACAACTCAAATATTATTTCTTCCAAGAAGTTTTCTTTCTGAAACTTCCAATTGGGCCACTTGGGACTTTCCTCTGAGTTCCCTTCCACTATCATGGGCCACACGATGCCTGGTGGAAGAAGTTTTCAATAAATAAGTGTAATGAATACATTGTTATTCACAATCTGTGTTGAACTACCTTGTATCTTGAGATGAAGGACTCTTTCATTCATGTTATTTATTTTAGTACTCCCAGGATCCAGCCAGACTTCTGCATAGAACATAGAGGGTACTTAATATTGTATGAGAAGAGAATCAATGGGAAACATTTCCATATCTCCAGAACAACTAGAAATGGGCTCCATCAAAGCAACACAACAGCTTTGGGATATTTCCTTTTGTCAGAATTTCCCAAGATACTGCAGCCAAGAGCTGACAGATAACATAGGTTGCCATGGAGAGCTTCCCTTCAGTCCTGCCTCGGGTCATTCAGCTGGTGAAAGGGAAAGTGTCGGTGACTTACAAAGAGTTCTTGCTAGTAAATACAGCAGCCTCTCAGAGCTTCAGGAGACTAATTGACATGATTCCATAAAATATGGGTGTGTAAAGGATTCCATTAAAATTATTTATAAGATAAAGTTTTGTTAATGTCAAAGATAACCTGGGAAAGAATCAGAACAGAGAGAGAAAAATAAACAAAAGCTACTCATCAGTGAATCATTTGGATACTATTATAATAGTCCAGCATTGAAACTCTCTATTTTCTTTCCATATGTCATTGTTTTGATGAATGAGTTAAAGCAGAAAGGATAAGAAAAACACATATGGGCTAAACAACACATCATTGCTTTGATAATATGTCACATTTATTCAGAGCTTATTTTCATAAAATAAGCTTTGTGGGTTTGGTAATTCACATTGAATGCTTGAAAAGATAACATGGTTGGGAAATATTTTTGAGATATTTTAATCTCTGTTTCAGAAATGAATATGAATAAAAATGAGAAGGCTTTATCTAAGGGAACCTCATACCTCCAAAAGCATATATTTTAAAAATGGTCTGGAAATTTGGGGTTTTTAAATCTTAATCATTATGCAAAATAGTCAGAATTTTGATTGGAGTCTCAACTTTAATATCCTTCTTATTGTCAGACACACAAGGGAAAATTAGAACCCATATTCCATAGAAAAGGAGCATGCTGGGGTAGGAGCACTGTCAAATCCAAAAGCAAAATAGTCCCAAACAAAACAAAACACAGATACTAAGAACCTAATGAGGGTCAATTGCTAAGGGAACCCCTATTGTGATATGGACGAATAATGGATATGATCAAATAAATGATTCTGTCAGATTTTTGTTATCTTGGTTTTATAGGTTATCATGATATCATCATCCTGAAGCATACAATCTTACTTTTCTCTTACTCATGTGGGAAGCACAATGATTCATAAGCTGGAAATATCTTTGCCAAAGTTTGAAATTAGACCCATCGGCTGCCCAGGTCTACTCCATATACTTAGAAAAAAAGTCACTGGTTTCAGTCTTGCACGTTTTGGAGAATCTGAGGGTTTACACAAGTACAGAACAAATCCCAAGTTTTGGTTTGTGCTTCAGTTAATTTACATCATACCTTTAATATGCATGAGTTTAAAAACAGCACAGGCAAATAGAATATAAACTGGCCTGAATATAAATTTGTCTATGTTTTCTTAGCTTATCATAGATTCACTGCAATACTTAGCTTTAGGTTTAAATACACACCTTTAAGTCCATTGAGTTTGAGAGATTGGTATAGTTTCTGAAATTTTCTCCAAAAAAATACCAATTTATATCTATAATGTAGGCACAGTAAAAATAATAAATAAATAAATAAATAAGTTTAAAACAATAACTTTATTGAGTTAGATAACTGTTATAGATGATACATTCAAGAATTTATTCCAGGCAGTTATAACCTGATGGCGTAGAACACTACACAGTACCACTGATGTTAGAGAATATACTTTGCCTCTTTTATTCTGAAATATTACTTCCTCTCACTTTTTCCCCTTTTTCCCCTCCACTTGTGGTCCTGCAGGTTGGAAATTGTCTTGTATGATATCATATGTAGCTTCTACCCCTCCACACACACTTTTCAGACAGCACTGAAAAGAATAAGCATTATTTTTACCTGCAAGGGGAAGGGAGTCTTTTCCCCATGAAACTAGACATAAGAGTTCTGATACATCCTTTGAGTTCTCTAAAAGGGATAGAAACTTGTTTATGTATCTGTGATCTCTGTGCCCAGAAGTGGTGGAATGGTGGCCCTGGAGATGTTTGATACCTTTTTTTTTTTATATGAGGGGCTTTTCCAGTGGGAGAAGTAGGTTTTGTTTTGTTTTGTTTTTTTTCCCCTGAACTCACATTATTTCGAGGTCTGTCTTTGACTTGAACATTTCTTCAGGCTTCTACCTTCATTTTGTTTAAATGTATTCTTTTTGTTAAAATTGAGTTCCTGCACTGTTGATTGGCAGTGATGTTGATTAGTCTTCATGAATTTTGTTGCCTAAAGTAGTGTTACTTCAACTTTCAGATGCAGTATGTCTTTATAATCTTAAGAGTTATTGAGAACACCAAGAATCATTGGTTTATGTGTTGTGTTATTAGGTGTTAAAATGAGAAAGTTAAAATAATTATTGATTGATTTTAAATAACAACATTAGGCTCATTAGATATAATTAGCATTTCTTTATGAAAATAACTATATTTTCCAAATAATAAAATTAGTAAGAAAGTGACATCATTTTTCATTTTTGGAAATCTCTTTAATGTCTAGCTAATATTTAATTTTAAGAGAGCTGGATTCATAAATAAGCAACTGTAGTTAATATGCTGTTATGTTGCTGGTGTTGAAGCATGTGGAGAAAATGTGTCCTCACACTAATATGTAGTTGAAAAAGGAGGGGTGTTTTATAAGCTTTTTCAGACAGTTGTGGATATTCTTCTCTGGTACTCTACCACTAATCAAGAAGTGGTAGTCTCTTAAAAAAGTTACAATATGGAATCTTAAACCATATCAATAAATGTTTCATTCTGTTATTTTGAAATCTATTTTAAAATCTATATGTCTATATGTGATATTGTCTTTTATTTTGTAGAATAGTACACTGATCAATTGAAACACATTAGTTCACTGACTTATGCAGATCTTACAATATTTACACATTTGATTATAATATATATACACACATACAACCCATACACACAATTTCCACATTTATTAATATCACCACTAGTCTCATAAAAAGTCATGCTCTTTGGAAGCTAACAAATTCAAGGTGACACATTTATGTTTACCCGCTTTTGCTCTAAATTTATCAGTGGCATTAAAAGTTATCATTGTTTCTCCCTAAAATAATAAGATTGCTTCAATTTATGTTGGAGAACACTTATGGCAAATATCCAAGTTTGAATAACTGTGGTTTGTCTATCAGTTTTTGTTTTTTTTTAATGGAAATCATGTCTATGAAGAAAGCAGCTAGTTACCATTTATACCGCCCCAAAAAAAAAAAAATCACAAAATGCTTTTTCTTGAGACAGTCACCATATTTATCAGAACTGTTTCATGGTTACTTGCCATCTCATTACAAAGAACCTGAAAAAGACATGTACATATAAGCTGTGATTGGCTAATATTACTTCTTTTTACTGCTTCATCATAAATTCCATAAGTATAATGCACTTAGAAGCATTGCTGTGAGAACACAGTGACTGAGTCATGCTAAAGCAGAAAACTTTTGACCCTTGCTGATTCTGCACTATAAGAATATTGACACAGTATAGAAAGAAAATAACATTAGTATTATGAAAAAAAAAATACTTTTAATGTTGCAGACCTCTGAGAGGGTCACCTGGAGCTTCTGGGTCGAGAACCACTGACTAAAGTTGTTGTTTAGTATGACCTTCATATTATTCCTTCCCCTTTTGTTTGCATTTAGCAATATGGCAACCATTCAGAGGTGTTTTTACTCATCTTATTACTAACCATTGTTCTAGGTGCCAAGACTCCATTGATTGTTGTCATCATGTTGCTTGAAATCAAAATTGCCCAACTGTAGGATTGAAGAAATCATGGAAGGGAATATTATGCTTGAGGTTGCAAGCATTTGATGGGAAGATAATTGTAGATATATGTAAAGTTCTTGCCCCAGGTCCTGATGTACCAGAATATCTTTTATACTGTAGGCTTTCAAAAATATTTACTGAACTTAAGAGTAGATTTATTTGTTTCTATCTCCAAGGAGTCATTAAGAATGTAGATACTTTTCATCTTTCTTGTGGCCATCCTCACACAAATCCCTACTCTGTAAACTAGTTGCCAATTGACTTTAGCAATTCCAGATTTTATATTCCTCAGATACTATTCAGGGAGAGAAAACAAAAAACAAACAAAAGCAAACCCAAAAAACAACTCTTCCTCCTCCTTAAGATTGTTCTTAAGTTCAAAACACTTCTCTTTCCCCTCCCCTGCCTCCATAAGAGAGCTCTTACTTCCTGCTATCAGCATGGGAAATAAAGTCTAGGAAAATAGAAAATTTATTTGGTAGACAGATTGCCTTTATCTCAATATTATTAAAGTATAATTCATGAGTGGAAACTCCTGCTTCCATCTACAATGTACTACCTGGTAACTGAATCATCCTCCTACTATAAAAGTACTAGAAAACTGGATAAAATGTGCTTTGGTGGCAAATTGGACTAGGACAAAAGGCAACCAGCACTGTGAAGTTTGAAGGAGGAAAACAAAGGTGGCTACCAGTGATGTTCTTGTTTCCTGTTTGAAAACACCTAACCTGACCATCACATGTGTAGCAAGTACCCAAATAGAGCACTTCAGTTTTGCAGAGAAGAGATAGAGTCCAAGAAAGCAGAGATGGCTGGAATTTGTAAGGTAGACCTCAGAAAGGATAATTCTAGAAGAGAAAGACCTCAACATTTCCACACTAGGCTGTCTTGATCTTGTTGCAGAATACTAACTTGTAAATGCAGAGGATAAAACTCTACAAAACTGGGCAGAAAACAACCAGATGACAAGGGAACTGTAAGCTGAACAATTTTTAGAGCCACATGTAATTTGTGATTGTTCATCTTTAGATTTCTAAAGCAAACATAGCAATTTGATCTACCAGGCCATCAAGACTCATGTGCTAAATATCCAGTGTCAGTTCTAAGGATTGGATAACTGTGTTGTTGAAAAGGACAACAGGCTCCCACTGTGTTTGTTTTCTTGTACTTATGCCATCATATCTGACCTTCCTCTCCCCCATGAGCATAAATGGAGAAAAACAAAGATGGCAAGCTGAGTTGGGTTTCATGGTTAACTCTAGATTTCCTTAAAGGATCTCAGCAAAGTGCAAGTTGGTGTGGTTTTGTTTGTACTTAATCTACACAATACACCAATCCAAGGTTCTCAAATCCTTCCCATGCTGAGAGCCACGTGCAGGGTCATCCAGCTGGTGGGAATAAATAGCCATTCAGTGCCTTTGGCTTTCTGTGTGAGTCACTGGAGTGGTGCATGTTGGAGTGTTAAGAAAGATAAACACATGGCAGCTCTCAAAAGCCTGTTTCTGGAAACTTCTCTGGAGGGAACAGATATCCATTGTTGAAAGTCTGTAAAGTGTTATAAGTCTGGAGTGAAAATTGCATGCTTAGTGAAGGCTTTTGATGGATCAGAAATTAAAAATGCTGGTAATTAAGTTGAAATTAAACCAGTAGTGACAGAGTGGTTTTTTGGGTGAAAAGACATAGAGGCAGGCGAGCAAGAAAACAAGGGTCAAGATCAAGGAGTTGCCACATTCGATTGGATCAGAAATTCTTATGAGAAAACAAAACAAAACAGTGGAGAAAACCCAAGGTCCCTTGCAAGAGACTTGACCATGTGTGTCTATGAGAAAGAGAACTCAAAACAAACAAACAAATAATGGAGCACTTTTGCTGAAAGTAGATCAGCATCCCATTAGGCAAAGAACTACCTCAATAATATAAGGAAGTACATAGAATTATCTAAGGAACTCCATAATAACAACATTTTCTGTGAAAGCTTATTCATGCCATAAGCCTTCTGGATTCTGCACATTAGTGAAAACACTTAAGAAATTACCTAGACTGAGTAGCACTGCCTTAATAAGACTGTATAAATAAGAGGAGTGCCTGCCCTTGACTCTGTGCATCACAGACACATGACAAATCATTTTAGTAAAGAGCACACAGATGTCCTAACTATAGATACAGTACTTGGTTCCCTGCATAGCACAGCCTATAACCATCAACACTGAGGCCATGACCAATGCTGTTCAGGCTCAGCACCAGATGCTTGTGTATATTTTATATCCTGTGTCCCAGGGCAGTGAGGGTGTCTACATCACTATTGATATTGAAGAGAGAAATAGCTTTAGTATGGAGGCCAGACTTGAACAGCAGAAGCCCTTAGGGAGGAGAAAAAATATATTAAGTAACTTACTAAATTCTGCCTCTCAAATAATATAAATACAGTTCATTTTTCCCTAACATATTGATTCTTGGCAGTGCTAAGCAACTTACTTAAGGAGCAACTTTGCCTACTTTCCTTCCAATTTGTGGCTTCAGTAATACAAAAAACTAGTATTCTATCTATGATAGTTGTATAGAGTGGCTGTAGAACATTCTGTAATGCTAAAAATTTCATATTATTCTTAATTTATATACTTAGTTTATTAGTCACCCAAATATCACGAGCCATTAACAGAACCCCCAAACGACACAGTAAAAAATAGTGCACTTTTCTTTGATATTTTGCTGGCATTCAGTCATATAAACCACAGATTTATATACTTCTGATTTTTTCATTTTCAAAGTATGTGTGTCAAGGTAAGAAAACAAAACACACTTTCTTTTACAGTCTGTAGAATATATAAATTATAATGTCTGACTTATATATTAAGACATGTGGTATGTTGGTCTCTAATTTCACTCTTACATTGAGCCTGGCAACCCTAGGTCCCAGGCTTGGGTCACCATACCTCAGTCAGTACTATCCAGGTTACTAGAGTTGAGTGGCTTGGCTTAGTAGTACTGATGTTTCAACAGGAAGGGAACTGGTGTCCTCCTCATCTGACATTTTATTTATTCACCCAGAAAATACTGTCAGATGCCTTTGATTCTGTTGATGTAATATTTTTTCCTAAAGAAGTTTTCATTTCCTAGAAAAATCAGTCACTTTTATGTACTTCTACTTACAAAATATCATCCCTGCAATTTCTATATCCTAGGTTATAACAGAAAATATGTGAAGAGTAAATTCTGATCCTGTGTAGAAAAAGTTTTGGGGGAATACTTCCTTACTCCTGACCATCCACCACATTTTATGGATTTTCAGCATCTGAAGCTCTTGACTGGTGATAGTTGCCATTTTGAAAATAATAAGTGAGCAATGTCATTGGACTGTCTTTCACTGAGCAGGACTCTGGAAATATTGTTTTATCACTTGCTAATAAAATAGGATGTCAAAGAAGCCTGTTACATGTTTATAATGAATTTACTATTTACTATTTCTCTTTCAGTAAGATAGTGAAAGAGAAAGAAAGTAACAAAAAATGTACCATCTATTTTAGCAGCTGGTATAGTGCACAGAAATTTTTTTTCTATAATACTAAGTAAAAGCCATTAGTAGTCCAGAGTAGTGGGAAGATGGGGTTGTCCTTAAGGGTGCATGACAAAGGCGGTATGCCCCATCCTGAGAGAGAGGATAACAGGTAGGATTGTGAGGCCATGTCAATTGCTATTCCTTCCATTTTACCAGGGAAATGACCAAACATTTCAATCAACCATTCAATAAATATGACAGCTCCAGTTCCAGAAGTCCCTTGTCTTCTTATCAGTTCAGGATGACTATTAGGACCTGTCCTGATTATTGTTTTTATTCTAAGTTACTTCTCAACTAATCTCAGGATAAAGACTTATGCTTTTTCTTGTAAAGAAAAGCCAAGGAATTAAACTCAGCTTTCAACTCAAGCTCCATAAGCCTTACCCTTAAAACCATCCACTTGAGAACATCACTGCTAAAGATGCTGTGCTTATGTAGAGACAGACTTAGGAAAAGTCATTTTGATAATATCTAAACTTGAAGTGAGAACCAAAAATTTAGTTTTTCAAATATGCCTCATTTCTATGAAACAGTAAAAATATAGTATGATAATACAATAATGAAGTCTGGTTTCAGAGGGACTTAATATAAGCATTGCACTTACAATATCCATGAGTTCGAAAAAGTGGTTTAAAATTAATTATATTTTGAAAAAAAATTGGTCTAAGTTTACATCATGGGGAGATAATTGTAGATACACTCCCTTAGTGTTGCTGAACCAACTGCTGCTGTCCACGATGCCATCATCAATGTTACAGGGAGGTCATCACTCAGATTCATTACTTCTATTTATTTCATAAAGTGTTTTTGACTGAAAATCCTATTGTAGAATTGTCAAAGAGAAATATCTTTAAACAAGATATAAGTTGCTGTTATGGAGTTTGTTTCTCTATAAAATTGGCATCATACATGATAATGGTCTCAGTTCATTTGGGCTCCTATAACAGAATACTATAGATTGGGTGGCTTATAATAATAGAAAATTATTTTGCACAGTTCTGGAGGCTGGAAAGTTCAAGATCAGGACATTAGCAGATCCAGTGTCTGGCCAGCATCTACTTCTGGTTCACAGACAGCAATGTTCTCATTGCATCCTCCATGAAAGAATGGGCAAGGGAGCTCTCAAAGTCCCTGTCATAAGGCCACTATTCTGATTTGAGGACTCTATCCTCAAAATCTAATCACCTACCAAAGGCTAGAGCACCCGATTTCATCACATCAGAGATTAAGACTTCAACCTAAGAATTTGTCTGCTATGTTTCAATATGAAGCTCCTATTGTCTCTGTGCTGTTTCTATTGAGACATCTTACACAGTCCCTTGTTTTCTAATTCTCAAATATCTGTATCTTTTTCATTGATTTATATGTATCAATCATTGTATAGGCATTCTTTTTATTTATTTTTTTCCCAACTGGTTCTCATTTGCAGGACTTTTCTACAGGGTTTCTCATTTCTTTACATTGATGAAAATTCTCATGGTTACTCATGTATTTGGTTGCTGGGTCTTTCTGCCAAATTCAGTCCCTTAATTCCTTACGTCTTTGCCTCTTCTTCCAAATGATGATTAATCAATGTATTTTTTTTTACATATGACTTGAATAATATTATCAAACAAACTAATTTTCTTTGCCATTTTTTTTACATATGACTTGAATAATATTATCAAACTAACTAATTTTCTTTGCCATTTGACTACCAAAACTTCTATTTTAGCTGTCTTCTTCATTATCTACTCAATTTCTTGCCATGATTTACAAACTAGGGATGTAAGAGCCAAAGAAAACTTCTAAATTCTTCTATCTTACAAATCTTTATCAAAGAGAAAATAATTTTTATATTTGCATATCTAAATTGCAAATGTACCAGTCCCAAATCTTATTTTTCCTCCAAATAATTACCTTTACTTAGAAACATCCTGCTCTTCTCTAGCTCATTTCCTCCAGGGATTTCATTTGGGCTTTGGAAATGAATCAGGATGAACCTTCATTCCTTTCTAATCCTCACACACACCTTTTCAGTCAATGAAACCCATTTTTAAATTCAGGTTTTCCTTCTTTACCCTGGAAATAGAATCAGGGAAAAACAAACTGTCCTGTGACTCCCATTTACTTGAAAATGTTATCTCCTTTTCTACAATGGAGCCTAATATCAATTCAGCTCTTTCTTTTTTCTTTAGGCAGATTTTCCATGTGTCAAGGCTCCAACCCAGGCCAATGACATTGCTCACTTATGATTTTCAAACTCACAACTATCACCAGTTAAGAGCTTCAGATGCTGAAATTTGTCTCCTATCAGATCTCTGAGCACAGTTTATACATGTTGGCATAGATGTGTCTTGGCTTGCCAGTTAGATTGTAAATCTCTTAAGGACAAGAGCTGAATCTCTGTTTTTTTTTTGTTTGTTTGTTTGTTTGTTTTTGTTTTTGAAACCAAGTGTTACAGCTGGTGACATTTTATAAATAAATTTTGGCTAAAAATTCTAAAGTCAAGCATTGAGTCCCAGCATGTGATAGTAATGGGCCACACCCAGCCAAGAAGCAGCCCTTGGTGATGTTGGATTTAAAATTCACTTAGAAAATTTTACTGACAAAAATTTTCTATTAATTGATTTCGAGAGTTGTGACCATCACTAAAAATGGAAGGAAGGAAGGAAGGAAGGAAAGGAGGGAGGAGGGAGGGAGGAGGAAAGAAAGAAAGAGAGAAAAGCCAAGAGAGTATTATTCCTAGTAATAGGAATTATTCCAATCAATCCTTGGTTTAGGAGTCATTCAAATTGTTAAGAGTTTATGTAAAGATTTGCAAAGGAGACTCCAAAAAATCATGAGCATCTTTTTGTGACTCTTCTTCTTTGGCCCATCAGGCTAAGTGAGAGATCTAAGCAGTCCCTTTGGTTACTTCATGAGCCTGGTTGAGTACCTCATTCCTTTGGTCAGAACATTAAGGTGTTCTGAGGGGATTCCAAATGCTTATGTAAGTCTCAGGATGAACACAGTCAACAAACCTTGCTTTGCATTATCAATCATGCAAATGGGTAACTAATTGTCACTGATATAAATTGCTAAGTTCAACAACCTCAATTTATTTTAACAAATATTTGTGGAGTGCCAAGATTTTGTGGACTGAAGGCACAGAATCCTATCCAGCTTACACCATAGAAAAGCTAATGATCTAACACAGAGGTTGATAAATTATAGACCACAGGCCAAATCTGACCATTGATTGTTTGTATAAAAAAAGTTTTACTGGAACTCGACCAGGTTGAGAAGATTATGTTCTATATAATCCATAATTGGTTTTGAGCAGTCAGGTACAGTTGAGAAGTTGCAAAAGATCATCTGACCCATCTTTTGGCAACTATTTACTATCTGGTCCTTAATACAAAAAGTTTGCCAATCTTATCTAATAAAGCATCAAAATTATTTAAAATAGCATATTTTTCTATGAGGTTCCCATATGAAAAAAGGGCAAACATTAAGAATAATGTAATTTTTTCCTTACTTTTATGACTAAACAACTGAGTTCATCAGTCTGATGAGAAACCTTAGAAGGATTCAAGAAGTGGCTCTTTTTGAAAACTTAGAGAAAAACATTGTGGTCTTAATGAAATGTCATTTCATTTTTTTCTGTCTTACACATACATAATCACTCTGACCAGAGCTTGAATGCAAAGTGCAAACATTATCACAAAAAATTACAGTGCTTAATCTGCTGAATATTAGATCATCAGAGATGACCAAGGCACTGCCCATTGGCTGGGTATGGCCATCGTCATCATATGCTTGGCTCTAACATTTTAAAATCAAAATTTATTTTAAAATTAAGTTGCATTCACCTTAAAATCAGGGTGTCCCAATTCTCTTGAGAAATCACATTTGGCAGCACTAACCTTCCATTCCTGCATGATGACAACCCACAGAAGTAGATTCTATCTTCACATGTGCCTAAGTGCTGCAGATCAACCCAACCCCTTCCCCAACTCCCACTGTGCCCCAGTGTATTCTGACTCAAGGTAAAGTGTCCATTGTCATTTCCAACATATTGATACTATTATTTTGCTAGGTAAAGAAATTTCCCTGTAAACATTCTATTTTAAAAGTAGGTTAATAGAAGATTAACTGAGAGGATTATGTTTTTAAAAAATGGGTTAGTTCAAATAATTAATATGCAAGCAAAGGGAATGCAGTCTGCAGTCTCTTTTCCCACTTACATGCTTTTCTATCCTCTGTAGATGTGGTAGCTTGAGAGTAATACCTTAGACCCAAAAAGTAAATCAGAGCTGAAATGACCTGAGAGAGGAGATCTCCAAAGAAGTGTGAACTTGCCTCAGAGAGTGTTTAGAAAGAAATTATTGAAGTTTAGAGAGAAAACTATTAGAATTTATAGATTTTTATGTTCCTCTTAATTTGTCTTTTATATTGTGTAAGTTTTAATATAGTCATAATGTAGTACTTATTGTCATACAGATAGATATCTGGAGGGGGATTCAAATTAAAGAGATGGAAGCATGTTATCAAACAAGCTGGGAGATTATGGGTTTGGGATCCTGGAAGCAATCTGGGATCTCATCATATTCAATCCTTCATTTTACAAATAAAACTTCATTTACAAATAAAACTCCAGCCCCTGGAGGCAAAAAGGTCTGGTCAAAGGACAAGTTTGTCAGCAACACATACCAGTGTTGCTAAATCCTACTGAGGTACTCTCAAGAAAGCGAGACCAACACAGTGATAAATGATTTTCCTGAAATAGCTGGGCAACTTGTAGGAAAGTGTCAGACTTCTTCCTCCAGCGTAGCACAAATTTCAACCAGCGATACCTAGAACAGTTTCCTTTTTCTGTGTGTGAAAAATGGCACCTGATCAATTTCCCCACTGCCAGGAGAGGCTGCCTGCCATGTCTGTACTCCCATTGGCCAGCTCTCCTTGGCCTGCATCTGCCTTCTTTTCCTGTGGAAATAAAATATACAGGCAGGAGAAAGGACATATTTGGTAATGCTCCGCTCCTCAGCTTCCTGCTCAGGCTGTCTCAGCTGCAAAATGTCAAGGGAAAAAAATATCCCTCCAACTTGGAATGAATTCCAGACAGACCCTGATGCCTGCAAATTTGTCAAAGGGAGCCAAGTCCAGAGCAGCTGAACATGAAGAAGGCTCATTATTTGACTTCAAGAGATGCTCACATAATCAGACACTCTGGTATTTATGATTTTCCCCGTTTCAGATGGTCTGTAGTTCACAACATTCCCCTCCCTTTACCGCTGATTCTGAGCTTCCTTTTAAATTAAACCTCAACAGTTATAAAAAGACTCTCACATTACTTGGAAGCCGCAAGCACTACACGGAAACACTCCCTTCACACAGGACTGTTTAGGGCTGGAGAAGGGCAGCTCTTTTTGATTATTAGTCTGGGGAGGGTAAGCCAGGAAGTCAGGCTCCCTTCACCTTGACCATGCCACAGCAGTCCTCACCTGGCTCCCATGTCTAGGCCAAGACCTCCTGCCACTCATAGTATTAAATATGACGATCTTTACTAAAAAGAGCTTACTTATTTCCATTGGCTTTATTTTTCATTTTAGTTTTTCTTTTCACTGGGGGAAGGGCATGGACTAACTTGTGTATCTTAACTGTCCCTCCTTACAAATATACCACACAGGACAGTTTGTAAGGTTGTGTTGTGAGGGAACTTCATCTTTCTCTGTGCATTCAGCACGTTTTGTTTCTCTTTTAATCAATGGCCACATGCAGGCAAAAGTAAGAAAACTGAGTTTGTAATCCAAACCTCATTAAGTTGCCACATACACATTTTCCCTTCTGCTTCTCGCTCTTCGTTTTTAAATGCCATGGTATTCGTTTGTATTTGGTCACCCTAACTCCTTATTTGGGTTCTCCAAGATGCATGAAGGCATCCCAGTATCAATTTTAGCACCGGGTGGAAGTGGCCACCTGAGGAATGGGATGTTCAGTCTTAACGTGTGGTCTCTGGGAATAAGGGTCTTCTTTTTCCTCTTTTCCTACACTGTCCAGCACCTCTACGCTGGTTTTGCTCTTCAACAGTCTCGGGTCTGTGCTACTCCCATGGTGATCAACTCTTAGGTCATAAACATTAGATGTGGCATCACTGGATGAGTCACTGGGGAGGAAGCTGGGCAGGAAACAGACGAGAGCCTCTGTTGACAGATGGATGCCTTCTTAATCACAGCTGTGTGGGTGGAGGGAAAGCCTTGCCCAGCCCACCCCTGACACGGATTCACAGACGAGGAGGCTGGGGAAGTCCATCTCTGGGGAATACCATTTCCCCCTCTTCCAGGCCTCTCACCATGCACCCATGTCACTAGAAGGAGGCAGAAATGAACAAGGGAACTCTTTCTTGTTATTTCTGAAGGATCAGCAAAGTGAAGGTGCTTTCAGTTTTCAAAACCCTATACAGTTCCTTCTTATATGTAAATCAAGTTTATATTAATAGTGTTGTCTATTGCTCAGCGCAAAATCTAGGAGATACTCAAGTACCTTATACAAAATAGTGTAGTATTTGCATGTAACCAATATTCACCATCCCATATGCTTTAGATGACTTACAATATCTAGTACAATGTAAATGTTATGTAAATAGTTGCTATACCATATATTTTATGGAATAAAGACAAGAACAAAAGAGTTTGTACATTTTCAATATAGATACAACTTTTTTCCCCCAAATATTTTCAGTCTGCAGTTGGTTGAATACAAATGTGAAATCAGCAGATGTAGAAGGCCAACTGTGTATTTCATTCCATCAATTATCCCTGTCTCTGTTAAGTACCAGGTACTATTGGGAAGATTCTTCTTTTATCACATTTTTAAAAGGTAATTCCCTGAACCCATATTTTAGTTTATAAGAATTAGTTTAACATCTCTGAATCTGGGATTTCAGAGAACACTATGTCAAGAGCTGCTGTACTCTAGGCTGCTAGGAGACTGGTCAGCAAGATGAACAATGCCTTTTGCTGTATCTCCTATCAAGACTGCTCAGTATTTCTGCCAACCTGTTAACTTTTATTATTCAGGCATTTTAGATCTGAAAGAGAGCATTCCATCAGGGGATCAGGTTTTATCATTTTACTGGAATGCAACGTAAGACCACAGAAACTCTATAGTACAAACAATTTTACCATGGCTCAGATTAATAATAGATAGCACATGAATGGTCTACCCCACCTCTATTCCCTCTGTTAAGAATAGAATAAATGAAAATAATTTGAAAATCTTACAGGGAGACTCAGCCAGACATAAGGGAAGAGACTTTTGGCAAGAAAGACACAAAAAGACTTGTGAAGTTTGCCTCTTGGAGAGAGACTTTTTAAGAGTATCTTGGAAGAGTGTGTTTGGATAATTAAGATGCAGTCTTGATGCTGTGATGGGGGACAAAGTTATATAATTTTCAGGGTTTTTTTCAAGATACAAGAGTCTCCAAGTTAAAAAAAATTACTCTGTGCATTACTCACAGAGTTGTCATTCATGGACAGCCCTCAGTAGGATCCAGGCTACTTCCACATATCAAAGTCAGATTCTCCTTGCTGGAAGGTGGCTGAGGAGTCATTCATTCCAACCATCTTGCTTCACCCATGAATTCACAGAGGCATAGCGAGGTCACTGCTAGGTAGCCAGCAGAAGGGTTGGGCCTAAAACTCAGATCCTTTGGCCTCTATTCAGTGTGTTCTCTACACTGTACTTTCACTAAAAATATAAATCTATTCATGACATGGCTTTATGTCTACCTTCCTGGGCCATTACAAGCTTGACATTCTAGAAATGCTTTTGTAGGAATTTTATTACATGAGCTGAGACAGAAATATGAGGAACCCTGGGGATTAGAATGGCTAAATATCACAACTTAGAAGAAAAATTTAGGCAAAAATACTAAAGAGGAAATGCTGGTTGTATGAACACATTTCTGCTCACGCAATAAGGTAAAACACTGGGGCTGGAGTTGTGGCTCAGTAGTAGAGCACTTGCATGGTATGTGTGAGGCCCTGCATTCAATCCTCTGCACTGTATATAAATAAGTAAGTAAAATAAAAGATCCATTTATGAAAAAAATAAGGTAAAACACTAAATTTGAGATCCAACTTTCTCTTTTTTTTCTCTATATCACAGACATACACAGATTCCCCACACTAATCTGTTTCATATATTTCTCCCCAGTG
Source organism: Marmota monax (assembly GCF_021218885.2). Classification (NCBI taxonomy): domain Eukaryota; kingdom Metazoa; phylum Chordata; class Mammalia; order Rodentia; family Sciuridae; genus Marmota; species Marmota monax. Next base: position 4,310,936 of record NW_026691988.1, read on the forward strand.
TGGGTACTTCTGATTTCAAGTTTGTTAACTTCCCTTAGGAAAACTTCTGTTTTATCTATACAAATGTAAAATCAGACCTAATTTTATCTCTTTCGTTTTATAATCTTTGAAATGGGTAATACTGCCTCATCTTAGATGACATCCAACAGCCTTAATTTCTCTGTTACATATTCATTATTTTTTTTCTTTTGAATCTTGTAGGCAATCTGTCTATTTCATATAGGAAGCCCAGCTGAGTTATTCCAGCTTTCTCTACATTTGAGGGCCTTCCTCAACCCACTGTAGATCCAAGTCATGCCTTGTGAATGATTTTAGGAAGCCAGCATTGCTAATTATAAGAAGTAAAATAACTACTTTGGATGACAAAATTCTCACTTAAAGCTGATAATAATATCTCTCTTTTCTTCTTTATGTTGGACTTTTAAACTTCTTTTCTGCACTTCTAATGAAATCATGACATCATTGAATATATTATATGAGTAGGGAATTTCATAATGGCTGTAAGGAGCTCCTAAAGTCATGTTAATCCCAAACATTTCTTTTGCTAACTAGTCAGCAACTGAGATTCCTATTAGTGAATTCCATTTTTCAGGTTTAGAAAGATATCTCCAGGAAACAGTGCCAGTTGGCATCTAGTAGTGTTAAAGTGCTAGCCCATTAGTACCCATGAATACATTAGCTTTACACCCAGGATCTCAGCATAGGAAAAAATGAGAGCTACATTTTGACAGTAAACATAAAAGATTGTTATGATTTGGATATGAAGTGTACCTCCAAAACTCATGTGTTGAAGACTTTGTTCCCAATGCAAAAATGTTCAGAGGTGAAGCTCTTGAAAAGTGATTGTATCACAAGGGCTCTGACTTCATCAATGGGTTAATCCAACCATGAGTTCATAGCTGATGGCTTTTTTGGGAGATGGTAGAAACTGTAGGAGGTGAGGCCTAATTGAAGGAAGTAGGTCACTGGGGACATGCCCTGGAAAGGTATTCTTTATTCCTGGCTCCTTGCTTGTTTCTCTCTCTCCAAACCCTTACACTCCTTTCTGCTTTCTGGCCACCATGAGCTAAACAGCTCTCCTTCCACATCCTCTCCTCCATGATGCCCTGTCTCACCATAGGGCCATAGACAGCTGACCATGTACTGGAATTGTAAGCCAAAATAAATCTTTGTTCCTTTCTTTTTCTCTAATTTTTGTTCTCACTGTCTGAAAGCCAACACAAAGGTCCTAATAGATGATGCTGGAAAGAGAAGCCATAAGGATTAAGGGGAGAATAAGAGACAGAACATCAATGACACTGTCACAGAATTACAGCTTTCTCTTTATCTACTTGGGGAAGGGAATGTATTTCTACAAGCAGTCTTATTTTATTTGTTTGCTTCTTTCTCAAAGTTCTGCACTTTCATTGATCTATTTAATCTTCAGAATGAGTTAAAAGAATAAATTTCATGTCAAAGGGGATATGCTGGAGCCAGAATGTCTAGTATACATGTGCATTAGTGTAAATATTTTAAAGGGTTAAACAAGTAATCTAATATTCAAATTTTATGGGGGGCGGTGTTACGTGTGTTGGGTAAGGTAAGGAAGAGGCAGAAAGTAAAAGAAAGGGAATTCAGGACACAGACACACACACCATTCTGTTGTTTCTATTTCTCTGAAGAACTTTTTTATTTTTTATATTTATTTTTAAATATATATGTATATATATATATATATATATATATATATATATTTTTTTTTTTTTTTTTTGAAAGAGATGTTAAAGGCATTGGTTATAAAGGCGTGGCAATTCCAAAATCTGCAGGATAGGCCCACAGTCTGGAGACAAGGAAAGAGTTGAAATTTAAGTCCAAATACAGTTGGCTGGTAGATTGTTTCTTGCTTGGGAAGGTTCATGTTTTTCACTTAAGGTCTATATGGATGAAGCCTACACACATTATGGAACATTGTCTGCTTTATTCAAAATCTATTGATTAGAATGTTAATCTTATCTTTTTATTTAATATTTTATTGTTTTAAATTTAATGTTATTTATATATTTATTTTAATTAGGTATATATGATAGCAGAATGTATTTTGATTCAGGACCAGATAGATACAGAGCCGAGTTCAATAACATCTTTAAGGAAGAACAAATACCAATACTCTTCAATTTATTTCAGGAAATAAAAAAAAGAGGGAGCACTTCCAAACTTATTCTCTGAGGCCAATATCACCCTGATTCCAAAACCAGGCAAAGACACAGCAAAGAAAAAAAACAAAAAACAAAAAACTTCAGACCAATATCTCTAATGAACATAGCTGCAAAAATTCTCAACAAAATTCTGACAAATCTTATACAAAAACTTATTAAAAATATAGTTCACCACAATCAAGTGGAGTTTATCCCAGGGATGTAAAGTTGGTTCAATATATGGAAATCAATAAATGTAATTCATCACATCAATAAACTTAAAACCATATGATCATCTCAATAGATGCACAAAAAGCATTCAACAAAATACAGCACCCCTTCATGTTCAAAACACTAGAAAAACTAAGGGTAACAGGAACATATCTCAACACTGTAAAAGCTATCTGTGCTAAGCCCCAGGCCTATATCATTCTAAATGGAGAAAAATTGAAAGCATTCCCTCTAAAAACTGGAACAAGACAGGGATGCTCTCTTTCATCTCTTCTATTTAATATAGTTCTTGAAACACTGGCCAGAGCAATTAGACAGACAAAAGAAATCAAAGGGATACAGATAAGAAAAGAAGAAATTAGCACTATTTGCTGACGATATGATTCTATACCTAGAAGACCCAAAAAATTCTACCAGAAAACTTTTAGAACTAGTAAATGAATTCAGCAAAGTAGCAGGATACAAAAACAACAGCCATAAATCAAAGGCATTTCTGTATATCAGTAACAAATCCTCAGAAAGGCAAATGAGGAAAACTATCCTATTTACAATAGCCTCAAAAAAAAAAAAAAAAACCTTGGGAATCAACCTAATAAAAGAGGTGAAAGAGCTCTACAATGAAAACTATAGAATGCTAAGAAAGAAATTAATGAAGATGTTAGAAGATGAAAAGATCTCCCTTGTTCTTGGATAGGCAGAATTATTATTGTCAAAATGACCATATTGCCAAAAGCACTATACAGATTTAATGCAATTCCAATCAAAATTCCAATGTCATTCCTCATAGAAAAAGAAAAAGCCGTCATAAAATTTATCTGGAAAAATAAGAGACCCAGAATAGCCAAAGAAATCCTTACCAAGAAGAGTGAAGCAGGTAGCATCACTATACCAGACCTTAAACTATACTACAGAGCAATAGTAATAATAAAAAAAAAGCATGGAATTGACACCAATAGACTGGTAGACCAATGGTACAGAATAGAGGACACAGAAACTAATCCACATAATTACAGTTATATTAGACAAGGGCGCCAAAAATATACATTGGAGAAAAGATAGCCTCTTCAACAAATTGTGCTGGGAAAACTCAAAATCCATGTGCAACAAAAAGAAATTAAACCCCTATCTCTCACCATGCACAAAACTCAAAGTGAATCAAGGACCTAGGAATAAAACTAGAGACCCTGTGTCTAACAGAAGACAAAGTAGACCCAAATCTCCATCATATTGGATTAGTCCTCTACTTCCTCAATAAGAATCCTATAGCACAAGAATTAAAATCAAGAATTAATAAATGGGATGGATTCAAACTAAAAAGCTTCTCAGCAAAGCAACTATCAGTAAGGTGAATAGAGAGCCTACAGTTTGGGAGCAAATTTTTACCACTTGCACATCAGAGAGAGCACTAATCTCTAAGGTATATAAAGAATTCAAAAAGCTAAACACCAAAACCACAAATAACCCAATCAATAAATGAACCAAGGAACTGAACAGTCACTTCTCAGAAAGTGATATACAATCAATCAACAAATATATGAAAAATGTTCAACATCTCTAGCAATTAGAGAAATGCAAATCAAAACTACTCTAAGATTTCATCTCACTCCTGTCAAATGGCAGCTTTTAAGAATACAAACAACAAGTGTTGGTGAGGATGTGGGGAAAAAAGCACACTCATACATTACTGGTGGGACTGAAAAATGGTGCAGCCAATATGGAAAGCAGTATGGAGATTCCTTGGAAACCAAGAATGGAACTGCCTTTTAACCCAGCTATCCCACTCCTTGGTCTATACCCAGAGGATTTAAAAACAGCATACTACAGGGACACAGCTACATCAATGTTTATTGCAGCACAATTCACAATAGCTAAACTGTGGAACCAACCTAGATTCCCTTCAGTAGACGAATGGATAAAGAAATATATACACACACACACACACACACACACATACACACACACATACACACATATACACACACATGCATGCATACACACACAATGGAATATTATTCAGCAATAAAATAATAAAATCATGGCATTTGCAGGTAAATGGATTAAGTTGTAGAATATAATGCTAAGTGAAGTTAGCCAATCCCAAAAAACCAAATACTTAATGTTTTCTCTGATATAAAGAGGCTGATTCATAGTGGGGTGGGGAGGGGGAGCGTGGGAGGATTACATGAACTCTAGATAGGGCAAAGGATTGGGAGGGGAAGGGAAGGGGCATGGGGGTAGAAAAGATGGTGGAATGAGATGGACATCATTACCCTAATTACATGTATAAAGACATGAATTCTGTGAATATACTTTGTATACAACCATAAATATGAAAAATTGTGCTCTATATGTGTAATATGAATTGTAATACATTCTGCTGTGATATATAGCAAATTAGAATTTAAAAAAAATTAAATTTAATCTTTTATTGTTTTAAATTTATTTTTATTATTTATTTATTTTAATTAGGTGTATATGATATAAGAATGCATTTTGATTCATTGTACCCAATTGCAGCACAACTTTTCATTTCTCTGGTTGTACACAGTGTAGCATTACACATATGAGCAGGGTATTACCCTATTACTAGGATAATAATGTCCATCTCATTCCACCATCTTTCTTGCCCCCATAGGCCCCCTTCCTCAGCTTTGCTCAATTGAAGTTCCTCCATTTTTCTACCCTCCCCTCCCATTATGGATTAGCATCCACTTATCAGAGAGCACATTCAGCCTTTTGTTTTTTGGAATTGGCTTACTTCACTTAGCATGATATTCTCCAACTCCATCTATTTACCTGGAAATGCCATAATTTTATTCTCTTTTAATGTTGATTAATATTCCATTGGGTTTCAAACCACAGTTTCTTTATCCATTCATCTATTGAAGGGCATCTAGCTTGCTCCCACAGTTTAGCTATTATGAATTGAGCTGCTATGAACATTGATGTGGCTACATTACTATAGTATGCTGATTTCAAGTCCTTTGGGTATAGACAGAGGAGTGGGATAGCTGGGTCAAATGTTCCATTCCAAGTTTTCTAAGGAATCTCCATACTGCTTTCCAGAGTGGTTGCACCAATTTGCAGTCCCACCAGCAATGTATGAGTATGCCTTTTCCCCTGAAACCTCGCCAACACTTATTGTTGTTTATATTCTTGTTAACTGCCATCGTGACTGGATCGAGATGAAATCTTAGAGTAGTTTTGATTTTTATTTCTCTAATTACTAGAGATGTTGAACATTTCTTCATTTGTTGATCGATTGTATGCCTTCTTCTGAGAAGTGTATGTTCAGCTCCTTAGCCTACTTATTGATTGGGTTGTTTTTTTTTTTTTTGGTGTTATATTTTTTGAGTTCTTTATATATCCTGAGATTAGTGTGCTATCTGAGGTGTGTGTGGCAAAAATTGGCTCCAAAAATGTAGGCTCTCTCTTCCCCTCAAATAATGTTAATCCTATTTTAAAACTAACCATCATAGAACAAGTGTCTGGCTACCATGGCCTAACCAAGTTGACATATAAAATTAGCCATAACACATGCTAATCATAATTGTAAGCACTTTGGATATAGCCATTATAATTGCATGCAGTTTGAGGGCTGGGGATGTGGCTCAAGTGGTAGCATGCTTGCCTGGCATGTATGAGGCAATGGGTTCAATCCTCAGCATCACATAAAAATAAAATAAAGATATTGTGTCCACCTAAAAGAAAGAAATAATAAAAAATAATTGAATGCAGTTTGCATTCTAGCAGTGTCATTCTCTGATGATGATGTTGAAGATATGATGTGGTGATAAATCATCTTTAAACTACCTAGCCTGAGAACCCCAGGCTAAGTTGTGATTATAAAATAAAAAGTCAGTTTGTTAGATGATGGCAATATGAAGGTCATAAGAATCCTTGTAAAGAAACCAGCATCCATTTCTTTCATACTGAGTCAGTAAAGATTATAATTAAATAACACTTGGCCTAATACTCTTAGAAAATTACACAGATTTAAACAATGTAGCCATAATCAAATAGAACACTGGCTGTACCATCAAAGAAACAGAAGATTTTGTGGCTGACTATTTACCCACAAGGGAGATGGCAGAAGTCAGCAGCATATGTTACACATGGTTTGGAGGCACTTAGGGGGAAAACTTAGATTTCTAACTTTTATCATACAAGGAACCTATTGTCCCCTTCCATTGGTGAAGCACAGAAACTTTCCACTCATTTTTCACTTCATTATTATTCTATTTATTTATTAATTTGGCCTACCGTTTGTTTTTTTCACTTCATTACACCTGTTTTTCAAGTGTTGAGTGAAATCATTCCTTATCCTTGGGAGAAATGACAGACAAGTAATGACAGGCATGGAATCTTCCTCTGGATGTGAGAACAGAAATAGCTCTGAGAAAAAAAAAATACTGGCCACACACAGGTAGCTTCTTCATGAGGTGACTTGGTGACTTCACAAGATAGGCCCTACCCCACCCATCTGGGATGAGCATGACTTGGGCTGCTCTTTTGGAGCCTATAATTAGAGTACAAAGATGAAGTTGCACCTATGAAAGCAAACATTGTCCAGGTCTCAAAGACTCACTCTACTTTTTCCAAATTACCTCAGTTGGGAGAGTGTATTAGAAGAAGTCATGGAATGTCTCTGGAAAGACACATAGAAGACCTGGTGACATTGTTTCCTCTGGGGTGAGGGAGTTGACACTCTGGTAAGGTCAGCACAAGGGCCTACTTCTCAATGTACACTCCTTTGTACCATGGAAAAGGTGAAAGTGTATACAGTGTGAATATGTGACCTTCTTAAAACTAGATCCCTACCTCTCTACTAATGTATGCAGATAATTAATCAGCTATTTAAACTAATATTTTTTAAAGCCAAATGAAAATACCTGGATCCTCTTCCATTGCTATCTAGCTAACTATTCAATTTCACTCTTAAATGAGTTATTTCCTCCATTTTATCTACACAAACTCTACATAAGCAATGGCTTGTTGTTCTCTCTCAAATATGCCAGACATATCTTGTCTTCATCTTCTTCATGCTTACTTCTTGCCAATTTTAAATCTTGACTGAAGTCTTGTTTTCTCATTAGGGACTACCTTGATCACCCTATTTAAAATTGCAAACTTATACCCCAGAATTCCATGACCACTTTGTATTTCAAAGTGATCATCATCAGATGATCTTCTTGTAAAGTGGTATATAATATGAATATTTAACATCTTTATTGTCTGTATCCCAGAAACTAGAACCAAGCTCCATGAAGGCAAGGGTTTGTCTTTTTGTTCACTGCTGAATCCTCTGCACCTAACTACTGCCTGGAATTCAGAGGTTCTCAAGAAATAATTGTTGAAAAAATGGGAAATAGAATTAATGAGTTTTTCTTTCTAAATTCGTTAAGCTTCATTATTATCAAATAATTTCAGATGGGCACATCTCATGTTTGATTCTATTAATGGATACAGTTAGTCTTTCAAAAACATTCCTCAATGTATATTTTAAAAATAAATTCAAAAATAACATTCTTGACCAATGGCCAAGACACATGAAAAGATGCTCAGCACCACTAATCATCAGGGAAATATTTATCAAAACAACAATAAGATATCACCTTATACTTGTTAGAGTGGCTGTTATCAAAAAAACAAAAGATAAGCCTTCGCAAGGATTGTGGAGAGAAGGGAACCCTTGTACACTTTCAGTGGGAATGTAAGTTGTACAGATACTATGGAGAAAGTATGGAGATTCCTCAAAAAAAAAAAAAAATAAAATAGAACTACCATATGATCCAGCAATATAACTTCTGGGTATATATCCAAAGGAATTGAAATTAGGATCTGAAAGAGATATTTGCATTACCCTGTTCATTGTAGCATTATTTTAAATAGCCAAGCCACGGAAGTAACCCAAACGCCCATTGACAAATGGATGAATAAAGAAAATGTCACACACACACACACACACACACACACACACACACACCAATATTATTCATCCTTAAAAAGAAAGTAAATCCTGCCATGAGTGAGTGACAATAAGGATGAACATAGAGGACATTGTGCTAAATAAAATATGCCAGATACAGAAAATAAATGTAATATGGTCTCAGTTATAGGTGGACCCCCCAAAAGTCAAACTCATAGTTAGCAGAGTAGAATGGTGGTTGCCAGGGAAGGGTGGGTCAGAGGACCAAGAAGGGATCGGTCAAAGTGCACTGTTTCAGTTATTCAAGATGAATAAGTCCTAGAGTTCCACTGTGTGGCACAATGCCTAGAGTTAATAGTACTGGGTTATATGCTTCAAAATTTGCTAGGAGTGTTGATTTTTTTGTTAAGTGCTCTTATCACAGCATTAATAATAAACAAACAAACAAACAAATAAGAAGCCAGGAGGAAACTTTTGGAAGCAATAGGTTTATGACATACATGTGGTAATGGTTTTACAGATGCATAATTATTTGCAATTCAAGTTGTATACATTAACTATGTGCAGCTGTTTTAATGTTTATTATACTTCAATAGAGTGGGTTTTTAAAATGTTTTCATTAGTGATTATACATAACAGTGAGGTTCGTTTTGAGATAATCATGAGTAAATGGAATATAATTTGTTCCATTTCAGTCTCCACTATTTTCTCTTTCCCTTTCTTCTACCTTCCCTGTTTCTCTTCCTCTGCTCTATTTATTTTTAAATTGATGCCTTATAGATATACATAAAGGTGGAAATTACTGTCATATTTTTATATATGCACACAGCATAATCCATTTCATTCCACAGTTCCTCCATTGTGTTTTTAAATGAGTAATATTCTCTCCTTATTGCAAAGTAAAGTTTATATTTTCTTTTGCTATTTCATAATTCTTTTGCCTAGCCAATAACCTCATCTTTGTTAAGCATGCCTTAAAATATAGATTATTGTTATTAAAATTTTGTTTGTAGAATTTTTCAGTTCTGAAGATATTTTTTAATACAATCATTCTTTTTTAGCAAATTTCTCATAGTTGTTGAGATTTATCTTTGTTTACAGGTTCTCAACATTCATCACCTGTAACAGTCAGTGTTTACGAATTAGAATAGTCAAGTAAATACTTCAACCAGGAGAAAATTTAAACATAGGGAATTAGGCACTGAAAAAGTCCCTTGGAGAAGTTGGGGACAGAGAAAGCTACTATGACCTTTGAGGAACTCGGGAAAAGGAAAGAATCCTAGGAAACTTTCCCATGACTCCTGATCTCAGCAGCTGCAGCTCAGGGGTGGCAGGTCTGGTGCAACCCACTCACAGCAGCTTGCCATCACGTCTGCAGACTCTTCCAGTACCCACAGGGTTCGCCTCTGCCAGAGAAACAGTAATGATTTCCTCCTTGCCACTAGAATGTGTCTTCCCTCTTATGCTCTAAGATATTAATGGACAAAGGATCACCATTATCATCCCCCAATTGTCCCTCTGAGTACACATTTCCATAAGCCCCCAAACTAAAAGAGACAAAAAAAGTAAAAACACATTGGATTTCCCATCAAATTTTCACCCTGACTTTTCTTTCTCCTTTTTTTTCCCTCCCTTTCTCCCTTCCTCCCTTCTTTTCTTTGTTCCTTCCTTCCTCTCTCTCCCTGTGTCCTTCCTTTCCTCTCTCCCTCTCTTCCTCCCTCCTTCCTTTCGTTCTTTCTTTTTTGAACCAGGTGTGCTGGCAGGTTTGTTTTGGCCACTTGGTCACTGCTACTAAGTTCTGCTCTTGTGCACATTCTGCAGGTGAACCCCATACAGGAGCACACTGTGTGTGGGTGACCAGATAGTCTATGTCTGATTGCAAAGCAATGATATCACAGCAACCACCCCATGGGTACAGAACTCAATCCACAAAACATGCCTGTGTAATGGGTCACAAAAATTAGCAAAGGTTGTTCTTTCCAATTGTCACCCAATATCTCCTTATAAATCCCCTTCCTCGGTAACCTGGTATTCATTTCGTAAGGTTGCTGTGAAGACTAAATAAGATTTCTTTCTCCTATCTTTCTCACTTGAAACAGTGCCTAATCCATGATAAATGCATAATAAAAGCTGCTATTATTCTTTGTTGTCTTCCTCCTTCTTCTCCATCATCATCATGACTTTTTACTGGAGAAATTAATAGGTTTATGTGGCAGATTGTTGTATTCGACTTAATTATTTCTCCCTGGACTATGCCTTTGTCATTACCTCTTCCTAAGTATAATGTAATTCTTTTTTTGCTTGAATTTGGACTTGGCCATGTGATTTGTTTTGGTCAATAGCACACGAGCAGGAGTGAAAATGTGCCAGTTCCGATCCTAATGCTTTAAAAGCTCTGTGTGTTCCACTTGCACCTTTGCACTTCTGCCACTGTCATGAAGTTTCCTTCCAGGCCACTTCTGCCCCTTCAGTCTGAGCCCCACAATGAATGTACATAGGCTAGAATTGTGCTGGTCAATCCAGAGGATGGCAATGGGAAGCCTCCCATGAGTCCAAATTAGATCACCTGAACCCCAGCCACATAGGTGTGAGCACTCAGTGATTGCTGTTCAAAACTCAGGGGTTTGGGGGTAGTTTCTTATGTGCCAGTAGTGAATTAATATACCTATTTCAGTTTCACCTACATAGAAGACCTACTAGTGATAGAGTCAAGAGATGACTGCCACTTTCTTGCTACATTATGTTCTGCTCAAATGCTGGCTGTCACTCCCTGTGAACATTGCCCAGGGTAGTACTGCAGGAACATGAGTGGGTGTTGGGAGAGGTAAGGATTGGTGCCAATTTCTGCCTTCTGTGTTTTTGCTGCCTTCAACAGTCTGCCAGCTGGTGCAGCTGCACCCTTTGGACAAATGATATGATATCCTGGGCATTAGCCTAAATGGTACCACACATGCAAAGAGCCACAGCTGCTATTTGTTGTGCTTCTTGCTGTTCTTGGCTCTGTCGTGTTGCCTGAGGGTGGCATAGATTTCTACACACCAAGTGTGGCTTTCCAAGATTCATAGATAGAAGTTTGATCAACGCAGCTGCTAATGATGATGACTGTGCATTTAGAAAATAGGCAAAGACCATTTTAAAATATCTTAGAGATTTTTCTTAGAGCAAGAAGTATACGAATAAATTAACCACATAAAATTGTTTGATATAACATCATATGTTTAGCCCTTCCAGGAAAAAGCTAACGTCTTATTTATATTGTTAATATATTTTTATATTATTTAAAAACCTGTATATGGACTACTTTTGGGGCTTTGTGTAATAATATTTATACCAGTATAATATAGATAAATACCATGAGTTAATTGAAGACTAAATTAAATTTATAATTAGTTTCCTTTTTAAAGTAAAAATGGTGGTTTGCTCTACATGTATCTTCTGAAGGAATTGAAAATAATTATTGACTAGCATATGCTATTGGTGAATGTGATCCACCTCAGATTCTCTGAGGTTGATTTTAAACCAAAAAATAGGAATACAGAAGTAACACAAGTTAGATTAATAGTCCACAGAGAAGACATTATATTTCTAGTCCATTCAAAACTTAATCAAAAGTGCTTATTTATTGATAACATTTGCCAGTGCTCTGGGTTCAGCAAAGGAATAAAAAGAGAAAAAAGTATATGTATCACCCAGCCACAGGGTTGATAATTGAGTAGCATGGGACAGAGCCACACCTCAGAGCAGTTTTGTTGAAAATATAGGCAAATATATAGCATATTGTTCTCAATACTGGCTACAAATCAAACACTTGAGCATTTCAAAATTATCAGTAGTTGGCCTCACCCCAAACGTTCCACTTTAGTTGGTCCAGGGTGGGACCAAGTAATTAGCTCTTCAGTACTTGGAAGTTTCCAAGTGAGTCTAATGTTTAGAGTTAAGCCTGCAGTATATGCTATTTTGAAATTGTTTCAGTTCCAAGAGAATGCTAATGTGGGTACAACAACTGATTTCAGGTTTTTTTTTTTTTTTTTTTCAGAGAAGGTTCATTGAGGAGTTGAACTTTTTATGATTTAATAGAAAAGAAACATGGATTGATATAGAAAACTATTTGTATTTTTAAATCCATTATATGATTTGGATTTCCTCAGGTTTTGTCATTTTAATCAGCGAAACTTAGATTAATTAATCTGTGAGATGCCTGCTAATTGCCTCTGTAAGAGCTTATACTTGATGTCAATCTATATTTTTTTTTCATGTTTTTGTCCTTTTATAAAACTATGACTTCAGTCAAGGTTGTGTGCTGAAGTAGAAGAAATGATTTGAAGAATTTGATTAGGCCCATATATTTCCTATATCAGTTTAATAAATTGATATCAGCCATGATAGATATGTTTACACCAAGGAAATTGGCAAAGACTAAAAATCAAATACTCTCTTACTCCAGAGATAATTGTTAAATATTTAATAACACACCATCAATTTTGGTGGGAGAGAGTCATGGTACATAAGTTGATACTTTTTCATACTTGATGTTAGAAATTTAAAAGTTTTGAGTTTCAACTTTTAAGTACCTATTAATCTAGGGAAAATTAAGCCTACATTTTACAAGTATATGTTATGTGTAGTTTTATTTTATTTCATCTTGAATTTCCCTCCTCATTTTGTCCTCACCATCAGATATTCTATGCTCAGAGGAGATTTACTTGTGTCAGCTTGAGAGTCATCTTGTTTTCTCAAGTCTGCCTTCATACCATCCCATACCAGGGTTCTCAGTTTTTAACGTAAACTCACAGCAGAGATTTTCTCTTTGATGAGAAAAGATAACCAAGAAAATAAATTAGAAGTCTTATGATTGACCCTATTTTTTTTGTTATTCAAGGAAACCCAAAATGAAGCAAAATATGGAACTTTGCCAAGGAAAACATTTTTTACTATTTCAATTACAGTTTTAATTGGCTGGGTCTGGCAGCCAGATTATCCTCTAATCTCTACAAGAATGTTATTTGGAAAAAACTGAAATGTACTCTGCATGGAGCTGCATCCATCCCTTCAGCACATTCTGGCTGAAATAACGTTCATTCAGCAAGCTGGAATCATATTGGAGAAAAATTGGCAGTTCCTGGAAGAACTTAATCTGTAGATTGTGTGAAAGCTTGATTCACTATCAACATGTTATTAAAAATCCTAAAAAATGTAATGTGCCTGAATCCAAGATAAAAGTAACAATATTCTGATATTCATAGAGAAAATACCTTTAATGAATATGTGGGCTTGTGTGTATATGACTATATATACATATATAACTGTGTGTGTGTTTGTGTGTGTGTAGGTGTGTAAGTGCACAATGTGAGTGCAGGGTGGAGGTAATAACAGCAACAGAATGAGGAGGAAATTATTTGGATGGTTTCACAAAATCTCCATGGGATGTGTTTTATTAAGATTACACTGAGAAATGGCGCCAGCCGCTTATCAGACATGTGGGTTCAGAGAAAGGAAAAGGATTTTCTTTTCTGTTTGTTTTGCTTAAATAGGTCTTGAAAACATTGATATTAAAAATAGATTATTATGTCTTCAGATTGCTATTTTTTGATATCTTCTCATTCTCTAGGGATGAAGAGCTACTGTGCACATCATTTAAAAAAATATTTGTAGTCGGCTTCCACCAATGGACTCCAGAAGATGTATTTTAAAAATGTGTGACTATGGTAACCAATTGTTTTTTTTACCCTACACTGCTTCTCTTCTTTGAATTTGGATTGTTTGGCACAATATTGAAATCATAAAATTTAAATGGACATCAAAGTCTCTTTGCATCTATGTCATGTTGGGACAAGGCCACTATTATGGATCTTACAATTAAAAGTCCCAAAAATGTGTTCCAGGGATGACCTCTGCAGTGTACATTTTCCATCCCATCGAGTCTTGCTTCTTAAAGGTTGATCACAGGAATAGCAGTATACCCTGAGGGCTTGCTAGAAATGCAGAATCTTAGGTCTCATTTGATAGACTAGACCAAAATCTGCATCTTGGCAGGATTTCCTGATATGCTAATGTAAGCATTAATATTAAAGAAGCTAAGTCTACACTTTGGACTATTATCTTGGATATTTGTCTAAGAATGAACACAAGTGAATATGTCTATCAGTGTCTATATCAGGTATCCCATGGAAACTACAATATTTACTGGAGTATTTATCAGTAGCTGTAACTGCAAAATAGAACTAGACTCAATTTATGATATTAACAATTAGTAAAAATGCCATCCCTTCATTTTTTCAAAAGCGTTATTTCTACTATTAGTACACTCACTAGATTTAAGATCCCATTTGAATGTACAACAAGATGTCAGTGTTTGTGCAGTTGTCAGAAGTTTTGTTGTGGCTTCTTGGAGTTACTTTTTCTGAAAGTTTACTTAGTGCTGTCATAGTGATCACTTATTATTTAATATGATTAAATAACTGGAAATGGGGTTCAATGCATTTACATTCTTTGGTCAACTTTTTTTATTTTTACTGCAATTTGCTACAGAGAAAGAAATAGGTTGCATGATACAGTCTACATGATTTAATTCTATAATGGCACTAATTTGATTTAAAAAATCATAAATTATCTTTAGATGTGAAGCTATTGAGAGAAGTTATGAGAAGAAAGTAGGAGAAAGGAAAGATGTAGAGTTTGATGGAGAGAACAGAGGGAGAGAGAAGTACAGTCCCCAACCTTAAAAAAAAAAAACAAAAACAGTGGCTTCATTAATAATCAGTTACAGTCTGAACAAAAATGAACACATTTGTGTTTATCAAAACCATTCTAAGTTCCTGAAAACTGAGACTGATTAGTTAAATAAGGAATTCTCAAAGTATGAGAACTCTGCCTCCTTCTATTCTCACACACACGCTTTGGCTTCTAAGAGCTACAGGACAAGCAAAGCCAGAGCCAAATACAAATCTTTATTTTTACATAGAGTTCTCCTGAATTCTTGCCTTCTTCCTTATCCTAGTCAACTTTCAGGAAAACCTGGAAGGAAATGAAAAACACCATGATATCTGCCCACTCAAAAAAGAAAAGAAAAGAAAAAAGTCTTGAATAGGTTCTTAGCATTCTCAGAGTCACAGGGTCTCCTTAAACAAAAGCTCTCCTTAGCTCTACAAAGCTGTATTCCATCCTAGAAAAGAAGAAGACTCACAATGCACAGGAATCTCAGGCCCAAGTTAAGCAGTTGTAAGGCACTGGGCTCTGGTGATAGACACACCAGGGTTTATGTTCCAGCTTAGTGGCTCAGTGGCTTTGGCCATGAGGTTCTCCTGTTTCGTCATCTATAACAAAACAACATATATTTCAAAAGTCTTGGACATAAAACACAAGGCTATAATTCACATGCCTGGGAAGGTTTACAATAAATGATAACTCTTCTTCTCCCATCCTCCCTCCAAGTCCCCCCTCCTCACCTTGTCTTCCAGTCTGCTTCTTCTTTACCCACATTCATTTTCCTCTTCCTCCCACGTTTACCGTTCTTCAAGCCCAAGTTCCAATCGCTCTCAAGTGGAACATCACAAATGGAAATTATATTTAGGTTAAAAGAGTCTCAGGAAGAGCAAAGTCCATAGGCCTGCAGGGAGCATCAACCATTACTTATGTTTCTCATTGATGATCTATTTTTTTCCACATCCAATAGTTCCTCTCAATTTCCCACCAGGGTTTGTGGTACCCAGGTAAAACAAGACCTGGCGGGGAATCACATGTGGGGGTTTCTACTCCAAGCTGAATCACTACTCTAACTTCCCTCAAACTTTGCTGTTTCCAATGAACTTGTGGCTATCTTATGTCATTATCAGACCTGAATGTGCAAAGTCCATGTATTGTAGCTTCTGACATCTTCACTCCACACAGAGATTTTCCTTTAAGGATGGAGTGGAGTGTGAAATGAGATAACACGTTTACAACAATGCCTGAAACTATCAGAATCAGAATTCAACAAGTTGAAAAAAGTCATCACTGGAGAACAGGTTAATATCCTTCTTTAGAGAAGCACTTTTCAACTTCCTGCTCTGACACTGAATTATTTGGATCAATGACTACAAAGCAGTTTAATTCTAATAATTTGTAGTGTACCAAACTTGTGCATGAATTAATTTTTTAATATAAATTAGAATGCTTTAAATGTATTATGGAAATGTCTCCCCCGGAGGAATATTCTAAATGTTTTGTATCCCCCTAAAATCTACATGTTGAAAACTAGCCTCCAAGATATTGGTATTAAGAAGTGGAATCCTTGGGAGTTGACTAGGATATAAAGCCCCTGCCCTTATGAATGGGATTAATAGCTAATCAAAAACACCCAAGGGAGCTGGGCACAGGGCCACATGCCCAGAATTCCAGTGATTTGTGAGATTGAGAAAGGTGGAACATGAGTTCAAGGCCAGAATCAACAACTTAGTGAGACCCTGTCTAAAAATAAAAAATAAAAAGGACTAGGGATTTAGCTCAGTGGTAAATTGCCCTGGGTTTAATCCCTAGTACCATGAATAAATAAAGAAGGGGGGGGGAGATATCTGTGGAAGCTTGTTTACCCCTCCTACCAGGTAAAGATATAGCTTCAAGAAACCATCTTTGGTACACAGAGTGAGACCTCACCAGATACTGAATCTGCTGGTGCCTTGGACTTTCCAGCCTCTAAAATGTGAGCAAAAATTTTGTTGAAATTACCCAGTCTAAGGTATTTTGTTATAGCAGTTTAGACAAACTAAGATACTCCATCACTGCATTCTCGTGAGCTTTGTAGGAGAGAATGGAGTGGTAACAGGCTGCTCAGTAATTGTACCTGACCAGCAGCCTCTGGAACTCAGCTACACAAGAGACTTCTACCAATGGACCACTAATGACTAGAGATTCTGAATCACCAAAGCACTTGATGAAACAAATTTTGAGGGTGATGTGAAAATCCACATATGCCCCTGAGAGTATATTGAGCACATATATATTGTTGCATAGTGTATCACAGAGAAATGAGTGAGCACAAAAGAATGCAGTTTCAACCTGAATTATTAATTTGGCAACTGGCTATCAGATACATATTTCACCTTGACCCAGATTTATAACAGCCAGATACACTAAATTCCTTGTGAAACCTTAGTAAATCTTTAGGCGGAACTTCAAAGTTTGCAAAGGTGTTTTACCATAGAGTTAATGCAAATTTCTTGCCAAGAAAAGAAAGAATTTATTTTTGAATTATAATATAAAAATTATATATATATATATATAATGTAAATTATATATATTATAAATTATCAATATTATTCTTGAATCCCAAGACTATCAAAGAGGGAGCCTCTGTTGGTATATATACTGTTGTGTTCTAAATATTTGTCCTTTTCCATACTCACTCTAAGGTGACAGTTTTAGGAGGTGGAGACTTTGGGAGATGATTATGTCATGAAGCTGGATCTCCTATAAATAGGATTTGTGTCCTTATAAAAGAGAACTCGGAAGATCCCTTGCCCTTTGTGAGGACATGTGAGCAAAAAGATGGCCATTTATGAACTAGGTAGTTGGCTCTCACCAATTCTTTGATCTTGGACTTCTCAGGCTCCAGAAGTGTGAGAAATAAATGCATATTGTTTATACTCTACATGGACTAAGATACTTTGCTATAGTAGCTGAATGTACTATACTATAATACTGTTTCACCATTTTATTATTGAGTAAGGATGAAAGGGGGACAGGTCTTCAAGCAGGATGGGGAGACTGTAGGGGTGGATACAGTGAGTTTATTGTTTCATGGAATGGACCCTTTCTTGTTCTTCATCTATGTTCTAAGTAAACTAGGATGTGGTGAGTTAATGTGAATTTTTAGCTACATGAGATTGTCCATGAAAATTAGCTTCTTTGAATTATAATTGGGACACTAGATGCCACTTTATAAGCACTGGAAATGTCTTTTTCTATATAAATATTAGCAGAGTGAGGATTTAGAAGGTAGTAACTAATACCTTAAATTTATACAGATCTTATAGATTTTCCAGTTTGAAAAACACTTCTTTACATGATCCGACATAGCAGCCAATACAGGAAAAGCAAAGAAGCATTCACATTCAGAAAGTACAGTGTCCCTACAGCAGGAAATAATTATGGCCAGCAATGTGAGAGTATAGTCGTCACAAAATTAGCTGACTACAGTGGATTAAGGTCACATCTGGCTAATAGGGACTGTCCAAAAACAATTCTGGAAATGGTGGAGGCGTTTATCAGTGCTGGGATTTGTTCTGTCCTTGTGAACATCAGTTGGCCGTGCTTCATCACTGCCTTCATTATGACATCATGTTAGGGACAATTTGTGGACCAGTAAGATCTGAGACTCCCTGGGGTGAAGGGAAATGCCACAGACATCCATGGTCTTAAAATCCCAGTGCAGAAACAGATTTGTAAGCAGTTCCTAGAGCCTAAGAAATAGTTGATCATGACCCAGACCTACACCCTTGAGCCTGAGCTGTTTCAGGAGAAGTTGGACACATCTCCAGATTCCATACTGACCGCATAAGTCGCTAATATATCCACTGATACGACAGGAGGTGCTCTTGAGCTGAACTCTTTTTCTTTTAATTTTTTATTGTTGGTTGTTCAAAACATTACAAATTTCTTGACATATCATATTCCACACTTTGATTCAAGTGGGTTATGAACTCCCACCTTCACCCCATACACAGATTGTGGAATGACATCAGTTACACATCCATTGATTTACATATTGCCATAATAGAGTCTGTTGTGCTCCGCTGCCTTTCCCATCCTCCACCATCCCCCTCCCCACCTCTCCCCTCCCCTACCCTCCTCTCTCTCTACCCCCTCCACTGTATAACCCTGAGGGTCTCCTTCTATTTCCAAGCAATTTCCCTTCTCTCTCCCTTTCCCTCCCACCTCTCATCCCTGTTAAATGTTAATCTTCTTCTCATGCTCTTCGTCCCTACTCTGTTCTTAGTTACTCTCCTTATATCAAAGAAGACATTTGGCATTTGTTCTTTAGGGACTGGCTAGCTTCACTTAGCATAATCTGCTCTAATGCCATCCATTTCCCTGCAAATTCTATGATTTTGTCATTTTTTAATGCAGAGTAATACTCCATTGTGTATAAATGCCACATTTTTTTTTATCCATTCGTCTATTGAAGGGCATCTAGGTTGGTTCCACAGTATTGCTATTGTGAATTGTGCTGCTATGAACATCGATGTAGCAGTGTCCCTGTAGCATGCTCTTTTTAGGTCTTTAGGGAATAGACCGAGAAGGGGAATAGCTGGGTCAAATGGTGGCTCCATTCCCAGCTTTCCAAGAAATCTCCATACTGCTTTCCAAATTGGCTGCACCAATTTGCAGTCCCACCAGCAATGTACAAGTGTACCCTTTTCCCCACATCCTCACCAGCACTTGTTGTTGTTTGACTTCATAATGGCTGCCAATCTTACTGGAGTGAGATGGTATCTTAGGGTGGTTTTGATTTGCATTTCTCTGACAGCTAGAGATGGTGAGCATTTTTTCATGTACTTGTTGATTGACTGTATGTCCTTCTCTGAGAAGTGTCTGTTTAGGTCCTTGGCCCATTTGTTGATTGGGTTGTTTGTTCTCTTATTGTCTAATTTTTTGAGTTCTTTGTATACTCTGGATATTAGGGCTCTATCTGAAGTGTGAGGAGTAAAGATTTGTTCCCAGGGTGTAGGCTCCCTATTTACCTCTCTTATTGTTTCTTTTGCTGAGAAAAAACTTTTTAGTTTGAGTAAGTCCCATTTGTTGATTCTAGTTATTAACTTTTGTGCTATGGGTGTCCTATTGAGGAATTTGGAGCCCGACCCAACAGTATGTAGATTGTAGCCAACTTTTTCTTCTATCAGACAGCGTGTCTCTGATTTGATATCAAGCTCCTTGATCCATTTTGAATTCACTTTTGTGCATGGCGAGAGAAAGGGATTCAGTTTCATTTTGTTGCATATGGATTTCCAGTTTTCCCAGCACCATTTGTTGAAGATGCTATCCTTCCTCCATTGCATGCTTTTAGCCCCTTTATCAAATATAAGATAGTTGTAGTTTTGTGGATTGGTTTCTGTGTCCTCTATTCTGTACCATTGGTCCACCCGCCTGTTTTGGTACCAGTACCATGATGTTTTTGTTACTATTACTCTGTAGTATAGTTTGAAGTCTGGTATCGCTATACCACCTGATTCACACTTCCTGCTTAGCATTGTTTTTGCTATTCTGGGTCTTTTATTTTTCCATATGAATTTCATGATTGCTTTCTCTATTTCTACAAGAAATGCCGTTGGGATTTTGATTGGCATTGCATTAAACCTATAGAGAACTTTTGGTAATATTGCCATTTTGATGATGTTGGTTCTGCCTATCCATGAACAGGGTATATTTTTCCATCTTCTAAGATCTTCTTCTATTTCTCTCTTTAGGGTTCTGTAGTTTTCACTGTATAAGTCTTTCACCTCTTTTGTTAGGTTGATTCCCAAGTATTTTATTTTTTTTGAAGATATTGTGAATGGAGTGGTTGTCCTCATTTCCATTTCAGAGGATTTGTCACTGATATACAGGAATGCCTTTGATTTATGCGTGTTGATTTTATATCCTGCCACTTTGCTGAATTCATTTATTAGCTCTAATAGTTTCTTTGTAGAGCCTTTTGGGTCTGCTAGGTATAGAATCATATCATCTGCAAATAGTGATAATTTAAGTTCTTCTTTTCCTATTTTTATGTCTTTAATTTCTTTCATCTGTCTAATTGCTCTGGCCAGTGTTTCGAGAACTATGTTGAACAGAAGTGGAGAGAGAGGGTATCCCTGTCTTGTTCCAGATTTTAGAGGGAATGCCTTCAGTTTTTCTCCATTCAGAATGATGCTAGCCTGAGGCTTAGCATAGATTGCTTTTACAATATTGAGGTATGTTTCTGTTATCCCTAGTTTTTCTAGAGTTTTGAACATAAAGGGATGCTGTACTTTGTCGAATGCTTTTTCCGCATCTATTGAGATGATCATATGGTTCTTATTTTTAAGTGTATTGATGTGGTGAATAACATTTATTGATTTCCGTATATTGAACCAGCCTTGCATCCCAGGAATGAATCCTACTTGATCATGGTGCACAATTTTTTTGATATGTTTTTGTATCCGATTCACCAGAATTTTATTGAGGATTTTTGCATCTAGGTTCATTAGAGATATTGGTCTGTAGTTTTCTTTCTTTGAAGTGTCTTTGTCTGGTTTAGGTATCAGGGTGATGTTGGCCTCATAGAATGAATTTGGAAGTTCTCCCTCTTTTTCTATTTCCTGAAGTAGCTTGAAAAGTATTGGTATTAGTTCTTCTTTAAAGGTTTTGTAAAACTCTGCTGTATACCCATCCGGTCCTGGGCTTTTCTTAGTTGGTAGTCTTTTTATGTTTCTTCTATTTCCTCAATTGATATTGGTCTGTTTAGGTTGTCTATATCCTCCTGTCTCAATCTGGGCAGATCATATGACTTAAGAAATTTATCTATGCCTTCAGTATCTTCTAATTTATTGGAGTATAAGGATTCAAAATAGTTTTTGATTATCTTCTGTATTTCTGAAGTGTCTGTTGTGATATTGCCTTTTTCATCCCGTATGCTAGTAATTTGAGTTCTCTCTCTTCTTCTCTTCGCTAGCATGGCTAAGGGTCTGTCGATTTTGTTTATTTTTTCAAAGAACCAACTTTCAGTTTTGTCAATTTTTTCAATTGTTTCTTTTGTTTCGATTTCATTAATTTCAGCTCTGATTTTCGTTATTTCTTGCCTTCTACTTCTTTTGCTGTTGTTTTGCTCTTCTTTTTCAAGGATTTTGAGATGAAGTGTGAGATCATTTATTTGTTGGTTTTTTCTTTTTTTTAAGGAATGAACTCCAAGCAATGAATTTTCCTCTTAGAACTGCTTTCAATGTGTCCCATAGATTCCGATATGTTGTGTCTGTGTTTTCATTTATCTCTAAGAATTTTTAAATTTCCTCCTTGATGTCTTCTATAACCCATTGATCATTCAGTAACCTATTGTTCATTCTCCAAGTGATGTATGCTTTTTCCTTCCTTCTTTTATCATTGATTTTCAGTTTCATTCCATTATGATCAGATAAGATGCATGGTATTATCTCTACTCCTTTATATTGTCTAAGAGTTGCCCTGTGACATAATATATGATCTATTTTTGAGAAGGATCCATGTGCTGCTGAGAAAAAAGTGTAACTGCTTGATGTTGGGTGGTATATTCTATATATGTCAATTAAGTCTAGGTTATTAATTGTGTTATTAAGTTCTATAGTTTCCTTATTCATCTTTTGTTTGGAAGATCTGTCCAGTGGCGAGAGAGCTGTGTTGAAGTCTCCCATGATTATTGTATGGTGGTCTATTAGACTCTTGAACTTGAGAAGAGTTTGTTTGATGAACATAGCTGCACCATTGTTTGGGGCATAAATATTTATGATTGTTATGTCTTGTTGGTGTATGGTTCCCTTAAGCAGTATGTAGTGTCCCTCTTCATCCCTTTTGATTAACTTTGGCTTGAAATCTATTTTATTTGATATGAGTATGGACACTCCTGCTTGTTTCCGAAGTCCATATGAGTGATATGATTTTTCCCAACCTTTCACCTTCAGCCTATGGATGTCTTTTCCTATCAAATGCGTCTCCTGTAGGCAGCATATTGTTGGGTCTTGTTTTGTGATCCATTCTACTAGCCTGTGTCTCTTAATTGGTGAGTTTAAGCCATTAACATTTAGGGTTATTATTGAGATATGGGTTGTTCTTCCAGCCATATTTGTTTATTTCTGATACTAAACATGGTTTGTTTTCCTCTTTGATTATTTTCCCCCCCTTTACTGTCCTACCTCCCACTGTTGGTTTTCATTGTTATTTTCCATTTCCTCTTCCTGTAATGTTTTGGCGAGGATGTTTTGAAGAGATGGTTTTCTAGCTGCAAATTCTTGAAACTTTTGTTTATCGTGGAAGGTTTTAATTTCATCTTCCATCCTGAAGCTTAATTTCGCTGGATACACAACTCTTGGTTGGAACCCATTTTCTTTCAGTGTTTGAAATATGTTATTCCAGGATCTTCTAGCTTTCAGAGTCTGTGTTGAAAGATCAGCTGTTATCCTGATTGGCTTACCCCTAAATGTAATCTGCTTCCTTTCTCTTGCAGCTTTTAAAATTCTCTCCTTATTCTGTATGTTGGGCATCTTCATTATAATGTGTCTTGGTGTGGATCTCTTATGATTTTGCACATTCAGCGTCCTGTAGGCCTCTAGGATTTGGGATTATGTCTCATTCTTCAAGTCTGGGAAGTTTTCTCGTATTATTTCATTGAATAGATTGCTCATTCCTTTGGTTTGGAGCTCTGTACCTTCCTGTATCCCAATGACTCTTAAGTTTTGTCTCTTAATGTTATCCCATATTTCTTGGATGTTCTGCTCATGGTTTCTTAACAGTCTTGCTGAGCTGTCTATGTTCTTTTCCAGTTGAAATACTTTGTCTTCATTGTCTGATGTTCTATCTTCTATGTGTTCTACTCTGCTGGTAGTATTCTCCATTGAGTTTTTAAGTTGGTTTATTGCTTCCTGCATTTCTAGGATTTCTGTTTGTTTGTTTTTTATAACCTCTATCTCCCTGTAAAGTTGATCCTTTGCTTCCTGGATTTGTTTGCGTAATTCATTGTCGAAGTGATCTTTCATTGTCTGATTTTGCTGTCTAATGTCTTCCTTGATACTCCAGATCATCTGAAGCATGTATATCCTGAATTCTTTATCTGACATTCCATCTGCTGCAGCTGTTACCTCTTCTAAAGTTGCGTTGACCTGCATTGCTTGTGGTCCTTTCTTTCCTTGTCTTTTCATACTGCTTGCATTTCTTTCCTGAAGGCGCGGGCGGCGGCTCTGCTCTCTCCTTATTCCAATTGGGGTGTCGTGACTACCATGCCGGCAGGTCACTGGGCCTGTTCTGAGCACTGGCGGCGGCTCTGTTCTGCCCCTACTCCAATTGGGGTGACGAGTGTACCACGCCGGCAGGCCACCGGGCCTGATCCGCCAGTCGGTTGCAGGTTTGCCTACCCTGCAGGCGCGGGCGGCAGCTCTACTCTGCCCCTACTCCAAATGGGGTGATGTGTCTGTCGTACCGGCAGGCCACTGTGCCTGTCCCGCTGGTCGGTCGCAGAATTGCCCACCTTTCGGGCACGGGTGGTGGCTCTGCTCTGCCCCTACTCCAATTGGGGTGTTGTGACTACCCTGCCGGCAGGTCGCTGGGCCTGTTCCTGGCACGGGCGGCGACTCTGCTCTGCCCCTACTCCAATTAGGGTGATGTGTGTACCACGCCCGCAGGCTCCTGGGGCTGATCCGCCAGTCTGTCGCAGGTCTGCCTACCTTGCAGGGACGGGGGGCGGCTCTGCCTTGCCCCTCCTACCACGCCTACAGGCCTCTGGGCCTGATCTGCAGGTTGGTCACAGGTCTGCTCACCCTGTGGGCACGGGTGGCGGTTCCGCTCCGCCCCCACTCCAATTGGGGTCACGTGACCACCACACCGGCAGGGCCTGATCCGGGCGTGGGCGAAGGATCTGCTCTGCCCCTACTCCAGCTGGGGTGACGTGTGTACCACGCTGGCAGGCCGCTGGGCCTGACCCGCCAGTCTGTCACAGGTCTGCTTACCTTGCAAGCGTGGGCGGCGGCTCTGCCCTGCCCCTCCTACCACGCCCGTGTACCACTGGGTCGCGGGTCTGCCCACCTTGCGGGCGCGGGTGGCGGCTCCGCTCCGCCCCCTCTCCAATTGGGGTCACGCGGTCACCACACCGGCGAGCCGCTGGGCCTGCTCAGGGCGCTGGCAGTGGCCCGGCTCCTCCCCTCTGGCTCGACGACAAATCGAGAGAAACTCGGGTGTCTGTGCCTCACCCCCCCTACCAGGAGACCAACTGTTTCTGTCGCCGCTGGTATTGATGAAGTTCTCTCCTCCACTGCTTTCTGATGACATCAGATCTCTGCCATGTTGGTATCCTATGTGAATGGCAGCATTTCGTTCCCCTTGCCAGGCAACCAAAGCAACAGGTGAGTCCTGACCGGCCCTCAGCAGGACCCCGACCGAGAAGCAGTTTCCGCGGGCTCCTAGCCCTGGGCCAGGGCAGTTCCGGGAGCCATAACTCCGCCGCTCCGTGCTCGGTGTATGCTCTGATAAGAGCAGACTCCAAGAAGCAGCCTCCGCAGGCTCCCCAGCCCTGGGCCAGGGCGGTTCCGGGAGCCGGAACTCGGCCGCCCAATGCTCGGTGCTCGCTCCAATAAGAGCAGGCACTAGGAAGCACCCAGGCACTGAGCCCAAGCAATCTGTCTGCAAGCCACAGGCGAATGGCAGCTTGAAATTACCTGTTCTATGGCTGAATGAGCTGCGGTCAGTCGAAAACAGGGATGGTGACGTCAGCTTTCCAACATGGTGGCCGCTGGCCTCCTCTGTGGTCTGACCGGTGTGGAGAACCGAGATGGACCGCTTCCTTCCCCCGTCTCGAACCCAGAATTCAGCCCTGAGTATGGTGCTTGCACAGCTGGCAGAAACTGCAGCGCTGTATCCCTGTGTAGCTATCTCCTCGTTTCCCAGCGCGCGCTGCAGACTCTAGCCGCGGGGCGATTTGCTGAATAAGCAGTGTTACCCTCCGTGCGACACACCTCTCGCGTTTGAGTCCCCGTAGCTGATCCTCGTGCGATGGAAATCCTTCCTCCAGGTTCCGGAGCACCCCACTATTGCTGGAAATTCCTAACAAGATAGCCTTTAGCCGTCCTGACTTGTCATACTCCCACACAGTGAAGCAGCACACGGGGGCAATGCACTCCCCTCGCCGGCATCTTCCCAGTCCCCTTGAGCTGAACTCTTTAGTGGAGTATGTTGTTCAGAGAAATCTGAAGGCTAAAACACCAATGCACCATTTCATTGTACCAGTCACAAATATGACAGGCACTTACTTAGTCAATACCTGTCATAGTGTTGGCACACATGAGGCACATGTGTGCCTTTTATTCTATAAAAGGGAAATAAATTCAGAAAATACTTAATCCAGCTTTCATAAGACTTACTGCTTCTACTATATTAAGCATTATATTGTATAAGCTCATTGTGCGTGTGTGTGTGTGTGTGTGTGTAATCTTCCATCATGAACATGACACCAAACATACCTTTCCTGTATTTGACTCTCACAAATGACTCTGCATTTCCACCCCAACTCTGGCCTGTGACCAGTACCTCTCCATCTTTACTTCTCCAAGACAACTGATATTTTATGTCCAACTAGACAGACATGCCCCTCTTTATCTTCTAGGACTTTGTTTTCACTCTCATTTTACATTCCACTCCTTCTTAGGTTTTCATCACTTATGTACATTACTCAAAGATATGGGGTATTCACTTAAATGTATGTAAAAATTTGAAAGTAATTTGTAGCCCTTCAGGCACACAGGTTTGCTTGTGAAAGACTAAGCTGCTCTTTATTTTCATTAGCTAACTTGGTTTCTTTTTGTGCATATGTGCAAAGTCAGGTAATGCAGGGGCCGTATAGAGAACTGATCCCAGTGCCATAATCCTTCCCTTTGGCAATAATGTCCCTGGACCTCAAAGTGAGAAATATTATTGACCAGGGTTCCCATAAGGATAATGCTTTCTGGTATACTGGAATTATTCCAAATAATTACATAACCTTTTTTGGGTTACATGATGTCAAGTTACATATTTGCCAAATATAAAAAAATGTGTTCTCTTGACTTATAGACATACTGTTAGTTATAAATGAACCACTCCAATATCAAACCTAGTCAGTTTTCAAACACAAAGCAGCAGAATGTGGAGTTCCTCAGCAGCTCCTAATTTGTATGTCTGCCATTTCACAAGATAAATAGTATTCCCTTATAACACTGTCCCTTGTGAATAATGTAAACATTTCTGACTCCCAGTAAAATACTGCCATATTCTTTCAAGTGTTTTCTCACTGTCATATTTTTTAAATATGAATAAATCTGCATTGATGTTATTAAAAGGATGCCTATTTAATAAAATGAACCAAGAAATGCAGATTTTTAGCAAGTTATACATTCTCATATTGAACCTAAAATTTTCACTACAAATTACCATCTGATTTCAAGTCTGCTTTAAGAAAAATAGCTGAATTAAATGGTAAAAAGGTTTTGTTTCATGTAACATGACATTTGTACAGTATTTAAATGATCATGAAAATGAGGAAAAAAAGCAGTTAATAATTATAGTTCTAGTCAAAGCTGTTCTATGCTATTCTAAAACTCCAAATTCATTTTGATACCTGTTACACAACACAATGTATATGTTTCAATGACAACAATGCAGAATCTCATAAAGAATATGGACTCTGGCATCATAAAGACAGATGCAAATTATGATTTTGCCATTTAATAGCTGTATGCCATTGGGCGATGAACCAAACTTCAGATCCCTTCCCTGAGAAAAGGGAAGAATGATAGCTTTTTTTTTTCTAAGTTATGGTGACATGATTAATAAAGTCATATTCGTCACAGCAAAACTTGAAAACAACCTTTATGTTCAATTCTGGTTGTATTCATAAGCTGTGGTCACAATAATGTATGTAAAAAAAATGTATGTATCCAAATATCATGGTTTGCAACAGCAAACATTATTCTAGTGCTCATATATCTGCACAACAACTGAGTTGGTTGACTTAAACTAGCATAACTGGGCAGTTCTACATGGGTTGGGCTTGGCTCCAAGGTCCAATTTGGGTTCTGGTTTGTTCCATGTGTGCTTATTTGTGGACCTAAGCTGAAAGCTCAGCAACTACCTATGGTGAATCATCAAAGCATCAGAGCCAAATTAATTAGAGCAAGCAAAATTAAGATCCCTGCATAAAATACATTAACTTCCATTGGCTAAAATAAGTTTCATTGTCAAGTTCAATCTCAACAGGCATAGAAAGTCTTCCACAATGGGAGGAAAAGAGGATAAATATAATAACCCAACTATAAAAATATCTAAGTAGTGTGTAGATTTGTGATTGAGCAAAATTCATATGACAGACAGCTATTTATCCATTTAAAATATATTAAAATTACTGAAATAGTAATATGCTTATGATATATTTTTAAAAATCTACAAAAACATACACATAGACAATTATAGAAAAGTTTTGGGACAAAATATGAATAATAGTTGCCTTTGAGGAATCATTATTATATTGGATTATTTTCCTCTGTACATGTTTTTCAGTATTTTATAAGTCAGCTGCATTGATTAAACTTTATTTTTGTCACTTAAAAGAGTGAATGAAAACAGTGAATGAATAAAATTTGCTTTTATGCCTTTGGAAAGACACAAACCTTTATTCGGGGCAACAGCATCATCACATTATTATGGCTCAAATGAAGAAAAACGTGAAAGTTTGTTGTAAATCATAGAGCAAGAAAACATAAAAAAGGGATTATTTTTACAATTTGGTTTATATCTCAAATACCAGTATTCTACAGTTCAAGTGTGTAAAATATCTTTATCTCATTCATATTCTTGAAAGATAGTTTTATGAGTACAAAATTCCAGCTTTACATTTATTTTCGTTTCAGGTCTTTGAAAATATTATTCTGGCTTCCATAGTTATCATTGAGGGTGTGGTTTTCGCTTCTTTTCTTTTTTTTTCTTTTTTTTTTTTTTTGGCATTTTTATCTTCTCTCTCTTTGTGTTTTTCCAAAACATGCACTATCTTTAGTTGTGTTGGCAATTTGACTTTTCTGATGACTCTCATTTATATTTGCTTGCATGGATTCAATCTCCTAAGAATGTTCTTTTTTCATTCACTAACTGGGGATGTCAGGTTTGGGAAGGTTTTTGTTTGGGGTCATGTCTTTGTTCTTATATCTTTCCTTGCACAGATCCCAGGCTCCCTCTCTGCTTTGTCAATGTAGTTAAGGGCCACTAGGTGAGGCAACACACTCAGGGAAAACAGTGGCTTTGAAACTTGTCTACTTTCTGGATTCACACTTTCTTGTCATTTCTGCCCATCAGGATTTCCTTGACTTCATATCAGACAACTAACATAACGATATATTATTTCACAATAGTATATTTAATGTTTTTAGATATTCCTTTCTAGGGGGGCTTTCTAGACAACTAATGTTATCATATATTTTTTTTAATAAAAGTGCTTAGATTATCTGCTTACCTCTATCTAAGTGAATGAGTGTCATGAATATGTGTCATGAATGTCAAAATCTCTGACACCTAACTCAATACCTAACACATAAAAGGAATAAAGAAGGAATGAATGGAGACAATCACATAATCTTACAGCATAAGGTTTTTGGAAACTATAATCACTCTAGAAATAGAGGACAGTATTATTTCCCCAAGGGGTTTTTGGAAATCAAGGGATTTCAGGTTTTCATTTTACTATAAACATCCCTGAAACACACTGCATTGATCAGTGAAAAATTTAATTATCTGAGAAAATTTTGCTACAAAGTTATAATTGATGCTTACGTGGAGTTTTTGTTGTTTTAATTTTTGGCAATTGGCTGAAAGGCTACAATTTAATTCAGATGACTGTGCTTTAATTTCCCTGTTTTTGACTTAATTATTTATACCCAAGGGGAAAAAAGATCTTATGGGTGTCTTTATCTCTAACTTCATTTTCTTACTATGCAATTAAGCATATAAAAGAGAACAAAAACAATTAATGTTAGAAAGTCTGTTTTAGGTGGACATTTTGGGTCCTGGTCCTGTAGGAACATTTGAGGAATACTAATTTAGTCTCAACTTTAATCTGTTATTTGTGACCTGTTTGTGAAAAAATTTGCCTCATAATTTTTTTATTGAAAAAGAATATACACACTATTTATAATGCCAAGCATTTAAACATGCAAAGAAACAAATTTTTCATATACTTTTATTGGGGAATGAATAGAGTTTTTCCCTTTTTTTTTTTTTTTTTTTTGCCTTAACTGCATTAATGAAAATTCTGGGGGAAAGAGTAGACGTGTGTGAGTGTGTGTGTGTGTGTGTGTGTTGTGTCTACTTGTGTATTTACACTTGTTTGTGGTTCGCATATTTTGTGGTTGAATTATCCAAAGTTTGTTCCCTCCCTTCTGATGAAGACTGGCATTCCAACTTCACTGTACTGTGCAGTTCTTCTGTGAGGTTTGCTTTCTCTTGCATTTGAAAATAATTTGGGAGAAACAGAAACATAAAATTTGATTTGGTCTGAAAAATCTTTTCTTCATTTCTTTTGAAAATGTGACCAGTCCAGCCATTTCTATATAAGGAGAAAGAGTCAAAGACAGGCTAATCCACAAAAAATGTGAACCTGAAGATGATATATTTGAGCAATCCAATCCCAGAATATCCGAGACTTCTTCCTTGGCTCTGAGAATTGCAACACCATAGGAGTAGCTGCTTTCCACCATCGGCAGTTCTTTTGCTTGTTCATGCTTTGCCATTGAGGTTTTCTTCTCAAGGTGATTCTTGAGTGTAACTAGAATGAACACTGTACTCCTAAAGGCATAAGAGGTACAAGTAAAAAAAATATTTTGTTTTTAGGCACTATTAGAAAATATTTAAGCCTGAAGGACTCCAATTCAAAATTAGACCAAAAATAGAAAGCATTTTCTAAACCCTGGAACATCCAATTCATTGAAATGCTACCCATGCCTATTTACAAAAGTTTGGAAACTATAGTATGTATTTATTATAAAGTTAAATGGAAAACTAGGATCTAATAATACATGATGCTTCATTAGTACTATCATAGTTTATTTTAAAACTAGTATGGAAAAGAAAATCAGTAAAAAAAAATACCACCAAACTATTAATTAGTGCTACAATTTGGATAGGAGGTGTCCTCCAAAAGTTCTTGTGTTAATACAGGAGGTGAATGATTACATCATGAGCTGTAACTTAATCAGTGGATTAATTCCTTTGGTGGTAAGAATTTGAATGGACTCACTGTGTGGTAACTCTAGGCAGGTGGGTTGTGGCTTAAGGAAGTAGGTCACCAGAGGCATGCCTTTGGGGATTATATTTTGTTCCTGGTGCCTCCATATCTCTCTCTCTCTCTCTCTCTCTCTCTCTCTCTCTCTCTCTCTCTCCCCTTATTGGTGGTTATGAGCACTGGAGTTGGACAACCATGAACTGAACCTATAAAACCATAATCCCAGGGGCTCAGGAGGCTGAGGCAGGAGGATTGTGAGTTCAAAGCCAGCCTCAGCAAAAGCAAGGTGTTAACCAACTCAGTGAGACCTTGTCTCTAAATAAAATACAAAATAAGTCTGGGTATGTAGCTTAATGGCCAAGTGCTCCTGAGTTCAATCCCCCATACCCCCCTGCACCAAAAAAGAAATATATTGGTACCAGTAGATGCCACACATCACATATTAAACTTTAAAGGGGCAGTTCAGATGGAAACACTTGCCTTGGTGACATTCAAATGGCCAGGTTTTGAAGGACGTGAGGTGAATGTTTCACTTGACATAAGCACCAATATATGGTATTGACCAAACAGTGGAAGCAAAGGTGGATTAGGAACCATCTCTTCTTAAAGATGTCTCAGTGATAGTGTTCTCATGCAGAGATACCCATCTCTAATTGATGGATGCTGCTTTAAATCTCCACCTTGTGGCAGGTATTAATTAATCACGATGAATTCCTCACAAGTAATTACTTACCAAATAGCTGAGTATACTTGACCTCAACCCAACTTTTTACATCATCACACTCAATTTAGTCCTAAAATTTAAAAACAAATCAGAATTCTTACCTCAAATACAGACCCTACTGACTTTTCTACTACCGTTTTTCAGTTTTCAACTCAAACTATGGAAATCACCTTTCATCTATTAGAAGTTGCACATATTTCTTATTCAAATAGAAATATTTGCCTCTAATCAAAGATTGGTATTTTCAAGTAATACTTTTTGTGAACATAATTTCTTAGAAGTTTTTATTTGAAATGTGTTACACAGAAGTCTATAAGAGACTGCAAACTGTCCCCTATAGAAAATTATACTCAAGTCTCATGAATACCTTCCTTCTCCTAATCCAACGGAGAGGGTTTTTTTGTTGTTGTAGTTGTTGTTTGTTTGTTTGTTTTTACTATTTTTTTATTAGTTGCATATGACAATACAATGATCTTGACATATCATACATTTGAATTAAATGGGATATAATTTCTCATTTTTCTGCCTATACAGGTTGCAGAATCACATTAGAGTGGTTTGTTTATGGAATTCCAATTAGTGCCATTTAAGGAAGACTAATTGTAGTAACTGTTTCTGAAGGATATTTATGTTAAGCACTCTGGTTGAATTTTTAAAGAAAAAGTCTTTTTTAGCAGAAAACATCCTTATGGATCTTGGAATCTATATGGAATAATAATTATAGCCATCATTTGGAAAGTTTTATAATCTTAACAAGGCTTTAGGGCATCAGTCACTCTGGAGGTCCAACCTAGCCATTCAGAATGATTAAGGACTTTATATTTTAATTGAATGAGGCTAATAAACAGCGTTTTAGGTAGAGACCAATATTGTTGCTTTAATACATATTATTCACATTTTAACTTTTTGTACCATTAAGTAATGACCCAGCTTAAGTAATAAGCTCCCTGCTGGATCCATTAGGAAGCACACATCTCCAAAGCAGAACTGAGGCACTATTAATAGATGAATGGCAATGAAGCTTTGGAAGGCAGAGATAAATAAATAAATAAATGAGTCCTGTCCTTTTTATTTTATTTATTTTGGTTTTTCCTTAAGCTATAATACCCAATGAGGTACATTTATGAAAATAGTGTGTTTTTTTCCCCACAAGTGCTGGTTATTTGAAATATCTAAGTCCTCCCTCCTTTTCTTCCACCCTTCTTCTTTCTTGTGTCAGTCAGCTTTGTTTCTATGTGACCAAAATACCTGAGAAGAACAACTTAGAGGAGGGAACATTTACTTTGGACCCCAGTTTCAGAAGTTTTGTCCTTGATCTGTGACTCCATCACTTTGGTACTGAGATGAGGAAGAACATCATGGCAGGAGGGCGTGGCAGAGGGAAGCTGCTCAGGATATGGTAGTTAGGAAGCAGAGAGTGAAATGTGGAAGCAGGTCCCAGGGAATATGAATGCTTCCAGGACACTCAGTGACCCACCTCCTCCAGCCACACCTCACCTGCCTAACTACTCAGTCCATTCATACTAGGATGGACTGATTAGTTACAAATCTGAAAAAAATCTGATAAGTGATTGTTTGATTCTGATTCAGAATGTCAACTGCAGCTCTCACAATCTAAGCATTTCATCTCCAAACATTCCTGCACACAGGAGATTCGGGGGCAAGGGCACCTCCTATCCAAACCATAATGCTTCCTTTCCTCCTTCCTTCCTTTTTATGTCTTTCTACCCTTTGTCTTTCTGTCCTCCTTTCTTACTCTTTTCTTCCTTTCCTCCCTTCCTTCAACTATCATTCCAAAGCACAATGCAGAATATACAACCCTGATTCACATTAACAATTGAGAATCAGAATCAAGCAACAAATTACGTATCAGAGCTTTCTCAGATTTGTAACTAGCTATAAGCTCACTTAGATATACGTACTGAATCAAACTATTTTTAATAAAAACTAGTAAATTAAAATTTAAGAATAGCTTTTTTGATCAACTGAAAGTATCCTTTTCAATGTTATTTCTTAAGACTTTTACATTATGCTATGATAAAATAATTCTATGGTCATAAAAGTATTCTTAATGGAAAAAAATAGTGAAACTACTCTAGGACTTTTAGTTTGTTTCTTGTACTCAGAGTTGCTTTTTATACTGAATAATGACGTTTTCTGGTCTAAAAAATTGCCCAAAAATTCTGAATAGACAAAGTTATCTTAACCAAAATAAAAAAAAAAGTTGTAGTCATCACAATACTTGATCTCTAACCATACTAAAAAGCTATGGTAACAAAAACAGTGTGGTACTAGCATTAAAAAATAGGCTAGTGGAACAGAATGAAGAACACAGAAATAAATCCACGTATCTATTGCAACCAATCTTTGAAAAAAAATTCTCAAATGTATACTGGAGAAAACCCTGCCTCTTCAATAGATAGTTCTTAGAAAATTAATATTAATATAATAAAATATTAAACTAGACCACTATCTTTCCCCATATAAAAATATTAACTCTAAATGAATCAAAGACCTAAATCTATGACCTAAGACTATAAATTACTAGAATAAAGGATAGAGGGGAAACTCTGTGACATTTCTCTGTACAGTGAGTTTTTCTGGATAGGACCTCAAAACCAGAGGTAACAAAAGTAAAACTGAACAACAGGATTATATCAAACTAAAAAGCTTCTGTGTAGCAAAGGAAAAAAAAATCAACAGAGTAAAGAAACTGCTTCCAAAATAGGAGAAAATATTTTCAAACAAAACATCCAACACGGGGTTAATATCCAGAGATACAAATTATACAGGGAGGTCAAAAAGTCTCAACAGCAAAAAAAAAAAAAAAAAAAAAAAGAAAAGAGAAAAATCTGATTTTATAATAAGGCAAAGATCTGAATAGACAATTCTCAAAAGAAGATATACGAATAGTCAGCAAGCATTTGAAAAACTGTTCAACATCACTAACATTAGGGAATTGCTAATCAAAACCACAGTGAAATCATCTTATCCCAGTTAGAATGGCTATAATCAAAAAGACAAAAATTAACAAGTGCTGGTAAGAATGCTGAGAAAGGGAATTCTCATACACCGTTGGTCAGAAATGTCAAGTACTATAGCCATTATGGCAAACACTAGGGAGGTCCCTCAAAAAATAAAAACAGGATGGCCATCTAACCCAGCAGTTCCACTACTGGGTATACATCCAAAGAAAAGAAATTAGTGTATCATGAGATACAAGAATTTCCATGTTTTGTTTTTCTGGTGCCAAAAATTGGAACTAGGCCCTTTCATGTGCTATGCAAGCACTCTACCTGAGTGCTACAACCCCAGCCTGTACTTTCATATTTAATGCAGCATTATTCATAGTAGTCAAAACATAGAATCAACAGAGGTATGCACTGATTGATGGATGGATAAAAATATTATATATATATATGTATATATACATATGTACATACACACATATAATGGAATATTTTTCAGGCATAAAAAGAAATCGAGTCTTGTTATTTGTGGTAGCATGGATGGAACTGAAGGAATTATATTAAATAAAATAAGCCAGGTACAGAAAGAGAAATGCCTCATACTCTTACTTATGTAGAAACTTCTAAAAGTTGATTTTATAGAAATAGAGATTAAATAGTGGTCACTAAAGTCAGGGAAGGACAGGGAAAGGGGGAACAGAGGGAGGTCAGATACAGGTACCAAAATACACTTAGGAGTAATAAGTTCTAGAGTTCTACAGGACAGTAGGGTGACAATAGCTTACAAAAATCTATCTCATTTTTTACAAAGAACTTGAAGAAGTCAAATTTTCCCAACATAAAGAAATGGTAAATTGTATTAAGGTATGGAAATGCTATCTACCTCAATTTGACCTCAAATTATATACATATATTGAATTTTCACACTAAAAATATGTATAATTAAAAATAAGAATAATGATAAATGGTAAAAAATGGTCAAAGTGCAAAATGGCTCTAAATATATATATTTTCAGGTGGTTTTCAGAAAAACACAAGGGCTTTTGTGCTTTTCAGATATATAATCCAGGGGACTTTTGTGACGACGAGGCATGAATTCTTTCCCAAGGGCTATGGTCATAGTTTGTTAGAAGTCATCTTTCTCTTGCCCACCATTCCATCTTTTATAAATTCCATAAGAGAAATCTTTTTTTGTTTTTCTTTTTATTTAATCCTTAAGATCATTAGCTGAAAGGCCAGAATCTAATGTACATCTCTTGTATGTGCGATGAACTTGCCATCTTATCATTAGGGCAGAAGATATTACATGTGCATGGAGCAGGGCTTGTTTATATCTGTCTCACTCATCCAGTAAAATCCTTCCAAAGACAACAGGCCAAATTGGACTGTAATCACATGACTTCCTTGATATCCAAGCATATGAAGAGATATTTTATATTCAAATAACAAAGTCAGCAGAGCTGATTTCAAACCATCTGTTGAAAGTGAAAATGTTTACAAGGTGAGTGGAAAGTTCCATCAAAAGTGACAGAGGAGATAACTGTTTTTATCAAGATGGAATATGTATATATACAAAAGTAGAGAGATTTGCAAAGATAGACATGCCTACAATTACAATAGATGATTTCAATACCTATTTCTTGGTTACTGATAAAACAATTGACAAGGATACTAAATCAGAAATACTATCATCCACAAGCTTGAACAGACATTTGTAGAATATTCTACCCAACAGTAACAGAATACACAATATTTTTAATAATTCATGGAATATGTCAAAATGAACCATATCCTCAGCAATGAAAAATGCAACAAATTAAAAGTAATTGAAATCACCTGAAGTGTGCTCTCTGACCACAATGAAATTAAACTAGATACCAGTGGAAGAAAGATAACAGAAAAATTTCCAACTACTTAGAAATTAACAACACATTTCTAAATAACCCATGCATGGAAAAATTTTCAAAGAACATAAAAATACATTGAGTGAAATGAAATTAAAAATATCAAAATTTGTGGGACATTATTAAAGTGAATGAGGGGAAATTTTTAAATACAAAGTGTTTATATTAGAAAGGAGGAAATGTCTCAAATCAATAATCTAAGCTCCCACCTCATGAATCTAGGAGACAGAAGAGCAAAATAAACTCAAAAGCAAGCAGAAGAAAAGAATAATGATAAGAGCAAACATTCATACAATTTAAAAGAAGGAATTAATGAACAAAAATTGGTGCTTTGAAATGGTTAAAAAATATTGCCAGCTATTTGACTAAAAGAAATCCATAAAAATAAGACTAAGAAAAAAGAGAGAGAAGGCTGGGGCTGTAGCTCAGTAGCAAAGTGCTTGCCTAGCACTGTGAGGCACTGGGTTCGATCCTTAGCACCACATTAAAAAAAATAATAAATTAAATAAAGTCATGTTGTCCATCTACAACTACAAAAATTTTCAAAAAATTAAGAAAAAAGAAAGACAACAAAAATAACTAATATTAGAATGAATCAGACCTTGAAAAATATCAAAAGGCTAAGAAAGCTGGGCACAGTGGCACACGTCTATAATCCTATCCCACTAAGCAACTCAGTGAGACCCTAAATAAAATACAAAAACCTAAAATATTAAAACCTAAAAACCAAATTTAGGTGAATGGGAGCTTGTGTGTTTGGGTCCAAACATAAGGGGCCAGTATGCTCAGGTAGTTCATTGGAAGGGTTTCTCCAATGAAAATCCTGTATTCTATAATCTGCAGTAAAACTTGGGTTTACAAATTATTGTGCAAGTTGGAACAGGAAACTGACCAGTGAACACCTGAACAAAGTTGCTATTGTGAATATAAAGGATTTTTATTTGCTTTGAAAACACTGGTTTTCTCACAGTTAATGTCGTCTTAATTATTCAGTAATGATATAAAGAGTCAGTTGAGGTGTTCCCATGTAAGATGATGTAATGACACTTTGGTCATAAAGTAGGAGCACAATAGCAGTCAACATCTGTCATCATTCAGAATACAGAATATTCTTCCAGTCATAAAATTCTACAACTGGAAGAGATGTTATAGTTCCTTCAATCTCTTATTTTAGAGATGAGGAAATAAGAGCCAAAGAAGTAAAATTAAATATCTTGTCAGACCTCTCAATCTTATGATGAAAGTGGTGTGTATATCCAGGATGAAGCATAAGAAAGCACCAGAAGACCCAAAGAAGCAACACTATATACTGCCCCAGATTTCTCTATCATCCACCAAGTTGTACAAAGCAATATCTCTTCTTCAGCATATACCTATGGTTGCATAGGAGGTCCCTTATAAGAGCTGACAAAGAAGGGAAGGAACAAAGTGTGGCTTACAAACTGTCTGTTCAGCATGTAGTGCAAGCTAAAAATTTTCTGGGACCTCACTACAGCCCTTTTCCATGGTGATCTGTATGGTGGAGATAAATATGTCTTCAGCTGGCACAACTGGTTATGTTCTTTTTTGTGGAAAAAGAATTGCATGAAACTAGGATATATACAAATCCATGAATGACAAATGGCTTGGAAGGAGAAAGATGGCAAGTCCAGGGACATGAAGTTCTGGGGTTGTGGTGTGTGGATGGAACAATGGGGTGGGCATGAAGAGTGAAGATCTTTGCATTGAATATTAACGGCCAAAAGATATCATCTACTCTAGATCAGTCATTAAACAATCAAGTCTTTTATAGTAGAAAAAAACTGCTAGTCAATTTCAGCCATCCTCTGACATCAGAGACTCCAGTGTTTGAATGAGCACATGAACAGAGTGACCATGGCATCAGGGATGGAGGTTTGGACCCAACCACACAAGCTCCCATTCACCTAAATTTGGTATAACTTCTGCCACTGCCAAATACACAAAACTAGTAACAGAGATCATACTCAGCCCCAAATACAACACCACTTTTCAGGAGACCAACCAGCCACCTGGTGGCAAACTGAGTACTTTGGTCTTCCATCCTGCAAGGGCAGCAATTAATTTTGAATTAATACTTTTTGAATCCACATCTATTTCGGGTGTAGATTTGCCTTTCATGTTTTAAGAACCCTAGACTTCACCATTATCCACGGGATTAAAGATTGTCAACATGGGAGCGCATATAACGTTTTATCAGACTAAGGGTATAGTTCTTCATCAGGAGCATTCCATATTGCCCCCAACTTCAAACCCCAGACATTTGTCCAAGTCTGGAGACTTTTGGGTTGTCATGGGAGGATGCTACTGACATCTAGTGGTTACAGGCCAGGTTGCTGTTAAACTTCCCATAATGCCCAGGACAGTCCCCTCAAAAAAGAATTATCTGGCTCCATGATGTCAATATGCCACTGTTCTAAAACTCTGAACTAAGAAGAAACTTTGGATTTTTTTCCATAATGGCTACACCAATTTTCATTCCAACAGCAATTCACAGGCGTTCCTTTCCTCTACATCCTCACCAATATTTATTTCTTCACTTTTTGATGATATCCATCCTAACAGGTGATTGATAAGCAATTGTGGTTTTAATTTGAATCTCCCTGGTGATTAGTGATATTGAGCATTTTTGCACCTACCTGTTAGCCATTTGTATGTCTCCTTTGATAAATATTTATTCAGATCCTTGTTTATTTTTTAAATCAGATAATTTGTGTTTTTTCTATTGAATTGTCTGAAATCCTCATATACTCTGGATACTAAGCTCTTGTGAGATATATAGTCATAAATATTTCCCCCTTTTAATAGATTGCCTATTCAATTTATCATTTTTTTCTATATAAGAAAATTTACAGCAAAGAAGATACAACAGTGGGCCCATGGTCATGAAATCCATTGGTCTTATTACAAACCACATAATCTAAAACTGGTTGGCATTGAAGAGTGATAGAATAGTTATCAAAAGCACAGGTGAAGCACAAACTTGAAAATTATACTAGACAAGGATAGGTAATTTTAGTTCAAGACACAAATCAAATAACTAATATATGGTGCCATGACCATTAGTTAAAATAAACAATGTCCATCAATTAGAATATATATTACCAGATGTCAAGGGTTGGAAATAGAAATGACCTGTAGGAAGTTTGTGCCTCTATCTTCTGAAATTTGACCTCTGTGTGTTTACTGGTCTTAGTTTCTAAAGTAGAAAATATCCACCAGTGTAATATAGGCTACAGCTTCTGCCTATGTATTTCAGATGCAAATACCAATGGACCAGTGGTCAAGGAGGGAGCACCATATTGACAGTGGTGATTGGTCAGATCGTCAGAAGGATCTTATGATATACTGGGGACAGGGAGTAGCGTGCTTGGCATTTAGTTATCTCCTGGTATGTTTTGGCCAAACTTTGATGATAAGTTGCTAGATAATATAGTCATAGTCTAAGAAGGGCTTGGTAACCAGGTAGTTAGGTTAGAGATGAGTTTGGGTCACCCTAACAGGTAAGCCACCAAGAACAAAACAGGTACTAGTTATGGGAGAAAAGGAGCTAGGATGGACTATGGAGGAAGGAAACAATAACATATAAGAGTGGTAGCCTCAAGCCTAAATGCAGCCATGAGACTTTGAGTTGGCCCCATTTACTTTCCTCTAGTAAGTTTATTCCAGGAAACAAACACATCAGAGTTCTGGAGAGACGGCATTCAGAACTTTCAGCTTTCAGTGTTTTTCTGAAGTTGCCATCTTCTAAATAGAGGCACACTGCTCAAAATCAGTCTTCCTGCAGGAACAAGCTGGATCCAATTATTGATTTATGTGAAATATGGTGGCCTGACACCTTTTCCTTGGAAAGAATCGGAATGTATCTAAAGGACCTTCAGCCTCAAGGCTCCCCTGGAGTCCCCCTACCTTCTATTGTTATTGCATTGTAGCCCACCTTCTCCCTCAGCCCAGTCTCCTTTCTTCCATTCCCCCAAATGTTGATACTGACAATAATTACTCCAAAATGTTCTTTTATACAAAGCTCAATCTCCTAGTCAACCTTCTGAAGAATCTGCTTTCCTATATTAGTATATACATTGCAGTGCATGCACTAAATGATTTGGTGAAAGTGTGCTGCCTAAATTTTCTAGAACTTTCCTTTTTTCATAACAGTTTATCTTTGAATGTTCATAGATAACACACCATTCATTCTCTTGCCCACTTTTACCTATTCTCTTTCATGCTTGGGAAAGTGTGTTGTTCTGCTAGAAGCCAGAATAGCAATTATTAATGGAGAGAAAAGCAGGTAAGAGGCCATCCTTAGCTCTTTATTTTTTAAAAATCTGCAACAAGTATATGTGATTAAAAAATATTGATAGAGTTTATAATTAGTCCACCAAATATTTGGCCTGAAACATTTGTATATAAAGTGCAAATTCATCTTGATTTTGACTCAAACTTTCCATAGCCTCTTCTTTCTTCTTGCTTTAAACACGTTGACTTTATTTTTATCAATGTTAATATCAATCATCTTTAGGAAGACTGTAACTTCGAGTTGTTTGAGCTATGTGAATAGCTGTGCCAAGTTTTTATGTTTTGTCATTTCTCTTCTTGTATACAGTTTATAGCATAGTGAAACTGTCAGAAACTAAGGGCCAATGTCAGGGGCTAACTGAAGAACAGATGAATAATCTTGCCAATATTATAGCCCCGTTGATAATATGAGTCAAATTCTTAGTTTTATTGGCTTGGCCTAAGATCTAAATATCTCAACAAACAAATGCAAACCATTCCCTTAATTGCAAATTCCTGTGGGAAAAAAATGACAAATCAGAAGTGAATGGGTAAAACTTGAATAATTTCTTCCTCAGTGTTTAATAAGATTCACCAGTAAACTTACTGAGGCTAGCATTTTTCTTTTGGGAAATTTGTAAGTATGAATTTTATTTATTTAAAAGGGTTATACAATTTCTTCTTTCCTTTTGTCATTTTAGTTAAATTTGTTTCTCAAAAGAAATTTTATCCCTTTTATCTATTTTGTTCAATTTATTTTTGCAAAATAGGTCATGGTATTTAATCTTTTATTCCCTCTTATATAATCAATTTTCCATTATCATTTTTTCCTAGGGAAAAGAACTTGCTCTAGCACTTCTTATAGTGTATTTCTGCTAAAATGCTTTGTTAGGTTGACATTTTATTTTATTTCATTAATTTAAAAATGTTGCCCTATTGTCTTCTAATTTCCATTGTTCTGATGGGAGTTCTGCTTCTTTCTTATTGTTGGTCCCCTGTGTGTAATGTGTAATGATTAACATATCTCTTTCTCTCTTGGCCTTTTTATGTTCTGTGTAACTTTGGTTTCTCCCTGCTCCTTCTTTGATATTTGCTAATTATTTACATATTATTAAATTATGGGTGGATTTTTAAAAATAAAGCTTTGAAAGTTTCAAACATTACTTCCTAGTCTCTCACTCTCTCTCTCTCTTTTTAAATGGAATTCCAGTTACATAAATGCTAGTTCATTTGTTATAATTCCAAAGGGTCTCTGATGTTCTTCTTTAGAATTTTAAAATAATTTTTGTGGCAAATTTTTTCATGATTATTAACAATTCTGATAAAAGTTCTAAAACAAATAGCAAGCAATACCAACAGTTTATATATACCTATAGAAATGGCTAAGCCATATACCTCATTTTTTCTTTTATGTCTTTTGTATTGGCAACAATTTGTAGTCTATAGTCTATATTGATCAGTAGTAATGATAATAAGCATCTTTGTCTTTAGCATATCTAAAAAATTATTATAAAAATTGGGTAAAGAAGTACCAAGAGATAACCAAGTACAAAATTTTATAGCCATTGATGCTGTTTGCTAAGGTTATTAAAAGATATCTTCAACTTATTTCATTTAAGTTTAATAGGTTTTGAGGTTTATTATTATTTTCTTATTTATTGGGAAAATATGGGGCAATAATTTACTATTCTCCAAATATTTCAAATTGTCATTTCCAACCCATGTTGAATATCCCTTCTTTGTCCCTGGAGCCTGTGTGACCATATGACTTGCTTTGGCTTAGTAAGTATAAGCAGAAGAGATGTGTGCCGCTTCCTGGCAGAGCCTCCAGAGCCAGTGTAGCTCACAGATCTCTCTTTCTCAGACACAGCCATTGTGTAGGTGCATGAAAGAAGGACCTTCCCCAGCCTGGATCCCTCAGTGACTGCAGTGAGCAGAGCCATTCTGCACCATGTTGGGTGATAATACAAGCAAAGCTTTAATTCTTGTCTTGGTAAACCATGCAGATAGCAGGGTTGTTATTCATACTGTATACTCTAACCTGTCCTTTATTTTCCTTTTTATGCTAAACCATTCTTCCATTTAAGATCCTTGTACTTGATCAGAATACATCACTTATTACTAGTTTTATCTCATACCTTTAATTAAACTTTATTTTACACCTAGTAGACAAAAGCCAGGTAAACAACACAGAACAGAATATTTTCTTTAAAAAGTGCTTTCTTCTAAGAGTAAAATGGAT
Organism: Marmota monax; assembly: GCF_021218885.2. Taxonomy (NCBI): domain Eukaryota; kingdom Metazoa; phylum Chordata; class Mammalia; order Rodentia; family Sciuridae; genus Marmota; species Marmota monax. The sequence continues at coordinate 4,354,368 of NW_026691988.1, forward strand.
GAAAGAAAAATAATTAAGCATATAGACTCTGTTTCGGGAGACAACAGACAGTTTGTTAAAAGTAATTAAGTTTCCAAAGACTATTCTACATGGGCCATGTCAGCTTAGGAAAAAAAAGAAGGAAAGAAAGAAAGAAATGTTTTCCAGAAGGAATAATCCAGAAAGGTTTTATGGAAAAGGTGACACTTCATCTGGGATTGAAGGATGGAAAGAACAATGATGGGAAAATTCTAGGCAGTGTCTATTAACTATATATACATATATAGATAAACAGATATACTCTGGGGAAAGTATAAGCAAGATACGTTAAAGAAATAGCAAGTAATACAGTTTGGCTTCTTTGTATTAGCAGTTAATTTATATTAATATGAACTTTATTGTATAGGCATCGCAGGTTTTGGCATAGAGGACAATTTTGGATATTGTTTTAGGAAGATGATTGTATTGCCATTGTGTGTGTAGGATGAACTGTGAGAGGCAGGTACTGGAGGTCTTCATTGTTGAGGTGGGACAGTGGACGACCTGGACTAGAAAAGAAGGAACAGCTCTGAGTTGTGTTGAGATACATAGTTTACAGCTGTTTTCACCTATGACTTAGCACTTAAAAACTTAAAATTTTTGGTTTTGCATATTGGAGGTCATATAAATAGAGGCTATAACTCCTAGATGCTCCTCATTGGATAACCACTTCAAACAGAGTATTTTGTGTTATTGAACACTGACTCAACGTGCTAATGTTCAATAGTAATACCAAAACCAAAAGTGAAAACACAGATGCTTCGGGAAAGAAAAGTTGGCCACGAAAATTTCTGAGACTTAGGTAGCGGTTTTCTTTTTCTTTTTCTTTTCTTTTTTTTTTTGGTTTTCTGCTGCACAATAGTCCATTGTAATTCAGGTGTATTTGTTTATTCTGGTAGAAAAAAAAATCCTCCCACTAAAACAAAAGTGCCATTATAAAGAGCTAGACAAAACCAACACCACCCTACTTGGCCATGTCTTGCATGACTGTAAGGGGTCACACCGGGATTGTTATCAGGCTTCCTTTGTCTCCTTGTGAATTGTATTACTTCTTCATGTTCTAAAGCATTATTTGTTCAGGGAAGAAGGGTTGGGTGTCAAACGGGGGTGGGGGTGGGGGGTTGTCTAGAGGTTTCTAAAGTGGTTACATGGAAATCATTTCATAATGTTTTTGTCAGCATGTCTTTCTTCCACTTCTGGTTTTGTTACCTTCTCTCTGTTTTCAGTGTAAACGGTGGTACAAAGTGAGCTATCTTCCTGATGCTCAAAATAACTATGTATTTGGGTGAAATTTATAATGTTGGATTCCACTTTTAGCCAGAAATGCAAACAAAGCTTAGAGACTGCTTGTTCCTTGACCCCAAATTCATTCCATGTTGCTATAGCATCACTCCTGAGAAAATGGGCCTGCCTGTTTTCCTCCCCATAGACACACTCAATGGGCTTTTGTCAGCTCTTGAATTATAGCATTAAAATTTAAACACTAGGGATTTAATGGAGGATTATTATGACACTCCAGTGCATTCTTTCTGTTGCCATTAGCAACAACCCCAAGGATAAAGTAAAATAATTGTTTTCCAAGACGATGTAAGAACTACCTTATATTCTTGGAGTTATAAAAACAGATTTGTGTGTATTACTATTAATATGTCAAGTATTGGTAATATATAATACCAATCCAATAATTCGAGGGTTTCTTCCCCTTTAGTTCAACCAGTCTACAAAAGCAAAGATATTTTTATAGGACCCCAAGAGATGAACTTGAATTTTCTGCTCCCAAACACATTCTCCACTGTCCGGAAGATGTGCAAAGACAAAAGCACAGTGTTCTCCATCTCAATTCCTTCAAAGTACTGTTGGAATAAAAGAATCCTCACTGAAGTCTTCAAATATCTGTCTGTCTATATGGTATGGAAATGATTAAGGCTATTCCAGATAGGATTCTGGGAAGACTGGCTACTGAAAACTAAAGAATGTAACGGGGAATTTGTTAATTACAATATTGTTTCCTTTACTGGTCATATTGTGGTATCCCAGAAGACATCAACGTAAATAATAAAAACTAGATATTCTTTTGAATCATACAGTCTGATAATGTTTCTTAAAAGCAATGTTGCAACTAGGTATATTTTCATTGCCAGGCCTTTGCTCATCTAGTTGAATATCAATTTATTGCTCCTATTCTAATGTCAGCTTCCAGGTTTACTTTCAGGATTGTATTTTTCTTTTTAGCAAAAGAGATCACAAAAATTTTGTTGCTTTTTCAAAATATGGATATACCCTATTTTCTTCTATATTCCTTCTGGATAACATTTTGTATTTTATTTAGAGACAGATTTCCACTGAGTTGCTGAGCACCTTGCTTTTGCTGAGGTTGACTTTGAACTCTCAATTGTCCTGCCTCAGCCGCTGGGGTTACAGGTGTGCACTACCACACCAGGCTGGATAACTCTGTTCAAATGATTTTTAAAATGATTTCCCTAGTGCAAGTTCAGTAAAGAAATGAAATAAAATGAGTATCAGGTAATAAATAAATAATCCTCTGAATTTTTGTCCCCCAGAGATTGTATTTCTTAACCTTCATGTGAGTCTTTACATACAGCAATGGAAATAAGACTTGCTTTCATTAAAGCTATCCAGGGCTACCTTGTCTTCTTCTATAGAGACAAATCATTACCAGTTTCTTGTGTTTTCTGTCAGCAGAGAACATACCTACATCTTCATATATGGTATTTTTACATGAAAATGATAAAGTTGACAGTTTGAGCACTTTGATTTTCATGTAAGAATAAGTCTTATAATCAATAAGTTCAGAACTTCTGTGGGGAAGTATAGGGTTGCAGTGTTGTAGGACTTGAGTTGGAAGCTTCAGGAAGGAGACTATAGGGCTGGCCTTGAAGTTGTCCTGCTTAAGCAATCACATTGCTGTTCTGATTTAGATGTACATAGCTCATAAACAAATGACAACAGTAATAAAATATGCCTTTTATTCATATTTTATATAATACTGATAAAATGCCTACTTTTCATGAAAACAAAAATTGTGAGTATTATTTTTGTTTGTCATGGTTTTAGACAATTTTTCATGGTTTGTAGGAAATAACAAGTAATTTCTCTACTGAGTTCCTAAAATAGATTTTTAGGTTGCTCCTTGTCATTTGCTATCAAACACATTTTTGCTATAAACATTCTTGCAAATATTACTCTATGTAACTATATGATTATGTTTTTATTACAAATTACCAGAGGTTGAATTACTTAGGTGAAAACATAATGCACATGGATTCACCATCATTGAACCAGACCAGACCTTTAGGAGAACTCCTGTAAACTTAAGTTCCCCACTGAGCCAATGGCTTTGCTTTGGGAAATAAAGTAAGAGATCAAATTTCCTCCAGAGATCTGGCTGCCACTTCTCATATAATACCCAGATGCTGGTGGGGCCAGGCCAACTATATTCTTGAATATATTGCTTTCATCTGACAAGTGAGGTTTTCTCACTTTGTTAGTCATTGAGTTCCAGCTGATGCAGGCCAGAGAGTCACAAGGCTTCACTGGATGAGGTATTTGACTTTGTCAAGAGCCTAAAATGGAGTTATCATTTTAAAAGCTACCTTTTCTTTCTTTTCAACGGAGCATGGTGATGGTACATGTCCATAATTCCAGCTACTGAGGAGGCTGTCTCCCCCCACAGGTCTGGGTAAGATCATGACTTGGGCAGTTGGGTCCAACAGAGTTCCCCAGCATAATGGAACAGGTGTGTACGACCTTTGGTCTCTTTTCGGAACTGGAAGACCTCTTTGTAAAGCTGCTGAAGTCAGGGTAGAGGTGAAAGGAGTAATCAGATTTTAAAAGTGAGAGGGGCTCCATGCCAGTGAGCAAGGCAGTAGAGCTGGTTTTGAACAGGTGCAGGCTCATGGCTTGACCAAAAGAATGTCTAATGATTTTAGCTACACTGAAGATTATGCTGACACATTGCTAACACTATTTATTTCAGCTTCAAGGGCTCCCTGGTTCATCAGCCACAGCTTCTTTGCCTTTGGGCTGGCGCTGCAAGGCTTGCTGCCCTTTTGTCATGGTAGCATCCACTCACCCACCCCGCAGAGGAAAGTGCAATAACCAAGCACTGCTTCAGGAGCTTATTTCAAATCTACCTCTCACTATTCAGCCTCTAAAGATTCATTGACTGGAAGGACAGTGGGACCACCTCCCTTCACATCTCCCTCTTGCCCAGCATTTACTATCAGATCCAGAGATTCTTGTCATATTTCCAAAAATGACCTGTGGTTTCCTATTCTTTCTCTTCCTGAAAGTCACATTTAAGTCAGCATCCCATTATCATCACCCAAGCTATTGAGAACTGTGAAGGATCCATATGCTTTCTAACTTGTAAGCTAACAAGATTGTCTTCCAGCTTTATGGATGTAAAAGATGACATGAGACTCCTGTGTCAGAGACAAAAGATTTTGTCACAGTGTGGTAAATGTCATGAACATCATTCTTCTTTTGAATTTCCTTTGCTCTCAAACCCTTTGGAAGTGACACAGATGGGCACAAACTCAGTTAATGCATCAATGGTTTGTGTTGCAATAGAGGAACCCTGCGCAGAAAATGTGAATATTTTATGATGACATCAAGCATGTCTTGCTTTTTTCTTTTCTCCAGAGAGAGACACTATATCACAGTGGACAGCAGACATGCCTGCTTTCTGTTCTAGAGGAAGAGAAGACCTCTGTCATTCAAGATTTTTCATGAGACAAACATCTTTATAAAGATAGTCCAGATCAAATGACAGTCAGTGTCTCTGTTCTCAAGGCACATCAAAATGTGAGAGACCCGTGGAGAATTGTTCCCCAACACATTCTATAGTTTGTATGTCTTTCAATGTATTCAACTACTCTCTCTCAATCAATCCTGCCATTGGTGAGTATTCTTTTATTAAAAACTAGTACTAGCTGATGGGATAATCCTTATGCACTATTCATTTCTATTGGATAATTTACCAGATGAAATGCTTAAGTAGAAGTAAATATGCTTAACTTTAAAATATGTTGCAAGTTTGCTCTACTGAGAGGTTGTTAAACTTTACATTTCAAACTGGTACATCCAAGAATGGTTTACTTCCTCTTTAATCTTTCCTAGGAAAGGAACTGAAGGCAGAGGCTATAGAACTTGGTTAAAAGTTTTAAAAAGACACCTTAAATATAATGGTATGAAAAGTGATATCACTGTTTCTAAATGGCAAAGCTTTTTATGATATGTTATCAGACGGATAAAATAAAGCCTAGGAAATTTAAGGTAAATGTACACTTAGCTTCCACTTTGTCAATAAGAAATTTAAGTTTTTGCCGAAATCTATTAAAAATGGAAGACAATGCATTCTTCTTTCTGTGTGATTCAAAGTTTTCAAAAGCTTTATATTTGAAATTCCAAAGTTATGACTTTTTAAACTAATAAAGAACATTTTTAATGTTTCTGGTAATACTGTGTTCACTTGTTAACTATATTTCTTGTATGAAACTGAGGTTACCCACCAGTCTTATAATAATTAACTTCCTGTAAGACTGCACTGATCTGTTTTGTAACTTCCCTCATAACATCCTGAACTTACTTAGTAGCATCAAAAATACAAAGAAGCTTTGTTAAACTTTCTACCACTATATATTCTGATTTATATTATACAAAATTATGCATGCTGTGTAATCACAAAATATCTTATGATTTAACATATTCAATTCTAAAAAACAATTATTATTCAAAATTTTCTAATTTATAAATTTCTTTTTTTTGAACTTCATTTTTTTTTTTAATTTCTTAAATTTCTACAGATTTCTACTTAATGAGAAACAGTACTTTTTGTTATATTAATTTTCCTGGAGGATATCCAGGTCTTTGGGATCTTGATTTATTTATGTCTGTCAAATATTATCTCTGATCAAAGATCACAGATCACAACTAAAGCAAATCAACTTATTGTTGAGAGTAAAGACAATCAACACACACAATATATTTCCATCCCCAAAACAGCAGATAGTGGTATTATCTGATAAAGAATGTATGTAATAAAGTATTTTAAAAACAGATGACAGAAAATTTAAACTACCTTACAGATTTAATGAAATACAGCTTTTAAGAATGAAAATATAATCTTTAAAATTCAAAATTTGCCAAATGATCCACTTAACACAAATGAGAGTCAGTAAACAACAAGTTTTATTTTAAAGAAATAATGGGAAATCCAACACAAAGACAAAATAAAGTGAAAATAAATTAAAAAGTGGCTAAGAGATAAGAAAAATAGAATATGAGGATCTAAATTTGTTTTATCAGTTTGTGAAGAAGAGAATAGAAATCAAGAACAGAGCCAATTATTATAAGGGTAATGATAAAAAATTTTCCAGAAAAACTCCAATGAAAGACGAAAACATGCAGATGGAAGGAACACAGATGGAATGATAGGTACTGTAATGAGTAAGTATTCACAAAAATCCAAGAAAAAATAAATATGAATAATTTTTATTGACTTTTTATTTATTGAATTAAATAAAATGAATCAATAACTATGCTCCTGCTAGCCGCTAAAACTTTAGAACTCCAGAAATGAAAAGAAGCTCTTAAAAGCAGGCTGAGATAATACACAAATCTTATAAAAGCAAACTGAACTAACTAGATGCCTCGGCAGTAGGAACAGGAGCCAGGACACAGTGAAACAATAAGATTGTCCACCTAGAACTATGTAACGAGCCAGTTTCTTTCAATAATAAGGAAAAACAAATCATGACATGTAGATATATAAGAACTGAGAGCTTCCTCCTTGGCAGAAGAGGACATGACTCCAAAAGGAAGATAAAAAATGCTGTTATGGTTTAGAGTGAGGTGTCCCCCCAAAGCTCATGTGTGAGACCATGCAAGAAGGTTTAGATGTGAAATGACTGGGTAATGAAAGCCTTAACCTAATTAGTGTATTAATCCCCTGATGGGGATTAACTTGGTGGTAACTGAAGGTGGGTAGGGTGTGGCTGGAGATAGGTCATTGGGGGCATACTTTTGGGGTTTATATTTTGTTCATGGTGAGAGGAGTCTTGCTCTCTCTGCTTCCTGGTGTGATGATCAGCTACCACAACTTTCCACCATGATGTTCAGGTACCTAGGAATGGAATTGTTTGTCTGTGGACTGAAACCTCTGAAACCATAAGCCCAATATTAACTTTTCCTCCTCTAAAATTGTTCTTTTGGTCAGAGCAGTGAAAAATCTACCTAAACCAAATGCATAAAAGTACAACAAAATTGGAAAAAAAATATGTACAAAATAGATAAACTAAGAGTGAATTTTTCAAGGGAGATAAAGTCAAATAAATAGTACAGGGAATGGAAAAAAGAACATATCTAAGGATAAGGCAGAGATAAAAAAGATAATATCAGAACACTATGATATTTCACATTTGAACACAGGGAGATTAGAGGCACTAGGAGGAAATGTACAACAAAAATCTTATAACAGTAAGATTCAATTTATAATAATAAAATTAAGAATAATATTAACAATTCAAAATTGAACCAGTGTTCAAAAACAACAACAAAACATTTATAAAGTCAGTAACATATCCAGAAAATTTTAAAGAAAAAGTTTTGCTGAACTTTTAAAAAATATTTCATTCCCATCTTATACAGAAGGAACCAGAAAATGGAACTAAAAGGAAAAGAACTTCATTTCATCTAAAAAAGCAAGTATGGTCTTAATAATGAAACCAGAGATATTTACCTTCTATTACTGTAACAAATTTCTACAAACGTAGTTGCTTAAATGAACACATATCTCTTATATATAATTCTAGAACTTAGAAGTCTGACACTAATCTCACCACACACATCTGCCTTTTTTTCTGAGTTTTAGAGGCTGCCCACATTTCTTGGCTCATGGGCTTCTTTCTCCAGGCAGCCCCAACGGTGAGCTCTGTCTACATACTGCATATCTCTCTTTCTCCAGAGCAGGGATATATTTTCAACAGGATGTAATTAGATTGGGCACACCTGGATAATCCAGGTGACTCTTCCAATCTCAAGATTCTTAATATTGTCATCACGTTGGCCAAGGCACTTTTTTCAGAGAATAGAATGTGGACATCTTTGTGGAACCAATATTCTGCCTATTAACACTTGGGAAACAAAAATATGAAAAGAAAATTAAAGGACATGAATATATATGCAAGCATTATAAACAATTTTTTGACAAAAGAATAAGTTGGGAATCAGAGTCCATAATCAGTTTATAATCAAGAAATTCAACATTGTTAAATATCTCAGAAAAATCTAGAATTATTATATTCAGAGAAAAGGAGAGAGGTCACATAATCATCTCCAAAGGGACAGAAAACAGTATCTAAAATTCAACAGTTATTGACAATATTAAAATTATTCTTAATAAATTGAAAATAAAACTCCCATAATCTGATAACAAGAATCAACAGAAAACTTATAGCAAATATCAGCCTTTAACGCAAAATATTAAAAGGGCTTCCTCTGAAGTTAGAAATGAGAAGACCCCTCCCTTTCAACATAGAAGCCTAAGACAATCAAGTTAGACAAAAAGAAAGAGTAGTTCTAAGGTTTGGAATAAAACATAAAATCTTTATAATTCATGGTTAAAAAATTCCAAAGAATCTACAGAATTAAAAATATATGCAGATGCTTGGGGGAAGTTAATATATAGAAAGCTGTACTCTTGCAACAAAGAGTTGGAAATGTAATTTTAAAGTAGATATCTTTTTTACCTTATCAAAAAAGTACACGATACATAAAAATATACTTTCTCCAGGAAGGCCCAAGGGTGAGCTTTAAAATTTTTGTAAAGAAAACCTTTAAATATTATTGAGACATTCAAGACAACCTAAATAAATTTAAATCTTAGCCACTTTCAAGGAAGATTTGCTATTATAAGGAAATCAATATCCTCAAATTGCCTAAATGCAATTTCAATTTAAATTGAACAGGATTTTATATTTTAGAAACTTAAGAATCTGATTTGGAAATGTATGAGGAAAAGGAAAAGTCCAAGTTAAGGAATACTTGAAGAAAAATGATGTGAAGGGATTTCTCCATTAGGCATCAAAACTTTCTACAAAGCTGTAGCATTGACAGTGGTGTAAGTTCACAAACAAAAACGATACAGATAGTAGAAAAAACTATAAATCCACGAATACATAAAATGGTATATAATTGTGGAAGCACATAAATGGTAAAATTAGGTCTTTTCAATAATTAATGCTTGTACAATGCCATATTCATTTAATGCTGGGTCATTCATTCCAGAAAACATGGAATAGATCTATCTTTCACAATTCCTACCAATCACTTAGATTGCTTAAACATTTAAATTCAAAAGTAAGATTATTAAATTTTAGGAAAAAAATGAGAATTTATAATCTTGGAGCTAATATTGATAATAAGTAGAATGGTTTCCTCTGGGGACAGGAAAGTGAGATACAGAAACATGTAAGTGTAATAGGTAAAAATTCCAAAGTTGTTGACAATATTCAAGTTCATAAACCTGGAAATGGGTTCATTCTTTTCTTCTTACATTACCACGATTGCAATGAACATTCTTGAACCCTTGTGTTTTAACCTTGATTATCCCTTAATGTTTCTAGAAATGGAACTGCTGACTCAAAGTACACAGATTTAGGAGGTTAAATTGATCTTCAATTTAGGCTGCCCCCGTAAAGCATGAGTTGCTATTTTCTCTTTCCCACATACTGTGGTATTAAATACCACAATGTAGATGCTAATAGGAATAAGAATCAAGTCAAGGGATAACTCAGTGAATCATTTCCTCATTTTTCCTTCTCTTTTGTCCCCCATTTATAACCATAAATGTATAACTACACACTGCTAACTATTAGGAGAAATATCATAGGGAAAAGAGAGAATTCTATGAAGGGAAAATTTAAAACAATGGTCCTCCACAGATTTCAGAGAGTATTGTATCCATACAATAATCCTATGCCACCATGAGAAAAGAATAATCAAGTACTGAATGTGTTTTTGTAACTTAAAATTGTGCTTCTAGAAACAAATTATTTTAAAATCATGATTGATTGTGCAAAACAATTATTTATAAAGAAGTTGAAAATCATGATGAGATAGGCCTGGTGGAAAATCTAGTAGGTGATTTAGAAAATAAAGTCACATCTAGAATAATCTCCCAGAATGAGAAGAACACCAATAAGATGAAAATCAGATGATGTGTGTAAAAATGTTTCACTATTGAACTATATATGTTATTATACTAAACCATACACTATATAGTTTTATATATTTGTAACACTGTATAGTAAAATGTAACATATAATGAGAATTCTAAACATTTGAAGTGAAAATTGAGACAAATACATTTACCTTGTGTAAAAATGCATGAGCATATCCATGCATATGTATCTAATTGAATAGTTGCTATGTAACATCACTAAATTTCATTCTGTTTCATAAGACATATTTTATTATGGAATTATTTCTCATCCTTGTGGAAATCACATAGGTTATTAAGAATTACAAGATGGAATTTCATACAGGCTGAAGTGTGGTAAGCATGGAGTTTTGTGCATGCTCTGAAATTTCTAGAATCATAGAAAAGAGGTGTTTGGGGGGACAGATAACGGTCATTTGGGAAACTGGTTCAGTTTTTCCAACTTCTTTGAGACTTGTTTTGAGTTTAGATTTACAGAAAAGATTCTGCATAGTTTTCAATTCATCTCAAACCAATTTGCCTTTTTAGTGGCTTTGAAACTAAATAGTACAGAGAATTTCATTTGCATGTCAAATTGTGCAGGCATTTGGGGTTTTGTTATGTAATTTGGGTTGTCTGCACATGGACTTTCTCTTAAATAAGCACGCTTCATATAAGATATAAAAGCTCAACCTGACGGCCCCAAACTTCTAAAATAGGACCCACATGCTATTGAAATTTAATGGTAATGCCAAGAAGTCCACCAACACTTAGGTTTTAAAAACCACGGAGACATACTATGTAAGGTCAGGCAACAGTCACAACCAAAAGGGGGCAGATTTTAAAAGGCCATTGAACAAGGCTTTATTGAGATGTCACTCCCAGGTAGAACTCTATCAGACCAGCAGAGCAGTTAGGAAGAGGGTCTGAGCAGAAACCACATGGGGGCTCAACGGATTGGAATTTTATGGGGCTTACAACAGGAAGGGAAGGGCTTGGGACAGGAAAAGGGATTTTTAGAGTCCCTTGTCCCAGTGGAGTTAGTTGGGGGAACTGGCTGAGATCCAGGATTGGCCAGAAGAACCTGCTGATTGACAGGTGTTTCCGCTGGTGACTGATTGATGTTTCTTTCCATGCATGGGCTGCTTGGTGCTTTGTTCCTAAATCATCACCATCGACCTGACATACTATTCAGTGAAAAGCACTTTTGGCCTAGTCTCACTTTTAGTAACCAGAAGGTAAGTTGCATGCACACACTAGTTCCGACAAAATGAGGATAACTAAACCAGTGACTAAAGTTGTCAACCCCTGAAATGGGGATTAGGTTATGGAGAAAATAAAAATATTAAATGAAGTGCCCCTGATAAATATTGACTTTCTGGCAAGTTTGGGTCTCTTCATGCTAAATAAAAATATGAGGTTTCTTAGTGACACTTGACCTATGAAGTCATCCCCAATAATGTTATAATACATTGGACAAGAAATGCAAAACAAATGAATCCTCTAACTGAGCCAAATTATTACAACACTCTTTGACTAATTCTCTCCATATTATGCTTTCCTTTTGCCAATTACCACTCACTTCCTGAGTATGGTTTGTGTGGTTCTTAGGAATTTCAAGCTGTCGATGTCATAAACTTAGAGAATAATAATGACCACAAGCAGTAAGTATAAACAAAGAGCAGTCATAATGTAGTATATTAATTTGGAAAATAAAGGGGGACTGAAAAGTTTACAAGAAACAAAATTTGTTGGTAGGGTTTAGCTTATTGAATTATCCTCTGGGAATTATAATTACTGTGTTCCAACTTCTTGTAAACAAAAGCCAAAGTCTCAGCATGTTCCTCTTTCTCCTATCTTCAACTGGATTAATTCATTTTATTATCATATTCTTCTACAGGAGATGAAAACTGCTACACAGTATTCTTATACTTTGCACAGGTACATCTAAAAAAATAACATTATAAAGATATAAATTGTGATGGGTTGAGGGTGTGGCTCAGTGGTAGAGTGCTTGCCTTGCATGTATGAGTCCCTGAATCCCATCCCAAACACCACACATACAAAAAAGAAAAAAATCATGCATTGTTAAACATATACATTGTGTATGAATGACAAAAAGCACTATGGCTTGGTGCAGGGTGCAACATATGGAAGAAAGAATGTATATCTGAAAAACAATATATGTCCCTGTACTCAAAGGAACTTACCATCCAATAGAAGAAAAAAACATGTTTGAAAAAAGTTCCGGGATCTTAGATGTGAACCAAGAGGTGAAAATAGAGGTATGAGTATGATGTGCTGGATGTATAGAACTAGGTTTAACATTTGAATGTTGATTTTTGTGACATGAACTATTGAAAGTTCCACTCATGGCTGTGATGGAGTGTTCTTTCAGATCTGAGAGAACAGGCCTTATAGAGACTTGAGTCATGGTATATGGACACAGTATGCTCTTCTGAATTGGATTTCAGGAACACTAGCTGTGCATGAACTTGGGATGTGTATCTCTATGGTTCCGACTAACTGGATGACAAAAATGTCATCATTACGTTCACATAAAAAAATTGTGACTTTCAAATATTGACAAAATAATGATTGGAATTTATCAAAGAAAAATAATCTACCACCACACTTTTCTTTTGGTATCATGGGGATAAAGTGATTGTTTGGTTGACTGCATGAACTCACTCACTCTTCAACCAGTTGTGGTTTTACAGAAACATGATCCTGGCTTCAGAACCTTTCTTTCTTTTCCAGTTCAATTTATGATGCATTTCATGACCATTAGAAGATAGTAAACTAGGGCCCCATGTATCAATAGTTTAGCAATAATTCCTTTTGGGATCGTGAATGAGTCAACTGAATGGAGAACTGATAGGATGGGAGGAAAAGGAATGTAAAAGTGCAAAATAGCCACAAAATGGGCCTGAGCTCTTCTTTTTGTGCCACTTGACAAGCTGTACTTACCTGGGCAACATACTTCAAGTGGTAAGAGGGATCCCTGGTAAATGGAAGAGTCAACACTTCTTACATCCTGCCAGTTCCTCTGTCCATTAAGATAAATTAGCATAAAATGGTAGAAGTCTTTTTTATTTATTTTTTTATTTTTTAATCTGGAAGGCAGAAAAATTAGGTCTGGCTTTGCCTATCACTATATGACACTATATATGCCTCACTCTATATGCTTGTATCTTAGTTGCAAAATACAAGTTGGGCCAGACGATCTTCTGGTCCCTTCTAGCTCAGAATTCTATTATTAAAAAAAAAAAAAAATTGCCTCTAGACTTCTAATTCGAATGCCAGGTTTCAGCCCGATGTGAATTAAACTGTCTGGGTTATAAACCAACTACAAAATAAGGTTTATAATGAAAACAGCAGTGACCCTTGGCTGCAGCAAGGCTGCCAGTTCCCGCTATAGTATTCAGTTACCGCTCCCATCCCTGTGCAGCAACTGCCGAGTTATGTAACAGTGACTATTGCAGGATTACTTAATCCTTTCGCCTAACCCTAATTGCACAGTGTGCTTGTGGCTCCTGTAATACCTGGTTCTCTTCGATGACACCCTCCAGGGTACATGTGGCTGCCATCCCCAAATACAGCTCTTGCTGGTTTAAAATAACACAGTTGTGTGCAACTTGCAAATGCCACTGTTTTTTAGAGTACATTATTTTTGCTTTCTCTTCTTGCTAACTGGCAATGACTTCCTGCCCAAAATGACTTAGCACTAGGAAAAATTCTAACAAATAATAAAATTGGCCAGTACAGGTACAGTACATGCCGTTCTCTGACTTATGGTACAGACCAAGTGAGAAGCTCCAACTGGAGAGATCCAGGGACAGGCGGAGGAAAATGACTCACATTGAATACTGTCTTTAATTGACGCTTTTTTCGCCTTTGCAAATAGCCTATACTGCCTTTGTTACATATAAATGTTTTAACTCTTGGCAAAAGAAGCAAATTTAGAAGATAAAGAGACCACTTTTGTAACACAAAGTATAGATGGATAGTTAGATAAATATCCAGTCTAACACAGAAGATGGAACAAGACTTATTTTAAGTTGTGCATAGTATCTAAAGACTTAGTGATTTAGAAACAATCTGACCGTCTTCTTGAAAAATAACATTCGAAGAATGTATTTCTAATAACTTGATTTTTTTTTCTGTTCATAAAATTTTTACACTCTAATTTTAGAAAACACAAATAGGAGAAACAAAAATAAATCAAAATTTAAAAATAAAAAATAAAACAAAAATTTATCAAAAAACCCCTTCACTTTTCAAAGCATGCCTAGATTAAATAATAAAATTACATTGTTTTTGCAAATTTACATGCAGTTTTTATCATTGTCATAAATATTTATATTTCCCTTGTGAATGTTTTGAGTATTACATATTTTATTAATCATAATACAAGTATCCATCCTCTGCCTATCTAAATTTTATAATATTCCTGTCATCCTTAGTGGCAATGAACTTTGTCCAGGCTATGGATCTGCTGAGGCAGTGCCCTACCTCTTTCTTTCTTGGGTGTCAGTACGATTGCTCAAAGATTATCTATTATCAATTAAGCTAACATTAGTTTAAAGCCTGCCAGTTTTGCTAGAATGCTTCATTTTTTTTGTCATCATTACTTTTTTCTTTGAATTTTGACTACTGCATTGTAATTAAATAGCAATCAACTTTATAAACATGTGCTAATAAACCTTTTCATCATTATTATGTGTTCATATATTTTTTGTTCACAATTTTAAACTCCCTTAGGAATAGCATGTTTAGAAAGTGAAACTTAATATTATATTAAAAGAGCATATCTACATTTCTATATATTCCTGGAGAGGGGGGGTGGAGAATTGATCCTTGAAAGCAAAATGATCCTTCATAAGGATCAAAACTTATTTCTACCATAAGTCAAGATGAAAGATGACCCTGAGAGGTTTAGGTGCCCAAGGTGCAGTTCTGTTCTGGTCAGAGGTACCTGGCACGGGCTCAGAAGATTTCTTTGAATGCCCTAGACTTGATACAGCAGCTCACAAATGCTGGCTAGGCACTGGCACAGTAGTATCCATGGGAAAAAAGCGTTCTAGAACAACAGTCTGTAACTAGGGTTCCTCCTTTCACCGGTGTTCTGGAAGAATGGATAGTAGTTAAATATGTACCTGACCTATTCCTGACTATTCTTCATATACCCTAAGATATTGCACTGAAGTTCTTTCAAAGGAATCTGTATTTCTAGAATGGTCTTTTAAAGGAATTTTTATTTCTAGGAAGACTGAAACAGACATACAGAGAGATTGCCTATAATGGATCTGATCAATAGAATTGGCTATTTGATGATACATTTAACCTTTCTAATTGAATATTTGTATTGATGAGGCTTTAAAAGAGTGTTTATTTTGTGTGTGTATATATAAAACTCTCTGATTTGGGTGAATTACATGGGACTGAGGAGAACTTATCATTGGTGGTGAATTCTTAAATAGGCCAGGTATTCAGTGATAGAAACAACCAGGGCACTCCTATAGGCATGGTTCAGATATCTAGACGCCATTTTTTTATTATATACCTTTTATTTGTAGGATATAAATTTTTATGTTGTCATTTTAAAATCTTTTCAAAAGTAATACTGTCAAAACCATTCAAATATATGTAAAAATTATACTGTAGACTAGAATACAGTTGTTACTTGGACTTACAAAACAAAAAAAATAGATTCATTCCATGTTAGGAAAAAAATCCTCAGTGGGAGACAGACCAAGCACCAAATGTTCTGCTCAAAGACCTGCAGTTTATAGACTTCTGCCCTTGTGTGGCATTGGTCACATGTTCCCTAAAGTTGTACAGCCAGCCACACAGTGGAAATCAGACCCAGAACAACCTTAGTCATTGGGCGATTTTCAATTACTTGCTCAAGTAGAAAAGCACATTTTTGGGGAATGACAAACTGAAATGTAAGAGCATACAGTACAAACTGTACACTAATAAAATTTCATCTTGTGTGTGGGTTGGAGCCATGAATTTTCATGGCTAGAACAAATTATAATCACATTCTTGAGTTTGGGATTATTTTTTCCCTTTTTAATATTTCAAGGATGATCTCCTATGCTGTAGGTTTAATCTTAAGAATTTGGACTCTAGAGAAAAATGTTTATAATAATGCAATAAAAAATCTGAATAAATCTTTGGCAAACAGAAGGCTGATTTTCCAGTGATTAGTCAGAATTCTGTCTTAATAAGATTTCTGCCCACAATAGTCAATCAAAAAGAGAGAGAGAGATGTCCCCAAAACCTCAAAACAGTATCAGCAATAAAAACAGACACCAAAAAAATGACAGTGTATGTCCAGCACTATTTAGATATATCTTTGATAGAACTAACTATGCTGATTTGACAAGGTGAGCAGGTGAGATTTTAAAGAAAGGTCCACAGCTAAAGCCAGGATCACATTAATTATAAAACCTTTCGCTCATGCATATTAGGTCATCTATCTTAGAGTTATGTAAGATGAATATATCAGCTACCTCATAACAAATTATTCTACTTTAGTTTACTGCTCTCAAACAGTAAGATAAGCTGGGGAAACTTAACTCTCCACTATCTCATGAGCAAAGGATCCCCCAAAAATGTTGGGTCAGCTTTGGTTCACAGAGTAAGTTCCTCTAGATAGAGCTAGCTTCTTGAGAAACACAGATTTGTTTTATGATCAAAACAAAGCATAATATCTTTCTTATTGAATTTATAAATAAAATTTGTATAATTGAATTCCTGAGAATTATGGAAGTTTAGGTAAAATTTCCAAATAATTTTGAGACAAAACTTATTTAGAAAGAAAACTTCCAAAATAAGTTTAGATAGCCCTTGGGGTGACTCTAGTTCTTGAGGAAGAACTCTTTAAAAGGATATACTTTACAGATTTAGATTGAAAATATCATTTAAATCTAAGTATGAGACATAAGAGACATTCACACAGTAAACAGACTGAGTTCATCTTGACAGCCCTGCTCCGCCATCCTTTGTTATGATGTAGTGAACCGAACTTCTCAGAATTTTCACAAAGGCATTTTCCTCCAAATATTGTTAATTGATAAATTCTGCAAATATTTATTGAGACACTGCTATATACCATGTACTATTAGTCTATACCATCTACTGTTGTTCTAAGGATACAAGTGTGAGAAAGGCAGACACAACTCCCTCATTCATGAAGATTCTCATTAAGTGTTCAAACTTTTTGTTACAATTTCAAACACACACAAGGATTAAGAGAATACTTTAAGGAAATTAATGAGCTCACTATTCACTTTCAACAATTATGTATTATAGTAACAATTATGCTTTTCAACCAGTCAGATTATTTTGATGAGGATCTTAGACATATATCATTTTGTGCATAAATATTTTAGTTTCAATCTCTTAAAGATAAGAACTCTAAAAAGCCATAATACCATTACTACACTTAAAATGTTTGCTATAGTTAAACTACTGTTTGTATGCTTAAAATATGTTGAAACAGTTGACATTAAAGATTTTTAACGCACACACACACACACACAATGTTAACTAGGTGAGGTAGTAGACGTGTTAACTAACTTGATTGTGGTAATCATTTGACAATATATGCATATTTCAAATTATTCTATTGTAACAATTTTATATGTCACTTATACTGCAATATACTTGTAAAAAAATTAAGGTTATAAAAGTAGAAAAATAAATAAAAATTCTAACAATAGTTATTTGATGCCTTAAAAAATAAATCATTGCTCATATTTCCTTGTTTATTCCACATACAAATCACACAAGCACAGATACTTTTACTAATATTGGATCAGTATGTTTAGTAAAATTCTTTTAATTTAAAGCTTCCCTCTTCAAAACAACTTTTGTGTACATAGGAAACAAGACTCTCTACCCAGTAAAATTTCTCACTTCTGAATTTTTCTGATTGCATTCCCCCATGGTGTCCTCTAATATGGTCTTCTTTTCTTTTTTCTTATTTCTGTCAAGATCCATGCAAATGGTGATATAGATGTACTATAAATAAAGATAAACATTTTCAGATTTTGATAAAATCAAGTACCTGTAAAATCCAAAAATTAAATTAAAGATTACAGTTTTTAAAAAGCGATGTTTATATCATCATAATGTGTGGCCTGTTCAATCTTCCTTATTTATACTAAATTCTCCAACCCCAGAAGTTCAAAGACTATGAGATCAGCGAACTCCATCCAGTATGAAAATATTGCAAAGATATTTTCCTCCTTTTATTTTTCAAAGTCGTTTTACAGCAACCTGAAAACATCTCAGATACATTGAGGCCTCCACCTTTTGCCCTTTGTCTTTTAAGAAGATAAATGCTTAATAATCTAAAGAATTATGGTGCCCCACCTGACCTATTTTCCCAAATCTTACTTGTTCCATTTTCCATGTAAGTTTTGTTATGTATATATATTCTTTTCTTATAAACTGAAGATGTCTAGCAAACAAAGTAAATTTCAATATTTGAAATTAAATTGGTTATTTTCATATATTATAAACAAAGTCTGCATTAGCTTCATTACTGCTATGTCAACTTTAAATAATCTTTATAAAATTCTCATTCTATGAATGGGACTTTTATAAAATACACCCATCAAAAAACCATTAAGCCATCAAAAAACAAATCATTGCTCACATTTCCTTGTTGATTTCACACACAGCTCCCACAAACACACTTTCCAGCTTTCTCATGTTTTAATGCACTTAACAACTTGGAACTTTATAGTGTGTATTTTTTTTCTCTGCTGGAAAATATTTGTTTCCAAGAGACATCAGTTTTAGTTTTTCATTTTCATGGAAATAATAAAAATTAACAAATATCACCCATAATTCCTGAAGTTTATAACCTCTCAAGGACCATACAAGGAAGTAAATTCCCTGGATTTACTTGAGGCCCGTTTCAGCATGGACATCTTTGGGGCAACATTACTTCATAGGTCAAGGCTCTACTATCAGTGAACACACACACACCGTGGGCCCACAGGACAGAGGGGACAGCAGGAGGCTCACAGACGTGTCTGCTCAGTGCTGAGTAGGTTGCAGGCTTGTTTATGCTAGAGCTCTCGCTGCCAGACAGCAGAAACTAACTCCCTTAGAATTCGTTGCCATTATATTCCCAAAGGCAATGACGCACAGCTGTGGACAGGAAATAGGCTCTTTAATTTGTTAACCATGCCCAGAAAAGAAAAAAACAAAATGCTTAAATGAGACCATAAAGAGATCATTTAAAAGTCTTCTCCACAATCAGCTAAAAAATGCAAAACAAACTTTTCCCCCAATCATAGGATATGTACGTGTATGACTTGTTCATTGCTCAGTATATATCTAATCTTAGATTTGAGTTCCATGAAATCCCTCTTCCCACTTTACAGTTTCACCTGCTCTTAGTGATGGCATTGTCTAAAGACTCCGACTGATGACATAAGACTCCTGAATCATAATTGTTGAAAGACTTGTTGCTGACAGATCCCATTTGGAAAAATTCAGATGGTCAGAGAAGACTGAGGTTAAGATAAGGACATTATTTCCTTCAATGAGGGTCCCAGATTTTCAGAGCAGGAAGTTAAATATTTTAGTCCAAGTCCACTCTGTATACAGCCCTTATCAAGCCCATTTAAAAAAAATTCTTTGCAGTTTTCTCATATTTGAATGCACTTACTTTAATTGTCAAGGAATATTTCAAATATATTAAAAGATTCAGCATTTCCCACAACAAGAATCTGAAGCCAAGATCAGCTACTAAGTTATACCTCGTTCTAACATTGTGCCACACTTTCCTCAATATATTTATTTATTTTTTTTAAAGAAGTAGCTTGTTACAAATATGACTGAATTTCCCTGATTAACTTCCTTTCATCTTACCCTCCCTCTCTGCCTTCCCAGAAATAATTGCCTGACTGAATCTGGTTATTTATCATTCTCATGCACGTTCACACTATTACAACACAATGTCCAACATTGTTTTCAGAGTCTCCATAAATGGTATCATAGTGTATGTATCTTTCAATAATGTCCTTTCATGTTGACACACACTGCTATAGTTCACTCATTTTCAATATTTATTGCAAGATTTTCCCACAATTACTCTGTCCAATGTCTTCACATTTTTGCTGTTACTCATTGATGCTGTGAACATTTTCAAGTGTTTCTGAGCCCATACACAGTAGGGATGTAGAGGGATGTGTATGTCTCTGTGTGATGGAGTGGAACAAAAAACTGGCTTTTGAAATAGGGCACACCTTGAATTGGGCCTGTGCTGCTTCTTCAGGTATTCCGCAATTTCACTATGTTAACCAAGGCATCTTGGTGGTGTTGGTTGTATGCATGTATGTATTTGTGTATTTGTATGTATCTATCCACTTATCTGTCTTTCTTGGTATCTTTTTCGATCTACAGTTATGTTTGTTGCTTCTTTTTCTATTTCTTTCTTTTTTCTTTTTTTATTTGAAGTTTTGGCTCAAGATTTTTTGATCCCTTGCTTGTACTCATTTCCCAGAACACTGTACTTCTAGGTGGGGCCAGAGTCCTAGTTGTACTGGTGGGAAAGGTAGATGCTCTGCCCACTGTATTCATCAGTCATGAGGCTGCATAGCATGAAGTGGTCAACGTAATGTTTGGAGATGACCTTCAAAAGTCTGTCCATCCAGGGTGACCAAGTAAGCCCCAGTTAGTGGCTGGTGTCCTATGTGTGGCAGCATCATGGACATGTACTTCAGGACCTGTTCCTGAAATACTTTGTGCATCCAGATGTGGTTATTGCTTTTGTCCTGCAGTGCAGGAGCATGTTGTCTATGGGAAAAGGGAGAATCAGGCCAAAACCTTGTGTACTCTGTGGGCATTTATTGCAGCCACAATGTTCCAAGGTTCTGAGACATCACTATAGCAGGACTGAAGTCATGGCCAGTGTTCAGCACATCAACAGCACCTTGCTTGGGTACATTCCCACCAAGTCAGCTGGCTGCTGACGATCGCCCACTTCACCTGGGCCCACTGTATCCCTTCTGAGGCCATCCTGGAGGAGTCCCACACCAGCACTGCCACTTTATCACCTGCTTGTGCCATCCGCTCCACAATGAACAAAGTTGGTCTTGTGTTAATAAACTGTTGGAGATAATTTAGTGATAAATGCACAAATTTTACAAGTATTTCCTTCTATTTTAGCATATGATTCAAAGTTTCCAAGATAAAAAAAATACAAAAACATATCTTTAAAAAAAGGATAAATAGAAAAGAACCAACATGTTCGAACATCAAGCCAAAACATTTTTTATAGAACATACTACAAAAAATAGAGACTAAATATATGAAAGAAATATTTTATATGGTGCCAATGGCACCAAACATTGGGATCTTCTTGACAGACACACTGTGGGATGGAGGGGTGGACACTGCAAGGTCTCCAAGTCTCAGAACATGCAGGAGCCCAATGAATTGTTTCCACATGTGTTGTGGCCTATCATTCCTATAATTGCTACAAAATGATGTCACAATAGATAAATTTGTCGTTCATGTCCCTTAATTCTTCTTTCGTATTTTCATTCTCTTATCTTTTGTGGTATGTGCTGTAAGGAAGAATCCTGCAACTTGATGTTCCGTCATGCTGGTTTTTCTATTTATCTTTTTTTGGGGGGGCGGGGTAGAGGGTGCCAGGGATTGTCCTCAGGGGCACTCAAACACTGAGCCACATCCCCAGCTCTATTTTGTCTTTTATTTAGAGATAGGGTCTCACTGAATTGCTTAGCACCTTGCTTTTGCTGAGGCTGGCTTTGAACTTGCGATCCTTCTGCCTTAGCCTCCCCAGCTGCTGGGATTACAGGTGTGTGCCACCATGCCTGGCTAGCTTTTTTTAGATATGTTTTTGTATTCTTTTCAAACATGTTTCACTTTCAAACATGTTAAAGTAGAAAGAAATAACAATGAAACGTGTGTCTGTCATTTAATCATCTTCAACTTTTATTAATACATGTCCAACTTTGTCTCATCTGCCAGCACCTTCTTGGTTGAATTTAATTTTCATGATCTCTGTTTAGTTTTTTTTTTAATTGTATAAATATTCTTTTGTAGTACTCTGAATTTCTCAGGTATAAATGATTTGGTTTCATAAATAGGTGGGTCTCCTTTTACTGTACTTTTGAATAATTGATGATTCGTGTTTATGCTTTCAATTTTATGGCAGAAAATTATTATTAGACAGTCTGCTACCTTATTGCATAACCTAGGTAGAGATGAAGGGTTATGATGAGTTGCTGGAATTTGTGCAGAAATCTGTTTACAGAGATATATCCTGGACGAGTCAGAATATGCCACTGGACCATGTACACCAACAACTGGCCTGCATGTGACACATCCCACTTCTCCTAGATCTTGCCAAGTACTTGGAGTTCTGTCTTATTTCTTGGACCCACACTTCCACATACTGGTGCCTCCAAGATGCAGACATCTGGACTGGCCAAGAAGTTAACGGGAGTCTGCCTTCTTAGATGTTCTCGCTACTGTATCAAATTAATTACTCTGAGGGTTTCCACAGTTTCTGTCTCTCCTCATCTACCTGAATTATCTGATTCTTCTCTGTTCCTATTGGCTCCCTATCTTTCAGGCATTCCTCACAGTTTTTGAAAATACTTTCAAAAGTAAAATGTTTCCTTTCTGTTATTCTAATACAGTTATGCATTTATTTTTTTTTCTTTTGCAGGCATATGGTAGTGATTAAGAATGCGGACTCTGGACTTGGGCTGCCTGGGTTGAATCTTGGCTCTGCCACTTCCTTTGTGGCCTTCAGCAAATTTATTAACCTCTCTGTGCCTCTGGAAGATGGAGATCAAAAAGGTTTGTGGAATTATTATGAAGATAAAATGAATTGTCATCTGAAATGTTCAGAATGGTGCTTTGTTCAGAGTGAAGTAGGATTCTAAAATACAAAATCACCTGTACTAGACTTTCCAGGCAGGGTTGGGGATGTAGCTCAGTGGTAGAGCACTTGCCTAGCATGTGCAAGGCCCTGGATTCAATGTCCAGCATCGGGGACTTTTCAGAAAAGGGAGACCTGTACTGAAGAACAAAACCACTTCTAACAAAACCTATAAAGGTCATCTATACAATTCTGGACAAGCATACAAGATTTTTTAATAACTCTATCAAAAGTGGTGACTAGTTTTGATTGAGTCCTGGCCGGATAACTTTAACATACCGACCATTCTGTGCTCCAAGTTAAAGCTAGTTTCCCCCCACAGTTTTATTGGTGCATCATAGCTGTACATAATGATGAGGTTTACTGTTACATTTTGAAACATGTATACAATATAACAATATAATGTGGCCAATATCATTCTCCAGCACTTCCCTGCTCCCTCCCCACCTGGTCCCTTTTCCTCTATTGATTACCCACTGATTTTCATGAGGCTCACCCCTCCCCAAACTTCTTTTTCTTTTTTCTTCTCTAGTTTCCACATGTGAGAGAAAGCATATGACCCTTGACCTTATGAGTTTGGCTTATTTCTTGTAACATAATGGTCTCTAGTTTCATCCATTTTCCTTCAAATGACAGAATTTCACTTTTCTTTGTGGCTGAATAAAACTCCATTATGTATATATGCCATATTTTCTTTATCCATTCATCCATTGATGAACACCTAGGCTGGTTGTATAGTTTGGCTCTTGTGAATTGTGCTGCTATAAACATGGGTGTGCATGTATCACTGTAGTATGATGACTTTGATTCTTTTGGATGAATACCAAGGAGTGGTAATGGCTGGGTCATATGGTACTTCCATGCCTAGTCTTTTGAGGAATCTCCTTGCTGATTTCCATAGTGGTTATACTAAATTACAATCCCACGAACAGTGTAAAAGTTTTCCTTTTTATCTGCAACCTCTTCAGCATTTATTGTCATTTGTATTCTTAATGAGTGTCATTCTGACTAATGTGAGATGAAATTTCAGTGTAGTTTTGATTTGCATTTCCTTAATTGCTAATGGTGTTGGACTTTTTTTTCCTTCACATTATTTGTTGGACATTTGTATTTCTTCTTTCGAGAACTGTCTGTTTAATCCATCTTCCCACACATAATTGGGTTATTTGCTTTTTGGTGTTTAAGTTCTTGAGTTCTTTATATATTCTAGATATTAACCTTTTGTCAGAAAAAATGCTAATTTGTTTTGATCTTGTAGGTTTTATATGGAGCAGCAAACTTTCTCAAGGTGTATGATTGTAAACAAAAGAATTTTAAGTGTTATGTCTTCAATGCTACTGTGATTCAAAGAAGAGCACTTCTTGGAACTCCATCCTTGATGCTCACCAACTAGAATACTATAGAACTTAACAATGGTAAGTATTCCATAAATGTTACTTGTTATTGTCAGGGTTTGGAGTGGAGATTGCAATTACGTGCTCTTCTTGTGGCTAAAGTGGCCTTTGCTAGGTCTTACATGACCTTAAGCAACGTACTAAACATCTTTCATCCTTGTATTTCTCATTAGCAGATGGTGACAATGATGCCTTTCTCATTAGGTTAGATTGGTTTTATGAAATGCAGATACTTTTGATGAGGTTATATGATGAAAAAACCCATTTTAAGTCAAATATATTGTCTGCTAAAGTGTATTTAATACACCTATAGAACATAGCTTGGCCACACAGTCCACTGCAGAATATGGGCTTCTCCTCCTGATCTCTTGGATGACTGGAAGCTGCTTAACTGCTGTTGCTGCCCAATATGATAAGAAAAATTATATTGCACATGGCTAGCCCCAGAAAAGAGCAAAATTCAAAATACAGTTTCTGCAAAATGTGTACTGCTTTAATACCATCATAAAGTCAAAAAATTGTAAGTCAAATCATCCTAAGTTTGGGAACATCTGTAATGTGCTTGTCATAAGCTCTTTAGGCTGTTATAATAAAATATCACAAACAGGGCAGCTTTATAAGCCATAGAAATTTCTTACACACCGTCTGGAGGCTGGGAAATCCAAGATCAAGGGGCTGACATACTTACTGTCCTCCTGGTTCATTTTTGTTACTGTACGCACAGAGAAGAAGGGACCAACAGTCTCTATCAAGCCAGTTCATGAGGATTTCTTCATGACCTAATCACACCCCAAAAGTCTAATACCTTTTAACACCATCACATTGAGAATCAGCTTACAACACTATTCCATTCCTAGGTTCAAATAATTAATATATCTGTTGGAAAATACAACCCTCCCTAAACTGGCCTATGACCAGCCACAATTGTCAGATGAGAAGACCTTTCTATTAGATGAGTGCATCATTATTTAATGTTCAGTGTAACTGTTTATTTACTCAGTAGGATCTGCTTGCAATCACTGTAGAGTTGTTCTAAACAGGCAGTTTCCATTATTGTCAAACATGACATGACTCTGCTTTAGCTGTATCAGCTTAATACAGCAGGAGTCACGTTGTCACAGTGGAATTAATTGTACCTTGGAATAGTGACCCTTAAATTGGGTGATCTGAAAAGCTTAGTAAACAGTAGGAGGCACAGTTTTGTGGCAATACATTTCTCAGTCTTTAGTTTCATATGTACGCATTTCTCAAGGTAAACTCCCTGTTGAGTAGAGAAAATATCTGTAATGAAGGTGTCTTCACCCCTTCTCTCTTTTCTATCAGATGAGTGCTTGTGCCTTCATTTCTGTGACTACCCACTTTTCACATTATAAAGGCACATTTCATGGGGCGGGGGGGGGCATATCCTTCTAGGGAGTCAAATGAATGTGCAATCGGAAATAGTGGTGTCTCTGGATAACATCAATTTGCCTAAAACTCAACTTTTAGCCAGATTGAAGGACCTATTCAAGGCATCAGCTGATGGGTCACTATAATTCTTTCAATGATGAATAACTAACTGTGATATATGGCACCTAAGTAAGAAGGAGTTAAAAGAAGTGTCAGTATTATAAAAGTCACCTTCATATTTTTAATTTGTGATTCAGTATTTTCTGTATTTACACCTTTGAAAAATTTTTAAAATGAAACAGAATTGATCCTCAGTTCTATCCTATTCCAATGATCAGTAATATTCACCCACGGATATGTGACTTAATAAAAACAAGGAAGATCTCATCCATTCCATTAAGAACTGTATTTCTAATAACATTTTACTTTTTTTTCAATGTGATATATTTTGTATTGCTTTTTAAAGCTGTATGTTAATAATAGTTGTCATTATAGTGCCACTTGAACATTTAAAATGTAGATATTCATGGTCATATAAAGGGTAAATTTTAAATTTCACTCTCATTAACTAAAAAAAAATATCGCTTACACTATGTTAGGCTGTGTTTCAAATGATAGGAATTCAGCAGTGTCAAAACAAAAAGCAAATGTCTATCTATAAGGAGTTTACATTCTAGTAGATAGAGACAAAGAGCAACCAAAGAGTAAATGTGTATAAAATATAATGGCAGAAGTACATAATTTTGCCCCAGAAAAAACCAGATGGGTGTTCAATAAGACTTTCAAGCATGACTATATATGAGTATTAATATAATACTCTGTGAAGAAAATAGAATGGAAAACATGAATTCAAGGAGAAAAAACTTTAAAATGAAAAGCTTCATTAAGCATTTGTAAATAGATCATGGCAAAGGTCTTATGGCTTTTCCTTTAGATTCCATTGGAATATTAAAAAGAGTGTCTAAAATATTTTTATTTTTTTGCTTTTTAAAATCTTTTTACAATATGCTGAAAGTTTTCTTCAACAATGAAGAAAAAATGTGGAAACCTTCCTTAAAATGTTCAGTTGAGGGCATCATTTTATAAAATTCAAAGCAAATGTGATACCCACTGGATTCTGCCCTCAGGGGAGGGTGAAGGTCATGCTAATCTGGGCAGTAGCACCAGCCTTGCATTTTATTATATCAGTTTCAGTTCTGTGATGAAATGTCACTTATGGAACTGAGCGTAAATTTGTTAATTTTCCCTAACTATGTTTTATATTTATGTCAGAGCAAAGAAATTACTTGAAATTTGAACACTAAATGTTCTCTTAAGAATATGATAGGGCTGGGTGCAGAAACAGATGCCTACAATCCCAGCAGTTTAGGAGGCTGAGGCAGGAGAATCACAAATTCAACAATCTCAGAATTTTAGCAAGGCCCTGAGCAAGTTAGTGCCTGTCTCAAAATAAAAATATTAAAAAGGGAAGGGGGTTTAGCTTAGTAGTTGAGCACCCTTGGGCTTAATCCCTGGTACCAAAAAAAAAAAAAAAAAAAGCAATTTTTTCTGATGTTTCATCAAAAAAGAATTTTGTAAAACTTCAAACAAACAAACAAAATCTGTGACTTTTGAAGGTAATGATAAATTCTTTGGGGGGTGGGAAAGACCTGTTTTTAAATTGTCATTATTACATGCTTAGTTTGAAAATTACTATGTGATAATAAAAAATTCTTTGTATAAACACATGGGAATTCCCCAAATAATAGTTCCTGTGGTGCTGAGGTCAAGGAACCTTCAAGGAATCTTCCAGTACAAGTCTGTTGTGATTCTGAACATTCAGCACTGCTTTATTCTCAGAATAAGAAAACTACCAAATGCAGGAAGGAGCGCTTGTCTCCATCTAGTGGACAGCGTATTTACTATTGCTATTATTCTAAAATCAAAATACTATGTACACTTTATTTTTCAAATTGTAGTGAAAAATGACACTAACCATGGCACTACTATTACTTTCTAATGTCTATAAAACTTGACAAGAAATAATCAGATAGAAGATATGTAATCTTAAAATAGATACATTGATATATATATGGCTTGCATATACCTTCAATATTCCACGAAACTATTTTTTTCTTTGCTACAAATTAATAAAAGGAATTTTGCCTAAAAATGAAATTTTATAGTGTTTCCAGGTAACTTACTCATATTTTTTTACAGAAAGATACATTAAAAAGCTTTATTTTGTTTTCTATTAGGCATTTCACAGGCACATGGTTTGAGTCTTGCCTGCAAAACAGTATTTACTAACCTGTGTTTTAGACTGATGACACTGTTTCAAGCTGTTCTTAAATAGCAGAATATTATCTCTAATTTAATTTAAAATATTACTTACCAAATAAAAAGACTAATTCCCAGCTGGTGATTTTGTCATATCTGGTATTTTCCTTGTAAAATAGGTTCTTTCTTCATAATTAATTTCTTTTTCCCCCAAGCCTGTTAGACATAAGAATGTAAACAGAATATTTGATGAAATTGTATTATAAAAATAATACACCATTCTTTTCTGTAGGACATCACAAATTACAAATGCTCTTACATGGTTTATATTATTACCTTTGTTTTTATTTTAAAAGGTGTCTGGAATATCCTTAAATTTATTAAGATCTTAGTAAGATCAGCTTGTATATCAACTCATACCTTTAGAATTCAAGGTCTTCCCCAGGATTTCTGCAAATGTCCACTGGGCTTGCATTCTCAAAGTCATCTCCATTGCCAGGCTCCTACACTCATGCAGTATATCTCTGCTCTGAACATGGCAAGCCAGGCATGAATTCAGCTTCATTGTAAATTTCCAGAAAAGCACCCATTCAATTGTGGCATTTGTGAGTGTTGCTGAAGATTGGTAGGAAAGGAAGGAAGACGGAGAAGTTTAGATCACAGTAATACAAACTTCAGATTAAACCTTTGGTAGCTGGGTTTCCAAGATGTCTTTCTGCCCGCTTTCTGCTGGAAAACCTACAATGGCCCTTCTCTGTACATGTTCCATAAACTCAAACCAAGTGCCTGTGACAAATTGAACATAAACCTTAGGAAGAAATTATAACCTGTTTTCCCATTTGGATAGAATAAAAGAAATTGAGGTTCAGATGCAGTTTTACAGGACTGACTTACTGAGTACTTGAAATATAGAAGGGGAAAGATGGCCTCTAGACCTCAAAAACTTGTTTCCGACATGATTAAACTTTCAAAAATATCACCCAATAGAGAGATGTTTTATAGCCTATTGGATGAAAACTTGTTTCAAATATAAACTGTGGATTTAATGCACAAGCAATTCAGAACCGAGGTCTACTAGGAACAATAAAATAAAAAGTGTTTTTGATTAGGCTATTTATGATGAAGTAAAAACTTGATATAGTTTTATTTTGTAGACTAGAAGTTGCTCGCCTTGGGAGCCTAAAATCTGTGGCCAAAAGGAATTTTTTTCATACTCAGATAAAAATTCCAAAGTATTAAAAATAAAAGTGATACTCAGCTTTCACTGTCATTGGCAATAAAATCAGGTGATTTCATATGAATTATTCCAGATTAGTTCTTATTTTTTTTTAATTATGGTGTTTGTGATATCTCTCCTTCAGCCTCCTCAGATCTTTAGCCAATTTTTTTTTTGGCCCTTATTACCAGGGAGAATTTAAAAAAAAAATAGATTAATCTCTGAATAAATGGATAAAATGGGAGGCTTATCTCAAGAAAAAGACTTTGCAAGAGGTAACATAGTGTGGAATGATGACAGAGAACAGTTAATATCAGCTTATTACATTGGCAAGGGTGTCACATATGAAGCTTTGTATGTCCTAAGAGGATGTGTTTATTCTATAGGTTAAACTTGATTGGAAAGTTTTCTTTGTCCACAAGGACAAAGGTCAAGTAGCAACAGATCATAGACAATGACTTCCATGATTTCTTCCTTCACCTGGAAAACTTGAAGCTATGCAGATTTCTTAACAGAAAAATATCTAGGTATATTCAGAAAATCCTTGGAAATGTCATCTCTCAAAGAGTAATAAGTATAATTTATTCAGAAAATGGCATCTCTTAAAGGGCAATAAATATAATTTATTTTGGATAAAGAGAAAAGGAAGGAAATATCACACATTCCACTGTCACTAAGCTTTCTAATTCTTCCTTGCTTGAGATACTGTTTCTCATCTTTTCCCATTATCTGGTGGAGTAGCTATTGTATATAAGGGGATCCCAGAGAAACTTACCTCCTTTTAGTAACAACATTATGTGGCCTTGAATCTAGACTTTCCCCATCACTCACTTGGAACCAGTAGATTGCTAAAGAATGACACTGTAATAACCTAGTGTTGGTCAAAGGGTGTCTTTGAGATTCCATCTTAGTCTTCTAAAGTGCTGCCTGTACACCTTGAGCAATGATGAAAAAAAAAGAGACTACCTGTTGACAGGGCTTGTGTTCCAGAAGAAAACAATTCTTATATGTGAGAACCAGTCCCAAGGTGCTGTGAGACCAAAGAGAGAGGAAGACAGATCCAGGATTGCTCAGACTGCAATTTATTTGGAACTTACAGACAGAAGCAAGGTCTTTATATAGTGGTCAGGACAAAAATGGCTTCATATGTGTCAAAATGCACCTGACTCATCTTAAACTAATATCAAGGACATCAGGCACATTCCCGGCACCAATGTCACAAGGGTCTGTGTTGTAAAACTCCACATACCACTCTGAGGATTTTATTATAGCATGTCAAGAAACTACATGAGGGAAACTGATCAGGGTTACTCAGAGAAGTTAAAACTCAAGATGGCTGCATTTATGTCAAGCTGAATATCTATAAATTGGAATGTGATACACTAGGAAAATCACATGGAGCAGAAGAATCTCCCAGCTAAGCCCTGTCCAAACTTCTAACCCATACTACCATAAGATATAATAAAATATGCTCTGTGTCACCAAGTTGTTTGTTGGGCAGCAGTGCATAAACAAAACACTGGGCTTCATCTATTTGTTGTCCAGTTCTCAGCATAGATTTCACACATTTTGGAAGCCTTTTCAAACCCCATAATCTGGCTTAGATATTTTTTATAGGTATTTCCTTATCTTAGTAACTCATATATGGTGTCAGAATTATCTGTTTGTTCTTGTCTGAGCTTAGTGAAGGCAAATATCATGTCTAAATTGATCATCCTTGTATCCTCAGAAACAATAGTACCTAACAATATGAAGTAAACATGACCCATTGAATCAGTCCATGTGTTTCTTACGTTCTTAAACACTGATCTGACCCACTAGGAAGAAACCCCTTGCCTGTTATCCCATATGAAATTCAGCTCACAATAAAAGCAATCACACAGAATGCATCTAGTGTAGGAGCAAGAAGCATTGCACACATCATTTAGCTATCTAAGTTATTAAAATTCATGGAGGATAAAGAAATAGATTAGGAGGTCAGGAAAGCAGTTCATGACAGAGAGAGAGCTTAGTATGCACAAGGCCCTGGGTTCAATCAAGAAACCAAAAAAAAAAACAAAAAAAGGAAGAAAAAAAGGGAGGAAGGGAAGGAGGAGGAGAGGAAGAAATAGATCTGGCTATTGAGAATATATTTTTCAAATATCCACTTAAATCCATTGTTCTGGATTTTGATTAATCAAATATTGAGTAGTCTTGGATCAGGACTAGTCTCACAACTTTTAAGGATAAGGAGACTATTAAGACTGTGAAGGCTCATGATCTGTTTTCTAAATGAAGGGGAAAAAATGCCTTCCCATTCGCTATAAATAAGACATCTGTGAATTGGCAAATACTAGCACAAACAAGTTCATTTTGTAACAGTAAAACTGTCAAGAACACGTTTAAACTGAAAATATACAACTAGGAAAATTTTACGAGACACAGATGTCATGTAAGGCAGAGAGTTGAGCCAAATGATCCAAAAGATGTAATGGGCAAGAATTTTTACAAAAATGAATAAAAGATCAGAGAAAATAAACACACAATAGGATGGCTCTCCCTCTTAAGTCACTTGTTGAGTTCCTGAAATGGGAAATGCTTCCATAAGCTTCTGAACCAGTTTGAAGAGTTGCCAAGGAAAAGGTCAAAGGTATCCTCAGACGCCAAGTCTGGCTATCTCAGATAGTAGCTTCAGTTGGTCTTAACTCTCATTGGTTGCTCCTAATCTCTTATAAGACCTACCACAGTGCTATCACTTCCAGTCTGAAGAGCGCCTGGGATGAATGATGTGATAGCCACACACAGCAGCTCCACACATTGTTCTGCCTGTGGCATCTCAGAACTCAATTTTTCCTACAGCGTATTCCTTACCAAGAATTTTCCATAAAAGAAAAGAGCAGTGTGAGGCATTGGACCAATGTGACTTAATACATATTTTCTGATACAATTCAAACTACATGATATTTTATGTTATAATTCAGTTGTCTATTTCTATTTAAGATTTGGACTGTCGACTGCATGTTATATTGTTTAAACAGCATCCAAGAGCACATAGAGGAAGGAAAACTCCTCTAATGTTGTAAAGTCAATATTGTTCTTCTATTTTTCTTCCAAGGAAAAGAACTGAGGTTATAGTTGAGAGGTTACTTGACTCAAATTAGGAAAAAATACATTATAAAAGTGTACCCCCTAATAAATTAAAGCAGTTTTCCTGTCTATATGTATTCAAAATTATATGTGTTAGAACTCAGCATTATCTTAGGTTTGAAGCCAGAATTAGACAAGCAGATAGGCAAGGGTTGGATCCAGAGAATGGAGGAATTAAAATGTTAATTCCTTCAGAGCCCTTCCTCCAACCATATCCATCCTTCCTCCAACCTTACCTAAGATAACCTGCCTCTGCTCCAACCTGTTGCTAAGGTAACATGTCCCAGGGATTGTCCCTCCCTACAGGGATTTTATGCCCCCTTCCTGCCCAGATCACTCCTCCCCAGCCCCTCCAGCCCACCTGTTTCCCACCTTTTGGCCATCCCACCAAGCATTTCCTGGGCCTAGTCAGGTGGGCAGGAAGGAGAGAGATAAAGGGAAGAGAGCAGAAGAACTAAGGAAGCCTTTGTTATATATAGGATATATTAAAAAAAAAGGCAGAACACCCTCACTTCTGGGGATACCATGATACCAGCTATGGCACCCTTCTCCCTCCTGGGAGAAATAAACCCTGCTTTATATGCTTGCCTCTGTGTGCTTCTCTAATGATATACTTCAACATGTGAGGGAGCAGAACTCATCACCAATAACTGGTGATATCATTTTGATGCTAGCCTTAGCACATTAGTGAGGCCCTACACAACTAAGTGAGTCTTACTTATCTCAAAATTTAAAAAAAAAATTAAAAATTTCATTTTAAAATATGCCTTTTTAAAAAAGATTGAATATCAAATTTTAATATATCTTAAAATTTTCCTTTAAAATATTGCAAAGGTTTTATATGCTATTACATATTGTTATCAAATCTAAACAAATAAAATATGTGTAAACTTAAAAAAAAAAAGAGGGGGCTGGGGTTGGGGACATAACTTAGCTCACTGGTAAAATACTCTTGAGTTCAATCATCCCCAGTATCATACCAAAAACAAACAAACAAACAACAACAGCAATAAATAAATAAATAAATAAAACCAAAACTCATTACTTTAAAGGAAAGGCCTGAAAAGTTTATCTAAATTCATATAGCTAGTAGCAGAGTAGGAATTATCTGCTAACATTTACTATTCATTCATTGGACATTTTACTTATTTCTCAATTCAACCCATATACTCAAATTCTTGAATCACCTTGAAGGTAAAATTCCTTTGAAAAGGAGTCATAATGCTCTGTAAATTCTGTTTCCCAAATAACTTAAGTACGATTAATGGAAGTAGGCCACATCTCAAAAGATTTGAGTCACTTTCTGACATCGAAAAAGAAAATAAAAAATGTTTTCTCGAATAACAGACGCCAAGAATGGTGAGATTTCCTACCTTATGCCACAGAACTCAAGAATCCTTTAATTTCACTTGGCATATCTCCTGCTTTTGCTCTCCCAATCATATCTTTGCTGCCCATTCCATTAAAGAGTATTCTTAGGGTGCCAGCAGTTTACTTGTAGAAGGCATAATATTAATTTAAAAAATAAAAGTTTAAAAAATAAAAGTTTTTAAAAAATATTAATTAAAAAATAAAAGTTTTTAAAATAAAAGTTTTCTTATGTCAAGGAAGAGCGGTAACCCTTTCTTAAAGTTATTTTTTCATTATGTCCTGAACATATGACTTTTCTGCTGGTCTTGTGAACCCAAGTATCAAATAAAATGGCAGCCAGCTGGGCCTACAGCTAAGAAATAAAGATAAGTCCATACATAATGCAGATACTTCATGCCCTTGGAAATGACATGGTTTCTCTCATTTCCCATTGTCAAACCACTCATTAAGATGCTTTTATTGAAATCAAAGAAGCTTAACAAAGAACAGATTCTTCAAATAAGATTGTACTATGAAACTTGATTTTCTCCTCAGAGATAAAGTAAGGAAAAAGAAGAAGATTCATCTATTTCTGTGGTTGATTAATGGCTGCTGGTTCATGGACTCTCAATGGGACTGAAATGCAGCTGCTAAAATCTGCTCCGAAATTCATGATAATAAATTTTTTCCCATAGAAATGAGAATGCTGCTAAAAAGCTGTTCCCAGGACCAAATCCAGAATGTAGGATTGAAAACATCACAGTTCAGACTACAATGAATGATGAAAAATATTGCCACATATGGAAATAGACCACAAATGCCACCGTTTCCCCAATCAAGAATTAATTCATTTAGGCTGGGAAAGAATGTTAACAATCCAACTCACTTCACATTTGCCTTGTCACTATGAGAGGATTCTGGAAGCAAGCCGTGAGAATAACATTAGAGTAACATAATACTTGCATTTTCTTTTTGTAATTCTGTTACACTTTTCAAAAATAACTGGAGACACTACAAAACCCTGGGTAAATATGTTACCTGTTTTTCTTTCATATTTAAGAAATCTAACAAATGATTATTGGATGAGCATCCTTTTGTGTACCCGAGTATAGCTGTATATAAGGGGATAAGTTTAAAAATGGATTGCAAACAGATCTACACTATGTTATAGATGCATAAAACATTTTATAAATTATTCTTTTTTTAGAGTGTGGATGAAGACCAGCTGATGTTTCCACATGAGGAACAACCCAAACTTTGTAAAGCATGAAGGAAGCTCTAGGCTTATTTGATATTAATAACTGTTTTTGTTTGTTTTGTGGGTGGGTAGATGAGTTGGGCTTTTTTTTCCACATTAGGCACATTTTCCATTGGTGAGTTCTTAAAAAGAAGAACAATACTGTCCAAGTTGTGGTTCTTGAGGTAATTTTAAGGTTTCCTTAGATGACAAAGTAAAAGTGGCATGTGGAGCCATATGTACTGAAGATTCACAAGCAAAATATATAGTGTGTCAGATGCTATTAACTGTTATGCAGAAAAATAGCAGGAAACGGAATATAGGGTGCCAAGGTACAATGGGAAAACAATAGATAAAGTCACAGAAAAATAATTGATTAAAGGTGATTTTTTTTTTTAGAAAAGATCACTTTGAAAAAGTATTACTAATCGCTAAAGAAAGAGAACAGCTGGAATTGGAATTGAGGCCATAATGCAGGAAAATGCCTGTTGTGTTTGACAAACAGCAAGCATCCCAGAGTCAAGGGTGGGGAGAGCTGCAGAGAGGTCATCAGGGTCAGATGTTAAGGGCCTCCAAGCTTTGGTAAAGTCTTTGACTTTGGGGTAATTGAGAAGAGAAGCCACTGGGGAGTTTTGAATGGGGGACAGGAGTGTGTAATGCTCTCTGATTTAAGTTTTCAAAGGACCCCTGTGGATGCTGTATTAAGATTAGCCTATAAGAGAACATAGGTGGAAGTAGATAGCCAGGCATCCTAAAGGATCACTTTGCCTCCTATGTTGGGATGAGTTGATAGGGGATGGAGTTGCAAATAGAAAGTCAGTGTGGCTTGTTTATTTTTTTTCTAATATTTTTAAATTTTAGTTTATTATATAGTCAACAGAATTCCTTAAAATTCGTATTACACACATAGAGCACAATTTTTCATATCTCTGGTTGTACACAAAGTAGAGTCACATCCTTCATGTCTTCATCCATGTACTTACTAATCTCAGCCTTTTCAGTTCTTAAGACAGTCTCAGTTAGGGCCCATAGAAGCTTCTTCTATGAGTCCATGCTGCCATTCCCATAGGAGATTTTGATTCACAAACCATTTTACACATATGCCACTTATTAGAGTAAAGTCTGCTCCACTAGCTTTTGCTGAATTCATAATCATTCCTTTCCTTATGTCACATATATTCCTATTTGACTTTTTTTTTTCTTTTTGGTGGCCATTCCTCCTTTTATATGCCCTGGGATTCCATGTCTCATGGTTTTACAACAGAGTTAAACTTCTGTTCAAGATGAAGAGTAGTTTTGTCTATTGTTTTCTTATAACTTGTTGGTGATTTCTTTTCCTGATCTTTTTCTTTCTTGCTCTAATCTGGGCTCTCATAAGCAATCACCTTCCCTTCTACTTGAAGAACTTATAACATTTATTATAGTGCAGATTTGCTGAAGATGAACTGCCTCTGCTTTGTTTGTTTGACAGCTTTAATATGATATTGTTTCATTTTTATTTCAGCCACTTAAAATTGTCATTCTGCATTCTGGACCCTATGGTTTCAAATGAGACTTCAACCTCCATTCTTATTGATATTTCCTCTGATCTATATCAAACATGACCTTATCATTAGTGTCCAGCAGTTTAACTATGTTGTCTTTGCTGTGTCTAATCTACTGCTAAGCTCTTAAGATGGGATCTTTATTTCTGATATTATATTTTCAGTTCTATAGTTTTAGGCTTCCTTTTATAGTTTCCATGTTTCTGATAAAATGTGCCATCTATCATAATTTTTTCACCTTTTCTACAATACTCTTTGACATATTTGTTACAGTTAACTTAAAAAAATTCTGTCCAATAATTTCAATGTCTATGATGTCTGTGAGCCTGCTTTTATTGACTGATTCTTCTTTTGATTTTGAATTACATTTTCCAGATTTGGTTTTTTTATGTCTCATTTTTAAAAAATTGTTTGCTAGATATGGTGTGTTACTCTCTCTTTAAACTCTACTTTCATTTGATCCACTTTCTTTCTTTTTTCTCTCTCTCTCCTCTGTCTCCTTCTTTCTTCTTCTCCTTCTCCTCCTTCCTCTTGACTCACAGTCTCACCAAATTCCTTTCATAAGCATGACCTTTAAATTCTCAGCTCCATTGGACTTCTAACACATCAAAAATCCATCAGTATCCTACAAAGAACGAATAATAATCACAAAAAGTGTCTGTTCTGAGGCAAAGAAACTCGTGATCCTCCTGCCTCATCCTCCCCAGTCACTGGGATTACAGCATACACCACTGTGCCCAGCAGAAGAAATTTCTTTGAAAGAATTTCTCTTTTCCCTCCTTGTTATTTTTTTTCCCTTATGATGGAATGCCATTTATGGTATCTTTTATGTCACTCTAAAATGTCTATACAAAGTGCTATAAGTGACATTTTCTACTGTAACATTTTTATATTTTAGGGAGCCCCAGTGCTCAAAAACCTAATCAAATGCAATTAAGATGTTCCATTTAGACTTGACTTTTCCTTACTACGCTAGATTAATTTTTATCTTCAATGTGTTAAAACAAATGATAAAAAAGTGAAAAATAATTTTCAGCCAAATGACTGTTTCACCTCTGAGAGAGTAGATGACACATATAAATAATTTTTCAGTGAATTTCTTCATTTATTTATCAACCTATCAATTAATAGAGTTAAAATAATTGGAGAAGCTGTGTAAACTGCAGTGAATCATGAGATCCAAACACATGATTATAATTTTGCATTTTACCATCTGCCAAGCTAGAAACTATTTTCTCTTCCATAAGCATGACCTTTAAATTCTCAGCTCTGTTGGACTTCTAACACATCAAAAGTCCATCAGTATCCTACAAAGGGCAAATAAGAATCACAAAAAGTGTTCTGTGGCAAAGAAATTCCTGACAGGTTCCTCCCTAAATAAAAATAAATGGAATGACTTCCATAAAACTTATGTGGTCCACACAGAAATAGTTGAACTCCATCAAGACCTCAAAAATGTCTGGTAAAAAACACAAGAACTGCATGAGGATAAACTTCCTATTGATGAGATCTTTCAGATCAAGGAATCCCCATCAGGAGAACTCATGGAAAGCTTATCACAGGAAACTTTGAACAACACACTAGACAAAACACTAAACGGTAAAAACAGCAATCACATAATAGTTTCTTCATTTCTGTGTGTAGTAGCCTTATCTTGCCTCTGTGCTTTTTGGTTCAGGACTCTGACCCATCAGATTATTGACACTTAGTGAAATGAAAAGAAAATGTTCTTTTCTACAACCCTTTGTCTCTACGTCCTAGGAGTCCTAGGATCCCGGTGGCCCACTCAACATTGAATGACACTGTGTTAATATTCTCTATCTAATCTGCTATGGGTAAAAGCCCTGTATTTGTGAGAGGACTCCTCGGGACCAGGCTACTTTCTTTGACCTTAAAAAAGCAGAAAGCAAGGGACTGAATTTATAACCTAATCTTCATTAACTTCATTATATTCATGTTATGAAATGTAGAGCTAAATTGCCATTTAAGAAAGTTGTATAAGTTGTAGTTGTGAAGACAGAAAGTGGTACTTAAATTTGAATAATTGTAGGGCTAAATTTAGTTATGACATGATTAAAGTCATAACCTATTAAGTCATTTTGAAAAGTGACTTTCAGGATGCAGATGCTAGTAATACTGATAGTGACCTCATATGTAAAAATAGAAGGTAGTGTTTTGCTCTTGGAGTTGATTTACCTAGAAACTTCTGCTTGGTCTGAATGTTTCTACTAAAGACTACAGAAATGTCCATAAGACAAACGTGAATTAGGCATCCTTCTAACATAAGCCTTTTAAACCATCATTTCTGGCATTTTTCATTCTCTTTCTCCCTGACTTTACAGTTTCTTATTATATTTGCATCCTGTTGATACTGCCAGTTATCAGTGACAAGTCCTGCTTCCTCACATGTTGAAGTGTAACATTAGAGAAGCATGCCGAAGCAAACATATAAAGCAGGGTTTATTTAAAAAGGAGTAACACAGACTTCTGTGAAGAAGGGGGGTCATAGCTGGTTTCCTGGTATCCCAATAAGTGAGGGTGTTCTTCCTTCTTTATACATCCTAGACTTTCTTAGTTCTTCTGCCTTCTTCCCTCTTATCTCTCCCCTTTTTACCTATGTGACGAGGCCAAGGAAATGCTGGTGGGGTGGCCAAAAGGTGAGTAGCAGATTGGCAGGGGCAGGGCCAAATAGAGTGATCCAGGCAGGAAGCAGCCCAGAAGACATTAATTAACAACTTTTATAACTCCTCATAGGGAGGGATAATTCCTGGGACAAGTTACCTTAGCAACAGGTTGGAGCAGGGGCAGGTGGAGGAAGGTCACTGAAGGCATTAACATTTCAATCTCTCAGGGGTGTTCTCCAACATCCCAGACCCAATCTATTCTTCATTCTCTTGACCCAACCTGATTGCCTATCTACACTGACTGCCTGTCTTTAATTCTGTCTTAACTGTTTTCCTGATCAGTTCTTCTATACATTTCAATGACCATTTCTGATGCAATATCTAAGAAAGTGAGTATTTAATATTGGCTTTATTGCTGTTTCTTTTTGCTATACCTGACAAAAGGGCATGAGAAAGGAACCAAAGTAAACAGGACAAAAGAAGCATGTTATCATACAAAAATGTTAATAAATTGGTTATTTCACATAGAAATAATTAAGGCTTCCAAGTTCCTTTACGAAACCACTCACAGTTTAATCAGCCACAGTTTGCATAATCAGAGATTTCTAAATTTATAAAAAATATAAAAGATGTCTTCACAACAGTGTCGTATATCCATTAATCGATCACAAGGTTGTTACAGCTTCATTCCTCCAAATGGAATGATTGGCAGAATTTGACTCTACATCAGTTGCGTAAGTCAACATATCTTGTGTTTCTAGTATTTTGTAAATATTTTATGTGGCCAGCTTGTGAGTCTCTCGACAGCTGTCCACCATGGTTATGGGTCACTGATGTGGTTCTTGTGCTGTTCACAAGATATTTATAAAATTCAGAGGTAGTTCATGTATCACTGATGTGGTCTGCACATTTCTTAAAGAATTTTTACTTATTTATTTATCTTTTTGAAGAAGAGATTCATTTGGCATTTCTCAATGTACAGAGTTTGGGGATATCTGAAAATTTGTAACACTGTAGAAAACAATCATATTAGAAGAAGAGTCTTTGATGGCAGATTAACAAA
Organism: Marmota monax; assembly: GCF_021218885.2. Classification (NCBI taxonomy): domain Eukaryota; kingdom Metazoa; phylum Chordata; class Mammalia; order Rodentia; family Sciuridae; genus Marmota; species Marmota monax. The sequence continues at coordinate 4,394,756 of NW_026691988.1, forward strand.
GGCACTTTGTCCCTTGAGTCATTTTATTATGTGACTCCTGGATTCTGCCAAGAAGGCTGAGACCACCTACCTGCACATTGAAAAACACAGCTGAGATCTGTCTTTGTGACCCAGACAAATGCCCTCTTAACTTCTCTCTGAATGAAAGAAAACATTACAGCCAGATGAAAACAAGCACTTTTCCCTACTTTTGTGGGAAAGATGAGTTGAAACCAAAGTTAATATATTTGAAAAATCTGAGAAAAAAACAGAACAGATTTTTAAAAGTCATTCCTTTACCCATCGGTATGCTACTTGCAGGAGTCTCACAAAGAAAACTTCTGTTGAGTTGAAAACACTGAGCAAAACCCATGTTATGTGAGACTTTAATTCCCTGGAGCTGGGAAAGGTGAAAGAATCAGGTCCCTATATTCTTGGACTGTTTTCATTAGTTACCAAGAATGTTTATACAATTGGTTTTAACCACTGCATTAGGAATCCCCTTCATCAGCTTGATATGGTTAACACAAGTCAGTTGAAGCTAATTTTAAAAAGCAGACTTTTATATTATATACAACATATTTCTAAATATACAAGAGCAAAAGTTGTTTTGTTCTTGATCATTTAAAAACAATTTTCTAACCAACTGTATGGCCATATTATTATTACCAGGATGTAGCCTTGCTAAAACTTCATTGAATCCATGGTGTAATGATTTATATCTTAATGTTTTCTTTACGGGAGGGGTATACTTGGAACAAGATATCTGATTTTATACAATAAACTGTGGACCTTGGGCCAATCTTGTGAAACCATTGGCCAATGTAAAATGAAATAACCTATTATGATTCCTATTAACAGCCTTTTCTGTTTTTTTTTTTTTAATCACTAAGCTACTAGAAAATTCAATTCAACAATACCAAAATAAAAAGTGTTAGGCTATTTGACATTTTGCATGATGAACATTCCCTTTCCACACACAGCAGAGATAAGATTCTATCAGATTAAATATATTAATTTAAAAGTGAACTCTAGATCAGCGTTTTTTTTTTTTCTGGCTAGAGTATGAGTCACATGAAGAAATAAATCTTACATCAGATTTTATATACGTAATCTGAAAAAAATTATATGTAATTATATTCATGGTTATCTTCAATATGTTTCATTCTTTATTCATATGCCATTTAAATAAATGAAATATCATTTAAGTAATTTGAAATACAAAGCTTTAGATAGTGTTTACTCTGGAGGTCAGTTTGGCACAAAATAAAATCATACCTAAAGTAATAAGGAAATCCAAATCTTATTGAACACCAGGACAAGTGATTTTTTTCATTAGTTTATAAATCCCCATGATAATCAGTGTGTTAGTCAAATTTTTATTGCTGTGACAAAATATCTGAGAAAATCAACTTTAAAAAGGAAAGATTTATTTTGGCTCACAGTTTCAGAGTTTTCAGTCCATGGTCAGCTGGCTCCATTGTTATGGGCCTGTGGTGTGTCAGCACATCATGGTGGAAGAGCATGAAGGAACAAAGTTGCTCACTTTGCCAGGAAGCAGAGAGAAGGAGAGGTGAAAGGACAGGGGACAAAATGTAGCCTTTGAAAACATGCCCCACATTACCTACTTCCTCTAGCTAGGCCCCACAACTTAGAGAATCTACTACTTCTCAATACTCAATTATGAACCATTGATGCATTAATCCATTGATGGGATCAGTGCTTTCATGATCCAATCACTTCCCCAAAGCCCCACCTCTGAACATTGCTGCATGGAGGACAAGGCCTTGAACACTCGAGCCTTTGGGGGAACATTCCAGATCCACACCATAACAACCATATAAGCATTTCATAGATAGAAGGCAAAGAGGGGCATTTGTCTTGCCAAAGGTTACATGGCTCATTAGTGGTAGAGCTTTGATGGGAACCCAGGACTTCTGTTCTCAGCCACGAAATTAACACCAACACAGAAGGCTGAGTCTTGGGTCATCTCCTAGACCTGAAAATATTGAATTTTCCCCAGACTCTCCAATGTATAGTGTTCTTTAGAAAGTCCTACTCTATTCTGACAGGATATCCATATCTCTAGAATATTTGTAGCCTCCTCAACACGTACTTTCTTCAAATGGTACATGTTACTCAATGGGTAGACAAACAAATGGTGGAAAATATACATCAGAAGGAGGCTATAAGAGTTCATTGTCTTGAGTTGGCCTTCACATGAAAGCTGGTTCATTCTAATGACTGAGAGAACAAATGTACTAATGATTTATTTTTAGAACTAATAGAAGGAAAAGTTGAGCTGTTATATAGGCCTATGACCAACCCTAGGGATAAGACATTGGTTTTATCATGGCTCAGAGCCTTTTCTTTGCAGTAGCTAGAGTGATCAAGGTTTCAAACATTGCCAGATGCATGAAAATAGATTCCCAGAGCAGTCTCTCTGTATAATAAGGTGCTCAACTTTCTTGGACCACTGACCTCTGTAATCACTTTGGAATGGTTAAGTCAGAAAACTCTTCAACAAGACTTGTTTTCCTGTTAACAGATAGTACAATACTAAATAACACAAATCTGTTGAGGAGCAACCTTAGTTGATGCCACAGAGTTTAGTTAAACAAAAGTATTTCCTCACAGATACTAGGACAATGTGTTCTGATAAAGGTAATCTAACCAATGAACAAGTGATTGGTTCACAAAATGGTCAAAACAATTAGGTAATATAACAGAAATAACTAATAAATTGTTCAACAATTTAAGTTAGTTCTGAGTTAAGTCAACCCAAACTGCAGATCTAAGACCACACAAATTGATAAAAGCCAGGTGTGGTGGTGCATGCCTGTAATCCCAGTGGCTGGTTGGACGCTGGGTAGGAGGACTGCAAATTTAAAGCCAGCCTTGGCAACTTAGCAGCAAGACCCTAAGCAACACAGTGAGACCCTGTCTTTAAAAAAATAAAATAAAAATTACGGAGGATGTGGCTCAGTGGATAAGAGTCCCTAAGTTCAATATCTGGTACCTAATAAAAAAATTTTAATAAAAGAATAAATAGGAGCAAATGGCAGGCCTAGCTGCAGGGCCAAACAATGAGATGTAGATTTCTTATAGACCGGTAGTTGTTGCAATTTTTCCCATTTATTTCTTATATTCGAACAAATAAAAAAAATCTGAACTTGAGGGTCTTTTTAAAATCATCTTCCCTGGAATGTCTAAGGAGAATTTTATATGATATGTAATAGTTTATGATCTATGTTTCACTTGCACTCATTAAAATCTATGCTTCAGTATCATTGGGATAATTACGTACACTAACTGCTAGATTTTAATACTACAGTTTTGTGATAAATATGCCCACATGTAGTATATATGTCTCACCTTCCCCTTCTAAAATGTAAACTCCATGAGGACAGGACTGTTTTCTCTCTTTTCTTGTGTTATATCTTCAACAACTACCCAGTTTTCTAGAGGGGTTCATCATATACATGTATTCTAAATAGCAATTTATAAATAAAAATTATTTAAATCATTGAAAAATTTTACAGGTCTATTAAATGTTCCTTTAAAATATACATTTAGCCAGGCACAATGATGCATGCCTGTAATCCTAGCATCTCGGAAGACTGAGACAGGAGGATCACAAGTTCAAAGCCAGCCTCAGCAATTTAGCAAGGCCCTAGGTAACTTAGACCCTGTCTCAAAATAAAAAAAATAAATAAATAAAATGGGCTGGGGATATAGGTCAGTGGTTAAGAGACACTGGATTCAATCCCTGGTACAAAAAAATAAAACAAAGCAAAAAAAATTCATTTAAAATTATCTAATTATTCTTTGTTTTTAAATAATACCTGAGTTAATTCCTACAATACCAGCTGAATATGAACTCTGCATGGCATTCTCAAATATTTAAAGAACTTGAGATCATCAAAATCTGCACTTCAAGATGCTAAAATATTCCTTGCAACTTTAGAAAATAGAGACCTGTTTTTTGAGAAAGTGTCTCATGATGAATTTGTATGTTTTGGGTAGTTAGCAAAAAATATTATTGAACAATAATTCTTGCAGTGATTGTAAATCATTTCTAAAATGGTCAATGATGAAATAATATGAGGTACCAAAGCCAAGTAATGAAACTATTCCCTGAGGGAAAAATGCTCATTTCTGAGAGATCGTTTCCTAAATTGGACCTTGGTAACTGTGCTGGTCTTTCACACAGGTGTTTTAATTACTCAAATCATCGATCAAGTAGAAACAAAAAGTCTATGAACTCCTTGTGAGATGGAATATTTTTGATGTATTCAGGAAAACAACATTCTAAACCAACGTTTTTTCTTAGAGATATAAAATATGAATAGAATTTGTTTACATTTAAAGTTGTAGAGCCAATTTCCAGACAAATCACAATAAAAGTGTTTTTATATTAACCACAGAGATAGTATAATAAAAGATCCTTATGAAAACAAATTCTCATGCATTTCCTAGTTGATATACATTTGCATCTCTGCCTAAGTTTGGTCTAGAAGTCACATAGATCCTAAAGAATTCACATAGGGTTTCAGATGCTGCTCAGTTCATCTGCAAGGTTAATTTGAGATTTTTTTCTAAACCCTAAAATCACTGCTTAAATAATTTGCTTCAATGGATAATTCTATAACTAAAAGTTCTTTAAGACGTGTTTAAGTCAATACCCCCATCTTGGGGGGAATGTATGTGTCAGTATGCTATAAATAGACTTATATGCTATTGATATATGTGTATATATGTGTGTATATATTCATTTAAATATATGTATGTGTGTATGCTATAGATTTGAATATTATTTTAAATATGTGTATACATGTACCATAAATAGACATATTCTACTTATATATGTGTGTGCTACTATTAAATTATTCATGGTTTCAGTAAATTATATAACTTTTCATTTTAAAGAAAGTAATATGTGTAATCTGCCTAGGGTGAACAACTGATAGGGTATATCTCAAACAAGTGTTTGGGTCAAGTGGTCCTGTCTGGACTTGTGCATGATCACGCTTACGTGCTATAACTTTGCAAATATGTTCATATGATAGAGCAATCAGCACTTTCCCTTAAGCCTTGTGCTATGCTGCTTAACAACAATTCAGCCAAGAAATTCTGTTTTGTAAATTTTTAGTTTTCTTGTTGTGACATTGTTAATAAAGCTGCAAAACATTTCTTTCCTATCTGTTAACTACTGCTGAGAGAATTTGAGAGATACACTTATGATATGGGGCTAAACTGCTATCAAGCACTGAAACTGAAGAAGTTGTGTAATTTTTATTCACTGCTGCAACCATGTTTCTAACCCTACCTCTCTTTCCATCAGATGCTATTCATTGAAACTTAGATGACAGAAGTGCACTACTTAGGGACCAGAAGATACAGTTCCTGACCAGCCAGTGTGTGGTCTGTAAAACTCACTATTCCTTTGCCAGCCATCTCATTCAGTGAAGTGGTCAGAAATAGCTCTATTATGCCAGTTCATGCATAGGGGTTCTTTATGCTAATGATCAAGTTAAATGAAGTCCAGACAAAAGAGTTCCCTTTGTAACCAGTCCAATTCTGTTCCCATCTCTTTGTGAGGTTTCCCCCGACTCCCCTTCATTCCTTTTCACCCTGTTGATTAGTGCTATGAAATTTAGCAGTATTTTGTGTGTTGTTCTGTTCTTTGATTCAGAATGCATTGCAATAACTTCACCTCTCTGCAAGCAACAGATTGTCACTTCTTCCATGCCCATCAAGACTCCAAGTTTATGGTTTATAACATAGCAGGCCATGAAAGTAATATTTATGTTTGATTTATTTATGCAAAAACATGGCTCAAGAAAAATCGTATATATATATATATACACATATATATAAAATGTATATATATTATATAAAATAATATAATATTTTATGATATATGATATATCTAATGATTACAAATACTTTATAACATTTAAATACTTTAAAACATTAAAATACTTCATACATATTATATTTACTTATAATTTATATTTACTATGTAAATATTTATAATATATTTAATAATGTACTTCTCTTCCTCCAAATTAGGAGTATTTTCTCATCGGTTTCATGTTATATATACCTTAGAGTAAATTTTTCACTGTACTTATTAACAGGTCACTTGGTTTACTGCCCTTTAAAAGAACTGTTTTCAGAAGGGCTGGAGAATGTTAAACAGATTTATGAAAACATTCAAGAAATTTCACATAGTAAGCATTTTGGTGAGGGGTTATGAATCACTGGGTCACAAGCAAGGCATGTTTTGTATGTAAAGGAGGGTTGGATTAATTAGTCTTTAAAATCTTCTACGTTTTTCACATTATGGAACTTCCTCTATTGAACAACAAGGGCAAATCTCAGACCTTGCTAGGAAGGCCCTTTAGATCCAGTACATTTCAATGCACATAGAGGTCTACAAAAACTATGCTCAACAGCAAGGTGACATTTCAAATGCCAACCTCCTAACATTCCTGAGCCAGTTTACAGAGGAAGGGTCCAGCAGGTCCTCATTTTTCACTGATGAAAGACTGTCTGAAAAATAGTGTTTACAAAAACATTCCTTTGCTGATTGTCTGCATCCCCTGCAAGGTCCAAGTGAGGGGTCTAAGAATCTGAGGAGGGCAGAGTCAGTGATGGGTGAATGAGTCCTTTCTCACCATTCTAGAGCTCATCCTCAATAAGGCCACTCTTCCGTGGGAGGTGGAAAGGAATCTGATGGTGCCTATTTGTCTTGGCAGCCCATACCCTGAAGATGCACAAGTCCAGAGAATGACAGAGAGCCATTTTTCCAGGCCAAGACTAACTTGTGTTTCCATAACACTGTGGGAAGTTGAAAATGCAAGCCACACAGACTTGTCCCCAGCCTGCGAATAAACAGCCCTCTGCTCCCAGAGATACCGTCCCTAAATCACCTTTCATCCACTGAAGATTCATTTTAAAAATTAAGGAAAGAAAATGCTGAGGAGATCCATTCTTTAGATCCCCCGAAATCCAGGTCATCAGGGAAATAAGATTTTCTTAGTCATTATTATCACCTGTATGCCAAGCAAATGACAACTGCATTAGATTGTCAGAATATTGATTGATCACTGTTCTTGACTTTCATGAGGTTACTGTTCTGAGGGCCCAGATGCCAGCAGCTCTCAGATTTAGTATCCTACTCAGCAATGATGACCATGATTATGCTTTGCTGACATAAATCTCATGGCTTAGACTTCTTCACCAATCACCTACTCAAATACCCAGATTCTCAGAATATAAGGTATCATAACAGTTTAAATCCAGAGAAGACATGAAGCATAGAAGTTAAGGAACTCTGTATTAAAGTGTTTGTGTTATTAAAGAATTTTACACAGAATGTTTAGCTGCCAACAAATCACAAGCATCACTTTTCTGAAATAAGGTTTAAACAATCCAATATGAATTACTTCTACTTTTTTCTTTAATTCATTTTTCATGGACTATGTACCCTGATTTTTTCCTTTAATTACTATTGCAACTTGATTATAGATGCACATTACAAATGTGTTTGCCATTTTACTTAAACTATTGATGGAAGTTTCTTCTATTTTATTAATAATAACAAAAAAAATCTCTGGGTGCTGCTCAGATTTCTGTTAGTTTCAAATTTGTGTGGACATATCTTCGTGTTCTCCCAGCTATTTACAGAAAGCTTACTAGCTGCCCTTTATTTTCCCCTATAAATACAGAAATAATAAATCATAATAACTCACCTTTTTTCAGCACTTAATACCATATCAAGCACAATACTATTTTATGAACATTCATTTATTTAAACTTCACAACAATCCTAAAAATAGAGACTGGGATTATTTTCACTTCAGATGGAAAATAAATGTTAAGTAACTTGCCCCTGCAGAAAGGAATATGTATTGGAGAAGAGATATACTGACACATAGCCTAAAGAGAAGAGTGACCTAATGATATATCTTTATAAATTTCACAGTTAATTTTTTTAAACTATGAAACAGCTATTGAATATGGCATTACAGTGGACTGCTTACTGATCTACTGAAAATGACAAAAGTGCTGGAAAAGACAAACATTTTTTGTATCAATCTGGCAATAATAATAATATCAATAATCAATAATAACCTGGCAATAAAGGATAATTAGAGAGCAAATACCAGGCAAAATTGGAGTCAGAGGGGAAGCTTAATTCTACTTTCATGCTAAAGGTATTCACTAAAACCTGGTGGGTTTGAACTTAATACCATGGCATCCTATTGCAGAGAGGATAGGAGATAGAAACCAGCTCCTATTCAATTGAAGATCAAAATGTATCTCCTACCCTGTAAGAATATATAACCACAAAGCCTACACCTCAGCAGAAGATTGAACTATAAATAAAATTATTTGAATTCACTCTGGAGACTCCAAAGAAAAACACATGTACAAACCCTGGTGCTAGGTATTGAGGGTGAAATTTTTCTTTGAAAATTTGAATCAAAAGTTATATCTCATAAAATTTCACAGACCATTTTTCCACTAACTAGGTAGCATTGGAGAATTCTCTAGCCAACACTTTAAAGTGGTAAAAGGTCAAAAAAATCTCTAGGCATGTAGCAGAAGCAAATCTAAATCTTCCTTGGAAGAATTCTTGAAACCTAGACTTCAGTTAGTTTCCACAGATAATGCTCCAAGAAATGTGCATCCAAAAAAAAAAAAAAAGAACAAAACACAAGAAATAATGCATTATGTGAGAAAGCCAGGCACAATAGACAGCAGACTTATTCATACAGGCAAAAATTAAGATCATACTATGAAATAATGTGTTTCTATTTTGAAAATAACAAAAGATGAAATCCGAATATTATTTCAGAAAGTATAAAATTACTGCGAGGCACAATTTCTAAAGGTAAAATTTAATGTCTATAAAAAATTAAAAGTTGATTTTAGACACTCAGTGGTTAACATTAATTGCTAAAAGTGATGTTCAGTGAATTAAGACATATGGAAATAAATTATGGAGCAAAGAAATAGAATATTTGAAAGAAAGTTTAAGAGACATGGAAGAAAAAGTGAGAAGATGTAGCATACATTAAAGTGTAGTCCCAGAATTAGTTGTGATGAATTTTCCAAAAATGAACAAAATCTCCAACTCAAAATTTAAGAATCCAATTAGAATCCAATTAGTCAATTAACTCTTAAACAGGATAAAACAAACAAACAAACAAAAAACCTTATATTGATACAAAGAGTAAATTTTTTTTAAAAGGCAATAAGAAGAGAATCTAGCTAGAAAATAACTCTATGCTTGCTATTGGTGAATTTCAGTGTATGTAATTTTACCTAAATCTAGCTGGAGATTGAAAAAAAAAAAAAAAACCTACAAAATACTGTCTCCAAATGAACAGGCGGGAGCTGATTTAATGAATAGCAACACAAGAAGGTAGAAGGTAATGTAACAAAATCCCCAAAATGTTTAGGAAAAAATAAGTATTGCCATAAGGTTGCAAAAACATTAGAAGTAATTTAAGAATGAAGATTAAAGAAATGTTCAGGCTAACAAAATTTGAGAGAATTTTCTCCTAACATTACCATTTCTCAAAACTTAAAAGTTATAAGATGTATTTCAGGCATAAAGAAAATGATCCCAGGTGTAAAACACAAAGAAAATTAATGATTAAAAATGGGAAAAGGGGGCTGAGGATGGAGCTCAATGGTAAAGCACTCACCTGGCATGCTTGAGACCCTGGGTTCAATCCCTAGCACTGCAAAATAAAATAAAATTAAAATAAATACATACATACATAAATATAAAACAACAATTTACCATATAAAACTATTATAGCAAATTGTTTTTGAGCTTAAAAATCATAATGGGAGGAAAAAGACATATTTAGGACAAATAGAAAATACAAAATAAGAAAGTAGAAATAGATCCAAATATATAAATAATAATAACAAATAGGAGTAAATGCTTCAAAGAACGAAAATATTTTCAGATTGAACTAGAAACTAAATCTAGCTATATTACAATAACCACAAACTGTACTAGATCATTAAAAAATAAAATTTACAAGAATGGAAAGCATATACTTGAAAAATACTAGTCAAAATAAAGCTGGTGAAGTACATTAATATTAGACAATATGAACCTGGGAATATTCATTAATTAGGTATAAAGGAATCAATAGATGAAGTAAGAAATTTTAATACTAAACTTGCTTTCTACCTAATAAGACTTCCTCCAAATATATAAACCAAAAAAAATGATAGAAATACAAAAAGAAATAGATAAATTTTCCAAAACACCAGAAAATTTTAATATACCCCTCTCAATAATGAATAGCAGGAAATAATTAATTTGAGCAACAGCATTAACATAAATGATATGATAAAAATATAAAATAGTACACACAAAAAAGATACTATTTACACTTCTTAAGAAGAATTTCTGAAAATTGACTACATACTGGGCCTTAAATCAGATTTCATGCTATTAATAGGTTGACTTATAGATAATACCTCCACCACAGAGAACTCTTATACTTGTGCATCAAAAAGAGACAAGAATTTCATAGCCATGCTCTTTTCAAGACCAATGACAATGAAAAGTAAATTTCTATTGGCTTTAGAATCAATCAATAAGTTTTGATTTTTCCAAATAGGACTACCATATAATGGAGAAAATATATCTATTCAGTTATGTACCAAGATATATGTCTTAGGAATATAACTGTGAAAAAGCTTGTTTCAGATGAAATGATCAAACAAGATTCTATTCACAGAGAGTTCAAAAGCACACAAAACTAAACAACATCTTCAAAAGGACAAAAAAAATGTATTGACAACTACATGAAGAAAAATTACATTGAAACATGGCTTCCGGTGATAATAATCATTGATTATTCTTCCCAATTTCTGTAGGTCATTAATTTGCCCAGGGAGGGGAGACACATTCCAGGATGTCGGGGCCTTAGCTGGAAGGACCAAGGTCATGACAATGGAATCACCTGGAGCATCTCTCACTCATGTGTCTGGTGATTGATGCTGGTTTCTACCCCAGAGATCTAGCTGTCAGCTAGAATGTCAATGCCCAGCCTCTCTGTGTGTGGCATTTTCACAAATGGAGACTGGGTTCCCAGGGCTAGTGTCCTGAGAGGAAAAAGCCAGGCAGAAATGGCATCTTTTTTATGAATTGGCTTCAGCAGGTACAGATCATCATTTCCACAAACTGTGTTGATGGGGCCAAACATGCCCTTGGCCCAAATCAAGAAACAACTCAAAAATAGGCGGCTCAGGGTTACTTCTGAAGAGGAGGAAAGGAAAGGGAATGCTAGGTAGGCTCTTGGAGGTCTTCTCAGGCAGTGGCTAAGGTTCTAGTTTTAAGCTGGGGCAGGGGGCATCTTGTGATTGTTCTCCCTGCATCTCTTCTCAAACCCTCTGTGGTCATATACCTGGCTTACTTAAACTCCCTGCCCCCAAGGAACCATCTGCTGGGAGCCATTAGCCAAGTAGGTATGACAATTTCCTTGCCAGCGTACCCCATGTTGCAGTGACATTGAATGTAGGTGACCTTGCTCAAGGACCAAGGCAGATTAGGGTGTTCCCGGTTTTAAGATAATCGTGTTTAGGGCGTTCCCAGTTTAGGTTCCAGGTTTAAGGTTTAAGATTATTCCTGCTGGGAATAGGGTGTATCCTGCTGCCTGAGTTCTCCTTGAGTTCTCACGGGATTCAGACAGTATATTTTGGAGATAGAAGCCCAGTGGAGGGGGATTTTGGGAAGAGAACGTGGATTACCCCAGAACGTGATTGTAGACGGCTGGTGTGAGTTCGGGAATAAAGAGTTGCTGTTTGAATCTACAAGCTGTGTGGTGGCTCGTGATTGTGTGCCCAGCCAGACTGCGGCATTTGTGCCAAGCCAGACTGTGGCATTTGGTGGCCCGTACGGGGAACTTCTGAATCTTAGAGGTAAGTGAAATTTCTCACCCTTGAGGAAGAGCGAAAGAATGGGTGACCAATTCAAAAAACAATATGCTCTTGTTTTGATTTATTTTGTTTTTATTTCAAGTTGCCTGTTCCTAGAACTTTCTCAGGCAAACTGGGGAAAATGGTTGACTCAAGGTTTGAAGTTGTTCGCCTCCGAGGAAGAGAAATTGTTAGAGAAAGGAGGCACCCCAGTAAGACCAAGAACAGTTAAGGCATATGTTGATAAAATACAAAAATGTAGCAAATGGCTTTTTAAAGATGAGTTATTAAGTATATTAATGAGACCATCATGGTATCCTGTAGAAGGATTTTTCCTCAACAAGAAAGAGATGGCTAGTTCTGTTTACTACATTTGTCTAAGATCTTGGTTTTTACAGACATCTGATTAATTTACAAAGCTAAAGTGTTAAAATATCAACCACTAAATATGAAATCAAGTACTCTTTACTTATTAAGTTCCATAAGGTAATATATTTAAACATTATGTGTGTTTTCATAAATTGGTAAATGGAAAAAGGTTTAATATTGCTTTGTGTCTGTGTCTTTGCTAAAACAAGGTTACTAAGAGTTAAGATTCTATCATGTGTAATTTATATACAAAGAGTATAAGAAGTTTCAGTTGGGTTTCAATTATAGTATTATAGTATCATAAAAAACATGAAAGTCTTTCATCTTATTAAAGTGGAGTAATTTGTCTAAATCAGAAATTTTATAAGAGTTGTTTCAGAATGTAAATTTATAAAAAGGGTTAACGGTTAAAAAAGAGATAGAAAAAGATTCAAGATGTGGAAATATATTTTAATATAAAAGGTTAAAGGAAAAAGAAATGTTTCTAGATGAGATAATCTCTGTGTGGTAAAGTAAAAAGTTGTAAAATGCCATTTAAAAAGATTTTGAGGAAACTAGACTTACTTTAAAAGCTTGAGAAAGGAAGAAAGAAGAAAAAGGTATTTGTACATGGCAGATTGAGACAAAGCTTCTCAATGGAGTTTAAAAAAAAAGCCTTTGGTTGAAGGGCAGCCATGTAAACTAACATTGAAGCGATTTAAACAAAATCTAAGCCTCGTTTAAAAGAGTGAAGTTGTAGCTGGTGAAAAAGTACATTTAAAAGTACAGTATAGATGATAATTAAAAGGCTTTAAAAGGTTAAATTGAAGGTGGTTAAGATGCCTTCATGGCGGAGGAAAGATTGCGTCATTCGAAGCCTAGTTAATCGTAAAGACATTACTTAAAAAAAAAATGGGAAGATAATAGGATAAAAGATACTTAGATAAAGAAGATTAAAAATTTGAAGTGAAAAACTTTAAAGACAGAAATATAGAAAGTTAAAAAGAAAAAAGATAAAGAAGATGTAGAAAGATTAAAAAAAAAATGTAGGAAGACAAGAATTTTAAACCCACAAAATAGGAAAAAAAAAAAAACTAGGAGGAAAATAAGCAACTAAGGGTAAATATACAAACCTTAGAAAAAAAACCTAGAAGATAGAAATAAGATAGAAAATGGTTGAAAATGTCAAGTAAAGGTATTTCAGATAGAAAATACAAAAGGCTAAGACAACTATTAGATACAGACATATATTTATTAAAGCAAAAAGAGGGATTTGGAAGGGGGTATATATCCCCCAGAGATAAACTTGAAATAACCCTTTTTACACTAAACTTTTTAAATTTGGATTCATCAGGACTTAGTGCTGCGGAAAGGCATATGTATCCAAAAAATGTACATAAGCCTAAAGTACTTTGGAAAGATATTCTAACAGGACAATGGAAAGGTCCTGACCCAGTGATTGTCTGGAGTCGGGGGTCTGTTTGTGTTTTTCCACAGGGAGAACAGCAGCCCATTTGGATTCCAGAGAGATTAACTAAAACAGTTTCTACAGATCGAAAAGAAGATGATTTGACTCAAATCCATAACAGCTGATATCCAGAACTCCAGCTTGGCCATTCTTACATCTGTGACAGTGATTAACCAGGATGCTTTTTTCAATAGCTATTTTTATTATTGCATTTTTCCACATCATAAGGTTCTATTTTTATTTTTTGAGCTCATACAAACCTAGGTTAATGTTTTTCTGATCAGTTTTATTTTTTGACTGTGGAGTTTTTAAACATTGCAATGGAGATTTCACCTAGGTAAAGCTACAAGGCCTTTACTATTTTCTTATGTGTTGTACGTTTGTGTACACTCTTGTGTTTTGTGTTGTATGTCTGTATGTGCGTATGTCCATATTTCTTATATGAGGAGCGCTCATGAAAAAATGGATCCGAATTATTATTATTTTTTTATTCACGTGATTTAAATGGTTTAATTTAAATTATGTAAACAGCTGTTAAGGATTGTTTTTAAAGGTGGTTAACAGATCTGTTTGTTTACTAATTTAAATTAGGTAAAAAGCTATTAAGGATTGTTTTTAAAGTAGGTTAACAGATCTGTTTGTTTACTTTCACCTTTCCTTTTCATTATATTTAATAATTCTTTTCAGGATAATGTCTCTTTAGCATCATTGCCAGAATTCCTATCTCCATCCCAGTGCCGGTGAAGAACTCAACAAATAATGCTCAAAGAGTCAACTTACTTTGGGAGGAAACGGATTTTGGGAGGAAATGGACATATTGATAGATTCCTCTGCTTTGAACTGCTTACAGAACTTGCCTGGACTATGTAACTATCGTTTGGTGCAACGAATTGTGGTAATGCTGGCATATCTTTGCTGATGGTGTCACCAGTGATGCAATTTTTCCCAAGGAGCCGTCAATTGGCTTGGTGTCGTGGCATTTCTGTATCCTCCTCCCTTCTGCTAGTGATGGTCTAAAATTTGGGGGCCAATGGCTTATGCTGGACGGGTAGTCAGTGACGGGTATGATCCAATTGCAGTGGTATCAACCTAAGACAGGAGGCTGACGCCTAAAGGTCAGTTTTCCGATGACGGGTAAGAACCATATGTTGAATTGGACAACCTACCAGGCACGGTCCATAAGCCACATTAACCTCACTCCCCCACTGGCACCAAGGCCAAATTTGGGGGCCAACAGAGGTGAGGCAAAGAACCTCACCCCCCCACTGGTGCATAGACCTATCCACAAGTATGGCTGTATGCTGGACCGGTAGTCAGTGACGGGTATGATTCAATTGCAGTGGTATCAACCTAAGACAGGAGGCTGACGCCTAAAGGTCAGTTTTTCCCATGACGGGTAAGAACCATATGTTGAATTGGACAACCTACCAGGCACGGTCCTTAAGCCACATTGCTTGTTGTTTAATTAATCAGAAGGGGGGAGATGCTGGGAGCCATTAGCCAAGTAGGTATGACAATTTCCTTGCCAGCGTACCCCATGTTGCAGTGACATTGAATGTAGGTGACCTTGCTCAAGGACCAAGGCAGATTAGGGTGTTCCCGGTTTTAAGATAATCGTGTTCAGGGCGTTCCCAGTTTAGGTTCCAGGTTTAAGGTTTAAGATTATTCCTGCTGGGAATAGGGTGTATCCTGCTGCCTGAGTTCTCCTTGAGTTCTCACGGGATTCAGACAGTATATTTTGGAGATAGAAGCCCAGTGGAGGGGGATTTTGGGAAGAGAACGTGGATTACCCCAGAACGTGATTGTAGACGGCTGGTGTGAGTTCGGGAATAAAGAGTTGCTGTTTGAATCTACAAGCTGTGTGGTGGCTCGTGATTGTGTGCCCAGCCAGACTGCGGCATTTGTGCCCAGCCAGACTGTGGCAACCATCATTGATCTAAAATTAAAACGTAATGTTCTTAAGCATATCAAAACAGAATAACTGTACTCTAGCCTCCCACCTAGCTCAACTGTCTTTCACTGTGGATCTCACATTTATTTTTATTATATGGTGATTTTTTTAATTGTTAAAAAAAGTAGGCCCATACCAGTTATAATTAGAGAACAAGGACACTAAACTACTCCAGTTGGACAAATTGACATAAGTCTGCATCCTACATTTGTGTATTGGCTTTTTAGTTGTTATTCTTCCTGGTACCCCATGTTTTTCTCAGGAGTGAGGCCCTGAAGACAACCCCTGTGTTGAAGGTGATTCATCAGGTTTCTTCTAGATGCTGAGAAGGGAAGATGTGTTTCACATTTGAAAAGCTGGAAATAGCTGGTGAGGCTCTGGTTTTATTCAAACCACTGATTTCTAATTTGTATAATTCTTCAAGTGATGTAGACATAGAAGGCTCTTCTAAAATTCTTGAAGGTGTTAACTTCTCTGAATTATGTATGTGCTTTTCATCATTTCCTTGAGGACATTGCTGCTAGTTAGCACCACTAGTGCTTGCCCTGCCTGTTGGCTGGGGATACATCCCAGACCTGACTTGCATTTATTTATTTATTTGTTTGTTTGTTTATTCATTTATTTATGTATTCATTCATTCATTCAGAAGATATTCCTTATGTTCCAGTAAGTCAACAAGTATTTGTTGTGAAATCTTGCATGCCTGGTATTGTGCTAAGCCCTTGGCATTCTGGGACAAACAAGATTTCCATTGTTCCTGCCAATGGGACATTTATAGTCTAGTGATTATGTATGAGGTCTTGGTTTTGTTGTTTTAAACCCACCCAATTATCATTTTATTATTATCTTGAAAACTTATTAAAGTGTGAATTATCTTTAATACTCCTTCTTAAATTTAAGATAGTTTGACTATTTGATCCTTAGTTAAATTGAATAGAGTTTAATTGAAAGGAAAGTAGAAAGAATAAAATAAAAAATAGCATGATGAATTTAATGAATGGGTCTAGGTGATCATGGGTTATCTGCTAGGGAACCAATTCCTCTGTGGCAAAGATTGCAGTTCATAAAACAACTGAGAGGTCATTTGTCAGTCAGATACCTTGTGTATCCTGTATGATATACATTTCAGACTGGATGTTTTGGTTTATTTTTGAGAAAACCTTATTTCCTTCCAATATAGAATAAACATAACATTTAAAAAGAATTTGTCACACTTGATAAAATATTAATACCTTCAGATGCCAAAAGGCACCAGTAAGATGGTCATAGGATGACTACAGCTTTTCACCACCAAGAGGCATGCGTGACTACATCCCTTTGCCAGAGACACAGCATCAAGTTTGCCTCCACAACAACATCAAGTAAAATAGTTGAAATGTTTTCAACTTGCTTGTGAGTCTTTCTATCCTAGCCTAAAATAATGTTCCTTCTCCTAATTCTAAATGCTTTCCCAAACAATAGAGGGAAACAGTGATACTCAATAATACCCATTTGTTATTTTTATCCTTCAATTCATCAATCCATTTCCTTTCTGTGATTGCTACAAAATAAATAAAACCTACTAGGTTTTGGAAATTTGAGTGGACCTTAAGAAATGTTCTCTCAGGTGAAAACAATAGTAAGACCACAATTTGACATTTTTTTCTTTCCTATAGAGTTCATAGAGAAATGATCTGAATTCGGTATTTAGGTCACGTCTCACATACAGCTAACTTTTCATGGAATCTTGAAGCTATGTGGAAAATATTTCTCCCTTAATTAACTTTTCTAAGAGTTTTGTGGAAATGATAGACTAAGGGACATGCCACAGTTTTTTTTTTCTAGTTACCTGTTTATGTATGTTGCATGCATGTGTGTATATCTGTATATAATATTTATCTGTAAAAGAACAAGGCAGACCTGAGAGAGGAAAAGAGAGTTTATTTTGCTCTCTCTCTAAATACTACCAAAACATCCTCCTTTGCTGCCTATTCAAACACTGGCAAATTACTTAGCAACAAGAGCACATATTTGGAATGTATTTTTTTAGTTACCGCATCAGTGTCAGGGATAAGAAATATTATCAGGTATGTGTGACTTCCAAAAATACCACATTATCAAAAAAATAATATTGTACCAAGTGGGTCAATCATTCATTAAAGTCCGGGTAACAGCAGTCACAGTCTAATGTCAAGAAAAATTAGGTCTGGCACAGCACAGAGAAAAGCAGTTTGTCTGCAGCAGACCAAACACTGAAGTTTGGATATAAAGGAGGAAATTACTTCCTCTTCAAGGATTTTTTAAATAATCTTTAAGGGTTCATTCATTCACAAATATTTATCAAGTTTCTCCTCCATTAAAGACACTGTTCTGGGCATTCAGGATGTAGCAGTAACAAACCAGTCTTTGTTCACACAGGTTTTGCTTTCTACCAGGGGAGACAGGAAATAAACAGATTGATAGGCTACAATTACAAGGAACATTTCTTAGAGTTTATCAACAATTATCATCATACCCAGTGATAGCATTGGCATGACCATCTTCAGATGACTTATATTCAACACTCATTGGAATAACTACCAGGCCAGATAATACACAAAACAAGTATAAAGACATTATTTCTGTACTCTGGAGTCTACCTGATGCAAATGAAACTGGCACATATTAACAAAGGTACATCTAATTTTATGCAAAGGAATACTTACTATTTATGAAAATATTTATATTTCATGTTATAAAATAATACCTGTACATAGCATTTATAAAGTAATATATAAGTATAATACACATAAAATGCTATATGTGTCCATTTGTAATCAACAATTAGTATTATAGTTATGTGCTGTTATAATTATAGAAGGGACAAGAAGTTAAAATGTTGATTGCTTGTCTCATTCCACGGGTCACAAACTGACTTTGTTGCCACCAACATAGGAACAAACTCTCACTAAACTCAGAGTTGCCACAGATGTTTTTCCTTTATTCAACTATTCTGAGAACTCTTAGGTAACCCCTTGACACTTTGTGCAGTAGAGCAGAAGGTTGGCACAAGCAAGACAGATTCTTTCCTGGGATTCCTATTCTAATCAATATCACCTTACTCACAAGGAAAGCTCCAGCCCAGAGACAGCCTATCAAGATTTTTTTTTTTTTTAATGTCAAAAAGAATGGATAGGTAGGTCATCTGGGCGCTGAACCAGAGAATTGGAAATTAAATTTTCCTACTCACAACCCCCAGTCAGCTACATCATCACTCCTCAGTTCAGATCATAACAATTGGTGGCCTTCTTCTTTAAACTTCCTGAGAAATAATAATATTGACACCAGGCCTCTCTATTTAGACAGAGTCTGTATCAGATGATGCTGTAGGGTGTTGGTCAGATTGCAAATTGCTCTTCCTTAGGCCAGGCATTAATTCCTAATTCAGTCAGACAGAGCAGAGCATCTATGGCTTGTGTTACTTCAGCTAACCGCTCCAGGTGAGATGTTTCTCAGGATAAGGATGTGAGTAGGAGAGCCAGTGGAAAACGTAAACATGGTAGTAACTGGAAAAAAATCACCTGGACCCCACCACAGGCCAATGACTGGACTATCAAATGAATGAACCCTCAGGGTCCCCATGCAATGGGAAAGAGCTGAGTTTAGTTGAGGTGAAGGAGAATGAAGCGTTGAAGATATAGAGTGATCTGTCCAATCTGGAGAAGATATATGTAGGGTGTGGTGAGTGAGTGCATCTTCAGGAACTTAAAGATAAGGAGATGGGAGTCCCTGAAGGAATAGGGAGAGGTTGCTATCATGTACTCATTCAAGTGGGGGAAATACAAAAGCCATATTCTCCCCTCTCTTAATTTTACTAGAGGCCAGTCATGTTTGTGTGACACAAAATGGCAAATTTACACTTTTCTTCTGGATTATTAACAATATAGATGCAAGCTTGTGCATAATCTAGCAAAAGAAAAAAATAAAGGTGAAAGCAGAATATGCAGAAGGGGGCAGAATCCTTCCCATTCAAAGGAGGAGTAAACAAGTCCTCATAGGAAAGAATTGAACACATCTGCCCAAGCCACAATGTCCTTTCTGAACATATTCAGACACTCAACTCCTTGTCTTCTACAGAAGGAGCTGTGATACTTGCCAGTAAAACCACTTACCATGCACTCTGCAAGACCTCTGTTCCTTCCCGGAGGGTCCAACTATGCTAAAAAGCACGAGGAAGAGTAAATGATTTGGAAAGAAACGTTGTTGATGTCTCTCCCCCAAATGTACCTTAAGCAATAAATGAATACACACAATCTGTGTTTATTTTCTTTCAAATATATTTTTGAAAATATTCTGTGATCCAAAATATGTGTTTTCAAGTTTGCTTGCCATTCCCTGGCCATGAGTGATGTATTTGATCCATATTCATAACCATGCACAAACTTTCTATTCATAGCTCACTCTGCAGTATGAATTCTGGCTGCAGGGAGTAATTTCCCTGCAGGGCCACATATGGTAATCCTTTACCAGAGGCCTGGCTCCAAATCAATGTTTGCATTCCTTCAATGGGTCAGGTTAAATGTAAAGGAATGAGGTACTTGGGTTTTTCTTCAAAATATTAACTGCATTTAGATGTACTGGGAGGATAGGACAGTGTGTTCATAAACTCTTGTTAGCTTCAAGAATGTCTAACCTGATTTCCTGTTATAAATATTTCATTTTTCAAAAAAAAAAAGGCTTTAAAAATAGGCCAGTTCAAACTCCGTGCAGACCCTTCCAGCACAGCTCTCTGCAGTGGCAAACCAGCACCACAATCCCCAGTGCCCAATGCCGGGAGGTCATGGGCATCCCCTTGGTCCTCCTCTTCATCCTCAGTGTGAGGGAAAGTCATCCCATCGGGGGTTCCTCCTGGGTGGCAGAGGTAGAATTGTGGGTGGCAACTCAGTGTGTGTGCACTGCTTGGAGAAGAGGCATGTTTACTAAGGGGCAACTTCAAAGCTGTCTCATAGAGGAAGTCTCTGTCCCCATGTCCACCTCTGCTCCAGAGAAGGGGCCTTCAGTTTCAGGTAGGAATCTTGGTTAGATTTCCCTCCTTTGAGGAGCTGTTGCCAGCCCTCTTCTTGCCCTTTGATGAGGCAGCACTGAGTAATCACAGTTCCCTCTGGGGCCCAGGGTTGGAGGTTGTCATGAAGGGTGTGCCTGTGGGCTGATACCTAGGATGCTCTGGACTTTGGAGGTGAAGGAAGCTGTCTCTAGCTTAAACCCAGGAGGCCAGGCACACCGCTGTTCCCAGGTCTTCACTCACTCACATCTTCCCACTTGGCGTTCATTCCTGGGGCTGCCGGTGAACTGAGACGGAGAGGCTATGAAAATATACACAGGAGAGAGAGGTGGAGGAAGGGCTTGTATTGCTCCCCTGGGATCCAAAGTCATAACTTTCTGTGATTTCTTGTCCTTGCCTTTCCTCCCTTGGCATGCCTGCCCCAAATAAGGCATATTCCTGCTTCCTTTGACTTGCCCCTACTGGGAATGCAGGGTAAACTTTGGGGAGGAAGCAAAGGGATGTGTTTAAATCCACTAGGAAGCAGCCACAGAGTGCTCCTTCTTTCTTCTGGGTGACATTCCTCTGAGGCGAAACAGGAGCAGAATTTGGGTGTTTTTATCGTACATTTCCCAGAGGCAGTTCTCAGGTTTCCCGCAAGCGCAACTCAGGAAGATCCTGTTTTTACTATTAAACTTGGGCCCATTCATGTAGAGAGTTGTTGCAATTGCTGTTTTGACTATTTTCAAACCGACTGGCATAAAGTTAATAACATCGACCAAGGCCAGCTGTGTCAACAGAGCCCAAGGATTTATTGAATGGCTAATTCATTGATTTTTTATAACTCATGTATAATGATGGGTCAGTAATTATAATAAACAATAGGTAATGAAAAGTTAATCTACATTCTGTATATACCAAAGGCGATTTCATCAAGAACCTCCTTTATATTTCTGACTTAAGTTTACATCTCCTTTCAGAACAAATTTACATTCTGATTCACTTGTCAGTTATATACACAATCACTTATCTAAGAAAGGATGAATTAGCACCTACATTTATCTGGGGCACTGTGTGATCTGTGAGGATAGAAGGCAAGTAGATATGACTTTCTTTTTTAGCAGATAATACAGATGAGCAAAACAATAATTACAATACAATGCTACAAATACAATTTGGATGTATGCTTCAAGGGAAATAAGAACAATTGATAGTCAGTCTTGGAAGTGGGGTGTCCAGAAAGATTTCCTTATAGAAGAGAACACTCGTTGAGTTCTGACTGATGGGTATGTTCTAGCAGGCCTGGGATGGTGTGGGCAGTGTGGTGGGTCATTCCTCATATACAAAGGCATGCCTATGGAAGAGTATTGAAAGTTTAAAGAATACTTGGTTGCTATCATTGAAGTAAAGTATGCACTTTGGGGATTCTGGGAGATAAGCTGGAAGAATTAGTTAAATCAATATTTATGAAAACTTTGATGCCACTCCATGGAATTGTAACTTATCCTGACACTATCACTTCTTGGAGGAAGCTTCAGGAGAATAGTCCATAGATTTTACTTTAGAAATAACACTTTGGCAGCACCATGAAGGACTATTAAGAAGAGAGGAGCAAGATGAGGAAGGGAGCCTCAGAGAGGTTATTAAATTGATAAGGAAAATAAGAATTCTAGAGCTCTGAAGGGGGAATACTCTAAAGACCTGAGCCTACTTTGGGTGAGGGTTAAGTACTTGAGTGAAAGAAATGTCAAGAACAATAGCAGCTCTATATCCTACCTGCAAGTTAGCAATTTAGCCTGCCACCATTTCATGGATGCTGATGGTAGACACAAATCTCCCAGGCCAGAGACAAAAGACAGTTCATTACTCAGAGAGATAGCAGTTCCCAGAGTGTCTGCAGTTTTGTGCTAGTTCCACGAATCTCCGTGACCACAGGATGACACAAAGAAAAGTCCAGATGACACTTTCACACACAATTGATTGAATTACAAGAAAAGAACTCTGAGTTTAGGAGGCCCAAATTTTAGTGGACATTAAGCATGCCTGCCCTTTTCTGTGAGAGACATTATCTCTATCTTACAAGACTGTAAGCAAATCTGTGCTGTGTTGCAGAGGAATAGGAACTGTCTTTACCTAGTGTCTCCACAGTCTTCCTTGTAATGAACCATGGACACTCAATGCCTTGCTTGCAAAACTTGCAAGAATAGGAGCTACAATGAGAACTATTTCCCAACTGAAAACAATTAAGGAAAAGGAAGCAATAGAATGACTCCTAGTTCTGTAGAATGAGCAACTGAGTTACTGCAGTAGGAGTAGGAGGAAAGGGTTTGGTTTCATGTATGTTATCTGTTATGGATTGGATTTTCAATAATCCCCAGAGGCCATGTGTTGAAAAAATTTCCCCAGTTAATGGTACTGTTGTTATGTGATGTTAAGAGGTGAGAGGGAAGTTAGGTCATCAGGGGAATGCCCTTGAAGAGGATCCTAGGACCCTTGTCTCTTCTCTCGTTTTGCTTCTAAGCTACTAAGTGGTGGGCAGATTTGCTCTACCATGTGTTCTCTGCCATAATGTTCTGCCTTGCCAAAGGCCCCAAGGCAACAGAACCAACCAATCATGGACTAAGATTTCTGAAACCTTGAGCTAAATAAACCCTTCCTCCTTTAAAGTTGTGTATCTCAGGTATTTTGTCACAGCAATGTATATCCGACTAATACAGTATCAAAGTTAAAATGGTAAAGAACATGATACAAATAAATCTTCTGTACCACAAGATAGAAATATTGAATCACATATGACCCATGTCAATCTCTTAAGTTCATACAGTTCAGAAATGTCTTCTTATTAGTTTAGTGCATGCATCTCCTTGACCAGTATAGTTCTTTTTTCTGAAAGAAATCCAGAACTGTTGTCAAGGTTGAAACAATGGCCAACTTAAATATCCTGGTGTCCCAGACATCCTTCTGATGCCAGTGATGAGAATCAGGGCTGAGTGCCATTTCCCTGATGTGAAGATTGAACACCTGAGAAATGCCAAAGCCAGTGTAGAAAACAAGTTTTATTTAAAGGATACAATAGAGATAGACTTCTCTGAAGAGAAGGGGCCCCAGAGCTGGGTGTCTCAGGGGGTAGGGATGTCCTGCCCCTTACATTTTGGATTTCCTTTGTTCTCATTACATTTCCTCTGTTCTCCTACCCCATCCTGCCTATGGGACAATAGTGACACTCCCTCCTTGACAGAAAATCTTCATTAAGCTTCTCCAGAAATCTTCACCATAACTGATCTTAGGACTATCAACAAAAGAATCTCTACAAAAGAGTTCAATGTAGTTAAGCTTCCTATTTCCTGTTGCTCTATCTTACAGTCTTTAAATTTGGCCATGGGCCTGAAAGAGATCAGTACCCCAGGTGCTGAAACCCTCTTCACTAGTTTTTTCACAAACATTTATGAACTATTTTATATAACAATTTGTAAAGGTTGTCAAGGGAAGTGTGTTCACAAATGCAGAGTATGATAAGGAAAACAGATTATTTTAACTAGGCCTCTGGCCTTGGGCCAGAGCATCACACAGATGTTTACATTTCAAAAATAAGAAAAGATGTTACTAATTGAGCTCCTTGGTAACAGCTGTCAGGGGGAGGGAAGAAAGGGGAGAAGAAGCCCTCTCCTTCTCAGGCGCTGTCCTTGAAGGGTTAACTTGCCCAGAACAGTGAAAGAAAAAGCTGCTTTTGTGTGAACTTCTGCAGACTGTGAACTTCTGAGCCCTTCCACTTACGCTCTGGGTATAAAGTTCTAAAACAACCTGAACTTGGGGTTCAGGGGGATTGGTGGATTACAGCAAAAGCCTTGCCCTCTGTACCTGGCTATAGACAAATAAACCTGCTTCTTGTTTCCTGTTTGGTGTCCTACCTTGTCTTTCCCAAGCAACTGGTGTGACTAGTGACCAAAGGTGGGTTAAAAGGTGGAGTGATCCGAGGGCAGGAACAAAGCCACCCAGGGGTACAGGCAGGAAGCAGGAAGGGAACCACTCAGGGAGCATTCATTCATAACAGCTCCTTGTAGAGAGGAACAATTCCCTGGAGACAGGTATCCTTGACAACAAGTAGAGGAGGGGGAAGGACTATGGAGGCATCAGCATTTTATTTTCTTTCCTTTGGAACTAGCCCCTCTCTTCCTCAATCTGACTCAATCATTGATTACCTACACTGACTGTCCTTTTGCCCCTAGCTTCTCTTCTGGCCTTCTAAGAAGAATCAGTGAAACTAAGAAGTCACTGCAAGCACAGCATTATCAGGAATGCATAACTCAATCTCTGAAATGTAGGTCCTACTTAAACTTTCCCAGACCAAGAAGAGAAACCCTTACTACTCTAAAGATTGTTAATAACCCCCTGGCTTCTTTCATGCTAAAGGAAAGAACACAGAGTTTCTTATGGACTGGTCTATGATTTGGGAGACGTGCCACCCTCATTCTCAATCCTGCTAAGGTGCTGATTTCTCTGTTTTATCTCTTTGCTTACAACCATTCATCTCCCCATATAAGTCAGACTTCTATTGAAGCTAGGGAGTGTCTAATTAATTCTTGTATTTTTTCTTACCACTCATCCTCACATGATTGTGTTATATGAATAAAAAAAGAAAAGTAAATTTAACTTTTGTATTTTAAAATTCTTTTGTCTTTCATGGCATATATCTTGGAAACTGTTCAATAAATCCAAATTTCAGGAACTAATTAGAAGGGCTCAAGCCATTTCTGCCAGCAAGATATAGAAAATCTTCCTTGTGTGCCAAAATTCTCCCATCACTAATCCAAAATATTGATTCACCCTAATCCATATGTTTATTTTTAAAGTCATTAATGACTTTAGTTACTTTGATGGAATAATAGGTTGCTTTATAAAGAAAATAGTGACATCACTGTATTAATCTTCAAATTAAGTATAAAATTTTAGTTGCGATGAATTTTAACTGCCCAATTAGCATTTGTCTTGCTGTTAGCGCTTTTAAAGATACAATCTATTTACATCTGTTAATGTTTTGCAGTTGCTATAGTTTGTCTGAGCCCCAAGGCTTATGTCACTAAAACCATTACAGCATTATAAAGTGATTTTAGTGTTACTTGGAGAACAATCCGTGGCTTTGTATACCACCATTGACATACATCTAAAGACCCAAGATCTAGAATTTTCCCATAGGGCAGTTTGGTAATAAGAAAGTAAATTTTACAGGTAAAGCAGGAGACTATTTTTAGATGCACAATCAATATGGATAAAAGTAGTGCTTTATTGACACAGACATAAGAAAAGCCCTCAGGTATCCAGAGAAAAAATAGTGAGGGGATACGTGATATACTTTAGTTCAAAAGGCTTATGTTTTGAAGTGAGATGACACATGTTCAAATTTCTGTCCCACATTTACTTATTTTTTGACCCATTTTAAAAACTTTGTTTTGAAAACTAAACTTGCAAATAAAATCTTTCAGCATTCTTGTGAGACTGGGAGATAATTTATTGCAATTGCTGGGCTCCTCAAGGAGTATGTTACATTCTGGTGAATTTAACATACTGCTACTGTTTTATTGTTGGTATCATTGTTTTATATTCCCAAGAAATAATATGCTAGTTGCTGTTCCACCAAACTCAAGCATCTCTTCCTCTGCAAAAATATCCCTTTTTTTTCTTTACTTTTGACTAATATTCATTAAGGGCAACTATACACTGGCACTGGGCTTCCATTTTCTAAACATGATCTCCTGTAATTCTCAAAACATTGCAAGAAGGAAGCAGCTGTGATTATTTCCACTTGGTAGAAAAGGCACAGAGAAGATCAACTGGCCCAAGGCCCACTATTATTAAGTGGTAAGGCTAGGTTGGCAGTCTAGGCCTGTTGTCTGATCCAGAAAAAAAGACCCTGATCATGGCTCCCTCCGTTTCCTCCCCTCCTTCCTGCCTGGTACTACTGCCCTTGAATAGCATTTCCTGCGTTGCTGGTTAGTTGGAAGTCTCTGTGTCTCCCTGTTAGATTCTGAGTTCCTTGAGATCTTCCACCTTTTCTCTTTTCCTCATCAGTGTCCACTTCTGGCAATGACATAGGAAAGGATGGATCCTAGGTCCTTGGTGTTTGTTGATGTGGATGTCTTCCCCAGAGCAAAAAGTCTATGTATGTATGGCTTGATTTTCAGTTTGATAGCAAGGTCTTCTTATGTCATAAAGACACATTAATAAGGAGTTTTCCTTCTAATTCTAGTTTTCCCAGCTAAACTTTCCAGGGGTGACTTCATTTTACTGTTGTTGTTTTTTAAGCTGGAGAGAGTTATGATGGAAAAAAATAAACAGAAAACAGATTTTAACTGATATTCTGATGTAATTGATGCTATTAGTGAAGAAGTGCTCATTTTCCAAAACTGAGAGATCACAGTAAGTATGTGAAATAAAACAGAATGTTGACGGGATGCTTTTCACATTTTTGCCACATCTCCTACAGCAGATAAACTACTAAAATCATCATGTGTTCAGTAGGAAGCTGGTTTTTAAAATAATAGAGGGAAAGGTACTTGTATATTTTTTGTTTCTCAGGTAGGAACCTGTGGTCCATTATTAAAACAATCATGACTGATTGAAATTTCATCATTTCATCAGGTGGCACCAAGACAGATCTGGACTATGAATACCTAAACAACAACAACAAAAACCAAATTATACACCATTGATTGCTAATATGTGAATCATTCTTTTTAAAAACATCTGTTATGTAAAACTAGCTATGTTGAAATACTGTAGAAAGAAAAGCCAGTCCCCATCAGCTCTGCCTCCCAGCTAAGCCTTGTGAATTGGACTTACCATGAAAGGCTAGGCTGTTCTTCACCATGCCAGCCTATAAGATGGGACTGTATGCCCAGTAGGGACCAGTTCTCCCCATTTAAGGGCACAGCACTCAGAAGTCATGCTGACTTATAAAAATAAAGAATGGGTTCAATCTCAGCCTTTTGGGCCCTTCAGGGAATATTACTTATGGATAGATGAGTTTGGGTTCTAGTGGGGTATTTTCTCTCTAAAGTACTACTTTTCATTTTCAAAAATTATTAACTAATTTGAACAGAAATTCATTCACCTGTCCAAATAGTATTTATCCTTTCTTCTTGAAACAATAGTCAAATACAGCTTGATATATATTTTTTAATTGGAACATTTGTTCATCTGAATGGGGGACATTATATTAATTTAATTGATACTTTCTTCATCACTAAGTGTCACCAGCGTGAACATTTCCTAATGAGCTCTGTTGCCGGGAATCATCTGTTGATGGTTCTAGGGCTTGTTAAAATCGATAAGGATCTGGGTCCTTGCACTAAATGACCCTATATGAGTTCAGTTTCTGCTGTGAATATAGATGTCAATATCAACGACCAAATCTGAATTGCTTTAGATTTGGAAAACATTTTTGTCTGCATTGATAATAGATAAGTTGTGTGGTACAATAATAATGGATGGATGATGTACATTCAGTAGCAGGAAATACAGTTGCACTGAGGGCCAGGTATGGCTGCCCAAGAACATGGCACCTGTGTGATGATGTCTTGTCTTTATGGTATGTACATTTTAGCTGCCCTCAAGTTACTTTTTTTCCCTGATTCCTGGTTTGCAACTGTATTCTGAGTATATATGATTGACAAATAAAGGAGGTCTTTAACAAATTAGGTGCTAAAATGATGCGTTTATTTTCTAGCAGGACAATTATGCTCATCTTCAGCCTTCCAATTTGAACTTACATCATGTAGTAATTAAGATATTGGTTCTTTAATTCAATCTGGCTGTTTTTAAATCCTGGTACAGCTAATTTAATAGCTGTGACTTGGTAAGTTGCTTAGCCTTTCTGTGTCATGATTTTCTTATCTATAAAATAGAGGTAGTAATATGATCTAACGTGGGCTGGAGATGTAACTCATCAGTAGAGTTCTTGCCTAGCATGTGTGAGACCCTGGGTTCAATCCTCAGTACTTGAAAAAAAATATAACATATAATACAATGTATAATATAAACATATATTATATGTTTGTGTAATCTATAAGATCTAACTCTAACTCAAGGGGCTATTGTGAAGATTAAATATGTAGAGTCTATAAAAGCACATACTAAAGACTAAATGAATCTTTGCTTTCATTATCCTTGCTATTATAACAAACCTGGGATTGTGGATCCTCTGTATTCAATTGAGTCACTACACGTGCTCAGTATCTATGATTCCTCCACAATTCAGCATCCTACAAAGACCTTTTGACCCTCCTTTAAAATACTAGAGCAACTTTGATCTGCTTTTCTTCTGATGCTTATGTGGTTGTACCTACAACTGCTGTCACGGGAATACCGACTCATCTTCACAGCAGAAAAACAACTCTGTAGAGGGCAAAAACTGTTGTATCCATCACTAGGACTTTAAAAACCAGCACTTAATACCATCTAGAACTAGTTGTGAATTGAGAAGAAACACACATATATTTATATTTTAGGCAGCTCTTTCACTCAAATTTTATAAATAAATTACTTCTTGAAGACTGCCCCTGATTAATGATAGACCTACAGAGCAGAACTTGTCCGGAGAGTAAATAACGTTTACCGGGAAAATAAAGTTTTCTAAGTGCCTTTTTGGACTGCTAAATCGCAGATCCGCAAACCAGTAGAAAAACCAACCACTCCAAAGAATTTGACTCTCAGTAAGAACAGCAGGCCTTTCCTTTCATGCCCAGACCTTTCTCTGGGAAAAGTCAAATCAATACCCTGTAGGGGATTTTCCAGATTGGTTTCCGCCAATGTTGCTCTGCTCTGGCGATGTGTGTTGACAGCCCAGATGGAAAATGTTGAAACACTTACAAGGGTGCTGGTCCAGAAAGCTAAGCCTGTGGAATAGCCTTTTACTATTACTCCACTTTTTTCCATACTCTTACAAATCTCTCAAGTTAAGAAAGGAGAGACATAGATTAAATGTATGGGTCATAGATTTCAGTACTTAGTTCATGTTGTAAAATATCCGTGAACTCTTATCTTATATGGGTTTTATAGCTGAAGAGGCAACTTTTCCTCTTTGGTGTTGTGGTTACTTCTCAAGACAAAACACATCTCTGAAGATAGTTTGGAATGAAAAAGAGGATTCCTGCCAGTTAAAGAGGAGGAGATGTCAGGTCGGGAGAACCCCTGTTGTCTTGAACAGAGGGAAGAACTTGGTTTCTGAAGAAAGTACTCACTACAGAAATGTCCCAAGTTTCTTGACTTTTCAGCACCAGCTCCAGCACTCCCCAGCCCCAGCCCTGCCTTTCCTCTTCTCCCCGTAAACTCCCTGGGTTCCTCCAAGCT
Source organism: Marmota monax (assembly GCF_021218885.2). Taxonomy (NCBI): domain Eukaryota; kingdom Metazoa; phylum Chordata; class Mammalia; order Rodentia; family Sciuridae; genus Marmota; species Marmota monax. The sequence goes on from NW_026691988.1 coordinate 4,424,807, forward strand.
ACAAAACAACCAAGCTAAACTGGACTCTTCACACCCCCTAGTGGCAAAATCTGAAAACGTTTTAAAAGAGTGTGTGTTTTTTTTTTTCTTTTTCTCACAAGTGTCCACAGAAATGTTTGTGTAGCTCTTCCTTTTCTAATTTAACAAGCTGTTTTTAACCATTTAAGATAATTCAAAATCTGTTTTAAACCATTAGGTAGCATAACATGATTTGTTTTATACTACAGTAACATAAGTTACTGAAACTTATGTTACTGTAGTATATACAGTATATATATATATATATATATATATATATATATATATATATATATATATCACAGATTTTATTTCTTAAGCTAGGGAGACTGGAAGACCAAGTTCAGGGGCCAACTTCTGAGAACGTTCTTGTTGTGTCCTCCTGGGGAAGAAGGTAAAACAGGGGAAAGGGCTGCTTTGAGAAGCTCCTTCCCAGGGAATTGGACAGTCCATGGCCTAAGAACATCTTCAAATTCCCACCTGGTAACACATCATATTGTAGAGACAAAATAGAATGATATCCCATGCTTCCCAGAACATCCAAACTTCTTAGGATAACTCAATTTCTGCAAGATTTCACAAGTCATGACTTTGGATAACACAAGAGTTAAGCTTAAGACATGGAGAGAGGGCTCCCTTCTCTGCTCCAGCTTGCAGTGTTGGATGTGGCCTTACAAGACATTATTGAGGTTCTGCACACCAGCTCCAACTGCCCACCTACCACATTCCCAAGGGGCTGACTCACACTCAAGTCCTGAAGACTCTCAAGTCCAGAAATCAGAAACGTCACAGGAAATCCAAGGGAGATTAGTTCAAAGACCACCAAAAACACCACAGTCCACACATGCTAAAGTCTCTTACACAAAGGGCAGAGTATTTCCTTATAAACACTGCATATCTTCTTCCTATATTACTTCCGTTATCTCTAGATGACTTCTGATACATAATACAATGAAAGGGCAGTGTCATCCTCAGTAATGCTGAAGATCTAGGAAACAATGATGAGAGAAGTATCTATCCATAAAGACACAACTTCTTTCCTGATAGTTTTGATTTCCAGCTGGTGGGGACCATGGATAAAGAAGAATGGGTGCAGGGCCAACTGCACTTTCTTGCTTATATCCTCTAAGTCAACATCTGAACACATCTGACCTTCAGACCAGAAGACTTTCTTGCAGGGGATCCAAGGACTTGCCTACTGTGGAAGGAATCCAAAATAATAACTTACTTCAAAGGGCGTCAAACAAGCACTGGTCTTTCAGGAGGGAGGGAGTCAATCCAATTGTCTAGACCACATTTAGAGGTCAGAGGGTGGGTTCAAATGCAAAACACCGCAGTCCCAAGGAGAATACTACACAGTGTTGGTGATTCCAGAGAGTGTGTGAACCCAGGGGTCACTAGGTCCTCTCAGCCATCAGGAGGGAACCTGCCATGAAGGAACTAGGACAAGAGGTGCAAGGAAGCCTCAGTGGGGAGAGATCTCTGTGTGGAACTTTTCAGGAAAAAAATGATCAAATCTCATGAAGCAACTCTTCTCTCTTCTAACCTATGCACAATGCAAGGAAACTGCATGATACCAGAGGCTCAGTTCTTTCATGTCTTCTCTAAATGAATCATTAATGCTTCCTTCAAAGTGAAGCAGAGGCCTGCATTCCCAGCTGCACAGAAGTGTTTGAAGGCACCGTCTCCCAAATGCAAAGATCTATGAAGAATTACAGTCTCCATACATGAATTCATCATCAAAAGCCTTGAGGCAACAGGTGCTTCACAAAATGGCTTCTTGGCAAACTTGATGACCTCCTCTTTGGGCAATGTTTCCACCTAGATGGGTCTTTCTTTTGAATCCGCCTCCCTCTCCCCAGGTCACACTTTGCTCAACCATTGCCCTCCCACTCTCCAGGGGGCCTGCAGGTCAGGGTATCTCTTGGCTTCAGAAGTCCGCAGCTGAGGTGACACTGATGAGGCCATCTCATCCTGAACAGGACCCTTCTCTGCCACCTGGACCCTGAGAGACCAGACAGCCAACCGGTACCTGCAGCTCTGCCACCAGGACGCTACTTCCAAGCTCCTCTGCCTCAGACCTCCAAATGATACCTTATAATATTTGTGCATTCTTATCTTTATGTTAATCATTAAGAATGAAATTTTATTAATCTTTTCAATCAAGAAACTTTGAACTATCATTGAATCAATGATAATAAGAAATATAATGATAATAATATAAAAATTTAATGTCAGAAAAGACGTGAAGTAAGAATCAAAATTGTAATCCACACTATTCACGGTCCTGCTTTCTACAGTATCAGTCACCCGTGGTCAACCATGGTCTGAAAATACAGGACAGTACAATACGATATCTTGAGAGAAGAAGAGAGAGACCACATTCACATAACTTTTCTGACAGTGTATTGTTGTCGTTATTCTATTTTGTTATCATTTATTGTTACTCTCTTATTTTGCCTAATTTATATTTTAAATTCATCATCAGTATGTATATATAGAAAAAAGATTAGTATATCTAAGGTATGCTACTATCCTTGATTTCAGCATCCACTAGAAGTCTTGGAACATATCCTCTGCAGATACAGGGGCCTACTGTACTGGGCATGTTGAGCTCTACTTAGGATCTCAGAATGTTATTATCAAATGTGGTCCAGGAAGTTCCAGGCAATTAGTTGCACTTTTGCTTTCCTCCTCAAATAGGCTATAACAATCATGGTTTATTATTATTATATCCCTCCCTTCCAATATAAGCACTATGAATAATTGATATATCCCAGACTTGGCTTTGTTCCAAAGATTTAGTAACTGGAAAAACATATGTTGTGTCCTAATTGAAACATAAACTCTCTGTAGATAATGAGTGATTTTGAAGACTTATTACTTATTTGGATTAGGTAAAAACAGAAGGGATATGAACAAATACTAGAGGAATGAAGGTGCTCATGGGTAAATGATCATGTCAACTTCAAAGGAAGTGAAAATGAGATTTCTAGATTTGGAAGGAAACTTCCAAAGCCTCATTCATTAAAGGAGGAAATGAAGAGACATAATCAAGGTCTCCCATGGCTTAGGAGAAGCCGTGTTGGACAGAAATTAAAAATCTCTGATTTCCTGTTCATTAGATTTTCCTACACAAAGGGAGAGATTTTGGCATGTTGACATAATGCTAATGAAGTGAAACAGGATAGTGACAGTAATGGTCCCCTTCTAAACCTAGACTCACCTGGATGCATTATTCTAGGTTGCTTGTACTTTGTAGAGTTTTGTGCAGAAGGGAAGCATGGCGGTTACTCAAAATCTCTGATCCACTTTGGAGATAAACCAACCACCTTGTATAGCACCTCCAAGTGGCCAGGTGAATGAAGCAACAAGAACTACTTTCGGGTTTCTTGCCAGTCACATGAGGAGAGTTCAGCAGAATGTGAGACTAAACCTCAGTTGTAAGCGAATTCTGAACTTGTTCTTACTCTCAGGCTTGTGGCAACTGTAGACTCGCTCCTCTAGTCTGCACAAGAAACCTCTGGAGCAGGCTCAGAATGAGACACTCTATGTACAGTCTTGGCAAATCTCAGTTCCAATAAAGTTGTTCTTCTCCATGACTATTATCTGTTTAAATCTCTCTCTATCATAAAAATGTCAATGGAAACTTAATTTATGTAAATATAAAAACATCACATCTGCATTTTTTCCTATGGAGCTAAGGAGAACTTTCCTCTTGTCATGATATAAATAAAAATTCTCATTTGAATTCTCACCATTTTTATACAACTATTGCATGTGCACTTGAAGGGTAAGTGAGGATAAAGTCCTGGTGTCATTTGGAACTCAACATGCTTCCCCAGCAGGTGGTATTCTCTGGGCCACATCACTCTGTTGAGCACAACAGAGGCAGACAGGTTGGGACATTCTGCAACTGGGTGATGTCAAAGAAGGGTTTGCTGCAGGCTTAGGCATGATACGCTTTGAAACATTTCCCAGCTTTTTGGAAGCATGACTATATTTTCCATGTACAATGGAGCCATTATTTTTAAGCTGCTAAAACATTATCTAAGGGAGAGACAATGTGAAAAGTTACTATGTCTACAGGATTCTAGTTCTTATTTGTTTCTATGATTGATATGTACAAGTTAGGACCAGAGTCTGATCAGGAGAACAATTGCCTTTAACATATTACATTAATATTATGTATTACTGACATACTCATCTTTATATAATATGGTGAGTCTACACATTTGGACAGCAAAAGCTGGATAGGGTACAAAACAGTCGCTAATAGTTTTGGTGTGAGTAATGTCACCTTAATTGATTAGTATGTCAAATGGGAATATCTATCCTTTAGGTTTGCTGCAGATATTAAATTACATAATACAAGTGGATAACTACTCATTACTGATACAGATGAAGTGTTCTAAAAATGTTACTGACAGCATTATATGATGTCAGTGCTTTGGATTTCTCCCTCATGGGTGAGGAAGTGGGTACCTGTTGGAAGGATGGGCTGGCTTCGACATAAAGGCTATGAAAGTAACATATCCAAAAATAAAGACAAAAGGCAAGAATATTTTTAAAGCAGGGGCATGACCAGTTGAGCAGACCAGAAGAAGGGTCTGGCTTCTAACAAAGAAGCCCCTCCCCTTTATTTATAGAGGTACAGTTCAAAGGGATCAGTAGGTATAAGATTTTGGTGTGGGAGGAGTCATTGTGGCAAGTGTCTTGCAGTAAACAGGTTAATTGGCCTTTGGCAGGCTATGCCCATCTCGGGGAGGCTGTTTCATCCTAAGGCTGTGAGCTAAGATAGAGGCCAGCATGATCGGGGCATTCTCGAACAGGGGGATTCCACCCAGGAGTTCCTGAAAGAGTGGTTTCCCTGCCTTAATGGCTTGAAAAAACCAACAAAACCATTATATATATATATATATATATATATATATATATATATATATATATATATATATATATATATATCATGGATTGAAAGTGGAAACATGACAATAATCCAGATTTTATTTAAATGATTAAGGATATAAAAATATTTTTTTTAATTTGACTGACTTTCTTTAATTTGAGAGAACACAGACTTATCTTTGAGTTGCCTTCTCTAAACATTTTCTTTCACACATTGTGCTTTGCATATAACTTGGTACTGCAATATTTGTAAGATGATAAATGAACAATGCAAATTCTCTTCATCATACATCATATGATTCGTTCTTTCAAATTTACGCAAACTGGGCATCTTGGAACGTACCTACAATCCCACAACTTAGAAGACTGAAGCCGAAGGATAACAAGTTTGAAGCCAGCCTGGGCAACTTAGTAAGACCTGCTCTCAAAAAGTAGAAAGGTCTGGGGATATAACTCAGAGCACTCCTGGCTTCAATCCCTAGTACTGTGCAAAAAAAAAAAAAAAAGGATCAAAAATAAAATAGATGTATATCTTTAGCTTCCTTTATCTCAAGCACATGTGAAATGTGAAAACTACAGTAATGAATATTCTTACTTTCTTGGTCTTTATTTGTATGAATGGGGTCATTCTTAGTGACAGCTTTGTTAGTCCCAATGAGAATATCTTACTAATGTAGAGCACATCACCATATTCAAAGCACTTTCACAGAAAATATTTTGTTTAGAAGCAGATGGGGATCATTGCCATTACTTAATTTAAAGAAAAGGAAAAATGTTAAGTTATTTTGTGATTTGTCTAAGGTCATAAAATTAGTAAATAAAAGAGAAAATGGATGGGTGGATGGATGGATTAATCAGCTGTACATACTCTAAATCTATTGCTTTTTCTACTGCATCAAGACAAAGAAATTGCCAGGCATGGTGGAATATGCCTGGAATCCCAGCAGCTTGGAACGCTGAGGCAGGAGGATTGCAAGTTCAAAAATCAGCCTCAGCAACTTAGGGAGATCCTGTCTCAAAATTTAAAAAAAAAGGAGGGGGGGCTGAGGACATGGCTCAGTGGTTAAGCAATAGGGGTTAAATCCCTGGTACACCTCCCCCTGTAAAAAATACCTAAAGAGATTAAAGTATTGTTCCTTTCTTAGTGTTTACAACTATTTCTTATTTGTACACCTTTCCTGTATGTTTATGACAATATTTACCATGTTTGATTACAAAATTAAGCTATGTACAAATAATTATTGGTAACCTACAAGGTATTAGGCAGTGGTATAAAATGTAACTAAGAAAGAATTTCTTCAAGCAGTTCTTATTATTCTCTTTGAAGATTGGCAGTATGGCCAAGAAAAACTATATCAGAAAAATTAGTATGATCTTTTCAGTTATTGATAACTCATGGAGAAGATCAAATGGAATATTATGATAAAAAATAGAATATAGGACCATAAAGGGAAGTTGATGATTTTGCAGGCATTACCAGGGAGAGTTTTCCAAGGAAACCACTGGAAAGATGGAAACCACTGCAATTGTGAAGATGTTAAGAGGGAGCCTTACTCGTTCTTTGTAAAAGCTTTAAGATATCTGTAAATGTCATCTAGTGGATTAGCCTGCAGTTAAACTTAGACCTTGGGAGGCAGAGTGTTATCAGTGTCACTTACCTTCAAAATGAAAGGCTATGAGTTTAAATGAAGGATTAAATATATATATATCTGGGTTCATCATTAGAATAACGGCCACTCATGTTAACCAGGGGATGTATAAAAATGTGTTATTGTCATTAATATCCAAAGAGTATTTTCCAAAGGAGCACCACTGGAAATGGTGGCTCAGTAACCACCTTCAGCTGGCACCTGCTACTTGGTCTTTGAAAGCTCCGATATTCCTAAAAATCACGAAGATAGCGGATCTACCCTTTATAGTACGATGTTATGAGTCTTACTTTATGATTACAAAACTGTTTAACTATTAATCAATTCATACTTCAAACTCTAAGCCAATTGAATCAATACTGAGTTCTTTTAATCAATAAAACAAAATATTTTTTAAGATAAGTAAATCTTACCACCAAAGACAACTGCTTTTCGAAAATGCACCAATTGTATTTTTAAAGTTTTTTGTTTGTTCTTTTTAGTTATACATGACAGTAGAATGTATTTTGACATATCATACATACATGGAGTATAAATTCTCAATTCTTGTGGTTGTACATGATGTGGAGTAACACTGGTCATGTTTTTAATATAACCTATTAGGATTTTGTTTTCTTCTTCCCTAGAGGTAGGTGTTTTTAGTCGAATGTAGTGACAGAATCTACAGCTTGGCTCTCCTCTCTCCAGGCATTCATATGTTCCACTGCCACTATTTTTAGCTTTATGCAGTTGTTCCAAGAACATACCTTTTCTCAGAAAGCAATGTTTTCTCCACCTTCAAGAAGAAAATTTGAGAAAAGCTCAGAAAATGCAGACTCCCTAAAAGTGGATTTGGCTTTCTTCTTCTAAGAACTAAAAACAAACAATAAACAACAACAACAACAACAACAACAACAAAACACACAAAAAACTGACTTTCTTTAGACTGATCTAAATTTCAGACTCCAAAGAACAAAAGCAACAGCAACACTCATGGCCGTAACTACTTACCTTTACCATTACAACTATCAAGCATAGACCATCAGTCACTTATGTCCCTGTTAGGAAATAGCTTTTCTTGATCTGTACTTGGTCCTCTGTTGTCAGCATCTCTTGCAGTCAGGACTTAGTTTGATAGTCTAGAAAACATTCACCCAAGAGGCTCAATTACACCTTTTGGGCTTTCTGTTTAAGAAAACGGATCTCACCAGTGGAACCCTAGCTGAGCAGTATCTCTACTAAGAGGGACCGGCATGCAATGAACTGGAGGGATTTGTGTAGTAGTAGTTGCATTTATGTCCTATTTATGAGGATGTGACATGAGGAGCTGTTGTGGTATAGATGTGAGGTCTCCCCCAAAAGCTCATGTGTGAGACAATGCAAGAGTTCAGAGGTGAAATGCTGGTGTTATGAAAACCTAATCCTAATCAGTGCCTGAATCCCCTGATAGGGATTAACTGGATGGTAGCTATAGGCAGGTAGGGTGTGACTGGAGCGGGGTGGTTCCTGGGGGCATGGCTTTGGGGTTTGTGTTTTGTCTCTGGTGAATGGAATTGCTGTCTCTGCTTCCCATTGCCATGCCCTAAGCTGCTTCCCTCAGTTGCATCCTTCCACCATGATGTTCTACTTCACTTTGGGCACAGAGCATGGAATTGACCATCTATAGACTGAGGCCTCTGAAACCATAAGCACCAAATAAACTTTTCCTCTTTTGCTTTGTTCTTGACGGGTCTTTTGGTTGCAGCAATTTAAGAAAGAAAGAAAAAAAAAGGCCGACTAAAATACCCCCAGAAGCTTCTGTGAATGCATGAATATTCTGAGGTGAAATGATTGAATTACAAGAGCTGTGACCTAATCTGTCCCTCCTAGTTAGAATGGCCTGACTGGTTGGTAACCAATTGTAGACAGGTGGAGTGTGATTAGAGGTGGGTCACTACAGGGTGGGTGTGTGGGGTGCTCTGGAAGGGTTATTCTTCCTGTGGCCCCTTCCTCCTCGTTCTCTGTCTTTGTCTCTCTTTCTTTTCTTCCTGACCCCACCATAAGCTGAGCATCTTTCTTCTGCTGGGCCCTTTCCCCATGTTGTGCTGCCCGACCTCAGGCCCAGAGAAACAGAGTCAGCTGCCTGTGGACTGAGACCTCTGAAACTGTGAGTCCTAAATAAACTTTTTCTCCTCTAAGTTGTTCTTTTAGGTGTTTTGGTAACAGGGATGAAAAAGCTGACTAAAACAGGAACTTACAAAGGAATAAGGTCAAGTGATTCTAGTGTTTTGGTACACAGGCTCGGCTGGGTGGTCTCCAACACACATAGTAAGGGTACAGAGAATGTGTGAGGAAGGAATTGGAAATGGGAAGGGAAGAAAGGGAAGAGCTTACCAGAGTGAAAAAAAAAAATCAAAGGGTAAAAACTGTGGTATAGAAATATCACAAAAGAGTTGGGGGGTTTGTTTTGTTGTTTTGTTTTTGTTTTGCGTGGGGTGTGTCCAGGCCAAATCAGGCACTCAGATGTGTAAGAGTCTCCAGTTTGACAGCAGTTGAGTCAAGAGAATCTGATTCTTCCCCATCTCCTCCTTGTTCCTCGGGTGCCACATACGCATCTGACTCACATCAAAACAGAGTGCTGGGCTCCTCATATAAAAATGTGCTGGCAGGCAATCCCAGTGACCTTTAAAAATCAATCTTGCAAATGGGCATTGGAGCAAGAGGAAATGATCTTCAGCTGGGCTGTTTCTGTCCTACAAATGCTGGCAAAGAGGCAGTTGTACAATTACAGGCAGCACAATTTTTGTTTTCAAACTGCCTGCCTGGACCTTCCAGTATTTTCCATAGCTTTACTGCAGAAAATAACACTAGCCTCAAGTTTAACAGGATGTGAAAACTCCCTCCATGTCTTGAGACGCTTCCTTTCCTGTGTGTCTGCTCAGCCCATTGGCCTCTTCTTATTCAACCCAGTGTGATTTACGTAAGTTGTTTTAACAGCCAGACGTTGAGAGCAAACATTGGCCTTTCTTCTTCCCGTGTCCCTGAGTTATCTCTTTATCCAAGTGCACATGGCAATGCACCAAAGTCCTGAATTACTGCCTGGATCGCATTTATTAGGTCAGTGTGGATAAACACAGCTGATCAGTAGTCACCAGCCTTCCATCCTTACTCAGCCCTTCCATTCCCATTCCAAGTTTGGAGCCCCACTGACTACCCTAATGGCTCATTTTGTAAAGTTGGGAGTCAGGCAGCAAATTCATCACCTGCTGAGATCTTTAAAATCAAATAGAAGATGTGTTTTCTAAAACAGTGTTACTCCTTTGGCACTTCTCAAAGTTCCTACATGAAAAATTTATCAATGTGTTGCTTATGAATAAATGTAATTTGACAGCTCCTATTATTCTTCTAATGAACACAAATACCTACACATTCACACAGACACACACACACACACACACACACACAAACACACACACCTTTCTACAGAAAACATGTTTTTTGTTTGTTTGTTTGTTTAGGGAATAGGAAGGAGTAGATGGGGAGAGGAAGTTGCTTTGTTTTATGGTATACATATATTGGTTTAAGGCCAAAAGAAATATGGTGTATTAACTTTCAAATATTATATTGTATCAAAATATTGGTTATAGTTTATTTTTTCCTGAAAGATAAAATGTCTAGTACAAATAAAAAAGGTCAGTCAGAAATAAAGTTAAGATATTTTCTGCTGAATGTTACAGCAGAATAATAAACTTTGGGTTGATGATAAGTAATTACTGATAATAAGTAACTATTTCCCTGAAGAAATTTATACAATATTCAATAGCAAATATAAATTTGTAGATGAAATACCACTGATTAAAACATTTTTTTCCATTTTGAATGAATCTGTAAACTACAATGCATATAATAGCCATTATATATCCAGCCCCCCCAAAAAATTGTTTATGTAAATGCTTTTGAATAAAATTTGCAAGTCTCACTTTCTAAACAATTGTATTGGCATTTTCTTTTTAAAACTCCATACACAGGAAAAATTGTAAAATCTCCTAATCTCTGTCCTTTCTTGTTAATATTTGTTACGGTTTGTATATAATTTAAATGGGTACCCCAAGGGCTCATCTGTGCAGAGATGTTAGGAGGTGGTGGCTTCCTGCAAGGCAGTTATGTATTTGGTGTATGGAAGTGATTAATGCGGATCTCACAGTGTGAGTTGGTTCTCCTGAGAGTGGATTGTTATGAAAGAGCAAGACTAATGCCTCCCTGCTCTCTGGATTTCTGTCTCACCATACGATCTTTCCCTCTTGCCCACCTTCCCACTATGATTCTGTTCACCATGAGGTGACACAGTCAAGGAGCCTTTTTCCAGAGACCTAACCAAGGGGCCACAAACTTGAACTTTCACCTCCAAAACCAGGAGCTAAATGCATCTCTTTAGTTACTCTCAATGTCTTACACTTATGGTCTCTATCATGATCACTCCAGATTATGCAATGCCCAGTATAACAAACATGGCATTATGTGTGTGTTAATCAGCTTTTTGTCACTACTACAAAACCCTTGAGACAGTCAACTTATAAGGGGAAAGGTTTATTTTAGCTTATTATTTTAGAGCTAGTTCACAATAAGGAGTACCCGTTGCTTTCAGTCCTATGACAAGCAGTACATGATGGCAAGAGCCGTGGTAGAGCAAAACCCCTCCCCTCATGACCAAGAAGGAAATAAAAAGAAGAAGAAGGAAGAGGTTAGGATCCCCCTATCCTCTTCAAGGACATGCCCCAATGACTTAAAGTCCTCCCAATAGGCCTCACCTCTTGAAGGTTCACCACTTCCCAATAGTTCCATTCCAGGAATCAAGACTTTAACATACAGGCTTTGGGAAAATTTCAAGACCTAATCCATATCATTCTGCCACTGGCTCCAAAAGGATCACACCCATCTAGCTATGCAAAATGCATTTAGCAAATCCCCAAGAGTCTCTGAAGTCTAAACTGTTACAGCACTGCTTAAAAATCAAAGTCCAAAATCTCCCCTGAGACAAGGCAAACTCAACTGTGAATCCCTATAAAACATCAAAACAAGAGTTATATACTTCCAAGATACAATAGTGGGAAAGACGGGACAAACACTCTTATGCTAAAAGGTAGAAATAGGGAAACAGAAAAGAGGCAGCGGTTCAAGGCAAGACTGAATCCTAGAAGGGCAAACATTAAATTCTAAATCTCCATGTCTGGTGTCTGAGGCACACTGTGGAGGAATATGAACTCCCAAGGGCATGGACAGCCTGTCGATACAGACATTGCGTAACACGTGGTCTGTCTCAGGCAGGTTTTGCCCATTGCTTACAGATTCCTTTGGAAGTCATTGCATATTGCTGCCCTCTCTGCCTCTCTGGGGTCTCCATGGCAGCTTTGGCTTCACTCCTTCAGCTTCATACATCACTTGTATCAGGGACCACCTGCAGGGACCCTAATCCTACAACATACCAACTGGCCTTCCAGGCTTTCCTTTGAAATATTGGTGGGAGACTCTATAACACAATATATAGACTCTATAACACAATGCATTTTGCATGCTTCAAAAAAAAAAAAAGCTTCTCATGAATGCTTATCTGGGCCATGTGAACCATGGCTGCAGCAGCTGTGGGGCCTTACCAGCTAGACACAAGAAAATTATCCTCTTTATGATCTTGGCCAGCAGAGCACCTGGAAGCTCTTTACCCAAATGATTCATCTCCAGAATGTTTTAGAAACAAATTTTTGTTTCTACACCTTTAAAGTCTGTGATGAAATGTGGTGCCCCCGCAAATTCCTGACATGTGCTCCAGGTATCTTCCTATTGTCCCAAAGGCACACAGCTTCTTTTTATGGCACTAGCAACTACATACTCCTTGACTACACTATTATAATCAAGTTTCCTCTCTTCCAGGTTACAAATTGTTCAAAATTTTCTACTCTGCTCCTCTTTGCTTCCTATTCTCATTTGTAAATTTGATTAAAAGCAAATGCTGCCACCTGAATGCTATGCTGCCTAGAAATTTCCTCCACTGAATAAACTAATCTGTCACCTTTTAGTTAAGCCTCCTACAAAATCTAAGAGAATGGACAAAATACAGCCAAATTCTTTGCCATGGGGGCCTAAAGTTCCCTTCCCAATAGAGTCTTCTTTCCATCTGAAGCTTCCTTAGCACAGTCTTTACTGTCCATATTCCTTTCAGTATTCTGATCTTCTGAGCCCCTTCAAGAATCACACATTAAGCTGCACAAACAAAATTATGGGTTTTTCTAGCCTGCTTCTCCAATCTTCCAATTTCTTCCATAAACTAATTCCAAAGTCTCCTCCACATTGTCAGATATATAGTTATAGACAATAGCCACACTTCTTAATGCAAATTTCCTGTATTAGTCAGCTTTCTATCAGTATAACAAAATGCCTGATACAATCTATTTTTAAAGAGGAAAGGTTTATTTAGGCTCATGATTTTAGCAATTCCAGTGTTTTCTATAGTAGACTCATGACTTTTAGGATTGTGATGAGGCAACTAATCATGGCAGGAGTGTGCTGCAGAGCAAAACCATTCACCCTATGGCCAGGGAACAAAAAGCAAAAGAAGAAAAGGCTGGGTTCCCATTATGCCCTCCAAGAACACATTCCCAGTGGCCTAAAGACTTCCTACTAAGTCTTGCCTCTTAAAGATTCCACCCCCTCTAAAATGGCACCTCCTTGGGGACCAAGATTTTGGGAGACATTAAAAATCTGAACCATAGCAACATGATTATCTACTATTCTTTTGCAGTTTTGAAGTGTAGAGGAAAATGCTTTTGACCACTCCAGTTTTTTGTCAGCCTCTTTCATGTCCTTGCCCACAGGCTGAAAGAAAGGGTGACCCTCTAAGACAAGTTTAGAGGTGCCCCAACCACTACACAGCCTCATTCAGTGGAACCAGGAAGACAGGACACACACCTCATATGATGCCAGTCATGGCTGCTAGCTCCCCACAAATGTCCCCTGATCTGAGAGAGGTTCTAGGGCCACATAAGACTGCAGAGGTATTCCTGTCATGTACCCCAAGCTGCCTCCAAGCCAACAAAAACCATAAAATTTGGATCTGATTACCCATCTCACCCCTCTAGTTCTCTATTTTGTCTGAAGTGACTTCCCACCTGCTCGAATCTGGTCCTGCTGCCCTCACCGCAACATTACTGGACTCTCTTCTATGACCCATGCAGACCTGAGGTCTTGCCTTCCCACTGATAACATGTGTCTGTGCCTTCTGATCTGCTCTCTCTGGCCTTTAGAGTCTTCCTGAAACCCTTCAAAACAAGATTCTGCTTCCTAGAAAGCAGGAAATTGGGTCAGCACACCAAAGACGGGTGCCTAGTGGTGGACAATGTGGCAGGAAAGATAAGTGACACCCTAAGACCCCTATTCCTCAGTTGCTTCCTAGTATTACTCAAGTCCTTTGCCTATTTCAAGACCTTGTTTGTTCACCCTATAAAATATTGGACTAATTCCCAAGGAATAATTATATATTCTTTGCAAAGCATTTACTATTGAGCCAGCAATATGCTTTTTTCCCCCTCAATATTTACTTCTATTTTATAGTGGCATTAATTAGAGTAAATTCTGAAGACAGTAACCTCATGATTTGCTGTACACACAGGGTCCCACTTCAAGTATGCTTGGGAAATGCAATGAACTGAAGCTTACCTGGGTTGCATAGAGATTTATAATGTTCAGGGGCAGTTCTTCCCCCACATAAGTTATTTAACTGCTCCATTTTCATCTTCTTATCCACAAAAATGGGACTAATGATAGTTTATCTCTCCAATTATTTTTGTGTGCACTAAATTTGGTGTCATATTTTAAACATTTAGCAAAATACTTGGTATATCATATGTACTAAATACTAAAAAGTAGTAGTATTGCAATTTCTACTAATACAAATATTTAACTATGTTTAGAATTCCTGCAATTCAAAAACAAAACAAAACAAAACAAAAAAGCCTTCCTAATGTTGCAGAATTGAATGTTGTTATATATTATTTGACCATGAAAATATAAAAAGCTGTAAATATTAGGGAGTTACCATGTGCTGATTCAATAAATGTGAAATGTTTGCATTTATTTATGGGTGAAACTATTTAAAATCCTGTATTCTAGACCATATATTTTTCAAATGTACAGAACATTACTGTTATCTTCTTGCTCCTATTTAACTGTAAATTACAATCTCAAAGTCTGGATTGCTTTCTCCGAGAAACGCACCACTCTTTGCAAAGTGAAAGATCTACCACAAGAGGGCGCTGTGCTCCCAGTTCATTCAAAAAAACTCAACATTTGCAGAAGCAATAGCTCTGCCCTGGCTCATCCCGAAAAGTTTTGGTGTTGCAACAGGAACGATTGCACGTGTTCATTGACTGTGGATAGAGATGGAACAGAGAAGCCATTGTGAGCTCAATAGTCCAAAAGCAAGAAACCTAATGTGACAACTCTTGATCAAATCTTAAAGTCATTTTCATTCATGCCGCACGATGGCGCTTCTTCCTCAGTTATAGTTGTTTTGCCAGCATGAGCCAGTTGTCAATTTTTTTAGAACTTTGTGTTGCCAGAAAGTTTTCATTTTGAAAATGGCCTAAAAAATAGATGTTTTATTAAGAAACATTGTAATTGTTAGTTTACTTTTTCTCATCTACTTATAAACATTTGCTGCAAAATTGAGAGAGAGAGAGAGAGAGAGAGAGAGAGAGAGAGAGAGAGAAAGTGAGCAGTGGGGGGTGTGTATGGATATTTTCCCGTTAGAGATAACCAAATGTTAGAACAAAGAAATAGAGAGCTATTTTCACTGTATTCTTGTCATTTCTCACCAGTCCCTGAACAGAGGTTCTGCTAAATGTACATGCTGCCCCAAACAAATATAAAAATAGACATTAGTTAAAAAATAAAAGGTTGGAAAAATACCAACCTTTTATTTTTTAACTAATACCACTAGCCAATATTAACTCAATACATAAAATTTGTTTGCTACATAAAATGCCACTTGTACCTAATATGGCAGGATAGATGAGAGGAGAGCTTTATTATGTAAGTATGATCACCAATGTTATAGATTTTAACTCCTATCTTGAATTTAAGCATCTTCCTAACACTATACTTTTTCACTGAGGACAGATTATGATTGAATAAGTTATTGATCTGTGTGATTTTTTCCCCAGCAAATACATAGTGAATTGTTTTCATCACATCTTTTAGTACTCTTCACTCAGCTTGCCCCAATGATAACACCTTATATAATCATAGCACATTGTCAAAAAACAATGAATTGACATTAATGAAATACAATTAATAAACCACAGAAAATATTTTTGTTTCATCAGAATTCTCATGTATTTGGGGGAGTAGTATATAGTCCCATACTTTTTTTTATTATATATGTGTATGTATGAGTATATATATGTACACACATATACATATATAAGTATATACACACATATATACACATAATATATATATATGCATGTGTGTATATATATATACATTCTCTTTATCACATACACACATGTACACAATTGCATACAAACACTTACGCATGTATATATGTAGACATTCATGTAGTTAGCATCACAGTCAGCATACAGAAATCTTCTTCCACCTCAAAGAAACTTCATCATTTTAAGTCTGACTTTAAAGTCAGACTTTAGCTCAACCCTAATTCCTGGCAATCACTGATAATATTGTCCATCACTACATTCATGTAATTGTGATAATGTGGTAAAAATGGAATCATTTATGTAACTTTTTGAGACTGGAGTTGTGTATCTATCATTCATTCATTTCTATTGCTGAGTAATATTTTATTGGTTACACCTAATCCACTTTGTTCATCTGATGGAGGACATTTGAGCTATTGTAGTTTCTTAGCTTTTATGTAAGAAGCTACTGTGGGTATTAATGTAGGTTTTTTACATGAACATGAAGTTTCTTTTCTCCAGTACATATACCCAGATGTGTGATAACTGAGTTGTGTGCTAAATGTATGCTTAACTTTATAACTGGCTGGGCATGGTGGCATACACCTGTAATCCCAGTGGCTTCAAAGGCTGAGGCAGGAGGGTCGCAAGTTTGAGGCCAACCTCAGCAACTTGGCGATACCCTAAGCAACCTAGAGAGGCCCTATCTCAAAATAAAAAGGGCTGGAGATGTGCTCATTGATAAATTGCCCCTGGGCTCGACCCCCAGTAGAAAGAAACAAAGAAAGGAAGGAAGGAAAGGAGGGAGGGAGGGAGGAAGGCGATAGAAAGAAAAGGAAGGAAGGGAAGAAAGAAAGAAGGGGAGAGGGAGGAAGAAAGAAATTGCAAAACTTTTCTCAGAGTGATTATATTACTTTCTGTTCTCAGCAGCAATGTGCAAGAAATATATGCATCATTGCTTCACATTCTAATCACGAGGTGTTAAAAATGCCTAGCCATTTGAATATGTGTATAACATTATTTGTGTGATTATTGGTCAGCATATTTCTTTCCAGACCATCAGTTCCAGAAGTTCAGGCAGTGGGTCTTTTTTATGGCTTGGCAAAGTTAGGTGCCCAATCAATCTGTGTTATCGGCATGAGAGTAGGCTGGAGAGAACCAATAAATTTAAAGGGAGAAATGGAGCACAGAGAGAGGGAGAGGAGAGGACAAAGAAGGGAGTCTGTGTGGCCACAGTTTGCTCAAGTCCAGGCCATAGTCCTGTTGGCAAGAGCAGTCTGCTGGACTCTCCAGGAATGTGCCTGGCCCTCTGCTCTCACAGGGCCACTCGATGTCGTGTTTTTTTGGTACTGAGGATTGAACTCAGGGGCACTCAACCACTGAGCCAGATCCCCAGCCCTATTTTGTATTTTATTTAGAGACAGTTTTTCACTGAGTTGCTTATTGCCTCACCATTGCTGAGGCTGGCTTTAAACTTGTGATTCTTTTTTATTTAGAGACAGGATCTCCCTGACTTGCTTAGGGCCTCACTAAGTTGCTGAGACTGGCTTTGAAGGGCCCGTATGCCACCAAAGAGGAGGAAAAGCCCCTTGATCTCCTAGCCCATGATTTTGTTCTTGGTTAATTGAGTCCATTTCTAGTTGCAGAAGACTGAAAGAAAATTTCTGGTGTACACAGGGGCAAGGGCATTTTAAATTCTGAATTAGACTTTCCCTCTTGTTAAACCATAGGTTTCTGTTTTACGCTGGGATGAATATTAGGTTGCTTTTGTGGGTGGCAGCAGAGAATGCATGAAATAACAATTTTCTTGAAAAAAAATATTGAGAGTGTAGTCCGTTCACATCTGTAGTGCTAACTAAGGAAACAGGAGAGAGGATCGTCTTAAACTTCCCCAGTGCCCATTACCTCCTCTGGGCACTCTTGTTCATTCTTCACCTAAATATACCAACTAGGGCTGGGGTTGTGGCTCAGCCGTAGAGCCTTCGCCTTGCACGTGCAAGACCCTGGGTTCCATCCTCAGCACCACATAATAATAAGTAAGTGAAATAAAGGTATTGTGCCCGACTAAAAAATAAATATATTTTTTTAAAAAATACATCAACTAGTTCACCTCCTCCAGCCCTCTACCCTTACCACATTCCCGTTCTATTTCTTCTTTCTCAGGAAGGAGTTACAATAAGATTTAAGGTTATCATCTTTTCCATTACCAAATAATGATATGCCACTTTTATAATCATGGGAGACAGTCACCAAGTGGTGTGGTTTACCCTCCATCCCAGAGGCTTCTGAGTTCCTGAAAAATCATGGGAATGGGGATCAGTTTTAACAAAACAAGCCCTGCTTATAAGACATAGCCTTAAGCCAGGATTATAGTTCTATTTACTGAGCTTTTCTACCAACATTAAGATAGCCCATGAAAAAACTTTCCACAGAAAATCTTGATTTATTTAGTCTGACAGTACATGCTCTGTATCACATTGAGAGGAAACACTCTAAGTTCGAATTTTTAGGAGTTTTAAAAAGCATATTTATGCTGAGCCTTTTTATTCCACCGTGCTTTTGATGGCTTACTTTAAAAAAAGTTTAAAAGCATCATTGGAGATAACCTAAAATTCTAATTTCAGAGTGATACAACTAATATTTATTGCCAAATTACTATATAAATTCATTGTGCTAAACTTTATAGGGGTTTTGAGAAACAATGATTTAAAAAAAAAAAAAAAAACCTTTCCTAAGTTACTCAAGACAGTCTAATAGACATGGATTTTTAAATAAATATTTAAATAAATTTTTAACATTTTATTCTGGCTGGCTTCACTGTAGTCACAATATACTGAAAGCTCGGCCCTTGTCCCTGAAGTCAGTCTAATTACAAGGTCAAAGTTTTGAGAAAAAGGAAAGAGAAGCTTTATTGCTTTGCTAGCAAAGGAGAATGTCCCAGAGTCTGTGGTACTAACTGCCAGGGGAGCAGAAGGCTTCAAAAAGGGGGATACAAGGCTGTTTGTAAAGTATCATCTAATTAGATCTAATTAGCATCATCTAGGTAGATCTAATTAATGTTTAGCACATCCTTGAAAGAGCTGTGGATCCAGTTTCAAGTCTAGCATTTTCTTGCTCTTATGGACAGGGAGTGGAAGAGCAGATGACTTGGCAGAGGGCAGGAAGAATGTTCATCTGCTTCCTGAACAGTTGGGAGGGAGATAAGGAGAAGAGGAAAGAAAACAAAAGTTTTAAAATAAGCTGCAAGCATCACAGAATGTACCTACACAAACCAAGATAGCTGGATATCACTAGGTGAATTGCTCTTATAGGACCAACTTGGGGACCACTGTAGTTGGCTGATCACTGTTGTGCACTGTGGGACTAAACTTAGGTCAACTTTGAATCAATCTTCTGTTCTCTGTAATGAAGGCAGCCAGAGATTCTATGCCAATTCTTTTCATCAAAATAGGTACTAAAATGTATCGTTCTCCAAAGAATAAGCATTTTATGTGAGAGTTCCAAGTACATGTGTTTTCCTATAGATACACAAAATCAAAATCAGATCCAATACAGAACAGGACTCATCTCTGCTGTGGGTCCCACTCCCTCATCCTACCTCCCTGCCTCTTCACGCCTGTAGGCAGGAGGCTCAAAAAAGTAATTTATAAATTAGAGTCAAGTGGAACTAGATCACATCAAAATATTATTAGAGAGGCAGACATATCTAAAATGAAGATCTTTTACATTATTGAATTTAAATAAAGTCTCTCCTGTAGATAATATATAAAATATCATAGTTCCCAAAACACCATTGACATTGAAGGTAAATACAACAGTCAGTTGTACACAGTACATATGCCAAATACTATGACACAGAAAAATGTATTCTATAGGCGGAAAGAAATTATGTACTATGGCCATCAGAATTAATGCTATATTAGCTAAGCAATGCAGACTCAAGAACAAGGTTCTTTTAAGTAAAATACCTGCAGTTTCATTTTCTCCAGTAGATTTTAGCTTCAGCTTTCATGTTCACCCATGTAGTAAGTATGCGGCAGAGTGGCTCAAAGGTGAATGACTGATGGACAGTTAAGGTTATATGAAGGCTGTTCTGGACTTCCTGCAGAGTCTACACACTGGTTAAGAAGAGGACAGGCCACGGGAAAGCTCTGTTAGCATAAAATGGGGGATTTTAAAAGATGGAAAGGGAAATTTTCTATAGCTAATTAGCAAAAATCACCCAAGTGATAGAAGAAAACTAGCAACCTGTGGAGCAGAGTGAGTAAGCCATACTGCTCTGTTTCTCATCTGCATTGATCATAAAGGACTCCTGACTTGGAGAATGGAATTGTCCTAGTTTACCCCAGGTCCTGTGGCCTTATAATTTGTCAATTGTGGAGTTCTAAAGAACACAGTCCTTCGAATAAGGACTAAATGGTCTGTGGAAAGCATGGCTGTTCTTGAGAATCCTGAATGCTCTCTGGTTGACTGTGGTTATGACCCCAGCAAGGACTAGCCAGGGACTTCAAGCAAGTTCACTGGAGAATTACAGTCTCTCATCTTGCTTGGGAAATTTTTTACAGTGATAATTGACAAGAAAAAAAAAATGTGTCCACTTTTCCTTGTTTAAAAAGCATATTCTCACCAGTGTTCAGAGTACTTCCTCCAGCTGTCACTGAAGAAGCATATCTTCTTAAAATAGAGAACTAATGGATTAAATGATAAAGGATCCAATTAAAAAGTGGTCAAGATGATTAGATTATAACTAGGACTGGAAATTAAAAAACAAAACAAAGCTGGGGGTGGTAGAATGTGCCTGTGATTCTAGCAACCTGGGAGCTGAGACAAAAGGATTGAAAGTTTGAGGCCAGCCTCAGCAACTTAGGGAGGCCCTAAGCAATTTAGTGAGACCCTGTCTCAAAAATCAAAAATAAATAAATAAAAAGGGCTGTTGATGCATCTCAGTGATAAAACCCCTGGGTTTAATCCCCAATACCCCAAAACAAAACAAAACAACAAAAAATGAGACATAGGAAAACAGGAAGTCACAGATATAAATGTTCCCCTAATAGTACCAAGTAAAGTATAAAATGTAAGCTATGGTGAAAAAATTATTTGGAAATTTAAAAAAGAGGCTTAGAATCATTGTACAAGAAGTCTAAAACACTTAAGGTTGATCTTGGAACTAAACCTTCAAAAAGAAAGCTTAACTCTTAGGTAATTTAAATTAGAATTTAGCAAAAATAAAGGAGGTAGGCAGAGTCAGAACTGTAAATAGTCAGAGCAGGTCTCAGAGCAGCCCCAAACTCCAGGCACTGCTCCAGCATTGATTGGCAGGGTTTGTACCAGACACACAAGTGCCCTCTAGTGACCATAGGAGAGAAACGCCTCCCCTCCCCTCCTTTGTTTTCCAGGTCTTTCCTTATTTTAGTTAATAGAATATCATTTTGTTCAGAAGGATTATTTGGAAAAGTGTGTTTTTCTAGACATATCCTATTAAGGAAGCTTACAGAGTAGTCAAGGTGAGGTGAAAAGACATTAATCAAATGTCGAAGAGAAAGTCTCATGAAGCAATAAAAACTGCAGCAGAAGTTTAAAGCTATCCTTAGAAAAATTTTATCGTATTAAAGACGAAAGGCAGATTGATTCAATTTAACTCTGAAGTTTTATTCATTTTAACAAGAGCAGACTATTTCCAAGAGGAAAAAGAAGAGCAAAATGTATTTTTTTTTCCAGAAACAAGAGACCTAAAAAGTACTCAGAGAGTCATCAAAGAATTCTTTTTATTTTTTATTTTTTGAGAGTGATTGCCAAATTTGCTCAGACCTAAATTCATTTGATTAGGTGTCATTCACACAGCAATTTCAATCTGGTATATATATATATATACACACACACACATATATATATATGTATGTACATGTGCATATATATGTGTATATACATGTGTATATATATATATATATATATATATATATATATATATATATATATAGTTTGATTGGAACTTAGGTCTCCCATGATTATTGCAGTACAATAAGCCACATATTTAGCTTTTTAAATGTAATCATTCAGTTGCAAAAGAGGTGTTAAGCATTAAATGAGAAATATTGTGAACTCACTTTGCAAATTCCAAAGCACTGTATATAACAATATTTTGTCTGACAATATTTAATAGGTTATTAGGGAAACTGGTTCAATCCAGGCTTCCATCCTACATTTGTAGATTATACTCCCCACTATTCATTATTTTTCCACATGGCATCAATTCTGTTTCCAGTATTAAAGAAACTGGGAAACAAATGTCTTCACTAAACAAACCTTAAATTGGGGCCTCAAAGTCCTCATGCTTTCATTAGTCAGAGGACAATGAATGGAACTCTAACAAAATGATGCTCAGGAATAAATGTCATTTAGTCTAAGGGCTCCTTTGTGGGAAATGATTCAGTCTCATAATGATGACAAAACAAATCATAGAAATAGTTTCTTCTTAGTAGTACAAAACAGAAGGTGAAAAGTTGTGACTGGTGAGTCACTTGGACATAGCTCAGGAATTTTATTTCTTATTCTTTTTTTTCCTCCCATT
This sequence comes from Marmota monax, assembly GCF_021218885.2. Lineage (NCBI taxonomy): Eukaryota > Metazoa > Chordata > Mammalia > Rodentia > Sciuridae > Marmota > Marmota monax. Next base: position 4,447,375 of record NW_026691988.1, read on the forward strand.
GTTAGGAAATAAGGCATGATTTTAAAATTGTCTTTTCTTGTGGACTAAAATTATTGAATAAACGTAAGCCATACTACAGGACAGAAACTTCCCAAAGATATTTAGTCTTATTATTAACATTTCTGAAATACCTTATTCATGTCATATAATTCATTTTCACACATCTTCTTAGGAAGGGTAAATTCTTTTTCCCCCTCTCCCTATTTGTTGTATCGCTCTAGATTAATAAACTAGGCTGCTTATTTGTTGGCAAATTAGAACAGTAAGTAATGAACCAATGAGCCCAAGGGGAAGGCTTGTCTGTTGGGTTGTGATATTGTAGTTACCTGTGAACATGTTGTTTGGAAGCTTCAGAATACTTGTTACACAAATGTAGATATGATCTGCTGAGTTGTGCGCCTGGAGTTTTTTCCTGGTGCAGTGTCGATGAATTTGGGAAATATTTTACAGTATGCAATTTTTCTTGGACTTTCAAAAGCACACTCACATGTTAGTGATTCTCAGAAATCCAACTGCAGTCAGCCTGCTTAACTTTGTAACAATTTTCTAGGACTCTTCATGTTTTCCATGGAACACAGCTCTCACCAGTGCACTGCTGCTGCTATGAGTTTAGTTAATTGACCCTTTCTCATAAAATGCCAGTTTGATAGTTAGATTTGGAGACAATTGCCAATTGAGGTCTCATAGGGATAATATTATAAAAAAATATTAAGTAGGTTTATGGTCCAATCATCTGGAAAAGTGAGGATCCTGGATGATGAGTAAGCATCTTGTATAAGTAAGCTTTTCATAAAGCTGTATTTATTCAATTGAAAGGGCTGACATTTGTTCTGAATCCTTCCATTTTTAAAAAAGATGTAATCTTGGAGATAGCTTTTGCTTTACTCATTTGATCTTTATCATGAGACTCTGTAGTCTCCATCATGGCAGGAACAATCCAATTTGCTCACAATTGTAAACCCAACACTGTAGTTCGGGGGCGGGATCTTAAAGTCATTAACTAAATAGTAATTATTTCATTTGTGTCTTACTTTGAAAAATACATACTTGACATAGTATCATAATTATTTCTAAAATGCAAATCCAGGAATCATTGGACTAAAAGAAAATCAGATTTTGCTAAAAGTATATATATGACCATGGACATGGCTTCCCTTCTGTGGTGCCCAAAGATAACATTTCCAGCCCCTCTTGTATTCCAGTTGGGCCATGTGACTAATTTTAACCCACAGAGTGAAAATGGAAGTGATATATTTATGTCACGTCTTAATCCAATCTTTCTTCATTAGCAGGAATGAATACAGAGTATCCTTAATTCCTGAGAATGATGGGACCACAGATATCTGGGTCCTTGACTCACCACAAAAAAGAAAGGCAATCACAAATCACCAAATGAATCACACATATTGATCTATTTATCAAATACAAAATGAACTTTTTGCAATTCAACCACTGTTATATTTAAATTTGTTTCAGAAAGTGGTGTTACCCAACATCTCTATCCACCTCTCTATATAGATATACACAAAACTATACCTTCATAGACATATACTAGAAGCACTTGCACCAGAAAGTCAATAGTGGTATCTTCCAGGTAACAGGATTGCTAGATTTTATTACTTTTCCAAATCACCATATTTTCTAAATTTTAAGTGAACAGAGATTACTATACATTACTACCATACATTAAGATTATAATCAAGAGGAAAACAAAATAAACGCTATATATGTATATATACACACACACACACACAAACACACACACACATATATTTAATGATTCACAGCTTTAAGCCCTCTTTCTTTTGTTTTTGTGAATTCTTCAAGCCCTTTGTTTCACACCTCAAAACTGGTAACACATGTATCTTAGTCACAACATGGAAACTGCCAGTCATCCTTCCCTACTCCCAAGGGCATCTAGGGAGTAATCACCCCCAAATAGACGGGTAATGTTTTTGAAAAAAGACTCACCTGGATCACATTACTGTAGCAGGATCCTTCATTATGTGGTCTGCATGTGCAACTTTTAAATTTTGAAATAATTTCAAATTTTAAAAAAATTGCAAGAATGGTAAAATGAACTCCTATAGCCTTCTTCCAAAATTCCCAATTATCATCTTACTATATTTAAATAAAGTATCATTCTCTGTGTAGATAAAATATAGATAAATTTATGATAGATTTTTCCCCCTACTTGAACCACTTGAGGGCAAAATGAGGACAACTAGCAATATACATCCGAATTCTTGAAAATATGCATGATTATTTCTGTAATTATGATTATAGTGACTTAGTTGCAAGGAAATACTTGGAGATACCAGAACATTTTTATTATAAGAATGTTAGCAATACTTATCATTTTGAAAAACTAGAAAAGGTCTTTATGTCCAATAAGAATTTGGTTGAGTAAATTGTCCAGTGAAATTACACACTGCTTTCAAACGTTCATTAGGATAAATGTCAAATCTCTTAACGTGTCCGCCTTTGTTGACTGAGTCACTCTTGTAGCTACTAGGATTCCTTTGAAATTGCTTCAATCACCTTTATAAAAGTGATCACCCAAGGCATCCTCAACCTTGATGGATGCTGACTTTAAAAATGTCTCCCTCGCCTTTCTGCATCTCAGGATCAAACCAGGTACCAGGATACGTGGAGAGTCCATTCTCCTCAGGATTCAGGCACTCCTGACCGATACTCTTAGGAAGCAGGTGATCTGACTGAATCCAAGACAGCAACACAAAGTCTTTATAAGAAGCCTGAGATGGTCAGGAAGGTCTGCTCAGTGTAAGAGCCAACATCTTAGCATATAATGGAAGCTCCACAGAATTCCAACAAATGACCTATCCTCATTTCAAATAAAGAGTCAGTTGCTCAAAACCATAGATATTCATGAGTATCCCCAGGAAAAAAAGAAAGCCAACTTTCTTCTTAGTTACATCAGTGGAAAATAGGCTTTGGCTGGCTCCACAAATGCAAACTTCCAAAGCTCTTTTCCCTTTTATTGTTGGAATATTCACCCTCTGTACCAAGAACAATGAAAACAAACACAATATTATTTAATTCCCAATGAAAATCCTTTGACTTTGGTACCACAAATTCAGAAATTCTAAAATAAACATAAAATTTCAAATACAGGACATCTGGGATGGTCATATTTCTCATACAACTATTTGGATGGAAAACCCAAATGATACAGTTTCATACAATAAAAAAGTAAAGGTAACTACAAAATATATCTCATAAACATATTTCAAGCATTTCATAAAATGCACAAAGTTTAAGAATCAAGAAGAAAACACTCCAAAACATATTTATTGAAAATACAATACCATTTATGTTGACATTTTATGTGGGTCAGAAAGGGATTAAGAGTAGGGTGGAAAAATGCAACATTCTCCATTGAATTAACTGACAACATCAGATGGAGTCACCTGCTTCTCTCTAGGAGTGCATGAGGTACTATACAAAAATTGAATTTCTTTTAATTCATTAATAGGACCCAAACATATTTAGCTTAAGAAATAAGAATGGGACATAAAACCAGATATGGCTGAACCAAGAAAATGACAAGATTTTCAACTGGTGGCAACTAAAAGTTAGTTTATCAACTGCAATAAAAATAAATCTGCAAGGGCAACCATGACTCACACTGAGCCAGTGTTCAGCACGGGTGAGGTGCCCAGGGCCTGGTGAGGAGCTACACAGTCCTCACGCCTCCTGGTGGAGCTCTACCTTGATCTGGGACTTCATGAAGGACCCCTCATGGCTCATGGGGATTGCAGTCATTTCTCTGCCTCAGTCATCTACTACCATTTTTATAGTTCTTATAACATCCTTCTTTAGAAGTGACAGAGCTTAAGGAAACCCTTAACTGGCCACTTCTGAGCAGAGAAGAGGTGAAAGTACTTTGAGATGGTGTGGGATGGTTTGGAGGTACCAGCAGATAAGTGGAGAGACCAGAGCAGGCATCATCAAAAAGCTTCTTTTTATACTGTTATGATGAGAGCATTAAAAAAAAAAAAGAAGAAACATGAATGTCAAGTGAAACAATGAACATTTAAATAAAATGGAGGTGGAAGGAATTCAAAAATTTTTCTTTTCTTTCCATATGACTGTCCAATCTTTTTAAATGGTCATGCTCAGTAAGGCCAGTTTTATTTTATTGGCCATCTGTACAGAACATTAGACACTTCTGAGGAAAAGCAGAGCCTCCATTGACATCTTCAGGTAGACTGGGAAGAACATGGGAGGGGATGAAGGGTGTATATGAAACCAAAGTCTCCATAGTTTTCATGCCCAGGTAAGTGGACACAGTCTTTAACCTTATGTTAAATGACAGGTTCAAATCACAGAATGTTTTCTGGTCACTGGGTCATCAAGTACATCGGCATCATAATCACAAGCACTCGGTGCCCAGCATGCTGCCAAGTAACGTAAAACACATGAGCAACTTCAGAGAGAAATTTCTGTGCAGAAAAGAGGTGGAAGACCTTTCACACACCAGAGGTTCTGCTTTGTATGGTCTGACTATATCCGGAGGTAAGGCGGTCATTCCTTGAATCTGGAAAGCGAAGAGCAGACAATGCAGAAGACATGTGATTTAAGAGCAGGACTGGGCCACACTTGATGGCCACCTACATTTCTGCAGGGGATGAGGGGCAGGTGATGGTGGCAGAATCAAACACCAGGGAGTCAGAAACCCCAGGGCTTAGGAGGGAGATTGAACAGAGGGCCAGATGCTCCTCTGAAAGAACTACAGGGCAGGCTCCAATGCTTTCTGAAGCTCTCACCTAGCCTATTCCCACTTCAAAACAACTTCAATTTTAGAATGAATTTCCCTCTTCAAGGGGAGCTTTCATTTTCAGTCAACCCAACTAATCATAGAATAAAAATATTATCAGACACCTCAAAGGACAAGTGGATTTATAAATGTGGTATCTGATCCTGAGATTCTCCTGTTGTGGATCCAGGCAAAACATGCCACCTGGGCTCTCAGAAGTTAGATGAGTTTGGGCTCACCGACCACTCCGCGTTGTCTGTCTTAGAACATCTCACATTCACTGGCAGGCCAAGGACAAGCTTGTTGAAGGAGAGGCCTTCCTTCTTAGTCCATTTAAACTTATTCATGGCATCCATGAAAGAAAGGTTTTTATACTGCTTGGGGCTTTTGATAATGAAAGGCCATGTCCTGAAATTACATCAAATAACCACAATTACATTCAGAACAAAAGCATTGCATATTTCTTTCACTTTTCAACATTCTAACATAGATGTCATTTTTGCTCATTTTTACACAAATGGATATCTCAATGTCAAATATTTATAAACTCATTAGTGGTTATTAGAAGAAATATATACCAAGTGAGGAGTCTTTTTAAAGAACTATATTTCTTCTTTGAGGAGCAGATAGGTATTGCATTTATCTATCTATCTATCTATCTATCTAATCTATCTTGGGATTGAACCCAGTATGCTTAATTGCTGAAACATGTCCCCAGCCATTTTTATTTTGAGACAGGACCTAAAAATAAAGATCTTGCTAGAGCCTCACTAAGTTTCTAGGCCTGGCTTTCAACTAGCAATCCTCCTGCCTCAGTCTCCCAACCACCAGGATTAAAGGCATGTGCCACCATGTTACAGGTATTACTTTTGGAAAAAATAACATGGCCTAAGAAAACTTCCCCACAGTCTCACAATTCTAGATAACAATATAACCCATAAGTATTCATTTCTGAAGAGTGTGACACTCATAATGCAACAAAGGAACATGGAGATTCTCGAAAGATACTGTTTACAGATGTAAAATTCAAATCCACACAGTGGAGAAGCCTGATCCCTGCTGATTGTCCTGTTTCTGCTCACCTAAGATTTGAATTTTAACCAATGGTTTAAAAATATTAGTGAGACTGCAGAATGAAATTGACCCAATTATTCTATGTATGTATATGAATATACCTCAGTGAATTCCACCTTTATATACTTATAAAAGCACCAATTTAAAAAACAATAAATAAATAGAAGGAAGACTAGTTGAAGAAGGGGAACTGGGACATGGAGGAAGAGGGGGAAAGAGAAAGTACTGAGAACTGAAATAGAGCAAATCATAATATACGCATTTTAGATTATGTCAAAATGAACCCCACTGTTGTATAACTATAATGCACCAATAAAAACATTTTAAAAGTTTACTGAGAATGGATATTCAATAATCAATATACTTGGCTTTCACTTGTTGCTTTAAAAAATGCTAAATTTTGTCCAAGAAAGAAAGAAGATATCACAGAAATATGACCTAAAAAGCTAGAAAAGATACTTTTCAGGTGCAATCTTTCATTAAATATTTTATGCTATTGATTTCTGGAGAGAGGACAAGTGTAATTGTTAGCACATCAAAAAATGTTCATTAATCCATGGATACTACAGAAGATTATTATGGGTGACCAGTAGGTATTTGACTACATAATACCACAAGAAGATGGTCCAGTGATTTCCAGTAATTACCAAATAATTAGCCATCCACTGAGCAAGCCACATTTTAAATATTTGATTGTCTCAATCTCTTCATTTCTGTCATCACTTCACTTTCTCTTACATGCATAGCTGAGTAGGTGCACTAAATTATCTTATTAAGTAAATTAGACAATATTTATTAATATCTTGAAATTATGAAAGTAAATTTTAATGTAAAATTTGAAAATTATTTCTCCTATTCTGTAACAAATGGGAACATAAAAATGGTAACATATAAAGATATTTATACTCTTCAGTTCCTAATCTCCTTTTTTCTTTAATTAAGAGTCAGCATGTTTGTTGAATTTTAAATGCATTATTTCACCTAGAGATCTTAAAGTACCATAAATTAAAAGCAATAACACTACCTTAAACTTCTAGCAGTGACCCCAATCTAGAGCATTTCCTAATTGTGGTGACATATAATCTGAAGTTAATGTAAAAACAAAAACTTGAAAGAAACTTATTAACTTTCAGACAATGTTGCTTTAAATCCACTAAAACTACAGATAGGTTTTATTAAATATAACATAGTTTAAAATCAAATATTAGAATAAAATTTATTTCTCACAAAGACAAGTTACTGGGCACAGAGACACACACCTATAATCCCAGCTTCTTGGGAGGCTGAGGGAAGAGGATTTTGAGTTTGAGGTCAGCCTAGGGAATTTAATGAGACCCTGTCTCAAAATAAAATATTTGTTAAAGGAGCCTGGGGAAGTACTTCAGTAGTAGAGTGTCTCTGGGAAAAATACCATGTACTGCCAATAAATGAAAATTAATTTTTAAAAGGTGCTTATTTTGAGAAGAGAACAGCAACTTTTATACCCAGAGAAATGCTGGAGGAGATGGGGGGAAATTATCAGTCTGCAACCACATAAAACACCACAAGAGGGCACTTGCACTTGAATTTTCACTATGGTTGCTTAAGTGGGATAAATCTGAATTTTTTGCAGCCTTGCTGGTTAGAGTAATCACTGTAACCATTATGTATAGATAAAATCTAAAAACTCTGCTGCTGTAATAAATCATTAAACTATTATTTATTGATATTGCATAGCATAATGTAACAGAAGAGATGTAATCACATTTGTTAACTTATAGTACAGGCGGGACAGGGCAAACTCAATGGCTCATACATGAAGACAATGCCCTAGGCTGGAGGACCTGGAATGTGGCCACTGACCTATCTGAGATGACATCTCTGACTCACATTTTTATCCTTTGATTTCTACTAACTCAATTGCAGTCCATTCTATGATAACATTGTATCAACAGACTCTTTTCCTCTCTAACCTATCCAGCTGCTCTAACACCACATTTTCAGACTGACATCTGGAAATTAGAGAAGGCGAAGACAGAAAGATGAGGAATCTGCAAAAAGTAAATATCCTAAATATTTTTCTCAAAAAGACTAAGCTTTAAACCTAAAGGAGGTAGCCTTAAAGTAACAAGTGTTGCTGCTATTACTGGGACTAAGGGTTAGCTAGAAATATTAAGAATGCTACAGAAATGAAAACAGCTACATTATTGCACATCTGAGCATTGTGTAAGTGTCCACTCAGATATACAAGCAAAGAAAAGAATACTATTTATATATTACTGTAGTTGATAGAAACAAATTGTGTTAATATTGCAACTTAATATTCATGGGTAATTTTCCTTTATAAATCTTATCTAAATTCTGAGATGTTTTTCTTGAAACATAGAAAAATTGCAATACACCATAGTGCAAAGTAAGTTTTCATTTTCCAGCAGAAATCCATTTATATCTGCAAATTTATACCAATTAATGAAAAAATTAAAGTTTAATGATTTTTATACTTGGCCTCCTATTCTGAATAAATTGGAAAGCAGAGAGAGAAAGGTTATTTTGTAGCTACATTTCATATCTGAGGCTCCCTGGAAATCCCACCCTTGTTTTAAAAGTGTTACTGCTGTAGTTTTTCTGGAGAATGAGGGGGGAAGAGAAATATGGATGGAAGATCCTACCAAGGAGCAATGCCCATGTATAATACAGCTGAATGAATAACATCCCAGACTCTCCCTTCATCAAACAAGTAAACATATGACAAAAAACTAGTAAACAAACAAAAATTCATTAACAGACTTCCACTTCTGGCCATGCTGGAGTAAACGGTACCAATTTACCATAAAAAAAAAAAAAAAAAAAATCACCACCAACACCAACAGAAAAAAAAAAAAAAAAAAAAAAAAAAAAAAAAAAAAAAACCCTCAAAACTGGAAAAACTACATGGAATAGATGACTTTAGATATTGGAAAACAAACAGCAGAAAACTATGGTTCCCAAAAAGGATGGGAAAAAAATGAAAGGATTAAACATTATGTTCATCCCAGCTTTCTGCCTAAAAGCACTTTCTGAGCCAAGATGCAGAATGGGGCATTTTCAAAGGGGAAAGAAAAAGACAATTTCAATAAGTTAAGGAGATAAAAATCAGAGTCCAAGGAGTCTGAATCACTTGAATATTAAAATTAAAGTACTACAGAGGAAAAAGTCTCCTTAGATAAGTCTCTAAAAATCTGTGCAAGGATCCCCTAAATATATGTGACTGAATAATGAGTCAACTATATTTAGGATAAAATTTCACAAGGCTGAGAAAGAAAAACCAAGAGATCATAAGTCAAACATTTCCCAGAGTTCACAGGGAGCTGGAAGACATTCAAGCTCCAGAAAAGAGTATCTTTGCTGACTACACTGGCATTCAGGAGAGACCTGAGAATAGGTCATGCCACAGCAGTTAAGCTAAACAAGCCCTAAACATCTAATTCTAGGTTCACAATGACAAGGTTCTCTGGAGGAAGAAGAACAATCTAGCACAAATCAACATAAAATTAACAATATCCAGTGTCTATATTTAGTCAAAAATTACAAACTATATGAATAAATACATAATGTGGAGAAAAATCAGTGAATCCTCTAAGACTCAGGAATGACTGAGAGTTCAGAATTAAGAAATAAGTATATCAAAAACAAACGAGAAATATTGTTATCAAAACGTGTAAAATTTCTACACTGAGAACTATAAGACAGTGAGAAAAATAAAAGGGCAATAAATAAGCAAAGAAACATACCATGTTCATAGAGAAGAAGACTCAAAGTTGGTAAAGTGTCAGTTTTCTCAAAGTGATCTAGAAATTCAATATAATCCCATTCAAATATTGAGAGACTTTTAAAAAGAAATGGGTAAGTTGATTTAAATATATATGTGAAAATGAAATGAACCAAGACTATCAAAATAATTTTGGAAAAAGGAAAAAAGATGAAAAAGTTCAGAGACTTACATTCTCTTACTGAAGACTTCCTATAAAACTACAATAATCAAGTCTAGTATTAAAGTAAGGCTCCACATGCACATCCATGAAATATAATAAAGTTGAAAAAGAGTAGCCAGGCATAATGTGGCACATGCCTGTAATCCCAGAGACTTAGGAAGCTGATAAAGCAGGATCACAAGTTCAAAGCCAGCCTGAGTAACTTGGTGAGGCCCTAAACAACCTATTGAGTCCCTGTCTCAAAATACAAAATAAAAAGGGATGGGGAGGTGGCTCAATGGTTAAGCACTGCTGATGTCAAAAAAAGAAAAGAATCAACATATGATCAAATGTTTTTTCAACAAATATTCCAAAGCAATACAATAGTTAAAAAAGTATATCAAATGGCTCTTGAACAACTTCATATATATACAACAAAAAACTCCCATCTTGAAAATAGAAAACAAGCCCTACTCAGAGACTAAATCTGCTGGCATCTCAATTTTGAACTTCCCAACCTCCACTATGGTAATAAATTTGTTCATAAATTACACAAACAAGGTTAATTTGTTGTAGCATTGCAGAGGGACTTAGATGTTCTCTTAGTAACAGGATGTTCTTCAATGCTTTAGCTCAGAAAAAAACAGTACATAAAAATTTATTCAAAATGAATCATCAACATAAACGTAAAAGTTAGGGGTAGAACAGAAGAAAACCTTGGATAAGCAAAGATTTCTTAGAAAGGATGGCAAAATCACAAAACAAACAAAAAATGATAAAATGAACTTTAAAATATAATTTAAAAACGAAAATCAAATTACAGACATAACTATTTATAAACATATGTCTGACAAAAGGGTAATAACCAAAATATAAAGAATTCTTTACAAAGAATTCTTTCAATTCAACAATAAGAAAACAAGTAATCCAATTAAATAATATAGAAAAAGTTGAAATAAAAAGTAAAAGGACATACAAATACATCCATATAACTGCAGGAAAATTCTACAGGTAGTCTTGAGTCAACTGAGGTCTCCCTTCTTTTTTGCTGTAGTTTTAAAGAATAATGGTAGAATATGATGGGGATGCTATATCCTGAAGTAGGAAGAGACTAGCTGGAAAAGTACAAGCTTTGTCCAAGTAACCTTCTGCTATGGTCTGAAAGTTTATGCCTTTCTAAAATTCATGCTGAAATCTAATCCCCACTGTGGTGGTATTAAGAGGTGGGGCCTTTAGAAGCTGCTTGGGTCATGAGGGCTCCACCCTCATAAATGGGACTAGTTCCCTTATAAAAGATGCATGAGGCAAACTTGCATCCCTTTCAAAAGAGGAAAACATAGCAAGAGGGTGCCATCTTGAAAATAGAAAACAAGCCCTCCTCAAAGACTAAATCTGCTGGCACCTTGATTTTGAACTTTCCAACCTCCACTATGATAATAAATTTGTTCACAAATTACTCAAACTAAGTTAATTTGTTGTAGTATTGCAGAGGGACATATATGCTCTCTTAGTAATAGGATTTCCTTCAATGCTTTAGCTCAGCAAATCACAACATCCGTGGGTATAAAACCCAGGATTGGCTGCATTTCAGGGACTCAACCACAGTTTGAGTAAAGCATATGCAATTACGCTGCATCCATCAAGAACAGCTTTCTGTTCTGGAGTGTGATGAATCTTAGACTTCTGTTAACCTTGCTCCTTATCTGTAGAAAATTTGTTTCATGTAATTTGTTGTATATGAGTTTGTTGTGTCTTACCAGTTGATAATCAGTATCAGTAAGCCTGCTTCACAACAACTGGCAAGCAAGTAAAAAGAAGCTCTAAACCATAAGTCATAAGGGAAATGGAAATAAAACTATAATAAGATGCAGTGACAAACACATTAAAGTGGGCAAACTTTAAAAGATTGAATTTGACTTGAATTTCCTGGTACATATATAAATACACCACAGTGAATCTCACATCACGTACAACCACAAGACTGGGATCCTAAGTAGAATAAGATGTACACCATGTTTGTATACATACATCAAAATATGATCTATTGTCATGTATAACTAAAAAGAACAAATAAAAAAGCAAGAAAACTCCACAGAATTGGAACTTGAATTTAAAAAGAAACTGATACATCAGCAAAAATAGTAATTCTGAATTTAAAAAGCTAAAAAAATTTTGGAGGACACTTTTGAGAGTCTTATGATGTAAACATAATCTTAGTATATAATCTGATAACTCCATGCTAAATAGTAATGCCAAATTGAAAACATGTGTCCAAAGACTAAAATAATAATGTTCATTGCAGCTTTCTTCATTATAGCCAGAAACTAGAAACAATCCAAATGTCTTTCAACTGGAGAATCAATAAATTAATCGTGGTATATCCGCACAAGGAAATATTACCCAGCAATAAAAAATAATGGATTGCTGATACATGTACAGGCATACATAAGTCTCACAAATATTCTGAGTAAAAGAGCCAGACACAAAAGAGTGCATATGATATAAAATTTATAAAAGAACTAATTAATATATAGTGACATAAAACAGATTTGCAGGGGCTGCGGTTATGGCTCAGTGGCACAGTGTTCGCCTCGCATGTGTAAGGCCCTGGGTTTGAGCATCAGCACCACATAAAAATAAATAAATAAATAAGTTATTTGTACAACTACAAAAAATAAATATTAAAAGAAAATAAAACAGATGCAGCTTCTGGAGCTTCGTGTAGAAGGTGGGGTTGTCTCTACATGGGAATAAGAGACCTTTGGAAACGCTCTCTGTCTTACTTGTGATGTAGTCATAAGTTGTTCCACATATGACAAAAAACTTTCTAACAGTATATTTAAAATAGGTAGACTTCATTGTATGTAAATTCTACCTCAAGCAATATGGCTATGAGAGATAAACACAAAACAGATAAAAACATATCATCAGTAAGCAGACAAGAAGAAGGAAAAGGAGGAGACACAATACAATGCGTGAACTTTACAATCTCTGGTAAAGAAGGGAATGGGAAGATCTGACTCAACAAGGTGAATTCCTAGTCCTCCTCACACCCTCTGCAGAGATGACTGTTGGAGGAACAGAGCAATGAGTCTCCCTAGGAGAGGGAAGGGCTGAGCTGAGGGCTGCAGCAGACTTGACAACCATTCCCCCATGGAAAATGGTTCAGCCCCAACCAGATTACAAGCTTCTTTAAATAGATTTTTAATAAAATCTGAGAGAGACAACTCACACATTCTAATATCAAGTCCCACCCATACACACAACCTTTATTCTCAAAATATAAAAATATGTGTACATAAATAAATCAACCAAACCTCAAACTGTGGTATGGAAAGCAAGATAACTAAGAGGATTTTTTAGAAGTAGTTTTGGACAGGAATACCTCAGCACAATTTTTAAAAAAAGACAACCATGGAAAAAAGAACAAAAAGAAAATATAAAGAAATAGGAAAAACTGAGTCTAGAATAAAATACAAATTTTATTCCACTGAATTTTACTAAAGAGAACTATGACAGGTATTTCATGATTCAAATTTATCTCATAAAATGAATACATTACATTAAAAGCTCAAATACAAGATGACAAAATAACAGTGAAATCAAAAGAAAGACTGCAAAGCAAATGAAATAAATTTAAGACAAAATAAATTTTACATCAGATAAATTAGAAAAAATAAGAATCAGAAGAGGACTCTGGAATTTTTAAAAAGAAAATGCTTGACAAAAATCTCAAATAGGCTAGAAAACTATATGTAGATATAATACAAGACAAATTCTGTGAAATGAAAAAAACAAGTGAATATACGTAGTGCAAGAGCACTTTTGTGTCTCAGGAAAATCTGATTCAGATGCGTAGCACTTAAGCATATTCAATTTAACCTGTGAGTCCTATCAGTAAAAAAAGAATTCTCCCCTTCCTCCAGGGTGATTTCCCCAGAGATACAAAATATGTCCTCCAAATACTATATCCAGACAAAATGTTGTTCACATAAAAGTGCAGAAATTCTCAAACATGAAAGAACTTGGGTTTCAAAGCATCCAGAAACTCTTTCTGATTACAGAACCAGAAGATTAAAGCTTGAGGACTCAAATTAACGAACTCAGAACATAGAAATAATACAGAGTTCAGGGGTTCTCATGGACTCTATCTAAATATTTACATATTAAATTAAATACTGTAGGAATTATTGCCTCAGAATTAAATGTAAAAACTAAAAATCTTGAAAATATAAAAATTATAAATAATAAGTATTTGGTGGTATAAACAGAGAGGTGGGAGAAAATGTGAAAATGTCCTCAACTTTCATGACCTAAAACTGAAACTTGTAATTCAAAAAAGGGAAGTCCAATATCTCTTAATGTCTCTTATGATCTATTTCCTCAATATTTGAGACCACCATTATAAAACATTATCTCTTATTTTAAAACAATAAGAGCAACAACTTTTATTTCAAATTCAACAAATGTTCAGTTTTAGTTTAGTTTCTCTTTCTGAGGGTACATAAGACAAAATTAAAATTCAATATTTTGTTTATAACAATGCACAAACATAACCTTGGTAATATTTAATTTATACATTGTTATATCAATATAAAGTTTCTGCAATAACATTCAATTTAATGTTAGCAATGTTTATTTCTAATGGAATTTGAGGCGATGGCCTTTGCCTTCTTTTAAAAGACTTCCTCTGTATTACTTGAGCTCTTTATAATAAGCCAGTGTGATTTTTAAACTGTAAAAATGCAAAGTAATTCTCCTGCAAATACAAAGAAAAAGGTCTTTCAATTGTCTTTTAGAACTAGAACCAATAACACTTTCCATCACATAAACCTCACTGGAGCTTCATACTCTGTTAATATTTGGTATAACAGAGAACACAAAATTTACCTAAATTCATTACTTGATCTTTTATTTGATCTGTGATTTTTTTTTTTATTTTCCTTATGCCTTGCCAGGTCTGTTAGGAGACAGAGAAAAATTGCATCCCCAGAACAGACAATAAAAATAAGACAAGATGTTATTCTTTAGTTTTTATCAATCCACCCTCTAAATTCTAAGATTGCTACAAAATGTTGAAAAGAAAATGCAGTACCTAATTAGTTAGTTGTGATAATGAAAGCAATTAATTAGTTGTGATATTTAAAGCACTAAGAGTAGATTTAGGGTCTTGTGTTATATGACATTCTTTTTTAACACTATATCCTGAAGGCCCAGTAATATTAATTTTCAGTAATATTACTCTCAGCAAAATAGAAAAAAACACCTAACTCATTTCTCTCTTTTGGTCATTTAGCCAGTACCAGGTTGGCTTGGCCTTCATGATCATTTACGTCACTATGATGATGAACTATATTTGAAAGTCTCATTCAAACACCATTCCATTGGTGATGTTGATAGTTAAGGCAATTATGAGTGTCAGGGTTGGGGTTTATTGGAACTCCATGATTTATGAATTCTGCTGTCAACCTAAAATTGCTCCATAAAATAAAATTCATTATTTAAAAAATCTAAACATGCTATTTAAAATAGAGGTTCTTTTTGATTCATATTTTCAAAGAAAAAATTTAACCACAAAGTTAAATGTTTTTTCTCCGCAATGACAGTTTCAAAACTGGCTGTGTTTTGTGGTACAATACTCCCTGTCTTTCCAAGTGATGGAAACCCAACTTCAGCCTTTCCTGGAGATGATCAAAGTCATGGACACTGGTAATGCTCTTCAGGAAATGGGAGCCAAGTATTTTTAGAGGCTTCACACAAGTCCAACAAAAAAAAAAAAAAAATGGGCCACAGAGTGCATTTCATTCATCTTGTAAACACATAGCTTTGCAGATCCAATCCTTTTCAACTTTCTCTCCAATAAACCCATGATTAGGAAAAGCTCCTATTTAATATGCAAAAAAGCATTCTAAACAAAGAAAATTCTTGGGGCTGGTGTTGTGGCTCAGTGGTATAGAGTGCTTGCATAGCATGTGTGAGGCCCTGGGTTCGATTCTCAGCACTGCATATAAATAAAGATAATAAAGGTCCATTGACAACTAAAAAAAAAAAATTAAAAAAAGAAAGAAAATCCTTTAAGTAAAGGACAATATGATATCAATATTTGGGGCGTGGGGTTGTAGTTCAGTGATAAATCATTTTCCTACCATACTCTAGCCCTGGATTTGATCCCTGGCACCATAAGACAAACAAAAACACAAATATTTTAAAAACAAGATTATAACCTAGTATTTTTAGAATTGCACTTCATGTGCTACTTTGATCTCTATTAATATTTAAGTTATTATGTGTATGATTTTGACTAAATACATTATTCTCATTTTGAAATGTCCTGATTACAAAATTATTATATATATGGATATGGATATGAAGAAGAGACCAGAGTATGAACCCTAACTTTCCCATTTCTTACAGTATTACATGATGTTGAACAGTTCCATACTCTCTTAGTTTTTTTATTTCTTCCTCTATAAAACTCAGATTGAATGTCCTTTCTACCTACTAGAATTGTGTAAAAATAAATTAAATAAAACAATGCATGTGAAAACACTTAGAAAATTACAAAGCAATTTACATAAGTATGTACTTATAATGTAGACAAACTCTTCTGTTCTGGTGGTCATGGGGTTGTTTAGATAGAAACAGTAAAACATATCTATGAATGATTAATTTAAAAAGAATGCCCTCAATTGATAATTTATATCCCTGCAACAATTTGAGGGAAAAAATGATACCATATTTATATTTCCCTTAACCATTTGCATTTCACCATATCCTCATTTTACCTGTTTTTTATTCTTAAATACACTCTCTGAAAATCTTTGTGTATACTTTTGTCTAATTAGATCAGTCCCTTTTATTTTGAAAAGTCCTAATTATTAGAAAATTCTTTCTTACATAAAAACGTATCATGCCAAAATTTCCACCACTATTCCAATTCTTCTTACTGATATTCCAAGAACAGACAGAATGCTTTTTTAACATCAACTTTAATATATCCTAAGCAGCATTCTCCATATCTGCCTCCCCTAAAAACATTCATTGAGCTTCTCTCCTTTCTTCCTTTCAGTATTTCTCTGTGATGCAATTTGCAATTCTACTGGAGAGTCCTCTTGGAAATTTGCACCTGGTTTGCTCTGAACTTTGCCCCATGTACCCTCCACTTTGTTCATTTTTCTTTGTATCCTTCCACTGTAATGAACACTGTCCATGAGTACAACTATATGCTGAGTCCTTTAGGTCCTCCTAGAAAGTCACTGAACCTGAGGGTGGTTCAGGAGATCCTCAGTGCAGCAATCAAGAAGTTTATCTGATCTCCCCACTTACAAGAAATCAAATAGAACAGTACATGTAATAATTCCATTCCATAACAGGTAATGATTGCAATGTAAGAATAAAGACCACCCTTCTCTGAAGTACATGACCCACATGACATCCATCTACCACTTACGTGACTGGTCTGTAGATCTCCTTAACACCGATGAACTGAAGTTGTTCCATGATGTCTGGAATACTTGCACATCGGGTAAGATTAATTCTTGGGTAATAAAGAAGGTATGAGAGACACATTTCACTCCTAGTGCTCAGACCTCCCTGAAATGCAGATATTTTAATTAGCAAAATATACATTCCACCAAGTTTGAGACACATAACACAAAAGACTCTAACATCGTGCAAAAGTACCTTCCAATTCCAAAACATATTACGTTTCTACAGCTTTTCATTACACATAATATTCAATTTATTAAAGTGTGTATCCCCACACAATCTATGGTTCAATGTTGTATGTTCTTGAGCTTTTACATGCATTTCACATTACATGTATCCTGTGCAAACCTGCTCTTTCAATCAATACTGTGTTCTTCAGATAGATTCATGTTAACATGTGTAGTTTTATTTAACTGATTTTCATAACAATATGCTATTTTGTTATATGGAATATGTAATCATGTATTCATTTATTCTGCTTTTGATGGGTATTTGAGATGTACCTCTTTTTTGTTCCTGTATTATTAAATGTTACTATGAATATTGTACATATTTCTTTCTTGGAATACATTCTGCCAATGTTACCCCAAGGGTAAATCTGCATAGAAACAGAACTAGGCAGAGCATATGCAAAGCTCCAACTTTACTAGGTTATATATTTTTTTATGTTATGTTTCTCCTCAGTTATTTTACAAACTTACACTCCCATTAACTGTGAATGAGTATTGCAGTTTTGACACACTAGAAATACAACTTTAAATGTTGCCAATATGGTGGGTTTAAAATACCCCATTCCTGTTTACATAGGCATAACCCTATGTTCAAAGAAAATTTAACATATATTCCTATATGAATTATTTACTCATGTTTTAATTTCTGTGAATTTTTTGTCTTTCTCTCTGTTCTATTATATGCTTGTCTTCTGTTAGTGATTTATGGAATTTCTTTTATATGCTATATATTAATACTTTGTTAAAATGATGTATTAAAATATTTATTTTCAAAATAAAAATTGTCTTTTCATTTTCCTAAGAGTATCTTTTGGTAACAAAATGCTTCAAGGCAGCTAAATTCATCAGTTTTTTATTTATGGTTTGTGTTTTCAGTTTCATTTTTTAAGAAATTCTTTACTACTCAAAAGTAATTTAGATATATTCAAACATGTTTCTTTCAATTTTTGTTGGTTGGTTTGTTTGTTGCTACTGGCAATTGTACTCAGGAGCACTTTACTGCTGAGCTATCACCAGTATTTTTACATTTTTATGTTGAGACAGGGTCTTGACAAGTTTCTTTTTTTTTTTTCTTTTTTCTTTTTTTTTTTTAAGAGAGAGAGAATTTTTTTTAATATTTATTTATTTATTTTTTTTTTTAAGTTTTCGGCAGACACAACATCTTTGTTTTATGTGGTGCTGAGGATCGAACCCGGGCCGCACACACGCCAGGCGAGCGCGCTACCGCTTGAGCCACATCCCCAGCCCATTGCAAGTAACTTGAGGCCTTGCTAAGTTGCTGAAGCTGCCCTTGAACTTGTGATCCTCCTGCCTCAGCCTCATGGGTTGCTGAGATTACAGGCATGTACCACTGTGCTCAGCCTTCCAATGGTTTAAAATTTTGCTCTTTGCATTTAAATATTTAATCTATCTGTAATTGATTTTTGTGTATTTTTTTGAAATGAAGACCCAATTTTATTTTCGTCATATGGATACTCAATAGTGCCAGCATCCTTTAATGAAAATTCCACCCTTTCCCATTGATCTGAATGCTCTGTCTGTGAGTCTATTTTTGGAAACCCAATTATTTTCCACTGTTAACTCTGAATCTAAACCACATTGTACTAATTACTACAGCTTTAAAATAACTTTCATAATTAGTTAGTTTATTTCCCATCTTGTTCTTTTTATCAGTCTTGCTTATTGCAAATCCTTTGCTCTTTTAAGTAGATTTTAGAATCAACTATTTCCATATACAAGCTAAAAATAAAAACAGTTTTTAAAAATAAAAAAAAAAATAGGAGAAGGTGAAGAAGAAGGTGGCTAGGTGAAGATTTTTTAATTAGGATACCAAAAGCTGTAAACCATGAAAACATTCTAAATTATCTTTTACTGGAATTATATCAAATCTAAGTTCATAAAATGAGCTGGTGGGAGGCATTCTGTCTTATTGTGTTTTGTGGATGAGACTGAGCAAGGCATGAATTATCTCTTTTGGAAGGCTCAGCAGAACTACTCACTAACTCCATTGGGACCGGATCTCTCTTTGGTTCAGGCTCTGAGATCATGTGGTTCATTCTTCCCTTTGAAGTCTAGATTTATCTAATTCCCAACTGGAGTCATCAGTTAATGACCCATGTCTTATCACACTTGGTGAGGAGAAGCTAAAAGACTAAGGACAGCTTTTCATGAAAGAGTCCATAAATTATACTGCAGTTATTACCATAATATCAGTCATTATTTAGTAACTAAATCACCTCTGATTTCACCTTTAGGATGTTCCAGACTTTTCTTTTCAAATAGAAATGGTTTCTGAATTTGTTCTTTAAAGACCAAAGGTTATTTCTTCAGCTTCATAAGTGAACTTTAATTATCATAAAACCCTTCTTACCCAAGTCATCCCGACTCTATCCTTGGTGTTGTAGCGACATTCAGTAATTAGGTTATCTCCCTAAAACATAAAAGGAAAAGCTTTCAGGCTGAAGCTTTATGCTGTTTCATTTGTAGACCAACAGTCAATACATGCTGTATGAATGGATGCTTCTAGAAGTTTGATTCAAGAGAAGATCAGGCCAGACTCCACAGTATTCTAGCTGGATAATTTATATAGGAACTGAAGAGTGATTTTGCACAGCTACTGAGAAACTATTAAGTGATATATACATGTTTAGTTCTTAGTAGAGATTAAATATTTAACGAAATGTTAGTCATAGATTCTAAGTATTGTGCTTACTTATTCATTACATCATTTTATGTAGTCATGACTTTATCATACAACAGAACTTGTAATGATTTATTGTTTTCATGATTTCCAACCTTTGAACTTACAACACCCACGCAGAATGTATTTATGGCTCCTCATTCAGGAAAGTGGACGGAACACGGAACAACCGTTCATTGAAGCAGAGGCTGCCGTCTATGGGCAGTAGCCCCTAGATTTGCTTTACCTGCCCTGCTACTCAGAGGACTGAGAGGTCAGTATCCTACTCATGTAACCATTTAGGAAGTTCTGAGATAACCACCATAAAACTGGTTGGATGTAAGGGATAATCCTTAAAATATCGAGGTCCCTTTTCCTCTTCGTAGTTTTTCTGCTTTTCACCTTTTCCTTCACAACTTCTTGTGCTGTGACTTCGCCTGGCAGTTCACCCCATCTAAAAACCCTGTATCCAGTATTATGTAGAGAAGATGTTAATGTTACAGTCACTTAATAAAAATTGTATAAGAATCTGACTTTTAAGAATGCATCAAGGGTAGAAAATGATGTGACTACTGAGCTTGAGGGCCATGGAATAATATATTTGAGAAAATGAAGCATCATAAAATTAAAGGAATAAAAAGGTGTCACTGTTTTAAGATGTGAGATTTTCTTCTATCCTTCCACCATAACCTCATTTGTTGTTGCAAGCGGAGGTGCACAGCAGAGTGTAATTAACCATCTGAATACCTTTGTAAAATGAAAGAAATACCTTACATTTTTAATTTTTTTACTGAAATGAAACTTCAAAAAAAATCCTATTCTTCAAGATAGTATAAAGAAAAATCCAATTTCATCATTACGAGAATTGCAACCCAAAGAATCACTAACTAGGGAATCAAGAAAAAACGATTCATGCTTAGTAATCAGATTTTGCTGATTGTTGAGGGTCTGTTGTTGTTATTTGATTGTTGTTTTCTGTTTTTCTTTATTTTTAAATCAAGAACTTGAATTTCCCATGAGAATAGTAATAAAAATGAGTTGTGATTTTGGAAAGCAGATCAAACACATTCCCTTTGAGTTATGCAATATCCACAGTGGGTGGCTTTCAGGCTATGGGTATGGTGAGCAATTCATTTCACTGGTAGAAACTTTGCTACATCTCAGCTGATAAATGTTCTCATGACTTTTAGAAGAGTCAGTGAAAAAGAACAAAAACATGCATACTGGTAAGATTGTTTGTTCTTCCTTTAGATACTGAAACTCCTGGAAATTGAAGTCAAAGTCATCATCATAAGCAAGTAATTTCATTTCCTCCCCTTTGCGAAAATGACGCAGCCTGATGCCTCTGCCAGCCAGGTGAGCATGGAGAAGAACAGCGAACACGTGGATTCCACTTGGCTTTTCAGCTTCCAGAGCCTGCGGGGGACAGCGAGGAAGAACTGATGAGCCCAAACAAGTGCATGTTCAGACAGTGCACCTGAAACATACTTGGAGGGACAACTGAGAAGAAAAGCTAAGACAATTCAAATGAATGGTTGAGCTGCCAAGCATTGTGAATCTGGATTGTTCAATGTTCTCTTTGTAAAGCGAATCTGCCAGGAGACAAGAAAGGGAACCTACCATACCACACCTAAACATATCCTTCCTTTACCTTCTTTTAGGAAGCAAAGAGGCAGTCAACACTCCTGGCAAAACGATTCTAGCATGCCAGTAACCTGAAAATGGGAACTCTAGAAAAGAGGATTCTATGCCCCCCGACTTTACCAGATAAGACCAGCATGGTCAGTAGAATGAATGAGATTCCCTTGGTTCTACAGCTAGTAAATGTTGCCATGGCAGTTCGAGTCTTTTGATCAAGATATCAAGATATCTAGATATCTAGATATCTTGGTCTAGATAGCTCAGAAGAGCATAATTTTTTCACTTCACCAATTTCCCATACTACCCACAACTGCAGTATCTTAGAGTTCACAACGACTATGATCCATATTCAAATACTTCAAGAAAAAGGATTATAAGTAAAAACAGTCATTATTATATTCATGTTTTTCCTTAAACAATATGTATTTCTACAATAGTTACTCTTGCTCTTTGGTGAAAGAGGAAAGGAAACTGGAAAGCAGAAAAAAAATTAAAATGAATTATGGAAAAATTAAGTGTGAATAAAAGGCAGAGAAAGAAAAAAGAGACTTTGAAAACAAAGGAAAATTTGTGACAATGACACAAAAGAAATTGTGGCAATGACATAGTGTCTGATATGAAACAAAGAGGTCAGAGTAGGAAGGAAAGCACCTTGCAGTTATCCTTGCCTCCTGAATTCTCCTCCTGTAGCCTTCAAGATTTAAAAAGGCAGTTGAAAGTCATGCTGAAATGACAATCATGGCTTTACAAGATACAAACAAGAAAAAGATCCATAATAAACAAGCAAGGAATTCTTCACATCATAGTTGCTAAGAGCATTGTTTAATATGTAGACAGTAGCTCACAGACATGGACACTGCGTACCTCCTGTAGGCATTCCAGAGTACAGTGACCCTCGGACCGGAACTCAGGCATCCCTGGAGGGATGGTATGGAAAAGGCTCACCCAGAGGCCAGCTTCGATCACCCCAGCATCATATTTCCTTATATCCATCGTATGAAATAACCTTAGCCCAGAACTATCTATTAAGCCTGGAACAAAAGCACATAATTAAAAGTGAGTTGGGATTCTTAAAAAGAAAGTTTCTATATTCAGTTGAAATGGATTCACTCATTTTCTGTAAAATCTCACAAGGTTAAGGAATACAAGAAGAGATTAATGGACCCCAGCAATCATTCATCAACAGAAATTAAAACATGGGTCGCCATATTGTTTGCAACCTTGGTAAACTCACAGGCAAACTAGGGAGAGATGTTTGAGTTACTGAGCTGATTTATTTCACAGTTATCTAATGTAGAGAGTAGAAACTACAGCCATTCATTAGAACATAGAATAACCCTCCAAAAGTTTTATTTCATATTATTTAGAGATAAAGTTCAATATCATTTACTTAGGGGTACAAATCCCTCAGGCTAGAATCCATCTGCTAATAAACTACTAAAGATTAACTTTCTTTATAGTTTGCCACCATTCTCTTATGTTTTTAAGTCATTCAATCAACACACTGGTATTACATCTATTACATTTACTACTGTGAACAGTAAGTACTACATTAGGCAGTGTGAAGATTAAAAAATAAATAAGGCACACTCCTTGGTTATTATGAGCAGGGAGAATTATAAATCTGTTCCACTAACTTTGAAATTAATTGACTTCCTTCACAATACTGAGTTTGTACCTACAGCCTTAAGAAGTTTCTAATTCCAGGAAGACTTTGTAGACCACCCACCACATACTCCTGGCTAGATCAGGCCACCAAGTTAAATCTCTCGGAGTGCCAGTTACCACCCTTTTGGATCAAATGACATATGTTTAATTTTACATTAATTTCTATGAGTATCTGATTATTGCTCTTTCCAACTGAACTCTAATTTCTATGTGGGTGGGGACACTGAGTTTTTCACTCATATGATATCCTTCAACTCAAATTCATAGCATATTGGTACTCAGTATTTAGAATAATGGCATAAATCAAAGTAAAATAATTACTAGAGGTTGCTTCTATTGACAATTTCACATTGAACTTATCATTCTTTAGTTTTGGAATATTACATAAGTAAATCAGAAATCAAATGCATGTCTTTACACTTATCTCTCTACCACATGACATAGTTGCACTACATAGTTCTTGAATATATTTGACTTGCCTGCCACATAACAAAATGCTTAATATTTTTAATATGATGGACGGAAGCTTTTCCATATGGATAGTTAAACAGAAAATGTTTTATGAGCATCATATATTTGGAACTAATTTATTACAGAGGGGAAAAAGGTTATTACTGAACTTCCTAATAGGTATTGGAATGACCACACATACCCATTTGCCTGGTTTGTGCTGGTTAATGACTACTGTCCCAGGGTAATTATGGATAGTAACCCCTTTCACTCCAAAAATGATCCTAGTTTGGATGAAAAATGTTTAGGTTCATTCTTTCTAATATTGGTTGCTATTTTGCTTCACTTCTGTTAAAGACAAGTTACAAAACTTTCTTAAACTCATAGGTAAAATATATGAAGAATGAACTCACCTTTCTTATGTGTCGGGTTATCATAGTGGACTTCTAGAAGCACATAGTGAGGATCTAATGGAGTGCCAAGGGATAATCCAACATGAGGTGGATAGGAAAAACCCTAAACATGGAAAAATCCATGAGTCAGTGTCCTTTGAAAGTCCCTGAGCTCAAACATTCTCAAAGATATTTCAACCTTTTAGAACAAGATTACTCAATCATTGATCAAATAAAATGACTTAAGGAAAGAATCCTTTCCTTTGAAAATAAAAATACTCCACTCTCATATCAAAAAATAGTATGAAAAACTTTACTTATAACTATTAGCACTCTATTATGTGAGAGGGAAACATGATGATTGTGTTACAACTCGGTAATTATCAGCCCCACCTCTCCACCAATGGCCCAGGCAAAAATCACAGTCTCGCAGGTGAGGAAGGCGTCGGGCATGTTGGGGTGGTAGCACTCATGGCCATAGTCCAGGACACTGTCATTGAAGCTGCTGCTGCACTGATAGAGCAGGATGTGGTGGACCAGGTTCTCATGGCCCCGATGTATCACTGGCTCCACCTACACAAACACAAAGGAGATGGGGATGCTATCGATGAAAACACCCTGTGATATCCCACCACAAGCACAAAACTAGCATGGATGACTATCTGTTCTTCAAAGGGATATTCTCAAGTCAGGTGAAGATTATGTGGTTCAAGTATAATCTGTTCTGGAGACTATGATGATGATGGTGATAATCGTGATGACAACAGCAACAACAAAGATTAGTTACCATTCACTCTGAGAATGACAGGACTTTGCTAATCTGCTCTCTTTGTTTTAAATTCACTTTTGTTTCCATTTACCCATTCTGCAGAGCTGCTGTTTCAAAACTTGCTCACTCTCTCTTCTAGGCTTCACTGAACATTGCTCCTCCTCCCTCTTCCCCCTTTCCCCCCCGCAAATAGAAGGGAAAAAAAAAGAAGAAGAAGAAAACATATCTTACTCTCCTCCACCTCAAAAAGTTATTTTACACATCTCTACTAGAGATTACAGATGGTGTCTCATTCATCTTTATAAATACATGGGAGTGGGCACAAGGTAGGGCTCAAAAATGGATATTTTTATTTTAATGATAAATAAAACATTCTAATAACAATTTTATTATTAGATGTTTGGAGAGAAAAAAAAAAACTCAAAACCATGTTGTTAACGATGTGCTCCTGGGACAATGTGTGACTTGAGAGGGGGAAACTGGAAAAGGGTTAAAATAAAATGGGCAAGGAAGTTGGCTTGGTTCTTTGCCTTGCCAGGCTGGAAGTGTAACCATTAGCTAAAGGGTTCTGTCAATCAAGAAGCCCTGGTGTGCTCCTAGATTTCCAACAGTTTGGCTGTCTTAGAGATCATCAACATTTGTGTCATTTGCTCTAATCAGTCAAGTGCAGACATTGAATTTTCAAACCTTTGCCTGATCTCAATTTTAGACTTGCATATTTAGATGAAGTGTTTTTAACCATTTTCTCTGAGAGTTTTGCATTTTTAAAAATATTTTTCCATAGCTTTTCTCTTTTCTGTAAGAAAATGTGAGCAGCCAAAAGGGAAATTGTATGTAGTGGGTAGAGGTCTGAAACGAGCAGCAAAAGAATTCAGGTTTTTAAATTCTGTTTTGTTTTGTGTGACATGATGAATCACCCATAAACTCACCCATACTTTTTTTTTACATCATATTCATGGAAATAACATTTCACATGGTTTTGTTTGTACTTGTCTTGTCTGTAAAAGATCATGAGCCCTGAAGCCAGAAATGATTTTCTATTTTGCTTGAAAATGACAGTTATTGTGCAAGCACAGTTGCAAAATAAACAATGATTGCACAGAAGTGTAACCCAGAATTTCTATTAGAATATAGCTTCCATATCTAGATTGAGTTGTTCTGTGAGACTGGACTTATTTGGGTACCTCAGTACTCCAAAGGATACAGGGCACTGATAATACATCAACAGCAAAATATTCAGACATGTAAGATTTTTGCTAAATGCCTTATAAGTTTAGGAGAACTTGAAGGTTGTACTGATCTCTACAAGGAAGGCCCTGCAAAGGAGCCAATCAGTTTCGAGAGAGTTGGCTGCTGTCAAGTCAGCCTCAGGGAACTAGAAGCCTTTGTTGAGGCATGGTGACAGGAGCTAAGAGTGTGGGTGATGATGCTGGCAGGTATGGAACTTCAAATAAATTGTTAAAAAATATTTTAAGAGGAAGTGTTTTTGTTGTTGCTGTTGTTATAAGAACAATTGAAACTAACACCAAGTTCCCAGGCTACCAATACATTCTTTTATTCCATACCTACTATTTCTACAGATACCACAGTAGTTATTCCATATATTTCACTTAATATTTATAACATATCTATAAGCTAAAATGTTATTAGCTTTCTTTTCTTACTGATGTGAACACTGAGACTCAGAGAGATCAGGCAACAAACCATAGTACCACATTGTGATTTGAAACTAGGCTGCTCTGATAGCACAATCTCTTTTACTGCAGTGCATAATTGCAGAAGATGTGTTGGAGGGGCACCAAGGACCCCAGAAGTTGCTGCCAGTGGGAGGGAGGATGAACACCTTCAATAAAGCAGGCTAGCAGGCAACATCTATCATCAGTGGAAGTGATGCTACTACTAGTTAAGGCCAAGAGGTTCCCCTTCGAACCACTAGCAAGAACCACCACACAACCCTTCCATCAAAGAACCATCACCAGTGTAATAGCAGTATGCTGAGTGTCTGCTGGTCTCTGTGCCACCCCCTTCCCATAGCTTGTCATTGTGCTCTTCCCTAAAGAGAGCAGACACCAAGGCCTCTGTTTGAAACCTGGTAAGATCTTCAAGGAGAATTCAAGTCTAATCTGACTTCTGGATGACAAACTGAGGGTTCCACCTGAAAAAAAAAATGAGGATTTCTTGAGAAAAGAACTACTTATAAAAGAACAAGGAAACTTTCTGTGAACCTGGGTGCTGATGGTGGAATAATATAAAAAGGCTTGGAAGAAACAAGTCCTTGGCAACATTGAGAGGGTTTGAGAGCTGAGACAAAGAAAAAGAAAGGCTGTCTTGATAAGCAAGGATGGCCTGGCCCTTCTGGGTGATCTGTGAGCCAAGGTGCATGGCAGAAGAACAGCCTTGGAACCAAAACACAGAGGAGAAAGAGAGGGGAAGACTTCAACCTGAAGGACTTTTTAAAAGACTTTGTCAATTCAGCACAGAGCTTTGGGATACACTTGTGAGGTCTTAGCAGTAAAATAGAAAAGAAAGAAACAATACCATAAAGCTGCCAAAACAGGGAAAGATCAAGGAGGAAATTAACACTGACCGTAAAACTGAACCTGGAGAGTCAAGAGCTCCTATTTATACTGATTTTCCTGACCCCATTATCTCTTACCATCTCTATGCAGGTCAAATAGGCACAAGACAGCCCCTGCAGCACAGGGCATCTGTAGTAACTATTCACTGAACTGAACATGAAGCCAGCATCAATGAGGTAGGGTCCCTAAGTTTCCTTCCAGTTTCTTGATTATCTCAACTCCAGTACTTTCCTGGCATCTCATATGAGCGACTAAATCTAACCCTCACACCCCTGAACTGGCCATGTTTTCCCTCCCCTTAAATTCTTTCCAACCCTCGTTCCTGATCTTTCAGCTTGTTCACATCTTTCCAGTCACTCAACCCACCATCTTCTCCCGGGAGGCCACCTGTGTGCCTCGCCCACAGATCCCTTACGCCTCATTGGCACACTGCCAGCTGTGGCTCAATCCTGCAATCTGCCCTTCTGAGTCTCTACTTAGAACGCTGAGGATACACTTTCTTTTCTTTCCTTTTTTTTTTTTTTTTTTTTGCATCAAACAAAAAACCTTTTAATTTTAATTAATTGGATAATTATGTCTATGGTCCTCTTTACTAAGAGAGTGTGTGTATGTAAATATATATACACTTAGTAAAAATATACACACTTAGTTCATATATATGAACATATAGATATATGTTCAACCAGGGAAAAGCATTTAAAAAATACTTTGGCTGCCTGATTAACCAGAGTCAATAAATGCTTTGTTCTCAATACTTATTCAAAAGGTTTTCCTCCGTGAATTACAATAATAGGCTTTGTTGTGACATATTTATACCACAGCAAAATTTGATCTACTTCATTTCCCTATGTCTCCTTTTTCCTTTCTCTTCCTCTCTCCCGCTAGTCCCCACTCTCTATTATTACTGGTCTCCCCTCTATTTTCATGAGCTACGTTTTCTCCACTTTTCCTGTCTGTCTTCCATGTATGAGAGAAAACATGAACATTTACATTCTGCCTACGTGTCCGTCAGCAGATGAGTGGATAAAGAAAATGTGGTGTATATATACACCATGATGTTTTACTCTGTCATGAAAAGTGGCATTATGTCATTTACAGGAAATTAAATGGAACCAGAGAACATCATGCTGAAGAAATAAGCCAGACTCAGAAAGTCAAAAGGTGAAGATACACTTTTATAACCATTCTTATGAGACCTCAAATTTTATAACTCATACTTTTGCCTTGGTACATCAATCTTTATTTTGTTCTGAATTCTGTCCTGTCCCCTGAAGTGGCTATTCTGAACGTTTCCCAGCCTATGCACACTTCCTACTCTGCACTTCGTAAATTAATTAATTATTTGGATGAGACAGAGGGAATTTCTTCCCATTCTGTAGCTATGTAGTTGCATGAGGGCAGATATGGATGCAACTTCGTACCAAGGACACAATATAATTGCAAAATCTTAAGTGCAGCAATCCATTCTAGGATGTGTGTGTGTGTGTGTGTGTGTGTGTATTGGAGATTGAACTCAAGGTGTTGTAAGTGGTAGGCATGCATGCCAATGAGCATCCGCATCCCAGTCCCCATCAACCCATTCTATATATTCATCTTTAAATGAATGAAGGAACAAAAATGATTCAAAGAATCTGTACTTGGTGGAGCCTCACAGAGTGGGTTGAGACATGGAAAAACAAGAATCAAGTGACTGAGAAGTGGGTTAAGACAAAAAAAAATTAAGTGTTGCAAAATTCCATAGTACTTAAAGCCAACAAACCATTTCAGAACAGGAGGTAGGAAAATCTTAGGGGAAACATCATTCTTCTGTCTTTGAAGGAAGGGTGTCCTTGACAAAACTGTGCCTCTTTGCTTGTCCCCTACCACCAGCACTGACTGAGAAAACAGATTTGGTTCTGAAAGGACTTATTTTTGAAAGTAGCTGAGAATCAACAAACTTACAAATCCATATGCAGTCCTCCAACAGCCACTTACCTAAACATTAGCACCTGCTGAAAGAAACACATTTTTTTTTACCTAATTCTACTTATTGATGAACAGCATCTCCTCAAAATTTGTGTTCACTTGGTCAAAAAAGTTTAACACCAAAAAACCAAATAACCCCAAAAATAAATGGATAAAGGAAATGAACAGACACTTCACAAAAGAAGAAATACGATCAGTTAACAAATATATAAAGAAAGTTCAAAATCTCTAGCAATTAGAGAAATGAAAATTAAAACTACTCTGAGATTTCATTTCACTCCAGTCATAATGGCAATCAAGAATACAAGTACCAATAAATGTTGGCAAGGATGTGGGAAAAAAGGTACACTCGTACATTTCTGGTAGGATTGCAAATTGGTGCAACCACTTTGGAAAGCAGTATGGAGATTTTTCAGAAAACTTGGAATGAAACCACCATTTGATCCAGTTATCCCATTCCTCAGCATTAAAACAAAGGACATAAAATTAGCATAAGCTACAGTGAGGCAGCCACATCAATGTTTATAGGAGCTCAATTCACAATAGCTGAGCTATGGAACCAACCTAGGTGCCTTCCAACAGATGAATGGATAAAAAAAGGTGGTAAATATGCACAATGGAATATTGATCAGCCATAAAGAAGAATAAAATTATGCCATTTGCTGGTAAATAGATGGAACTGGAGACTATCTTGCTAAGTGAAATAACCAGTCCCCCCAAATCAAAGGCCCATTGTTCTCTCTGACATGTGGATGTTAACACACAATAAGCAGGGGGGGGAGGTCAGAACAGAATTTCATTGGATTAGACAAAGGGGAATGAAGAAAAGGGAGGGGTGATGGGAATAGGAAAGATAGTAGAATGAACTGGACACAACTTTCCTATGTTCATATATAGACAGACAACCAGTGTAACTCCACATCATATACAACCATAAGAATGGGAAGTTGAACTGTGTATGTATAATATGTCCAAATAGATGCTATTGTCATGTGCAACTAAAAAGAACAAATAAAAAATTCTAAAAAATTTATGTTCACTTGGAACCTGAGAATATGACTTTATTTGGAGATAGGGTCTCTGCGGATGTAATAGATTCAGATGAGGTCATACTGGATAAGGATGGGCTCTACACCCAAGGACTAGTGTCTTTATAAGGGAAAGGAAAGGGAGATTTGGCCACAGACACACACAGAGAGAAGACGGCGGAAGGCCAATGAAGGAAAAGTTCTCCCCACAGTTGTGGAAGGGATACTGGCTCTTCCCATCCCTTGATTTCAGACCTCCATTAAGAGGATCAAGTTCTGCTGTTTGAAGCTGTCCATTCATCATGGCTATCTTAGGAAACTGATCTGGCCCCCATCCCCAATTTTAAATCATGAACTAAGGACTTGCAGATTTGTACATTTAGACCTAGCTTGGGATTGTTCCTGTAATTATTGTGACACATATTGTCACAGATATATGTTTCCCTTCATGATTGAGGTTAAATAATGTCTTTCTCTGTAGTTAAACATATGTATGTCCTGCTTCAGTTTTTAATTTGGGAGTAAAAAGAGAGAGAAATGCCTTTCTTGTCCTATCCAAGTACACTAAGCTCTATTAGAGAGACACAGGGAGGTAACTGCAGCTCTTTTGAGCAATTTCCCTAACTAAGCTCATTCTTCCAAGTCTATCAATTTAAGATGTGGCTTCTTGCTTGTTGAAACATGCATGGAAGAATGAAACAGTTCTGCAAAGACAACTTTAAGCAGAGCTCAATAAATTAAAAATTAAAACAAAGGGAAGAGGTAATGGGTGGAATCTGTAATGAGCTGGAAATTCTGTAAATCCCTATCACTCTTCTTCTTGCCTGTTCTTGTTCCTGGCACTCTGCTTTACATACCCACCTGAGGCCCAGGTTGCTGTCCACATAAAATCCCATAAATTATCTCTGACAAAGGGCATCCAAAGGTTAGCTGGCTCATGAAGGGGTTCTGCCTATGATAACATTCCAGCCAGAGCTAGCAACATAGGTAGATCCCCTTGTGATCCCGCATGTGGCTGTGGTGATGCATGCTTTACCCTCATGACCACTGGGTGGGGGGCTCTTCAATCTAACAATACTTCTCAGTAATGAAAGGTAACTAAACTGAACAAGGGAATAGGATCTTCACCCAAAGATACTCCACTCTGAGAAAAATCAAGGATCAAAGCAAAGCCCAATTTGCTGATGTAGTGTCAAGGTGTCTCAGAAATTCATCCTCTCACAGCTCTGGAGCATGAACGGACTGGCAACTAAATCCCAGAAGGTGACTGCAAGAAGAGGTCATGTCAGATACAGATGAAGAAAAGGGATGAAGAAAGAGGAAGAACTGAGGAAGAGGGAACTCTGGGAATAGTTCACCCCTTACTGCAATCAGAATTCTCAGGGGAACTGCCATCTTCATACCTGACCTTGCCACCAGGCACAGTTGACCAGTTCAGGGATAGATATCAACCTCCTAGTCTTGCCTTGGGAATTTTTCAAACTATAAAAAGAAATATTTTTATTTTTCAAACTATAAAAAGGAATCTTCTAGAAGCTGGATATTGTGAGGTTCAGAAAGTCCCAAGGCCCAGCAAGTCCAAAGTCCCTGATATTTCCCAGCACATGGAAGTGTGCAGGGAGATGAGAGAGAGTCAGCACACAGAAAAGTACTAGAGGCAGTTAGGACAGTCTTAGCCAAGGTTTGAACACCAACTTTAAATTGGTTTTGAAACCAGCTATATCTCTGCCGTTTTGTGGTTTACTTATTCAACCTTCCTGTTAATTACTAAATCAATTCTTTTTCTTAAGGTACTTCAACTTGGGTTTCTGTTACTTGTTGCCAAAAGTCTTAATGAACAAACTCAAATATATATCATGAATTCATTGACACATATGTGCACCATTCACAGGTTACCTGAAATTGTCTTTTCTCTTCTCTTAGGATCACTGTCACATAAAATGCTTATAGTTTAATTCTCCTTTTTATTTACCATTCTTAACTGGATCTGGGTAAGTTAATAACAACAATACTTTAGTAAATTCCCTGGAAGAGCTAGATGGGAGAAAAAAATCACCCCCTCTATTATACACAAACGTCTTTCTCTTCTGCTTACTGAGTCTTGAATTAAAGCTGTTTTACATGATGAATATGGAAGTTTCCTTGAGAGACACCATTTACTGAATGTGAACTAATTAGGTCCTTTGGCCAAACACCTCAGGAATATAACAAACAAAATGACTTCAAAGAAACTTTCTAACACAACATGATTGGTATGTATGTATGTATATATATATATATATATATATATATATATATATATATATATATTTCTTTGAATTTTAACAGGTTACTCATGAACTGTCAAGTAGCTTTTGGCTCTATATTAACACGGAAATTAATTTTAAGTCAATTAGATATTTAATAAATCAGAGATCACTGTATCTAAGAAATTAAATGAACACACAAGTAGTTCAAGAAACAAGTAGTAATCTCCTGTCAATCAGGAGAGTGTGCCACCAACCAGCTGTGTGACATGATTGTGTGCAGGTAACAGCACACAGCTCTTATGTTCCATCAAGCCCTAGACTATATACATTTCATACACAGAGTCTATAGACATTCATTTTAATCCTCCAAACAAACCTTATGGAATTACTCCACATTTCACAGAAATGAAAAACAAAGTGCATATAAGTTAGGGACTTGTCCAATGGCAGAACCCAGATTTGACTTTGGGGATCTGGACTGGGTCAGGCTCCCAACCACCATGTTGATATACTGTGCTTTAATGGCAGGGCAGTAGAAAAGACAGTGCCAGTGGTTCACCAAATCACATTAGGTGCCTTCACCTTTCCTGTGCACTTGCCACCCACATTAGTTCTGTAGGCCTTATTTTTAATTACTTTCATCTGAGACTTTCATCAGAGATCTGCTCTTGGGCTCACTTTGCAGACAGCAAGTAGTTCCACAACATACACAGGCCTCTGGGGCAGGTGAAAGGCACAGGGCATGATGCCCACAAGTCTTGCCTCAGATGGGACAACTTGGAACATGATCTGTGTTCTCCCTGACCAATTTGAAACTGACCAATTTATATGAAGTTAAGGTTGGAACTATAACTGGATCTTGCCATTGTTCTGGGTCTTGCTTGTCCCCTGGTCTAACTCTCCTCCATGCAAGTGTGTTCTCCTGGAACTTCCTTAATAAATCATTTGCACATTAATCCATGCCTCAATAGACTGCCTCTAGGAACCCAACCTAAGTAGCATAATGGAAAAGCAATTTTGGACCACATTTTCTTGAGTTTGTGTCTTTCTTTATTACTCTTGACCTCTGCTTCTAGCTGCTTAAATTCCACTCATCTCCTTAACCATAAGTCAGTGATAACAGGACTTATTCATGAGATTACTTGCAAATTTGATGGCTGGTACATGGAAAGCAATAGGCGCCTTGTAGGTGCTCCAACAATAACACTGGTATCATTATCACAAATTCTATGCTGATACTTAAATAAACTTTAAACATTGTGCCCTCATAGACAAGTAAATCTACATAAGTAAACCAATTAACAAGTTCTAGTATTTCAAGATCTAATTTTAAGGCTTGTGTGCCACTAACATTTAGACAAAAACACATTGCCTTAGTCAAATGCATTGTTGTATCATATACAATCATCAGATTAATATGTGTGTCTACCATTTCAATTTGTTAAGGATTTGAACTTCTGATTCATATGTATAAGACAGAGCTATATTTTCTCTGCAGATATTTTCTTAAAAATGGCCTCCTTTTCCCAAAAGAAACTTGCCAAGTGAGTTTATAAAGTTTTGAGTATAAATATTCCTCGTCCCTCTGATATAAAAGTATTTTCTCTGAAGAGCTGTCTCTCTTTCCTCATTCATTCATGCATGCACTCAACTGACAAATATTGTTACCTGGTCCCTCCCCTAATTCTCTCCCCATATCTATATGCCATGTGTTCTTTATTAGATGCTGAGGGTAGAAACAATGATGCAGAAACATGAATCTGCCAGTTGTATGGTCCATATTCTAAAACAGTGGAGAAGCCGAGGTCAGAGAATGATGCCTTCGTCTCCCTGCCAGCATCAATTCCTCCATGAGACCTTTACCAGGGTCCTGAGTTTCTTAAGCACACCATTTGTCTAAGAAAGATCCCCACCTCTCTTGAAGCCTAAACCCATTTGTGCCATCCCATCCTCAACATAAATTGAAACTGACCAATTTATAGGGAATTACAGGACTTTGCATTATGTGGCTGATAGCTATCCTCTCCTTTCTCTTGGATGGGAAAGAGGAAATCTGCCACCTCAGGAGTTGGTGCCACTACTTCTCTACCACATGGGAAAGTAACACAAGCTCAAAGTGAAGCTAAGTAGCTCTTAAAATATCAGAATCCCTGAACTAAGGGATTCGCTTCAAGCAAATACAAGCAACACTCATTTGAAATAAAAATGGTCTTGGGGTTGGTGTAGTTGTAGTGTTTCAGGTAGCCTTTTCACTGCTATGACTAAAAGACCCAATCAGGACAATTGCAGAGGAGGAAAGGTTTATTTGAGGGTTCATAGTTTCAGAGGCCTTAGACCATACAAGGCAGGCTCCATTCCTTGGGGCTTGAAGTGAGACAGAACATCCTGGAGGAAGAATGTGGCAGAGGGACGCACCTCATATGATGATCAGAAAACAGAGAGAAACTCTAGTGGCCCAATACAAATATGTACCCCGTAGCCACAGCCCCAATGAACCACTTCCTCCAGCCATACCCCACCTGCCTCCAGTTACTACTCAATTAATCCCATCAGGGATTAATTCACTGATTAGGTTAAGTCTGTAGCCCTATCATTTCTCCTCCAAACCTTCTTGGGTTGTCTCACATGTGAGCTTTTGGGGGACACCTCACCTTCAAACCATAACAGTCAATGACAGCCATTTTTCCAATCACCCTTTATGTGTTGCTTCCCCTTTCTAGACAAGCAATGGAAACTGAGGTGACTACCCAGGTCTGAATTAAGTTGAAAATCTGTTCATTCATACTTGTGGGGGAAAAGTACAAAAGAGACTTCCCACAATTACTAGTGGCTGAGCCTGGTTCTATAGTATGTTTGAAAAACCAATAGAACATTGAATATTTGGAACATACTAGAAGAACATGACTCATTCTAACTCCTATTGCTCATCTTCAAGCTTCCTTCAAGTTACTTTCTAGTCACAACAATCATACCTGCCCACACCTCTTATCCATCCTACCTGAATTAAACCAATTGCCACCTACTTACCTTCTTGGATGTTGCTATGGTATGAATGTGTCCCCTGAAACTCATATGTTAAAACTTAATTGCTAACGTGATAGTATTAAAGAGTGGGGCCTTTGAGGAGTGGTTAAACCCTGAGGACAAAGTCCTCATGGGTAGAACTGCAGCCCTCATACAAGGGCTTGAGGGAGTGGGTTCATTCTCTTTCCCTTCTCTCTTCTCCCTTCTGCCATAAGAACACAGAAATAAGTGTCCATCATTGTTTTCTTAAGCTGGGAGTTGTACACAGTGGTGCTCTCCCACTGAGTTCCATCCCTTTGTATTTATTTTTTTTAAATTTTAAGATATAGTCTCACTGTGTTGCCCAGGCTGGCCTTGAACTTGTGATGCTTCTGTTTCAGCCTCTGAGTAGCTGGGACTATAAGCAGGCACCACTTCACCCAGCTAAGGATTCATATTACCTTGAAAGCAGACAGCAGCCCTTACCAGTCACCAATGCTAATGCCTTTTTACTTTTTAATAAAATTGCAAGTTGGTGCAGCGAATATGGAAAGCAATATGGAGATTTCTTGGAAAATTGGGAATGGAACCACCATTTGACCCAGTTACCCCTTTCCTCAGTCTATACCCAAAGGACTTAAAAACAGCACACTACAGGGACACAGCCACTTCAATGTTTCTAGCAGCACAATTTACAATAGTCAAACAGTGGAACCAACCTAGATGCTCTTCAATAGATTAATGGATAAAAAAAATGTGGCATATATACACAATGGAATATTACTCAGCAATAAAAGAGAATAAAATCATGGCATTTGCAGGTAAATGGATGGAGTTAGAGAAGATAATGGTGAGTGAAGTTAGTCAATCCCAAATATCCAAATGCCAAAAGTTTTCTCTGATATAAGGAGGCTGATTCATAGTGGGGTAAGGAAGGGGAGCATGGGAAGAATAGACGAACTCTAGATAGGGCGGAGGGGTGGGAAGGGAAGGGAGGGTGCATGGGGTTAGAAACAATGGTGGAATATGATGGACATATTATCCAAAGTAAATGTATGAAGACACAAATTAGTGTAAATGTACTTTGTATACAACCAGAGATATGAAAAAATGTGCTCTGTACGTGTAATAAGAATTGTAATGCATTCCGCGTCATATATAAATAAAAATATTAAAAATTTGATTTTTAGTTCTATTATTATATATTAATCATACATACTTATGAGATTCAGTGTGATATTTCAATACACGCGGATAGCAAGACCTCATCAAATCAGAGAAGTTGGCCTTTCCCTCTCCTTATCATTCCTTTATGTTTGAAGGCTTTGAGCTCCAATCTTCCAGATCCTCATAATGCCAGTGACTTCACCTTGGGCTTCCCTTACATGAAATAAACTTCTGTTCTTTATAAATTACCTAGGATAAAGGGGTGTGTGTGTGTGTGTGTGTGTGTGTGTTTTATGGCAGCACAAATGGACTAAGACAGGTGTTCAGGAGCTACTTGCCTCTGGAGAGCAGGATCCCAGCTAGATCCTGTTCCCAAATCTGCCCTTTTCACCTTGTTTGTTAATCTGACTATATTATTCAGAGGCTCCACACCAGCCCTCATGTGGCTGATCAAGTCCACTCCTTCTGACCTCAGGGCCCACTCTCATTGGCTGTGCTTTGCCCCATAGTCCTTCCCTTTCTACCTGTGTCCATTTTTACCACCATGATTTCACTCTTCCTGTCTTCCCCATCCCGTAAGACATCCTTGTTCAGCTTCACTTATTTAAATCCTATCAATTTTTGAAACCCAGGTTTTGCTTTCCCTGGATGCATTCTCTGATGCCTTTGGTTCACCTGGGTCTTGTTATCTTTGAGTTTCTTTCAGGAGGCAGCACTATGTGGTATCCCGACATCAAAGACTTGGTTTAGAATCCAAAGTCTGTCACTTAATAGCTGTGACCCAAGGCAAATTACTTAACCTTAATGAAACTCAGTTTTCTTATTTATAACATGGAAATACAAGTCAGCTTTTAATCTGTTATAAAAATTACAGGAAAAAAATAGCATAGCATTTTTAGTGATCATTAGTTGAAAACTGTTCTGAGTTCTGGACAACTTAGCACATCTATAATATGTTTTTATTGAATACAATTATTCCATACATGATTTTTTTTCCATAGAAAATCAACTCGTTTTACCATTTGATACCAACCCATTACATGGAAAACACTTTTTCAAGGCTTTTATTATTTATTTGTGTGTGTATAAATTAAAATGACATGAAGACAAGATCTTGCTAGTTATTCTTTGACCTGCTGTTGTTTACAAATGTGTGAGGGGTTTTGAAATAATACACTGAATTGGTTTTTAGGTTAACCTGAATTTAATTCTGGCAATTCATAGAGTCAAATGTGCATATAGTTCATATATAATGACATAATTTTGCTGCTTCATACTGTAGAATGATTCTGAAAGCTTTTCTAACAATGTTGTCTTTTGTTTTTATTATTTTGGTTAATACACTCTCTTCAATACAGCAATATGTCAAAGGTGATAGTACATTGGATTTTTGCCAGTCCAACATAGGACATACACACATGGACCAACATGTGTTATGGAGGATGAGGACTGCCAAAATGAGGAACATCAACTCCATCACAGAATGGCAGGGACAGAACTATGGAATGAAACATATGTGCATCCAATTTTTATGTGACTCATCCTCCTACACTGGAGAAGTGAACTAAGGGTAACAGAAGAAAGATCAGAAACAGCACTCAGCTAAGCAAAGATAAACAACCATTGCATTGCCAAAAAAATGGAGAAGTATTTGCAACGTTTTTGTCAAATGCAGGGCCCATTCCCTTAATATAAAAAAAAATTATAAATCCAAAAACACATTAGTCAAAATGAGCAAACTACATGAACAAAAAGTTCACAAAAGAGAGGAAACAGCAGTGACATACTCACCTGTCAGGTAGGCAACATTTTAAGTCTGTTAGTAAGCAATGCTGGCCAGGGAGAATGTAATGGCAGACAGCTGGAAATGATTTAATGTTGTTGATAAAATCATATTAAATTCAGATAGTGGGATACTATACAGTCATAGAAATAAAATACTTCTATATATACTGAGGTGGGATATTTTTCAACAGGCACTGTTAATTTTAAAATGTGTCAAAATATCTAGTATCTATATATCCTACGGGGTCTAAAAATAAAAACAAAAAATTATATTTATATGTATATATATATATATATTATTTTTCTAACAATGTTTTCTTTTGTTTTTATTATTATTATATATAGATACATTTTTGTTTTTATTATATATATGTATATATATATACATTTACACATACACACACACATATATGTACTGAGCAAGAAGTCTAAATCAAAACAGACCTAAAGGTATATGATTTCACAGATAGAGAAAATATCATTAAGAAAACATTAATAGTGTTTTACTAGAAGTCATATTTGAGTGGGAGAAGTTGGGGGCATTTTGCTTTCCACTTTACAACCTTCTGCATTTGAATATTTTACAGTAAAAAATAATAATTGTACATTATATTTTTTAAAATTCTGTTTCCATCACTTACTAAATGAAGTGTAGTCTTAACCGTATGGGTCTTCATTCCCTACCTCACAGATGATCATGAGAATTGTCTCAGATACTGGAATATCCCATCCAGGGAATATACAAAGCATTCACAAAATGTTCATTCTCTTATTTCCTATTCATATCTTTTTTGTTAGTTCCTTGAAAATTACATTTGTATTACATTTATCATAGGCAATAACATATGTAATTACATACAAGTCTCCAAATACCTTTATTCCCATTGATCAACCTCTTCCCATACTAAGTTATAGTCAGATAGCAGCAAGAAGTTCTGGTGTGCTATTGCATAGTAAAGTGACCACAGACAATGATAATGTTCTGCATATTTCAAAAAGCTAGAAGAAAGGATTTGGAATGTTCCCACTATAAAAGAAACATAAATTTTTTTAGGAGGTAGGTCCAACTGGTTTACATGTTTTGAATCATCACATGTATAATGTTTACATTTTTATAAATCAGTTAAAAATTGAAAATTTTAAACTCCCCTAATATTGAATCAATGAAACAAAACTTCTCTTATAATTTTCTAAATTATAATAAGTATTTAGAGTATTAATTAATTATGATGGATTTGAAGTTAGGTTTCTGGAACATATATTTTCTCTGAAACCCAAGTATAATTGCTGTGGTTTTAGGTCCTTAAAATAACTAAGAGTTTTCTTGCCCAAGTCCACTGTCAAGGCTTCCCAGCCCAAATGATAGAGGCCAGCTCCTGTGGCTTCCCCCTGACCAGTCACAGCTCTTGATGGGAGGATCTCAGCAGGCACCAAGATCTTGCTTTCGTTCTGCATCAAACATTTTCCATTTCCCTGGATTGCTTCCTGCTTTCTGGTCTCCTTTGAAGTTATAGTTACTGGGATGTTTCTTGTTGTGTTGTTGTTGTTGGGGGGAGGGTATATTTATTTTATTTTATTTTTATGACTTCAAGGCCTAATAATTCTATCCATGAAAGGATAGAACTTAGTTACCAACAGATGATTTTAAGGATAAAATACCATAGCCCCAAATTAGGAAAAAAAAGAAAAGCAAAAAAACTTAGTTTTTCATTTAGCCCAATAAACCTACTTTTTTTTTTAATTTAAAACATGACAATTTAATTCTGCATGTTTTAAAAATAACTTTCTTTACAAAAACTGTTTTCACATCCTGAAACTCCTAGTACCTGTGTTTATATATAATTTATCATAATAATTTTGGCAGGTTAAAATAAAGTATATCATTTTAGCAAATATTCATCATAATTTAAGGGTTTTGTTTCCTGGAGAAATTTAATAAATAAGGCATCTTTTTTTTTTTCTTCTAGGAGGAGGGAAATAACAGCAAAGACTTTGTTTTATTCCTTCAGGCGTTGTCTAAAGATTAGATCTACTGGTAGACAACACAAATTAATAATATTGCCTCATGAAGAATTTTATGTTGGCTTTTATCCAAAGGCCCAGAATTTATTGCTCTTTTAAATGCCTGCAAAATAAATTTTACTTTATTCAGTAATGAAAGTAGGAGAAACTGATGCTAAGTGTTTTCCTCTAAGATATTAAGTAAAGTTGCTTTAAAACTGGTAATTATCCAGGTCTTTGAATTATAGTTTGCTTCATTGAATTTTGGCCTCTTTTATGGTATGTCTGTAAGTAGCATAGCAGAATTGTTCTGTTCAGCCCTTAAGTTAATTAGGTATATAATACAGTGTCACTCATTTGAAGTTCATTTATCCTAGGGATAAAATAGATGTTTTGAACATTGTTACAACTCACCATCCTGATTCAAGTCTAAATTTGAGTCATTTATTTGACAAACATTTTCTACGAACTCTCAGAAACTATGCCAGGGGTTGAAGATCCAAAGATGGGCATGGTGCAATAGTCCAGGGACTTAAGTTCTAGAGTTCGGTAAAACTATGAGCCCCCCCCCCCCAAAATATAGGTGCTATGATATCAATATAGCTATTGTCTGGATCTATAGGTACCAAGGACATTAAAAATTTAACACATCATCACATTTAATTTCACTTTATCCTCATACACGTCTGAGACGGGTATTAATATTGTAAACAAAAAAACAAAACAAAACAAAATTGAGGCACAGTTAAGCAGGCAGCAGGCTTGAGTTTGCACCCAGAGTTCACTGGCTTAATCCCAGTCTCAGAGAGTCTTTTCTTTGCCTACCTTTCTTATTTATATAGGCTACAGTGGAGATGCAGGGGGAAGGAGCTGTGGTCAAAAGAGGAATTAGAATAGGGCTTAAAATAATTTAACATTAAAATACTTTAGTATTATAGTACAGTTGCAAGAAATTACTTGGTTTATTTTAGGGAGTATGACTCTCTGATTGCAAAAGAAATAATTTTAAGAACAGAAAGAAAAGAGAAAAATCGGGGCAGGGGGGATGGCGGATGAGGGAGAAAATGGAGGAGGAAAAAAGAAGGCAGGAAGAGACTGTTTGACCTGTTTTATAAATTTGTGCTTTACCATTACTGCCACTAAGAAATATACTTCAAAAAAGTTAGGCAAATAAATGTATAGCAAGGGATGATTTTTATTGTTATGGCTCTTTTGTTTTCTCTTATTCTTTGTGTTTAAACATGATGACTCCTTTAAAAAAAAGCTACTTTTATATAGGATGATTCCATAAAAATGAGAAAGTAACAAAAGAAATGTGTCTCAGACTACAGCTGAGTTCAACACCAGTCTTCAAATCTGTGGGTAAGTCTTCACTGATGGTGGCTGACTCCCACTCTACCAGACCTTTGTTTTTCTTAGTAAACAGGTCCACAGT
The DNA here is from genome assembly GCF_021218885.2 of Marmota monax. NCBI lineage: Eukaryota > Metazoa > Chordata > Mammalia > Rodentia > Sciuridae > Marmota > Marmota monax. Next base: position 4,489,688 of record NW_026691988.1, read on the forward strand.
TTACCTTTTGAAAGCCCTTAAGGCTCCAATGCCTTCCTGCTATTTCAATAAATAAAGCTTCTCCCATGCGTATAGGTTTCTTGAATGCAAAACAAATGTCTTATTAATCTTGGGGGTTGTTTGTTTGCATTTGATGTGAAAAATTCATACATAGAGAAAATAATATAACATTCTTCATGTAAGCACCACCCAGAATTAAATAATATTTTGTCATGTTTACTTTGCTATTTGTCTTTGCCCCTATTTGATCCGGACATTTCTGTGTTTCTGCCAGGTCCTCAAATGGTAAATTAAATCACAAAACTCAGGGATCAAGGTGAGTCTCAAGGACAAACTCAAGTTTTTTTGTTTTGTTTTTTAGTCCTAAACATGTCAACTGTTTCCTTAAAATTAAGTCTAAAATAACTTGCAATATTTTTTGTCAGAGTTTGAATATTCTGAGGTCTATAGCCACAGAAATGATATTAAAAATGGCTGTACTCAGGAAGGAAACATATAAGCATAAATGATTTATTCTATATTTTTTTTCCAATCAGATGAAAGTCACACTCAGTCTATCTTTCATAATTCCCAATCTGCAAAGGGAAAGTTTCCAGTTTCAGAAATGTGGCCAAACTCTTTTCTTGGCAGATGAAAGGAGAGATCTAAACAAGATCTGATAAACCAAGTTATGATCATAGTTCCAAACAAGGAAATCATCACCTCCTTCCCTGTGGGAACCATCACTTTCTTAGGGTTTTTATTAAAGACTTAACCCCCAACATCAAATGAGTTGAGAAGTCTTTCAATTTCTACCTCCACAACAACCCCTGCATCTACTCTCACTTACCCTATCCTATATGTGAGACTGAAATCCAGGCTCTGCTTACCTGTCACTAACATCTCTACAACACATCACTCCACCCTCCAGCCAAGCTCAATAATTCCACTTTGCCTTATTGGTTCAAGAAGCATTCACTTCTTGGCCCACCACTCCTGCTCTCTGGGATCCTTCACAAGACCCCAAGCATCACCTGGATCATCTTTTCTCTGTGCCTTAGGTCATGGCATATCAGTCTTCTAAATCCTGAATCTGGCAAAATAGAGTTGCACCTGTCAAAACTTGAGTCCCTAGTGGAAGGATAACTAGATTGTTCTGGACAATCCTGGTTTGGAAAACACCTGCATGTCTGAAAGCCAACAACAAACAGGCCTTAAAACATATTGCCAAACTTAGCAAGAAATTAAGAGAGATTTCCCAAAGGTAAAAGAAAGAACATTATAAAACTTAAATCAAAATGATGAACAAAACCAGAAGCAAAGACTCCAGAGAGCACTTTTATTAATGTATAACTGACATGCACTAAACTGCACCTATTTAAATTCAAGTGCAAATTTGATAAATTCTGATGTGCACACCCTTGTAAATCATCATCACAATCAAGATAACAAATACACTCATTATCCCCAAAAGCTTCCTCAAGCCCCTGGACAGTCCCTCATTGTCTTCCCTTCCTGTTCCATCCTCAATCCCAGGAAACTGCTGAATGGTTTCTTGTCACTATAGATAACAGATACTTTCTAGAATTTTATTTATTAAAAAAAAAAGGAAAACTGGAAATCAAGCCCCATACAATGGTGCATGACTGTAGTCCCCACTACTCCAGGAGCTGAAACAGAAGGATTACTTGGGCCCTGAGTTCCAGACAAGCCTTGGAAACAGTCGTATCCCCACCTCAATAAGAGAGAGGGATGAAAATTGTCTTATATGAGCTCTGCTTTGTTTTACTTCATTCAGCATACTGATTTGCACATTAATCCATATTGGCTGTGTATTAATAGTGTTTTAACTTGCCAAGAAATATTCCATTATATTTTATTCCAAGTGAAGCTGATATTCCAACTTCATTTACATAGTCATGGAGAATTGGATTGTTTCCACTTCTTGACTATCATAAATAAACCTGTTATAAAAACTCAGGTAGAAGTCTTTGTGTGGATGTATGCTTCATCACTCTTGGAAAAAAAATCCAGGAGTAGAATAGCTGGAATATATGGTAGGTATATTTTAAATTTTTTACCAAAGTGCCAAGTAGTTTCTCAAAGTGATTGTATCATTTTGTAGTTCCACCAGCAATGTATTAGAGTCCTATTACTTCACTTTTTACCAATGACTAAATTTTAGTTATTCTTATAGGTTGTAGTGGTATCCCAGTGTGGCTTTAATTTGGACTTCTTCAATGAGTTATGATATTGATCAGTGTCTCAAGACAATGGATATCAGAGAAAGAAGGAGAGTGAGTTATGAGAAATGAGAAACAAACAAGGTCAGTCCTGCTCTTTCTTCAGTTTACTGCTGGAGTTTACAGGCTTCCACAGGAGGGAGGAACCCAGGCAGAATCTGTGTTCTCCCTGAGTTAGGCACACAGAGTTGGGAGTCCATGGGGGGCCTCATAGGTTACAGTTCACACAGTAAGAGATGGGAGAAGAGAGAGATGCCCAGGGAGGGAACTTCAGGCATCTTCAGAAGGTCCTCAAGTCCTCTACTCAGTACTGAGCCTCCCATGCATAAATTTAAAAGACCGAGATTATCCAGGGATTAAAAGAGAATGAGAAAATATTTGCATCTTGTCAGTGTATGAATTCTAGAAAGCAAGTCTGAAATTTATATTAATATTCAAAATACACATAAGTTGACTCAATGCATTTAGCAATGAATCCTAAAGAAAGGTAACTACTGATACATGAAGATATGCATAAAAGAACATTTATTGAAGCATTATTCATGATAGAAAAAAACTTTAAGTCACCTTAAATGTACACCAATAGTAGATGGCTGCAAAATTATGGTTTATACTTAATGGAAGATTGTTACGTTAATATTAAAATAAATGTGTTTTTATATTTTGACCTGCAATGGTAAGCATGGTAATTTGAAAAAACAAATTAATATATGTATAATAATCACAAGCTTGGTTTTTTTAAAGGGAGATTAACCTAATATAAACATATTAATGTTGTAAATATTTTCTGCAGTATCAAGTTATAGAAAGATACAAATGAATCTGTTCCTATTGGTTACCTCAGGGAAGTAGAATTTGGAAGAAGGGGAACATCACTAGTTTTTCTTTATATGTTGTTCACTTTTTTACTTGTTTTAGGGAGTATATGTTGTGCTGGAAATAAAGCTAGTCCACACAGGAAGCATTCTCATGTTAAAATAAAGTGTTCTCTTGAGAAACAGAGTATAAAACAAACTCTTCGTCTTCCAGACAATGAGGGAAAAAATGCAAAGTTGTGATCTCTTTTCAAGACTGTTAAGGGTCAGTCAAGGAACACAACCTTTTGCTTATGAATTCTATATGATTATTAATTTAAAGTGAAGAAAAAATAAATTATTCCATAAAATAACCCTTACTATTTTGAATAAATATAGTTTGAAATAATGTGAATTAACAAATAATCCAGTGGGAATTTTTAAGAGCTATAAGAGTGGAAAATATTACTCACAGTACTGACATTTCCTGTTTTTCACTAAAAAAAGAACTTAGTTCTCTTACCTTGTAAATTTAATTTGTGAATTTTACATACCCTTACAATGAGAGTTTGACTTACATATGAATAAGTGCATTTGGCAGCCTGTTTCATAAAAAACTAGGCTTTATCTTAAAAGTGAACATAGAAATAAAAAGCAAAGATAGTAAAAGTAATAAATTTCAAGTTGTAAAAGGACTTATGTATCATATTAAATTCAGTTCAATATAAACAAATACATCTCAATTTTCTCCCTCTTAAATGTCTCAGGCAACTCAATGAAATCAAAGTGAAATTCCAACTGTTCTAAATTATTGGATAATTACATCCAAGTAATTTAGAGCTCTTTCAAGAGCTCTAAAACTTCTTTAATTATAGATTATTAAAAGATGATACAGTAGAAAGGGATGTAAATTTTAGGTACATTATTTTACCTTGAAGTTGTTCTATATTTCATATGTTAAAAGAGAGAAACAGATAATAGCAATTTAAAACCTAAATTTGAAAACCAGTTTCAATTAAACTGGATGAGAAAAGCAGTGTTCTTCACTGGACTTCATTTTCTGCCACCATGAAGTACAATGTTGAAAAAAGCAAACAGATGGTTCAGACTGTTCAAGGTAATAAAGGTTACGGTAAAATGATGGTATATTACTTCTTTCATGCCTCAGGTTTCCAAATAATTTTGACAGTAATCTGATTCATAGATTGTATTTGTTTTGCCAATGAGGAAACTGTAAGATTCAGAGAAGTTCTGCAAGTTACTCAAGGTCATATAAGTGATAAATGGCACAACAAGTATTTGAAATCAAGCCTATGTAACCAGAAAGATAAAGCCCTTCAAACATAAGCATATATAAATTCAGTCAATGGTTCAGGTTCATAGTACTCCTAACACCTGTATGTGTAGCAAAAATTAAGGGCTCAGACATTAGAGTCTGGTAAGGCTGGGTTCCCTACCCGACATTTGCCATTCTCTAGCTCTTTAACATTAGAGAAGACATCAAATTTTTCTAAGCCTCAGTTTCCTCATCTGAAAAATGACATAAGTAGTGAGTAAAGCATAGTTTCTGGTATAGTCAGTATGTATTTGTTTTCTAAAATTCAACTAGTTATTTTTGTTGTTGTTGTATTTTTGGTACCAGAAATTGAACCCAGGGGCATTTAACCACTGAGCTGACATACCCAACCCTTCTTATACATTTTATTTTGAGACAGGGTCACATTAAGTTGCTTAGGGCCTCACTAAGTTAAAAGTTCAACATATGTTTTTAAATTTTTTGGTACCAGGGATTGAACTCAGGGGTACTCAACCACTGAGCCACATCTGCAGCCCCATTTTGTATTTTATTTTGAAACAGGGTCTCACTGAGTTACTTAGCTCCTCCCCATTGCTGAGGCTGTCTTTGAACTTTCAATCCTCCTGCCTCAGCCTCCCAAGTCACTGGGATTACAGGAATGCAGCACCACACCCAGCTTTGAAAGTTCAACATTTTCAAAGCACCTTCAGGATGATATTAAGATAGGAGTTATTTCATTTTTCATATGAGTATCTATTGATACCAAGATCATCATAAAAGCTAAGGGAAATGAAAGGCAGCAGATTTACTAACAGACCAAGATATTGATTGAGAAACATACAGTCATTTTTCATACAAAAGGATTAATTTTACCTCGAGGCCATATTAAAATCAACTCTGATGAAGAAAATATTTGATCTCATTAATTAGAATGATTTTAGAAAAACCTATGAATGATTTTAATAATTAAGAGAAACAAATACACATTTGGTGGGGTAGCTTTAAGGTAGTGCTTTTTCAAATGTTGGGCAATGACAAGAACATTTTAAGTCAATGAGTCACGAAAATGACAAGCTACAAGCTCTCCTACAAGGTAGCCAGATACATGACATAATTTAACTATAAAAAACTTGATGGACATGGAGAATGAGAAAGGACACAGGTTCAACAAACTTCACTTAAGTTACCAGAGCTAAGGATGATCCCTTCCTTGTTTCTACCAGAAGTGAAAGACCATCTCCTCTTCTTTGAAACTGCCTGCAGCCTGACTTTAAATGGTTCCATGCATATGCATGCAATTAAGAGGTAGCCTTGAGTTCTATTTGAGAGAGTATGATGCAATTTGTTAGTTTTAACACTAAGCAAAACTTGTTAAAACCACACAATGGTATCATTCAAGATAAAGTCAGTGACCCCATTTAGGTATTAAAGGCCACAGTCTGAAGTCCCTTTCAATTTTTCACACTAGGGGCTTTGGGATGGTTAAGGCGTCTCTGATGAAATAAAATGCAGTTGCCCTGACAACAAGGAACTGCGAGATTCTGCATTCTAACTCGACATATTAGACTATGGGTTGAAAGTGGAGCCAGCAGCTGCTCATTGGCTCTAGTACAAGCAGATGTTGGTTATAGCATCAACTATTCTCTGCCACATGTGGAACCAAATGGAGCTTCCACCCAGATTAATATGTAAAACTTCAGAATGTTAATGATGAAGCAAGAGTCCTACTTTTAGCCATTGATGGCTCTCTTCCATAGACAGATCTGAAAGTCACGTTCTGAGTCCAAACATCAAAAGTGCTAATACATGTGCATTTTTAAAAATATACTATCATCCTCAGGGAAAAGAATACCAAAAGAGGGTTGTCTGTAACAGACAATTTGCTTAACCTCTCTGGGCCTCAGTTTCTCCATTTGTAAAACAAGGATAGCAATGTTGCCTTCTTCAGGGGCTTTTATTTTATGAGTATAGATGAACTACAAAATGGACAGTGCTCTGTGCTCAGTGTTGGTTCTGACCATTTAATTTCATTTTGGTGCCTCAAGTACATAAACAGAGAGGTTGCCTGCTACTCATCCCACCACTTACTCTACTTACTCCAAAATTTAATTTCTTTGTACTTTCCCCAAATTATTGTTTTCAAATGGCTTGGGACTGTGCCCCAAATCTTACTGGTCTCTCATTTCTTCTTACCTTTACTGTCTTTGTCATGCAGTTTGACATGTGTTTACCTGCTAGCTTTGGGGTTTCTCTATTATTTGAATGCATCTTTTCTCCTCTTCTAGTCTGTGAGTCCTATTTTTAAATTGTCATAAAGGCTTTTTTCATTTTGTCCTTTATCTGACAAAACACATTACACTGACTGCTGTCTGAACTAGACACTCAGTAGACCTTCTGTGAGTCTTCTTTGCAATTCAGAGGTATAGGGTGAAAGGATGTTTCCAGCTTTTTAACATATATAATGGGCATATTGAGTACATATCTGATTCTAAATCACGCCACAGACCAAAGTGCCAGTTCTATACTTTCAGGACTTCCTCAGGCTAGCCTAAAGGCTGAGAGGCTATAGTTAGTATAGACACACATATTAGCAGTTATTTACATGGTCCTTTCTTTCCTTAATATTAAAATTCCAGATTCAGCCATTCATGATAAAAAAAGATTACTCTTTACTGATAATGAAATGCATGTTAAAGTAAGCAAGGTAACTTCCAGAATACTGTTTCTAAAATGCATCCATTACAGTAGAATCATGTGTAGAGTTAACTACAATGCATTTACTTCATTAGAACATAAATCTTTTTTTCCTTCATCGAAGAAAGTATCCCTTATATCTGAATTAGTTCAAATTTTGTAATGAAAGCCAGCTGTGGTTTCAGGAAACAGCTGGTGTTTTTGCATCTCCACTTCCACAAAGAAATGTGCAGTGTGCCAAGGAATAAACTATATCAGAGCCATAAACTGTTTAATTCTTCTTCATGTGCGGGCAACTAAAATAGTGCATTGTGATAGTAGATGTGCAATGTGTGTTCATGCTTCCTTGCATTTGCTGACTAAAACAGTTTAAGGCTACAAAATACGGTAATTAATGCTACTTAATATGAAGGGCATTTTACTGGGTGCTAAAAAATATAGTTCAACAAAGGCAGTTTCCAGAAAATTCTAATAAATAGAAAATAGTGTTCTCAAACAGGGCACTTGGTTCAAGGCCACTTGGAGGATATCTCCAAACAATAGCAACAATCAGATCCATCACAAAGGCCTGAATGTCACTGCCAAAGATCTGATTGGGGTCATTCTATGCATACCCTACAATATACATCAATAACAACTCAATGAAGCAAGACTCAACCGTAACATTTTTGATATGTTAGTGTAATTTTTTTAATAAAATATATGTTGTATTAAATGTCTTATCTATAACCTGAATTTTTGATATAGAAATACCTTCAAAGTAAATATATCAAGAGAGCCTTGATATTTTAAATACCACTGTGCAGCCTTTTATAACTTGCCCAAAAGTGTGAAAAACTATACTCTGGATTTATGAGCTTTATAAATTTGAATTTCAAATTTATTAAAATGAGTTCCTATTACATACGTAATTTTTTATTCTAATTACTAAAGCTCTATCCATAAAAAAAAAACTATTAAAAAATCATGGTGCATCAAAAGGGTAATGAATGCCATCTTATTTTGATAGGTACCCAAATTTTTACATTGAAAAGAGACAGTGAGGGGCTGGAGTTGTGGCTCATTGGTAGAGCGCTTGCCTAGCACATGTAAGGCACTGGGTTCAAGGTTTTTAAAAAAAGAAAAGAGACATTGAAATAAAATTGGCTTATTATGTCCTATGGGAACACACAAAAATTATTTGCATTCTTTTTTTAAGATGACCTTGGCCTTTTACTAAATCATATTTTATAGAAGTGTCAATGTCGTAAATAAGTAAATATTTATACACTGGTTTTATCAATTTCCAGCTTTGTCAATTCCATTATTTAGTGAAAGAAGTCACAGAAGTTTAAGGGTTAGCAGTCACTTAGAAAGACCTCTCAGTTACACAGATTTACAATCTTTAAGTCATGTTATTAACAAATTCAATCCCTTGAGAGGAACCATGTACAATCACATTAATCAATGGCTGATGACCAATGGCTAAAGTCAGCTTGGAACCTGGACACCCATTGTCTTGTTTTTAGGCCACTCTAAGATGCCAACACTTCAGTTTTCTCCCCAACAGCGTGAGTCTTCTTGTTTCGGGGTACTTTAAGCATTTTGTAATAAATGTAAGCCCCAAATGAAATTGTGAGCATTTCCTCTCATGACTACTCACTTTTTACAGACTGTTAACTGGGAAGGGGACTAAAACAGCCCATGACCATTATTTTCATTTCCATGGAGGATTTTGACTCAGCTCACACAGAGGCTGTTGGCTTGTGTCCAACCATCCTTATGCTACAGCATGTGTCCAACAAGATTAACAGGCTCATTACCTTCAATCCACTGAAATTACTGCCAACACCTTTCTCTTTAACATCATCTCTAACATTCTGCTCCTTTTTGTACCCATAAGCATAATCTTCAGCGTAATCATCTAACTCTAATCTTAATTATAATGAATTCCTAAATCACAAATGAAACTTTAATGCATTTTCTGTTATTACTGACCAGTTTTCAACCCCTCAAGGTAAAAACACCAAACCCATGTGTACTCATCTGCTAGTTACCCATATCTTTGAACTGATGTCTCTGGATGGTTCTAGTGGGGTCTGTTCATATAGCTCTGGGAAAATACACAGATCCTATAAGACTCAAAAGTAGCCCAACACTATATGGTATTATGCACTTTAAATTTAAGAGGGTGGATCTCATGTTGTGTTCACAAAAACGAAAACAAATGTGCATTGGGAAACTTGGGAAGTGATAAATAGGACTATTACCTTGGTTTTGGTGATGGCATCATGGATGCTTGCATGTGTCCAAATTCATTAAACTGTATACATTAAATACATGCAGTTCTCTGGATACAATTAGATTTCAATAAAGCTGTCAAAAAAAATTAAAAGTAGCCTGGGACCTGAGAAGCTTATGGAGAAGTCTCAGGCCAGATATAAACTATCAAAGATTTCCCATACAGATTATTTTTCATTGTAACATATACATATTAAAAAGATCTTAAGGCCTAGCTGGTAAACTGTACAAAGTTGCACTAGTTTTCCTAGGAAACTCCTGTGTTCACATGTTGACTCTCCTTCATGTAATTTGTACTGTGTTGAATAAGTTACTTAAACTTTCTCTGCTTCAGTGTGTTTATCTGCAAAGTGGTGGGAACTCGCCAGCTGACAGTCAGTCTGTGGACATTTAATAAGATGATTATTTCAAGTAGCAGTAAGAGGAAAATATTTATCTATATACTTCTCTTGTGTAAAAGCCATTCATATCTTACTGTTATCTCTTCATTCTTTTGTACTATGAAGATCTAGAATTCAACATAAACATCAGTATTCCATCAATAAAAGTGCTGTTAATTAAATTATGTACCCACTTTCATAGCTAATAAGTAGTATTAATGAGGAAGTGCTTTTCAATTCTGTCATCAACCTTTTGGACTACTTGAAAAAGATATATGAGTTTGGTGGTAGAGTTGGGTGGTAGAAAAAGGACTAAGGAAAATAAATATATTTTTATGTCAGTTGAAAATGGCATTACGGTAAGGTCACAGAATGGAAGGCTAATGGGTGACCCAAGAATGGGAAAGAATATTTCCCAGAGGATAGACGCCAGTTGGTGTTTATCCTTACTTAGACAAGAACAGGAGGAAATTAGCTTAAATTTCATTTGGTTTAGAGTAATGGAAGGAAGCTATGAAATCTAATTCCCAAGGAATCTTTTCTTCAGAATAAAAAAGGAGACTTACTGCCTGCCTTGGTTTCAGAGCAGCCCCGACTCTAAGTATGAGAAAACACGAGATGAAGTTTTAGTCATCCATCTCCATAATCCCCTTCAAGGGAAGAAAACAAGCAATTATGAGCCTATTGTGCAACAGGTGTTTTCACTTGTATTCATTTAATCTTCACTGAAAATTATTTTTCCTACTTTGTAAGTGAAGATACAAGCTCTGGGAGATCTGTTTGCCCCAGGGCATGAAGCTAATGAAAAGCAGCATTAAAACACATCATCATGCACTTTACCTATTTCAATAAAGCCTTCCTACTCCCGTGGCACTCTTCATTTTTATCCTTATTTTTTAAGATTTAACAGATTGGAAAACAAAGTACATTGGTAATATAGCTATTATTTATTGAGATATCTAGTATATGTCCAACATAAGCAATGTCTCCCTAGACTATGACCACTAACATTTGAGATAAGTACAACTACTGGCCTCTTTCACAGATGGAAACCTAAAACTCTGGAGAGTTACACTGCTTGCCCTGGATCACACTGGTAGGTTGTGAATCCAAGATTTGAAATACACTGTCTGACCCCATAAGTTATGCCAAAGCAGCTGGATAACAGGGAAACTGTCAAGATTTGTGGTCTTATAGTTGGATTTGATTTGAATTCTTAAATTTTCGTTACCTTTACATATTATAAGCAGCTATTATAGAAACTTAATAGTCATTAAATATCAGTAATAAGCTCAGTTAAGTACATGGGTAAAGATTAAAAAGTGAATAGTGCCGGGCATGGTGGTACATACCTGTAATTACAGTGACTTGGGAGGCTGAGGCAGGAAGATCATGAGTTCAAAGCCAACCTCAGCAACTTAGGCCCTAAACAACTCAGTAAGACACTATCTCTAAATAAATACAAAAAAGGGCTGGAGATTTGACTCAGTGGTTAAGCACCCTTGGGTGGGTTTAATCTTAATCACAGGTATCAAAATATATATATATATATATATATATATATATATATATATATATATATATATATATATATATATAGTGAATGGTTTCTAGTCCAGAAATAAGTCTCTGGGCCTCTTTCTAAATACGTGGTATTTATGTTAGTGGACCAAGAAGCCGTCAATGTCTTGAGACATTTAATTCTCTTGGGGTTCTGGGACATTTATCGTGCTCCAGAAAGGTTTGGGATGTGTCAAAATAAATGCTAAGAAACCCATGTCTGAGGAGCTGAAGATGGCCTTTTAGCTCCAAAGGAGGTACTTCACCCTGATCTGCCAAGGGACTATGAGAACCAAGCACATCAAACCATGGAGCATCCAAATCCAGCACACACTTCATTTTTTGTTTTCATCAACCCACATGTATATAGAAATAAAAAGACTGGTATCGCTATACCGCCTGATTCACACTTCCTGCTTAGCATTGTTTTTGCTATTCTGGGTCTTTTATTTTTCCATATGAATTTCATGATGGCTTTCTCTATTTCTACAAGAAATGCCGTTGGGATTTTGATTGGCATTGCATTAAACCTATAGAGAACTTTTGGTAATATCGCCATTTTGATGATGTTAGTTCTGCCTATCCATGAACAGGGTATATTTTTCCATCTTCTAAGATCTTCTTCTATTTCTCTCTTTAGGGTTCTGTAGTTTTCATTGTATAAGTCTTTCACCTCTTTTGTTAGGTTGATTCCCAAGTATTTTATTTTTTTTGAAGACATTGTGAATGGAGTGGTTGTCCTCATTTCCATTTCAGAGGATTTGTCGCTGATATACAGGAATGCCTTTGATTTATGCGTGTTGATTTTATATCCTGCCACTTTGCTGAATTCATTTATTAGCTCTAATAGTTTCTTTGTAGACCCTTTTGGGTCTGCTAGGTATAGAATCATGTCTTCTGCAAATAGTGATAATTTAAGTTCTTCTTTTCCTATTTTGATGCCTTTAATTTCTTTCGTCTGTCTAATTGCTCTGGCCAGTGTTTCGAGAACTATGTTGAACAGAAGTGGTGAGAGAGGGCATCCTTGTCTTGTTCCAGATTTTAGAGGGAATGCCTTCAATTTTTCTCCATTCAGAATGATGCTAGCCTGAGGCTTAGCATAGATTGCTTTTACAATATTGAGGTATGTTCCTGTTATCCCTAGTTTTTCTAGAGTTTTGAACATAAAGGGATGCTGTACTTTGTCGAATGCTTTTTCCGCATCTATCGAGATGATCATGTGGTTCTTATTTTTAAGTCTATTGATGTGGTGAATAACATTTATTGATTTCCGTATAACAAAAACAGCATGGTACTGGTACCAAAACAGGCGGGTGGACCAATGGTACAGAATAGAGGACACAGAAACCAATCCACAAAACTACAACTATCTTATATTTGATAAAGGGGCTAAAAGCATGCAATGGAGGAAGGATAGCATCTTCAACAAATGGTGTTGGGAAAACTGGAAATCCATATGCAACAAAATGAAACTGAATCCCTTTCTCTCGCCATGCACAAAAGTTAATTCAAAATGGATCAAGGAGCTTGATATCAAATCAGAGACACGCCGCAATTCAAAATGGATCAAGGAGCTTGATATCAAATCAGAGACACGCCGTCTGATAGAAGAAAAAGTTGGCTAAGATCTACATACTGTGGGGTCGGGCTCCAAATTCCTCAATAGGACCCCCATAGCACAAAAGTTAATAACTAGAATCAACAAATGGGACTTACTCAAACTAAAAAGTTTTTTCTCAGCAAAAGAAACAATAAGAGAGGTAAATAGAGAGCCTACATCCTGGGAACAAATCTTTACTCCTCACACTTCAGATAGAGCCCTAATATCCAGAGTATACAAGGAACTCAAAAAATTAGACAATAAGAGAACAAACAACCCAATCAACAAATGGGCCAAGGACCTGAACAGACACTTCTCAGAGGAGGACATACAATCAATCAACAAGTACATGAAAAAATGCTCACCATCTCTAGCAGTCAGAGAAATGCAAATCAAAACCACCCTAAGATACCATCTCACTCCAGTTAGATTGGCAGCCATTATGAAGTCAAACAACAACAAGTGCTGGCGAGGATGTGGGGAAAAGGGTACACTTGTACATTGCTGGTGGGACTGCAAATTGGTGCAGCCAATTTGGAAAGCAGTATGGAGATTTCTTGGAAAGCTGGGAATGGAGCCACCATTTGACCCAGCTATTCCCCTTCTCGGTCTATTCCCTAAAGACCTAAAAAGAGCATGCTACAGGGACACTGCTACATCGATGTTCATAGCAGCACAATTCACAATAGCAAGACTGTGGAACCAACCTAGATGCCCTTCAATGGGTGAATGGATAAAAAAAATGTGGCATTTATACACAATGGAGTATTACTCTGCATTAAAAAATGACAAAATCATAGAATTTACAGGGAAATGGATGGCATTAGAGCAGATTATGCAAAGTGAAGCTAGCCAATCCCTAAAAAACAAATGCCAAATGTCTTCTTTGATATAAGGAGAGTAACTAAGAACAGAGTAGGGTCGAAGAGCATGAGAGGTGGGAGGGATGAGAGGTGGGAGGGAAAGGGAGAGAGAAGGGAAATTGCATGGAAATGGAAGGAGACCCTCAGAGTTATACAAAAGTACATACAAGAGGAAGTGAGGGGAAAGGGAAAAATAATACAAGGGGGACAAATGAATGTCAGTAGAGGGGGCAGAGAGAGAAGAGGGGAGGGGAGGGGAGGGGAGGGGGGGATAGTAGAGGATAGGAAAGGCAGCAGAACACAACAGACACTAGTATGGCAATATGTAAATCAATGGATGTGTAACTGATGTGATTCTGCAATCTGTATATGGGGTAAAAATGGGAGCTCATAACCCACTTGAATCAAAGTGTGAAATATGATATATCAAGAACTATGTAATGTTTTGAACAGCCAACAATAAAAAATTAAAAAAAAAAAGAGCCAATTGAGATCATCTGCTTCAATCCCTTTATCTTACAGGGAAGGAATCTGAAGACCAGGCAAGGTTAAGTACTTTCTCTAGGGTCAGAAAGCTAATTAGTGCCAGAGTTAGCAATAAGTCACTTCCACGAACAGACTTGCTTTCAAAGTGCATTCAATTACCTTGTACTCCTAAGTGACTGTTAAGAACACCCATGTAGCCAGGCAATCTCTGATGTTTCTGTGAAGTCAATGCAACCCAAGGGGATCTAGAATGAACTTTTCAACACTGAGCATCCTAAGTCAGCAATCTTTAAATTATACACTTTGAGTTAAATTATTTCCATTTGGTGTTCCTTCCAACCTTTTTCTGTCCAAAGTTAAAGTTTGGGCCACAGGAAACGTCCAAGTATTTTCATCTATTATTTAATGGATAAAAGATATATAAAACTTCAGATATACTTGCATATAAGGAATAAAATTATTTGACATTTATAAACTTTATAACAAATTTCTGAAACACAATTGTTTTGATTTCATAAATCCTTTTCTAGAATCTGGGTCAAGAATTATCCACTTTTCAATTGGTGAAAAAACTCAAAGGATATAATGTAATCCACTGGCATTAAGAATTTAACATACAGTGTTGCAAAGTATTTAAAAGTATTTTCACAAAGAACCCAATCCCCAAAAATCAGAGGCTGAATGTTCTCTCTGATATATGGATGCTAACACATAATCGGGTGGCAGGGGTGGATAGAAGTTCAATGGATTAAACAAAGGGAAGGAAGGGGGTATGGAAATAGGAAAGACAGTAGAATAAATTGGACATAACTTTACTATGTTCATATATGAATACACGAGCAGTGAAACTCCACATCACGTACAACCACAATAATGGGTCCTAATTAGAGTAAGTTTTACTCCATGTATATATAATGTGAAAATACACTTTACTGTCATGTGCATCTAAAAAGAACAAATAAAAAATAAAAAAGCAATATATTTCCTAGCTGTAGGTGAAGCCTAAATAAAAGGCAAGTGTTTATTTTTTTTTAAAGTATTTTCACATGAAGCCTATGGTAAAAGTCAATTTGTTTCAACTTGCTAAATAGATCCATCTAAAGATCCAGAGATTTGCCTTTGGGAAAGAGGGTTAAATTAGCAAAAGATAAAAGGCAAACATAAGTGAGCAAAACAACTTCTACAGGTTGGAATGGAATTGAGGTAAAAACAGCCAATCATTCAGTCAACAGATAACAGCAAACACCTACTAGTCTCCCACATGATAAAATAAAACAGAAATGAGCACATTAAAAAAAAAAAGAGCAAGAACAAATGGCTGGGGTTATAGCTCTGTGGTAGAGCACTTGCCTCTCACATGTGAGGCACTGAGTTCAATCCTCAGCACCACATAAGAATAAATAAAATAAATAAAGTAAAGACATTGTGTCCATCTTTTAAAAAAATGATAACAAAAGTACAGAATCTGTGGAAATGCATCCTGAGAACAAACCAAAACACTAGTTCCATCAGGTAAAAAAATCCTACACCAATTAACATATATTTTTGAAATACCATTTCGGGGTGGGTGGAGAACAAGACACACTGTCAGAGATGAGCTAATTCTGAGAGTTGTAAAATTATGTAGTTTGACACTGAGAATGCTTAAATTCTCACAACTTAAAATTAACCCAGAAAGCTCACACATTTTCAAAAATAGAAACTCTCTACCACACTTGACATTTCTGAAATGCATAAATGATGAAAATCGCCAATTGACAGTGTATTTTATTCTTAAAACGGAGTCAACACAACAGGGAAATGGCAGCAGAATCCATTTAGTGTAGTACATAAAGCCAAATGTTCATGTTACATGCCTAGTATAGGAAATCAATTTTGAGTAACTATTTCACAGCTATACAATACTCGGGCTTCAAGAACATTCCATGGCTACTTACTGTTAATTATTCTTAGATTTTCTTGTCCTAGGAAACATTCCCTGAAGTGAATCATTGAGATTTATGAATGCCACCAATAGAAGAGAATGGCAGTGTATCTAATTTCATGTCACGAAAGATATTCTGTTCAGTAGCAAGTTAGAAAGTATAGCATTTCCCTTTCTGCATCTATTGATGGTGAAAAGAGTTAGGACAGTGTTTTATTTTCATCAATTTTATATTCTCCAAAGGAGAATGTTTTCAAGGTGACCTCCCTATATAAAATTATTGACAATCTAGTCCTTGTTTCTTAACTCTGTCTAGAAAGGACTGATTGGGGATCCCTTGGCAACCCAGAAACTTACCAAGATAATCAACAGATTAGCAATTGTGTATTGCAAATGATCTGCATAATTTTCTTTAATAGATGCTATGTGCCAACCTCTGTTCTAAATGCTTCACAAATATTAAAATCATTTGATCTACTTAGCAGTCATAAAATCCCTATTAGGTATAAACCATTATTACCCAAGTTCCATATGAGAAAATTGAGACAAAGATAAATAATTTGTCAGAGGCCATATAACTAGTAAAAATATAACTAGTAAAAGTAATCCTACCTTAGAACTCAGCAATGGTCAACCTTTCTCCTTAAAGGACTCAGAAATGGTGATTTTGCCAGACTGTTTTTCTATTTAACATAGTAGGCTGTCAACAAGTACTTACTAATTTGAAAAAGACACATGATTTTTAAATAGATAAATCAGAGTTGTGGTTTATCCATGAGGAGAATCCCCTGTCAATAAAAGTCCCTAAAAGAAAAAGTTTTAAACCAAATACCTGTACCTTCTAACTGAGCATATCCAAGCATTATTGTTAGTCTTAATAATAACATTACTGAGAATCACCTTCCATTAAAACTTTAGATTCAGGATCAGGTCACTGTCTGTGAAAGGTAGAGTCCTGCTGCCACAGGGAGAGATGGGCTGAGCAGTAAGTCTCAAGCATGACACAGAGATTGCCTCAGATGAGGAGTGGTTTTAATATAAATTACCAAAAAAAAATTTCTTTTCTACAATTTCTATATCCACCTGCAAGTGTGACATGCTGTCATCTAACAATACACACATCTTCAAGTCATAATTTTAAAGATTATTTTCAAGAATCAAAAATAAAGTCAGGCACAGTGGCACACACTTGTAAACCCAGCAACTTGGGAGGTTAAGGCAGGAGGATTCCAATTTCCTGGCCAGCCTGGTCAAATTATCAAGACCCTGTCTAAAAATAAAAATTAATAAGGGATGGAGATGTTGTTCAGTAGAGTGTCCCATTTCCAATTTCTAGGACTACACATACACACACAAAAATAAATTAAAAATACAAAATAATAAACCAGAATCACAAATGAATTGGAAACACCATTTTACTATAATCCCATTTTTCCCACAAATATTTTTTTAAATAACTTCAGTAATGTTTGACTTGAGGAAGTACTGAGGAATGAAATTGACCAAATTATGTTATATACATGTATAATAAATCCCATTATTATGTACAATCATGATCTACCAATAAAAAATGACCTAAAAAAATTTTGACCTTATTATTTCATAATTTTAGCAGTAAATAATTTTTACATGACTAAAATTCAAATTAAAAAATGTAAAAAATGTTTTTAGATTTAGTAATTCCCATTAAACACATCCATAACTGAATTACTGATATATTTTATCTATTTAGTTCTATAGTTATAACAGCAACAAAATGTATAGTATCAACACTGAAGCTGCAAATATGAACTATTTCTTTGTTTGAATTAGAGTCCAGACAGTGAAACTGATTTCTCACAATACTACTTTAATCAATATTCTTAAAGCTCACTGCAAATGACATACCAAGAAAACAATACAAAAGCAATGTTCTGTAAAAGTACTTTTTGAATCAGAGATGGACTGAGGCTTTTTGATATAGTGATTTGTGGAGCATTAAATAAGGAATAAGGAGAAGTACCACCCTGGATGGCTTTTAAAAATGTACAAGTCTTTGATTCTATGAAATAATATACTTTTGCTAAATTATTACAAATCATCTCTACTAGGAAAAAAAGAATGGGTATTAGATGTTGTCTTAAGGGAAGATCTGGACCTATAAATTTCACTTCAAATTTGTATTGAAATTTAATTGTAACCTGGCATAAACTGTAAATTAAAATGGTTTTGGAAAAGCTGTCTCACAACAACCTATATAACCTAAATATTTTAAATTTATTTTCCCAGTAGAACTTCTTTTTGTATGTCATCTTATTTAAATACATTTTTGAAGAAAACATTTCATAATATTCAATGAACCTTAAGATGTTTTAGAGCTTAACAATAAAATCAGAAATTTATCCTGTGATATTCCTAAGTAATATCAAAATTTTAAATTCTGGCCACAAAAGCTCTGGCCCCTACAATGACAGAAGTTGGCAAGCATGCTCCTCTCCAACCTGCTGTCCCTCCCTCAAAGCCCTCTTGCTAAATGAAAAGACCTTTTGGTATTTGGTTGACTTCCAAACATTGCCAAAAATGCTCCAATGTCTTTCATGCCACTAAAATCCCTCTTGATGCAAATGCAATATAGTTTCAAGAATATTTAATTTTAGGCCCATAGTATTTTGATAGAAACTCTAGCTAAGAATTCCTGGATGAAGAACCAAGCAAATATCTGACATAGAGGGTAGAAACAGATTGGTGTTTCTTAACTATAGACTCATTTTTTTTTTAATTCTACTCAAGTGTTTATGTTAATAGTGCTAAGAACAACAAGAAGTGGTTAAGGTCTTTATATCCCCTCAATTACTGTTTGCTTATTAAAGAATAAATTATCTATTTTGTACAACACTGGGTTTTACTTCTGAACCTACAATTTTACATTTGTCCCTTAAGCCAAGTAACAAATTTACTAACACACAGTGTGTGTGTATGCATACACTTTCATAGAAAGACATTTCACTTGTATGAGGGAAGGACTGAGGCACCATAAAAAGTACAAAAGATAAGAATTTGCATTCACCTATCACATGCATGAAATACAAAATAATTTTTTGCACAGAGGTAAATGATTAATCTAGGGTCACACTGTTGGCAAGTCTTCCTTTGGCAAAATTATCCTACAAGTATTTAGGACTACATATCAACTTGAACTTTCCTTCAACTCACCCCTTTTACCTCTCTGTGAAGTAGTAAATCCTCTTGATAACAAAAGGCAGATATGTCCAATGAACGAATACATTAGATATTAACAAATTCGAGTCACTTTGTAGAATGTGCTCAGTGTTTCCAATGTTTTCATCTCTGCTAAAGGGGTTTGAGGTTGGTAGGGATAATATTATGACTGTCTGCTTTTTACAGATATTAAAGGCAAGTCTATAGAATAATTTACCTGAGAGCACACAGTTTAATAAAAAAGTGGACCAGCAATTCAAATTCATGTGGTCCCCTCAAAATTCCAGAATGTAAACATTTGCTCACTTCTTGCAGCCATATCGCTTCGTAAAATGGTCTGGGGCTGCCAGAAAAGCAGTAATGTCTGACTTTCTGCAAATTTACAATACTCTGTATGCCTTGCCTAATTCTATCTCATTCTTTCTTGTGTTTTGGCCATGTTTTCTACAATCTCCTGATAAGTTCTTTGAGAGAATAGATCATAATCTTCAGCCTCTGTGGAACTGCCAACAACTACTAATACAGAGCCAAGGATCTGTAAATTTCTTTTAAACACTTGTTCATTCACTAACTAGAGGCAAAAGTTGTGGGAGGCCCAGTACAAGGCTGGGAGGAAATTTCACAGCACAGGAAAATTGAGCTTATGTATTATCCAATTCTATATTTTTATAATTATATAGAAGTTCACAGATTTTATTTCTTTCCTATTTTCAAAAAAAAAACTATTGCAACAATTTTTTTATGATACTATCTAGTATTTTCAGTGAAACAGAGTCTCAAACAGCATTGATGGGGAAAATAACCTTCCTGGATTGGATTTATCTGTGTGTAAATATATTATTTTAAATTGCAACCCTAGCAATTTTACTTATAAGAGTATTTCCTAAAGAAATAACTCAAGTGCATCCCCCAACTTTCAGCTTTGACACATAATATTAGTAAATAATCAAAATACTTGTTACAAGTTTTCAGACTCTGGAAACAGTGTGTGGAATAGCCAAGTCAGTTCTTTGTTTTCTAAATAACTTTCATATAATTGAAAATTGCTTCTATATGTTTTACTGTTTCTATTTTAAGGTCAGAAATTTCTCCATCTGTGCCAATTAAATTTAGCCTGAAGTAGTCACGTACCTTAATCACATGATGCTTTTCCTGGAACACAGGAATCTTAAACATTTGGCACCAATACGTTGTACCTTTGTTTGGGATGGGGACCTGTCTTAATAAAAAGGGAGGGGGACACAGAGTCACATTCTGTTTGTCATGTCATTTTAAATACAGTGATGTAAGCCAAAACTCTCACATACCCTTTAAGTAAGACCATTCTTATGGTCATAAAACCTAAAGAAACTTACGTCCTGATTCACTAGGTCAAAGTATGGTAAGGCTGTAGGCAGCATGCTGTTTTTTTCAGGATTCAATAATCGCAGACTCTTGGTGCCTCGATTGGAATCATGGTACTTGGGGCCAGCTTCTCCCACATCTTCCTGGTGGTAGGCCCAGATCACTCTCACCGTGCTATCCTGATGATCAGACATGGCATGTTACCTTGCAGAAAAGCACTTTCCTCACCTGATTTGAGTTTAAAGAATTCCATTTAGAGCCAAATGTAAAAATAAAGAGAAAAATGACAGCTGCAGTTGTCAATCTGGTCTTTAACATTGATTTCATAAATTTGATTAAGTCATTAAGGATCCAAATAGGTGAATTACTTTTGGGAAAGAATTATCATTCTCAGCACACAAGATATGTGTCCTCAAACAGATTATACTTTTCATGAATCAATGTCAAGCCAAAATTCTAAATCAGCAGCCAGTAGTTAGAAAGCAAGTGTTCTCACTGTGTAGCAGGAACTTTGGAAAATTAAAACCTGCCCTAATGTGATGAAACATTTTTGGGGGGGGCGGGGGTAGAATTCAAATTGAATGAAAATTAAAATTACCAGAAGATTTTTCCTTTTGCAATAGGTTTTTTCCAGTCATACATATGTATTAGCAGAAAGGGCAAATGCAGAAGGAATTTCTGATTCTGGACTTGTTTTTTATAACAGAGGCAATCCATAGTCACTTTATGACTCTTGGGAATTTCCAAGGGACTGGGGTACCAAATTAGGGAAAATACTATCAGGTGTAACTGGTTTCTGAACCACCAAGAGAGATTGCCCAGGGGGATGTGGGGTGGGAAAGGTTTGATCAGGTACAGAGAAACTGTTCAGTCCTTCCTCCCACAGAAAAAGGTGTTTTGCCAAACCTTAATAAAACTTTGAAAACAGACAATAAAGCAAAAGCTATTCATTTTAAATGTTCTCTTTGCTATATTCTTTCTTAAAAAGTCAAATGACTATAATTATTTTTCCAATTAAAGTATAATTGCACTGTATATTACACAAAAGTGATCCACTTCTTTACATGTGTGCTTTCTTCCTCTTTTACTCCTCTGCTGAAAGTTAATCAGAACGACTTCAGATTTTTTATATTCCCATTTTTTAAAATCCTAATTTAGTGAATAAAAAAGAAAATTTTATTGTTCTATGCAAAATGAAATTAATGCAAGCAGTTCATGGAAATTTCCAAAGTGCCACATGAATTACACGTCCTCCAAATATTTAATTTGTGTATGCATAAAGATATTAATTTTGCATGAAAGCTGAAAATAAGAAATCTCATATAATATGTCAGCAGGTGATTATAATTAGCTGACTATTCATCTTGATTTTAGAAATTTACAAAGATGAATCAGTTATAAATCAGATGAATTATATTCTAGAACTTGGACTCATAATTCTTTCTTGAGTAATACATTCAAAACTTTATTGACAATTTTTACATTTTACAGAGAAGTTGAATTTATAAGTAAGCTTATACAAACTTTAAAGGGCTCTTCAAAATGTTAAAATCACGCAAAGCTACCTTTACTGAAATCTATAGTATTGGAGAGGTTTTTTAGCTTTTGAAGAGATTTTCAAAAATAGTCCCAAAACCCATATGACTTTGTTGTCAATTCTTCAGTACTTATTTCTTTTATTCTTTAAAGTGTCTCACAAGTATAAATATACAATTTAGTCAAACATGCATTCACTCATACTGTCCTTACCGTTATGCTCTTGTCATTTAGGTCACATGTCTGCAGTTCTCTGGTAAATTCAATTATTGTGTGTGTACTGTTTTCCATGGCATACTCCAGGTGGTAATCTTGCTGAGTATCTTTTTTCAACTCTTTATTTGCATTTGTAAAATAATCCTGTGGAAAATATTAAAAAAAAAAAGAATAGTCTAAGTATAGAGTGTAAAGAATTTCAGAGAATTTACCAGAACCTGAAAATCACAATTCTGGGTTTTCTTAGTACAAAGTCTTTTACCTAGACCCATTTTATAAGTCCTGGAAATTTCCTCCAGAAAAATGCAGAATAGATTTACAATATCATAAAATATTAAAAAAAAAAAGAATGAGCGGGGCGCAGTGACACATGCCTGTGATCCCATAGTCTCTGGAGGCTGAGGCAGGAGGTTTGCAAGTTCAAAGCCAGCCTCAGCAAGTTAGTGAGGCTTTAAGCAACCTAGTGAAACTCTGTCTCAAATGAAATAAATAAATAAATAAAACAGGCTGGGTGTGTGGCTCAGTGATTAAGCGCCCCTTGGTTCAATCCCTGGTACCAAAACAAATAAATAAATACATAAATAGATAAAAATTTTTAAAAAGAATGAACACTCCAGGTCACTGAGGATTTTCCCTTCATTGTACAAATGAAAAAGGGGACTAATGTCTTACCCCAAAGCGAAAAGAGCTAGCATCAAAGCCTTAGAAGCAGCCCTAAGGTCCACACTTTCCAATATCACACCTGGTGAAGCATCCCTTCACCTTCCATAAAAACCAAGAGACCCATGGGAAGGATTCAGAATGAGTTTTAATGGTGCATGCTTATTATAATGAAAAATAATGAGAAAATATGCAAAACAATGAAAGTAGTTAAATTACATGATATTGGGAAATCTAGGGAAGTTTTGTTTTTGTGGATCAGCCTTAGTTTCCTTACTAAACTTGCTCAGTAGTGTACAATCCACTTTTGGTGGGGGGTAGACAGGGCAATGGTCAGAACATGGGCTTTGAGATCCAATGACTAGGATCTGACCCCTTACTGTCTCCATACAACCTTACAGAATTACTGAAATCAAACGTTGAGAGCTCTGGTTTTAACATTAGTAAAATGGGGGTAGGGTGTGTGGGGGATGTGTGATAGATATTTGTTTCTAGATTTTGGGCTATAAAACAATGAAATATAGTAGGGGTGCCTACCATGGTTAGTTCCCATTCCACACTAATTTTCTTTCTTATTTGGCAACATAGTTTATTTTTTCCCCCAAAAAATATTTCCCTATGCTCTTTGCCACTGGCTTACTATGCTGAGAGCAATCCTGCTATTAACATTCACCACTATAACACATAAAACTTGCCTTAATTATACTTCTTAGTACCCCAAATATCTTGTTTTTGGAAAAAAAATGAAAATTTTCTAGAATGTACATGCTGAATATAAGTAGTTTTATTAAATTTTATTAAAATTTACTTTAAGACTTGATTAATGTTCTTGACTGAGAAAATACTTTATTCAAAAAAACTTAAAGTTCATTCATTAAAATCTCAAAAAATTAGTAAATTTTTTTACTCTAAATTTTTTTTAAAATGTCTATGAAAGTCACTCTTAAATGGATGGTATTTGGCTCTTTTATTCCTAGCACCTTTTTATGATAACTATCAAGTGTGGATAAATTTAACATCTGAGGTCTACAAATTCTTTAATATGGTCAACCCCAAACTACTTTACCCTGGTAACATTAACTACAACTTATGTTCTACATACCTGGCCCTGTTTAAGCAAACTACATGTATTAACTCATTTAACTTCCATATGAAATCTATGAGATGAAACTGTTTTCCCATTTTGCAGAAGGACCCAGAGGCAACATGTCCAGCATTCTACAGCTGAGACACTGAAAAGGCAGTATTCAAATGCTAGCAGTCTGACCAGAGGTTGTATCCTTCTTCACTACACTGTAGCCAACACTGTTGGGATAGAATAGGTGCTTTATTCCTGTTTGTTTTTTCTGTATAGAGAAAAGAGCTACATTAGGGTTTTTTGTTTTGTTTTTGCTTCATTCATTTTGTTTCACAGAAAATGTTACCTTTATGTAGCTAAACTTGGGGTTTGACAAAAATTTTACTCTGAGAACCAGGCTGCAACTGTTAAAGCAATTTAAATGAAGTACTAGTATGTTACTGAGATGGGCCCATTTGCATCTCATACATTGTCAACGGAAAATGAAATAACAAAGCTTACGAACAAAGATTTAGACCAACTGTGCTTTACACTAAACTCAGATTTCATTACATTATTCATGCAATCACAGCTTTTGCAAACAAAGAGAATCCAACAGAAATTGTAATTAGTTGAAAGAGTAGAATAATTATCCTAGTCTGTTTCCAAAACCATTAATTCCACAAAATTTCTAGCTTGCTTGCCAATTTTCCATTCATTCTATTTCCACTCAACACCATCAATTCCTTCCAGCTATTCTACCTTTGTATGGCTTTTCAGATAATTTAGCTATGGGGAAATGGGAGAAGCTTCACTCACTTTGCTGTGATCCCTTGAGCTCATCTATCCTGTGCAAACCAAATAGCACCTGATATTGAAAGACAGTTGACAACTATTTCAAAGTTATAGCACCTGATGAAAATGTGATTGTCTAAAAGGAGCAATATCTTCAAATTTAGTGAGGGAAATATGGTTGGATCTTATTAAAACTAAAAATGTGAATTAACCTAACCATTGCTGTAATTGCAGCATATTTTTTTCTGATTTTTCAAACTTTAGGGAATATTCTGGAGACACAATCTTCAGTTTTGATCATACTATACCCTTGTTATCCAATAGTATACTTATTCACAGGTTTACTTCAGCTTGGGCCCTCATTAATAGTTGGAAATCCACAGGCTAATCTTGTTTTATCAAGAGACTTCCCAAAACGAATAGTCTAAACCTTCTCCATACAAGATAACCAACATTTGTGCACCCTGAGCTTACATCTCACATCTCACCTTAGTGAGAGAATTTTAGCTATGATACATGAGAGCTCCTGCCCTGGCTTCTTTCTATCCTAGAAATATCCTTAATGTAATCATAAAACCTACTCAATCTAAAATAAAGCAGGAAAAAATAAATAAATAAAACGTATGAAATAAAAAGAAAACAAATCAAAATGAAATGAAGAAGAAACATCACAACAGATTTTAAGACATTCAAAGGTCAATGATATCTATAACTTGGTGCCAAAAAACTAAATGGATAATCCAGATGGGAAATAAATGCCTTGAAAGCCACAAGCCAGAAAACTCTCAAAAAACACAGATACTGTAAATAGCCCTACAACTTACTAATAGGTAAAGACCTTACTACAAGAAAATTGTAGGCCAAGATGCATTCACCTGGAATTTTACCAAATATTTGAGCAACAGAAAATACCAATCCCTCACAAACTTTTCCAGAAAATAAAAGAAGAGGGAGTATGTCCCAAGTCATTATTTTTACTCCAGCATTATCCTAACACCAAAGCAAAAGATGTTACAAAAAAGAAATTATAGATTGATATCTCTCATTGGACCTAGATGCAGATTTTCTTAAAAAAGCAATAAAGGTATCTATTAGCAGACAGAATCCAACAACATTGAAAAGGGGTAATATATCATGAGTGCAGAGTTATTTAAACATTAGAAAATCAATCACACAAATTCATCATATCAAAAGTCTAAAAAAGAAAATCATATGATAATCTCCATAAATGCAGAGAAAAAAAAAACATTTGAAAACATTGACATGTGGCACAAATCTCTCAGTAATCTAGCAATAGGTCTGTCCCCTACCTTATAAAGAGTACCTATAAAAGGCCTATAGATAGCATCATACTTAATAATGAAACACTAAATTCTTCCTAAACTTAGGAGGAAGCCCTGGGATCAAGGTATCCTGCTTTCTACTTAGAGAAAACCCCACTGTTGGTTATCCGCCTCTGACAGTTCATCTGTTCTCGGTTCCATTTTCTCCTCCCAATCCCTAAAAAAAAAATGTTTGGCTTGCCATTGCATCTTCTGTATTCATATTTTACCCTTTGGTAACCTCATCTAATCTAAGTTTTAAATCATCACTTTTAACTCAGTATCATATGTCCAAAATTTGTTTCACTTGTCTTACTGTTGTTTCAAATGCAATAAGTCCAAAATTGTACTTAATCCTTTACCTGTAAGATTTGTTTTCCAGATTTTTTTTTTTTTATTTTACTGCCACCCTCTCAACTATCCAAACTCAAAACTGCAGTTTTCTTTAACTTCTTTGCTACTACTGCTACCTTCACAGAAAGGCTCCTATGAAGAATTCCTTTGAAATAATAACCAACTTTGTATTTCTATCTCATTTCAATTGCCATCTCAGTTCAGACTCTACCATTTATACACTTCTGTCAAGATCTTCCTTGTAAAATCATTCTCAATACATCACTGCAATTTTGTCACTAGTATATAGTATAACATCCTAAAGTCTAGTTTCCCAGTTCCCTAAAATTCAGCCTGACCTGGACTTTAAGGTTATCTACTGTTTGATTTTGTCATATAATACTATTTTCTATTTATGATTCCCTTCAATGCTAGACCATTTTCTATCTTTTTGCTTTTGTTCACATTCTTCCTCTCTCTCTCCTACTCTTATTAATTTTTTTAGCTGTAGATGCACAAAATGCCTTTTATTAATTTATTTATTTTTATGTGGTGCTGAGGATCAAACCCAGTGCCTCATGTGTGCTAGGTAAGCTTGCTCTACCTCTGAGCCACAACCCAGCCCTTCTCTTTTAATGCAACCAAGGCACCTCTCCACGAACTCCATCTATTGAATCCCTTTCCTTTAAGGCTAAAGATTCCATTTCCTCTGTGAAGTGTTCCTTGATCCTTCCCATGGGAAGCAATTATTTCTTTTCTGAATCCTTATTCCTCTACTTACATCTTCATGTAGTATGCATGTGATATACTGTAGACATTGGATTATCTTCTCAACCATGTGGCAATTGACTAGAAACAGCTAAATCTCATTAATCCAGTTATAAACATGCACCATTAGAACAGTTGTTCACACTGTAAAATGGAACCCCCCAAAAGCAAGTTGATAGATTATTTCCATACTTGCTCTCAAATATATTTACATATGGTTACGACCTGGTGTGAAATGTGTTTAGCCAGATGCTAGAATGAGTTTGGGGCCACATGATTTGCCATGGACACACATCTGGCACTGAGATCTGGAAATGCTGTTCTGACCTTTTAGCCCCTATGTGGACATGAATCTTAGGAGACTGACATTAGTATTTAGAAAAAAGGATTTATGCATGCAACAATTCTGAAATCCTTTTTTACATGGAGAGCATTGCCTATCTATTTTAAATAATAAAAAAACTGAGAGAAACCATGTTTAAGAATGTGTTCTAATTTATATCCCCAGACTGACGTGCATATTGAAGATGCTCTTTGAATATTTGTGTACTTTAAAAAGGAGCATCTACCTTTCCTTAATGAAGAGATTATTTTGAAAATAAAAGAATGCAAGAACTGTCATGTGACATTCATGTCTTTAAGGTGGAGGAACAGTTCAACTTGATGAGACACAAATATTCCTCAGGGGTACCTTTTGTCTTCCTTTGTACTAATAAAATACATGGATATCAATCAAACACAACTTTAATGGTGCCAAAATTATACAGCAAAACAACATATTGACAAATATTAAAGCAAGTTACTTGAGTAAAAGGAAAAAAAAAAGGCCAAGAAACAATTCTGGGCTCCAAGATTCATACCATTCAACTGTTTTTCCTGGGAGGAAGAAAAGGAAGGAAACATGACAGCAAACCACTCAAAGAATGCTCTGTCTTGAAATGAGATGTTGAGATGCAGATTGGGTAAGCCTAAAAATAAGTTGGATGAGTTGAAGAGTTTCTGACAGTTTGACAAAGGGATAATGTTATTCAATTGGAATAATCATTGGGCTAGTTATTGTTTTATTACTGTCCTCTAGAAAAGAAAACAAAACAAAACTGAAGAATGGAATGGACATAGTACAACATTGACCAAATAAGTGTTCAAATACAGATAAAGTCACCTACAAGTGGATATTTACAAAACAATAATATATAGTGCTTTTCCAGCACATTCTTAGTATATCTGATCTCCACCTTTAAAATCACCCCACTCCCTGTTTCACTCTGTAAATGGATATCCATATATACCCACTGTGAACTCCATGCCTCAGCCATCTTCCTACTAAATATTCTAGGAATTTTCAAATAAAAGTAGGAACATGGATCATAGTACGCATTCATTGTAATGGTCTAATGTCACGATCACTATAAAAACGTAATTATATCGCATATATTAAATATATCATATAAATACATACAGATTCTATATTGTAAATATATATTATATAGGTCATATATGTTTATATATCGTAAAATACTGATAAATAGAAGTTCCCACGAGAATCATTAAGAAGCCAGACGTGGTGGTACATGCCTGTAATCCCAGTGGCTCTGGAGGCTGAGGCAGGAGGATTGTGAG
Organism: Marmota monax; assembly: GCF_021218885.2. Lineage (NCBI taxonomy): Eukaryota > Metazoa > Chordata > Mammalia > Rodentia > Sciuridae > Marmota > Marmota monax. The sequence goes on from NW_026691988.1 coordinate 4,518,637, forward strand.
TTCAAAGCCAGTCTCAGCAAAAGTGAGTTTCTAAGCAACTCAGTGAGACCTTGTCTCTAAATAAAATACAAAATAGGGCTGGAGATGTGGCTCAGTGGTTGAGTGACCCTGAGTTTAATTGCTGGTACCCCCTGCCCCCCAAAAAAAATCATTAAGAAAATGGACTTCATGGAGATAAGAGATTGGGGAGGATTCAAAGAATCATGATTCTATGCAAAAGAGTTCAAGAATAAAAATATGCAGTTTTTTTGGCCTTTTTGTTTTGGGTTTTTGTTGTTGTTGTTGTTTGTACTGAGAATTTACCTCAAGGGTGCTTAAACAATGAGCCACATCCCCAGGTCTTTTTATTTTATTTTATTTTATTTTTAATTTTTGAGACAGGGTCTCATTAAGTTCCTTAGGACCTCACTAAGTTGCAGAAGCTGGCTTTGAACTTGCCATCCTCTTGCCTCAGCCTCCTGAGCCACTGGGATTCCAGGCATGTGCCACTGCCTTTGACAAATATGTTGATTTTTAATAATGTAAATGTAAAGGCTGGTATGCAGAGATCATGTTAGTTTGTACTTAAACCACTTTAATACCTTGAAAAGTGAAATGTGAAATAGTTACCCCATATGAATTGTTTTATGTGCATTTCAATCACATTTAGCTGAAGTACTTAGCTCAGCTTCAATATGGATTTTCCTTGGGGTATTATTTTTTTGCTTTCATTGTGGAATAAATATTGATCATGTATTTTTCTAGATAAAATACTTCCTGGCACCCTTGAAAATTTGAGTATCTAAACCCTAATAATAGAGTTAATCTTCTGCTGTGTCACAAAAACATTTCTCCTGAAACATGCTCTCACAAAATCCTTTTTTTCATTGGAATCTTTTATGCTTTGAAAAAATTATGAAATATATAATTGAGGTTTCAAAATGCTGTGTGGCAACTGTAAAATAAGTCACCAACAGCAGAAGTTGGCAGGAAGTTGAAATTTATCATTTAACATCATAGCAAGAATTACTGTCACTTTCAAACTAAGAAAACATACCAAAAAAGCCAGCTTTGATAATCAGCAAGATTGCTGTGACCCCTTGTTCAAAAACATGATTACACAGATGTTAAATTGGTTCTCATTGTCAGTCTTTTTTTTTCCCTGTCTCTCTTAAATAAAATCTTTGCTACAGAATAGAGCTTTGAGTGGCACTGTGTTAAACAGGATGAATTGAAAACTCTTATGGGTGTAATAAAACATATGAATAGACTTTGGTTCAGCTTGAAGAACTGAATGTAAGCACAGCTGTGGGACAATCCTTGAGAAAAATGTTACCATCTGTCATCATTTTCTTCAACAGGTGCCTGCAGTTTTTCTTCTGTTTCTAAATCTCAAAAGCCTTGTTAATTCAAACATTTGTTTGTACTATCTATTTCTATAATAAGTGTTATGGTGGCTTAATAATATTGATAGTATAATAATAAATATTTTCATGGTAAAGAGAATCTTTGAGCAGAAAAATATCATGAGGCTGTATAAACAACCTTTATAAACACAATCCTCAGGTTTCAATAACTTTAAAAAGTCATTTCTTTGTTAATCTTAGAAATCTAAATGGAATGTCAAAATAGAAGAGTATTGCACTTTAGAACCCACTTCAGATAAAACAGAAACTCTCCAGGTCTAATCACGGATCTTTCAAATGCCTATTAAAATGCTAAAATATGAACCCACAGCCTATGTTCCTAAAAGAAAGATGCCCATTTGAGCACCCTGGGTGTTTGTCAAAGGCCACCTTCTGAAACACATATCCTGGATTTTCTACCACAGCCAAACATCTCATTTTTGTTTTCATGTTGATTAATTTAAAACTTTTCACTAAATTATAGAATTAGCAGAAATACATAATAAAATCAAAACGTTCATTGTTTACCTCTAATAATATAATTCAGCAGAAAAAAAAACAAATTCAGTTTTCACTATTCAAAGAATATTCTTTTTCTTTGCCCTATTCCATCATCTAAATTTAAACTTCTCCTAACTGTCCATAACCATTTTATGCAAGGAATAAAGCTCAATTCTTCTGCCTGCCTGCCTGCCTTGCTCATTCCCTCCATCCTTCTGTGTGTGTGTGTGTGTGTGTGTGTATGTGTGTATGTATGTGTGGTGTACTACTGTGGCTATCTGTGAGGAATAAAGAGGAGGAATAAAAATGGTGGCCTTGAGATACCTGGGAGTGCTGTGGTGGTCTCAAAGTCTTGAGTTTGAGAAGTAGTGGTAAAACTGGAGAGAAGTGAGCATATTTTAGATTTGTATAGGAGGAAAAGTCAATAGAACTTGAAGATGGGTTTTTATTTTGTTTTTAATTTCTTATTTGTTCTTTTTAGTTATACATGACATAGAATGTATTTTGACATATCATACATGCATGGAGTATAGCTTCCTATTTTTGTGGTTGAACATGATGTGGAGTTACACTGGTCTTGTGCTCACATATGAACATAGGAATGTTATATGTAGGATTAATTCTTCTGTCTTTTCTATTCCCATCTCCCTCTTTTCCTCCCACTCCCACCTGTCCCATCTCAGTGAACTTCCATTCCTCTTCCCTCCCCACCTGCCCTCCATTGTAAATCAGCATCTACATATCAGAGAGAACATTTGGCCTTTGGTTGTTTGGGATTGGCCTATTTCAACTAGCATGATAGCCTCCAGTTCCATTCATTTACTGGAAAATATCATAATTTCATTCTTCTTAATGGTTGAGTAATATTCCATTGTGTATGTGTACCATATCTTTTTTTATCTGTTCATGAAGATGGGTTTTTAGATAAAGGGTGAAGGAAGGAGAAGAAAACCAATTCCTCATTTTTTGACTGGAGCTAACAAGAAGTGCCATTTACTGAGATAGGGAAGGCTGGGAAGAAACCATGTTGAAAGTAAATCACATGAAGTTTGAGAAGTCTACCTAAATACTGGGGTGGGCAGGTCAGGAGGTGAGACTGTGCTCCTAGAGAAGGCAAAGTAATGTACCAATGGGAGGCATAAAAGGGGTTTAGAAACTCACCAAGTTTACATTTGCCTTTGTTCGTGAGGCCCTCCAAATTCTTGCTTTCAAGCATATGCAATTGGTAAAATATTCTTTTCTTCTTTATTATTCTTCAGATTTCAAGATGAATAAGTAGCGATTGTAAGTAATTCAAATATACTAAAGTTTACAACAGGGAAGGAGACTAAATACTCTTGTGTCATTGGAACAGTTCATTGCACACAAAGACTAGTTGTATTTCTTGTGATACGTTTAAAAAGCAGTACAGACAGTTTGTGATGGCTAATTATCTTCCCTTCTGTCCATTTTTTGAATAACCTAAAAGTATGAAGGTGGAGTGAAGTTATTTCCAGCATCACACTCAAGTGAACCCGAAAAATGCCTAACTCTGGCTCTGACCAAGGAAGATTTCTCTCAAAAATAGTTTTTCAAAGAAACAATCACAAAGCGTTTACACTTAGAGTGATGGCTCCTAGCCTCACCAGGCAAACCCATTCAATTTCAATACCTCTGGTTGTCAGGAATGAATTTCTTATACCAAGTTAAAATCTTCCAATATTAATTAGGATCTACTAATTGCACTCCCCCCCTTTTCTGGAAAAATAATACATAGTATCTATTCATTATTTTTTGAGGAAGACTGTTTACTACTTCAAAGACAATCATCATTTCTTTTCTAATTATTGTTTCTCCAGGCAAAACACTGCCAGCTAAGTCTCATCCGAATGCTCAGATTTCCAGCAGTTTCAACCTCCTTGTAGTTCTCCTTGGAATGCTCCCACTTACTCACATGCCCTTTAATAATGCTGTTCCTAGAAGGGAACCTCTGATCAGCCTAGGACAGGGTGCTATGTCAGCATTACATTCATTAATGTGAACAGTAGAGATTATAAGGTAATATAACGTGTTTAGCAGCAACATTATAGAGAACTTAAAATGAACTAATATTTAGATCTTTTTCATATGAATTCTGATTTAATACAATGTTACACATTTTGTACATATATGGCTAATTTTACTTGAAGCAACTTGTTGAACTTCATTCATATTCACAATGAATTTTTTTTTTTTTTTTTGTACTGCGGATTGATCCCGGGGGTGCTTTACCTGTCTGAGCTACATGCCCTCCCCTCCCTCCCTCCCTCCCTCCCTCCCTTCCTCTTTCTTTCTTTCTTTCTTTCTTTCTTTCTTTCTTTCTTTCTTCTCTCTCTCTCTCTCTCTCTCTCTCTCTCTCTCTCTCTCTCTCTCTCTCTCTATTTCTTTCTTTCGAAGGGTCTTGTCAAGCTGCTTAGGGTCTCACTAAAATGCTGAGGCTGGTGGCCTAGAACTTGTGATCCTCCTGTCTCAACCCCACCACCAGGGTTGCTAGGATTACAAGTGAGCCCAACTCAGAATGAATTTTTAACTTTTATTTTCCATTTTTTATGTTGGTATAGCACTGGATTTTAACCTCATTTTGTAACCTAATGTAGCCAGTCTACTAATAGGTTTTGGGTTTGGGTGTTATATTTTTATAAATACAATTTCATTAAGCCATCATTAACAAGGGTATCATGCAAAACTATGAAAAATCCCTTACTATCACTCTAATGCAATATTTCATACCTCAGTCTACAGATGCAGCAAATCAAATGCAAAAGGAAATGCAGTTTTGCTCTAAGCTATGTCTATTGAAACCATGCTGGCCTCTATTCATTAATGACTGCAAAGTCATTCACAAATCAATTGCTTAAAGCTTGGTCTGGAATTGTCTCAAACGCTATCTATCTCCCCCTCCTATACATTTAATGTACACTTTTTTCTCAAGTTGAAAAGGGGCGATTTTTGTCTTCAATTACCAATGATAATACCTCCTATTTATGGAGTGCTTTTGACATGTCACATACTCTGGAAGAGCTTTTACGTGACTCCTTCATTCAATCCTCACAAAAACCCATGATCATGAGCTCCCTTCTGCACAACAGGAAACTCCCTAGGAGAGGTTTAAGGAGTTTGCCAAGGGGCACACAAGGAATAAGCTGCAAGCAGTGCTAGGACTCATACCCAGTCTAGAAGATTTCCTGGTCTTAACCGCTCAGCAGTTATTCAGCAGGTATTTCTTGTGCATCTGCCAAACACAGGAAATTGTTCTTGGTACCTCAGGAAGGTTTGGCAGCAAGGACATAGTCATCAGATTGCAAATGTTCTATCCACACCCTAATAAGATACTAATTATCCACCACTCCTATTGCTCCTCTTCTTCTTTCTGCTGCCACTATAGCTTGAGGGCATTTCACTGCTTATTAGCAATCTTGGAGAATGGGGAGGAAAAGGAAAGAATATCTATTTATGTAATGAATGACATATGAAAATTTTTCCAAATACTAAGGGAGTCCATTTTGTTATTGTTAATTCTAATCAAAGGTCTTAGATCTGAACACTTCTGGACTAAATAAAAGAACTACCTGGTACTCTCATTTATTAATGAAATGAAATTATGTTACTTTGCTACCCTCTGATCATGCATAACTGATAAATTTAGACTCTGTGTGGGTACCCACTCATTTGCTTGGAAATACAGCAGCTGGTGCCAACTGGCAAAATGTGTATAGGAATGGCAGAGGGTTATGGGGAGGAGAGATTCCTAATTCAGTACATTTTGAAATATACTTCTACTCTCAGATTAAAAATTGCTGCTCTTGTCTCAGCATGTAAATTTGAGAAAATACTTAAATGAAAATACTTTCATTTTCATTAAACTGATCTCAGAACTGAGTTACATGCCAAAAAAAAAAAAAAAAAAAAAAAACACCTTATTTTAAAAAACTGATGTTAAATCTGCAAGCATATGGTAGCCCTAGCTCCAAACATCAACTGGTCAGTATGAATGATTCTTTACAGAATCCTGCTTTGTATCCCACATCCTAGGTCTGCAATCTCTCAAGCTTCTGCAGGTTGAGTTACAGGATCCCTATCAAAGAGTCTGACCACATAAAGTCAGCAATTACCAAACCTGTCTCTGCATTCGAATCACCTGAGAAACTTGAAATATATCAATGATTTTGTCCAATTAAGTGAGATTGCACTTTCATTGGTTTGGGGATTGTGGAGGTAGGAAGAACTAAGAACTAGAGATTTCAAAATTTTCTTTCAAAAATTGCATGAAAGATGGAAATCTTCCCCCAAACATGTGTTGTTGTGTTGATGTTGCCTCAAAGACCTTCAGCTCTCCATTATTATTAAAGACGAGAAAGGATATAGAGAAAAACCTTTATACCTAGTATTAAAAAATAAGCGTCTAGGGAGCTGGGGTTATGGCTCAGAGGTAGAGTACTTGACTAGCACATGTGAGGCACTGGGTTCACTCCTCAGCACCCCATAAAAGTAAATCAATAAAAATAAAGGTGTTGTGTCCATCTACAACTAAAAAGGAATATTTAAAAAAATGAAAACTAAACTTCTACAAAATCACCAGCTTTGGAGCTTGAAAAACTCTGGTTGAGCTTACTAAATATCATTGTAACAATGCACACAAGTAGAAAAGAGCTCATGAAATTTGGACACATTTGAAAAACCATTAGTTATATTTTCTCCAGCTAGACAGTTTCCCATATTAAAGGTCTTCTGGGTTCTTTGATGCCCATGCCAGATTATCTTCGTCATTGTATGTAATATTTTGAATTGTAAGCCCATGGTTAACTTCCAAAGACAACCTTCACAATGTAGGGCATGTGTTTTCCTTTGTGTTTTGATTATTAACACACTAATCTGAAATAGCCACAGAGTCGCTCCTTGACAACACTCTAGTCTAATTCTTTGCACAACACTTAATAATCCCTGGATTCTTGTTTATTTATTTGCTTACTGCTACCTGTACCAAAGTACCTGCATTTCAAAGTATACTCCTGATTTCATCTCACTCAATGCTATGTCCCTGGCATCTAGAACTGTCAATGAACATTAAATAAATACTGGCTGAATAAATGAATGAACATTCCATTATCTGTCTGTAGGTGCTACACAAACACAGCCATGTGAAAACCACAAGTGATTTCCATGCTGTGTGACCTGGAGCTGAGGGTCTGTACACCTACAAAAGGAGAGAAACAAGATAGTGACCTCAAAGAGGTATTGCGAGAGTTATACAAGATAGCACACTTTAAGGACTTACTACAATATGAGGTGTAAATGAAGAACTCAGTGATGAGACAGTATAAAAATCATATCCTAGAAATGTATTTCTATGACATTTACAGTGGAAAAAAGGTAGTAAGAGAAATACTCAGAAATACATGTTTTTTCGTTATTTAGAAGAAAGCTAGAAATGTTTCTATGGAAGCTTCTTATAGAAAAAAAGTGCATCAAGCCAGGGTTCAGAGGAAATAAATCCAGACTGTGGTGTGTGGCCTCCAAAAAGGCTTTGAGAGTTATATCCAAGGCTTAGTTTCCTCACCTGTAAAATTGGGTAGAAGGTTTGAAGGAAAGCTGCCAAATTCAGAGCTTTTAAGAGGCAGCAAGGAAATCACAAAACATCAACACTTAACCTATAAAAGCAAGAATGGTACAAAGATTGTAATTCTGGCTACATTTGATGAATAAGAATGATGAATAAAAATTTATCAAGTATAGTAAATTATATTTGGTCTGTATATTATTTGTATAGCGCTCAGATGCATGATCCCAATTCTACACTTAATAAAAATTATCCATTTATTACCCACTTTTTGCAGAAATATTTGCTTATATGCTACATGTTCTCTTTATATGAAAATTTTGTTGTTTGGTTTATTCTAGAACTGAACAAGTTTAAAAGGTATAGATTTGGAAGAAGCTCTCTAAAGAATTTTTTTGCTGAAAAGTTCTTTATTAGGTATTTGCTTTAACTTACAATAAAAAGTATTGTGAGGCATCCATGTACACTGGGTTTTTTTCTTATTACATGTGGATCAAACATTTCCAGAAATACCATGATGTGTAATGAATTCATCCCTTTTGCCAGCAACTTTATTTTAATAGGGCCCCATTACAGACGATGAATCACTAAACTACGGTTCAGTTTCTTTGAAGTGGACTCTTGCTTCTCCTTCCAAGACCCCAGAAATATGCTGTCTGTGGTCTGAAACTTTCAACTCCATTTGTCAATTCAGGTGCATTGTTGCCTCGGCTGTTAGGTCCACTTGTTTCCTCAGGCTAATTACGAAATCCTCTGCTCTGCCAGGGGGAAGCATACAGCTGAAGAGCATCAGCGTGCATTTGAACACTGAAGCATGTGTCCCCATTACTAATGCACAAAGCATGAAGCCTGGAAAGGTCCCTTCTTCATCTGGAAATTGGGGGGCATCATCCCAAGACTTATAAATATCTCTTAACAAAGCTGCAGCTGAGCTATATCAGGGTTGCACACTTTCTTCATCTTTCCCTTACAGCTTTCAATTTGCTTTGCAAACATTTCTTTGTTGCCGTTGGCTGGGGTGTGCTTAAAAGAAGCACATCGTTAACCACAAAGAATGCTCACTGTTTTCTGTGATTTCAAATCAGTTCCCAGCACTTCCTCAGAGAGTAGCCCCGGCAGCAATTACTCTGCGGCTGAAGACACTTCTCTGCAGAGAAAGGGTTCCGGTTTTGAGACAGCCAACAAGCAAGGCTATAACAAATGATGACATATGTTTCAGCCTCCATTCATGAGTGCTTTATACCCCCATAGGAAGGGTGAATCCATTTTTGTGCAAATTCAACAGGCACATCCCACAATGCTGCTCTCTTCTCTCCCTCACACAGGCTGGGCATTCATAGCCCAGATTACTTGCCTCAAATGGGCACTCACAGTTGCTTAATGGTTCGTGTGGGGGTGGAGTTGCTCTGTCAAAAAGGGGCAAAGAACAAGGAAAGGACACGGATCCATCAGGAAAATGAGTTGAGCTGATTCACTGTGACAAAAGAGTGAGGTTCCAGAAAACCAAGGCAAAAAAGACAGACTGCTTTCCACATCCAGGCCCCCATCTAGGCTGACCTTTGCAGCATCCTAGAGGGGAAGTTTCCATGCTGCTCCAGAACAATGTATTGGGTAGATTACACCAAGACAGGTTTCACACCTGAATCTTTCTCTTTCTCTCTCTTTTTTCTCCCTTTTGATGTCACCTAGTCACCCACCCTTAGAGGTACTATCCTCAGGCAGGGTCAGAGAGGTTATAAAATGGGCAGGGCAAATTTTCATAATTATGCCAGGCTTCTAGTTTCAGGCTTCTAGGCCAAGTTTGCTGCCTTGATGCAAGGAAATTCAAAATCTGACTTTTTACCTCCATAAGCCTGGACTGGGCTACAGCTAGGCCCTGAGTTCAATCCCCAGTACTACAAAAACTTTTTTAAAAAATAAACTTGTTAACTCCTTAAGCTTACAGGCAAATGTCACACTGCCCTCTACAGGTAGTCTCATTGGACCTGACCCTTAACTAGTGATTGGCCACCACTGAAAACTATGGGGCTGCCAAAGTTCAGAACTCTTACTGGAGGGAGGGCGTGAGGGGAGGAGGCCAAAGGAGTAGGGAATAGGGCAGTGGAAAAATTACCAACCGTTCACCAACTCTTTCATTTTATATATATTTTTATTTGTTCTAATTAGTTATACATGTGTTCACTAACTCTTGAGAGTGGGGGTTTATATGCGGGGGGGGGAACCAGTGAATAAGTAAACATTGCCTCTCCATTTAACATAATGGAAAGAGAATGGATACATGTACACAGGCACTAGAAATTGGTGGCGTGAAGGAGACTCTGGCAAGTGGTAAGGATGGGTGTGATAGAAGGTATTTTCCAAGGAAAGCCACACTAACATATTCCATTCCCATGATGTTAAGGTGGTGTCTGTGCTCCTTGACTTGGTGAGCCTGTGGCAAGAGCAGAAGACACACAGTATGACTCAAAGGCTAAGTCATCAATTGCTATTCAGTTTCTGCCAGGGATTTTTTGGAATGTTCACTCCTGGGACCAGCCACTGTGCATTTGAGGATGCTAAAGAGCCACATAGAGAGGCCACAATCCCACCCAAATCCCACCAATAGTGAACATCAACCGCCAGTCAGACATTCAGGTGAGCAGCCTTCAGGTACTTTCAACCACTGCTTTTGGAGTCAATACAGACTGGAGCAAAGAAGAGCTGTCCTCACCGAGCCATGCTCACATTTCAGACCCCTGAGCAAAATAAGGGTCACTATATTAAAAATACTATGTTTTGGGTGTGGTTCATTATACAAGAATTGATAGCCAAAATAATGGGCAAGAGTCCCTGACACTGGACTTGTTTCCTGACAAAGAATAAATCTGGTCCAAAAAGAAACAGGGTTTTCCTCTCTGTCTTTCATGGGTTTTCATAATTTGCGTTGATTCTTTATTAATCTTAACTTTTTTCATCTTGGCCCCCAAATAGATTGTCTATGGGATATATCGCAACTGTTCACACTTTGTACAAACTGGAATTATTGTCATTATTTAGTAATCAGAGTATTTTTACATTCTCTCTATCTTGTACGCCCTCTCTTTTCCTCTCCTACCCTCCCCTCCCTCCCCTCTTCTCTCTCTCTCTCTCTCTCTCTCTCTCTCTCTCTCACTCTCACACACACACACACACACACACGCGCGCGCGCGCGCGCACACACACACACACACAATATGAATTTCTGTCTTTTCTCAAAAATAAAACAAACAATCTGGCAACATTGAGTTTGCATTCCCCCATAACAGTAACTCACTTGCAAAAACTTTCCCTCAAAGCTGTCTACTATCTGTTGCAGTCTGCCTGGTCCACTCAATCCCATGCCACCCATTTCTCTGCTGACCTCTATAAGCATTTAGGCTATTTAGTCAACCATTCCCTACCTGATCAATTAGAATTTACTCTTAAATACAGTTTTCAAGTTTAGTGCATCTCATTAGAAAAAGAAAAAGAACAATTTAAAAGATCTGAAATTGAAGTTTAAAATTATGTAAAAAAGGATGAAAGAAAATATATGTGGAAAAGGCACAAATGGCATGACTGGGATGTCAACTTGTGTCACATCATATAGCCTGATGCCATTGTCCTTCTGTGGCTGCTGCACTTACATTGATACCCCAGGAACTAAGCCTTTTTCATTGTTCCACAAAATGTCTGTTTTCACTGGGAGAAAAATTATACAAAATCCAAAGTCATCTAATGAAATCATATAGGTTGTACTTAAGAATCCTATTTATTTTTGGTATAGTTGCTAAAGATGATCTTATCACATATTGTGTGAAGAATCTCAAACAGTATCTAAGGAGAAAACTCAAGCATTGAAAAATGGAATCACATAGCCTGGATGATCCTGCTAGAATTGATATATTTCTTGTATTTTACATTATTTAGTATTTTTCATGTAACCAGAGTTTTTAAGTATTTTAAGCAAACCCTTCATTTTACTGATTAGCATAATTTAATATTTTTAAAATCACTAGAATATTTAAGGAAATGGAAAGGTAAAGGATGTTGGTCAAGTGAGAAAAATCGTTTCTATATGAAAATAAGGATTTTATATCATGAGGAATAAAAAATAAAGAAGAAAATTCATTTTTTTCTTTGCTCATTAAGTATATTGAGAAAGTGCCCAGCTCTTGATTATGTCACAGTGGTATATAATAACAATTTATATATATTAACAATTTATTTTTTAAAAAAGTTTCATGTCTCAACATCAATCTAAAAAGCACTTAATTGAGTCTTATGCAATCTTTATAAAGAACCACCATCAATGTGAAAATATTCTGCAGTTTGTAAAGTCTGTTTGTGGTGGTTCCATTAAGGCAAGCTGAGTCAGGATCTTACTCTTAATTGTTTGATATCAAATTGGGTAGACTTTCTAGAAATGCTACTCTTTGACAAAAATAATAGCAAGTTAACTTTTAAACTATGCCTTTTTGTACAATATTACCATAGTAAGATTTCTCATGCCCTCTTCTAGGAACATAAAAGGGTAGTTGCTGGGCCTTATACTCCTCACCCTACAATAGGCTAAAATGGGTATTTAAGTATTGTCTACTTTATATCACAGAAGAGTGAGTCTTTCAGCCCATGAGGACCATGTTTGGGGATCAAATCCGTGGTTCAGAAATTTAAAGCCTGAGATAGTGCAGAAGAAGAAAATTTATACATTAGTGACTTTAGCAGAATGCAGTCCTCATAAAACTTTCTTTTATTGGAGTCGTCGTAGAATAACTAGCTCCTTGGGGAGGAAACAGTGAATTTATGAAAAAAAAAAAAAGATAATAGGATGGTTTTGAGATTTTATTGCTGTCACTTTATTTTTAGCCAAAGTCAAGATCAGGGGTTCAAATGTGATGGCACCTCAGCACATAGTGGAAATCGAACTTAGAAGTTGGGATAAATTTACTGAGAAATATATTCAGAAATCCATCAGGAATATTGGTTTTCATACTATCAAAGCCTTAAGACAGTGTCAGAACAATTGAAATTTTCATATGGACTTTCTACAAAGGGTAGTGTTTTGAGATCCTTTGTTTAACAAAGAGTGTACATTCACCACAATCCAAAGGTGGTCAGGATCAAACAATGATGTCCAGGAAACCTAACCAGTCAGTCATTCTAATCTTTCTGATCTGTCTTTCCCCTGTGCTTCGTGACACCTATGAATAGGCAGCATCGCTTCTGCACGGCCCCCTCTACCCCCCAAGCAAATCTACAGCAAAGCAAATCAATTCAGTTTGCTGCTTCTTAGAATAAACGTAATTGTGTACCACTTAAAAGGGGACTTTGTCTGAGGATCTTAGATAATGAAGGTGTCTGCAGTTTCCTAAACAACACTTGGGATAACAAACTTCCTTAAGCGATTCTTAAGGACCTTTCTTTTACTAATCTCTCCGGATAAAGTAGCTAACATCAGCCCCGCGCCTGGAGGCTCCAACATAGCCAGCAATAGGGACGTTCTGAGATTCCCAACCCTAGACAGCAAGACCGCAAAATAGCAAGCTTTCTCCCCGGATCCTCGCCCAGAGCAGTCCCTTAGGTCTCCAAAGTTGGGGGTCCCGCTCCTTTCCCATCCGGAATAAATGGGGATGCTGCGTGGCAGGTGTGTACGTGGGAGATTTATTGAGTGGGAGCTGGGGCAGGAAAGTGTTCAGAGCAGGAAAACTGCCTGAGCTCACAGTGCTCAGCTTCCCGGGGCAAAAACTCCGAACGCAGAGCGCCAGGGAGGCGCGAGCACCGTCCGCTCCGCTGATGCAGAACCTGACCGCGAAGGTGAGAGTGCGCGGGGCTTCAGGGACCCAGGGTTTCCAAACTCGCCCGAGGCGAGACCCGGTGGCCCCAGGGTAGCCTGCACCCGCGCTCTCCTCGGGATAGGGACTGGACCACCTTGGCGGGGCGGGAGCCGGAGGGAACTCTCTTACCTGGAGGTAGGGTCTCCCGTGGGTCACACCGCCCACGACGATGTCTGCTGCGGCCATGGTCCCGGTGGGCGAGAAGCCGAAGCCCACATAGCCGGCCGTGCGCACCTCGAGGCGGAAGGCAAGCCGGCTGCCCTGCTGGCCCCAGCCCAGCCAGTACTTGCCCTCCGAGTCCAGGACTGTGTGGTGAGGGAAGGAACGGCCCGAGCCCCCCGCGCCTTTCCAGGGGAGCAGCCCCCACAGCAAGAACAGCGGCCAGCAGTGCATCCTCCGGCGCTTCCTGCCCGCCGGCACCTGGGCTCCAGCCACTGGGCAGCAGGAGCAGGCACGAGGAGCAGGCACGAGGAGCAGCAGAGAGCGGGAGGACTGGGACCGCCCCTGGGGCCGGCCGTGCGCGCCAGCCTGGGAGGGCAGGACCTGCTCTCCCCGCCCCGGGTGGCGGGCCCCGCGCATCAGGTCCCCTCCAGTCCTATCTACCCACCCTGGTGCTGCCTGGCCTTTTCCGCGATCCACCTGCCGCCCCCTACCCGGGACTTGGTCCCCGTTGGGTTGTAAGGAAAGCGAGGGGCTTCCTGAAACAAGAGAGGAAGAGGCAAAAGCTGAGACCAGGGGCCAGGAGCAGAGGGAAAAAGAGGGAGGAGAGAGTCCTAGTTGGGGAAAAGCCTTGGAGAAGAGGGTTGGGGGTAGGGATTCCTGGGGAAAGAATGGGAAACTGGGATTGAAAAGAACATTTAACAGAGGAAGAAGGAGTTGAATAAGCAAAGAGGTTGCCCTGGAGTGTGGTGGAGAGAAAGCTGAGAGAAAGCCTCCTTCCTCGTATCCTTGAGGTGAATTTTTCCAGAACCATTGTATTCCGAAGTGCCCAAGTCCCCATGGATGAAGCTGTGTACCTCCCCCAGTGCATTTCTTTCAGGCTTTAGCCCTTGGGGTCCCAAATCTTGTTCTTCACATCAAGTCATAAGAATGTTTGCCTTCTGCCTGGATTTGTTTTGCTTTGATTTGGTTCAGTTTGGTTGTGATGGCACAAATTCTATCTACTTTGTCATGCACAGAGTAGGTCATGGTTGATTTTTATTTGAAATCCTCTTTTTCTGATATTTCAAATTCTGGCCCTAGGCATGTGTATCAAAATGTTGCTCTGTTTGTTGCTTCCACCTTTGAACACAACACTCATGTCTTGAGAATGCTGAATACTCCATATGGCAGATGTAAATGATCGTCTTTATTCATTTATGTATACTCTGCCATCTTTCGAAAAAATAGTTATAAGGTATCTTACAACAAAATATAAAAAACAAGTGAGAGGACATCAAAATAAAAACATGGATAAGAGGAATACTACAACTATCTACTATTTACTTCAGATTTTGAAGCTCCGCACAAGCCACCATACTTCTTATTCTCTGTCCTCAAGTTATCATATTCCAGCCTGTTTTTTCTGACTCCTGATTTATCTTCCAATTTCTTTCCCCATAATTTTTCCAAAAGCATCAGCAGGCATCTAAACTGTTAATCTAAGGATTTAATCACATGTGACCATGTCTAAAAGGCAACCTGTACATGAATCTGCTCACCAGGGGCTTCAGGAATTTGCCTAGAAAAGGATTTGTCCCAAGGAGAGAAGGGATCAAGGTCCACAGGTTTATCCAGTGACAGTACCAATATCAGAGAAGAGTGATCCGGAAACTTTAGGATAAGGGGAGCTGCTGGTGCTGTTGCTCCAACAGGACCCACTGGGAACAGGGGCAGCAACATCTGCCAGCAACCCAAGGGTGGCAGCCCTGGAACTGGGTTGCCATAGTCACTAGGAACTCCACTGCTGCCACTGGCTTCAGCCTTGACACAAAGGAAGGACGTGGAGAGAAAGAAATAAAATGGGGGACACTGAGGTCAAGAGGTGTGGGTTGAGGTTCCAGAGGAGGCACGCTCATATTGAGCAGCCATTCACTATTCTAGGCAGGAATTTCAGGGCATTCATGATACTACAAGGTGATCTTGGCAAACCTCCTATTTTGTGGGCTTTCCTTATTCCTAGCATGCAGGAGCCTGGAACCAATAAATGACTATTATCTGCTTCTTGGGGTTCCTTATGTAAACCTCAAATTCACATCCACCAGGATATTTTCTGTCTCCTTATAAAAACAAAATGATGTCAGGCTTTCTAGAATTTGATTCCCATTTACTTTTCTGGCTTTCCCTTCTATTACTCTCCTCTCATCCATTGGCCTCTGGACATATGAAAATCACTTTTAGGATCTCAGTGGAGAGCCACACTGTTTCACATCTCAGTGCCTTTTCAGATTTCTGCTCTGCCATGTTTTTTCTTTCTCCCCTCCATCCTCTTCCACACTTGACAGTTGTGTGATGGTGTCAGGAATGTTCTGTCCCAGAGACATATGGCGTGCAGACACTTCTTGTCTATATGCTTGTTTTTTTCCAGTAGCCTCCTGGTCAGGGACCACATCTGGTTCCTTGTTTTAACCCCATTGCCCAGAATACAGACAGGCACACAAGAAGTACTCAATAAATATTTGTAGGAAGAGTGAATAGATGCATGTTCTGATCCTTCTGGAAATCTCAACAACATTGGATCATGGAGGGATAGCATAGGCCCCATATATGATTAATTGTTCTGCACTGGTACTGAAGCCAAAATAGAATGGACTGCCCATGGCTAACCCAAAGATAAAGGTATAAATAGTTTCAATTATTTTATCAAGTAAGATCACTGAGTGTGGATTGTCTTTTGCTGTAACTGACATTGCTTCTAGCTTTGAGTATTCGAGATATCAGACTAGAGTATTCATCTTGAGATTATATCAGTAAATATTATTACCATAATTCATGCTCTAAAGACCCACTCTATATTGATTTGGCTTAACCCAGTAACTTAAGATAAAATTGAAAATTTTGTCTGTTTTGTAGGCTGAGCTCCCTAGATCAAAACCAACTCTACACTCTAGTTGCATGTGGGACTCAGTTGCCCCAGTTAGAAAACAATTACAGTATTACTTCTTGTCTTAAATTTGCACGAGAAGCAGGAAGGGAACTTGTAATATGGCTCAGTGGTAGAGCATCTTCTTAGTACTTGTGAGGCATTGAGTAGATCCCAGCACTGTCAATTAAAGAGAAACAGGGGAAAGCAGAGAGAGAGAAGAAATCAGGTCTATGGTGCATGCCTGTAAGCCCAGATACTTGGAAGGAGAAGACAGAAGGATTACAACCTGGGCAATTTAGCAAGATCCTGTCTCAAAATAAAATAGAAAGGATTGGACATGTAGCTCAGTGGTAGAGTTTAGTCAGAGAATGAAATCAATATTAAGGGGTTTCAAAATTAGTTTTGAAAAAAACTATTGTTTTTTTATAAAAATGAAACTTTGCTAAAATTTAAAGAAACACAGGAAATGCAAAAAAGTATGACTAAGAAAGTAAACTAAAAAAAAAAAAATCACCTGAAATTCCACTCTCCAAAAATAACCCTTGTATGCATTCCCAGAACATCATTCCAGACAGAACCTAGTTCCATTAAAGCGTTGGAGGAACAGCCTGTTGAGCAAGAATTTACAAAGAAACTAGTGAATTAATTTTGTAAGACTCCACTTGAAGTAAACAGAGTGACTCTAAACATTCTAGCTTCTTTTCTCCCCTCATATCCTTGGGACAAATGAATAGATAAAACAAACAAAGCAAACAAAACTAGAGATTCAGTGGGAATTTAAGTTCAGGACATTCAACCCAATTACTCATGCTTAAAATGAATCATTTTCTCACACTCTTCAATCAGAGATTTGAAATGTAATATTTATTTTTATTCCACATCCATTCTGATACACAGCTTGCCATCAGCCAGTGTGACTGTACCCAAGCTGAGCTTCCTCATCTCCAAATGCTCTGTTGCTAAGGTTTATTTATATTTCTACATTAGTCAACTGCAAGGGGCAGGGAGGGGTGAAGAAAAAAGAAAACCTAGCAGACATATGGGAAGGAGCCAATGTAGTCTCTTAGTATAAACCCGGATGGTCTGAAATAGTTTATTTCTTCTTGGAAGTATCATAATTTTCCTGTCTACATGTGCCTAAGGTACAACAATAATACTAAATATTTATAAAGTTCCTGTCTTTTAGGGAGCTCAAAGAAAAATATTTATATAAGTGATCTTAGCAATTCTCTTAACACTGAAATGGAGAAGCTGAAGCATTTTCTCACTTTAATCTATAAACTAAGTCATTTGTGTGAATATGTGACTGACCCAAGTTCGTACTATGAGTCAGTGGCAGAAAAAGCAAAAACAGAACTTTGGTCCTCCCCCCTTCTCTCTCCTACATACTTTCTCTAGTTTTACCTCATTTCCAATAACAAATAACAAATTTTAAAGCCACCAGGTGATCACCATGAAGCTTTCTTTCAGCAGAGCTGATACTTTTCACATGAATGAGGTGCTGTGATCTACTGTTAGGGGATGTTATAATCCCCTCACTTTAATAATGGATGTTATTGTTGATAACAGTGGTGTGAATGAAGAAGGTGAGCATATAGTGCATTTTCTTTTATTATCAGGAAACTGCAACATGCTTAGCTGAGTTCTTGAGGTTACTTTGAAATCTAGTGCCAGTTGGCACAGAAAATCACTCTTAGACTATTCCTTTAGAAAATCACAGCAAGCAAACCACTTTGCACAAAACCTACACTTTAGTATTATCATGTTCTGAAATAACTAAAAAAGCCTGGGAAAAAAAAGCAAGCCTCATTCTATCATTAGTGACATTTATCAGAATTTCCCTTTACAGGGAAGTGTGATGTATACAATAATATGATAGGGAAGACATGGATTAATACTAAGACTTTGTTACTGTAAAGCCATCCTTAAAAAGTTGTCTGGAACTTGAGGAGAGCAGGATTCCTTGGAATTGTGCTGATTATCAGAGTGATCTTTAGTATAAGAAAAGCATTAATTTCCTCAAATTTTGGCAAAGCTCACTTCTCAGGGACCAAGCAATTAAAGCTGTCAGTGACTATAGGAGGGCAAAAAGGGGTGATGAACTGTGCTTAGTTAAAAGAATTTGTCAGCCTTGCAGAGAACCTTAGAAATGTTTCCATATTCTTATCTTCTTGATAAGGAAGTGAATCATAGAGAAGTGGATTGTTCCAGGGTACAATTTTTGTTGTTGTTGTTAAAAGAATGTAGGATGGAAGGTTGGTTGCCTGACACAATTACCAACAATTCCCAACGCCTCCCTTAAAGGAAATCCCTTAAAGGATGGTGTCCCAAGTCTACCATCAGTATTTTATCAAATTTTGAGCAGATATGTTAAGAGAAGCAAAGGGCATCATGAAAATAGTGCTTTTCTCCCCAAGCCTAGGAGCCCCTAGCAATCACCCTTTTCATTATTCAGTAGGGTTGGCACTTACATACTTTGGCACATTCATCCTTCCCATGGCCATGAATTCAAAGAAATATCTAGGCCTAACCAAATGAGCAACTAGCATCAACTCAAAGCTGAATACATATGTATTCCACATTGAGAATGGCAAGGGGATTCAGTACAATTTGATGGACTCCAAAACTCCACATGTGGTTTTGGAAAACTTGAAGAAATTTGTACTATAATGAAAGAATGTAAAGACTAGAAAATTAAAAATGTATTAATCCAAAACTTAATTGAAGTCATTACAATCATTATTAGGAATAATAGACAACAAGTAGAATTTCCCTTAAAGGAAAGAAGGAAACAATTGACATTCTAAGTGATTATTTTCATATGGAAAGTGACAAATATAAGGAATGGGTGTTATGGCTTTGAAGATTTCTAAAATGTGCATGCTTATTTCCTCTATAAGACTTTATTTTTTCTCATTTCTAAATCTAAACTCTATTCTCAATTCTTTGGAAATTTCCACACTTATATATCCAAATTAGATAATTAGCTCCACATACATACAATTTGGTTTTTAAAAAGAATCTTTCCCATTACTTAGATAATTAAACACTTTAAATTTTAAACCAAATCACCAGATTGAATATCACTATGATAATGGACCAGATAATTGTTTTTATTCACTTAAAGCAGTGTTTGCCCAGACAGGGTCTACCCAAACTCCAGACAAGATCGGCCTTAGGATAAACCCATCAATAATGAGGATAACACAAGGGCATGACCTACAAGGCCAGGGCTAAGATTCCTAGGCTTGGGAGAAAATCGCTGTATTCACAAGGCCCTTTCCCTGTCTGCTCTTTCTTCTCCTAACCTATTTATAAAACTTCATACTTGATAAACACCAATCCAACAGTGAACTTGAAATACTGAAAGAGTAAGAATAAGTTTTAAGAGGAAGATGTGAAAAGAATTGTCAGCATTAGGTATAAAACCATAATAATAATAATAATAATGCAGTGTGTTGTGAGTGTGTTACACAGCAACTTCATAAGGTCAGTGTTCTTTTTTCATTTGAAGGAAACTGGAGAAGAAAATTGTTTTTTAAGTTCTGTAAGAGCAAACACCACAGGATCACCTTTCAATTGTGAAGAAATTTGTAATAACATTAAATACTTATCAATACCGTAAATGACTACATGTTTTAGAAAATTTCTATATATTTTACTGAATAATTCTATGGGTAGTATTTTGGTTGAATACAAATAAAGAACAGAGAGATGTCTGGAGTTTTTCCTGACACAAGTTTCCAAGACGTTATATGGTTACTGAATTTTCTATACACTGAAAGAAGTTACTATACACTGAAATTGGTTTAATGGCCATGGAGCATGTAAAATTTTAACATAACAGAGGCCATGAGGGGATGTATGATGTCCAAGGGGAAATGAGTTTGAGCTAAATTTAAGAAAGCTAGTCATTTCTCTTTTCCCCACCTCCTCTCTCCACATTCCCAAAACACACCCCAGCACATGCACGCACACACACACACACACACATTAAAGTAGTAAGTGGTTCAGTTATTCATGTTCAGGGGAATGGTAATTATTGAATCCAATTTTTTTCCTCCTCTTTTCAGATGTTAGGAAAAGGAAAACTAGACATGTTGAAAATTTAAACTTTGTGCAGTATAAGAGAGGATAACTTGTAAGGAAAAACTTCAAAAAATAAGTAATCCAGCTTTTTTATTTCAAGTATATAATCAGTGCTTAGAATTCACAGCAGCAAAAAGTTATGGAGAAATTGCTACATTCACATTTTTTAAACTTATGGGTTAGTCTGACAGCATTAATCTGCCAGTGGATATGAAACATTTTCAAATCCTAATAAAAAGAAGAACTTGTGCTCTTTGAAAACTGATAAAATAATGTTTTATTATTAATATGAATATTGCAGGACTATTAAGTCAGTAAAGTCAAACTTAAAGCTGTCAAAAAATATCATCATTTGGAACACAAACCAGAGAAATCCAAACATTATTTCTATACCACCAATAGGATAAAAAGCTTTTTTGTGTAGTAGAACTAATAATGTTTTGATTTGAAAAATGTCTTCTTTTCTGAGGTAGGTTTATCCATGTAAAGAATATTTTGGAGACTAAATATTCAAGGAAAGGGGCAACGGCCTGACCTGGGGGAATTGCTTTAATCTGCCCCCTCATAAAGAGGAAGCAAATGACCAGGCAAACAGACCATCTCTGGCTCCATTCCTGCTTCCTCTTTAAAAGTGAGAACTTGCTGCAATGAAGCAAATTAAATTCCATGCATATATGATCATGTCTAAATGAATCCCACTATTGTGTATAACTATTTTACACTTATAAAAATATTTCAAGAAAAAGTGAGGTCTTAATTCCATCTTGCTGAAATTCCTGGATCAATCCAGTTCCTAAGGAAATAATAAGGAACGTAGAACAAAGAACATTAGTATGAATTCTTTAATTCATGATGAAGAAGAGTGAATGAAATGTGATAAACTCATCATATGATGATCATTCTTAATGCATATTTACTGTCAATTCTACTTAATGGAGAAAATGACCCCTTTAATATGAAGAAATTACCTGAAACAAATAACAGAAATAGTTCTGTATGTTTCATTGGTGGCTGACAGGAAAAGACAGAACTAGATAAAGCAACAGATTGAACACTCTGAAAACCTACACTATTGGCTAGTTTGTGGCATTTCATCACAGAGCTGTGCACAGGGAGAGGAGGGGCTTTGGTTGATCCAACAGAACTTGCCCTGAGTAGGTAAGGCAAGATACCTCTGCAAAACTAACAGACGCAGAGGAGCAGGAAAACAAGATGTTGCAAAGATGACAGTAGGAGAGGAGTTATCTAAATAGCCAACCTGAAAAGGAAAGTTGAAGATTGAAATAAAAATTAAATATATGTCTTATATACTAATGTAATTATTATTAATACATATTCATCACATATGAAAAAGAGATCTCAGATTTGTTGGGAGTCTTCTCTATGGTTTTGATTCCAAGAAAAGATTTTCATCTACAGGACACAGTTTGGGGAAAATCTGAATCTTAAAATTAGAAAGGCTAAGGAATCATGATTTTGAGGAAAGAAAATTTAAGAAACACTACTCAAATATTTAAGTAATATTATATATAAGAAATACATAAGAAAACAATCACAATATTCATTCTATAATGAAGAAGGTGGTCTTTCTTTAAACACACACACATACACACACACACATTACAGCCTTTTTCCAATAGTTAAAAGCATTTACAAGTCTCCATATTTCTGAGCAGCTGATTTTCATAGAACTAGAAAATTCTGAACAAGCAAACATAAAGAAGTAAGTATATACTCAAGCAAAATCTTTCTTAAAAATCTCATGCTTTCACAGCTCTTTACAAGAACACTTTCTTAATTCATGGGATTAATCCTTTTATATTTTTTTGTTTGAAATTCATGAATTTTTCCTTTAGATTTCATTCCAGGATGTTACTTTATTCATCTTTTCAGAAATACTTTTGAGAACCTGCCTTGTACCTGTGGGTTTCTAGTGCTGAGCAAAAGTAGTTTTTCTCCCCTGGTGGATCCTGCATTGTAAGAGACTCAGTTAAGCATTAGAGGAAGAGGCAAAATATAGGTGGTCACAAAGCTATCAGGGTTTTCTTCCCCTTTTGAACTGGATATGGAACACATTTTTCTTTAATATGAAATCATTTTTGAAATATTACCCATTTTCTCATTTTGAGTTCCATCAAAAGAAAATACAAAATGAAGGCCTCATTCTTCCAAATAAATAAAGTGTTGTCGTGCTTTCTCCATGTGGTAAGAATTATTGGTACATGGTAACTAAAACAAAGCAAAAATTTGGGGGAAGAGTATTTACATAAGAAAGAACTGAATCAAGTCACCTTCATGGATCCAAGTTTAAAGCAGAAATCATGCATTCGAGTACTTAAGAAACAAGGGGAGATGTGTCCTCCTGAACAGGGCTGGAAGTCAGGCTTCACCATGGCCTGAAGTGCCAGTGTATTTTGTTATGTGGTACCCAAAGCACAGATGCTTAAACTTCTCAAATTAATTTATTAGGAGGCAAATTCAGTCAATCAAATAAATGGTTGGGTATGTCTGGGACACTTTGAATTGCCAGCCATCATGTGTGTATTCTCAGCCTCCTCTCTTGCATTTAGTTAACTGGAGGTACATCTGCAGTCATTCTTCGACCCTCACTGTTCCAGCTTCACTTCTCAGCATGATTTCTTGCACAGGTTGACAGCACTCTGGAAACCATGGACCAACTCCCATACACGAAGTTAAAGACACATCTCCATGTTTTATAATGTAATTCAAAACCACACATTCCAGGATAGCTGTATTTGCCTAGGAAACACATGTGCACATAGAGCATCCCACTAATGTCTATTTAATCAATTTTGCAAAGATTAAAGATGATATCTATTTAACCCACTTAGTCTCTGAGTCTGCATGTTAGAACAGAAGGCGACTTTAGGAACACAGCAGAAACTGGGGCCTTTCTTCTAACATGCGTAGTTTTCCTTGGTAAGTTATGAAGAAGTTTTCAAATATCTCTTAAAATACGATGAAATGAGCTCTTTATTTTCTTATGATCATAGTCCACTCCACAAATTAAAATGTTTGATTTGAAGCTGATTCAGATTTTAATGAGTCGTTTCACTGCTTTCAAGCACAGACACACTTTCCTCTGTAGCAGCTAACCTCAGAAGCACTTTCAAATGGAATAGAATTTAAATGTATGCTGTTGAAATAAACTCAGCTAGTGATGATGGTGATGAAAAGTGACTGACTATTGTCATCTATGATCCTTCCTCCTCCTCCCCCTCCTTTTCCTCCTCCTCCTTCTTCTTCTTATTTCTCTCTCTCTCTCTCTCTCTCTCTCTCTCTCTCTCTCTCTCTCTCTCTCTCTCTCTCTCCCCCCCTCCCCCTTCGGTCCCTCTCTCCTTCTCCTATTCCCTCTTTCTCTCATTCCTTCTTCATTTCCCTGTCTGTTCCTTCCCTAATTAGTTTCTATAAGCAGAAAGATAACAAGATACGGCTTCAATATCTTTTTTTTTTTAGGAAAGAACATCAATTTTGTAGTATTGGTCTTTCCTGGAATCTTATCCCTGCAACTTGTCAGCTCTACAACCTTGGAGAAGTTGGTTAACTTCTCTGTGCCTCATTTTTTACCATTTATAAAATATGGATAAAATTAATAAATGTTTCATGAAACTATTAGGATTAAGTGAAATCATAATTTGCAAGGTCCTTAGAGCAAGGCACTAAAAAGTACCCATATAAGGGTGCAATAAATAAAATAAATGGTGTAAAGGCAAAACTCTTCTTCACTCCTAGAAATAATTTACTTCTCCAAGGGAAATAAACATGCAAAATTATCAAAGGGACCTAGTTTTCTGCTTACCCCCCACATGGTTTCTATTCTTATATAACAAGTATATTCTATTTCAATAAGTTGAAATTATTCCTTTAGGTCCATCTAATTCTCATTCTAGAAGATGCCTCTTGTTTCCATTCATGCATAGGCCAGTAACAAGAGGCAGGATTTCTTCTGATATTCTATGACAGTGGAGAAGTAGGGTGGACAGAGAGACAACTATAAGCGAGAGGCAGGGAAGCAAAAGGAAACCTTTGCAAACCCAAAGATGAAAAGCATTTGAAGAGTCCTTTCACCTCGACTGACTCCTGGAAAAGGAGAAATGTCTGCTCCTGCGTGTCATTAGCCATAAATACAGAGGTGAAGAGTTCCAGGGCAAATAACATCAAAGGCAAAGGGAAAGTGTGACCGGGCCAAGGCGTCCCACCCAGTCCCCCTGCATGAGCTGGGTTTAACCTGATTTTCCAGCACACCAACCAAACCAGGAGTTTCAGCACTAAGTGTGAATATTTCTCCAAAACTGCCACATGAGCCTCCAAGTGGCATTATAAGCGGTCACTCCTGAGGACCAAGGAGCCTGCTAAAAATAGAACCAGACATTTTAGTCCCTTCTTTCCTCAGTGGTGACTGCATGGGACCCTTGAATTTGACTTGGATGAATAAAGCCCCTCAGAGTTGCAGATTCCCCCTAAGGGTTTTGACATCACCCGCAAAGCACTCGCCTGCTAAGGGCTGCACCATGTTGACCTCTGACCAAATGGAAAGATCTAGTTCCTGAGAGAGTTCTGAGATAGCTATTCATCTGTAAGGAAGTTAAAACACAAGTCTGTGGGACTGAGAAATCATTTGGAACTAGTCATTCATTCCGGGAATTTAAAATGTGAAAATTGTTATTTTTATTGCTCTAAAATTGATAAATTTGGCAAATCATTATTCAATATGTAAATTTAAAAAAAAGAGTAACCAAATGTGAAAATGCAGAGCAAGAGAAAAAACAAAGAAGTATTTTTATTTACATTTTTCAGGAAAAGGATAATAATTTCCTCTGAGATGAGGAGAAAATGTAATTTCTCTGGGGTACAGAAAGTGGTTCCATGTGGTGATGTTGACAATACAGTGTCACTCTTGAAATATGTAACTCCCCATACAAACAAACTACCTCTGGCCTTTCCTTGAATGTAGGTCCATAAATTTGCCAATGAATTAATTTAAATAATAAAAACTTTTTGAGACATAAAAGAAATAAAAACTACTATCACATACTTCTGAGTAAAGGTAGTTGGTTGAGCCACCTTTGGATTTGATTTGCCTCACCTCCCTCCCAAACCCCACGCACAAACCCCTATTTCTAGAACCTTAAATCCACAAAGAGAAGATAAGGCCAGAAAGAGCAGCAAACTTTAGGGAACTATAATGCAAATGGACTAATGGCAACTAGCTTGCCAAACTTGAAAAAAACAAATACCAACCTTGAAATACAGAAAGTCCAGGAGAAAGATGATTTAAATCACAGAATTGCCAAATGATGCAGCAGTACCTTGGATCCCAGGCACCCCTGCAAGAGAAGGTGATGTGGTGGAGAGGACATTGAACACAGGAAGTGTTTGAAAACATAGAAGGCAGTTAGGTAACCAAATCCCCCTCAATCCACTCAGCTGCTCCAAATAGCCTCTTCTACTCCCACCCTAAACTGAGAGGTTATTCTGCAGAAAAGTTAACACAGCAACTCTAATTGGGAGAAAAGGTAGCAGGCAAGACTAAGGGCAGGAGTCCTATAATGGAAGAGGGGAGATGAGTGAAGAGCTGTCAAATTACAGTTCCTTCTCTTTTTCATTATTATTTTTTTTACCATTTTAAAAATTATTTTTAACAGGACAGTAAGGTATATTTTGAAATAATATACATACATAGAATAAGTATAATTTGTTCCAATTAGTCTCTCATTATTGTGGTTGTACTGATGTGGAGTTACATTGGTATGTATTTATATATGAGGATAGGAAAGATATGTCTGATTCATTCTACTGTCTTTCCTGTTACAGTCCCTGCTCCCTTCTCTTCATTGTCTAGTTCAATGAATTTCTAACCTTCTCCTCCCTTGTAGTGGGTTAGCATCCCACAACAGAGAGAACATTCTGTCTTTGGTTTTTTGGGATAGTCTTATTTCATTTAGCATGATATTCCCCAGTTTCATCCATTTACAAGCAAATACCATAATTTCATTCTTATTAATGGCCAAGTTTTATATATATATATATATATATATATATATATATATATATATATATATATATATATATATATATATCTCACATTTTCTTCATGCATTCATCTGTTGTAGGGCATTTAGGTTGGTTCCATAGCTTAACTTTTGTGAACTGAGCTGCTATAAACACTGAAGTTGCTATGTCACTGTAGTATGCTGTAAGTCCTTTGAGTATAAACTGAGGAGTGGGATGGGATAATGGTCAAATAAACTATTCCATTCACAATAGCCTCAAAAAAAAAAAATGGAGAATCAATCTAACAAAACAAGTGAAAGACCTCTGCAATGAAAACTACAGAAAAGAAAAAAAAAATAAAGAAGAGAAAATTTTAAACAAGAAATCAAAAAAATAGAAGATAGAAAGATCTCCCATGTTCTTGGATAGGCAGAATTAATATTGTCAAAATGGCCAAAAAGCAGTGTACAGATTTAATGCAATTCCTATTAAAATTGCAATGACGTTTTTCATAGGAATAGAAAAAGAAGTCATGAAATTCCTTGGAAAAATAAGAGGCCCATAATGGTGAAGGTAATACTTAGCAAGAAAAGTGGTGCAGGAGGCATTACAATACTAGAGCTTAAATTATATTTCAGAACTATAGTAACCAAAATGGCATGGTAATGGCACAAAAACAGCTCCTTCTTCTTAGCTTCTACAATGCTGAGAGCTGAATGAAACCCTCCAGACAGGAAGTAGAAGATTATTCACAGGAGATTCTATTCACCCTAATATAATGATGTTGGGGGCTCTTCAATAAAAGCACTAAGTCAGATCTCTCCAGCATGAAGACCACAGTGAACAAGTCTCACTATGCTGAAGAGTTTCCCATGTCACTCCCTAGCTTTCCATATGAGTGAACTGCAAAAGATCACAATGTGTTTGAGGAAATCCTTCTCTATTCTAAAATGAAAGTCAGAGACTAAAACAACAACAACAACAACAAAGGAAAACAAATTATCCAAAACAACAACTAAACAAAAAACCCCCCACAACTTGAAAAACTAGAAACTATCTAGAAAAACAAAATACAACAAAATTCTAGGATTAATGTGCTCAGAGAGCTCAGAAAGAATAAAGTACCTGTGATATGGGAGCAGGAATATTTAAGAAAAATGGTCTAATAATAAAGGAGTCCGGGAGATTTTTTAAAAATGGAATATTATTAGTGCAAAACTCAAAAGAAGCCTAGGAAGACATTAATGGAAAAAAATTACAAGAAAATAAAACAAAAATCAGACATGCAAATAAGATACAAATTGACTATTTTTAATAATACCAAAGCAGTCAAGTAGTGCTTGACTAAATAAAAGAAGTTCCAGAAAGAGAAAGAGAAGTAATTTGACTGAGAAGAGGGAAGAGTTATCAAATATAAAATGACTTTCTAAGGAATCAAATGACTAAGAATGTAACCCAGAACTATAGAATAGAGTCCACGGGGCCCAAGATTAAAATAAAACTACACCAGGTAGTATCATCATAAAATCACTGCACATGGTTGAAAATAATGTGAAAATTTGCCAGAGTAGAGAAATATTTATATAAAAAGTGAGATTCAGATTGATTTGAACTTTGCAATAGCTCCCTGGAAGTCTGAAGTTATTTGGAATAAGTAATTACATTTCTTAAAGAAAATTATTTCCAACCTAAAAATTATACCCAGCTAAATTACCAATTAAGGATGGAGGTAAAATAATTTTCAGACCTACAAAATCTCAAAAACTTATATCCTGTGCATCTATTCTCAGGAATATGCCGGAGCAATAAACAGGGTAGCTATAGAGTCACAATTCCTGGGCTCAGACAGGAGAAAGACGAAGGCAGAGCCCCCAAGAATTTGATGGAGGGAGGTCCAAAGATGAGAGCTCAGTAAGAGAAAGAAGCCAATCCATATTGGCACAGCAAAGAACTGAAGAACATCCTCCCAAATGCTAGAACTGACAGAGTAACTGATAGTGTTTGCAATACTTTACACATCTGGGAAGGTTTAAGGGTAGGTATACGTGCCAAGTACATAGAAAATGAAGGAAATGCAGAGCAAAGATTAAGATTTTAAGCACTTACATTTATAGTTCTATGACAAATCTGAACTTGTGTGTGGTATGACTTCAGGGTCTAAATTCCTCTTTCTTTCCATGGAGATATCATTTGTCCCAGAATTATGTTTTTGCAAGGACTATCTTTTTTTCTCCAAGGGATTTCCTTGGTACTTTTGATTTAAATCAATTGATCATTAATGTAAGGGCCTATTTTAGAAATTTAAATTTTCTTTCATTCATCTATAAGCCTATTCTCATTACAATACTACACTGTCTTGATTACTGTAGTTTTATATTACTTTTTGAATTCAGGATTTCCAAATTTCTCAATTTTTTTCTTTTGTTTCTCTCTCTCTCTCTCTCTCTCTCTCTCTCTCTCTCTCTCTCTCTCACACACACACACACACACACACACACACACACACATATTGGGAAATGAACTGAGGATTTTTCTTCTTTTTCAAATTGTTTTAACTATTCTCTTCTTAGTATTTCTATGTATATCTTCAGGTCAGTTTTTCAATTTCTGCAATTTTTCTGCTAGGGAGAATTTGAAGAGAACTGCAATTTTAATAGTCTTCCAATCCATGAACATGAGCTGTCTCTCCAGTTTAATTATATATTCTATAAGCAATGTTTTTTTTTAATTTTCCAGTATATTTACTATGAACTTTTGTTAATTCTTCTCCTATTTAATTATTTCTAATGCTATTATGAACTGAAGTATTTTTTTAATTTGTTTATCAGATCTTTTTCAAGCATAATAGAAATAAAATTGACTTTTATTTATTGATTTTGTAACCAAGTTTTTCAAATTTGGTTATTAGTTTTGAGGATTTTGTTTGTAGACCCTTGGGGTTAGTTGTTGTTTGGTGGCAGTGCTAGGGATTGTACCCAGGGACCTGTACATGCTAGGCAAATACTAACTGAGCTCCTTCCCCTGCCTGATCCTTGGAGATTTCTAAATACAGGATCATGTCATCTGTGAATAAACATGACTGTACTTTTTCCTTTCTAATCTGTATGCCTTTTATTTTTTCCTAGAACCTCCCTTACAGTGTTGTATAGAAATAATGAAACTGGGTGTCCTTGTTTTGCTCTTGATCTTATGGAAGAAACATTCAATCTTTTACTCTTAAGTATGATGTTAGCTACAGATTTTCTTTTTATAGATGCTCTCTATCAAATCAAAGAAGACTCCTTCTATTTCTAATTTATTGAGATACTTTTATCATATGTGGATACTGGTTTTGTCAGATGTTTTTTCTACACTTACTGAAATGATGAGTTGTTGTCTTTCCCAGCTTCCTAAGGAAGGGATTTGTTTATTTCATCACTCTTACATGTCACATATGACATCCCAATGAGATTGTGGTTTTGATATTATTGATCTTTAGTTTTGGGTTCTTAATATTATTTTTCTTTTTACATCTTCCTGATATTTGTTTATGTGTTTATTTTATCTTCATTTCTTTTACTATTTTACTAATGTAAAATTTAAAAAAAATTCTTTAAAAATTATAATTCTTTTAAAAATTCTTTAAAAATTATAAAAATTATAATTCTTTAAAAATTATAATTATTAACACATATTAATTGTACAAATAAATGGGATTCACAGTGGTATTGCCACCCATGCATATATCATTCATTGATCATGTCTACCCAACCACCCTTCTTCCAGTGTCCCATCCCCCATCTCTCTCTCCTATCCTTGTCCCTTTCCCCGTCCCTAATAGTATTTATTAATTTATTAAAAATAAATAGTATTTATTTTAAAATAAAAAAGTTCATTTGAAACTTAAAATAGTTTTTTAAGTTTCCACATATGAAAATGATATATACACACCATACCTGTCTTTCTGTATCTAGCTTATTTTGCTTAACACAATATCCTACAGTTCTGTCCAATTTCCTGAAAATGACAGCATTTTATTTTTATTTATGGCTGAATGGAGCCCATGTTTTCCTTTTGCACACTCATCTGTTGATAGGCACCTAAACTGATTTCATATCTTGGCTATTGTGAATAGTCCCACAATAAATGTGGATAAGCAGGTGTATCTTTTATATACTGACTTCATTTCCTTCAGATCTATACTCTGGAGTTGTATAGCTGCATCACACAGTAGTTCCTATTTCTAATTTTTTTTGAGGAGCTTCCACTGCTTCCTGTAGTGGCTGTGGTACTTTACATTCCAACCAACAGTGTGTAAGACTTCCTTGTTCTCTATCTCCATGTCAGCATTTGTTATTTTGAAAAATAATAGCCATTCTAACTGGGGTGAGATGGAATCCCATTGTGGTTTTAATAAATCCCTAATGATTTATGACAATGATTTTTAGTATCTTTGATGGCCATTTTTATCTATTCTTTTGAAAGGTGTCTGTTCCGGTCATTTGTCCATTTTTGACTGAATTACTTGTTCTTAAGTTTTCTTGAATTCGTCATGTATTCTGGATGTTAATCTCTGTCAGATGAATAGCTGGCAAAGATTCTCTCCCATCCTGTAGCTTGTCTCTGCACTCTGTTGATTGTTTCCTTTGTTGTTCTGAAGCTTTTTAAATTTAATTTAATGATTTTCCATTTGTCAATTCTTATTTTTGTTTCTTGTGCTTGTAGAATCCTTTTCCGGAAATCACTGCCTGTACCAATACCTTCAGCATTTTCCCCGTGTTTTTCTCTCAATATCTTCAGAGTTTCAGGATCTACATTAAGATCTTTAATCTACTTTGAGTTGATTTATGTGCAGAGTGTGAGATAGGGGTCTTATTCTTCTATGTATGGGTATTCTGTTTTCTGAGCACCATTTGTTGTAGAGTCTGCCCTTTCTCCAATGGATGTTTTGGGCATCTATGATGAGAATTAGCTGACATGGGGATTTATTTCTGGGTCCTTTATTCTATCCCATTGGTCTAGATATCTGTTTTCATGACAGTATTGTGCTTTTTGTTACTAAGACTGTAATATGTTTCAAAATCAGGTATTGTGATGCTCCCAGCATTGTTCTTTTTGCTTAGGATTTCCTTGGCTTTTCAAGGTCTTTATTGTCTCCATATGAACTGGATAGGGATATTTTTTCTAATTCTGCAAAGAAAGCCATTAGTATTTAGATAGGAATGGCATTGAATCTGTAGATTGCCTTGGGTAGTATGGCCATTTAACAATATTGTCTCCTAATACACAAACATGGAAAATTTAGTGTCTTCTTCAATTTCTTTCCTTCAGTGTTTTATAATGTTCATTGTAGACATCTTTCACATCCTTTAGATAGGTTGACTCCAAGTTCTTGCTTATTTATTTTTTGCTTCTGATTGTATGCGTGTGCATGTGTGTGAGTGTGGTGTGTGTGTGTGTGTATGTGCATGTGTGTGCATGTATGGTAGCTATTGCAAATGGGATTAATTTCTTGACTTTGACAGTAATCACATTATCAATGTATAGAAAAGCTACTGAGTTGTAATTCATTTTGTATTCTGCTACTTTTATAAATTTATCAATTGTTTTTAGAATTTTTGGTGTATTCTTTAGAATTTTTTTAGTGTAGAATCATGTCACCTGCAAACGGGAATAACTGGATTTCCCCTTTTCCTATTTGTGTGCCTTTTCTTTCTTTGTCTTGCCTAACTGCTCTGGATAAAATTTCTACTACTATATTGAATAAAAATTCTGAGAGTCAACACTTTTGTCTTGTTCCTGATCTTAGAGGAAATACCTTCAGTCTTCCCCCATTCTGTGTGGTGCTTGCTCTGTGTTTGTCATAGGTAGTTTTCATTAGGTTGATATTTTTATACTTTTATTTCTAACTTATTCAAGGATTTTATCATGAAGTTATGTTGAATTTTGTCAAAAGTTTTTTCTGCTTCTCTTGAGATAATCACCTTATTTTTGTCCTTGATTCTATTTATGTGCTGATTTATTGATTTACATGTATTAATAATCATCCTTCCATCCCTGCAATGAAATCAACTTGATCGTATAATATGATATTTCTAATATGCATCATATCCTCTCGGCTCAAATGAAAAATGAATTTATAAGTTTTTTGTTAAGCACTTTTGCATCTATGTTCATCAGGGATTTTGGTCTACAGTTTTCTTCTCGTGTTGTGTCCTTGCCAGTTCTGGTATCAAGATAATGCCGACTTCACAAATGAATTTGGAAAGATTACCTCAGTTGCAGTTTCCTAGAACAGTTTGAACATTAATAATTCTCCTTTAAAATAGTTTAACAACATTCAGAAATGAAGCCAAGGAGGCATTTTATTATTAAGTCAATCTCATTAATTGTTATTTTGTCTATTTAGATTTCTTTATAGCCTCTTGGTTCATTGTTGACAGGTAACATGTGTCCAGAAATTTGTCCATGTTTCCTCTGGATTTTCCACTTCTTAACATATAGTTTTTTTAAAATGTCCCTAATGGTTCTTTGAGTTTCTGTGAAATCAGTTGTCTTCTTTTTCATCTCCGTTTAATAATTCTTTTTTGGTGGGGAGGGTACTGGGGGTTGAACTCAGGGGCATTTGACTACTGAGCCACATCCCCAGCCCTATTTTGTATTTTATTTAGAGACAAGTTCTCACTGAGTGGCTTAGTGCCTCCCTTTTGCTGAAATTGGCTTTGAACTCATGATCCTCCTCCCTCAGCCTCCCAAGCTGCTGGGATTACCAGTGTGTGCCACCATGCCCTGCTCTGTTTAATAATTCTTTAATTCAGAATTTTGAGTGTTTAATTCTGGTGCTTATTGTTCCGTTTGACTTGTTTCCTTGTATGCTCTATGATTTTGTCAGGTAGTCTCATGTTTGCTAAGTATATACTACATAGGAATCATGGAAGCCATGACTTGAAGATCTCTTCTTTCAAAGACGATTTATCAATGATTTTTCCAGGTATCCCATACTCAGGACCCCATTTTGTGAATTTTTTAGTGGGGGTTCTTGGATCCTACAGAAAGCATATATCTAAACCTGAAGCCAAATGAGGGTCTGACTACAGCTACAAAATCTTAGGGAATATTTCTCCCACCAGAACTCAGGGAAATATAGATGGATGGCACTTCTTACCATTCTCCTTTCTTGTGCACATTTTTCTAGTTCTCCTTTGCTATGAATTCAGCACTTTCAAGCATCCCATTATATTGTTATGTCTTTATTCCAATTTCCTATCTTTCTGGGTTTAAACCTCAGTTACTATGTATAGTTCCTTCTACACTGAATGATGGCTGACCCACGTGACTATTTGAATAGTGTGGAAATGGTGGAGTTTGCCTTCTAGAGTTAGGTCATCTTAAAGCTTCTATCTTGGTATCCTTCATGGGTCTCTTGCTCTGAGAAAAGCCAGCCTTGTGTTTTATGCACATTCAAGCAAGCTGTGGAGGAAAACATGTGGAGATAAATTGAGGCTTCCACCAATAGCTAGCACCAACTGTCTGATCATGAGGAAGCCACCTTGGAAGTCAATCCTAGCTATGCTGCTTCCGAATTCCTGATCCACCAGTATTTTGAGAGAAAGTGAATGTTTATTGTTATATTAAGCTTGCAGAAATTTGTTATACAATAATAGAAATCGAATACAGGGTGGCATTTATTATATTGCATCCAATATTTAAAGATTTTTCTCAAGGGAGTGTTCAAAAGTTTTTGCTCCACCATATTATCAGAAACAGAAATGTAGGGCATGAAATAAACCTCAGAGCCTTCTGCCTCAGGGCTTTTCATTTACACAACCCTTTCCCTGTTTACCTGACTAAAAGTTCAGTATTCGCTCATATTTCCTAGTCTCCCTCCCTGCTTTTTTCCCTCAGAATAGTACTTATTACTATTGAAAATATTAATAATTTTTAAAATTACATATAGAACTTCAAGATATACATCTTATAAGGGCAAGTATTTTGGTTTAATTAGTTCACTGCTGTGTCCTGTGACACAGGAACAGCCAAATAAATATGTATAGAATGAGTAAAGGAAAGGTGAAATTTTAGCATGAGTTTCACCTGGATTATCATGATAAAGCCCTCTCCTACGATGCTCTGCTTTACCTGCAAAACTTTCACTCCCAGGAGCATCAAGTGTGAGGCCCAGGGCTCCAGATTGGAGAAGGGGGTATATTCTGCTCTGTCCCTCATTTATTTCTATTCCTGTTAATGTCTATAGCTGTCATTTGGCTCATAATCATTGAAAAATTTTAACTGTTCAAATTCACCAAATGTCTCATTTTTCTATACAGGATTTGCTTTGGCTCAAGTTCAATATCTACTCTCTACTTTTCCCCCCTATTTGTTGCAATTTCCTTTTTTTCTTATTTTTTAAATTTGTTCTTTATAGTTATACATGTCAGTAGAATGCAATTTGACACATCACACATAAGGGAGTATAATTTCTCATTCTTCTGGTAGTACAGGATGTAGAATCACACAGATCGTGTACTCATAAGAATGCCTGATTTGTTCTACTATCATTCCTTTCCCCATTCCCCTTCCCCTCCCTCTACTCCCTTCTACCTAATTTAAAGCAACTCTACTCTTCCCTAAATTTTATTTAGATACAACAGTTCATATTGAAATTAAACCCTTTCAGATCTTTGAAATGGGAAAAGGGAGTACGTTTCACAACTGCACCCAGTTGTCTGGACATTCAGCATTTCTTCCATCACCTTACCAAATTTTTTTAAATTAGACAATATGAACTTTGTCCTTCATAATACTCCACTTTAAAAACAAGGTATCTATATAAAGTAACATTAAAAAAAAAACTTCAAGAAGGAAAATAAAATGAAGGGTTTTAAGAATTTCATTCTTCCCTGCATACTAGCCAAAATGATTTTTCATATTAGTTTAAACACCACAATAAAGAGTATGTTTATTTGGTTGCTCTTCAGAAAAAAAAAATGTGTTTGTTATTATAAATACTGGAGTGGAGAAGAATGATAGTTTCCAAATAATAAGAATTCGACCTAATGAAACCTATTTCTTGTTCTCTTAGAGATTTATTGCTGCACCAGAAGAACTGATCAAAGCATGGACATTTTTTATATTAAAAGGAATACAAAGAAATAGTTGTTTTAAATTAAGCAATATTGTTCTTAGAAATACTACTAGGAAATATTTACTGTGCAGACTATGGAAGGGAATGTTATTTCTGGTTCCTAGAGCATACAGATGTTTTAAATATGCCACAAGACTGTCATTTGGCTGACTAAAGTCAGATCTCCACATGACAAATGAATCAAGTCAATTACTCAGAAAGTGTTCATTGTTTTGAGCTTAATTCAGCTGTTGGGTGTTGGAGTGCTGCAACAAAGAACTAAAAAAAAAAACAAAACAAAACAAAACAAAAAAACAATTGAACTTAACACTGTCACCCAAAATTTTTAGTTCTCAAGGGGATTTATCATGATCATATAAAAATTTGAGAAGAAAATAAGGAATGATTTCCCCTTGTGTACATTTTACTTACCTTTTTCATTGCTGTGACCAAAATACCTGACATGAACAACTTAGAGGAGGAAAGTGGGTTTCATGGTTTCAGAGGTCTCAGCCCTTACATGGCCAAGTCCATTGCTCTGGTCTCAGGATGAGTCAGTATATCATGACCAAAGGCCCCAGTGGAAAAAAGCAATTAAGCTCATGGTGGGGTCCGGAAACAGAGAAAAGGAGAAGAAAGGGCCTGCCGGGAAGATGTACCTTTCCAGGGCACATTCACAGTGACCCACCTCCTCCAGCCATACTCCCCCTGCCTATAGTTACCACCCAGTTAGTCCATTCAAAATAGGGCCAACTAATTAGGTGAAAACTCTCATAATCTATTCATTTCACCTATTAATAGTCTCACATTAACAAATGCTTTGGGGAAACATCTCATATCCAAATAATAGCAGTGTATTATGAGGATGTGGTTACTATTATCATTATTTTCAAATTAAATAAAAGAGCTAATACATTTTTAGGATTCATGATTACATGTAAAACAGCTCCAATTCTTCTTTCTTTAGCCATAATATTGTTTTATTGAGGCCAATTCAGAAATGTGTTTAGACTGCTGCCAATTCACTAAAGAGAAAGGTTTCCTAAGCATGCTCTGGGGCAGGCATGTGGACACAGAGATAGGAAAAGATAGGCAAATACAGATGATGACACTTTTCCTTTGTCACTCTTCCTGAGGATCAAGCTGTTAAGCTCCTATCTTTTTTTTTAGCACATGAAATAGCTTTTGCTGAGTTTCTATAAAAATCTGTATATGTGTAATTTTCCTGGAGAAAATTTCCCAGTGCACCTGTACCTGTATATCAGTGGGTATTCAGGCTTTTGTCTTCTGGAAAACCTGAGCTAGATTAATTTAATATGAAACAGTCAAAGAATTTATATAGAAGCCAGGCATGGTGGTGCATGCCTATAATCCCAACAACTCAGAAGGCTGAGTCAGGTGGATTTCAAGTTTGAGGCCAGACTGGGCATCTTAGCAACACCTTCAGCAACTTGGTGAGATCCTGTCTCAAAATAAAATATAAAAAGGGATGGAGCTGTAGTTCAGTGGCAAGGTGTACCTGGATTTGATCCCTAGTACTCCCCCTTCCCCCACAAAAATAATCTACATAGAGATACTATGGTAATCAGGGATAATTTCAGGGTTATTGGGTGGCAGCCACAGAAAAGACAAAGAGACTCCCATCTAAGAGGAGAGCGAGGAGGGAAAGACTGTGTTAACCATTACAGAATCCCTATACCTGAATAAGGAAGAGGAAGATGAACTTGGGTTGTCTCTCTGTCTCTGCCCCCTGCCTGTTTCTCTCTCTCTCTCTCTCTCTCTCTCTCTCTCTCTCTCTCTCTCTCATATATCATTATGAGGGAGCAAAATCCTGAAAGAGTTCTGCAATTAAAAGGAGAAAGGCTGTTTAAGAAAGGAGCAGAGACAAAAACAGAACCCCAGGCCCATACACAGAAGTACACAAGAATTGGGGTTTCTCTTCTCCTGCTTCCACTCAACATAATCCTGTGAAGAGACTGGGTATTTTTTCTTAGGACATCTTTTGAAGTACAGGATGAAAGAACTGATTTCTTAA
Source organism: Marmota monax (assembly GCF_021218885.2). Taxonomy (NCBI): domain Eukaryota; kingdom Metazoa; phylum Chordata; class Mammalia; order Rodentia; family Sciuridae; genus Marmota; species Marmota monax. Next base: position 4,556,238 of record NW_026691988.1, read on the forward strand.
TCCAAAGGGTCGGAATCGTTTTTGTCTACTCATATTTACAAATATTACAAGGATTTGCTCCTAGCTCTCTTCTCTTTGAAATTGGGAATCCTGGAACATGATGAGTACCCAAGACACTTCTTCACTAATTATACTTAACAACTGCTCTCTCAAAAACTGAAAATAAGGAATATTTATCAAATGACTACATATTACTCACCCAACAAGTATATTTTTGGGGTGAGGAGTAAAGGATAAAGGGTAAAAATATAAAACTGAAACAATCTCTAGCTGAACAAAATCATTCTGTTTTAATGTTCTAGAATTCCAAGATCAGGCTGTTAAAACATCTAGATCCATACTGTAGTCCAGTGTACACAAGATATAATATTATATTTTATATTAGAAATTCAACAGGTTATCTGAGTAAAATATTTTATATGTTATCTTTATTTAAATATTCTGGATATAAATTCAGAATCTGTTATGCAATTTATACATAACTTCTTCCCAAATTATGGACCTACCAACTATTCACCTTTTTTTTTTTAGCTTTTTAAATCATTTTTAAGTGGTGAAACGTTTTGAACTTAAGTATAATGTAAATGGGAGCTATGATCATTACTTGCTCTGGACAGATGGCTTCATTTATAGTGTTTACAGTTATTGAACTTTAGGAAAATAATATAATTAAAGGGAAGTAATATGAACAAAGAATAGAGTTTACTGGGTGTTTGTAAATATGTTTAAATTCACTAAAAACCACCTATAGTGAATTCTCTTAAATGTAAACAGTCTTGATTTTCAAATGTCAAAAGTTGCTCACTCAAGCATATTCCTTCTTCAAACACAGCCAAAGGGTATGATACTCATCATTGTACAGAATTAGAATGTGAGGCTGCAAACAGAAAATGTCTCGTTTCTACACTTCTTTTTTTTTCATGTATAACAATACTGCTTTAATAAGACACTTTAAAAACATATTGACAAAAAAAATGAGTAATCCAATAAAAAAAAGAATAGATGATCTAGACACACACTTCTCAAAAGAAGTACAAATCATCAATAAATATGTAAAAAAATCTCAAAAGTGTTAGCCATCAATCAAATGCAAATTCAAACTACATTGTGATTCTATGTCACCCTAGTCAGAATGGTTATATGACAGACAGTAGAATGAATCAGACATAACTTTCCTAAGTTCATATATGAATACTTTACCAGTTACACTCCACATCACATAAGAGCCACAATAATGGGATCCTATTAGAATGTTATACTCCATGTATGTATAATACGTCAAAATACACTTGACAGTCATGTGTATCCTAGAACAAAAAAAAAAAACAAATAATAACAAATGCTAGCAAAAATGTAGAGAAAAAGAAATTCTCCTACATTTTTAGTGAGAATGTAAATCAGTACAAAAACTGTGGAAAACTGTAGAGTAAGTTGTTTCTCAGAAAATTAAAAATAGATCTACTATATGATACAGCTATGCAACTCCTCAATATACACCTAAAGGAAAGTCACTATGCAAAAGAGGTACCTGTGTATCCATTTCCTGTGGCCATTTCACAATTATGGAATCAGGATATATGCTCCATCAAAGACGAATAAGAAAATATGATAGACACATGCACAAACAGGAATGTTATTCACCAATAAATGAAATCATGCTATTTGCAGAAAACACTTCTTTTAAACTTAAATGTTAGGAAGTTTAGAAAGGAAATATAATATGTTCTAATATTTTATCTTTTGTGATATTCTAGATATTTAATATTCCTTTACTCTATCAGGTATTGGTTTAAAATATGTTTTTCAATAAATAGATATAATTTTTACTTGATTAATCTTGATTTCCCCCTCCACTCATGGAATCTCTTTTTCTTTATTTCAACTGAAACAGAATAGCTATCAAGTAATGTGAACTACACGAATATTAAAGACATTTAATGAAGTTTTAAAAAGTAAGATTAAACAAGTATGTCATTCAACATTTCAAGCTCTGCCTTAGAGAACAATTATGGTATTATATTTGAAACTAAAATGTGTGTTAATTCCAGGCCAGGTTTACTCTATCCTGCATGAACTTGATTCTTTAAACATAAATGTGCTTAAGAACTATAATACCACACAAATATCCTCAAAACTATAAGCCAGATAAAATAAGTTTTCTGAAGTAAAAATGCTAAGATTATAAATGAATTTCTATAAGCATGACTAAAAGTACCCACAGCCAAGTACAGCCACAGGATCTAAAGAGTGTACCTCCAAGGCATGGAACAAAGGTGGGCCATCATGATACGCAGGGTATTCAACTCACATCATTAGAAAGGTCTTCAGAATGAAGAAATCATTACTCATTGAACTTTTCCTTCACCTGGTAACCTGTTTAATCCCTAGGAGACCCTCTGCTGAGGCTCAGAATCAAAGGCAATCTTCTTCTCTGCCAAACACACTGGGGCCTTCTCTCAAGTGAGAGAGTTTGTTCCACAGAAGAAATTCTTGTTTTGAAGTAAAGGGAGCCTAAGTGCTCCATTCCAGGTAAGGTGTTTGATTTAAGTGTGTGTGTGTGTGTGTGTGTGTGTGTGTGTGTGTGTGTGTAAAGCTGTTACATTATCATTATCAGGGAAATTATGAACTTACGCAACCCCATGAGACTTAAACACAAACACCAATAAATAAGGAGGGTGTCATAAGACATTACATGTCCACATTTGAATATTTACAAAATGTTTAGGTGAGAGAGTCCAAATCATAAAACCCAAGGCGAATCCCTCCCTTCCTAGGGCAGGGGAGGAAGAGGAACAGTTAAATCGCAGGCACAGAGACCATGAAAGGATGCCCAGGCATTTGTTTTGGGTAAAAGAAAATTCTCAATTCATCTCATCTTCAGCTATCAAGTTTAAAAACTTTTCTAAATATATTAATAGATGGAGATAAATAAATCCAATCTGTGGTTATTTAGTTTTTTGAATCAAAAGCTAATTTTTGGTGGAAGTCAATTTCTATATCTTTTGAGAAGTAAGTGGGTCTGCGTACTACAGCAATTGTGAAGTTGACACCATGGGCACTTGATTCTTCATTATTTGAGATAATGACCCATGCATCAGGAACTCAAGACATTGTAGCAAGGCAGGAATAAGACTAGGAGTCAGGGCACAATCTTCTCAGGAAGGCTGTTCCTTCTTCCAGGACATAAAACTACAGAATATACATTGCTATGGGAAGAAGGTCCACAATATCATTCCATGTCCTATATTTTACTTATATCATGTCATCATCATCATTCTATATTTCTATAAAGTCTTTATATTTTACATAATACACAAACAAGGAGACATTCAATAATTTGAAAACTATGTTGGACATAGAACTTCTAAGCTTTGTTATTACACAGCATTTAACATATTTGGTGATATCTTGTCATATTTCCTGGAATAAATTCCCACAAATCCCAAGATTCAAGTTGGGATACTTGTCAAATGGCATGTATGTTTTTGGTTTTACTGCTAAGCTGTGATTTTTTTTTAAAAAAGTGCATCATAACCATTTTTTTTTCAAGAACATGTTTCCATTTGTAGTTAAAAAGAAAGTCATAAAATCCTCTTTGGAAAACAGTGGTTCATGAATTTTAAAAAATCATCATTTTCAAAGCATCTGTGACATTATGCCAGACCTCTCAAGAAATTTTTTCAGCATCTGGGACAGGGTGGAGGAAAGCCAGTATCATTTCATCTGGACACACACATTTTATTAATTTACTTAAAGTTAGATGTTTGTTCTATGCCCTTTGGAAGAAATGGGGGAAAAAAAACAGATGAATTTGGTCAGATCAGCTGCAGGCAGCCATCATATTTGATTATCCATCTTGCTGAAATGTTATGTGTATTTTGTAAAGACAAGTATCTTGTGAAAAAGCACTAAGGTATCCATATTCATGTTCAGGGACTACACTCAGGCAGCTCCTTGCTCATGAACAGTTCTACCAGAGGTGCCTCAAATATCAAAGATAAAGTCTCCCATGTTATAGTTTGGATCTGAAATGTCTGTCAAAGGCTCATGTACTGAAGGCTTGATCCCTAATGCAGCAATGTTCAGAGGTGGGGCTTTTGGGAAGTGATTGAAATATGAGGGCTTTGCACTCATGAATGGATTAACCCCCTGATGGATTAATAATTTTGAGGACATTAGTGGGAAGTGGAAAAAATTTCAGGATTTGGGGCCTTGTTAGAGGAGGTAGATCACAGCGGGTGTGCCCTTGGAAGGGTTTTTCTTGTCCTTGACTTCTCTCCCTGCTGCCTACCAGGTCCTATGAAGCTAGCCAACAATGCACACACAACTTTGAAACCATGGTCATAATAAATCTTTTCTCTTTTTAACTTTTTGGTTTTGGGTACTTTGTTCCAGTGATATAAAACTGAGTAACGCATGGTATTTCTGTGACTTCTGGAATTTTCCTTTGCTTTGTGGAGACTATGATTTCCAGGATTCTCCAACAGATTGCCTTATAGAAAGAGAAGTTTTTCGCCCAATAAAAATTACTAAAAGAGGCATTTAAGAAAAAAAAAAAAACAGGGTTGAAAAGTTTAACTTAGCTATTGGTTTATCTTAATGACAAATATTCAAGGAAAAGTAAGGTAATCAGACTCATTAAGATTATTAAGGCTGCAAAAAGGGGGAGCTGGTTTGGAGGGATATTTTAAGAAAAAGACAAAAGAAACATGGATGACTTTGGGTTGTATAATAAAATACCCGAGACTGAGTAATTTATAACAAACAGAAATTTATTTTGAATGGTTCTAATAGTTCTGGATATTATAAAGTCCAAGATCAAGCTGCTAGCAGGCTTGGTGTTGGGACAGGGCATCTCTCTCCTTCCAAGATGGCATCTGGCTGCTGCACTCTCCAGAAAGAGGGAACCCTGTGTCCACACACAGCAGAAGGGACAGAGGACAAGAGAGCACTCCTTGCAACATGAACAAGTTCACAAGGGTGCTAATTCCATTTACAAGGCCTCTACCTCCCAAAGGCCACCTCTCAAAGGCCACACTTCGTAATGCTCTTACACGGGAGCTTAAGTTTCAACATGAATTTTGGAGGGGAAACCATCATCCAAACCATAGCAATGGTATGCAATTAAGAGTTTAGAATGTAGCTACCAGACAGGAAGTGATCCGAGTGGGACTGGTTTTTGTGAACCCCATTAATAATCACTCGGATCAGCAGCATTTATGATAATCATGAAGGCAAGGGGCAGAATAACATAGTGGGAATATGGAACTTCAGGTTGTTTGGGTTTAAAATGTCTCTACCCTTTAGTTAGCTGAATGAGCATGGATAAGTTAGCTGTTCTTAGCCTTAGTTTACTATCTGCAAAGTAACAGTTGTAATAATATCTAATTCCTAGGGTTGTTGTGAAGATCTAATAAGGCATGTGTGAAAAATTCTTAGCACAATTTTTGGCCTCTACCAAGCATATTATGAATGTAGCCATTAAAGATGATATGTATCACAATAGTGAGTATAATAATTTCTTAGGACCATGAAAAACAAACAAGCAGAAGTTAAATATGAAGCATAATACCTGCAAGAGTCAATTCTTTCATCTTCTCTCAAAATCCCAAACCTTCGGTAAATTTCAGTTTCACTTAATAGTACCTAAGAAGTCACTAGAAAAAAAAAAAAGAAGAGGTGTTATCTAGATGTTAGAAAAACTAGCACGTCAGCAGGATAAGGAGGAGGCAAGACAAACCAATAAGCAAATAAACTTGGGACAGAATCCAAAGCAATAGGTAATCAACAACCACTATGTTAGCATCCTCCTTAGAATTGTTAAAACAACTGGAGAAAATGCTAGATTCTCAAAACCACTTAGGATGGGACTCAAGGTATTTTATTTATAGACTAATATAAAAGGTGACCCCAATATCCTGGGGAACCTGGGATTCTAGGAGTTACACTTTTAGATATGTATATGTATGCCTATATAGATAAAAAAATTTCTTGAAGGATATAAACCAAACTCTCGAACAATGTTTATTGGGGAGTGGAATAACTAGAAACCTTAAGTTTTTTATTTTCTGTGTTTCAAAATTTTTAAAAATAAGCAGGACAGTCTTTATAAATATAAAATCAAGATATTTTCAAGGTCATCATTTTTACAAACAGGTATTAAATGTTATCCCAGTGATAATTTAGCCAATGGTAGTGTTTAGAAAGGGATGAACTTTGTCCTTCTCACTGCCTCTGCTGGTTGGTCTGTCAGCAAGGAAGCATCCTCATGCCTGCTATATGTTCTAGGAGGCTCTGGTGAGGAAAATAATAATATCACCTCCTCATGACCACAAGAAATCGTTGTTGGCAGGATGATGGGGGCATTTCTTGGAATGAAGGGAACTGGGTGACTCACAGTGGAAGTGGCTCTTCCCTGGAATTCAGATCATGTCATCTGATGTTACCCTAAGTCCTACAAACAGCAGAGGTTTGTGTATTTTCAACCCTAAATTTGATGGATTAATATCTTCAGTTTGTCAAGTGACAAAGTTTTAGAATTTTCCTTCTTGTGTCTGTCTGGAGTCCCCCAGGCAGCAGGATGGGTTGAGTCAGTGAGTCAGTTTAGGGATCCCTTCATAACAGCAGGTTCCTTGCCCCAGAAGTTCCTTTGCACTAGGATTCCCAGTGCCGTAAACCCACACCACAGGCATCAGGAGACTCGTGGGTGATAGAAGCTTCAGCGTGATCTTTGGAGTGTCCACTTTCTCCCCTCAGCCACCTCTAGGTCCCTGGACTTACAAGATACCGATTGACTCAGCAAAGGGGCACTCACTGTCATGCTGATGGAAACCTTCTGGACATCTTTCATGCTCTGTTGCTCTGGTTTGTCCAAGACCTTGTCTGCAGTATGTTTTGTGCTGATCTCACGTGTTGACTGCTCTTGCTACCAGCTGGAAAGTATCGTCCTTTCCCTGTGTTCAGTCTTTCAAAAGAAATTCTCACAGCAAATAAGTAGCTCTAGTGGCAGTTCAGTCTGCTCTCCTCTTTATTTACACAGTCTATTCTTTGGCAGGTCTCCACTTGGCCAAATCCAAATTCTGAACGGATTTCAAGGTCTTTTGTAGGGATGTCATGTTAATGAGAACACGTGGATAATTGCCTTTTAACGTTCCATGACAGAGGATTATTTGGTAATGTATACAAGTCACCCTCCAGACGGGTGTCGGCTATGGTCAGAGGTGGATTAATGGATTTATCAGGTTGCTAATGAGGCTTAATCTCTAAGGCCTTCCATTTGCACTAGCTATTCTAAGACTGTGTGTTTTCTGGATAACCAGGGAAGAAGCACTGGTCCCAGAGGTGTGCAGAGGCATAAAATACTGTCATTGGAACAAGAGTCCTTGATATCACAAAAAGGAGTTTGAGGATGAGTCAGAGTGAACACAGATTGAATTTATTGAATAAAAGAAAGAAGTGAACATTTACAGAGATAGAGTGTGAGCGTTGGAGAGGAACACGCTAGCTACATCTTAGTAGTCATATTTACACATGCAATATCAGTAGTACAGGGACACGCTTGAAGAAGGCATTTTTTTAAAAAAATTATTTATTCTAATTTGTTATATATGACAGAATGCATTTCAACTTATAATACACATATAGAGCACAATTTTTCATGTCTCTGGTTGTACACAAAGTAGAGTCACACCATTCGTGTAGTCATACATGTACTTGGGGTAATGGTGTCCATTTCATTCCGCTGTCTTTACTACCCCCCTGCCCTCTCTCTTCCTCTCCCTCCTCTTTGCCCTTTCTAAAATTCCTCCATTCCTCCCATGCGCCCCCATCCCCATTATGGATCAGCATTCTCATATCAGAGGAAACAGTTGGCATTTGGTATTTTAGGATTGGCTTACTTCACTTAGCATAAAATTCTCCAACTTCATCCATTTACCTGCAAATTCCATGATTTATTCTTTTTTAATGCTAAGTAATATTCCATTGTGTATATATACCATACCACAGTTTCTTTATCCATTCATCTACTGAAGGGCACAAAGAGGGCATTTTAGTTCTTTTTTGTGTTGTTAACTGGGTATGTTACTGGGATGGAGGAGTGTCATTTATTGATATGTTGGACATTATCTGGGTGGGCCCCAAGTCATTTTATTCTTGTTGTTGATGCATTTTGCTTTGTGAACACAGGACTACCTTGGTGTACCTGAGGATAAGGTCTAATAGTTGATTGAATAGTGCTATTTGTGATCAAGGTATGTGAAAGTGACTTTAAAATCTGGACTTTAAATCCATGTGAAAGTGGACCTGAAATCTGGCCACTCTTGTCTTGTCCCTTACATCTCCTTCCTACCTGTTCTCATGTTTTCTACCTCAGCACTACTCACTACTGCCCAGTCTTGGGAATCACTCTCTATTCTGGGGATGGTACTGGGGCTATAGTGGGATGTGCAGCCTCTCAGCAGCAACACCATCAGCTGGAGCCTCTAGTCATGACCTGTTTCAGGATCCATTCTTTGACCCTAGGGAAAGGACCAAGGAAATGTCTTCTTTCTTTTGAGTCATTGTGACCCAGGATTCAAGAAAAAATTTCTGTTCTTCACACACTCTTCTCAGGTACTACCCAGTGGTTAACAGGAGGTGGCAAATGTTTAACAAAAGTGATCCATCTGCTGCGGAGGCAGCCATTATAACCCAAACCAGTGATACCAGGGAGCTGAAGTTTTCTCATGACTTTTGAATTCTTGCATAAGCAGGAAACTCAGATGCAGCAGGACTAATAATGAATGGTGAAACTCCAGGAAAGTTTTCTGAACTTTCCAAGTCTATCAATCATGCTTAAAGGTGTATGAAGCATACATAGCCCAAAAACATAGGGAAAAAAGTTGTTATAAAAGTAGGAGACAGCTAATACTGCTATTTTTGTGGAATTTGTGATGTTTGTGCTATTCGTCTGCATGGTTTTTGTAATGTGTTGCCTCATTCTAAATACTCACTTTCATAGCTAAGTTTGAATTCTCTTTTTAAAAAGAGGGCCTGTTATGGGAGAAGAATTGTCTCTGGAGGAGGGTCTAAGAAGTTGGGAACTTGACTCATGACCAGTGTGGTCCTTTGCTTAAAAGACAGAAAATAATTTTAGCACTCACCAGTCAGAGGCATACACAGATTTGTTTGAGAAAGTAGGTACACGTTCAAGGAAGAATGGGAGCAATCTCCAGAGAGAAGCGTCTCTGATTATAAAGAAAGGAATATATTCAGGGAGAATGCAGGCCATCTTGAGAGTGAGGGACATATTTTGGGAATTTCCAGCTCTTCTAAGGAAATCTGGTGAGCAGTAAGTATGGGAAATGTCAGAATGATATCAGTCTGGTGATCTCAAGATGATTTGAGGAGGTCAAATGCAGAATCCCTAGGCTGATATGTTCTTCATTATTAGTAAATAGCACTGGAAAGTCCCCTAAATTATAGATTTCTCAAAATACTGTATCTTTATTTACTGAATCTATTTTTTGAGGTGGGGGTGGGGGTCAATAACAATGCTCAGATTTCACAGGAATTTGGGAGAAACAGGCTTGGGAAAGAGACTGGTTTAGGGACTGATGGACCTGGAAAAGCAGGTGGATCTTTAAAATTTTATTTCCTGTCTTTCCTTTATGTTTCCTTTCTACCTATTTCTAATTCCTTCTGTCTCACCCCAGGCCCAATGTACCTGGCTCTAACACAAGCTGATGCCTAGTTTTTACTTCGGTTATCATTTACTTAAGTCTAACCCTGCAGAGACAGATGCAGAAGACACAAAATTTTTAGTTTTTAATAAATCTAGAGTAACAAAATCAATTGACCAGAAATATATCTGGAATTTCAAGTCTCTTTCTTTGATCTATATTCCTACTCCTGTACCAATACCATACTGTCTTGATTACTCTGGTTTTATTAAATTCAGCCAATGCTGTTTTTGGAAATTGTTTTGGCCATTTTATGGCTTTTGGATTTCCACATAAATTTTAGAATTGATTTGTCAATTTTTACAAAAATTTATATGGGGATTATGATAAAGTTTGCATTTAACTTATAGATTCATAAGGTAATATTTGCCATATGACTATGTTGATCCTTCAATCAAATAAAAATACATATTCATTTATTAGCTATCTTTAAGATGCTTTCAGTAATATTTTATAGTTTTCAATGTCTAAGTCTTATACTTCCTTTGTTAAATTTATTCCTAAGTATACTCTTTAATGCTATTGAGAATTAAATTATTTTCTTAATTTCACTTGTATAATGTTCATTGCTATTATAAAGGAAATGCAGTTTATTTTTGGATGCCAATTTTATACTCTACAATGCAAAACTCATTTTTTAATTCTTATAGCTTTTTTTGGTAGTTTCCATCTGATTTTCTTCATAAAGTTATATTATCTGCAAATAACAACAATTATTTGTAATTATTTCTTCATTAACTATCTGGATGCTTTTTTTTTCCTTGCCTTTTGCAATGGTTAAAATCCCCAATGTGATGTTACATAGAAGTGGTGAGAGTGAACATCCTTATCTCATTATCATTCTCAATCTAAGAGGCAGAATATTTAGTCTCCCACTCTTATGAATGGTGTTTTGAGTTTTTTAAAGATGCTCTTTATCAGGATAAATAAATTTCCTTTTATTCCTATTTTATAGGAAGTTTTATCATGAATGAATACCGAATTTGGCAAATGCATTTCAGGATCATGGGAGGATTTGCTTGATCTATTAAAATGATACATTATATTAATACATTATATTAATTTAGATATTAAAACAAGTTTGCATTCTAATATTACATTTTAAGGGCTATACTTAGTCTTTCGTTATTTTTTTCTATTAGAATTCCTCTTTATGGGGCTGGAGATGTGGCTCAAGCAGTAGCATGCTCGCCTGGCATGCACGGGGAGCTGGGTTCAATCCTCAGCAACACAAAAATATAAAATAAAGATGTTGTGTCCACTGAAAACTAAAAAATAAATATTAAAAAATTCTCACTCTGCCTAAAAAAAAAATTCATCTTTATGAGCAAGTATAGAGCTTGATTAACTGGGGTTCTTCTAAAATTGAGGGAAAAAACCATATGCTATTGTATTTGTAGGTATACCCCAGAGTGCAGCTAGGTCATAGTGAAAAGAGCATTCTTCTCAAGATGACATGACAACAGCAAATCTATTATGTGCACATTCTCTAGAAGTATTTGGCAATGATTCTGCTGCTGCTCTGAATATTCATCCATGAAGTGGATGCTCTGGTCATAAAATGTATTGTCTCTGCCGGTGGGCAAACTCTCTAGGTTCAAATTCTGGCTGTAGCACTTACTTGATGTGTGACTTTGGGTAAGTTATTTAAACCCATCAAATCTTAGATTTCTCATCTGTAATGTTCCTCTGTAGAATAGGGCAAAAGTACAACTTTCTTGAAAAGTTGTTGGAAAACACACACACACACACACACACAAACACACACATAGAAACACACACAGAGTTTTTGGGAAGATTGCCAATAAATGTAAGTTCAATGCCAGTATCTGACTTCTAGAGCTCAATAAACAGTAGCAATTACTAAGAGAGCACTGACATTCATCCCAGCTTGACTAAACTTTAAACAAACTCTTCTTGACTAACCGTCCCTTTTGTAGATCATTTGCTTTAGAAAACTTGCAATTATAAATTATTTCTCTACCACTTTGAAAGGTAAATCTTCTACAATCCAAAAATGTCTTTCTCAAGGACCTGGGAGCCATCCCTGTGAAATATAATCATCAAGAAAAATAGCAGGCTCGGTGGGAAGGGAGAAGCCTAACTCCAGTGAGCTCCAATTAGCAAATGAAGATGGCTTCATCACATTCATGTCCTCCCTGCCAGTGTCCTCCTGGCCTTTTCTACCAGCTTATCACAATGTTCACAAACACTCGGCCTTTTGTTGTGTGACCTTTTGTTCAAGCTCAGTTGAGTTCAATCTCTCCCTTCTTGACATAGTCTAGAATAAAGACTCCCTGCTCTATGTAACCTGTCCAGTGCATTTTTTTCTTCTGTTATGATGGTTGTTTTCAGAGGCATGAGCTCCACCTCTGCTTGTTTCAGCCTTGGAATCCAAGTTTCCTTTTGGAAACTATCATATCCCTGGTTAAAAGGGAAGGAGTACAGAAGGGTAGGAATATGGATGCCCATCAAGAGGTATTGTGGTTCCAAATGTGGTCTTCTCATTCCTTCTTAACTCCTCTAGTTAGTATGATAATTTACATAGAGACAACTTATTCCTTAAAAAGACTGCTTTTGAAAAACTATTTGTCCTTTCCCTCTTAATAGCTTTTCCAGCAAATAGTCATCAATAGTTTTAAAGAAATTACAAGGGCAAAGAATCTAATAATTGTAGAGAATTTAATATAATTAATGATCCAAAGAAAGACAGCAAATATTAAAAATGGCTGGAATGCAATTCAGTTTGGAAAGTGAAGCCACCATGCTTGTGGTTGTGTTTGTGTGTCTGCCTGTGCCTTTATCTCTCAATGACAAATTATGTTCCAATGAGAAACAACAATGCTTTACAAATATTATCATTACAGAAAAGACAACTAAACTACTAAGTTTAGATATCTGGAAACAGTCTTAAGAAGAGAAACAAAATTAGATAAAAAGCACTGAAATATAAAATAAGGAAAATGAGTTTTTTGTTCCCTCAGGGAATATTTACATTTGTTTTAAGATTTAAAAAAAAAATTTGTAGTTCTAGATGGACAGAATGCCTCTATTTTATTTGTTTATTTTTATGTGGTGCTGAGGATTGAACCCAGTGTCTCATACATGCTAGGCAAGCGCTCTGCCACTGAGCTACAGCCCCAGCCATTGTTTTAAGATTTTGATATGACAATGTTTTTCTAGTTAACTATTCATCCAAAACGATCAGGAAAAAAAAAAGGAAAAATTCAATTTCCTCTTGCTTTGTTTCAGAGAATTTAAGGTTTTGAGATTCTAAAAACATAAATAATAGTAATAATGAAATATCATATGCAATCATTAAGCAGCAGCTGTCAAGTCTTTTAATTTGTTCTCCATACCATGGAACAAACATATCAATCAATAAATAAATTAATTTTAAAAGAACAAACAAAAAATCTTTTAAAACATAAACATCTTTGAAGAAGAGGAAAGAGTAGATTTTCAAGCATTCTTCAGCTTTGAAGAAGAGGAGATAGTAGATTTTCAAGCATTCTTCTTTATTTAGTCAAAAATGACTGGCTCAGGCTGGGGTAGTAGCTCAGTGGGAGAGCACTTGCCTAGCATGTATGAGGCACTGGGTTTGATTCTCAGCACCACATAAAAATAAATAAAATAAAAGTCAATTGACAACTAAAAAATATTTTTTAAAAAATGACTGGCTCAAACTCACCCTCTTCTGAGGCATACTTCAACCAAGTCTTAGAAATTAAAACCTTAGTAAAGCCAGAGGCTGGCCTGCCTTTGGAACCAAAGTGAATCACAGTGATCCTTACCCATCTGAGTGTCTGCTCCAATCAGGTTTAGTCTTAAAGAAACACTCTACAGTGTGAAGATTTGGACCTGCACTGTTTTTCTAAAACTCATATTACTTTGTCATTGTGTAAGAAAAGGACACATTTAGGATTCAAGTACGCTCTTAATAAGCTCAGAGGAACCTAAATCAAAGCACATTCTTTGCCATAAGTGATCAAATTCCTCTCTAAATAACATTTTTCCTCTCCATCTTTATTTTGGAAAATAAAGAAAGACTGGTAGATACTTGTAATGCAATCAATGCTGAATTAGGCTAAGCAAGCATTGAGGGCATCCACAAAACAGAGGAATCAGAAATGACTAAGAAAACTAAACAGATGAATTTATTCAGCACTTTGAAATAAGGAAATACAGAGAAAAAAGCCATTTTAATTTTAGTATTCATGTGAGTTTTGCAACATTTTGGAAAAATAAATTTTCTTTCGAGTTACAGAAGGGTTGTCATCACAATCTTTCCAGTGTTCACAATTTCTAAAATACTCAATCTAGCCCTGGACACAAAAACTCTAAATACAGACGTTTAAGGCATCAAAGATGAAAGCTAGTACCCTTACAACTATTTATATTGCAAAAGCTTTGCCCTTCTGCAAGAACATGCAGTTTCCCAAACACTAACCTCTCTTTACAAGGTTATGCTTATTAGCTGGGATTTGTAGCTCAATAGCAACACTGTTCATCCTTGGTTCAATTCAGATTGTAATTTCTTTTTAAACTACCTGACCCTTATAATCATATGGTGAGTAGGTCTGATCATTCATCTTCTGGAGGCCAAGTACTTGGTCTGAACACAGAGCCATTTGTGTTCCTGAGGCCTCTCAGCACCATGATGATGAGGGTGAAAAAACCATGGGCTGAAAAAAAGTTTGAAAGAGAACTTTTATACAATGTTTTCATTGTTTTATTCTTCTTCTGGAACTAAAATTCCTGATTGGGAAAACAAAAGTCTTCCTAAATTCAAGGATGAGATATCTGTTTCTCATTAAGTGTGGAAACTATCAACTATCTTATTGTAACCAGTGTCAGATTTTGATGAATAAAATTTTTGCTTTTTCTCAGGGCCCAGCATTTGTGAATTACTCAGCAAATGCTTATTGAATGAATAAATGAATGACTCTACCCACCCTCATGTCTTTTCCCTGCTGTATCCTCTCTCATCATTATTACAATATTTCATTAGTATCTGGCTTCACTCCCAGAGTACTACCTTCTACATGTTGCCCTAACCAGATCATAGGTGGGAGGAAAATCACAAGCTGATTGCTTTCTGCCCATGTCTGAACCAATCATGGAGGTAAAGGAATATGAGTCGGCTGACTGATTTGTGTAAAGTAATGCCTATCACCTTTGGAGTTAGGATGGAGTCAATCCATGCAGACATAATGTCTGCTAACCAAGAGAGGAGAGCAACTATTCCAAAAGGAAAACTGAGGGCCATGAAGAACTGACAAAGGTGCTATGGATGCTGGGTAGACAACCAAGAAGTACTAACAAGTACTGAGAATGGCTGTAACTTGGGCATTAGAAACAATTACATATCTTAATATTAAAGAAAATCTCCTTTACATTGATAAGAAAAAAACAATGAAAGCTTTTTTGTGATATTTGACACCATGCCCTTGCTCTTGCACAAGAGACCCTCAGATGGATGGTACCCATTATGCGATGGAAAGAGTTTTAGAATAGTAGACACTAATTAGCTGACTGGCCTCTTCTGTGCTTCTTCATCAACAAACACTATTTCTAGAAGACTTTTAAATAAAAAGTGGCTGATTTTATGTAGATGGTTAATATTTTGTGTATTTTCTAAGAACTCTTTCTTTAATTAGAGATGATAAAACATTCTTCCACCATTTTCCTTCTAAATCACAGGCCTGCCTGAGGAACATGTATGTTCTCTAAATTTGAAATAAATGATCTTAACTGAATCAGCTTGGTTATTCCCCACTTAGGTATTTCCTGGCTTATATGACATTTTGCTGATATTGTATTATCTATCTATCTGTCTGTCTGTCTATCTATCTATCCATCTGGTTTAAAGGAAATCAGCTTTTGTCTAAGTTAGTCCTCTCCACCATAGCAAAATTCAGCATTTTCTGTAAAGGGTCGGAAATTTTAGAGCTGCAAACTACAGAAACCAAAGTAAAACACTGGATTGAAGGATTTAATAAGAGAATAGAAGATACCGGGGGAAAAAATCAATAGACTTGAAGATAAAACATTAGAAATTATCCAGTCTAAACAATAGGCAAAATAATTGCAAAAGACTTTTCAAGAACTTTTGGGACTATAAAAAAATAACTAATGTTTGTATCATCAGAGTTGCAAAGGAAAGAAGGTGGTTAGGCTGAAAAAATACTTGGAAAAATAATGGCTGAAAAATCTCTAAATTTGGCAAAAGTCATAAACACACAGATTCAAGAAGATGATCAATCTTAAAATATGATAAGTTAAAAATAATCTGCCCTGCAACACACCATGAAAATAAAAACAAAGAGAGAAAGAAAAAAAGAAGACAAATGATACCTTACCTATGGTGGGGGAAGCATCTGAAAAACTGGATTTCTCATGAGGAATCATGGAAGCCAGAAAAAAGTAACATAATACTTTTCAAGTGATGAAATAAAAGAACTATCAATCTAGAATTTTATGTCCTTTGAAAACATCCTGTGGAAATGTAGAACTATCCAGACATTTTCAGATTAAGGAAAACTAAAGAGAATTTGTTGTCAAAAGAGTGACAACAATAATAGTGATAATAATAATAATAGTCTAAAGGATGTTCTTTAAGCATGAAAAAAATGATAAATGGATGAGCTTGCAATTGGAGGAAGAAATAAATCCAGTGGGAAAAACTCTGGGCAAATACAATATAGACTTACCTTCTCCTTTCAAGACATCTAAGTTGTTAAATGGTTGAAGCAAAAATTATGACATTAATGAGGTTCTAAAATTACTTAGAGGAAATACCTGAAATAGTTATAAATAGGGGAGTGTTAAGAGACATAAAAGAAGGAAAGATGTTTCTACTTGGCTAGAACAGATGAAGTGATGATGAAACAGGTGTCTTAAGATGTATATGATCAATGCATATGTATGATGTTAATACCTACAGACACCTACAGCAACCACTGAAATGGCTTCATAGAAGACATCAAGATCCATTAAAATGGAATTCTAAAAAAATGTTCAGGTAACCCATGGGAAAGCAAATGCAGACATAATAAGCAGAAATCAATAAAATTGGAAACATTAAAACAAGAGAGAAAATCAACAAAACATTGACAAGTCCAAGGACATGCCCCCAGTGACTTTCTTCCTCTATTCCCAGCTCACAATGCCCACAGTTACCACCCGTTCACATTATTACTATCAAATGAGCTAATCTCTTGATAAAGTAACTGTCTGTGTGACCTAATCATCCTAAAAGCCCCACTTCTCAAACTTTTCCCTACTGGGGACCATGCTTTCAAAATGTAAGCTTTTCAGGGGACATTAAAGACCCAAATCATAACAAAGTAGAAGCAAACAGATTGATTTCAAAACTCTTTAGTTATAGTAATCAAGACTGGTATTGGTGGAGGTAGATGTATAATCAATGGAGCACAAGGGAGAGCATAGCTACACACCCACAAAAATGTCCAACTGACCTTTTATCATTATCTAATTTTTGCTCAAATGATTTTGACAGAGGAACAAAAACTATTCATTGAAGGAAATATGGTGCCGGGGCAGCCAGTACCATGGGCACATACCTGAAATCCCAATGACTGGGGATGCTGAGGCAGGAAGATTGCAAGTTTATGGCCAGTCTGGGCAACTTTGTGAGATCTGTCTCAAAGTAAAATATAAAAAGAACTGGAAATGTAGTTCTCTGGTACCGTGCCCCTGGTTCATCTCTAGTACCAGGGAAAAAAGTGGTGCTGGAGCAACAGGACATCCGTAAGCAAAAAAAAAAAAAAAAAAAAAAAAAAAAGATCTTCAACCTAAATATCACATTTCATACATATTCAACTCAAAATGCACCTGCACTTAAAAGTAATGGAAAACTATAATACTTTTTAAAAAGAACATAAAAGAGAAAATCTTGGGGAATCAGAGTCAGGCAATGAGTTTTTGATACCAGAAGCATGACTCAAAAAGAAAAATGGATAAATTGGACTTCATCAAAAGTAAATATTTTTGCTCTGCAGAACACTCAGTTGAGAGGATGAAAAGGCGTGCTACTGGCTGGGAGAAAATTTTGCAAATCACGTATGCAATAAAGGACTGGCATGTAGAATCCGTGTTTTTTTTTTTTTTTAACTGACATCTCAAAACAACTAAACAAAGTTCAATTAGCAAAAGGGGAAAAGACATGAAGAAATATGTAATTAGAGAAGAAATATGGTTGGCAAATAGGCAATAGACAATATGTTCAACATTATTAACCATTAGTGAAATCAAAATCACAGTTATCACTATATACCTATCAGAATGACTAAAATAAACAATAATGACACCACCAAAGGCTGTTGTACAGGACATGAAGAAACTAAATCACTCATAAAGGAATGTAAAACAGTACAGTTACTTTGGAAACCAGTAATTTTGGCAATTTCTTAAAAACTAAACATTCAACAACCATATGATCCAACAACTGCACTGCTAGACATTTATCTTAAAGAAATGGAGACCATGCTCCACAAAAACCTGTGCACAAATGTTTATAGCAATTTTTTTCATAATAGAAAAAAAAAAAAAAGAACTGGCCAGATACCTCTCAGCAGGTGAATAGTTCAATGAAGTGTTGTATGATCAGTATTCACCAGGGAACACAGATGGACTCGTATACACAGCAATTGGGAGAAATCTCCAGAGAATTATGCTGAACGAGAAATCAATCCCAAAAGGCTACGTACTACCATGATTCCAGGTATATGACATTGTTGAAATGGAAAAAAAAGGTGAACAGATTATGGTTGCCAAAGATCAAGGCGTGGATAGGGATGGGAGCAAAGTGGGTATAGGTACAAAAGCAACATGAGGGATCCTTGTGCTGGAATAGGCTCTATGTGTAAAATTTCTCTTGACTGGATCTATGTCAATATCTTTATTGTGATATTGGACTATACTATTCTAAGATACTTTGGGAGAAAAAGCATGGAGGGTATATAAGACACCTGTATTGTTTCTTACAACTTACAAGAATCTAGTTATCTGAAATCAAAGTTAGCATTAAATATATTTTACACATTATAGAGAATGGGCTCTTTATTACAAACATCCATGCCACTCCAAAGGAAAGTAATGGTCACTTGCCTCAGTTCCAGACCTAAGAAAGCTTAATACAACATTAAAAACTTTCTGAAGTACTAAGAAAAATGTTTGACCACAGATCAGGAAAAGAAATGAAAAAAACAGGAAAGGCCCTAATTTTGAGTAAGAAATGCCCTAATCATCCAGGGTAGAACTAAAATGAATATGACAAAGGTTATCTTGTTAAATCTTGGTATACTCCCCACTGCAAACTAGTAATAAATATTAAAATCATGGTAATCTTTAGGGAGCTTGAAACATTCAATTTGGCAGGAAAAAGGTCAGACTGGTCAGGCTCACTTGGAAACACCTTGAAATGAAGTAAAAATGAATATAGCATCTAGGTTTGGAAAAAGAATGCAATAAAATATGACTTATTCCCCACTAAAATTTGGCATGTTTCTGGACTCATTACTGACAGAAAGATCAGCTTTGATCTGAAAGCTTTTCACTGTCAAATCTTTATGTAGAAAAATTATTAAAAAGGAAAAAGACTGTACCTTAACTCTTGGGTACCTTAACTCCCTGGTTTCTAGAAAAATAATTCTTTCTTTCCTGGTCTTAGTGCAGTATTTCAGGCATACCACTAAACCGCTGATAAAAACTTTCACTGGGCATTAGAAAGTGAAACTAGGTACAAATCAATCCTAGTTGAGGCTAAGTAATTACATTTCTAAATTATCTGCCAAGGCTAATAGGTATTAGAGTTAGCAACTAACTGTCCAACAGTACTTACAGTAAACGCTTAAAAATTTGTACTTGGGGTTGGCCAATGTGGGAATTGATGCCTTTTCACATTTATTTAAAAACTCAGTTCAGTTCTAGAAGACTCCCTCTGAAACAAGGAGGGGTGTTATTCATGTAATGACCATGCAGGAAATCTGGTTTTGCCTCCCACCAATTCCATTTTAAGCAGAAACGCCATCTACACAAAACCTGCAGAATCCCACTCTGAGTAATTAGGTGACTAACCTCTTAAAAATTTGCCAGGAGCAATAGTGTATATAAAATCTTATTTAGTGTGTTAGTTATTTAGTTCAATTTATGCATTTAAAGTTAGGATAATTTAGAGAAAAGTATGATATTGCTTCATTTTCATGTTAACCAAATGAAGAATGGGCAGGTTGATACAGTATTTAAATTATGGGGAAAAAAATGTTAGTATGAACCATTAAGAGGATTTTCTCTATATTCCATTTTCATTAAAAATTGCTAAGGGACAAGATAAGATTAAATCACAAACATTTTAAGGTACATTTTATAAGGTGCATAATTAATGCATTTATTCAAATGCATGCTGATGAAATGCTCCCCACCCCCATCCCTAGTACTAGAGATTGAATCCAGGGCCTCATGCATGCTAGGCAAGCACTCTACCAACTAAACTATATCCACAAATTATTTTATTTGTGAGATAGAGCCTTGCTAAATTGCACAGGCTGGTACTGAACTTGATTCTCCTGCCTCAGGCTCCTAAGTCATTGGGATAATAGACTTTCACCACCATGCCTAGCTTAGATTTCAAATTCCTTTCTCTCCCTTATTTCTAATTCTCTCCTCTCTGTTGGCAGCAATAACTGTGAATGTCTCATAAATGTCAGACTCTCAAGGCACCACAGCTCTTATCCAACTGCAGCCCCAAGGAGAACAGTTTCTTTTGGACACATTACACAGAAATCATCACTCAAATGATTAGCTTCTTTTTAGAAAACTATTGATTTTCTATTAGTCTGTTAATTGAGAAAAGAAAATTAGATTCAGTTACTTGGTGAGTGTATAACAAGATAAACAGGAGGACTCCATCCTCACACATCCCTTTTCTTGCTTTCCCAATGGTCATTTTTCTTCTAATTAGAGCTTTTCATATGACAACTGCCAAATGTAAGCTCCCTGAGGGCAAGGACCATATTCTTCCAGTTCACTCTTAAACTCTCTGTACCCAAGCATGTAGCAGCCTGGAAAAAAGCTGGCCCCAAATAAGTGCTAAATTAAGTTCAGTATTTATTGAGCAATTACTATAGGAGGGAGAGTAGGTACAAAGGAAGGGAGATAGAAAGGAAACTGGTGGGTACTAGGGCTCCAGTCTTAACTATATTCATCTTAGCGTGGTCAGAAAAATTGACCCACTTACCATCTAGATGCAGTCCTAATTTTCATTATAGAATCCCTAATGGAAGATAGTTCTTTTCTTGCTTTGTCCTCTCTGTACATCACAGTGTTTGCTTCATTACCATGGCAGGCTGTAGTGTCCTCTGCATTGCAGGGAAAACAAAAACTACATTTCCCAGAATCCTCTTTTCTGTCTGATTCTAAGTTAGGGTTGGAAGTGAGAGGAGGAATTTCCATGAGATTTGAAGGCAGAGAAAAGGACTGGGCCTCCATCCTCAGATGCCACAACAGGCAGATGTGTGGGTAGGTAGGGGACAGGGTCTTCACAGCAGCTTCCAAATCTCTTGCGTTTCACCTGCATTGGTGCTGTTAACAGCAGGCTGGCTGGTCTGGGCTCCTGGACACATCTGGGTCGCATGCCGAGACTGCAAGAACTTCCGTATGTTCTGAAGATTCAGAGCAGGGGCTCCTAAGATTCACTCTCTCAGTGCAGCAGACATCTTCTGCCTCATTTGATAACTGGAAACTTCTAATTTCCTACTTTAAAATGCTTTATGCTTGCAAATAAAGTAAATTCTGTTTTCCTGACTGAAATATTAAAAACATTTAAATCAGCACCGAGGCGAAAAATGTCCTATCTTGTTAACGTGGTGCATGAGTTGTGTGCTTCATGGAATCTACTAACTGGAAAATCCAGCTGAAGGAAAACAACTCCATGTTTAGCATCCAGACAATTTCTTTCCTATTTCCAGTGTCACAGTATTCTGAGGATACAGATTCCTAAGTATGTGGGGAAATGATTTTCTCTTCATTGATCTCTGAACTATGTGAGGGCACCTAAGTAGAGACGTCATGAATTTTGCCAAGGTGGCAAGCTGTAACATTTTCAGGCATCTATAGGTGTAAATTTTGATTAAATGCATTTCCTTGCTAAAAGGTTAAGCTGTTTTAAATCTTATGGTAGATTGCAGAAGTCTTGGATTTATAAGTTAATTTGTTTTTATTAAATGAATTGTGAAATATTTTTATAGGAAAGAAAGAAAGAAGGATGTTCTTCACTTACAACTAAAGAGGAATTTTCATCACATTTAAGTGAACTGAAATGTCATTCAACTTACCCAATGAACTTCCTGTATCCTATTCTGAAACTTTATATTGCAGCAATCTGATTGCATCTAAAAAATACATTCAATTTTGACTTTCAAATAATAAATGTGAAATAAGATAGTCTTGTGAATCACTCTTAAGTATTAAAGGGGACAGTAACTATTTTCTTTATATAGGTTTTACATTTTTACTATGACATTAATTTTTCTACATTAACAAATAAAAATTACACTAACTACAAAGACCTGTTTCATGCACTAGGAAGTCTCCAAAGTCATTTTTATTTTCATAATAGATTTGTCTAAAAAGATTAATATCCAAAACACAACTTTTTACATATGATTTTGCCATCTTGAACAAAAGCAGGGAAGACAATGAACAGCCCATGACACCCTCTTCAAGGAGCAGTGTTATTGGTCTCTGATGTAGGTACTCCTGGAGCACCTAGAGTGCTGAGTGGACCCCACTCCAGACACTGCATCCATGGTTTGCTCTTCTAGGCTGGACTCCATCCGCATCTGTATCTATACTTTTTTGTTTTTTTTAAGATAAGCCCATTCCTACTGAAAAAATACTGTACTCTGTCAAAATGGCACTAGTTATTCTTTTACCATAAATCACTTTGCAAAATTGAAACATTATGATAGTATTTAATAACCAATACAACAGTCAAAGAATGCTACACTTCCATTTGATTTCAGAGGCAGGATAATCTTGATCTGTGTTTTTCAAGGATGCCTTGCAAGCATACTGAAATGAACACATCACTTGATGAGGAAACTTCTTCAGTTTGAATCAGACTCAGCCATGTTGTCCAGTCACAAAAACATCTCTGTTTTCCATACTACAACCTACACCTTTCATACAAATTCTAAAATTGACTTAAAAACTTCAAGAATCCTTTTATTTTGCTATTTTGTTTTCACTTTTTTTTTTTTTTTTTGCTAATCAAGAGTACTCTTTTTGTGTTCCAAATATTTTGTGTCAAATTTTCCCTCAAAATTGTTTTCCATAGAAAGCAAGACAAGACCCATGCGGGAGCCCAGGCCTAGTTCACCTCCATCTTGGGACACTGGAGCCCAGTCTAGCTCATCTCTATCCTGGGACACTGCAGCCATTGTCATAGCCCTCTCCGTGCAGCAGCCTCCACCTTGGGACAACAGATAGGGTCTGGAGGCAGCTGCATCTCTGACTAGGCCAGCCCACCCTTTCAGCCTCAACTCTGAAAGTGGTTGCAGCTATCTTGGGACACTCTCACTGCTATCCTGAGTTACCTCCACTATTGCTACCACCACCTTTAGATGCAGTAGCATTTATCATGGAACAATGGCCGGGGACCAGAAGCCCAACACCAAGGTGAGGTATGGGTAATCTGCTGGGACACTACAAGATTATAGGGTAGAAACTGTAATACCTCAAATCCACACTGCAAGAAAGGGAGACACATAGAAATCATGAAAAAACAAGGGAGAAAAGTGCCCCAACAAACCAAGATACTACAATAATAGAATCCATGGACAGTGCAGTTGATGAAATGTCAGAGAAGGAGTTCAGAACATATATAATTAAAATGATCTATGAATTAAAGAATGAGTTAAGTGAATTAAGGCAAAAATTCTCCAACAAAGAGAGCAAATACAGGGAGCAAATACAGGTAGCAAAAGATTACTTCAAGAAAGAGAGAGAGATTCTGAAAAAAAATCAGAAATCTTTGAAATGAAGGAAATAATAAACCAAATAAAAAACTCAACAGAAAGCATCACCAATAGATTAGATCACTTGGAAGACAGAACATCAGATAATGAAGACAAAATATATGATCTTGAAAACAACGTTGATCACACAGTGAAGATGGCAAGAAACTATGAACAGAACATCCAAAAATTATGGGACAGTATCAAAAGACCAAATCTAAGATTTATTGCAATAGAGGAAGGCATAGAGATGCAAACCAAAGGAAAGTACAATCTCTTCAATGAAATACTATCAGAAAATTTCCCAAACATGAAGAATAAATTGAAAAATCAAATGTAATAGGCTTACAGGAGACCAAATATACAAAATTACAACAGATCTATACCAAGGCACATTACAATGAAAATGCCTAGCATACAGAATAAGGATAGAATCTTAAAGGCCATGAGAGAGGAATCAGATCACATATAGGGGGAAACCAATTTGTATCTTAGGAGATTTTTTCAACCCAGACCCTCAAAGCTAGGAGACCCTGGAACAACATATACCAAGCTCTGAAAGAAAATGGATGTGAAAATGTCCTTCTTTATCCTTTTTCACTAGCTTTGGTTTGAACTCCACTTTATCTGAGGATGGAAACCCCTGCTTATTTAGATGGTCCATGTGAGTGGAGTAAATTAAGCTTTAGATTTGATGACGAAATAAAAACTTTTCATGATAAACAAAAGTTAAAAGAATTTCCAGTGAGAAAGCCTGCACTACAGAGAACTCTGAGCAAAATATTCCAGGAGGAAATGAAAAACAACAATGAAAATCAGCAAAGGAAGGAACTATACTAAAGGAAAGGCCAATCAAAGGAGAAACCAAGTCAAGTTAAAAACCAAAAATAAACCAAAGTGACTTGGAATACAAATCATATTTCAATTATAATCCTGAACGTGAACGGCCTAAACTCATCAATTAAAAGACATAGATTGACTGATAGGCTGAATTTAGAAAAAGAACCAACAATATGCAGCCTTCAAGAGACTCATCTCACAGAAAAAGACAACCACAGACTGAAGGTGAAAGGGTGGGAAAAACATACCACTCACATGGACCATGTAAATAAGCAGGGGTTTTCATCTTCAAATCCAATAAAGTAGACCTTCAAACCAAAGCTAGTGAAAAGGGATAAAGAAGTCCATTTCATACTGCTTAAGGGATTCATGCATCAACAAGACATAACAATCATAAATACCTATGCCCCAAACAACGGGTCATCTATGTATATCAAACAAACCCTTCTCAACTACAAGAACTAAATAGACCACAACACAATAATACTGTGTGACTTTAATATACCTCTCTCACCACTGGATAGATCTTCCAAACAAAAACTAAACAGAGAAACTATAGAATACAGTAAGATAATTAATAAGCTAGACTTAACAGATATATATAGAATGTTCCCTCCAGCAATGAGCAAATACACTTTCTTCTCAACAGCACATGGATCCTTCTCCAAACAGACCATATGTTATGCCACAAGGCAAGTCTTAGCAAAAAAAAAAAAAAAAAAAAAAGATTTAAAATAAATAAATAAATAGAGATACTACCCTATACTGTATTTGACCATAATGGAATGAAATTAGAAATCAATGCTAAAATAAAATAAAATAAAATAAATAGAAGCTACAGGAAATAATTAAAATCAGGAAGAAATCAATGGAATTGAAACTGAAATTGAAGAAGCAATTCAAAAAAATTGACAAAACAAAAAGCTGGTTCTTTGAAAAAAATAAATAAAATTGACAAATATTTAGCTACCCCAGTGAAAAGAAGGGGAAAGAAAACTCAAATCACTAAAATTCAGGATGAAAAAGGAAAAACAGACACTACTGAAATATAAAAGACAATTAGAAACTATTTTGAAAACATATAATCCAGCAAAATAAAAAACCTTGAAGACACTGACAAATTTCTAGAGGCATATGATCAACCCAAACTGAATCAAGAGGACATACACAATTTAAACACATCAATCTCAAGAAAGGAAATATGAGATGCAATCACAAGTCTACCAACCAAGAAAAGCCCAGGACCAGACATTTTACAGTTGAGCTCTATAAGACCTACAAAGAAGAACTAATACCAGTACTTCTCGAATTATTCTATGAAATAGAAAAGGAGGGAAAGCTTCCAAACCCATTCTATGAAGCTAATATCATCCTGATACCAAAACCAGGCAGAGACATATCAAGGAATGAAAATTTTGGACCAATATCCCTGGTGAATATCAATGCAAAAATTCTCATTAAAAATCTGCAACCTAACAAAAGAGGTGAAAGATTTATACAATGAAAACTACAGAACCCTAAAGAGAGAGATAGAAGAAGATCTTAGAAGATGGAAAAATGTACCCTGTTCATGGATAGGCAGAACCAACATCATCAAAATGGCGATATTACCCAAAGTTCTCTACAGGTTCCACGCAATGCCAATCAAAATCCCAACGGCATTTCTTGTAGAAATAGATAATGCTATCATGAAATTCATATGGAAAAACAAAAGACCCACAATAGCAAAAGCAATTCTAAGCAGGAAGTGTGAATCTGGAGGTATAGCGATACCAGATTTCAAACTGTACTACAGAGCAATAGTAACAAAAACAGCATGGTACTGGTACCAAAACAGGCAGGTGGACCAATGGTACAGAATAGAGGACACAGAGACCAATCCACAAAATTACAACTTTCTTATATTTGATAAAGGGGCTAAAAGCATGCAATGGAGAAAGGATAGCATCTTCAACAAATGGTGCTGGGAAAACTGGAAATCCATATGCAACAAAATGAAGCTGAACCCCTTTCTCTCGCCATGCACAAAAGTTAATTCAAAATGGATCAAAGAGCTTGATATCAAATCAGAGACTCTGCGCCTGATAGAAGACAAAGTTGGCTCCGATCTACATATTGTGGGGTCGGGCTCCAAATTCCTTAATAGGACGCCCATAGCCCAAGAGTTAAATACAAGAATAAACAAATGGGACTTACTTAAACTAAAAAGTTTTTTTCTCAGCAAGAGAAACAATAAGAGAGGTAAATAGGGAACCTACATCCTGGGAACAAATTTTTACTCCTCACACTTCAGATAGAGCCCTAATATCCAGAATATACAAAGAACTCAAAAAATTAAACAATAAGATAACAAATAACCCAATCAACAAATGGGCCAAGGACCTGAACAGACACTTTTCAGAGGAGGACATACAATCAATCAATAAGTACATGAAAAAATGCTCACCATCTCTAGCAGTCAGAGAAATGCAAATCAAAACCACCCTAAGATATCATCTCACTCCAGTAAGATTGGCAGCCATTATGAAGTCAAACAACAATAAGTGCTGGCGAGGATGTGGGGAAAAGGGTACACTTGTACATTGCTGGTGGGACTGCAAATTGGTGCGGCCAATATGGAAAGCAGTATGGAGATTCCTGGGAAAGCTGGGAATGGAACCACCATTTGACCCAGCTATCACCCTTCTCGGTCTATTCCCTGAGGACCTTAAAAGAGCATACTATAGGGATACTGCCATATCAATGATCATAGCAGCGCAATTCACAATAGCTAGACTCTGGAATCAACCTAGATGTCCTTCAATAGATGAATGGATTAAAAAAATGTGGCATTTATACACAATGGAGTATTACGCAGCACTAAAAAACGACAAAATCATGGAATTTGCAGGGAAATGGATGGCATTAGAGCAGATTATGCTAAGTGAAGCTAGCCAATCCTTAAAAAACAAATGCCAAATGTCTTCTTTGATATAAAGAGAGCAACTAAGAACAGAACAGGGAGGAAGAGCATGAGGAAAAGATTAACATTAAACAGAGACGAGTGGGGGGAGAGAAAGGGAGAGAGAAGGGAAACTGTATGGAAATGGAAGGAGACCCTCATTGTTACACAAAATTACATATAAGAGTTTGTGAGGGGAAAGGGGAAAAAAAACAAGGGAGAGAATTGAATAACAGCAGATGGGGTAGAGAGGGAAGATGGGAGGGAAGGGGAGGGGGGATAGTAGGGGATAGGAAAAGTAGCAGAATACAACAGTCACTAATATGGCATTATGTAAAAATGTGGATGTGTAACCGATGTGATTCTGCAACTTGTATTTGGGGTAAAAATGGGAGTTCATAACCCACTTGAATCAAATGTATGAAAGATGATATGTCATGAGCTTTGTAATGTTTTGAACAACCAACAAAAAAAATAGTGCACCATGATTAAATGGGGTTCATTCCAGGGATTTAAGATTGGTTCAACATATGGAAATCAATAAACATAATTTATCACATCAATAAACTTAAAGGATCATGTCATTATATCAATTGATATAATCATATGACAAAATATGAGAGAAATCATTTGACAAAATACAGCATGTTCAAAACACTAGAATAACTAGGGATAGTAGTAACATATCTCAACATTGTAAAACTATCTATGCTAAACCCAAGGCCAACATCATTCTAAGTGGACAACAATTGGAAGCATTTCCTCTAAAAACTGGAACAAGACAAGGATGCCTTCTTTCACCACTTCTATTCAACACAGTACTTGAAACTCTAGCCTGTCTAGAGCAATTAGAGAAAAAGAAATTAAAGGGATACAAACAGGAAAAGAAGAACTCAAACTATCATTATTTAAAGATGACATGATTCTATACTTAGAGTATCCAAAAAATTCCACCAGAAAACTTCCTGAATTAATAAATGAATTCAGCAAAGTAGCAGGGTATAAAATCAATACCCATAAATCAAATGCATTTCTATATACCAGTGATGAATCCTCTGAAAGAGAAATTAGGAAAACTACTCCATTCACAATAGCCTTAAAAAACAACAACAAAAAAAACGTGGGAATCAACAGAAGAGGTGAAAGATCTCTACAATGAAAACTACAGAACATTATAGAAAGAAACTGAAGAAGACCTTAGAAGATGGAAAGATCTCCTATGCTCTTGGATAGGCAAAATTAATATTGTCAAAATGGCCATAGTACCCAAAGCGCTATACAGATTCAATGTGATTCCAATTAAAATCCCAACATCATTCCTTATAGAAATAGAAAAAGTAATCATGAAATTCACTTGGAAAAATAAGAGACCCAGAATAGCCAAAGAAATAGCCAAAGAAATCCTTAACAAGAAGAGGGAAGCAGGAGGCATCACAACACCATACTACAAAGCTACATTAATAAAAATAGCATGGTAGTGGCACCAAAATAGACAAGTAGACCAATGGTACAGAATAGAAGACACAGAGACAAAACCACATAAACAAAGTTATCTCACACTAGACAAAGGAGCTGAAAACACACAGTGGAGAAAAGAAAGCTTCTTCAACAAATGGTGCTGGGAGAACTGGAAATCCATTTGCAGCAAAATAAAACTAAACCCCTATCTCTCTCACCATGCACAAAACTCAACTCAAAGTGGATCAAGGACTTAAGAATTAGATCAGAAACCCTGTGCCTAATAGAGGAAAAAGTAGGTCTAAATCTTCATCATGTCAGATTAGACTCTGACTTCCTTAACAAGACTCTTACGTGTAAGAAATAAAAATACGAATCAATAAATGGTATGGATTCAAATTAAAAAGCTTCTTCTCAGCAAAAGAAACAATCAATGAGGTAAACAGAGAGTCTATATTTTAGGTGCAAATTTTTGCCACAGGCACATCAGATAGAGCACTCCAGTATAAAGAACTCAAAAAACTTAACACCACAAAAACAAACATTCCAATCAACAAATAGGCTAAGGAGTTGAACAGAAACTTTTCGGAAGATATACAATTGACCAACAAATAAATGAAAAAATGTTCAAATTACTCTAATATTTCATCTCATGCTAGTCAGAATGGGAGTTATCAAGAATATAAGCAAAAATAAATGTTAGTGAGGATGTGGGGGAGAAGGCACACTCATACATTGCTGGTGGGACTGCAAATTGGTGCAACCAATCTGGAAAGGAGTATGGAAATTCCTTAGAAAACTTGGAATGGAATCACTATTTGACCTAGCTCTCCCACCCCTTAGTTCACACCCAAAGGACTCAAAATCAGCATTCTATAGTAACATAGTCACATCAATTTTATAGCAGCTCAATTCACAGTAGCTAAATTGTGGAAGAAACCTAGATGTCCTTCAACAGATGAATGGATAAAGAAACTGTGGTGTATAATATATACAATGGAATATTACACAGCATTAAAAGAGAATAAAATTATGGTATTTGCAGGTAAATAGACGGAGTTGGGGAATATCATGCTGAGGGAATAAGCCAATCCCCCCAAACCAAAAGCTGAACGTTCTCTCTGATAAGTGGATGCTGATTCATAATGGTGGGTATGGGGGGGGGATGGGACAAAAGGAGGAACTTTGATTGGCCAAAGTGGAGGGAGAGAAAGAGAGCGGGTGTGAGGGCAGGAAAGATGGTAGAATGTGATGGACATTATTATCCTATGAACATGTATGCCTGCACATATGGTATGATGCTACATGGTGTACAATTAGAGAAATGAAAAGTTGTACTGCAATTGTGTACAATGAATCAAAATGCATTCTGCTGTTATATACACATAATCAGAATAAATTTATAAAAAAGATACTAAAGTTCCTGTTTTAAATCACTAATAAGTGTTCAGTTAAAATTAAAATTATTTATAAATGATTATATCTTAAATATACCAAAATTATGCTAAAATATTCTTTTTAAATTTTTAATTAATTTATTTTGGTACTAGGGGCACTTAACCACTGAGCCATTGCCCCATTTTTTGAATTTTGCTTAGGACCTTGCTAAGTAGCTGAGGCTGGCTTTGAATTTGTAATCTTCCTGCCTCAGTTTCCCAAGATGTTGGGATTATAAGCAAATACCACCATGCCCGGCTAAAATATTATAAGTGCTTTTGGTGTTATTGAGAACTTACCATGAAGTAAATGGAAATAAAGGTGGTTGGCCTGTATGAGAATAAGCATTTTTCAAGTATAACTGGTAAAAACTGATATGTGGATGCCACTGAGACTTTCATATAGTTATAAGACTGTAGGGTAATGCATGCAACAGCATGTGTGCTTCTATTCATTAGTAAAGAAAGACCATGTTCAGCAGTCCTCGTGGGACTGTGCTGACCACCGGAATAGATGGTATTTGTATAAAATTTTCCTGATATCACCCACCCTGTTGACTAAAGCAACACAAAGTCTAAAAGTTCCAATCACTCACCAACAAGTTTTCTGTAGAGTCTTTTCATGGATAGAACTGAGTTTTACTGATGGGCAAAGTTGCTTCTATTTATTAGTGATGAAACTGTCCAAGATTCCCCCCAAAAAAACTTCAAGTCAACTGGTAATCCCAAAAGACGCAGAATGGAATTGCCACAGGCTATGTGGTTTACATCTCCAGTGTTGACGGTTCAGTGAGGACAGCACCAAAAGTGTAAGGGAAGTATGAATCTCTTGGAAACATAATCCCCATAAAATAAACCTACCCTAAAGACCTTTGAAATCAGCTTTATTTGTTTGCAAGGATACAATCTACTTAGTTACATAATATTTTGTTTGTTCTCATTTGAAGTCTCAGAGCTGTCATAGTAAACACTATCTTCACTACCAAACTGCTATAATAAGAACATTATAAAATACTATAAACTAAGAGAATTGTCTTTACAGTATTCAGATTAGTGCATTAAAACAACATTGATTAGAAAAGGCAAGTGAGTTAACTGGCAAACATCCAATTCCTTTTCCGATGAATAATGGTATAAAATGGAATTCAACATAAACAATAAATTTTAAGTTTTAGGTGATCAAAAACAACAACGGTGGGAAGTTACTTCCTAAAAGTAATTTTGACCCTAAAATACATATATAACCCTTATTCTATAGGATACAAGGAAAGGAGATAATTACCCACAAAACCAGAGAGCATTAAGAAAACTGAGTGGAATAACAAGTAGGAATCTTTAAAACAAATCAGAATAGATATTAGTAAGGATTTTCCATACCTTTCCTCCAAATTATGTCAGACATTTAGAGTAATTACACTTTCCCTAGTAGACATCAGACTTAAATAGGCAGGATGCGAAAACAATCTATCCTCAGTATTTTCACTAGGCAATCTACAGCAAATGCTTAATATATACACATCAGGTACATGAGAGATTCAAGGACATTATTCATTGATTTTATTCACAGAAACCAAGGGTCTTAAAAGAAATCCAACAGTAACAATGAAATTGAGAAATTGTGCTGTTGTGAACTAGAAAAACAATCCCATAAAATGATAGGTTAATTATGTAAATTCTCCAGAATTATTTCCTCTGCTGGCCCAAATCAAAATTAAATTTGAGATTTTTTTAATCAAAATATCATAAATCAAGTGCATTTTATACAGTGACAGATATGAACAGAGCACATATACCTTTAAATGTACTAATTCTAAAACTGAGTCAAATAGAGTAAATAAATTATAAATGCAAGGCATATACAATGTGGGCAGAAAACTAACAATTACTAAATCAAAAAGTATGGAAGTTTCACCAGCAATATTTAGAAAAAGTTTCAGTATTAGAAAATATCAGATTTAATCCAAAGGAGCCCCCTGCCAATAAAAATAAGTATGAGAACCATCCTTAATGCAAGAACTTTAAAATAATAATAAAAACATGATTACAGGATCTTCCTACATAATTTAGACAATGTAGTGCAATGGTGTGTTCCTTTTTAATTTTAGCTTGTCAATCTCCATATGATGACACCGATAATCAAAGCTCCAATGACAAGGATAAAAATGATGATGCACAGGGTTTTTCTGGATTTGCGCTGCAGGTGCAAAAACAAAAAACATGTTTACAGATTCAGTGGGGTGTCTCTATGGCAACTGAAGATAATTTGGTTCATTTCAAGAGTAAAATCAATAACAGTTTATTGACCTCAAATTTCTGGCTGTGTTTTGTTTCTCAAAAATCTCTACAACACATATGGTACTATTATTTCAAAAAATATTCTTGAATTAATGCTATAAGTCAGGGAGAAATTTTTAAATGTCAGTTATTTTTTCTGGGCACGTGGTTGGGCTTAAAAAAGATACAGAGTTAAGAGATAACAGGTTACCTATAAATTAAAACAAAGAACAGCTTAAAAGCTTATACATTTTTAAAAAAATTATATCAAATAGCTGCTCTAAAATATGAGTTCTCTGAATCAATCAGCAAGCATAAATGTTTGGCAATTTTTCCTATAGTAAATTTATTAGTTTGCAAAATTGTTCCCATTCTTTAATATTAATGGAAATTATATTCCAAATCTCAACACACAAATAAAACACTGAAGATCTAACAAAATTATAAGTTGTCATTCAAAATACAGAAGTTAAGAATTTTGTTCCATTCTTCGTTCCTGGCTCTGCTGTAGATTTCTGTATTTCTTTAATGGCTGCGCATCTCACACCAACATGCAGGAATCCTTTTTCTTACAAAGTAGGAAAAT
Source organism: Marmota monax (assembly GCF_021218885.2). NCBI lineage: Eukaryota > Metazoa > Chordata > Mammalia > Rodentia > Sciuridae > Marmota > Marmota monax. The sequence goes on from NW_026691988.1 coordinate 4,589,534, forward strand.
TTGTAAATGTACTTTGTGTCAATTAGCAGTACTATAACATTTACAAAACAATACATGTCAGACTCTGAAATTACCCTGACAAATATAAATTCTTTAAGTATTTCACATATTAAATATTCAATTGTGCCTTCTTCATATATTAAACACAATTTTCTGAAGTTTTGATATCAATCAGGCATAAATATTTCTCCCAGACTCTACTTGGTTACAGACCCATGTATCTCCTCGTCTCAGTCATGGTTCATTTGGTGCCCAGAGGTACTTCCCCTAATGTTGGGGAATGAAGTCCTTAGGTGATAAAGAGCATTTATCAACTTTCTTTATGCTCACAGTTCTATGTTTATGCTTCTAGCCAACCATTTAGAAGCACCAAGGTTTGCAGGGCATAAGTTTAATACCAGGCTTCCAAGTGGAATGATAGGAAAGCTAGCTCCTTTCTCAACACCTGAGCGGTCTAGCCAAGTGTTACCCCTTTGAGGCCTGTGGGAATGAAGCCTGGAGGCAGCTCTCAGAGTTGGAGTGCAGCCTGGGAAGACATGTGCCTTTCCCCCAGGGTGCATGTAGGCTTGACCTTCCACAAGGAAGAGGGAAAGTAAGGAGGAAAAATCCAAAAGCAAAACAAAACAACATAAATCTAGTCACTGATGAATCCTGTTATACACTGTTTCAGCAGTTATGCACTAACAGCTCCAAAAGACCCCTGGTATTTACAGATTACCCTGTGTTTACGTGATTCAACTATTCATGAGGGACATCTAAAGTCCACATCAGGAGATGCTGCTAAGCTACAGATCTGAATTATACACACAATGGTAAATCAGAGACACTGACAACAAATATGATTGGCTATCACTATTTTCCTCAGCAATCTACATACAGCTTCACTGTTCTTTCCATGTCACTTACGCAGTGATTTGTCCTGTGTAAAAATGGCAGTGACATGAAAGGCAACTGCTAAGTGAGAAAGGTTTAAAACAACGGAAAATGTCTAAGAACTTGAAAATATCTTAGGTATTTTATAAGAAAGTAACAAGATCTGAGAAAAATGATAATTATCATGACAAGAAAAAAAAAACTGGGCTCTAAAAGAGAAATTAAATGCTATTGTGCTATTTAGGGGTTGCCCCAAGCCTGGCATTATACTTGTTAAATATCAAAAGTTTAAGTATAATATGATACATTATTAGTTCATGGTCCTAATATTTGTATAGATGACACAACTTATATTTGACACATAAATATGGATTCTGATTCAATAAAGAAATACATTCATTCCTGGAGAAGGGCAGAATGTGGATAATATCTAATGATTAATAACACTCCAAGCTAATAAAATTATTATTAGGATCAGAAGCAATCTTTCTAGGACAAGCATCTCCACCATTAACCCAAATTGCCACTGACAACAAGAAAGAAAAGATAAAAGGGAAGAGTGAGAAATGGAGGGTTCTGGGTTGAAATGTCACAATGATCTCAGAGACGACCACTAGAAAGCTTGGAGCTGTCTACTGCCACAATCAGAACTCTTAACACTAAACTTTTAACACTACCCTTGGGGATCACAGTACCTCTGGTTCAACCCTGAGCATATCCAGGTGAAAACCAATTTTAAACTGCCTGGCATATTTCTAGCTTCATGAGATTTAAAATTTTAAATCCATGAGATTTAAAAATTAACATCTATAGTCACGTTAAACATGACTGATCTCTGTGTGTGTGATTCTCATATTCTCATTCTCTCTCTCTCTCTCTCCCTCTCTCCCTCCCTCCCTCTCTCTCTCTCTCTCTCTCTCTCTCTCTCTCTCTCTCTCCATTTCAAGTTATTAGAAAATCTATCACAGTTAACATTACCTGATAATTTGCTGCCCTTGACAGCTGCTGGCTCGCCTGCTGAACGTGTACCTCTGCACTTTCTACGTTGGCTTCTATGCTATCTTTAAAATAAAACACACACACACACACATAAAACTGTTAAAAACATACTGATGCTCCATTTTCATTCAAAATATGAATACATATGCTTATTCTTCAAAGGTGAATAGCAGTTTATCACAAAGTTGAACTTTTTAAGTTGGCTATAATTCTTTCCTATATTATTTCTCAGTTAGTCCAAGCAATACAAAAAAATTTGAACAAAAGAACCCTGATTGCCCTCATTTTAATACAACTCCAGTTCTAACTGGAAGGCCCCCAAAAGAACTATCACCCTGACCTTATCAAATCAGTGTCAGTAAAAAGGGCTTGTCTCAGTCTCAAGCTCCAATGCTTGTTCTATCTCAAGACCAGTATGCAAAGCGGGAGATCAAACCTCTTCTTCTTACTACTAAAGATTTTCATCACTTGGGGAAAAAGATAGTACCTTGACTTTCCAAAGAATATCATTTCCTTATAGAGCAACAACAACAAAAACGACCCAAATGCTAAAGTCTGGTCCCTAATATACATATATTTAGTTATCAAATTATCATGTTAGTCCTTAATGTTTTTCAGTTTCTTATTCCCTTATCTTTGTAAACCCAATCTACTTTAAAATTTGAAATCTACTTTCAGAGATTGAAAACTGTCATTTGCTCTGTAGCCATAATCAGCCCACCTCTGTGCTGATCCCAGCGGTCCCATCTCCCTATCCTACCCTTACTTTCCCCATACTACTTATCACCATTTACTTACTTTGCTTTTATGTTTTTTTAAACTGTCTCTTTCCCCCAAACATAAGAACCATAATGGCAGGGCTTTTTATCTGCTGTTTAATTTCAGTTGAATACTAAATGCCTAAATTTGTGCCTGGACATACGGCTCAATAAACATTCATTGGATGAATGACTAAATTGTGTTTTTTTTTTTTAATGTTATCCTGTGATTACAGAGGAGAGTAAGAATGAACAAATAATATTTATATTAAACTAATGGTGCAGTATTTCAATTGAACCAAATCCAGGAAAACATTAAATATATCTTTATACATAGGCACCATATTTCAAAATGTAAAAATTATCAGGATCCTGGATCAATGCTGATAATTACAACTTCAGTGAAGAAGTATTATATCTAAACTTACAAGGAATTTTGGTAACTTAAAAATGATTCTTTAAAAAAAAATCCTGGTATCTAAATAATCTACTGAAATGAATATACCAAAAGCTATTAGCATGAATGATCAGGCAAATGGCTGCCTATTCTCTATAGGCCAGAAGACAAGACAGCATGCACAATTACAAATGCCCTAAGTAGCCCTAAAGTTCCAAGGCATGATAAGAATTAACTTGAGATAAGTCTGAAAAGAGAGGCCTTGGAAATAAACTGGAATGATGTTACATGGTGCCTTCTATGGTCTCAGAAGCAGTAAGCCCTGATTAATTTGGGGCTTCTGAAATAAATGAAGCTGATCATTTCAACTACGGTCACAACAAGAGGTCTGTTTTGGATGAGGTCAAGGGTGACACTTTGTTGTAGAGGTTATGCTTTTGATTCCAGGGAACCCACGGAGAAAAAAAAATGTAAGCAGTTTTCTTTTGTGGAGAAAGTTACTACAGGTAAATTACATGTAACTTACTTACACCCACCCCATTATGTCTGCAAGAGTAGGGCTTACCTATCACGTCTCCCTGTTCATGAATCATCATTCCCAAATCTTTAAATATTTCATTAATATCCATAATATCAGCCTAAGATAAAAAGACATATATAATTATGTAATATATGAAATTTAGCTACCAATCTATAAAGGGAGGATTTTTTAAAAATATCCAAACCAATATTCAAACATAGGCAATAATGCACTTAGATTTAACATCAGGAAACATTGTACTGCAAGCAATCTCAACTAAAAAGACTGAACAACAGCTACTATGTCTCTAAAATAAGGTTACAACATTAAAAAATATGAAGTGAGGCAGGATGGAAATGAAGGATCTATAATAAAAGAAAGGCTGTGGATTTCAAAATACATTTTATGCAATCTGATATTTTTATTATCAAAGCAGTACCTGCTTTGAAGAGTAAATATTCTTATGATATATTTTTAGCAAAAATATATACCAATTAGACAATTTAAAAGAATAAAACTTTAAATTTAATATAAATTTAAAGCCTCACATTAATAAATTTAAATATGCAATGGATTAGTCAAGTTATAAATTTCACTTACAGGATAAAGAAGTAAATTTATTAGAAAATAAAGTTATAAATTTACTTATCTTCAATATATAACTATCAGTTTGCTCAATTTAGGAGTAAAGTTTAAATATTTTATTTAAGCAGGTGGGGCAATTTACATATTCATTATGGGTCTTAATTTTTCCATCTGTAAAATGGCAATGATAATGATATAGTTAACTAACTAGTTCAGAGAGCTTAATGAGGACTACTAAATAAGATAATGAACATGAAGAAATTATAATACAGGGACTAGCACAGAGGAGGCCCTCAACAGACTGTAGTTGTCTTGATGAAAGAAAACTTAAGTAAATGTTTCAATCTTGACCTTTCCCCAGCATTATCTAAGCACTCTGAGCATCAACTAAGACAATAATGCAGCAGCCCAACTCTGTGATATGAAGCTTACTTCAAGCTGCCTGATAGAAGACTCTCTCTCATGAATAAGGCGGAGGTCATCCTCTGTGATTTCTTCATCTTGCACTTGCACTGGAGGCTGTGTTTGGCTAATAAAAAGAAAATAATATATATATGAACTGACATTCAAAATAATGGGGCTTATTTTCTATTTAAGAAACACTAAATAGGATACCTCATTCCTCAAAGTCACAGCATTGCTCATTTTTAAAAGTGTTAAAAAAACAATAGCCATATTAACTCAAATTATACTCATTTTTCATTCTACTCATTATTTTATCTTATATGGTTTTAGATTTATTATTTTATTTTTGAAAGCTGTATTTGGCAACTGGGTTTCTTTTTAGTCGACTTAAACCTCATATAAAAGAAAAATCTATAACTAAATATTACATCAATAAATATTTATTTGGATAATTATTTTACATATTTTATAATAAATGCTTTATAAATACTTATTTGGAAATTTTTTTCAATTTACTGTTTTCAATTTATAAATAATGTAGGGTATTTGTGTTATCATATATTGAAAGCATTCTACTAGGAACTATAATGTATAAAATTTTAAAAATTATATTTTGATCTATAAACTGTTTTGTATTTTTTTTTTTTACCTTTCCCAGGATACAAGATTCCTTTCTTTTGAGCCGTCCTCAGGAAATGTGCCCTGCATAATTTAGTAATAGGTTGGATTAAGAAAGATCAAAGAAATCACAGACAAGGAAAAAACGTTTTCCCTTAAAATAATCTAAATTTATTTATGTATTTGGATTTTCTGGGTGTGTGTGTATGTGTGTGTGTGTGTAAGGAAGGAGAGAAAGAAAAGTTCTTGTTCTAATTTTCTAGGCCAACTGCTTCAAGTAGTAATGAAAGTTGGTAAGGAAGGAATTCATTAAATATTCTCAAAGGCAAAATAATAAATATTACTTGGTTAAAATTTAATATAATTGTGGAACCTATATTAAAGAATAACAAAACAACTTGTGATGGTTTCAATTAAAATTAGATTTTAAAATTAGACTAACTCAATATTCCACCTTAAATCATATTTTCATTTATTTTCTCCAGGATCATACTGGTTTTCAGTATTTCTACAGTACATTCGTTCTGTTCACCTCAATATTATTTTTAAATAATGCAGGAGTAAAGTGCTACCTACATTAGCATGTACACAGTGGGAAGCTTCAGATCAAGTCACTATGAAAACACTACCAGGATTCAACTCCTAATCTTTTTTGACAAAATATGTTTCTATAATTTTATATGATCTGTAATCTGTTGTTCCATGGCATGACAAAACAACCACAACAATACATAACCCAAAATCTTCTTAAAAATAGAGCAGAAAAGTCTGAAAATAAATATTCAAATGTAGATTTCCAAGATATTCACAGGTCTTTATGATATATAAAATCATGCTAATGCAGACTTTTATGGGACCCTTTCAGAGTATTTCTACCAGTAAGGAAAAATACTTACGGATACTCTGGAGCTGGCTCTTACTCGAGCCACAAACTCTTTCTCTCTTTCAGCAGCTTGTCTCTGGACTTTCTGAAAGTTTGTTAGTGATGTTGTAAATTCAGCCACTAATCGATCCTTTTGTATTTTCCTTTGACGCTGGAAGAAAGGGAGGAAAATGTGTACTAGAATCAAGCTGTGAAGTTCAACAGATTTTGCAATAGTTGTTTTACCAATGGCTGGCTCTTTACTTCATCATGAAATTTGCACTCTGCAATTACAGGGACTTACTGATTAACTCTCAATAACACTTTGACAGTATGTTCAAATAACATTTTGACAGAATATTCAAATCACAGTTCAAAGATCCTACAATGCATTTGACTACTTTCACATTAATACACAAATGTATCTTGATACCTATTTACTGAGGATGGTGGGCAGAGATTCAAACTCCTTAATGGCATTTACTGTAAGGCAAAATGCCCATTCTGTTGGATTTCTCACCTCAGATTTTCACAGCTGCTAAAACCTGGGTCTTTGAGGTTATTTTCAAGTAGTTTGTTTTTGGAAATAAAATCTTTTATTCTTACCTAAGTAATAGCTTAACTTCCATTAAAGGACATAAAAATGTGCCCCTAGGCGACCTCACATCTTGAACAAGTGTAGGAGATGCACAGAGTCAGTCTGAAGGCCTGGAAGCAATTACTCAGGAAGCACTTTCTGGGCACTTACTTAATTATGGGTCAGGGCTCCTACATTGCAATAATTTTTGCTTCATTAAACCACAAGATACTACCTGAGAAATTAAATACAGTTTTCTGTTCCATGAACTAATCTCTAATAAGTTATTTTTTGTCCCCTCATTTCCTTTCTAGCATCACAGTTCAAAGACCCTACAATCATTTTGACTTCTTTCACGTTCAACACATCAATGATGTGTCTTAAAGCCTGATACCTGTTCACTGGGAGTGGTGGGTAGAGATCCAAACTCTTTAATGTACTTGTCTGTTTCCTTGGCAAGTTGATTAGTATACTGCTGCTTCTGTTGCCTAAAGTGAGAAAGAAAACATGCATTACAGCCAAAGAACCCATATATTTTTTTAAGCTACAATTCTGCCACTTGAATCAATGCAGATGAACAGATTTAGAAAAGATCTCTTTTTACCAAGCATTTAAACTACTTGAAGTAGTTTTATAAACTGGTTTTAAATTTCCTCTATCAAAACAGAATTTTCTGATCCTATATTTTGGTAAACATTTAGCAAAAGTTCTTCATTTACACGTGACAATCAAGCTTGCAAAATAATATCAGTAGCCTTTTAGGAACACAAATGACTCCAGTGGGGAGGGAATTTGACAGAGAGATTGCTGGTTGTCTGGTCCTCTATGTTTGAGGTACTGAAAGTGTAGGAGACTTTACTCTGAGTCCTACACCTGGGAAGTTAGCTGTTGCCTTTGACTTATTTCCCACATCTTACATACACGGTGGTCTTTCTAATTCTTTATATGGACATTTATATCCTCTAAATACCTTAAAAAAGGAAAAATACGTAATAATAGTATAAATTTACTATTATTTAAACTTGATATGGAAAAAGTAATAGCATTTTCTTGTAAAGGGAACGGAACACAAGAAAAGAAGTAAATTATACTTGTGTTTGTATCTTCCTAGCTAGCTTATAAGGTACAATTTTTAACTTAAGAACTTTGACACTTAAAAAAATAAGCTGTATTAAGTTGATGCTTTATAAACATTAGTGCTCTCATATATAATGCCATGTATTTTAAACATGGACTGGCCACACTAAAGAGAGACTGAGAATATGTCTAAGTATAGATATCTGTATGGGATCAACAAGAATTATAACCTATTTATATCTCTACCAAATTTTGAATCTTGGGAATGGTATTATTGTCAAAGTTCCAAAAGGACACAATAATAATCATATCTATATACTCAGAATTTCAACAATTAACTCTTATCTTAATACTATAACTGTTAAGCATTGTGCAATTCCATTCTACTTTAATATGCAACTATTAGATTTGGAGCATTTTTACCATGCTGACAGCTATCCATTACAGAAAAATAAAATATAAATTATAGACAAGAGTAAATTTTTCAAGTTGCACTTCTTAAAAATATTAATTGCTATTACCTACCTTTGAATTTCTCCTTCTTTGTAATTTTCCTTCCGTGGGTACTGTTAGTTGGAGCTATCATTTATTACATATATGCTACATGAAATCTGTAGCTATAACAACATTGAGGACTTAGAGTCAGGTTCTGAATAATGTTGGGCAAATCATCAAATTCCCAAAAGCAAACTAGAAGTAGTTCTTTTAATCTATCTCATTCTAATTTTGTACAGTTCAGATGAGATGATATGTATAAACACTGTAAACTCTATAATATGTCACAGACAAATATTATTATTGTCCATAGAGCATATTAATTTACTGGAACATGTATTACGCAACTTAATTATAACTTTCATTTAATAGATGCTAACACTCTGAAATTCAGGGATATAGGTATAAACTTTTGGGGAGACAGTTCAAATAACTGGATATGTACCAGAACCAAGTAAAAATCTCGTCACTGCATGGACTGTTGACTGTGGGAAATAATCACATCAATTGAGGAGCTTAGAGGGTAATTTTTCAAAAGTTATGAAACCAACCTATTTTTAAAATGTAAGAAAAACTAACTAAAGAAATTTTGATTTGACAGAATAAGCCAGATCTCTAAAATAAAAACATATGCCTTTCTGGACAGGGAAAAAGAATACATGATAGCTTGGTCTGGGTAAGGCTGCAAAGACACCTTTTTAGTTTTATATTTTTTTCCCAGTAAACACATTCTACAAGAGCCATATAACAACAGAAATAGGTTTTCTTTTCATTTCTTTTCTTGTTTAATTAAATACTTACAGCTGTTGTCTCAATTCAGGTGAATCTTGAGGTGTTCCAAGTTGATTTAGGCTCCTCTGTATTTCCACAGCTATTATAATGAAAAATAAAAGTGTAATTTTTACAAATTATTTATTTATTATTACTTACAAATGTTAGGGCTACAGAAATAATCAGGTTAGAAGCAATTAGGTAATCTGGCAGTTTAAAAAGAAAAGGAAAGAGATAATGATATACAACACTGAGAAGAGAAGGAAAAAATCAGTGGTTTATTCAAATCTAATTAGTAACAAAAATGGATTAATTTTGAAAGAAAATTGAGTGGGAATGTAAAAATGTGCAACTGCATTTATTATCAAAAATTAATATTTCCCTACTCTATCAGGACAGCAAATAAATAAAATACTACATAGACTTTAACTTAACTTTACTGGCATAGACTTGTGAGGCTTGAAACTCATGAAGCAAGTAACTATGACAACTGCATATTTCATTATAATATAAAGTGAATGGATTATAGTTTGTAAATGAGGAAGGAATGACAAAATTAGAAAAAAAAATCACTTTTCAATTATTACATATTAACTGATTCAGGCAAGGATCATTAAAGGACACGAAGATCAGAAGATATTCATTCAACTTCAAATTATCAAAGACACAGATGACATTTAGAAGATAACCTCATCATAGATAAATCTGTTGTTTAAAACATGATCAAATTTAGCACCAAGAACAGGATGCACAGACATGGTCAACCTCCTGGCCTGACGCAGGAGAGAAGTCACAATATGACTTCAGTATTTTGCTTGCCAAAAGTTTTATCCTGAATCTAATAATGAAGAAGAGATCAGATCAATCTAGACTGTGGAATAATGTACAAGAAAACTGGCTGGACTTTCAAAAATGTCAATATCGCAAAAGAAGAAGAAAAAGACAAAGAAGGCAGTGAAGTGTTTTATTTTTACTGTGTTGCTGGCAATTGAACCCAGGGTCTCACACAGGCTAAGCAGGTGCTCTGTCATTGAGCTACATCCCCACTTCCAGAGGAGCTTTTTAAAATTAAAGAACTAAAAGAGTGAAACACCTAAAAGGAACTATATTTTTTTTTACTGGATTCTAAATTTTTTTAAAAAAGCATTAAAAAACAGTGTAGAAACTGGAAAAATCTGGATATATATATAGAGAGAGATATATTAAACAAAAGTTGAAAAATGTCAACAATTTTTGTTGAACCCAGGTGAACGGTTCATTGTACTATAATTTTCCCTTTCTCTAGGTTTAGATTATGTACATAATTTAAGACGAAAAATTAGGAGATTCATATTTTTGTTAGGCCCATACTTCATAAGCTTATGATCACTGCAATTAAAAAAAGGTTCTTTACAAATTCATATTTTTATGAATATTATACATAAAAAATGCCAAGAAGAAATAAGTTGAAAATTCATCTTAAATAACTTTCTCATTTCCAAGAACTAGAGAAGAACAATCCAAACCACCCACTGTTTTTATTTAAAATGAGTTTATTTATAAAGCCTAATGCTTTAAACAGTCATTATTTATTTATAGCATCAAGGCAATGATAAACTATTCCAAAATGCAGGATAACTTTTGTTCAATGAGTATGAGACAATAAACACTGCTTTCAAGTTAAAGTGGAAAATATAAATAATTAACAGGAACTGTATATAGCTACAGTTATTCAACATTCTGCTAGATTCAGAGGAATTTCTTCTTGCTTTTGGGGGGATCAAATTTGTTTTTGTGGGATGAGAAATTTTGTTTGTTGTGTTTAATGTGTGGCTGCTTATAATCAGTTACATATTTCCCTCTCAACCTTAACAGATTTTCCTGGGACTTACAGCTTTTATTTAAAAAGCAAAAAGATGTTGATAATACAAAGTGTGATATGGCTCTCTATACAACAGAGGCATATTTATCTCCATTCTAGAGGGTTTTTCTTCTATAAGAAAGTCACATTATGTAACCCTATTTCACATCATCTAGCAAAATAAATTTATAATGAATTATGAATTTAAATATTAAAAACTGAAAATAAATTACTACATGTAAATATAAATATGTACTTCTCATGTGATCTGATGTATGATCTTGGAGTTGGGAATACAATATTAACTGAACAAGATATAAAATAAAAACTATCAAGGTTCTGAAAAATTTGACCACATAAAATTTTAAAATGTTATGTGAAAAATATGCACATATATTACAAATATATATATTGTATAACCTGTGTGTGTATACATGGGAGAAAAATAACTGTAGACTGTGATGAAAATCTAATATAGAAAAAACTCCTACAACTGGTAATAGAAAAACAACTCCATTATAAAATGGACAAAAGTTATAATCTTATAGTTCATAAAAGGCAAATAAATATAAATTCCACTGATAATCAACTTTTCACCTACCAGATTGGTAAAAAATTAGGAAAAGAAATGAGTATGGCTGTTACTACAAAATCAAAAGCCTTAAAAACAAAAGTTAGAGACTAACAATCTAGTAGAAACCGACCAACCAAAGGAACTTCCATATTTATGAATAAATTCAATAGCAAAAAAAGATTAAAAAAATATCAATCTTGGAAAGAAAAAGATAACTGGAAAGACAAAAATAACTATAATGTATGGTATACAATTATTCAGGCTTTAAGAAGTAAGGAGAAAGAACTGCTTCTGGTAGGCGCAGTGGGAACCTAAATCCATTACAAGGTAACTTCCCCAGTTTCTCAACAGATACTCACCTGTCCCCAGTTCTCCCCCATACTCCCTGAGAAACAGTTCTTATAGGAAGCAAGAGACCACTGGGGTCCTTAGGGATTCCTCACTGTTATGATTTGGATTTGAAATGTCTTCAAAAGTTCATGTGGGCCTTTGGGAGGTCATTAGATCAGGAGGGCTCTGACCTCCTCAATGGATTAATCCACTACGGATTTATAAATAACCTTAGGGGCTATTGCGAGATGGCAGAAACCTCAGAAGGTGGGGCCTCATTGAAGGAAGGAGAACATGCCTTCAAAGGATACATTCTGTTCCCTGCTCTCTTCCTCCAACCCCTCTACTTGCTGACCACCATGAGGTGAGCAGCTCTTCTCTTCCATGTTCTTCTGCCATGTTGTACCACCCCACCTCACCATAGGCTTAAAACCAACTGGGCTAGGCAACCATGGACTGAAAGCTCTAAAACTGTGAACCCAACTAAGTGTTTTCTCCTTTGAAGTCCTTTATTTCAGGTATTTTGTCACAGTGATGCAAAGCTAATACACTCACTTGGACAAAACAGTAAATTAAGAGCAATACCTAATCCTAGGCAATTGCTCAGAAATGCCACTGCAAAGGAGTGAAGGAGCAAGGAGTGGTGATGTCTGCAGTTCCCATCTAAGTGGACTGTCTGGAGGATGCAGATGGCTAACAGCCAAAGCTAATTCAGAAGGTGACTCCGAGTGCAAGATGTGATCTGTTTACTGGTGATTAGGGTGCCTGCCATTCTTGAGGGGCAAGATGATTATGTCCCTTCCACTTTAGAGGAGGCAGAATTTTTTACTCACTGAAATAGTGCTACTCTTTTTTTAAAAAAAATAATTTTATTTTATTTAGTTATTTGTTGAGAGCCACAGCTGAAGGGGCCCCAGCAAACTTCCAGCTGCCGGCTGATGATTGGCTCACAGCGGCCCCAGCAACATCTAGCTGATTGGCTCCTCTGCGGTGATGCTCATTGGGCTGTTTCCCTGCCCTTTCAGACCACGGAGCTGCTCATTGGGGGACTTTTTTGGCTCCGCCCACGTGACCCAGCCAATCGGCCTCAAGAGCAGGAGGATTGTGGGAGGTGGAGAGAAGCTGGTGTGGGAGAGAGAGGCTTGTGGAAAGCCGGTGGTGGCAGTTGAGGCTCTGAGGGTTTTTCCTGAGAGGCTGTTTTGTTTGGCGTGTGTGGTTCTAAAAATAAAGTTAGTTTCTTTTGACAAGTGGCTCCTGATTGTGCCCAGCCAGACTGCGGCAGTTATTATTATTATTTTTATGACGTGTTAAGGATCGAATTCTCACACATGCGGGCAAGTACTCTACCACTGAGCCACAACCCAGACCTTCTCTGGGTTTTTGTAATGCTTATTCTACCCTTCCCCCACACTTCTACCATTCCTAATTCCACGAATTAATCCCAATAATGACGTCCCATACATGAGTGCTTCAGATCAAGAAATTACAGAGAAAAAAAATAATGGATGTTTTAAGGACAAAGGGATTCACTGATCTCCATTATCTAGAAGTTGCTGGACTTCTAGAAGTGTTTGATAGTCCATGAAGACTCAATTATAATGCCTCCCAGGGGACAAAAATCTTGTGAAGCTAATGTGCTACACTACAGGATCTTTATATTCTCAAAGAACCATTCTAAGGTGCGACTTCACAAATAACCATAAAAAAGCTTAGACTTGAGAACTAAAGGGTGACAGTAGAGCAAAATGCTTCACAATTCCACCTAATTACCCATTTGTAATTTTCTTCCATACCTCAAGGTGACTTGGAGACAACACTCATGGGAATGTAGTTATGGCCCCAGTGAAGCAGAAGCTAAGACTCCATCTGGCCATTTAAGGTCAAGGTAGTATAATGTCAACTGAAGTCATTATGAAGAGGAAATAAGGGTATGTCCGTACAAAAATAAGAGCGGGGGATGTAAACCTCAGGAGATGGAAAGGGGGGAACCTGATAATACTGCCATTTTCAATCATAACCATCAGAACCACAGAGCATGTGAACGGGAGCAATAGGAACCCAAGACTGAATGTGTGATTTATCCCAAACAGCTGAAGTGCTGAATAAAGACAAAAGGAGCACGGAATAATTACTATAGGAGAAACTAGTAATAAATACTGCACTGCAGCCTGTGACTGTTTTCTTTCTTGCCTCACAATGTATATATTTAGATATCTTAACTGTGTCGACTTCCCTATCCATTTCCTCTACTGTTTCATATGGGTTGTGTTGTTAGTGGCTGCAATGACTTGGGGTTTAGCCCACACGCTAAGGAATACTGCAATTCAATCTGAAAGAAGATAATAGATGGATTAAAAAAATGCCCATTAGGCTTTGTACTAGACAAACTGAATATTCTTTAGTTTGACCCCCCCCCCTTTTTTTTTGAAAGAGGAGAGGAATTCTGGTTGTATGACAGAGTATTAGCATGTTAGCAAGGTTTTTTTTTTTTTTTAAGCTTAAGAATGAAAAAGAAGAAACATGTTCATTGTAGGACACAAAAAGAGATAAACTATAAAAGCAATCTATTTTTGGTCACATTAATACCCCAAATTTCTATAAAATTGGGATCTTGTTGGTTATTATGACCAATAAAATGTAATATCACAGACCAGTCTTTGGAAGGGAAAAAACTGGTTGTTAAAGTAACAAACCTGTTTTAAGAGAGTCTCTGAGCTTTGTATGCCTTCAGTGCAAGTAATTCAGGTGATTAATAAAGACAGTAGTAGTAACTATCACAAAAACAAAATACTAGACTCATATACAAACTAGTTAGTGAGCAAAAGTTGGATTTACTCAGTATTATTTAGGTTCTATGGATATTGATATTCCTTACAAATAAAACGCTTTGGCTAACAACCTCATTTTTCACTCAAACAACTGTTTAAATAATATGATGCCTCATAAAATAAAGACTCTTAGGAATGCAACCATTACATTATTGCCTAAGACGATGCATCTACTGAATGAGTGCTAGGTACTTCTCATGAATGCAAACAGAAGACAAGACCCTACACTCAGGTAGTATCTCATCTATAAAAGGAAAGAAAAAAAGTCACAAAATCATATCCAAAGAGAAGGTAGTAACAATAAATAAAATGAATGTTATAAAAATGCCCCAAACACAAAAGAACCTCTAATATGGGTTTCCAAACAGAGTATAACTTGCAAAGCTTAAATGGAGGTTGTACTTGCATTGAGTTTTGAAGATATCTAAATATATCTTAAGATATCCAAATATATCTTAAATGGAGGTTGTACTTGCATTGAGTTTAGAAACAGAACACTTCAGTTTGGAAATTCAAACGTTTTTACCATACTGAGATATAAAGAGATTACCTATTAGTCTCCACAACTAACAGTTAAACTCCTTAAAGGCAAGTACTATATTTTATTTATTTTTATGTCTTCAGAATTTACCATACTGTTGATTCTCAAAGATTATTTTTATAACATTACCATAGTAGAACACTGGAAAGATTAAACTTAATGTAAGAAATGGCATGTATTGGTCTATACCCAAAGGACTTAAAATCAGCATACTACAGTGACACAGCCACATCAATGTTTTTAGCAGCTCAAATCATAATACCTATACTATGAACAGATAAACAGATAGAAAAAATGTGGTGTGTGTGTGTGTGTGTGTGTGCATGTGTGTATGTGTGTGGCCAAGCAGTGTATTACAGCATCCTCTGTGCAGTTGAAACAAATCAATAAATAAATGTCTTCCCTTTCTTTAGGTATTATAAAACAGAAAGATTCCAGAGACATCATTTTACATACACACACACACACACAAAAAAAAAAACCCAAAACAGAATATGACTCACCCTTAAAGAAGAATGAAATCATGGCATCTGCCAGTAATGGATGGAGCAAGAGAATATCTTGCTAAGTGAAGTAAGCCAATCCTCAGAAGCCAAAGGTCAAATGTTTTCTCTGATGTGCTGATGCTAACTTACAATAAGGGGTGGGGCATTAGGGAAGAATAAAGGTGCTTAGGATTAGGCAGAAGGGAGTGAAAGGAGGGGAGAGGGTATGTGGGTAGAAAGGATAGTAGAATGAACTGAACACTATTACCCTATGTACATATATGACGACATGACTGGTGTGAATCTACATCATGTACAACCAAAAAAAGGAGAAGTTATACTCCATTTGTGTATGAGGTGTCAAAATGCATTCTACTATCATGTATAACAATAAGAATACATTTTAAAAAGGGAAATGACATGTATTTCTAAAACACAAAGCATAAATAAGAGATGAATTCCAAAAAATAACTATGTGCACTTGTTATTCACTCAAGGTTTACTGGGTGTCTGCTATGTGGCAGGAACAATGGGAGGTTTTTTGACAAGAACATTAATTTGGCAGTGTTCTTTGCTTGAATAGGTCTACACTTAAGGAACAACTAAAGGCTTTGTTTGATCAGCTGATAAAGGCCCTATGGAAATATAAAGGTGAAATCACCAAATCAAATTTGAGAAAAAATATCATATGGCATTAGTTTAATCCTATTTTACAAAGAAATTGGAAGCATACTCCAATTTCTTGATATATTCAAGAAACTGTAGCTTTGTAGGAGAACTGGGATTAGAATGTAGACCTTTTGATTTTCAAAACAATATTTTTCAATGTGCTGAAAGAACAGAGAATAAAAGACTTTTAAGAGATTATTTAATAATCCAGGTATGTGATAGTTGCCAAAGCAAAGAAAAAACTAAGTGTGTCTCACTTTAAAAAGTCATCTAAAGGAACTGGGCTTAGATTTTCAGAGTATTAACAGTGCTACAAGTAAGTTTCATGCCAAGCAGTGGCGCACAGCATCCTTCTATCCAGCTGAAACAAATCAATAGATAAATGTCTTCCCTTTCTTCAGGTTTTATAAAACTTAAAGATTCCAGAGACATCATTCTACATAGGACTAACATTACCCTCCTATACGAGGGTCAGCAAATTACGGACCCTGATGAGCCAGCAACCTAGTTTTGTACAGTCCTCCAAGCTAAGAATGGGTATTTTATTTAGGGAGTTAACAAAAACCCAAATCAATACCACTAACAAAATGAAGACTATGCAAGAGACCATATGTCTAAAAATATAAAATATTTAGTAATTAACCCTTCACAGAAAAAACTGGCTGCTCCCTGTCCTGAATTATTAAAAATCACTAAACTTTATATTTATGAACTAGACTCAATATGTTAAATGTACTAAGTACTCATTGTATTATTAGCACTGTCTGCTAAAATATTTATCAAGCTGCAAAATTTCCACTTAACATGCACATATACTGAGTTGAATCTCCGTAATTTTCAACTTAGATACAGAATCAGTTACTTTTTCATTAAGTCGAGTATTTTTGTAGAGTACTTGCTGTATTACCACTCCATTATTTCATTATTCTCCAGGTTCTGGAAGAGTAAGAATAGTAGGATAAATGTTTCAAAGGCTATTTTCTCATATCCCAGTTGACAATGGTAAAATGTCTGAGAAAAAAGAGCTGAGAAAAAGGAAGACAAGAGGTTTCTAGGCAGATGACAAGCAGGATGGTGATCTAGAAAACTAATAATCCTCCTAGTTTCTCCCAAAGTCTGGTCTTTATGGTTCTGTTGTATTATCTTACCTGGGGTGTTACATATGAGTTTTAGGATAGTTATATTCTACTAATGTGCAGACTTAAATTCAGTTAAAGAGAAAAATTCACTAAATAGGAAAATAAAGGAATAAATCTAAAATTATAAAAGGAACTATTAATTTTATCTCTATGAAGTAATCAGATTCTTGAAGAAAAAATTATCTAATTCACAGAGATAAGATTAAATCAAGATATATCTTTATGAGACTACAATGAACAAATCATTTTTGCACTTTCTACAGTTTTGAACCCATTCTCACCATTACTCACTTTCAGAGAGGAAACTTAAAGAATATATTACATTTTTCAAAACAGAAAGATTAAAAAAAAAAAAAAACTACTTTTGAGGCATGCTAAAAAGGTATTACTGCTTCCTCCAAAATGAAACAGTTCCATTTCTGGCTCTTCAGCAGCAGCAGGGAAAATCCATTCAGTTCCACGTGGGTCTGCCGCCATCTAGTGGAGTAGTGATTTCTAGCTGTCAGGTATAACAACACTCCTGTAATCCCAGTGGTGTGGGAGGCTGAGGCAAAAGGATCACAAATTCAAAGCCAGCCTTTTAGCAATTTAGCAAGGCCCTAAGCAATTTAGTGAGACCCTGACTCAAAATTTTAAAAAATGAAATAAAAATAAAAAGGACTGTGGCTGAGTGGTTAAGCACCCTGAGCTCAATCACTGGTTAAAAAAATAAAGCTTTCTAGCAAAGAATGTATGTGTATATGTGTGTGTGTGTGTGTGTGTGTGTGCAGGTTTTACAAACACACACATATATTTACACATACATGATTACTATAATGCAGTTACATATAGTGAATGTCATAAGAAACAAACTCATATCTTTGTTTAGGTTCAAATCTTCCTTGATTTACCAAAAATTCTCCGCATCAGAGTTTGAGTATTAAACAAAGTGATATATGTGAATATATACATTCTGGAAACAGTATAGATCTCTATAAGAATGAAACAAGCTATTACTGGTAAATTTAGAGTTAGAATTCAGGTTCATTAAAAAGCAAAAGGTGTAGAGGAAAATACATTATTTGAAAATATCAATGAGTTGAAAATAAATCAATTATCAACACAAAAAAGTCAATTATTAACAACAACAAAACAAATGAACTTCATTCACTTATTTCATGTATCAAGAAAAACTAAGAAAAGTAAAGTTCTCAAAAGCAGTTCACAAGTGAAAACACTTTCTAGAAGATCTGAAAGGCAGCTACTAAAATAATTGTGGCTTTTTTTAATGAGCTATCTCCTGCTCTGTCTTGTGACCAGTACAGGAAGAAGCTTATCTTGCTAGTGGGTAAAAGCAATGATGCAAATTGTGAAGACAGATCCTCTAAAGTGTGAGTCTAGGGTGGAGAAGCTCACTGGGGAGCCTCTGCCTCCAGGGACCCAAGTCCCAGTTTATTGTGCTTTCACTCCCAGCTCAGAATCCCTACAGGTAAATTCAACTTCTGCAAAGCAATATTGAATTTAGAATGTGCTTTATTTTAAGTTTTTCATTGGTTTTCTTCCCAGATACTTCTAAGGCAGAAAAGTACACGTCAACAAAATGTAAACTTGGGCAGCTCAACACTATTGTAGATTAAATAGTTAAATCTGAAGATATGATTCTTAACAATAAAGTGGGGTTACCTGAAAACTGTGTGTAAATAATAATCTGGGATTTCTGGTGGCCTGAACATTACAACCTGTCTCTCTTAGCAAAGATATTCTTTGCTCACATTTTATCACACAGACCTGCTCAGTCCACCTGTTCTGAGGTAGACTGGAACAGCCTCTGCAGAGTGTAACTGTGTTAGGAGCAAACAGGCAGGGACATGGCGATGGTGAAGTACCTTGCAGTTCTGCACTCCTCCTGGTGCCTCCTATGGCTCAGGACATCTAAGAGCTTCCTTTTCATCACCCAAAATTATGGCCCCAAAATTCTGCTATCAAAGCAGCTGAGGATTAGCCATGTCACAAGTGCCTCGGTATATATGGCAATGATTCTCAAACCCTTACCTCATTCCCAATTTCTGATCAGTTCTCACTGCCAAGATATTACTATCTAGATGTATCTAAAACACTGAATATATCTGCTTCCATAGGAACAGGGCAGAAGCTTGTTTCTGACGCTATCCCCATCTTCCCTCTGCAAACAATACAGAACAGAGGGGGCTGGCTGGAGAACAGTCATGAAAACTACATTTTTATAGAAATTAGAAAAATATCCCCAATGTGGGGATATAAATATGGCCAAAAGGAACAGAAAAGAGCAGATCCTGAGCAAGAAGCCTGGTGGTTAGGCAGAGAGTAATGGGAGTTGCAGAGGGAAGGAGGTGAGAGACAGAACTACATACGGTCACCAGCATTCACTATAGATTGAGCATCCCTCATCTGAAAATCCAAAATCTGAAATGTTCCAAATTCTAAAACTTTTTGAGTGGCAACAAGATGCTACAAGTGCTGGGGATCAAACTCAGGGCCTTGTGGGTGCTAGGCCAGCAGTCTACCACTGAGTTACACCCCCAGCCCATGCACAAAATTATTAAAAATATTATATAAAGTTACATGAAGGCTACGTGTTCAAGGGGATCTATGAAACATAAATGATGTTTATGTTTGACTTGGGCCTCATCCCCAAGGTATTTCTTTAAGAGTAAACAGATATACTAAAATGCAAAGTCTGACATCTGAAACACTTGCTGGTGCCAAGCATTTTGGATAAGGAGCACTCAACTTTTAGCAGAGAGAAGATCTCACCCTGAGGGGGAACTGAGGAGGAGTGGGCAGTCTGCCAGGGCAGGTGAAAAGAGGTCAACAAACTGCTGACGTGACCTTTCTCTAAAAGGAGGGCAAGGCCTTGCAAAGAGGTGGCTGTGCGTTCTGAGACTCATGACGTGATGGAGTGACATTAGGACTGGAGGGGGAAGCCTCCTACACCAGGTGAGGTTCTGAGAAGCAGAGGAGGAGAGAATCAAGTCCCTGAGGACAGTACAGAAAGAGGCCTGAGCAGGGAAAGGAGACACTCTCCTGCCAGAGTCACAGGAACCTCCTGCCAGGAAAATCAAACTCATTCCATTTGAATAAAAAAGAGGAATAACAACCTCACAAAAGATCACTTTAAAGTGTGGAAGAAGTGGTAAAACTCCTACAGGATACACAGCAGAAGCAAGGCTGCCACAAAGTGGATAAACTAAAACACACAATCCAAAACACCCACAAAATTTTTTCCTTTAAAAAAAAAAAACAAAAAAATTGACACAATTGAAGTTTTAAAGGATGATCACAAAAGAGCTCCTAGAGGACATGGACAGATAATAGGCACGGGTGAAGCAGAAATTAGAAGAGCTCAGGAAAGAAAAAGAAAAGTGAATTCGGACATGAAGACCAAATGACGAGGAGCACAAGACAGACGGACACACTGAAAGCACCAGACCCTCTACACCTTCTAGGGCAGCTGTGGTCATTTTGGTTTCCTGGCCTTGGCCCTCACCCTGGAGACCACAGCTCTGGCCCACTGTCATTCGTTCCACTGCCTCTCTTAAGTTCTTGGGGCTGAATGCTTCAACTGTCCTGGTCTAGTTCTTTGCTCACTTCTCCCCAGAACTCTCTGTCTCCCTCAGTCACAGGCTCCCAGGATACTGTCTCATCACCAACAGCTATACCTCTTCCACAATCCTGATTTCATGTGGGTCACTTACAAATTATCATCCCATGTATGCCCAGATCATTAACAAGGACACACGGTCCACCAAGCTACCATACATTGGTCCTGCCTCTTGTCCTCACTTCCCATGTCTCCACGGGCTTTCTGACTAAACTAAAATTCTGCAGTCTGCCACCATATCTGTTCTGGCCCCTCTCCCTCTTTCCTGGCTACTGACAAATCTAAAACTGCGCCTCTCTTCTCATACACCATCATCCTCAGCTCCAATTCTTATTCCATCCAAGTTAAAAGTGTAAGTCCTGCAAGGCCCTACCCAACCGGACCCAGGCTCCTACTCTCCCACCCCACCATTCCTCTAGTGCAGCTGGTGAACTTCCACTAAGGGCCCTTGTACATGCTCTTCCCGTGTAAAAATGTTCTTCCCTCAAATTCTGCAGGACCCATTCCCTATTTCCTTCCAATATCTGTTCCACTTTCAACTCCTCAGTAAAGCCTGACTCCCCAGATATCTTCTTAATAAACACAGTCCCCTCTACCAGAGCAATACAGTTTGGTCTTTGCTGTGTTTCATAATACTTAATATCCTCTAATATATTATATAATTGACTTATTTATTTTATGTCTGTCTTCCTTCACTAAAGTCTCACTCCATGAAGACAGGTATTTCTGCTTATCCTATTCACTGATATTGCTAGTATCCAGACTGCTTGGCTCATCATAGGTACTTCATAAATACTTATGAAATGAATGAATGAACATAAATGCATAAATAATCCCTGGGGCATAATAAGATATAATTTAAAATCCTAATGCTATGTCAATCAGACTGTCCTGAGTTCAAGTATTAGCGTTCCCACAGTTGTATGAACTTGAGCCAATGACTTAACTGCTCCAAACCTAATATATTGTTTTTTTAAATCTCACCAGATACTGGAAGATAACAATGTACCAAAAAAAAAAAAAAAAAAGACACATAATACCTGATATAAGGCATAGAGTGAATAGTTAATAAAAGAGCAGATTGGGTGTAGTGGCACACACCTATAATCCCAGAGGCTCAGGAGGCTGAGGCAGGAGGATTGGTAGTTCAAAGCCAGCCTCAGTAACTTATCGAGGCCCTAGGCAACCTAGTGAGACGGTGTCTGTACATAAAATATAAAAAGGTCTGGGGATGTGGCTCAGTGGTTAAGTGCCCCTGGGTTCAATCCCTGGGACACAAATAAATAAGCATTAAAAAATACTAGTTTAGATGCCTTCTAGAAAGAGACTTAAATAAAGCAGGGAGTATAGGTATTACAATACAACAAGTTCACCAATGTATCTGGACCCCCTGTCTGTCTTTCTACCCACACCTGAAGGAGGGCAGTGCTCTGAGCGCTTACATTAAATAGGTATAAGCTTGACTTTGCTGAAGGCTTCTAGACTGTGAACTAGAAGTGGATCTCAGCAATGACTGTGCACATTATCTTTGACTTCATATGTGCTGATGAACAAGACTCAGTATTATTCCTATGTTATTCCATTGATGATTCCTTCAAATAATGATAATGGTATGTCACCAGAACAAGAAGGAAGACTGGGAAAATAAATGCATCTGGACTCACAGGACAGTATTTTGTAGCACATCTGGGTTCTTCCAAATCAGCTAATAAGCAGAACAATTAACCAACTGCCTTAAGAAAAACCCTGTTTGCAATAGTACAAAAGGCAATTAATTATTCCTTAATAAAAATATTGCTTAGGGATTAGTAAAAACATAAGAGAATTAAGGAAATGAGGACAAAAATTGTCATTTCAGGAAATCAAAACTAACTAGCTGTGCCTAACTTCTGCAGTCTGACTCTTGCACAGTGCCAAGCCAACCACAAATACAAGGGGGTAGGCTTACAGGGCAGCTGAATGGCCATTACACAACTGACCACAAAATGTATTTTAATAAACAAAAAGCAGTCCCATAATACAACTGCTGAGCATAGATTATATTTATGGTGATAAAAACTAATAATTATTGTAATAACTTAAAAATAAATGTAACGAAAAATATACATACAAAGATTTCTGTCATACAATGAGCATTACACTTTATCTATGTAGAACTAAGAGGTTCATTTGTGGGGAAGGCTCAACTTTTAAACACACAGTCTTAGCATAAAATGTCCATTAACGAAGGACTGGTTGCATGATGTCTGGTGTATCTATATAATGAAAAACATGCAGTCGACATGGAGGGGGAAAAAACAGCCAAAAATAAGTACAGTATGACCTCCTTTTCATTAAAAAATATGTAAATACTTCTGTAGGCAAGACATACTAAAACCTTTCTTTTAAGCACTGACATTTTAGTAAAGACCACAGAAAAATACAAACAATAATAGTACTTTAATTTACTGATAAAAACAAAACAAGTTAGTGAGAAAAGGAATGACTGGAGGAAACAAAATAATGGTCAGGGAAGACATCTCTAAAGAAGTGACTTTTGCTCAGAGGCCTGAATGCCAAGAAGGAGCCAGTTACATAACAATCTGAGAAGTGTGAAGCAGAGGAACAGTAAGTGCAAAGGACCTGGGGTGCAATGAGTCTGCTTGTTCAAGAAGCAAGAAGAAAGCCTATGTGCTAGACTGTGGCAATGGCAAGGAAGAGAGAGGTAGGAGATGATGAGTGGGGCAGGGATTAGATATGGAGGATGCTCTGGGGGGGAACATTGGGATTCACATGTAATAGTAAGTTTCAAGCACTGTTGCTGAGTTTTAAGTTGTGGAATGACATAATCTGATTGACAGGTTTAAAAGTATGCCTTGGATACTAAGTAGAAAAGACTACAGACAGGCAAGAATGGAAGGAGGGAGAACAATTTGGAGGCTGTAGGCTTCCAGAGAAATAACAGCAGCTTCCTTCTGGGTGGTGACAGCAGAGATGGAGAGATGGGCAAACGGGTCATAGACAAATGAGATCTGCATTTACATTAAATGTAGGGAGGGAAGACTCTCACTGTCAGAGTTCAGGGTTAGGACCAAGGATATGAAAGTTCATGCTCCGGGCGGAGGCACAAAGATGGTTCACGGACAGGATTAGTCAGATAAGGTTCCCTGCAGCACCACTGAGTCACATTGTAAAAGATTTAATTCAAAAAACAAAGAGTTTTGCTCAAGTTCAGTCAGACACAACACTTATGTTCACTCATATTTTTTTTTTAAAAAGTCACTGGAAAGAAGAAGACTTTCACTCTTCAGCTCCCTTGGGAACTGGGCATGTAACATGCCTATAATCCCAGTGGCATGGGAGGCTGAGGCAGGAAGATCCTGAGTTCAAAGCCAGCCTCGGCAACAGCAAGGCACTAAGCATCTCAGTGAGACCCTGTCTCTAAATAAAATATATAATAGTACACATTAGAGCTGGGGATGTGGCTCAGTGTTTGAGTGCCCGAGTTCTATCCCCAGTACCAAAAAAATAAACTGCCTTGGATCATTTATTAATTTTTACACCTTAAGCTTGGGAAAATTTCAATAATGAAATCAAAGCTATTGAGTTTTTCTCCTCAAGGGAAAATAAACTCAACCAAATATTTTCAGATATATGACATTAGAAGTAGACAGCATACTTTTCCTGAATAAGCTGCATTCTTATTTTACCTATTTTACTAACCCAGAAAAGAAAAAGAAAAAGAAACATTGATATACATCCCCATCCCCTATTCCAGAATAAATACACAGTTCAGTCAGACACAGCACTTATGTTCACTCATATTTTTAAAAAAATATGAGTAAACCCACTAACTTCTCAGGACTGGAACTCTTACTAATGAAAAGCTCACCAAAAAGAGAAGTCATGTGTTAACACGCAAAAACAAGTGTCTGCTTCACCAGACCCTGAAGTGAAGAACTGTGCTCACTCGGTATACATTTATACAGACTTTTAATTTCATCTCAAAGTCCTAAGAACCTTGAGCCGACAAAAGTCATGAAGTGATCTTTCTTAAAACAGGGAAAGCATTTGCACAGTGTGAAAAGCTACTTAACAACACAGTGTTTTTTTTCAGTTCTAAACAAGACTGTGTTGAAGTAATAACTGTATTCTGAAGGAGGCAAATTATAAAAAGTGAAATAAATCATTTAACAAAAATGTTTTTCCATCACCTCTCTTAACATTCATAACATGGGCTGAAGTTTACACTTCATGTCTCCCTAGAAAGTTCTTACATCCCAAATTTTAGGGAAAACATACAGAGATGAACATGTGATACATTATACATATTTAAGCAGAAACTTCTGTATCGTGAATTCTGAAGCATTGATTTTATGTCACCAATGGATCTGCTTAATTTTTTTTTTAGCGGTTAACTTTTAGTCACTCCCCATTTTTCTTTTTCAAATTATTTGTTTTAAAAATTCTCAAATGCAGGAATTCTCATGAGCATTAGCAGTAAGACTTACTATAACACGTAAGTATGGGAAAATTTTATCTCAAGGACTGCATTTTAGAGTCAGCTATTCTCATTTTTATTCATCAATTTCTACAATTCATAGTTTTATTAATTCTGATAGTATCTGCAGTAGAAACTTCCGTACTCACAACAATCCCATTTCCTAATGCTTAGAAAAAGTTCACAAATCTTGGTGGGACTCTAGTTGGTCTAGTAAATGGCTGTTTTCACTGTGGAATTTTATAAACAGGTATGTATCATGGACCCAGATATGACAACTGGCCTTTTAGTAATAATCCTGCATATGTTACAAGAGCTTTCAGGACTCTAACAGAATAAAAATCTAAACAAAACTTTAGAGTTGGAGAGACCAAAATTGAGCCCACAGAAAAAATATGTAAGAAAACCATATCCTGGAAAGTTGAACAACTTATTCAAGCTCATTCTACTTGGATCCAATTCAGGAAATGAACGTGCACACACACATAGAAATTTTCCTATTATCCACTGAATTTCCCAACTTGTTTACTTTCTCAAAACTCTGATTAATCAGGGAATTACAATATAAGCCACAATGCGATAAAAATATAGCTAAAATGGGTAAAATTTTAGTCTGTAAAAGCTGGCAAGGATTTTGAGCAATTTAACTCTAATGCACTGACTGGTGGGAGTACAACCTAGTACAACTATTTTAGTAAACTATTTTTGCTGTATCTACTGAAGCTGATCAAACACATATCCTATGCCCCAACAATTCAAATTTGAAGTGCACACATGCAACAGAAAAATACAGAATGTTCAGAGAAGCACTGTTTATAATAGCAAAAAACAAAACCAAAATAAATCAAAGAGTAGAAATACAACAAATGTCCACAAATATTGGAAAGAACAGCTTGTGGTACATTTGAATGTGGAATACTATAAATGAGAACTAATGGCCTACAGCTAAATGGATAATTCCCACAAACATGATGAGAGAATGAAGCCCAATACAAAGTAAAACATACCACTTGATTCGATTAATGTTCAAAAACTAGGGAAATTCATCAGTGATGTTAAAAGTCGGGATACTCTGGAAGGCACGGATGGCATATAAGCATGAAATGGACTTCTGGGGTACATAATATTCTGTTTCTTGACATGTGGTGTTGTGATGGATAATTCATTGAACTACACATTAATAATCTGTGTACTACATAATATGAGCATGCTTCTACTTTTAAAAGTTTAATTTTAAATTCCAACTTTATACATGTTACATATTTCAATACATCTCTTCTGCTTCTTTTAAAAATGTGAGTTCTCTCTGTGTGTTCTAGAGACATTTTTCTACATTGCTGGTGTTTGAGCAAGGATGAATGGTCCAGGGGAAAACATTCTTCTGAGGTTTACTCACATGATAGGCTCAGACATTTCAACCCAGAAAGGCTTGCTTACTTTTATGCTACATATCACAGGTAGGAGTTTGTCTCAAAGAAAATTCAGAGGGATGACAGAGAAAGCTAATTGGTAGATATTTTATTTCCAGGTTGCTAACAAAAATGTTACTTTTGAAAATCTCAATTTGGAGTTTGGGAATGAAATGTAAGTATTCCTTATGTGCATGATGATCTTCTAGATCTAGAATAACAGTCTTATTTACATGTCAGTTTCAGTCTACTGGGAATGACTTCCCAGAACACTGGGTGAAGGATGATGAGATGCAGGCTGGGGTAGAGTGCCTGCCTATCACACTTAAGGCACTGGGTCCAAAACTCAGCACCACATAAAAATAAATAAATAAAGCAAAGGTATTGTGTACATCTACAACTAAAAACAAATATTTTTTTTAAATGACTAGATGCCATGAGAGGCCTGCAATAAAGAAAAATGTCTATGCAGTGAGAGGACAGTGACAAAAACAACTGACTGACTCTGCTTCCAAAGGATAAAAGTATTTGCTTAACCATTTTAATGTTCCACAGAGAAATTCTACAATAAACTTCTAGCTCATTACAGTTCTTTAACTTATTATTTAAAACCTGCATTATCTTAATAAGTGTATGTCTATAATAATTATTATTTTAATTTCTGTAATTACATAATTTTAATATAATCATATATCTACAATACATAAAATATACCTATTACATATGTATTTAAACAACTATAAAACTTAAATATATTCAAGTTATATCACTGTAATATGGTTTAATTACTGTACTAATTAAGCAAACATAGCACTTTAGAATATCTTTAACAAAGACTGGTATAGCAAAAAAAAAAAAAACAACAACTTTTAGGTTTAAAAACACTTTGTTTCTTCTATCCTGTTCTTGAACAAACAGAATTGCCAGATTACAATACTTGTAAAAGAAAACAAAATTCCAATCTTACTGTTTTTGGGGAGTTTCTCTAAGAACCAAAAATCTTTTTGACTGCTGTTTTGTTTTCTGGTATAAACTAAACGATACAACTCAGATGTTTTACAAGCTGTCATATATCTGACTGAGTCCAAGATGAAAGTGAACTTCCTCATTACAGCCCTCAGGAAACCTTTAGCTTTGGCTGAGCAGATGCTGACATGCTAACTACTGTACTTACAATGCCCTATCTTTAGATTCTCCTACAAAATAAATAATTTGCACTGACATGAATTCAGAAGATGCAAATGCTAGCGTGAAGAAAAGAGCCTAAAGAGGGTGCTGAGTACTTTTTATTCATCACATCCATCCAGTATTATTAGCATCACCAGATTGGGGGGTGGGGGGAATGAACTAAAGTTTCTCACTTCTGCTTCTCACTTCCACATGGTTTTTGCATAGTCCTCACCAGGAAGGTGTACTGGATGATGGGCTAGATTTTTAACAGTGGTTTGCTCTGTCTGAATCTAAACCTCTCTTCATTTAGATATTTTTGAATCTCAGAAATTATAACAATTACACAGTGGTGACTGGTTTCACTAAATTCATGACCCAACAATCTCAAACGTGTACTCAATCTGTCAAATCCTCCTTTTCCACTCCCTCTGGTATGTTCAGTGTCTTAACTTTCCCAACCATAAGCAGTGCACTCTTTTTTTCTTTCCAAAACATTCCATTTTATAAACTTTCATTCCATTGCATAAAATTCTATTTTCCCTCTAATTTTCTGATGACTTTCCCTCATATTTCACTTAAAAACAGGCCAGTTGGAGAGTTCTCCCATCTTTGTTCAACCGTTTCCATCCAGATCAGCCATGCCTTGTACAGTGGATAAAAGATAAATCTCTCACTAGCAGTACATTCCCAATCCCCTCTGGCCTTCAAATACATCTGTTTTATACTTATATTTTCATTAGAATCTTCCTTTTCTGGTGGAAAAATGTAACACCTTCCCTGACCCTCATTCTACTCCCACGGCAGAGTCTGCTAGCTACTAAATACTGAGCCATCCCTTTTCTCTCTAATGAAAGCAATCCCCAATTTTGGTGAACAACAGTTCAAAGAGGTTTGTAGCCTCCCTAGTGGCTATGTGTAACCTTGAGATCAATAAAGCTGAGGTGTGCAGAACTCTGCAAATCTACACTTTGAAAATAGACATGAGACCACTCTTTTCAAAGTTTGCAGTTTGCTGAATCCAATTCTTTGCTTTTATCTTAGTTTCTCAGTAGCATTAGCCACAGATGATGCCTCACTCTTGAACATTCCTTAATGTCTAGTAATCTACCGTATGCTCTTTTTGTTCTTACTTCCCTGGTTATGTCTTCTCAGATTCCCCATGTTGCTTTTCCCTGTCCTCCTGCTTTAACAGTTGTTAATTCTCTAGCCCTTTACTCTTAACTCATACTTTCAGGATTATTTCAGATTTATGGTTTTAATAACCACTTATGCCTGATGACACTTTGATTTCCAAAGGCATATACCTAAACCATTTGTTATCTCCCTCCCTTACTGACTTTTTTTCACATGTTAGGCAAGCAGTTTACCACTCAGCTACATCTCATAAGTCACTTAGATGTCCATAAGACATCTCAAAATTTGCTAGGCCAAAACAGAACTCCCCCTGACTAGTCCACTCCATCTCACATATACTTACTACCATTCACTCAGTTGCTCAATGCAGAACTTACAGAGTCACCTCTGACTCCTCTCTCTCAGCACCACTCACTTTCATAAGCAAGTCCTACTGGCTCTGCTTCCAAAATACACCCATTGCTTCTTTCCATCCTTTTTATCACCCTGGTACAAGCCAGCATCTCTCTCTCTACAATGACCACTATATCCCCTGGCTATGCTCCCTAAGTAGCAGTCAAAGTAATAGTTTCAAAGCACAGATTGATTGTATTTCTTGCTGCTTAAAAGTTTTCAATTGATTTCTACTCCCTCTTAGAATGAAATCTAAACTCCCCACACAGCCTACAAAGCCCTACATGAGTCACATAGCCTCCTCTCTGATTCCTCTCCAGCTACTCTGTTTCTGTGGTACTGGGGATTGAACCCAAGGACACTTTACCATGGAGCTACATCCCCAGCCTTATCCTTTTTATTTTGAGACAGGATCTTGCTGACTTGTCCAACTTGTGATCCTCCTGCCTTGGTCTCCTAAGTCACTAGAAATTTCAGCTGTATGCCACTAAGCCAGCCCTCTCCAGCCACTCTGGCCTCAGGTGCTGTACTTTGGACATACTGGCTTGGTTCTTCCTCTCACCCTTGCCCCTTGCTCCATTGTTCTGACTATCTCAGGCTCTGGACTGCTTTAGAATTTTTTAAAAAGCATTAAAAGGTCATTTTCTCTTTTTTAAAATTGGTTATTTTTAGTTATATATGACAGTAGGATTCATTTTGATATAATTATATAAGCATGGAATGTATATTATTCTGATTAGGTCTCCATTCTTGTGGATGTACACAATGGTGGGATTCACTATGGTGTATTCATATAATATATAGGGAAATTATTTAGATTCATTCCACTATCTTTCCTTTTCCTATTCCCCCTTCCTTCCCTTGATCCTACCATGGAGCTACAACCCAAGTTGTTACCTATTCCTCTCCTCTACCCACTTATTGAAAGTTAATTTCCATACATCAGTGAAAACATTCAACCTTTGGTTTTAAGGGGCTGGCTTATTTAATTTAGCATGATCCATCCATTTACTGGAAAGCGTCATAAAGTCACTCTTTAACAGTTGAGTAATACACTATTGTTTTTAATACTAGGCATTCCCTCCATCTGCGATGTTCTTTCCCTATATCTTTTCTCTGCAAGCCCGTCCTTGTCCTTATTTAGGGACTACCTAAGTGAAGGCAGCTTCTGCCAGGTACTTGCTCTCACATCATTTTTACCTTCTTATATTTTCTTCATAGGAAATTGGACTGTTCATTATTTTTTTTATATCACCTGTTCCTACTTAATCCACTCTAAACGACATGAGAATAGGACCTTATAGATTTTACTTATTGCTAAATTGCAATGGTATGAAATAGTTTTCTAGCAAGTATGAGGTGTTAAAAGAATTATTTGCTGAACAAATGGGGACAATATCAAAATTCAAAATCACTTAGTCTGAACCATTATTCCAGCATTTAAAACTCTGATTAACAGACCTGAGAAGCATCTGGCCACCTCTTCTGTTCACTTAGTAACAGAGATTTTACTCTTCCTGAGGGAGGTGATCCCATCCCTTAACAACGTGTATTATATGAAAGCCATTCTCAGTTGAGTCCTAGCTACCTGCGGCTTCTGAACAGGTGTGGAGGCCCATGTTCATGCAGAACACACACAGGACATTGCTTTGCTTATCAAGGATGCTGACTGTACTTTCTCTTGACTTAATGGTCCCAGTCTTCTTAATAGTTCTAAACGTGGGATAGTTGGAAGGGGGGTAGAGGGTCACAGTAAAACCATACACAGAGCTAGCAACCCGGCCATGAATGTTCAACTCTGGCTGAAGTTATCACTTCTGGCTAGATTAACTGAGCTCTTAGTAACTGTGGCATGATTCCCTTATCTCCTTCCAGTTCCAGTTCACACACAGTCTCCAATCCCTGTACTTTCACACCACCTAGTGCTTATTACTTCTACAATCTGAGAACACTTGTAGTCACTCCTCAGTATCTTCCTCAAATTCCTGACAACATTTAGTGTTGCTAGCAGAGGAGACATACCCTGTTTTTTTGGAAGGGGGCCTCTGGTCTCCTTTCTTCACAAATGTCTTGATTTTCCACATGTATAAATTAAAATTATGAACTTTCTTAATTTTCACACAGGTACCTAGATTCACTTGATGCAGATCAGCAACATTTCTAACCAGCAGGAGGAGTCACAAAAAGGAGTGGCTCCGTAGCCACCATCAGAACAGATCTGAGGCTGGAAGAGGAAGGCAGAATCAGTGATGGTGTCCTGAGAAAAACTGGAACAGTCCACAATGGACCCTTTCTACACTGCCTGTTCTGGACAGCATTATACTCAGGGATATTCACTTCCTTGTTCCTCTAAGAATAGCAAAGAAAAATCCCAATCAGAATAAGGGTTATTTTACATGGCTGTACACAGTGGCACTTTTGTAGAACCATCCATAATCTAATTACACCTTTTGCCTCCAAACCACTGGCATCTCATTTAAATCATTCAGGTAAAGTGTTAACTGTTAGGAGGTTAATGATTAGATAAAGTACAATGCAGTCATTTACAAACATTTATATTTCAGCAGTGTGTTAAAATTCTGATAATAAGAAGTAGTCTTAATAATGTAGGCTGAAGAATAACATACTCTCAAAGAATTCTGGCAATGCCCTGATGGAACATCAATGATAGCAAGATGACTAGAATAATTCACAATGTATAATTTAACTGTGATTTAGGAAAAAAAATTAATAAATAAAATATTGAAGGCTCAAACTTGAATATTTCCTTTAATTTGTACATATACTCTGAGGAGTAATAATTTCTAATAAAACATCACAATCAGTCTCTGAGAAGTATAGCAAGGGACAATTTGGGGGGAATCTTCTATAATATCTGTCTCAACAGATTAAAACTTCCATTGTACTATGGATTGAACAGGGTCTGTCCCTACCAAAATGCATGCTGAGGCTTGGTCCCCAAATTGTTGGGAGGTGCCTCTGAGAAATGATTATGTTGCTAGGAGGAATTAATTATTTTCACTCTTGGAACTAAAGCAAGACTGGCTTCCTCGACTTGCTCTCTTGCCATGTGATCCCTACTGCCATATGGATCTCACCAGAAGCTGAGCAGATGAAGATGTTATGCTCTTAGAAGCACAAAACTGTGAGTTAAATAATTAATGTGTGGTAGGCACAGCAGCTCCAAGGGGTTGAGAACAAGAGGACTGCAAGTTCAAGGCCAGCCTCAGCCATTTAGTGACGCCCTAAGTAACATAGTGAGATAGTGAGACACTGTTCAAGATACAAAAAAGATTTTTAAAAAAAGGGCTAGGGATGTGGTTTAGTGGTCAAGCATTCCTAGATCCAATACCCAGTACCAAAAAAAAAATAATTTTTGCTTAATAACCTACCACTCCCAGTATTTTGTTATAGCAACACAAAAAGGATTACTCTGCTTAGTTCTTCCTATGGAACTGAGTCAGCAAATCTCAAATCTAATACAGAACCAATGGTTTTAGAACAAATACAAGTATCTCTCATCCTTTTAAGTCTTTATTTCATTAATGAAATAATGTATTATGTGACTGGCTCTGGCATTCTTCAGAAAAATGCAGTATCATCTCTTCTATTATACTTAACTCTTATATTCATTCTAAAGAGTTCTATTACTTTAAACTTAGAAGAATGCTCCACCTTCCAACAACTGCTGAAATTATCCTTTTAAGAACCTCCACTAAGTTCAGTTAAGAATTGAAAACAAATAGTGAAGTCAATTTGAAACTCAACTCACAACACTGTGTGATCTTCTGGATGTTGGAAGAGATTCGCTGAGCCAGCTGGGCAGGGTCTCCACCAATTCCTGGAGTGTAAGACATGGCTGATTTGTTGACTCACTAAATTCATCAGATGTTGGTTGGCTGTTCAGTTTTCTAAGCGGTCATCTAGAAAGACATAGTCACATAATTGTATTTTAAAAGTGATTTGTTTACATTTTCCAAGTCATCAATCTGGGAGATTACAGGGTTGAAATCTGGCAACAGGACACATCATTAGCAAAACTCTCAAGCCTATCGAACAAACAAACAAAAAACAAGGCTGGACTTTTAGGGGCAGAGTTGTATTCAACATGCTTAACAATTAAAATAGGTTCTAACTGCACATTCTCTTTGAAAATTTCTTTGATCTAAGGAAGATCAGGTGTATTTTTTGTGTATAATTCCTCCTTAAAGAAACTGCAAGCAACTCTAAAGCAGGACCCACATGCTGTTAATCTTTCTCCAACATTCAAAACAACTCTCAGCATGGATTAGACATGTAATTATTAACAGAAAACAAGACTTTGGGCTATTCCCAGAAACTTCATTGTATCTAATGTAATATACACAGGGGAAGCTCAGGGACACATAATTAATGGGTTTCTAATTTTCATGGGAAAGATTAAATTTTGAAAGGGCAGAGACA
Source organism: Marmota monax (assembly GCF_021218885.2). Lineage (NCBI taxonomy): Eukaryota > Metazoa > Chordata > Mammalia > Rodentia > Sciuridae > Marmota > Marmota monax. The sequence goes on from NW_026691988.1 coordinate 4,623,525, forward strand.
CAACTGAGAAGAGAAAAGATATCCTATAATTTTCTCATCATGTTCTTGACATCAAGGAGAATAAATTCCTCTTCTCTTCCAGCAGCCAGCATCTCAAAATATGAGGCAAAGCAAGGGGTTGCTACAAAAGGAAAGGAAGATGAACTTCTTTCTTGTCTTCAATCCACACCATACCATTCTGGATTTAGAAAGGAAGTTGCAAAGCGGTATTCACATAGCACAGCACTGTGAAAACAAAGAATTTCAACTACTACATCTATCTCCCCACTATGTTTGCATCAGAACACTGCAAAGTCATCAGATACTAGTAAGAGCCCGCTCCAAGTCTACCACTAAATGAAGCACTTAGCAGATACAAAACTCAAATCCAGCTTGTCAATTAGGAGAAAGGATAAAATTAATAAGGTAAACCAACAAAAAACAATGCAATTCAATAAAAAGTCATGTGCTCGGCAAAAGTGACAAAGGCCACAGAAAGGAAAACTTACTATTGCCCTTATTCCGAAAGCATCTATGAAAGAGAAACATGAGATCCTGAGACTTGGGTATTACTAGTATGGGTAACAAAGGTGAGAACATGAAGACCAGGCCTGATAGACCCACAACACGTGAAAAGGACTCAAGTATTTGCCAAAGAAGGGGAGGATCTTGTCCAGTCCTGGATCTGATGAATCATGGCTGGACAAAAGGGAGGCAGAAATGACAGGAAAAGAGAAGAACAACCTAACATCTACCACATATCTGAAATGAGAAGACTTTCACAGAGATTGTCTAATGATTGGTAAGCAACCTGTGGCTTATGAAGATTCACCAGTTGGTTCAAGGTAACAAAACCCTTCCACTCGTGGAAGGGGGGATTCAATCCAGGATTCATATTAAAAGTTACCAAACAGAACAAATGCCACAGAATAGGAAGGGCCCTGGATGCCAGGCTTGGTCAAAATACATTGCAATAAAAAGACCACTGGATATTTTGAATAGGGGAGAAGAGGTTACAAAGATAGCCAAATTTTGAGGATGCTGAAATCCCTCCTATGAAAAAAGTTTATTTGCAATTACTCACATATACCTTCTCTTGGACTTTAAATCATCTCTAGATTACTTATAATGCCCAATGCAATGTAAATGTGCTGTAGATAGTTGCTATACTGCACTGTGTAAGGAATAATGGGGTGGGGAAAAGGTCTGTAAATGTTCTATACAGATGTGATTCAAACAATATAACTTTTACACACAGTTGGTTCAATCTACAAATGTGGAGCTCAAGGGTACAGAGGACCGACTGCATGTCCCTTTGTCTTCAGGGACAGCGCTGAACACTGAATGAGCTGGTAGAACAGCAGGGATCTGCCCAGTCCATGGCATGGCAGAACATGCCTGCATTTCTGTTGCACTGTGGAATGTGCGGGGCCACCTGAGGTTCTGGGGGCTTCTAGATGCTTTTTATTCTCCTTGTTTCACAGGTTCAATTTGTCTCTTCTGAACCAAGTCCTACATGTAGAACTGAAACCAATTTCATTAAAGGGCAAATTCAAATCTCAACTCAGACACCTGAGCCACTGCAGCAGGGTGAGAATTAAACTTCCTTCCAGGACTTGTGCCTGTAGCCTCCTGAGGAGCTGGAGCCAATACAGAACAGACCAGATGTGAAAATTCAGTCAGACCAACATTACTCTGAGCATCCTACCAAATGGATCTCTTGATTCTGCATTTTTAAAAAATAAGAGCTTTATTAAGATATAATTCACACACAATTCACTCATTTAAAGTATACAACCTAATTTTTTAAAAATATAAAGTTGTATAACCATCACTATATTACTTTTCAAATATTTCCATTAATCTAAAAAGAAAGTTCACACCTACTAGTAGTTATTCTCATTTTACCCAACCTCCCCCACCAGTGGCAATTGCTAATTTATTTCCTGTCTTTTGCTTATACTGGAGATTTCATATAAATAGAATAGTACAATATGTGTTCCTTGTGACTGGATTGTTTCTCTCAATGTTTTCAAGGGCTACTTATGCTGCAGAAATGTATCAATACTTCATTCCTTTTTTTGACAAATAATATTCTATTATATGGATAAAGAAAATTTTCTCTTGGCTCAATTACATCTTTATTCCTTGCCTTTTATCAACTAAATCTCTAGAAAAACTGGCTTATAGCTAACACAAATACATTGTGAATAAGAAAATGTTCTATTTGTTATTAATGTGTTCTTTTGGGGGAGTCCTCCACCCACTTTAACCATGGACAGAATGAGTATCACATCCACGTCTCCAAGTCATACTCTTAACTTTGTCTTAGTTTAAAGCTTACATGTCTTTGAAACTAAGTGAACTCACCTATTGCCTGTACAGCTGCCAATGCAATTGGCAATGGGAAATCTTGACCTTGAGCAAGATACTTATCATCTGGGTCTTCTGCCAGGACCAAAACGAGATAATGCATGTCCAGGAATGAAATGCCCTTAAAGCCTACACAGAGGAAAGGTGTGATGTGCTTATGTATGTGCAGGGCCTGCCTCTTAACTCTTCAACCACACAGTCAACTGTGACCTACCTCTCTCCACAGACAGAGTATTATCAGAGTCCTGTTAATTCATGTACCGATTTGTAGTATTTTCCTCAACCCTCAAAACTCATGCACATCTAGCCTAAGTCTTCTCAGTGTTTCAAGAATAGCTGTCTTCTTTCCAAAGAATCAATTAGACACAAGACAACCAGTTGTCATCATCCCAATTGAAATGCTAAATAAATTTGCAACTAAATTTTTAAAAGTTCCTGTTAGTGAGCAATCTGGGCTCATTTATCCAAAGAGCTGCTACTCTTCCATTGTCCAGAACTTGTTAGACAAAGAACACAGATGTGACCACCCCAGGTAAGTCTTGAGTGAAGAATAAAAAGCAATTTGCAAGAGGCCTATTTCTTACCCATTGTGCTTTTAACATTTTCCATTAATTCCTATAGCAAGTCTCTGAAGGATATATAATTATTGTGGTTTTTCACATGAAGAAACTGAAGCATAATGAGAGCAAGTAACTTGTTGAGGATAAACAAGAAAGCTAAAATTTGAACTAAATCTTAGAGCTCATTTTCTTAAAACAATAAACCTTTCTGTATAACAAAATTAAGGAAGTTGCACCCATTAAATTCGAATTAGCCAATTTACCACCTTTCTGTAGGCCCCATATGAACTTTTGCTATCTTCACTCCTAAAATTAGGACAACATAAGTTGATAGAGGTAACAATTGAAAAACACATTCCTTTTCTACTAATAAGTGATACCTAAAAGGCTCCTCTGTTGAGATGTGAGATATGAGACAAGAGAAATAAAGAGACCAAATAACTAACTTTACTGTGAAAAAATACACACAAATGGATATAGAAATAACTATAAAAGTTTACGATCTTTGCATGTAGGCTAAATCAATGCTATTTTTCAAATGTTATCACTATCTCTAGTCCCAGTCCAAGATGCTATGCACTACAGCATTCTTTGAAAGCCAATTAAGAATTCCTAGTGTCAGTGGACTGTTAAAATGAAAATTAAGAGACAAATGCAAGTCATATCAGCCACCTTCCAAATGTTCAAAAATTTCATGTGGCTAGTAACCAGCAGCTTGGATAGCTCATTTATTCTTCATTTCCATTTCTGCAGAAAATTCTGCTGGACAGTGGTCAACTCATCATCTCAATAATTATCTTTCTATGAAGATATAAAAGCACTATAAAGAGAAAAAGGGGAAGGGAAGATCAAAGTACAACACTCATAAAGAGAGGTTTCTCAAGACTGCTTCTAAGGAACAATAATGAACAAAGGGAATTTTAATACAGAATCTTGAATGTCAAACACTATCCTCAGTTAGTACTGGACATATTGCAACATCCTTAAGATTTCTATTAAGCACAAGCTTCATGTTTTTTTTAAAATCTGGCCTAGGCAAAGAAGTGGTCAGTTTCACTTTGTCAATAACTGCACTGACATAAAATACTGTACTTTCCTCCACCTGTGCCCCCAATTGTGTGTGTGTGTGTGTGTGTTTGTAAGTAGATGTATTTTTGTTGTTGTTGTTTTTTTTTTTTTTGTCTGTTTATGGACTTGCTCTATTCTCAGCATTTAGCTACATAGTACATGCTGAATAAATGTTTGTAGAATGAATAAACAAATGTACTTACTTCCTCAAAGCACACACCCAGTCTGATGGTAAATAATATCATTTCTAAAACAATGAAATCAACTGCTTTCTTGCAGCCCTGAACCTTTCTGACTGCCATTCTCTCTCTAGAAGACTCGAATCCCATGATCTCCATGTGACTGGCTCCTTTTCCCAGCAAGGTGGAATCACATGCTAGAGAGGCCTGATATGAAATAAGAAGTCACCACTCCTCACACTCTCCACCAATCTAACTTACTGCCTCAAAACACTCATTGCTATTTGAAATGATCCAATTAATACGTTGTTCATTATCTATTCTTACCTCTGGAATACAAACAGGGGAGAGATGGCCCATAGCCCAGTAAATAGTAGATGCTCAGTGAATATGAGGGTGCTCAGTCTCCAAACTGAGTATTCTCTACACAAACTATAGGAAGTGCATTCTTTAGCTCAGTTCTTTAATTATCATACTACAGTATTTGATTTTAGTTCACTGCACCAAGAATTTTTTTTCACTCTTTTACATATTAAAGTTTCAAGTCATATGGGACTACAGCCAATTTTATCCACATTTACTGCAGATCCTTATATAATTCATTTCTCAATCACCAGCACTCAGATTAAGGGATCATAACAAAATTAGGATTGCCTGTGTTAATCAGGAGCAGCACAATAAAATATCTAAAGAAAAATGAGGCAGACTTTAATGAGCTAATATAGTGTCACATTAATTTCTACAGAAATTTTGAACTACAGCCTAATTCTTAACTGGTCACAAGTCTGAGGCCAACTTCTCAAAGGTGCCTGCAGACCAAAGGCTCATTCACATCACAAGACACAATTTAACATTCATATCTATCTTTGCCAGATTTGGCACTGAGCACACATGAGCAAAAGAAACATCCACCTTCAACATTACCAAACAGCACAGCATTTCATGATTACTTCCTTTCCTTCAAATTCTGGCCAAGTTGTAAATCATAGTTATAATCAGAATACAAGGATCTGAAGTGATCAAAATGATACATATATTTACATACATGTATATATTTTCATATATGAATATATTTACATATATACATATTTACACACACATACATAAAATGTCTCCAAACAAATATAAGAAATTTGAGAGGAAATAAAAAATGACAGCATTTGACCAGAAGGGTATTCTTTTTGTTTCCTTTTTGTCTGAATTTAAGTAATCTTGAAAACAAGGTGGGAAGGTGGGAATCCTTGAAAGAATTTGTTTTAAAGATCTTTACCTATATACCTATTAAAGACATGTACTGAGAAGGTAATAATAATAATTAAAAAAAAAAAGTTAGCTTGTCAATCATCAAGCCAAACAAAACCAAACACGATGAGCCTCGGAAAAAATGCAAATAGCTCGTTTGCTACATAAGCGTTTCAGTTCCTCTATAACATAAGTGGCTTTTTTTTTTTTTTCAATTTGTGAGTTAAAAATGAGGAACAAGGCAACTGGTTGGATCTAGAAGGCCTCGGCAGTGCGACCAGGGTGTCGGCGGGAAAGTGACGGCTGGACCAACGAGGAAGGCGGGGCGGACCAGACTGGGGAAGCCTGTGGGGCTGGAGGAGCTGACCCGGTCAGTCGTGCTGACCCGCCCAGCCCGGCCCTGCTGAGCCCCACGGAGCGTGTGGGGAAAACGCAACGCTCCGCGCAGCCGCGCCGAGTGGGGGGCGTGGACAGCTGCGGGCGCTCCCAGGGCCCCCGCAGCGCGGCCCTTCGCCTCTCGGGAGCCTGCCGCAGGGCGGTGGCCACCAGGCAACGCTCACAAACGCGCGACAGCTGCAGGAACACTGCGAGCCCGGGACACCTAGCCCTGAATAACCTCGGCCCGCTCTCCAGGCTTACCCCGACCTCCTCCGCTTCCTCCTCCACCTGCGGCGACTGTCATCCGCCGGCCCCAGAGCCTCCAGCAGCAATTCTCAGCTGATGGGCGGTGGCGAGACGGCGCCCGGCGCGCAGGCTCAGAGTCCAGCCCAGGAAAGGAGGCGGGGCTCACTTCTCTCCCATTGGCCTGTGGGGCTGAGTGACAGCGGCCCTTCCCACCCCCTTCTTTTCAAGCTAAGGAATGGAGGTACCAGCAAAATTCCGAGAGAGCTGTTCTTTGAAGTCTGAAGTGCAGATGATGAAGGCCTGCGTGCAGAACCGAAGCGGAGGAAATGGAGGGCGGTGGCGTTCTTTTTTCGGTGAAGCTAACCCCTGGATTCGTGTCTTCACCCCGCCCCATCAGTTCATTCCTATCCTGTTTGCTAACCTTTAACTCTCAGTAGGCTGTATTCACAGCTCCATTTAAAAATGCGAACACAAATATGGAATCCTAGCAAGAACTACGAAGGAATAAATGAGGAGTCCCCTCCGAGTGCTCACTTGGTAGACAGATTTTCATAGTGCATGCAAGTCATCCTAGTACATTTCAAGTCATCTTTGAAACGCAGGGTATAGTTTTCACGGAGTTTGAAAACGATCAGAAATGTTCCACTGATAATTATTCAAACATAATGTAATTGTTAATTGAAAAGCATCAGTTGCTTCAAGGAAACAAAATACTCCAACAAATCATTTAGAAGATGTATTGGCTTAGCCTTTGCCTATATTAAGGTAATATTTTCTGAAAGAACACCATGATATGTGATATCAAAAGTCCGGATGCACTTAAACAAAAAACAAAACCAGAATGTTTTAGTATTACATGAGCAAATTATAGATTGTTTGCTTTTATGCATACACATATAATTAAATTAATAAGGTCAGGGTTACTCTCTGGCTCTTCTAAATTACTCTCTGGCTCTAGTAAATGCTCCTCTTCTAGAGAGAAGTAGGCATGTTGGTTATTCAGATCTCATACACCCTTAAAGGCAGTGTGATTCAACTAAAAACATTGAGGATTTTTGTTTTTGTTTTAGTTTGTTTGGTTTTCTTTGTTTCCAGTGCTGGGGACCAAACCTAGGGCCTGTTCGGTAAGTGCTGTATAGTTGAGCTATATCCCAGTCCCTGTTGGGGACTTATAGAAATATTGGCCCAATACAGTTAAATTTACTGCTTTTTCAAGACATACAGGAAGTCAGATTTTTGTGTGAAGTTTCTTTTTTTACATTCTTGTATTTTAAAAAAATTCTGTAATTAGACACTATATATATTTGAACCTCTATAATAGGAATTAAAGGTGGAGAGTCCCTAATAGAAAATCTAGGTTTACTTCTTCATTTCACATATTAAAGAAACTGAAACCTCAAAGCACATCAAGGTCACACAGCACAGGTACAAATATGCTAATTCAGAATCTAGAGTATTTCCTTCCATATTATTCATTCAGGAAATTCTCAATAGGATCCTTCCATGTTCTAGGTTCTTTGCCATTGCACAGAGATTTCAAGACAAATAGGCTATAGTATTTTCCATCAAGGATCTCAAGGATGCTTTCCCAGGGCACTGTAATATGTGCTAATAGAGATTTGGATAAAGCACAGTAGAAACCTAGAGATGAGTATGCCTTACTTTGGGGGCAGGGCCAATTTCAAAGAGGAAGAATGATAGGATTTTTAAACATGTATAAGATTTCACTTGAATACAAGATGGAAAAGGATATTTCAGGCAAAAAACAATATGTAAAATGTTGTAATGCAATAGGCAAATGTAAACTTTTAGGGATTCCTATGTAAATTATTTAAATAAAGCATAGTGTATGGATTAGAGACATGGAGACTGAAAAGGCAAATGGGTTCTTAAAATGAAAAACCTGTATTCATGTTCAATGACTACCTTACAGAAGTCGAACTATTAAAGAATTTTAAGCAAAGGTACGAGGTACTCATAATTCTATGCCATGAAGAAAACTGTGGGAGGTTGGGAAAATTAAAGGGAAAAAACACTTGAGGATAAAGGCAGAAAGACCACCTAGGAAGTCACTGAAATGATAGCATTTCTCAATTAAAAAAAAAAAAGACATCAGAGATTTTGATGGACTGAACTAAGGTAAACACTGTAGAAGAAAAGGTGGAGATTGACTTGAGAAATCGTTAAGAAGACTTGGAAATCTACTAGATATGAGAATGAAAGAGATATTTCCTAATCTTATGACTTGTGGAACTGAGCTGAACATGATGTAGCTGGCTCTCTGAGATGTAAAGTTGCTAATACAGCAATTGTGTATGAGTATAGTAGTGATAAGGTGAGAGAACAGTGAAAATAAACTTAGCTTTTGACATATTGTTAAGAAACCAGATATGTTAAATATCCATGTTAAATATCCATGTAATTGTCTTCCTGGCACTTGAAAATGTGAGCTGGAGTTCAGGATAGAGTCCTGCCTAGAGCTCTGGGAAGAAATGAGCTCACTAACTCAGTATGGAATGTCGTAGACTATCTGTGTTTAAGAAATGGGCAGTGAAAGGAAAACCATGAATAGGAAGAATCAGACAAATACAAAACAAACCAGGAAAAGGTGAATTAGAGAATGAAGAAAAACTTTTGAAGAGAATTAATGGTCTATAATGTCAGTTAACCAAAAAATAAAATAATTTAAGAACAAAGTTGTGCATTGGATGTGAGAATTAGAATATATTGGTGAACTCAGGAAGACTGTCTCAGGCATTCAACTAACTATCACAAAAGGAACTTACATCTATGTGAGCTCTAGCCCACTTCTAAACATCCATTCATGTTACCTTTGCTGGAATGCTGGACTACAGGAGGGGAAGGTACAATGCCTTATGGAAGACCCTGAGACTAGGTGTCTAATTCAGGTTGTCCAGCTAGTTACTGACTATACTAGGACCAAAGCTAGCAGTCCTAATCCCACTCCTGGGCTTGTCCCAATTTATTATATTTTACAATATGTCATGAATGAATTCTTTCCTGGTCTTTTTAAAACTTAGGAATACGATTTCTCCCTTTTGTATCCACATGGAATAAAATAAGTATAGATAACCCTGCAAAATTTAGAAACACAGAGGATCAGTGAATTTCAAAAGCATGTCAAACATTTATAGTATTCCATTTTAGTATATTCCTGTCAGTGGAATAAAGAAAGATTTCTTGAGCCAAGTGGAGTTCAATAATTACCAGCAAGTGATTAAGTCTATTAGTTGTTAAATCAACAAGTGATAAATTCACCTATTGCAAAGCAAATCCTTTTACAATTGCAAAAGTGAATTATCTATGGTTAAAGCACTTCAGATTTAGTCATTTTGGGGTTATAGGCCTTCTTGGGAAGATTTTGAGGAGCAATCAAAAGTAAATCATTGAGTGTGAATTGTTACTAGAATATTTGTTTTCTTATTAAAAAAAAAAAACTTTTGTTTTGGGGGGTAGGGGAGGAGGTACTGGGGCTTGAACTCAAGGAGACTCAACCACTGAGCCACATCCCCAGCCCTATTTTATATTTTATTTAGAGACAGAGTCTCACTGAGTTGCTTAGTGCCTCGCTGTTGCTGAGACTGGCTTTGAACTCTGGATCCTCCTGTCTCAGCCTCCCCAGCTGCTGGGATTACAGGCATGCATCACCACACCCTGCTAAGATAAAATTTTCGTATATAACTTCTGCCCTGTATGATGGCGAACTGCCTGCTGCAGTATCACCTGTGTCTGGAATACCAATTCTAGCGAGCAGAAGGGAATAATTCCCTATTCATTTAATAGTCATTGAATTAGAAGAAGTCAAAGGAGAAGGGGGGAAGGGGAGGAGGAGGAGCAAACAGCAGAAGCAGCTTTTTTTCAGTGATGACTGTGTGATTTTGTGGGAAACTAGAGAAATAAGTGACACAAAAGAAGTAAATGAAGCAGGGAATTTGCTCATAAATTCTAGACAAGAACTAATTTTATTACAACTTAATTTTAAGCACCTTGCATGTCTCTGCAGTCTCTTGTTTTCCGAGACCACACAATGCCAAAACAAACAAACAAACAAACAAACAAAAAAACCACTAAGCCTTAGGATAGATTTTGTTCTAACCTTTAACCATAGGGTAAGACATAGACATTCCGTAGAAATCCTATGTTGATAGCAGAGCAGTATTTTTGTGTCTTAGTCCATTTTCTGTAGCCATAATGATGTATGAGACTGAGTAATTTATAAAGAAGAGAAGTTTATTATGGCTTATGATTCTGGAGGTTGGGAAGACCAAGAGTGTGGCACCAGCCTCTTCTTGGCTTCTGGTCAGGGCCTCATTCTACCACACATGGCAAACACGCCTGCTCTTCCTATAAAGCCACTAATGCCATCATGGGGCACCACCCTCATGGCCTCATCTATTCATCCTGAAGGCCTCACCTCCAAATATATTAGCATATAAATTGGAGGATTAGGTTTCTAACTCATAAATTAGGGGGACACATTCAAACCACAGCAGTTTGTTTCAAATTTTGCCTCCTAAATGCTGTTTATATGAGCTGTCTTTGTCCCACATTGTCTGTGTCCTGACCCACTGCCATAGCCATTGTGACTGGTACATCTAATTATACTCTACTTCATCATCCTCAAAGTTGTTACTGAACTGCTTGAAGCATGAATGTGAAGCCAGCACTCCAGGCTTTATACCATCCCCACAATTACACCATGACCTAAAATATATTGCTTAAAAATAAAAGAGCTTAGACAAATGGATAAATAAAATATGGTGTATATATTCAATGGGATATTACTCATAAGAATGAAAATTACGGCATTTGCCAGTAAATGGATGGAGTTGGAGAATATCATGCTAAGTGAAATAAGCCAATCCCAGAAAACCAAAGGCCAAACGTTTTCTCTAATATGCGGGTGCTAACTTACTATAAGGCAGAGGGCACTACAGAAGAATAGGGTTACCTTAGATCATGTCGAGGAAAGGGAAGGGAGGGAAGGGGAGGTGACATGGGGATAAGAAGGATAGTTGAATGGAACAGACATTATTACTTTATGTATATATGTGACTGCATGATCATTATGATTCTACAATATGTTTGCTTAGAAAAATGAGAAATTATATCCCACCTATGTATGATATATCAAAGTGCATAAATGTATTCTACTGTCATGTATAACTAATCAAAACAAATTAAAAAATTAAAAAAAAAATAAATACCCAGAAAAAATTAAAAATAAAAAAATCTTGGTGAGAGGAAAATTGTGTGGGCTGGGATAAGGAATCAAGGTTTTTTTTTTTTTAAACAAAGAAATGTTTGAGAAACATATGACATTTGTGACGATTCATGGAATCATGTTTATAAATTAAAGGCTTTCAGAAGTGGTTCAGTAAAGAAACAATTGTATCTTTCTTTTACCCAGTACTTCTGAATTTATTTGACAGTGGAACTTTTCTACATTTCATATCTGTGAAGACTTTGGAATGTGCATTATGGGAAACATGCTCTCAAAATCAAGTCCAAGTTTCCAAGTTCTTTATACTGGTGAAATAGAATGACCATTTTGAGTGTCCAGTTTGCCTAAGACAGTCCCAGTTTATGTTTGTTGTTCCAGCATCCTGTATATGAGCATGTTCTTTCTCCTGCATCTCATTCATATACCCTGAAGGTAAACATCTTACATAACCACGGTACATTTGACGAAACAAAGCAATTAACATTGGTACAGTAATATCAACTAAACTACTGACTTTACTTGAACTTCCTTCATTTTCCACTAATATCCATTTTCTGTTCTGGGTTTCAATCCAGCATAACATACTGCATTTTATAGAGTAGTTTCCTTTGTCTTCTCCCAAACCATATTGGTTTTCTAATCTTTCCTTATTTGTCAGGGTGTCCCTGAAAAATTATTTGTCTGTGTTCACATGTTTAGACTGGGTTGTAGATTTTTGGAAAAAAACTATCACAGAGATGAAGTGTTCGCACCCTTATCACTATATCCTGGACGTGGTATCAGCATGATCTATTATTGGTAATGTTAGGTTCTATCATCAATAGAGTCAAGATGGTGTCTATGGAGTTTTCTTCAAAACAAATTTACTGGGTTTTTTGCCTCAGTCCGGCTGCAGCAAAATAACCGGGGGGTAGCGAACAACTTGTGTACATTGATACAGCAGGAGTGGGAGCCATTTATTGTAGGACAAGAGGGGTATATATACATTACAAACAGCTTATCCTAATTAACATAAACTAGATACAGCTGTCAACCAATAAGGAATCTCCACACTTAATGGCTCGCTGGCGTTACTTCACAAACCACTCCCTCTGGCAAAATGCCAGGCGCCATCCTGACTTGTTTATAGAGCCTAACAGTTTTTTTTCCCCCATTTCCATACTGTATTCAAAAAAAATGATACCAGCAACTTGTGAAGCTAAGACAGGAGGATCAGAAATTCCAGGCCAGGCTCAGCAACTTAGCAAGACCCTTAGTAACAGTGAGACCCTATCTCAAAATAAAAGTTAAGAAGAAGTACTGGGGATATGCCTAGTGGTAAAGAACCCATGGGTTCAAGCCTCAGTACATAACAAACAAACAAACAAGATCACCAAGTTCCATCTACAATCAAAAGGAGGAGAAGAAAGCCCTACAAAGGTGGAAAAGAATATTAAAAATTTATGGGCACATGTTGAAACCAGTGTAGTAAAATGAATACTTTGGGAAGAGAGATTTTGAGACTATAAACATATTCTTTTTTTCATTAAAGTTCTGCCTATCAATTTTCACATTCTTCAGCACATTTTAACATTTGTGTTCTAAGGCTGCTTTTCTATTTTATTCTATAAGAATTTGTCACTTCTCCCAAATTTATTTTTCTATAATTTATTTATATCAGAATAGATTTACAGATATTTTATTCTTTAGATTACAATTAATTTCTCTCCCAATTATTCTGTTATTGGGATTTCTTTTCAGGTTCATTCCTGTGTCCTTAGACAGACCCCATTTTTTCATTCCTTACTTATTGTAGCAAGATGATCTATGCTTATCTTCGACCCTTATTTTTCCTGCTTCTGCTCTAGAATCAAGTCATTTTACTACTGATTCCTTGTTGCTTTGGTTAAGAAATGATATTTATACCAAGATCTGGTTGTTAGCCTTCCTATTATTACTGGGATATCATTGCTTCTATGATCTCTTAGTGGACAAAGCTAGGAAATAAATGTATATTTATAAATTCATGTGTACACACATCCATAATTTTATTTGATTCTGTGTACAGAGAATAAACATGATTTCATATAGATGTTTCCAACTCTGATCCAGTACCACAGGGTACATTCTAACCTTTCCCCTGTCCTTAAAATATATAGCCTTTTGAGTCTGTCTTCTTTTACTTAGCAGAATGCATTTAAAATATATCTACATTTTTGTATGAATCAATAGTTTGTTATTTTTATGTCTGACTAGTATTCCATTGTTTAAATATAATATTTTTCTGTTCACTTATTGGTTGTTTATAATTTTTGCAATTATGAATAAAACTTCTACAAATTACTTCATGTAGGTTTTGGTAAAAATATGTTGTTAATGCATCTCCATAAATATCTAGAAATGAGGTTGTTAGTTTGCATAAATGTGCATTTAATTTTACAAGAAGCCACTGAATTGTTTTCCAAAGTGGCTGTATCATTTTGTACTTCTACCAGCAATGAATGAGGATCTCTGTTATTCTACATCTTTGTCAGTTTGAAATAGTCATTTTTAAAATATTAATTCTCATTGTTATATAGTGTAGTGATATCTCATTGTGATTTTAATTTTATTTCTATAGTGACACTGTATATCCTGTACATCTCTATGTATGCTGTATGCGTATTTGAAATCTGTATGTCTCCTTTACTGAAGTGTTTATTATGATCTTTTCACTATTGTTTTAAATATTAGATTGTCTTCCTTTTGTTGAATTTTAATAATTCTGGGTTGTTATCAAATAGTATCACCTGAAAATATTTTCCCCAGTTGTTTGTCTTTTCATTTTTATAGTCAAGTCATTTTTCTCAGATCCCCTTTTCCTTTTGTTAGGAAATGATATTTAAACCAAGATCTGTTTTACATTCTTATATTTTTTTTAGTTTAATAAACTTCAGTTTAACAAATTATTCTTCTATGGATTATGCCTTTGATGATATTTTGTATATCATCAAACCCAAAGTTAACTCAGATTTTCTCTTAAATTTTATTCTGAAAGTTTTATAGTATTGCATTTTAAACTTAGGTCTACAATCATTTTGAGTTAATTTTTGTATAATATGTTAACTATGTGTCAAGATCATTTTCTGCATGTGGATATCTAATTATTCCAACAACTTTCCTGAAAATACTATTTTTTCTTCATTAAATTTGTACTTCTTGTCAAATTCTGTTGACTATATTTCTCTATAGTGTGTCTATTTCTACTCCTTATATTCTGTTCCATTCATCCATGTGTCTGTATTTTCTATAACATATGCTGTTTTGATTTCTGAAGCCTTAGTGTAAATTTTGAAATTAGGTAATATGTTTTCAGACCATTCTGCCATACACACCCCAGAATTGCTATTTCAGTTTCTTGTCTTTTCTACATTAATTTTAGAAAAAGGTAGTCACTATCTACAAAATTTTGATGCAATTTTGATTGAGATAGCATTGACTCTATAGAACCCACTGGGTAGAATTGATCCATAACAATATTTAATCTTAATTTATGAACAGTATATCTTTACATCTATTTAGATTTCCTTTTATTATTCTTCAGTGTTTTGTAAATCTCAATATACAGATCCTACACATATTTTGAAAGGCATATGTAATTTACTCATTTGTTTTGGTGTTACCCAAATGTAGCTTGTTTTTGCTTAAACTTCCCCTTGGTCATTCCTGATATCCAGGAATATGATTGGCTTTTGTATATTGACCACCTGTCCCATGATCTTAGTAAACTAATCTATTAGCACTAATAGCTTTCTCACAAATCTCTTGAGGTTTTTTTTTTACAATTGTTTCTTGACTTTTTTCTTCTATCTCAAAATCTAAAACTAATCTGTAAATCAAGACAGTTTTTTTCTTTTCCTACTTACATGTTTTTTTTTTTCTTGCACTGTTCATCTAGTTAGAACTTTCAGTATGATGCTTAATAGTAATAGTGAGAGAGGACATCTGTGCTGTGTTTTTAGTGTTAGGAAGAAAGCATTCCCTTTCTCACCACTAAGGCGAATGTCTACTATAGTATTTTAAACATTCCCTCTATTAAGGGAGTTTCCTTCTCCTAACTTGGCTGAGAATTTTTATCAATGCTGAGTTTTGTAAAATTCTTTTTCTTTATCTATTAAGATGATTGTATAGTTTTTTAATCTACTAATATGGTGAATTTATATTAACTTTCCAATATTGACCCAGGCTTACATTCCTAGGATGAATATTACTTGGTTCTTACATGTTTTTGGATTTGATTTAGTGCTTTGTTAAGAATTTTTATGTTTGTATTTTTGAGGACTTTTCTAGAAAAGATTTTGTAGAATTGACATTATTTCTCCCTAAAATGTTTGGTAGGATTCATCAGTAAAACCAGATGGGCCTGGATTTTTGTTTTGTTCAATTTTGAAGACTTTTTTTTTTAAGAGAGAGAGAGAGAGAAAGAGAGAGAGAGAGAATTTTTAATATTTATTTTTCAATTTTCAGTGGACACAACATTTTTATTTTATTTTTATGTGGTGCTGAGGATCGAACCCCGCGGCCCTAGCATGCCAGGAGAGCATGTTACCACTTGAGCCACATCCCCAGCCCCAAATTTTGAAAACTTTTAACCACACATTCAAACACTTTAATGGATGTGGAAACATTCAGATCATCTATTTCTTCTTGAGTGAGTTTTGGTAGTTTGCTTCTTTTAAAGATTGGTCCTTTTCATTTAACTCTTTGAATTTATGTGTAATGTTATCTCTAGTATTCCCTCATTTGTCCGTTAAAGTCTCAGGGATTAATAGCAGTATCTCTCCTTTTATTCTAGATATCGTAGTTTACATATTCTCTCTCTTTTCCTTCTTTTCTTGGTCAGCCTATATAGAGGTTTATCAGAATGACTGGTTATTTTTTAAAGCTTTCAGTTTCGTTTTTTTCCTGTTATTTTCCTGCCTTCAAAGTATTCTATATTGATTTCTACTGTAATTCATGTGCACTAGAAAAGAATGAGTTTTGCGTTAGATGGAATATTTTTTAAATAGCAGTTAGTTCAAGTTGGTTGACAGTGTTTGGGGGATTTTACTAATTTTCTGTCTACTTATTTCATCACTTACCAAAAAAGAGTGTTGATATCTTCAACTGTAACTGTGAATTTATCTACTCTCTGCCTTACTTGTTCTGAAATTCTCTTGTTATGTGTCTATATTTTTAGGATTGTTATCTTCACAGAGAATTGACTCTTTTGTCATTATCTGTCCCTCTTTATCCCTAACAGTAATCTTCATTCTGAGGCCTACTTTGTCTGGTATTATTTTGGTCTCTTTAGCTTTCATATGATGAAGGTTCTCAAGGTATATTTTTCTTCATCTTTTTATGGTTATCTTACATCTTTGAACTTACAGTGGTACTGTATACACAGAGTAGAACAGGTCTTGATTTTTTTTTTCCATCTTAAAATCTTTATCTTTTAACTAGTATAGATCACTCACATTTGAATTATTGATATGTGTAAATTAAGGTATACCATTCTGCTGATTATCTATTTGTTCCATTTTTTTTCTTTGTTTTTCCTTTTTCTTCATTTCCTGGACTTAAGAATTTTTAAATGATCATGTTTTATCTTCACTGTTATATGTACTTCTTTTAAAAACAATTTATACCACTTTTTTAAATTGATCTGCACCTTTCTTCATATTATGTATATATTATGTGTTCTCATATGCTATAAGAACACACTATATTTTTCTATTTTTGTTATTTTGTTGAAGGCCTTCACTTTTTAGAGTAATTAAAAAATTAAAATAAGAGACAGTAACTTGATTTTACCCTTATATTCCATTTCTGAATCTCTTTAGTTCTAAGAGAGTCTTTAGTACTAAGAAGTCTCCAAATGTCGCTGAATTTTTCTTTTTCTTTCTAGTTCTATCAGGAGTTTGCTTCACATGTTTTAAAGCTCATTTATAAAGTGTACACACATTTAAGATGGTAACGACTTCTTGGTAAATCTATCCCTTAATTAGGATAAATTGACATCAGCCCCTGGACTTATAGTGGAACTAATTCTGAGGTGACAAATGTGCTCCAGAACATTCCCATGGGTCTCACTGAAGCTGGTCTCCACTCTAGGTCACATCCTTAGCTCTTCTCATCCCCACCCACAAGATAGAACTTTCCTTACTTCCCTTATCCTGAGCGCACTCTAACTAAATTCACTTATTCCTTACCTTAGTCCCTATTTCTAGAAAAAACTAACACCACACTAGAAAATTTAATAAAATCTCAGACTAAACAATTTGCATAAATTGTAGGCCAGGGCACACTTTACATACTAACAATTTATATACTAAACAATTTGTATAAAAGCCTAAGACACACTTTACATACTAACATTTTGCAGGAATCCTAAGACAGCAAGATCAAAGTTAAAGGCAGGTGAAACCAGTAGAAAGAGCAAATACACAGTGGCATATGTTTAAGAAACTATGGTTTAGTCACTTGGTACCAGTGACTTGGGGCATCTTCCACACAAGCCTTACTGAAGTTCTTTGCCTTGGGATAAAATTTAGAGGAGTGTGAGGGAAGGGGGAATAGGGAGAGGTATTTACCCATTGCCTCCTTTCTTTACTTGATTCTCAGGAATCTAAGTGCATTCCAATGGGCATTAAGTTCCCTACACTTCTAGAAAATGTTGAAAAATAAAGCATTTTAAACATTTAAATACTCCCTTATTTTTCTTATCTTGTGAATCTCTATTTTAAGCATTGAGTTTACTATAAGAGAACAACACCTTTTCAAATCTAAAGCTCTAGACTTAGATGGATTGTGTTTCCCAGGTTTCTGGAAAGTCAGATCCAAAAGAGAGAACTGTGCATAGTGGGAGAGAAACCATGGCATTTATGGGTCTGATTGGTTTGGAACTATGTGCTGGCGCTGCTCTGACTCACTAAGAGCACATGATGGAGGTTTTGTGGAAACTAGACTCAGTATCAGGGAGGCCAAAGGTCCACAAGTTTCATAAGGCAATATCCTTGGTAACTGGAATCTCCTGGGAAGAAAAGGCTGAAGTCTTGGAGGCACCTGGGACTGAGCACATCTGAGAAGTTTTACAAAGAAGGAACTTACATAACCAATGATCTAATTTGAATAGCAAACAGGAGAAAATAAGAAAAAGCTAAATACAAATAAAACAAGCTGTTTCATTGCTGTTATTTGATTTATCAAATAAAAAAAATCTGGACTTAGTAAAGAGGCTCTTAATTGAAAAGTTCTTGCAGTGGGGAAAGAGACTATTGCAATATGGAGAACACTTTGACCATAAAATCTGCAAGAGTCCTATGGATTAGGCAAAAGATTTTCCTTTTACTGAGAAGGGTAAACAAGAAGTGGGATGTCACACCCGTGACAAGACCATCCAGTAAATCAGAGAACATTGTACCCCTAAGCCCCTATTCTCAAAAAGGGCTAAGAGGGGGCTGGCTGTTTGCTGGTTTGGGCTGAAGTTAACCAGAATTCAATGACAATCTCTACTGAAGTTTTGTTAGTAAGCATTTTGTTCATATTGACTAAGAGATCAGAATCAGTTAATCATTTATACAGCAAAGAAAGGGAATTTGGAAGGTCTGTATTTGGTCTTGTCATAGGGAAACAAGGGGGTCTGTGAGTCTTATCTGAGTCATTAGAGGAAGGGTTGTTTTTTGCTATTATCATTTCTGAGGACACAAAACATGGAAGAATTTCTTTAACCATCACTATTTTCTAAGGAGGCTCAGGTGAAATTTAGCATTGTCAGTTTAGAAGATGGCAATATGAGAAAGAATGATAATATTTAGTGTTGACAAGGGGTAGTTGGGGAATGAACATACTCTTATATTGTGGCAGCTCTGTAAGTTGATATAGCCTTTATGCAAACTCATAAATGCTATAAACTAACTCTTAGCCCATTAACTCCACCTTTAGAAAATTGTAGGGACAAAATGCTTGGACAAGGGTGTTGAGATGACATATCACACTATGGTTTGAAATAACCAATATTTGGGAACAACATAAACATCTGCCAAGGAGACCTATTAAGGACATTTACACACATATAACAATGGAATATCATGTGGTCATTTAACAAAGTTAATAGAACACAGTATGGTAATGAAGAATGTGTTCTCTAAGTCAGACTGCCTGGGTTTAAACCCAGTTCCAGTGATCATAAATGTGATCTTGGGCAATTAACTTAAATACTCTGTGCCTCAGTTTCCTCACTTGGGAAATTGAAACTTACAGGCTCAATAGAGGTTTAAATGAGGGAATCTGTGAAATCATGTATTATTTGGCACATTGTATAAAAATTTATAATACAATATTACATATTAACAAATAACATATTATTGATATACAAATGTGTCTACCATATATTAAACATGAAAATCCAATTACAATGTGAAGTACATATTATGATGCCATTTTTGAAATACGCAAGTACACACGTGTGTGTATGTGTGTGTGTGTGTGTGTGTATATATATATATATATATATATATAGAGAGAGAGAGAGAGAGAGAGAGAGAGAGGCAGAGACAGAGAGAGACAGAGACCAGAACATTCAATTTTTTCTTTCAAAAAAATACATGGGGAAAATATATAAGGCATGTTATTTTCCTTTTGATGTTAATCTCCTAATTGAAAGCAAATAAGAGAGAGGTGGAGAGTCAGGGAGTTGGGTGTGTTATAGTTAAAGCTCTGTCCCAGGGTTTCATAAACTGACTTCCAGACCACTCACGTATAATCGAATCAAGCCTTTATTGAAGCACACCGGTGGCGGCTGACCAGAACATAAAGCTGTTCCCCTGATCAGCCCCGAACAATTGCAAGAGCACTCCTTATAATCCTGAAAACCGCAAAAGGGATGTTCAGGGGGTCTAGCCAATGCAAGAAAGCCAGGTTACAGAAGCGGGACAGTGCAGTCAAGCAGAGGGAAGCCTAACCAATCACAGTTAGCCCAGTCACCCCAGTTACAGAAACAGAGCCC
Organism: Marmota monax; assembly: GCF_021218885.2. Lineage (NCBI taxonomy): Eukaryota > Metazoa > Chordata > Mammalia > Rodentia > Sciuridae > Marmota > Marmota monax. The sequence continues at coordinate 4,643,799 of NW_026691988.1, forward strand.
CGTTACCCTAGTTACAGAAACAATGCCCTATTAGGTAGTTCCAGTTCTTAAAGGTTTCTATAGCAAAAGGAAAAGAACATCTTGCCCCAGTCATGACTCTTCTACTTGGCATGGTTGTTTTACAGGATGAAGTCATAAAACAAAATGGAGTCATATTTCCTCCTACTATCACAGGTGGAGTGGGAATATCATAGCTCAGTGCTATAGTTGGCTCTGGGGTAGTAATTCTTTGAGTTGAACAGAGGTTGATTTTCATGGAATCAATTTGTGGTGAGGTTAATTTAATCCTTAAAGGCAAAAATACTGAAAATATGCAAGTGCTTCCTGCAATAGTTAATCAATTACTACACATCTTAAAGCTTAGGAGATAACCAGCGGAAACTGGGCGTGAAATAATCCTAGTTATGATGAACATCAATTCACATTCTCCTCAAAACTTGCTAAACCACTCTTCCTTCAAGTTCTTTATTTTTTTCCTTCCTTAAATCAGTGATAATTTTTTTGGTGTCTCACTAATATTCACAAGTCACTGAAGACCCAGAATAGCAAAAACAATTCTAAGCAGGAAGTGTGAATCAGGCAGTGTATCGATACCAGACTTCAAACTATATTACAGAGCAATAGTAACAAAAACAGCATGGTACTGGTACCAAAACAGGTGGGTGGACCAATGGTACAGAATAGAGGACACAGAGACCAATCCACAAAATTACAACTATCTTATATTTGATAAAGGGGCTAAAAGCATGCAATGGAGGAAGGATAGTATCTTCAACAAATGGTGCTGGGAAAACTGGAAATCCATATGCAACAAAATGAAACTGAATCCCTTTCTCTCGCCATGCACAAAAGTTAACTCAAAATAGATCAAGGAGCTTGATATCAAATCAGAGACTCTGCGTCTGATAGAAGAAAAAGTTGATTCCAATCTACATATTGTGGGGTCGGGCTCCAAATTCCTTAATAGGACACCCATAGCACAAAAGTTAATAACTAGAATCAACAAATGGGACTTACTCAAACTAAAAAGTTTTTTCTCAGCAAGAGAAACAATAAGAGAGGTAAATAGGGAGCCTACATCCTGGGAACAAATTTTTACTCCTCACACTTCAGATAGAGCCCTAATATCCAGAGTATACAAAGAACTCAAAAAATTAAACAATAATTTAACAAATAACCCAATCAACAAATGGGCCAAGGACCTGAACAGACACTTCTCAGAGGAGGACATACAATCAATCAACAAGTACATGAAAAAATGCTCACCATCTTTAGCAGTCAGAGAAATGCAAATCAAAACCACCCTAAGATATCATCTCACTCCAGTAAGATTGGCAGCCATTATGAAATCAAACAACAACAAGTGCTGGCGAGCATGTGGGGAAAAGGGTACACTTGTACATTGCTGGTGGGACTGCAAATTGGTGCGGCCAATATGGAAAGCAGTATGGAAATTCCTTGGAAAGCTGGGAATGGAACCACCATTTGACCCAGCTATTCCCCTTCTTGGACTATTCCCTAAAGACCTTAAAAGAGCGTACTATAGGGATACTGCTACATCGATGTTTATAGCAGCACAATTCACAATAGCTAGACTGTGGAACCAACCTAGATGCCCTTCAATAGATGAATGGATAAAAAAAATGTGGCATTTATACACAATGGAGTATTACTCTGCACTAAAAAATGACAAAATCATGGAATTTTCAGGGAAATGGATGGCATTAGAGAAGATTATGCTAAGTGAAACTAGCCAATCCCTAAAAAACAAATGCCAAATGTCTTCTTTGATATAAGGAGAACAACTAAGAACAGAGCAGGGAGGAAGAGCATGAGAAGAAGATTAACATTAAACAGGGATGAGAGGTGGGAGGGAAAGGGAGAGAGAAAGGAAATTACATGGAAATGGAAGGAGACCCTCCTTGTTATACAAAATTACATATAAGAGGAAGTGAGGGGAAAGGGAAAAAAACAAGGGGGAGAAATGAATTACAGTAGATGGGGTAGAGAGAGAAGATGGGAGGGGAGGGAAGGGGAGGGGGGATAGTAGAGGATAGGAAAGGCAGCAGAATACAACAGACACTAGTATGGCAATATGTAAAACAGTGGATGTGTAACCAATGTGATTCTGCAATCTGTATACGGGGTAAAAATGGGATATCATAACCCACTTGAATCAAATGTATGAAATATGATATGTCAAGACCTATGTAATGTTTTGAACAACCAATAATAAAAATTTAAAAAAAAGAAAGAAAAATGGAATTTAAAAAATCCTTCCCTTCAAATAAGTATAGAAGCTGAGTAAAAGATTTGAATTCTAATTCTGCCCCTTTTTCTCCAAATTTGTGAAACTCTGTTTTCACATATCAAGTAGAAATTATACTAGTACCTATCACAGTCATGGCAATTCATTCAGTTAACAATGAAGACCTTTTGTAAGAGCACCTAGCACCAGGTAAGCACTTGGGGAAAGGCACAAACACCAGGTATGGACTGTGGCATTACTTCAGGAAGCCCCACAGAAAGGGGCATTTAAGTTGCTAGGCTATCAAGGCAGAAAAATACTAACAGATGAAGGTGGCAGTGGTGGGGAATCACTTTCTCTGGTCCCCTCTGTCCCTTTCTTTGTTTTCTATCCTTTTTTCCCAACAATCTCTTTCTGTCTGCAGATCTCTTCTTCCCTGGTCTCACATTATTTCATGTTATTTTCCTTTGGATGTTAATCAGGTTCAAATGAGGTTCCATGGTCAATGCCAGGAACAAACATAAAATCATTATAGAGATCTGTTCTGAAATGAAACACTGAAATTTAATGAGCACTTAAGATCTTAACATGTTGTGGATGAAGAACAAACTGCTCTGTGTAAGATATGTGGATCATGTTGCTGAATAAGAACATAAAACAGCACTCTTTGGAACTGACAAGTGACATCTTACCTATTACATACACACTGTGATGACTGGAAGCTGGGAACACATCATCAGGTAAAAGTGAAGAATGCTAGAAAAAACTAAATGATTAAAGAATTCACACGTATATAGCCTTATATAAATGACAAATCGAAGCTCAGAGACTTTGGGGATATGTGCAAGGTCACACAAACTTAACATCTGAATGTCATTTGTTTTAACTCAGTTCAGAGTCTCTCTGACTGGCACATGTTTGGAAATGAATGTCTTCAACTTGGCTTTTCCAAGGTCCTTCCTTCCCTTCCCCCTCCCAGAAGAGCTCTGCCTCTCTTTGTAGAACACTTATCTCAAGGCATTACAATTATTTACTTGGCCTCTCCTAAAATAGACTATGAACTTATTCAGACCAGGGACTGTCCCTTTTATTTGTGTTCTTAGCACCTGGCTTAGATGCCTGGATTATCTAAGCACCTGGAAGGCGTTTAGCAAGTGTGACTGCAATGAACCCATGTGACTTTTTTAACTCCAAATTTAGAGATCTTCCTCTTTCTTAGAATGTACTACTTCCCCTGGGACTATATTGCCCCAAAACTGGTCTGTGGAATGCTAGAATCATTGGGGGTACTTGATTTGGAAATTGCATTTAAGTTTTACTTCAGACCTAGAGATGAGCTGTTCTGTGTAGGGGACCAGGAAATCTTTAGTGCCTCATGTGACTCCAATAAAATTGACAGCTCAGAAACCTTCCTTTGAGTGATTTTTATAAAAGTGTGGCTTGGAAGGGAGAGAGCCAGCCAGCTGGCACACTTTCAAAGTGTTTAAGACTTATTTTAAAGAGGCTTTCCTGTTTAGCTTTGGAGTCCTCTTGATAACTCAGAACAGTGTTGCTCAGATTGACCACTAAGGGACAGCAGAGTATGGGAAAAGAAGAGGGCCACAACTTAAAATAGAGATACTCCCTTCCATATAATACAACATTAAAGAAATGCCCCCCCAAAATTTTTTGTACTATATTTCAACCCCCTTTGCACTTTTACCTTCTATCATAGGGATCTTCTTCAACCAAGGAAACAAATCTTAGCTGAAGACTAAGGAACATTGTCAGGAAGCGGAAACTTTTAAAATTGTTGAAAAAACAAAACAAAACAAACAAACAAAAAACCCTACTACATCATTTGAATTATGTGCTTTAGAATACTGTATCAATAAATTTTGGTCAAGAAAGAATCTAATGATAGAAATTCCAAAACCATTATTATACCTAACTTTTTTCATGTCTCTTAAAATAAACACAAAATCTTGCACAGCATTTTTTAGACCATAGTGTAGAATTTTAAACACTTTAATCCATTTACATGTGACTTGAGAAAAGTGATTTTTTGAAGCAACATTTAGTAGATGCCTAAAACACAGTAGGTTCAAAATAAATGATCAATTCCTTAATGCTCTTAATTCTCAGGCATTTAGTTATGGATATAAGATTATGGCCTCCAAATCAATCTGTGCAATCTTCTTGAGCTCTACATAGATACATCTATTTGTTTATTAGTCCGTCTCCACTTCATTGCCCAAAGGCATCCCAACTTCAATATGTTCCAGCTGGAAATCCTTTCCCTTTTCCACCATATTTCCAAACTGTCTCCTCCACCAGGTTATCTAGGCTAGACTGTAGGAATCATCCTAGAATTTTTATTATTTCCCATTCACATCATTAAATCCATCTTTCAATTTTTTTTTTTTTTAGGACAGCAATTTAACTCATTAGAAAGATTTAGGAAAGATCCTCAAATTTGCAAAATAAAGACAGGATAACCAGGTTCAGAGAGGAACCAAGTGGAAACACCATCACTGAGTGATCTTCTTAGAAAACCACCACAGGAACTTTCCACCTTAGCTCCACTCTAGCACCGAGGGCTAGGGACAGCATCATCACAGCTGCTGTGAAGAATCTCTAAGTCAGTCTGTGCTGGCATCATGCCTGTAGCTTCTGAATAGTTCCTTACACAATTTACACATTTTGTGGGGTAAAGACGTCAGAAGCAGACTAAGTGTTATAATATGGGTCCTGATGTCCCCTCGCTTGGTATTTTTCATGCGCAGGAAGAATATTTGGATATTGGGTACTTAAATTAACATAGGTTTGTTACAAATAGCACATTTACCCCCCTCCATACCTATATTTAAAATTGCTTCTTTTTCTCTTCACATAATTTCTTATATTACCAAAAATATACTCAGCTCCTATCCAAGTGGCAACTCAATTCTCCCAGTTATTGCTCCTTGTCACCAGTACTTCCATCTAATTCTTCCAAGACTCTGATCATCCAGACAAATCAATAAAGGCCATCTGTACAGATCCATGCCTGAAGACATCTCTTATTTCAGGCAAAGCGTAGGTTGAAATTTACCAAACTACTAAAAATTCTGTTTTCTGGAAGAATTTCCCATCCACACAGTTCTTCAGGACAATCTCTGAGAATGAGGATATGCCAGAGATGTCATCTTGTGGGAGGTGTGGTCATATTCATAAATCAGTTTTTATATACATTGTTCTTTCTAGATTGTCAAGTGATCAGGAACACCCAAGAGAGACACCAGAGAGACAAAGCAGCAGAGGAGAAATGTTGTGACATTTTTGGTGGTAAACATCAGTTGAAGTCATTTGTCCTTACAGTTAGGAGTGAGTTTTGGTATGTCTCAGATTCCTAAGTCCCCCTAGACTTTAAATGACACATTCTTGTATTTTCAAGTTTAACATTCATCCTCTGTAATATGTGTACTGACCAAAGTAACTGGGGTACCTCCTACTTTCTGATAACCATGTTATTTTAGCATATATTATCAATGTTATTTTTTTTTACCAGTATATTGTCCTTTAGAAAAAAACAGTAAATTTATTTCTAGAAACTTTCTCTGTAACAGATTGTCAATTAAATGCTTTATTTACATTTACCAGTATACTCATTAATATGAATCATCCTCACAAAATACTAAATAATAGGCATTATTATTTGCATTATATTTGTAAAGAAACCCACATAAAGTTACCAAATAAATGGCAAAGCCAGAACTTATATCTAAGTCATTTAGCTACGGAGCCATGGTGTTAACTATTAGTTGACTGTGGGAGGCCAACCTTATGGGTGACTGAGTTACACTCCCTAGCTGGGTGCTGAAGCGCTCAGTCACAGAAATGGGTGTGTCTTGCTACAGCCCCATGGGTGAAGCTATGCTCACATGTTCCTTTGTAATATAACCCCTTGCCCTGTTTAGGATAGAATCTTCCATGGAAGTGCCTTGTGTGTGTCCCCTCCTCTTACTGTGCCCTTGGGTGTGGCCTACCCAGGTGTCAGTCAACCTGCTGACAGTGGACATCATGAAGATAGACTCAGCCCCCTGAAACCTGACCCCTTGCCTCATTTGAATAGCTTCTCCTCAATAAAAGGGGTCAGCGCTTGCTCTCTCTCTCTCTCTCTCTTTCTGCGGACCCTTAAGGTCAGAGGAGCCGTCACAGCAACCCTAAAGGAAAAGGTATTTGTGTCTCTTGTGTGGTTTTTTCGTGCAGCCCAGTTAGCCCAGTTTAACTAGAGTGACCCCTGAGCCTTTTAGTCGTGAGAACAGAAACCCGGCAGTTGACAGTACCTTGGATGAAATAATTCTGGAAGAGAGCAGAGTTAGATTCAGTATGGACTTATTTTCCTGATCCTGACAAAGAATGGTAGAGAAGAGGGAAGGTATTTTCTCCCTGAAACAAAAACAAAAAACACCTAATCTGTCATATACATTTTAAACACTGTTTACCTTGACATATGTTACAGAACTATTGATTATAGATCTATTTCCAACATTGGCTGGAGCTTTTGATTTGAACAACACTCAATTAGATTTGTAGTAAGCTCAAAGCTTGAAAATTGAGACTTATAAGTTAGGGAGTAATTTTTAGGAAATACTTCATTTCCCCAAATTTTCTATTTTAATGCTTGCTTTACCAGATTTTGGAAAACATAAACCTGTGTTCATTTACTGTACCTACAAAGCACAATTGTTACATAAATTGAAAATCTGAATCCACTGGACAATTTGCATTTCCTGATATTGCTGCTGTATAAATGTTTCTCCCCAAATTTACATGTTGAAACCTAACTCCAAGGTGATAGTACTAAGAGGAGGAGACTTGGGGATGATTATGTCATGAGAAACTCTTCTCTTATAAATGGAATTAGTGCTGTATAATAGAAGTCTGAGGGAGCATCCTTGCCCTTTCCATCACGTGAGGATGCAGAGGCATTATATATGAAAAAACAAGCCCCCTTCACACACTGAATCTGCTGTTGCCTCCCCAGCCTTCAGAATATGAGCAATAGTCTCTGTTACTTCTTAATTACCCAGTCTAAGGTGTTTTGTTACAGCAGCCAGAATAGACTAAGACAGACATACTCAGATATGTCTCATGAAATTTTTGGTCCTAATTCAAAAATAAATATTTTGTGCTACCTTTTCATCTTCTTGACCTACTAAGTAGATATAAATTTGGATTAAGAAGTTCTAGACCAATGGCTCCTACTTTTTGAATACATTGGAATCACCTATGGTGCTTGATAATAAGGTAGTTTTTCAGGTTCAAATTCCACTCAGGTAGAAACTAAGAAGCAGTAGTAATTTCTGTTTCTGCCTTCTTGTGCATGCCAAATTTTGTTTTTTTGTAATTTTATATTCCATTTCTAAAGGAAGATCTTGCCATGCACCATCATCATTATCATTAGCTCCTTACACCTTTAAATCTGATTTTTTCCTTCTTTACATATTCTTATCTGGTTGCGTTTCAACTTTTAAAAATATTAAAATGACTTTGATTGAATTCTGGCAATTTTCTGATGCCTTTTGTCTGTGTGGTCACTAAACAAGCCAACAATAAGAGATTCTTCTGATTCTATAGACATAGGATTATATTCTGGGCACCTCCAAAATCACTTCAGAGTTAATTAATTTGGGGTGAGGACAGAATCATTATTTCGCTTTTTCTGGCTTGTTCCAGGATTCCCAGCTCAATCTCTTAGTCATAGTATGATAACACTGCACATTAGTCATACTTTATAAGCTTCTCAGCACTGACCTCTCTGGCTTCCACATTATTCTTGACTGATCACTTTTCATTTACCTCATATTCTCACCTCTGGTGAATTCTATCCCACCCTGCTTTAATTTCATTTTTAGTCTGCAGTTTGGTCTTGATGCAGTAGATCTTTCCCCGCTTTTCTTATTCACTCTCATCTGGGACATTCTACTCGTCCTTCAGGCTATTTCTGCTCACTACTTTTGTGAATTCTTCCCTGCTCCAAGTTGGCTCGGCAATCTGAGCTACAGATTGCACAAGAGGAGGGGCCAATGCATTTACTGTGAGGAATTCCTTTTGATATGTTCCAAAATTTCTCCTGATCACTTCACTGTGTCACTCTTTTTTTAGCCAAAAGAAAGAAACTAGGAAGCAGTTACAAGAAATTTGCTTGGGATCCACAAATCCAAAGGGGGTGGGAAATGATTTTATCCTAGTCTATTTGAACAGCTATCACAGAATACCATAGTCTGGGTGGCTTACAAACAACAGAATTTTGTTAGGTGCAGGTCAGGCTGAACTAAGTTGTCTGCAGGGCAGGCTGAACAAATGTTAGCTGTAGGATAACCCAGGCACTCAAACCCCCCTCTGTCTGGTCCTTTATCACCTTTTTGTGGCAAGTCTGAACACTCAACCCCATTCAAGGCTGAACACTTGACCACCACCCATCTGGTGCAATGGAAACCCACATCTGACCCCTGCCCCATCAACCTGAAGGCAGACGATGACACCCTTAGCAACTACTGTATGATCAAATCACTGTGCACCAAGAGGGCAGCTTGATGACCCAAAGACCCCATTAGATTTTGGCTATAAAAACTCCCTTCTGCCAGGCCACTCTCTCTTGCTCTCTCTCTCTTTCTTCTCTCTCTCTCTCTCTCTCTCTCTCTCTCTCTCTTCTCTTTTGCACTGTTGCAGTACAGATCTCTTGGTCACTTTCCTTTCAAATTTTATTTCTCACAGTTCTGGATTCTGAGAAGTCCACTGGTTCTAGTGAGGGTTCACTTCGTGGTTCATAGACAGTTTTCTTGTCCATGAGTCTTCACATGGTGAAGGGGGTGAGGGAACTCTGGTATCTCTCTCAAGGAAAAAGAAAATCAATTGAGACCATTCTTAAGGTCACACACACGTTGGAACTAGCAGAAAAAAGGTTTTAAAGCAGCCATTATAACTATCTGTGATGAGGTAAGACAAAATAAGCTACCAATGAACAAATACAGGAAATTTCAACAGAGAAATAAAAACAATAAAAATACCAAATAAAACTCTGGAACTGAAAACTAGTAGCATGTGAAATGAAATACTGTGGATGGATTTAGCCCAATGGAAGCTACCTAGAAAATGGTAAGTGAATTTGACAAATTTGTAGATCACTACAAATTATCAAGTATTAAGGACACAGAAAGAAATATGATTGAAACAAGAATAAACCATCTCAGAGAACATTCAGATAATAGCCAATGGCTTACCATCGTGTAATTTCAGCCCTAGAAAGAGAGAAGAAAGATAATGTGTGAACAAATAATTGTGAAATAGTTCCCCCTTGACACACCCAAGAACAAATGTTTAAAACTTAGAATTTTGAGTAATTAAGTATTTAATTATGCAAGTTGCTGAACTAGAATTTGAGTATGAGGTCTCTCAATTCTGAGATCAGTATTACTAAGCACCCCACCACTATTTTGCTTAATAATAAGGTGTTTATTAAATAAAAAAATAAACCTTGAAAAGTAATAAATGATATTTTCAGTGCAAGTGATTTAAGTTTTGCTAGGCAAAATCACCTATGCAAAGTTTATGCCATTATACTGAACTTAAAATTAAGTCAAAGTATTGTGACAGTTTCATTATTTTTTGTTGGGGACCGTAAATCAAGTCAAGATGGCGCCTGGCAGTTTGCCAGGAGGAGTGGTTTGTGAGGCAACGCCACCGAGCCATTAAGATGGTGGGGATTCCTTATTGGCTGATTGCTGTAACTGGATGATGCTAACTGAGTCAAGCTGTGTGTAATCAGTTAGGTATATATACCCCTGCTTCTCCGAAATAAAGCAGTTCCTGATTCAACCTTCAAGTTGCTTGTCACCTCCAGGTTATTTTGCCCAGCCGGACTGCGGCAATTTTTTAATCCCTTTGTCACAGATTATTCTGTCCAATATAGTAGCAACTAGCTCCACGTGACTATTTAAATTTAAATTAATTTAATTAAAATTAAGGCTTTAGTTTCTCAGGCATGCTTAATAACATTGGAACAGTGCAGAACACAGAACATTTCTTTCATCACAGAATTTTTATTGGCTAGTTCTGTTCTAAACTATTTGGAGTTCAAATTTATTTTCTCTTCAAAAGCATGGACTCATTGAGAACACTAAATTTTGTTCTCTTAAGCTTCAAAATTTGTTCAAGAAAATTGTAGGGAATCATTAAGATCGGTAAATATAGGTTAAAAAATTCAACAATATGAACTTAAAACAAGTCAGATATTTCTTGGAGCGGGCAACCTCCTCTTAGGTATTCACTGTATTCTTGTGCAGGTTTCTGACTGCTCCATCAGAGCTACTTCATTTTTCACAGATTTTTCTGAATCTTTTTTTGTACAATTTACTCATTCCTGTGGTCTATGCTAGGCAAGAATGGATTGTTTATGGTTATAATGGGATACTACGTGTAACGTGAATGAAAAAAACAATCTACTACATTTCTCTCACAGTTGAAGTATACTTTTCAGAGAGCTCTCTAAGAGGGACAATTTCCTAAGAACTTCCAGCATCAATCAAGGTTAAAAAAGAAAGAAAAAAAAAAGTAAAGGAGACATTTATTATTATTAACAACTTTTCAACAAAAGCTAGTCAATTTCCTGTGTTTGTGTTGTTTCAAGTTAATCAATTACACTGTAGAAAAGAAATCTGTTGCAAAGCTTACACTATATTTTAAAATGATTTCCCTAGTAACAAATGTAACAGACAATGCTTCATCCCATATGTTTATTATTTTACTAGATTGGTGTCCTTAGATTTGTTCACATCCTCTTTTTCTTTCAGAGATTCATGGCGATGTTCCTAGTAGGAAAGAAATATCTTTAACAACTGTTCCTTTTTGTTAAGTAGAGAGAGGGCTGGAGTCATGTGGGAATAGTGATAAAAACAAACAGAAATAAGTATATATGCAGATGTTTAATGAATAACCCTACTTTGCAGGTGGACTGTTTAATTTATCTACTTATTTGTTTGTAGTTTGATAAGTAGAAGGGCTTGGATACAGAAAGCAAATAGTTGTTTAAAATATAGAATTCTTTCTCTCACACACAAAATAGGGAACCAATTCTACTTTGGACACACTGGGCCTTGCTTTTGAAGAAAAAATCAGTAGAATAGTAGTGATAGCCACTCAAATATACTATAATTTTATGTCCTTTTTGTTTTGCTTTCAGGGAAATCATAAAGACATGAAAAACACAAATATAGATATTAAGTGTTATGCTTTAGCAATGTAAATTGTAGGTTATATTGAAACACGACTGCATCTTAAGGGTTTTTGCCTTTAGAATGATGAGGGAGAGAAGAGGTTCATGAGGCAGAGAATATAAGCTTTTGCTCATGGGAAGGTTTTTATTGGGATGGGGTGGTGATGTTAAAAGTGGCTTGCACAAAATGACAAGTGGAAGATGATGAGATGCGTGGAAAAGGAAGTTTTTATTTGGAAATAATTTTAAACGTACTTCAATATGTACAAAGGCCTACAAAGCACACTTAAAAATTCCCTTTACCCAGATTCATCTATTAAAATTTAGTTCCACGTGCTTGAACATATGTTTTCTGTATCTGTTTTTATCTGTGTGTTTAACTTTTTTTTTTAATTATATGAGAGTAAGTTGAGCCAAATATTTCAGTAACTTAACATTGATACATACCCTCACCAACTACCATCCCTATTCTGGTGTGGTCAGTTGGCCCAGTAATATTCTAGGGTCACATATGTCTTTTGGTTGTCTTGCATTTAGTCTCCTTTATTATGGGAAAGTTCTTCAGTTTTTATAACATTGGCATTTTTGAAGAGCATTTCCTCAGTCTTCCATTCTCTTCTAAAAATAGGAAGTTTCTCAACTTGGGTTTTGTCTGAAATTTCTTCATGATTAGATTTAAGTTATGCCTACCTACCTGGAATACCATGTTCATTATATTATGTGCTTCTTGGCATGCTTGCCAATCCACCCTTCATTAATGATGCTAATTGTGGTCTTCTAGACTAGGTATTATTTCTCCACTGTGCAGGTACTATTTTTACTTTTGCAACCAATAAGCAATCTCTGGGAAACACTTTAACATTCAAATACCTGATTCTTGTCAAAGTTAATATTCATTAATGATTTTTGCCTGAACCAATATTGATGTGCTGTTCAAAAATTATAATGTCTCTCTCTCTCTCTCTCTCTCTCTCTCTCTCTCTCTCTCTCTCTCTCTCTCTCATTAGTGTAGCCTAATTGATTCCCATTTTTCCAAAGTCTTATAATTTTAAAAATTTTCCACAATTATTTTGGCACTCAAATTATGCCAGATTTACAAGTTCACACTGGCAATATTGTCCTTACGAAATGCTCTGACATTTAAAAGAATATATTTCTAAGTTTTAGGCATAAAAATGGTTTGTTTCTCCATGTACTCCCTTTCTGTCCTGTCATTGGATCAAATCATTTCTTTGAGAAGCCCTAGTTCCTCTCATTGGTGAGAACTACTAAACAGTAAGATGTGGATCATAGGAGTGCTCATTGCTACTCAACTATCTTTGATCCTATGAAAAGGCAAATTATAGAATACTTGATGAAATGAAAAGCTGGTATTTTCCTGCTGAAAGTGCAAGGTACTTGGAAAAGTTATATGTATACACATAGGTGTGTGTATCTCTATCTGTACACTTTCTTGGTAATAAATTTATATAGTCTATAAGTTTTAAATGGGGTGTGTGTGTGTGTGTGTGTGTGTGTGTAAGGAACTGAGGGAGGGGGTCATTTTCTTTTATGCAACAGCATTATTATTGGGTGCTAGCAAAACAGGGATTTCCAAGACTTATGGAGACAATATCCTTTACACAAACTCTCAAACACAGCACTTCCTATGGTGGCAGTGGTAAGATCCCTTTAGTCATCTTGAGAATAAAACAAGAGATGTGGAGGACCTTATCAGGAAAGCTGATGCAGGAGAAGAGAATATGTGGGCACCAGCATGTTTCTATTCCATTACAAACTTGGAAACACATAGATGCACCATGTGGGGAACCCCAGGAGCAACCTGGAGACACTGCAACAAGACTTACTTCTGAGCCATCATATCAGTGAGAGCTTGAACATGAACTGGGAAATCAAGTCAAAATGAATTGATTTAAAACTCACAGACTAGTGAAGCCTGCAATACCAGGGATGTTACACACACACACACACACACACACACACACACACACACACACCATTTAAAACTCACAGACTAGTGAAGCCTGCAATACCAGGGATGTTACACACACACACACACACACCCACCCCCCCACCCCCCCACACACACACACCATGTAAAACTCACAGACTAGTGAAGCCTGAAATACCAGGGATGTTACACACACACCCACCCACCCACCCACCCACCCCCACACACACCCACCCACCCACCCACCCCCACACACACAAACAAACACCATTTAAAACTCACAGACTATATAGATTTATTACCAAAAAATAAACAGATAAAGATTCACACACCTACGTGTATACATATTACTTTTCCAAGTACCCTGAACTTTCAGCAGACTCCAGACAAGGTATGGGTAAATGAAAATAAAAGTAATCCAGTCTCTAGCTTGAAGATTCAGATGCAATGTTGCACTTATTCATAGTTAAATAAAGTAAAAATTATTCACCTGTCAGGTCAGGTGGATTCTGAAAATCTTCTTTAGACTATATGCCTCATTTAAAAAAAAAAAAAAAGCACCAAATGTCTAAAGAAACCAGCTTGGCCCCTATTTCTCTATTTGAACTTTAGATGACAGCAAGAGTCTACACTTCCAGGGACATGGCTAATTTAAAATACCACTCCAGCCCACTCCAATTGCCGCCCACTACTCTGTAGTAGGTTTAAAACTATACTGCTTTTTAAGGATCCAAGGTGATGTACTATGTAAGTTATTGCTTGTTTTAATAAATTTTTATTGATTTTGGACACTGAAAACTGGCTATTAGCTTGGGAAATACTTTACCATTGATTAGATTAATGTCAATTTGAAAAAGATATTTCTCCAAGTCAGTTCAAGCTGTCCAAAGCAAAAATAAATAAAAAAAAAATTAAAACATCCAAAATTCTAAAATTACAAGCAATAAAAACTGTTTCTCAAATTATGTTTAAAGTGATTATGAGTAAACTCTTGCTCTGTCTTCACACTCTATACTATAGGGATTTTGAGATTATAATTTGAAGGAGATGTAATTTCTTCCTTTTGAGGAAAAAAAAAAAGAACTCTAATTTGTCATTACTGCCAAAGTGGCTGCTCAGGGGAGCTAGCTCAGGAAATAAAACTCAGTGTTTGGTGGCCTAATTATTTCTCAACTCTGGTGGCTACAGATGAGATTTTTCAAAAGGTAAAGTGACACAGGCAGAAAATAACTTTTTAGATAATTCACAAATTAAATTTTGAAATATAGACAATGGACTGAGTGTGTTGTCAGCCATTTATTTAGCAATATGATTTGACTGTATCTTTAATGGTTTTCTGCAAAAAGTTCCTGCTCTAAATGCATTAAAACCTTAGCAATACTTTTCAGAAAGGCCAAAAGTTTATAGATAATGTGCAAAAAAAATATTGTTATAAAATTGCTCTCACTTTAACTAGAGATATTTTTCCCTCCCAGAAGCCCAGGAAATTGCCATCTCTTTCTTTTTTTAAGTTGAAAAAATTGGGAATTTGGGAACTTGAAAATAATTCAAGCAAGAAGACAATGGTGAACAATTTCTCCCAAGATGAAGCTGTGGAGCTCTGTTATGAGCATGTGAATGGATCCTGCATTAAGACCCCTTATTCGCCAGGCCCTCGAGTGATCCTGTATGCAGTCCTGGGTTTGGGGGCTATACTGGCTGTGTTTGGAAACTCACTGGTCATTGTTGCCATCCTTCACTTCAAACAGCTGCATACACCCACCAACTTCCTGATCGCATCCTTGGCCTGTGCGGACTTCTTGGTGGGAGTGACAGTGATGCCCTTCAGCACAGTGAGGTCTGTGGAGAGCTGCTGGTACTTTGGGGAGAGCTATTGTAAGCTTCACACGTGTTTTGACGCATCTTTCTGTTTTGCCTCTTTATTTCACTTATGCTGTATTTCTATTGATAGATATATTGCTGTCACTGATCCTCTGACCTATCCAACCAAGTTCACGGTGTCAGTTTCAGCAATATGCATTGTTCTCTGTTGGTTCTTTTCAGTCACATATAGTTTTTCTATCTTTTATACTGGAGCCAATGAGGAAGGAATTGAGGAGTTAGTAGTTGCTCTCACCTGTGTAGGAGGCTGTCAGGCTCCATTGAATCAAAATTGGGTTCTGCTTTGTTTTCTTCTATTCTTTCTACCCACTGTTGCCATGGTGTTTATATATGGTAAGATATTTTTGGTGGCTAAGCATCAGGCTAGGAAGATAGAAAGTACAGGTAGCCAAGTTCAATCATCCTCAGAGAGTTACAAGGAGAGAGTAGCGAGAAGAGAAAGAAAGGCTGCTAAAACATTGGGGATAGCTGTGGCAGCCTTTCTTATCTCTTGGCTACCATACATCATTGATGCTGTGATTGATGCTTATATGAATTTCATAACTCCCCCTTATGTTTATGAGATACTAGTGTGGTGTGTTTATTATAATTCAGCTATGAACCCCTTGATATATGCTTTTTTTTACCCCTGGTTTAGGAAAGCGATAAAACTTACTGTAAGTGGCAGAGTCTTAAGGAGTGATTCATCAACAACTAACTTATTTTCTGGAGAAGCAGATATAGATTGAAAAGATCACCACAGGGATTTCGAAGATAACTAAGATCAAGTGCAAAAATAAATACTTGGATTTTGAGAGGCAAGTGTAATTATTGACCAAGTAGGAGGGTCTTACATTTGACAGTTGTTCTAAGATGTTTGTCGTCTTCAAGTAGAATTTAGTGACAGATGAATAAGATTGTAAGTTTCTTCTAATTTAGTATTTTTAATGGATTACTGATCTTCCACTTTCTTCTCTGAAATTCTTACATGTTTCTTCAAATAGTTTGAAGCATTGTAATACCTCTCCTATGCATGATCAGTATTCAGTTTTCCAAAATACACAGAGGGGGGAAAAGCTCTTGCTTAACATGAAAGTTAGATTTTCTGGGAAAAAAACTCTTCTTTAAAGCATATAGTGCACAGTAAGTAACAAGTTTATAAATTCTTGAAACATTTTTTATTCTAAAGAGACTTTGTAGTCAGTGCCCAGATAGCTCAGTTGATAGAGCATGAGACTCTTAAAAGGACTTCATGGAGACATTCAGCTCAGTTGATAGAGCATGAGACTCTTAAAAGGACTTCATGGAGACCTGGAATGTAAAACTTTCTAGTAACTGAAGGTCATCTGAAAAGCATTTGTACCCTTGTGTTTTCTGACTTTGGTAGCTCTTCCTCTCATTTTATAGGTACTGCATTCACAAAGAACATGTTTAGTGATTACTATGATTGAATATATTATTTTGGAGAACATGATTTAATATTGTAAAATATACATATGAATAAAGAGATGATCTCGGTACTTCATTTTTAGTAATTAGAAGTAAAATCAGAATTGTATTAACAAGGACAATTTAAATTATGATATTTTCACCTTTGAGTTCTTACTTTGAACTAGACACTGTATTTGGCATTGGAAACATATAAAACCAAGTGATCCAAAAATAAAAGTGGATTGTTTTGAGACAGCAAAAGCTCAAACTGGTATCATTCACTCTAGGAATAGTTTCAGTTCTCTTACCAGATATATATCTCCCAATCAACAAGAATTTTAATTCATTTTGTTGAGAAACATATGTTTCATGTTTCAAGATGCAGGAAATGTTTGAAAAAGAAAACTAACAATCCAATGATTTTCCTTCTCAAGTCTTTGAATCACTGGCTCAAATCTTACGTCTTTGCATCGTTGCCTTAAATCTTTGTTTAATAGGTGATTTTCACAGACCATTCTGTAACAAGCTTAATTTATGAAATGAGAAGAAAAAGTAACTAAGTAAATACTTCTACAAACATTTTATGCTATATATTTTATAGATGAATCAGATTGTAAATACTTTATACAAGATCACACTGTTTCATACTTGTTCACTAATATATTTTAAGTGGAGCTGAGAATATTTTGGAGAAAAAAAGTCAAAAGCAAAATAGGATAAAAGATGGAAATTTTCATAGCAGAATGCCTGTTGTGGTCGGAGCATAACATCCAGGAACAGCTGTAATGACCACTTTGAAATGATCACAGAATTTTAATCTCAGTTCATAAGAAGCCCCTCAAAGCTTGTGTCCCCTTGAGTCATAAGAAGCCCTTCAAAGCTTTTGTCCCCTTTAATGTCTTTGAAAGATACCTGTTCCTTTTGTCAATATAAATACAAACTTACATTGGCACTTATAATAGGGAAAGTAACTTGAAGAAATTTAAACATATATAGTCTTCTGTTCACCTGTATTATGTGGAATATAATCTTTAGATGAACTGACTGAAGAATAAATCCTGACCAGTGATGTTTTCAGGATCATATCAGCATCAGTTATCAGTGAATACACTTCTCCAACCTAGAATTTCTTGATTATTTTTGTATTGTTCTTGTAGCCATTCATAAAGGAAGTAAGTCATTTTTAATTTTTTTTATTGGTGCATAATAATGATACATAGCACTGGGATTTATTGTGACATATTCACACATGCACAAAACATAATTTGATCAGTTTCAGTCTCTAGTATTTTACCTTGTTCTTCCCTCCTCTCTCTCCTTGATCTTCCTCCTCTACCCTATTAGGCTCCTTTATAATTTCATGAGATTTTTTTTTTCCTTTTGTCACTCTAGCTTCTACATATGAGATAAAAATAAGACCCTTGACTTTGCAGACTGGGTTGTTTAGCTTAACAGGATTCTCTCCAGTTCCATCATTTTCCCTGAAAAAAAAAAAAAAAACCCACATAATTTTGTTCTTCTTTGTGGCTTAATAATACTTCATTATGCATATATACCATGTTTTCTCTATCCCATTCATCTGTTGATGGACACTTAGGTTGGTTCTATAACTTGATGATTGTGAGTTGCTCTCATATAAACATTGGTATGCATGTATTGCTGTAGTATGTTAGTTTTAATTATAAAAGAAAGTCTTTTGTCAAAAGTTCTTGTCTGTTTTCCTCAAAATGGACTGGACTATTGGTACAGCACCACTCCTCTCTTTTGTACCTCATTTATTCACACAAATGAACTGTAAACATCTTTGCCAGTCACATACCAAGATCCTGCATAGCCATGGACACACTGAAGATAGAAAGCAACTTCACTCTGCAAGACTCTGCAAAATAACATCTGACCTGAGGTCATTAATCCCCTTATGCCCGGGGTTTAGCTATAGAGATGCAGTGCCTCTCACATATATGTACTATTATTAAAAATACAAGATTGTTGTGATTAATAAAAGAAAAATCTATTTAAAGCCTTTCTTAACTCATAATAGTTTTTGTTCATATGTGTTTTCTCAATTAGGTAATAAAAGAACAACTACTACATCATGTGGAAATCTGTGTATAATTACTATGGCTTACCTCAGTTTCAGTCAGGATTAGGATAACTTACCCAGTTATTTTGTGGTAGGGCTGTGAATACACCATCAATGACAATTTATAAGACAGAATAGGGGGCTGGGAGTTTAGCTCCGTGGTGGAGTGTTTGCTTGGCATGTGTGAGGCCCTTGGTGCCAACCCAGCATAGTGAAAAACAAAAACAAAAACTATACCATAGACCATCACTAACTTTGAGGTTCTCTCAGAGAGCTTCCAAGGTGGTTGGGCATTACTATTTTTTGTTTGTTTGTTTCAAAATATCATTATTTTTGTTGGTGCATTATAATTATGCTTCACAGTGGGATTTGTCATTACAAATTTGTACACACGATTTAACAATATAAATTTGTTACTTTTGTTTCTCAGTAGCACTCCTGATTGGGTATTATTATATTAGAGTTCATTATTACTGATGACCTAACTGGATTGATGAGTTCAGGATGTTTTCACAACTTGTCAACATACTGTACTTGTTTTTATTTAGCTATCATGCTTTTGACTTATACCTCATTCTTCATTGTTGACCCACTGCAGCCCATTTAAAGGTCAGTCTTAAAGAATGACATTTCAGCTTTGCATTTGTATTCAAAAAAGCAGAGACACATTAGTAATATTAATTTAAAGATCAAATTATTTGACATGAGCATTAAATGAAACCTTCATGCCCTTGGGTGCCTAGAAAATGTGTTCTTTTACAGCACTTTTTCCTTTTATTTTTATGATTCATTATGAAATAAATTTCATTGTGTATATTTGAAGTTGATGAGATAACGATATGGGATATGTAAGCATAGTGAAATTGTTACTGAAGCAAAGTTAATTGTGTTACATAGCTACTTTGTTGTTACAAGAACCTCTAAAGTGTGCCAATGTTAATAGAAGTCGCTAATATAATAGAATTCAATGAATGGTACTCCTCATGCACACTAGATCTCTTGCCTTGTTTATACTATGATTTTGCTTTTTTGCATCCTTTTTTTTTAATTTTTACATTGCATTTATTTTTATTTTTATTTTTTTTTAATTTTTTATTGTTGGCTGTTCAAAACATTACATAGTTCTTGATATATCATATTTCACAATTTGATTCAAGTGGGTTATGAGCTCCCATTTTTACCCCATATACAGATTGCAGAATTACATCAGTTACACATCCATTGATTTACATATTGCCATACTAGTGTCTGTTGTGTTCTGCTGCCTTTCCTATCCTCTACTACCCACCTCCCCTCCCCTCCCCTCTTCTCTCTCTGCCCCCTCTACTGACATTCATTTGTCCCCCTTGTATTATTTTTCCCTTTCCCCTCACTTCCTCTTGTATGTACTTTTGTGTAACTCTGAGGGTCTCCTTCCATTTCCATGCAATTTCCCTTCTCTCTCCCTTTCCCTCCCACCTTTCATCCCTGTTTAATATTAATCTTCTTCTCATGCTCTTCGACCCTACTCTGTTCTTAGTTACTCCCCTTATATCAAAGAAGACATTTGGCATTTGTTTTTTAGGGATTGGCTAGCTTCACTTAGCATAATCTGCTCTAATGCCATCCATTTCCCTGTAAATTCTATGATTTTGTCATTTTTTAATGCAGAGTAATACTCCATTGTGTATAAATGCCACATTTTTTTTATCCATTCGTCTATTGAAGGGCATCTAGGTTGGTTCCACAGTCTTGCTATTGTGAATTGTGCTGCTATGAACATCGATGTAGCAGTGTCCCTGTAGCATGCTCTTTTTAGGTCTTTAGGGAATAGACCGAGAAGGGGAATAGCTGGGTCAAATGGTGGTTCCATTCCCAGCTTTCCAAGAAATCTCCATACTGCTTTCCAAATTGGCTGCACCAATTTGCAGTCCCACCAGCAATGTACAAGTGTACCCTTTTCCCCACATCCTCGCCAGCACTTGTTGTTGTTTGACTTCATAATGGCTGCCAATCTAACTGGAGTGAGATGGTATCTTAGGGTGGTTTTGATTTGCATTTCTCTGACTGCTAGAGATGGTGAGCATTTTTTCATGTACTTGTTGATTGATTGTATGTCCTCCTCTGAGAAGTGTCTGTTCAGGTCCTTGGCCCATTTGTTGATTGGGTTGTTTGTTCTCTTTTTTTTTTTTTTTTCTAACATTTCTTTTTCTTTTTATTTTTTTTATTTATTTATTTTTTTTTTTTAATTTTTTATTGTGGGTTGTTCAAAACATTACAAATTTCTTGACATATCATATTCCACACTTTGATTCTAGTGGGTTATGAACTCCCACCTTCACCCCATACACAGATTGCAGATTCACATCAGTTACACATCCATTGATTTACAAATTGCCATACTAGTGTCTGTTGTGCTCCGCTGCCTTTCCCATCATCCACCCTCCCCCCTCCCCACCTCTCCCCTCCCCTCCCCTCCTCTCTCTCTACCCCCTCCACTGTATAACCCTGAGGGTCTCCTTCCATTACCGTGCAATTTACCTTCTCTCTCCCTTTCCCTCCCACCTCTCATCCCTGTTAAATGTTAATCTTCTTCTCCTGTTCTTCGTCCCTACTCTGTTCTTAGTTACTTTCCTTATATCAAAGAAGACATTTGGCATTTGTTTTTTAGGGATTGGCTAGCTTCACTTAGCATAATCTGCTCTAATGCCATCCATTTCCCTGTAAATTCTATGATTTTGTCATTTTTTAATGCAGAGTAATACTCCATTGTGTATAAATGCCACATTTTTTTTATCCATTCGTCTATTGAAGGGCATCTAGGTTGGTTCCACAGTCTTGCTATTGTGAACTGTGCTGCTATGAACATCGATGTAGCAGTGTCCCTGTAGCATGCTCTTTTTAGGTCTTTAGGGAATAGACCAAGAAGGGGAATAGCTGGGTCAAATGGTGGCTCCATTCCCAGCTTTCCAAGAAATCTCCATACTGCTTTCCAAATTGGCTGCACCAATCTGCAGTCCCACCAGCAATGTACAAGTGTACCCTTTTCCCCACATCCTCGCCAGCACTTGTTGTTGTTTGACTTCCTAATGGCTGCCAATCTTACTGGAGTGAGATGGTATCTTAGGGTGGTTTTGATTTGCATTTCTCTGACAGCTAGAGATGTTGAGCATTTTTTCATGTACTTGTTGATTGACTGTATGTCCTCCTCTGTGAAGTGTCTGTTCAGGTCCTTGGCCCATTTGTTGATTGGGTTGTTTGTTCTCTTATTGTCTAATTTTTTGAGTTCTTTGTATACTCTGGATATTAGGGCTCTATCTGAAGTGTGAGGAGTAAAGATTTGTTCCCAGGATGTAGGCTCTCTATTTACCTCTCTTATTGTTTCTTTTGCTGAGAAAAAAACTTTTTAGTTTGAGTAAGTCCCATTTGTTGATTCTAGTTATTAACTTTTGTGCTATGGGTGTCCTATTGAGGAATTTGGAGCCCGACCCCACAGTATGTAGATCGTAACCAACTTTTTCTTCTATCAGACGGCGTGTCTCTGATTTGATATCAAGCTCCTTGATCCATTTTGAATTAACTTTTGTGCATGGCGAGAGAAAGGGATTCAGTTTCATTTTGTTGCATATGGATTTCCAGTTTTCCCAGCACCATTTGTTGAAGATGCTATCCTTCCTCCATTGCATGCTTTTAGCCCCTTTATCAAATATAAGGTAGTTGTAGTTTTGTGGATTGGTCTCTGTGTCCTCTATTCTGTACCATTGGTCCACCCACCTGTTTTGGTACCAGTACCATGCTGTTTTTGTTACTATTGCTCTGTAGTATAGTTTGAAGTCTGGTATCGCTATACTGCCTGATTCACACTTCCTGCTTAGAGTTGTTTTTGCTATTCTGGGTCGTTTATTTTTCCATATGAATTTCATGATTGCTTTCTCTGTTTCTACAAGAAATGCCGTTGGGATTTTGATTGGCATTGCATTAAACCTATAGAGAACTTTTGGTAATATCGCCATTTTGATGATGTTAGCTCTGCCTATCCATGAACAGGGTATATTTTTCCATCTTCTAAGATCTTCTTCTATTTCTCTCTTTAGGGTTCTGTAGTTTTCATTGTATAAGGCTTTCACCTCTTTTGTTAGGTTGATTCCCAAGTATTTTATTTTTTTTGAAGATATTGTGAATGGAGTGGTTGTCCTCATTTCCATTTCAGAGGATTTGTCGCTGATATACAGGAATGCCTTTGATTTATGCATGTTGATTTTATATCCTGCCACTTTGCTGAATTCATTTATTAGCTCTAATAGTTTCTTTGTAGACCCTTTTGGGTCTGCTAGGTATAGAATCATGTCATCTGCAAATAGTGATAATTTAAGTTCTTCTTTTCCTATTTTGATGCCTTTAATTTCTTTCGTCTAATTGCTCTGGCCAGTGTTTCGAGAACTATGTTGAACAGAAGTGGTGAGAGAGGACATCCCTGTCTTGTTCCAGATTTTAGAGGGAATGCCTTCAATTTTTCTCCATTCAGAATGATGCTAGCCTGAGGCTTAGCATAGATTGCTTTTACAATATTGAGGTATGTTCCTGTTATCCCTAGTTTTTCTAGAGTTTTGAACATAAAGGGATGCTGTACTTTGTCGAATGCTTTTTCCGCATCTATCGAGAGATGATCATATGGTTCTTATTTTTAAGTCTATTGATGTGGTGAATAACATTTATTGATTTCCATATATTGAACCAGCCTTGCATCCCAGGGATGAATCCTACTTGATCATGGTGCACAATTTTTTTGATAAGTTTTTGTATCCGAGTGGCCAGAATTTTATTGAGGATTTTTGCATCTAGGTTCATTAGAGATATTGGTCTGTAGTTTTCTTTCTTTGAAGTGTCTTTGTCTGGTTTAGGTATCAGGGTGATGTTGGCCTCGTAGAATGAATTTGGAAGTTCTCCCTCTTTTTCTATTTCCCGAAGTAGCTTGAAAAGTATTGGTATTAGTTCCTCTTTAAAGGTTTTGTAAAACTCTGCTGTATACCCATCCCGTCCTGGGCTTTTCTTCGTTGGTAGTCTTTTGATGGTTTCTTCTATTTCCTCAATTGATATTGGTCTGTTTAGGTTGTCTATATCCTCCTGACTCAATCTGGGCAGATCATATGACTTAAGAAATTTATCGATGCCTTCACTATCTTCTAATTTATTGGAGTATAAGGATTCAAAATAATTTTTGATTATCTTCTGTATATCTGAAGTGTCTGTTGTGATATTGCCTTTTTCATCCCGAATGCTAGTAATTTGAGTTCTCTCTCTTCTTCTCTTCGCTAGCATGGCTAAGGGTCTGTCGATTTTGTTTATTTTTTCGAAGAAGCAATTTTTAGTTTTGTCAATTTTTTCAATTGTTTCTTTTGTTTCGATTTCATTAATTTCAGCTCTGATTTTCATTATTTCTTGCCTTCTACTTCTTTTGCTGTTGTTTTGCTCTTCTTTTTCAAGGATTTTGAGATGAAGTATGAGATCATTTATTTGTTGGTTTTTTCTTTTTGTAAGGAATGAACTCCAAGCAATGAATTTTCCTCTTAGAACTGCTTTCAATGTGTCCCATAGATTCCGATATGTTGTGTCAGTGTTTTCATTAATCTCTAAGAATTTTTTAATTTCCTCCTTGATGTCTTCTATAACCCATTGATCATTCAGTAACCTATTGTTTATTCTCCAAGTGATGTATTCTTTTTCCTTCCTTCTTTTATCGTTGATTTTCAGTTCCATTCCATTATGATCAGATAGGATGCATGGTATTATCTCTACTCCTTTGTATTGTCTAAGAGTTTCTCTGTGACATAATATATGATCTATTTCTGAGAAGGATCCATGTGCTGCTGAGAAAAAAGTGTAACTGCTTGATGTTGGGTGGTATATTCTATATATGTCAATTAAGTCTAGGTTATTAATTGTGTTTTTGAGTTCTATAGTTTCCTTATTCAACTTTTGTTTGGAAGATCTGTCCAGTGGCGAGAGAAGTGTGTTGAAGTCTCCCATGATTATTGTATGGTGGTCTATTAGACTCTTGAACTTGAGAAGAGTTTGTTTGATGAACATAGCTGCACCATTGTTTGGGGCATATATATTTATGATTGTTATGTCTTGTTGGTGTATGGTTCCCTTAAGCAGTATGTAGTGTCCCTCTTTATCCCTTTTGATTAACTTTGGCTTGAAATCTATTTTATTTGATATGAGTATGGACACTCCTGATTGTTTCCGAAGTCCATATGAGTGATATGATTTTTCCCAACCTTTCACATTCAGCCTATGTATGTCTTTTCCTATCAAATGCGTCTCCTGTAGGCAGCATATTGTTGGGTCTTGTTTTGTGATCCATTCTACTAGCCTGTGTCTCTTGATTGGTGAGTTTAAGCCATTAACATTTAGGGTTATTATTGAGATATGGGTTGTTCTTCCAGCCATATTTGTTTATTTATGTTACTAAACATGGTTTGTTTTCCTCTTTGATTATTTTTCCCCCCTTTACTGTCCTACCTCCCACTGTTGGTTTTCATTGTTATTTTCCATTTCCTCTTCCTGTAATGTTTTGCCAAGGATGTTTAGAAGAGATGGTTTTCTAGCTGTAAATTCTTTTAACTTTTGTTTATCATGGAAGGTTTTAATTTCATCTTCCATCTTGAAGCTTAATTTCGCTGGATACACAATTCTTGGTTGGAACCCATTTTCTTTCAGTGTTTGAAATACGTTATTCCAGGATCTTCTAGCTTTCAGAGTCTGTGTTGAAAGATCAGCTGTTATCCTGATTGGCTTACCCCTAAATGTGATCTGCTTCCTTTCTCTTGTAGCTTTTAAAATTCTCTCCTTATTCTGTATGTTGGGCATCTTCATTATAATGTGTCTAGGTGTGGGTCTCTTATGATTTTGCACATTCGGCGTCCTGTAGGCTTCTAGGATTTGGGATTCTGTCTCATTCTTCAAGTCTGGGAAGTTTTCTCGTATTATTTCATTGAATAGATTGCTCATTCCTTTGGTTTGAAACTCTGTCCCTTCCTGTATCCCAATGACTCTTAAATTTGGTCTCTTGATGTTATCCCATATTTCTTGGATGTTCTGCTCATGGTTTCTTAACAGTCTTGCTGAGCTGTCTATGTTCTTTTCAAGTTGAAATACTTTGTCTTCATTGTCTGATGTTCTATCTTCTAAGTGTTCTACTCTGCTGGTAGTATTCTCAATTGAGTTTTTAAGTTGGTTTATTGCTTCCTGCATTTCTAGGATTTCTGTTTGTTTGTTTTTTATAACCTCTATCTCCCTGTATAGTTGATCTTTTGCTTCTTGTATTTGTTTATGTAATTCATTGTTGAAGTGATCTTTCATTGTCTGATTTTGCTGTCTGATGTCTTCCTTGAGACTCCAGATCATCTGAAGCATGTATATCCTGAATTCTTTATCTGACATTCTATCTGCTGCAGCTATTTATTACCTCTTCTAATGTTGAGTTGACCTGCATTGCTTGTGGTCCTTTCTTTCCTTGTCTCTTCATACTGTTCGCGTTCCTTTCTACTTGGTGAAACTGTTGTGCTATTGAATTTTCCCCCTATACATTTATATTGCTCTTGTATAGTTGCAAAGTCTCCCTCGCAGGCGCGGGCGGCGGCTCTGCCCCTCCTCCAATTGGGGCAATGTGCCTACCACGCCGGCAGGCCACTGGGCCTGCTCTGCGGGTCGGTAGCAGGTCCGCCTACCTTGCAGGCGCGGGCGGCGGCTCTGTCCCTCTGCGGGCCGCTAGGCTTGTTCTGTCGGTGGTCGCAGTTCTGCCTACTTTGCAGGCACAGGCAGCGGCACTGCCCCTCTGCAGGCCTCTGGGGCTGTTCTGCCAGTGGGTCGCAGGTCCGCCTACCTTGCAGGCGCGGGGGGCGGGGCGGCTCTACCCTTCCTCAGGCCACTGGGCCTGTTCTGTCTGTCGGTTGCAGGTCTGGCCTGTTCTGATGGTGGTCACAGTTCCGTCTACCTTGCAGGCGCAGGGGGAGGGGGCGGCTCTGCCTCTCAGCAGGCCGCTGCTCCTCTTCTGCCAGTGGGTTGCAGGCCCGCCTACCTTGCAGGAGTGATTGGAAGCTCTGCCCCTCCGCGGGCCACTGGGCCTTTTCTGTCGGTGGTCACAGTTCCGCCTACCTGGCAGGCGCGGGGGGTGGGGGGCGGGTCTGCCCCTCAGCAGGCCGCTGGGCCTGTTCTGTGGGTGGTCACAGTTCCGTCTACCTTGCCGGCGCAGGGGGAGGGGGCGGCTCTGCCTCTCAGCAGGCCGCTGCTCCTCTTCTGCCGGTGGGTCGCAGGCCCGCCTACCTTGCAGGAGTGATTGGAAGCTCTGTCCCGCCGTGGGCCACTGGGCCTTTTCTGTCGGTGGTCACAGTTCCGCCTACCTGGCAGGCGCGGGGGCCTTTTTTGCATCCTTTGACCTACATTTCCTCATTACTTTCCCTCTCCATTTACTAAATTCAAAAATTAACTAACAATTTTGAAACATGTTCACCTATAAACAGATACACTTCTGTACTTTCTAAATCATAATTTGAGGTTGACTGAAAATAATGCATTGTATTTTTTATTCTCAGAAAGTCTTTGTTCATTATTTCAATACCTAGCACCGTGCCTTGCACTTTTTAAGTCTATAAGGATATTTTTAAATTAAATTAAGGATCACTTCTTTATTTTCACCTATCAAATAAAGGTCTATTAGTCTTTTACATTTAAAATACTCTACTAATTTATTCTTTATTTGGTTTTCTCCAAAGTAGAAAATGTTTAGTAGTCAGTATTTGGAGAAAGCCCAGCTTTAGCTTACTCATAGCTTTTATCTAATGTAATTTTTTACTTACTAAGAAAAAGTGTTAGATCACATAAACATTTTTTAATGTTGGGTCTCCTTATTTGAAGTGTCAATACATAAGTGAGCCCTCAGAGATTTACTGTGAGGATTATACCTGGCAAGTTTATTTTTGAAAAGCAACACCTTCTTTTATCTGCAAGGGCTGTGCATGATGGAAAGTTCCAGAGTGACCATCCAAAAGCAGGCTACCAGGATTTGAGTCCCACCTCCACCATCCACTAGCTTCCACCTTAGAAAGTTACTTACCCTATATGTATTTGAGTTGCTCACCCATAAGATGGAGATGATAAAGGAAAATTCTCTTTGAGATTTTAACATAACAATGACCATAATACAAAATGACACCATAAAATATGAAGACCGAAGTACCAATAAACAAACCACTACTACATATTCCTTGTTTCATGTCTTATAGATATTCTCAGTGAAAAGACTTTTATAAGGATATTTTATTCAAGAAACTTTCAAAGCATACCTTTGTTAAGATTGAATTTCAGAAATCACATAATTCTGTTAGCCAAACAGACAATTTTAGTATTGTACACATCACTGGAGAGTATATTCTTTTATAATAAGAAATCAGAGCTAAGGAGAAACCACAGGGTTCTATTGAAAGAGATTTTTGACTGATTCAGACAGTGGTATGAGTTCAAAGGTAAATCCTTCATAGGGAATTGATAAATACATCTCCATGAGACATAGCATAAATCCAAATATACATAGTAATGTTAATATATATCTATACATATAAAAGGATATTTGTATAAGATGCCTAAATTATGTTCCTATTATGTTGGTTCTTAGAATTAGCATCTTGTTTTTCTTATTGTTAATATTAATCAAGGTAATTATTTATTAATATCTTTACTATTTACAGTACTGGGGATTGAAGCTGGTGGCTCTTTACCACCAAGCTTATTTTTTATTTGAAACAGGATCTTGCTAAATTATTGAGGCTGGCCTTGAACTTGCAATATTCCTTCCTGAGCCTCCCAAATCGTTGGGATTATAGGCATGCAACTACACACTCAACTTAGGTAAAGTGATTAATAATGAGGAGTTAAATTTTGAAGAGATTCCATGTACTAAATTTTGGAGCTGAGATATAGAGATCTATGTCTATCCTCAAAATGAATGTTTTTACTAACATTGTGAAACAGTTAGAAAAACCAGTACTTCCAGAAAGAAGAAGTCATAAACTATTCTCCCAAACATTACATAGGAGTTGACATTTATACCTTATTCTGTTTAAACACCACACACACACACACACACACACACACACTTACACACTCACGTATACCACACACATGCACACACAAGTCTAATGCCACAGGGCAATATTTCGTCATTTCCTAATGACAATACTAAGCTAAGCATTATAACCCATATCAAAGATAAGAAGAATATATAAGGTCCCAATAATGATTCACGCTAGTTAAACTTGTGAAGCGGGCCAACCACACTTGGGAGTCCTCTGCCTGCCCATTCTCTACTTTCTACTCCCCTACCTTCCAGGTCATGAGAAACCTGTTTGTGCTATATCCTTTCTCACCAGTAATACAAGCTGCTAATTTTCTACATGAATAAAATTAACCAAAACAAAAAGAGAGAAAATATTAGCAATAAAATGTACCATTCTCAGAGGGGTTATCTTCTAAGTTTGTAATGGATAAAAATAGAAGAGAAATTGTAGGAGACATTCAGAAGAGATATAATTTATATGAAGATAAAAAACTGGGAATGATCTTTTAGGAAGGGATGATTTATTCACATGGGACAACTTCCTGTTGCTGTTCATTAATATCACTCAGGAAAAAGCAAAATTCCAGCTCTGTGGAAATTTTCCTCATCTTCACTCTTCCAAGGCCAATGCTCAGCAAGTTTGAAATACAACTGCTGTCTATTTTTGGCTTGCACACACAGAATGAGACAGCCCATCTGAAAACAAAGCTCTTCAGATATCTGAATTGTGATGGAGGGGCATTGGTGCAGTAGTGGTAGATAACATGACTTCTGGTCTCAAACAGCTCCTGTGTGTCTCCTAGCCTTGTTCACATTTGGTCTCAGTTGTATCATTTCCATGAGAAGATTCACTAAAAATGGGAAGTTTCAGACACAATCACTTGATGTCATATGGTCAAGTATTCAACTACACCTGGGGTTAGTAGTACAAGATGTTATCATTTGTCCTTTAATTTGGATAGGACATCTTTGTCAACTATATTGAAGTAGATGCCCCTGAATCTTCATATGGCCTATTTCCAAACTTATAGTAAGCACACATCTTATCAAGGCCTCTTATGTGCTAGGTACCACTTGCTCAGACTGCCTGATGAATATGTCATCAATGTTCCAGATCAATGTGATTTAAACTAGGTTGCTTAAGCAGTTCAGACTGCCTTCTTAAAAAGGGCTCTGAGCAATTAATTCTAGCAGTGTCTCTCTGAATATGCCACAAAGATTCAGCAAATAATAGCATCATTTTGAGGATGGTGATGCATCATATCAAGGTTGATAACAGATATGGGTTTAGAAAATATAAAACTTTTTTTTGGAAATGTTGGTCCAAATCTGATGGGTCATCAGGCTGTTAGATATATAAGCAAAGTTTCTCAACCAATGGCATAATGACATGCTGACAATGGTTTACATGTAACCAGGAGATACTAATCCACACAAGGCAGCCAAATTTGCCACTGCTTTTAGGCCAGAAGACTCAGGACACAACAAGTTTCATTCAGTATCTTCTGAAATTGCACAATGTGCCGGCAATATCTGGCAATGAGATGAATCTTCTTTGGGTGACAAGCAAGGTGGACAACATTCATTGCTTGCTACTTGCTACTTTTCTACAGCATACTATAGGAAAGGACACATTCCTTAATACTTTGTAGTTGCTTTAATTTTGGGATTATTCACCACTCCCTCTAATTACACCCTTTGTCATATAAGTCTGCAGCTTCCCAAGAGAAGGGTGAAGAAGATAGTGACTGTGTGCTGGTTCTGAGCCCAGGTTTATGAGGCCTTTTTTTTTTTTTTTTTTTTTTGTGGTGCTGGGGATTGAACCCAGGGCCTTGTGCATATGAGGCAAGCACTCTATCAACTGAGCTATATCTCCAATTCAGGCCTTACTGTTTTTGTTTGCTCTCTTGAACCTCTTCCTTTACCTCTAGCACATGTTTTCATTGCTTTCAGATATGAGGAGGATGAGAGATACAGGAAACACACTGTAGCACTGACAGAACTCCTCCTCCTTTTCCCTAGTTGCTGAAGCCTAAAGTAGTATCAATCCAGCTTAGTCTTAGTTAAATGTGTAAGGAACAAATGCTTAATGCTAAATGAACTTAAGAATTGGTGCTTGTTGCATGCAATCACCAACTGATGAATGTTGCAGTATATTTTTATGATGTCAAAGCAAAAAAATTCAGTGGACAAAATTAAAGACAAGGAATACTTTATCTAAGACCACTGCAGTAGGGGAGAGAAGCCAGACTCAGTCTAATAAACTCAACCTCATAAAAATGAAGGGATGGAAAATTTTTGAGAACTAAGAGTGAGGAGGCTGTGGCCACCTGTGTTTGCTGATTGGCCTTACCAAAAGGAAAGTAAGCTTTCTCCTACCTTGAGAACAGGAGGTAGCTTTCCAACTTGGGATGAGGCACTTTCTGAAATTAGACTCCTTCCCTTCATTACACAGAGACTGGGAGATAAGTGGCTTCCAGGTCCTCAAGAAATATATTCCTGGGTTATAAATCTTTCAAAAAACTTTTACAGTGTTTTCAATCTGAAAGGGACTGAGAAAGAATTTATAATTTCAAAATGTTCTAAGAAAAGAGAGGTCACAGGCCTTGAGTCAGGAGGAACGCTGTTTTAAATTTTGTTGAGCTGAAGGGAGCACTAAAGCTATTGTGTTCATTTATAATAATCCTGTAATATAAAGGAAATGCCTCATTTTCCCAGAGGTCTTATATTGATACCCCACGCCCCCTCTCTTACCCTATTCTGAGCAATGTAAGTTACCAGGTACAAAGAAGTGAGAAGATGGGGAGCAGAGACTCAGAGGCAGTGAACACACTGCTATCTCGAAGGAGGCAGACTCTGGCTATGGAGGTGTCTGCACATTCCATGGGGGATCTGAAGGTTTACCCCTTCTTTTGTGGTGAGGCTGGCAGTAGAGCTTATGTATGCTTCTGCAATCAACAACTGGCACTTTCTCACTGAGCTGCTCATTAGAGAAATTTTCTTTTTCCTTTATGCATGGACTCATTACTTGACATAAATTATAGCAGGAAAAAAATGAGAAGAGTTAGGAAGTGTTATGGTTTATATGTGGTATCCCCCAAAAGCTCACATGTGAGACAAGGCAAGAAGGTTTGGAACAGAAGTGATTGAGTTATAGGCTTAGTTTAATCAGTGAGTAAATCCCTGGTGGGATTAACTACAATGGTAGAGTGTGGCTGGAGGGGATGGGAATTGGAGAGTGGCTATGGGGTATATATATTATATCTGGAGAGTGGGACCTCTCTGCTTCTTGACCACCATGATGTGAGCTGCTTCCCTCTGCTACACACTCCACCATGATGTTCTGCCTCACCTGGAGCCCTGAGGAATAGAGTCAGCCTTCTCTGGACTAAGACCTCTGAAACTATGAGCCCTCAAATAAACTTTGCCTCCCCTGCATTTGTGTTGGTCAAATCCTTTAGTCACAACAACGAAAAGGCTGACTACAACCGGAAGTGATTTATAAGGAACATAGTGTGCAATATAAAAAAGTAAATAATGTGTGCAGTCTTTGACTAAATCCCAACTTAGAAAATGTTTGTTTATGGGCTACTCTGCATTTTACACCGAATTGAGTATTCTAATAGAAAATATAAATGAAGTGTTCTCCTTACACTGTCATCTGCTGTTATTAACACCAGATTGCCTGTAAGTACTTATTAAAAATAGAGATTTCAAGCTTCCACCCAGGGCTCCCTAATCACTGTGTGTCAAGGAATCTACATTTGAACAAAGGGCTTGCTCAAAAACATTGCCAAAGTGTTGCTCTTGTCAATGTAAAAGTTTCTTAAAAAACAATTTCTTCGTTTTATGTTTAACCATTGATTTTATTGGCTGTATTTTAGCATTTTATTTCTCTTTTATCATAAAAATCAGCTCAATATTTGTGCATTTATTGCACAAGTTAATAGGTTTCACTATGACATTGTATACATGTGTAAGTTGTGCTTTAATCAAATCATCCTTCCCTGCTTCTCATTCTTTCCCCTCCTGGGTCCTCTTCCCCTCCCCTATTCATTCTTCATCTACCTTCTAATTTCAGGTCATATTTCTTCTTCCTCCTCCTCTTCCTCCTCCTCCTCCTCATCCTCACCTCTTCCATCTCCTTCGTCTTGTCTCCATATATAAGAGAAAATATGCAATACTTGATTTTCTGCATCTGGCTTCTTTCAATTAAGATGTCTCCTAGTTCCATCCATTTTTCTTCACTTGACATGATTTAATTCTTTATCAGCTTTATATCACTTCATGTGCTTTGAAATTGTGTTGTGCCTTCTTATTTTGAATCGGTGGGTTTATTTTATTTTCATTTTATTCTCCCTCCACATGAAGTACACATTTGATGCCTGATAGTTTTAAAATTGTCTCCTACAAGCTGTGAATGCCCCCAAATCATAATCGTACCCTACAATAGTGCTTTGGGTCCTTGTCCTGCTGTCATATTGCAAATGCCACTGATATACAATGCATTCATGGGGCAGCTCAGCCCAGGTCCTGGTTGTGGAGTTATATCTGTGTCCTCAGATGTCTCTAGATGAATAGTATTCTGAAAGACAAATTGATAAGTGAAATTGGGACAATTCATATTGCTTCAGAATCCTTTGATGTGTGCTGTGAGTGAGGAGCATCATGACCTGACTGTGCAGTTACCGTGTACTATTTCCTGTCTGCATAGGGTATTCTAACTTTTTTTATTTTATCTTAAATTTTTTATTGGTACATCATAATTATGCATTACAATGGCATTCATTATGCTATATTCAAACATGCACATAATGTGATTTTATCAGTCTCCTAACCTAGTACCTTTCCTTCCCTTCCTTCTTCTCTCCCCCTGATCTGCTTGCTCTATTCTACATATCTCCCTTCTATCATTATTATTTAATTAGTGCATTATAATTACATACATCATTGGAATTCCCTCCAGTTAGAATGGTAATCATCAGTAACACAAATAACAATAATTTCTGGTTAGGATGTGGTGGGACTTCAAATTGGTACAAATACTTTGGAAAGCAGTATGGAGATTCCTCAAAAAACTAGGAATGGAACAACCATAATGATCCAGCTATCTCAATCCTTTTTATACATGCATGGTGATGTTTATAGCAGCATAATTAAGAGTAGCCAAGTTATAGAACACATCTAGGTACTCATGAACAGATAGATGAATAAAAAACAGTGTTGTAAATACATAATAGACTTTTACTCAGCCATAAAGGAGAGTGAAATTATGTCATTTGCTGGCAAATGGATGGAACTGGACAATATTATGCCAAGTGAAATAAGCCAGACCCAGAAAGTCAAAGTTCAAATGCTTTCCCTTACATGTGGAAGTTACAGTGAGAAAAAAATAAAAGGAATTAAAAAATAATAATTTCACAAAAATAGAAGTAAGGCCAATAGAGTAGAGGAAGGGGATGGAGATGGAGGAGCAGAAGGGTATGGAAAATACTGGGGAATTAATTCTACCAAATTATGCTAGGTCCAGTGAGTATATCATAAAGTATCCTAATTATGGGGCACTTTCAGATCCCAGTAAAGGAAAGACGACCCTAGATTTCACTGTGGCTTCTGAACCTGTACACCAAAATGTCCTTGTTTTCAATTTGGCTCACATGTTGTGTTTGTTAGTTTTCTTGCACATGAGAAGAGCATTTTACTTATGAACTCTACTGTATTTTCCCCTTCCCATATGCCAGCCTTTCCCATATATTTGAAGCACAGGTGTTGACATATGAATGAATTGGAACTTCAGGAATGAAAGTCCTAATAAAACCTTTATCTTGTCTGAGAAGTAAAAGTGGAAGAGAAAACACCTGTTTTCTTATATACTTGGTTGCATATATTTTCTAATCTTTACTTTTTCATTTGAACTGGGATTTTGGTCTTAAAAGATAGGAACATGGAGGTTTGGTTTTTCAACTTCTCTTGAGATACGATGTGCTTCTCCTTCTAAATTTTCTTACTTCTCTACCTGATGGGATGCTGCAACCTAGATGCAGGAGCACACAGCAGGAGCAGTAGGACACCATTATCCATGGAGTGCACGTCATGTCAGTGCAGAGCTGGTGGATACCTGATGTAGCCAGAAAATGTCCATAGGACACCAGGCGTCTTAGTCTACAGAACCTGTGAATATGTTACCTTACACGGCAAAGGAGACAGTGCAGATGTGATGATGTTGAGGATTTAAGGAGATTATCCTAGTTTGTCCAGGTGTGTCCAGTGGCATCACAAGGGTCATTAAAAATGTATGAGATGGAAAAGAGACTATGAGAGTCAGAGAGCGACTTAAAGATGGTAGGCAGCTGGAGTTTGGGATAGGGAAGGGATGACAAACTAAGGAATGCCAAGAAGCCAGGAAAGGCAGGATACAGGTTCTCCCTCAGGACTGCAGCAATGCTGGTGCCTTGATTTGAGTCCCAAGAGACCCATTTGGAATATCCAACCTCCAGATCTCTGGTCAAGTAAGACCATAAGACATCTGTGTTGTCTTAGGCCACTAAATTTGCTATCATTTATTACTGCAGCAATAGGAAACTGATACAGCGGCACAGTTCCAAGGCAACTTTAGAAACCTCCTGTGGATTCCATGCTCACCTAACCAATAAGCCCAACTATCAGTGCCATCAGCACCACTCAGAGACTTCATTTTCCTGATATAGGACAGAGGCAGTTCCTGGCTCCTTGGCTTTAAGAAACTGTCCTGTTTCTCCTCTCTCATACACCATCTCCCAGAGCCTAGATCTGTGCCTGAATGGTTTTCTGCTTGAAAATAAAACATTTTGATTATAGTTCAGTCTTTCATATTCTAGTTTAGTTTTTATCATTTCAAAGTAAAATAACAGATAAATCAATAAAAACAAAATAAAAATAGAAACTTACTCTCTGAATCTTTGTCTCCTGCTATGAGTATGTACTTTGCTTCTTCCTTACACTTAAACAGTTTCAGTCTCTCTTCATTATCTAACTTGTTGTTTTAGTCAGCTTTGCTTCACTTACAAAAAAAAAATTAAAAACCTTCACAATAATAACATAGAAGGGGAAAATCTTATTTTGATTCATCGTTTCAGAGGTTCAGTCCATGATACCTACTCCATAAATCTGGGCCTAAGGTGAGGCAGAACATCATGGCAGAAGTTCGTGGCACAGGAAAGTAGCTAAGGACATGACAGCCAGAGGCAGGGGTCACACAAGTTTGGTCTAGATGCCAGGGAAAATATATACACCTCCAAAGCATACTCCCATTGACCTATTTCTTCCAGCCACCCCCTGCCTGCATAAAGTTACCATCTACTTAACACATTCAAGTAGATTAATCCACTGCTTAGGTTATAGCTCTGATGGTCTAATCATTTCACTTGTGAACATTCTTTTTTTCTTTTTTTCCTTTGGGTACCAGGGATTGTTTGAACCCAAGGGTGCTTAATCACTGAGCCTCATGCCCAGTCTTTTTAAAAATATTTTATTTAGAGACAGGGTCTCTCTGAGGTGCTTAGGGTCTTGATAAATTGCCGAGGCTGGATTTGACCACCTAATCCTCCTGCCTCAGCCTAGTGAGCTGCTGGGATTACAGGTGTGTGCCACACTGCTGGGCTCTGAACATTCTTGCATTATCTCACACATGAGCTTTTGAGGGACACCTCATATCAGACCATAACACTTGCCTTCACCTCTTCTATATCCATTCATTCTCAATTCACTGCAATCTAGATTCTGTCCCCACACTTCCATGAGTACAATTTTAGTCTCATCAGTAATATAATTGTGAATGGCAACCAATGGTTCTCCGTTTTTATTTAACTTGACACATGTACAACATTTGACACTCTTTGCTATTCCCTCTTTGGCAAATATCTTTCATCCCAGGGAGTCTGTTTCCTGTTTTTACATGTGTATTTCTTGCTACTCTTTCTTTTTTAGGTATAACTTTGAAGTCGGTGCTCCTCTAGCTCCTTCTGTTCTCACTGTGCACACTCTGTCCAGTCAACAAACACTGAGAGTCTGCATCCTCGGTGCTGTGGTAGGTGTGCACCAGGCATTTGCATTCACTCCTATGGTTTCAAAAGGCCCAGAATGTAAAAAAAAAAAAAAAAAAAAAATCCCACTTGGCTAACTCTGTCCCAATTTCCTTCCTAAGCTGAAAACTTAGTGACAATACTACCTAATAAGGAACTCCAGCTTCATGCCCCTACAATCACAGTATACCCAACCCATCATCTTTATCTTATAAAAGTATTCTTTCTCCTCTATGCTGTATCTTTTGGGGGGCACATTTAAAACCTGGAAATCGCCCTTGTCTCTTGTTGCCATCATGCAGCCCTAAGCCCCTACATCCTTTCAGTCTTTAAATTTCATACATTATATTTTCAGAATACAGGGGGACAAGGTCACTAACTGAGAGGTGGTGAAATCAAGTTATGTCTGAGAATTTATAAAGAATGTAAGATAGCATTACCAAGAAGAACTTGGTAGATGATTAATTGAATGATTGTTTTCGTGTTCCACCTTCAATATATACTCTTCTTTTTTTTATTCAAATATATTTTAAATATTTTTATCCTAAGATACAGATGATATTTCTGTTTTCAAGTCCTAAATACACTGCTGTGGAGGAGAAAAGAGTCTTTATCACCTCCCACTGGATTGCTGCTCTGTGGGATCAAAGGTAACATCTTTCCCAGATGTAAAATTCTTTTGTGGAGCTTCAACCCTTAATCTCTCTCCCCAACTCCCTAAATTCCTGAGAGTAGTGCTCAAGCCAGGCTCTGGGTCAGCAAAAGCAAAAGTTATTATCACAACTGGCTGGCCTTAGGCCTCTACACGTTCCTGCCTGCCACTTTTTCCATTGCTACGGTGAAGGGTATTCTTTGCTTCATTGTTGAGTTGAAATTACAAAGAGAATAATTAATATGTGAAATGAAGTAGGCAGGATGGTTCTTTGGCTATGCAATTAGTGCAGAGGTTTAGAACCTTATGATTGGGATTTGAAGTGTATAGTTATTGTCTTAATTTTTTTTTTCAGTAGTGGTTACTGAACACAAGGCCTCAGGCATGCTGGGGAGCCTCTCTGCCACTGAGCTGTACCACCAACTCTTTTTCTTTTTATTTTGAGAAGAGTCATACTAAGTGGCTCAGGCTGGCTTTGAACTTGCAGTTCTCCTGCTTCCTGAGTAGCTGACATCACAGGTATGTGTCACCACACCCGGCTTGAATGTCTTAGCAATTTTGTCTTTGAATTTGTGTTGTGTTTGATGAAATCCAAAGGGACAACAGAGTATGTACTAGATGTTTGGAACCTCCAATTACCCATGGTCTTGCCCTACACCATATCCCCTGTTTCCTGATGGATTCTTGTTTACCTGCATCTCCAGTTCATAACACCCAAATCTTTTTCTTTTCCTGGCCACCTTGCCACCTTCTTACCACCCTTGCAGAGGTCCAGATACCAGATGGAGAAAGTTGTGGTGAGGAGTTCCCTCTGAAGTCTCAGGTCTAGGCACAGGCTGCTGTTCCCATCTCAGGCTTGTAGATTCATAACTCTTTAATGGGTATCTTAGCAGGGCTAAGTCTCTTACCACCACAGTGCAGGTATCAAGTTCTTTCTGGTTTGAAGATTGCAGTTTCTTGCGGGGTGGGGGGAGGGTCACCTCTCTGCCTTTGGTTTAGTGACAAGTCCATGAGTAAGACAGATGCCTGAGTTATCTTCTTTCCCCTGATCCTGGCCTTGGTATATTGGCTCAGAGACTGACAGGAGGGAAACCTGGTGGTCACATGGGTGGGTCACATGCATACTGGGGGTAGGGCATTCAGACAACTGTGATATTCTTTACTTACCCCACAAAAATTTTTGTACTCAAGGAGATGGGACTTTACACAGCATATAGCAAATTGACAGGTTAAGAGAGGCTATAAATCTAAGAAAAAGGGTTTATACTTCAGAAATTTTCATGACAAATTTTTTCCGCATTTTTCAAAATGTTTTTTCCCTTATTAATTTTTATTTTGCATGGAGTTTTGCAAATTATGTGGACAGACTTACAAATGATAATAGGTAATGATATTGTAAAATATTGGGTTAAGCTATGTTGGTTAAGCAGTTGAATTTGAAGAAATCTTTTTGTTATGAAAACCAGAAATGCTTCTAGAAATTAGCAGAGCACAGTGAAACATGTTTTACAGAAGAACTTATTAATTAGAATCATCAAAAGTAAGTTTCCTTTCATGATTCACACCTTACACTGTAGGGATTTCTTGTGGGGGGATTTAGGATGAGTGAACCTGATTGGCTCACTTCCTAAAGCATCCTGGGAGATGCAAACCTAATAAAAGGTGACTTCTCAAATATGTCATTATATGTAATTATCCTTTGCAAGTAAGAACTTCACAGGTGTAAAGAACCAGGTATTTGAGTAGCAAAATTTCTTCAATTATTCACATATTGTGATTCCTAGGCTGATGAAAATTCACAGTAGATTTGGGATTAACTAGGCAGTTTAGACAGAAATAACTATATGATTAAAGAGAGAATGACTTTTTGAGTTTTAAAATTTATTTAACTTTCTTCATGAATAAAATGGAAAAATGATACACTCTGAGGCAAGATTTCTAGGTAGCTGCTCAGATATGCAGTTTGATTCTTTTTAATTTTCAGAACTCAAAATAAATATTTCCTACCACAGAAGGGCAGAAATACCACAAGCATCAAATTGCAAAACATGACAAGCAACTTTTCCCAACCAGTTTTGCAGCTTTGCTATGAGAACCTGAATGAGTCCTGTATTAAAACTCCCTACTCTCCAGGGCCCCGGGTGATTCTCTATGCAGTGTTTGGCTTTGGGACTGTGCTGGCTGTGCTGGGAAACCTGCTGGTGATGACTTCCATTCTCCACTTCAAGCAGCTGCACTCTCCAACCAATTTCCTCATCGCCTCTCTGGCCTGTGCTGACTTTTTGGTGGGAGTGACTGTGATGCCCTTCAGCATGGTCAGGTCCGTGGAGAGCTGCTGGTACTTTGGAGCCAAATTTTGTACCTTTCACAGTTGCTGTGATGTGGCATTTTGCTATGCTTCTGTTTTCCACCTGTGCTTCATCTCCATTGACAGGTACATTGCTGTTACCGACCCTCTGGTCTATCCCTTCAAGTTCTCAGTTTCTGTGTCAGGGATTTGCATCTGCATCTCCTGGATCCTGCCCCTGGTGTACAGTGCTGCCGTGTTCTACACAGGTATCAGTGATGATGGTATGGAAAACTTAGTAAGTGCACTTAACTGTGTAGGTGGCTGTCAAATTGTTGTCAATCAAGATTGGGTTTTGATTGATTTTCTGTTATTCTTTATACCTACCCTTGTTATGGTCATTCTATATAGTAAGGTTTTTATGGTAGCTAAACAGCAAGCTATAAAAATTGAAACCAGTATGGGTAGTAGTGAAACAGAATCATCTTCAGAGAGTTACAAAGCCAGAGTGGCCAGAAGAGAGAGAAAAGCAGCCAAAACCCTGGGGGTCACTGTGGTAGCATTTCTGATCTCATGGTTACCATACACAATAGACACATTAATTGATGCTTTTATGGGCTTTATCACCCCTGCCTACATTTATGAAATTTGCTGTTGGTGTGCTTATTATAACTCAGCCATGAACCCTTTAATATATGCATTATTTTACCCGTGGTTTAGAAAAGCCGTAAAATTTATTTTAAGTGGAGAAATTTTAAAGGGTAGTTCATCAACCATAAGTGTATTTTCAGAAAAAGTGTAAGCATTAAGTGGAAGGAAGCTAGTTTCAAAATTAT
The DNA here is from genome assembly GCF_021218885.2 of Marmota monax. Lineage (NCBI taxonomy): Eukaryota > Metazoa > Chordata > Mammalia > Rodentia > Sciuridae > Marmota > Marmota monax. Next base: position 4,684,541 of record NW_026691988.1, read on the forward strand.
GTGCTTATGATGAAATTAAATATACAACATGAATAAACATAATTTGATCAGTTTCAGTCTCTAGTATTTCACCTTTTTCTTTCCTCCTCTCTCTCTCCTTGACCTTCTTCCTCTACCCTACTAGTCTCCCTTACATTTCATGAGATACTTTTTTCCATTTGTCTCTCTAGCTTCTAGGTAGGAGATCAAAATAGGACTCTGTAGTCTGGCTTATTTAGCTTAAGAGGATGCTCTCTAGTTTCATCTTTTCCCCAGCAATGACATAATTTTTTAATACTATATGGCTTAATGACACTTCATTATGCATGTATACTATATTTTCTTTATCCATTCATCTGTTGATGGAGACCTAATTTGATTCCATAATATGGTGATTGTAAGTTGCTCTAATATAAACATTGGTATGCATGTATTGCTGTAGTATGTTAGTTTTAATTATAAAAGGAAGTCTTTTTGTCAAAAGTCCTTGTCTGTTTTCCTCAAAATGAAATGCACTATTAGTACATCCCCACTCCTCTCTTCTGAACCTCATTTATTCACCCAAATGAGCTCTAAACGTCTTTGACAACTGCAAATCAAGTTACTGCACAGCCATGGACACGCTGAAGATGGAAAGCAACTTCACTCTGCAAGACTCTTCAAAATAACATCTGACCTTGAGACAAATTACTGAGCTAGGTATCTCAATCTTGGTGAGCTTTGATTCCCAAGTTGTTTGCTTCAGCCAAAGGGGGGCTGCAGAACTGTTGCAATCCCCTTATGACTGGGGTGTAGCCATAGAAATGCCGTGCCTCTCACATATATGTACAATTATTAAAAATACAAGATTGTTGTGATTGATAAAAGATATATTTATTTAAGCTCTTGCTTAAACCATAATAACTTAATCCATAATAGTCCATGTGTGTTTTCTCAATTTGGTAGTACTAAGATAACAACAAGTACATGATGTGGACCTCTGTGTATTTTTATGAATTTAGAAATGATCTATGGGAGTTACAAATAATTACTATGGTTTGCCTCAGTTTCAGTCAGGATTAGGATAACTTTCCCAATTATTTGGTGGTAGGACTATGAATAACCCATCAAGAACAAGTTATAAGACATCATAAGGGACGGGGGCTTAGCTCAGTGGTGGAGTATTTGCTTAGCATATGTGAGGCCTTGGTTGCCAACCCCAGCATAGTGAAAAATAAAAACAGAAACAAACAAAAAATACACTATAGCCCATCATTAACACGTAGGTTCTCTGAGAGAGCTACGTGGTTGGGCATTACTGTTTTTTGTTTGTTTGTTTCAAAACATCATTTTTTGGTGCATTATAATTATGCATCAGAGTGGGATTTGTCATAACAAATTTGTATACACAATTTAACAATATAAATTGGTCACTGTTGCTTCCTAGTACCACTCCTGATTTGGTATTACTGCAACAGAGTTTATTTATTACTGATGACCTAGTAGATGCTTAACTGAAACTTATGAAGTCATGATGTTTTTACAACCTGTGAACATACTTTACTTGTTTTTATTTAGTTATCATGATTTTGACTTATATCTCATTCTTCATTGTTGACTTACTGCAGCCCATTTAAAGGTCATCTTAAAGAATAACATTTCAGCTTTACATTTATATTCAAAAAAGCAGTGACTCATTAGTAATATTAATTTAAAAATCAAACTATTTGACATGAGTATTAAATGATGACTTTATGCCTTTGGATGCCTAAAAATTTATAACTTACAGTACTTTTTCCTTTATTTTTATGTTTTATTTTAAAATAAATTTTATTGTATATATTTGAAGTGAATTACATAATTATATGGGATCTAGAAGCATAGTGACATTGTTACTGAAGTGTTATAAATTGTGTCACATAGCTACTTTGTTGTTAAAAGAACTGCTAAAATCTACTAATGTTAACAGAAGTCCCTAATATAATAGAATTTCATAAATGAGACTCCTCTTGCAAGGTAGATCTCTAGGCTTATTTATACTATGGTTTTTCTTCTTTCCATCATTTGACCTACATTTCCTCATTACCTCCCCTCTCCATATACTAAATTTAAAAATTAATTATGTTGCAGTACATAAGCAACAATTTTGAAACATTTTTACCTATACACAGGTACATTTCTGTACTTTATAAATCATAATTTGAGGTTGACTAAAAATACCATGTTATTGTATTTTTTTTATTTCCAGAAACTCTGTGTTCATTATTTCAGTACCTAACACACTGCCTTGCACTTTTTAAGTTTATAAGGATATTTTTCAATTAAGTTAATGATCAGTTATTCTTTATTTTCACCTGCCAATAAGGATCTATTAGTCCTTTTACATGTAAAAAAAAAAAACTCTACTACTTTATTCTTTATTTCACTTCTATGATATTGTTTCATGTCTTATAAATATTCTGAGATAAGACTTTTATAGATTGTTTTATTCGAGGAACTTTCAAAACATACCTTTGTTAAGATTGATTTTCAGAAATCCCATAATTCTGTTAGGCAAACAGACAATTTGAGTATTGTACACAATGTTGGAAAATATATTCTTTTATAATTAGAAATCAGAGCTAAGGAGAAACTGTAGGGTTCTGTTGAAAGAGTGTCTTGTCTGATTCAATGAAATGAATTCAAAGGTAAATTCTTCATGTCAAATTAATAATTACATCTCCATGAGAGATAGCAGAAATACAAATAAACAGATTAATGATAATATATCTACATAAATGAAATGATATTTGTTTAAACTGCCTATATTCCATTCTTTCTATGTTGGTTTTTAGAATTAGCATTTTGTTTTTCTTATTGTTGATATTAAGTAAAATAATTATTTATTATTATCATTATTATTTGCAGTACTGTGGATTGAACCTGGTGGCTCTTTACCACCTATTACATCTGCAGCCCTTTTTTTTATTTTTTATTCAAGGCAGGGTCTTGCTAAGCTATTGAGGCTGCCCTTCAAATTGCAATTCTCCTACCTCTCCTCCCAAGTTTCTGGAATTATAGGACTGCAACTACACACCCAGTTCAATTAAAGGAATTTTTAACAAAGTGTTAAGCTTTGAAGAGATTCCATGTACTATATTTTGGAGCTGAGTTGTTGAGACCCGTGTCTGTCTTCAAAAATTAATGCTTTACTGACATTGTGAACCACTTATAAAAACCAGTATTTCCAGAAATAAGTCAGAGATGATTCCCCCAGACATTACATGGGACTTGACATTTATACTTTATTCTTTTCAAACACACACACACACACACACACACACACACACACACCACAGGTATACATGAGTCTAATGCCATAGGGCAATATTTCATCATTTCCTAAGGTCAATACTAAGCTAAGCTTTACAGACCATATCAACAATAACAACATACAAGGTCCCTGTAATGATACACGCTAGTTAAATTTGTGAAGTAGGCCAAACCCATTTGGCTGTCCTCTATCTGCCCATTTTCTACTTTTTACTCTCTCTTAGGAGCTCCCCTACATTTTCAGGAGTAACTTGCTTGTGTTATATCCCTTCGCACCAGTGAGACTACCTGCTAATTTGCTAAATAAATTAAATTTTTAAAAATAAAAATTTTTAATCTTTTAAAAAAAATTCTAATTAATTATACATGACAGTAGAATGTGTTATGATACATAATACATGAATTGAATATAACTTCTCATTCTTCTGGTTGGACATGATGTAGATTCACTCTGGTCGAGTAATCATATGTGTACATAGGGTAATAATGTCTTATTCATTCTTGTCATTCAGACGCAATCACTTGATGTCATATGGTGAAATATTCAATCACCACCTGGGGTTAGTAGCACACCAAGAACCATATTTCAAAAAAAGTGTTTTATCTGCCACTGAAAATAGCCTAGCCTTGTTCTAGAACCCCAGGTAAGTGCATTGCATTTCTCCAGTGGAGCCTCCCATAACATCTATACTGCAACTTTTTCTGCAACTAACACCTCTAGTACCACAGAGTTGTCAATTTGCATAGCTGTTATACTATATTTCCATCTCACTGTACAGTTAGACCCTGCTCTAGGCCCCACAAAAATCTGGCAGACAATTTTGTTACCCACTGTATGGAATAAAGTGGTATTCTTTTTTTCCCCCCCCCAGTTCTAGGGAATTATCCCAGAGCCTTATTCATATTAGGCAAGCACTCTAGATACTGAGATACATCCCCTGCCCAGAGTGGTATTCCAAAGCATGGAATCTGCTGCTTCCAGATCCTATAGAGTTCTACTAGGCATTATGTTTCCTTCTTTGCTGGAGGAGATATACAAGATGCTATAATTTGTCCTTTAATTTGAATGGGTCTTCTTTATCAACTTTATTGATGGCCCCTGAATCTTCAAATGGCCTATCTCCAAAATTCTAGTAAGCACACATCTTACCAAGCCTCCTATGTGCTAGGTACCACTTGCTCAAATGCCCTAAAGAATATATTATCAATGTTCCAGATCAATGTGATTTAAACTAGGATGACTAAACAGTTCAGACCGCTTTCCTGAAGAGAGATCTGAACAATTCTAGCAATGTCTCTCTGAGTATGCCATAAAGATGCAGCAAATAATAGCATCATTTTGAGGGTGGTAATACATCATATCAAGGCTGATTAGAGACATGGGTTGAGAAAATATAAAACTTATTGAAAATGTTGGTCCAAATCTGATGGGTCATCAGGCTGTTAGATATATAAGGCAGAATTTCTCAACCAATAATGTGCTGAAAATGGTTTCCATATAACCAGGAGATACTGATTCACTCACTACTCAGGGCAGTCAGACTTGGCCACTGCTCTTAGCAAGAAGACTCAGGCCACAATCAGCTGTACTGAATGGCTTCTGATATTGCCCAATGTGCAGGCAGGATCCGGCACTGTGAGGTCTTTTCTGCAGGTGACAAGCAAGGTGGGAAACATTCATTGCTTCCTATTCTTCTATGGCATACTATAGGAAAGGACACAATCCTTAATACTTTGTAGTTGCTTTAATTTTGGGATTATTCACCCGTAACTATAATACGCCCTTTGTCATATAACTCTGCAGCTTCCCAAGTGAAAGAGTGAGAACAATAGTGTGCAGGTTCTGAGCCCAGGTCTTATGAGGCCTTACTCTTTTTGTTTGCTTTATTGAACTCTGCCTTCACCACTAGCACATGCTCTGGTTTCTCTCAGATCTGAGGAGGATGAGAGATACAGGAAACACACTATAGCACTGAAAAAGCCCCCTTCTCCTAAGTTGCTGGAGCTTAGTGTTTATCTGGCTCAGTCTTAGCTAAATGTGTAAGAAACAAATGCTTAATGTTAAATGAACTTAAGAATTGGTGTTTGTTGCATACAATTGTCAACTGACGAACACTGTAGTATGTTTTTATTATGTCAAAGCAAAAACTTTCACCGGACAAAGAATACTTCATCCAAGACTACTGCAGTAGGGCAGAAAGGCCAGAACTCTAGTCTAATAAACTCAACATCACAAAAACTAGGGCTGGAGAGTTTTTGAGAACTAAGGGTGAGGAGGTTGTGGCCACCTCTGTTTGCTGATTGGCCTTACCAAAAGGAAAGTAAATTTTCTCCTATCTTGACAACAGGAAGTAGCTTTTCAACTTGGAGTGAGGCACTTTCTGAAGTTAAGCTCCTTCCCTACCTTACACAGAGACTGGGAGATAGAGATGCTGTCTTCCTTGATGTTTATATTACCATCAATGGCTTCCAGGTGCTCAGAAAAGATATTCCTGGTTTGTAAAACTGTCAAAAAGGTTTCATAGAGTTTTACATCTGAAAGGGGCTGAGGAAGTATTTAGAATTTTATTTTTTCTAAATGTTTGGGGCCTTGAGTCAAGAGGAATGCTGTTTTAAATTTTGTTGAGCTGAAGGGAAGGTTAAAGATATTGTAGTCATTTATAAAAATTCTACAATATAAAGGAAATGTGTCATTACCTCAGATGACTTATACCCGTACCCCACATTCCTTCTCTGACCTTATTCTGAGGAGCATATGTTACCAGGTACAATGAAGTGAGAAGATGGGGAACAGAGACTTAGAACACTCATGGAGATGAGGTGCACCTTCTGCAAAGACTCATATTCATAGCCACATCTTCCTTCTGTGACACAAAGAGACTGAGCAGAAATGGTGACCTAAGGTTGTCACTGATTTTAAGCAACTATTGGAGGGAGATTGTGGAAATTGTATTTTAGGAATTAAAGAAGCCAGTGTTTGAGATGCCATGACCCAGGAGAAATAAGAATAGCAGAGAAGAGAGACAAGCATACTGTGTTGCTTTTGCCCTTAAGGATTTTTCTAGATTCAACAGTGTTCCCTGGTTAAAGGCAGTGACAAAGAAGAACATAATTGCTATGAAGTTAAGTAGAGCTTTGGCACTCTTACATAGCTGGTCAGGCAAAAATTGGAGTTTGGGTTTGCCACAGAATAAGACCAAAGTAAATACCCCAATATTTCAAGGGAGACCTCTGACTAAGGGAAAATCATAAAATATTAGCTTTCACTAGTTCTGAAATTTAAACTGGACACATCAAATACCTGCTCTGGTTATACTCTGCCAGGCTGAAGAAATCTAAATCCTCCCTGGAAGAAAACAAAACAACATTATTCATATTCTCTGCAGTTTTCATACCTAATCAGCAGTACTCAATGAAAATAACAAGACATTCCATGAGCTAGGACTAACTGAACACTAAGTGGAAAGAAAGACCCATCGAGGACCTGGATGTTGGGCCTAAGAGACTTGGATCTTAAAAAAGAAATTTCAACAGAAAACTGAAACATATAAGGAGCAAAATGGAAAATACTGAAATAAAAAGTTTAATTATTGCTTAAGAGCAGATTAAAAACTGTAAAAGAGGATTAGTGAACAAAAACTGGTAAATAGAAAATATCCAGAGAATAATTTTGTGTTTTGAAAATACAGAAAACAGTTTAAGTCTTATAGGTCATAATAAAAAGGTCTAAAGTAGTACACCATGATCCCCAAATATTTAAAGTTGGATGAGTAATGCAGAACCAATATCTGAGGATCTACTTCACTGACAGTTTTTTCAACATAGATGAAAGGCATGTAGACCACCTAGACATAGGAGTTATTCAAAAGCTGCTTGCTACTGCTATCATGATGGTGGCATTAAAGATAAAGTCATCTGCTGGGTGAGGTGGTGCAGACCTCTCTCTAATCTGAGTGACTTGGGAGTCTGAGGCAGGAGGATCCCCAAGTTTGAGGCCAACCTCAGCAACGTAGTGAGGCCCTAAGCAACTTTGCAAGACCCTATCACAAAATAAAATATTAAAAAAGTCTGGGAATGTAGCTCAGTGATAAAGTAGACCTGGGTTCAATCCCGTGTGTGTGTGTGTGTGTGTGTGTATAAAAGTCACCTGCTTTGCACATGTGAATTGTGCATTGTGACTTATAGGAATTTCCTATGCAGCTTTTTGGAATTCCTACCACACTTTAAGCAGCACATTACCTGTACAATGGACTGAGTAGCAACCACAAGATAAGAACTATGACCAAGATTCCAAGAAAATTGGTGTGAAATGTCAATTGGGCCTTCTGCAGTCATATTGAACTCAGAAATATCAAGTAACTGTGATGAGGCAGAGTTTGAACAAGAACTACAGAGTGTTTCTAATTTCCTGTACAGACAAAATCAGGAGGAGACTAAGGGGAGATGAAGGGATGAAAAGATGGAGATAATACTGGGAAGAAAAGTTTGATAGAGCAAAATCTCTTGAGAAGTAGAATTAAGAACATCTAGATTTCTCCCAGAGATAGAGAAAAAACCAATTATAATACATTGATTCTCAAGTCTAAAATAACCAAACCAGGAAACTGTGAAATTGGTAACAAATAGGTGCTCTGTAGCTTTTGCAAAAGAGATCACCAGATTCATAGCCCTTCCAAGGCCTGGAGGGGATGTGCTGTATTGCGAGGAGGCCAGTACCCCACCAGGGTAGATTCCTGCTCAGGAGGTATGAGCTGCTTGAGAAATAAAAAGTCTGAAATAATTAGTAAGAAATAAGAGACAGAGACAGAAATTTAATTAAAAAGGAGTGCCTGATAGGTCTTCTAGTCCTGATAGGAGCTGAAACTGAACAACTAAAAAGTGCCTCTGGTTCTTTATTTAAGGGAGAGTTCATCAAAAGTTTCAGCAGCAGGAGTTTGGGTAATCTTGTTTTGGTGCTTGCTTCTCTGTGTGGCAGGGGTCTTGCAATAAACAGGTTGGTTGGCATTTTGGCAAGCCACACCCATCTCTGAAAGGGTGTATGGCTCCAGCAGGTCACCGCATCTCTGATGCTGTGCTGCACCTTTTTTTAAAAATTAGGTATATATGACAGCAGAATGCATTTTGATTCATTGTACACAATTGCAGCACAATTTTATACTTCTATGGTAGTACATGACGTAGCATCGCACCATATGTGCAGTCACACATATACCTAGGGTAATGATGTCCATCTCATTCCATAATTTTCCTACCCCCATACCCCTCCCAACCTCTCCCTCCCCTTTGCCCCATCAGAGTTCCTCTATTTTCCCCATGTGCCTCCCACCCCGTTATGGATCAGCATTCACTTGAGAGAACAAAAACTGAATGGTATTGGCACCAAAATAGACATGTAGACCAATGGTACAGAACTGAAGACACAGAGACAAAACCACATAAACACAGTTATCTCATACTAGACAAAGGTGTCAAAAAATATACATTGCAGAAAAGATAGCCTCTTCAACAAATGGTGCTGGGAGAACTGGAAATCCATATGCAGCAGAATGAAAAAAAAAACAAAAAACCTATCTCTCACCATGCACGAAACCCAACTCAAAGTGGCTCAAGGACCTAGAAATTAGATCAGAGACCCTGAGCCCAATAGAAAGAAAAAGTAGGCCCAAACTTTCATCACATTGGATTAGGCCCCAACTTTCTTAACAAGACTCCTAAAGTACAAGAAATAAAATCAAGAATCACTAAATGAGATGGATTCAAACTAAAAAGCTTCTTCTCATCAAAAGAAACAATCAATGAGGTGAAGAGAGCGCCTACATTTGGGGAGCAAATTTTTGACACATCCATCTCTGAGAAGCTGTATGGCTCCAACAGGTCACCCCATCTCTGATGCTGTGCTATACCTGGCAGGTCAGATAGAGCACTAATCTCCAGGAGATAAAAAGAGCTCAAAAAACAAACAAACAACCCAATCAATAAATTAGCTGAGGAGCTGTGCTAAACTTTCAATGGAGCTAGGTAGGAAGCCGCATGAACCCAGAATTCCCAAACCAGCAGGATTGCGCTGGGAGTTTCTGATACCAGGCTTTCCTGCCTGATGGCTTTGATCTGGTTCATGCACAGTTCATGGATGGCTCCTGGCAGTCAGTATTGGGCACATCATAAGTTTAGGAAGTGGTCAACATTCCTTCTTCAATTGTGAAAGCCATGGTCATTTTGTAGGAGATGGAACCTGCAAAGACCATCCAGATCTACTTTGGTAGAACGAGCCAGACTGCATCTCATCCTTCAGATAGTTTGGGAGAAATTTCTGCAGTTTTCACACTTTCTGTGATGTGAAATTTTGCTCTTCTCTCTTCCACCTATGTTTCATCTTCATTGACAGGTACAGTGCTCTGTTATTCACTCTTTGGTCTATCCTATCAAATCCATAGTGTCTGTGTTGGGAATTTGCATTGGCATCTCCTGGACCCTGCGCCTGGTGTCCAGAAGTGCTGTGTTCTACACAGGTGTCAGTGATGATGGAGTGGAGTGATTTTCCAGTGCCCTCAACTTCATAGTAGGTTGTCAGCCTATTATAAATCAAATTTGGATTTTGGCAGATTTTCTGTTACTTTTCACTCCTACTTCTATTTTAATAATTTTGTATAGTAATATTTTTTACGTGGCCAGAAAAACAGGCTAAAAGAGTTAAAAATATTAGCAAATCAGAGTCATCCTCAAAGAGTTACAAAACCAGAGTGGCCAGGAGAGAAAGAAAAGCAGCCGGGTAGCCTTTGTCATCTCATGGTATCTGTATTCAATTCATTGATTCTTTGCTGATTTTATAAGTCTTTCCTATGTTTATGAGGTATTTTGCTGGTTTAGTTATGGTAACTCTTTTCTAAATACTTTATAATACCCTTGGTTTAAGAGAGCAATAAAACTTACTATGACCAGCCAGGTACTAAGAGATAGTTCATCAACCATACATTTATTTTTCTAAATCAGCTAACTTTGATAGAGGAATTCATTGACATCATGAGAATTTCCCAGTCATTATGACAGTTACACAGGAAACGCATATGATACATTAAATTGAAGAAGGGAAATGTCACCTCAATTCTACAGCATAACCTTCATGCTAGTAGCTTCTTGGTGAAATAAACATCCTGAAGCATTTGAGAGAAACATTATTTACTAAATGATAATTGACACAAGATGTATATTTCCCAGATTCCTCAAACCTGCCCAGTTCCTTGCTTTGCTCTGTGATTGATTATTTTCCCCTTGAAGGCCTTCCATTCGTGCTTCAGTTCTGTGCCTTCCAAAGGTTCCATTCCTTCTTCCCTGTCAACATTCTGAACCTGTGTCTTCCTCTACCCTGTATGTACTTGGTTTTAATTTTTAGAAATTTGAGGGTTTTTTGAAGGGGTCCAGTCTTTCTTCTGCTCCTATTAGGACTCTGAGTTATATACAGCAACCATTTCAGGCTCAGAATGGAATCATATTTTGTATTTGGGGAGGTTTTTTTTTTTTTTTTTTTTTTTTACAAATGCGGGAATAACCATGAGCAAATGGTACAACTTCTGCAATCGCTATTGCAGAGTGATTGTCTTAGATTAGGTTGTTTTCCTTGTTCTATAAGGTCTTATATTATATCTCCTAGTAGTAATGTAGGTCAATTTTCTTTAGGTTTTCTATAAATGCTATCCAATGTTTGCATACTGTTGTAGATAAAAATAATAATGCAGGATAGGGTTATAGCTCCATTGGTAGAGTGCTTGCCTTGCATGCACAAGGCCTGGGTTCTGGGTTCAATCCCCAGTACCACACACACACACACACACACACACGCAAAAAGAAATGGCTATAGGGCATTTTTTTTTTGCAAAAAAAATATTATTAAGTACCTTACCTCATATCCCTTATGAAATCAAACTAATTCTCTTCTAGATAATAAAAAATTAGGAGCAAACATTACTCTTATAATTTCTTGTTGTCAGAATCATAACAGAAAACCCAAATAGATTCATGTACTCAAATTTTGAACTTCAAAAGTAAAAAAGGTAAATTTTAAAAAGGAGAGAGAAGCTTGAAAAAACTATGGACAGAATATGTAATGAAAAAGAATGACTAATGAAAAAGAATGTCTAATGATGATGATTATTATAAAACAATAAGACAGAGACCAACACTTTCCTAGACAAATGAATAGGCACTACTGTAAATAAAAAAATAAAAAGGACTAGCGAATACATTAAAATGCAAAATTTGCAAATAATCAAAAAAGGCTACTAAATATAATAGTTTTATATATCAAGTTAATAAATTTTAGAAGAATTAGTAATATGTGATAGGAATGAGAGTGTGGGGAATTGAGCATGTTTCTAAGTTGAGCCTATTTATATTCATCTCAGAAGCACATGATTCAGTATCCCATTTCTGGAAGGGGTATCAAAAAAATTGTTCAAAAATTTAAAGCATGCATATCACTTAATTCTACAGTTCTGTTTCTAGCAAGTAATTTAAGAAAAGAACCAGGTGAAGATTCCCCAACCTCATAATGACAAAGATGTTCATTGTATAACTCTCATCTGTTAATGGGAATAAACCCGTAGATTGATATGGGATAAGTTAAATAAATTATACCTTATCTATGTAATGGAATTTTATGAAATCACTAAAAAGCTGTAAGAAGTTCTGCAAAAATTAAACAAAAATTAAAACAAAAAGATTCATGCAGATTACAAAAGAATTTAAGTAATCTGGCATGAATACATGTATATATGTTTTTGCAAAGTCTAATTTTATATATGATAGAGTGGATTGGGAATATACCTTATAAATTTATTCTATCATTTCAATATTTGTGATAAAATAAAAACATTAAAATTTGAGTTGCCACTTCACATATCTAAGTTCTCATATGAGCATTGAAATTAGCTGTGTCTGTTTGTTTGCATGTTTTAATTTAAGGGAAATATCTTTTGAGAATATATCTGTGACATATTATTATTGACCTAATGATACTATGATTTAGCGTATGTTAGGAACTACAACTTAAAGTGATTAATGTATCTTGAGAATTACAATGTAAAGTTATTAAAGTTTTTTTCATGTTTTGAGCAGATCTTTAAGATTTTCTAACTCTCCTTGCACTAAACATTAATTATGTGCTGTAGTTAGAAGTTATTGAAACTATAAGAATAATTCACAAAATCCATTCCTCCAGAAACCTGTAGATAGTTATCATAGTAATAAGTAATTCAATAATTTGTTAATATGGTAAAATGAAGTCCCAAAGAGTTTGTAATAGTACATTATAATTATACATAAAGGTGGAATTCATTGTGACATACTTGTATACACACATAGTATAATATGATCAGTCTCAGAACTTTGAGAGTTCAGTGAGGGATGAGTGGATGGGAAGAATTTCTGTAGAAGGTAGAAGTGATCTTTAGTGTGCCAGTTTCTATTAGCAGGGAGACCTGGGATGTAACCTGAGTCATCTTGATTAGATATGGGAGGCATTCTGGAGTTTTCTCAGGTGCCTCTGGCTGCAAATATATGAATTACACTCTGAGTGAAGTCCTGACATAGTGTTATGAGCATGACCCTGTGAGAGCATTGGTTGAGAGTGGAAGTGGCTTATCAAGAGTCACTACTGGTTTAAAAAATGTCAAGGGACGGTGAAGGAGGTGTTGGAAAAATTCTCTATAGTTTTTCATTACATGAAAAAAGTGGAACAATTAAGAAAGGAAAATTTAAAAACAAACAAACAAGAGCAAAGTGGAGTGTTTAGAGACATTGACTCCCAGAAAAGAACTTGGAAAGAAAAGGAGACTATTTTTAACGTTCCAGTTCTTGACTTGAATTCTCTTTCAAGACAATGTTTTCCTAGAAACAAAAAGAGGACTGAGTGCAGCATCTCAGCATTAGCCCCAGGGTACAGATACATTTTTCAGGGCAGTTGCATTGAAAAAGAAGATTTTGCCTTGATAAGACTGGAGGAAGCACTTCCCTTTCTTGGAGGGAGCATTCTGCTCATTCTGCTTTTTGGAGTTAGAAATGCATTCCACAAGACAGATCACAAATAAAAATCTATAGCTACTATTTGGATGGTGGGATCCAAGTACACAGGAACCTGGATTTTACCCTGAAAAGGAGAAAAGGAGTAAACTCTTGATTTATCAAGATTCATCTCTTGAACTTCATAAAAAGCAAACCTGTAAGCAAATTTAAGTGACTGCAGAAAAATAAATATTTATAACAAATCTGAGTGTGTAGTAGTTCACATTTATACCTGTTCCCGTGTATTTTTTTCCTCTCCCCTCTACACATGACCTCTGCTGCAAGACATATACATGTGATCAATCAGCCCCATGTACATTTCTCCTTTATCTCATGCTGTTTGGAACATGATTCCCATGCAGCAGCAACTCAACCTCTCTTGTCAATCCTGAGGATCCCTTACACCTCCTCATCTCCAAGACTCAGCATGCACTTCTTTCTAAATATCCTTTCCCTCTTTTACCTTCAATCTCCTCAACCCATTGACCCAACCCTAACGAGTACCTCTTCAGTAAACTTTCCCATACATTCTTGGATAAAATGAGGTGCTCTGTTATGTTGCTCTTCCCCTTAGTCTATGTACTTATTATAATAATCAAATATCTGTTATCTTTATTTGTTTACATGTTAACATCTCATGCCAAAAGTTGCCGAAGTAAAATAAAATATTATGGATAAACTTTTATCTATTCAAAAATTTTACTGATATATAGGTAATCAGCCACAAGGGAAGGAGGTTAATTGAGTTACGAGGGGTCCCCCAGAAGGCTACCCAAAGACAAAAATTCCAGTGAATGAAGCTCATTGAGAAAGTGAAGGAAAGATTAGCACAGATGTAAGAGAGTGAGAAGCCGATGAAGCAGCCAGGGCAAGATACCTCTGGCTGAAGGGAGAGCAATTCCTCTGGTAATGGGTAACTAACCCAGGACTGGATACAAAATAAACTAAGGACACTATCCATGAAAATTAATGCCTGGGAAAGGGAGAGTTCCCCTTCCCTCACCTTTCCAGCCCCCTGGTTTCCGGGAACCTAATTAGCACCATTCACTCCTACCTTTTAGATTGGCCAGGACTTTCCCTAGGAGCTAACCACTTTCCTTTGAAGTGTAAATACCCTGTGAAGGCTCCAGGCCAAAAGCCTTGGCTAGAGGAGCAAGTCTCATTTATCAAACTCTGCTTAGGTAAGCATGCTTCCTGCCTGAAAACGTTACACACAATCATAAATCACTTTTGAAACCTTGTCAACCATGTGTCGTTTTAGACTAGAAAATTTATGACACTAGATAGCCTATAAATGTTGTGAAAAACTGGTAAGGGGCGCTCAGAATCTGGAGCTGATCTCCTCTGGGCCTGCTGGTGTAAAATAAAGTTTGGTTTCTCCCACTCTTTGAGCACACTTTGCCGCTACTTACCTGATTCCTGCAACACTCCTACAGGGGAAAGGGGCAACCAGTGAAAGGCACAGACCTTGGAGTCATCCCTTCTACTTGGTAACAGAGCTAGAGAATTTATACACCAACTCCTGTCATTCATTGGATAAGAGCCACTGCCAAGAGCTATCAACTCTGCAGATCTAGATGTAAAAGCAAGACCTTGGGGAAAACGTTTCATTGCTGGCAGTTGGAGATCAAGCCAGTGTGCACGGAAGCAAGAAGAGCAAGAGTATAAGACAGAGTATGAGCCCTGACAGCTGTTACCAGGGGCCTGAACCACACTGACATGGCTCCATACAGACTGTGTGCACGTTAGGGAATGTGAGCTGACACAAGACAGCAGTCAGAGGGACAGATTTTTCCAATGGTCCAGACATGAGGAATATTAGAAATGGGAACTCCTGAATTCTATTATTGCCACTAGGTTTTCTAGACTCACCCTTTCCCTTTGCCCAGTTCTGTTTTCAACAACCTTCTTGAGTGTTTTCTAGTCACGAATCTTGTGGTCAGGAGTTTTTGAGACTCTGAAAGGCAAATCTTCTCTGTATGGCTTCCACATGGAAGGCCCAGGAGACAGGTATGCAGGATCCAAGTCTGGAAAAGGATAAAAGGGATGCTCAGCTTCAGATAAGGAAGAAAGAATTGGGGGGACACAAAATGAGTCAGAGCTCAGCCTGAGCTTTGTGGGACTTGGGGAAAAAGGCAAAGTCACAAATGCCAGGTCCTAGTCAGGAGGCCCAAACCAGTGAGTAGATCTCAATCCAAGGGATTGAGAGTGAGAAATGGTTTCAGTGTTTATGATCTATAAGGAAACAATAGATTAGGCCTGGGAATCTGGGAAATTGGCCATATATTAAAACTTATTCTGTTGGAATTCTGGAGAATGAACTGACCAACCCAGGAAGCCTATAGGTAAATGAGGCAGATTTAAATTAGAATGCTGACATCTGATTGCTATTTCTTTAGTTAACAGAGAGCATTAATTCAAAAGATTATGATATCCAGAAAACTTTTCCTTTACTTGGAAATATTCATCAACATTATCTCCAATTATTTAATATAATTTGCTTTAGAAATCTGTGTAGCATTGAAATGTATGAAGATCTAAAATATCATCTACAGAATTAATGGCCAATAAAATCTTAAGAAAACATTTGCAGCATTGGGCAAAGCATTAATATTAGTAAAAATAAAAATGATATATTTTGATATTCTGATCACAAGAAAACTATAACTAGCAAAGGAAATGTATATGTTAAATTATTATGTACAAGAATCATTCTACTTTGGAAATGTACATAAAAGCATCATGTTGTACATCCTTTAAAAACCTATAAATAAAACACTTAAAATTCCAAAATAAAGTCTATAAAGTAGTACAATTCACTGCTCAATAGAAAAAGAAACAAGTTGTTTATACATGTATGAAATATATTCATTCTGTTTATAGTCCCATAAATATATTCCAAAACATATTACCTTTCCTTTTTCTACACAAAAGCAAATGTTAAAATAATAAAATTTTACTAGTATGACAATATGTAAATCAATGGATGTGTAACTGATGTGATTCTGCAATTTGTATACGGGGTAAAAATGGGATTTCATAACCCACTTGAATCAAAGTGTGAAATATGATATATCAAGAACTATGTAATGTTTTGAACAACCAACAATAAAAAAATAAAAAAAAATAATAATAAAATTTTGTGTTAATTTCAAATTAAAGGGAATGTGCGTGTTCATGTATGTTAAAAATTAAAATTATTTCAAATTTTTTTTTAAAAAATAGTGCAAGTTCTGGCAAATAAGAAACTTTTATTTATTTTTATGTGGTGCTGAGGATCGAACCCAGGTCTTGCCCATGTAGGCAAGCACTCTACCACTGAGCCACAATCCCAGCCCCAATATTTCAAATTTTCTAGAACACATTTTAAAAGTAAGAAATTTTCTAATATAAGTTATACATTAATATTAAAAAGACAATTTAAAAATTTCCAAGAATCATTTGCCAGAAAAATCTTATTAAAGCCTAACATGAACCCTGCTCTGGAATTCTAAGAGAAAAAGAAAATGCGTCAAAGGTGAACGGAGTCATATATTGGAATTTTCATATATTGGAATTTCTACATTCTGAAGATTTTTCTACATTTTATTTTAAAAACACCCTTCCAATAATTCTCTCTAAAACCAAATAAACCTTAAAAGGAACTACTTTTGGTTTGTACTTACACACCCCTTATTTGATTCCATGAGGAAAACACTTTGTACTCTACTTTTCCAAACAGAATGATTAAAATTAAACCTTTTTAACATTCCATATAATGAACTAAGAGTCTGAATTTTATTTCTTTGACACAAATTAGTGTACAAAGGAACAAAGGGCATATCTGAAGGAGTTTTAGTGGCAGTCAACTTGAGAATCATTAATAAGCAGTTCTCATAAAAATGGAAATATACTGTCCAATAATTAACAAGAGCAAACAATATGGCTTTCAAATTCTGAACAAAGTTTTTTCAGGACAGGTATAATTTCCATTTCAGGAAAAGATCATATTCATCAGAAAATTAGGAGGGCATTAATTGGGTTTTGACATAAATATAAATATTTAAAAGTTTCTTATTTGCCAGAACTTGCACTATGGGGATTCAATCTCAGGGGGCTTAGGTATTCAAAATCATTAGGTTACTTTCCTGAGGGGATAGAGGGCTCTTGGCATTGCCTTGGCTTTGTTAAGTCAGGATAAGAATGCTAATAAAAGGGGCATTCAGTCATGTGAAACAGATCATTCTTTTTGAAGAGAAGCACTTCTCAGATGTGAGGAACTGGGCAAAGCAGATAAATATTTTAAAAATATTAGTAAATAGCCTTTTCCATAATAATGAAAGTTGGTTGCTTGTAAGTTAGAAAGGAAATAATTTTATGAGATGAGGATATGATTCAGTTTCCAAACATGAAAATAAGGATTTGTAAGTACAAAGAAAAAGGGACAAAGTGCACTAACAATTATTGACCTATTTTATCTTTTTGGTTGTTGTTGAGATTTTCAAAAACTGGAATAATAAACTTGGCTGTAGAGGATGACAGTTTTCCCACGTATGAAAACAGAAAGTCATGAGCGGCGATCTGACCTCTCCTTCAGCAGTCCAGCTGTGCTATGAGAACTTGAACACGTCCTGTATCAAAACTCCCTACTCTCCAGGCCCCCGCCTGATTCTGTATGCAGTGTTTGGCTTTGGGGTTGTGCTGGCTGTTTTTGGAAACCTGCTGGTGATGATTTCAATTCTTCATTTCAAGCAATTGTATTCTCCAGCCAATTTTTTGGTCGCCTCTTTGGCCTGTGCTGACTTCTTGGTAGGAGTGACTGTGATGCCCTTCAGCATGGTCAGGTCAGTGGAGAGCTGCTGGTATTTTGGGGACAGCTACTGTAAATTCCACTCTTGTTTCGAGGGGTCATTCTGTTATGCTTCTATCTACCACTTGTGCTTCATCTCCATTGACAGATACATGGCCGTTACAGACCCTCTGATCTATCCAACCAAGTTCACTGCATCTGTTTCTGGCATCTGTATTGCCTTCTCCTGGCTCTTTTCAATTATTTACAGCTTTTCCCTTCTCTATACTGGGGCAAATGAAGTTGGGCTGGAGGAGCTAGTAAGTGCTCTCACCTGTGTGGGAGGCTGTCAAATTGCAGTGAATCAGAGTTGGGTTTTGATAGATTTTCTATTATTTTTTGTGCCCATGCTTGTGATGGTAACAGTTTACTCCAAGATTTTCCTCATCGCTAAACAACAGGCTAGGAAAATTGAAAGCATGAGCAATGAAACAGCAAAATCGTCAGAGAGCTACAAAGACAGAGTGGCCAAGAGGGAGAGAAAAGCAGCCAAAACGCTGGGAATCGCAGTGATAGCATTTCTGATATCGTGGTTACCGTACTTCATTGATTCCATCATCGATGCCTTCCTGGGTTTCATCACACCCACGTATGTTTATGAAATATTAGTTTGGATTGCCTACTATAACTCAGCAATGAATCCCTTGATTTATGCTTTCTTTTATCCTTGGTTTCGAAAAGCCATCAAACTAATTGTCACTGGTGAAGTCTTGAGAGAGAATTCCTCAATAATAAACTTGTCTCTTGAGTAGCTTCTTATTTTAAATTGGGAGAATCAAAAAGAGACTCACTTCAGATACATCGTGGGGAAAAGAACTGGTCATACATGTGCAAGATTTCCAAATGTGAAATAACTAAATTATGCTTCAATTTGATCTGAACACTTAAATTCATGTGCAATGGTCTTTGATAAATATAACATTAAAACCCAATTGTATTGCAAATAGCATGACCTCAGAGCCAGAAACGTCTGAAATCCAACAGCAACTCTGCCATTTATCTCTGTGATCTTGAGATACTTAGTTTTTTTTGAAGATTCTTTCTACATTTTATTTTAAAAACACCTTTCCAATAATTCTTACTAAAAACAAATAAACCTTAAAAGGAACTACTTTGGGTTTGTACTTACACATCCCTTATTTGATTCCACAGGAAAAACACCTTGTACTCTACTTTTCCAAATCAGAATGATAAAATTAAACCTGTAACATTCCATGTAATGAACTAAGATTCTGAATTTTATTTCTTTGACACAAATTAGTGTACAAAAGAATAAAGGACATATCTGAAGGAGTTTAGTAAGCCTTTCCTTGTAGTATCCTTGAGAAAATTTAGGAGAATAAATATGAATGAACTATTGAAATGTATTTTTAAATTCTAAATTCTGGCATTTATTTCTTTATATTAGTTTAAATCCTGGACATATCGTTTCTCCATTCTTCCATGTCAATTTCCTTTAAAAAAGTGAATGCAACTAAGAGAAACTTAGGTGCTGGCTCTTCGCTCAGAGAGGTCCAAGGGAGTCTACACAATCTGTTATTCAGGTTTGTGGGTCTGAAAGTTCAATTTAAGAGCCATGAAAAATAAATGAAGAAATATATTAATTGTAGTACCATTCAATATTTTAAAATGGGAAAGAATAATAGCATTATAAATACCATTTGTTTACAACTTTACTAACTGTGGATTGTGTATTTACTTCCAGGGAGTCAGAGAGTAAGTGAGAAAGAAGAGTGAGTCTCAGACTGCAGTCAGGTTGCTTAGAGCTATCTGGAGCACAAAATTTTCATATAAATTATTTCAGAGGAACAATACTATGTTATAAGGAAAAGTACAAAGTTCTATTAAGAGATGTAGATGTGGGAGGGAATAATTTATTTGTTGTGATTCAACATTTGAACATCTAAATTTCTATTCATCTACACTTCTATATTAAAAATCACTGTTTTTATTGTAAAGGATTATTTTCCCTTAAGGCTCCTAGGGGCCATTCAGATAAACTCTAAGTACTAAAGCAGAATTGGCCCACAAAAATTAACCAAAATTGTGATTTTTGTTATTTCATACTCTTAAATCATTTGGTTCCCTTGTTCCTCTTCTCCCCAACAAATCCATTCATTCGCCTAAGCCTCATTGAGATTACAAATTGCCTTTAACTTTTCTCCATGGACACTAGTGCATTAGTATGAATAATAATATGATTATGTTTGCAAAATGTGTGCACCTTTAGTAACTCATATATTTAACAGTAACTTGGTAATTTTCCTTTTTCACGTATAAAAGTTTAAAACAAATGAGATTCTGGATGCATTTTTAGCTTCCCACTTTTTAGAAGCCAGGTTGTTCATCCTGTCATGTTATTTTCTGCATTTTAATGATCCAATGTGCATATTCATTTCCCTAAAAAAATCTGTTCCTCAGGAGATTGTCTTTTCTTGTTCCTCTTTATGCCTCTAGCAGGGACTCTCCACTATATATGGAATGTAATAGTTGATCAATAAATGTTGACTGAATAAATATGTGTGCATTTCCTTTAAATATAGAAATACACACACACACACACACACACACTTACACCACGATTGGAACCCAAGGGTGCTTAATCATTGAACCACATCCCAGCCCTTTTTCTTCCTTCCTTCCTTCCTTCCTTCCTTCCTTCCTTCCTTCCTTTCTTTTTTTTATTATTTTTATTTTGAAACAGAGTCTTGCTAAGTTGCTTAGAGCCTCACTAAATTGCTGAGACTGGCTTTGAACTTGCAATCCTCCTGAGATACTGGGATCAAAGTCATGTGCCACCATGCCAAGCTATATACAGAAATATTTTGATGAGTTCATATAAGAATGTGCATGTTTGGGCTGGGGAGATAGCTCAATGGTAAAGCACCTGCCTAGCATACATGAGGCTTGAGTTCAATCCCCATCACCACATAAAAAAATAAACAACAATAAAAAATGTTATTTAAAAAAAAGAATGTGTATGTCCACATTGAGTGAATATGATTATGAATGGATCATTATACACAAAGGTAGTTATCCGACACTACTGTGGACATGCTACGTGTTAATTTTGTGGTATTTGTGAGTCTGGCTGTCCATGGGACTAGGATTGGGCCTTGTAAGGATAGCCTGTTGGTTATCCCTCTTTGGAACCAACAACAAGTCAAAGTGCAATTTCTTTATGAGGATTGCCTCAATGTTCCTCTCTTAAATGGGTTGGCCTGGTTCTATAGATCCATGGCTATCTCTTCCACACTCTACTATACACATATACTAAATTTTATTTCTGAATTACCTATGGAGGATTTTATGGTAATTCTATTAAAATTATAATTTTAACTGGAAATAGAACTCTAGTTCAAAAAGAAATCCCTCGGAACTTGAAAACTATTTCTCCATTGCCTTCTAGGACCTAGTGGGATACTGAGAAATTTGATAGTCATTTTCCATCTTAAAACAACTGTCTTTCTCTGGCCACTGAGCCTACTTTTAGGTCCACTCCTTTTAGCTTCCCCATAGAAAAGAAAATATGTGGCACTTGCCTTTCTGTGATGGCAGACACTTTGAAGTGAAATCTTAGACCTTTCTTTAACCCAGAAGAAACTTTCTCCAGAATTGCTTTTATTATATTCATTCCTTTCTTCTCTTTGGTGGCTCTTTTTGTAACTTGGAACTTTGGTCTAAATCAATTGAGAGGTAAAAGAAAGAATAGCCTCGAGATTGTGTGTATGTGTGTGTGTGTGTGTTTGTGTGTGTTCACACACGTGCATGCACAGGCTGTGTAATTCTCTGGTTTTCTAATTGGTTTGATCCCATCTGCTTTCTATTTGGGGGGCATTTCAATGGAATTTCAGAAGTAATATAACTAAAACTACATGCTCAATTTGTTCAACAGGGGTGATCTTCAGACGATATGTAAAAATACAACCATTCCACAGTTAAAATTTTGGAATGCTTAAATGGCTGTTTATAGGACAAAGATACATATTTACTTTGAAAGTAGCTATTGCTATGGTGTGAGCCACCATGCAAGCTCACCTCACACCTCCCAAGACTTTTCATGATCCACAAAAGCAATGACAAATATTAGGCAAAGGAAGGCATCTTCAGGGCATGTCCACCTCTGAGAGGAGCCTCCTTTCTGACAGATCATGGCCCACATCTTGCAAGACTGTATTTTCAGTGTTTGCATATCAAGTCTGAATGTTGATCCATAAATTAAGTGGTCACATTTTGAAGGGGACTTGCTCAACAATAAATTTATTTTTGATCATGTTATCTTAAATGGGGGAAATTGAATAATGGACTCAGAATTAACACATTATTATTTAATTATTATTTATTCATTATTACCTTCTAAAATTAAATGAGGTCTCTTTTCTTCATGCAGTCACCCTCCAGGATAGAGCAGAAATGGAATAGAGAACATCAACAATGGTACAGAAGTTTTAAATCATACCCCATAGTGTGGTAGCCTTGAAGGACCAAGCTCTCAATGTACAAATGTAGGCTCTGTGATGAGGTACATCTTTGGGGGAAGCTTGCATACCACACAGATCCCTGATGGGGTAAGCCTCCTGGGATCCCTTCCAACTCCTGTTTTGAGTATGTCCATGAGAAGAAACCTTATGACTTTTGCATCAGGGATCATTCTGTCCAGGGAACCACTCCATTGAAGAGAGTACTAGTAAGATTATTCAAGTTTAACTCCCTGTTTAGCTTTCCTTATTCATTCATCTCACTGTGCTGCCCTGTGCTCATTTTGAGCAGAAGGATGATAGAATTGCAGATATGGTGGGAGGAGAAGTGGGCTGATGAGGAGAGAAGCCTATGCTGTCACTGTCCAGGAGGTAAAGGAGCTGGAGTTCTTGTGGCTTAGAGAACACATGGGAGGGAGAAGGGAACCCTTCCTGCAATTGCTCTATTTCAAGGTACACCAAGTCTCTGTGACACATCCCATAGGAATTGGTAAAGAAAATGCAAGTTTTGAGGAGAGTGACCATGAGCCTCAGGTAACTGGGGAGTGGGAATGCTCCTGCAGAGATTATTGAAGACTTTAGGTTTGCACTGCATGAGAGTGTCATGATCTGGACGTTCAATATACAGAAACCATGCCCACAAAGTGAATGTTAGAAGCAGACCAAATTTGGTATAAAATTATGTGGTCCTTCCTCCCCCACACACTTTCTCTTTTTCTCTGAGGAATAGATACAGAAAAGTGGGGGGTAAGGGATGAGGGACAAGAAATTAAAAAGCAGGTATTTCCTTTTCCTAAAACCAAGCCCTTTAAGCTCATACCTGCTTCCTGGAGGCAGCGAGGACAGGAATATTCAAGTAGGTATAGGTTGAGGTTTTAAATTGGAGTGCCCTGAAACTGAAATTTTCAATACTCAAAGTGACTGGACCATTATGAGTCATACCTGAGGTATAAACAAAAGAACATGGGAGGCTGTTATCACAGAAAATGTGATTGCTTCTTGTTCGTCATCATACTCAAAGTAGTCCATAAGCAGTTAATGAATATTTAACTCATCAAACCCAAATGGATTATATAGCGAATCAAATTAATTCAGTGATAATGCTCACTTGTTGAATGGCTTAGATAATTACTGAAATGAATTAATTGCATATAAACAATGCTCATCACTCTTCGTTTATTGTTTAGCGCTTTGGCCCAACTGTTTGTTTGGTGACCTGTAGCCTTTAATCCATAGAGACAGGGTACAGATCATTTCTCTCCTCTTCCTCTCATTAATAGTCTTCTGAGTTTGGGCACTGCCATGACTACAGGGCATCATTATCACATTTTTCTCTTTCCTTGGTCATAATGAGGGAGTTTCACACTCTCAGTCACTGGGGAGGAAGTCAAGTTAGTGGGCTTTTATTTTTGAAATGTCTTTGAGGATTTCACAACACACAAGCTAAAGGTCAATGTAAAAATGACACTGAAAACTTCAGCTGATGCAAGACCACCTAAAATTTGCCTGCAAATGCCTTGGGTATTAGAATCTTAACTTCCTGAAGATGGTCTTACAACCAACACCAGAAGAGTCAGATATGTACAAGAATTTTAGAGGCTTTGGAAAAGAACTTCTAATCCCATCCCACCTCAGTATTGGGTGAAGTGCTTTTTATTGACTAAGTGCCAATGTGGAAATGCCAATTGAATTAGATTCCTGTATCAAGTTTAGATGATACAGTAAAAACATACAAATATTGAAGAAACTTGTTTGTTTAATGCTATTTTTGGTGACTCCTTTGATTGTATCTGCCTGTCTTTGGCTTACTATACTCACAAGCTATTGTCTTTCTCCCTTAAAGTGCTTATCACCATTTGAATTCATAAATCCATCTCTATACTTACTAGCTTCATGTTTCTTATCCTCTCAAGACCTAAAACATCATAAGAATAGGCATCATATGTGTTTGGGCCACTATTTTATACCAACCTAAAGGATTCACTAAATATATTTTCAATACAGGAATTCATTAATAAATATATCTCAGAAGGTTGGAGGGAGGCATAAAGTTATGATGACATTAAATGCCAAAAAACCTATGGGACAACTCCCCACACCGAAGTATCTTCAAATTTAAATGTCAATACAGATTATGTTGAGAAAAACCTCAATAGGGTTGTGTCTACTAAGCAATCGACATCAATTCACCAAAAAAAAAAAAGACACTCAGAAAGAATTAGGAGAAATCTGAAAGAATATTTGGTTAATAACACTAATTTTATTCATTAGTAATCAGATGGCCAGTTGGATTACTAAAAATATGCCTCTTATTTGGGTCTAGGAATACAGCTCAGTTGGTAGGGTGCTTGCTTTGCATGCACAAGGCCCTGGGTTCAATCTCCAGTATCACACAAAAAAAAAAAAAAGAAAGAAAAAAAAATACCTTTTGCTTTTTATAATGTGAAAAGCAAGTTCACAAATATCTCTCAACCAGCCCTGCACTGCCAAGGTCTTGAATTCTTCCTCAGGAAGACTGAAGATTGCTTTTCCTTGCTCTTCAATGTTCCACCGTTCCAGGGTTGAAACAATTCCTAAGGAATTCATTTCTACATTCTCACTTCTTCCTGCTCATTACTCCTTTGTGTGTGTGTGTGTGTGTGTGTGTGGGTTTTGCTGGGGATTGATCCCAGGGCCTCACACATGCTAGGTAAGTGCTCTTTCATTGAGTGACATACCCAGTCCTCATTTCTCATTATTCCTTTTTATGACACTTCTTTATCACTGGGCAGAAAGACCAATCACCAGGAACCACAGCTGAATGTGTAGTGATAAGGTTCACCGCCTATTTGTCACATAGATGGATAGACATTACAGATGTGCTTCAGGTGACAAGGTCCTGAGAGAAGAGCTGACTTTCTACCAGCATCTCAGGAATGTTCACGTGTCTAAATCTTTAATGCTTTGAAGTAATATATTTCATCAATCTCAAGTTTCCCCCACTGCATCTTATCTTTTTGATTGTTGGTAGATATTGCAAATGCAGAAATGATTCTTGACAGGATATAAAGAGCCAACTTGAACTTTAAAGTTTGTACCTTATTATATCTTTGCAACAAAAATCCAACGTACAAAAATCTTAGTAACAAAAATTCAAGGTACAAAGATCCAGTAAGGTGGCTAGGTCATGGTTGGGAACACCCCTATTCAAGTCTATACATGAAGGAAAAAAAATCTTTGGCCCCAAATACATAATGTCAATTAAATTTAATGTAGAATAGAGACTTGTTTTGTAAAATAACTTTCCTAATAACCACTGTTGGAAATAGTCTTCTAGTTCACACCTTGTACCACAGGGATTCTGTTAAGGGAGTTCCCATTGAAAGTGTCTGTTTAGCTGGAAGGACTGAACCTTTACACAATGATGCAAGACATTCAACATGGAAATAAATCTGGAGAAGATGATCCATCAACTCTAATCACATTTATTAGTGACCGTTGCTCAGAAGAACTGTAGAGGTAAAAATAAAATGTAAAACAAAAATTATGAGTAAAAGCGAATTTTATCAAATTAAGGAAAAGAAACATTGGCTGCTTGAAATCAACCCTCAGTAATCTTTTACAATATTATTTTTTGGACTTTATTATTTTCTAGAAAGAGTTTAGAATTTATAATGCAAATGGAAAATTATTGTAGGGATGATATCTGATAATTTTCTGTTGTATTGGTGCATGTAGGATCAGAATAATACATTCTTGACAATCAGAGGTGAAGCTTTTGCACATGCAAGCAGCAGCACCAATGAGCAGCAACTCATCCCCACCTGTAGCTCTGCTGCTTTGCTATGAGAACCTGAATGGGTCCTGTCTTAAAACTCCCTACTCGCCAGGGCCCCGGGTGATTCTCTATGCAGTGTTTGGCTTTGGGGCTGTGCTGGCTGTGCTGGGAAACCTGCTGGTGATGACTTCCATTCTCCACTTCAAGCAGCTGCACTCTCCAACCAATTTCCTCATCGCCTCTCTGGCCTGTGCTGACTTTTTGGTGGGAGTGACCGTGATGCCCTTCAGCATGGTCAGGTCCGTGGAGAGCTGCTGGTACTTTGGCCGAAGTTTCTGCACTTTTCACACTTGCTGTGATGTGGCGTTTTGCTACTCTTCTCTCTTCCACCTGTGCTTCATCTCCATTGACAGGTACATTGCTGTTACCGACCCTCTGGTCTATCCCACCAAATTCACAGTATCTGTGTCAGGGATTTGCATCTGCATCTCCTGGATCCTGCCCCTGGTGTACAGTGGTGCCGTGTTCTACACAGGTGTCTATGATGATGGTCTGGAAGAATTATCCAATGCCCTCAACTGCATAGGAGGTTGTCAGGTAGTTGTCAATCAAAACTGGGTTTTGATAGATTTTCTTTCTTTCTTTATACCTACGATTGTTATGATAATTCTGTACGGTAATATTTTTCTTGTGGCTAGACAGCAGGCTAAAAAGATTGAAAATGTTAGTGGCAAAGCAGAATCATCTTCAGAAAGTTACAAAGCCAGAGTGGCCAAGAGAGAGAGAAAAGCAGCCAAAACCTTGGGGATCACTGTGATAGCATTTATGATCTCATGGTTACCATACAGCATTGATTCATTAGTTGATGCTTTTATGGGATTTATCACTCCTGCCTATATTTATGAGATCTGTGTTTGGTGTGCTTATTATAACTCAGCCATGAATCCTTTGATTTATGCTTTATTTTACCCATGGTTTAAGAAAGCTATTAAAGTTATTATTAGTGGTCAGATCTTAAGGAACAGTTCGGCAACCATGAATTTGTTCTCTGATCAAATGTAAGCAATTGGATTGAAGAAGTAGAAGATTTCATTTAAAAAATTATTGTGCATTATAATTATACATATTAATTGGATTTGTTGTTACACATTCATAGATTCATAGAACATAATTTGTTCAATTTCATTCTCTAGTATGTAGATATCTTTAACTTATCCAAATGAAGACTGTGGTAGCATGCTTGTCTAGCATACATAAAGCCTTGGGTTCAAACCCCAGCATCACAAAAATAAAAAATAAAACCCAAATGAAGTGTTTTAAAAACTCAAGAAAGACTACTGATGAATACAAATAAATTGCTCTTAAAATAGATAGGATATGCCCATGTTTTCAGTCATGTTAAGATGTCTCTGCCACTTCTCCAAAAATATCAATTTGACTATTAAATACCAAGTTATTATTTAATTGCTCAGAGCTCAACATATCTCATCCCTGAGGAAACTTCCCTCCCTTCTCTTTTCCTTCAAGTTACAGAATTTCTGTTTGTTGCGGTATGTTCCCTGACAATATCTTTGTTCTCCTTTGATTCCCTTTCTTTTTCTCCTTACAAAGTTTGCTACTTGATCTTAGCCTGTTAAAAATTTCACACATGAATAGCCTTTCTGGGTTCTTGTTCTCTTTTACCTTTTTTTTTAAAAAAATAATTTTTACCAAAGGAGCCTCTTGGATAGCTGCTTAATCTATTCAGTCTGATGGGAGATCTCAGGTGTGGGGGCAATTTTCAAATATAGACATCTTCTTGACCAGATTGTTGTGATTGTCTAACAAATTACTATCCTTCTGTGTCATCATATTCCCTCCCAAAGTAGGAGGCAAAAGCTCCCATGGTTACCAGAATGGTGTTAGGGTGATCATGTGGCTTCTCTTCTTGCTATTGCTGGACACTGAATAGTTTGTATGGTCAACATCCTGTGTTACAAGCTTCTGTTTAAACACAATGGCTATCACTTGTTCTTGGAGGGGGAATCTCTTTTGACTGTGGTGGTCTCTAGTTCTCTTTCATTTTCTTTTAAAAAAGCTTAATCAGAATAGAGAATTTGTAAGTTTTAAAAGGCCAGTGGAATATAAATCAATAACAAACATTCGGGTATCCATTCATTTTGTTCAATTACCAAATAGGGTGTATGCCTACATCATATTGAAATCTGTCCTCAGAGCCTTGGATGTAAGTAATAACATTTGTCTTTAATAAGCTTTGACTCTAGCAATATGCAATGTTGGTCACGATGGACAGGTTTTAAAAGGACAAACACTAGCTCAAGCAGGTAATGGAGGTTCACATCCATGGTGAGCAGTCTTCTTGATGGCATGTATTCTTGATGTTATGCAATGAGAAGGACCTTTTATTTTGTGATCACCCCTCCACAAACATATAAAAGAAGACATCAGAAGAATTCTTATTAAGGACTACTCAAAATTCATGCCTGGTATCTTTATACTGTTAAGGTCATCAAAAATAAGGAGTGTGAGAAATTGTCCAAGTCAAGAGGAACCTGAAGACATGTGACAACTACGTGTGCTGTGATATCCTAAATGGGAAGCTGAAGCAGAAAAGGGATATCAGGGAAAGTGAGGAAATCTGAAAATGAATGTACTTTTTATTAATATTTTAATGATAATGTACCAACATTTGTTTATAGGTTGTTATAAATGCACCATAGTAATTAAAATGATAATTAGAGAAAGTGTGGGTGAGTATATAGAAATTCTCTGCATTATCTCTGCAACTTTTCTGTAAATCTAAAACTACTCCAAAATAATAGATGTGTGTGTGAGTGTGTGTGTGTGTGTATAAATGGAGTATACAATTCTTGCTTGATGAAGTTTACAACTGGTCTACCTGAGGACAACAAGGCACATCCCTTACATTCATTCATTTCTCCACTCTACAAATGTCTGTGAAGGATAGTGTGTACCGTTTTGGGTTCAGTATGATTAGAAATAGAAAACAAAGAATGCAGAATCCTCAATGGGAAAAAAGCAAATTGCCAATAATTATGTCTTATAATTCATAGGACTTAAAGCTGTAAAAGATACATTTGAGGAGCACAGAGGAAAGGAGAATTCATATGTGAATGGCAGACCAGGGAGACAAAGAAGTACCATTTAGGTTAGGCCTTAAGTTATAAAAAGATTTTTGAAGGAAAGAAGAAATGGGATTATCAAGCTGAGGGAAGAGCATGAGAAAAGAAACCAAGAAAGTATAGTTTTCAGAGAATATAGAGATAAAACAATTAACAACCACACAAAGAGCACGCACCCTTTAAAGCTTCCTGGTGTGAGCATTACATAAAGTTATTCCAAGGAAAAGAGTTTCTGTATCAATAACATTTGAGATAGTTTGCTTAATATATCCTGCTCATGGAGTATACCACTATTCAAAGTCCTATTAAAGACTCTGAGAAACCCTATTTTAACAAAAACCCATCTGACCTTGTTTAAATATGAATTTTTAAAAAATGTTTAACCCATGAAGACCTCTTTGAGGTGAAAGGCTGAATAATAGGACTCCTGTCCTAGGAAAACGTTGGTCTATATCATTGATTTGGTACTTAATCAAATACATTCCTTACTTGTCTTGGCCTTTTTCACTATAATCCACCAAGTTCAATGTGTATTTCTTTTTGTACAATTTCACTTATTTATTATTTGTTATTCTTAGGTATACATGACAGTAGAGTGTATCTTGAAATATTATACATACATGGAGTATGGCATTCTAATTAGGATCCCATTCTTGCAGTTCAACGTATATTTCTAAAAGGCAAAGATGGTTTTAGAACTCATGGTATAATAATGAATAATAATACTCATGATGTACTTGTTATCAACTGTGATATATAAGATAAATTATATGATATGTAATACACAACACAGTGTGACTTAGAAGGCAAAGAGAATGCTAAGAGCTGAGGAAGCTGAGAAAGTCCCTTGGAGAGCTCAGAATATAGCCTGAGCATGGATCACTCATTTAAATAGAATAAAAGTAGAGAGACAATTCCTACTCAGAGTAAATTTTCATGAAATATATAAAGTTGGTGGGATATCAAGCATCATTAAGCATACAAAACGAACAGTCAAAACACCAGTCAGAACAAAGCAGTGTTTGTGTTGGAGTGCCGCAATCAATCACAGTATTGTTTTAGACCCTATCACTACACCACCCAATGAACAACCATAACATAACCAATATGTGATTATTGAGCACATGAAAAATGTTAGTCTGAATTGAGGTAGGCTGTAAGTAGGAAATGCCCATCAGATTTGCATAAACTTAGCACAAACAAGCACGTAAAATCTCTCATTAATTTTTACATTAATTACATGTTGAAACTGTCAATTTTTATATATTGGGTTATTTTTTATACATTTTAAACTTAATATTTATATATTTGAAAAATTGAAACTATCAATTTTTATATATTGGGTTAAATTATAATTTAAATACAATTTTAAACTTTTTCAAGTTGGATACTAGAAAAGTCTTAAACTACATACGTAGTTCATAACATACTTCTATAGGACAGTTGTACTTTATAGAGAATAAAAATGAATCATAAGACCTGATTTAATCCCTTTAGGGCTTAAAAATTAGGATTCTAACTCTCAAGGGCATAAACATAACAAGTAAGTAAAAATATATGAACTATAATAAAACTAGACTATTTATTTCCAACTGGTGTGTAAAAATGCATATAGAACTTATTCCTATGTTTGACTCATTTTACAAATGAGGAAACTGGGATCTTAGAGAAACAAAGTAATTTGCAAGAAATTATACAGTTAGTAAAAATCTATTTGCCAAAATTTGAATTCAAATCATTAAAATTTAAGCTCAAATTAATTTTTTTACAGAAATGAGAATTTAGGGGAAAAAAGTGGATATCACAAAATAATACAATTATATAAATGCTACCCATAAGAAGGTACCCAGCACTCAGAGTTTATCATGCAAGCTAGTAGTTCCTGGTAAACTTTAGATCATAGTCACATTAAAAATATACTAAAATCTAAGTATCCACTGCCAAGAAAAAAATTCACATAATCAAATTTTCATAATATTTAGTGTCCTATTCCTAGGGTTCCCAAACCCCTGAGGTCATGGGTACACTGCTGCCAAGTCAGGCCCAAATTAGAGTGGTTGAAGTACAAAAACCTCAACAATCTCTGTAACTTTAACATAAGAGAAGTTTATTTATTGCTCGTGTGAAGTCTACTATGAATCTGGAGCACTATCCTCGGCAGCTGTCCTCAACATCTGTGATGCAGACCCCTTTGATTTTGTGGCTCCATTTTTTTAGCAAGAGACCAGTTAGTGCCTCAACTGGAGTAAATTATCAGGGCAGTCTATGAAGAGCAGAACCAAGCAGGCAGCCCCACCTAGTGTTTGGGAAAGGTAGGGTGAGCAAGTGGAATGTGCTGCTGGTGTGCCTCTGCTGTGTATTAAGGCATATCTCTCAGGATTTGGATTTGACACAAACTGGCTTAAACATATTAGAGTTTATTAAGTAATAGTGAAACTGAAAGAAGAGGTTGCTGGCTTTGGTTTGGTGATTATGATTTAAATATTGTGATTATGATTTAAATATAATTTTTAAATCTAAAGCACCTTTTGTTAAGGGTGCCATGATTCCCTGATAATGTCATTACTGGTTCTGGAGTGGCCTCTGGAGCTCCAGCCAAATCTCACATATTCCTGGACACAGGGAGGAGCAAGAGACAGGGAGAGAGGGCATTCCTGGAGCCTCTCTCAACAGCTACATCTTCATCTATGGAGGGAAGGTTCTGATGCCGTGGAGAAAGGAGGCCACGGCAATTAGGTGAGAAATAAGCACTCCTGCCCTGAAATAATTGAGAAAATGAAACCTAACAACAACAACAAAAATGCCTTGAATCTTCTCAAATGTGTTTTCTCTACAAATCCATAAGAGAGTAAATTGAGAGAGATAGAACAGAAGAAAATAACTAAGGTTTTCTCAATGACATCTTTGACCTTTTAAATTTCTCCTTTAGTATTATTTTTTTTTTCAACTAATGAACATTTATTCAGCACAATGTAGAAAACACTGATTTGGCAAATGCATGAGACATGAATGAGACATGAGAGTGAATGAGACCCAGTCACTTCAGAGACTTGTCACCAAAGTCTGGGGTGACAAGCATCACCTGAAGTTCTCATCTTAGGACAGAGACATCTTCCTGGAGTTCACAAGGAAATCAGCACCAGGGACAGAGTCAAAGATTCACAGTGTCATAATCATTCAAAAATAAGGTGCAGTCTTTGAGCAATCAGCAGAAAGCTAACCAACACCTTATCCATGCCTAACAAAGAATAATTAAAATCTCACTGGACTATAGCAGTTAACCCAATAGCAAGTTAGAAAAAATTGTGAGACCAATTTAATAATTCTGGTTATTAATGTCTTTTTTCCTCATTTGAACTTCATTGATACTTACAAGCAAAATGGTGAAGTAATATTTCTCTAAATAAATTCAGATGAAATAATATTGTCTGAGTCAAATATAGCATATCAAAAAAATAATCTTATGTTGCCTTTAATGTACGTGGTATGGATTTGAATGAGGAAGTTTAAAAATAAAAATTTTCTCCTCTTCCCCTCAAAATATCTCCCCAAGAGGGCCCTCCTCCACCAGATGGCTAGATGAGGGCATGGAGAGTAGGTGGCATATGCCAAACACCACCATGTCCTAGAGATCCTGACTGGCCCCAGCTTCATATCTTGGTGTCCATGTTCTGTGAAGAGTTCATAATCCAAAGCCCAAAGCCTCATTCCTATAGAATTTAGAATCAGATTCTAACTCTGTTGCTGTTGTCTGTGAGGCTTCACAGTCTTAGTCCTGCAAAACTCTCTAATTACATCCAATTGTACCCTCCTTCACTTCACTATGTAGCATGTTTCCCCACTCCCTTCCCCTCAGTGACCCTACCAGATGCCTCTGGATCCTGGTACAGGCTAATCCCATCTATCCAGATCTCTTCTTCCTAAGATTTCAACAGAAATCTAGACCAGACCATGCAGCTGGAATTTGGGATTTGGAAACAGGTCTGACAGGTATGATGTTCCTCCTTTTGCCTACTCTGTGATCCTGAGGTGGTACAAAGTGTGCTATCTGTACTTTAGAAATTCCGGGAATCTAGGTCCTGAGTGCTGGTTCTGTCACTTAGACATGTGGGATTTTGGACAAGTCAGTTCACCTCAGTAGATCCCAATGCAGAATTCAAATAGACGGCCTCTAAATTTCCTTTCAGTTCTAGAAATTCTAACATAAAGTACATCTGAGCAACATAGTAGGACTTTCTGTGTGTGCCTACGGTTCTAGTCATGAATAGCTTTGGGGAGCCCATTTGCAAAATAGCTCAAGTTGCATGGAACATAATTAAGTCAGCTTTGAACTGAGTTCAAAATTCTGATCCTCAGGGTTAAGATCCAAACAGAGGAAGTATAGGAGATGTACTTCAAGAAGTCAAGGAATCCACTGAAAAGCACAGATGAGTGACAGGTTCAGCATGCACCTAAGGACTAGGTTTAGGAGGACCTAAAAGTGTCAGAATATACCAGACAATGGAGTTGTACAGAATTTTCCATTCCTTGAGAGTTTAATACGGTGTATAAACGTGTAAGTGCTGCACTATATTTACTATCTAAAGAATAAATTAGGAAGTAAATGGTCTCAGTCTGGCCACACAAGTTTTCATACTTTGCAAGAGCCTCCCCTAGAATGAGATAAGCAGTTTGAACACTAGGGTAGAGAAGAGTAGAGAGGACTGTAGTAGAAGTCACGGCTGTAGGCCAAGCCAGCCTGTGCCATGGCAGAAGCAGAATGTGAGCTACCTGGAACCCACAGGAAAGAGTAGTAGGAAGACCAAGAGAGGGTTTACCTCCCAATGTCTAGTTCCTAAATTAAAGGAACAAAGAAACAATGCCTGGATTTAACTGGAGCAGTGGCAGGCCCTTGGAATGGATTCCCATAACTTAACTGCATGGTGACTGAAGTCAAATTCATCTATAATTGTCATTTGATCTTCTGATTATTTCTTACATACCTCCCTGCCAAAAATTCTGCTTTATCAGTGTTGTTTAGTAGGTTTCCTGTGCTTTCAGGCTAACTCTACATTTTTTTTCTCTCAAAGCTAGAATTGAAGGTGTGTAATTGGAAGTCAAAGAAATTCAGTCATAATTTTAGGTCGAGAGCATATGGAAATGTGTGACCTCAACCATACAGACATTAATGTTATTGATAGTGGAAACATAAAATCTTGGGTTAAATACAAGAGAAGGAAAACCTAGGTGATTTGTAGGAAGGAAAATCACCCCCAAAGGTGAGCACATGCTAATCCTCAGAACCTTTGACTATGTTACCTTATTTAGCCAAGGGTCTTGGCCAATATGGAGATGTGAATATTGCTCTGGATTACCAGTGTAGGCTTACTGCAATCACCAGGGTTCTTTTGAGGGAGAAGAGAGAGGAGAAGGCAGGGTGGAAGCAGAGGGTAGAATGACACAGCCACATGACAAGGATCAGAAGAATACCCCAGAAGCTGGAAAAGGCACAGAGGAGCTCTTCTCTAGAATCTCTCAAAGGAACACAGCCCTGTGGACACCCTGATTTTAGCTCTATAAAATTCATTTCCAACTTCTGTCTTACAGAACTATAGAATAATAAAATTTGTTTCATTTTATTTTATTTGTTGTTTTTAAATATACATGAGAGTAGAGTGTATTTTTGACATATTATACATCCACAGAGTACAACCATCCATTTGGAATGGAATGTTACTCAACCATAAAGAAGAACGACATCATGACATTTTCCAGTAAATAGATGGAACTAGAGAATATCATGCTAAGTGAAATAAGCCAGTGCCAAAAATCCAAAGGCCAAATTTGTTTCATTTTAAATCACTAAGTGGTAGTAATCTGCGATTCTTAATTGGGCCTATCACTAGAACCCTTTCCAGGTATAAAGAAAGTATGAAGTTCACAAATTACCATGAGCCCAGGGCAAAATAAGTAAGAGAAATACAAGCAAGATTCTGTATTTTAAAGCAGCATTTCTTGAGTGAAAAGACTGGAGGAATATATAAAATAGACAGTAGTCTTTTCTAGCAAGTGAGAATTAGGGAAAGGATTTTTCCCCCTCTGTGCTTTCTTTATTTTCCAAATTGTGCACATAGGCAATGAATTATTATTTTTATGAACAAGATAATTTATTTTTTAAAAAATAAAAACATAAAAATGCATCAAATATATTGTTTCCAATATATGAAATAATTCAGTTCAGTAAACATTTACCATGTCCAAAAAGACTCAGCCTGCAGAAGTCCTTCAAATTTTGCTCCTTGAAAAGAGACAGGGTGGTATTCAAGAGAGGCACTGTTGGAGGGTGTGGGTGGTTCAATCTCAGAGCTGTTCCTTGCTGAATGTATGAACAAGAGAGAATAGCACTTTTTTTAACTTTACTTTTTCTGTTTAATCAACATGTAATACATGTGCACAATTATGGGGTATAGTATGCTATTTTAGTACATGCATACAACACATACTGATCAACTTAGGGTGATTAAAATTTTCATATAATTATCATTTCTTTATGTTCAGAGTCTTTGAGCTCTTCCCTTATAGTTCATCATCAGATATATAATGGGTTTCCTTACTGTGTGCAGAACACCAGAAATTATTCCTTTTATCTACCTGCCACCCAATCTTCTTCCCTCTTCCTGTCCTTCCTATCTTCTAGTTATTACCATTCCACTCTCTTCTTCTTTGAGACAAACATTTTTAGCTTTTACATGAGAGACCACAAGAGGGGGATATCTGTTGAACAATATTCTTTTTTTTTTTTTTTTTTTTTTTTTTTTTAGGTGCTGGGTATCAAACCCAGGGCAAGCACTTTACTAACTACACCCTACCACTGAGGCACACCCCAGCCCTTGGACAACATCCTTAACCTTTCTGAACCTTGTTCTTTGGCCTTGTCTTTGGATATATTTTTTGTGTAAGTGTTCAAATTCAGTATGGGTTTTATTTAAATATTATTTTTAAAATATTATTTTTATAGAGTTCCTTGAGTTTAAAATGTATTTCTCTATCTTTCCCTCCCCTGGTGGGAAGTTTAAATGCCACTCCTCTTGTAATTCTTTGTGAGTGGACAATTAATGGAGCACTAATATGTGCCCAGTATTTTGGCAGGCACTTTATTTACATAATTATCTCATTCCTTGTCCAGACCCTAGGGAAGAGCTATTATTAGTTCCTTTTTACAGAGGAGAAAACTGTAGCGAAGTAACTTGCCCAAGATTATAGGAAAAGGAAAGGATTAAATCTGAAATTGGCCAGGCCATCTGACTCTTTAGACCTTGCACTTGAATATTGACTTACGCAGAAATACTCCCTCTTCTCATTACTCTAGCTCTTCAGTCCATCTTTATTGAGAACTGACTTTATCCTGCTTTGTGTGTTCTTATTTGTAGTTATTTCTATCCCTTTGGACAAATGTTTTTTGAGTGCAATGTTCACTTCACATTTCAGGAATCTCAGGTCCAACAGAGTAGCATCACACTCTACATATAATAGATTCTCAATAAATGCTAATTGAGAGTCTTAAATATATTGTATTTGAGTATGTAAAGTAATATTGCAGAACCTCAGGCTGGGAAGAAGTGAGCCAGGAATTTCAGCAACGTGTACAAAGCCCTCAGAACTCCTAGGCTCTCTGCTTAGGACTCAGCCCTGCAGTGGGAGTTGCACTAAGTGGAAAGAATTAAACAGGCATGTAGGAATGTACATGTTTTTAAGAGAGCTTGCTTGTGAGTTCAAACTACCCCCACATGTAGCTGATGTCAAACTGTGGAAGTAGAGGAAGGTCACTTTAAACATTGGCAGGTACTTCAATGTTGAGTGAATATTGGAAAAGAAACTGAATAGTCAGAGGGCAGGACAAGACAGCCACTGGATTTTGCCTGTGTTAGTCAACTCTTCAGCTAGAACAAATGCTTATAATTTAATGTTGCCTCAGGATCCATTCTGAATACAAGTTGTACTTTTCCATACCAGGAGCAGGGCCCAGTCACCCTTGACATAATTTCCAGTTGTACACATCCTCCTGTGTTTCCTTCCTGTGGCCCGTGCAAATATCTGACTTACACAGCTGGTCCCTAGTAACCACTTCCTTATGGGAGAGCTACATGCAGCCAGTTTGACTGACTCCAGTATCTCCCATGCCCCACAGGGACTGTGCAGATATGACACAGTGATCACCTCTCAGTCACAGTGTGGCCTTCTGCAACTCATGCCTGCTTGCTTTAAGCCCACCAATTAAAATTCCCCATGGGAAACCTTGTTGGGATGATGTCCTGGACCCTAATAAAAGTGTTGGTCCACAACTCCTCTTTCTCTCTCTGCCTGAGTTCCCTGTCCTGAGTGTGCATACCTCTTACCCATTGGATCTGTAAGTACTAAAAACTCTTAAACTTTTACTCTGTGGAGGGATCATTGAGTAAATGCCTGCAATCTGACTCCCAATGATAAAGTTGGCTTGAAAAGACCCAGGCAGAACAATGGATTCATTTGCCAGTGCTCTTTTGTCTTGGCTTCTGGTAGCTTCTGTGCACAATAGCTACCAGGTGGATTGATGAATGTGTGCCACCATACCAAGATGACCCCTTGATTCCTGATCTTGCAGGACTAACTGAATAGAACAGAGGCACTGAGAAATGACACAAAAGGCCCCTAGCGATGGAAGTCACCTTGCTCAGAACCCTTGTCTATATAGTTTCTGGCATATAGTTCATAGACACACAAACTTACTCATATACATATACACTCAGGTGTATTACATATTCACTCATGGGGTGAGCTACAAAGGTTTGACTGAGTTATAAGAAAGCAATATAATTGAGAGATGTTTAGAGAAAAAAAGAATAATGGTTAGGTTCATACAAAATAAGGATTTTGTATGTAGGTTCATACAAAATAAGGATTTTGAAACTCTGTTGATATTTATTATGGAAGTTTTTTTAAAAACCAAAAAAACATTCTAAACAAGCACAAAAAGAGCAAGAAATTGCTGTGCTTGTCCACATGTTTATCAGTGGCAGGCTCTTGATGAAGATGAGTCTCATCAGGCATTAGCTGTCACAGTTAATAGTGAGGTCTGACTGCCACTACCTTGTATTCAAATCTGATCCCAAAGCCATCATGGTTGGAAGAATGTCCTGGTGTTTGTGTTTAAAGGAGATTCTTACTTCCGGTGTTCATGAATTTATATGGGGAAAATATTCTATCTTTATATTCACTAACCTCTTCCTGAAATTTTAGCACTTCCTTCCATTTGGAAAGTAGGCAAAAAAATACAGTGACATTAGTACTGATTTTTGTCCTCTGTAGAAATTGATATTTTCATATCACACAATGGTTGCAGATTTTGTGCAGTTTCACTTATACCCATCAATATTTTGAACTACAATGGTTTTATTGCACCTTCCAGAAGATCTTATCTAATGCCTTCAGAAAAAGGCCACATATGAATATATATTACAGCCTTGGTTATTTCTAGGATGTTATGATAAACTGTATTTCTTTTTTATTTTTTGAAGAATATAGAGCATTTACTGGACCAGAGATTTTACAGAGTTTAGAGCATTTAGAATTCATAAAATTCCATATTAAATATTTTGATTCAAAGTATTTAAAATGTTTTGACTCCTAATTTGCATATATTTGATTCAATAAATATTGATTGAGTACCTACTGTGTGGGTGGCATTATGCTAGTTTCTTGGGATAAGGAGGTGAACTCACAGTCAGCCATGGGATCTAGACCATATCCGGAAGAACAAAGATGCACTGATGTTGTCACCATATCTAAATGGCATGAATACCAGCTGGGTGATCAGGAACAGATCTCAAGACTGTGCTGTGTTGACCTGTGTTACTTCATGATAACTATATTTCAGAGTAACTATTTTCTTTTACAATGCTACCTTAAAAACAATTTTATTCACTTGAAAGTCTTGTTATGGGATGGGAGTCTATGATCATAACCAGAGTGTCAAAACAGTCATAGCACAAAAAGTAAGAATATTTGCCTTAAGTATAGTTAATTCTCAGTAAGGGAGAGGGACAATAACCCCATAATAAAGTATCACCAGAAACGTTCTGTTTAGACATCAGGGTCTCAGGAAATTGGTATGGAAAGCAGGTTTCCATTTGTCCAAGGACTTAAACAGATTTGCCAGGTGCAAAACATTTGCTTTTTATACTCTGTTCTCATAAGTAATGATGATGAGCTGGACTTCAAGTACTGGGGTCAGGTCTTTACCTGTCCACCCATCAGCTTAAGCTCCCCATGTGGTATCCATCACAGGTCTGATTCTTGTTCTCCTTCCTCCCTGATTCATTGGTGATAGAAACTGTACCATTATACTCATGTCTCTGTATTTCTTTCATTCTCTAGAAGCTGATTCTCCTTCCTGATTTTTAATGCCAGTCCTACTCACAGATTTATTGCCATTGCTAGTAATAGCAGCTGAGACACACTTGATCCAATTCTGAGAAGTATGTGACATAGGTACTTTTTTCCCAGTGAAAACCATGAGCTCATGCTAGTGGAAAGATAGTGATTCTAACTGGTGATTAAAGGAGGAAATAATTAAAATGACAAAATGTGAATAATTATCACTTACTAAAATATTCCATATGTTTTCAAATTATGATAATTTTGAAAAATGACAACATTCCTTCAAGAACAGAATATATTTACTCAATGTCATTAAAATAAACAAGTCTGACTTATAATTCTATTTAGTGGTTGACTTCCAAGAGGACAAGAACTCTAAAATGAACATTTTTAAAAAGAGGTATTTCAAACTCTTGACAATGACTTAAAAATGTGAAGTAAAATTATGATTTAAACAAGGTTTCCAATATTATACTATACAATATTTTAGCTTCAGGACACTTTAAAAAGAAAACAGTACCAACCCCAGATTTTGTGAATGAGGACACTATATAGCAAGGGAGATGGAGGATTCAAAGATAGCTGAAGTCTCACCTGGCTGCTTCATGTGGCAGAACCAGGAGCTCAGAAATCCAGGCCCTGGAGCTCAATCCTTCCACCTCTGCATCTTAGTTGTTTCAAGGAAGCAATGACTTAGGAGTCAAATATTTTCCCAGCATTGTGGCTTATCCAGGAGGTCTTTAGATGAGTTACCTCTCTCCTTTCCCTACATTCTACTATGAGAGAACTGAATAAGAGGAGCACTCATCTCTTTCCAAATTAAGTTGTCTTTCTCCTGCACTTGAACCCTGGAAGCTACCTACAAACTCATGACACCACGCAACCCTCAGCTCCAGTGCCACTCATCCTACCCACCATGCCTTCCTACAGGATTCTTGCCTGCATTCAGCAGAAGGAGTCATTCTTGGTACAAATCAATAGTGGAGGTTCGTGGCAAGAAGATCTCCTGGCTCAGGATGAGTTTCAGTGCCTTCCTGAACCACTGGTAGGAAAAGACATAGATGATGGGGTTGCAGGCTGAGTTGAAGTAGGCAAACCAGATAAAGATGTCAAAGATGAGTGGTGGTGTGACAAAGTTAAGGAGGCTGTCCACCAGGGTGTCCACGGTGAAGGGAAGCCAGCACATGAGGTAGATGCCCACAGCGATGCCTAGGGTCTTGGCAGCTTTTCTCTCACGCTTGGCAGCCCCAGCCAAGCTTTTGCTCAAGGTGCTGATCTGTCGTGCCTGCCTGGTCGCAACCACGAAGATCTTCACATACAAGCTGATCATGAGGAGGCAGGGGATAAAGAATGCAGGGAAGTTTAACCAGCCCCAAAACTTATTGAACAGCAGCTGACAACTGCCCACACAAGGCATCTCTTCCAGCCACTGGCTAAGTCCTCTTTCTACAAAATCTGTGTAGAGGAGGATGGCAGTATAAGCTGCTGGCACTCCCCACCCTGCTAAGATATACTTGAGGGCCACCCTGATTGTGAACTTGGAGGGATAGAGCAGGGGGTCGCAGATGGCACAGTGACGGTCAATGGAAATGAAACAGAGATGGAAGATGGAGGTGAGGCAGAAAAGAGTGTCCAAGTAAGTGTGCAGATGGCAGAGGAAGTCCCCAAAGAACCAGCAACTCTCCACAGAGCGAACAGTGCTTAGTGGCAGCACCAGAAGACCCAGCAGCATGTCAGCCAGGGCCAGGGAGAG
Organism: Marmota monax; assembly: GCF_021218885.2. Taxonomy (NCBI): domain Eukaryota; kingdom Metazoa; phylum Chordata; class Mammalia; order Rodentia; family Sciuridae; genus Marmota; species Marmota monax. The sequence goes on from NW_026691988.1 coordinate 4,726,221, forward strand.
CAGTAAGAAGTTAGTGGGAGTGTGAAGCACTTTAAAGTAGGACACAGAAAACACCACAAACAGATTCCCTAGGACTGTGGTAAGTATGCCTGCTGCACAGGCCAGGTAGATGACCAGCTGGATACCCAGAGGATGGACTGTCCTGGAGCAAGACCCATTCACCTGGTAACAGAATGCTGCAGGGAGTTCTTCAGCACCACCATGGGTGAACACAGCTCTCATTGATAAGTTCTACTCTTCTCTCTTTGGAACTGGCCACCAAAATTAAAAAAAAAAGTACATATATTTTTTTTTTTCTGCTAAAAAATCAGAAAGTGAGAGCAAAAGAGAAAATAATGTCAATTGAACCTAGTACAGTTTCCCTGGGTACTGAATCAAAAGTGCACTGGAAGCTGGGTGTGGTGTACATGCCTATAATCCTAGTGACTCTGGAGGCTGAGGCAGGCTTGCAAATTTGAGGACAGCCTCAGCAACTTAGCAAGACCTTTGGCAACTCAATGAGACCCTGGCTTAAATTTAAAAAATAAAGAAAGAAAAAGGGCTGAGACTAAGATGTAGCTCAATTGTAAAATAGCCCTAGGTTCAATTCTTAGTATCCACCCCCCAAAAAAGTGCACTGAAAATCAAAAGTAGCATAGGGTTCAAGGTTTTGTTGAACTTACTTCTGCTAGTCTTGGTTTGTCTAACTAGTGCATACAAGATCCTTATGGAAAGAGAAGGATGTAAGTTAAATAATCCTTCAAGGAAAAACTGATCATGTGATACTATTTAGAATAAAATTATTTAAAGGGTGTCTTTCCCATGTTAATAAAGTACTTGTCAAATGTAAAGTGACATTTAAAGTTATGAATCTGAGCCAAGTGACAAATTAATTTTTGTTAAGAAATCATTGTTTCAGGAAAAGGAAATTCTATCACCTCTCTTCAATAATTAAATCAACAATAAATTAAAATCAATTAAAGCTTTTAATTAGGCCAATTTTTCCAAAAAGAAAAACTCAGCAGCCACATAATCAAAAGAATAAAAAATTTCCCCATTTTAGTTTTTCATACTGCACATTTTCTAAAGATTATACACAGTGTTTACACATCTTAGAAGAACTATCTGAGAAACTATATGAGAAAGTATTTTGTATAACAAACACTAGTCTGTAAACTATCAAAAAAATTCTAATGATCTGAATTCAGGGTTTCTAAGCTACTTACAGAGTCACTTCACAGGAAGGTTTTCTGTGTAAGCAGGTAGAGATTAGGACTGTAGAATACTCTCTCCCCACAGATGACAGATGTGCTACCAGTTCATGATTTATACTTTCCATAGAAACAGCTCCCCATGTAGTGGGATACAAATGGGCAGTGGAGGAGTACCAAGGGACCTAGTTTGCACTATTCACAAGTCTCTGTTGTTTAGGTTTCTTTCTCAATATGGGATTATTTACTCTGAAAATTAATTAGAGATGAAATTTAAAGATAATGGATTTAGATATACTTTTTCTTTCACTCCTGAGTTCTGGGTTATTCACAAAGGTACTCTATTTTCTTATGTGTGGATAGTTTCTATCCACAACTATAGACAATTAAAATATTTGATGTTAATATTTATCAAATTCCATTTTATTTTATTTCATTTTCCGTAAGTTCCATACATCCCTTCTACTTTAGAATTCTTTCTGTGAGTTTCTCAATATGAGCAAAAGTTGAGAATTAATTCTTTTTGGCAAATCATTACCAGAGGAAAGAGTTCTAAATGTTGGTCATGGGGAGGGAAAGGCTGTAAGGAGATATTCCGGCAGGGAAGAAATTCTAGCTGAGGACTTTTAAGAAGCCCATGTGTCCTCAGAAGCATTTGAGACAAGAAGTAAGTTTCCAAAAACTGCCTCTAGTCATATTTGTAAGCCAGATGAGCAATTGCTGTAAGGCCAATAAAGTGGGAATTAAAACAAACAAACAAACAAACAAAAAACCCGGGAAGCTACTTTTTTAGAGATGCAAACAAAGAAGCAATTTCAGAACTTGTGTATGGAGTACAGAACTACCCACTTTTAGTAGAACCTATGCAATCCAATAAAGGTAAATTAAATGTTGACAAAGGAAAGGCAGTGGTAATCATTAGACAATGCAAACAATAGGACTTTATATAGAGAGAGAACTGGTTCTAAATCTTGCTCCTAACATATGAGCTATTTGGTCTCAGAAAAGTTGCTTAACCTCTCCGAGAATCAAAAGTTCTAATATACAAGTTGTAAGGGGTGTTAAAATATTTAGAAGATTAATAAAATACAAACCAGTCACCTGAATCATAATAAGCAATTAATAAAAATTGATTTCTTATATTGCCTTTATTTTATATCCTCTCTGTATTTATACCTTGTGTCAGATATTTGCTTGAGTTTTTCTTTTATGATGCTTTTGGAATTGTCCTCAAGGAATTCATATTTTACCCCAGTGTGCTGGTAAATGTCTTGAATACAGGAATTTTCTGATCTGTGCTGTACATAGCCTTCTCTGCACTGTACTTAATGCTGAAATAATTGATCCTAGATTTCCAAAGCTTGGACTCCATGTCCTACTTATGTGCTTCTTTAATTCTTGTACTTCCTTATTGTTTAGCAGCCATTACGACCTTATTTCTTTTCAGGGCTCCATCAATCACAATCTTCATGAGATAAGGAGTTTATGTAATTTACCCATAGGGCTTGATGCCTGTTTCAGTGCCTGGCACATATTAGTCACATAAAGAACATGCATCGAATGTGATTCATCACAGCCTAGACAAGCCAGCACTGTAAGAATGCTATGAAAATACTGGTCAACAGTGTGACTTTAATTAGTAGCTTTCTCCTACTACTCAGGTACAAGGCGAGTTATGAGACATGGAGGGCAACTTCACTTAGACATTGTTGTGCGGTTGCTTTAACAGAGTTGTTTTGGCTGTAAGGATCTGTGGTCTCCAGATGTAGCATGGGAACAGGGGGAACCAGGAAGGGATTTGAAAGAGCAGAAAGGGTGGTGGTGAGAACAAAAGCATTGGCCTGGGGGTAGGATTTAGGGTTCAAGTTCATTGGACTCAGTTCTATGGCCTGGAACCATTCCTGGATCCAGTGTCTTCACCTTGTTTTTCTAATCTCACTTCCCTCTTTGTTCTGCTTTTTTTTTTTTTAAGTTTAAAAATTAATTTGGGTATTTCTCCTTCTTGTACACATTCATATAAATCGTTCTTAAATCCTTTCTGGAGCAAGAGGTGGAAGTAAAAGTTATTATTATTATTATGAATCTTGGAATTATCAGTACAAATTCAAGTAATATATACCAGGGAGATAACCACACAAAGATAAACATGCTAAAGGATATTCTATGGAATATTGTTAATAGTAGTGAAAAATATAAATAATCTGAATATCCTCTAACATGGGATGGATTAAAGAAACTGCAGTATATACCATGCAATAAAATATTTTGCAATTATTAAAGCTAATAATACAGTTATGTAAATAAAATACAAAAATAGGGCTGGAGATATGGCTCAGTGGTTGAGTACCCCTGAGTTCAACCCCCTTGTACTAAAAAGCAAAATGAAACAAACAAACAAAAAACATGAAATTAAATAACTAGAATGTGTTTTAAAGGTAAATGAAGAGTATACTCTGGTTCAACAATCCAGGGAAGATTTTTTTCTTTTCTATTAACCATTATATTCATGATACATTATTGAGTGCTAAAGACAGATATCAAGAAAACAGGTATAGCAAAACTAAACATAAATATTTCTATGGGCCCATTTATACAAGGAGAAGGAGCTGAAAGTAGCACTCTCTGGGCTGTTTTGGAGTTATTGCCTTCATTGTACTTTTTTTTTTTTTTTTTTTTTTTTTAGTGCTTGAAGTTTTGTTTCATTCTTTATAGTAAGTTTGTATGATTTTAACCAAAGGGGGAGAGTTTTTAATTTTGCTCCGAGAAATATGCATAGATTTTATGTGTGCTCAGAAATTGAGTTCTGCCTCAGGTCCCCTAACCAGGTATACTGCGCTTTTCAATTGTTATCTGTGAATAAAATTCACAAAGGGGAGTATCCCAGATAACTAATTTAAAATAGTCTCAGAATCACAGCACCTCCTAATTTGGTATGTACCTCTATAATTTAGTGATTTCAAAGGTTTCATGGGATGTTAGTGATAGCTACTTAATCATCATTTATGGTCAAGAGTGCTGCTACCAGGGGGATCCAAGATGGCAGGCCAGAGGGAGGTAGCATTCTGTGTCCCTCCATAACCTGGGGGATTCAAGTATTCAAGTGAGAATACTGTTTCTCTGCGAGCAATATTCCTGTTATTCCTGCACAAGAATCACAGTCCCATGCCCATTCAGGGCTTCGGGCCTCAGTGTCAGAGTAGGTCTCCTAACTACTCACCCATGCAGGAATACTGGTACCTGAGCAAGATCATCTGCAGCAGCAGCACCCACACAGAACTTTTGGCCACCCACCCAAGCAGAAATCACTGACGTCACTCCCATACAGGACACCCAGCAGCTTCCCACAAATAGGTACTCCAGCTCCCACTCCCGTGTGGACCCCTATCTACCAACGAGGGGGCCCCCATCACCACCATTTGGGGACTCTGCAGCAGCAAAGACAGTCCCCTACATAGTGGCCTGTATGCACCCGGAACCCCACACAGGCTCTGAAGTCAGCGGCAACCATACACTGCAAGCCATGGAGCTCCTCTCTGAACTCATTGTCCTAAACCATCACTCAGCTCCCCTCCCCAGACCTGACAATCCACCACTGAAAGCAGGCACCTCCATCTTGGGCCACCTTCATCACCATCTTCAGTGGGGGCAATTCCCAGTTTGAAACTCCAGCCAGCCAGGTACCCAGTTTCTAACTCCCCCCTCTCCTCAGCAGCTGCTAACCTGGCACAGTGATATCCTGGTTACCTTCACCATCTTGAGGGTGGAGATACCACCTAACAACAGATGACCCCACCTATTGGATGACAAGGGAAGCAGGAACCATACTGATCTCCAACCAAAATAATACCTGTTTCTTCCTTCAAGATTTTCCCCCCACTCCCTCTCTATTCTCTTGCCCTCACATCTCCAATATATGTATAACCAAATACTTTGCATGAATTAGGATTTCAAGGTCTGGGATGTCTGAATAGTATATCACAGTTGTGTTGTATATTATTTTTATTTTCTTCTTTCTTCTTTTCCACCAATTTCTACTATTTTAATATTTTTTTATTTTTCTAAATATATGTCTGTGTTCATTTTATGTACTCTACTGTCTTCCCATTTACTTGTCTACCCCAAATTAATTCCTCTTCCTTCTTCTTTAGATTTCTATTTAACACTTCCTAAAACATAATAACTCTATATCCTCACCTCCTACCTCCTCAGCATATAATCCTACTCCTCACCCTCAGTTTTTTGTCCACCATCAGAAACTGTAGACCCTTTTACAAACTTACTGAGTATATTGTAAATAATAATTGAATTCACCATTTCTGTACATTGTGTCCTAACTCTAAGCATCTTAATAGCAAACATTTGTTTTTGTAGGATGTATATTGTTCATATTGGGATCTGTTAACATTGTCCTTCACCTCAAAGGAGAGGTATTGGATCCCTACAGGGGCACTATAAGCCTACAGGATAAAAATGGTAACTCCTTGGATCCACAGTGCTATAAAGAAAGACACACAGGAAATATGAAAAGACAAAAGAAGAAAGTGTCCCAAACAAATCAAGATACCACATTATTAGAATCCATGGCCAACACAACAGAAGAAATCACAGAGAAGGGGTTGAGGATGTACAAAATTAAAATGTTCTGTGAATTAAAGGATGATATAAGAGAGCAAATACAGGCAACAAAAGACCATTTTGACAAATAGCTATATAAACAAATACAGGAAGCAAAAGATTACCTCAATAGGGAGATAGAAGTTCTAAAAACAAAACAACAACAACAACAACAACAAAAAAACAGAAATCCTTGAAATGAAAGAAACAATAAATCATATAAAAAGTTCAATTGAAAGCATCACCAAGAAATTAGACCACTTGGAAGGCAGGACCTCAGACAATGAAGACAAAATATATAATCTTGAAAAGAATATAGACCACACAGTAAGAATGTTAAGAAACCATGAGTAGAACATTCAAGAAATATGGAATAGCATGAAAAGATCAAATTTAAGAGTTATTAGGATAGTAATTCTTAGCCAATATAAAAAGGTAGAGATACTGCCTTGTTCTATCAGATAATAATGGGATGAAATTAGAAATCAATGATAAAATAAAACATAAAAGCTACTCCAACACCTGGAGACTGAATAATATGCTACTGAATGAACAATGGGTTGCAAAAGAAATCAAGGAGGAGATTAAAATATTCTTAGAGGTGAATGAGAACACAGATGAAACAAATCAAAATCTCTGGGACACTATAAGGCAATTAACTAAGAGTAAACTAAGAGTAAAGTTCATTGCATGGAGTTCATTCCTTAAAAGAAGAAAAAGTCAACAAATAAATGATCTAACATTACATCTCAAAGCTCTAGAAAGAGAAGAATAAATCAACCCCCAAAGCAGCAGAAGACAGGAAATAATTAAAATCAGAGCTGAAATCAATGAAATTGAAACAAAGAAACAATTGAAAAAATTGACAAAACAAAAAGTTGATTCATTGAAAAGGTAAGTAAAATTGGCAAACCCTTAGCCATGCTAATGAAGGGAAAGAGCGATAACTCAAATTACTAACATCCATGATGAAAAAGGAAATATAACAACAGACACTACAGAAATACAGAAGATAATTAGAAATTATTTTGAAAACTTATACTCCAATAAAATAGAAAATATTGAAGGCATTGACAAATTTCTAGGGCCATATAATTTGCCAAATTGAATCAGGAAGATATACACAATTTAAACAGATCAATTCCAAGCAAGAAAATAGAAGACAGCATCAGAACCCTATCAACCAAGATAAGCTCAGGACCTGATAGATAAATAGCCAAGTTCTACAAGACCTTTAAAGAAGAACTAATGCCAATATTCTTTAATTTATTTCAGGAAATAGAAAAAGTGGGAGCACTTCCAAACTCATTCTATGAGGCCAATATCACCCTGATTCCAAAACCAGGCAAAGACACATCAAGAAAAGAAAACTTCAGACCAATGGTAAAGAATAGAGGACACAGAGACTAACCCACATAATTACAGTTATATTAGACAAAGGCACCAAAAACATACATTGGAGAAAAGATAGCCTCTTGAACAAATGGTGCTAGGGAATGGAAATCCATATGCAACAAAATGAAATTAAACCCCATAGCTTTCATGAACAAAATTCAACTCAAGGACCTAGGAATTAAACAAGAGACCCTGTGCCTAATAGAAGAAAAAGTAGGCCCTAATCTTCATCATGTGGCATTAGGTCCCCAGCTTTCTTAATAAGACTCTTATAGTGCAAAAATTAAAATCAAGAATTAATAAATGGGATGGATTCAAACTAAAATGCTTCCTCTTGTCAAAATAAGCAGCCAGTGAGGTGAAGAGAGAGTCTACAGCTTGGGAGCAAATTTTTGCCATTTGCATATCAGATAGAGCACTAATCTCTAGGGTATATAAAGAACTCAAAAAGCTAAACACCAAACAAACAAATAATCCAATCAATAAATGGGCCAAGAATATACACGTCTCAGAAGAGGATATAAAACCAATCCACAAATATATGAAAAAATGTTCAACATCTCTAGCAATTAGAGAAATACAAATCAAAACTACTCTAAGGTTTCATCTCACTACAGTCAGAATGGCAGTGTTGATGAGAATGTGGGGGGAAAGGCACAGTCATACAATGCTGGTGGGACTGCAAAATGGTGCAGCAATATGGAAAGCAGTATGGAGATTCCTTGGTAAACTGGGAATGGAACCACTTTGTGACCCAGCTATCCCACTCCTTGTCTGTAACCAAAGGACTTAAAAACGGCAAACTACAGGAACACAGCCACATCAATGTTTATAGCAGCACAATTCACATTAACTAAACTGTGGAACCAAACTAGATGCCCCTAAAAAATCTTTAAACTCTAAAAGTTTTTAAAAATCTTCATGAGAAAAAAAGTTAATAATGGTAATAATTTATTGGTCACCACTTGTGTGCAAAGCCATTGATCTCTACCATAACAGAGAAGGCATTATTGGTCTTGTTTAATGATTAGAGGTGGAGGTTCAGCCATACAAAATAAGTTGTTCAAGGTCACTTATTGTATTTTGTCAACTTAAGCTGGAAACTGCTTTTGCTCAATCTCTTTCTGGATTCCCCATGAAAAGGACGTGTGAGATTTCTAGAGCAGAAGTGAAGCTGCTAAATGACTTTCAACACACAGCCAGAGTACCCATGGTAGTCATCCTCATCCTGAGGTTACTCTGTTCAACCTATATAAGTTTTGGAAAGAAGAGAGTTAAAATAACAATAATGTCGGGAATGCTTCATTTCTCCTTGGGTTAGCCTAGCAAAAGCATGTGGAGATATTCTGAGAAAAAAAATGAGCTAATAAAGTTTATGGACACCTTTGTAAGTTGTAAAAGTCCTTTGCTAAGGTAAAAAATGATTATAACTGAAACAGAGGTTTCCACCTACTTCTCATTTTTCCTCAATTTACTGGTCCGAGTGAGTGAAACATAATGCTTATCTATGAAGAGGATCACTTCTTGCCCTCAAACCACAGTTTCTTGTGATTGTCACATATTTTGTGTTACATTGAGGATCATTTGAGAAAATGAGTACATATTGAATGAATGACTGCCCTTCATATTCATTCTCTTAGATTCTTCCTTGTAGATGTCCTGATTAAATCCTAGACAGGAAAGGACATTCATAATAGAAAGTGAACTGTAAAATGCTCCAGCTATTAAAAGGTGACCTATTGCCCCTTTGAGACTTTCATTGAGATCTAACTCCACCTGAAGCCTGAGGAATACTTCCTGCTCCTTTGACTCTTCAAAAAGAAACGCCCTAGCTTCTGAGTGCTACCTTCAAGAATAGTCAAAAGAAATCTCCTAAAGGATTAAATTCCTGCAATCACAAGATAATAAATAAGCTACTGAATATCTCAAAATCCAATTTTTATTTCAACTACTGTTGTGATAACCGTGGTAATTTCGTGAAACATCTCAGTAACTTAAAATGCTATATTCAACTCATCAAATTACAAATATTGACCTCTAGAAGCTAAAATGTTCAATAGAACATGTAGATCAAGAGAGTCAAGGGGGATTCTCAATTGAATAGAGATATTTTATTAAAAGTACTTTGGAATAATAAGTAGTTTCTCAATACATATGCTGGAGTGAGGGTAGATTCGAAACTGCTCACATGTTCATGAAACTTTCATTAAGTTAGAAACCTTGGGATCAAGATGTCCTACATAGAGGTTTGATGTCATTTGGACAGGTCAGAGAACAGTCTACTTAACCAATTATTCTGATATCACTACAATAATTATTACAAAAGATGAAAACAAGATTATAAGAGACAAAGATTTGGTGAAATAAGTTTATGGGTAGGAAGAAGTAGAGAAAGTCAAAAGGCTGGGAGAAAAGACATTCAATGAGATAATAGATACTACCCTAAGACTCTGGAAAAGGGAGAGGACATCAGGTTTGTGCTTGGAGTTTAGTCTTGGTGAACAATTTATATGTGTGTACACACAGACACACAGACACACACAAACACACACACACACTCATACACACATTGACACACATTGTAAAAGACAGACATATCTGCTATACAGATATATGCAGGACACTTGTATATCTAGTTTGAAAGTATATATTGGGAGAAAGAATATTTTCTTCAACTCTTTATTCATTCTTCTCACTTTCTTAAAGTCCAATTTTATCAAATATTGTGAACCTCACATCAAATTTTTCTGAAAAGAGGCTTAAGTCAGAACCAATAAAATTTGAGGTAGCTCTCTCTCTGCTTCCTTCTTCCCTCTCCTGTCACTCACAACTTCCATAGCCTAGCCTACCCATGTTCCAGCTCTCTGGCTCCCCTAATAGGCAATAATTATCTCAAAAGAGATAAGATCCACTGTGATACACTACGTAGCTGTCAATGATTATAAAGATTGGAATGTCTTCTCCCTGGATATTTATAAGTTAAAAGAAAAAAAAATCTATGTGATATAAGCCAAATAGAAATAAGATTCTAAATTGCTAATTTTGAAAATTCAGAAATCAGAAAGACTTTGGAGAGAGCTTCTTTTTGTTGGAGGTGCCTTTGCCAGGAACCAAGAAATGGACTGATGCTTTTGTATGCCAGGAAAGCTAGATTTACTGCTCATGCTTAGGAGCCTGTTATACCATCTGGAAGAATCTCCTTGTTGAGTCAATTTGTGCTACTGTCTTTGGGAAGTAAGAATACCTAAAATTCCCTATTAGAAAAGAATCTTCGAGAATGGGGAGCAATGTCTAAGGATGAGCGGGAAACAGGCTTAGGGTGGAAGAGTCAGGGCGGAAGATCATTCCTGTGACTATCATCCTCGATGCCTTGCGAAACCAAGGATAAAACATGCCGTATATAATGGGATTGAAAGTGGAATTGAAATACCCCAGCCAGAGGAAGACATTATACAAATCCTCAGGGGTTATGAAATTAATGAAAGGGTCTGTGATTGTCAAGAGAAAAAAGGGCAGCCAGCAGAACACAAACACTCCCATGACTATGCTTAAAGTCTTGGTGGCCTTGCTTTCCTTTTTGGATGCTGCCTTTGTCTTGCTTTCTGAGCCAGCCCCTTTCATCCTAGGGCCCATGCCAATCTGCTTAGCATGCTTCCTAGCTACTGTAAAAATGTGTATATAAATCCCCACCATGACTGTGCCAGGGAAAAAGAAAGCTATACAGGAGGCAAGCACCCCCCAGAGCTTATTAAATATCAACACACATAAACCTGTACAGTCAATAGCTGCAACAAAATCTTCTGTACCAATTATGTTTAATTCTGAGAATACCAGGCCAAAGGCAAAAAATATGGGAATAGACCAACTGATGAGTAGAAAGACCTCTATAACAGGTATTGTGATTTTGGTGACATAATGCAAAGGGTCACAAACAGCATAATAGCGGTCAACTGAGATGAAGCAGAGGTGGAAAATAGAGGTGGTGCAGAGCATAATGTCGCAGCAGCTGTGGACTTTGCAAAAGAGGTCTCCAAAGTACCAGCAGGACTCGATGGACCTGATCATACTGAAGGGCATGACCACACAGCTTAGCAGAAAGTCAGTGGTGGCCATGGAGAGGATCAGGAAGTTGGTGGGGGAGTGGAGCTGCTTGAAGTGAGTGATGGAAATGATCACAACCATGTTGCCCAGCATGGTCAGCACTATAGCGCCGATCATGACCACATACATGGCACAGACAATGGGCATGGACCTCTCTTTCCTAGGGCATGAATTGTTAATGAAAGCAAAGCAAAATTCTACTTCTGGAAGATTCCAAAGGTCAGGTGAATTCATCGTTTTATCCTGTTGGTGGTATTATGGATCTTTTTCGAAAGTACTGTATTTCCTTCCTTTCTGTTAAAGAAAGAAAAAAAAAACAGTAAAAATCATTAGCAGGGTAACTTTCTGTACAAGCCCAGGAAGTCTGCACTTCCAATCTGTGTTTGAACTCCCCACTGACCAAGAGCTCCCCCTCCTAAATATTCAGGTGCATATGAATCACATAGGGATCTTTCTAAACCCAGATTTTGATTCTGGGTAGAAGCTAGAGTCAGAATTTCTTCAGAGCTCTTGGGAGAGGCCAATGCTATTTGACCAAGGACCATCCTTGAGTCAGAAGGGACTAAAGAAAACTGAATTGATATTTAGATACCCAACATACAAGCAGTACAGGTGAATGAAGGTTTCAGTTGCATTAATAGGTAAGTCTTCATCAGGATCCAAATTCAAAGTCAGAACAAGAATTTTTCCTGTTCCATTTATATTAACCCATTTTCCAGATAAAACCCCTCAAGAGGGGCTGGGATTGTGGCTCAGTGGCAGAGCGCTTGCCTAGCATTTTCGAGGCCTTGGGTTGGATCTTCAGCACCACATAAAAATAAATAAATAAAATAACTATAAATAAAAATTAATATTAAAAATACCCTCAAGAATGATCAAAAGCTGTAGAACTATTATTTCATGTTTTGCCTAAACCATAATTATAATTTGAAGACTGTGTTGCTTTAAAAAAAAATTGATCCTGCCACTTATTATGTATTATTCAGATAAGGGACTATTTCTCTTTCCAATGTTAAGAACATAGTTTTTAGAATTTAGAGCAATATTATAGCAAACTAAACATATGCTTATTATGGTTATTAGATTATTAGGTTTTACATGAACAATGTCTGAAAAGGGAGAAAATAACTCCAATGATATATTCTGTAAATCATATGGGTTGTTGCCTTTCACTTAGCAGGGGCAGTCACAAGTTCAAATTCAGGTTTGAGGACTTCTTGCCACTGATTTCAAGCCTTGCATTGGTAACAAATTTGACATACAGAAGTTTTTATTGTTTGATCTGTTATATTGTATCCTATATGCTGTTATCCTTATTACATAAAATTAATGAGACTGACTCACCCAGAATATGAAGGTGTTTGGTTTGTTTTTTTCAGGGACAGGCTGAAATGTATAATTTATAATTCTGATGACCAATGGCAAGCATTTGTGACATATAACAACTGCTTGTAGAAGTGGACTTTGACTACAGAAGAGACTCAAACTCACTGATCTGTTGGGGGAAATGAACCCACAAGTATGTCCTCACCAGACTGATATGAAAAATATATTAATGAGAATATAAGCACCTTTGAAATCAATATTTCCACCATTTCCTACAATAGCTCAATAGTTACTTCCAAAGTCTATGTTTTATTTGAAATCTTACCATTACAGCATATTTTACTTATTTGCTCTAGTAATTTACTTTCTCAGATTAGTATTTTTCTTCAGATTTAAAAAATTGTACCAACATAATATTGTATATCAAGCCATAGTAAACTAAAATGTACAATGGATATTTATTCAGCTCCTCTATAAGGTGCAATCAATTTAAATAAAGCCCCAATTATTCTATTGCTTATCACTTTGGTTCCTAAGCTCTAAGAGACTAAAAATAATTACATCTTAAACATTTGTCTTATTTAATAAATTAGTTTTATACTGCATTTTGTCGTTTCTGCTTTTGTGATTTAAAGTTTTCTCCACTTTTTTTTAAAGTCTCTTAAAAATTATCTTAAAGTTAGCTAAGAATCACCACAATATTACATAAAAATCTGTGGCTATATATTCATAGATATAGCATTCCCTAAACAAGATAGAACAGTCTTCAATACTTCATTGTATGTTATTTAAAGTTTTAAATTTTATTTTTGAAAACTAATTCCTGAAAATATCTATATAATTTAACTCCCTGTATTTGTCAAGTGAACTTCATTTTTTTTCAAAAACATGGAATGCACCACTTCTAGAGATTAACAGTATTCTCTCCTGTTTTTTTGCATAGGTAAAAATATTAAGGAAATATTTAAATAGCTAAGTGTTAGATTTAGACAAGAAGATAAAGTAGAACACACATTTATTTTAAAATTATTACATGGATGAATTGTTTAGGTAATGTCAAAGATAAGACTTAATATTAAGACTTTATCTTGACATCTGAGCCCAGAATTACAAAAACAAGTAAGCAAACACAAGTCTGATTACTGGTATACTGTTTTGCTAAAGAAAATTGCTATGAAGCTAAATGGAGGTGAGGTTTTGTTTGCTCTTTTAATACTTGACATAGTCATGATTTCTTGCTTTTGAAGACATTTTCAAAAGGGACCTACACCATAATTTTTTTTAATAATATAAGATAAAGTTAAGCCCATTATGGCATCTCATTTTCATCAAGGGACATTGATGTACCTTTTTCTCTTTATCAATAATATTTCCCCAAGCATCAGTAACAAAAGACTAACAATTAAAACACTATACACAATCACATAGTAAAGCTAAGGAAATTACTAATTTTTTTCCAGAACACAAAAACAATATACTTTTAGGCATTTAATATAATTACTTTGAAAATGTAAAAAAAAATATGCAGAATTTTGAAGAAATGAGAAAAAGAGTAATGTAATGATTTTTCCTCAGGTATTAAATTCCTAAAATTATATTAGTGTATATGTATTCCCCTTAAATCAGGCTTCAACAAGTTAATAATGTATTGTAAATAAGTGGAAAAAAATTAGGAGACAACACATCAGCTTACTCAGGCATGATTTTTCTTCTTCTACTGGTTGCATAGCCCAAACACTCCATTTCTGCAACTATCTCTGCAAAAGTAATGATTGGCTATTAATTTAATACATCTACCCTGCACAGTAATTTCTTAGTTGAGGGAGATTACTTGTGAAATAAATTTAAGAACAATTCATTGCAGTTCTTCCTATTATTGTCATTTTAGAATCTTAGTGACTTTTTAAGTAAGAAATCTAATTTATTTTTATAGGTCAACATTTTAAATGTAATTCCTTTTAACATGTAAAAAAAATGTTTTTTTTTTCCCATGACAAGAACTTTTTCTTTTAGTTTACTAGAATGTGTTTGGTTAAATAAAGTAATTTGGAGTTAAAATAATTAAAGAAAAAGTTTTTTTCTGTTGTGCCACAGTCTCTTACCAGACAAATGAACCTGTGTTCCTTTGATCTCTTTCCCATACATTTCCCTCCAGAGAAGTTTCAGGCCCATGCTGGAGGGAGATTCCCCACAGGTTGCATGCTCATCAGTATTTAAGCACAAAATACATCCCCAGAGGTGACGTTACCAAGCATCCTGGTTTTGACAGGTGTGTTCTTTTACAATCTTTACTGTCAGCAAAATTACAGTCAGTCATCAGAGAATTGGCTTTGTGAGGGCAAATCTTTTTTTTGTGCTCTCATTATTATTGCCTCTAAGGGGTAATGTGGATGAGCCTCACCAGAAGGCCAAATGTGAGAAATGATGAAAAATGAACAGAGAAAAGGAGTAAGACAAACATTTAGTTCAAATCCAACAAATACTCATTCTGTTATTACCAAATGCTAAATGGTGATTTCAAACAGTGAACCCTTTAATTCCTAGTGAAAAGGCGACTCCCTGATACCTTTACCCTTTGCTGACATGTACAAATCAGGAATGTTACTTCAATATGTGTTTCCTTAAGTTTACGGCTTTCCAAATAAAGGTCCAAGCAAAAAGAAAAATGTTGCAAAACAACCAGATGAAAAGTAGAAACTTACATCACTCCATGGGTATTTTGACAACCATTGGGGAAGTGTTTCCATTAGTGTGTCATAGTTGTGTACTATAAATTTTAAATAATTTACATAGATTAATTTATCATTCATTAAGACCACAAAATCATTGCACTTAAATATGCAATAATTTGGAGAACACCAAAGCTTGAGTACTTACCAAAAAAAAAAAAAAAAAAGAATCAAATTATTTGTATTTAAATCAATTTGTTGAGCTTAGTATGATAGAGCATGTGTTTAGCATATTGAGGTCCCAGGTTCAATCACTAGCACCAGCAAACAAACAAACAAACAAAGAAGTCAACTTGAAAAACTATTGCATCCTTGGAGAATTTTCTTCATAAAATTATTCTCTTGGTGAATTGGAATGGTTGGAGCATTGGAGAATTGATGAGTTTTCTGTTCAACCGTTTTTATTATAATTATTAGTGAACATTAATTGTAAAAAATAATAGGTTTCTTTGTGCCATTTTCAAGTATGTAGATAATGTACTTTGGTTATCTCTTCCTCCCCATTCCCCTCTATCATCCTCTTTCCCACTTCCCCTGGTTCCCTTCCCTAATAGTTCCCCTTTTACTTTCTTTTATTTTTCTCTCTAGATTCCATTCATGAGGAAAACATGAGATTCTTGTCTTTTTGAATCTGGCTTATTTTGCTTAACATAGTGCTCTTCAATTTCATGCATTTTCCTGGTAAAGACACATTTCATTCTTCTTTGTGGCTGAGAAATACTCCACTGTGTATATATGCTACTTTTAAAAAATGCAGCATTTACTGATGGGCATCTAGGCTGATTCCATTATTATGAAAAGTGCCATGATAAATACGGGTATACAGATGTCAATATTATATGCTGACTTTGATTCCTTTGGATGTGTACCTGAGGAGTAGAATAGTTGGGTCATCTGGTATTTCTATTTTTTCATTTTTTGAGGAACTTGAGTTTTCTTTTTATGTTCATCTGGCATGACAAAGTGCTTTTCAAATTTTTTCCTAGTTAGATATCTTAAGTTTATTTATAATATATATTTTAATAAATACCCATTGCTTTAATCAGGATACAGTCAGGAAGATAGAAAATTGTTATTTAAATAGGGAGAAATCAATTTAGGAAATTGTTTTAAGTGGTACTGGAGGACTTAGAAGGTAAAAAGAAAATAAAAACTCTAAGATCAACACAACTAGTATTGTAGAAAGCACTTACCTTCTATGGCTGGAATACAAGGATAGTGGTGGGGATATCAGAATCCAGAAGCCTGAAGCAGGGTTCACTTGGAATGGGTTCTCAGACTTGGGAAGTATAAATCAGACCTGGCTACTGCCAGTTCCCTAGGAGTTTGCAAGGTCCTCTATGCAGATAAGCTACTGTTATCATCATTGTTGTTATGGTTATTTTGGTATAAATCATTTTACCAAAAGAGCTGGTCCACTGTTATTTATAATTTAACAATCATTTCAATATTTATGTACCTTCTTTATAGATCTATTAATGGCTTGGCCCAGGAAAGAACTGAAATTTTCAATGGTGTTTATCTAAACAAACAAACAAACAAACAAAAAACAACCATGATTTAGCATTAAGATAACTCCTCAGTGAACTTTCAACCTGCTGAAACCTAAAGCACAGGTTTTGGGGTGGCCACAGTCTGAGTTCCTTTTGAGGGCATTTATATGTAAGTGTTAGCCTTTTAAAAAAATAATAACAATTTTTTAAAAAAACTAGGGTTTTCTTTTTTATTATTTTAATCAAAAAATTTAATTTAAACTGTTTTAGCTAGGGATAGGATCTAAAGAATGCTTAACTACATGTTTACAGATAGAAATGACAAAGTACAAGTGAAAACAGAAAATCTTGAAGCTCTAAGATCTATAGAATTAGAAAAGAAGAAGGCAAAGGAGGATGAGGAGAAAGAAGAGGGAAGAAGGAGGAGTAGGAGTAGGAGGAGGATAAGGATGAGGAGGAGGAGAAATGACACCAAAAAGGCAAGTACTGACCAGAACAGATTAAGCCTATGGATTTAGAAAATGCTTTGTTTTAGCTATATGAGTTAGAAATTTGACTGTTTTCAAGAAATAACATCTTAGAAAAGACAACCAAAAGACAGCTAATAAGAAAATGGTTGATATATTTTCTGAGAAAGATTGGCATTATGTGAAAGCACCTACTATGTTCAATATAAGAAATATTGAAAAAACACTAATGACAAGGACTCAAGGAGCCAAAATTGTATTGATGGTCTCAAATGTTGTGTGTTCAAAGAGAGCCTCACTGTTATGCAGAATGGGGAGCTGCATTTAGAAAATTCCTGCTAATTACTGATGGCATTATTTCCCAAACTGCCTACTTCCATAGCATAGTTTTATGTGAGACAAAATGTGTTCCCTGATCAAAAACATGTCAGACCATGATTGAAACTCAGGTGAGATCAAGACTACTGATGGTTATTTCCCTCATTTGTTTGGCATTGATTTTACTTAAAAACTGAACCAGATTTGGAAGACCTTTTATGCTCAGCACCAACAAGTCTACCCAATCTAGAGGAAGATGATGGAAACCATGACCCATGAGTTATGTCCAAGTGACTTGAAAGAAGCCATCAATCAAGTGATTTCAGATGGCTTGGAGACATATAAAAGCTTGTCAATATATTCATCTTCCCCATGATTTTTACATTAGAGAGGTAGAATGGTGAAGGAGCCCAGGTTTGAACTGGGAAAACTCGCAGAGTTTGTTGGTGAAGGTGGTAGAACTGGAAAAGCTAACTAGGGATGAGACAGTTGAACAAGTTAATGGATATAAAATACTGGTGCAAGACTCTACTTAAAATGTAGATTATTAATAATGACAAAAGTCCTATTTGTGGGGGAAAATGCCTTGTTTTCTTTTCCTAGGGGTAAAGGTGAGGAGCAGGGAATTCATAAACCAAAGAGCTCATAAACCAAATGCAGGGAATGCATAAACCAAAGAGCTCACCTGCAACCAGGTGATTAACTCACTAAGATGTTTCAAGTAACATTTCAATGAGAACCTAGCCTGCTCTAGTTCGGCAATGATGAGAGGTAAGAAAATCTTCAGTTTAATAGAGGAAAACCAACATCAAGGACAAATCTGATGATGTAAAATCAGTATAATACTCTAGTACAAAAAGTATGTAGTCAATCAAAACCAGTTTTCTTCAAGTACAAATCTAAGGATATCTTCATATATAGAATTGCATTTTGTGCATGTGATCAATACAATTTCTCATATCAATGTTAAAAATAAGAATATATAACAAAGTAAATTAAACCCATAGTGTTGATGCAGTTTGTGTTCACTCCAGAAACAATCTTTGTCATTTTTAGTATTTGCAAGGTTTAAAACAATTTAGCATTCAAAAATATCTATTATAATAGCTTTGTGATTCTGCCTAGATGTATTATTAAAAATTGACTTATATATGAATTTTCAATTGAGGAGTTTATTAAGTTTCTAAATGGTATTCTACTTTTTAAGAATCTTAAAGTTCACATTAGTATATCACTAAATTAGCAAGATTTATTAAAAGTACTGGAAAAAGTTAAGATATTAGACTGACAATTTAATAACCACAAAGGGAACCTAAACATTTAAGTTTGATGAATACAACTAAAACATAAAGGGAATTAGTTAGGCTGCAATTGCTGCTTAAAAGTTGTGGAAAGTTGTGAAAAAATTGTGATGTTTTTAAAAAAAAAAAGAAATAAGATTTTAGGAAAGACTAGGTGTTTCGGAATTATTTTACAAATGAAATATTAATTTTAAAGGCCAAAATTACCTCAAAGAATCAACAATGACAATCAGGACACCAGAAATCTCAAATTGACAGTGAAATCTTAGAAGCGAAAAGAACTGTGGCCAGTGGAGGAGGAGGCTAAGTAGTCCCCATGGAGCGAATGGGTGAACTACTTATTGGGGAGGTCAGTGATTCCTTCAAAGAAATGTAGAGCTGAGCAGAGCAATTAAATGTGGAAAAACAAAGAAATGCCAAATCAGGCTAATATAGAACTTGATGTGTTGGGGAGGGTTTCAAAACATCATCTGTGAGCAATGAAAATTACATTACTCAGGTGTCCAGCAGGAAACAGATGGTGCAGTCACCATGGCTGATTGAGGAGAGTTTAATGAAGGGTGTGTTTGCAAAGGTGTGTGAGAACAGCTGGTGGAAGGAAACCAGCAAGAAACAGAGTTGTACCCAGGAGCAGCAATGGAGGGAGCCACCACCCCAGCTAGATCAGAGGAGCAGGGGAATGGAGCAGTTACAGGAACTCTTGAGAGGGTGACTGCATGGAAAGGGACTTGAGATGGCCTTTCTTAGAGGAAAACAGCCATCTCTGGGGCAGGTTTGCAGAAAAGTACCCTGATTTTACCCTCTTTCCCTCCACTGATCTCTCAAGAGTGCTTCTCATGGGTAAATGCCATTGGAAACCCTGGGCAAAGGTGACCCTTTAACCCAGCATGTTCAGAGCTGGTTAAGAAGCCTGGACATGGGGTGTGGGGGCACGTAGCATTTAAACCATTTAAGATATTTAAGAGAAGCATGTCAATGTCATGTAAAGCATTTTTAGATTTTTTTTAAATAAATGACAGCGGAATGTCTAAAAGCTCAAATTAGTCACAAGGATCTTCCCTTTTCTGAACTTGCAAAGTAGAATCAGATAGAAAACAAAACCATCTCTTTATTTACATTGGCTTTAGTTGGGTGTAAATCTAGTAGCACCTGTTCCAAACTTTGTTTTATATTTCTTTTGTACATTTTCCCCACGATGTACATTGCACACAGAGTTAACAATAAATAAGACATTCATTGATTGATTCAAGATGTTGAAAGTAGCTCTTGTACAGGTTATAGAACTGGGATTACAGAAATTTCAAAGAATAACATAGTAATCTGGGGTATAGACTTCAGGACAAAGTAATAGCAATCTCATTTTCAATATTCTATTAACTTCTGTAATGGTTTTTCATTAATGTGCTTCAGGAAACAGTTTAGAAGTTTCTGAATGGGAACTAAATATTTTTCCTGATACAATGTACTTAAGAGCTTTTCGAAACCATGGATAAAAAAAGCCATGAATG
Source organism: Marmota monax (assembly GCF_021218885.2). Classification (NCBI taxonomy): domain Eukaryota; kingdom Metazoa; phylum Chordata; class Mammalia; order Rodentia; family Sciuridae; genus Marmota; species Marmota monax. Next base: position 4,746,663 of record NW_026691988.1, read on the forward strand.
AGGGGGTTGCAAGTAGAGTTGAAATACCCAAGCCATACCAAAAGATCAAGCACAATTATGGGAGTGGAGTAGTCTAAATATGGATCAATCAAAACGGCAAGAAAACAGGGCAACCAACAAGCTAGAAACACCCCCATGACTATACCCAGGGTCTTAGCTGCTTTCCTGTCTTTTTTCTTAGATAGGGTATTTTTCACCTCCCCTTTTGTGTTTTCAGGCATATTGCTGATGACTCGAGCATGTCGTTTGGAAACAATAAAAATCTTGCTATAAATACCAACCATGATGGAGCCAGGAGTAAAGAAACAGGTAGTGAACAACACTGTTCCCCAAAATTTGTTGAAAGTAAGTGCACAGAATTTGAAGCAAGCAACAAGAATCTCATAGCTCTGCATACCGGAAACATTGGCTTCAGATAGAACTAAACCAAACGAAAATAGAGCTGGGGCAGACCAGCAAAATGCTAGCAATCTCTTTATCATTGAGGTTGTCATTGTGGTTGTGTAGTGTAAAGGGTCACACACAGCATAAAATCGATCAATAGCAATGGAACAGAGGTGGAAAATGGAGGTCAGGCTTAGCATCATGTCAAAACTTGCATGGAATTTACAAAAGCCATCCCCAAAATACCAGCAGCTCTCCACTGATCGCACCATGCTGTATGGCATGATGACAAAACCCAGCAGAAAATCTGTAGTTGCCATGGAGAGGATCAGAAAGTTTGTAGGAGAGTGAAGCTGTCTGAAGTGTGATATGGAGATTATTATAACCAAGTTTCCAAAGATGGTGATAACCATGGCTCCAGTCATAACCGAATACATTATCACTCGGACATAAAAAGAGCGATGAGTGGGAGGGCAGGATTTGTTTCCAAAGTTGAGACAATTGGATAAGTCTTTGGGAATATAGGTTAGATCCATGGTGCTTTGTCACTTCAAATTCCTTTCCAACAGGATGAGTCAGTTTGTTCTCTTCTGAAAACCATCCCAAGCAAATTTCAGCTCCTGGTAGTATAATAGGGTTCAAAATCATCTGTTATTAATTCACTTCAACTCTAACTTATTTCAAATATTTAAAATTATATCAGCTATATTTGCCTACTGAGTTGGTTGTTGCCCAACAAAAATGAAAAATTTCAGCTGCTTCTTCTTTCCTAATTATTTTACTAATTATTTATTCCATCCATTCATTCAATCAACATGGGATTGTTTATGACTCTTTTAGTCCTGGTAATGTATTGAAAGATTTTCAAGAGGTTTTGATTTACTTTTACCTTGAACAGCCAATTTCCTATTAACTCTTGAACTACAATAAGCAAACATCACTTTCACCCTAAAAATACTTAATAAACAAAATCTAAGTTAAGTCACAAAGTTTTCATTATACGTTCTTTTAATAATTTGAATTCTTTATTTGCATAAAGTCTGCGTGTATTTTAGGAATTGGAAATGGCATATTGCTGTGGAATATCAAAACATGACTTTTCAACACAGCTGCTGAAAGCCACACATCTGTGAGATAAACCATGCACCAGAGCCAATGTTTTATAGCTTCTCTATTTTCTACTCCCTTTCTCTCTTCCTATGTCCTCCTTTCCTGTTCTCATTTGCCTTCTTGTTTTTTGAGTCTTATAGCTTATCTGAGACTCTAACTAGTGGAGTCATGCCATAGGCATGAGTGACCCAGCAGAAACACAAACTTCACACTCACACCTATCCCACATATCTCACATGGCTGCTGTTTGTCACAGTAGGCTGAATGAAGGAAGATGGATATTGCATAAATCCAACCTTTCAATAAGTCATTGCATTTGGCTTACTATTTATTCTGGGGTATAGATCATCCTGAAATACAACTGACTAATAGACTTTAGAAGGGCTTGCTGCTGTGCCTGTAAGGTAATGTCAAGTCTACTTAGTGGGCTTCAGGAAAGTGAGCCTAGTCGTGGTGAATTAGAGATAAAGAACACTCCGAAGCTACATGAGATTCTCTCAAATTGGAAATTAAACTGCAGCGTACATTTAGAAACTTTATCTATTTAAGCAGGTTCAATTTAGTTTTTTTCCCCCCTTAAAACCCCTAAGAAAGAGTACGAAAAAGAACTCTAAGGATGAGCAGCAAGGTCCTTTCCTGATAGGAAGGTGTTAGAAGGTCCCTTCATTGCTTTTTGATTCTGTCATTCTACCTGAGAGATGAAAGAAGGAAGACACTGTGACAAAAACAAAACCAAAAAATATAAACCCTGTATGATGCCAGTCAGAGAAGTTTCCTGTTCTCAAGTCACAAGAAGCCTTCTGTTCAGAAAATCTTAAGAGGATGCCTTCTTGAGCTGATCATTCCACAGGAATCTTGGGCTTCTTCTGGTTAAAGGTTTACATTACTGCTTTCCAAAAAAGCAGGCAGGAAAAGATTGTTGCCCTGGGAGTTCTTCTAGTTTTGGGAGCCAGTGGGGACCAGTGGGGAGCTCTGGTAACATGAGGTGTGCTGGCTAGATGTGCTTTCAGTTCTAACAGTTTGTGGGTCATTGACAAGCCAAAGGCTATTAGGTTTAAATCAATTCTTACGAACAGAAAACAGAAGATCAAAGAAACAAGATGAAAGAGAGACATGGAATGAAGTCTGAGGCTCAGAGCAGAGACTTGCTGAATGATACTTTCAACCCTGGTGCATGTCTAATCCATAGTAAAAATGTGTTCCCTCCACTACTGATCTTCTCCCACTCCTCCTCATCTTCTCTTTCTTCTGTGGTTTTCATCAAGAAAAGATTGAGAGCATCTAACCTAGGTTCCATTTTGACCTACAAGTGACAGCACTTTATAAATAATTGTTGAATGGTGAATATTAAAATACAAAGAGACTCACATTTTGTTTTTTCTTGACTTTATCTAATAAACTAAAACAAACAAACAAAACAACTACATCTGACAGGGTGTGTCTTTCTGTTACAACACCATGAGAGGAAGAACTTGTCTATCTGGTGCACTCTTGGATTCTCAGTTCCAGTTTAGTGATTGTAGTAGATACTGGATAAGATTTGTGAATGAATAAGTGTATAAATATGGTAGATTATGGTCATTTTTAAAAATATCTGCATTGTTTCAATAAAAGCAATGGATTCTATATACTTGAAACTTTGTCATAGATGAATGGACTAGTTCCAGGAGCATATTTCTTGAAGACACCTTCTGGGATTAAATTATTTCTGAGGTTGCTATAAAGAAATCCCTCCCAGAGTAGTACTTAGGCAGAGCTGAGAGATGTGACATGGGCATATTTCACTGGTATTTTAGACTACAGAGAAGAGAACTAAAGAGAAATATAAAGTATTAGTAGACGAAAACAAAGCTATTGAGTATTTCTGCTAAAAGCACTTGAGTTCAGGGTGGCATAATTCATTTTCATTGTCCCATGAAAATGTGAGGAAGGTGCTATATTGGCTCTTTTCAGTTTCACCTACCTCTTAGGGGAATTAGAAATTTTCTTCCAGCTGAAACTCATATATTCTTCAAACTAAAACAAAAGACAATGTCAGAGAGCACAGACTTACAAATTAACTTGTATAGTATCTAAGTCTGTGAACACACATGTACAGAGTTGAAGTATATGTTTGCCTAGGAGACTACCATGCCTCAATTGCCCTTGTGATCTTAATGATCACAGCCATGACATTGAGATAGCCTCACTAAGCACTGCACACAAGCAAATGTTCATTTATTAAGGACTGGGATGTTCTACTAGGTGTTTCAATATGATATCAAATATGTATTTCTTCTTATTAGCACTAACTATTAGTATAAGGAAAAATCATGAATTTTTTAAACTGAGAAACCCTCAAGTAAAATATTACAAGGAACTGCTACGTGGTACAGTTCTAGCCTCCTTGCTATCTGAATTTCCATGGTATGACTTTGAAATCGGAAATGTGTTGGTTTATTGGTTCTACCACTTATTATCTGCTCCACTTTGAACAAGTCATTTAATGTCCCTGGGCCTCAGTTTCCTCCTGAGTAATGCACTCTATTACTTGATTTAAAGATCAGAGATAATATTTGAAAAACATGCGTCTATCTATAAGCACTCAATGAAGTCTACATTGACCAGCTTTAACAAACTAACAATGTTCTCTGGAAATCTATATTCTGATTTCTTAGTGACTGATTTGAAGATAAACTTTTGCTTCATAATATGCCTATAAGTTTGGAAGTTACCTATATGGATTTGAAGCTATTGGCATTGTTCCTACTCTCCTCCCTGCTTTCCTTCAGAAGAAGTAACACCTCTTTCACTTTTTTTTTTAAGTATTTGATTTAATCTATTACGTTGAGCCAAGTGGACTGTATGAAATTGTCTTTTTTGTCAGTAAGAAATGTTCAAATACTAATGATTTCAAATAATTTTCAAGTGGGATTGAAAATTATTCAATTTTTCCTCTCAGGTTTTAGTTTCAACCCCTAAGTGATAAGGTTGGCATATCTCCAGCCATATACATTTGCAAAATGTCAGATGAATGTCAAGAGAATCTTTGAGAGGCTGGATACATTCATTTAAGTAGGAGGCATTGATAGCCTCATAGCAAACTCTAGGTGCAGAATATAATTTTCGAAGCCTTAAAATATGAATGTAATATAAATTGTAGTTGGAAATGAAAATTTATAATCCAGGATTTCAACAGAGGAAATAAATATTTTTACATGGTACTTACAAGGCACCAAATAATATTAATGTCAGTATTGTTATCAAACAATGGTTATCAAATAATGTAGCCTCTACAGATCACAGACTCTTTTAAATGCATCTGTATGATATTCCAGGAAGGAAAAGAGTCTCTTACCAAAACCAGCACCTAGAACTAACACAAACAATGATTGCTTTGTTATATTCCTATTTTTAATGGTCAGAAAATAAACCCCTTAAAAATTGATGTTAAACTATATACTTTAAAATGTAAATTATATCTTAAAGCTCCCAAATAATTCTTAGTCTAAAAATAAATTTCATCCCCAAAGAAAATTTGTGTTAAATTTGATTCAACTTGTTAAAATTAAGACAATAGAGTAACAATGCAATTTCATAAGTAATTTCATAATGTGTATTAGCATTTTATTCAAAAATACTAGCAAATGCCATATGTAGTATAACTAAAAAGATATTGTTTTGACACTTATCAAAGTTTATCATATTGGATGTTTTCTGTTAAATTCTCTAATATCTAATATAAACCATAGTGAACATATATGGTTACAACAGTAAAGACTAATTGGAAATTATTTCAGGGTTGACAATAAGTAGATTGTATTCAAGTATAGCACTTAAAACCTAAGATAAACAGAAGAAAATAGTTCTATAAATTTACTTTATATAATATATAGTAGTTTTTTTTTTTTTTTTTTTTTACTTCATAACATTATAAAGTTAAGAAATAGTGTCTGGTATTTAAATGACTGATTTATCCAAGTGACTCAGTTCACAAGTAAGCCAGCATGGCACTTGGCAACAGACAGGGATAATATCTTGAAAACATTGTCTTTTAAAAAGCAGCTAGTAACAGGAAAACCATTTTTTAGTGACAGTAAATATACATACAGAACAGGCAGGGCAAATCCTGTCTCAGAGATCAGGAGCAAAAATGTAAATGAGAATTAAAACCATATAGCATCTTTCATATAATTATCTATAAACTATAGCATTATTTTAAAACTAGCAGAGGGGCTGGGGATGTGGCTCAAGCGGTAGCGCGCTCGCCTGGCATGCGTGCGGCCCGGGTTCGATCCTCAGCACCACATACAAACAGAGATGTTGTGTCCGCCAAATACTAAAAAATAAATATTAAAAAATTCTCTCTCTCTCTACCTCTATCTCTCTCACTAAAAAAAAAAAAAAAAAAAAAAAAAAAAACTAGCAGAAAAGAAAAATATTCACTAAATCGAAATATCAGAGAATGAGTTAGAGATGGAGGACCAAGAGGGATTGATCTAAATGCATCCTTTATCAGGACCACATTTACTTTTTTGTGATGGACAGAGAGAGGGTCTGGGAAAGCTCACCTGGGCTCGAGGGTCAGATTACAGCTTGCATGTGCTCCACATGCATATTTCAGCAGCCATTTTTATGGAAATTTTGCTTCATGCCTCCTTCCTTCAGTCTCCAATCCCCCAGTTACCTTAGCCGTGGTGGTCTCTGTGTTGTTCTGCAAATGTCCATTCTACGACTTAATCTACACCCTTTCTTCCATACAATTGCAAGACCCTTCATCTCTGTCCACTTTAGGGCTCAGCACAAATATCATTTTCAGAATCAGATGTAATAATTAGCATCATTTTAATCTGTTCACACTTGCAACACTTAATACAGATTCATGTATATGGCCGGCTACCAGTAATGACTTGTTGAATTAAATACAAGTTAAATTCAATACATCATATAAACCTAATTAATAAACATTTTTCTCATAATAGTCTCTAATCCTGATTGGGAAAGAATTATATTAGGAAATATTAGGAGGAAATATTAGGAAAATATATTAGGAAAACAGCAAAAGCTGTTTAGAAAAATGCTAACAAATTAATTATTAAAAACAAAACTCAGTTAACAATAAGAAATCTGGGTGTCTTAAAGTTTCTAAATTCCTTGATAAGAACCTTTTTCTTGCATCCTCCCAGTTACTCCATGTATATGAAATAACTAAAGTCTTGAAGTAGCCACTGCCATTAAATGCTGGAATCAGCATTAAAATATAGGTTTTCTGGCTCCTGTTTTAGAGAACCCCCTCCATCCTTTTCCTTCTCTAACAATGGGTAACAATCTACTTCTAATCTATTTGGCAGCAAGGAAATTTATGGCTTCAGTTAATCCTTGCTAATCAAATCATGGTTCATGAGCCAGCCACATTCTCATCTCCTCAGAATGGCTTTGAGATGAAAAAATCTCAGAACTATCCCCAAATGTACATCTCTTCAAGACACATATGTTATTTTTACATCCATTGAAGTTGCAAAGGATTGTTTTGAATCATAAACAATCTGAATTTTTTTTTTTTTGGCCACTCTTTGTATTTGGAATGAAGGAATAGCTTTGTGGGCAAAAAAGCAATAGAGCATCTTAAGTAAATGCTGCTTGTAAGAGAAAAAATACCCAAAATTAAATGTGGCATCTGCTAGGGATTTAAGTAGTACATAACAGATATTTTATGTTAAGATATAATACTAAAGAGGAAAATACATTATAATATTATTGAATAACCTGAGTACCTTAAACATACTGAATCATGACTTGCATAGTTTTGTACTTTCCAAAAATATCTTATATGCCACTACATAAAAATTTATAAAACACCTCACACAATTTTTTTATGGGAAATTCAACACCTTTCATTGAAATACCATAATAATTACTTTTCAGTTAGAAAAACAAAATCCTTCCATCTCTCTTACAACCTATTTGTAGCAATTTCTGTTTACTAATAAAATGTAATTATTGTTGTTTGATTATTTCAAAGAATAGAATAAACCAGTAAGAGTGAAAGAAGGATTGTACATTTCCAAATCATTTTTATTGACTCAGTACCTTTCCTTTCCTGGAAAGTTAGTTGTGAATCATGGAGTCTCTTTTGGTGACACAGCAGGTGTGCTAATGGAAGTTCCAGAAAGTTTGGTGTAGAGGATGAAGATGTCTGTTCTAATAAGTTTGCCTCTTCTCTTAAGAACATTGGAGTGGAGAAGGCAGATTCAGGAACTCCACAGAGGCATTAACTGCAGAGCCCCAGTAGAATTATTCTCTTAACTCTCTTTCCTGGGGGATATTGAAAAATTCTGTGTATGTTTAATGTCCCAGGGAGTTTTCTGTGTGTTTTGTAATGTCCCAGAGAGTTTTCAGTTCTTTTCTTATTTTTCAAATGAAGGATAATAAAATCTTATATATGATTTCATGGCCATAGGGTCTTTATTCTGGAAAGATATGATACCAAAACTTCTCTATATTTAAAAACACATAATGTGCGAAGGCTAGATTAAGTGTTGGTAATTTTGTCAAATGCCTTTTAATTCCTAAAGCAATACCCTCAAGGCAGGTTATGGACTCTTATTGTAATGGTAAAGTTGATTTTGCTCATTTTTTAGCAATGGGTCTTTTAAAGGAACAAAATATTTATGTGTATTTAAATACCAAAATACCATAAGCATAATCATTTAGACACATGACCCAATAGTATCAATAGCTGCTAATAAACCAGATTAGCTTCCATGATTGTACCTAGCTGAATTACTTTTTTCATGTAAGATCACTTGTTCCTTTTCTTAGTTCGTATTGAAATCTCTCTTCCTCATTTCAAATAAGTTGTGTTCTTTCACTTTCCCATGATAGGTTATAAGAAAGGACCAGCCTACCAGCAGGCCCACCAGGATGCAGCGACAGTAGATCTAGAGAACATGTGGCACGCCCATCCTTAGGTTGCTATATTTTAGCAAAACTAACCCTTAAATTGATTGCTGAATGGTCACTGTTGAGTTGCAATCTGTGTAATGAGCTAAGATCAAAGCAAACTTGTGATCATTTATGTAAAAAATTGCTAATGTTTTCAGTGATGTAACATAAATGAAAAATAAATATTTCAGTGAAACACAATTCACATATATAAACACACACACACACACACACACACACACATACACACACACATCTGAAATTAAAACTTCCTAAGGCAATACCCTCCAGGCAGGTTATGGATTCTAATTTATCTATTTTCTTCTATGCTAATTTGCTTTTCATTAAGAATGTTGTTTGCAGCCAGAAGTACCTGGGAACCACTCATGTCCACTTTCAAAAACAGGTTGTTAACTTTTCAGGAATTTTGAGAACCATTTGACACTATGGTCATAGCTTAAAATCAATTATAAGGGAAGATTTTTGTTTGTATGCTACATAAATTGTCAAACTCTACAAATCAGGGCTTTTTTTCTTCCTTCCTTTTTCTTTTCTTGAGAGCCAGATTTTAATTTTTTGCCAGCACATCACTGATCACAGCCCACTAAGTATTCATGAGCCTCAACGTCGTTACTAAATAATGAATATAAATTTTCTAGTATGCACAGCCCCCAATAAATATTAGTTTTCTTATTTGTTTCCCCTTCCTCTACTCTATTACTGAAAAATACGAGTGTAGACATTAACCAAAAAAGAATGAGTGACTCAAAGCACAACTTTTCTGGTAGTTATGTTGTATTTATTAAACATCAGCATGTCAAATAACAATACAAAATGTGGGCAGGACTAAAGAAGAAAGAAAGGTATTGAACAGTATTCTACTGCTAGTAAAAGAAAATTGCCAATTTCTGTGATTAAGATGATGAGACATTAATGAAAGCTTGCACAAAATTTATGACCTCAATTACACATTTTCCAGTTCTTCTTTTATAAACACACACACACACACACATACACACATAATCTCACTATAGTAAAATCTAGCAAAATTTCAACCCTTAGCTAACAAAATATTGCTTCCTGACATTACATGGGATTTTGAAATCTTTATATCCGCACTTGCTTACTAATAATTTTTAATTGTTGGTGTTTCAAAATGCACTTGATTGGACACTGGGACCAAACATTAAAGGGCTTCACACAAAGTGTGTGTGGTGGTGAGAGGGGTGGGCACTTTTCAAATTCAAGTTCAGTCTTCATTCTGGGCCACTTTGAATAGCAAACAAGTTTTTGAACATCTTTTTTCTTCTATTTCTGGCTTTTTCCCCATCTTATTTAGTTTTCTAATTTTTCTTTTCTTTTTCTTTTTTCTTTTTTTTTTTTTTGGTTCTAAGTAGTGGATGTGTGAAGGATTGGACCAATTTTGATCCAAAGAGAAGATTTGTTTTTCCAAGTCTTAGTAATCAGGAGCCTTCCATGCTAACAAAAATAATGTGTGTGTGCATGCAAACACACACATGCACACACCCTTTAAACAACTTCATTCTTCAAAGTTCCAGTCCTTTTGCTTTAATTCACTCATCCATAAATAATTCTATTCAGTTTCTTTTTGAGTAAGCAAATTAGTATCATGGAAATGTGAGCTGAAAACTTTACCTAGGAGAATGTACTTAAGTGCTCTGCGAAACCAGGGATAGAAGAAACCATATATTAAGGGATTACACGTGGAGTTAAAATAGCCAAACCAGGTCAAGGCATCAAACAAAACAGCAGGAGTAGAGAAGTTCAAAAATGGATCCAGTAAAATTGTGAAAAAACAGGGAAACCAACATAACAAAAAAACACCCATCACTATTCCTAAAGTTTTGGCTGCTTTTTTGTCTTTCCTCATTTGATTATTTTGATTTTCTGGCAAGTTATTGATTGCACGAGCATGTATTCTGGATACTGCAAAAATTTTGCCATAAATCCCTACCATCATAGATCCAGGAGTGAAGAAACCTGCCATAAACAAGGTGGTCCCCCATAGCTTGTTGAACATGACTGGGCAGGAACTGGAACAAGCGACCAAGATGTCATAGCCTTCTATTCCATCAGCATAAGCCTCTGAGAAGACCACCCCAAAGGCAAAGGCTCCAGGAACTGACCAGCAGAGAAGTAGCAACCGTTTGATGACTGCAATCGTCATTTTGGTGGAATATCGTAAAGGGTAACAGATAGCATAAAATCTATCAATGGCCACTGAGCAAAGATGGAAAATGGATGTGATGCTAAGCATCAGGTCAAAACTATAATGAATCTTGCAAAATGTAAGCCCAAAATACCAGCAGTTCTCCACGGATCTGACCATACTGTATGGCATGATGGTGAATCCCAGGAGGAAGTCAGTGACTGCCATGGAGAGGATGAGGAAGTTGGTTGGTGTGTGAAGCTGCTTGAAGTAGGAAATGGAAACTATCATGGCAAGGTTTCCGAACACCGTGATGAATATGGCTCCTGCCATAAGAGAATACATGGCCATTCGGGTGCCCAGGGACCTCTCATTTTCTGGACAGGATCCATTTCCATACTCAGAACAGTTGAATAGGGTTTCCTTCAGAAAAGCAAGAGCACATGGCACTCTGTCAGAATATAGACAAAGTAATCTATGTCTTATATGTGCTTTCATAGAAAGCCTCAAGAAAGATGTAGAAGACTCCAGAAACATAAGTATGCTGAAATATTACTTGTGTCTTTCCCATTAATTTATTTATATAATTTGACTGTAGTCTTATACAATTCTAACCCAATGGGCTTAAATGATCATTATTTGTATTTTTCTCAATTCAAATTGTATCACAAATATTTAAAACTTTTACTTAATTATTTTAAGATCTGTAAATAAGAAGAGGAAGGAGGGCAAGAAAGAGGAGGAAAAGAAGAAATAGGTTTATTATTGAAGTAACAGTAATTGATCTTCCTTTTTAAAAAAACACTTTTTAGTTGTAGATGGACACAATACCTTTATTTTACTTACTTATTTTTATGTGGTGCTGAGGATCAAACCCAGTGCCTCATTCGTGCTAGGCAAGTGCTGTACCATTGAGCTACAAACCCAGTCCCCATAACTGATATATACAGAAAGAATAGTTATTAAACAACACATGCGTTTCTTCCTCAAATGAATCTGAAATACACAATCATACTTGATTAGCTTGTGTTTTATTGCCTTATGGGTCCAGGAGATTATTATTTGGAAAGAGTTTTATTCATGTGTCCCACCATTTTCACTATGCTTTGATTTTTCATGGTAGGGTTGTTTAATGGTGAGGAATCATCGAAGTACCCTAATTATTTGATGGGGTCATCATCTTCAGCAAATCATGAAGCCTTGACAAGCATCCCACCAGCCAGGGCATCTAAGGCAGAGACAGGCAGAGAGCAAAGCTATACCACTTTTACTTTTTAAAAAAAAAAAATTAGTTACACATGACAGTACAATGATCTTGACATATCTTCTCTGATATAAGGGTGGTGACTCAAAATGGGATAGGGAGGAAGAGCATGAGAAGATTACCATTTAATAGGGAAGAGAGGTGAGAGGGAAAGGAAAGGAGAAGGGGAATTGTATGACCAATTTTACTTCTTTAAGCAGTGTACCTCCTTGCTGTGTCTACTCAAAGCCTGTATAACAGACAACAGGCCATAATGACAATCTAATAAGTTCCTGAGCAGGATCCACACAGAGGGCTATGAGCAGGTGGTTAGGGAGCTTTCAAAAAGCAAGTCAGTCCTCACTAAGAAAATACAAGTACATGCCCTCTTGTTCTGCCCACTATTTCTAGCTTAAATATAAAAAAAAATCCACAGATTATGATTTACACCTATCTTTGGAATGTAATGTGCTCACGAGTTACAATACTTTTCTTTTTTAATGTACATTAGGAAAAAAAGCAATATGCAAAGCATACTATTAATTTTGCAGAGAAGTGTTTGGTTTTTGACCTTCAATGACCTCACATCTATCAGACTTGGCCTGTTACTGACAGATTAACCAAGTGTCACTCTCTCTGATGTAAAAGCACTAATCACAAATTGAGCAAGAAATATCTATTAGAGGCTCACAATATACAAGACACAGTGAAATGAACAAGAAAGCGTATAGTCTCTGACTTCAAAAATATGAAACTGCTGAAGAGATAAACTACGTATGACTTAAAACCTCAATGATTTTGAACTTCAGCTAAAAGCAACAATGCTAATTAACTAATCAAAGAAAGATCTAGGCAAAATGCACAACTAAAGACAAAAACTGGACAAGGTAAATTCAGTCTGGGCTAGACAAAAATATCCCAGTACAACTGTGACTTTTGATCTGGATCTCAATGTGTTAATAAGATTTTAAAAGAAGATAAAATTGCCTAATATGAATAACAGGAGAAAAGCATTTTCTCCAGGGGTAGGATATGTCTGAGGTCTTTCAAAAAGTAATGCTCAGAGATCTCTCAAATGCAAGGGTGAGAGAAGAGGTGTTTCTAATTTCATTGTTTTTTTTCCCAGTGTTTTTTGTCCTCAAATTTGGACAGTGATGTTTAAAATAAATAAATAAAATAGTTAAGTTAGCTATCAGAGAGTAGGGGAAGATTTAAAATTAAAAAGTCTTCCCCAACTGATTCCAAAGGATGAGTTTATTGTTGGTAATTTTATTCTTTTTCCTTCCTACTCTGAGGCAAACCTCCACCTGCAGAGAACTAATGGCCTAACTGTGTGATGGGACATGTTTTAGCAATGGAACTAAAGATGGAGGAAGGAGCCATTTTTATATCTGTGACCTGGGAGATCAGATACCGGAAAACAGGAACACTACCAAACTGTCTTTGAAGTTTCTACCAAATAGCACTCTAAATGCTGTTGACAGAAAGAGGCTTATTCCTGAAAGAATTCATCAAAACATTTTGATCCAGAAATCTCTAAAATGTTACAACTATTTCTCAAACTATATTAATTTTTAGCAGCTAAAAATGGGAGTTTCTAGAGTTTCTAGTATATTCAGGGCATTTCATTCTGTTCCTCCTAACATTCTTACAGGGAAAAAGCAATAAGAGGCAAGGAATTGTTCCTCTGTGCTGGTACCAAGTTTTTCAACCATTTGGTATTGTATGTTTGCCACCTGCTGGACACTTAGGCATGACCACAGCAAAAGTGCAGTACTATGAAAAACAAAGGAAAATTCTGGTTACCTTTGGTATGCTCATCAAAAAGCATGGGAAGGGCTGGGAGTGTAACCCAGTGATAGAGTATATGCTTGACACATGTGAGACCCTAAGTTCAATTCCCAGATCAAAAGAAAAAGAAAAGCATAGACACAAAGGGAATTTTGTTGGTTTATTTTAAAACCACTTTACTTCTTAGAAAGTAAAGAGAAATAATAAGTTAATTATGAAAATGGCATACACACAATAATTTTGTGCTTGTGGCAACTCTACAACAGTAATTCATTGTACAATTTAATTGCAAACTTGCTCTGGTCCTGGCTTACTGACTGATAAAATTGTCATCCTACTATCCCACTTTTTGTAAAAGTTCTACTCAATTCTTAGTCTCAAATCATGGTGTACAGAGTTTGACTCATTTCCCTTTTAGTATTCAGGAACTTTTATTAACCAATCAGCTTTACATACTATAATGAGGTTTTTTTTTTTTAACATAGTATGATACCTAAGTGCATATCTGTATTCCTCAAACATCTGCCACAGAACAGTGAGGAGCACATTAGATAATTACTTGAAGGGCTTATCAAATACTGTTTATTCTACCTAAACATAGCCATTCTCCATGGCATATTGGACATATTTTTTTGTTGTTGTTATTTTTGGTACTGGGGATTAAACCCAAGGCCACTTTACCTCTGAGATATATCCCCAGTCCTTTAATTTGACACAGGGTCTTGCTAAATTGCTAAGGCTAATCTTGAACTTAAGATCCTATTGCCTCACCCACCAAGAAACTGGGATTACAGGTGTGCACCATCCTGCCTGGCTTTTGGCATAGTTCCTGCTGTGACATTTCACATAGGTGTTATTAATCATATCTTTCACATATTTCAATTGATCACATTTGGAAAGTTTAATGCAAAAACAATATTTTCAAGATTATATTGTTTCAGGATCATTTTTCCCTATTTTTAAAAACCACTTAATGTAAGCATGTGTAGATGTGCAAATTGAAGTATAATTAAATGAAATGTCAGACTATTTCTCCATTACTGTTGTATTTCTATAAGCTCAGGCAAAAAAGTTAAAGATTTAGAATATAGTGAATTTCTTGCCCAATCAGCTTATAAAACTATTATATCTAAATTTTTTTTCTGTTAAACTATAAAAATGAAACTTTTTTTAATATTCCCCATGAAAATATTTAAAGTGCAAGACCAAAACACAATACAGATTTTCTGATTTTTAAAATTGTGATCTCATTTCATTTTACCTTGTCTTTAAATTTGATTAATATCTCCTTGTTAAATATTTTTTCTGCTTTATAATCACTTTTAAAGACATTTAAGTTTCTTTGAAGTTGACATTTTAAGTTTTAAGGATTAAATTTCAGTCTTCTTGCTAATCATTCTTTCTGCTTGCCTTGAAATTATTTTGCACTCACCCAAACAATTGATTTCTTTTTTATTTCAGTTTTCCAGTTTTATCAATTTTTAATGTTAATGAATATTAATGCATTAAATAATACATGTGAATGGCCTTAGAACAATGCTTGATGGATGTATAATAAGCATTATCAAATTTCCTTTCTTCCTCCCTTGAAAAAATTGCATTCAAGAATACAAAAAATGTTCAGAAAAATGATCAAAAAACGTTCCTGCTAAAAAAGTAGTGTAATTGTATGTAAAAAAAGCCCATACAACTGTTTTGGCCCTATGTTTCACTTAGGTGAACACCTGTAATAAATACATTTCTTATTATGAAGAAGTAATCCTTTCCAGTATTTTAAATATGCTTCCCAAGAAACACGTGTACTATTAAAAGGCTTCACCTTATCCTCTTCACATATTAGAAAGAATCTGCCTTTTATTACAAATTCATATTCAGTCCTGCACCTTCAACAATTTTTCTCATATCTACATATTCTCTCTGCACATTACTAATTGGAAAAAGATTCTTCATCACTTACCAACAGTGCTACTTCATCAGTAGGGCAACAATTTACTTCTGTAAAAAAAAGTTTCAAGAGAGAACAAGGTGTTTTCTTTATAATCCTTTCTCTACATACCTGTTTCACTGTGAAAGCTGCCATTGTTAACTCCTTGTGGAAGAAACTTTGTCACTTTCTATTTACTATGACTATTTATATGAAAATAGAAGACCTAAACCATTGTTAATTGGGCTGTTTTATGACTTTTTTTGTAACACTTAATCTCAAGGGAATTGGATCTGGAAGTGAAACAAACACCTTGCCATTGTTGAAGAACTTCAATGAGCCTAACACATTCTTGCCTCCTCTCAGGAGTCTCTGCTTCACCTAGATTTTCCTCACCTGCCCTGCTGAAATTCTAAGCCTGCCATTACATAAAGGCTGTAGTAACAAATCTGAATTGCTGAGTTGTGGGTGGCCCCGCAGAACATAATCCCAACCACATATAGATGGGACCAGTAGTTCAAATAGAAAAATGGATGTGTGTCCTCCAGATCTTTAGGATGATCTGGGATGGTCACAGTCCATACTGCATCTAACATTTCAGACTGAGAAGAGGCTTTACTATCCACTTCTCTCTCTCTCTCTCTCTCTCTCTCTCTCTCTCTCTCTCTCTCTCTCTCTCTTGCATGAATGTTACTGAAATAATTTATCTCATCAAACCTCTTAGACCTGGAGGAATCGGGCATCAATATTAAATCTTTAATAACTCCCGTCGTTATGCCGAAATTTTTTCAGATGTTACTTGGTTTAAATCTATTCCTATGTGGTTTAAGTGCCTATATTTTCATTTGTCTTTTCTGAAATGTGAAAGTTCATTTCCAATTGATAATTCAGATAGAGATGAAATATAACACAGGTCACTGGAACACATCAGGTCCTGCAGGAATTTAAATTATAGCTGTTTTAGTGACCTCACTTTGGCCCAGGGTCACTCTGTGGGTGTGCAGTTGTGTAGTTTCATGGAGAAGAAAGCTTTGAAGGACTGACACTTGGCTGAATGTTCTTTAGTCTCCCACTTGAAATCTTAAGAGTTTTTAAGCAAGGTGCTCTACATTTTCATTTTGTGCTGGGTCCTAAAAATTTGTAAACGCTCCTCACTCACCCTTTCCCAGTAGCTCTGCTTAAGGAAGAGAAAGAACAACAACAAAAAATGTTTTTATTTCAATGAATATTCAGTTATATTATGGAATAAAAATATAAGTGAAAGTGTTTTTAAAAATATTTACAAATATTTAGCACAAATATTAGCATAATTTTAGATCTTAATTTTTAAATAGTCAGCAAAAGACAAAAGTTGCTCTTAACTTCTCTCGCTTCTGGTAGAGATAGTGAGTCACACTGGACAAACCTTAGTTCTGTAAAGAATCACTTCATCATTCTCTATTAATTACATAACTGAGGGACAATTCATGGGGAAAGATTAAAACTTAAATATGTTTTTAAGAGCTAAACAATATATACAGAGCAAAGGGAATGAATCTTGTACCCTTTCCTTTTGAAGTTCACTATTACTGGAATATATCCAAGAAACTGAAATATAGTATTCTTTCCTTATCCATGGTTCCAGTTAAATGCGGTTCAAAAATATTAAATAGAAAATTCTAGAAATGAAAAATTCATCAATTTTAAATTGTGTGCTGCTATGAGTGGCAGATTGAAATCTCATGCTGTCCCTCTGCATCTCCCCTGAGACATGAATCACCCCTTTGTCAGCATATCCATGCTATATACACTACCCTCCTGCTAGTCATTTGTAGCCATCTCGGTTATCAGATTAACTCTTTAGATACTGGAGTGCTTGTGTTCAAGTAACCCTTATGTAGCAGCCTAACACTATGTCACAATGACTGTTATATATTTTATTTCATTTCATAATGTAGGAATTGGATCATCTTACATCATTAGAAGGTGAGCATAATAAAATTAAAATACTGCATGAGAGAGCTGGGCACTGGTGGTGCATACATATAATCTCAGCTACTCTGGAAGCTGAGATAGAAGGATTTCAAGTTTGATGGCATCCTACCAGCTCAGTGAGACCCTGTATCAAAATACAAAGTAAAAAGGCAGGTGATGTGGCTCAGTGGTAAAGCACCCCTGGATTCAATCCCCATCATCACAAAATAAGAGAGATATTATATGTGTGTGTGTGTGTGTGAGAGAGAGAGAGAGAGAGAGAGAGAAAATTTACATAAGTTTGGCACAATAAGTTGTTATAATTGTTCTATTTGATTATTAATTATTGTTGTTAGTATCTCACTGTGCTTAATTCATAAATTAAACGTTACCATAGGTATGCATGCACAAGAAAATATATGGGTTCAGTACTACCCGAAGTTTCAGGCATCCACTTTGGGGAAGGTGTGGGTTTTGGAACATATCCCAATGGATGAAGGGGGACTACTGTATACCATTTTACCAACTGGCAAGAAGGAACAATAGAGCTTCCTCAAGGGAAACCAACCATGGCAGAGTAGAAGAGGACTGATGATATACAAAGACAAAATCTAAAAAAAAATAAAATAAAATAAATAAATACATGGCTAAGCAAAAAAGACATATGTCTAAGCCTCAGAAAACTTTTGAAACAACCTCTCTAATCCTGAGAACAAGATTTAAGACTAATAGCTCTGTGGTGACTCCAAGTATGATATGGTGATATTTATGACTTACTCGTTCCTCCTAAACCATTAGAAGCTACAGTTTCTCCATATAGCCACACTCCCACACATCTTTGGGGAGGAAGCCACTGCCTTGAATTTTGTGTTTATTATTTTTTGTATTCATTTAATAGCCATATTCAGGCTATTATATTTGTATAACTAAATCAGAATATTGTTTGGTTTTTAGAACTCTTTATAAAATGAGTACCAAATTCTTGGTTGTCTTTTGAACTTTGTTTTGCTCTTATTTTTTTCCACTGAACTGTAGGTAGCTGCACTACTTTATTTCGCTGAAATAATTGTCTGTTTATCTTTGCTCCAATCAATAGTTATTTGAATTATTTCCAATTCTTTTGCTATTGGAACAATGATATCTTGAACATTCTAGAGCAAGTCTCCTGGGACATATATTCAAGAGATTTTCTTGGAAATAGATATGAGAAAGTAATTTCAGAGACAGAAAGATTATGAATACTCATGTCCACATGACAAAAACAAATAGTAAACAAGTGATTGTACTAATTTACATTCTCACAATTGAGATATAGAATTTCTATTGACTTCCATTCAACACAAGGCATTATCAGAATTAAAGAGGAGAGAAAAGTAGTAATTTATTGTAGTCTATTTTCCTGATTACTGTGAGCATAGCTTAGCTATTGTGAATTGAGCTGCTATGAACATTGGTGTGGCCACATCACTATACTATGCTGATTTTAAATCCTTTGGGTATATGCCAAGGAGTGTGATAACTGAGTCAAATGGTGGTTCCATTTCAAGTTTTCTGAGGAGTCTCCATACTACTTTCCAGAGTGGCTGTACCAATTTGCAGTTTTGCCAGCAATGTATGAGTACACATTTTTCCCCACATTCTTGCCAACATTTATTATTACCTGTATTCTTTGATAATTGCCAGCCATTCTGACTGGAGTGAGATGAAAGCTCAGTGTAATTTTAATTTGCATTTCTCTAATTGCTAGTGATGTTGAACATTTTTTCATATATTTGTTGACCAATTATATTTCTTCTTCTGTGAAGTGTCTGTTCAGTTCCTTTGCTAATTTATTGATTTAAGGTGTGTGTGTGTGTGTGTGTGTGTGTGTTAAGTTTTTTGAGTTTTTTAAGTTTTTTGCAGTCCCACCAGCAATGTACAAGAGTACCCTTTTCCCCACATCCTCTCCAGCACTTGTTGTTGTTTGACTTCATAATGGCTGCCAATCTTACTGGAGTGAGATGGTATCTTAGGGTGGTTTTTATTTGCATTTCTCTGACTGCTAGAGATGGTGAGCATTTTTTCATGTACTTGTTGATTGATTGTATGTTCTCCTCTGAGAAGGACAAATGTCTTCTTTGATATAATGAGAGCAAATGTCTTCTTTGATATAATGAGATAATAATGAGAGCAACTAAGAACAGAGCAGGGAGGAAGAGCAGGAGGAAAAGATTAACATTAAACAGAGACATGAGGTGGGAGGGAAAGGGAGAGAAAAGGGAAATTGCATGGTAATGGAAGGAGACCCTCATTGTTATACAAAATTACATATAAGAGGTTGTGAGGGGAATGGGAAAAAAAAACAAGGAGAGAAATGAATTACAGTAGGTGGAGTAGAGAGAGAAGATGGGAGGGGAGGGGAGGGGAGGGGGGATAGTAGAGGATAGGAAAGGTAGCAGAATACAACAGTTACTAATATGGCATTATGTAAAAATGTGGATGTGTAACCGATGTGATTCTGCAATCTGTATTTGGGGTAAAAATGGGAGTTCATAACCCACTTGAATCTAATGTATGAAATATGATATGTCAAGAGCTTTGTAATGTTTTGAACAACCAATAAAAAAAGGAAAATAAATAAATAAATTTATCTCTGCAACTATGAACTGGTTGGTAATAGTAAAGTGAACTGCAAATCATATGTCTAATTTATTGACCATACGCTAAGAACTATGCATTGTACCTTATCTAAACACTTTTGACAGATGCAATCTCATTTAGTTCCTAGAAAACCTCATTTTATTTCCATGAAAATTCTGGAGAGTTGGAGAATATTTTAGTCTTGCTCACCGTTGTGTCCTTGCCATCTGGAGAACAAATTAACTGGCATAAGGTATATGTCCAATAGTATCAGTTATGTGAATGAATAATTGATGAATAAATCTTTTTAAGAACCTTGAAAACTGTAGTGTCCACTTAAAAACAAGAAAATTATAATTTAAAGAGATATAGTAAATTTCTTTCCCCTGTTGAACACAGCTTAAACAGCTAATAATATCCATTGTTTGAATAGAAACTCAGGCAGATATTTGATTTCCAGAATATATCACAAGCAATGATTCTGTCTTTGGTTGGTTGTGGCCTTATCTGATGATGGTAGCTGTAGTGATGGAGAATTCAGATGATTGTATTACCCAGATAATGACCACCATTTCTTTTCTCCCCCAGCTCCTTCTCCTTCCCTCATCCGCCCCCTCCTCCTCCTCCTCTTCTTCTTCCTTCTTCTTCTTCTTCTAATAGATAAAGCTAAACTGTGATCTAGTTGTGAATATTCTAACATAGCATTGTGGTGATTCTACCTCTAAACTAGTAGTTGGTAGTACAGTAGGTGTTATTGTAGTGTTTTGCTATGTTTTATTTTATGTTTTAGTTAACATGAATTATGGAAGAAAAAACAACATATGATCTATGTGTTTTTTCCTTATTCCCAAGACTTTGTAATTTTCTATAATTAAGAGAAATACAAACAAGAAGAAAACTTTAAACCATTTAAAAACAAAGTTATCAACACCTTTCAAGCATGTGATATCAGTGTCTGTGTAAACCCTTCTGTTTGTAAAAGTAGCCTTGAGGGACTTGCAAATAATAGTCATTAAATGTGTTGATTGGCTAATTACCAATGCCCTCTACACTTCATTTACAGTTTGACACTTTGAAGCTGCAATTTGTTTGACCCAAGTCCTTTGTCCAAAGAGTCAAGTATAAGCAACATCACTCACACTTTGTTCTTATTTATCAAACTTCTGAGTAAAGAGAGACCAGAGGGCATCATTAACACATCTGTTGTTTGGTGCTGGTCATGAAGGAAAATGATTTCACATTTGTTAAGTCCCTGGTGAGGGAGTTTCACTTAATGGAGATAGGAAAATGTTTACCATGGAGTTTTAGTTGAAGAACTAAATGCTTGGGGGAATTCTCAAACTATTAAGCAAAGACCAAATGTAAAACTCAGAAAGAAAACTTTAGATGATGCAAAAGAAGCAAAACAGTGATTGGTGCCTTAGTCTACCTTCTTATCTGATGTAAATATGTTTACAGAGCTGGTATCAGGAGCCACAAATAAAGAATCACATATCTGCAATATTTTTCAAGTCTCAGGAAAGCCTTTCACCGACACCACACTTTAACTCTTGTTGGATGATAAAAGAAAACCCTTATTAAACACTCATTTCATTTATCCTTTCAAGGGTAATTTCAAATTTAAAAATTATAAGTAAATTACATACACCAAATAAATTATGCTTTTCTATCAAAAGGGGGAGTAGCAATACAGTATAGGCCAACTTTCTTCTTAGTAGCAAGAATTATTTTGCTTGTGTTGGTTTGTTGTCTTTGCTACCTGTTTCCACTGAATGTGACTGTGGGTTTTAGCAGTTCTTATGATTTTACCAGGCCCTACCCACAGAGCTCACAACCAGGGCTTCTGAGCTCCTTATTAATTGAGTTGTATTGTTCATTATTCCTCTGAATTTTTACCCTCCCATGTATATTAAAAATCAGTTTAGAATTCCTTTTTCTTATAGCTCTAAATCAATGGTTCTTAGAAGAAATGTATTCCTTCCAAAGAATCTGAATCACTGATTGAAACGTCAGGTTTCTGAGTCTCAGCCAAACCCAGCCTGAATATGTTATTTCTTTTTTAAATTTTGGTGTTTTTTTTTTTTGGTAGTTGTAGATGAACACAGTCCCTTTATTCTATTTGTTTATTTATATGTGGTGCTGAGGATTGGACCCAGTGCCTCAGATATCCTAGGCAAGCACTCTACCACTGAGCCACATCCCCAGTCCCAGCCTGAGTAATTTTAATGCTTCAAGCATAAGTCTCTCTAGAAGGTCTTAAGCCAAACCTAGTTAATAGTTTCAGGATATGTTTTAGTAACTTATCTTTTAAAATATTTTTCTAATAATAAAAAAAACACACATTTATTGCCAAAATTAAGCCCACATAGGCACATCTGACTGGGGATAAAATTATGAATTCCTTATATTTTTCCCACAGTTGGCCCCATTTTCTGAAATAGAAAAGAGGGTAGAGTTTGTAGCCTGAGAGAATTAGGCCCAAAATCTGTCTCTATCTTTTATTAGCTGTACCCCTTGGACTTCTTAATATATTTTATTTGCTTTATTCACCTAATAAAGCATTATGGAGTGCCATCTGTGCCAGCATGGTGCTAAGCTCAGGAATACAAAGATGAATAAAACACAGTCCCTAACTTCTGGATTCATAGACCAGGGGGCAGAGGACACTACAATGTACTCAGTAAGTGCGCTGACAAGGAGTGTGTAGGATATGTTCGGAATCTACCTGAGGGAATTTAAAAATGGGTCCCAGGACAGGTAATCACAAGGTGAGTCTTTTAGGATGAATAGATGTTAGCTAGTTACACCATGTGTTTGGGGAGGAGGCATTTCAGGTATACAGAGCTGCAGAAGCAAAGTCATAAAGGAGGAAAAACACAGGAACTACAATTAGAGCTAACTTTTGAACCCATGCTTGTCTGGTGCCAAAGCTAGAAGTTGTTTTTTTTTTTTTTTTTTAATGACAGGTGCTTCAGGACTTTATATCAGTGTTTTATAAGGTTACACAATTTTTACCCAGGCTCATTAGGTAGATAATAGATGTTTTATAGATAGATAACAATATATAAAATTTATAATTATATCAACCATTATTATATATAATTACAAATACTCATATAGATTATATGTGTATGTATATTCATTTTATATAAATTATTTTTTAAAGAGATAAAAATTTCCATAATCTCTTAAACACACAATAACTTCACAGTACAAAAATGCATAAATGTCTCACCAGGTTACATCTTTCTGCATAGACTTTTGAAAAATTTTGGCTATCCTTTGCATAATTATTATAATTATGTCATTTATTAGGAAAATATGTTAAAATTCTACTTTTTTAAAGATAAGTAATATCTTCCTTTGTCAAGTTCTCTGTGTGTAGTGCCTTAGCATCTACTGAGTGAGCATCACAATAGCACATACCAATAAAATGACCAGGGATGATGCTAAAAGTGTATGTTTGTAGACTGTTTTTGTGTGTGTGGCCAAAATATACTAGGTTGGGTCTTCCATCTAATATTCAACAGACTCATGAGGTAAGTGACATATTATTTCATTTTGTACAAGAGTAAACCAGTGTTTGGGGTTCTGAAGTAACTCTGTCTGAATAACTGATAACTCCTCCCCAGTAGTAACCAGGGTTGAAAACACTACTTTACACACCATGTTGTAAAACTGTTGACTGAAAAACACATTTTTTATTAATAAACACATTTTTTAGTTTATCACATTAGTTATTGCTTATCTGATTTATACATTTACCAAGAGGAATAACTGCCATTGATAAATCATTGAGTGGCTTATCTTTAAGCTCCTATTTCTGTTTAACTTATAAATACGCTGAGAAAATTTAAATTTGTATGAATCGACTATGTCTACTTCCTGGGAAAGGTCAAAGACAGAAACAGATGCCAATGCTGATGTGACTTACAACAGAATAAGCCTCAATGGAATGAGCCAGGTGGAATGTCAGAACAGTATAAATTCACTGGCAGCTTAGAGACTTAAAGATAGAATTTTAGGAAAAGAAGGGATGTGGAAAAAAATTTGAAGACATGTCAAAGACAAGTTTACTTTCTTTGAAAATTTCTTTCAGTTGGTTACATACTCAATGAGCTTTGGAAAATGCATATGTATCACTTTTAAAAATACAAAAAGCAGAGCTGAGAATGTAGCTTGGTAGCAGAGCGCTTTCCTAACAAGTACAAGGCTCTGGGTTCAAACCCCAATATCACAAAAAAAAAAAAAAAATTAATCAATTGATTAAATTATAATTTAATTATAATATAATTTCAATTTAGAAAATTTCACTCTGATTCTTACATCATGTCGATTATTTCAGTGTTGGTACTCTTTGTAGTCTGTTAAATTTAGAAACACAAATCATTCTTCATATATCCTTCCACATTTAATACTCAAGCTCTTTGTGACAGTGTACAAATAAACAGAAAATGTGGCTTACCAGAATCCACAGTGGATTAGGAAATATTTGCAGAAAATTGATAAGTGAATTCTGATTTCAAGGACCAAGTTTAAATTCATAATGGAACTTCCAGTCTAATGATCTCCAAAGATAGCATTAATATTTATAGTAAGTCATTTCCAACAAACTTCTTTGCTAGCACATTTTTGTTTTGTCCCATCTAGAGAAGAAATTTGTATGGATATTCCTCTTTGATTGGAGAGTGGAAAATGAGAACTGTTCTAATTGGAAGATGTCTTGACTGAGAGGAAAAAGTATCATGTATCATGTTGTTGCAATAGTTTTATTGGTATTTACTATGTTCTCGTATATTAAGTTAAGGTCCTTTTCATAGATACAACCAGAAACCATTCATAGAATTCTGTCTGGGACTTGAAATCCATGAAGGTTGGGTAACTCACTTTGGAAATGGGCAGACAGGTAGGCAGCTCTAAAGTTTGGGAAGCAAGAACTGTGACAATATACCAAGAGCAGACTGACCATGACCTTACCATGATATTACCACTTGGAAGGAATGGAAGTCCATGTTTTCAGCTAATGGTTCTGTAAAAGATTACTGTCTTTTTCCCTTTGCTAAACATTAAATTCTGGAGAAAGACCTGAAAATTTTAACTGGGGTTATCCATGCATTTAAAGGGAAAGGAAAGAGACCAGTCTCTTGATTATAGTTCCAGCAGACTCTAGTCTGTGGGAATGAGAAATTTCCCTAAAGCTTATTGGATTCCAGTTGGGAAATGGACTCTGGATGACCAAAAGATCCAAACAGCTTCTGCCTGAGGAAACACAAGCTATGGTAAAGTAGGGAATATGGACAGAAAAAGCCAACCTTTCTGCATGCTTTGATGAAAGTTTTGGTTATTTCTTACTATGAGCATTAAAAATAGAGCCTACAGGGCTGGGGATATAGCTCAGCTGGTAGAGTGTTTGCCTCGAATGCACAAGGCCATGGGTTCAACCCCCAGCACCACAAAACAAAACAATAATAGAGCTTACAAAAAAGGATGGGCAGTAAGGGCTCTATTCATACTAAACCAACAATATAGAATTACCTGGGTCATGATCTTGTTCCAAGAAAAACATAAAATCTATTAAAACCTGAGTAATTTAAAAGAGGTATACGATAAAGACGACTCTTATCACCATTATCAGAATTGCTCTAGAAATTCTGATTAGTAGAGCACAGTAAGGAATATGCATAAAAATCATTATTAAATCATTATTATTGCAAAGGAGATAAAACTTAGCATTATAGATAACATCAATATCTATAATGAAAACCTAAACAAGTCAAATGGAAAGTTAAAATAAACTTTATTATATACCAGCAATAATGTTTACATAAAAACAAAATGATTTCAGAAATTTATTCAACATTTAGAAATAATCCTAGAGGAATATGTTGGAGCAAATGAACCTCATTTGCTGTAAAGGATAAAAATCTCTCAAAGTGCTTTTTTTATTTTAAAATTTTGACACACTGGTCTCACAGGTAAATAAATTCAAGGTAGTGTTTTAAAAAGAAGTGATTAGAGACAACTTGTCTTACCACATACTAAATTAAAAGGTCACTCATAAAGTTTTTATATGTATTCAATGAGACAAAATATAGTTCTGAAACAGACTATAATAGATGAAAAGATTTAATATATCCCCAGAAGATCATCAAATTTGTGAACAGACATGTATAGGTAGAAGTGTGCATTTTAGTTTCATTTAAAATTGGCCACCTTGCCCTAACTCACTTGAGCAAAAATTGCTATTATTGAATAAATTCAAATTCCTCATGATACTTAACCTGAAACAAACCATGTAAAGTCTATGTAAGAAACAGTTCAATTGCAGATCAATGTATATAATTTAGAATGTTTCCCATTTCCTATTAAGGCACATTTTTGGAAACCACTATTTGTTCCTTTTTTTTTTCTTTTTGTAGATACTGTTTTAGTAGGCATGGTGTGTATATTCTGACCTTAAAATAAGTTACCTTGTTTTATTCTGGATATATTTTGAGTCCACCATGCAAGATATAACCTTAAAATATGGTTAAATCCTTTCAGACATTTTCATGGCCTCAGTAGCAAGTAACAGACAGAACATAATTTAACTGTTATTATTTAAGAAATTAGAAACAACTGAAATAGTAGATGATAGGGAAATGGTTATAAAAATCCTTATACACAAAAAAGATACATGCAGTTGTCCCTCAGTATCCTTGTGGTATTTGTTTCAGGATCTTCAGTAGATACAAAAATCCATGGATGTGACATCTCCTATATAAAATAGCATAACATTTGCTTATTATCTGTGACATCCTCCCATATACTTCAAATCATCTGTAGATAACTTGCAATAGCTAATACTGTGTAAATGTTATGTAAATGGTTACTATATTGACAACTATAATAATGAAAAACCAAAAACATCTATAAGTGTTCTCTACAGGCACAATGTTCTTTTTCCACAAAATTTTTGATCTAAGATTACTTCAATCTGCAGATGCAGAACCTGAATATATGGAGGGCCAACTGTACATATATGACAAATTTCTATATGTAAATGTGACAAAATCATTCCAATTTGTATCCCCAAATATAGTCTTATAGTTTCCACTACTGAACCACTTAGTAAGGTACCACTGTCAACTCATGGAAGTTCACCTAAGGGCAGGAGAAGTTCTTTAGAAGAAGAATTCTCCTCCTCCTCCTCCTCCTTCTCCTCCTCACCACTACCTGCCTTTCATGTTGCTGGGGATCAAACTGGAGCCTTGTACATGCTAACCAAGCACTTTTCCACTGAGCTACAACCTAGTCCTAGGAAATGTTCTTTAAAATGTAGGTCCTTAAATACTAGGTTTTCAAAATTTGTGTATGTATCATAAGAAGGGCTAAGATTGCATCTACCATGTTCCATATAAGAGATGATAAGCATAACTTGGCTCACCATAAGTACTTTGACTCAAATAACAAATGAAAGATCCATGTAGTTAGTGCATTCGGTTGTAATGTTGTGTTCATGAACTGGATCACCAACCATTTTGCAATAATAAAATTATTGTGGATTTGATTCTAAAAATAGCTTACACCTAAATGAATCTCTTTGAAAAATTTTACCAAGTAGAATTGTCTTCAATGCTCTTCTGAACCAGGGATAGAAAAATGCATAAACCATTGGATTAAAAGTAGAGTTCAAGTAGCCAAACCAAATGAATGCATCATTCAAAGGGGGTAGAATTGTGTAGTTCAGGAAAGGATCCATGACTGTGCACACAAAGAAAGGGCTCCAGCATATCAGGAAAACACCCATCATGATCCCTAATGTCTTCGCAGCTTTTCTTTTTTTGTTTTGTGAAATTCCATTTTTCTCTTCTAATCCAAAGTGAAGCTTCTGATTTGTATGATTAATTGATCTTGCTTGCCCTTTAGCTATGAAATATATTCTGTAGTAGACACACAACATAACAGACCCAGGTATATAGAAAGAAGTCAGAAAGGCCAATACCCCAGATGTTTTGCTAAAGACAACCGAGCAGCCCCCTGTGCAGTGAAAATGTTTATAATATATCTCTTCAATTCCTTTGAAGTTTAGCTCCAGAAAGATCATTCCAAATGCAAAAATAGCAGGAATGCTCCAACTAATGAAGATCATCACAAGAATTACCAAGATATTGATCCTGGCTTTGTATCTCAATGGGTCACACACTGCATAGTAGCGGTCAATGGAAATGAAGGACAAGTGAAAAATGGAGGCTGAACTCAGCATAATGTCAGTGCTAGTGTGAATTTTACAGAAGAACTCTCCAAAATACCAGCAGTGCTCAATTGACCTCACCATGCTATAAGGCATCACCAGGCACCCCAGCAGGAAGTCCACAATGGCCATGGAATGAATGAGCCAATTAGTAGGGGTGTGAAGTTGCTTGAAATGTGGTATGGAAATAATGACTATCAGATTTCCAACCAGAGTGATCAGAATTATCAGTACCATTAAGCTGTACAATGAAGCACGAACATGGCTTGACCAGTTGCTTTTCACACAGGAGATATTAATTATATTGTTGCAAAGGGGCATCATTCCTGACAATTCTCCACCAAGTTTATTTTTCCCTTTGTGTGTCGCATAATCTTTTTCCAGATCCATAGTCAGTTTATAGTTCCTTCTCCTTTTATTTGCACATACCTATCCCAGAAAGATGGGGTGGGGGGGGAGAGAGAAAGGGTAAATCAGCAATTTGATTCCTTGCATTTTTAACACACTTACCCATAGCTTCCTTTTGATTATTCCTATTGAAGAATAATCATTTTGGAAGAAGCTTTATTTCCAAGTTCACTTCAATTCAATGATTTTTTGAAACTGCTAGTTGGATCTGGACATTTTGCTAAAGCAGAAAGCTGAATTATTAGGTTTAACTATATGAAACCTTCATGTTTACAGATCAGAGGTCAAATGATGATTATCATCATACACTTTGATATGGACCCCCCACACTCACTCTTTCCCTTTTTTTCCTTCTTTCTTTTACTTATGCTATTTGTCTAAAAAGCCAGAATCTAGTGGTGATGCTTACATTCTAAAGGGCAGATACAAATTGCTAGAAAACTTACAAGTAAAATATATTAGCAAAAAGAAACAAATGTTTTAAATGTGTCTGTTATGTAGAATTAAGACCCACTAGTGCAGGCTTTTTGTGTTTAGTCATATATAAGATTCTTCTGATAACTGATTATAATGAAAGAAGCTTGCATAACTTTGTTTCCAGTTTGCAAAGCAATTCTACATATATTCCAGTCATTATTTCATTTAACATCTTGTTTACTTATCTGTAATATCAACATCATTCCTTGTGAGAAAGACATGGTATGTTTTGTTAGCCTTATTTCCCTGGCAGGAAATTGAGGTCTAGTTCATAAAAATCATAAAAACCGGAATGTGATCTGAGGTCTTATTTCCTAGTTCAATCTCTTTTTTCAACCTGTAGAGTTTTTCTTTGCATTGTAGAAGGGATCAACTAAAATAAACTAAAGAATATTGGGATGTAAATTTTCATATGAGAATTTATGTCTTAAATAACAAACTAACAATTAAGTGATTTTGTGGTCCTATCTATTAAGGAATGTTAATATGCAGACCAATCTGTGGTGAGAAGTGATGCGTCATGGACAAAAGATCCCCAAGAGGACAGTAGGTGAAGCTGACCTTTGACACGGGCTGCAAGCAAGTCTCCCAGACCTCTTTTTGTTTTTATGTGTTTTTTTTTAAAGCTCTGAAAACCTTTACTTTTTTTCATGAAATCCCAATGTATGAAACAGGTAAAAGGAAAACTTCATCAAAATAGAGATGTCACCTTCTGCTAGGATTCCTCTTCAGAGATCTTATGAGACTTAGTTTGAAAATGTCCCTTTTGTTTTTATAGAATTATGTTATTTTAAGCCAAATTCTGAATGCACAGGGGGAAGAAAGAAGAGGGGGGAGGAGAAAGGAGGAAGGGAAATAATAGAGGAAAAGAGAAGAGAGGAGAGGAGAGGAAAGCTCCACAGGAAAAACATGAATTTCTGGCAATCACTGAAGCCCTACAACCATCACTGTGTTGTGAAAGTGCTAGAAAATTGCAACAAGTCTCAGAATTCCAAGGGTATGCCTTTCTTTTCATCTCTTCCCCTCTCTCTGGGATGATGGTTTAGATCAATACCACACAGAAATTTAAATTTGCCCAAACTAGAATTGGAGGAATACAATATTTAGGTATAAAATTCCTATTTAATAAATTTGAAACTCCTCTCTCCCAATTCGCTACCATCTTCTATTCCTGGAAGAAAACATATTCATACAAATAAATGTGTAAGATTTACTTAAATAGACACACAGGCTCATTACAAGACAGAACAAACAGCTAACTAAAACTATTAGATCATTTGAACTAAACAGTATTTGAATTATAACTAAAATTTAGATAAAATAATGATGGCTCTTTTTACCAGGAAATTTAACTAAACTCAGTTACTCAAATTATATAACTTCTATTTAGACTCTCTTTTAATGATGCTATTGAAAGAGTATTCTAGTATTGTATTTTTTAAAAAGTAGGGTTGTATATCAGTGGTAGAATGCATGGTTGGCAGGTATAAGCTATGAGCTGGATCCCCAGCAATGCAAAAAAAATAAAATAAAAATAATTTAAAGAACTATGTGAAACCCTAAATTGCGGTTTAGAAGTGCTTGCTAAGCAACATGGTATTGGCAACAAAACAGGCATGATGATTAATGAAATAGAAGACACAGAGACAAACCCACATAAATACATTATCTTATACTAGACAAAGGTGCAAAGAAATATACATTGTAGAAAAGATAACCTTTTCAACAAATGGTGCTTGGAAAGCGGGAAATCCATATGTAGCAGAATGAAATTTAACCCCTATCTCTCACCTTGCACAAAATTCAGTTCAAAGTGGATCAAAGACCTAGACATAAGCCAAATAGCCTGCACCTACTAGAAAAAAATGTAGGCCCAACACTCCAATATGCCAGCTTAGGAACTTCCTGAAAAAGACCCCTAAAGCACAAGAATTAAAATCAAGAATCAATGAATGGGATGGTATCAAACTAAAAAGCTTCTTCACAGCAAAGGAAAGCCTTCCAAATGGGAGAAAATCTTTACCACCCACACCTCAAACGAGGCTTTAATTTACAGGATATACAAAGAACTCAAAAAACAAATAAAATAAATAAATAAATCAGCAAATGGGCAAAGGAACTAAACAGGTGCTTCTCAAAAGACAATACATAGTCAACAGATCTATGTAAAAGTCTTGAACATCTGTAGTAATTAGAGAAATGCAAATTAAAACTACACCAAGATTTCACCTTACTCCAACTAGGAGTTTACTCATGCTATCTCTTTACTCAATTTAGAGTCCAATATTTTTTTGACATTATCTTAAACTCTCTCTTGTGCAGCTGAAGTTCTCTGAAGAAGCTGCATGTATCTGAAGATTCTGCCGACTGTTTAAACTTGGCTGAGTTGAGCATCATGGTTGGAATGTTGCTTGTGCAGAGCCAAAATCACCTCAAGCTATCTTAAACCCTTTTAATAGCCTTTTCTTTCATCTTCTGCATCTGATCTAATATCCTCATGACTACTAAGTAAACCTCTGGGAATGTATCACTTGAGCTTAGCAGGCTGCTAGCCCCCTCAACCATGAAGCTAAGATTGCTATAACACTTCAAACCTATTGAAGAGATTCTCCCACTCTGCTGCAATCACCTCATACTCCTACCCACTTATCTACCAAATGTATTGATTTATGATTTGGCTTGTTTTTTGGCTACGAAATTTCATGATGTAACCTCTTACAGTGGAATGTGCCTTTCAGGGTCACTTGAATCTGTGTTCCCATGCCATGGTCACTCATATTTGATTTAGGACAAAAAACAAAACTAAACAAACAAACAAAAACAATTTTCTTATTTCCTTTAAAGTGGAGTTGCTATTTGATGTCAGCATTCAAAGACAATCCCTCCATTTTTCCTGAGTCCCCTATCTCTTCAGTGGTTCCCTTCTTGCAAACTATTTTAAACCTACATCTCCTCCTGATTATCACCTGTTTCTCTCCTTTATTATAAAAACATCTTTGAGTCATTTATATTCTCCATTTCCAATTCTTCTCCTCCTATACTTTTAAATCTACTTCAATGATATTTTTGTCTTCAACATTCCACCCCAACAAATCTTAATAATAAATTATTCTAGATTACTAAACCCAATGGTGAATTTTCAGGCTACATCTTTCCTGGACTCTCAGGTCCTTCTGAAACAATTCCTTTCCTTGGATTCCAGGTCAGTACCCACTACAGTTCTGCCACCTCTCAGACTGCAGTCAGGCGCCCTTCCTGGTTCTGCATCTCACCTGCTCTAAGACTTAGTCCTTGATTCCCTTCTATAACTACTCCCAAGGTGATCTCTTACTGTCTTGGCTTTGAATTATTGTCTATGCTGATGAGTCTCACATGATCCTCCAGCTTTGACTTCACCATTTAATGCTGGACTAGGGTTTCCTGCTTGCTAGAGGTTACCACCTCCTAATGTGTCTAAGCATGCCCTTGAGCTCCCTCCTAACATGTGCCTAGCTCTGTAAGCCTCTAGAAGATAGCAGCTCCATTCTTGCAAGTCCTCTTGAAGACTTTACCTCAGATGTAACAATATATCTGATCTATCAGTAAGCCATTTTGGCTCTTCATGGACAATAGATCCAGAATCAGTCCACTAATTATTTCTATTATGACTGTATCCAAGCCACCAACTGTCAGATTATTTTAATAATCTCTCCAATAGTTTCCTCTCTTCTTCTCTTCTCTTCACAAAGACTATCCCCAACACAGCAGCCAAAATTGTCCCAGGAGCACATATATTTTTTAATGTCAATTCTCCCAGAAATAAAGGAATAATAACACAAAATACATTCTCAGAGCCAATACTGGGGCCTGGCAGCCATATGTCCCTATCTGGTTGGAGGCCAAGGAAAGCTGCACAGTGATATGCTATATCTATTCCTGCCAGTGTGAAGATCACAGGTCTGATGCAGTTTCCCCTAGAACTTGATCTCATCCTACAATGTGTTTGTGTGTGTGTGTGTGTGTGTGTGTGTGTGTGTGAGGCTTCATCCTGCTGATGTATAATTTTACATATATCAAGCTTTGTATATGAGTATATGTAGCTTTTTCAGTTATGAGTGACTTTATTTCAACATGAATGAGCTGCTACTGCTATTTTTATAGATAAGGCCACAAAGAACTAAGAATCTAGAGTTCTGTGATTTGTGCAAGGTAGGTAATTTTTTTCACTGATATCTAGGGTACAGGGTCTGTAAAATAATTTTGAACTTACAGGAAAAACCAAAAAAGCTATAAATAATGCTTCTGAATGTCAGGTATAATTATTTTTAGGAAGACAACTTTACTGGATTAGAGACATATAAGATAAAAGAAAAGTTTCTCTGAGGCTATATATTTGACCAGCTGAAATTGCTTATTCCTTCCCCCTTCTTTTCTAGTTTACTTTAGATTCTTGACTTGAGGACACAGTTCCAAGACAAGAAGGACTGTGTTTGTCCTAGCCTCATCATTCTTTTATGACAGGTGAAGGCTGGGAATGAATTTCATGGAATCTGAAGTCAATCCTATGTTAATGTGGGTATTGGGGTCAGTGGCTGGATAGAATTTACCTTAGTGTGACTGCATTATTAAAGAAATGTCTCTTCTGAAATACACTGAAAAACCTGTGCTCATAAGTCCTAATTTTGCAATGACCTCAGTAGACAGTGTCATAAGTTAACCACATTGATTTTTCTTTCTTGACATATTTTCTAATTGACTCCCTTTGTTTCCATCTATTTGTTCTCAAGGTTTATTTTTCTCTAAGTTACTCGATTGTTCATAAATTGTAATTCAAAGAAATTCTATATTGGGGCTGGGGATGTGGCTCAAGCAGTAGCACGCTTGCCTGGCATGCATGAGGCCCGGGTTCGATCATCAGCACCACATACAAACAAAGATGTTGTGTCCGCCAAAAACTAAAATAAATATTAAAAAATTCTCTCTCTCTCTCTCTCTCTCTCTCTCTCTCTCTCTCTCTCTCTCTCTCTCTCTCTTAAAAAAAAAGAAAGAAATTCTATGACCCTACTATGTTATTGGTTCACATTTTACTGCTCATTGCTAACTACTATCTAACAAGGACCAGTTCATAGCTCAAAGGAAACCAATTGCA
The DNA here is from genome assembly GCF_021218885.2 of Marmota monax. Lineage (NCBI taxonomy): Eukaryota > Metazoa > Chordata > Mammalia > Rodentia > Sciuridae > Marmota > Marmota monax. The sequence continues at coordinate 4,781,027 of NW_026691988.1, forward strand.
AACAAATGTCCTTGATCCAAACAGAAGCTAGATACAATACATGGTTGGCTTGTTTGAACTTTTGTGCTGTACTGTGTGTGTGTTTAAGTAACACTGATTTTCTTCTGTGTGCTAATTTTGCCAATACCACATAATACAAAATTTGAGACAAAGATATAGGGCATGAGGTCTTATACAGGGATTTAAATTTTTGTTCTAGAACTTTCTTTAGCTATTCTGTACTTGCTTTCATAAAAAAATACTATAAAGCGTATGACATCATAATTGATGTGGTGTTGGGGGGCATTTTATGGGCCAAGGTATTAGGAGCCAAGACTGAAACTAAAGTTTGTATGAATCCATATATATTGTTTAATGATTTCTTATTGATCCTAGATAATTACAAAAAAAAATATGGATCTACAGATCCATTACACTCACACTTTTGGTAAACTTAAAGTTTGAGTTGGTTTTGTCCATTGGTAGCCATTGGAGCATCATAAAGGAAACATTGGCCACCAGTGCAACTCACTGAATCTCTGATGCTCAAAGGAAACAAAGTATACTAGAAAAAAGTCACACACAGTAGATGAGTCTATCAAATAGCCTAGAATGGAAAATATTTGTTCAGAGACACCTGTCCCTAGCTGCTTTCTTCCTGCAGATGGTGCTGGAAATCCGTTGACTGAATTTTGTTCAGAACAAGGAAAAGCTCCAGATATTAACATGCCCTTACCTGGAAGAATAAATGTTAGCACAAGATTTCCTGAAAAGGTGTTTCAAGTCCCAACTGAAAGAGCAGTGGTATAGGCATGGCTGAACTTGCAAATCTTGTAAAATCCTACCCTGGATGAGTATTGTAAGCTGCAGTGTATACATTTCAGTGTTGCTGGGGAAATGCAGACTGCTGAAATGTGCTGGTCTTCCATGCTCTGTGTGGCTCTCTTGCTCTCATCTAATGAAAGACAGCTGGTATGTACTTTCACTTGAAGCTATCACAATCTGGAATTTAACTTTACAATAGGTATAGTTTAACCTCTTCCTGCAAATCCATACCTCCAAAGTAATGGGTAACAGGAATGCAAATAGACTGAATAGAACTTCTCAGAAACATGGAATCCTTCAATTTAATGGAACACATTATACAGATCAAGGAGAAAGTGTTGAAACTGTAGGATGTTAAATGTGGAAAACATGTCTTTGGTGACTATGAACAACAGTTCCATATATTAAGGGATTTATAAAATAGAGCACTAAATGTTCTTTTTGAAAAAATAAAAAAGGTTTTTAAGAAAAGTGTTGGTTGCTGGAGAAAGGTATGGGGATTAGGATCTTAAGAACTGGGAAGCTTAACCATAAAAAGACCATAATCAGATCTATGCAAATCAAACATAGAACTGGGTTTCAAAAGGAATATGACAATAATTCATGTGATATATACAATGCTTATTAAATATAGGTTTTGAGGGGTGGTAAAGCACTTGCCTAGCACGAGTGAGGCACTGGGTTCTATCCTCAACACTACATAAATAAAATAAAGGTATTGTGCCCATCTACTATAATTTTTTTTTTTGTAGTTGGACACGATACCTTTATTTTACTTATTTATTTTTTTGTGGTGCTGAGGATCAAACTCAGGGCCTTGCACATGTGAGGCAAGTGGCACTACTGCTGAGCCACAACCCCAGCCCCAACTATAAAAAATATTTTTTTAAAATAAATAAATAAATAAAGGTTTTTAGTTGAAAAAAGTAAATTTAAGGAGACCTTAACATCAGCCTGGAACTAGAGCTTTAATCATCTCAGTACCCTCCAGTTGTTATCAGGGTTGGTGAAGGCTCAATAAGTTATACTTCTTCTTTGAAACTCAAGAAATTACAACTAAATTTTGGCCCATTGTTCTACCAGCATTTTTTTAAACTTTAAAATGCTCACACTGAGTGACTCAGCAACCATTCAGTGTGGTGGTTTTTATTAGAATAAAAGCTAAAAGTGCAATAATCTGAACTTATATGTGACATAAATAAGTACATATTTGGTACATATTCAACAAGATGTTGTATAGTATAAGAAACAACAGAAATATGTCAATGATATCTTAATAAGCAAAAAAAGATACATATATATTTATATATGTATGAATTTTTTCATAAACATAAAAAATATGTATCAAGTGGTATACTCCAAATTCTCATTTCCTGTTTCTATAATACAAATTTGAAAAGAAAATGGAAATGGACTTAATAATAATTTTATTCCAAAAATAGTTTGTAGGTCTGTAACTTAGCCAGTATTTTATTAAAACATTAAAGGCACTTTTGGAAAAAAAAAACTTATTTTTAAAGAAGAAAAGAGATAAAGGACAGGAAAAACAATCTTTTGCCAAATGCTTAAATCATGATTCTTTTTATTTTTCTTTAAGAAGAATATCCTATGATTTATTTGTCCAATACTCTCCCGAACTGTGAAGGTCAAGGTCAAAGACCTAAGGAAATATGAAATCTAAATGTAATATAGAATTCTAAATGGAATTCTGAGACAAACAAAAAGGACACTAGCTAAGAGCTAAGGTGATCTAAATAAACTATAGATTATAATAAGTTAATAATAATGTATCAATATCAGTTCATTAATTATAATATATTTACCTTCTGATGAAGAAAAGGTGAAGAAATTGAAGCATAAAAAGATTAGGATGCTGAGGGAATAAAGTCCATCAATAAAATATTGTGATCCTGGCATCATATTTTAAATCTGGATAATTTCCTCCATCTCTCAGACATATGAAGGTATAGTAGCAGCTCCAACAACACAATCTTTAGACTCTCAAAATAGTTCTTTTGATATTTCACTGGGAGACAAGGGCAGAATAGAGTGTAGGACACTGCAGGATTACCTTTATAAAAGATGGAGCTACTTTTTCACACATGTGTAAGGAGAGGATAATTCTGAAGATACATTCTTCTCATCAGGCTCCGTTTCTGGGGCAATTGTTAAAATCAGACTGTTCTCTTTTACTTGTGGATGCTAAACCAAAATGAAGGAAGTTGGAGGGGAACAATAGAAATTCATTGGATTAGACAAAGGGAAACAAAGAGATAGGAGCAGGGAGTGGAACAGGAAAGATAGTAGAATGAATTGGACATAACTTTCCTAGCCTTTTATTTGTATACACGACCAGGGTAAATCCACATCATGTACAATCTACAAGAGTGGGATCCTAAATAGAGTAAGTTATACTCCATATATGTATAATTTGCCAAAATATTTCTACTTTCATGTATTACTAAAAAGAACAAATAAAATAATAATTTTTTTTTAATGCCAACATTTGGAATTCTGCAACATACAGGTAGTAGTTGGACCGCTCCAAAACAGTTGTATCAGGATGTGTAAAGACCTCTTGAGTTAAGTTGGAAGGGGGATTTGAGAACATCTGTTTTGTTTTGTTTTGTTACTGTTTTCCATTAATCTTTCTAGGAATATATAAAAATATTGAACTTCACTCTCTGTGGGTAGTTAAAAACTAAAGATATGATTCTTGAGATGAAACATTACCAGAAGCCAACCATCTCCATCACAAAGAAACAAGAAACGTAGCAAAATCTATTTGTTTATAGATCAACAATAAAACAAGCAAAAAATCTCCAGCAGTACCATGGTAGTCTATACACAAAAGAATTTCTGCTATTTTAACATGCATAACATAACTTGAATAAGATTTTTGTAATTGTTTATGTAACTAAAAGATATTTATGCAAGTTGACCTAATATAGAGCATGTAAACACAAAGACACACACACACACACACACACACACACACCCTCAAACAAGAAACCATTTAGGATTTTTCCCACCAATTAGTATTTGGACAAAGATGACTTCAGTTCTGTACTTTATAGTAAATAGTAGTGTTAAGATACATTATAATTTCAAACTCTCTAAAATTAATCTCTACAAAACCTTCTTGTATTAACTTAAAACTAGCTAATGCATATAAAATGTTTCTTTATTTACAAAAAAAGTAGGCAAAGAAAAATATATTTCAAAATTTTAAATTTCCTACCTGTCCATAGCTGATTTTTTTTTTAATTAAAAATCACACCTGAAGCAATTTATTTAAAAATATACAACTATTTTTAGCTTGGCTGACTAAAGTAGATACTTAGTAACTAAATTACAGAACACTCATTTTATCTTTTTACTAAACACAGTCTTGCATCTTAATTTATAAATAAGTAACAGACCATTAAATATTCTCATTATCTTTAGCATTCTCCCTGTAAATAAAAGACTAGTCCAGGCCTCTGGTTTGTCTCCAGAATCTGCAGGAGTGTTCAGACCTACCTTCTCTGGCAAGAGTGGACAGAGCCTGGATGAACTAAGGGCAGCAACACTGCTTGGACCAGGCTGTCCACCTGTGTGTCCTATACCTGGCTAGAGCCCACTGCTGCTCCGGGAGAGGCTGCAGTTAACATAGACAGAATGACGCAAATATTAAAATCTGAAGATAAGCTGATAATAAATCTTTCTGAAATAAGCTAACAGAATGTTATCAAGAAATATAACCGGGAGGAGATTTTATTATAAACCATCATCAGGAAGCCAGCCGTGCACAAGCTAAATAGAGAAGGTAAATATTGCCATTACTTTAAAAAAAAATAATTCCAAGCGTGGGCCACCCATCCCCACAGTCATGATTGCTAATAGTATATAAATGAAAACACAGGTCCATTAAACCTGCCTCAATTGTTGATTGATTTGAAAGAAAAGTAATCTTTTATTAGACATTTTCATAAAGGAAATGAGCACTTAAAAAACCATCCACTTTCAAAGAAGATGAAGTGTCCATCAAATGAAAACTTTTACAAATTAGAACGTACTTAAACTAAACATCATATAAGTAGAAAATATTTTACCATAAATAAGTACAGCTATGCATCAATAAAAAATAAATATGTTAAAATACTTTATAGCATTGGCTTTGAAAATTGAAAAAAAATTCATAACCTAGTCAAAGAAAAATATTTTTTTCTTGACTCAATACACATGTAGGTAAAACAAAAGCAATTTTTTTCATTAAATGTAACCTTTATTTAATTTACTCTGATATTTTCTTCTTTTTTTAACTACTGGGGTTTATAAACTAATAATGTAAGTCACCACAATTAGATAAATCTTGCTCTAAAGATTTTAATCACAAATATTTAGTCACAAATATTTTTCCCATTTGCTTTTTAATTGCTATATACAAAATTTTCAAAATGACTTTCTTTTTTAAAAATTTTTTTCATAGATAGACAGTATGTCTTTTATTTGCTTATTTTTATATGCACTGCTAAGGATTGAACCTAGTGCCTCACATGTGCAAGACAAGCACTCTGCCACTAAACCCCAGCCCCAGCCCCAGCCCCAAAATGACATTCTTATATATGGATTCAGAACCTTCAAAGTAGGAAAAATGAATAGCAAGCAAGGGTAGTTTCTCATCTATTTATTGCTATTATTCTGCAACAGGAAATAATAGGATTGTTATGATAGATTGCCAGTCTCAATGTCTTTGCTTCCTTAGGGATAGAAGGTACTTTCCTACCCTTCAGGTCTGAACTTTGCTCTTTTACTTGTCTTTGCTAAAAGAATCTGAATATAAATAAAAATGTGCCAATTCCAAACCCAGGAGGACTGTATGTTTCTGTTCCATCACCATAAGAAAAACATATACTTTTGTTAGTCCACTTGTCCAAGAAGGATGAGAGCCCTGAGAGCCCTGTGGAACAGACTGGGACACGAGGATATAGAGCATGTGGCAGAGCCACTTCTGCTGACTCCACAGGTTGATCAGTTTAAGTTGCTATTATTTTTTGATACTGAGTTTTGGGATGTTGTGTTATACAGCACTACCAGGCGTATACTTAACTATGTCAAGTATAGTTCTGAAACATACCATTGTAATCTACTACTCTGTTCTCTTGCTACTAGTGAGACATTGGCATCCCACAATGTGCCACTTGTGGTCTAAATAAGTGTTATTAAAAGAAGTCACAGCAAAAACAAAAGCACTAAATGAAATTATTTCTTACTATGTGAAACTGAATTTTCCCTAAAGTGAATAGAAATTCCTCAAAACCTACAGATGTTAAAAATTGGTTTAAAACATTATCCCAAGTTTGGTTTATGGTTAAAAACAGTACATAGACAATCACAGTGTTTATTTGAAAATGATTTCAGTGTTTGCCAGAATCATGCAGGTACTTGTCATTATGTAAACGAGTTTTCTTTGCAAGCAAACACATACCTCATATGTTGGAGTTTTAACTAAGCTCTAGGAAATTGCAGCTTTTGTCTGCATTAATGTTTTGTAGTCTAAAAGAGTTTCTGGGAAAACACAGATGCTCAATAAAGATTGAAAGAGATTGAGTTATTGAATGAATTCATTTTTCATTTTTAAAAGTTTTTAAGTCAAATGATTGCACTGATATGGAATTCTTATAGTTCTCTTTGGGTTAATATCAAAACTATACTAGAAGTCAATCTTTTCATTTTGTGTACTGTTGTTTTTTTTTTTCTTTTGACTGGAAAGTTTATTTAATTGAATAATGATGGCTCTTTCTCCCAGGAATATGTAAACACAGAAGCAGATCTTACAGTACAGGAGAGAGATTGCTGAAAGGAAAATGAAGGATGTTATGGGAGCACAGAAGAAGAGTGGGAAACCACACATGGCAGCCAGGAAAGGCTTCACACATGAGGTCACATGGAGCTAACTCTGCAGAGTGTCTCAGACTTCACAACACTGCTACATTTAGAACAGAGAAATATGAGCAAAAACTTTATACTTCTTTTTTTTAAGTGAGAGAGAATTTTTTAATATTTATTTTTTAGTTTTCAGTGGACACAACACAGGTTTGTCTCTGTGTCTTCCATTCTGTTTGATTGGTCTTCATGTCTGGGTTGGTTTTGTTTTTTTTTTTTTACAATATCATGCTGTTTTATTACTACAGCTCTGTAGTACAATTTGGGTCCGGTATGTGATGCTTCCTGCTTCACTTTTGTCACTAAGGATTGCTTTTCACGCCTCAATTTTTACAGTAAAGCTAGTGAAGTTTTGGCCTGATACCTGCCCACCTCTCTCTTTCCTCAAAACTTCTCCCATGTCTTTCCATTTGAGAGCTCTTCTTTTTAGGGACACAGCATGAATGGCTATCCAAGGACCACGTGCTCATCAGAAAAATGAGTATGACTATGCCCAAAGACATTTCCCATCATAGCACATAAGCAAGCCACAGGGCCTTCAATGAGACAGAACTGTGTTGATGAGAAAGTGGTCTTGGTATAAAAGCTGCAGCATTAAGTGCCTGAATTATGTGGCATAGCCTGGTATTTTCCAGGCTCAAGTGTTTCCTGAGACAGGACATACGCATGGTCAGCTGACAGCTCTAACCTATTGTAAGAGAAAGATGATTCAACAAACTACCAGAGCTTCCAGAAATGTATGAGAAGATAAATTCCCTTACTTCCATTTTTAACTTCTTTTTAGCAAGTGACCTATACGTTTTGTTAGGCTTTCAAAGCAGCGTGATATTGTGAAGCTATTGCTGTTCTGAAATGAGCATCCAGTGGACTTTGTGGTAAGCAATCAAACCCTTATGGAGTGCCTAGTCTATGCTAGACACTATATGTTGTTTTGTCACATTTAATCCTCATGCCAACCCCAAGAGACTGGAAACATTATTCCCATTTCTACTAAAGAGACTGGTTCTCAAGGCAACCAAGGAATTTGATCTCATGACAAGTTGGAAAGCCAGAAATCAAAGGTAGGCCTAACTCCAAAATTCCATCCTTTTGGACTGCCATTTGATTTTCCCATTTGTGAAAATGACCAGACTCATCTTTAATGAGCTCAGTTCAAATGGTTCAATTTTCAAGATTGTGATCAGTTCTGGTAGAATTAAGAGAAACAAGCCTCTGAATTTGTAATATAGAGAAAATGAAAGGGAATATACCTCCTATGTAAGGCAACTTTATATAACCTGTGTACTTCTTGACTACAAATCAGAGTAAATTTTAAATTTCCTTAATTTAAAGTTAAGCCTCAGTGCAGTTCAGCACAAATAACCATTATGATTAACAAAGTGTATAAGTGCAGAAGATTTCAGCCATGCCCTGAAGTGGCCCTGCAAAAGAGAGGAAACTACTCTTAGGCCTGGAATCTTACAGCCCCTGGGTTGATTCACTGTGTAGAAAATTTCATGTACATCTCTCAGTGAAATAAAAATAGTATATTATGGTGATATATATGTAAATATCTTATTGTATCTGGAACAGTCTTATTTAAATATCTTAGCGCATTTGGAATCTTTACATGTACAGGGCCTAGCACTTAGTAGAAACTTGGTAAATAATAGTTATGGAAGCTAATAATAATAAGGAGACTAGAAAGCAAGGTGGCATATCAAAGGTGTGTTCAGTTCAGAGTTATGAGGAAAGACCGAATGTTAGCAATTCTTATTTATCTAAAGTGCTTTTGGGGAAACAGGTTGACTAAACTCATCCCAACATCTCCACTTTTGAACCTCTCCATGATTATCACAGGGTAGATCTTTAGGGGACTGTCTTTTTATCCACTGTTTGGTCACCACAAATCATAGAATGTCATGTTACCAAGGCAGCTTATACATTTCAGGAGATGTTTTTTCTCTTTCTGAACCATTCCTAAGAAACTATAGCTTGAATGTTAATTTCTTAGAGAACTTGAATCTCTGACTCAGCCGTGATATATGGACATCTACCTGTAGAGGGCAGTGTTCTACAAATTTTTCTAGTTTTTTTTTTTTTTTTTCAACTGGGTTCCTCCTCCAAAAGACAAAGAATGGAATGAAATGACTTTATCTTTCTCACCTTTTTTATTTTCTCCTGTGAGATGGAAAAGTGAGAAAAACAGCCACATTGGTAAGAGTGGATTTCCAACAGGGTCCGTCAGGTCCTTCTCTGTTTTTAGGAACTCCTGTAGAACCTGGACATCCTGTGTGCAGTGTCCGCAATAATAGAGGATTAATAAGCAAAAATAGGAGGGTATAGAGGAGAGGAGAAGTGAGGGCAAACAGGGAAGGAGAAAGATAGAGGGGAAAATAGAGAGAGAAGGGAGGAAGAGTATGACAAGGAGTTTTAACGACCCTGTACCAGTCACTAGGCTACGGGTATTGCATGAAATCCCAAGTTTATTTCCACAAAGACTTCAAAGGATAGAAACTATTTTATAAACATTGTTTTACAATGGGATGAACTGAGAACTAGATAAATTAAGTTACTATTAAGGGCAGCAATGGAATGTGATTCCTGATTTGTCTGATTTCAGAGTTCTACCTCCTAACTATCACCAAGAATTTGGAAAGGAAAAAAAAAAAAGTCCTAGAGTCTAATTCCTCCCACAGATCCTCCAAATATCTGGGTAGGGAAAACTGAGATTACTACATTAATGAGAACTTTACTTATCCATCTGTCAATAGGTGGGCTGGGGAATCTTATTAACTACATACTAGGTAAATGAGATAACATACTAATTATAATTTCCAAAATAATATTCATAACTGTCTTAGTCACAAAAGTATTCCATTTTTAGCAGAAATCTCTGAGGATAATTTTCACATCTCTTTGTTAAAATTAAGATATGTATAGATACATAGATATAGATATATATGCACACACATACACATACATATATACATACTTAGGGAGCTATTTTTAGGCCACTGATTTTTTTTTTTGTACAGTGCTTTTATAGTCAATGTCTATAATACCTAGTTTCCTGGTATAAGTACACACAACTGCAGTCTTTTCAATTAATTTTTACTCATATTATGACATCAAATAAGCCTTTAGTTAATTATCTTTGATAGGGCAAGGTGAGATTTTTATCATAGACAGAAAGGGAAAAGTCAGTTGGTTCACAACTAATTTCATTAAGTCAACATCATAGTCTGTCAAAATAGCACATTTGTGATACTAACATCTTCATAATTCAATTCAAAGCCTATCCAATTAACATTTCTACAATACACAGTGCCCATACATTATCAGATAATTTACCACCATGCCGACAGGTGGGTCCTGTTTACTTTGTCATGTTGTCACAGTTTCTAGAAAGTATTGATGGCTAAATAGGGGGTTCAAGCTGATAAGAGCTTTTGATGTGTTTCTATAGCTCGATCACTATGGAGAGTGATTTCAAAACAGGATTAAAGAATTCACTCTTCCGTTCACAGATGCTCCTAAATTTACTTCTCAAGTCTGAAAAACTCCCATTCTTTATGTTACAATATTCTCAAGGAAAATTTTTATTCTCTGTGCCACGTGACAGATAAGATCAACTTTGATTTTTATTTCAGGACATATATATATATACTTTCATATTAATCCTGTACTTTCACTTTAGCCCTCACTCTCTATTCTCTCCAAGTCTGAAGCAATTAAAGATAAAAATTAACTATGAGGAATGTGACATGTCTCTCATATGAAAGGAAAAATAAAATTGAAATTTGACATTAATAATCATTGAGCAAGAAATCCGTGTCCAGTACTTAACTCAATCAGTACTAACATTGCATCCTTCAAAAAACATAAACCAGCCTTGCATGGCTCTATGAAAGAAAAAAAAAGAATAACAATAATAATAGCAATGTACAATGGTAGATAAAGCATTGAACATGAAGTTAATAGATTCTGGTTTGAGGATTTATACACATTTTAAAAGATCTGAACTGAACATTTTGCTTTCTATTGCAAAGTAGAAAAAATGTGCTACTTTGTGAAATTAATATAAAAGTATGTACAAATGTTTAGTAAACTATGAAGTATTTACAGAAAAATGTCAATGATACCTTTATATCCTCTCAACAAGCAGATATAAGTAAAATAACCTTCAGGTCCATGGAAAGGGAAGGGAATGGAAAACCCTGACCTTAACCTTTGCCTTGAAGAAAAAAGAGATTACAATTGACGTGTACTTGAGGCTGACAACAAAATAATGAATCAGAAGGTAAGAAGTACAATGCTATTACAGGTGGAAAATAAGGGCAACTCACGGAAGACATTTAACATTTGTAAAGTAATTTCTGCAAGCTGGATTTGAAGAAGAATGCAAGATACATATCTTTGAGAAAGTCACATTCAGTGATAGATATTTCTAGCACTCAACAGCATTTATTAATCTCTTCCCTTTCCTAGACCTACAATGGAATTATACTTCTACCCCAGTTGCATTTGGCATGATCATATGACCTGCATTAGCCAAAGAAATATGACTGGAAAAGATATGTATCATTCTGTATGATAGGATTCAGGAGGGAATGTACAATTTCACAAAATTCTTTTCTCATGCTCAAGAAATTGTGAATGCACTGGTTTTTGTTGCTGTGGTGGTGGTGGTGGTTTGTTTGTTTGTTTTGTTTTGTTTTTGTGTTGCTGGGGATTAAACCCAGAATCTTCCACATGCTGAACATGCACTCTACCACTGAGATAGATAGATAGATAGATAGATAGATAGATAGATAGATAGATAGATAGATATATCTCCCCACTTTGGAAGCAAATGTTGATAAGGAGGTTACATAATATGAAAAAAGCCTGTGATCCTGAGCTATGACCCAGTGGCAAATTGCCCTGGAAATAACTTCACATAAGGAAAACATTTTTGTTGTATTAAGCTATGAGAGTTTTGGTATTATTTGTTATAGCACCATAACCTATTTTATGCTAAACAATACACATTCTAAAGAGAAAGTATGGCCCAGTAAAAGAGTCTATACATATGAAGTAGAAGAAGCTTGGCATTTTATCAAAGTTCAACTATTTATCATTTGTTAACCTTGAATATATTACTCAACTCCCCTGTACTTCAATGTTATTGTTTTAAAATAAATAAAATAGTGCTTGCTTAAGGGCAAGTTGTTTTGTTTGAGGAAGTGTGTGACTTTAGCAGGTACTTGAAAATTCTTGTTATTATTTTTGTACCTCAAAAATAATAGAATGCACTTGAAATATTATAAAAACAAATGCAGTAATTCTTGCCAGGGCCACGATACACCTAAGACATGCACTGAGCAGAATGCTGGGGTCTCTCAAGCACAGAAAATAGTGACTATACTTTGAGGATATGAGAAGTTAAATATGCTCTGGCTTCAGGATATTAGGATAAATGGGCTATAGAATCCTGCAGGGGTATTTTTTAGTTTATAATTGTTCATTTTCCCTTTTTTTTGTAATTTTGAATATTTTGCAAAATCATGAGTTCAAGGCAAGAAGGAGCACCTTTCACTCCAGCCAGTAGACACAGACACTTTGGAATCTTCTCCAAGGGCAGGGTGTTCTTACAATCTTAAACTTCTGTGGTTTTACTCTTAATTTTTATACCAGTGTATTTATAGAGATACAAAAAAAATTTTTTTCCAGAAACCCAGAGTGAATTGAAATGAAGAAAATGTCCCAGCCTGGAGTCGCCATTCATCCCTCTCCTACTCTCCACTGCCTCCCTAAGTCTCTGTTGCAGAATCTCTGAAGCTCTTCCATCATCAGAGAAGTACATTTGTAAATAATAAAGAAAATGACAAAAGGCTGGATGAAGAGCCACAGCCAATGACTCTCCAGTCAGCATTCTTGCACCCCACCTTATGGCACAAAATTCCAGAATGTGTAAATGGTGTCCTTGTGATCATGGCTCCCACATTTCCAAGAGGCATTCAACTGTTCAGCTGGCCTTTCTGTACTGGTCCCACCACCTGACTTCCATCCACCCCAGTGTCCTGTCTCAAAACTGGAATCAGAACTTCATCAGTCTAGGTCAGTGTTGTTAGCAAACCACCAGCTGCAGGATTCCATTGATCCTGAGGACATTCATGTCTCTGTGGGGTAAGAGTCAGACCAGAAAGATCTTGCTCTCCAGCACTCATGCTCAGGAAATGTTTAACTTTACTGTTTAAAATTTACTTGTCCCGAGTGATGAAGAGACAATACAATGGTCAGGTGCTCCCAAGTTGCAAGAGGCTGGAGGAAGTGAGATTACCTCACTTGTTGAGCAAGAGAACTCAGCCTTCTGTGTACACACGACAGGCACATCTCCCAGTCAGATGGCATTTCTGAGGGTTGGCCTTTGAAGTGATCCACGGTTTGTTTCCTATCAGCACCACACCCAAACAAACCTTTTTGTCATAAGCACTTTTCTAAAAGTATAAACACAGCTGGCCTATCTTAATCTCCATCCGTGTCCAAGTTTGGGTTCCTATGTTGGTTAGCTTTTTATTTTGTGATCAAAATACCAAGAATGACTTAAAGGAGGAAAGATTTATTTTGGCTCACAGTTTCTGAGACTCAGTCCGTGGTCAGCTGGCTTTGGTCTTGTGGTGAGGCAAAATATCATGGTGAAAAGGTGTGGCAGAGCAAAGCTGCTTAATTCATAGCAGCCAGGAAGAGGGCAGGGGTGTGAGAGGGAGGACCTCTTAAATGATATATTTCTCAAAGGCACATCCACAGTAACCTACTTTCTCCAACCATGCCCCACTGCCTGCAGCTTTTGCCCTCTCCCAGTAATCCATTCAGCTATTAAAGGACTAATCCACAGATGAAGCCAGAGTCCTCGAGATACAATCAGTCCCCCAAAGTCTACCTATGAACACTACTGCATTGGGGAGCAAAGCTTCAACACATGTGCCTTTGTGGGACATTTCAGATCTAAATCACGACAGTCCCCACTTGTGCTTTGCAGGTGTGTGGTCATCAGGGTGTGGACATACTTATGTGTGCATGTATCAGTAAGCAGGTGGTCTTTTGCATTGCCATTTTAAGAAGCTCTGTCTTTTAGATTTTAAAAAAATGCTGTTTTTATTGGATTTTGGAGCACTCTCATGGGTTTTCTTCCCCTTCCTTTTTCTTTACCCCTTCCCTTTCTACATTGTAGAAATTAGCCCTTTTTTACTTTTAGTTTCACCAAGAATTCTGATAAAAATGATATATACAGTAACTGCACTATTCTGAAACACTATTAATTTTGGGGTTACTTTGTTCAAATTTTTAGTTTTGATGGTAACTGTCTTCAAATGTAAAGTGCTATTTACATTTACTAGGTCCTAGTCTTACTTATTATATTTTGGGGTCAGAGGAGGTGGGTAGCAGAGATTGAACTCAGGAGCACTTGGCCACTAAGTCACATCTCCAGCCCTATTTTGTATTTTATTTAGAGACAGGGTCTCACTGAGTTGCTTAGCACCTCGCTTTTGCTGAGGTTGGCATTGAACTCCATCCTTCTGCCTCAGCCTCCCAAGCCACTGGGATTACAGGCATGCCCCACCGCTCTAGGCTCTTACTATTTTTATCTACTGTAGCTCATGCCTGTAAACCAGAGACTCAGGAGGCTGAGGCAAGAGGATTGCAAGTTTGAATTCTGTTTCCACAATTTAGCAAGGCCCTAAGCAAATTTGGGAGACCCTATCTCAAAATGAAAAACCAAAAGAAATGGGGATGTCGTTCAGTGGGAAAATGACCCTGGATTCAATCTCCTATGCCCCGCCAAAATCACTAATTTGGGAGGCCACACAGACAGCTGGGAAATACATTATTATTAATTTCCCTCGTTCTTTGCTACAGATAGCACCTGTGATGTGTGTGTTTTCATAATAATGGTTGTGGAGGTTATGTCTCAAGGAATTGAAGTCCACTTTTGCTGAAAAACACAGACTCTTCCTTTGGGCCTGCAGATGTTTGATGGGCAACTCAAATGGGATGAAAACGTTTGGCCTGTCTTCATGTGAAGTTTGTTCCCTTTGGTGCCATAACTTTTTTTTTTTAATTTTTTATTGTTGGCTGTTCAAAACATTACATAGTTCTTGATATATCATATTTCACACTTTGATTCAAGTGGGTTATGAGCTCCCATTTTTACCCCATATACAGATTGCAGAATCACCAATATGTAAATCAATGGTGCCATAACTTTTTGATCAGATTCTACTTGGCTTTGCATGTAGATATGTCGATTGCTCTTGGGGGCTGGTATGGATTTTACTACCCCAGCTTTGTGGGATTTTTTTAGTAGATATATCAGCCCAAGCACCCAAAGTTTTTCAGCCCCATTATAAGACCCATATCCAGCCACAATGCCAGGATGTTTGCCCAGGATGATGGCACCAGCTGGCAAAGGAACTAAGAAATTCTCAGGACAAGTTGACTTACCGCCTGCTGTGAGTGGACCCACTGAGGAACCTGAGGAGCTCAAGGAAACCAAGGAGTCCCAAGTCAGAGTGAGGCAGCCATGGTGATTCCTACCCTGGATTCTTATGTTCTTGCTTGAGAGGATTACAGGAAAGACACAAGACTGAGTAAAAGAGGAGCAAAGTTTATTAGAAGGGATAGGAAATGGGAAAATGGGGACACACTCAAGGGACATTGTCGGTCCTCTCAGAAACGAGAAGTATGATGTTTTAGTCAGCTTTTTGGTTTGTTTGTTTGTGTGTGTTTTTTTTTTCCCCACTGTGACTAAAAGAATAGTTTTAGAAGAGAGGAAAAAAAAGGCTTATTTGGGGGCACACAGAAGAGGTCTCGGTTCATAGAAGGCCAACTCCATTGCTCTGGGCCTGAGGTGAAGTAGAACATCATGGCAGAACAGTGCGGCAGAGAAAATTGTTTCAGAATGTCACACTAGGAAGAAGAAAGAGAGAGAGTGAGCTCCCCTCACCATGAAAAAAAAATATAAACCACAAAGGCATGCCCTAATGGGCCGCCCCCCCTCCTTCATCCACTCCCTAACTGCCTACAGTAACCACCCAGTTAATTCCTACCAAGGGATTAACACACTGATTAAGTTAAGACTCTCATAACCCAATCATTTCACATCTAAACTTTCTGCATTGTCTCACATATGAACTTTAGGGGAGCACCTAATATCTAAACCATAATGAAAGCATGCCCCTTCTGCCCTCTAGTTTTATTGGGGGTCCCAGGGAAGTTTCCAGAGAATCCTGCCCAGGTCCATCTCTTGACTTTTGACTGACAACAGGATTGCATTAGACTTCCAAGTCTCTGCTGTACACAGTAAATGTCTGATGGAACTCTAGGTCATTTTGTCCCATGCTGACCAGTTCTAATTGAAACCTGTTCTGACAGATTTTATGATTAGAGGAATTATCCTTGTCTCCTGGCATTCTGGAACCTGGTCTTTGTAAGGATCACAAACATCTCCCAAAGATAATTTCTGTTGTTCTTATTGCCATTTCTGGCCTGCATTTCTTCAGCAGATAACAGGTTGTTATTAAAGGAATATAACATTCTATTGATGTAAGCCAGACAGGGCTGCAGGTAAATTGTTTTTTTAAAAGAAAGCATGTCGGGGTAGGCGCAGTGGCCAGTTTATAGAAATATCCCGCTACCTTCATGTTTCCACTGCTCACATCTGAATCCTGTCACACCCAGTGATCTGAGTCTCACAAAAGAAGAAACATCTCTTGGAACCATGCCTCTGACTAATGGAAAAATGCCCAGGCTTTAGCCCACTAAGGCAAATCAAATCAATAAAGCTCACATCCCCCTCTGTTTGGAGAGGTGGCAGGTCCCTTGATCAGTGTCCCAAGCAAAGTAATGCAAAGCCCTATCTGCCTTTCTTTTCTGCCCCTACGTCCCACCATTTTGCACCATATGGTGGGGGACAGGCAGAGAGGGAGGATGGGACGTATTATTGTGGTAGGACTGCCACAACAAACAACCACAGACTGGGTGATTTAAGCAACAGAAATTTATTTTCTTATGATTCTGTGGCTTAGAAGTTGAAGATCAATGTGTTAGTAGGTGTGGTTTCTCCTAACGCTCTCCTTGGCTTTCAGGTGTTCACAGTCTTCACCTGTGCATGTCTGTGTCCTTATTGACTCTTCTAATATGAAAATGAGTCATATTGGATTGGGGTCCACCTTAATGATCTCATTTTACCTCTTTTAAGACCATATTTACAAACACAATCACATTCTCAGATATGAGGTGTTAATGACTTCAATTTATGAATTTTTGGTGACATATTTAGCCCATAAGAAAACTGAAATTTGATGTTTATGTAAATAATAAACACAGCAAACAAATAAAACCATTGAAAATCTTAAGCAGAACTGAGTAAGAGATATGTTATAATAAAAGTGGCAAGATAATTTTGTAATGGTTTTATTGTGGGTTTGGTTTTTTTAAAATATTTTTTTTAGTTGCCAATGGACCTTTATTTATATGTGGTACTGAGAATCGAACCCAGTGCCGCACACATGCTAGGCAAGTGCTCTATCACCGAGCTATAACCCCAGCCCTTGTTGTGTTTTTTAACCATAATTTTTATTTCTTTTGCATAAAACATTCATGATATTCATTTGGCACAAACAATCCAGTTCCTAGAAAGACCAAAATTTAAATACAGACAAATTTTATAGGTAGATATTAATAGATATTATATTAATCTTACATAATCTGCTGTGTGTGTTTGTCTAAATAAAGAGAAATATTAGTCATTTACTTATACCAGAGACCACTGTTAGCAAAAGCTATTTTTAAAATTATCCCAAATAAAAGAGAAAATTCTACCAACATAATGAGAACACAATAGGTATTATAACTACTAACATTATTTTTACTGAATATGTTGAGAGGTCAGGTGACCCATTTGATGCCAAATCCTTCTCGTACACCCTCCCAAAGAGAGTGACCGTTAACAGAGGTCCAGATGTTGGCTTCAGGCTAAACAAACGTCCATCACTTGACACCTAATGAAAACAGAATAGCACACAAGGTCAACCTTTAAGTCATATAATTCCACAACACTTCTAAAATACAGTACAACTGAATGAAGAAATTTTTTTTTAAATACTGGCTGAATTTTGTTTCATTAGAAATATTTGAAGGCCTGGGGTGTAGCTCCCTGGTAGAGTACGTGTGCAGCATGTGTGAGGCCCTGGGTTCAATCTCAAGCACCACAAAAATAAATAAATAAATAAATAAATAAATAAATAAGAAGAAACCTTAGAAATATTTGAAATGTTGTTTGTTAAACATAAATAAATGGAAGCTATGAAACTGGCACTCGTTCATTTATTATTGAAATGTCTATTTCAATTTGTTAAAATTAACTTACCTGAGGAAGTATTTGTGAGTTAATAAACATAAAACAATGGATTTGGTAGTATGTAAGAGACAGATCTAGTCCTCTCCAACAAAATAAAGATTGTTGCAAATGGTCAGTAGTGATTGACCCATGGGAAGTTTGAAATGAACATCAATCATCCCCTGCCACTTATCACAGTCTCCTAGCCTCTGTATGGTCCTCCCTCACCCTAGAAGTTGTTTCTGCCTAGAAAGGGGAGTGAGACGGGAACCTATAGGAAGCATCAATGGAATAATGTGGCTGAGAAGAACACTGGCAAAGCAAGCAATTTTTTATAAATTTTAAAATTTTTGCTTCCTTGCCAACATCAGCCACTGATGAATTCTCTCTTCTTCAGCTTTTTTTCTTTCCTTTCTGCCTATTGTCACACCAGATCTTGACCCATACAACTGGAAAGATTCCCTTAAACTTCCCTAGGCCATCAGTCCCCAGAGATCCAAAGGGACCTGTGGTAGGACTGGTCCTGCACTCTTCTTGTTGAATATTCTTCCTAATCAACAGAGCTTAAATAGTCCAGTTTTTTTTCCCTAGAACTCCTCAAATGAGATTTCTTTCTTTATTTTCAAGGACACACATTATTACATTAAGAACTTCCAGGTAAGAAATTCAGCCCGCTCAGTATCCTTTGTGATCCCCCAAATAACCATACCTTTTTCAAATGGAGACTTTTATGGTTTTTGGAGGCACTTGGGGGTTTTGAGGTCAAAAAGTACTTCCTCTTACATGAAATTAATTGGCAATATCAAGCAAAGATTGTTACCTGAAATTCTTTAGGTGCAAGCTGAACGTCACTCAGCAATACCTCAGGGAAGACATACTGGGTTCCGAAAGTGCCACTGAGGGAGAACGATTCAAACCTAGTGGAAGCTGTGTCAACTGAACCACCACAGGTGTGCAAGTCAGTGGTTTCACATTTCAGCAGAGTACAAATCTAGAGAAGTAATGCAAATCAAGAGGTTATAGAAAGTCGTGATGCACATGTAATTAGCTTTCTCTAATCATTGCACAATGCTGAAACATCATGTTATACACCACACAATGCTTACATGTTAGTCACATTTTAATATAGAAGCAGAAAAAATTTTAAATGAATTGGTTAGTTTAATGCTAGCTGCACTAAAAATAAAAAGTCATAAGAAAGTCATTTGAAATACTCTGTACTTCAAAAATAACTGTGCCCCCTTAGTTGGCAAAAATAATGTGTTTCCTCATAGAGTTGTCATGTTTATTTCTGAATAATGAATAGCTAATGTACCCATCAATAAGATAAGGACTTTAGGTTCCAGTGCTTCCTGAAATTTGCTGTTGAACAGATAACCACATAATACGAAAATCAAATCTTTGACCATGAACAACTATATCTTTATTCTTCAAGTTAGCAATGTTTTCAATTATCAAGAATGTTCCATATTTTAAAAATATTTAATCTCAACACTAGTGAAGCTTCTTATTGCTTATTTCACATGATGAAAAAAAAAATAGGGTTGTAATGAGCTGCAAAGTTGATCTAGAGACAACCTCCATAATCCAGAAATGTCATGTCTTTTATTTCCGAACACAGACTGAAAAAGTCAGTTAAGTTCTTCTCCCACTATATGACATGGTCATTTCAATGTAAAAATCTAACTATATAACTAATTTCACCATGCAGAGGGAACATTCCCTCTAGGGGGATTCACAGTCACTTAACTCTATCTGCAGCATCTTCCAAACCAATATCATTTCTTGCCTGACTGAAGCATTAGTCTCTAACTGGTCTCCCTAATTTGCATTTTGGCAGATAGAAGGCAAGCACTTCAAAGCAAGTGTTAAGTGTCTTTCATGTTAAGATGAGAGACAAATAATTTTCAAGTATGGGAGAATGAAAACACACTTCTATTTTGTTCCCTTAAAATCCTATTAAAAAAAACACTAATTTTTTAAAAACAAGAAAATCCTTTGAAATCCTATAAAACCAACATTAATTTTTTAAAAAGAAACAAAAGGAAGGAAGTATAGAAAACAGGAGGACTGACCATAGTATAGCTTTAGAATCTGCATTTGATGCAAAAAGTGGTTACTAACTGACTCAACAGACCTCTGAAAGCCACATCCTAAACTGGCCAGTGGCGAAAGGCAAGAATCAACCATCTTCACTTCAGAATGCCCAATAGATTGTATCACTGGAACCTAGGTACTAGGTACCTCAAGTGTGCATAAAGTTGTGGGGGCCAAATTAAGGAAAATTAGTAGCAAGTTGTGAAGAATGCCTTAGATACTAAGATAGGCCACATTCCCTCCCCTACTCTGGTAAAAGTTTGGGAATTTATTTTCAGAGAGATAAAGCAGATGGTTTTTACAGGGAGGTATGAAAGATGTGGTTAAAAGGGATTATATGAATGAATCACAGTGAATATTTGAAACATCTCCCTCAGCCATTCCCCACAAACACCTTGCAAAGTCATTTCCTTGAGATGGCTCCAATGCAATTATTAATTTCAGGAGAAACAAAGAGGAAAATAATATGCAGCCAACGCTTCCCTCTGAATATTTGCATAGTCATAGTAATGCAAATAAAAGTATAGTGGAAGGATGGCAAATGGGATGCAGGTAGAATGATGTAGCAAAGCTAAGTGTTCATCTACCAGAGCAGAATATAAAAGATAATAGCTAAAAATGGTGAATTTTAAAGAACATAAGTACTATTAGGAAACATGAATTGGATTGTAATAAAAAAAATGAGTCAACTTCTCTCTGAAAAAGGGAGCTAGGTGGATTATGGATGACACAATTGTTTTATCACATTTTTTTAGTGCTCTTCATCTTCTTAACTATGTGCATGCAGTACTTTCTTGAAGATAAATGAAAAAAGAAAAGAGAATGAATCCACGTGGCCAGGTGCAGTGGCAGACGCCTATAATCCCAGCAACTTGGGAGGCTGAGGCAGGAGGATCACAAGTTCATGACCAACCTCAACAACTTAGCAAGGCCCTAAGCAACTTAGTAAGACACTGTCTCAAAATTTTACAAAAAGGGCTGGGGATGTGACTGAGTGGTTAAATGCCCCAGGTTCAATCACCAGTACCAAAACAACAACAACAAAAAATAATCATTTTGGAAGTAAGACATAGAAAGACTTAGATATGGGAAGAAATGAAGGGATAACAGAATTTATTCCTTCATTTAATTAGGACTAAAATTTATGAATAAAACATAGCAGTGGTGTATAGAAATATAGAGAAGAGTAAATTCCAGAAAAAACAACAGCTAAAATATTGACAAGTATTTGCCCCCTGAAAGGGGGAGGAGGCAGACTCAAAAGTGAACTAGAGTTTCATAAACCTCCAGTGCTATTTGTCTTTTTAATTATGCCCATGAATTACTTTGATTAAAATTAGTGAGGTAGGGAGGGCTAGAACCAATCCAGGAAATAAAAAGGGACAGGACATCCGGCATATGAAAAGGACTAAGGGAGGAAAGAAATTGAATAGGCAGCTACTTGCAATGTGGTTGGTATTGAAACCTGGTGGTGTTGCTCTGGTGATGGAAAGGATAGGTTGCGGTTATTTTTATTGGTAATACTACTAATAAAATAAACATTTATTAAGGACTTTTTACATGCTGATCTTAATGCATAACATGAATTTATTAAATCAAACTTCCTCAAAACCCTATAAAGAATTGTCTCAGAAAAAAAACACCATATGAGGACTAAAGGCAGAAGGTGCTGAGAGACCCAAGAAAGATCCAGAGAATATGCTGTTTTGTCATCCTTTCTGCAGGACTAGGAGAGGTTCCGCAGTAGTGTACTCTAAGTTTGCAGGTACTTTTCCTTTGCAGCATTTGTCACAACTAAAACTAATTAGTAATTTTCTTTATTTTCTGTGCAATGACTGGCTCCCCTTAGGCTTAAGGGGATTACAGCCCTCTTACTCTTCTTAACATCCCCATCCTCTAGCAAGTGCCTAAATATAGCAGGCATTGCATAAGAATTTGGTTGAAGACAGTGAGTCCACATATTATAGGTGAATAGCTAGAGACTTAAGGAAGTTGAAGAGTTGGCTCGAAGCCAGGTGGCTACAATGTAGTGAGTCAGAGATCACCCAGGATTTTACTTCATTTTTTCTTTTCCATTCTTCCTTCTCCTTCTTTTTCTCCTCCTTTTTTTATTTTTAAGTACTGAGGATTAAACCCAGGGGTCCTGAACCACTGAACCATATTCCCAGTCCTCTTTATTTTTCTTTTTAAGACAAGGTCTCACTAAGTTGCTTAGGGCCTTGCTAAACTACTGAGGCTGACTTTGAACTTCCTCCTGCCTCAGGCTCCCAAGCCACTGGGATTACACGTGTACCACCACACCTCACTCACCCAGGATTCTGATACCAAAATCTATATTCTCAATTTGCTAATCAAACTTATGCATTTTAGTTTTGTTTTTTAGCAGAGTTCTTGGTCCCTAATTCCTTACACTGTTGGAGGACTGTCACAGTGGAGGGAGGTTATAGAGGGAGGGTACAGATAATAATTTAAAGAGGAAAAACTCCCTTGGTAAAGGTAATTAATTTCTTTCATTTGCCTATTCCTTTTTCATTGAATTGCTAAATAATTCTTTAAAATATGTAGGCTGCTCCCTCTCCCACTCTTTTCTAGCAACTGCTCCAAATCTTTTCTTCCTTCAAAGACTTCTTCAAGTCGTTTATCCAACCTTTTACCACTTTAGAATTCTTCTTTAGAATGCCACCACTTCCTTTTCTGCCCACATCCTTAAGTCTTACGAAATTGTGTGTATTTACCAAAGAATACATAGAAAATTTGTGAGGCAATATGGGGGTTTATTTCATGCTTACCTCTTTGTCTTTTTCTTCTTTCCCTTAGTTAGGAAGTAGTTTTTAGTAATACCAGAGATTTTTTCCTAGCATAATATAGCATCGCAGACTATGAAAGATTATCAATATCACACAATACCAAAGTTCCTTATCTTCAACACCAATATCCAAAATTTTTTGAAAATAAGAATTTTTAATAAACCATTTGGCATTAAAACCAAAGTGGAATTAATTAAACTCTATAATCTAGTTATTGAGGCTATTTAAGGTGAATATTACCATGTTTTCCAACAGCTAAACTTATATGCTTGATGCTGGGTATTGTCCCAGACTCCGTTGGCTATATGTTCACAAGAAATAGTCTTTGTGAAATTAGAAATTTCCAAATTCCAAAATGTGTGGTACCAGCAGAGGTAGCTACCCAGCAATAACAACAGAGAGCTCAGTTTTACTTGACAGAGCCAACCCATTACCCAACATTAAGAAGGGATTTCTTGATGATCCAAGATTATAGACCAGAGGGAGGCAGCATTCTGTGCCGCTCTGTGACCTGGGACTCAACCAGTGAGAATACTATTTCTCTATGAGTGATATTCCTGCTCCCTCTCAGGAATCACAGTCACCATTCCCATGCAGGGCTCCAGGCCTCAACGTCAGAGTAGGTCTCCCAACTACTTGCCCATGCTGGACTACCAAGTGCCCAAGCAGGACCATAGGCATCAGCACCCATGCAGAACTTTTGGCCACACACCTGAACAAAAATCCCAGATGCCACTTCTACGCAGGATACCCAGCAGCTACCCACGTGCAAGAACTCTGGCCGCCACTCCTGTGTGGACCCTCATCTACCAATGTGGGGCTCCCCCAGTGGCCTCCATCTTGGGACTCTGCAGCAACAGAGATAGTCCCCTACAAGCGGTGCCTTGGCCTGCCTGCACCAAAGAACTTCACATAGGCTCTTCACACAGCTGAAACCACACACTGCATGCCACGGAGCTCTCTCTGAACACATCGTCCATGTCCAACGCTATCACTGGGATACCCCCATCCCACCTGACACCCCATCACTGAAAGCAGATGCCTCCATCTTGGAGCACCATCATCACCGTCTTTAGTGGGAGCAACTCCCAGTTTGTAACTCTGCCTTGGCAGGTACCCAGTTTCTTTTCTTTCTTTTTTTTTTTTGTTATTGTTGGTTGTTCAAAACATTACATATTTCTTGATATATCATATTTCACGCTTTGATTCAAGTGGGTTATGAACTCCCATTTTTACCCCATATACAGGTTGCAGAATCACATCAGTTACACATCCATTGATTTACATATTGCCATACTAGTGTCTGTTGTGTTCTGCTGCCTTTCCTATCCTCTACTATCCCCCCTCCTCTCCCCTCCCCTCCCCTCTTCTCTCTCTACCCCCTCTACTGTCATTCATTTCTCCCCCTTGTATTATTTTCCCCTTTCCCCTCACTTCCTCTTGTATGTACTTTTGTATAACCCTGAGGGTCTCCTTCCATTTCCATGCAATTTCCCTTCTCTCTCCCTTTCCCTCCCACCTCTCATCCCTGTTTAATGTTAATCTTCTTCTCATGCTCTTCGTCCCTACTCTGTTCTTAGTTACTCTCCTTATATCAAAGAAGACATTTGGCATCCCCCCCCCCCGCCCCCGCTCCCCAGCAGCTGCTAACCTGGCACAGTGACACCTTGGTTACCTTCACCACCCTGAGGGCAGAGATACCAGCTAACAACAGATGACCCCACCTACTGGATGAAAGGGGAAGCAGGAAAGATACTGATCTTCAACCAAATCAAGCCTTGTTTCTTTGAGATTTTTTTTCTTTTTTTTCTTCTCCTTTCCTGTTATCCCACATTCATACCCCCAACACATGTGAAACCAAGTACTTTGCATGAATTAGGATTTTGAGGTCTGGGACTTCTGAATAGTATATTACAGTTGTGTTGTATATTCTTGTTTTTTCCCCCACCAATTTTTACTATTTTAACTTTTTTTTCTGAATATATATCTGTGTTTGTTTTATGTACTATACTGTCTTCCTTCTTTCTTGTCTACCCAAAATTACTTCCTCTCTATTCTCTTCTACTAACCTTCTTCTTTTTTTTTCACTTTAAAAAATGTTGTTATTAGTGCTTCCTAGCTATCCATGATAATTACTAACCTTCTTCTTTACATTTCTCTTCCACACTTCCTAAGATACAATAACTCTATAACCTCACCTCCTACCTCCTCAGCATATCATCCTACATATTGCTCCCCATTCTTTGTCTACCATCAGAAACTGTAAACACTTTTACAAACCTACTGATTATATTGTAGATAATAATTGAATTCACCATTTCTGTACATTGTGACCCAACTGTAAACATATTTATAGCAACTAATTGTTTCTAAGGCTGTATATTGATTATATTGGAATTTGTTAACACTGTCCTTCACCTCAAAGGATAAGTATTGGAGCCCCACTGAGACACTATAAGCCTGTAGGGTAAAAATGGTAATGGCTCAGATTCACAGTACTAGAAGGGAAGACATAAAAGAAATATGAAAAGACAAGGTAAGAAAGTGCACCAAATAAATCAAAATACCACATTATTAGAATCCATGGCCAGAATAACACAAGAAATTACAAAGAAGGAGTTCAGGATGTACATAATTAAAAAGTTCTGTGAATTAAAGGATGACATAAGAGAGCAAATACAGGCAGCAAAAGATGATCTTGACAAAGAGCTACATAAATAAATACAGGAAGCAAAATATTACTTCAATGGGGAGATAGAGGTTCTAAAAATAAACAAACCGAAATCCTTAAAATGAAAGAAAATAAACCAAATTAAAAGTTCAAATTAAAAGCATTACCAACAGATTAGACCACTTGGAAGACAGGACCTCAGACAATGAAGACAAAATGTATAATCTTGAAAAGAATGTAGACCACACAGTGAAAATAGTAAGAAATCATGAGCAGAACATTCAAGAAATATGGGATAGCATAAAAGACCAAATTTAAGAATTATTGGGATAGAAGAAAGCATAGAGTTCCAAACCAAAAAATGAACAATTTATTCAATAAAATAATATCAGAAAATTTTCCAAACATGAAGAATGAATTGGAAAACCAAATTCAAGAGGCTTACAGAACACCAAATGTACAAAATCACAACAGATCCACACCAAGATGCATTATAATGAAAATACCTAACATACAGAATAAGGAGAGAATATTAAAAGCCACGAGAGAAAGGAACCAGATTACATATAGTTGGAGAACAATTAGATAATGTACAGGTTTTTCAAACCAGACCCTGAAAGGTACAAAATCCTGGGAAAACATATATTAAGCCCTGAAAGAAAATGGATGCCAACCAAGAATCTTATATCCAGCAAAATTACACTTTAGATTTGATAAGAAATAAAAACCTTCAATGAAAAACAAAAGTTAAAAGAATTTACATCTAGAAAACCTGCACTACAGAATATCCTTAGCAAAATATTCCATGAAGAGGAAATAAAAAACAACAATGACAATCAACAGAGGGAGGTACTACACAAAAGGAAAAAGTAATCAAATGAGCAACCAAGTCAAGTTAAATAACAAAAATGGCTGGGAATACAAATCATGTCTCAATAATAACCCTGAATGTTAATGGCCTAAACTCACCAATCAAAAGACATAGACTAGCAGATTGGATTTTAAAGAAGACCCACAATATGCTACCTTCAGGGGACTCATCTCATAGGAAAATACATCCACAGACTGAAGGTGAAAGGTTGGGAAAAAATCATACCACTCACATGGACTGCAAAAGCAAGCAGGGATTTCCATCCTCATATCAAATAAAGTAGACTTCAAGTTAAAGTTAACCAAAAGGGATAAAGAAGGACATTTCATACTGCTCAACAGAACCAGACACCAACAAAACATGACAATTATAAATATATATGCCCCAAATAAGGGAGCAAATTCTTCTCAATTCAAGAGTCAAATTGACCACAACACAATAATTTTGGGTGACTTTAACACACCTCTTTCACAACTGGATAGATCTTTCAAACATAAGTTGAAAAAAGAAACTATAGAACTCAATAATAAAACCAATAACTTAGACTTAACTGACATATATAGAATATTTCATCCTTCAACAAGCGAATATACTTTCTTCTCAACAGCCCATGGATCCTTCTCTAAAATAGACCATATATTATGCCAGAAAACAATTCTTAGCAAATACAAAAAAGTAGAGATAGTACTCTGCATTTTATCAGATCATAATGGAATGAAATTAGAAATCAATGACAAAATAAAACATAAAAGCTACTCCAACACCTGGAAACTACATAATATGGTACTGAATGAACAATGGGTTGCAAAAGACATCAAGGACAAGGTTAAAAAATTCTTAGAGGCAAATGAGAACACTGATACAACATGTTGAAATCTCTG
Organism: Marmota monax; assembly: GCF_021218885.2. NCBI lineage: Eukaryota > Metazoa > Chordata > Mammalia > Rodentia > Sciuridae > Marmota > Marmota monax. The sequence continues at coordinate 4,808,448 of NW_026691988.1, forward strand.
GGACACTATGAAGGCAGCACTAAGAGTAAAGTTCATTGCATGGAGTTCATTCCTTAAAAGGAAAAAAAGCCAACAGATAAATGACTTAACACTAAATCTCAAAGCCCTAGAAAAGGAAAAAACAAATCAACACCAAAAGCAGAAGACAGGAAATAATTAAAATCAGAGATAAAATCAATAAAACCAAAATAAGTTGAAAAAACAAAAAGTTGGTTCTTCAAAAAGATAAATAGAATTGACAAAACTTACCCATGCTAATGAAGAAAAGGAGAGAGAAAACTGAAATTACTAACATACATGATGAAAAAGGAAATATCCCAACAGACATTACATAAATACAGAAGATAATTAGAAATTATTTTGAAAACTTGTACTCCAATAAAATAGAAAATATTGAAGGCATTGACAAATTTCTAGAGTCATATGACTTGCCCAAATTAAATCAGGATGATATACATAATTCAAAAAGATCAATTTCAAGCAATGAAATAGAAGATGTCATCAGAAGCCTAACAACCAAGAAAAGCCCAGGGCATGATGGATACACAGCCAATTTCTACAAGACATTTAAAGCTGAACTAATATGAATACTCTTTAATTTATTTTAGGAAATAGAAAAAGAGGGAGCACTTCCAAACTCATTCTATGAGGCCAATATCACCCTGATTCCAAAACCAGGCAAAGACACATCAAAGAAAGAAAACTCAGACCAATATCTCTAATGAACACAGATGCAACAATTCTCAAAAAATTCTGGCAAATCAAATACAAAAACATATCAAAAAGATAGTGCACCATGATCAAGTGAAATTCATCCCAGGGATACAATGTCAGTTCAACATATGGAAATCAATAAATGTAATTCATCACATCAATTGACTAAAAGATAAGATCCATATGATCATCTCAATAGATGCAGAAAAAGCATTTGATAAAATACAGCACCTTTTCATGTTCAAAACACTAAAAATCTAGGGATTACAGGAGAATATCTGAACATCATAAAAGCTATCTATGCTAAGCTCCAGGCCAACATCATTCTAAATGGAGAAAAATTTGAAGTATTCCCTCTAAAAACTGGAACAAGACAGGGATGCCTTCTTTCACCACTTCTATTTAACATAGTTTTTGAAACACTGGCCAGAGCAATTAGACAGAAAAAAGAAATTAAACGGATTCAGATAGGAAAAGAAGAACTCAAATTACCACTATTTGTTGACAATATGATGCTATACCTAGAAGACCCAAAACATTCCACCACAAAGCTTTCAGAACTAGAAAATGAATTGAGAAAAGTAGCAGTATATAAAATCAACACCGGTAAATCAAAGGCATTTTCTGTTTATCAGTGACAAATCCTCTGAAAGGCAAATGGGGAAAACTATCCCATTTGCAATAACCTCAATAAAATAAAATACTTGGGAATCAACCTAACAAAAGAGGTGAGAGACCTCTACAATAAAAACTACAGAACACTAAAGAAAGAAATGAAAGAAGACCTTAGAAGATGGAAAGATCTCCCTTGTTCTTGGATAGGCAGCATTAATATTGTCAAAATTACCATTCTATCAAAAGCATTATAAAGATTCAATGCAAATTCAATCAAAATCCCAATGACATTCCTCATAGAAATAGAAAAGGCAGTCATGAAATTCATCTGGAAAAATAAGAGACCCAGAATAGCCAAAGCAATCCTAAGCAAGGAGAGTGAAGCAAGTGGCATCGCTATACCAGACCTTAAACAATACTACAGAGAAATAGTAGCAAAAACATCATGGTATTGGCAGCAAAATATATGGGTAGACCAATGGTACAGAAAAGAATACACAGAGACTAACCCACATAATTACAGTTATATTAGGAAAAGGCTCCAAAAACATACATTGGAGAAAAGATAGCCTCTTCAACAAATGGTGCTGGAAATCAATATGCAACAAAATGAAATTAAACCCCTATCTCTCACCATGCACAAAACTCAAATCAAAGTGGATCAAGGACCTAGGAATTAAACCAGAGACCCTGGGCCTAATAGAAGAAAAAGTACGCCCAAATCTCCATCATGTCAGATTAGGGCCCTACTTCCTTAATAAGACTCCTATAGTGCAAGAATTATAAATTTAAAAATCAATAAATGGGATGGACTCAAACTAAAAAGTTTCTTCTCAGCAAAAGAAACAATCTGTAAGGTGAATAGAGAGCCTACATCTTGGGAACAAATTTTTACCACTCACACATCAGATAGAGCACTTATTTCTAGGGTAAATAAAGAACTCAAAAAGCTAAACACACATACACACACACACACTCACAAAAAAAAAAAAAAACCCAAATAACCCAATTAATAAATGGGCCAAGGAACTAAAGAGACACTTCTCAGAAGATGATATATAATCAACAAATATGTGAAAAAATGTTCAACATCTCCAGCAATTAGAGAAATACAAATCAAAACTACTCTGATTTCATCTTACTCCAGTCAGAATGGCAGCTATTAAGAATACAAACAACAATAAGTGTTGGCGAGAATGTGTGGAAAAAGGCACACTCATACATTGCTGGTCGGACTGCAAATTGGTGCAGCCAACATGGAAAGCAGTACGGAGATTCCTTGGAAAGTTAAAAATGGAACCACCATTTGACCCAGCTATTCCACTCCTCAGTCTATACCCAAAGGACTTAAAAACACCATACTACAGGAACACAGCCACATCAATGTTTATAGCAGCACAATGCACAGAAGCTAAACTGTGGAACCAACCTATATGCCCTTCAGTAGATGAATAGATAATGAAAATGGGGTATATATACACACTGGAATATTACTCAGCAATAAAAGAGAATAAAATCATGGCATTCATAGTGAAGTTGGGAGGAGGATCATGGGAAGATTAGATGAACTCTAGATTGGGCAAAGGGCAGGGACAAGAAGGGAGGGGACATGAGAGTAGAAAAGACAGTGGACTGAGATGAAATCATTACCCTAAGTACATGTATGAAGATATGAATGGCGTGAATATACTTTGTATACAACCAGAGAGATGAAAAATCATATTCTATATGTGTAATATGAATTGTAATGCATTCTGCTGTGATATATGGCAAAGTAAAATTTTAAAAATTTGAAAAAAGAGGGCACTTCCTGATTCTCTCCTTGAATGAACCTGAGACTGAGAGAGGCAGAAAGATAGAACAAGACTGAAAGGGAAGACGGAGAGTTGAGAGACTGCTGTCTTGCATGGTGCTGGCTTTTTACTTTAAAAATACATCACACAAAAAAAAAACCCCACTATTTTTTAACTTAAAAATTTTATATGACTATACAGTACCATATATATGCTTCATATCTAACTTAATATGTTAAGATACTATATAATACATGGCAATAAATATTATTCTATAATATAGTTTGTTCATCTCATTTTCAATTGTTGTACATTTTATACTTATATTCACAATACTATTTTTTCCCTTTCCTCTAGAACCTTAAAGAACTGATTAGGAGTATTGGTTCCTCCTGTATTTTCATCATTTTCTTCTTTTGCTGTTCTCTGCCTTAGACCTATACAGATAATCAAGGCTTTCTCATCTACTAGAAGAAAAAAAAAATTTTTTTCCCTGACCATAAGTCTCTGTTCAGCCCCTGACTAGTTTCTCAGACAAGGTTTCTTTCTGAAGTAAAATTATTCACCCTCCTTCTCTATATCCTTACTACCCTTTAACTTCTCAACCACTATAATCTGTCCTTTACTCTCATTATGAACAGAGAAAATTCCACCAAGACTGTACCTATTAATGCCCATCTGTAAAAATAGAACACAAATATGCCTCACAGTTTCCCGCTTTGAAGAGTTTCTACATCCTTGGTATCCATTAGAGGTTTTTTTTTTTTGTTTTTGTTTTTTGTTTTTTTTAATTCTCTTTCATTGCTCAATCTTATCTGCAAGTTCCTATTTTTTTGTTCATTCTGTGCCCCAAACACTGGAGCTTCAGAAAGCTCCATTTGTTTAGTATTTTTGAGTACTTCTCTGTATAGTCTCCTTTGTAAAGTCATTCTCTCTTGCAGGGCTTCTCCTGTTTCTCAAAAACAGTGTTTCTAAATCTAATATTTCCTAAGCATCAGACCCATACATTCAATAGCCTCGCTGGTGGTTACAGTTGAGTGGCCCATAATAACTTCAAGACCAGCAGATCCCTAACTGAACTCAGCATCTTCCCATTTCCATCCAATCTGCTCCTCTTGCATCCTGATCTGTCAGAAGCATCACAACCACCCAGCCACTATTTCCAGAAACCAGTAGTTTTCTAGACCCATCATTCCACTTTCCTGTTTCACATTAAATTAACCATTGAGTTCAGTTTTGTAAATATTTATTGACTGTATACTTTTTCCTTATTCCTACTAACATAACCTTGGTTCAGGAATTTTTAAAAAAAACTATTTTAATAATCTATCTCATCTTTTTTTTATCTTAGTTTCATTGTGCAGAGTATGCCAAAAAAAATCTACTCCAAGTAGATCTGACCATTTTATTTCTTTGCTGAACACCTTCCCAAGAGCTGACCAACACCTACAGAATAAAAGTGTGCCATGGAGGGGCTGGATATGTAGCTCAATGATAGAGCACTTGCCCTACCCAGTGCTGAGGTTCAGGTTTGTTCTCCAACACCACAGAAAGTAAAGGAAACAAAAGAAGAGATGAATTGCTATTAAATGTGTCAGGTTCAATCTTTCAGGATGTGATATTCCTTCAAGGATTTCCCCTACCTATTCTTGCTTCTCCTATTATTCCTTGGTAACAGCAAATACCTTGCTCTCTCTACACACCCTGCTTTTTCACACATCCAATTCCTTATTCATGCACTTCACTCCACTGAGAATTCCCTCCCACTCTTCTTCACCTGGATACTAGCATCATCTCTAGAAACTTCCCTGGATCCCTAATTAGACTAAGTTCAGCTCCTTAGCACTTCTACCAGCAAGGTGTGCCTTCTATGTTCTCTCACCTGTAAACCTGCACTGCAGTTATCTATCCAAATGTATATCCTGAAATTCAATGAGAGGTACTTACAACACTAATTAAAGGGATCACTCCTGGTTTTTCTTTAGCAAAGTAGGGTAACCATTGGGCAGAACAACCTATAATATATTTCAAAATAACTAGGAAAGAAGACTATGAAATTTCCAATATATAAAAATGATAAATGATTGAAGAGGTGGAAATGCTTATTACCCAATATGATTAATGCATATTGTGTACTTGTATTGTATTACTATAATGTACTCCATAATATGCAGTTAGGGATCTGCTGGTCATGAAGTTATGGGCCACTCAACTGTAACCACCAGAGAGGCTATTGAATGTATGAAGTACATTCCTGTTCCACATTAAATTAACCACTGAGTTCAGTTTTCTAAATATTTATTGACTGTATGGGTCTGATGCTTAAGAAATATTAGATTTAGAAACACTGTTTTTGAGAAACTGGAGGATAAGCTGTGCAAGAGAGAATGACATTGCAAAGGAGACTATACAGAGAAGTAGAGAAGTGTTCCAGTGTTTGGGGCACAAAATGAACAAAAGAATGCTTGTTTTAAAATAATATTTTTTTAAATAAAAAACTGCAAAAGACACATGTGTTTCTCCTCTACCAAGAGACTAAATTCCTCAAGGGCAGGTCAATATTATTCATCTTCCTATAATTAGCAATGAATAGGTACCCAGTATATGGTAGGAACTCAATAAATGTTTATGAAAATGAATAATCACTGGTATAGCACCAATGGCAGAGTAAATAAAATGTTTGCAATAGGCGTAGTTCCAGCATTCAGGGGCTCAGTCTCAAACAAGTATGTGAATAATATGACATGATGTGACTTTGATAAGTTAAGCATAGGGTGTTCTGGGAGGACATGAAAGAGGTACCCAACCCAGCTGGGGCATGGCTGTGGTACTACAGAAGTGTCAGGTAAAATTACTTAGTGGAGATAACAACAGGAATGTTCTATGAGAAATTATTAGATGTGGGTCACCACAGACAAAGGAAATAAACTGCAAATGCACAAAGGCCCCACACACTTTTCAAATTGGAGATGGGAAAAATGTCTTCATATTACAGAAGCTTAAGGCACATGTGGGTACAAGTGAAAGAAGAGGATAGAGAAACAGAAAGGACCGAACATCAAGACTGAGAGTCTGTTCTGCTTGGGAACTTAGTTGTCAATTTGTAGTCAGTGAGGAATTTTAAGCAGGAGAGTAATAAAATCAGAAATGGCATTTTATAATTTTTGTGATTGTAGCACTGAAAATGGAGTGAATGGATCTGAGACTGTCTACAGAAAGCTGTGTTAGAAGACTATTGCAATAATTTGAGTGAGATAGGATGGGGGCCAGACCAAGAAAGAAAAGAGCAGAATGAGAGGAACATAGAGGTCACTTGTTCTTTGGGATTCCATCTTACCAAATTATAATAGCCCCTCTTTTTTAAATGTTGAGGATTGTGAAATATCTGATTTTTGAAGGAATAAACCATTCTACTGAAAAATCTCAGACAACAGCTTCGTCTGTTTCCAGTACATACTTAAAAGTCAACTTTGTTATAAACAGGATAGGATAAGTGAACATATAGGGAAAATGTCTAAATTTGTTCAGGTAGGATATATCATAAGTATTTAATTATCCATTTTTATCTGCAATCTGAATAATTTTTAATGTTGGCACTACAAATAATGTTCTACTTTGATCCAATCTATTTAAAATTGTACTGACAACTAAAATTGCAAGATTTAAAAAATAAAGTGAGACTGCCCAACCAAATTTGAATTTCCAATAAAGAATTATTTTTAGAAAATATCTGTTCAAAAAAATGAAACATACTTAAACAATACTAAGAAATCATTCACTGTTTATCTTACACTTAAATTTACCTGAGTGTTTGTATTTGACCTTGCAATTTCTGACACCAAAAATTACCTGTAGGTAATAGCGCCCTTCAACAACGTGCAGTCCATCAAATGCTCCTAAGGCATAAACTTCATCTGATCTCTTTTCAGACATCTCGTAGCTTAAATGACAGCAGAGCTCTTTCTGACAAACTGTGTAATTTCCTGCGATTTCTGTGAGCTCCACAAAGGTGAATTCATCAAAAAAGACAGTGCCCTTGAATTCTTGGTTTCCTGTTGGGAATGCATGTATACTGCTGGCGTAAGAAGACCAATTCACTATGGAATGGGATGGGTGGGAATCCAGTGTTGAGATGATAAGTTTTCCCTCTGGTGTCTTCATATCATAATGAAATGCTCTAGGAAAATCAGGTGCATAAATACCACTTCCTGAAAGTAATCAGTTGGAGATGCCATTTAAATTAGGAAAGTGGAGAAAGGTTTCATAATGCTCATTTTAAACTCATCAGTTCAAGCCAACCTATGTATTTAATTAATTTCAATAAAATACACTGATGAGGGGGCAGAGATGAGAGGATCCAATAAAATGTGAAAATGAGAAATCAAGAAGGATGTAGAAGTGATGAATTTTGAAAAAAAAATAAAAAGTATGCATGCATTCAGGAAATAAGATCAAATAAATAAAATAAAATAAATCTGTAAAACAGTTTAGATTGAGATTGATCCTGAAGTGTGTCACCAGCTAAATGTTCAAAATCTAAGAATTGGAAAACAATTGTATTAAGGAGTAAATGTTAGTCATGTTAGTGTTCAAAAAAACAATTTTCGTTTTTCTGATTATATCAAGTTTAAAAATCTTTTCGATATGTTTTTTGGTGTATTATAATTTGCATACTTATTGGTAGAATCCAACGCCTATATATCTTAAAGAGCACATGTTACCTGTCATTCTATTTGAGGGGTTATGTAAATTAGATGCAAGGAAATTGACTCCCATGCCCATAGCCCAAGCTGAGTGGAACTCAACCGCTGACAAATGTGGCAGGACATTCATCCAAGCTGTTGGGAAGAGTATGGTGTCCACGTGGAGATCTTTCACCAGGGCAACAGCAGGATCATGGAAGAGAATATCAAAGCAAGTGAAAATGCCAAACTTTCCAAAGGTTGTGTTAAATGTCACCATCTCAGGCTCTTTGGGTGCATTGAATTGGTCTTCACCCATGAAAAGGTTTTGCTGTGAAAAACAGAAGATGAAGGGAAATGAAATTCTTTTAAGATGTGGGCCTGGATATCAGTGTACCTGAAAAAATGCAAGCTCACATCAATTTAACATTGCCAGTTTCACCTATCATGGCTGCCTTCATGGGAAGAGCAGTGCTTTGGAGAACTTGAGGCCACTCCAGTGAAATAGAGCCTTTGGCTCCATCTTCCCATTACAGCTATTTGTATGTGTATTCTCATCTGCAAAGACCATCTTGAATTTCACAAGGTAAAGAAGTAAAATAGATCATCTCTGTTTGCCAAGAACACTTAACTATTGCCTGTGAGCCAAGAGCTTTATTTTGTCCATTGTCAAGACCGAGTTTATCTGATAAGGAGTTTTTCATTCTTTGACTCATCAAGAGGGCAGATCTTTAAAAGAACAAAGCCTAAAAATTAACCTTATATTTCAATGTAGGTAACTCCTGCTGACTCTTACATACACCTACAACAAACTCATGTGCTCCCAAATGTACAGCAAATTATAAGAACTTACCAAACCTAATCATTACTTTCCATGTACACTTATTATCAATAGTAAGAGGGGTTTTGTCTTGTTCACTGTAATTCATTAAGCATTCAATAACTCAATTATTTGCAAATTAAATTTACCTTATGGTAGCGTGCCACCAGTTTTCCCTGAGAATCAAACACCACGTTAGTATTGTATTGGTAACGACCATCAGGAGGACATTGGGGCTCACTGGCATTGCATGACTTCTTGTCCCCTATATTTGCCACCACATAGATAGAGTTATTCTTGGCCAGGCAGCTGAGTCTTTCTTGTACTGGGTTGTAGCCAAATCTGGTATACGTTCATTGAAAGAAAAAAAATTAATCAAGTTTAGTTTTTTATGATATTTTCAACTTAATTTTGCTTTTTAAAAAATTCATAATGACAGTTGTCTGAACCTATCATTTGATATATACAAAAATGTTCTTAATATCAATAGGTAGAAGAGACATATTTAGACAAGAAAAGGGTTTAGAGAAAATTTGGCTGTAGAAAACTACTCCAGTGTAAAACTCTAAGCCATGTATTTTTTTTCACAGCATGGATTATAACCTATAATCACATGTCCATTTATGTGTTCATCTTTCAATGTCTGTAGTATCCTATAGATAATTGAGGCAAAGACCTGCATACCCTGAATATTTAACCCATGCCTGACAGCAGCAAAGAAGCATTACAAAATATTTTGAATGAGTGAACCAAAACTTGTAACAAGGAGGATCCTGGAAAGATGGTGGAGTAGAAAGCAGAAAGCACCAGGGATCTAACTACCCAACTAGATAACAACTACACTGGTAGAAACCATCTAATACAGTAGTTTGAAACTCTGAACTACATTCAAAGACTGCAACTTCCAGTGGAAGTTTGGAAGGTAAATGGTGCTTAATTTTAGTCAATTTCCCCCCTAAGCTCAGCAGTGGTTTCCCATCCCACTCCAAGCCCTGTGATAGGATGCTGCAAGTGTGTTCCTGGAGAAGTTTGCAGGCAGCTTGCAGGATCAGGGTGAGCATTAAAACTCAGTCCTCTAGGATCAGGGATATGTTTTCTGATCAGTCCTGGTTGCTTCAGAGTATGGAGTTACAGACACAGAGGCAAGCAGCATTGTTGCGCACATATACATGCATTCAACTCATGGATGCAACTGCTTCCTCTAGGACCAAAGTGACTGCCAAGGTATTCAAAGGGCCTTCTCAAATATCCTTTCATTTTTCCCTTTTTTAGGAGCCATACAGTTAAGAACTAAGACAAACAGAATCAGACCAACATATATGGGAATTTAGAAAGTTGCCACCCAAACTCAGGAAAAGGCACAGGTATAGAAGAGACTGAGAAGATCTTATGTTTATACTTCAAGCTGATCCTCAACAAAGGTCTGCAATAATGAAGAAGAAGAAAATAAAAATACCAAAAACAAACACAATAAACCAAGAGAAACTACCCCTGAAAAAGATCAGAGTCAGACCTACTAGTAAAAGACTTTAAAACAGTTGTCTTGATGGCATGGTGGTGCACACCTATAATCCCAGCTGCTCAGGAGACTGAGGCAGTGGATTACAACATCAAGGCCAGAGAATGTAGCTCAGTGGTAGAAATGTGTTAAAATTAAAAATTAATAATTAAAAATTATGAGTATGTTTTGGGGCACACAATGTATGATGACAGAAATATGTGAAGTTAATAACTGAAATAGAAAAAGATATGTATAAGAGCAATTTTTATGTTCTTGAAGTTAAATAAATTCAAATTAGAGTATTATAACCTTATGATGCTAAATATAATCCCTATGGCAACTACAAAGAAAACAGGTACAGATAGACACAAAAGAAAATGAGAAGGGAATTTAAATGTATCATAAAAATCAACTGAATACAAAATAAAACAGTAATGCAGGAAATGAGAAACAAAAAGCTATAAGGGATATTGAAAACAAAATGACACAGAAAACACCAAATTGACAGAGATAAGTCCCTCCTTGTCTTTAATCACATTATATGTAAATGCATTAAACTCTCCAATAAAATATCAGATTGACAGAATGAAACTTCAAAAAAATATAATTCAACTCCACGCTGTCCCCAAAGTTCCTTTAACTCCAAAGAAATAAATAGGTTGAAAGTGAAAGGATGGAAAAAGATATTTTATGCAAATGGTTATGAGGATGACTATACAGATGATCCACTATCGATAATGTGTAGTTGTACAATTTCTCAATTTACAATGGTGCAAATGCATACTCACACATTCTGTTTTTTATTGTCAGTACAGTATTTAGTAAATTACACGGGATATTCAACACTATATTACAAAATAGTCTTTATATTAGATGATTTTGCCCAACCATAGGTTAATGCAAATGTTTTGAGCACATTTATGTAGTCTAGACTAAGATACAATGTTCAGTAAATCTGGCCCACTAAAAGCATTTTTCACGTATAACATTTTATTTAATCATGACATAATCCCATCAAAAATCAAGGAGCACCATTCTTATTATCAGACAAAATAGACTTTAAGTCAAAAAAAGTTACAAGGTACAAAGAAAAATATGTACTAATATTAATATCCAGAATACATATAGCTCTCCTAAAAGTCAACAGTAACAACAATGATTCAAAAGTGAGCAAAAGGGTTGAATAGATATTTCTCCAAAGAAAATGCACAAATGACCAATAAACACATGAAAAGATGCCAAGCATGACTAATCATTAATGAAATGCAAATCGAAACCACAATGACATACCAACTTTACACCCCATCAGGATGGCTACTTCCAGTAAATAATAATTAATAATAATAGCAAGAGTTTGTGAGAATGTGGAAAAATTGGAACCCTGCATACTGGTGGTAAAGTACCTGCCATTATAGAAAGCAGTTTATTAGTTTCTTAAAAAAATAATAATAAAAAACTATTCCAATTTCATTTTGGAATATAAACCCAAAAGTGTTAAAATAGAAAGATATCAAAGAGATGTTCATATACCCATGTTCATAGAGCAAAACAAGAAAGGGTCTATGGATGAATAAATAAGCAAAATATGGCGTGCACACACACACACACATGCATGCAGACATCATTCAGCCTTTAAAAAAAAAAAGAAATTCAACAAGGATGATTGAGAACATTAAGTAAAATCAGCCAATCACAAAAAGACAAATACTATATGATTCCATTATGTAAAATTCCTAGAGTAGTCAAACTCATAGAGAAGGGAAATGCCATTCAGAAGCAAAATCAATTCAATTCATAATGAAAGTAATAATAGAATTCTGGTCTTTAAGACACTGAAGGTCTGGCATGGGAGATGGTTATATAAGAAATAATTATGATACAATGGAATGAGAATAAAGTGATTGATTAAGATAAGTAGTACTGAACTTTGTCAAAATCAAGGTGACTCTATCAGTAGCTATAGTATTTGGTTTGTGTGGTTTTGAGAGCTGATTCAAAACAGGAATTCCTAAAACAATGTTAGCCATGGTGCATTCAGAAAGAAGTGTTTTCACTAACATGATTCTCCCAGGTATGTAAAATATTGGCTTTCTACATTAATATTAAAAGTGCTATTTTAATGTTTCTTTAGTCTATTCCAGATTTAAGCAATATGCACAATTCTGCTAGATCACCTCCTAGGTTAAAATCAGCCTATACAACCAGAAAAATGGGGAGTTGTACTCCATGTATGTATAATTTGTCAAAATATATTCTATTTTCATGTATAACTAAAATGTGGCATACATACACAATGGAATTTTACTCAGCAATAAAAGAGAATAAAATCATGGCATTTGCAGGTAAATGGAGGGCGTTGGAGAAGATAATGTTAAGTGAAGTTAGCCAATCCCATAAAAACAAATGCTGAATGTTTTCTCTGATATAAGAAGGCTGACTCATAGTGGGCTAGGGACGGGGAGCATGGGAGGAATAGATGAATTCTAGATAGGGCAGAGGGATGGGAGGGAAAGGAAGGGGGCAAGGGATTAGCAAGGGTGGTGGAATGTGATGGACATCATTATTCAAAGTACATGTATGAAGACAAAAATTGGGTTGTCAACATACTTTATATACAACCAGAGATATGAAAAATTGTGCTGTATTGCTGCAGTCCGGCTGCAGCAAAATAACCGGGGGGTGACGAGCAACTTGTGTACACTGATACAGCAGGAGTGGGAGCCGTTTATTGTAGGACAGGAGGGGTACATATACGTTACACACAGCTTATCTTAATTAACATAAACTAGATATAGCAGTTAACCAATAAGAAATCTCCACACTTAATGTCTCCCTGACGTTACTTCACAAACCACTCCCTCTGGCAAAATGCCAGGCGCCATCTTGAATTGTTTATAGACCCTAACACTGTATATGTGTAATAAGAATTGTAATGCATTCCACTGTTATTTATTATTTATTTATTTATTAAAAATCAATTTTAAAAATCAGCCTAAGCTTTAAGGGTTTTAACACATTAGCCTCATCAACTATTTGACCAATGAAATAGGAAAATCATTCATTCCAAATGGACACATACCTCTCTTTTGTGATCTGCTCATACAGTTTCAAATTACAAATGTGCACAGGAAAATATTTTTCTTTTCACAGGCAAGAATTTAGAGACTAAGATTTGGGTCTTGTTTCACTCCCTAAATACCTCCTTCCTCAGCCTCCCAAGTCACTGACATTACATTGTGTGCCACGACATCTGGCTGAAATGTGATGATTTCTAAGCCATTTTCTAACACTAATTTCTGTGATTTCACAATTCACATTTCTGATCAATACATCCATAATAATGAAAAACAAAGTATTTTGAAGCGTAGAGTTCACAACACATCTATGCAAAGTTTTCCCAGGCAAAAGAAGTTGATGTTCATGATTGACTTTTTCACATTCTCTTTCTTTACCTGTTAGGATTATTACAGGGGATCCAGTTCACTTGAGGGTCTGGGATATCCTCCAAGTATGGGTAAATAGATTCCCTGCTGAAATTGTAACCATAAATACCATCTTCTGGAGTCACAATTATATGTGCTCCCTGTTTAAAAAAATATATAGTTAATTAAAACATTTCTCAAATAGGGAAAAATTGCAAGGGGTAGAGATGCAAGAGAAACTGAATGGCTAACATCCATTTGGGTCTTTTCTTCCCCTTTCAATCTTATTTGTTTGTTTTCTACATTGATCTAATTTGTTTTCTTTTTCCAAATTCTTTAATCTTCTAATCCTGCCATTGCTGTTCTAGATAGTTTTTTCATTCTCTCAAAGATGTTAATAATTTTTCCAGACCATTCTCTGCAGTCATGAATTATATAACTACCTCTCCTGAAATCAATTCCTCCCCGAACTTTGGACAATTATTGTGACTACTGTGCCAGGATTGATTTATAACTCAAATTCTTTGTTTACTTTATCTTCTGCTCTAGCTTTCCTCTGCATGGCACCCTGAAAACCGGATTCCTGCTCCAATGAAGGAAGAGAGTCACACAACAGTTACCTGAATTGTGCTAAGGTTAGAAATACTGCCTGAGCTAACATGAGCACTTTTGGATTGGAGGGTCACCTTGAAGGTCGCTGTGATCTTAAAAGACATAATTGGACTAATTGAGAAAGAGCATCAGATCTCCTGATAACCTCATGTTTTAATATACATAAGAATATACTGGGGCTCAGCAGTAGCACACTTGCCTGGCACATGTGAGGCAAATGGGTTCGATTCTTAGCACCACATATAAATAAATAAAGGTCTATCAACAACTAAAAATATATTTTAAAAAATATATATACATCAACAGATGGTATAATATGTATGTGCCTATAAACTTCCTCACTTATTTCTGATCTATACCTGACCTATGAATATCTTATTTAAATCTTATTTGTCCAAACCACACATTTAAACTGCATGTGCTTTGCTTCAAACTTACGTCTTCATTTAACTCCAGGACTTACTGTTCAATAATACATATACTTTTATCCTATAATTTGAATGAAGCTTGTAGTATATAATACACACTTGCAAGTCATTTGTTAACTTGAATCATGTTTTCAGATTATAAATTTACCTGAAAACCTGCAAACTCTTAAGGACACAAGAGGACACTGAGGCCATGAATACTCTGATAGTACCTGTTCCCTGACCCATCTATCCTCCACGCCCATCTGTAGCAGAAAAAAAGAATATGTTAAATTTATAGCAAGTTCCTCAAAGGTCTGCTATTTCTTAATGATGACCAAACCATTCCTTTCTTAGCTTTGCTCTCTTTGTTGGGAGTGTAAGAGTGTCCTTACTCTGTTGATTTTGAGAGTAAAGTGGGATTCTAACTGTAAAACAAAGGATCTTGGCTATCCTGATACATACATCACCCAAAATTGTAACTGACCCTGACAACATCTCTCCCCTGGGACCCTATCTTTCTCATAGAATCTAGCACACTGGAGAGATGGCAGAGATGGTACCTGATTTGCAGCTAACGTGATCGCTCCTTCCAAAACATCAATATTCCTGTTCATGAATGCCAATGCTTCTTCAGGAGACACTAAGGTTAGGGGGTCATCAGGCAGTCTCACCGCATGTTCATAAACAGCTGCGATAAAAGTATCCAAGGAGTTGACTTTTAAGACACAGAAAACCGAAATTGCCGCATAAGCCAGAAACTGAGTAGTAGTCATGCTGAAGTCCAAAGAGTATTGCAAAACAGAGTGTGTCTTACTATTTATAGACGAAAACACAAGTGGTCACATGGTTCCTGGGACTTAGTACTTTAAAAACTAAGTGCAAAGACTAATTTTAAGAAAACTTTGTGCCTTCATATTATCCTTAGGCAACAAAAGACCTTTTCATCCTTTTTGCAGCAATGATTAGGGAAGAGCAAATAAGGAAATATATTCATATTAGTTTGCCAGGACTACAATATATCACAATCTGGGTGGTATAGATAATAAAAATGCTTTGTCTCATCATTCTTGAGGTTAGAAGTTCAGGGAAGGTGTCAGCAGGATTGGTTCCTATTCAGGTTCTGAGGAAAAGATGTGTTCCAGACCTCTGTCCCTGGCTATCTTTTCCCTATGTCTCTTCAGATGGTGTTGTCCCTGTAAATTTCCCCTTTTTCATATTGGCATCAGTCATTCAATTTAATGTCTACCTGATTCCAGAATGACTCCATCTTAATAAATTGTCTCCCAACACTGTTTCCAAATAAGGTCACATTCAGAGGCACTGGACTTCAACATTACTTTCTTCGTGTGAGCACTTGAGTTCCAGGCCTCCTGAGTCACACAATAAACACCAGCTCCCTCTGCTTGTTGGCCTCCTTTGGACCTGCCACCCATCCAGGTGAGCAAGAAAGGCTAGATACTTTGGAAGGAGATGTAATGGTTACATAACAATGGATAAAAGGAATCTTTGTATGAGTCAATAAGAGGTTAAAAAATACTAATTTGAACTTCTTCGATTAAAAATATTAAATGAAGACCTCCCAATGAGTTTCCAATCCAATATGTAAAAAACTTAGCAATCATCTCTCTCATCTTCATCACAAGAAAAAAGCCAAACTACTAGAAAATCAACAAACTTTTCTTAGAAGCATCAGAGAATTGAGGTCATAGGACAAATTGTCGCCCTTATAATTGGAGAGACAGGCAAATACAGAAGACAAAAAATTAAAGGACAAGAGTCTGATGTGGAGCAAGTGCTCTGACCTGCAGTGGATGAATTGCTAGAAACTCAGCAATACTGGGCAATATTGACAGTTAAAACTCTTGAATGGGGTTATGGAATCTCTCTCTCTCTCTTTTTGTGTGAGTTTTACCTCTAGAAACCCTACCAGATTCTCAGGGAAAATGGATAAATATTAGGGTAAAAATCTCACTGTGCTTCCTGCGGAGGAGAGGGAAAATAAGATGGTTGTGAAATATATCCAGAACACTCTCTTCTCTTCTCCTTAGCAAAAGCCTGCCCTTAAAGGAAAGCATATTACCAGGGCCTAATCTACCTACTTCAAATCTATCTCCTTTTACCCTTCCACAAGGGAGGATAAAATCTCAGCCCCAGCTGCCTCTACCTGGTTCACGATCCTCCTAAGGATAGAAGAAAAAAGCTTAGATGCAATTGTGAAGTAAGGTTACAGCCCTGGCTGGGTACAGGCTCACTAGAAGAATGAGACCAATCATAGTACCATAGGACACTTTCCCTGTCCCTGAGGATTACCATGCTATCAATCCGTTTCTAACTTACCTGTCGTATAGGAGACTCCAGATGAAACACTGCACTTCTTGCAACACCATGTCCCACACAGGACCTGAGAACAGGAAGCACCAAGAGCCAATGAAATCAACTGCCTCTTGAATGGAAAATGGACAGCTCACTGCCTAGACAGAGGGAAGACCCACTCTGTCTGAACTTTGCGGACAGAGCAGCAGGTCCCAGAAGGAACTCAGAAGCAAGTCCTGCCAGTTCAAGCAGGGAGAACCAGAACCAAGAGAAGGAGCTGAGAACAGACTGAGTGGATTAACACTGCCTCTTGCACTTTGCCTGGTGACATCTGAAAAGCCATGTACACACTGGTGCACCTGTATATGTGGTGAAAGATTAGAAGTCTGCCTCTGTGTTGTTGCTAAAATATATATAAAATATATAAGTATATATTATACAAAAAATTTATAAAATATATAATCATGTATTTATTTGTAGATAATTAGTCATTGGAACTCCACGTCAATTTCCCGATTGACCTTAATTTGCCTGATAAGTTGATTATGTGGTCAGAATATATATTCTTGACATAGGACTTAATAAAACTATTTTTGCATTTTTGAATGAAGCTCCTTAACATTATTGGTGGCCTTGTCACAAGACAAAATTACAACAATTTAGCTTAAAGATCTTGATTGCTTTTACTTTAAATTCCAGATTTGGGCAAAACTTCATTCCATAAAACAGAACAAGTGTTCCTGTGACCTGAGCAAAATAAGCTGGTTTTATAGACACAGAAGGCTGAAGAAAGAAACAAAAGGACAAAAAAAAATGGGCCTGTCATTTCAAAGTTACTTTCCTTGTAAAGTGAGACAGAACAATATAAAAATAACTAACTGGTTAAGATCCAGTTATTTCAGGTCACTTCTTTTGTGTAAAGATTAAAGCAGAGAGATCTTTATTATACTACCAACTGAAACTGGTCTGTTTGAGAAATTTGGTTGTTATTGCTCTGATTCTGATTTTTTCCGAGGGTCAGATAAACAGTATAATTCCATTTGGTGACACTGAACTTTAGTAATAAGTGATTCCATTTTGATTTTTTTTGCCTGTTCTATTGGGGTCCAGGGCAGGAGTTTAGTCCAAAACAATGGTTTCTTGTAATTTCTATTTAACAGCCTAAATTGGCTCTCAGGAATTTGTTTGGTTGCTTGTTTGTTTTGCTAACCAAGGAGTTATATTCTTCCTATCAGAAATACTAGATGAAGCCATGAGTGGCTTTAGTCTCCAAAGAAAGAGACAAAGGAAGGGAGTCATGTCTGTGAACGTTGAGTTTAGTATGACTTATAAGTCATGGTAAATTAAATAGGAAATGAGGAGAGGAAGGGAGGAAAGCCAGAGGTGAAAGAAAATAAAAAGCATGAGTGGGTATTAAAAGATATGAGGTAAACCAACTTCAGGAGGAGTAGTTCAGTTGTTTTCTCATGGAAAGTAAGGGCTGAGAAATGACCATGAGATCTGATTTTTGAAACTTTCTTTGATAAAAAGAGTGCAGAAGTCTGCTTAGATAAGACCACATGAAATAAAGGTTGGTGAAAAAGCTGGGGCCATTATGCATAACCACCTTCCAATGGTGGTTTATGAGAAACAAGCCTAAGAAGGAAGCAGTGTAAGGCCATAAAGAGAGAATGTACCCATATCCCACATGGACAGAAGAAATCCTGCCACAATGCAGTGTCATCTAGGATCTAAGGGTCATGGTTCCTATAACAAGAATCTAAGAAAGATGGAAATGGGGATACCAAATACATTTTCTGCTGCTTAGAACATCTCTGGCTTCCTGGTACTGGATTAAATTATATTGGGTGGGAATAAATCCCTAGGAGAAGTCTAGAAATGCAATTATCATACATTTTGTAGGGGTAAAAAGTATCTCTTAACTCAATGATCCTCAACCACCCGCAAGGACTCCAGAGAATCCATGTGCTCTCATGTGAGTCTCTTCCCAGAGGTAATCAATGACCAGCCAGGTAAAGGACTCAAAGAACTCGGAGAAATGCACCAAAAGTTATTAGGGGAAGAGAGGACAGGGTGGCCCTTTCTAAGAAAGCTCCTGGCCTTGCACATGCTGCAACAAATCTCTGAGTACTTCAAGAGGGCTTAATCAGAATTGGGTAGATCCTAAGGAGAAAAAAGTCAAGATGTAGTCTGAAGGAGATAATTTATTTTTATTTGCATTCCAAGTGTCTAATTTTCTTGCAAATAGATCATAAGAATCAAGTAAACTACGATAAAAAAAAGATAGTGGAACAATTCTAATTAGCTACAAAATTGTTCATAATTACTTGAAGAGATGCCCTGATTTTTTATTTGATATTCAAAGTCCACCCTGTGTAACGACAAGTGACATGTATTAATTGGGGTTTATAGGAGCAATGAAAACGATAGGAGATATATAATGATAGGATAAAATGATAGCCTATATTTGATGTATGTAAATAAAGTGATAGGACAGATATCCTATGTCTTATATTATTTATTATATTGATTATAATAATTAGGACATATATGATACTGTTTTTCACAATTATAGAGACTGAGACATCTCAGGAGCTGACATCTATCTGCAAGCTGGGGACCCAGGAAGGCTGGGGCAATAGTTTGAAGGCCTGAGAGATGGAGAATAGATGATGCCAATTCCAATGCAATTTGAAGGCCTGAGCACCAGAAGCCAGAAGATCTACATTCTAACTGAAGCATTCGGGCAGAAAATCAGCAAAACCTTCGTCTGCCTTTCTGTTCTACTCAGGCCTTCAAGGGATTCATTGATGCCCACTCACATTGGGTAGGGCCATCTGCTTGACTCAGTCCACCAATTCTAATGCTAATCTATTTTCAAGACACCCTGGCATATAAAGAGAGAAATAATGTCTAGCCAGCTACATCCAGTAAAGTTAACACATAAAATTAACCATCATTGGATGGAAGCAATATTTGCCTACATTAGAAAAGTTGCTACAAAAGAATTTTTCTAGGCCCTCCTCCCACTTGAATATATGTTCAACTATACATACACAGACTTACAGGTACACATACATGAAATGAGTTTTTGCTGCATCAAATAACACACACACTGTCATAGTCTTTTTCTATTGCTAATAACATCACCAAAGCCTGGATAAATTTTAAAGAAGAGAGATTTATTTGGGCTCATAGTGCAAGGCCAAGGACCTACATCTGGTGATGGACTTCTTACTGAGAGGTGCAGGGCATCACATGGTTTGAGACAGAGAACATGTGTGCCTATGTGTACTGGTCTCCTCTTCTCATTAAGCCACCAGGAGTTTATCATGGAGGCTCCGATCCCATGGTCTTATCTAATTCTTATCACCTCTCAAAGGCCTGATTTTCCACCTTCTCAATACTTCACAGTGGCAATTAAATTTTTTAATTAAATTAAAATTAATTTTAATTAAATTAATTAATTAATTGTTGGAGGGGAAAACCATATTCAAATCATAGCATACCCATTGCTATTTTAAGTCTTCTTTAGTTTATTTGCTGTTCCAATAAGTTTATGGCATGTATTCTGACCGGACACCAAGGGCTCTCTCTCTCTCTGTCTTTCCCCTGTCTCTTTGTCCAACTAATCCTGCAAGACCCTGGTGAAGGGGACCATTACAAATTCCCAGGTCCCTGTCCTAAGCGCAAAGGATCTTTTCAAACACTCCTCCATAGAGAGCCATAACTAAGACAGACAAAGGGACTCCACTTTGGCTCCTTAGACATCCATCTCTTGAAACCTAATCAAAGAAAGCAAAGGATTAATTCCAATGCAGAGCTTGGTTTCCAGCCCAGGAGCTTTGTTTCACAGCATTCCTCCTAATGCAACACAAGGTTGTAAAAAGTCAGCAGGATTTGGTATCCAAAGATTCAGCCTCTTATTTTGGGTCCAATAATAGAGGAACTTTGGGTGAAAGTGCGGCAAATAAATCCATTTCACAGGTGATCAAATAAGATAATGCATTTTTTAAAAAAGTGCTCTCTAAGCTCATGAAACACTATACAAAGTATTAACTCTTACTATCATTACAACAAATTCTCAAACTAAAACACTCAAGAAATAAATCATAGATGTACCATTTTTAACTTGAACATTCTATACCATGCAAAGGTACAGGACATTAGTTGCCATTATCAGCAGTCAATGCATCAATTTTCATTTCTCTGTGACTTCACTGTTGCCTTGCATTTCAACATCACACTTCTAAAAAAAACAAAAAAAGGATCCCAACTCCTCTATCACAGCACAAAGATAATGTAGAACCATAACTTTCATTCCTCTCATTCCTTCCATATGTCTTTAAGGTGTGTCTCATAGAATGTGAATGATAATGCTTCCATATTGTCCCTTTACTTTAAAGATTATCATTATGCTGTTCTACCACATCTGCACAAAGAAAGTCATCATCTTGAAAACCTCCTACCTTGTACTGTCTTTCAGGGACAAGTGACTCCTACTTAGGACAATCTGTGGGAAAACATAGCTTGTTGCAAATGTGATGCTGAGGGAGAACTCCTCAAACTTGGTAAAAGTTGAACCCATGGGGCTCCCACAAGTTCTCAGGGCTGTGGTTTGGCATTTCAGTAATATGCATATCTATACAGAAAATAAAAGTAGTCATAAAAATTTGAAAATATTCTCTCAGCTGAATTATTCTATTTCAGAATAGAGGAATGTTTTAGTTGCCTTTTAAGCAATGTTGTTTAATTTCAATTACAACTTACTTGTGAATTCTAATGCCAATTTAGTGAATCCAGATTTTATGTTTTTAGAGAAGACAAATGGAATAGAAACAAATTTTTAAAATCAGAGTGTATTTCACATAATCATAGCTATTTCAAATTCTAATTTGATTATTTCATAAACTGTTTAATTAAATATCTCTTTTAGAGATATGGCCATGTGGCTAAACTGGGTCACAATTGAAAACAGGAGACCTCAGTTGAAGATGATTTGAAAAACACTATTTGACCTGGTGGAAAAAAAAATGCACAGAAGTTTCATCTTTTTAAACTTAAACTTGACCTGCTAAGAACTAATCAATCTACTTTATGTTTTTACCTTGCCAAGAAAATTAACTCATTCTTGCTATGATGAAACAAATTGAGTGTTCTGGGTGAAAAAAAAAAGATTAATGTAACATTTTACCAATTTTTACTGACTCTAGCATAATTTTTAAAGAAAGGTAATGATGAACTGGAAGAAAAACTAATAATTATTAGTAATGCAATAAACACACTTATGCATGTTTACCTATAAGTAATATTGGCCTTCTACTGTGTGCAGTCCATCAAAAGCTCCCAGAGCATAGACCTCATCTACTCGCTTCTCAGACATCTTGTAAGATAAATGACAAACAGATCCTTCTGGAAAACTGTAATTTCCTTAAGTTCAGTGAAGGTGAATTCATCAAAATAAACCATCCCCAGAAAATCCTGCTGCTCAGAAGGGAAGAACTTGACACTTTTGGCATAAGCACTCCAGTCAAGGGCTGCAGGGTAGGTGGGATTGCTGAGAGGCCAAGACTTCTGTTCTGATAGCATCAATTGGCCACTCTCTGTTTCCATGTCATAATGATACACACTGAGCGCTTCTGGGGCATAGATCCTACTCCCTATGGCCAACAACAACAACAAATGCAAATATTAATTTCAATTTTATTTATTTATTTAGTGTGTGTGTGTGTGTGTGTTGCTGGAGATGGAACCCAGGCAGGGCCTTGTACGGGTCAGCCAAATGCTCTACCACCTCAAATTTTTAGGGTGACATGCTACTAGACTAATCCCTTGTGAAATTAAAATTAAGTCATAAGCATTTTCAAGACAGTTAGGGAGATGGCTGTTATATTGAGCTGTGAAATTCTCATTTATTTTTCTTATTCTTCCCTTTTCTGAGCAAATCCAACAAAAAAAATAGAACATTCTCCCAAATATGAAAGATAATTTCAGCTCTCCACTGATCTAGTTAATTTATTTTTGTCTGGGATTCCTTATTTTCATCAACAAACAAGTAGTCAGGAGGATAAGAGGGGAGCATGCATTACCTTGAACTTGGATACTTTAAAGGATAAACTCTAAAAACCTGAGAAGTTGAAAATGATTTTATCATCAGAATAAGATTTATTTCATGATAACAATAGATGTTGGCTGGGATATTTCTTTTAAAAAAATATTTATTTTTTTTAGCTGTAGATGGACACAATACCTTTATTTTATTTATTTATTTTTATGTGGTGCTGAGGATCGAACCCAGGGCCTCACACGTACTAAGCGAGTGCTCTACCTCAGAGCCACAACTCTGGCCCCGGCTGGGATATTTCTTAGACTGGCTCTGACTTTTTACTTATTTTGACTTCTCTCTTCCCCTCATATAAGATTGAGATAATGTTTGCTTCTTTTATTTACAAGAATGATGTCCTTAAGTAGAAACCAGTATTGTTATTAATTTTGTGATGACAGAATTAATACATGCATTAATCATTAAAGAAAATTGTGGCTTCTTTCTTACAGTTCCTGCCCTTTGCCTCTCTGTCTTCTCTGTGTAGTGGGTAGCTCTCCTGTTGCCATTCCTCCCCTCTGAAAATGTATGCCTGCTCCAAGTCTATCTCCTCTCACTCTTTGATCGGGACCAATGCCAGATGAGAGCCTCAGCAGCTTGGCAGTCCAGAGTCCCCTGATCTCACTTGTCACTAGCTTTCAAATCACTGCCATTTCAAGAGATGTCAATGTAACAGCCAAGCTCATTGGGGCTGGGGCTGCCGCATTTGGGGTGGCTGCTCTGGGGCTGGAATTAGTTTGTGCTTGGGAGCCTCACCACTAGTTATGCTAGGATCCTTCTCTGAACAAACAGCTCTTGTACACTACTCTGGAGTTTGACCCTAGGAGGCCATGGGCTCTTTTGCCTGATGGTGCTCTTTCTCATCCTCTTCGCCAAGTGAAGGCACTACTTCCCCTACCAGTAGGTGCTCCTGTCTCTCATGACTCCTCTGCCCTGTATCTTCCTTTTCCTAAATCTCTCCATACAGTCTGGGAAAGTGGTTGGCTCAGGGTTTGACTGGGGGATGATAAATACTATTAGGAAAGGGAAGGGAAGGGGAGGAGAGGAGAAGAGATGGGAGGACAGGGGAGGAGATAGAAGGGAGGGGAAGGGAAGGGATGGGAGGGGGAAGGGAGGGGGAAGTGTGGCTTGAAAATCAGTAAAGAGTTGCCAAGACTGTCACTGCCACTATGTGCATGACTGGCATGAGTGACCTGTCATGTGCATGCTGGTGTTGTGGGTATTCGCAGCAAGCAGGTTGACTCCCATGGCTCTAGCCCTTGCAGGATGGAACAGGACAGCAGAGAGGAGGGGCAGTGTGTTGTACCAGGTCCTGGGATACAGAACACTGTCAACTTGAAACTCCTTCACCACCACCATAGCCTGGTTGTAAGAAAAAAAAAATGTCAAAACAAGTGAAGGTGCCAAACTTCCCAAAGGGCGTGTCAAAAGTCACAAATTCTGCATCCTTAGGGAAGTCAAATTGAATTTCAGGGGCAAGAAGATTGTATTGTTATCAAAAAGCAGAGAAGGGGAAAATAAGTACAAAGCAAACTGACAAAAGATGTGGTCAACATCCATTAAAAAAAATCTTTCCTCCTATGTATGTTGAATTGCTCATTTAAAACTGTTACACATGGATTTGCATGACTCATGCCCACCATTATACCAATGAGGATTTTTCACTGTGACATTAATCAAAAAACTTCACTTTTCTCTGACCAATGAATGAAATTATATCTACAAGTGATATTTAAGATGTGAATATTTCTGCCTTAAAAATCACAGGATGAAATCTTGAATCTTATCATTTTCAGGTTATTTTCTGTATTCTTTAAATATCAACACCACTCCATATGTAAAGTCTAATGCATGTTAATAAAATAAACTTTGTCATGTCTCCCTGTGATACTGCTAACAAGTGAGATAGATTTAAAATTAATTTAGACAATGCAATAACTAAATCTTGTTAATTAGTAAGCCATTAGTAATTATTTTTCCACCTGATTATTGGTCCAAAAGTCCACTTAATCTCGGCTCAGGAGTTCAGCATATGCTTGGTTTGGGATTTTATTTGCCTGATGTATGCGTAGGTGAGCTCTGTCATGAGCTATTTCTCCACTCCTACTGGACATATCTAGTTCCTTCATTCACCCCCAGGTGGTAGTGCATTCTTCCTCCTTAAATCAAGGAATGATGAGACTATGGATATTCTCCCCTTGGATTTTATTCACAAGGATGTGAACTCTGTGCTCCAAAAAAGTCACAGGCTTAAGTGGGGAAGATCAATAGGAGTTTTCAATCTGGAGACAATAAATGGGGTTTTCTAGAAAGAAAAGTTCAAGGAATTGAGCATAATCCCTAGTGGGCCCATGCCAGCCAGTCTTCAAGCCCTCTTGCTTGAATGATTTTGAAATAGAGACAAAAAGTGGAATGGTGGTTGCCAGGGGCTGGGTGGTGGGGCAATAGGAGTTACTGCTTAATGGGCATAAAGTTTCAGATGTGCAAGATGAAAAGAATTCTCGACAAAGATGATGAAAGTGATGGTTGTGTAACAATTTGAATACTGATACCACTTAAAATAGCTAAGATGATACATTTTGTGTTATGTGTACTTGTCATAATTAATAATAATAATAATAATAATAATAGGTATGAACTTGGTGTTGCTGTACTCTGTGGCTTCTAAAAGGAAAGTCACCCTGTCAACAGCTGTTAACAAAAGCAAAAAGGGCTAAAGGGACAGATGATATGGTTTGACTCATTGAGTGGCAAACTGCACCTGAAAGAAGATCTACCCTCATCATGACACTATTTGTTCAGGTGCTGTTTTGGTTTGGACCTGGAATGTTCTCCAAAGGTTCATGTGTTGAAGGCTTGGTTTCCAAAGCAGCAATGTTCAGATGTGGAGCTTTGGGAAAGTGATTTTATCATGAGGGCTCTGACTGAATCAGTGGGTTCATAACTGAATGGACCATTGGGAGGTGGGGGGAAATGTGGGAGGTGAGGACTAGTTGGAAGAAGTAGGTTATTAAGGTGTTCTCTGAAAGAGTATCTCTTGTCTCTAGCTCCTTCCTTGTTCCCTCTCTCTCTCTCTTTTCTGTAGTCCTGGGGGTTGAACCCAGGACTTTGCACATGCTGGGTAAGCACTCCACCACTGAGCAACATCCCCACCGGTCTCTCTCTTTCTCTTTGTTTACTTGCCCTCATGAGGTGAGCAGCTCTGCTTCACCATGTGCTCTTCTTCAAGATATTTTGCCTCTCCAAAGGCACAAAGCAAGGGAGCCAAGTGACCACAAACTGAAACCTCAGAAACTATGAGCCAAAATACATCTTTTATCCCTTAAGTTGATTTTCTCAGGTATTTTGCCACAGTGACAAAATTAGTTAGCACAGGTACCTAAGCAGAGAAATTCTCCTCTTTTTTAAAAGCCAATTTCTTGGCAATCAAATAAGTCCTAATGAAATAGATGGGAGCTTAGTATAAAATATTAACAAAATGGGCCAAAAAAAATACTAACTCTGACACTAAATCATGGATGAAAAGGCTATTTCTCCTTTCTCAGAGAATATTAAAATATTTGTGAGGCTATTATCACATGTGCTTTCGTATTCTGCCATATTCTATTTTATGGCTAAATCAAACATGGAATCCTTCTTTTGGATTGAAATAAATTAAATCCCCTTTCCAGCTAAAATGAGTAATGATTATAAGATGCATCCATAACCGTTATCTTGCCAACATTCAACAAACAAACATGCATGTATATCTTGACTGACAAGAAAAAAAGTCAGTCAGGTTTATCTAAGGCAAAAGTAATTCTCACTTAATGGTAGTGGGCTACCAGACTACCCTCAGAATCAAACATCACATCAGCATTGTATTGGTAACTGCCATCAAGGGGATACTGAGGGTCACTGGCATTGCAAGGTTTCTTGTCCCCAATATTTGCCACAACATAGATAGAGTTGTCCTTGGCGAGGCAACTGAGTCTCTCTTGCATTGATGTGTGGAATAATTCAAAAAACATTGCCTATTACTATATTTTAGTGATTTCCAGAATACCAAATGATACTTTATTTTCCTGCTTTTCTTTTGAGCTGTAGGTCAAGAATCAACAGAAGAGATTTTAAAACTCACAGGCAATATAGTGCTCATCTTCATGAAAGTTAACTTTTTGAATGTGCCAGACTCCAGGTTTCAGTGAAAAACTGAAGCACAGAAGGGATGGAGGAGGCACTGGAGGAGGAGAAACACCACTGTCTCTTATAAGTGCACCCGGGAAGGCAAGGGAAGGGTTTGAAATTTAGCAGATTCTTCTGTGTGAATGACCTCATGTATAAACCATAATCCTACCCATTTGCTGATAGGAAGTGGGGCAAGAGACACAAGTACCAGATGACAGGAAATAGTTGGTCCTGTGGGGGCCATCTTCTATAGAGAACCAATGCAGCATTATGTGGGGGAAATGTAAACAAACAACACTTCACAGTGCTGGCTCAGTTTTCTTATTTGTCAAATATGACAAATGAGACTTATCTTAGCACTCATGAGAAAAATATAGACCATGAAATGGCTTTTCAGAGTAATGCTAAATTCATCCATATTTGGAGATGTTTATCCTAGAAATAAGAAGGGAATGTGGTGAGGTGACAGCTAGCTTTAAATATTTAAAGGGCTCTCATTCAGGGATATGGGTCATGTATATGAATGTAATATACAATATACAAAGACCAAAGGAAGTCATAAAGGGGATAGATTTCAGTAGAAAATGAGATAATAAATGTTTGGAAACCAGACCACTGCGGGTGAATAATGGATTCCACTAGTCACTCAAAATTTCAGCATAACAAGGTGCAATCAGGCACCCAGTATGGCTTAATCCAAGTGGATATTTGAATTCCCACTGATATAATTATCATATACAAGGCCTTAAGCCTCTTTTTTTTTTCTTGTAGTTAAAATGCAGAGTGATACCTCATATCACTAGTGATAAATTGAAGATACACAGTACAACAGAGACAGCATCTGGAAGTGCTCACTAAATAAATTACAGTAATAAACTAATTATAAGAAGGAGATCTAGCAAAGTAATGGCTTTATGCCTTCTGAGGCTGTGCACAATCTCTCCAGGATTTCTCAGCCCCTCTGAAAGGTACAGATTAATGACTTATTGATTTAGACCTTTTCTTTTCTTCCTTTGGGGAAAAATCAGGAAATATTATAAATATTTATGTTCATTAAAATCTTTAATAAGTCCATACTTTGTTTAATTTTTCTTTTGTTGGCAAAAATGCCCAAGAAAACGTTGGACATGTCACCATTTTAAGTAATAGTATTTAAATTCATAAGCATGATCACATTGCCCTTTATCAGGGATAAACATTACCAGGGAAAAAACTGTGCCTTTCTTTTCCAGTGTTATCATTATATTAAACACTAGGTTTCTCCTTATTTAAAACACAGACTATGAGCTTGTCCACTGGACTTGCTAAAGTGTCATTGGTCATTTACCTTCTCAAGTTAAAATAATCGTCTAACACTCCCAGTCTAATGGCCATCTGTTGGCAACAGGTCCACCTTGGCCCCTGGAGCCCTACCTCCACTAGTTTGTTCTGCATGCCAGTGTGGCCAGCTCACAAGGCCATGGCGAACTTGCGGTTTTTCTGTTCCTGCTTATCCGTCTGAGACATATGTATCCCACGGGAATGCCTTGACCTTTTCTGGTCTGATGGACTTATTGTTAAGGGAGGTTTCGGTACCTGACAATAATAGATGTTGAAACTAAATTTCTCCCCCCTCCCTCCTGCTTTTGGGTAGTTTTCCACTTCTGCTGCTTGGGGTATAAAAAAAGGTGTGTTAACAATAAAGATTATTATTGACTCCTGGATGAAGAACCTTGGTGTCCTGTGTGTCTTTTAACCTCGCCGTCCCTCGCCGGACTCGGCTCCCTTGGCCGGACGCGGCAATTGGAGGTTCTCACCGAGATCCGGAAAGCAGGGGTAAGCGGACGGGGCTCACCTTCTAAGAAGGAAGGGGGAGGATTGGTTTAAAGATATTTTAAAGAGACAGGGTACTTACCATGGGTAACTCAACAGCGAAGGTTCGTCTGGCCAACGAACTGAAAGAGCTGTTAAATACACAAGGAACAGGAATAAAAACTAAGACTGCAACCGAATTCGTTGAAATTATTGCCCAGGCTTGTCCTTGGTTTCTGACAGGAGGATTTCTTAATAATAGTGACTGGGAACTGGTGAGGCATGACCTTCAGAAATTATTGAGGGACCGGGGCTCGGACAGTGTCCCAGTTGCCACCTTTTCCTTATGGAGGTTGGTAAAGGATGCTTTATTAACAGATAAAGTAAAGATCAAGGATCAGCTTGCTGAATGTGAACAGATCCTTAATCAGGTGCAGGAGGAGCAAATGGCAGAATCCTTAAAGGATGAGGGTCCCCTTGAGGACTCAGGCTCGGAGGGTAGGAAACGCCTCCAGATTTCTAAGCCCAAAAAGGATCCTGAGGACCTCAGTTCTCTCTCTGAGGAAGAGGAGGGATTAGAAAGGGAGATAGAGGAACTAGAACATCGCCTTAAAAGGGCAAATGTGAGGGTGCCTAGGGCCCCCTCAATTGCCGCACCTCCTCCCTATAATCCTGATTGGAATGAGGACGCCCCTACTAGACGGGCGGGGGTCCACTGGGGTTCTAGAGCGGCTCAGGTTTTTCCAATGATTGAAAACGCCGATGCTGATGGACAGCCGGCCAGAGCCCATGTCCCCCTAGCCTTCAAGGACATAAAACAGCTTAAGGAGGCGGTCATTAATTATGGACCTCATGCCCCTTTCACATTGACCCTCTTCGAGTCCTTCTCAGCCAGTCAACTGATACCCAATGATTGGCAGCAACTTTGCAGGGCTGTGTTATCTGGAGGGGATTTCTTATTGTGGAAAAGTGAATATCATGAAAGGTGCCGCGAGCTGGCTCAGATTAACCTGAATGCGGGCCATCAACGGCGAAATGCTGAAATGTTGACAGGAACTGGGCAGTATGCCACCATAGGCCAACAAATTAATTACGACCCAGGTGTTTATGCTCAGATAGCCTCAGCTGCAGTCCATGCCTGGAAAGCCCTGCCCATTTCTAAGACTGAAGCAAAAATTTCCAAGATCTCTCAAGGACCCTCTGAACCTTATTCAGACTTTATAGCCCGCCTAATGCAGGCTGCTGGAAAAATATTCCCTAATCTGGAACAGGCTATGCCACTTATTAGACAACTGGCATATGAAAACGCTAACACTTACTGCCAAAATGCTATTAAGTCCTCCCGGGCCAAAAGTATAGATGACATGATTCGAGCATGCAAAGATATAGATGGGCCTCATATTACTGGTCAGGTTTTGGCTGCTGCCCTTAAGACTGGAATGCAAAAAGCTGATAACAGGGGAACCCGCTCTAAGGGGTGTTTTAAGTGTGGGAAAGAGGGACATATAAAGAGAAACTGCCCGGAGAGGAGCGAGGGTGCTGGCAGAGGGATGCCTGGAATTTGTCCTAGATGTCATAAAGGAAATCATTGGAGCAGTGAGTGCAGATCAAAATTTGACATCCAGGGTAACCCAATACACAACGGGAGCAGGGGCCCGCCCCGGGCCCCGGAAGCAAAAGTGTACGGGGCAATGCAGGAACGAAACAGTGCCCCAGGGAGTGGGCGTCTCCGCCGCCGCCTCCCACTGACCAACCCCTTTCTATCTGGGAACTCCCCAGGGGAACACCAGGAAGCGCAGGACTGGACCTCAGTTCCACCTCCCGAGCAGTATTAACTCCCCAAATGGGACCTCAGACGCTGCCTACTGGGGTTTTTGGACCCCTGCCAGAGAGGACGGTGGGACTAGTGTTGGGACGAGGTAGCGCAACTCAGTGGGGCTTGAAGATTCTTACGGGGGTTGTTGATGCTGATTATCAGGGAGAAATAAAAATAGTAGTAGAAGCTACCCAAGGAATTGTTATTCTTCCCCCCGGGGAGCGTATAGCTCAATTGCTGCTGCTACCCTTAGCTTCCATTCCTGGGCACGCCCTCCGTGGGTCCCGGGGCGATGGCAGCTTTGGCTCCACTGGAACTCCCCAGGCCTTTTGGGTAG
Source organism: Marmota monax (assembly GCF_021218885.2). Lineage (NCBI taxonomy): Eukaryota > Metazoa > Chordata > Mammalia > Rodentia > Sciuridae > Marmota > Marmota monax. The sequence goes on from NW_026691988.1 coordinate 4,839,544, forward strand.
CTCATTTGGATTCGCGTCCCAACCTGACCATTGAGATACAGGACAAGGCTTTCAAGGGAATACTAGATACAGGGGCGGATGTCTCTGTCATTTCTGAAAAACAATGGCCACCTGCCTGGCCCCTCCAGAGTCCCTCGGCCATATTACAGGGGATAGGACAGACCCGACCAAAAAGAAGTGCTTCCTTTTTAAAATGGAGAGATGGTGAAGGACATAGTGGCCATTTCCAGCCCTATGTAGTGACTGGACTCCCCACGAACCTTTGGGGGAGGGACTTGCTTCATCAAATGGGGGCTATTCTCACTACCCAGACTTTGAAAGAAAATAATGACTTTGTTAATGATGTAATGCTAGACATGGGATGGATCCCTGGAAGGGGACTAGGAAAGAGACATGAGGGCAGAATATCACCCGTGGATCCAGCAGAACAGGTTACCCGGCGGGGAAGAGACCGGAGAGGACTGGGAAATTTATCCTAGGGGCCACTGAAGTGCGGCCACCTCCACTGTCCATTACTTGGTTATCAGATGACCCTGTGTGGGTAGAACAGTGGCCCCTAACTAAGGACAAATTACAGGCCGCTTCCCTATTTTAGTTCAAGACCAGCTTAAGTTAGGACATGTGGTGCCCTCTACCTCCCCTCGGAATACCCCTATTTTTGTTATACAAAAGGGGTCTGGGAAGTGGAGACTTCTTCAGGACCTACAAGACCAGATAGACTCTCTAGCAGAAGTAGTTCTTCAGAACAGGCGGGGTTTAGACTTGCTTACTGCCAATCAAGGGGGAATTTGTTTAGCCCTTGGGGAGAGGTGCTGTTTTTATGCTAACAAGTCTGGCATAGTTCGCACAAAAATTAAACAACTCCAAGAAGACCTAGAAAAAAGGAGGAGGGAATTATTTGAGAACCCTCTCTGGACTGGACTTAATGGATTTTTGCCTTATCTTCTTCCCTTATTGGGACCATTGTTAGGCCTCCTTCTAGTAGTGGCAATAGGACCCTGCATTATAAATAAGATAGTACAATTCATTAAGGATCAAATTAATATCTTAGCCTCTAAGCCAATACAGGTTCACTATCAACGCTTGAAGATGGATGATCGCCTCTCTGAGATATACTTCAGACCTATCCGAAGATGAGTGTCCTCCTTAAAAGAAGAACTCCTGCCATATCTTTTCTCTATGCATACCTCTCCCTCTTGCTTTCCTGTACTAGGATCTTTGCTGTCTAATCTCTCGGTCCAATCACATCTGCCATTCGGTGGTGATGGTCATGGGTCCCGTGGGTGGAGACGGTTAAGCGTTTACCGCAATAATGTCTTGATAGGTCATAACACCTTGAGCTGATCTTGTAGTACCCAGTGACGGGCAACTTTCACGCTTGCTGTGCGACCTAAGACAGGGAATCGGGGCCTTCCCAGAGACGGGTAAGCATCGCAAGGGCTGTGAACGACCTAAGACAGGGGCTACTTGATTCCCACTGGCATGCAAAAAACAAAAGAGGGGGACTTGTTGGCAACAGGTCCACCTTGGCCCCTGGAGCCCTACCTCCACTAGTTTGTTCTGCATGCCAGTGTGGCCAGCTCACAAGGCCATGGCGAACTTGCGGTTTTTCTGTTCCTGCTTATCCGTCTGAGACATATGTATCCCACGGGAATGCCTTGACCTTTTCTGGTCTGATGGACTTATTGTTAAGGGAGGTTTCGGTACCTGACAATAATAGATGTTGAAACTAAATTTCTCCCCCCTCCCTCCTGCTTTTGGGTAGTTTTCCACTTCTGCTGCTTGGGGTATAAAAAAAGGTGTGTTAACAATAAAGATTATTATTGACTCCTGGATGAAGAACCTTGGTGTCCTGTGTGTCTTTTAACCTCGCCGTCCCTCGCCGGACTCGGCTCCCTTGGCCGGACGCGGCAGCCATCTTTCTCTTAGGAAAATTAGTTTTACCAGTCTAGACTAGTCAAATATAAGCCTTTTGAATTATGACAAATAGCAACTGCTTTCTGCTTTGAAAGTCTCATAGGCAAGTAGATGTGAATCATAGTTACATAGTTTCTGTAAACACAAAGTATGTCATGTTTACAGAATATCTTCTCAGTAGTGGAAATCCTGAGGCTTGACCCACATGGGAGATTGGGCATCATAGCAATGGGAGGGATTTGCCCTCCCATTGATTCCATGTGGTCAAAATTATTAAATTCCTCTTTTTATGCATATATGTGCATGTAAATTTAGAATTATCAAATGAAATTACTTTTGAAATTTTACCATTTAAAGAAATTACATAGGAACCATTTTAGAAGTAAACAACTACACCTAATATATACTTTTCCATAAATATTTCTTATTCAATGTACATATTTTCTTTTAAGAAAATTATGCCTAAACCACAACTATTAATCAGGACAAACTACAAAAGTTTGGATTCAGTTCCTTTTGTTTAGGAAAAAAAAACGCTATGGTATAGCTGACATTGAAGAGAGCACTGTAGTGCACAGGTCCCCTGTGTGTCACTTCATTTGAAACTCTTGTCTATTCTGTAAAAGAAGTAGAGAAGAAATTTTATTACCCAATTTTTTTGTGTGGTTTTTACAATTTTTTGTGTGTACTTTTTACAAATAAAGAAAAGAACAGAAATGCCAAGCATTTAGGTTATACACCTCACATCACTCAGCATAGGAGACAGTAAAATGTGGAATCAGAAACAGTGCTTCCTGCAGGGCGCCATGGCACACACCTATAATCCCAGTGGCTCAGGAAGCTGAGGCAGGAGGATCCCAAATTCAAAGCCAGCCTCAGCAAAAGCAATGCATGAAGCAACTCAGTGAGACCCTGTCTCTAAATAAAATACAAAATAAAGCTGGGGATGTGGCTCAGTGGTCAAGTGCCCTGAGTTCAATCCCTGGTACCCCCACCCCACTAAAAAAAGAGAAAGAGTGCTTCCTGCTTCAAGTCTCATGCAATTTCCATTCACCTTGTTAGTTATGCTGTAAATCACAGTGACAGCATCACCCTTTGGAAATATAGACTCACTCTCCTTTTTACCATTCCTATGAAGGGCAAAGTTGTTCACAGATGATCAACTCACTTATATCTGACAACATAAGTCCTAGATAGTGCAACTTTCTTGCTTGCTAAAACACAATTAACCATGTTTGTTATATTAAAAATGTGTCTACACCAATTGTTAAGGAAATTGCAGAAAATCAAGGTTGGACATAGTTTTTGTGCTATTGGCACATATCTTAAAAATCAATAGTTGCTCAAGAAGACTGCCTAATAGTCTGAAATATGAAAAACTTAAGCTGAGTACTTTGTGAAAACCTGGATGGTTTGTGACATGAATAAGGCTGAGTCTCTGGGTCTCTCCTGAACCTGGAGAGATCTGAAATTTATGTGTAGAAAACTGAGGAGACAAGATTTCAGCAGTATACATTATCTTTTTATTTATAAAATGTTTATATTTTTAATAAAGCCCTCTTCCCTAAATATGTGCACTATTATATAACTCAAAAGTCCATTTTCAGGAGGTTATTTCTGTATCTTTGAGTAAGCTAAACAATTTTAAGACATTAGATGTAGATTGGTCCTACCTTAATGTTGTCTGGTTATTTAACCAGAGTCTCTAATATCTTCCTTTCCCTCTACTCCCTCATCCAATTCCTCATAATATTTCCTTTAAACTTGTCTATTTTAATTTATTATACTAAGCTAGCTGTCAGATTTTTTTTTACTTATCTTCTTATCTCCACAATGAAGGTGCCCATTTCACACATAACTACCAGAAAATTTCCTTCTGAATTACAACTCATATTACATCCCTTATATTCCAAAACAATCAATGATTCTCTATTAGTTAAAAATGCTGATTTCCCAGATGTATTATCTGTTTTGGCTACTATAACAAAATGTCAGAGGCTGAATATTTTTATTGGGGAAAAAATATATAAATCTTTCATCAAACTCACAGTTAGTAGAGTTTGGGATGAAGAAATATAAAAGATGTTTATCAAACATCTTTTTAAAATTTAAAAATAAGTAGAGCTAGGGGCATGACTCAGGGTTAAAGCACTAGCCTAATATGTGAAGGGCCCTGAGTTCAATCCCCTGCACTGTAGGAAGAAAAAGAAAGAAAAGAGGAGAAAAAAATCAAGTAAATAAAAACTGGTGCATAGTTAATGCAAAAATCATGAAAATGACCTGACATGATTGGCTGAAATTTGGGAAATGCTCTGGATTTACTTCTTCAATTTTTCTATATACACTCTGTTCAGTGATGGAAAATCTTTCCCTGTTCAATCAGTATTCTATGCACTCATCTGCTTAGACAATTATAGGCCCATTTCTCTCTGGAAAGCCATTGCTCTTTATCTAAGTTTCAGCTCCTCCTGTAATTCTCACAAATGCACTCTAGCCCAGGTGATATTTCTGAATTATTTATTTTTTAACCTTTATTTTATTTATTTATTTTTATGTGGTGCCGAGGATCAAATTCAGTGCCTCATACATGGTAGGCAAGCCCTCTACCACTGAGCCACAACCTCAGCCCCAATATTTCTGAATTTTTATAGCATTTTTTCAGTGCTATTTAATGTCTCTCACTGCTTGATATTCTTTTGATCTTTAATTTATATCTTATACATAATTTTTTATATTTATGTATTGTCTTCTTAAAGAGATTAAGGTGCTAGGAAATCTGAATATCCACGTGCAGAGGAATGAAAGTAGACCTCCATTTTTCATCATAAATGACAACCACTATAACAACTCAAAATAGATCAAAGACCTAAGTGTAAGACATGAAACGTTAAAAAAAAAAAAACTGTGAGAAATACTCTAAAACATTGGTATGAGAAAAGATTTGGTGGTATGGAGTAAGAACCTCAAAAGCTCAGGCAACAACAAAAATAGATAAATGGTATTATATTAAACTAAGAAACTTCTGCAGAGTAAAGGTAACAACAGATTGAAGAGATGACCTATAGAATGGAAAAAAAAAATATTTGTAAACTATTCATCTGACATGAGCATAGCATCCAAAATATATAAGGATCTCAAAAGCTTTAACAATAAAAAAGAAAACAATCAGATTTTTAAAATGGGCAGATGAACTGAATAGTCACTTCTCAAAAGAAGATATACAAATGGCCAATAAGTGAAAGAATGTTTTATCAGAGAAATGCAAATCAGAACCATACTGAAATATCATTTCACCCAAGTTAGAATGTCTATTATCAAAAGGACAAGGAAATAATAATAAAAATGTTGGCAAGAATGTGGAGAAAGAGTAACTCTCATATGCTCTTGGTGGGAATGTAATAGTAGAGCTATTACAGAAAAACAACATGGTGTTTCTCTCACAAGTAGAACCACCATATAATCCAGCAACTCCACTATTGGTATATATCCAAAAGTATGTAAAAAAAAAAGTCTTCATTCCATGTTTATTACATCCACTAGTCACAACTGGTAAGATGTGGAATCAATCTAGGTGACTATCAATAAATTAATGGATAGAGAAAACGTTATAAATATACAACATGGAATATTATTCACCCATAAAAGTAACAAAATCTTGTCATTTATACCAATATGAATGAACCTGAAGGACATTTGTTAATTGATTCTAAACCTTGAGAGAAATTTAACTTTCAACTCACATTCATGAGTTGAATGAATGACTGATTCTAGCGCCATTGATGATACTTCTTTCTCTTGGAATACTTTCAAATCTTTGTCTGATCTAGGGACAGATTATGGAGATTTGGGTCATTTTGTTGTTTGGATTGCTTCTACAATTCAAAATCCCTTGGTTCCAATAAACATTTCTACTGTCTGAATATGCCTTCTCCCAGGGCCTCTGGTATGTATGTGTTTTCACATTCTTATGCTGAAAGGACATCTATCAGATATGAATTTATTTCAGGAAAAAAAAGTTATCTGAAGACAATAAGAAGACTGGATAAAACAGTCTTCTTTTACAAAGAGAATAAGGAAACTTTTATTTCTGTTTGTCACTCTAACTTGTATTGGTTCACCTAACTTTCGGAATAGAATCTGCCGCAGTCTGGCTGGGCACAAATGCCGAAGTCTGGCTGGGCACACAATCACGAGCCACCACACAGCTTGTAGATTCAAACAGCAACTCTTTATTCCCGAACTCACACCAGCCGTCTACAATCACGTTCTGGGGAAATCCACGTTCTCTTCCCAAATCCACGTTCTCTGCCCAAATCCACCTCCACTGGGCTTCTATCTCCAAAATATACTGTCTGAATCCCGTGAGAACTCAAGGGGAACTCAGGCAGCAGGATACGCCCTATTCCCAGCAGGAATAATCTTATTAAACCTTAAACCTGGAACCTAAACTGGGAACGCCCTAAACACGATTATCTTAAAACCGGGAACACCCTAATCTGCCTTGGTCCTTGAGCAAGGTCACGAACATTCAATGTCACTGCAACATGGGGTACTCTGGCAAGGAAATTGTCATACCTACTTACTTGGCTAATGGCTCCCAGCATCTCCCCCCTTCTGATTAATTAAACAACAAGCAATGTGGCTTAAGGACCGTGCCTGGTAGGTTGTCCAATTCAACATATGGTTCTTACCCGTCATCGGAAAACTGACCTTTAGGCGTCAGCCTCCTGTCTTAGGTTGATACCACTGCAATTGGATCATACCCGTCACTGACTACCGGTCCAGCATAAGCCATTGGCCCCCAAATTTTAGACCATCACTAGCAGAAGGGAGGAGGATACAGAAATGCCACGACACCAAGCCAATTGACGGCTCCTTGGGAAAAATTGCATCACTGGTGACACCATCAGCAAAGATATGTCAGCACTACCACAATTAACATGGGTGTGCTGGCAAGGAAATAAAAATTGCATCACTAGTGACACCATCAGCAAAGATATGCCAGCATTACCACAATTCGCTGCACCAAACGATAGTTACATAGTCCAGGCAAGTTCTGCAAGCAGTTCAAAGCAGAGGAATCTATCAATATGTCCATTTCCTCCCAAAATCCGTTTCCTCCCAAAGTAAGTTGACTCTTTGATTGAGCATTACTTGTTGAGTTCTTCACCGGCACTGGGATGGAGATAGGAATTCTGGCAATGATGCTAAAGAGACATTATCCTGAAAAGAATTATTAAATATAATGAAAAGGAAAGGTGAAAGTAAACAAACAGATCTGTTAACCTACTTTAAAAACAATCCTTAACAGCCTTTTACCTAATTTAAACTAGTAAACAAACAGATCTGTTAACCACCTTTAAAAACAATCCTTAACAGCTGTTTACATAATTTAAATTAAACCATTTAAATCACGTGAATAAAAAAAATAATAATAATTCGGATCCATTTTTTCATGAGCGCTCCTCATATAATAAATACGGACATACGCACATACAGACATACAACACAAAACACAAGAGTGTACACAAACGTACAACACATAAGAAAATAGTAAAGGCCTTGTAGCTTTACCTAGGTGAAATCTCCATTGCAATGTTTAAAAACTCCACAGTCAAAAAATAAAACTGATCAGAAAAACATTAACCTAGGTTTGTATGAGCTCAAAAAATAAAAATAGAACCTTATGATGTAGAAAAATGCAATAATAAAATAGCTATTGAAAAAAAGCATCCTGGTTAATCACTGTCGCAGATGTAAGAATGGCCAAGCTGGAGCTCTGGATATCAGCTGTTATGGATTTGAGTCAAATCATCTTCTTTTCCATCTGTAGAAACTGTTTTAGTTAATCTCTCTGGAATCCAAATGGGCTGCTGTTCTCCCTGTGGAAAAACACAAACAGACCCCCGACTCCAGACAATCACTGGGTCAGGACCTTTCCATTGTCCTGTTAGAATATCTTTCCAAAGTACTTTAGGCTTATGTACATTTTTTGGATACATATGTCTTTCCGCAGCACTAAGTCCTGATGAATCCAAATTTAAAAAGTTTAGAGTAAAAAGCGTTATTTTAAGTTTATCTTTGGGGGATATATTCCCCTTTCCAATTCCCTCTTTTTGCTTTAATAAGTATGTTTTAATAGTTTGATGAGCTCTTTCAACTATGCCTTGTCCCTGTGGATTGTATGGGATTCCTGTTATATGAGTAATACCAAATGATGAGCAAAATTGTTTAAAAGAGGTAGAGGTATAGCCAGGACCATTCAAGGGGAACTCAGGCAGCAGGATACGCCCTATTCCCAGCAGGAATAATCTTAAACCTTAAACCTGGAACCTAAACTGGGAACGCCCTAAACACTATTATCTTAAAACCGGGAACACCCTAATCTGCCTTGGTCCTTGAGCAAGGTCACGTACATTCAATGTCACTGCAACATGGAGTACGCTGGCAAGGAAATTGTCATACCTACTTACTTGGCTAATGGCTCCCAGCAGAATCAAAAGGAAGCATTTGGGAATTCCCCTTCATTTTCCCAGTCCCTAATTCCAGGAAAGGTACCAACCTTTCATTATGTTGAAATCAATAGAAATTAAACATTTTGTTATCAGGTGTGGTTAGTACCTTTGCTTCATATACCTATCAGGAAGCAGAATTGCAGATAAAATTATTTGAAACAAGGTATTTGTATGTAATCTAAATGACAGTTTGGAATCATTGCAGGATTAGAAGGTTGAGAGTCTGATGTTTTGTATTAAAACTAATATAACTTTTTTTCTTTTAAATATGTAGAGGAAATTTTTAAAGGAGATAAGAAATCTTGGAATAAAATCTCTAATAGTCCCCCTCATCTTTGTTTCTATTATTTATTGTAAAACCTCCTCTCCATTCCCATTATCAGGATCTTGACTCTGTGAGCAAGAATTGCTCCTACAGTTTCTGGGTCCGTTCTCTTGTCCTAGCATTCAATAGCATTAAATCGACACTGTAAACCATTTAAGTTGCCTTAGTCTTTGCTTCCATTAATTAAGATACTTCCACTGTGCATGCAGAGCCAGGACAGACAATTAAACCTTCTTTTACTGTGTTTTATTTTATGTTCCCTACTTTTAACTAAAACCACTTTTCTTACTGTATTTTAACATGAGCAGTCTTGTGATATGAATCTTGGATGTTTCCCCAAGGCCCATGTTACAAGGCTTGGTCTCCACAGTGGAGATGCTGGGAGGTGTGGAATCTCTTAAATATGGAGCCCAGTTGGTGGCTTCAGCCATTTGGAGCATGTCCCCTTAGGGGATCATGGGATCCTGGCAGCTTCAACACAGCTACCAGCGCCCCTACTATTCCTCTCTGGCTTCCCATCTGCTATGTGGTGAGCAGCTTGCACCACCTTATACTCTCACCATGATATGCTCCATCCCTACAGGCTCCAAAGCAATGGGGCAACTGACCATGGACTAAAATCTTCAAAACTGTGAGTCAAAATTCACCTTTTTCTCCTTTTGAGTTAATTATCTCAGATATTTTGGTACAGTAACAGTTGACTAACAAAATGATTCTAGCGCCATTGATGATGCTTCTTTCTCTGCTCTGATATGTACTGCTCGAATATGGAATGATTCCTTACCAAATCCTGTCCTTCTGGCTCAAGGGCCTTGCCACTTCTGTTCCTTTCTCTGAGCTCTTAATGGACTTATGGTCTGCAGCTGTTTTGTTGTCTTTAAATTCCTACTCTACTTTCTTTCCCACTTGGCAGATCTTTTTCTTCCTCATATCCACAAACATATAACTACTATCTCTGACTTTAGCTTCAGCTAAAGACCTAGATAGAGACCTTCTATAAGCTCCCACAAGCTTCAACACAGCTGCCAGCACCTGTCATTTTCTCTCATTGTCACATTACAAATAACTACCCATGTGCTACATAAGTCTATCTCCTTTCTTTGTGCACTGGATCCCAAAGACATTGCTCTAGAAGTCTGTTCTTAAGGCTTGTTATAATTAATTTTTCTTTCTGTATTGAAATGAATACAAAATACAAATATACAAAATACAAAGAACTCTCTGAATCTGACATCATCTTCCAGTTCCTGTCCTAATTCTCACTTTGATTTCACAGTAAAACTCCTTTACAGAAGTTTATATGATCCCTGTGTCACGTCCTTTCCTCTCAACAGGATTTACCCCACAACTTCACTGCCTTGTTAATGTCACCACTGATCGCCTCATTACTATATCCAGTAATTGATTCCCAGTGCCATCTTACATGATATCCTGGCAGCTTTTGATAAACTGCTACTAACCCATTCTTGATGCAGTTTTTTTTTCCCCACAATTTCTTGACTTTCCTCTTTCCTCGTTTCGAATTTTGTTCTGCTTTTTACTATATTTTTTGGGGGGGTGGGGCGAGGGGGTTCTGATTTCTTATCACCAACCCTAACTTTTTACACACATCAGTGTATGTGCTGTGGGGCCCAGTTATGGAAATCTTGCTCCTATTTACACTTATCCCCTAGGTGATTTTATCTATGACTTTATATACCGTCTGTCTCTACATTAGTGACTCACAGATTTATATCTCCAGCTCAGACTTCTCCCTGAGCTCTAGGCTCCTGTGTCCCACAACAGTCTGCTGGGAGTAGAAAGTCATATCAAACAACATGAACAAAGCAGAAATCCTGACATTCTCTTCCTGGTGCCCTTGGACCTGCAGCCTTCCCTATCTTAGTTAATGATTTCTGTAATATTGGAGTTGCTTGCACCCAAGTCCTTGGAGTTAGCCTTGCCCTCTCTCATTATCTCTCACTCTACATATGTTAAATCAGGTGTTCTGTCCCTCCTGCATCTCTGGTGCAAGTCACCATGATCTCTGGCCTGGATTACTCCACTACCCTCCCACCTGGTTTTTGTATTTTACTTTTACTTTTACTTTTACACAACATCAGTCAGTGACTGAGCCCATTAAAACCTAAGACCCATTGGTCACTGCTGTGCTCAAAATGTTTCAGGGGCTTCTTATTCCACTCAAATCAAGAAGCCAATTGCTTATAGAGCCTACTGATTCCGTAACTTCCAACAGGTCCTACTGCTTTTTCCCATGTACATTTTGCTCCGGTTGTGTTGACCTATTTGCTGTTCCTCAAGTACGTTCCCAGGTGCTCTTCTGTTTTCACTACCTGCGGGGACCATTACAATTGTTTAGTCCCGGACCATTTTCCTTTAAAATTCCTTCTTCCACTCCATCCTTCAAATTACCATCAAGTTTATGCATTCTTAACTATTGAGTCCTTCATGTCTACTTGATTCTAAAACTCTTCAACAGGTCTTTCTCTGAGCTCCAGGAGAAAGTCCAGAGTTAACCTGTACTTCAGTGATCTGGTCCCTGCCTATCTCTCCAGTTTCTTTTTTACACCGTCCCTCCCTAGGCTGCCTTCTTGCATCCTCCCCCTCCTCAATATATTGGACTCTGCTTGAAGCATGCTCCTCTTCCATGTCCACCAAAAATCTCCTGATTCAATTATCTGGCTGTCTACAATATTTTTTCCTGTCTACCAAAATGGAATTGCTCCATTCCTGGTTCTTGTACTGATCACAGCACTATCACATTCCAAAACTTTTATTTTATGCATTAACTGAGATGTTTCAAAATTCTTAGTGCAGAGGGAGGTATGTTCTTAAATGTTTATTAATGATGTGATGGTAGAGATGCTCTGTTTCCTCTTCTAGGCTGAGACCTTAAGAAACTGAACTTTTGTCTACCATCACCATTTGGCACAGGGCCTGAGCTCAAGTTGGCATCCCAAAAGTCAGCTGACTTCTTAAGATGCAGAAAGAGGCACATACCAGCATGCTTCTGCTCCAAGAAGCTTTATAATAGGTAATAATAGTAAAAATAATTATAGGCAACAAAAAAAAGTAGAAAACCTAAATATCTATTGAACTAGATCAAACCACGTAAGCAGGTACAGGGACAAAGGCTGTTAAAGATGATAACTCAGAATCAGTGACCCTTGCTTCTTGGTTCAGCTTATAACCAGGAAATCACAGAAGCATCACCAAGTTTACGTTTAAGTTCAAGGATACAAGTAGCCGACAAGTCTGTGCTTTCACAGAGGCACACCCAAATTTCATGGCTTCAACACGTGAAGACATTCCAGGGCATAGAAAGTCTGACAAGGGTTTTCAGTCCTTTTATTGATGGCTGGTCTAGGGGCCAAGAATATCCCTTGGTCCACCGCAATATCAAGGTCAAATACATCCACACTTTGTTTGCTACATCATCCAGTCTACCCACAATATCCATGCAACAAGACTGGACATACTTGCCACTTGTATTAATAGGAAAATGAATACAGGTGCCATACAGGTGCACAGATAATAACAAATGAATGAGGTGCAAGGGAAAAGGAAACAATTTCTTCACCCTCTGAAGTCTTGTTAAAATAAACTGGCAGAGACAAATTAACTGGAGAAAATACACACAAATTTACATGAATGGAACCAGTCACCTAGTGTAATTAGCCACATGCCCAACACAGTTCAGGAGCTTATACACGCCTTTACTTCATGGGAGGGAGGAAGTGGGAAATGAAGACAATTTGGAAGGATTGCGAATTATTTATTAGGGTCCCCAAGAGAGAAATGAACTTGTACAATAGTTCTCTTTGAAATTTGACAGAGTCAAAAGAACAGATATCATCTTGTAATGGAAGACCAGTCAGGTGTGGTTATTATATTTCAGTTTCCTTTTCTGAGATAAAGTGGGATAGAAGGCAAGAGTGTTTCCTTTTGCAGTCTGGTCTTAATGCAGGCAATCCAGGGAGAGTCTCCACCTACACTTGGATGGGGAGAAGCAATACAGGATGAGAGGATATTGATTCTGAACTTCTTTTTAAGGTCTTCAATTTCCTTTAGATCAAATTTCTCAGCATAAAAAAAAAAAAAAAACAACCCTATATTTATGGGGCATCATTTTCTGAGCCTCCATCCTAAAGTGTTAACCACTGTGTTGAGTAAAATGGAATCAAGAAACCAGACTCTACGTCAGTTATTTTAAGAAAATTCAATATACAGATTTGGCTAAACATTGTTTGATGAATGAGGGGCAACATATGAACACCAGATAACAAAGAAAGTAACTGCTGGAAGCTAGCAACTTGCCTGAGGATTGACCCTGAGGAGGTGAGACTCCCACCTTGGAGGAGGTACATTCTGCAGCTGGTGCTGAGGGTTGCGCTATGAGGCCCCCAAGGAGCTCAGACTGGAATTCAAACCTCTTCTCAGGACACTGGCTTATGCCAGCAGTTTGGAGACTAGTAACGATGCTGGGGGAAAACTATTGACTAGAATCAACTTCTAATGGCACAAATTGTGGCGCCATGCACAATTCCTTGATGGGAAGAAGACTCTGTTAGGTGAGCGGAGGAACAAGTCCTTTCTTCTTCTAGCCATTGTTGTTTTGCTAACGCAAACAGAATTTAGGAATTCAACCATCAAGGGAGAAATAATTTTAGATCACAAGAAATAATTTTACATACAGAAGAGTGGGTTTGGAAATGAGAAACAGTAGCTTAACAGTCAGCACACCAATATAATTGTGCACTATGGAGAAGGAACAATGAATGAAATAAAGCAACACTTAATCACACGGATTCAGTTCATATCTTTTCTTTGGAGAAGGAGAAAATAGGAAATGTATTGGGGGGACATAAATTATTGAAGAATGAATGGTTTCTAAGAAAGAAATTAGCTTGTAAAATATTCTGGAATTTGAGTCAAGAAACAGACATCTTGTAGTGGAAGACCTTTCAGGTAGGGTATAATGCATCGACTCGCACTGCTGAACTTTAGAAACTCGAAAGGGACGATGGAGGATTAAGAAAGACAAGCAGGCTGGCCTGGTGATAACTCCAGTAATCCCACTAGACCAGAGGCTGAGGCAGGAGAATCGCAAGTTCAAAGCCAGCCTCAGAAAAGGCAAGGTGCTATGCAATTCAGTGAGACCCTGTCTCTAAATACAATATAAAATAAAGCTAGGGATTTGGCTCAGTGGCACAGTGCCCCTGAGTTCAATACCAGGCAAGAAAGAAATGAAAAAAAAATGAAAAGAAAAGAAAGACACACAAACATTTACAAAGAGAAAGCTGAGACCAGATGTGACAGCATCCTCTGATGGAGGAAAAATGACCTGAGCTGGAACAGCACTTTTATTACATAGGTTTTATCATCAAAAGATAATTTGTGGAAAAAGTTTCCGCAAAGCAGACAGATTTGAAGGTCTTGGCAGTTTTGAGACATCGTGTTATCTTATTATGCCCAGAATTCTTTATTCCCAGAAGCTGGTGTCTGAGCTCAAGGTCAAGACTGATATAGTTCAATGCCTTTGCCCAGAGCTCCCTTAGGCAGGGTGTCACCATATCAATTGGGCAACCTTGTCATCCACCTTTGCACACAAAGTTTCCAGCACAAGTGCAGCCACAGTCATGAGGCAGTCAGAGACCATAATCCAAGTCACTGCTCTCCATGGTATAAAAAGAAGAAATAAACGAAATATGTATAATTTTCACATTTCAAAAGATGCCAAAATTGTACTAAAAAGGGGGTACATGCATATGTAATAAATTACCAAGAAGTCATAAAATAATCTATGAAAATCTTAGGATAGTGATTTTTCTCAGGGAAAGGGGGAGTTAAAACGACAAGATGACACAAGAGATTTCTGCTTTGTTTGGAAATTGTTTTTGCATAAGCTGGACACAATAGGTACATGAGTGATGGTGAGGGAAATGTAGGAGGGCCTAAGAAACCAGGGAAAGATGGCAAGTGAGGAGGTCAAGGGCAGGGCCAGAACAAATGAGCATGGAGAAGCGTTTTTATTTTATTTTTTTTTAGTGAAAACATTGTGTTTATTAAATGCACTTTGCACAGCAATAAAAATAACAGGATACTGACAAAAAGACATGGGTATATCTCACAGAAATTATATTAAGATTGTTAGAAATTAGAATAGATGGTGATCCTCTGGATGGTTTTCAACCATGTGACATATAGGAGTCTTCTCTGAGTGTTGGAAATATGCTATTCTCGGCAGATGTGGAGGTTACACTGGCATAGATATCTGTATGGTTTATTGAGTACTAAACATTAAATCATTGTACTGTACTACATGCATACGAAAACTTAGTAAGATATTAAAAATGAGATTTTTGTATTTTACATGCTTTTCATGTGTTTATTTCATTCATGGTGTTATATTGTCACTCATGTGATAATATATACATATATTCAATCATTTTTAAAAATTATATGTTGCCCAAATTTTTCTCAAAAATAGGTGTATAATGAAAATAGTGATCCCTAGTTTATGATGGAGATTAGTTCCCCACATCAACACAAATGTTAATGCTATTAGTCTTTTATATTAGGCCAAATATATGAATACATATTTTATGGAAGAAAATCTCTTTCATAATTCTAATTTACCTTCCCTTGATTGGTGATGAAATTGACTGTTTTTCTACTATTTCTTATATGGCTATTTGCATTTTATTTTGAAATGGCTGTATTCTTGTTTTGTATTTTTTGTATTTGTTCTAATTACTTATACATGTCAGCTGAATGAAGTTTGATTCATTGTACACAAATGGAGAACAACTTTTCTCTGATTGTACATATTGTAGAGTCACATCATTCATCCAATTTACGTAGGGTAATAATGTCCATCTCATTCCACCATCTTTCCTACCACCATACCCCTGCTCCCCTGGTTCCCCTCTGCCCAATCCAAAGCTCCTCCATTTTTCCCATGCACCTCCCCTTTATTGATCAGCATCCACATATCAGAGAAAATATTTATCATTTGGCTTTTGGGGATTGGATTATTTAATTTATCATGATATTCTCCAACTCCATCCATTTACCTGAAAATGCCATAATTTTATTCTCTTTTAATGCTAAGTAATATATACACCACAGTTTCTTTATCCATTTATCTATTGAAGGGCATCTAAGTTGGTTCCACAGTTTAACTACTGTGAATTCAGCTGCTAAAAACATTGATGTGACTGTGTCACTGTACACTGATTTTAAGTCTGTTGGGTATAGACTAAGGATTAGGATAGCTGGGTTAAATGGTGGTTCCATTCCAAATTTTCTAAGGAATCTCCAGACTGCTTTCCAGAGTGGTTGCACCAATTTGCAGTCCCACCAGCAATGTATGAGTGTTACCTTTTCCCCCACATCCTTGCCAACATTTATTGTTGCTTGTATTCCTGATAATTGCCATTCTGACTGGAGTGAGATGAAATCTTAAGAGTAATTTTGATTGGCATTTCTCTAATTGCTAGTGGTGTTGAAATTTTTTCATACATTTGTTGATCAATTATATATCTTATTCTGAGAAGTGTTTGTTCAGTTCATTAGCCCATTTATTGATCGAGTTTTTTTGAGGGGAGGGGAGGGTGTTAAGTTTTTTTGAGTTCTTTATATATCCTGAAGATTAGTGTTCTATCTGAGGTGCATATGGAAAAGATTTTCTCCCACTCTGTGGGCTCTCTTCATATTATTAATTATTTCATTTGCCAAGAGGAAGCTTTTTAGTTTGAATCCATCCCATTTATTGATTTCTGAATTTATTTCTTTCACTTTTCAACTTCCTGATTGACGAAAGCACTTGTGGACACAAGCGGAGACCCAATCAGACACTTGTGCTCCTAAGTGGGGGATCCAACAGAGAAAATAAAAGAGACACATGGACAGAGGGGACACTGATCAATAATATTGAGGAGTGTGTGGATAGGATATAAGATAAGGAAGTTCCAGAGACCATAAAAAAAAAAAAAAAAAAAAAAAAACAGGCCAAAGCTCCCCCACTGGATTCCTAGCTCTGGGGCCTCTTCTCTTCTGAGAAATCTATCTCTGCATCTCTGTTGCTTTTGCAATAAACCTACTTCTTGCTTGCTATCTCTATGCTCTGTTCTTCAATTCTTCACTGAATGGAGACAACTCACCCAGCACCACTAGACAGTAACAATTGCTATGCCATCCTTCTTTAAGGGTAATAAGGCCTCTCTCCTTTTTTTTTCTCCATATCACAAAAGCCATGCAATTCTGTTTTTTCATATTGACATCAATTCCTGATTTTCAGGACTGATGGAAGAGTGGCAACAGGCCTTCAAAATACCACTCCCTGAAAGGAAGTTCATGAGGCATTTGCATTTCAAAGTTTTGTGCAACTTGCTCTGCTATTAAGTAAGGGTAACAAAAATGAGGAAGTGCATTTGTCCAAGTAATGGTAATACAATTCAGAACAATTTGAACCAAAAAAATGACACTCTGTGGCTCACAGAACTGGAAAGTCCAGGTGAACACTGACTTTACCTGTCTGGACCCCAGTATTTAAGTGACATCTTCAGAGCTCCTTTTTCCATTATAGTTGTCCTTGGACATGGACTTTTTTCAATTTGCACTGAAGATAGCTGTTAGGAACTCCAGATTAATTGTTCCTTTAAAAGAACTACTTTAAACAAATGTGTATTTGAAGTTCTGTTAAGGAAGACTGTGTTTATTTTTCAATTGTTAAATCAATAGTCTTAAGCAAGATTCTCACAGACCTGGCTTCACACATGTGCTCAGCCTTGCATGAATCTCTGAATGTAGTGGGCCTGGTCTGTGATTGGCAAGGCCTGGACAATATTCCACACACCCTGCAGCCCAGAAGTATGATCCACAACCAGACTACAAGTAATAAGCTCCCTTTGTGAAAGAGAGAGAAGGGAAGCCCAGCTGGGGGAAACAACATGCATTCACTACAGGAAGCTGTAAGAGTTCCTGAGTACAATCCCTGACTCCCTGGGTCATTGCGGCCTTCTCTTCCTAGGAGAATCAATGCAACCAGGCAGAATAATTTGCCTTGCCTGTCAACTTTCCTCACATCTGTTAGAGTTCGTAAACAAGTCTGGATGGTGCCTGGCAAAATGCCAGAGGGAGTGGTTTGAGAAGTAACAAAAGCAAGCCATTAAGTGTGGAGATTCCTTATTGGTTGACTGATGTATCTAGTTTATGCTAATTAGATAAGCTGTGTGGAATGTATAAACACTGCTCCTGTCCTGCAATAAACGGCTCCCACTCCTGCTGTGTCAACGTACACAAGTTATTCATCACCCCCCGGTTATTTTGCTGCAGCCGGACTGTGGCAGATGGTGGCCTGTTACGGGGAGCCCCGGGACACTCGGGGGTAAGTGACGAAAAAAAAAAAACCTGCCCGTCCATAGATAGGACGGGAGCAATCTGCTCGTCCCTAGGCAGATAGGGCGAGAGGAAAAATGGCCATTTCGAGAAAATGGAGAAGATTGATACAGTATGTTTGTGTCTTGTTTTGTCTTGAAATGTTGTATTGTCTTTGTGATGAAAATATGGAAGGGGTGAGAAGTAAATTACTAAGGGAAAGAGGCACCCCAGTGGAACCAAGAATAGTTAGGGCATGTGTTGATAAGAGCCCAGGAACTCTAGTCAGAAAGAAAAAGAAAGTTCAGAAGAAGAAGAATTATCAGGAAAAAAGTTGCAGCAAAAGGCTATTACTAAATACTTTTCGTTACCGGAGGGTGCGTGAAGAGGAGAGGCGGCTGCCGAGTGTGCAAGCCGGTCACAGCGCAGCAAGGATTTTCCAAGAGGCAGCGGCGACTGGCCCTTCCCCGCCTCCTGGCCGGGGAGCTGGCTCTTCCACTGCCGCGAGCCCAAATCTAGACCTGACCTGGAGGCACAGTCTCGCAGGCTCTTGCTCCCTGTGCCCAGTAGCAGTTTGAGTTCGGGACACTCCCCAGGGCCATCTGGGGCTGCCCAGGACGCTACAGCTGGCAGAAGATGCTACAGGCATCCCTGATGTTTGGTCATTTTCAATGCCAATAACTAAGCTACAATGGTTCTCCCACACCTGAAAGCTGATGAGTAATGAGCACTATTAATGCTTATTTCAAATGCAAAAAAAACCTTGAGATAATGTACTAAATTGTTCAAAAGGTTGTTTTCTTAGTTGAATGCTATAGGATTTTCTTTAGCCATCCGGAGTTCCTGCCTTCGTCCCAGTGCTGGTAAAGACCAAGGTGGAAGAATTTCCAGTGTTGCTGAGAACCGGACGAGACTTCAGATCAAGCTAGCTGCCTGCAGAACTTACCTGGACTGTGATTTACCTGGACTGTGAGTTAATCTATTGAGACACTGCTTTACCTGGACTGAGACAACAAACTGTAATCTATAACAAATTGTAACTCGGTATCTTTGCTAACAGTGTCATTGCTGGTATAATTTTTCCAAGGGCTTCTTGCATGGAGCCATCAATTGGCTTGGTATTGTGGCATTTTGTATCCTCCCTTTCTGTTTGTAGCAGGTTATTTATGGTGTTTCTGTAAAAATCACTATGGTCGTTATTTAAATCAAACAAAAGGGGGAAATGTTAGAGTTTGTAAACAAGTCTGGATGGTGCCTGGCAAAATGCCAGAGGGAGTGGTTTGAGAAGTAACAAAAGCAAGCCATTAAGTGTGGAGATTCCTTATTGGTTGACTGATGTATCTAGTTTATGCTAATTAGATAAGCTGTGTGGAATGTATAAATACTGCTCCTGTCCTGCAATAAACGGCTCCCACTCCTGCTGTATCAATCTACACAAGTTCCTCATCACCCCCTGATTATTCTGCTGCAGCCGGACTGCAGCAACATCTATTCTACTAACACTTTTTTCATTCCTTCTTAGAAATTTTATTCTCCCACTTAACTTCTTAGACTCTTTATCATCTTTTCCAATCTATGTAGATTACTCTCAAATCATTGAGATGTTTAACCAATGAATGAGTTCCTAACCCAGGACTTGAGAGGAAGGCACACATCTGCTAACTACATGCTTTCTTCTTCCATTTTCATGTGATCAAGGGTATGGTTAGATTAGATGTCTCCCAACAGGAGTGCTTTGAAGTAATTGTGTATGTGTCAACTCCAAATGACAGCGCTTTCACTAACTCATGAGTAAAATTCTACAGAGCACTAAAATACTTAAGTTTGAATTCTTCTATGGTTACATTGGAAGTATAATTTAAACAAAGATTTTTATTTCATCTAATTGGGTCTATAGAACTACTATATCCCAAGTCAGAGCCAATATTCATTCTGGGCACTGCCTAAACCTCTGTTCTTAGTGATTTTCTCCCTTCATTCAGCTCCAGGAACTGAGCTATTCATTAGAAAGTTGTCAAAGATGAGGAAATTTAATTTATATCCTCAAGAAACTCAATTTAATGGTAAATATATGAAATGTGATGATTTGGCAGGAACACAAAATAGCTGCTTTTCATTTGGTAGTAGTACTTTGTCTTCAGTAGGTGCCAGGGTTTTGGTTCAGTTGAGCTAGGGTCAAGTAATTAGTTAATAAGTAGTTCTCTACTGATTAGTTGTATCCATCTTTAGGGAATCTGTCCAGACCTCTGAACTTCAGTGTTCTTGTCTGTAAAATGAGGCCACTAATACCAATGCCATAAGAGTTACAGGAATTTAAAATAGATAGAAAATTTTGTAGAAAATAAAATACTTTAGGCTTCACATTGTTTTCTGTAAAATCTAGTATTTTCTATATTTTAAGTCAAATAAGAATCTATATAATCACGTGGTTTTTTTATTATTTATTTCTTTAGCTCTGCCTTTCTTGATTACTTCTAGCAAATGGAAACTTTTCTGTAACCCAAAATTTGCTACAGTCTACTGCCTGGTTATAGAAGATTATAAGAGGAGCAGGCTAGATGTAGATGAATAACGTGATGAAAGGACAAACATATCTTATGTAACGTTGGATGCCAAAAATAATACAGTGAAATCCTGTTCTGTAATTCCTAACCATGTGAGTATCCTCATAAAATAGTCTATGAACACCTCCATCTTGGCCTACCAGACTCCAGGTATCTGTTATGTCTACTTTTAATTTATCAAGACTTTTGGGCTGATTAATCACTATAGGTAACTATATTCAAAATGTTTACATTTAATTCTAGGAGATCTATGAACTGTCATTTTTCTTCACCACACATAAGAGTGTTTATGACATTGAACTGTGCACTACTTCAGAGGCATCTTTAGAATTCAGCACCATGGCAGAAGACCCTATAAGACTGTCCCTTTTGATAGCCATTTTCTCAGTCAAAGCCAGTCTAAGTACTGCTGGCAGAACCACCAGGGTCTCAATCCAAGACGACCAATGGACAGAGGTGTGTTTCCTGAGAAGATCTCAGACAGCTCCACCCAACCTCTCCCCTGGCCTCTGTACTTCTACCAAAGTGATAGAGAAGGACCTGGGTACTTTGTGATCTCTGTCTTGGGACTCCAAAACATGATTTAACTAGAGATGAAACTCACTGGAAAAATTTTTTAAAAAAAAAAAAGAAAGAAAGAAAGACAATAACAAAAAAATATATGTTAGAGATTTTATCTTTAAACAACATATATAGGAATCTTATAATTGGCAATCTCCTAAAATGTTTTTTACTAATTATTTATAATAGCAGATATTGAAACTATCATGCAAAATGCCTTATTAAAACATTCTGAGTCTCCAACCAATGGACTGAAATTCAAGAATTCAGTAGGGATTGATGACGGGTACATCATTTGAAGATAAAATTAATTTCTGAATTGCAAAATTCAAAGTACATAGATGATGAAGGAACAAGGATTTATAACATGTAGCTGATCAAAGCTGTCACCAGTTGTTCAATGCATATTTACATAAAACAAAATGTCATAATATTCCTGAAGACAGGTAAATCAAAATCACTCAGTTTGTCAAGCATAGTAAACAGAAAAATTCTCCAAAGAGTAATAACATTTATTTGGGAGAAGCAGAGTATCATGATGGGAATGGCATGTGCCACAATGAAATATGAACATATTCAAAGAGGTTGAGGCAAGGTGAAGTTTTAAAGGCAAAAATATAAAGTTAATTCAGCTACTTGGATACAGAGTTCATTGGTCTAGTAGACTGGAGGCTGGGGTGGGCTCCAGCTCATTGATGAAGGTACAGTTGCTAGGCAAATGTTCTGTTCAGAGCATCTTATCTGAATTGCTACAGTCTTAAAGAACGTTAAAGATACATGTGGCTACAGAACTCTGTGCATACTTGCAAGGTGTGTAAAGCATGGATGAAGGTACTCCTTCATAGCTTTCAGACTAATTTTGTCTGGATCTGACAAGTACAATTTCATATTATTATCAACATATACAATTTCATTCCCATTTTTTTTCTCTCTTGATTTGTATTCAAATGGTCTGGAAACTCTCTAAGAAATACCTTCTTTCCTATTCCAAGTACTCCCTACCCCCACTTGTGTATTCAAGCAGTCCTTCTGACTGGTGTCAGCTATCAATTATTTCTATATCCAAATGTCCTTTCTGGAATGCCTTTATGTGAGATAGGTTCGCACATGCTTGTGTGTGATGACCTTATTTTAGCTAGTATTTGCCTTCCGAATTCTTTTAGAATATTTTTATTTACGGAACATCTAGGAGATATGGTCAGTACAGAATTTAGAAAAAGAGTCAAAACAGAAAGAATGGCACTAGAAATTACCTGTGTAGAACAACCTGAAGCCCTGAAAAAAAAAAAGATAAAATACTAATAATAATGCAATGAAGGAATCAAAAGTAGAAAGTAGGGGCAGAGGTCATGGCTTTGAGTATATCACAAAAATTACTGCAGAAATTGCATCACAGGGCTGAGTTACAGAGTGGAAAAGAAAGCAGAGAATGCTCAGACCACTGCCCTAGTATCTAGGGCTTGGGACACAAACTTTGCCTGAATGAAAGAAGCAAGGTGGAGAGTGAAGAAAACCCTAGGAGAATTCTGCCACAGGATGTGGGTTAGCCACGCAGGAGGTTGCCAATGAGGAAATTGTAAAAGAACATCAAGCGGGGAAAAGATCTAGTACAAACCGAACAGGAATGCTTTGCTTTTGATCCCCAGAACCTCAGGGGCTTAAGAACTAACACAAAGTTTTAAAGGGAAGTAAAACTGAGTTATCAAAGAATCTGAACTGTGACATTAGACTCTAGAAACTAAGGGGCTGCTTCACAATTTCACTTCCCTAATTTAAGGCCAGATGAAACCATGCTGGGGTTGTCTGATAACATATGATGTGCATGTGTGAAACCACTGTGGATACATGGGTTAAAATATTGCAGTGGGAGAGCTGAGTGTAGCTCAGTGATAAAGTACTTGCCTAGCATGAGTGTGGGCCTGGATTTTAAGTCCAGCACTGCAAAAAGAAAAAAAAAAAGTTTTAGTGAGAGCAATTTCACAATTGAGCATAAGTGTTCTTTATTTTCCTTGAGATTTGGTGGTTTTTGATTTTGTTTAACGAGTTGAGGCCCCACTGACAGATGTAAGCTTTGATCAAAAGAACTGTATTGTGGAATCTATGAGGAGTTCCTTGTTTGTATCTAACTCAAATCAAAGGGTTCAAGATTAACTGCTAACTTCCAGTAAGCTTCTAACCTTCTAGATATGACATCGTTGCTCAAGAGTCACA
This sequence comes from Marmota monax, assembly GCF_021218885.2. Taxonomy (NCBI): domain Eukaryota; kingdom Metazoa; phylum Chordata; class Mammalia; order Rodentia; family Sciuridae; genus Marmota; species Marmota monax. The sequence continues at coordinate 4,863,018 of NW_026691988.1, forward strand.
AATACACACAACAAAGCCACTACACAACATCTGACTTCCTTAAGCAGAACCTTGCAAATCCAAAGTTGTGAAAAGACACGAGAACATACAATTTTGATGATCGCGTGATTGGAACTGTATGCACCACAACTTTCAAATTACCATTATCGGTGTCCCAACGTTGAACATAGGAACATATAAGCTCTTTTCAAAAATAAACAAACAGCATGACTTAACCACCATATTCCTTCTCTCTTTTATGAAATTTGTTCTTTTTGGTTATACATGACAGTAGAGTGTCTTTTGACTCTTGATATTTATACATACATGGAATTTAACTTCTCATTCTTGTGGTTTTACATGATGTGGAGTTACACTGGTCATGTATTACGTATTCAGATATGAACATGGGAATGTAAAATCTGATTCATTTCTACTTTTTATTTTTTACTCCCCTCCCTCCTCCTTTTCTTCATTCCTCTTTGTCTAATTCAATGAACTTCTTCTTCTCCCCCACCTTATTGGGTGTTAGCATCTGCATATCAGAGACAACATTTGACCTTTGGTTTTTTGGGGATTGGCTTATTTCATGTAGCATGATAATCTCCAGTTCCATCCATTTACTGGAAAATACCATAATTCATTCTTCTTTATGGTTGTGTATACTACATTTTCTTTATCCATTCATCTTTTGAAGGGCACCTATGTTGGTTCCATAACTTAGCTACTGTCATTGAAATGCTATAAACATTGATGTGGCCACATCACTTTTGTATGCTGATTTTAATTCCTTTGGGTATATACCAAGGAGTGGAATAAAGGGGTCAAACTGTGCTTCCATTCCAAGTTTTCTGAGGAATCTCCATACTGCTTTCTACAGTGTTTGTACCAATTGCAGTCCCACCAGCAATGTATGAATGTACTTTTCCCCACGTCCTCATCAACATTTATTGTTAGTTATAGTCTTGATAATTGCCATTCTGACTGGAGTAAGATAGAATGTTAGTGTAGTTTAAATATATATTTCACTAATTGCTAGGGATGTTGAACATTTTTTCATGTATTTATTGACCATTTGTATTTCTTCTTTTATGAAGGGTCTGTTCACTCCTTTGCCTGTTTATTGACTGGGTTATTTGGTTTTTGTTTTGCTTTGGTTTTGGTATTAAGTTTTTTGAGTACTTTATGAAGATTAGTGCTGCATCTGAGGTGCAGGTGGCAAAGATTTTCTCCCATTCTGTAGGCTCTCGCTTCTCATTCTTGATTGTTTCCTTTGCTGTAGAGAAGCTTTTAGTTTGATTTCATCCATTTATTGATTCTTGATTTTACTTCTTACACTATAGAAGTCTTGTTGAAGAAGTTAGTTCCTAAGCCAATATGATGTAGATTTGGGCCTACTTTTTCTTCTATTAGGTACAGAGTATCTGGTCTAATGCCTAAATTCTTAATCCACTTTGTGTTTTGTGCAGAGGGAGAGATAGAGGTCTAATTTCATTGTATTACATATGAATTTCCAGTTTTTCCCAGCACCATTTGTTGAAGGGGCTATTTCTTCTCCAATGTATGTTTTTGACACCTTTGTCTGGTATGAGATAACTGTATTTATGTGGGTTTGTCTCTGTGTCTTCTATTATGTACCATTAGTCTACATGTCTGTTTTGGGGCCAATGCTTTTGTTTTTGTTACTAAAGCTCTATAATATACTTGAAGGTCTGGTATTGTAATGTCTCCTGCTTCACCTTTCTTGCTAAGCATTGCTTTGGCTATTCTGGGCCTCTTATTTTTACAAATGAATTTCATTACTACTTTTTATATTTCTATAAAAATTTCATTATAACTTAATAGAAATTGCATTAAATATGTATACTTTGGGTAGTATGGTCATTTTGACAATATTAATTCTGCCTATCTAAGAACATGGGAGATCTTTCTATCTTCTAAGGTCTTCTTTGATTTCTTCTTTAGTATTCTGTAGTTCTCACTATAGAGAGCTTTCACCTCTTTTGTTAGATTGATTCCCACCACCACCACCCACTTTTTTTTTAAGGCTATTGTGAGTGGGATAGTTTTCCTAATTCTCTTTCAGTTGATTCATCAATAAAGTATAGAAATTCAATTGATTTGTGGTTGTTAATTTTATATCCTGCTACTTTGCTGAACTTATTCAAGAGTCCTAGGAGTTTTCTGATAGAATTTTTTTGGCTCTTCTAAATATAGAATCATGTCATGGGCAAATAGAGATAGTTTGAGCTCTTCTTTTCCTATTCATATCCCTTTACTTTCTTTTGTCTAATTGCTCTGGATAGAGTTTCCAGGACTATGTTGAAGAGAAGTGGTGAAAGAGGGCATTCTTTTCTTGTTCCAGTTTTAAAAAGAAATTATTTCAATTTTTCTCCATTTAGTATGTTGCCAGCCTTCAGTTTAACATACATAGATAGCTTTTACCATGTTGGTATGTTCCTACTATCCCTAGTTTTTCTAGTGTTTTGAACACGAATGGATGCTGAACTTTGTAAAATGCTTTTTCTGCATCTCTTGAAATTCTTGTCTTTAAGTCTATTGATGTGATGAATTATGTTTATTGATTTCTGTATTTAGTATATTCATCAGGGATATTGGTCTGAAGTTTTCCTTCCTTGATATGTCTTTGTCTGGTTTTGATGTCAGAGTAATACTAGCTTCATAGAATGAGTTTAGAAGGGTTTCCTCCTTTTCTATTTCATGGAATAAATTGAGTAGGATTGTTGTTAATTCTTCTTTGAAGATCTGATAGAACTCGCCCGAGAATCCATCTGGTCCTGGGCTTTTCTTTGTTGGTGGGCTTTTGATGGTGTCTTCCACTTAATTGCTTGAAATTGATCTGTTTAAATTTTATGTGTCCTCCTGATTCAGTTTGTATAGTTCATATGTCTCTAGGAATTTGACTTCAAGATTTCTATTTTATTATAGTATAAATTTTCAAAATAGTTTCTGATTATCACTTGTATTCCTTTAGTGTCCACTGTGGCATTCCCTTTTTTCATCATAAATTTTTAGTACTTTGAGTTTTCTCTCTCTTTCTCTTCATTATCTTGGCAAGGGCTTATCACTTTTATTTTTTTTTCCCAAAGAATCAACTTTTTGTTTCATAGAATTTTTTTAATTTCAATTTTATTGATTTCAGTTCTGATTTTAACTATTTCCTGTCTTTTGCTTTTCATGTTGATTTGTTGTTCTTTTTCTATAGCTTTAAGATGTAATGTTAAGTGATCTGTGAGCAATTTTCTATTCTTTTAATGAATGAGCTCAATGCAGTGAACTTTCTTTTTAGAACTTCCTTAATAGTTTCCCAGAGATTTTGATATCTTGTACTGCTATTCTCATTTACCTCTAAGTATTTTTTGTTTCCTCCCTTATTTCTTCTGCTATCCATTCATCAATCAATCATATATTATTTAGTCTCCAGGTGTTAGAGTAGCTTCTATTTTTTATTTTATCGTTAATTTCTAATTTCATTCTATTATGATCTAAATATAATGCAAGGTATTCTCTCTCTCTCTCTCTCTCTCTCTCTCTCTCTCTCTCTCTCTCTCTCGGTATTTGCTAAGAGTTGCTTTGTGATCTAAGATATGTTTTAGTTTAGTGAAAGATCCATTACTGCTGATAAGTCATGATGGATAAAATATTTTATATATGTCTGTTAAGTCCAAATTATTATGTATTATTTGGTTCTATAGCTTCTCTATTTAATTTTTGTTTGAAAGATCTATCCAGTGGTGAGAAAACCAGGTGAAACTCACTCAGTATTATTGTGCTTTGGTCTATTTAATTCTTCAAATTGAGAAAGGGTTGTTTGATGTACGTAGATGCTCCATTGTTTGGGGCATAAATATTTACTAATGTTACATCCTGTTGATGTATAATTCCATTAACCAGTATGTAATGGCCTTCTTTGTCCCTTCTGATTTACTTTGGCTTGAAGTCCACTTGATCCAATATGAGGATAGAAACCCCTGCTTGTTTATGAGATCCATGTAAATGATACTTTTTCCCCCCATCATTTTACCTTCAGTTTTTGGATGTCTTTGCCGATGAGGTGAATCTCTTGGAGACAGCATAGCATATTATTGGTTTTTGTTTTTTAATCCAATCTGCCAATCTATGTTTTTTGATTGATGAGCTTAGGCCACTTACATTAATTATTATTGAGAAATGATTTTCATTTACTGTCATTTTGATTTATTTCTGGTTTTTAATTTGAATTAATTTCTCCATTGATTAGCTATTCTTCTAGCATAGTTTCTCCCTTTGCTGTTTTTCACTTTTGTTTTTCATTTCTTCCTCATAAAATATTTTATTAAATATGTTTTGTAGTGCAGGTTTTCTTGTTGTGAATTCTTTTAACTTTTGTTTATTATAGAATATTTCATTTCATTGTCACTTCTTTTTTTTCTTTTTTTTTTTTATTGGTTGTTCAAAACATTACAAAGCTCATGACATATCATATCATCTTTCATATATTTGATTCAAGTGAGTTATGAACTCCCATTTTTACCCCAAATACAAATTGCAGAATCACATCAGTTACACATTCACAATTTTTACATAATGCCATATTAGTGACTGTTGTATTCTGCTGCCTTTCCTATCCCCTACTATCCCCCCTCCCCTCCCCTCCCATCTTCCCTCTCTACCTCATCTGCTGTTGTTCAATTCTCTCCCTTGTTTCCCCCCCCCTTTCCCCTCACAACCTCTTATATGTAATTTTGTGTTACATTGAGGGTCTCCTACCATATCCATATGCTTTCCCTTCTCTCTCCCTTTCTCTCCCCCCACTCGTCTCTGTTTAATGTTAATCTTTTCCTCATGCTCTTCCTCCCTGTTCTGTTCTTAGTTGCTCTCTTTATATCAAAGAAGACATTTGGCATTTGTTTTTTAAGGATTGGCTAGCTTCGCTTAGCATAATCTGTTCTAATGCCATCCATTTCCCTGCAAATTCTATGATTTTGTCATTTTTTAGTGCTGCATAATACTCCATTGTGTATAGATGCCACATTTTTTTTATCCATTCATCTATTGAAGGGCATCTGGGTTGATTCCACAGTCTAGCTATTGTGAATTGTGCTGCTATGAACATCGATGTGGCAGTATCCCTGTAGTATGCTCTTTTAAGGTCCTCAGGGAATAGTCCGAGAAGGGCAATAGCTGGGTCAAATGGTGGTTCCATTCCCAGCTTTCCCAGGAATCTCCATACTGCTTTACAAATTGGCCTCACCAATTTGCAGTCCCACCAACAGTGTACAAGTGTACCCTTTTCCCCACATCCTCGCCAACACTTGTTGTTGTTTGACTTCATAATGGCTGCCACTCTTACTGGAGTGAGATGGTATCTTAGGGTGGTTTTAATTTGCAATTCTCTGACTGCTAGAGATGGTGAACATTTTTTCATGTACTTGTTCATTGATTGTATGTCCTCCTCTGTGAAGTGTCTGTTCAGGTCCTTGGCCCATTTGTTGATTGGGTTATTTGTTATCTTATTGTTTAATTTTTTGAGTTCTTTGTATATTCTGGATATTAGGGCTCTATCTGAAGTGTGAGGGGTAAAAATTTGTTCCCAGGATGTAGGCTCTCTATTTACCTCTCTTATTGTTTCTCTTGCTGAGGAAAAACTTTTTAGTTTAAGTAAGTCCCATTTGTTGATTCTTGTTATTAACTCTTGGGCTATGGGCGTCCTATTAAGGAATTTGGAGCCCGACCCCACAGTATGTAGATCGTAGCCAACTTTTTCTTCTATCAGACGGCGTGTCTCTGATTTGATATCTAGGTCCTTGATCCATTTTGAGTTAACTTTTGTGCATGGCGAGAGAAAGGGATTCAGTTTCATTTTGTTGCATAAGGATTTCCAATTTTCCCAGCACTATCTTTTGAAGATGCTATCCTTCTTCCATTGTATGCTTTTAGCCCCTTTATCAAATATAAGAAAGTTGTACTTTTGTGGATTGGTTTCCGTGTCCTCTATTCTGTACCATTGGTCCACCTGCCTGTTTTGGTACCAGTACCACGCTGTCTTTGTTACTATTGCTTTGTAGTACAGTTTGAACTCTGGTATTGCTATACCTCCAGATTCACACTTCCTGCTTAGAATTGCTTTTGCTATTCTGGGTCTTTTGTTTTTCCATATGAATTTCATGATTGCTTTCTCTATTTCTACAAGAAATGCCATTGGGATTTTGATTGGCATTGCATTAAACCTATAGAGAACTTTGGGTAATATCGCCATTTTGATGATGTTAGTTCTGTCTATCCATGAACAGTGTACATTTTTCCATCTTCTAAGATCTTCTATCTCTCTCTTTAGGGTTCTGTAGTTTTCATTGTATAAATCTTTCACCTCTTTTGTTAGGTTGATTCCCAAGTATCTTATTTTCTTTGAGGATATTGTGAATGGAGTGGTTTTCCTCATTTCCATTTCAGAAGTTTTGTTGCTGATATACAGGAATGCCTTTGATTTATGTGTGTTGATTTTATATCCTGCCACTTTGCTGAATTCATTTATTAACTCTAGCAGTTTCTTTGTAGACCCTTTTGGGTCTGTTACATATATTATCATGTCATCTGCAAATAGCGATAAATTTAAGTTCTTCTTTTCCTATTTTTATGCCTTTAATTTCTTTTGTCTGTCTAATTGCTCTGGCTAGTATTTCAAGAACTAAATTGAATAGAAGTGGTGATAGAGGGCATCCCTGTCTTGTTCCAGATTTTAGAGGGAATGCCTTCAGTTTTTCTCCATTTAGGATGATGCTAGCCTGAGGTTTAGCATATATAGCTTTTACCATGTTGAGGTAAGTTCCTGTTATCCCTAGTTTTTCTAGTGTTTTGAACATAAAGGGATGCTGTACTTTGTCGAATGCTTTTTTTGCATCTATCGAGATGATCATATGGTTCTTGTCTTTAAGTCTATTGATGTGGTGAATTACATTTATTGATTTCCGTATATTGAACCAGCCTTGCATCCCAGGGATGAATCCTACTTGATCATGATGCACAATTTTTTTGATATGATTTTGTATTCAATTCGCCAGGATTTTATTGATAATTTTTGCATCCAAGTTCATTAGAGATATTGGTCTGTAGTTTTCTTTCTTTGAAGTGTCTTTGTCTGGTTTCGGGATCAGGGTGATGTTGGCCTCATAGAATGAATTTGGAAGAACTCCTTCTTTTTCTGTTTCTTGAAATAGCTTGAAAAGTATTGGTATTAATTCTTCTTTGAATGTTTTGTAGAACTCTGCTGTATACCCATCCGGTCCAGGGCTTTTTTTGGTTGGTAGTCTTTTGATGGCTTCTTCTATTTCTTCTTTTGTTATTGGTCTGTTTAAATTGTGTGTGTCTTCCTGACTCAATCTGGGAAGATCGTATGACTTAAGAAATTTATTGATATCTTCATTATCTTCTATTTTATTGGAGTATAGGGTTTCAAAATACTTTCTAATTATCTTCTGTATTTCTGTAGTGTCTGTTGTGATATTGCCTTTTTCATCTCATATGTTAGTAATTTGAGTTCTCTCTCTTCTTCTCTTCGTTAGCATGGCTAAGGGCCTGTCGATCTTATTTATTTTTTCAAAGAACCAACTTTTAGTTTTTTCAATTTTTTCAATGGTTTTTTTTTTGTTTCAATTTTGTTGATTTCTGCTCTAATTTTAATTATTTCTTGTCTTCTACTACATTTGCTGTTGTCCTGCTCTTCCTTTTCTAGGTTTTTGAGGTGTAGTGTGAGTTCATTTATTTGTTGTTTTTTTCTTTTTTTGACGAAAGAACTCCAAGAAATGAATTTCCCTCTTAAAACTGCTTTCATTGTGTCCCATAGGTTCCGGTATGTTGTGTCCGTATTGTCATTTGTCTCTATGAATTTTTTTATCTCCTCCTTTATGTCTTCTGTAACCCATTGATCATTCAGTAACATATTGTTCATTTTCCATGTGATGTAGGATTTTTCCTTCCTTCTTTTATCATTGATTTCCAGTTTCATTCCATTATGATCAGATATGGTGCATGGTATTATCTCCACACCTTTATATTTACTGAGAGTCTCCCTATGGCATAATATATGGTCTATCTTTGAGTAGGATCCATGTGCTGCTGAGAAGAACATGTATCCACTTGACGATGGTTGATATATTCTATATATGTCGGTTAAGTCTAGGTTATTGATTGCGTTATTGAGTTTTATAGTTTCTTTGTTCAGCTTTTGTCTAGAGGATCTGTCCAATGGCGAGAGCGGTGTATTGAAGTCCCCCATAATTATTGTTTTGTGGTCTATTTGATTCTTGAACTTGAGGAGAGTTTGTTTTATGAACATTGCAGCTCCATTGTTTGGTGCATACAAATTGATAATTGTTATGTCTTGATGGTGGATGGTTCCTTTTAACAGTACATAGTGTCCTTCTTTATCCCTTTTGATTAACTTAGGCTTGAAGTTGATTTTATTCGATATGAGTATGGCCACTCCTTCTTGTTTCCAAGGGCCATGTTAGTGGTATGATTTTTCCCAAGCTTTCACCTTCAGCCTGTGTATGTCTTTTCCTATCATATGAGTCTCCTGAAGGCAGCATATTGTTGGATTTCTTTTTTTAATCCAGGTTGCTAGCCTATGTCTCTTGATTGGTGAATTTAAGCCATTAACATTTAAGGTTACAATTGAAATTTGGTTTGTACTTCCAGTCATGCTTATTTATTTATTTATTTATTTTAGTTTGGCTAGTTTTTCCTCTTTGGTTATTTTTCTCCCCCTTTACTGAGATACCTCCCACTGTTAGTTTGGGGCACTATTTTTCACTTCCTCTTCTTATAGTATTTTGCTCAAAAAGCTTTGCAGTGCTGGTTTTCTGGCTGCAAATTCTTTTGGCTTTTGTTTATCATGAAAGATTTTAATTTCATTGTCAAATCTGAAGCTTAATTTTGCCGGATATAGTATTCTTGGTTGGAATCCATTGTTTTTCAGCGTTTGAAATACGTTGTTCCAGGATCTTCTCGCTTTCAAAGTCTGTGATGAAAAATCAGTCATTAACCTAATTGGTTTACCCCTGAATGTAATCTGCCTCCTTTCTCTCGTAGCTTTTAATATTCTCTCCCTGTTCTGTATGTTAGCTATCTTCATAATTATATGTATTGGAGTTGGTCTATTACGGTTTTGGATGTTTGGGGTCCTGTAGGCTTCCAGGATTTGGCAATCCATTCCATCTTTCATCTCTGGGAAGTTTTCTAGGATTATTTCATTTAATAAGTTGTCCATTCCTTTGGTTTTAACCTCTGTGCCTTCTTCTATCCCAATGACTCTCAAATTTGGTTTTTTTATGAGATCCCATATCTCTTGGATAGATTGCTCATGAGATTTAAGCATCTTTTCTGTGTTGACTATATTCTTTTCAAGTTGATAAACTTTGTCTTCATTATCTGATGTTCTGACTTCTACTTGATCTAGTCTATTTGTAATGTTCTCGTTAGAGTTTTTAATCTGGTTTATGGTTTCTTGCATTTCTAGGATTACTGTTTGGTTTTTTTTTTTTTTTTTTAATCTCTATCTCCTGGTAAAGCTCGTTCTTTGCAGTTTGAATTTGTTTGTTTAGTTCATTTTCAAAATATACTTTCAATGCTTGGACTTGCTGTCTCATGTCTTCTCTAATATTCCGTTCCATCTGAGTTAGGTATGCCTTGATTTCTTTCCCTGTCCATGTTTCTGATGCTTCTAGGTCCTCCTGTAGATTTAAGTTGTCTTGCATTGTTTGTAGTCCTTTTTTCCCTTGTTTTTTCATGTTGTTCACGTTACTTTCCAGCTCTGTTTGACTGCTTTATAACTGCTTTCTCCTATACATTTGTTTTGGCTTTGTATATCTCTGTTGTCTCTCCTTTGTGGTGGGAGATTATGCCTAGAAATGTTGGGCTTTATTGTACTTTAAAGCTGATTCATTCAGTTCATAAAAGGCTTCCAGGTTCTGTATGCATATAGTGATTTGTTATTTATTCTTAGGACTGTATGTTTAGGTTAGGTGCTATGATGGTACGAGGGTTAGTATGTCTTGGCTACTTTAGAAGATTGCTCTACTGAAGGTGGATACTAACAGGCAATTGGATCAGGGTGTTGGTAGTAGCTAGGTATTTAGGAGCCCTATATACAGCCTTGAGACCTTCACCTATTTGCATTTAGACAATTACACATAATGGAAGACGTAATGCTTGGGATGAAAGTTGGGGGGTAGGGGAATGAAGGTGCTCTTAAAAAGAAAGAAGGAGAGAGAGAGAGATAGATTAGAGGAGAATGAAAAGAATGATAAAACTTGAAACGGGAAAGAAAGAGAGAAGGAAAAGGGGAGAAAGGAATAGAGAGAGAAGAAGAAAAAAAAATATTGAAGTCTTAGAGATCCATTTTCTTCTCTTCCAGTAGGCGGAGCTGTGCCCTCCGAGCGGAGCTTCTGCTCTCTACCTGCCCATAGCAATCCCTGTAAGGCGTCTCCTGGGAGTCTCTCAGACTTGTCAGTCCAGAGCCGTTTCACTTCTCTGGCCCTTACTCCCCTTCCTCCTGTCAGCCAGCCAGCCAGGTCCTGTTCACCAGAAGCGGTTCCCCAGAGATCTAGTTACACTTGCAGCCCCACCGCGTGTCCCATTTAAGCCCTAGTGCTGTGGTAAACTGGCGGCTAAGACCTTGGGAGTCACCGCTGGTGATATGGGGGGTTGGGGGTCGGGGATCCCCTCTACTTCCCTACAGACACGACCCCTGAGAGGTCCATGAAGTTTCCTGGCTGCTTGTATCTGGATGGGGAGGGAGTCACACACCTGCTAAAGTGGATTCTGCTGGGAAGGAATTCCCACGGCCGAACTCCGATGACGTCACCTCTCTGCTATGGCGGGGCCCCAGGCTCCTTGCCGGAGTGTCCTAAGGGAGGGGTGGGACTGGTCCGTCTCCGGTTGGCTTCAGCTCCCAGCTAGCTAATTCATGAAGGCTTGGCTAAAGACTTCTTCCTGCCAAGCTGCGTCTTGGAGGCTAGCGGGACCCAGTCACGTTTGCTGCGGGCGGACGGGCCGGCGGACGGGCCGGCAGCCGCGTGCAGCGGCGCGCAGACTGTGGCTGGCGGATCTGGACCTCTGCCTCTCATGGGGCAATCCAGAATAGCAAGTAAGCATCTAAGTTGACTTAATAAGCCACAAGTCTTTTCTCTAAGGTGATAAGAGCATGGGTTGTTATTGACACTTTGGCTTATTCACAAAGTTCTTAAGTCTATTAGATGCAATGCCAAGTTCCAACTTCTATATGCCGCTGCCGGACAATGCAGACAGAGCAAGCAAGACAGCAAGCAGAAAGCAAATGGCTCATTGTCACTTCTGAAGCTTGATTTTGCTGGGCATATCTCTTCTCTTAATAGGTAGCCACTAAATTATAAAGTGGTCTTATTTTCTATTGCATTTTAGAATATTTAAATTGAATCTATATGTAGACTGATAGCAATATAAAAAAACACAAATGCCTCAATTATAATTTTTACTGTACAAGTAATCAACTTAAAAATAATTGGGAAGATATAAAATTTTAAAAACTAAAAATGCAAAGATATTTATTTGTTACCATTAAGTGACTGGTAATAAATACATGAGATGTTTTAAGTAACATAGAATATACATGTACATTGAAAGAAGTAGACTATCCAATGTTGAATTACACCATTAACAACAATGGTCTTTGTGTTGTGGAATTTGAGCTTATTAAATTAAACTGTAGCCTTCAGGTGGAATAGTTTGGGATCATCAGTTAGGTCTCCTTGAATTGAACTTAGAATAGTTATTATTTATTTATTTGTACTGATGATGGAACCCAAGGGTGCTATACCACTGAGTAACATCACCATTCCTTTTAATTTGGGGGGTTTTTTTGAGACAGGTCTTGTGAAGTTATCCAGACTGGCCTCAATCTTGTAATCCTTCTGCCTCAGCCTCCCAAGTTGCTGGGATTATCAGAATGTGCCAGAATACCCATACGAATAGCTATCATTTCTTCAAGAACATCTCAAAATAACACTTTACTGTAAGATGAACTTTGACATTACTATCTGATTTGAAAGCAGATTCTCCCTAATCAGTAGCACAGAAAACTATGTGAGTTCAAAAGGTCTTTAATGTCAAAGGGAACTTATTCAATTCAAAGACACAGCTATGTTTACAATATCCCGGAAACTTTATTCTTCACTCTCTCACACTCACAGGTATACACTAGGAGTCACAGATTGAAACTTAGTAAGTGTGATGCCCATTTTTTTTTATCTTAAATTCCATGCTTTTTTCATTGTACCACACTGCAACATTTTAGAATAGTCAAAAAGGAGAAGAAATGAAAAAGAAAGAAAGAAAATTACAGTACTTAAAAAATAATTTTTAATGGAAAAAAATAGAAATATTTGATTGATGCTACCTTAAATAGGCCTTTAGATTTTCACTTGGGAACCTGAAAAATACATTTAAAATGACAGAGATTTCTATTATCATTATAATATTTTATAAATAATTAGTAATATAGATGTCAGCAGGTAAGTTATAGCTGAATTGTTGGGTGGACATGAATTGTAAATCGCATCCTTCATGTACCACCTCCCAAACAGTGACGTTGTTAAGATAGGCTCAGAAGATCCACCCTTGTTTATCAAACGCCCATCTTTTAGCACCTAAAGAGAAAGTAAGCAAAGTACAGTCAGCTTTATTAAAACACGTATTGCAATTGAACTAATAATTTTGAAACCACCCTAGGTAAAGTGGTTGATCAAGTCATTCCTGCTCAGGAAAGAGGAACAGACAGGATTGGCAGGATAGCTATTTACATATAATGAAAACTAGAGCAATTAAGAGGGTTCATGATTTCAGTTTCAAGTATTGAATGTGACCATTAATGAAAAGTCAATATCAGCAGCAGCAGAAATGATTCATTGGGTTGAATTATTGCAAGAAAATAAGGAAATAGAGCACATTTTTCCCTTAAGCAACTGAGAAGTTGGTGGTAAAACTGAGCAGATTCTAACCATAGAGAAACCTTATATTAATATATTGGAGAGGAAAACAGATAAGAACTTAGGAAGTCTCAGGAAAAAAAAGCTGGCCTGGTCTACTTGCCAGAATGAGATACAATCTAGGAAAAGAAGTTAGGATTTTTTTTTTCCTACAGCTGTATGGCAGAGAAACATTATGGGAAGTGGAAATCTGAGCAGCAAAGGTTCATTCTGGTTTGGAAATGTTTGTGACAGGCCTAGGCAATGTGCTTTTATTCTCTAGTTGAGTTAGAGCCACTGGTGTGCTGGAGCCACTGAGGTATAGGTTCACAAGAACAGGTTGTTAAATTTCCAGAAACAGTCACAGGTGTTGTTAAGTCAACTTTGTTAGTCAGTTTCCTGTTACTATAACAAAATACTTAAGATAATTAACTTAGAGAAAAGATTTATTTTGGCTCATGGTTTTGAAGGTCCCAGATCAAAATGGTTTGTGCCTCTGAGGGGAAGCACATCATGGCAGGAGTGCATGGTGGAGCAAAACTGCTTACATCACAGAGTCAAGGACACACCCACAATGGCCTGAGGACTTCCCATAGGCCACTCGTCCTGCAGGGTCTGCAACATCCCAATAGTGCCAGCCTGGGCACCAAGTCTGGAAACCTTTGGGGGGCACTTCTCCAAACCATAGCACGAGCCATTTTAGAAGTTGATCATGGTGAGAATAGTTACACCAAAATAATTTGCAAATGCCAGAAAACAGAGCTTTTCCCTTTTCTTCCTCAGAAAGCAAGTTGTTGAAATTTATATCCCACTATTGTCTAGAGCTCAAGATTAGTGAAGAAAAGAATAAATCATACAGTCAGAAAAAAAAAAAAAGAAACCGATCAGCTGGGAAAAGACAGTTTGAACAAGGTTGAAGTTGGGAACTGGGAAAATATATTTTATAACTGGAAGTAGAAAAAAAAAATCCTAGAAGACAATTGTGAAATTTCGTTTAATTTTATGCAATGTGTGAATGTAAAGTTAGTATAACTATTTCACAAGAAGATTCTTTAACCCTAGTGCTTCCTGTCTTTCCCATTTGGTCATGAAGCTTTTGTTTCTTTAATTGATTTTTTTAAAAAAATAAATGACAGCAGAATGCATTACAATTCTTATTACACATATACAGCACAATTTTTCATATCTCTGGTTGTATATAAAGTTGACACCAATTCATGTCTTCATACATGTATTTTGGATAATGATGTCTATCGCATTCCATCATCCTTGCTAATCCCCTGCCCCCTCCCTTTCCCTCCCACCCCTCTGCCCTATCTAGTATTCATCTATTTCTCTCTCATGTTCCCCCTCCCTACCCCACTATGAGTCAGCCTCCTTATAGGGATTGGCTAACTTCACTTAGCATTATCTTCTCCAAAGCCATCCATTTACCTGCAAATGCCATGTTTCTATTCTCTAGAAGACAATTCTTATGCTTCACTATTCACAGACTGCTTTCATGTGCATTATCATACTGCATCTTAACCAAGTCAGTGAGGATAAAAGGATCTTTTCCTCTTCCATAAGAATTCAGAGGTTAAGTGGCTTTCTTGAGGTTATATAACTAGTTAGTTGCTAAGGTCAGACTTCATTTTTGCTGTCAGCAAGAAGTCTGACTTGCCTGTGGTACTAGAGCAAGACATTTTGACACTTGTGGGCATCGTCAAGAATATTCCACCTTCTTAGAGTAAAACTAGAGTAGTGGAGGGGAAAAGATACTTACTAAGTATGTTAAAATTTCTCCAAAATGGGAGTCTAAGATAATAAGTAAATGTTTTCCCAGTGAGTGTTTACTGGTCAATGGAACTGGACAAATGCTCAAGAAGACATTGTGAGCATAGCTGATGTAAAATATCTGTCATTTACAATATTATAACTGGTCTCTCCAGAAATAATATATTAACAGAAGGGCCATGCTTTTCAAGGTTAACAGAGAAAGAACTGAACAAATCAAGAAGTGCTTACTGTTTGTTTGGCTCTTTGAAGAAAACTAGTCACCCTAATCCTACATGGTCTTTGGATCAAGCAGAGAAACACAATATCTCCTGGAATCTTTTCCATGAACGCCCAACCAGCTTTGTATTAATTCTGTTTGGACTCTTGAGGAGACTGGCTAGTGCAAAGCCTTCTTGAAAGGATAGTTCACTGTTCTCCAGTAACTATTTTCAAAAATAATTAATGGATGTTCTCTTTCATCCATCTTGTGAGTTTGGTTAGTATTTGTTCCTTAGAATCTGACATATTTCAGGGAAATTCATGCCACTTTGAATCTGCACATGTAAAAATGAACATCTATAGCACCCTGACTGTAGCAGTCCCTACCTGCTATACCAAAGACCTTGTCTGTCAAGGGCCTTTTATATGTCTTTCCTGATCTAATGCAATCTGTATCTCATTTTTTCTTTCTGAAAATGAGCTGGAGTAGGTTAAGTAAGATACAAATGATAATTATATTGTAAGTTCCTAATTTAAAGGATAGGGGTCCTTCCTTTCTTCCTTTCTTCCTTCCCTTTCTTCTTCCTTCCTCCTTTCCTCCCCCCCTCCCTCCTTCCCTCTCTCACATCCAGAGATGGGAAACAGAATGACCCCCAAAGAATGACTAAGTTTAGAGTTGAGCCCTACACAGCCTGTGAGTTCAACAATTTAACATTTAGACTTTGGTATCATTCTCTAATTGCTCCTAATTCTCTGACACCAGTTGTGATGAAAATGTTAAAACAAAGAAATAAAATGGTTACTGACAAAGTTCTTGATATATTCTCAAATTCTTCTTCAACTGTTTCCATCCAACTTTTTCAAATACCACATTCTGATGTGTGGTCCAGAGTGAATGAAATGGCATTTCTGCCTTCAGATCTTTAACCTAGTCTAGAAAATTCTAGCATTTTTTATTCTTTCCCCTTGGATGAGATGGTTTCATGAGTTTTAATTCTCAGTCCTACTCTGGGACAGTTCCTCAGGGCAGGGGTTGGAGGGGGGGAGTCTATGTTTGTATGTCATAGAAAAAATATCAAAGTAGTGCATGGAAAATTCGATTATGTGTGCTCAGTTGTCTGGAAGCCTGCAGGATTTCATGTACCAGTAGGGCTAGACTTCACTCAGCTATGAGACTCTGCTTTCCTCTTGTACTCCCTTGAAGTGAGCTCAGATATTTTCAGTTCATCTATGCTTATTTCTGCCAGTCCAGCCACCTTTCAGCTACTGGAATTTGGACTCCAGACTCCTCACTTCAGATCTGATCATGATTTTCTATAATTAGCTGTTCAGTTTATTAATTGACTAGTGAGAGTCAACCTAACCAGGTTCTATAGCAGTCAAGGATTCCTGTTTTCTGGATTTCACAGTCTTAAGCCTGTATTATATGTTAAACTGTTGGCTTCACAGAATTATCTCTTTTATAAATATGATATTTTCCAATCTGATAATGTGCAAAAATATAGACATCTGACATGACCACTAGAAATCTGCAATTCTAATGCTTTTTTGCCCAATACCTTGGATGAGTTAACTTAGATTCTTATTTCCCCTTATAGAACATGCAGTGACTCCAGCCTACTCACTGTAACCCTGCCATTGGTTGCCACAGTTCGGAGATGACATTAATTGATAGAGTATAAGTATGTTATGACCATGTGTGTGTGCAAGTCTTAAACTAGCTAATGTAAACTTGCAGTCATAATTCTGATTTGAGTGTAGCTTCTTCTGTGAATTAATTGGTTAAGCACTACAATTTATAAAATAAATGTCCAGCTTTCAGCTTGTCTCCAACTGCGACCAAAGAAAATGGCAATCTAGAAACAAAAATCCTTCAATAAATAGTGACTTCAGTTCATAAGTTCTACATTGCTCCTGTGGCTTGCTCTGCTTGATGAGACACATGTAAATAGGCACCCAGAGGGTTGCAAAGAACTTGTCCAAAGTGACTTTTCCTTTTTATGCTCTTGGACTCATTTGACTAAAATGTGAAAAAGTCCATCTTTGGTGAAAGATTAGAGACCACAAGGAGAGATGGCCCTAATCATGCCAGCTGTTCAACACAATCCCATGACAAACCAGTCAGCCCCAACCAACCCACTACCAAGTGACAGAAACAATGAGGTTAGCCAACTTCAGCTGAACCCATCTCAAACAAGAAAAACAGGCTGTCTACACCCAGTTCAAACTGACAACCCACAAAATCAGGGCTAAGAGCCATTGTCTAGAGATGTCATATGTTTTAAGGAATTTCATTGCACAGCAAATGTAAACTGATAAAGTTGCCATAGCAACTGTCACAGCTTGTTTGACTTGGCTTCAGAGAAAGAGAAGATTGAAATACTCTTGAAATCCTCTTACCTCAAATTTTCCAGGTGCCAGGCGAATTTCAGAAAGTAGCACTTCAGGAAAAACATACTCTGTTCCAAATGTACCACTAAGGGAGAACATTTCAAATCTTGTAGAAGCAGTTTCTGCTGGCTGTCCACAAGTTTTCAAATCAGCGGTTTTGCATTTCAGCATTGTGCACACCTATGTGGAACAGATGCAGATAAAACACACCTGATATCTCGGTTACTTGTCCAAGAACTGTTGACTGGCTTTTTAACCATAGCAAAGCAAAGCTTCCTTTCTCCATAAAGAGATTGGAATCATATTTTTTTATAATCATCTGCTTTCTTGAAAATGTTAAGCCATTTAAGAACTGATCCATTTCCTGAAAAGCAAGTGAACTGAAAGGAATAAATCAGTTCAGAATTAGACTCAAACCATTACTTTGGTATGGTAGATGATGGCATTAAGTCTGAGGAACTGGGGGGTCTTGGGGCCACAATAGTACTGATGCTGAAAGGATGATTAAAGTTTGGACCACCCATGAACCTCACCTCTTTCCATATCCTTCTCTTTAGAAGATAGTAAGGCATAGAGTCTAAGAAAATGCAAACTCATAACCAACATACTAGAAAAAGTCTCAACCTTTAAAATTTGTCATCTGAAGGGAACAAAAAGACTAGGACATCCAATTAGAAGAGGAACTAAGTAAAAAGCGCACTCCAACTCATTGTTGGTTTCACAAGTAAAAATAAGACTGTATTCAGATTGTTGGCGAAACCTAATTAAGGAAGACTTCTTGCGTTCACCACAATTGCAAACTAGTTCATCATCAGTCATAGACAATAGTCATGGTAAAATCACTGCTTAAAATGTGCTCAAAGCAAAAAGACCAGATAATACTTAAATATCATAGCAAATACCATATTTGATTAATCCCTGTGTGTGAGTATGTGTGAGAGAAATCCTGTTGGTGCCTTGACAAGAAAGGCACTGGACTTTCCGGAACAAATATTAAAAGTTCACCTGGAATTTACAGACATGTAAACACTCCATTTACTTAATCTTAGATTACCTGCCAGTACTCTCTTTGCCTTCGGCCATGGAGTCCTGTAAAAGCCCCCAGAACGTAGGCTTCGTTCTCTTTTTTTTCTAACATTTTGTAGCTTAGATGACAGCATAACTCTTTCTGACAGACTGTAAGGTTTCCTGAATTTTCAAAAAGTTCTGTGAAGTTGAACTGATCGTGGGAAACATTTCCCCCAAAAGTTTTTTTCTGTACTGGGAAGGGTTTGATGGTATTGGCATAGGCATTCCAGTTGACGGCTGCTGGGTAGTCCGGGGATTTCCGAGGATGTGAATCCACCTCTGAAATGAGGATGCGTCCTGAGTCTGTTTTCATGTCATAGTGATACGTCTTGGGAGAGTGAGGTGCGTAGATACCACTGCCTGGGAATGGAAGACAAGTCTTTTGAAACAATAATGCAGGCGCGCGCACACACACACACAAATAATTCACCCCTCAGAGTTGGCGTATGATCCCATCCTCATTTGGGACAATGAGAGGCCATACAGACTTCCTGTGACACTGAACACCCAATGACTCTTTCTATTCTCTCTTGGAAGTAAGTGACTGAACTACAAGTTTGATGGTCTCACTTACAAATAAATTTAATATGACAGCATTCTTTATTAGCATTATGGAAAATTAAACCAAATATAAAAATATTTGTGTTCCAAGAGTCTCTGAAATGTAGGGAAAGCTAATGCAAAATTCTTTTCCGTTCTCCACTGTGGCAGTTTTCAAATATGTCCAAAAATTATTCAACACTCTTTGAAAGGAAAGTGAGAAAGTGAGAGATGGGTGAGTGAGAAATGAAGGACAGAGACCAGGCAGAGATCCACACAGAGGTTTACTTGTCAAAGCTGACAAATAGAGGCCATTCCTCTACAGAGTAGAGAGGTCCCAGGCCCCCAAAATGTAAGGGGGTTCAGCTTTTAGAGAGTAGGAGTTTGGAGTTGTAGCTGTGGTGCTATGGGATAGGCTCAGGGGTGCTTACATCAGAGCTAGGTGGGTGAGGAATAGCATGGGATTAATTTAGGTTGATGGTACCATGGGGCTTTCCAGAGCAAAGGGATTATGTCCTTCTGGGATTGGTTTAGGATTAAGGTACCATGGGGTAGGTCACTAGTGGGGCAGGGGAGTTTGTGTAAGAGGAAGTACAGGAAAGTGATAGTTATCTAATGAGATGGTGGTTAACATTTAAGATGGCTGTGCGAATGTTATATCAACACCCTATACTCTTCTATCCAACAGTGGATCTCATTCTCTTTCCCTAGGCCTAGTGATTCCCTTCTGATGAACAAAACTTTGTACAAGTGATGGTGATAACTGGCCATAAATAGCACCATAACTTCTTCCTCCCTCCCTTGCTTTCTGTTTCTGTCTCTCTATGCCTCTCTTCTCTCCTCTCTCAATTCTTGCCCTGCAGGAAGTACATTTCCATGCCACAAGGATACATTTATTACAAAGTCCTATGGACAGGCATGTGGCAAGAAATGAGGGCCTCTTGCCAACACCCACTGAGGAACTGAGAGTTCCTACTGAGGGTGGTGTGAGCCAGCTATGCTGGACGCAGACTCATCTTCAGATGACTGGCTAGCCAGCCAACTGCTTGATGTAACCTGAGACAAGAATGATCTGAAGCCACCCAGCTAACCCCTGCCAAATTCCCGATAAACAGAAGCTGTGTAATAATACATGTTTGTTGTTTTAAGTCACATTTATGTTTAACTTTTAAGGTAATTTATTATATGGCAGCCTAAAAATAATATAAGCTTCTGACTTTGCAAGTTTAAAACACATCTCTTTTTAGTTCCCTGTTTGGCCACTTGCTGGCTGGGGAGACTTTAGCAAATTATTTGTGCTGTCTCTTAGTTAGTAAATTGGGATGTAATATCCTCATACAGAGTTGTAATGATTACATGAAATAGTACAGGTAAAGTTTTATCGTGACCATAACTTACAAATCAGCCCTAGCTTTTCTTTTAAAAGGAGGATGGACGTAGTGAGAAGTTTCACCCAAAAAGCAAAAAAAAAAACAAGGCAGATCATCTCTGAGGCATTAGTTTCTCCATGTGTAGAAGTATACGCTACACATCATACCTGGTTGTAAATTACCTGTCATGCTTTGGCCAACCTTATGTGTGTTGGCTGCAAGAAGATTAACTCTCATTCCCATTGCCCAAGCAGAGTGGAATTCAATAGCTGTCAAAAAGGGCAAAACATTCATCCAAGCTGTGGGATACAGTATGGTATCCACTTGGTGATCTTCCACCAGGGTAACTGCAGGATCGTGGAAGAGTATGTCAAAGCATGTGAAAATGCCAAATGTTCCAAATGTAGTCTTGAAAGTTACTAACTCCGGCTTGTCAGGGGCATCAAACTGAGGCTCCGAGTAGAGATGGTACTATAATAAATGCATAGTATTTAGTATACCAACTAAGACTAGTAATAATATGCATAGTATTTAGTATACCAACTAAGACTTGTTTATAGAAGAGTTGACTTATAAAAGCCCTCCAAAGTTAGTAAAAGATTTTGCTAGAGTGGACAACAGGACATATCCTAGAAAGTGAATGAATCTGACAATCAGAAGTGAATTTCCAAGGCCAATGTAGAGAAATAAGCAACATGTGTCCAGAACATGTCTTTTATCTCCTCTTCTCTCTCTCCTTCTGTCTATCTCTCTGTCTCTCAGGAGCCAAATATCTCCCTAAGAGCCCCCAAAACTATATGCTTCTTAAAAGCTAATGATATGCATTATTCTTCCTGAAGAAAAAGTAGGTCCTCATCTCCATCATGTGGGACTATGCCCCAACTTCCTTAATAATACTCCTCTGGTGCAGGAATCAAAATCAAGAATCAATAAAAGGGATGGACTCAAACTAAAAAGTTTCTTCTCAGCAAAAGAAACAATCTGTGAGGTGAATAGAAGGCCCACATCTTGGGAGCAAATTTTTACCCCTCACACATCAGATAGAGCACTAATCTCTAGGGTATATAAAGAACTTAAAAAGTTAAACAGCAAAAAAAGAAACAACCCAATCCACAAATGGGCCAAGGACCCGAACAGACACTTCTCAGATGATGATATAAAAAATCAATCAACAAATATATGAAAAAATGTTCAACATCTCTAGCAATTAGAGAAAAGCAAATCAAAACAACTCTAAGACTTCATCTCACTCCAGTCAGAATGGCAGCTATTATGAATACAAACAACAGTAAGTGTTGGCGAGGATGTGGGGAAAAAGGTACACTCATACACTGCTAGTGGGACTGCAAACTAGTATAGCCAATATGGAAAGCAGTATGAAGATTTCTTGGAAAATTAGGAATGGAAACACCATTTGACCCAGCTATCCCTGTCTTCAGTCTATACCCAAAGGACTTAAAAACAGCACACTACAGGGACACAGCCACATCAATGTTTATAGCAGCACAATTCACAATAGCTAAACTGTGGAACCAACCTAGATGCCCTTCAATAGATGAATGGATTAAAAAAACATGGCATATACACACAATGGAATATTACTGAGCAATAAAAGAGAATAAAATCATGGCATTTGCAGGTAAATGGATGTAATTAGAGAAGATAATGCTAAGTGAAGTTAGCCAATCCCAAATAACCAAATGCCAAATGTGTTCTTTGATATAAGGAGGCTGATTCATATTGGGATAGGGAGGGAGATCGTGGGAGGAATAGACGAACTCTAGATAGGGTGGAGGGGTTGGAGGGAAAGGGAGGGGGCATGGGATTAGAAATGATGGTGGAACATGATGATCATTATTATCCAAAGTACATGTATGAAGACACGAACTGGTGTGAATATACTTTGTATATAACCAGAGATATTTAAAAATTGTGTTCTATATGTGTAATAAGAATTGTAATGCATTATGCTGTCATATATAAATTCAAAATGTTTTTTTTAATTGTATGGTTTAAACTTAAATCTACAAAAAGGTAATTAAATTAACTGGTACTGAAAATTGAATATTTTGTGATTTGATAAAAATTTAATTTATGCAAAAAACTAATTCTTACAATTTTGAAGCATGTTCATACCATATCTTTATTAAATGGTATCCACATTACAATCAGCTTTATACCTTTTTCATCAATAGTAAAATTATTTATTTTATAAACACAAAACCTTATCTCAGTCCTGGACCATAATGACACTTCTCTATCAGGTCTCTCTCTACATTTTTTTTCCAGATCAGTTTTTTTTTCCCCCTAGAATCCCACTTCATTTATTACTCATTTTCACCAAAAATCTCCAATGATATTGTATTATATAGGGACTAACGCTCAAACTCCTAAACATAATATTCCCCATTCTCATATCTGGCTCTGCTCTCTCTGTCTTACCTTGTGGTAGCGTGCCACCAGCTTTCCTTCTGAATTATACACCACATTGGTATTATATTGATAATAGCCATTTGACGGACACTTGGAGTCATGGACATTACATTTCTTTTTGTCTCCAATATTTGCCACAACGTAGATAGAGTTGCTCTTGGCCAGGCAGCTGAGTCTTTCTTGTACTGGACTGTGACCAAATCTAAATCAAATTTTAATGAAGACATTTAAATTTTCAATATATTTAAGTCAGTTCATACACAGACAATAACAATAGTAAAGGTCTATGTACAATTGGTGTCAATATAAAAACCACTCAGAGAGAAGGGCATATTTTTTAAAAACACACATTATACTTAAACTGATGAAGACTTTTTATGCCACATCTATTGCTCCAGCAATTCACTACTCACTTTTCGGCATGATTAATTGTCTCCTCTCTATTAGATTATTCCCAACAGTATACAATATACTCTAGTACTTTCTAAAGTAGGGGGAAAAAAACTCTTTTGACCTTCTATGCCCTTCCTTATATGGCTTTTGTTCTCAGCTCACTCTTACAGCAAGAATCCTCAAGAGAGCTGTCCCTCTTATGGTCATCAGTTGCTCCTGGCTCATTCTCATTGGAAGCACTCCAGATGAACTTTCATTTCTATCATCTGAACTCTCATAACGCCAACAATGACTCCCAGTCTTACCTGAACTCAAATCTTACCCTACTTATCTACAGGAGTTGACAGAGCTCCACTCTCCTCCTGGAAACGTGTCTCTCTCTCCCTGCACTCACCCTTTCACTCTCCTGATCACTGACTGCTCTTCTCTGTGTCCTTCACTGGTTCCTCCTCATCTCTTCTACATGTCAACCCTGAAACTTTCTAGTGCTCAAGCCTGTTCTCTATTCTTTTCTCTAAGTCAATCCACAGGTGGACTCTTCTGGAAGTTAAAAATCATCTGTATGTGGACTTTGATTTTCTATCTCCAGACTTCCATCTGTCCCCTCATGCCAGAGGTGTATATTCAGCTGCCAGGAGGACATCTCCACCTGGGTGACTAAAGGGCAGCACCAACTTAAGATACGGAAAGTTGAATTCTTGATCTGCCTCCCCAGACCTGCTGTTCTTGGAGTGTTCCCTGTGTCTGTGAGGGCAATCTCAATCCACCAGTTGAGATAACTGTAATTGTATTGTTTCAGGTAATGATGCAAAACACTTCCCCTTGCTCTATTTTTTTTTTTTCATTTTGGTCAAAGTTTGTTCCTTCTATTAGGGAAAATGAAAGAGCTATTTATTAACCTTGCGGAAGAAGCTATTCCCCAATTTTCACTAGTTCCTGTGGCCACTATGATCTTTGATTCTTCTGCAAATTTGCCACACGTGTTGTTTTTAATGAGAAATGTGGAAGTCAACTATTGACTTTCTTCACAAAAGAGAGGATTTTTTTTTATATCAGAGACTGATAGTATTCTCTTATTGCAGTTCATTTCTCTAGAGCTAAGAAAAGTCATTTCCCCCGGGCTCTTATTCTGATAAACTTCAGAATCATCAGAAGTGCCTAGAAAAATGTGATATCTAAGATTCTCCAACAAGATCATGACAAAGGAATATTTAATAATTGTAAATGAGGTAGAAGAATGAGGTAAAGAGTGAACAAGAGTGAGCAAAGAGCCAAGCGTGGTGGCACATGCCTATAATCCCAGCAGCTTGGGAGGCTGAGGTGGGAGGATCACAATCTCAAAGGCAGCCTCAGCGATGTAGCAAGGCCCTAAGTAATTTAGCAAGATTGTGTCTCAAAATAAAATATAAAAGGGGCTGGGGATGTAGCTCAGGGGTGGAGCACCCCTGGATTCAATCCCTGGCACTTAAAAACAGAGAGAGAGAAAGAGGGAATGAGTTGTGAAAGAGCAAAGAATGAGTGTGTGTGCAATCTGTGTCTAAATCAATCATCTTCTCATCATGCTAGACAGAGGATTTATATATTCAATATATACATATATATTAAATATTTTACATTGAAAGGTTTCTAAGTAACCTCTTTCCAGGGAGATTAGCTCTATGAGCACAGGGAAATGCGGTTTCAAAGCAGAAGGTCTGATAACTCACTAGAAAGTCCATGGGAAGACTTCTCTATCTAGGAAAAGATAGGACAGATAAACTCTATGAACGTCAAATGTGGTCCCTTCAATGGAGAGCTTGGAATATTTTCCTCTAAGTGTAATTTTTCAAAACCTGACAAATGTCCAAATATAAACATAATACATACCATAATATGATAAAATAATTTTCCTTTGGTGAACATGTATGCTTTAGAAATTACAGCACTTTAGTACAAACAACTAGGATAGCTGAATACCTCTGGGGGTCCTGACATGGAATCCAGTTCACCTTAGGGTCTGGGATATCCTCAAGATAAGGGAAAATGCTTTCCCTGGTAAATTTCCATCCATAAAGCGCATCTTCTGGAGTCACAATGATTTGAGCACCCTGTTCAGAACCAATCAAATCAAAATTGTTTTTCTGTGTGCAAAATTGACAATTCAACCACCAGTCTTATTCCAACTCCCTTGTCCCTCCCCAAAATTGTAACTTGCAGAAATAAAAGAATACCTGACCAGCTGCTTGCTTAATTGCTGTCTCCAGAATATCTATATTCTTGTTCATGAGGATCAAGGCATCATCCTGAGAAACAGGTACTTCTGTTCCACTTGGCAAAATGACTGCATGTTCATATACTGCAGCTTTAAAAGTATCCGGAGCACAGAAAGGCAGGGTGATCAGGGCAAAAAATACTGCAGAGGTTGGAAAAGAAGAAGTGGACATGGCCAAGGTTGGGTGGTTTCTGAAAATGAAACTAACATTAAGTGGCATTTATAGAAGGGAGAACATTTATGTAATGGGACTGCCAACTACTGGACTTTCATTTTATAATTCTATGAACACAACTGGTCTGAAACTTTTGAGGATTACAATCAGAAAGTATTTTAAAGAGTAAATAACATATCCTATTGATAAGATTTAGTGTCATGTTTTTAAAAATTCAAATATAGTGCAATTATCCTCTTGCTAACAGAAAGGAAATAATAACAAAATTAACTCTCATGTGAAAAATTGTAGCACAACAAACATTTTGTTTACTAACCTTAAAAATTGGTAACAAGTTTTTGTTCTGTTGGTTGACTTAACATCACATTTTTTTTAGAGGGGGAGAAAAAATTTTAAATATTTACCACTGGGAGAATGCACAACAGTATTGAGTACAAAATTTACCCAAATCAACACTCCAACTTACTCATTCCTATTAGAGACTGAGAATTTATGCTCCATAAAGAAGAGCTGTCTATACAGAGATACTAAAAATTGTGCTCTATATGTGTAATAAGAATTGTAATGCATTCCCCTGTTGTGTATTTAAAAAAAATAATAATAAAATTTAAAAAAAAACAGAAGAGCTATCTAGTGTGTGCACTGCTACATCCCTGGGGTCTAAAGCACTGACTCCCAGATGCTGCTGCCTAGTTAGGATTGTTTCAGAGGAAAAATCAAGACTTCCTCTTCGAGGCCCCAGGCCACCTGGTTGGTCTCCCTGCCTTCTTTCCTTCTCTTCCTTTAACCTTCTCTTCCTCTCCTCCCCTCCTTCTTTCTTCCCTTCCTCCCTTCTTTAATTCCTTTCTTCTTTCTATTGTGGGAAGTAGACGCCAGGGATAATGAAGCATCTAAGACTGTTGATGATAAAGATCATCATCTCTGTTACAACTCAGCTAATGTACAACTTCCATTTTTGTTAAAGGAAAATAACCACATGCATTGATGAAATACACACACACACACACACGCACACACACACCAATATGTGACCTCTGATGCCCTCCTGAACATCTTCCCCAGTCCCAACACAATGTAAAGGCTTTGTTTATTTTATATGGGCGTCTAGATGAAAGTCTCTTAAATACTCTCAAATCGCATAGAAGGGTAAAGACAAATAAAATTCATTCTATGCTTTCCCTCATACTGAGATAGAATTCTTGTTAAGGGTAAGGTCTAAGGGTTAGGAATAAGATCTGCTCATATTTTCTGCTTGGAATAGAGGTTTCTATTAAAGGAATAACTTGTTTTACCTGTACAGAGAAGAAAACTGGAAGTAATTTCTAGAAAAATGGTCAAGCCCTTTAGGAGAAAGTGTAAAGGGACAGTTATTTTAATGAATTTTAGCATATTATATAATACTGATTGTTAGTGTTTGCTGGCATAATTATAAACTATATAATTTTATAGTTCATAATTATACTATATAAAGTATATATAATTATTGAATGAGTATCAATTATTGGTAAGTAGTAGATTGTGAAGTGCCTTTACAGTTTAGAGATCATAGGGCTTAATGCCTACATATCAAATGACAGAAATGTAAGACATAGAGAGGCAGAGGGACTAGAGCAAGGTGTTCTTCCCATTCTGATTTTGGAATACTCACCTCACACTCCACCTTAGTACTGGGGATTAAAACTAGGGGCACTTTACAACTAAGCTACATCCCCAGGCTTTTAATTATGAGACAGGGTATTACCAAGTTGCTTAGGGTCTCGATAAATGGCTGAAGCTAGCCTCAAACTTTCAATCTTCCTGCCTCAGACTCCCAAGTCACTAGGATTATAAACATGCACCATCATGCCCAGCTTTCAAATTTATTATACCCAAGACATCATGCATGTATCTGAGATCTGTTTTAATATCTGAATCCAAAGATATACATATGTGTGTCTTTTTTTCCTGTTTTTAAAAAATGTATTGGTGCATTGTAATTTTACATAATAGTGGGATTCATTGTTCCCATATTTATGTTGCACACAACATAATTGGATCAATTTCATGCCCCAGTACCTTCCCTTTCCCTCACCTCCTCTGTTCCCTACTCTACTGATCTCTCTTTTGTTGTTGTTGTTGTTATTATTATTATTATTATTATTATTATTATTTGAATTATATATGCATAAGTAGGATTAATTTGTTATATTCATACATGGACATACATAATTTGGTAGATTTTGTTCCCTAGTACTTTTAATGAATTCAATCCAAACTGATCACCATAAGAAGACCACCCGTGAATTTTCCAAGTGCTAAATGAACATTTGATGCAATTGATGCCTAGTAAAGATGACTGAGCCCCTCCACACTCATCCACCTCTGTAAGTATAATTTGGGTTATAATCTATTTTCATGTGAATTGATGTCACCAACTTATAACATTTTATCCTCTATTTTGCTTAGCCAGATAAAGTGGTGAAGAGTTGATAACAGTTTTTACTTTGGGGGAGGAGGAGCCAGGACAATCATATTGGTAACTGGAATCTCATTGTCCTCAAATGTTTTTGGGCGTTTTTATTTGCTTGTGATTAAAGAGAGAGAGAGAGAGAGAGAGAGAGAGAGAGAGAGAGAAAGAAAAGAAATAAATGGCATTAATTAGCTGTTTGGGTATGTTTTATCTTTTATCAGAAGGGGAAAGGGAATATAATTTCCAATGTAAAGCCAAAACAAACATGTTCCCCTTTTTCTCTCTGTAGCATTTCAAAAGTCTATCTGAAACTGAGGATCTGAACAGTAAAGGTGACTGCACAAAAAAATCAGAAGCTATGTCTGACACCACAGTATAATATATGAAAGTCTTTGAGATGTAAAGAAAAACATTTGCCCAGGAATAAAATATCAAATTCAGGATATAGAACTTTAAGAATTGAAATTTTTGTGCTCAGAAAGATGATTAGTCAAGCAAGGCTTAGTATCTTTAGTTGAACTGAGCTATAAAATAAGGTAAGGTTACTTAGCCATGGGGGAGCATTGATTAATTATAATTCACTGCTAAAAGAGCCTACTCCCAAATTTATCATTTGGTGATTAATAGACTTTAATTAAAAGGGTGAAAAGATTATTAAAATAATTGATCTAATATAATCCAATCAGAGTCACTATAAAAATAATCACAGTTCAAATGCTTTTTTTCTGTGAACCTGATCATCTGATAGAAAGATATTCAATTAACTGTGATTTTTTTAAATCTCACTGTTCCACTTTCTCAAAAGTAAAAAAATTACCATGTATTCTCAGCTTCGTATTCCACTTTGAACCTGTTTCTTTTCTTTTTTTTTTTTTTTTTTGGTCCTGGAGATAGTTAACTCAGAGATAGTTAACTACTGAGTCACATCTCCAGCCTTTTTTATATCTTATTTAGAGATAGGGTCTCACTGAGTTGCTTAGGGCTTTGCTAAGTTGCTGAGTCTGGCTTTGAACTAGCAATCCTCCTGTCTCAGCCTCCCAAGCTGCTGGGATTACAGTTGTGCACCACTGCACCTGGCTATTTCTTTCCTTTAAGTTCAGGTCAATTATACCTGCTCTATCTCCTTCACACTTTGAAGGTTTTTCTGAGTGAAAGATGCATGAAAGTGCTCTGTAACTCATAGTGGGAATGAATTAACAAAAATGGGTGATAGTAATATAATGATCCTGGCTACTTAATATTATTCTATTGTTAGGACTGCAAAAGTACTTTTGTTCAAGTAAACATTTCTCATCTATTTAAGTACTGAAGAACTGCAGGGGGTTACTTAGGGGTGATAGGGAATATGTTACCAACTCCTTGATCATATCATGCCGAGCCAGATATTGAAAATTATCAAGCTATGGAGCATTTGTTTTTTATCAAATATATAAGGACCTCAAAATGATTCATCAATAATTCAACTTGTTTGTTCTCAGTGAACAAGAGCAAGAAAAAATATGCTCTCCTATGATAACATCTCAGTCAAGGTGATGCCCTGTACTCCTCTGGTTCCTGTTTCCTTCTTTCTGTGGTCTTTGCTCTGACAGTCACCCCCTGGTGACTTTCTGGTTTGGTGTCATTCTCTAGGCGGGCCCTAATCTCAAGAGTGACAGCAGTTAGACACTAAGATGTAGCCTGCTTTATCCTATCTTGACAAGTCTAGTTTCTATCTTCTAAAGCAGCCCTAAGAGCCAGGAACTCAGACCAGGTGGAATGGTGCAATTTCTGCTGAACAGGAACACAAGTCAGTAGAAGCCCCAAGAGCAATAAAAGCTGGAGATTAGCCTGAAAAGCCTAAGTCGACTCATATCCACGTCGTATTTTTTCTGTTTATCACCATATTCTCCCCTCTAGATATGGAGAGAGTTGCATGACCTATAGTCAGTCCTATGTCTAGTTGTTGCTAAATTACACGGCATGACCTTCTTTTACTGTAGTTAATGATTGTTGTGAACTACTTCCTGGCTATGTGGCTATGAGCAAGGTATATATTCTCCCAGGGCCTCTGTTTTCCTCATCTGCCAAACAATGATAATATGTGCCGAATAATTTTTGCTGTTACTATTATTATTGCTTCATCTCTACAAGATTGAGCCCTACTGTGAAGGTGATGCTCAGTGCAGCTTTGATCCAGGTTTCTGGTCAGAACCCCACCTGTCCTGTTAAGAGAACTTCAGTAAATCCATGTTCTCTATTCTTATTTTTCTGTCTCTCTTCACAAACTCTTTTATGGCTCCTTGCTTTCAAGTCAAATGATCCAAATGGTTTTTCCTAAAATTAATTTAACTTCCAGTTATACTAGCTAGTGTCGATGACTTTCCCTACAACTGCACCTCAGAGTCTCCCTTTATCACTCTTTTCTTTTTCTTTCTTTCTTCCTTTCTTCCTTTCTTTCTTTTTCTTTCTTTCTTTCTTTCTTTCTTTCTTTTTCTTTCTTTCTTTCTTTCTTCCTTTCTTCCTTTCTTCCTTTCTTTCTTTCTTTCTTTCTTTCTTTCTTTCTTTCTTTCTTTCTTTCTTTCTTTCTTTCTTTCTTTCTTTCTTTCTATACTTGGATTGAACCTAGGGGTGCTTTACCATTGAACTACATCCCCAGCAATTTTTATTTTTTATTTTAAGACAGGGTTTCACTAAAGTTGCTGAGGCTAGCCTTAAAATTCCAATCCTCCTGCCTCAAGCCCCCAGAGTCACTAGGATTACAGGCATGCACCACCATGCCTGATCTATTATGCATTTGTAAAAACTCCTACACGTGCACAAAACTTGCAGAGAAACTAGGTTACTTGTACATTGCTGCTGGAAATTTAAAAATGGTACCTCCATTCTGGAAAACAGCTTGGCAATTTCTCAAAAAAAAAAAAAAATCTCAACTCAGCTAGGGGCTCAGAAAAGCAGGGGGGTGAGATTGATGCCAATGATGAGAATCAATCAGGGACAAGTCCTGTTTCCCCAGTTGTGAAGTTTGAACAACCAAGAAATGCCCAGGCAAGCATACAAAACAAGTTTTATTTAAAGACTAGAATAAACAGAGACTTCTCTGCAGAGAAGGGTGCCCAGAGCTATATGTCTAAGGAAGTGGGGGCATCCTGCCTTTTTAAACATTTTAGAGTTTCTTTGTTCTCATGTCCTCCTTCTCCCCTTATCTTGCCTACATAACTAGTGACAAAAAGATGGGCCAAAATGTGGGGAAGAAGCCTTTTAGGGGTGTCTTTCCATGTCTGCCCAAATGGGCAGGAATGGAGCCTCCCAGGAGATGCTTCATTAAAACTCTTACAACTCCCTGCAGGAAGGAACAATTCACTGGAGATAGTCTTTGCCTCAAGATGAGGTTGAAGCACTCTTTTCTCCTCTCCATCTTCTCTACTCTGGAGAAATCTGACAGGAGGACTCTGACAGGAAGGTTTTGGTAGGGGAGGGGAACTATTTCTTCAGTTTCAGGTTATGCCACTAAGCAGAGTGACAACATGAAAAGACCTAGAAGAAAAGGTGGAGTCTTGCAATTGTTGCTTTACCCACCTGGAATGTTGTCTCAAGCCATAACTCTGCTGAATGGAATTCATTTAAATGGAAGACCAATTAATCTGCAATATCAATTTGGGAGTTCTCACTAATCTAAATCAACTAGCTGAGGCTGAGTGGTGTGTTCAGCTTTAGGCATGAAGAAGCTGTGGGCAGATCTTCCCTTTCTAAGCAGTTCTTCCCCATTAACAATGCTGCTTGACCTCAAGAATATGTTTCCTTTTACAAGGTGCAATCTCAAGCACACACTCCAGGGCTGTGGCTCCCTTACTCACTAAGATGAATGTCCTATGTCCTAATGTGCGCCCCCATCTTCCTTACCAAGTCATCTTCCGGTCCAGGAGGTTAGACTCAGCTCACCATAACCAAGTGTCTTGGCTCTCTATCAAATATGAACAAAAGAAGCAAAAGCAAACCAATAAGGGTGATAGTTGAAAAGAATATAATAATAATAGAAGAAGAAATGAAAATAGCCAAAAGTTCTGAAAACATAGGAAGAAAATAAGGTATTAGTACTGCATTCAGGACAAAGATTTGTCTACACTGATTTTAATTACCTTAGAAGGAAAAAGAACTCTACCTGTATTTATTCAGCAACTGATTTTATGACTATCAAATCTGAATATATAAACTAGAACTTAATTGATTTGGATTTCAATTTTTGTTTGGATTTGTAAGACTTTTTTTTTTCTTTTTCAGTACTAAGGATCAAACTCAGGCCCTAATGCACACTAGATAAGCATTCTACTACTGAACTATATCCCTAGTCCATTTTATTTTCCATTTTGAAACAGGATTTCATTTTGTTGCCCCGGCTGGATTTAACTTGAGATCCTCCTGCCTCAGCCTTCTGAGTACAGGGATTACAGGCATTCGACACCATACCAGGCTTGATTTGAATGTGGTTTTGTATTTGTAATGCTATTGTTGACCCATGTTCAACAAAAAACACACTTTTTTATTTCTTCATTTTAGTACTGCTGATGAAATCAAAGGTTATTACTGAACACCAGGTTTTCCTGGATTGGGCCTACACTGTAACCCTCAAGCACAAACAGGCTGCCATTAGAAGGGGAACTGTGAATTTCTGAAAGGAATTAGTGCAAATATTTAAGAATTGTGAGTAGTTCCTAATGAAGGCTCATTTCATATAGCCCTGAAAACTAAGGTTATGGTTTCCTTAGTTAATACTCTAGGTAACATTTTATTTTTTCTAAATATATTGTTTCTGGGCTTATTCTTTTATGTGTTTATTTCATTAGATGAGGACCCATGCAAGTGACTCTAAAGGAAAAGATGATACCATGGGACTGATCTTTTTTAGGTTATTTCCTTTCAACATGATTATATCTAGAGGTATCAGCCTCTTTATACACACACACACACACACACACACACACACATACACACTCTCTCTCACACACACACACTTTTTTAGTTGTGTGATCTTAATTTTATTCACTTATTTATACGTGGTGCTGAGAATCAAACCCAGTGCTTCACACATGTGAGGCAAGCACTCTACCACTGAGCCACAAACCCAGCTTTCACATCTTACTATTAGTTGTAATATGGTTTCTAAGAACAACCATAGGAAAGTTGAAAATTTCTAAATTGAACCGCCATAATCTGGGACTGTATTTATTAACCACTTCTTTTGATAGCTAGATTTGAGAGAGTATATGTAACATATTAAATCTTGATAATGAAAAAAAATAAGCCAATAGAATGATATTTCATCAATACGTGATGTTTAATATTTATTGCCAAAATCAAGTTTCCTATCTAAAACAAATGAGTTATTTGGGGGAAAGTAAAGCAAACTAATCATGCAAAAAAAAAAACCCATGAAACATCCCAGCAGGTATATTCCTGGCATTTGTCTCAGAGAAATGAAGGTTTATGTTTTCACAAAAATCTGTTTGTAAATGTTCATAGCAGTTTTATTTGTAATCATAAGCCAGAGACAATCCATATATCTTTTAATAGGTAGATACACAAGACATCCATACCATGAAATGTTACTCACCAATGTAAATGAATGAACCTGGATGTATCTCAAGGGCATTATACTAAGTCAAAAAAGCCAATCCCAAAATAAAAGTACATATTGATTCAGTTTTACATTTCTTGAAATGACTAGATGCCAGAAATGGAGATTAGTAAAGGTGGAAGGGAATTAGAGGAATTAAGAGTAGCTGCAAAAGGACAACATGAGGGGTGTGGTGACAGGAATATTCTGCATCCTGGTTATAATATTATATCATAGTTTTTCAAGATGTTACTATTGGGAGGAAAACAGGGAAAGGAGAAACAGGATCAGTGTATTTATTCTTACAACTTCATGTGAACCAGCAATTATCTCAAAATCCTAAAATTTTAATTAAAAGAAATATGATCTGTATATCCTTATTTTTCCTTTAATTTGTGTATTATCCCAATATGGGATAAAATATTGTCTTAACATAAAAATATCCTTATTTATTTATTATTAATATATTATGCAGTTAGCTACATAAAATAGTAATTTTCATTTTTAAAGAGTTCATTTAAGCTGGGTACCTTTAATATATTTAAAATATAAATATATAAAAAATGCAAACATATACATAGGAATATCCTCTGATGATT
Organism: Marmota monax; assembly: GCF_021218885.2. Taxonomy (NCBI): domain Eukaryota; kingdom Metazoa; phylum Chordata; class Mammalia; order Rodentia; family Sciuridae; genus Marmota; species Marmota monax. The sequence goes on from NW_026691988.1 coordinate 4,897,234, forward strand.
TTGATCTACTTCTTGGGTTTCATAGTCTCAAACATTTTTTTCTTTATCCTTCGTTTACTGAGAGCAGCATGTTGAAAATTAGAATTTAAAAAGCTCTTAAAAAAAAAAAACCTAGAATCTTTGCATTGACATTGAGTTTTCAACATTCAACTGTGCTGGTAAGGGAAATGGACTGGAGATCCTGAGCAAAGTCCGAAGGCCAGATTGAGGCAGCAGAGGAGGTTGCTGTGGCCTCAGTGCTTTAATAGCGCCACCCTGAGGCAGCATCTGTAACTGCATGCGTTCAGTGGCATTGCCACCGGTCGGAAGAGGGGGCATCCCTGCACCAGTGGGCTTAGAGAGAAGAAACGCAAGTGTATGTCAGGAAAATTTGACCAGGGAGAACCAGGCCTGTCCCTGCTCTGCCCTCCACATTGGTTCAGGGGAACGTGGTCATACTCTGACCTACAGGTCACTGGTGCTCTTCCTGCACTGACCAACCTCCAAGGATGAAGGAAGTTGAGAGGAATAGGGAAGAGTTCGTAAGAGCCTTGTGATCCAACCTTACAGTTAGTGCCAGGCACCCTTCCAAAAGCAGTCCTCTTCAACCCTGGGTATCCATTTACGTTGGTTTTGGTGGTGTGGAATGGCATCCCATCATGGTTTTGATTATTTGTCTCTTCAGGATCTGTTTTGCTTTTCTTCTCTATGTGACTTAGAAGCACTAGAATCCACCCACATCCTCCAGCTAAAAACCTAGAATCATCCTTGATTCCTCTCTCCTTCCCCCTCCACAGCAACAATTGTGTCAGTTCCACTTCTGAATATATCCTTTTCTCTCCACCCCTCCACCTCTCTAGTTAAAACCATTATTGTCTCTCCCAAAGCTCCAAAGTTCTCCCTGCATCTCAATCCCTGCTTATCAGCAACCCCACTTGCTGTCCACAGGCAGATCCAAAGAACTTCCTGAAACTTCAAGTAGACTCTGCACACCTCCATTTAAATACCGTTACTCCCCACTTCCCTAACTCTATTTACAGGATTCTGGAAAGTATAGAGTGCTCTCATCTTCTACCACACCAAGCACATGCTAAGGACTGGTCTCTCTTCAAAATGAATGAATGGCAGACTCATTCTCATTCTTCAGCTCTCAGCTCAAAAGTCTCACCTCCATGCAGAGCCTTTGTCCAAACAAGGCCCCACACCTAATCAACACCAGCTAATTATTCTATCGTATCATGTTTTTTCCTTCAGAACATTTTTGTAAGATAATAAATAATTCTGGCATTTATTTACTGTTTGTTCCTTTTCCTGGTTAAAAGTTACATAAAGGCAGTAATCACAGCTAAATTCCTAGCAACTGGTATCAATTCATTAGAGGTGATCAAAGATATTTTTGAATAAATAGATAAAATCATTTATTCTAAAAAAAAGGAAGTTAATGTTGCTATTACAGCATGAAATAGACCAGGAGGTATGAGAGTTGACATTGTTTCACTTCAAATAAGAGCATGGATTTTACATGTCCATGGAGGGAGTGTGTCCCTAACATACAACATAAATTCCTGGATGGGGCTGGGGTGCTGATCTGATCTAAGGATGAAATCTACCAAGAGTACCAGGACACAAGCTAGGCATGGTGGTGCATGCCTGTAATCCCAGCTACTCTGAGGCTGTTGCAGCAGGACCTCAAATTTGAGGCCATCCTGAGCAACTTAGCAAGACTCTGTCTTAAAATAAGATTTAAAAAGTGTAGGAACATAGTTCAGTGATAGGGCACTTGTCTAGCATGTGTGAGGCCCTGAGTTCATTCCCTAGTACTGGGGAAAAAAAAACAAAGAAAGAAAAAAGAAAAGTAGAACTAAAACACAGATATGTTAAAGGGAATGAGTAATGTTATATCAAGCACCTTTCACACATCTGAAATTTTGAGAAAAACTGAGGGCCCAGGAGATGCTACAGAATGTTTGCATGGCAGGCAGAAATTTTGCTTTTTAAACAAAGACAAAAATCTCAAGTCAGAGAAAATATGTTTTAAAACCTGATTTCATAGTTAATTATTCTATACATTTGTGTCATCATGATATATTCAGCATATGTCAAATCAATCATTTCTTTCCTTGTCAGTAAAAATGAAGGTATATTCCATTCACAAAATCAGTGCACTCAGAATAAAAAGTAAACAGAGGAAGCAAGAAGGCTAGACAATTCATAACAGACTCTTCAAGGAGAAGTTTGGTCATTTAAAATAACAATCTCCTGGGGCTGAGGATAAGCTCAGTTGGTAGAGTGCTTGTCTTACATGCACAAGGCCCTGGGTTCAATCCCCAGCACCACAAAAAATTTTGCTGGTTTTTAACTATCTTTCTCATAATTAATGTTTCAAATATGGCTGGCTCAGTCAGTTACCCTTTCAGGGCAACTTTAAGTACAGCCCAACACAGGATCATCCAAAAGCACGTGGGCTCTTTCAGGGAGTGGTGGAGGCCCCATGGAGCTCTGTGTCCAAAACTGAGAAGACCTTCCCAACAGTGATATGCAGGGCCACCAGCATCTGTCTCCCAATCTGTATCCATCCAGGACTCAGAAGGCTAGATTTCATTAGGCAAAAGAGCAGTTCGTTCCTCTTCTGTGCCAACGATGTTTTGAGACTTAGATCTACTTTCAGAGGAAAAAAAGAGAATTTCAATATCTCTTATCTAAAAATGAACAACAAACAAACAAACAACATAAACAGTGCCTACATATCTACCCAACTATCCCCTTAAACCTGGCAAACATATTTACCAAGTAAGGGACGAGCCTCAGGGCCCCCAGAAATCTGCTAACTAGAAGGATGGATATAAATTGGTATTTCTTGACCACACCCATAAGCTGACATCTAAAGGCAGAAAAAAGAACTCTAAAAGTTGACCATACCTTCTTCTTCTCCTTGAGTGCTCCAGGAGGTAAAATAAGCCCATCACTAATCCCTTTAACACAGTGAAAAGTACTGGTTAATGTAAATCCTCCATGACAACTTTCTCCAAAATGTAAAGAAGATTGGGGAGGAGGGAAAACATGGGTTACTTACACTTATCAGAGGCCACAGGCCTTGTATAGCTGCTGCCCACTCAAAACCAATTTTCTCATACAGAAATCCACCCAGCATTGGTCCTGCAAAAGCACTGACGATGGATAGATGAATTATTAAACAATAAAAAAAATAATTGCTTAGTAAAAGTCACTCGATTCCTCAGTCCCAGGTCTCCCTTAAATTAGGGCTACAAATACTGAATAAAAGATAGTGGAATGAGATGGATATCATGTATGAAAACATGGATGGTGTGAATATACTTCGTATACAAATAGAGATATGAAAATTGTGTTCTCTATGTGTAATATGAATTGTAATGCATTCCACCATCATATATAACAAATTATAATTTAAAAAAATAAAATAAAATACAGTCTTCAACTTTCCTGAGAACAACAACAACAAATGTCGATTCTGGGGCATAGCATTGGGTATAAGAAAAGAATTGTAGGGCAGGGAGTGCCTCTCAGTGGTAGAGAGCTTGCCTGGCAGGTATGAAGTGCTGGTTGGATTCCTACAACCACTACAGAACAAAACAACAGAAAAACTACCTGATAATGATGTTCAAAAATTTTTAAAAAGGTGATACATTCGGAAGGATCTTTATATTATTCTATCCTCAGTATTTGCATCTAATATAATTCAATTGAATACTTATTTTTGATCATATACAACATTTCTAACATGTAGTTACCCTTATGATACAGTAGAAAGTAAAAACTAAATAAACAAATGAATAAAAAAATAAGATTCAAGGATGGATCCACCATATGACCCAACTATCCTGCTCCTGGGTATTTTTCCTAAAGATTAAAATTGGCATACTATAGTGACACAGCCACATCAATGTTTATAGAAGCACAATTCACAACAGCAAAATTATGAAATCAACCCAGATGCCTGTCAACAGATGAATGGATTAATAAATCATAGTATGTGTATATATATATATATATATGACATATATATCATATATATACATACAATGGAGTTCTACTTAGCCATTAAAAAGAGTGAAATTATGTCATTTGTTACTAAATGGATGGAAATGGAGAATATCATGCTAAGTGAAATTAGACAAATTCAGAAGCTCAAAAGTTAAATGTTCTCTCATATGCAGAAAATAGAGTAAAATAAAGGAAAGGGAGAGGGGAGGACAGGAATACATAAAGAGCCAGTCAAATACAAATTAATAAATGAGCAAAAGGAAGTCTAGTAGAGTAGACGAAGGAGAAGAAGGAGGAGGGAAGGGAAGGAAAAGGAGGATAATGAACTGAAATCAATTTTCATGCATGTATGAGTTGGTGGGTTGAACCCAACTACTATGTATAACCATAAAGCTCTAATTAAAAAAAAAAAAAGAGGGGTGGGAGAGCAAGGGAGGGGTCAGGGGGTTAGCAATGATAGTGGAATGTGATGGACATCATTATCCAAAGTACATGTATGAAGACATGAATTGGTGTGAACATACTTTATATACAAACAGAGATATGAAAAATTGTGTTCTATATGTGTAATATGAATTGTGATGCATTCTGCTGTCATGTATCTAAAAAATAAAAGCAATTTAAAAAAGATTTTAAAAATCTGAAGTATAGTTTTGTTTAGGGAACTTCCAAATACCACTTAAATAAGACAAAGTATGTGAGACCATTTTGCTTTGGTTTCAAATCTGCTGGTATAATCAGATTTTGGAGCCTGAAAGTATAGATCAGACTTCTGGCTCTACCCTGTACCAACAATTTTTCTTTAAAAAGCTCATCTGACTTCACAGTGTCTCAATTTCAATGGAGGTGCTATTTTCAAATACAAATTAATAAATGAGCAAAAGGAAGTCTTTCAGGTGTGGATGAAATTCAATGCCTACTTACCCAACTGACCACATGCCACCAATGAGACCTGAAACAAGTCCCAGCGTACTTAATCCCTCTTCAAATCCATTTTCACTGAAAAGAGAAATATGAGTGCATCCATTATTAAAAGGAAAACCTACATAAAAGAAAAAAGTTGTATGATAGATGCATTAAGAGAAACCACAGGTAATCTGGGCAAGAGCGAGAACACTCTGCTTTGTAAGATAATGCAGCTCAGTGGCAAAGCATGGCTAAGCATGCAAAGGCCCAAGTTTAATCCCCAGCACTAAAAATTTAAAAAGAAAAGAGAAAAAAACTAATTTGGAGGAATTTTCATCATATCAAGTGCTTACAGAATATATAATAAAGAAATTCATAAAAATAAAAAAGAAAGGTGGGCAGAAGAGTTTTCATGAAAATCAAAGGGCAATAGTAAAGAAAAAGGATCAGGAAGTGGGTGGGAAGAGAAGGTGGAGGGGGGAAGTGCAGGGGAGTGATATTGGCCAAATTATATGGTTACATTATGTTCATGTATGAATATGTAACAACAAATCCCACCCATTATAGTACAACTCTAATACACCAATTAAAAAAATAATTGGAAAGAGGAAAAAAATTAAGTGGTAAAGTGTTTATCCTAAGTAGATAGTGGAAAGTTAAGACTGTAATTAAAATCCATAGAACAACCACCAAAAAATTTTACAAAGAAATGTAGTAGAAAACTACAATAAGTTATTTCTTTTATATAAAAAAAGAAATTCATAAAATGAGATGAAAGTGTGAGGAGAATAATGGGCAGCTTTAAGAAAACACAGGCAGCTTCTTATTTCTACAACTGCTGAACTGACCCAGCATAGCCTTAGTACTTATAGTTCTTCACCAATGTGCTCATCAAACCAAGGAATGATGGACAGGTGACAGAAGCCTCATCACCCTGTGGTCTTGTATGGATTCCACCACGAAAGGGGCACAAGGCAAAGGCCTTTCCATTTTGCAATGGCTTTTCCAAATTACATGTATGCTAAGGCAAAAACCAAGCCAAGCATCTATCTTCAACCTGCTCTACCTATGTGTATTAATAATACTATATATTATAATTTACATGATTTTATAATTATTTACATGCATATACATACATATGCATTCTATGGCATGAAGATTTACTATTGGGGGGAAAAATCCAATATCCTACAAAATAGAAAAATTCAAGAAAGCCTGTCACACTCACTGCTGTTTGCAGCACAGTTCTTGAAGCGACGAGAGTAACTTACTATGCACAACTGAGAATCTCCGGAAAAGTCGGAATTATACTCATTCCAGCAGAGAAGCCATTTATAACTAATATCAACACCAGCAGCCACAGCTGACTACAAAAGAGTTTTGGAGAACACAAAAACAAACACATTAGCATTTTTAGAGCTATAAAACTTAATGCTGAGACATACAGGATCCCAGAGAAGTTTGTTTCATAGATGAGGTGACTGGCCTCGTTCCCATTCCCCTCTGATGGTGTGTTTCATCCTGTTGAGTCACCATTCAGTCCCTCGTATTCACCCATGTGGTGTCTCAGTCTCTTTGGTCACACACATCACAGGTCTTGGGCCAACCTGCCTTCCCAACATACAAAATTTTTTCAAAAGTGGTTAAAATATCAATATTAACTCTGGTCATTGAATCACTTGGCTTTGAAATTTAATTAACCCCAAACAACGGCAAAGAAAGAAAGGTATAAGACAGAAATTAACGTTTGTTCTACATCAGGCACTAGGCCAGTTATTTAATGAACAGTATCTCATTTTTTTTATTAGTTGTTCAAAACATTACAAAGTTCTTGACATATCATATTTCATACATTTGATTCAAGCGGATTATGAACTCCCATTTTTACCCTATATACATAATGCAGATTCACATCGGTTACACATCCACTTTTTTACCTACTGCCATACTAGTGTATGTTGTATTCTGCTGCCTTTCCTAACCTCTACTATCCCCCCTCCCCTCCCCTTCTCTCCCCTCCCATCCCCTCCCTTTCCGTCTTCTCTCCCTACCCCATCTACTGTAATTCATTTCTCTCTCTTGTTTTTTCCCCCCTTTCCCCTCACTTCCTCTTATATGTAATTTTGTGTAACAATGAGGGTCTCCTTCCTTTACCATGCCATTTCCCTTCTCTCTCTCTTTCCCTCCCCCCTCTCATCCCTGTTTAGTGGTGATCTTCTCATGCTCTTCCTCTCTATTCTGTTCTTAGTTGCTCTCCTTATATCAAAGAAGACATTTGGCATTTATTTTTTAGGGATTGGCTAGCTTTACTTAGCATAATCTGCTCTAGTGACATCCATTTCCCTGCAAATTCCATGATTTTGTCATTTTTTAGTGCAGAGTAATACTCCATTGTGTATAAATGCCACATTTTTTTTTATCCATTCATCTATTGAAGGGCATCTAGGTTGGTTCCAGTCTAGCTATTGTGAATTGTGCTGCTATGAACATTGTTGTAGCTGTGTCCCTATAGCACGCTCTTTTAAGGTCTTTAGGAAATAGTCCAAGAAGGGGAATAGCTGGGTCAAATGGTGGTTCCATTCCCAGCTTTCCAAGGATTCTCCATACTGCTTTCCAAATTGGCCTCACCAATTTGCAGTCCCACCAGCAATGTACAAGTGTACCCTTTTCCCCACATCCTCGCCAGCACTTGTTGTTGTTTGACTTCATAATGGCTGCCAATCTCACGGGAGTGAGATGGTATCTTAGGGTGGTTTTGATTTGCATTTCTCTGACTGCTAGAGATGGTGAGCATTTTTTCATGTACTTGTTGATTAATTGTATATCCTCCTCTGAGAAGTGTCTGTTCAGGTCCTTGGCCCATTTGTTGATTGGGTTATTTGTTATCTTATTGTTTAATTTTTTGAGTTCTTTGTATACTCTGGATATTAGGGCTCTATCTGAAGTGTGAGGAGTAAAAATTTGTTCCCATGATGTAGGCTCCCTATTTACCTCTCTTATTGTTTCTCTTGCTGAGAAAAAAACTTTTTAGTTTAAGTAAGTCCCATTTGTTGATTCTTGTTATTAACTCTTGTGCTACGGGTGTCCTATTAAGGAATTTGGAGCCCGACCCCACAGTCTGTAGGTCGGAGCCAACTTTTTCTTCTATCAGGCGCAGAGTCTCTGATTTGATATCAAGCTCCTTGATCCATTTTGAATTAACTTTTGTGCATGGCGAGAGAAAGGGATTCAGTTTCATTTTGTTGCATATGGATTTCCAGTTTTCCCAGCACCATTTGGTGAAGATGCTATCCTTCCTCCATTGCATGCTTTTAGCCCCTTTATCAAATATAAGAAGTTGTAACTTTGTGGATTAGTCTCTGTGTCCTCTATTCTGTACCATTGGTCCACCCGCCTGTTTTGGTACCAGTACCATGCTGTTTTTGTTACTATTGCTCTGTAATATAGTTTGAAATCTGGTATCGCTATACCGCCTGATTCACACTTCCTGCTTAGAGATGCTTTTGCTATTCTGGGTCTTTTATTTTTCCATATGAATTTCATGATTGCTTTATCTATTTCTACAAGAAATGCTGTTGGGATTTTGATTGGCATTGCATTGAACCTATAGAGAACTTTTGGAAATAACGCCATTTTGATGATGTTAGTTCTGCCTATCCATGAACAGGGTATATTTTTCCATCTTCTAAGATCTTCTTCTATTTCTCTCTTTAGGGTTTTGTAGTTTTCATTGTATAAGTCTTTCACCTCTTTTGTTAGGTTGATTCCCAAGTATTTTTTTTTTTTTGAGGATATTGTGAATGGGGTGTTTTTCCTCATTTCCAATTCAGATGTTTTGCTGCTGATATACAGGAATGCCTTTGATTTATGCCTATTGATTTTATATCCTGCCACTTTGCTGAATTCATTTATTAATTCTAGTAGTTTCTTTGTAGACCCTTTTGGGTCTTCTAGGTATAGAATCATGTCATCTGCAAATAGTGATAATTTAAGTTCTTCTTTTCCTATTTTTATGCCTTTAATTTCTTTCATCTGTCTAATTGCTCTGGCCAGTGTTTCGAGGACTATATTGAATAGAAGTGGTGATAGAGGGCATCCCTGTCTTGTTCCAGATTTTAGAGGGAATGCCTTTAATTTTTCTCCATTCAGAATGATGCTAGCCTGAGGCTTAGCATAGATAGCTTTTACAATGTTGAGGTAAGTTCCTTTTATCCCTAGTTTTTCTAGTGTTTTGAACATAAAGGGATGCTGTACTTTGTCGAATGCTTTTTCTGCGTCTATTGAGATGATCATATGGTTCTTATTTTTGAGTCTATTGATGTGGTGAATAACATTTATTGATTTCCATATATTGAACCATCCTTGCATCCCAGAGATGAATCCTACTTGATCATGGTGCACAATTTTTTTGATGTGTTTTTATATCCGATTTGCCAGAATTTTATTGAGGATTTTTGCATCTAGGTTCATTAGAGATATTGGTCTGTAGTTTTCTTTCTTTGATGTGTCTTTGTCTGGTTTCGGAATCAGGGTGATGTTGGCCTCATAGAATGAATTTGGAAGGGCTCCCTCTTTTTCTATTTCCTGAAATAACTTGAAAAGTATTGGTTTTAATTCTTCTTTAAAGGTTTTGTAAAACTCCATTGTATACCCATCCGGTCCTGGGCTTTTCTTGGTTAGTAGTCCTTTGATTGCTTCTTCTATTTCATCCATTGATATTGGTCTGTTCAAATTGTGTGTATCCTCCTGATTCAGTCTGGGCAAATCATATGACTTAAGAAATTTATCGATGTCTTCACTATCTTCTATTTTATCGGAATATAGGGTTTCAAAATAATTTCTAATTGTCTTCTGTATTTCTGTAGCATCTGTTGTGATATTTCCTTTTTCATCTCTTATGTTAGTAATTTGAGTTCTCTCTCTTCTTCTCTTTGTTAGCATGGCTAAGGGTCTGTTGATCTTATTTATTTTTTCAAAGAACCAACTTTTAGTTTTGTCAATTTTTTCAATAGTTTCTTTTGTTTCAATTTCGTTGATTTCTGCTCTGATTTTAATTATTTCTTGCCTTCTGCTACATTTGCTGTTGTTTTGTTCTTCCTTTTCTAGGGCTTTGAGATGAAGTGTGAGCTCATTTATTTGTTGGTTTTTTTCTTTTTTTGAGGAAGGACCTCCAGGCAATGAATTTCCCTCTTAAAACTGCTTTCATTGTGTCCCATAGATTTTGATATGTTGTGTCTGTATTTTCATTTGTCTCTAAGAATTTTTTGATTTCCTCCTTTATGTCTTCTGTAACCCATTAATCATTCAGTAACATATTGTTCATTTTCCATGAGATGTATGATTTTTCCTTCCTTCTTTTATCGTTGATTTCCAGTTTCATTCCATTATGATCAGATAGAATGCATGGTATTATCTCCACCCCTTTATATTTACTGAGGGTTGCCCTATGGCATAATATATGGTCTATTTTTGAGAAGGATCCATGTGCTACTGAGAAAAAAGTATATTCACTTGATGATGGTTGATATATTCTATATATGTCAGTTAAGTCTAGGTTATTGATTGTGGTATTGAGTTCTATTGTTTCTTTATTCAGCTTTTGTTTGGAGGATCTGTCCAGTGGTGAGAGAGGAGTGTTGAAGTCACCCATAATTATTGTGTTGTGGTCTATTTGATTCTTGAACTTGAGGAGAGTTTATTTTATGAATGTCGCAGCACCATTATTTGGTGCATAAATATTGATAATTGTTATGTCTTGTTGGTGAATGGTTCCTTTTAACAGTATATAATGTCCTTCCTTATCCCTTTTGATTAACTTAATCTTGAAGTCGATTTTAGTCGATATGAGGATGGCCACCCCTGCTAGCTTACGAGGACCGTGTGCGTGGTATGTTTTTTCCCAGCCTTTCACCTTCAGCCTGTGTATGTCTTTTCCAATCAAATGTGTCTCCTGGAGGCAGCATATTGTTGGATTTGTTTTTTTAATCCATGTTACCAGCCTATGTCGCTTTATTGGTGAGTTTAAGCCATTTACGTTTAGAGTTACTATTGATACATGATTTGTATTTCAAGCCATGTTTGATTATTTATCTATTTTTTTTTTAATTTGGTTTGTTTCTCCATGATTAGCTTTCCACCTGCTGTCTGGCTTACTGAGGTACTTCCCACTGTTGGTTTTGGTTATTGTTTTTCATTTCTTCCTCGTGCAGTGTTTTGCTCAAGATGCTTTGCAATGCTGGTTTTCTGGCTGCAAATTCTTTTAACTTTTGTTTATCATGAAAGATTTTTATTTCGTTGTCGTACCTGAAGCTTAATTTTGCTGGGTACAAAATTCTTGGTTGGCATCCATTGTCTTTCAGAGTTTGAAATATGTTGTTCCAGGATCTTCTCTCTTTCAGCGTCTGTGATGAAAAATCCGTTGTTAACCTTATTGGTTTACCCCCGAATGTAATCTGCCTCCTTTCTCTTGTAGCTTTTAATATTTTCTCTTTGTTCTGTATATTGGATATCTTCATAACAATGTGTCTTGGCGTTGGTCTACTGTGATTTTGTATGCTCGGTGTCCCGTATGCATCTACAATTTGTACGTCCATTTCCTTTTTTATGTCTGGAAAGTTTTCTATAATTATTTCAGTCAACAGGTTGTCCATTCCCTTGGTTTGAACCTCTATGCCTTCCTCTATCCTGATGACTCTTAAGTTTGGTTTTTTTATGTTATCCCATATCTCTTGGATGTTTTTCTCGTGGTTTTTTACCAGCCTTCCTGAGTTGGCTAGGCTCTTTTCAAGATGATACATTTTGTCTTCATTATCTTACGTTCTGGCTTCTACTTGCTCCACTCTGTTGGTGATACTCTCAATTGAGTTTTTAATTTGGGTTATAGTTTCCTTCATTTCTAAAATTATTGTTTGATTTTTTTAATAATCTCTATCTCCTGATAAAGATGCTTATTTGCTTCTTTTATTTGCTTGTGTATTTCATTTTCAATGAGTTCTTTCATTGTTTGAATTTGCTGTCTCATATCCTCTCTAAGATTCCATTCCATCTGTCTAAGGTATTCTTTGAGTTCTTTATTTGGCCATTTTTCTGTTGCCTCTAGGTCCTCCTGTATATTTGGGCTGTCCTGCATTGTTTGTACTCCTTTTCTTCCTTGCTTTTTCATGCTGCTTATGTTACTTCTTGCTCTGTTTGACTGCTAAGTTACTGTTTACTCCTATAAATTTATTTGGTTTTGTGTGTCTCTGGGGTCTCTCTTTTGTGATGGGAGACTATGACTAGAGATGATGAGTTTTGTTGCACTGTAATGTAGATTCATTCGTTTCCTAAACTGTGTATGGATTCTGATGGCATATAGCAGTCTGCGGTTTGGTCTTGGGACTTATATTTAGGTCGAATGATGTGGTATTGAGGTTAGTATCTCTTGGCAACCTTGGAAGGTTGCTCTACTGACGAGGGATATTAACAGGAGAATGGTCTGGAGTATTTAGGGGAAGTTAAGGTCTTAGTAGCACTATATAACGCCTCGGAACATTGACCTATACATATTTAGTAAATTACACATAAACAGCATCGTATTGCTTGGGAGGAAAGGCATTAGAAGGGAAGGGAAGAAGTCACTAACGAGAATGAGAGTAAACAGAAAGAATTCAAGGAAAGGGGAATAAGGAAATTGAAAAGAAATGAAAAGACAAAAGAAAAAAATAGAGAATAAAAAAAGAAAAAATTAAAAAAATAAAAAATAATCAAAAAAGTGATAGTAAAAAATTAATAAATAATACAAAAATATTTTAAAAAATTAAGAAGAAAAAAAATTAAAATTAAAAATTAAAAAATGCAGTCTTAGAGTTCGATTAACTTCTCTTCCAGTAGGTGGAGCTGTGCCCACTGGGCCAAGCTTCTCCTCTCAGTGCGCGGGAACCAATCACTGTGCAGCAGCTCCTCCTCCCCGAATGGGCGGGTCTCCACTCCTGAGTGTCTCGGGCCGTTTCTTTTGTCTAGTCACCTCGCCACTGGCCCCGTTCACAGGTGACACTCACCACAGTACTGGCTACATGCCAGGTCTGCTGCTTACGGGAGCCCTATCTTCTTGAACAACTGGGCACCCTATCCCTGCTTGCCAATCCCTCAGCCCCTAAGGTTGTGGAGATTGGGGCTGAGAGCCCTCGGCGTATTTTGCTTGCCCTCCAGTAGCCACGCCCCCAGGAGCTGGTGCAAGAGACCTCAGTTATCTGCGCTGGTGGGAGTGGTAGCCCTGGGGGTCCCGCGCCGCAGGTCCCGCGCCACTCCTGAATCCCTCCGTCTGAGTATCATGCTCACGGGAGAGCTGGGAGGGGCACTTGAGGTTTCCCCACTGTGTGGAGGGGGGGGCTAGGGGATTACACACCTGTCGCCGCTGGTATCAATGAAGTTATCTCCTCTGCCACTTTCTGATGACATCAGATCTCTGCCATGTTGGTATCACATGTGAATGGCAGCATTTCATTCCCTTTTGCCGGGTGACCAAAACAATGGGTGGGTCCTGACTGGCCCTCTCAAGCCCCGTCTCAATCCTGTTGCCACTGCCTATGAAGGCTCGGTTGGCATTTACCTCCACAGTATTCAGCAGGACCCGGACCAAGAAGCAGTTTCCACTGGTTCTTTAGCCCTGAGCCAGAGCAGTTTGTCTGCGAGACGCAGGCGAATGGGAGCCGGATTTCGGCCTCTCCGGGCTCGGTGTATGTTCTGATAGGAGCAGGCTCTGAGAAGCAGTTTCCACGGGTTCTTTAGCACTGAGCCTGAGCAGTATGTCTGCGAGATGCAGGCGAACGGCAGCCTGAAATTACCTGTTCTATAGCTGAATGAGCTGCGATCAGTCGAAAACAGGTGATGGTGACGTCAGCTCTCTAAGATGGTGGCCGCTGGCTTCCTCGGTGGTCTGACCGGTGTGGAGAACCGAACTGGACTGCTTCCTTCCCCGTCTCAAACCCAGAATTCAGCACTGAGCACAGTGAGGGCACAGCCAGCAGGAGCCCGCAGAATCCGCAGCGCTGTATCTTTGCGTTGCTAGCTCGTTTCCCGGCTCTGCAGTCTCTAGCAGCGGGGCGATTTGCTGAATAAGCAGCTTGACCCTCCATGCGGACAAATCGCTCTAGTTTGAGCCCCAGTAACTAATCCTCGGGCGATGGAAATCCTTCCTCTAGGTTTTGGAGCACCCCAATTTTGCTGGAAATTCCTAACAAGATAGCTTTTAGCCATTCTAACTCGTCATTCTCCCGCACAGTGACACGGTACACGGGGGTGATGCACTCCCTTCACCGCCATCTTCCCTGACCCCCAGTATCTCATTTAATCCTTGCAATGTTACTGTAATCATTGGCTCCTTTTGGTAAATAATAAGAAAATTGAGGCTCTTAAAAATTGTGTTTGCCCCATTTCACAGTACCAGTTAAGTGGCAAAGCCAAAATTCAAATTTAAGTCTGAAAGACACTGAAATCCTTCTCTTTCCATGATGTCTATCTTAACCTGGAAGTGTCTAAAAAGGTCTAAGAAACTTTCATCTTACTTTAGCAAATAAATTATATAAACAAGCTTGAATGAGCATTGAATACATCTAATGATGACACAGAAATAAAAGATTTGGTCCCTGCCTCAGAAGAGAGGAAGAAAAATAGAAAAAACAAAAATATATTCTAAGAATTATCAACCCCAGGTGAACAGCAACAAATCCTATTTTCAAAGTGAGTGCAAACAAGGGAGTGATAAGTGTTTTTCTCATTTGGTAAAGATTTCAGGCATTTCTGTTTGCTTGAACCTATGCTAGCTTCTAGTAAAGTAAAATACTGTCAATATAACAAACAATTCAATATAGGCCTAAATCAAAGTAATTATTTAAATATTAAGGATTTTTAAATATTAAACTATATTAACATTGTTTAAAAATAATTTTTAATGCTATTTTGTCCAAAATAGAAGAAAAAAAATTACCTTTCAATGTGCAAGAAAGGGACGGGTCCTAAGAGCATGTAGCACCCTGCTGTGATTAAGTTTCCAAAAACCAGACACCATTTTCTTAGATGCTGATAAAGAGAAAGAGTCCAAAGAAACTCTTAAAGACTCTCCTTCAAACATTATAAAACACAATCATTAAAGCACACAAGTCATGATATTTGAAAATTCAAATGCAACTTTACATTTAAGAGAAAATAAGCAGATGAAAAAATCAAAAGCAAGGACAGTAGACCATAGGATAGAAAATTGAATAAAGGACAAGAATTCCTTAGGAAGGGGATGAAGTGCAGATTTTGCACATCATTAACTACTCCGAATATAGAGCAATTTATAAAGTAGCCACTGTAAGGAACTCAGCAAGTACCTCAATACCTAGACTTATCATCTTTAAAAAGTATCTGCTACAGAGTGAATGAATGTGTACCCCCACACTCATGATAAACCCCAAGGCCCACTGCAATCATATGCAGAGGTGAGGCTTTAGAAGTAATTTGATCAGGAGGATGGAGCCCTCCTGAAAGGGATTAGTATCTTTACAAAAGAGGCAACAGAGAGCTCCTTCGCCTCTTCTTCCATATGAAGTTATAGGGAAAAGATACCATTTATGGGGGCTGGGGTTGTAGCTCAGTGGTAAGTGCTTGCCTAGCACTCTACCTGCCCAACACCTAGTGGGCTTAAGGCCCTGGGTTTGATGCTCATCACCACATAAAGATAAACAAGTAAAATAAAGGTATTGTATCCATCTACAACTACAAAAAAATTTTTTTAATAATTTCTTTTAAAAAAATACCATTTATGTATCAGAAAATGGGCCCTCATCAGATACCAATCTGCCAGTGCCTGAATCTGGGACCTATGCCAGCCTCCAGACCTATGAGAAATAAACTTCTATTTTCTATTAGCCTTTCTTGTTTATGATATTTTGTATGGCAATCTGAGCAGCCTAGGATGGCATCCAGTAAAATTATTCCTTACTAATTACTTGAATCAGCCTAAAAGTTACAGGGGTATAATAAGTTATATAAGACTACATCTTAAAACCAAGTTCCAAACATTGTTTAAGACACTGGCTCCTTGTCACTTGGGTTAATAAGTGATCCCCACATAATGTAGGTCTTGACAAATATATATGCACAGCTAATGAAGAGGGACAGCAGAGCGTGGTGGTGCACACCTGTATTCCCAGGTACCTGAGAAGCTGAGGCAGGAGGAATGTCAGTTTGAGGCCAGCCTCAGCAACTCAGCAAAATCCTGTCACAAAATTAAAAATAAAAATGGCTTGGAGTGTAGTGTACTGTTAGAGCACTTGCCTAGCATGTATAAGGCTCTGTGTTCAGTTCTCAGTACCAATAACAAAAAAAGAAAAGAAAATATTGAGAAAACTGCAAAAGAGAAAATGCAAAAAATAAGTGCTTAATCCATAGAAAGGAAAATGTGTATAAGTACCAAAGTCATAGAAAAAGCCACAGAAATGTGAGATTTGATGAACAGTACTAGTTCTATATACTAGTTACCTGATTTAATAGGTTAGGCTTACTTAAAAGAGAACAAACAGAATTTTCCATTAAGGTGACTACAGAATATAAGATAATCAATGCATACTTACATGCCAATCCTTTCATTCCCCCAGAAACCCTAAATTACCTCCTCATGAAGGACAACCTCTCAATTGATCAAATCCGGTCAGAACCTCCAGAACTCTGATTAATCTTTTTTTTTTTTTTTTTTTCTGCACCCAAGAGTTTTTCCTTTAGGAAGTATAATCCTTTTTTTTTTTTCTGGTTGATTTTTTAAATTTATGTTTTTATGTAAATTTTTTATTTACCTATGACAGCAGAATGCTTATTATATATAGAACACTATCTCTGGTTGTATACATAGTATATTCACACCAATTCATGTCTTCATACAAATACTTAGGATAGTAATGATCATTACATTCCACCATCATTAATAACCCCATGCCCCCTCCCTTCCCCTCCCACCCCTCTGCCCTATCTAGAGTTTGTCTATTCTTCCCATGCTCCCTCTCCCCATCCCACTATGAATCAGCCTCCTTATATCAAATAAAACATTCGACATTTGATTTTTTGGGATTGGCTAACTTCACTTAGCATTATCTTCTCTAACTCCATCCATTTACCTGCAAATGCCATGATTTTATTCTCTTTTATTGCTCAGTAATATTCCATTGTGTATATATGCCACAATGCAAATTAAAACCACTCTAAAATTTCATCTCACTCCAGTCAGAATGGTAGCTATTATGCATACAAACAACAATAAGTTTCGGTGAGGATGTAGGGAAAAAGGTACACTCACACACTGCTAGTGGGACTACAAATTGGTGCAGCCTGGCATATATACACAATAGAAAGTATAATCCTTTTAACATAAAACTTCTCTTTTCCCAGATTAAGCAATTAAAAGTGAATCTGCAGAAGACACTGGAGTTTCTCTAGCAGTCCAATTGAGTGTGTCAATTTTCATCAATGGACCATTATTTTTAGAGGAACAGCTGGAAGATCACTGATATAAAAGATCACATATAAATGAGGTACACATACCGGCATTTTATCACTTAGCAGGCCAAAGAGTGGTGAAGAAATGGCGTAGGATAGTGCCAAACCCAGGAAGACCAGTCCCACATATCCGGCTGGTAAATGAAACTGAAAAACAAACCCTACATTCAAGTTACATGGTTAAGTCATTTTCAAAAACCAAGCATCCACCTCTCCTGCCTGTCATTTCTTCAACTCTTACTATTACCACGATTCTACTGATAAACACGCAGCAGTATTCCTAATTTTTGTCTTAGTTTTTGAACATTGGGTGACTCCCCGCCACCCAGGGATCCTAACCAGAGGTCAGAAGATGTAGATGTTTTGCTTTGTAATTTCTGATATTAATCATATTCAGTTAGATGAATACATAACAATGAATTCCACCATTATGTATAATTATAATGCACCAATAAAAATATGGAAAAAAAACATAATTTAGTTTGTATGGATTATAGCATTTTAATGTCTAATCCACTGTTTCACAATTTTTTTGTGTACATAAAAATTACATAGAGAACTTATTCAAACAGGTTGGATCTAAGCCCTGGGGTTTGTGATTCAGAAATTGGGGAATGGAATGGGGCCTGAGGATGTGTATTTCTAATCAGCATCACTGATACTCATAATCCACAGACTGCACTTGGGGGTCCACTGGTATGAAAACCATTGATGTATCTACTTTCTCCATCTCAAAAGAATATTAATATCTAATTTAAATGTATAAGACATGATCCATTTTAAAAGAATTTTCAAACAGTAAGCTCTTATACAAATCTGATAATATTGCCAACCTGATATTGATATCTTTGGGAGTGGTATCTAAATTGTTTTCTGTCAGGGACTAGAAGGAAATTCTCCTTCAAAGATTAGCCTGACAGCCCCCTGGGAGACATCCTTCAGCCACCTATCTCCCTGGAACATCCTGTGGTTATCAGGATCATCAGACATCTTGCACCTGGCAGTTTTACCACCCACATCCAGCAATTGCTGATTAGAGAGCTTCCCCATCCCCAGCATATAAATACCCCTGTGTGAATAATAAAAGTTTGCAGCTTGATCAGACCCCTGTCTTGCTGTCACCTTTCTTGTCTCTTGTCCCTTCATTCCTCCCCATCTAGGTTTGCTGCCCAGGTTGATGTGTCCTGCCGGATGGGACATTTGGCGCCTTGTGACTTATGGTTAAAATGCCTTAGGCATGAGATTTCTGCTCAGAATTCCAGTTTTCCCAGTTCATTCCAGACCTCAGCCAGGACTTAAGCTGATATGCAAATAAAGGAAGCCTGCAGCACTCAGCAGGAGACAGATCTCAGGCCCAAGGGAAAAAAAAAAAAAGAGTAAAAGTGTCTTTTTACCTGAACTCAAACTAGACCCCAACCAAAAAGTAAATTATATGGTATTTACTAATTACTGGCCAGTCATCTTTTTCAGGACTCTTGCTTTTTCTTAGATTCTGTATTTATATTTTTTTGAGCTCATGATTTTGATCCTACAGACAAGTTAATGTTTTCTGATCAGTTCTATTTTTGATAAACTGTGGAGTTTTTAAACATTGCAATGGAGATTTCACCTGAAAAAACAGCTACAAGGCCTTGTATATGTGTGCGCACTTGTGTTATGTGTTGTATGTCGGTATGTCTGTATGTGTGTATGTCCATATATCATGCAGTTATATGACAATTGGCAGATATATGAGGAGCGCTCATAAAAAATTTAAAAAATGGATCCAAATATCTTTGATTCACGTGATTCAAATGGTTCAATTTAAATTGGGTAAACAGATAAAAGTAAAGATGTCTTTAAAATTAAGCTTATAAGTTTTTCTAGGTGTTCAAAAAAAAAACCTAATAAAATGTTGATGTCTATGAAATAATTGCTTAAATTCAGAAATTTACAAGTATTGTTTCAAAATGTGAACAAAAAAGAAGGTTAACAGATGGAAAAGAAAAACTAAAAGGTTCTAGATATGGATTTAATAGAGGGAAAATGTGTTTCTGGATAAGAAAGTCTATGTGATTAAGTTAATAAAAGGGTTTAAGTAAGTGATAAAAAAGGTCTGTGTAAATTGGTTATATGTGTAAGTTTTTGAGCAAGTAATCTGAAAGAAATTAAAAATTATACAACTATGGTTAAACAACAACTGTTATTTTTCAATATTGTAATGTTATTTGTTTAAAAGCTAAACTTGGTTAATATAAAAACATCAATGTAATTATGGTGCTATTAATGTGTTCATATCTTCCAGGTATACAAGTCTGTAAGGTAGAAGCTTCAAAAGAGCATTATATCAAGCTGGTGTTCTAAAGTTGTATGGTAATTTTAGGCTTAAAATAAAAATATGTTGGAGATTTATTTATATCATTTGTGTTCTATAACTGGACTTGTTATCAATAAGATATGTAAAGTTCTATGTTACTTTTTACACTGAGATACAATTTAAATGTATTTTTTAAGTTAATGAGAGCCTAATCTATGTAAAGGTTTTATTGCAAAACACAAAAGTACATTGCTACTTTTCTACAAAAGGTTAAAAGCTTTCAGCTTTTCTTTAATTCATGTTTTAGATGTGATATTATATTGTGTTAGCTAATATTCATGTGAACTTGAGCAACAATTTATGTAGGCTTTATAAAATAATGTTTAAAAAACAAAGATCAGCTTCAGAACTACAGTACTTAAGATTTATGAAGAACCCCGCCTTACCTGAGATAAGGCTCTATGTCCCATCTCACTACATGTGAAAGTGACTATGGAAGAAATAGGCCAGATTTCAGTACATTTAAAGTTGTGTCCAAAAGTTGGTTTTTGCCAAGATTACTAGGATCTCAAACAGGAGATTATAATGTATAACTCTGCCAAAATTCAAGGTAGCTATTACATAAACTAAAAA
This sequence comes from Marmota monax, assembly GCF_021218885.2. NCBI lineage: Eukaryota > Metazoa > Chordata > Mammalia > Rodentia > Sciuridae > Marmota > Marmota monax. Next base: position 4,917,581 of record NW_026691988.1, read on the forward strand.
TGTTTTTACCCTAGTTAATTTTATTTTGTAGTTTTCTTATAAATTATCTAAAAATTGCCTGTTAATGTTTTGCAGAGGTACTGATTTAAGAACACACAACCTGGGTTAATTTAAGATAAGGAGCTATCACCTACAGGATAGAGAGATAGACATTAAAGCCCAGTACTCTTAATATAAGGCTGTTGAAATTTATTTGCTGGATGTTTAAGATTAAGTTTTAAAATTAAAGTTATATTAAAAGGACCAAGAAAACCGATATTTGGCTCTTGCCCTCTGAGTCAGTCTGAATCAGGGAATAGGGAACTTCTCCAAAGAGCTCTGCAACTCTGGGCCACATAACCTCCTGATCAGGGAGATTAATGAGATGGCTGGAGGACAAAAAGCCAATCAGTGCATTTGCTATGAAGAGGAGGGTCATCAAAAAAGGGAGACATCCCTGATGCTTCCGAGGGAAGCCACATGGTCAAGCAAGGCCTGGACCCATCCTAGCGCAAATGGCAATAGCAGCGCAAATGGCACTAGCGAAACTGAGAAGCTGCTGTAAAGTTCCCCCAGGACTCCCAAGGAAACTCAGCTGACTGTTAACAATAGATAGAAACAAAAGTCAGTTTGACTTGCTTCATCTTAAACACTTAGCAAAGACAGTCAAAGCCAAAACACTGCTATTCCTGGGCATTTTAAATGATAATAATAGTTAAATGTAACTTCCAAGAATAAGTAAACTGGAGGCTGCAAAAGAGATTCTCAGACAGGAATGCTTGATAACTATCAAAAGGGACTGCCAGAGTAGTTTTTAGTTTAAGGCCTTTATTTCTAACCTACACAGGTAGGCTTAGTGTTTGCTAGTATGGTTATCCAGCCCTAAGTAATAGAATTAAAGATTTCTCTATTAGACACAGAGGTCATACTAATAAAAGGATTTTGCAAGATCAGATGACATTAAATTATTAAACTGTATCTTAAGGGGAAGGACATCTGTAACCCTAAAAGTTAAATGTTATGTTTACAGTCCTGATAACTGAGGATGTTAAAGCCTGGTGAGGGAACTTATGTACAGTGACATATTCCAGCTGCTACAACACTTATTCAGTACTCATGGTTTTTGTTTCCCTCATAAAAGCACCCATCCCCAGATGACAACCTGTTTTTCCCCAGCCAGACCTCAAATGGAACTGACTTCTAAAAGGGAACTCATGTCCCCCATGTCGTCGAGGAGAAGGCATATACACCAAGTTACAGTCAGCTGGATGCCAAGGCACTGTCGCCCATACAGGTCCACTATCACCATCTGGAGATGGAAGACCTTGCTGCCAACATTTAAAAGGATGTTCTACCCTTCTCTCAGGCTTATTTCTTAAGTTTACATCCCCACAGATCTCTCTTTCTTATATAAAAGTATAAGTAACAGCTCTGACCAACCATCTTCTGCCCTTGCCATAAGGGTTCACTCCTCCATGGGCCCCTCCGCTTGGGGGAGGACGCACCCATGGAGTGAGGACCGTAGGCCATAATAACGGAGGGTGCAGGAAGGACTGCAGGAGGATGGATCCACGGATCCCAAAACCCAAGACCTCTGAGTGACACGCTCTGGTGCATGGCGGTTGGCATGCTCCCCCCTCAAAGCCGTCTCCTCCAAAAACATGCCAAGGCCACCACGAAATCTCCTAGTGAAGATGCTCGCTCGGATCAGGAGATATTCTAAGGCCTCCTACAGGAACAGAGCCTCTATCACCCCCTAAAAACATGGCCGGTAAGGTATGGTCAAATATTTTATATAAGAAAGGGGGAGATGTCAGGGACTAGAAGGAAATTCTCCTTCAAAGATTAGCCTGACAGCCCCCTGGGAGACATCCTGCCCGGGAGGCATCCTGCAGCCACCTATCTCCCTGGAACATCCTGCGGTTATCAGGATCATCAGACATCTTGCACCTGGCAGTTTTACCACCCACATCCAGCAATTGCTGATTAGAGAGCTTCCCCATCCCCAGCATATAAATACCCCTGTGTGAACAATAAAAGTTTGCAGCTTGATCAGACCCCTGTCTTGCTGTCACCTTTTGTGTCTCTTGTCCCTTCATTCCTCCCCATCTAGGTTCACTGCCCACATTGATGTGTCCTGCCGGATGGGACAGTTTTCACTTTCCTTATCTAACAAGTCAAGATATAATCAATATATTTATGAGTTTGTATGACAAATACTAGCTCATGTTAAGAAATTAATCCTTTAAAGATAGTAACAAGATACAAGAGCCCGGAATTTTCCTCTTCTTATTTTACGACTAGAAGGGTAAAGAGTAGCACCATCTTAATCCACGAGCCTACACAACCAGTGATCCTACAGCAAACTGCCAATTTAAAAAATATAAGCTATCAGAAGAAAAACAATTTTTAAAATGTTGATGGGCAAACAGGAACATAAACGTCTACAGATTACTTAGGTTGGAGTTTGCTAGCAGGATGGAGCAGCAGCACTTGCTTGAAGTAGGGAAGAAAAAGAAATAGACCCACCAGCACCCCTGAGGGCACAATGGGTCTGATGCCAAACGAACAGGAACAAGCAGGGGTGCCCCAACCTCTCATGCTACAAATGGGCCAACTACAGTGGTCTTTGGAGAAACCTCCTCTCGTCTTCTTCCCTTTTGAATACACTATTTTCTGGAGCAAAACCAATCTTTTTAACAAAAATTTATTCTAAGATATAAACAACTTGAGTTTCTCCAAGATCAGTTACAGATATGTGTGTGTGTGTGTGTGTGTGTGTAGACACAACTTATTAAGAGCACAGAAAAATGCCTCAAAGGGGCATGTTGTTGAAGACGTGGATGGATTGTGAAACCCTAAACACAGTATTTTCATTATGGACTTCATTGATCTCATGGGTTAAGGGCCATTTCAAATTATTCTCTAAACCTTGGAACAGCACAAGGTCTCCCAAGTTCTTCTGTGAAATTCTCAAAATTGTCTTTAGTGATTTCAAGGGGTAGTATGCAATTATAAGAAAATCTAAGTTTAATCCATATATTATACACTAGGTCAATGATCAGAAAGCACATGAAATTACCATATTAGAAACTTTACTGAAACTTACATTTCCAGTAATGGTACTGTTTAATTTTAATGCTTTATATAAGGACAGTGTAAGCTAAAGTTAGTATGTTTTTGTCTCTATAGACATATATTAATTCTCCAGTAATTAACTTGGCTGCATCATTATCTTTCTTCATAAATATCTAAAAGCAGGGAGGGGCTGGGGATGTCGCTCAGTGGTAGAGCACTTGACCAGCATGCACAAGGTCCTGTGTTTGGTCCCTAACACTATACACACAAAAGAGAGAAGAAAAAAAAATCTAAGAATGAATTTCTAGGCCAACAGACATTTAGAACTCAACTTTGTAGCACAGGAGATTCTTGGTTGCTTTCTCCCATCCCAGACTGATATAGTTGAAAGTCATCATTACATTGATTGTATCAAATAAACTAAAAAGTAAGGGGATCAGGAGAGACTGCTGGAGGAGTACACCTCATATCAAATGAGCTGATGAGTACCCTTCATGCCTCCCTGGAACTCAAACAAATACAGGAAATGTGTCTTTGTTAAGCAGTATGGACGATGCCCAAGCCAGTCCTATAATGACATGAGCAAGGTCTTGGAAAGGAGACCAACATTTTGAGCATTTGTGAAAGGATCAGATCCCTAGCTCAAATCACACAGGGAAGGCACAGGGTTCGTTGGTGTGCAGCTCCCATTCCACCTCCTCTCACAGTCAGTAAGGTCTTTCCCTAGGAAGAGCCCAGGAGCATGCAATTATATCCACCTGTCACAAAGAAGAGTTCTTCGACACTCATGTTACTTACCTTCTCCAAAACAAAGAGAGACAGAATCGGATCAAGGAAGCCAAAGCAGGAACTGAGAGAGATGACGACAAAGGCTATCAGGCCAACTTTCGGTAAAGTGACAAGCTTCCAGAATGAGTGTTCACCTGGATCAGCCTCTGGAGTAAAAATGAAAAAAAGGAATAAATCATAGACACATCTCTTTATCTTATAACTTATTTTTAAAAGTCAGATTGGTAAGGCCATCCTTTTATAGTAATCAAAATAACTTTGGAACCTCTGAGTTCATCTAAAATTATATATCACCTATCTTTGTACATGAGTTACTCAAATCTAGACCTCAAATCAGAGGTCACATTTAGTTTTATAAAAAATAGTTTCCAGACTGGTGTGGGGGTGCACTTCTGTAATCCCAGCAACTCGGGAAGCTGAGGCAGGAGGATTGCAGGTTCAAGACCAGCCTTAGCAACTTAGCAAGGCCCTAAGCAACTGAGTGAGACCCTGTCTCAAAGTAAAAAATAAAAAGGGCTTGAGATGAGACTCAATGGTTAAGCAACCCTGGGTTCAAAAAAAAGTAACAACAACAACAAAAAAAATTCCCAAACCCAAAAAGAATCAACTGGAATCAGAATGTGAGTAGAAGAAGAGGTCTCAGGTTTTAGGTTATAACTGAGAAGTGAGGCCTCCCCTTGATAGGATAGAGAATGTGCAGAGTTTGATTTGACACAGGGAAAAGTATCACCAGTTCCTTACCAAGGAAGAATATGGGTGTGCTTAAGGAGAAACTTGCATTAATTAAAAAAAAAAAAAAAAGTTATGTCTTTTTCTGTTGGCAAAGCAAACACTAGATTGTAAGTGGGGCTACTGGCCTTATGGGAATTACTTTTAACATCCAAGGTGTAAGTTCAAATGAACTCCCATCCCATTCCCTACCATTCTTCAATAGTAAGTAACCCCTACTTCTTCACTGTTTCAAGCATCAGGCACGGTTCTCTCCAAGCCTCCACAAGTACTGCATGACCCATTTCTTATTTCCTTGCTAATTTTTCAAATTCTGTTTATGCTATAAGAACTGGCTCTAGCCCTAACTCATTGATTTTACCTTCCTCTGGTTTCCTACTGCACTTCCAATCTATATTACATAATTTAACACTGAAATCATATTTCCCTTTGTGTTTACTATTGTTTGATGACTTTCTTCCAGTTAATTTACTGAGCAAAATCTTTGCTGAGCCAGGCATCACACAAAACTGTATGCACAAGGATAAACAAGACAGTTCCAGACACCGTCCTTGCAGAAAAGTTACAACAAGGGGTGAAGATAGCTAGGATGGAATCCGAAAGGGGATGGGATATGAGAGAGCTGTCTTAAAATGCATCAGAGAGCTACACAAGAAAGGCTTTTAAAGTAGTGATATCTAAGCTGGAGCCTAAAGAATGAGCTTGAGATGAGCAAGTAAAGAAGGAAGAAAGAATAATCCAGGCATGTTATTTAAAGACTTAGAAGCGAGAAAAAACTATTTTGTGTGTGAGAAAATGAAAGAGAAAAAGTACACTCGGAAGATCAAGATTAGGCAGAAGACACCAAGGTAGTGGGCAGAGATCACACCTTGGGAACCCAGCCAAGGAGCCTGAGAAACACTACGGATTTCAGGCCGGGAATGAGAATAAATGTGTGGTTCAGAGAGATCGTTCTGTGGCCCCATGGAGGGGGATAGTTAGCAGGTGGCCACAGCAATCCTATCCAGATACCATGCTGGATTTGAACTTGGAAGTTCTTTGAGGGCGAGGATCAGCCCTCATATATCAGCCCTCATTTCTCCTGCAGCACTTAGCACAGCTAATCACTCTAAAAATACTTGTTGAGGGCCAGGGTTGTGGCTTAGTGGTAGAGCGCTTGCCTAGCATATGTGAGGCACTGGGTTCGATCCTCTGCACCACATAAATGATTAAATAAATGAAAAGACTTGTTGAATAATGATTAAGTATGGGGCAAAGCACAAAAAAAAATCCACGGAGTGATTCAACTATTTTAAGTACTATGCTTAAGACTTTTTCAGGATACAGCAGATGAAGTTAAACCTCATGCTAGTTTTTTAATTTACCAATTAAGTATTTAACAGGGAAGCAAATCTCAGCACAGTCACCATGTTTCATTTCAGAAACAGCATGTAGTTCAATTTAGGAGAACTAGCACCACCATGTGGCTCTGTGAGGTATTGTCAGCTGGGAGATGGTTGGGTGTGAATATTGAGTTATATATACTCTTTATTATTCACCTTTAAAATAAGAATTACTAAAGATTCCAATTTTAATTGGCTACCTTTATCATACATGCAAAAATTAATATATGTTAAGGTAGAACAGAAACCATTGCGACATAAATGGTTCCCTTAAAAACATCTATAAACAAATGCCAAATGTTTTCTTTGATATAAGGAGAGTAACTAAGAACAGAGTTGGGAGGAAGAGCATGAGAAGAAGATTAACATTAAACAGGGGTGAGAGGTGGGAAGTAAAAGGAAAGAGAAGGTAAATTGCATGGAAATGGAAGGAGACCCTCATGGTTATACAAAATTACATACAAGAGGAAGTGAGGGGAAAGGGGAAAAAAAAAAACAAGGGGGAGAAATGAATGACAGTAGATGGGGTAGACAGAGAAGATGGGAGGGGAGGGGATGGGGGATAGTAGAGGATAGGAAAGGCAGCAGAATACAACAGACACTAGTATAGCAATATGTAAAACAGTGGATGTGTAACCTATGTGATGCTGCAATCTGTATCCGGGGTAAAAATGGGAGTTCATAACCCACTTGAATCAAAGTGTGAAATATGATTTGTCAAGAACTATGTAATGTTTTGAACAACCAACAATAAAAATTAAAGAAAAAAAAATCTATGGAAAGGAACACATTATTAGTTAATCAATTAAAGTTGACCTCAAGGGATGCTCAGTAGAATTACCTGAGGAGTGTTTCAAAGCTACCTGGATATTTCCTCAGTTTCCTCCATATTCTGATATATTCTTCTTGGAGAGATGTGACTCCCTGGTTGACAATGCCTGCCCTGAAGCTTCAGGTAGAGATGGGGAGATGGGGGAGTCCTTAGGTGTTGGAGGACAGGACAAAAATCTAAGCACTGCAGCACTACTTACTGAATGTCTATTCCAATGGTAAACAACACTTAGGAAAACTCCCCAGAAGAGGTAATACAAATTAAGTCTTATAGTATAAATAATTGTTAGGAAGTGTGGGAGGCGAGATTCCAGAGAAAGTGACCCCTGTACCTAAATCTAACAATAGCTCCTAATGGCTTTCAGGATAAAGTTTGTACTTGGTTAATCTGAATTTTTTTTTCAATTTTTTTAAAGTAAGGAGTAAAATTGTATATATTTTTGATGTACATATATACACTGTGGAATGGCTAAATCAAGTTTATTTAACATGTGTTAAATACTTATTTTCTTGTGGTGAGAACATTAAAAAATCTCCTCTATTAGCAATTTTCAAGTACATTAGTCCCTCCTTATCTGCAGTTTTAGATTTCAGTTCTTCATGGTCAACTGTGGCCTGAAAACGTTAAATGGAAAATTCCAGAAATAATTCATAAATTTTAAATGTTTTATTATAGTATAGCTAAAACAATGGTTTTATTTTATTATTGGTTATTATTGTTAAATCTCTCACTGTACCTAATTAAGAAAATTAAACTTTATCATAGGTATGTATGTGTAGGAAAAATAGATTGTACATAGGGGTTGGTACTATCCATGATTTCAGACATCCAAAGGTAGACTTGAAACATATGCCCCATGGAGAAAGGGGGACCACTGTATACAAAATATTTTTATTAACTATAATCTCCAGGAGGTAGGATTGGTCTGTTGAACTTATTGGATTTAAGGATTTTAATAAGAGGATTTGAGGAGGTCAGGGACCCCCATGAAGAGCATTACCCCTTAAGATTAAAGAAGTAAAAACTCTGAGGAGGGAACGGAGACAGTCAAATCCCCCCACCCCTGGAAAAGAGCAAATGCACTTCAGGGACCTTAACTCATGGCTGTTAGCTACTAAAAGTATGGTATGCAATCAAATATAAACTAACAGACTAGTGAAAGGAAGTCAATAGAGTAGAGAAGGAGGATGGGAGAGGGGAGGGAGGATGGGAGAGGGGAAGGAGGGTAGGAGAGGGGAGGGAGGATGGGAGAGGGGAGGGAGGGTATGAGAGGGGAGGGAGGGTATGAGAGGGGAGGGAGGGTGGGAGGAAAAGGGAAGAGGGAATGGGGGAATCATGAATTGGAATATATTTCCAGTTCATGTATGAGATTGTCAAGATGCATCCAACAACTATGTGTAAGTATAAAGCTCTAAAAAAATAATTTTAAAAAAAAGTATGGTATGTATCTTTCCCTGCCCTCTCACTGACAAGCACCTATCCGTCTCAAAAGCCAGGTGCATCATTAAAGTCAGGATACCCTCTTGCCAGGACTCTTCAAGGACAAATAACACAGAAGATAAAACTGCTGAGGAGTCACTCAAACAGCAATTTCCCAGACTCTTAACTTGTTACTCGCAGGACATGTTTTTTCCCCACAGACCTTATGTTCTCTTAACTGTAGCAACTCTGACCCCAGGCTAACCATGCCTCCCTCAAGGTTAAAGTGCTTGCCCAGGATCCACAAAGAAAGAGACTCAGAAAATGTACCCAAAACCAATTAAAATTCCTAGACTCTAGCCCATCCCTGCAAGCAGCCCTTTCATATGAATAAAACTAACTCTTTCTTTTGTCTAGAAAGCCAGACTGACACTCTCTGGCTCAATGCTATGTCTCCCCTCTGCTCAAGCAAGAAGTCCCCAAAAAGAGTTTCTTCCCATCATAGTTGTATCCTCAACTGACTCTTCTGATGGAAAGCACAGGAACCCACCAAGTTGTAACAGATTGGCATATCCATGACTCTAATTTAGATATGTTCTTATATATACAGGGAGGAGGCTCGTGAGCAGATTTAAAGAATTAGGGACAGGGACACTTAGCACCCAAAGCTAAAGCCACAAATGTCCACAGGTCTAGAGTGGTAGAACTTGTAGAATACCAAATTCTGCCAATATCAAAAAAAAAGAAAATTAGTTTAATTTTCAAACTTGTGTGTGAAAACTCTCCTAAATGAACAATTTTTTAAAATACTCCTGAACAGGAACACCTAAATCTGCATTTACAAGTTTTAATATTATCAACCCCAGGAACTTTTTTAGTGAGTCCCCCCAACTCCACCCCTCCGCCCGCCCCCCAACCTCACACCCCTGACTCAATTTAAATAAAGGATCCTTCTAGGTAAAGAAAAAAAAAAATGTCAAACTGTTGGGGAGGGTTCATAAAAATATAGCTATCTGGGACTTTAAGTTCAGTAACAATGTAGGAAAAGTTTAATTGAGAAATAATAGAAAAAAAAAGGAAAAAGTACGAAGTAACTAGGCTGGTGATTAGATATGGTTGAAAAAGATAGCAAACGAGGAGGGAGAGAGAAGGTGATGTGGAGAGCAGGCCAGAACTCCAGGAGCAACAGATTTTAAGGTCAGCCTAGCAGTAATCACAGAAGTCCTAACTAAACACCTAGTTCTGCACGGATTGGGATCTTGGCAAAGTCTTTTTTTCTATCACCTGGTGTGATGAAGTGTTATTAAAAACTCTTCTCCTGCTGCATGAGTATCTGACTGGTGTCCATTTCTTAATTATTAGCCAAGTAACCAACAAGCAAACCTGAGCACAGTCCAGGATGCTCAACTACAGAACCAAGGGTGTCATTCACTTTGAAAGACAAACATCACTATGCAGCTCAGTGGGATAGTGTGTCTCTGGCTCTGTTCTCTTCTGCTGAGTATAACAAAAACAGCCATGACTCTCTGGGCACAGTGACACGCCTGTAACCCCAGTGACTTGGGAGTCTGAGGCAGAAGGATCACCAGTTCAAGACCAGCCTGGGCAATACAGTGAGACCTGTCTCAAAATTAAAAAAATAAAAAAGACTGGGGGTGTAACTCAGTAGTAAAGCACCCCTGGGTTCAATCCACAGTACCTAAACAAATAAATACCCCGACTGATAAATTTCATCTGGACAAAAGAAACTACAAATGAACCATAAGTACCTGATAAGGACTCTGTTTTGTGCCTCCCTGAGCATGCTAACTCATAATCAGCATGTCCCTCATGGACACCTGGCCGCAATAGCATGAACTTATCACAGGGCAGGGAGAATCCTATGGGGCACAAAGCTTTGAAACCAGGAGGAGGCCCATTACTGCCTGATGTAGATCTGTGTCCTTGTCCCTGTGCTGTGTCACACAGACAGCTTCAAAATCCACTGGAAAGGAAGAAATGGCCTTGCCCTCCTCTCTTACAGCCTCCTAGGAATTATGGGGCAGCATGTGACCCACAGGAACTTCTTGATATGAATATTTAATTCAGTCCAAGACAACTTCTGGTGGGCACTACCTATGGTGATAGGTTAGGAACAGAAATTAAGCATTTGCTTGCACTAAAGATTGGGGAGAGAATTGGTTATATGCAGAAATTTTTATAAACTAATCACCTACAACATTTATGTAAAGAAAATCCGTCCTTTTAGAGTGTCCTAAAGAGTTATTAGCAATTACATGAAACAAAAATGAATATCTAGTAAGCTGGTCTCCTACAAAGGCATAAAAATAAATTCAAGATTATTAAAATGAGTAATAGGATGTGGACTTACCATAACTAGGTAAAATATATATGTTGAGTGGTACCATCAGCAGAACTATGCATCCCAGAAAAATAAAAGGCACTTCATAGCCAAAGGATTGATACAAAAAGCCACCTAAAGGAGGACCTAGTACTAGTCCCAGTCCAGAAAACACCTCGAGACCTCCCTAAAATTGGGGGAGAAAGGAGGTAATATATATCATTTGAAGAATTAACAAGTTACTATCTGAAAAATCAACTATGTACTTCACAATTTATACATACACACAAATTTAATTGAAGTCTAAATATTTAGATCATAAAAAATCAAATATGGAAATTTTTTATGAGAAATTCTCACTATGTGCCCTAGGCTGGCCTCAAACTCCTGAACTCAAGCGATTATCCTGCCTCCAGCCTCCTGTATTCTTCTGAGTAGCTGGGAATACAGGTGTGCATCACCATGCCTGACCTCTTTTCAAATTTTTATGGTGGGAAGGTTTTCTAGTTATGATATAAAACTCAGAGAAACTGAAAGAAATAACTGATAGATATGATTATATGAAAATACACCAAAATGCATGGGAAAACACATCAAAGGACAAATGGTGAACTGGGGAAAATATGGACAAAGAACTAATTCCCCACAGATATCCTGAGATACTACTAATCAGTGAAAAAAAAAAATTGAAACACTCAATAAAAAAGTGGGCAAAGGCTATGAACTGTTGACAGAAAGTAAAATGCAAATATCTCTTAGAAGCAACAGCAGCCTGTTCTCATTTTTTAAGAGAAATAAACAAATTGGACCTCAAGATACCATTTTTGCACCCATCACCTACCAATCCTCTCTGTTGCCAAAGCTGTGTAGAAAGATACAGTCTCACACACTACTAATTGAGTAAATACAGAGGCAATTGGACAAACTATCAACATTAAAAATGTAAGTTCTGACTCAAATTTCCACTTCTAGGAATTTAACTTATAGGAATAGCCATAAAGATGTAACATGGTGTGCACACAAGCTTTTTACGCACTGTAGCACTGTTTGAAATGGAAAAGATATAAATGGTCTAAATTTTCATTAACAGTGTAAACAAACTAGGTTATAACCATATCATGAAATACTACATAGCTAGTAAAAAAAAATAATGAAGCTTTTTATAAGTAAGTACAAAAAAAATCTCCAATATGACTTTCTTGTTAGTGTAATCAGCAAGGTGCTCAATGGTGTGTATAGTATGCTACCAGTAATGAAAAGAAAACAAAAGAGGAGGGGAACTGTGCTGTCTCTTGGTGAGTATATATGTGTGTATGTGTGCATATACAAACATGGGACCTCTCTGGAAGAAACCTACAATATTTCTTGCCTTTTGGGAGGGGGTAAAGCACCGGGCACTGAATGGGCAATGCAATGTGTCAAATATATTTATTATATTCTATGTTCCTTTTCATACTTATGAATTTTGCACCATGCAAAATTGTTATGTTAATTAATGTTAAACAGTGCAATGGGAGGAATAGTGCACTATTAAAGTAATTATACCACTTTTAAATCAATCTGGTTTTTAGAGAGTTTAAACAGACACCTGTGGCTTGCAACCTTCACTCTCAGACCTCACAGCTTATGCAAAAGCCATTCATTAATAACTTTCAAAACTTGATAAAGAATATAGGGAGTCTACCTTTCATCACAACAAAGCCATCCAGGCCAAAAATTTGTTAGAAGTGTTAGCATTTGGCTACAATTTTATATAGAAAGCTGAAATGACAACACCGAAGTTTCTCCAATGGACTGTTGCCATCATTATAGGAATTTCCTGGGTAGCACTTTCTAGAGTGATCTGCAAAAAACCACTTCTTTAACAGCTCCACAGATTTTATTGGGGGAAAGTTCATAGACAAATTGAGTTGTAGAGCATTTGATAAAGTATCTTTACTCCAGGATTTCTCAAAGCCTTAAAACACTAATGTGAACTAGACATCTCTAAATTGAAGAACCACACACAGCACACTTCAAACTTGTTTAGCCACCAAACTGTGTTTTACAGGGCAGCTCGACAAACTAGTGTTCTTCTGAATCCTTTCTGAGAAATATATTCCAAGGAAATATAAATGGCATGCCTGTCACCATGCCCACTATGGCAGAACAAATGACTATAAAACCCAAAATTAAACTATACAGGTAAGCACCTAATGCTTAAACCATTCATATAGAAAATAGTTTATCTGACAGTAAAAATTTTCATATGACAGTATTAAGTGAGTAAATGAGGTGTCCTTGTTACTAAGATGATTAGACTCTGAACTCTAGAAAACAATTATATGAAGGTGGCATTTGGTCCAATATGCAGACCAGGAGTCTCCTGCAAGGATACATGGGCACAGAGAGGGAATCATGGGCAAACCTCCTGGAGTCAGAAAGGCAGGTTCCCAGAGCTGGGACAGGAATCTGGTATACCTCTAATACCAGGTCTATATGCATCTAGATGATGCACAAGAATGGACATCAATGTGATGATGCCAGGTTCTGGAATTTTGTGTCAAAATAAGAGAGCATTCCTCACACAGCACAGAAGCATGTAAGGACATCAAGATGATGCCCAAAACCTCTTTCACATATCTGGGGAAAGTGGAGGAAGGACTCTAGTATGAATTAAGTGTTTTGCCACCAGGAAAATCACTTCTATAGCAGAGGAGTGCCCTAGGCAACTCTCACAATTTTGGTCACAAATAGACAGCAAGGCATGACTCAGGCGATTTAAATAAAAGTGGTAAAGAGAATAGTTGGTTTGAGCCACATTTACCTATCAAACTGCCCATTCATGGAATTCTAAGATCAGGAAGAGCACCTGAGTTCCAGGAACAGTACACTTTTTTGACATCCTTACTGCCAGAGTAGAAATCAGTGAAAATTTAACAAAACACAAGAGTGGAGAAAAGCAGGTCTAGAAGGATGGATGCCAGTTTTAACTTGAAACAAGTATTTGGGGCTACACTCAAAAGAAAGTAAGAAAAATGTATAAACTACATACCAGTACTGTAGCAACATTATTTGGAAAAGCTTTTACGAGGATCGAAGATGATGCAGTTATTGCTGCACCAAAGCTTAATGCATCCATTATTCTCACTAGAAAACACATAGCAATAAATACAGGTCCATCAGGAACTTGGTCCAAGAGACTGAAAAGCAATAAGACAATTATCAAAAGCCAAGCTGGTTTTAATTTTTTTAAATTTTAACTGTACCCACTATACAAAAAAAAAATAGCATGTTATGCATAATTATTAGAATAAATCTCTTTAGAATATGAGTTGTTTTTAAAAGTTGCTTTGTTATACTTTCAGTAGGACACCCCCGATCTGGTTTTTGTTTGGTTGGTTTTTGTTATGATTTGAGTCATAATGATAGCTTTACCGCCCTTTACTGCTGACAAAGTTGTTCTCTTGCATGAAAATACCAAATAGGCATTTTTAGAATACAGTTTTTCCTAGGTGTTCATGGGGGATGGATTCTAGGATCCCTGGCTGTGAAGGATAATCAAATCCCTTTATAAAATGGCATAGTTTTTGCATATAACCTGTGCACATTATCCTGTATATGTTAAGCCATCTCTAGATTATTTATAGTACTTAGTGTAATGTAAACATTATGTAGATAGTTATTATGCTTTACTATTTGGGGAATAATGACAAGAAATTGGCACATATTTAGTATAGACCCTTTGTTCTTAAGTATTTGACATCTGCAGTTGGCTGAATTCACAGAGGCTGAACCTATAGATTTGGAGGGTTGACTGCGTATAGAATCATGCTGACAAGTCTTCTTACTAGCAGGTTTCTCCTGTGGTGGGACTCACAACTTCAAAAAAAGAAAGAATCTAGAAAATAGAAGCTACAAGAGAAAGGAAGCAGATCACATTTAGGGGTAAGCCAATCAGGATAACAGCTGATCTTTCAACACAGACTCTGAAAGCTAGAAGATCCTGGAATAACATATTTCAAACACTGAAAGAAAATGGGTTCCAACCAAGAATTGTGTTTCCAGCGAAATTAAGCTTCAGGATGGAAGATGAAATTAAAACCTTCCACGATAAACAAAAGTTAAAAGAATTTGCAGCTAGAAAACCATCTCTTCAAAACATCCTTGGCAAAACATTACAGGAAGAGGAAATGGAAAATAACAATGAAAACCAACAGTGGGAGGTAGGACACTAAAGGGGGGAAAATAATCAAAGAGGAAAACAAACCATGTTTAGTAACATAAATAAACAAATATGGCTGGAAGAACAACCCATATCTCAATAATAACCCTAAATGTTAATGGCTTAAACTCACCAATCAAGAGACACAGGCTAGTAGAATGGATCACAAAACAAGACCCAACAATATGCTGCCTACAGGAGACGCATTTGATAGGAAAAGACATACATAGGCTGAAGGTGAAAGGTTGGGAAAAATCATATCACTCATATGGACTTCAGAAACAAGCAGGAGTATCCATACTCATATCAAATAAAATAGATTTCAAGCCAAAGTTAATCAAAAGGGATAAAGAGGGACACTACATACTGCTCAAGGGAACCATACACCAACAAGACATAACAATCATAAATATATATGCCCCAAACAATGGTGCAGCTATGTTCATCAAACAAACTCTTCTCAAGTTCAAGAGTCTAATAGACCACCATACAATAATCATGGGAGACTTCAACACACCTCTATCACCACTGGACAGATCTTCCAAACAAAAGTTGAATAAGGAAACTATAGAACTCAATAACACAATTAATAACCTAGACTTAATTGACATATATAGAATATACCACCCAACATCAAGCAGTTACACTTTTTTCTCAGCAGCACATGGATCCTTCTCAAAAATAGATCATATATTATGGCACAGGGAAACTCTTAGACAATATAAAGGAGTAGAGATAATACCATGCATCCTATCTGATCATAATGGAATGGAACTGAAAATCAACAATAAAAGAAGGAAGGAAAAAGAATACATCACTTGGAGAATGAACAATAGGTTACTGAATGATCAATGGGTTATAGAAGACATCAAGGAGGAAATTAAAAAATTCTTAGAGATTAATGAAAACACAGACACAACATATCGGATTCTATGGGACACATTGAAAGCAGTTCTAAGAGGAAAATTCATTGCTTGGAGTTCATTCCTTAAAAAAAGAAAAAACCAACAAATAAATGATCTCATACTTCATCTCAAAATCCTAGAAAAAGAAGAGCAAAACAACAGCAAAAGAAGTAGAAGGCAAGAAATAATTAAAATCAGAGCTGAAATTAATGAAATCGAAACAAAAGAAACAATTGAAAAAATTGACAAAACTAAAAGTTGGTTCTTTGAAAAAATAAACAAAATCGACAGACCCTTAGCCATGCTAGCGAAGAGAAGAAGAGAGAGAACTCAAATTACTAACATACGGGATGAAAGAGGCAATATCACAACAGACACTTCAGAAATACAGAAGATAATCAAAAACTATTTTGAATCCTTATACTCCAATAAATTAGAAGATAGTGAAGGCATAGATAAATTTCTGAAGTCATATGATCTGCCCAGATTGAGTCAGGAGGATATAGACAACCTAAACAGACCAATATCAATTGAGGAAATAGAAGAAACCATCAAAAGACTACCAACTAAGAAAAGCCCAGGACCGGATGGGTATACAGCAGAGTTTTACAAAACCTTTAAAGAAGAACTAATACCAGTACTTTTCAAGCTACTTCGGGAAATAGAAAAAGAGGGAGAACTTCCAAATTCATTCTACGAGGCCAACATCACCCTGATACCTAAACCAGACAAAGACACTTCAAAGAAAGAAAACTACAGACCAATATCTCTAATGAACCTAGATGCAAAAATCCTCAATAAAATTCTGGCCACTCGGATACAAAAACTTATCAAAAAAATTGTGCACCATGATCAAGTAGGATTCATCCCTGGGATGCAAGGCTGGTTCAATATACGGAAATCAATAAATGTTATTCACCACATCAATAGACTTAAAAATAAGAACCATATGATCATCTCGATAGATGCGGAAAAAGCATTCGACAAAGTACAGCATCCCTTTATGTTCAAAACTCTAGAAAAACTAGGGCTAACAGGAACATACCTCAATATTGTAAAAGCAATCTATGCTAAGCCTCAGGCTAGCATCATTCTGAATGGAGAAAAATTGAAGGCATTCCCTCTAAAATCTGGAACAAGACAGGGATGCCCTCTCTCACCACTTCTGTTCAACATAGTTCTCGAAACACTGGCCACAGCAATTAGACAGACGAAAGAAATTAAAGGCATCAAAATAGGAAAAGAAGAACTTAAATTATCACTATTTGCAGATGACATGATTCTATACCTAGCAGACCCAAAAGGGTCTACAAAGAAACTATTAGAGCTAATAAATGAATTCAGCAAAGTAGCAGGATATAAAATCAACACGCATAAATCAAAGGCATTCCTGTATATCAGCGACAAATCCTCTGAAATGGAAATGAGGACAACCACTCCATTTACAATATCTTCAAAAAAAATAAAATACTTGGGAATCAACCTAACAAAAGAGGTGAAAGACTTATACAATGAAAACTACAGAACCCTAAAGAGAGAAACAGAAGAAGATCTTAGAAGATGGAAAAATATACCCTGTTCATGGATAGGCAGAACTAACATCATCAAAATGGTGATATTACCAAAAGTTCTCTATAGGTTTAATGCAATGCCAATCAAAATCCCAACGGCATTTCTTGTAGAAATAGAGAAAGCAATCATGAAATTCATATGGAAAAATAAAAGACCCAGAATAGCAAAAACAATGCTAAGCAGGAAGTGTGAATCAGGCGGTATAGCGATACCAGACTTCAAACTATACTACAGAGCAATAGTAACAAAAACAGCATGGTACTGGTACCAAAACAGGCGGGTGGACCAATGGTACAGAATAGAGGACACAGAAACCAATCCACAAAACTACAACTACCTTATATTTGATAAAGGGGCTAAAAGCATGCAATGGAGGAAGGATAGCATCTTCAACAAATGGTGCTGGGAAAACTGGAAATCCATATGCAACAAAATGAAACTGAATCCCTTTCTCTCGCCATGCACAAAAGTTAATTCAAAATGGATCAAGGAGCTTGATATCAAATCAGAGACACGCCGTCTGATAGAAGAAAAAGTTGGCTACGATCTACATACTGTGGGGTCGGGCTCCAAATTCCTCAATAGGACACCCATAGCACAAAAGTTAATAACTAGAATTGACAAATGGGACTTACTCAAACTAAAAAGTTTTTTCTCAGCAAAAGATACAATAAGAGAGGTAAATAGAGAGCCTACATCCTGGGAACAAATCTTTACTCCTCACACTTCAGATAGAGCCCTAATATCCAGAGTATACAAAGAACTCAAAAAATTAGACAATAAGAGAACAAACAACCCAATCAACAAATGGGCCAAGGACCTGAACAGACACTTCTCAGAGGAGGACATACAATCAATCAACAAGTACATGAAAAAATGCTCACCATCTCTAGCTGTCAGAGAAATGCAAATCAAAACCACCCTAAGATACCATCTCACTCCCGTGAGATTGGCAGCCATTATGAAGTCAAACAACAACAACTGCTGGCGAGGATGTGGGGAAAAGGGTACACTTGTACATTGCTGGTGGGACTGCAAATTGGTGAGGCCAATTTGGAAAGCAGTATGGAGATTTCTTGGAAAGCTGGGAATGGAGCCACCATTTGACCCAGCTATTCCCCTTCTCGGTCTATTGCCTAAAGACCTAAAAAGAGCATGCTACAGGGACACTGCTACATCGATGTTCATAGCAGCACAATTCACAATAGCTAGACTGTGGAACCAACCTAGATGCCCTTCAATGGATGAATGGATAAAAAAAATGTGGCATTTATACACAATGGAGTATTACTCTGCATTAAAAAATGACAAAATCATAGAATTTACAGGGAAATGGATGGCATTAGAGCAGATTATGCTAAGTGAAGCTAGCCAATCCCTAAAAAACAAATGCCAAATGTCTTCTTTGATATAAGGAGAGTAACTAAGAACAGAGTAGGATCGAAGAGCATGAGAAGAAGATTAACATTAAACAGGGATGAGAGGTGGGAGGGAAAGGGAGAGAGAAGGGAAAATGCATGGAAATGGAAGGAGACCCTCAGAGTTATACAAAAGTACATACAAGAGGAAGTGAGGGGAAGGGGAAAAATAATATAAGGGGGACAAACGAATGTCAGTAGAGGGGGCAGAGAGAGAAGAGGGGAGGGGAGGGGAGGGGAGGGGGGATAGTAGAGTATAGGAAAGGCAGCAGAATACAACAGACACTAGTATGGCAATATGTAAATCAATGGATGTGTAACTGATGTGATTCTGCAATCTGTATATGGGGTAAAAATGGGAGCTCATAACACACTTGAATCAAATTGTGAAATATGATATATCAAGAACTATGTAATGTTTTGAACAGCCAACAATAAAAAATAAAAAAAAAAATTGACTCAAATTAAAAAAAAGAAAAGAAAAGAAAATAGAAGACTCCCACAAAAAATAAATAAATAAATAAATAAATAAATAAATAAATAAATAAATAAATAAATAAAATTAATGTAATGGTTTTCTGAGTTTATCTCTTTATATTTATTATCATTCCTTTACATTCCCCAAGTATTTATATGAGCTGTTTTCTAGAATTTGCCACTATGTTGCTCCTTTAAGGATTCTAAGCTTAAGAATTCTATAGTTGTTTTGCCTCTGGTACTCATTTTCCCTATAACACCAAGGGGAAGAAACCTTCTGCTTTATGCTCTTAAAAGTAAGCACCGTGACCTAGTCTGGCCAAGCAGAACATTCTTTCCCCTGGGCTACAATGGCCACCATGCAGGCATGGGCCATGAATAAAGATGAGGCCAGTGAGGACTCCTTTCTGTGATTCTCACTGAAGCTATTAGGAACAGGGTACTCTCTACTGAAACTGCAAGGGTCATATTGGAACTGAAAAGGGAGACCTTACCCAAGAAGAGGAAGGCAAAGCCGGGAAGCGAAGAAAGACTTCTGATGGCATGGTTTTATTGTTCTGATGGAACCCAGGGGCCCTCTAAACTGAACTATATCCCCAGCCATTCCGTTCCACTCCATTCCATTTTTCTGAGAGAGGGTCTGCCTAAGTTGCCCAAGCTGGCTTCAAACTTGTGATCTTCCTGCCTCAGGATCCCAAGTAGCTGGAATTACAGAAGCCCACCACTGTACCCAACTTGAACAGATTCTTTGGGGAAAAAACAATTTTCACTTTTTTGCTAAGCCAGAATGTATCTGTGACTCAAAAATTTGTTACGTTTCTATCATTCACAGTCACAAGAGTCCTCATGGATAGATTCAGTAGCCGGTTTTAATGATGATCCCTTGGATTCTTGTTCTCATTTATTTTATTTTATTTTATTTTATTTTATTTAGTTATTGATGGACATAATACCTTTATTTTGTTTATTCATTTTTTGTGGTGCTAAGGATCAAACCCAGTGCCTTACATGTGCAAGGCAAGTGCTCTACCTCTGAGCCACAACCCCAGCCCCTGGATTCCTGTTCTCTGCTCACCCAACTCCTTCCACCTTTATTTGCATGCTGTCATTAAACAGACAGTAATAGTACTGATCAGTTCAATAAGCGATTAACATTTTTAACTGAAGAGAGATCATAAAATCTGTGCAATCTTTCAAACATATCAGAAAGTGACTTACCCAAAGAGAATTGTAACTCCTCCTGAGACGAACATCCCTGCTATAAACATAAATTTTGCTCCAATATGCACAAGCTATAATAAATGTAAAAAAAGAGACATTGATTACTTCTACAAGTTCATATTTATATAAACAAATCCACTGTATAAGAAAATTAAATAAATGGGGAAGACATGTATAATTAATACAATACTAAAATAACTCTTTAAAAAGAATAAATGGTGATATACAGACATGGAAGTTAAAAACTAGTCAGCCCTGAGGATGGAATTGTCACAGGTAGCAGAATTTTAAAAACTATAATGGTGCTTATTTCTATATCGATAGTAATTCTAGACTAGTAAATTGGAACATCTCATTTGGTAATTTTTTTTTTTTTTTGGACCAGGAATATAACCCGGGGGCACTTAACCACTAAGCCACATCCTCAGCCATTTTTTTATTATTTTATTTAGAGACAGGGTCTTGCTAACTTGCTTAGGATCTCACTAAGTTGCTGAGGCTGGCTTTGATATTATTATCCTCCTGCCTCAGCCTCCCGAGTCACTGGGATTATAGGCATGTACCACCATGACTGGTTCATTTGACAGTTTTTAAAAATTAAAATGTGTATATGAACTTTAATACTTACATATTTTCCAAATACCAAGGATGCCAGCAAGTCAAATAAAGCATAACATCCAAAGATCATGCCTATCATGGTATTGCTGGCTCCCTTCTTTTCAGCCTTTGAAAAAATAGAAATGGGAACAATGTTTGAAAGACAAAAATAGCACAGTATGGAAAGACAAAAATATGCAATCAGAACATCATCTTCTTGTGACTTTTATCTATAGAGTAATTTCAAAAATTATTATTTTCAAAGGGAAACTATGTATTAAAAACCAGTCTCTGACATGAAAATAATTCATTTCACCATGCCTACAAAGAATTGTTCCCTTAAGCTAGCAAAAGTCAGAACTAAGGAACATACACAACTCAAAATACCTTGGGTGAGGAAATTTGGGCTCTACTTCATAGTCACAGGACTGATGAAATAGCTGATTTAGACAAACTTCCTTTTTAGTATCCCTTTTTGTTACAGGATTGTACTCAACCAAAAAAAAAAAAAAAAAAAGAATCCAAAAACACTTGTCCATAAAAAATTCAAGGTAGAAAATTCCATAGACCAAAATGTGGGTCACACCAAATCCTATTTGGTTTGGTCCCCTGCTTCTGCTGTTCTAACCTAGTACCTGACAGACTGAGAAGACAGTTTTCCTTTCTGACATCCACAACCCAGATGAAAAAAAAAAAAATCCCCCTGACACTCTACATTCTCCTGAAACATGTAGGGTAGTTGATCATCCATACATTATAATCATTAATGTTTACAGCCTGTTCCATCACGGAGCTCTGAAGTTGACTACAGATGATGCAGTACTTATCCTGAATCTACTTTTGAACTCGAAATGTGACTACTGTAATGCATAACTGAATTCAAATATAAACCTACAAAGAACTTTTTAATAACTGTTAGAAACTCTGGAAATGTGGCGGATCCTTCTATCTGGCTCCAGCAATGCAAGAAGTTAAAATATGACTTTAATGTTTTTAAGATAAGATTATCATACTGTGATGCTCAAAGCCTGAATAACACACCTCCATCCTCTCAGACAATCAGCAGTCTTTTATTGAGCATCTTCCATGTGTTAGGCACCACACCACACCAGCAGTGAACATTAATGGTCAGAGAGTTAGATTTAGATTCATTCTTTCACCAAAGCTTCAAATAACTTGACTTTAATATAGAAAGTTAACATCCACTCACACAGCCTTCAAAATCCATTGTCTACAACAGCCAACACTGCATTTCTTTACCTTTCTAACGACACTTTTAAATCCCTCCATCCCTTCCCATATAAGATATCACTGTTATCAAATCCTGTCTTTTTCAAGGATGTTCTTTTCATGTCAGACTATACACCTTTAATTAAACCCTATATTTCTCATAGCATCATACCACAAGAAACCAGACAGGTGAACTATTTTAGCTGAACTTTAGGAAGGCCTACATCTCTTTCCAGGAAGATATCCATAAATGTGGTCCATAGACAACTGGTGGTGGGTGGGGAGAGGATGGGCCCACAGCACTTGAGTCACTGTTTAGGTTGAATTTGAATCTAATATTCTATGGACTTCATAATTGGCCATTCCCTTTCCATGTACTACCAAACACATGAGATACTGTTATGGAGACAAGAACTATCTCATTTTTAAAATACTTTTAATGGTATCTTAGCAAAAGGTCATCCTATATGTAGACTGAAACCTGAAGTCTACATTTCTAATACAAAGGGAAAATATTATCAAAGGAGTCAATTAAGATGTAGGAAGAACATTCTTTGGTCAGTAGATAGAACATTCATCACTTAATAGATCTGGTAAGTATTTAATTCTAGAATCGAGCAGAAAACATAGAATTTTGGCTACAGCAACTAGTATTTATTGGATCTTTACCATGAGCCAGAATCACCACTAAATATTGTTTCACACGTGCCTAATAATCAAATGAGTGATATATGTTTAGCTGGCCCCATTTGTAGATAAAGACATGGGCTTGCAAAGATGACAGTTTTTGAACCACTGTAGCTTCCATCATGTGTACCCACAATCACAGTGGAGACAGAATGGTTACATGGGACGTCCTAGAATCACATGCCACATAGCAACGCTAAGAGCCAAGTATATGATGCATGGCATTTTTGGTCGAAAGGTGACGCCAGCTAGCCATTGAGATGATATGATTATGTTAAGATTTGCATTCATATGGATATTGGACTCCTGCTGTTCACCTAGGCCGGCTACGGGACTCCTGGAGAGTTCCCATTGGTTGGGGAAGTACAGTAGGAGGGAGTTCCGGGGGAGGAGCTCTCTCTGCGGGTCCGGGAGGAGGCCGCGTGGGTGGAAAAAATCTTCCCGGGCGGTACCGGACATTGGCGGCAGTTTCAAAAAATAAACTTTGTTCCTGCTTGAGTGGCTCGTGATTTTGTGCCCAGCCAGACTGCGGCAACTGGCGGCCCGCACGGGGAACGCCTGAAGTTTGGAGGTGAGTAAAATTGCTCGCCCCTGAGGGAAGGCAACAAAATGGGTGACCATTTCAAAAAACAATGTGTTCTCGTTTTGATTTATCTTGTTTTTGTTTCAAGCTGCCTATCCCTAGAATTTTCTCAGGCAAACTGGGAAAAATGGTTGGCTCAAGGTTTGAAGTTGTTCAGCCCTGAGAAAGAGAAAATTGATACAACTATTCTTTGTTCGGTTTTTGTTTCATTCTGTTTCGGTTTTGTTTTATGCTATCTTATTGGGTTGCGTTACCTTTATAGTAGATTAGAAACTAGTAAAAAACAAACCGAAAGACTGTTAAGTAAATTGTTAGAGGTCCAGACTATGGTAGAAAACATGTTAGGTCAAGCGAAAGAGAAGGTCTCTCAAGCTAGTCAGACAGAGGAAGATTTGAAGAAAGAAAGCTTAGAGGAAAAACAACCATCAGGCGGGGAATTACAACAGGAGGCTGCTACTAACCCCGTTCTATCACCAGAGGGCATAATTCAACCAACAGCTCCATCTACAGCTGAGCGGCCCTCAACTCCCGTAGTTGATGGATGGAATCCTGAGGCAGGACCCCAAAGATTAGCATGCCCTGTACTTGAGCAGGCAGGAGGGCAACGAATTCACAGTGCTTTAGATTTCAAAACAGTGAAGCAATTAAAGGAGGCTGTAACAACCTACGGGCCACAAGCACCCTTCACTGTGAGCATGGTCGAATCCATTACCAACTTAGACATGACGCCAGCAGATTGGGCTAACGTGTCGATCTGTGCTAAATGGAGGACAATATTTGTTATGGAAGGTTGCCAATGAGGAATTTTGCATGGAAACAGCTAGGTGAAATGCAGCAGCCGGTTACCCTCAAAGAAATCTAGATATGTTATTAGGAAAAGGACCTTATGAGGGTCAACGGCAACAAATTGAATATGATCCTGGCGTATACGCACAAATTGCTGTAGATGCAATTAAGGCATGGAAAACTTTACAGGGGCATGGAGATTTACAAGGACAATTATCCAAGGTAATACAAGGAGCTAATGAACCTTACGCTGAATTTGTAGATAGGCTTATTCAGACAGCATCTAGAGTATTTGGAGATACAGAACAGGCAATGCCATTTATAAAACAACTGGCTTATGACCAAGCAAATCATTGCTGCAGAGAGGTCATCAGACCATGGAAACATGAAGATTTAAACACATATATTAAATTATGTAGAGACATTAATGAACAAGGGCAAGTCTTAGCAGCAGTACAACAGGCTTTAGATGCCAGGCCAAAAACATGCTATAATTGTGATCAAACAGGACATTTTAAAAGGAGTTGCCCCATAGGAGGAGGGTTTAACAAGGCTAGGTATCAAAGGAATAGAATACCGGGTATTTGCCCACGATGCCGTAGAGGGAAACATTGGGCTAATGAATGCCGTTCTCAAACCACCATAGAAGGTATTCCATTATCAAAAAACAGACAAGGACCAAGTGTTTACCCACGATATCGTGGAGAAAGACATCAGGCTCCATTGCCAAAAAACAGACTGGAGGGCCCAATGCTCCGGGGCCCAAAACCACAAATATGCGGGGCAATGGAGGAACCCAGCAGCACCATCAAGGTAGTGCCCAGGATGCATTATCCATTAAATCCCTCATCAGACAAACTAGAGAGAGCGCAGGGTTGGACATCTGCGCCTCTGCCAGAGCAGTACTAACTCCAGAGATGGGAGTTCAAATCATTCCCACAGGAGTAAAAGGACCTCTTCCCCAAGGAACAGTAGGCTTATTATTGGGACGCAGTTCTTCAACACTAAAAGGACTTATGATAAGTCCTGGGGTAATTGATCCCGATTATGAGGGCGAAATAAAAATTACAGCTAGTTCTCCAAGAGGTATATCAGTAATTTCACCAGGAGATAGAATAGCACAGTTATTAATAATACCCAGCCTACATGATAAATTTTCCAGTCGTACTGTAGAAAGAGGTTCCAAGGGATTAGGCTCCACAGGTGTAGATTGGGCTATGCTGTCTTTAAATCTAGATTCTCGCCCCATGCTAAAACTAAATATTCAAGGACATGACTTTATTGGGCTACTGGACACAGGTGCTGACCTTAGCATAATATCTCGTCAAGAATGGCCAAAACATTGGCCATTACAACAAGCCACTCAAACGCTTCGAGGCCTAGGAGTGGCAACTAATCCCCATAGAAGTGCAATGGTATTAGATTGGAAGGATCCTGAAGGATGTGAAGGAACTATACAGCCCTATGTATTGGATCATCTTCCTATAAATTTATGGGGACGAGATGTCCTAGATCAATTAGGTTTGACATTAACAAATAACATCAATCCTAATGCGCCCACTACTAGGGCTAGACAAGGCTTTAGGAAAGAAGAAAGATTAAGAGAACAAGAACAAGGTATGACAGCACCAATTCAAATAGATCAAGAAACAAATAGACATGGATTGGGTTTTCAGAAAGGGCCACTGAGACAATCAAAATTACTTGGAAATCAGAAAGACCAGTGTGGGTTCCTCAGTAGCCCCTGACTAAAGAAAAGATACAAATAGCCCATGACCTGGTCAAACAACAATTAGCAGAGGGACATATACAACCTTCCGTATCTCCCCATAATACTCCCATTTTTGTCATTAAAAAGAAATCTGGTAAATGGAGATTATTACAAGTTTTAAGAGCCATTAATAATGAGATGGTTATTATGGGACCTGCTCAATCAGGGATTCCCCAATTGTCTGCTTTACCAAAAACCTGGTATGTTTTAGCTATAGATATTAAAGATTGTTTTTTTTTCAATTCCAATTCATCCCGAGGATAGTCCACATTTTGCATTTACTATCCCTGCACTAAATCATGAAGGTCCTGATCAGAGATATGAATGGAAAGTACTCCCTCAAGGGATGGCTAATAGTCCAAATATGTGTCAAATTTATGTTAACAAAGCAATCCAGCCACTTAGAAATCAAAATCCTGAACTACAAATATTTCACTATATGGATGATGTGTTATTGGCACATAAAGATAAAAACACATTGCTAGAATGTTATGCCACACTTACAAATTTATTAAAAAATTATAATCTAGAGATAGCAATAGATAAAGTACAATTAATCTTCCAATTAATTATTTAGGGGTTTTATTATCCTCAACCATGGTCCGTCCACCCAAAATTCAAATACGAGTAGATCAACTCAAATCACTTAACGACTTTCAAAAGTTATTAGGAGACATAAATTGGATAAGGCCTTATCTAGGCATACCAACAGGAGAGTTGGGACCTTTATTTGATATTCTAAAAGGTCTATCAGATCCAAATTCACCCCGCATGTTGACACCTGAAGCAAGAAAGGCATTAAAAATCATTGAAACATATATGGAAAATATGCATTTGGATAGAATTGATATAAGTTTGCCTTTATTATTTATTGTACTGCCAACAAAAAATATTCCTACAGGAGTATTCTGGCAAGAAGGTCCATTATTGTGGATACATTTATCTTATTCTCCTAACACTATTCTTACTAGGTATCCTGAGGCTGTAGGACAATTAATACTCAAAGGAATAAAAGCAGCCAAGGGAGTGTTTGGGATTTCTCCCAATAAAATTATTACTCCATATACTATAGATCAAATTGATGAGTTAGCTAATGAGTTAAATACTTGGGCAATAATCATGTGTAAATCTAATGTTTCATTTGATAATCATTTACAGTCTAATCCTTTGTTGTCTTTTTGGTCTAAACATCCTGTAGTTTTTCCAAAGATGACAAAAAAACCCCTATCATGAATGCTCCAAATATATTCACTGATGGGTCAAATAATGGTACAGCAGCAGTAGTTACCCCTGATCAAACTTTTACATTTTTAGTACCCAAACAATCAGCTCAAAAGGTAGAGCTTAATGCAGTATTACAAGCTTTTATGATGTTTAAAGATTCTGTATTTAATTTATTTTCTGATAGTCAGTATGTAGTTAATGCTATAGTATCCCTTGAAGATGCTGGTAGGATTTCCCCTTCTTCTACTGTTTTCTCTTTGTTTTCCACTATACAAAGTCTAATCTGGGACAGAAAAGATCCATTCTTTATAGGACATATCAGGGCACATACAGGATTGCCTGGAGCCCTTAGTTTGGGCAATGAGTTAGCAGATAAATCTACACATGACATACATATTTTCTCCACAATAGAAGAAGCTATAAATTTTCATAAAAGGTTCCATGCCAATGCTAATACTTTACAAAAGCATTTTAAAATAACTAAAGAACAAGCCCGACATATAATAAAACAATGTCAAAATTGTGTGACATTTTTACCACAAGTTAATCTTGGAGTCAATCCTAGAGGACTGATACCTAACCATATTTGGCAGATGGACGTCACACACTTGCCAGAATTTGGAAAATTAAAATATTTACATGTTACAGTTGATACTTCTTCCGGATTTCTGATGGGCTCCCTTCATGCCGGAGAAAAAACTAAAGATGTTATAGCTCATTGCTTACAAAATTTTGCCACTGTGGGCGTTCCAAAACAGTTAAAAACCGATAATGGTCCTGGTTATGCATCCACCTCTTTTAAACAATTTTGCTCATCATTTGGTATTACTCACATAACAGGAATTCCATACAATCCACAAGGACAAGGCATAGTTGAAAGAGCTCATCAAACTATTAAAATGTACTTATTAAAACAAAAGGAGGGAATTGGAAAGGGGTATATATCCCCCAAAGATAAACTTAAAATAACCCTTTTTACTCTAAACTTTTTAAATTTGGATTCATCAGGGCTTAGTGCTGTGGAAAGACATTTGTATCCAAAAAATGTACATAAGCCTAAGGTACTTTGGAAAGATATTCTAACAGGACAATGGAAAGGTCCTGACCCAGTGATAGTCTGGAGTCGGGGCTCTGTTTGTGTTTTTCCACAGGAAGAACAGCAGCCGATTTGGATTCCAGAGAGACTAACTAAAACAATTTCTACAGACCAAAAGGAAGATGATTCGACTCAAATCCATAACAGCTTGAAAGAATTCCCCACGCAAAGACACTTCACCGGGAGAATTCCAATTTTATTGCAAAAAGCAGTGTGCTTATATAGAACTAAGGGGGAGATGGTAGGGTTTAGATAAATGGCAGGCAACCCGTTTATTGGAAAGTTCTTTCAGATATCAGCTCCGGAGCCCAGGAATTAGTTCTCATTGGGGCTAAGGTTCCCTGCCAGCGAGATTTGAAATTGGCGCCGGCGGGAGAGTTCACACGGCGGGAACTTTTCGCGCCACTGCAGAAAAGAAGAAGGTAGGAAGAAGAGGTGCTTAGGCACCATGTTGGGGTTTTTTCTCTGGGGTATGGCTGCCGTTTATACTTTTCCCAACACAGCTGATATCCAGATCTCCAGCTTGGCTATTCTTACATCTGCGACAGTGATTAACCAGGATGCTTTTTTCAATATCTATTTTATTATTGCTTTTTCCCACATCATAAAGTTCTATTTTATTTTTGAGCTCATACAGACCTAGGTTAATGTTTTTTCAGATCAGTTTTATTTTTTGACTGTGGAGTTTTTGAACATTGCAATGGAGATTTCACCTAGGTAAAGCTACAAGGCCTTTACTATTGTCTTATGTGTTATATGTTACGTGTGCACACTTCTGTTTTGTGTTGTATGTCTGTATGTGCGTATGTCCATATATCACATATGAGGAGCGCTCGTGCACATGGATCCAAAAATTTTTTTTTTTTATTATTCACGTGATTTTAATAGTTTAATTTAATTTGGGTAAACAGCTGTTGAGGATTGTTTTAATATATGAACAAATAGAAGGTTAACAGATCTGTTTGTTTACTTTCACCTTTCCTTTTCATTATATTTAATAATTCTGTTCAGGATAATGTAAATTGTTCTAAATATTGTTTTCTTAGTACCTGTTGAAATGTTACATATTTTTTTTTTTAGCATCATTGTCAAAATTTCTATTTTCATCCCAGTGCCGGTGAAGACAAAGATAAAACCAAACTACAACTTCTTCGAGAGTTATCACAACAAACCGTGTAAACTGATACATCAATGATTTATAACTCAACAAGTAATGCTCAATCAATGAGTCGATTTATTTTGGAAGGATATGGACATATTGATAGATTCCTCTGCTTTGAACTGCTTACAGAACTTGCCTGGACTATGTATCACTTGTATGCTTTGTGATCTATTTGTTGATGCAGCGAATTATGGTAGTGCTAGCGTATCTTTGCTGATGTGTCACCAGTGATGCAATTTTTCCTAGGAGCCGTTAATTGACTTGGTGTCATGACATTTCTGTATCCTCCTCCCTTCTACTAGTGATGGTCTAATTTTGGGGGCCAACAGAGGTGAGGTAAAGAACCTCACCCCCCCACCGGCACCAAGGCCAAATTTGGGGGCCAACAGAGGTGAGGCAAAGAACCTCACCCCCCCACTGGTACATAGGCCTATCCACAAGTATGGCTATATGCTGGACCGGTAGTCAGTGACGGGTATGATCCAGTTGCAGTGGTATCAACCTAAGACAGGAGGCTGACGCCTAAAAGTCAGTTTTCCGATGACGGGTAAGAACCATATGTTGAATTGGACAAACCTAACACGCACGGTCCCTAGCCAGATTGCTTGTTACTTAAACAGAAGGGGGGAGATGCTAAGAGCCAAGTATATGATGCATGGCATTTTTGGTCGAAAGGTGACGCCAGCTAACCATTGAGATGATATGATTATGTTAAGATTTGCATTCATATGGATATTGGACTCCTGCTGTTCACCTAGGCCGGCTACGGGACTCCTGGAGAGTTCCCATTGGTTGGGGAAGTACAGTAGGAGGGAGTTCCAGGGGAGGAGCTCTCTCTGGAGGAGGCCGCATGGGTGGAAAAAATCTTCCCGGGCGGTACCGGACATTGGCGGCAGTTTCAAAAAATAAACTTTGTTCCTGCTTGAGTGGCTCGTGATTTTGTGCCCAGCCAGACTGCGGCACTTCTGGAACATGGATCCTGCTTCACAAGCAGCAGCAACAACAGCTTTTGAAAGAAATTTCTAATTCACATGGAATCATCTGCAAAGGATGAGGATGGCCAGAAAAATGATGAATAGAAGTAGGAATCTTGTACCTGAACTAAAAAGAGTGACCTATTTCTTTCTGCTCAATTAGCTTTGGCTAATAGGGTGACAGAACATGCAGAAGGCAGGGTGAGATTTTATCAATGCATTTGTGACCACAAGCTTTTTATAAAGAATGAAAAGGGAGAGCCTGATCTTCATAGCTACAATTTTTAGAATTACAATGCTCTCTCTCACCTGTATTTGTCCTATTTCCTTTGGCCTTTTCCCCTACAAGCAAATAAAGTCAACAAAAACTTAAAATCACAAACCCACAGTCGGGTTTTCCTTTGCTCCTGTTCCACTTAGAGAAAACTAACATTAATTGTGCTCAGTTAGTAGTTTCAACTGAGCCAGGAAATGCCCTTCTAAATGGTCAATCCACTTACTCCAGTTTTTCTCCATCTTATTTCAACAGGTTCTGTGATATTATGATACATATATTTTCGTTTTCATTCATGGTTCCTGGCTTATAACTCTGACCTACATTGTCTGTTACAAAAGCCTCCTCATTACAGAGAGTCCTGTCACATCCCCTGGAGAAGGAATGCTGTACAGGGAGGCCAAAATAAAACTGTATGTACAGGTCCTTTGAATTTCTCCACCCAATCTATAAGCACTTGTCCCAAAGGACAGGGTCTAGAGAACATCTGGACAGCTGAACACATGGAGGTTCCTAGAGGGTAGTGTCCACAGAGGGCATGGAAGTTCCATGCTCCTTCTCCCATGCCTTACCAATGCATCTCTTCATGTATATCTTTAATAATATATCAGTAAACTTAAGAGTTTTCCTGAGGTGTGTGGCCACTCAAGCAAAGTAATGGAACCCAAGGAGGGGGTTATGGGAACCCCAATTTACAGCCAGATAGCCAGAAGAACAGGTAAAAAAAACCCTGGGACTAGTGACTGGCATCTGAAGGCAGGTGGCAGTGTTGGGAATTGAGCTCTCAATCTATGAGATCTGATGCTATCTTCAAAAAGATAATGTCAGAACATTATCTGACACTAGAGGACACCTAGCTGGTGTGTGCTGCTGCAGGAATTGCTCGCTGGCTGGAGAGGAGAAATCCCGGCCTGTTTTGAGGCCACAGAAGTGATCTGTGCTGTGAGTGCATAGCAAGAGAAACATTCCGGTTGGATTTTCCTTCTATACCCTCAGAAGCTCCCATCATTTTTTTTTTTTTTTACAAACCCCAAGTCTTGCCAGACCACCGTGCTCAAACACCTCTGATGACTTCCCAGTGATTGAGCCCTTGGCATGCATCCAAGTGCCCTTGCCTTCTAGCTGCAGCATGCCCCTGGGATTCTTGGACTCCTATCAGATCTCACCTCACCCTAGGCTCAAGTTACACTGAACTGTCTTCTCTTTTCCAGGACCACGCCATTCATTTGTTCTTTGCATGACTATCCATACCTTGGATGCCCTCCCCTCTGTGTTCACCTTAGACACCACCATCTCTTAAGACCCATCTTAGATTTATCTTGTGAAGTTCCTTTCAATACCACATCTTCACCTGGCCACTCTTCTGCCCATGGCAGAATTAACCATCCTCTTTCTTGAGTTTCATAACATTCTGGGCATCTTCTTTTTAAAGGATATTCAAATAGTCTGAAACGTTTCTTGTCATATTTCTTCATTCCCAATGGACAGATAAGAGAGGATCATTTTCTTGATTATTTTTTCTCTAACCCATCACACTTAAGAGTAGGAACTGGGGATGGTGGTGCTCAGTACCTCATAGGGTGGAAGTGTAAAGAGCCAACGAAATGGTGTGTGTAAACTGCCTAGCAGGGAGACATGCAGATGATGCTTAATAAACATTTGATATTATTAAAAAAAAAAAAAAGAGTAGGAACTTACTAAAACTTTAGTGAATAGGACTGAAGTGGGGGAGTGACTTCACTGCTGAAACTGTTTCTTCATTTGCAATATGATGGCCTTCATTTGCAACATGATGGGATTCTTGCTATTCTACCCTTCTTATGTGGCTGTGGTAGGCACCAAATGGGTAAGTGGGTGGGAACATGCAATGAAAACGGAAGAGGGTTGTATGGGTACAGAGCCTCATTGTTCTTTTAGCATAGAAGCCACTTCATCCTCTTTTGTAGCATATAGAATGAAGGACTACACGTCATCAAGGCAGATAGAGGGCTGAGAAACTGCTAATACACTGTAAGCCCAAGGCTTTGGCAAAGAGGACAAAATAAAACACCTGGACATACTATTTCCACTTGCCCAAGCCAGTCCCCTTCATCCCATATTACACCCCTTGATTCCAGGGGTTATTTTCTTTGTGACATTTTCTATAGTTCCTAACACCAGAAAAGGCTATGATTAGAGAGAACTAGGCAATATTAATCAGAGTTTTTCCTTCGCATTACTAGAGTCTATAAGAAATTCAAGTCAGAAAAAGGAATTCACTGGAACACTATATTTTAATTCTAAAATACTAATAAATCAGAACACCAGTAAGTGAACACATTATTGTCTTAAGGTCCTGTCTTAATGGAGACCTGTAGCACAACATTTAAATCTCAACTATTCAAAGCACCTCCTTTTTGTTTTTTAATTGCAAATATCAAATATGATTAATCAAACTACATGGTAAACAAAGTAACACTCAAAGGGTCAATTATATTTTAGTTGAACTACCTTCCAAGAGAATAGTCTTTCTAGACTTGTTTCCCTTTTTATTTTTTTATTTTTTCCTGGTGTTAAAACATTCTAGAAGAAATATTCTTTTAGTTGAAATTTTATGTATTAACTGTATTATAAGAAGATTTTTTATATTTTACATACTATAAAATAAAATAATTCAAAAGGTTTTTTTTCTAAATTAGAATTCATAAGAATACAAAAACATCTTACCTCCTTGGGGAAAAAGGGTCCAAGGATAGAATAGGCCATCATGGACCCTAAGTTCATGGAAGCAGCAGATATTAGTACAAACAGCTGTTCTCTTGAAAGCCATCTGGGTGTCTCTCTTGAACTTCCTGAAGGGCCATCGCCTTGGATGCAAACACACTGCAATTACAGTCATGTAATTGGGACTATGAATGGAAATACAGAAGTGTCATTTCTGTGCAAAAACAATGTACTCTGAAGAGACATGTTGAGCTAAGGCTATTTTAAATATAACACATGTGACCAAATAGAGAACAATCCTGGGAGACATCACTGCAATATTGAAAACATTATATTCATTCACACACTACCATCTATTAGAATCTCAATGCATAGATTACCCAGCCATCTGTTTTGCCTTCACCATAAAGTTTATTTCCCTGGTCTTTAATAAATCACTTTAAGAAAGATGAGCAGCAGGGTGATCTCCAAAGGGTACCACTCTATGAAGTGTAATTAATGTCCCTTATTTTCTCAAGTTACTAGCTTCATAAGTTATATGGACTCAAAAATGTTTTAAGCATAGAATGTTAGCTGTTTATTAGGAATTCTAGGGCGGTATTGAAGTCAAGTGGCAAGTAAGTCGAAAACATTCAAATGGTGGATTGATAATATGATATATCTCTGAAAAGGCAAGTCCCACAAATCTGTTAAGTGGATTCCTTCCTTCCTTCCCTCCTTCCTTCCTTCCTTCCCTCCTTCCTTCCTTCCTTCCTTCCTTCCTTCCTTCCTTCCTTCCTCGAATTACTGGTCTATTGCATCAATTCATTTAACACTGGTTTCCAGGGCTAAATTGTCATTGAACTTAAACATCCAGTCAAATATTCAGGTTCCAACATCGCAGCACATTTAGTAGCCCTTTTTAAATGATTCTGAGAGGGAAAAAAAGGAAAGGAAAAATATATTCGATTTGCTCTACTTGTTCCCAGAGGTTGCCACTGTAGTCCAGAAGAAAACAAATCTGTGCAATATGGGGAAGTCTTAGGAATCTTTATAAAAATTTTGTAGTAAATGAAGAAGGGAAATGAGAGAAAGTTAAAAAGAAAGGGGAACAACAGTGAATACTTAAAAGATAACGTTTTTTACATTTGTCTAATGGTATACTTATTTGAATTCATTCTTAAACACACAGAACTTAAAAGCAGAGCTATGGGGGAAAAATCACTAGATAGAAACTAGAGCCAGGCCTCTAACTACCCCTCCCAGAGAAAGAAACGCTGGCCTGAACCCTACGTCAGGACCCAGCCTTTCCAATCTCTCTAAAACAAACCATGCTAAAGTCAATTCGATCCTGACTAAAGAGACAGGCCCGAAGCCACCGCGCCGCGCGCCCGTCCCTGCTCTCTCGGTCACCTCCTGGTCCCCCAGGAATCAAGGGACCAGACGCGTCCATGTGCGGCGTTTCCTCCAGGTCCAAGCCGGTGCCGTCAGACTCAACCTCCCACGATCTGACCGGCCGGTCGCCACCGCTCAGCCTGGCCCTGGCATCTCTGATCCGCAGTTGGCAGCGATCTGCGTGAAGCTCTGCAAAAACCTTGGAGGAGAGTAAGCGCCCGGGGGCGGGGCGGGGCGGGGCTGAGCAGAGGAGGGGGCGGGTCCTTTCCCATTATTATCTTAATCTGCTTTAGGGGCTATAATTTATGCTGTCCCTTTTCATTCGGCAGGAGGTGGGGCGGAGAGGGGGAAGGGAAGACGAGTCTATATTTTATATAGTTGAACCTCTACCTTAAAGACACAAAGTGAATTAGAAAATTAGATTCACACTGAATCGTTTTTAAAGAGTTCGGTTATTTATTTTTCATCGTGTGCAAATGAGAAAGTGTTTGTAATCACTGAAACCAGATATTAGTAAGCCGGAAATGAATTAAACAATGTGAAGCCCTTGCAGAAAAATATATTTGCAAGAATGATAATGAACGAGGAAGCATGGCAGAGTGGCTAGGCATATGGTTTCAATTCAGGGGATTCTCAAGCCATTTGTGACTTAGGTCAGCATGGTCAGCTTCTCCAAGAAGAACTGCAGAGGTAGCTCAGTGATAAAGCACCTTTGGATTCAATCTCCGTACAAAAAAAAAAAAAACAAAAACGAAAAAATAGTGTAAGTATGTGGCTGCTACCTTACTCTCCCATTCACAATTTACAGGCACACACACACAACACACACACACACACACAAAAGGTTTCATTTCATTCACCTTATGTACTATTTGGGAAGGGCTGTTTGGAGAATGGGAAAGTCTTGATTTGGGCCAAGTGAACCAAGACTGTGTACCAGGAACTGTGAATTTAAAGTTGCAGTCAGCCTTTAAAGTCCCCATCCAACCTCTGCCCTCAAGTAGCACACCTTCTCCTAACTTGAAGCACTAATTTATACTTTACTATGATGCCGTGGATTTTGCAGCAGAAATACGTTGAAAAGATTGTGTACTTTTGACAAATTATGTCTTGGTTGGCTTCTAGTGGAGGGCATGCTACCTCTGATCTTGAGGGTTATGTGCAGTTCCTGGGTGAGCAAGAACCTCCTTTAACAACACTGTGAATGCAAGTCAGCCTTAGCAAAGTTTCCTCAAAATGGCCTTAGCAAGTCTTTATGATCTAACCCTACCAGCTTCTCCAGTTTCATTTGACTCTACCTTTTCTCTGTAATCTAACATCAAAGCAAAGAGGGGAATTTTCTTCAATTATTTCTTTGACAATTTACATGTTTTTATTTGCTCCCTTTCTTTTTTGCAGATACGGGATCACCCAAACTGGTCTTCTAAGTTATTGCTCTTTATTTTCTCCTCTTTATCTTTTTCTCCATTTAATAGGAAGTTTTCCCAACTTTATTTTGGCAATTCTTTAACAGAACTTTTTATTCTCATGACCTCTCTTTCTCTCTTATTCTTATTTTCCCATTAGCAACCATTTTTACATTTAATGTGAATCTATTTGTTTGTATATGTTTTCATAAAATATGTATTCTTGTTTTTGTCCACCTATTTTTAATTACGTAAAGCATACTATGATATATATGTTTATGCAGATGTTATGTGTGTGTGTGAGTACACACACACACACACACACACACTTTCCCCCCCTATCCTTTTCTTCACTTCTAATTTCTACTTCCCATTCTCCCTCTAGATGATAGGTGTTAAAACTAAATTTGGACAATCCTGGACTTGTGATGGGGTTACATCCCAATAAATCAATCACAAGTTGAAATTATCATAGGTCAAATATAATGCATTTAATACACTTAACCTCCCAAACATGATAGTTTAGCAATACAGCATGCTGTGTTGTGAGCTGTGGCTCCATGTTGCTGCCCAACATCTTAACAGAATATCATATTGCATCTTACTTCCCTGGGTAAAAATCCAAATTCAAAGCTCAAGGTATAATTTCCACTGAATGAACACTGCTTTTGTACTAACTTTAGTTGAAAATCTTAAACTACCGTAAGTCAGGGACCATCTCTATATTATCTTGTTTTCTGTGACTGTTGTAACAAATTATCAAGGGCTTTTTAAATTAATACAACGCTGTCCTGTAGACCAAACATTCAACCTCAGTTTCACTGAGCCCAAATTAGTTGTCAGCAGGTAGTACTCCTTCTGCAGGCACAGGTAGGGGCGGGGGTGGATCTATATCTTGCCTCTTACAGCTTCCAGCAGCTGCTGGGATATTTTCTTGTGTGTGGAAATGCCAATACAATTGTAATGTCTGTCTCCGTGGTCAATTTGCCTCCTCTCTTCTGAGTATGTAACCTTTTGCTGTTCTTTTATGGCATTTAGGGCCTCCTGAATAATCCAGGATGATCTTCTCATCTCATGATCTTCAGTTTAATTACATGTACTCAAACTCTGTTTTCCAAATAAAGGGAACATTTACAGGTTTCAAGGTTTAGAACATGGGCCTATTTTTGGAAGCCATTATCAGACTGCTATAATTAACTACTAAGTGTTGTATATTTACATATGTACATATGTGGAAGATTTTTTTTTCTTTACAAACTAAAATGGAATAGTATGGTTTCTGTTCACACACTGCCTTGTCAGAGAAATGTTCTCATCCTCTTATTCAAACACAGCCCGAATCACCCTGTTCCTTCACCCTTCTATACTCTTCTTCTTAGCATTTGTGTCTGTCATACTTTCCTGTTACTTAATAAAGAAACAGCGTTGGCTAATTTCAGCAGAAAGTGAATTTGTCATAGATAGGAAGCACCTGGGACCATCAGAGGATCATGCACACCCATACAGATTAAGTGCCTGAAATCACCACGGATGTGATCCAGTTACACATGTCATGGTCCTGTAAGACACATCTGCAGCATGTGCTTCCAACATCACTGCAGCTAGACAGGAGACACTGTGACAACCCATCCCTACTCCTCTGATATGCTGCTGCCCTCACCCAACAGGATTTTAAGTGGTGCCAGCTTCTACTTGCTTGCTTCCATCATATAGCAAGACCTGGTATGTCTAAAATCATGTAGTGTAAATTCTCCAACTTTGTACTCCTTTTTCAAGAGCAGTTAGAATATTCTAGGTCCTTTGAATTTCCATAGAAATGTCAGAATCATCTCTCAATCTCTCTCCAAAATACTTGGAATTCTTATTGA
Source organism: Marmota monax (assembly GCF_021218885.2). Taxonomy (NCBI): domain Eukaryota; kingdom Metazoa; phylum Chordata; class Mammalia; order Rodentia; family Sciuridae; genus Marmota; species Marmota monax. The sequence goes on from NW_026691988.1 coordinate 4,955,662, forward strand.
GACTTTTTGACTCTGTAAATCAGTTTGGGGAGCATTCACATCTAATCACTATTGGATCCTTTAACCCATGTACATAGTATATCTCTTTCTTTATGTAGGCCTTCTTTATTTCAGAATGACTCTTCATTATTGTAGAAGTATGACATAATCCATGTTAAATTTATTCCTAAATATCCTAGTTTGGGAAGCTATTAAAGTTGAATTGTTCTATATCTAAATTTCCAATCATTTGCTGATTATATATATACATATATCAGTAAATGAATTTTATATTACTCTTGTATCCTACAAACTGCTAAATTCCCTTATTAGTTCCAGTAGTTGTTTTATAGATTTATATTTTCTATGTAAAAATGATGTCATCTGTGAATAGAGTTTTTACTTCTTTCTTTCAGAAATGTATGCTTTTGTTTCTTATTGCACTGGCTAAGATGACCAGTAAAATGTTGAATAAATATGGTGAGCTGATGAACCTTGCTTTGTTCCCAATTGGTCTTCCACCATGAATTATGAGGTCACCTGCAGGCTTTTCATATGGCCCGTTATCAGATTAAGGAAGTTCTGCTTTTATTATAAATGGTTTCTCTTGTTTAGTCTAATATGATAAATAACACTGAACAATTTTCTAATATTAATATAACCTTGCATTTTTGTATAAACCCAATTTGGTCATAATATAGTGTCTTTTGGGAATTAATGTGGTAGTATTTTGCCAATTTTTGTATCTATTTTTATAAATAATGTTGATTTATAATTTCTTCATCAAGTTTTGGTATGAGGATAATCCTGCATTCATAAAGCAAGTCAGAAGTTATCTTCCTTCTGTATTTTCTGTAGCAGTTTGAATAATATTAGTGTTATTTTTCCCTAAATGTCTGATAGAACTCAATGATACTATCAGGGCCTGGGAAGGTTATTGATAACAAATTGTTAATATACTAAGTATATTGCTATTCAAATTTTCTATTTATTTTGTGTCAAATTTGATAAGTTGTAAATTTCTAAAGAAACTTTCCTTTTCATCTAAGTTGCAAATTTACTGGCATTAAAATTTGCATTGTATTTATTTATTTATTTTTGATGTTTGTAAGATCTGTTGACATAGTTCCCCTTTATTGCTGATCTTTTAAGTTTGAACCCTCTTCCCTTTTGCTTAATCAGTGTGTGTGATGGAGTAAATGTTTGTGCTCTACTCCCCACCAAATGCACCTGTTAAAACCCTAATCCCACTTTGATGGATTTGGAGGTAGAGTCTTAGGGAGGTGATTAGGTTTTGAGGGAAGAGCACTTTGTGAAAGGGATCAGTACACTTATCATAAGAGGCCAGAAAGCTAGTTAGTTTTTTTCCCACTCTAAGATAACTCTTCCAGAAACCAGCAGTCTGTAACCCAGAAGAGGGTCCTCACCAAAACCCAACCACAGTGGCACCCTGCCCTCAGACTTTCAATCTTCAGAACCATCAGAAATAAAAGTCTGTTGTTTATAAACCACCCATTCTATGCTATTCTTCTATTGCAGCCCAACTGCCTTGGACAGTGTAGCTATGGGTAAAAAATCTTGATGATCTTTTCTTTCTTTCTTTCTTTCTTTTTTGGTGGGGGGACCAAGGACTGAACCCAGGGGCGCTTAACCACTAAGCCACATCCCCAGCCCTTTTATAATATTTTATTTAGAGACAGGATCTCGCTAAATTGCTTAGGGCCTCACTAAATTGCTGGGGCTGGCTTTGAACTTGCGATTCTCCTGCCTCAGCCTCCTGAGCCACTGGGATTACATGCATGTGCCACCGTGCCCAGCTTAATGTTCTTTTCAAACAAACTTTGCCTTTTTAAGTTTTTCTCAATTATTTAGCTTCTTATTATTAACTTATTATTATAAGCTTAACTTCTGTATTATCCATTTCTACTCTCATTTTTATTTCTTCTTTCTTCTACTTTCATTTGGTTCATTTTGTTTTTATTTTTCAAGTGTCTTAGGGCAGAACTTTATATTGCTGATTATCCTTTTCCTCTTTTCTAATACTAACATTTATGGCTTTAAATTTCCCTATATGAACATTGCTTTAACTACATCCCATAAATTATCACTCAGTTTGCAATATTTACTAATTTCCCTTATGTTTTCTTCTTTTATCCACAACTTAATAAGACCTCTGTTTCTTATTTCCAACATTCCAGATTATCTTTTTTTGCGGGGGAGGTGTACCAGGGATTGAACTCAGGGGCACTCAATCACTGAGCCACATCCCGAGCCCTAATTTGTAATTTATTTAGAGACAGGGTCTCACTGAGATGCTTAATGCCTCACTTTGCTGAGGCTGGCTTTGAACTCACCATCCTCCTATCTCAGCCTCCCCAGCTGCTAGATTATCTTTATATTGATTTTTAATTTAATTCTATTATAATCAAAGAACTATTCTAGAAGATTTCCATCTTAAGTTATTGAAACTTGCTTTATGACCCAGCATGCATTCCCTCTTTGTAAATGATACCATATGTACTAGAAAATAACAATATTCTATCATTGTTGGGTGTAGTGTTCTACAAAAGTCAATTATGTCAAAGTTACAGTTTTGTTCATATCTTCTATGATCTTACTTATTTGGCCTAATTGTTCTATCAACCAATAATTGAGGGAGATTCAAATATCTACCTACAATTTTGAATTTATTATATCATTTAATTCTTTCAATTTTGAAGCTGTTAATTTCTAATTACAATCTATTATTGACAAAGAACTATTCTAGAAGATTTCTATCTTGAAACTTGCTGAAACTTCTTTAGTTAGATAGTAGATAAATACCTTACATTTAAGGTAAGTACTGACATGGTTGAATTTAAGTCTACCATTTTAATTATTTGTTTTATATCATCCCTTCTGTTTTTTATTCAGTTCTTCTTTTGATTTAATTGAAAAAACATTTTGGAATTCCACTTTAGTTTATCTGTCTCTATCCCTTTCAGTTATTTTTTAATTGTTTGCTTAGGGATTATAATACACATTCCTAACTTTTCTGGGCTACTTAGTTAAAATTGTAACACTTCATATAAAACCTTGTAATTTAACAGATCACCTTAATTAAGAAACCTGCAGTTTTACAGATCCATGAGATATTATATTATTCATCTCCCATTTTTAATGTACATATTTTTCTTTTTTTCTTTGGTTTGGCTGCCCTGAGAATTTTTCTCTTTACCATTGGGTTTCAGTAGCTCACTGTCCCTGGGTGTGTGCAGGTGTGTGTCATGAATTCACTGAACTTCTTAAATCTGTAAATTTATTTATTTAACTAAATTTGGGAAACTTTTGAATATTATTTCTTCAAGTATTTCTATATAATTCTTTTGTCTCCTGGCCCTTCAACTGCATACACAGCATGTTAAACCTTTCAATTATAAATACGAGAGCTTTTGATTTTTTTACTTCTGTCCCACAGGTCATTGCAGCTCTATTGTTTTTCAGTTGCTTCTCTCCCCCTATCCCTGCTCCATTCTTCAAGTTGGATGATTTCAGATTCATTTAGCTAAAAGACTGGAAATGTTTTAACAAAGCCTACATAGTCAGACAATGATAAGGAGGAGAATCTATATCAAAGAATCCTTAAATCTCCAGTCTTTCCAGAAACAATTTTTAAAAAGAAACATCAGAAAACAGTAGAGTTACTCTAAAGAAAGCAGCTGGAGTCCCACACACTCAGGTTTTCCTTCTATCCCATGGGAATACATTTAATATTAACTTAGGGTTTGCTCTTTTGGCCACTATGCTCTATTTCAGTTATAAATTTATCTTGTTACTAGTTCACAATGGACTGACTTATAAACATAAAGTATCAGCTCTACCTTCCATAGTATGCTTAGTTCTCAGGAACTCTGATTCAGCCCTGCAGTGAGTATCTATCACATCTGGTGCTAGGTAGCAACTGAAACAAGTGGAAGAGGAAATATTCTGTACAAATGAAATGTGAAGCTGCTGTAATCAAAATGGAGTTGCTTATGTCCTAACAAAAATAAATAAAGCTGAGAGATTATAAAGGAAGAGTTCTTCTGCATGATTGACTAATAGTAACTATCACAAAACACTATCAGAACTACAAGCTTGCACAGAGGCCACCACGGCCTTATACAAAAGTATTTTTACCAGGGCATCTGGCCAGCAGCTGTCCATTCTACCTCAGATTGACATCATTCTTGTTATCATTCACTCTATCCAAGAATTATTGTTTTGAATTAGCTGATGTAATCCTCTCATTTTTATCTTTAAAAACTTTCCTTACCTAAACCTCCTTGGATATATCCATAGTTTACTATAGTATGCAAACACCCATTGAAATGCTCTGATATTTCCATTCTGGGCTATTTCCAAATAAATGTCATTATTCTTTGGGAAAGTCTCTCTGATTTTATAAAATTTAGGGTAATATTAGTAAGGCTTAGAAATGTGGATAAAAATTTCACAAAACTCTCAAAATATATAAACTATTGGCATAGGCTTCATACTTGGCTATATAACTATCAGTCCCATTCTCCCACACAATCATATTTTTTCCCCTCAATAAACTGGGTTTTGCAATTAAAGGCCTAACATACTAACTATACAAGCTACGGGACTACCAATAGCCTGTGTTAGTCTATTCCACTTTTATTCATTCATATACTTTCTTATTTTATTTTCCTTCTTACCAACTCCTTTTCTCTTTTGATTGTCCCTTTGACATATGGGAATTTATCCAAATCTTTGTCTACAACTAATGTTTCTTAAGTATATTTCAAACTATAGTACATGTTATAACAAATGAGGGTTAAACCTGTATGTTCCTGAGCTGCATCAGGGTAACATTTTTCTGTTTTTTCACAACATTCATTTCCATCTATTGTACATATATCGTTTGTACCCCCAAGAGTAGAGACATTTCAAGTTTTCAAATAGAAAGTGGTTTTCTTGGAATGTCCAAGATGGAGTATAGCTACCTACCAACATCTTGATGTCACATTTTTAGCCTGTGGAACTGAGAGATGATAAATTTCTTTTTTTTTTAAAGCAATTTAGGGTACCTAGTTACAACAGCTCTAGCAAATTATAAACTACGTAATAGCTAAACTTAGATGATTCTGAAATACAAATTTCTACTGCTGTCTCTTTCTAACTGCAATATTCTCCTTTTCTATCGATGAAACCTTTTATTACAGTGAGATGGAACCAGTTGTATCATAGCCGAATGTGAGATACAGTCATTCTTGAATCCTCAGTTATCTCCTTCCCACATTTCAACAATCATTCAAATGGTTTGGATGGTTAGGAGTATGGGCCTTAAAGACCAGTTTCTCCATTTACTAGTCATCTGACTTTCGACAACCCTTTAAGCCTGGGTTTCCTTACTTCTTAAGGAGAGCTAATATTGGCATTAGTACATAAGGTCTTTATGACAATCTAGGGAGAAAACACAGAATAAGAATTTAGCACTCTACCATGGAGCTATACTCCAACCGTCCCCACCCTCCTTTTTTTGTGATACTGGAGATTGAACCAGCTTTACCACTGAACTATATACTCAGCTTTTAAAAAAAATTTTAAAATTTGAGACGGGGTCTTACTAAGCTGCTGAGCTGGCCTCTAACTTGATTCTCCTGCCTTGGCCTTCAGAATACCTAGAATTATAGACAGGAACCACCATGCCTGGGTGTACTTATTTTTTACATGTACGATTTCAAACTCATATTTGTGTACATTATGTAAATGTTATAATCTGCTTGTATAAGAATATTTTGCTACTAACCTTTTAATATCTATTTTCTTCCACCTTTGACAATATCTAAAATTGAAGGAGGTAAATTTTAAAAAGTGAACTGGAGAACCTATATTAAAGATTCCTTCTATCATGAGTATGCCCTTTAACTTTATTTGCTGGGTGCGGGGTGGGGATTCGAACTAGTTATATAACTAAGATGATTTAAAAAAAAATGTAGGTCCAGTCCTAAGGAGGGAGGTTTGTGGCTGATAGAAAAGGTATTTATTAAAGTAAAATATGAAGGCATAGGTCCATGATATTGAGTCAACAGAACAGATTAGGAACTGCTAGAAGAGGTAAGCCAAGTCTGAATTGATAGGTACTAAACTGGGAACCCCAGCACTAAAGCCACTAAGCTAAAAGGCCCTTAGTCATTTTTCCTTCATGAAAATGCTTTGTTTGAAAACAGTTATTTTCCATATTTACATTTCCAGAGTTTTTACAAATCGTTTGCTTCTTCTATAAGATGTTCTGGGGAAATGAAATATAATATGCTTATTAGCACATTAACTTTTAGTCTTCTTCTTTTTTTTTTTTTTTTTGGTGCTAGGCATGGAATCAAGGGTCTCACAGATGCTGGGCTATCACTCTATCAGAGTTATTTGTCCAGTCCTAACACATTAACTTTAATTTGAAAAGAGTGTTTAAACACTCCTAACCACATTCTTTCTCAAATATAAAAATATTTTAAGGGTAATTGTCAAAAAAAATCAAAAAGGCATCTGTGCCTCGCCCTTACTCTCTGTTTAGAATACTCTCTCCTTTTCTCCCCTGCTGATGGGATTCCCTTTTGGAGCCCTTTTCACAAGCTGCTACAAGCTCGAAATCTTCTCCTTAACCCCAGGCCACCTTGCACCACCTTGCACCACTCTTGTGGCATTTAGGCAATCTATTCTTGGGCTCAAATCTCAATCCCACGTCAAAAATGCAGAGCCGTGGGTACATTCTGGCTTTTTGTTTCTTAAGGCAAAGTTTCATAAACATTTGTGTACGTTACAGAAGACGACTCAACACTTTCAAAATGAAACTCAAAACCAACTGAAAAGCTGAAAATGAACTCCACCAATTTACTAAAATCCCAGGACTTCTGTCTTGATAACTCTCCCTATAATCTTATCACACGGACAATTTTCGTCACAGCACTCAGGAGCCTGACTTTGCTCTTTGTATACACCCATCAGACCCATAACAAAGGCTTACTAATTGCTGACTGGCTGGTCAACGTGTTAAGAGAGAGAGGAAAAAAAAAAGATTATATTCAGCAGTTCCGTGTATTTGCTTTAGAAGTGGACTGGGGAACTGGCCAATTACTTCAAAATGAAACATAATTCTTAGGGGAAAAAAAAAATCACAAGTTTGGTGTTTTTCGAATTGCACCCCGAATTCGCCGACTCCTCTTTTCCAAACGCTACGCTTTTCATTCCTATAGCACCCGAAGCCGCGCCCGTGACAAAGTGGGCATGAAGACATGGCGGGGGAGCCCTGCCCTGCTTGCACTAGGAAACCCGCACAAGACTCCATTGAAACCCACCACACTGAAACCGGAACCGACGGCCGCGTCACGTGTTCCGCTCAACTAACACACAGCCTGCCAAGTGGGTTTGCTAAGTGCTATAAGTAGCGAAAACGTGTTGGCTCCCGTTTTAAGGAAACAAAAATGAAGAGAGCCCACAGAATGACTTAGAAACCAAGGGGCAAAACGTGAAACTGGCAGGAAATTACAACGTGGCGTGGAAAGGATTAAAACTGGCATTCTTAGGGACCCAGGGCGCATGGGCGCCAAGGATCGGATTAAACCACTCGACAGAAAAACTTGGTTCCTCAGGCACTCCGTAGGATGAGCTCTCTGGTCTTCGCAGGCCACGCCTGCCGCGGAAAAGGACAGTGAGAAGCTGCCCGGGTGTTGCCTGTTGTGCGCGCCTAACACTGGCCAATGCAGAGGCAGGGAACTCACAGTGTTTTTGTTTCTCAACAGTCTCAAACCGGAAACAGAAAATCTAAAAGTCTGGCACCGCGAGAGTCACCTTTTTTTTGGTGGGCGGGAACGCACATGCGCAGGGGACCCTAGCAAAACCCTTAAATACCGTCATGAGGTCACGTGCGGCCTCTTTCTCTGCCGCCGCCGAGTCGCGCGGAGGCGGTTGCTCGGGGTGAGTTACGTCTAGGGTCGGCGAATGCGGTGGTTTTAGTGGGACTCGGTGACTTCTGTCACGGATGGGTGATTAGTGTCCGATTTAAACACAGTCGTCTGATCAGTGTTTTTGTTTTTCAGTTTGTTGAAGATTCAGCTTTATCCGTAATCCACCGCTATGGCCGAGGAAGGGTGAGCCCGGGGGCCTGGTTTGGGGTGCGGGTGCTAAATAGGCCCGGAGCCATACGCGCCGGACAGGGTCAGCTGAGGCGCCATGTACCTGTGGTACATCGCTCATGTCTCCGTCGGGTCCAAGGAGTTAAATGTTGGCGAATTTTGGCTGACGTTTCTGATTTGTCGCGTTTCAGCATTGCTGCTGGAGGTGTAATGGACGTCAACACTGCTTTACAAGAGGTGCTGAAGACCGCCCTCATCCACGATGGCCTTGCACGTGGAATTCGCGAAGCTGCCAAAGCCTTAGACAAGTACGTTTATCAATCTCAATACTGTGGGTTTTTGCAACCGGAACAAAACTTCAGCTGAGGGAAGAAAGTGTGAAGTTCATGGTGTTAGCACAAAAGTTCTGAATGGCATCCGTTCTACAGGAAACCTAGGAAAAGCTATCAGACTCAGATCTATATAGCCCACTAATTTGTGGATTGCTGTTTGGAATGGGGGCAAGCCGTTGATTTCTTAAAACTACAGTGTTTGAATGATGACTTAAATGTCGGATACCCCTTCACTCCTTTCATGGGTGAAAACATTACAGTCTGACAAACCTGTAGGTTGTGGCTCTATTCTCGTTTTGAGGATTCTGAGCCTCATAGCAGTTAGCAAATCAAGCATTATGCTAATTGAATGAAACATGAAGCTGATGTTTGTTGCAGAAGCATCTGGACTTTGAGGAATTGTGTGAGTATAATAAGGAATTTAATCAGAAACCTAGAGTACTTGTAAATTTATTTGGTTGAGTTACTAATTTTGGGGCTTGAAGCATCTTGCTTTGAGTTGAAATTGAATGCGTTAAGGACTTCTGTGCCAGATTGTCAGTTAAATTCACTTGTATAAGTTGACCCTTAGCAGGTCCTAGTAGCAGTTTTACACAATATATATACTTTGACAGTGTTAAATGTTATTTTGTCTAAAATAAAATCTCTTTGTTATGCAGTAGTTTATATCTTTACATAGTAGGTTTTGTATAAGAAAGTTGTTGTGGTTGTGTTGGCCAGATTTCTCCCCTCTAAAGTTTTCTCAGCAGAGTTTTGTGAAGATATGTGTGTGTTTTTTTTTTTTTTTTTTTAATGTTAGTGTAGCGAAAGCAGAGACAACCCTTAGTGCAAGAGCATTGAATTTCATTTTAGTTGCATTTTTTTCATTTCAGGCGCCAGGCCCATCTCTGTGTACTTGCATCCAACTGTAATGAGCCTATGTATGTCAAATTGGTGGAGGCCCTTTGTGCTGAACACCAAATCAATCTAATTAAGGTAAGTTAATTTGCACTAGCTTTGGATAATTGGGCTGGTTTAAATCATGCTACTTGTATCCAGTCACATGTCTGACATTGTTCGTTGTGTTAAAGACAACTAACAAAACATGCCTGCAAAGATGCTAATTGGTGATCTTGGTGCTGTACATGATGACAACTGGCTCCCTCTACTGAATTGCCATGAGGAAAATGCCATGTCACCCTTCTGACTACAGCTACCTTTGGGGTTTAATTTACTCTTAGTGGCATTAATATCTGCTAATAATGAAGTTTCATTTGTCTAATTACTGCAATAGGTCGATGACAACAAGAAACTAGGAGAATGGGTAGGCCTCTGTAAAATTGACCGAGAGGGCAAGCCCCGTAAAGTGGTTGGTTGCAGTTGTGTAGTTGTTAAGGTAAGTCAGTATCTGGGATGAAGGCTGTTCTGTGTGTATCTTTGTGTTGAAATAAATCAGGAAACGTAAGAGGAAAAAATGTGTTTCTTAACAATTTTTATGGGTATTTGAAAAGAAAAATGAGACATTTTAAAGCCAGCTAGTGAATCTGCTTACCTGCAAATGTTTCTGCAGAAATTTTAGAAAAAGCTGGCAATAATAATGCCATCTTACGAGCCTTAAGGACACTGAAGTCCTTAAGGTCCCTGAAAATGGCTACAATAAATAGTGATGGGAAACATTTCCAAAGAGTTGTTAAAGCTTCATTAAGGCTTTCGTATATAATTAGGACTTGGGTGAGACTTCCAAAAGTTAATAAGAAATTGTATGTGTTTTTTTTCTTTTTTAAAGGATTATGGCAAAGAATCTCAGGCCAAGGATGTCATCGAGGAGTACTTCAAATGCAAGAAATGAGGAAATAAATTTTTCGTTCACATTCCTCACCTCTAGCTTTTTATTTGGGGCAGTTATATAAGGTCCTTTTAGTGAAGGGACATTAACTAACAAATTCTGGAAGCATGTTCTACAACAACTCTATGGTTTCTAGCTAAAAAAACAATTATTGATGTGGTTTTGGCATTTAAACTTGAGTAGCCTAAGAAGCAAAAATATGCCTAACAGAAGGGAGTGAGGACTGACAAGACCAGCTTACAACCTGGAGAAAAAGACTGAGTTTAGGAGAGTAGGTATTTACAGATTAAAATCCTACAGCTTAATAGTGATAGCCAAAATCAGGGCAAATTAGAAAAGTGTACAGGTTAACAAATGGGTGGCTGTGGGATGCTACAAATGCATGATATCCTAGTTAACTTTTATCTAAGATTTGGTCACTGAAGCAAGAGATGTTTCAACATAACCCAGTCTCAAAAATTGACCAGTATATTCAAGTTTATGTTAAGTTTCTGATTAAGAGCATGTGGCTTAAGGTTTTAAATGAGCCAAATATGTATTGAATGCTTGTTGCACTGAGCTTAACCAGTTTAGCTGAGAGCTTACTGAGCTCTATGAACATGGTGTTCATGGTGGTTGTTTCCTCAACTGTTATACATAAATTAATACATAAATAAACCTTTCCAAGCATGTTTAGGTGCTGACTTTTCCTGAAAATGTACACTCTAGCCTTGGCAGTCTGGATCATTGGAGGTTGGGATGCATTTTTTTGTGGGAGATTGATTTGGTGGCTTTTAGGAATGCTTCAAAATTTATCTTGAGTTCTGGAGATGTAGCCCAGTTGGTGCTTGCTTTATGTGCACAAGGCCTTGGGTTCAATCCCTAGCACCACACAAAAAATATTTTGAAATGTAAGGTCCACTGCCTCTTTTTGAAAGCTTTGGATCCAATTTACAACTGCCTTAAGACTTCTCACCTAGTTTTGGAATTTTGGTGTATTTTTTTTTTTTTGAAGTGTCAGTCTGGTTTCAGAACAATGCTGAAATGATCTAATCTTATGTCAGTTGAACCTATAGGTTGGTTGCACCTGTCTTATTTTGATGCTTTCATGTCCAACAATTTAGCTGCAATATCCACCCCCCTTTTGATTTTAATAACCCAGGGGAGTTAACCTCTGAGCCACATCCACATTTTGTCGGTAAATCTGAGGCTGTCTTTGTTCAATCCTGCTCCAGCCTCCCAAACTGCTAGGATTACAGGCATGTGCCACTGTGCCTTAGCAGTGCTTATTCTAATGTCTTTTGTAGGTTCGTCAAAATTTAAGTCTTCATCACCTAGCATCTCTACCTTTTTGTCCTTGCTATGTTCAAGGGTTTATTATCACCACTTTGTCCTTTGCCATGCTTTGCCTTGTTTGTAATTCCCAAAGTTCAGTCTGTTTATTTCTCTGTAGCCTTTATTGTACCCAGCTTTAAACTCAGGGCTATTTAACCACTGAGCTACACTGTATTTTGAGACAGTCTTGATAAATTGGGCAGGTACTTGCTAAGTAGTTGAGGCTAGTTTTGAACTCCCTCCTGCTTTGGTTTCCTGAGTCACTGGGAATACAGGTATGCACCACCACTTTCAGCTTTTGCAGCCTTCTTGTAACATCCATAGGTTCCTATGATCCAAATGTTTTCACTCTGCATTCAGAGAGCTTGTTAATGCCCATGTGCACCTCAAGTTTTTTACGTTTCACTGAAGTGAACTTATTTAGTCACCTTAAGAACATTGTTAAAGGAAAAGCAAGAGCTATTTGGTATGTACCAGAGTCCAAGTGTTCGACCATCAGTCTTTGGTAGCAACTTCCCTGGCCAGAGCCCTTTGGCATCCTCAACTGCTTTTATGCATTATCTGGATGATTTTCATGCTGGGTGTCAGTTACTCATCCTAACCAGTCTCAATTGTTAAAAGTGATCATGTCCATGTGATTTGTGACTTCTATGTGGAACAAACAGGGTTCACCAGGGAGCCCATGGAAGCTCTAGTGTTAGGACAGAAGCAGGGAGAGAGAATTTTTTAAATATTTATTTTTTTAGTTTTCGGTGGACACAACATCTTGTTTGTATGTGGTGCTGAGGATCAAACCTGTGCCGCACGCGTGCCAGGCGAGCGTGCTACCACTTGAGCCACATCCCCAGCCTGGTAAAAATAGTTTTATGAAACTGGTTGCTGTGTGTGCTCTGAGTGTTTCCCTTTTGTACCCTGAATAAAATGTCTCCAAGTGCTTGGTAATATTTTCACGCTCAAATGGGCAGACTGATGAGTCCTGTTTATATTGGCTGTAAGAAACCTCCAAGCCACTTGGGCCTGGTAGTACATCCCTGTAATCCCAGTGGCTCCGGAGGCTGAGACAGGAGGATTGCAAATTTAAAGAAAGCCAGCATTAGTAATTTATTTAGCAAGGCTTAAAGCAATTTAGCCAGACCCTGTCAAAAAAAAAAAAAAAAAGGCCTTGGCGTTTGGCTCGGTGGTTAAGTGCTCCTCAGTTCAATCCCTGGTAACAACAAAAGTCCTCCAAGCCTAGTATTCCATTTCTTTCTGTTCTTAACTGTTGTTTGGTTCTGATTTTATTAAAATTTATGTATTTCTCATAAGCTACTTTAAATGCTTTTAAAAATGAGTCGGGACATCGACATAGAACTTTTAAAAAGGCTGTATTATGCTGTATATTTAAAACAAGAATTTGTCAGTCTGTAACTGGATTATTGAGGCAGTCGAACCATTTTATAGGCAGAGGTGTTATAAGCCCTAGAAAACCTCTGGAACATCTGTTAGTCATGCTAAGGATATTCTAGTCCTTAAAATGGAACTTTAATATTTTTCCACATATATTATGCTTTAATCATACTTGAGTTTTCTTTTAATACAAAGACTTAGATTCAAGGAATATGATAATTAAGCAGAAGCACTCCTGAGATCTAATAGTAAAGGCAAGGGAGTATGTCCAAAGGAGGGGAAACAAGGTCACAGCTTTCTCCACTCCAGGCTCAGAATGGAGCAGGTTGCCAGCTGAGATAGGTAGGGCATTGTCCTCCCAGCTAGGCATTTTCAGAAAGCTTGCAAGCCAAGAGAATAGAACTTCAGTGATAAATTCAAATAAGCAGTATTAGTGGCATGGTGGACTAAGAAGGTGCCCAAGACAGAAGGAAGCAAGGTTTCCTTCCCTGAGGAACTTGTTAGAAGTCTGACTCAATGCTGTTGCCATGTGTTCGGGGTGGAGGGATGCTTGGGGTTGAAGACTCGTCTTTAAAAGGGTGAACAAGCATTTAGAGTTTGGAGTTTAAAAGTGCAAGCCCACCACATCAAGAGTGTTCAGAAGACTAGGACTAAGGCTCCCCAGGCCAAAAAAAGAAAAAAAAAAATCAAATTATTTTAAATAATCATGGCTTTCACTTTACATAAGAGCATTAGCTGAAACAAATTAAGAGAATGATATGTTCCAGTCAGCTTCTTTTCTATAGCTTAATCTTGGTTAGTTAATTAAAGTTGCATTACAAACAGCCTGGTGGTGCATATCTGAAATTCCAGCTACTGGGGCCTGGGCAATTTAGCAGACACTGTCTTAAAATTTTAAGAAAAGGGGATGGGAGTATAGCTCAGTGGTAAAATGCTTGAAAGGCTTGGAAAGCAGGAAGAACAATGAACCTACATCGACAGGACAATTTTCTAAGTTTTCTCCTACTTTTCATGAAATATACCCCTTAGGAATATTTATTTTTATTCCATGTTCAGTAACCATCTTCATGATCACATTCCTAATTTGGTTTTTTTTTTTTTTTTTTTCAAATTAGCTTTGGGAGGGAAATGTACCAGAGAAGAGACAGAAAAGTGTTTTTATACTCTTTCAAGTGTTTTTTGTTGTTGTTTTTGTTTGTTTTAATTTTGAGCTAGCCAAACTGACTATAAAACATGTAAAGTATCCTAGTAGTCCTTCTATGGACTTGCCAATCCATGAGGTTCTATTAACTTTTCATTCTTTGATGATAAAGGGAGAGAGAAATTATACAGCATTAATTCAGCATGTCTTTAGTTAAGAAAACACATTTATTAGATCAATTACCAATAAAAGAATAAGAGTAGGGCTGGGGATATAGCTCAGTTGGTAGAGTGCATGCCTGTAAGGCCCTGGGTTCAATTCCCAGCACCACCAAAAAAAAAAAAAAAAAAAAAGGAATAGCGCTAATGTATTAATCACAGCTGTTAGTAATAATTCTGTTGGTTGGAGGAGGAGAATTATTAAGTTGAAAATCCCTGGGATATTATGGTGCTATAATAATGGAAAGTGTGGAAGACCATATTTTAATATGAATATTTTTATAACATTCAAACATATGCAATAGGCTAGCATTTTGAAAAATCACAAAAAGAGGAGATGAAAGAATATAAAGTTGAGTGCCAGTACAGAAGAGAATAGATTCGCAGGATATACATCAATGTGTTAACAGTTATTTCTACAAAGATTGGCATTTTGGTTTTTCATTTTCTCATTTGTTTTTCTTTGCTCTAATCAACATGTATTATTTTTGTAGTAAGAAATCTTTTAGTTAATAAAGTAATGCTGCAATATGTTTTGGGGGTTAATTTCAGTGCCCTTACTATAATAAATTTTAAAACATTTTATTTTATGAATAAATTTATTGGCTTTTTAATAAAATTGCACTTGAATATTGAATTCATACCAAGCCAGCAGAGGGCAGTATGAGGCTGGTCCCAGGTATGGAACCTGAAAAACAAAGAGTAGCAACTACAGCAGTTCTTCCTAGAAGATTCTTCTCCCATTCTTTTTAAGTTTTCCAGAATTCTCCTGGTGATAGGATGAGAGAACACAGGCCACTGTTGAGGTTTCATTTAGTATTTTGGTGGCATTTGTTTTTATACATGGAATCATCATTTGAGTTGAATTGAATAAAAAGCTTCTAAAAATAATAATTATATCTTGAAATAGACCTAATTAAGGATTAGGAGTGGGTACAGATCTTGCCTACCACACTCAAACAAGGCCCCTGGATCAATCCCCACCACAGCCCAAAACAAAACAAAAATCCTGATATTAGCATTGCCTTGAGACCACTTAAATATTTAAGCCATTGAACTAGCATTATTTGCACAGCATTTTCTATTTCTAATTATGATATGAAATAGTTTAAAGACATTTTATAAATAAAGCATTACTTATTAATAATTATCAATTAGAATTCAAGAAACCACTAATATTACCTTTTTTTCTTTCTTCAAAGTTCACCAATTTTAATTTGCAATGTTATCTGAATGAAATACAAATCAGAAATTAAAAAATGTAAACAGTTGATTTTCAATGGATGCATACCATAAACCATATAGTAATGAAAAGCAATTGGGCTCTTCCCTTTCTCATCCTAATTCAGAAGTAAGTGGATCTTATTGTGAGATCCCTTTGGTGAGCTATCATATTTAATCTTGGAAAAGTTTTTAATCCTTTTAAAGATCAACGTAATTTAAAACATTTGGGGCTGGGGATGTGGCTCAAGCGGTAGTGCGCTCACCTGGCATGCGTGCGGCCCGGGTTTGATCCTCAGCACCACATACAAACAAAGCTGTTGTGTCTGCCGAAAACAAAAAATAAATATTAAAAATTTCTCTCTCTCTCTCACACACACACTCTCTCTTTAAAAAAATTTTTTAAAACATTAGCAAATGTTAATTGTCTAAATAGTACATAGTTTTGTTTTTGCTGGTTGATTTTTCTCCCTTTAGGATAATTTTAATTAAGTTTTACCATTTTTTAAAAAGAATGAAATTTTATTTCAATAGTGGCTCATAACTTGCTATTTTTTCATTTAACAATATCATGGACTTTTTTCCTTGTTAGTGCGTACTTCTTAATCATATTTTAGACTATTTAAACTTTTGTCTGTCTGTAAGAAGCATGAATTTTGAGGACTTATTCCAGGTTTTCAAGTCAGATTGAACATCTTAAACTTCATTACAGAATGCACACTTTTTAGCTAGTGAGGTCAGTACAGAGTAGCATTTTTAAATGTGCTTTGATAGACTGTCAGCTGAGGTTACTGAATTATTATTATTATTATTATTATTATTATTATTATTATTATTATTATTATTTTGGTACTAGGAATTGACCTCAGAGGCACAGGAGCACTTGACTACTGAGCCACATCCCTTGCTCCCACCTCCCCTTTTTTTAAAGCAGTCTTGCTAAGTTGCTAAAGGCCTCACTAAGTTGCAGAGGCTGGCTATGAACTTGCTTATAATCCTCCTGCCTCATCCCCCCAGCTACTACTGAATGTATTTTATTTTTTGGTAGTGTTGGAGACTGAACCCTGGGCCTCCTGGAAATTCTAGGCAAATGCTGTGCCACTGAGTTACATCACCAACCCTACTACAGTTATTTTATATTCAACTGAAAATCGACTCTACAACATATTCCTTCAAGGAATAGTTTTGATCTATAATAGTGGAATGATGTTTTGTTAAGATTTTTTCTTTGTTGAGAATATACCTGGTGCTACTTGAAGAAAAAAGCTTCCAGAAAAATACTATTCTGGAAAAAGGGCATAATTTGGATTATCAAGGCAAGTGGTGTTCTTTGGAGGTTGTGATCTCCACATAGTTGCTTCATGGCAGCATGGACTATATTCTGTGCTGTAGCATCAGTGCCTAGAGCAGTGTTTGGGTGGATCAGTGCTCTAGGCTTTTTCATCAGATGAGTATGTTTGACCTGTTTGTTTCTGGCCTTTCTTTTCAGGCTTAGACTCCTCAACCTTCTTTTAACCTTTTACTTTTTCATGTTCTTTTCTCTCTGGCAACAGAAGTGAATCTTTTAGATTGGCCTCTTTCAGACTAATATGGTGCCAAGCTGTCTCAACTTCTCTTCTTTGCAGTTCCACTCTAGGGAGCAGGGCAGAGAAACATATCCTATCACAATATGGGGTACATGGCTCTAAGAGTCTGAAAAAATAATTTTAAAAGCCATTTTGAGACCTGGGAATAGTAAAAAGCACATGAATTCAGGGAAACTATTTTTACACTGCAATAATTCCTTTTTGAAGCCTATTTATTGAGACATATGCCAACAACATAGTATTGTACAAGTGATGTGAATTAAACATTACACAAATGTAGTATTTGTCTTTTTATTTTCCTTCTCTCAACTCAATCACCCCTCACTAAAATTTACAAACGGATATAAAAATCCTGTTTGTACCTGGTTGGCTTGTTAGAGAAATACTGAGTAAAAGGCCTGTGATATTTCACAGTGCTGCCACCAGGTTAAAAGGAACAAAATGCACATAAAAATGAATAAATATGAGATCCATAAGGGGAAAATAAAATATTAACATACAAAATGGTACAAATATAAAACCCTGTCTTCTCTTTCAGATGTGATGTTGGATAAAGTTGGTGAATTCTAGGGGTCAGCAGATGTTTTACTAAATGGGTGTGTGTTGTGTCTTGCTGGGAGGTACTTGACACACGTGGGCCATAAAGTGATGCCGTTGGCCATTGTTTGAGGAGGGAATACATATATAATTTTTAAGAAGAAATTAAAGACTTTTCTACCTCTCCCCAAAAGTTGTGTTTTGAAATAAAATCATCCAATTCAATGAAAATATGTTGTTCTATTTTTTCTGTCATGTAGAGTCTAGAAAATTATACTGTAAAATAAAAAATGACAATGATAACATGAAAGAAAGATATTAAAGTGTAAAAGCAGAATTCAGAGCTCCATGTGGAGAGAAAATGATACATATTAAATCTTTTAGATTTTTTTTTAACAGCTTGACTAAGGCATCCAAAGCACCCTTTAATGTCTTTTTTGCTACCTCACGCCCGTCTTATGAAGCATATCTCATTTAGAGCATCTTGGGTTGTTGTACTGCTGCCATCTGTGCATGCTGGGAATGGATGGCAGCACAGATATAAGTTTAATATTCGATCACAGTTTGAAACTGTTTTTGGGTTGCAGTTAAAAAAGGGACAAGAAGGGGCTGGGGATGTGGCTCAAGCGGTAGCGCGCTCGCCTGGCATGTGTGCGGCCCGGGTTCGATCCTCAGCACCACATACAAACAAAGATGTTGTGTCCGCCGAAAACTAAAAAATAAGTATTAAAAAAATTCTCTCTCTCTCTCTCTCTCTTTAAAAAAAAAAAAAGGGACAAGAAATGAGGTGATCTTAAAAGAAATTTCTTCATTGTAGTTAAATTGCTGAAGTGTTTCTCTGCCATAGCAATGGGAAACAACAGAACCTTTAATGAACCAGAAATCTGCCTGACCAATGAATCCAGTGCCCCCTAGCATAACAACAATTTTGAAACAAGGGTTCAAAGTTTATTTGTAGCCAATGCAAGTAACATTCTAAAAGTAAGCAATATTTCTGTGGGGGAGGAAAGAGAAAAGCTGGGGAGCATGGAGAAAACAGAAAAGAGGGAGAGTAGGAGGGGAAAAAAGAAAGAAGACATATTCAGGTCATTATAAATTAGTACAAAGAATTTCTTTTGTATTTTAAATCCATTCTCATTATTTTCTTAAAAAAAGTTTTAAAAAATGCCAGCATTTATCTTTTATTTTGGAAGGTCAGCATCTTTTGATATTGTAAATCATTAGTTGAAAATAAGCATTAATTGGGGCTGGGGATGTGGCTCAAGTGGTAACGCGCTTGCCTGGCATACGTGGGGTGCTGGGTTCGATCCTCAGCACCACATAAAATAAAGATGTTGTGTCTACCAAAAATTGAAAAATAAATATTAAAAAAATTCTCTCTCAAAAAAAAAAGAAAAGGAAAATAAGCATTAATAAATTGAATATTATTTGACTGATTCTACTTATACTGCTTTGAGTAGAACTCTAATAGTTGTTTTCTGTGATGATCACAGATATTCTTAACTGAAGTGGCATTTTATCAAAATGAAAAGTGCTTAGAATAATTGCCTATCCACAGATTTATACTTTTATCATCCTGAAAACTTTTCTTTTTTTTTTTTTTTTTCTGAAAACTTTTCTTAAGGTAGCCAAGTAAAATATGTTATCCTACCTGTGCAGTTTGACTCTATACTACTGGTAAGGCACTCAGATTTGAAAATTATAGGCAGAAATGGGTGAGGTAATGGATATGTTAATTAGTTTGTCTTTCTATACAGTATACATAGATTAAAACTTTACATTGTATCTCATAATTATTGCTTGTCTATTAGAAAGCTAGTTTGGATGAAAAATGGAAATATTTGTTTAAGGAAAATGGTACATTTAATATTTATGTTACTTTACCTAGATTGGAAAAAAAACAAGCAAAAATCCTTTTAACATGGAAATAACATGTAGGTAAAAACAAACCCCCATAGAGTTGAATGGTATAACCTGGAAACTGTCTCATTTTAACTTTGTTACATAATTCTGAAATCCTGTGATTCTTTGATTTCTGTCTTGAGGCCTTGATAACAAGAGTTAAATAATTATGTCAAAAAGGACACTTTTTAAAATTTTATTTTGCTCTCTTAGGAATTCCCAAATTGTTCCTTGTTCAATTTCAGTATGTCGGATAGAGTTTACTAGGAAGGGACTTATGTTATTGTAGGCTCTATTTAAAACTAACCATTTAAGTGCCAGGCAGAGGCACAGTGGCACATGCCTGTAATCCCAAAGACTCAGAAGGCTCATGCAGGAGGATTGTAAGTTTGAGGCCAGCCTTCGTAGTTAAGTGACACCTTGTCTTAAAATAAAAAATAAAAAGGGATGAGGGCATAGCACCATAGTAGAGCACCCCTGGGTTTAATCTTCAGTACTTGAAAAAATAAAGACTAACCATTTGTGATGTTTGAGGGAAAAAAAAAAAAAAACATGTATCAGATCCATCATAATTACCTCTTAAAGTTAGCTATTGCTAAATTATACAAAATAAAGGCAATTAAAGCAAACTATTATAGTATGCTTTATAATGACATAAGTGAAATTCTTTAATATTGTCACTTAACATAAACATTAATGATAATTGTGATCAATTATTTTCCTGAGAGTCAATATCCATCTTGCTTCTATTATCACCATTGGTTGTGTTATTTTCTAGAAGTAATTATGTGGCCTGACAAAAATGTGACCTTTCTATGTTTCTGGAAAACATGCTGTCTCTTGCCTAGGAAGAATTAAGTCCTGATCTGACAATATTTTCCATTGCACACTCTACCTGTAGTAGAATCAGTTTTTAAATGGAAGAGACCTTCAAAATGATCAAGTTTGGATCATTTTCCAGTTGAGAAGACAGAGCCCCACTCTCAGGGCATGCCCCAAGAAGCCTTTAAACAAGTGGGCATACTGACTGGTTATAGGATTTGTCATTTTGTTGAAGATTATAATATTTGGTATTGTAGAAGGATTATGTTTTGTCAACTGACATGTTTATGTCAGTAAAGACTATCAGGAATAATGACTATAAACATTCTGTGAGTACACCAGTACTTTTTAGTTTCTGAAGTAAGCTAACAATATCCATTCAATTGGTTTCCATTAATGTTTTATGTTTATATTGTAAAAGATAATGATTGAAATTTAGGTAATAGCAGAATAAGATTCATAAAAAATAAGAATTGCCAACTTAATGTTTATATTAAGACTCTAAAACTTCTCTAAAATCACTACTACTTAAAAATATTAAATTTAAAAATTAATATAGCATTATCATTTTGTATAAAATTTCTTAAAAAATTTCTTTCCATTCTCTTGGAGGGTAATTTCATTATCTTCAGTGCACTGAACAGGAGATGGCAGCATTACTTCAGTGGTTCAGAAAAGAGGCTCAACTCAGTCCCTTCTAAAAAGAGAAGGCTGGGAACTGGTGGAGAGTAGAGTTGTAGCAGCAGGTGCTACTGCGTGTGTGGACATAGGAATGTGTGTTTCCTATGTACGGTACACAGGAAACAAATGTGAAGTAAAACTGTCTAATGCCTCTGAATGCTGCAAATTTTTACGCATATTTTCCAGAGTAATAGTTCTTTCCCTGTAAAAATGAAATGGGTCAGATGTTGAGATTTTTATGGGATTTAGAAAGCTGGGCATGTGTAACAAAGAGCTTGGCTTTACAGTTGTATGATTTTTAATCTTAGTTTTTTTATGAAGTAGTAATTTTCTAAGAACACTACTTATTTATCTTTTTTTGTAGGTTTCTAAGTAGGTATTAATAAATAAGGAACATGGGTTTCATGTCAACAAAAATACATATATGAATATAAACTACTCAGAGGCATTTGCTACAACTGTCAGTGCAGGAGAGAAAATAATATACCAGTAAACCCATAGGCCTCAAGACCTTGGCTCCTTTGTAGAATCCAATTTGGTACCTCTTCT
Organism: Marmota monax; assembly: GCF_021218885.2. Taxonomy (NCBI): domain Eukaryota; kingdom Metazoa; phylum Chordata; class Mammalia; order Rodentia; family Sciuridae; genus Marmota; species Marmota monax. The sequence continues at coordinate 4,977,269 of NW_026691988.1, forward strand.
TGTGGAGGCAGCATCTAAGGAACACAGGTCATAATGTGCAAACTGGATATATTTGTCTGACATACTTTAAAAGTATATCTCCAAATAAATATACGTGTTTCTTGTTTGCAAAAAACTTAGTCTTTCTTAGGTTCTTTCAGGAAGTTTAACCAGCTATTAACAGAGTACCTGGAAAATAAAAATTAAGAAAAAGAGGAGAAAATAAAGACCTAAATAGAAGGGTTTTTTTTGTTTTGTTTTGTTTTTTCATGCCTATGGTAGATCTTTTCTTTTTTTTTAATGAAGAAAGTAGTCAAAGGATTGTTTTGAAGAGTTGCATTTCAACTTTGTCTTTATTTTAAAATTCTGTGTTCTTGGAAGTTTGATTTGGACAATATTTCTCCAAACCTTACCTTTAAACCATAGATTTCTGTAGATCATTTTAATTAACCTTTGAGCTTTAATTTCCTCATGTCTGCATATAATCTGCTTTGGGTAATGATTGCTTTAAAAATTCTATTTTGAGAAAGTAACCTTTCTATAATGGCATGCATTTGACTTGTGTGTACTAAACAGAACGTTTTATTAATATGCTAACTCTTTTTTCCATTAAAATTTGAGGCTATCAAATACATAAATATAGCTTTTATGGGTTCACCAGAGACCCAAAGGTGAACCTGAAATTTAGTATACTATTTGGCAGCTTATATCACTGGCAGGGTTACTATATCAGAAATAATGAGCTGAGTGTGAGTTTGAATAAATGAAAACCATGGATGTTTAATCATAATGCAGTCAGAGGTTTATTCTGGGCTCCACAAATAGTGGGGAAGGCATATCCAAGCTTAAAATGTATTACATGTTTCTTTTTCTTCAATAATTGTGAGCACAGACACTGGTAACAATTTCCAACTCTTTTGATAAACTGAAAACTTTGAAGTGGAATATTTGACAGATATTCTTGGTGTATTTGTAGAGCTGACCACTGGGAACCACACGGGTGACTAAAGGTTCTTACAGTATCCATATTAATCCATTTGAAAAGTGATAAGAGGGCAGTGCAATGGCTCTTTCTGTCTGTCCATCTATCTGTCTATATTGTGTTTGTTGAACACACACTGGTTTAATCATAGGGGGCTCATATTGAATCCTGGCTTTGCCGTTTAGTCATTGTGAGGCAGCAGAGAAGTGAATTAGCTTGTATAAATCTCAATTCTTTTTTTTTTATAATAATACCTGCCTTATTATATTTTTGTGAAGATTAAGAGAGATGATGTATATAAAGTGCTTATCTCAGTGTCTGGAACATAAAGAGTAGTGATTATTATTACAATGATAGAGAATTATCACAGCAGATTTAAATACATATTATATATACACATATATTATTTTAAAAGAATGCAGTTGGATTACATTTCCTTTGTACAACCCTACCCTACATAAAGATAGTTTTAAGATCTGCTAAAACTCAGATATTCCCTAAGGAATAGGTTATAACTTTTAGTTACACAGTGCCTGAGACAATATATTTGTGTAACCTTCTCAGAAAAGTTTTATAAATAGGTTTCATAGGCCATGGACTTTATTAGGGCCCCATTCCTAAGGGGTCCATAGAAGCTGGTCTAAAGATTATTTAGAAAGATTATAGAAAGCTGTTTTGCCCCATGGGAGGTTATGTCTGTTCAGATTCCTGTTCTTGGCTTCTGCTCTCAGCGGTGGCTTTATGCCTCTGGAGATAGCATGCTTGTTAAAGGCATTGGTTGTGGCTCTTTAGAGTCACTTTGCTCTGAACAGCATTTTCCAAATAGAACATGCGTTTTTGTACACTACTTGCACACTGAGTACTTAACACAATGTTTTACTTTTTATTTCAGTAGATCATTTTTGTTACCTAAGAAGCAAAATGAGTTGAAGTGTTTTCATTTAAATATTTCTGAAGTCTAGGCCATCTGCCTTCCAAGTTCTTTGATGTTGGTTCTTTTAGTTTTATTTCAATTGCCATTTAGGTCTTTGAGCAATGAGATCTGGATAATCTTGTCTTTTGTTCTTGTTCTTCTCCCCCTTGTGCCTTTCTTATCTTCTCTGGCTCTTTTTTTATTCTAGATTAGCCTATAGGCTGCATATTTGATGAAGAGTTTCTTCAGGGTAGGGACATTCTTCTTTCTGTGTCTTCCCCAATGATTAACATGTTTTATTTTATTATTTTAATTTTGGTTGTGGGAATTGAACCCAGGGGTGCTTTGTGCTTTAGCACTGAGTTATATCCCCAACCCCTTTTTTAAAATTTTATTTATTTATTTATTTTTATTTTTGAGACAGAGTCTTGCTAAATTTTGAGACAGAGTCAGCCTAAGTTGCTTAGGCTGGCAACTTAGTGATACTCCTGCTTTGGCTATACTACAGGAGTGTACTATTGTGCCAACTCTAATATGATGTTAATATCATGTTTTGTCCAAACAGTGCTTAAAAATGAGAAAGTGATTAGGATCTGTGGTACTGTTTTAACTTGGGGGATGCCAGATATGATTCACACTACTATGAATATTTAGGCAAAATTGGGGGCTCTTTAGTTCTGAAAAGATGATAATTGAATACTAAGACAGGGATCATGAATAATACAGACTGAGAAAAGTTTTGTCCCCACTATAACTTAGGCTAATCCATGTAAGAATTAAATAAAACATAAAACTACTTTGCATATTGAAAAGATAACACATTACTCCAAGTGTTGGTATGGGTTGAAAAGAAGAAGTTCTTGATAAGTGTCCAGGTAAGATGTAGAATGAATAATTAAAGGAAGCTGCATATATTTGTAAATTTGTAGTTAATGATGGTGCTGCCCTCTTGGGATGTCTGCCAAGACTGAGCCATTCTACTGAACTGGCAGGACCCTGGCTTTGACAATAAGGCAGCTATGTTTTGGGGAGTTGTAAAAAATAGAATGTGACACAGTTTCAATTTTATAATTAATTTGTCTTTGTCTCCAATACCCTTTATCATCCTTACCTAACAAAATTCCTATCCAGATTAATTCTATTGTATTCTCCTGGTCTGTTCTGTACCACATAGGTGAACACCTTTGCCGAGAAGCATAAGACCAAGCCAACTCATTTCATATCAATTATATAAGGTTGTTAATAGGTTAGAATGGTGCTGGCAACACAGGTAGGTACTTTCTTATTGTTTTAATTTTTTTTCTGAATGAAATCAGAATGTAATATCATAGGCCATAATCAGGATGAGAGAGGGAGAATGGAGATTTGAGTTGAGAGGAGACATTCAGGAAAATGACAGGGTGAATAGACAAGCTTGTGATCCTATATCCCTTTACCATTGGTTCACCTGTGTTAAGAAAATAGTTCTAAAGAGGCAGACATCTGTGGAGGATTAATGAGAGGGCACTTATGCAGCCGGAGGAACTCAAAATAAACAGAAGGAAAAATAAATAAATAAACCCAAGGTGCCACCAGGATGGATTTGAGAAGCAATTTATATACAAGCCCTACAGTTGCAGAGAAATTTTTGGGAGAAAATTTTACATTCACCTGTGACGGAGGGAGCAAGTTGGACATTCAGAGAGTTTACATGGTGTTTAAAGCCAGCTGTTTTTTTGAATGTTTATAAATTGATCTTGTGGTTATATTTGCAAGTGTGCACAGTGCTTACATGTGGGACATGAACAAATTATTGTAATGACTTAACTCAGTGTAGTTCCTAACAAAGGTCTTTGTAAATTGAGAGTTGAGGGAATGAATAAAAACTAATCTATGGGAAAATTTGCACTAACTACCAGCATATTAATAAAAGGACCCTTTTAATTCTCAGTAATGCTTTGTTTATTTAACTGAGTATTGTTTTGGTTGGCTCTATTAATTGATAACAGTATTTATAAGCCTATCAAAGAGAAATTTTGAGCATCTCTTTACTTTATTAAAACTTAATTGGTGGGATTTCAAATAACTTTTGGATCTGTTGTAACAGTGGTCTACTTTATGCTTTGAATATAACCCATACTGCTCTGCTATTTCAACTTTAAAATGGACAAGTTTCTTTCTCTTCCTCTCTCTCTGCTCCTCCCTAATCTTTCCCCCTCCCTAATCTCAGGGGAAATAGGATGACCTTTCTTCCCCATCATAGACAGAGTTATTTGTTCTTGAGCAGTCACCCACTGTAGGAATGAAGCAATCCAGACTTTGAGGATGGGACCAGAAGATCTCAGAAATGACTATGTCCCAAATTAACAAGTGAATTATAACTCCAGAGAATGGAATGTAACCTTTGAATCACCTCTTTAAACCCCTCCAACATCTCCCCTCCCCGTTCCTGTTGATAGGCAGAATCACAGCAGAATCACAGCCTTTGGGACAGGAGACCCCCATGTTTCCTCAAAACCGTGTCCTCCTTATTAGATTGGCATTGTAAGGATCCCGCGAAATGTCGGAGAAAGAGACCACCAAGTGACCACTCACGCAATTGGCAGAAGGGGGGATTTATTGAACCAGCATGCTGGGGCTCCGTGCCCACTCAAGAAGGGAAAGCAGCCCAGAGCCCCAGCAGGGGCTGAGCACTGCTTAAGTACACTTTTTGGGGAGGGCGGAGGGCTTTGTATACATCAGAACAAGTCATCATTAGGCGCGGGAAAATTGAATAACAACTCCTAAACATGATTGGTTCATTCATTGGCGGGAACAGGTCAGGCTGGAGTGATAGGTCATTCCTAAGGAGGGGGTTACATTTAAACTGATTGGTCCAGGCCCTGCAATGCTTATGTGGGACCACACAGAGCCCTTATTACTGGGCAGTTCCAAGCATTGTCTTAACAGCTACAGAAATTTAACTCAGACCTTGCAGCTTAGAAACTTTACAACACCCGGTCTTTTACCCTTTAACTTTTACGCTTTAACTTCAATTTCTTTTACCCTTACAGCATCAGGGACAAGGACCAAGCTTTTGGCAACACTATCCCTAAAAGAGTTACAGAAAAATTGACTAATTTGTTAACCATTAATATGTAGCTATTGTGACTTGTGCATGTAAACATACAAATCAGATGCTCATGTCTTCAAGTTACTACTTTTTTCTAATTTGGATTCTGAGTTTCCTTGGCCACTTTACCTAAACAAAAATGTAGATACAGAGCAGGGAAAGTCCAGTGATTTTCTGTTGGATGAACAGTACCAAATGTAGGCCCCGGGTGAAGGAGCTCTACCAACACCTTCAAGTGTTTATGAATTTGTGTATTAAAGAATTCAGTTTTAGGTTAATTGTTAGAATTTCATCAATGTCTATAGATGCTTTAAAAGATAATTTTATGTCACTTGTAGTTATTGGGTAAGAGGAAAAATGTGAAAAAAAAATTTAGAAAACATGATGTACTTATGTGTAGGTACAATTTTCAGCTTGAGATAAAAAAGTGGGCCCCTATAGAATCTTTTACATACTGTATAATAAAGTTCTGCAATCTGGTACATCATGCATAATCTCTGACACTGAATTTGTTCTATTCTCATTGTTTTTTTATTGATAAAAATGTTTGGTATAGAATAAAGGAGCTTTCTTTCACAAATATTTTTTTTTACTTACAGCATTTTGGGCTGTGATATTATTCCTGATTAGAATACTTTACTGTTGAAGTTTTTAAAAAATTAGTTTTGAATTCTCAGAGGAGAATGTGCAACAGTCTATCTTAAGCTCTTTTTCAGACTTATTATTTCAGCCTCCAAAATGTGTTTTCTCTAACATGATAATGTGATAAATGCATGCAGTTGGGCACAGCATAAAACATTTGGAATTGCTTCTGCTTTCTTCTTTACACTAGGAAGTTTACTTTCTCTGTAAAGGTATTTCTGTTCCACACTGCATTGTACCATGAGTCCCTGAAAGGAGAACATGAAATTTGTGGGAATTCTGTTTTTTAACTAAAATATCATGGCATTCAACTTTTTTTTTTTACTCTTGTCCAGTAACAATTCTAAAACTTTATCCCATTTTGAGTGCATGAGCATCAATTTTCCTTATTTTCTTTTGAATATTTATGTGTTTCATTAATTCATAATACACTAACTTGGGAGTTAAATGTCATATTAATCCTGAATTTTCCATGCTCTTTCATTCGTTTTGATCTTCCTAATTATCTTCTTTCCTTAAAAGCTTAGTGGTAATGAACCTCTGAAATGCAGTACCATTATTAAGACAGACTCTACCACTAAGACAGTCTACCCTTTTGTATTCTATACTTGCCCTTCACAACATGGGAATACTGAAGCCAGATTTAAAGTTAGGTAGTCAGTGTAGTTAGATAAATCGGGTCTAATACCGAGTGAAATCTAAAATGGAGGCCAGGCTGAGAATGATTCCAGGAAACGCAGGACAACTCATGGAATGTTAATGAAGTCCTGAAAAGGCCCTAGGCCAAAGTCCATCCCAAAGAAGTGTTAATGAAGTCCTTCCTGCTCAGACTACTTCTTTGGCCCACCTGTGTCCCACCCCTTGGGCCTTCCCACCTACATTCCATCACTGAAAGAAACTATAAAATGGAGAGACAACCGCACTTCCATGGATTCCACCTCTTGGGTCCCCTTCTTCCTCCGGGAGAAGTCTTTTCTGCTGTCCTTTAATAAACTTCTAATTTCTACTCTGACCTTGCCTCGGCGTGCTTCTTTGGTGTTATTCTTCAACACTGGGGAAGCAAGGACTCGTCACCGGTCAACAGCGGTAACAATACCAGTAACCATTGGGAGTCTTGAGTACTTGGAGTGGGGCAGGTATAAATAGATATGCCATGGATGTTAAACACACCCTCTCAAGACTTAGCATGAGTTTAAAGCATGTAAAATATCTCATTAGTAATTATTATTTTGATTGCATATTGAAATGATAGTATTGGGGTTTATTGATTTGAAAAACCAGCCTCTATCTCAGAGCAAAGCTGTCCAAGGAAGGGACATGGCCTTTGTCCTTGGAAAAACCCACAGAGCACTTCTAGGCACATTCCCACCCTGCTAAGTTGTTTATCTACAGGAGAGATCTGCTGCGCCAGGTGTCCCTGACTCAGTCAGGCTAGGTGGGGATCCATAGCAGCCCCCTAGCAGCCACCAATCAGCATGAGACAGGGAAATACCTGGGATGCCAGATAACCCTCCCAGTAGTTTATGGTAGTTGAAAACCTGTTGGGAAACCATGTAGTTCAGCACGTACACCCCTCTTGGCTTAAACCAATCAGTTCAAACGAATACCCCTTTTGTACTGACCAATCACCCCTACCTAACTTGTTCCCGCCAGTGAATGTGCTAATCATGTTTTAGAGGTGTTGTTTGATTTTCCCGCGGCATGAGGTGATTTGTTATGCTGTATGTGAAGTCCCTGCCCTTTTCAAAGAATGTATATAAGCTCTGCTCAAGCTGTTCTCGGGGCTCTTTGCTCTTTACCTCTTCGAGGTAGGCTTGGAGCCCCAGCATGCTGGACCCCCAATAAACCCTTTGCTGTTGCATGAGACAGTCTCTTGGTGGTCTTTTCCTTCAACGTTCGCCTGACCTTTACAGATTTAAATAAAATATATGATATAATTAAGAAATTAAAATATTAACAATTTTTGTTTTCTTTCTAAAATGATGCTACTAGAAAATGTTGCTCATGTTTGTGGCTCACATTATGATTTGATTAGGCTGCACTGTTCAATATCAGTCATTTTCAAACCTAGTTATCTGTCAGATGCATATAAAATCCCCCCCCCCACCCCTTTCTTGGGCCTTTTCCTAAACCTACTAAATCAGACTACTGGACATTGAGAAACCAGCCTCTACCTCAGAGCAAAGCCTGTCCAAGGAAGGGGGCATGACCCTTGTCCTTGGAAAGACCCACAGAGCACTCCTAGAAACATACCCATCCTGCTGAGTTGTTTATCTACAAATAACAGGAGATCTGTGGAGCCAGGTGTCCCTGGCTAGGTAAGGACCCATAGCAACCCCCTAGCAACCACCAATCAGCATGAGACAGGGAAAATACCTGGGATGCTAGTTGACCCTCCCAGTAGTTTATGGTGGTTGATAACATGTTGGGAAACCATGTAGTTCAGCACGTACACCCCTGGTGGCTTAAACCAATCAGTTCAAACGAATCCCCCTCTTGTACTAACCAATCACCCTTATTCCAACTTGTTCCCACCAGTGAATGTGCTAATCATGTTTTAGAGTTGTTTTATGATTTTCCCACCGTGTGCGATGATTTGCTAAGAGATGCTATGGTGTATGTGAAGTCCCTGCCTTCCCCAAAGAGTGTATAAAACTGCTGCAAACCCTGGGCTCGGGCCTCTCAGTGTTACCAGTTCTGTGTGTGCACAGAGGACCGAGCTAGCTCGCAATAAACACCTCTTTGCTGCTTACATCAATCTTGGTCTCTGGTGGTGTTTTGGGGGTCTCGAATTCGAGCATAACAGACATGAGTTTTAGAAATGTGTGTGTGGTTTGTTTGTTTGTTTCAGTTTTGCAAAGTTCTTCAGGTGATTTAAAAATAGTCAGTTATTAAAGCATCTTTTGAGAACTTCTACCCTAGCCTGTCTTTTTCTGCTACCTCACAACACTTTTTCATCCTGGACCCAATGTGCTACAAAAAAAAAAAAAATACTCTTGTATGTGACTGAATACTGTTGTGAATAAATCACACAAAAACAAGTCCCTATCTGCTTGCTAAAGTAACTCCCTTTCCTTAACTTATCTAAATTTATGTTAAAAAATTTCAAACACATTTCATTTTTTAATTGGCAGGTTAATTTGTATATATTTATGGTGTAAAGTATGATGTTTTGATATATGTATACATGGTGGAATGGCTAGATCAAGCTAATTAACAAATGCATTACTTCATGTGTGTATACGTGTGTGTGTTGAGAACACACTTAAAATCTACTCTCAGATATTTTCAAGTATAAAATATATTGTTAAGTGCATTTACTATGATGTATAATAGCTGTCTTGAACTTATTCCCATCTGTCTGAGATGTGTCCTTTGATGAACATTTTTCTATTTAAATTTAAAACTCTTTTAAGAAGAGGCTTAATGACTCAGAGTATTTCTCTTATCTGATTCAGATGGGACTAGCAATTGTCATTTACTTTTTTAAAACTTCACGTAAAGGAGGGGGGGGATTATGTATTCATATGTCAAACAGTTTATTTTAACTTAGAAATACATATGGCTCTTTCGTTATTAGTTTTTTGAGGCAGGGCTAGGGTGTTTTCTGGACATACTGGTCTGTTGACTGGAGCTCTGCATTACTTTCTTCATAAACAATATCTAAAATGCATGCTTTATAATTTCCACTGTAGTTTCTTTAAAATGTGGAAAGATTTTAAAGGACTTATCAGGCATTCTAAGTGTAGTACTTTCTAAATTATTATGGTTTCCCACCCTATAACCTTTTATAGTTTTGTAGTTTAATGTGGCAGAGATCATTTTTCTATGTATCTTTTTAAATCTTTTAACTTAGTTCAGAGAGGTGACTTTTTGGTTTCATTTTTATTTCATAGCTTTACATATTGTTTATTAAATTACAAAAGTCCAATAACAATTATACTGGTCATACAGATTTGAAAATAAACTTATTTGACTTTTGTGAAGCATAAAACTCAACTGGCAGGAGCAATATTGTACAGGCCTTCTGAGATGAAGTCTGTTGTTTAGAACATTTAGAATGTCACAGATATCAGTACATATATTTAACAGAAGGAATGGATAGCAGGGTAAATTAATCTGGTAATCAATTTATTGAAGGTTATTTAGGGAAGCTCTGCTATAAAAAATTAATAACATAGTAACTAATATTTCTTGAACACTTACTATGTACATAGATACTTTATATATAATATCTCACATTTGACTTAAAAACATACTTTGACTCATGGTTTATAATTAGTTCATTTTATGCTTGAGGAAATTGAGGTTTCCAGAGGTTAAGTCACTTAAGGTCAGACAACTTTGTGTTTGGTTATAAAATTAAAACCCAGGCTAGTCTTATCCCAGAATCCAGGATCAGCTATTAGCTTCGAAAGCCTAACCTTGAGGACAGGGTTCATGTTGTCCCTTGCTAGAGATCTCCCTTGGCCTGACATTGATCTATGGGGCTGGGTCAAGGGCATGGACTCTGCAAAGCAAGTAATCACCATAACAAATAACTTGCATGTGTGTCCTAGATGAGTGAACAACTCTATCAGCCATTTTAGAAAGTGATGAAGCATCATGTAATTAATATAGTTAACATTTTAACTCAATGAATAGATTGAGTGTTTGGAGGCAATCTTTGCTAAGACTATTATTTGAGCTTGCTAGATTCCAGGTTTAAGGAGATAAATAAATTCTTGCCCTTATTTCTGGATACTCTATCCTGGAATGTTGAAACCAGGTATTTATCATGCTGTCTCCTTTGTGGTGCTTTTGCTTGGTGTGATGAATGTGGCTTCCGGGCACGGCTATTTTACCCGAGCCTCAAGCCAAAGTCCCTTTAGCTCAAAGAAAAATAAATTGGCTTTGGAAGAAAAAAAAAAAAACCTGCTGTCAACCTTTTAATCTTCCCATTTCCATCTTTTCTTTTCTTTTTTTCCCCCCTTGACTAAGGTATCATGCTTATTTCAGTCTTCAGAGGTCCATTGTTCATTTCTAGAAGAAAATCAGGTGACCCAGACATACACTAAGAATGCCTTTTATATGCTTTGTCACACCCATGTATATATGTGATAATTAATCACTCCTGGATCAATCCTCTAGAAAACTGCCCCAGGCTCACTGTGCCTCCACTAAAATTTTCCTCCTGTAGGAAACCTGGGTAGGTAGCTCTGTTGATGTGTCATTTGGTAATAAAATATTTTTCCAAGAAGTTTACCAGTGAACTATGAAATACTTACAATTTATATCTATTTTCATGCCTTTGAAAGTGAATAATGGCATTACTTTCTTTGAAGTATAATTATTTCCAAAGAAGTCAGTCTGTTTATTTGGTGAATGTAGTTTTTCTGAGACTTTACTTTTAAACCTGCCACATGTGAAATCTTTTTTTTTTCTAATGATAATTTTGATCTGAGTGTTAAAAAAAAAGCTGTGTATCTTCTCCCTTGCATTGAAAAGAGCAATCAAAATTATTCTGTTTTCATTGCATTAAGATTTGCTTCCAAGGAGGTGAGAAATTTTTTAAGATCTTTAAGTTCAGTTGGACTTAGATTGGTTATGCCATGTCATTTGAAATTGAAAATTTTGGTTTGCAAGAAAATAAGCCATTGCTATGAGAAAGTCCGAAGGAAACAGGAATACTGAAATATTTCTTCTATGAGGACTCTTTTTCAGTGTCTGGAGAAAATGTTAAATGTGAATTTCATTAAATTTTTTTTTAAAGTAAGCTTCATGGTTAAATAAGTTTCACAGTGGGAAAAGATTCTCTTGGTGTTTTTTTTTCTCTAGAAGATCTCCATTATGATTGGAAAACAAATGAATATCAAAAGTTGGTGGGAATATAAACATACCTTAACAGATAGACAAACTCAAATTATTTTCAGAGGGAACTGGGATTTGAGTAATGGTTTATATATGCCTTGTAAATAAACATTGTTTATGTAAGAGGCCAATGGTTCTTAAACTGTGGTTTCCAGAGCAACAGCATCAGTGTATTTGTATGTATCAACTTGACTGGGCCATGAGGTGCCCAGATATTTGGTTAAGCATTATTCTGGGTATATCTGCAAGGGTGTTACTGGATGAAATTAACACTTTCATCAGTAGATTGACAAAAGAAGATTCCCCTTCTCAATGTGGGTGGGCCTATCAAGTCTCTTAGAGGACAGAAAAGAACACTAAAGTGGGGTAAGGAAGAAAAATGTTCCCTCTTCAAGATGATCTTTGAGCTAGGACATTGGTTTTCTCATGTCTCAGTCTTGGACTAGAACTTATACTATCATTCTTTCTTGTTCTCAGGTCCTCAAGACCTTAGATTTTTGTATATTTCAGTCTCCATAATCATGTAAACCAATTATTTATAATCAATCTGTCTTTTTGTCCCTCCTTCTTTATGGACAAAGGGATACGTTGTATTGGTTCTGTTTCTACGGGGAACCCTAATACACTAATATCATCAGTTGCACCTTAGAAAGGTAAATTCTCAAATCTTACTTTAGTCTTAAAAACTTGGGGAATGGGATCTAGCGATCTGAATTCTGACAATTTCTTTAAGAAATTCTGTAAACTAGTGTTTTGAAACACTGTCATATACACAATTATTTTAGTTGAAAAGAAATTTTGACATCATCTCTTCAACCTCATCATGAAGAATCAAGGCTCAGAGAAGTTTCCTGATTTCTCTAAAGAATTAGTTGTTTCAAGTTGCAAGGAACAAAGTTGTATATAGTAAACATTTAGTTAATGGAAGTTTATTGTAAGAATCTGTAGGGTATCACTGATACCAAATCTTTAGACTCTTGTCATTATGCAGTCTCAAGCATCTCTTTTCAGTTGTTTTTGTTATTTTAAGTAACTTTAACTAATGACATCTTCTCTTCTTTGGCTTCATGGCTTCTGTTTACTTGCATCTTTTATTTCTGCAATCATTTTGCTTAATGCTCCTTCTCGCCATAGATAGTTTTTTCTTGTTTTTCAGTTTCTGCATCTGTCCATAACCTGTGTCTACTCTGTGTATTACTATGTAAAGTCTAGAAGAACAAGGATTTGGCATAAAATATGGAGTTTCTTTTATGGGCAGAACCAGAACTCTGATGGCAGATCTTCTCATGCATTCAATCATTCATTCACTGAACAGCTATTTATTGAGACTTTGAGTCTTCTATTATTTTAAACTTTGTAAGCACAGTGAAGAAGAAACACAAAATATTAACATATCATTGCTCTTAAATTCTAGTTGGAGAGATGGACAGAAAATAGACAAAGAGTAAATATTTATAGATCTACAATATCTTATCTGTGATTCTGAAAATCAAAAGCTCTTTGAACTGAAAAGTATTTCCTGACTCATTTGGCAGTAAAAGTGACCTAACATGAACTCATCTGGCAGTAAAATTTGACCTGAAGAAAGGTGAAGCTATTTGTAGACTTTATCCCACTTAGAAGACATTTCAATACATGACACTGAAGAAGTATTAATGTTTGGTCATGGAGAACTGTCACAGACCCTGATTGGAGTATACCGTGAAGTTTTATAAAAATTTCTAAATTGAATTCTGAAACATTGCTCGTCCTAATGGTTTGGGTTTGGGGATGTGACCCTGTCACAGAATGTCAGGGAGTGGTAAAACGATAAAAAAAAAAAAAATTAATAAAGGGAAGGAATACAGAAAAATGGGAAATGCTTTATAGATCCCAAACATGCAGGATTGTTGTGTTTTTTTCTCAGCATGCATCTAACTCTAAGAGCAATCACTAACATACAAAGATACTTAAATTCTTCTAATCAATCCCCACCATGTAATTCCTTAAATACAATGGAAAATATTAAAAGTATAGATGGATATAGTAGAATGTTAATGCTTTTAAAGCATAAAGAATCCAAAGAAATAAATTTAAACAGAGGGAGTTTATGCCCTTTTATAATGAGGGTATAAATATGTGTTTAAATAAATGATGATTAGGTAGATTAATTAGTGATACTGAGAAGAGAGTCTGAATGGCAGGGGAATCTAAATGATCCCTCTGGGTGTGTGGTCCAATCTAAGCACATGACCTTTTCTTACATGTAAAAATGGCATATGGAAATCCTCCATAAAATGTTAGTGATAGCATCAGCCTTGCCAACTTCAAATTCTGGTGCCACTGTTTATATTTAACATTTTTCTCATACTGCATATAATATAGGCTTCACCTGCTAGGAGATATTATTACTCAGCTATTATTAACATGCTCAGTAACATAAGTGGTGCCTGACTCTACTGCCCTTCCTTATTATTTCATCATAAGTGTATTATTATAACATTATTCAATGTGCACTAGTGGCCATACATGTAGGATAAACTAGTGAATAATAAAGGATGGATATGTATCTTTGTCATATGCTAAATTTAAACTTTTAAGTGATTTCTAGCTTTTTGATCTCAAAGATTTTAAAACAAAAAGTTATGCTTGGCAAAGGATCATGCAGTGATGTGTATGAAATCATAATGTTGGGTGAAAAGTTAAGAATCTTTTCATCATTCCCCCTTGGCACATGATCACAAGGTCCCTGCTTGGATACTCAAAATCATATTTGGCCACCCCTACTTTTTACCACACCATTTTTGCTCTGTATGGATCAAAACATCATTTTAACAAAACTGCCAGGTTGTGTTTTTTGAAGTTGCAGAGACTACTCTTGATATTTCAATCTTTGACATGTACTATTATATTTTACCCTCACATTTTCTCTCTCAAGTTGTCTCAGAAATTAGTTTTGCCACTTTTCTTCATAGTTAATGATTTCTTTCTCCATTAGACACTGTCTTGTTTTCTGTAGTTCATTTAAAAATATCACACCCAGATGCAGTCAAAAAAATCCATCACCCTGACCAGTAATAGAATAAAAAGACCTAAAAATTTCCTAAATGTAGAATTATGGTGTTTTTGATTTATTTATCTTTTTTTTTTTTTTTTGCAATCCTGCCACATATGCTCTTACTGATTTTCTTACTCAGAGCTGTTGTCTTCGGCACTTTTCTTTCTTTCTTTCTTTGCTCAAGTTGATCTTTTTTTTTTTTTTTCCTTCTTCGGCGCTTTTCTGACATCTCACTTGGGCTACTCTGGAGCTTAGCTTTTTAAACTCTGTCCTACAGATACATGGTTACTTGTGTAAGTGATATGCAGAAACCAGCCTGTGTTCTACTTAGTTGGGTTGACATGAATGCTACATAGAGGAATGGCTCAAGGTAACTGGAAAAACTCTGATTACATTAATTGGAATTTTAAAAGCAGAATGTTCATTATCTTAAATTTTGAGGTGGTAACCCAATTATTAATTGTACTGTTAACAATATTCTCATTATTTTGCATCCTACATTTATTGATTTTAGAAAATGTCAGTGGGGAGTCATGCTAAAGATATTGAGCCCTGGATTAACAAGTAATTACTTCAAGTAGTATCATTGTATATAAATTTTCTGAGAAAAAGAAAGAAAGGAAACAGCACCACATCTTGAAATTTCCTTTCTAGAGTTGACCATAAGGATGTTAGAGTTTTTTTTTTTTTTTTTTTTTTTCCTCATGTGGTTGGAAGAATGGGTTACACTGTTGATTGCAGATCTTCACAGAAAGCTTCAGCTTATGAGGTTAGGAAAATGATTTATAATGTTGACTAGAGGTCAGATTGTCTTTGTGAAAGCTGTGTTTTCAACACCATAGGATTAAAAGGAAAAACCAAAAGGAAAAACACTATATTAAAAACAACCCCTCCCCCCAGCTCCTGTTCACAAGCCCTGCTTTCCTATCCCAATATCCTGGTTCATAAACCAGTGCAAAATTGACACCATGACTGATGGTCTCTGCCTGATGTGTCAGCTTCCCTCCCTACCGTTCAGTTTCACCTAGCCTCTCTGTCTATGCTCATAATTTTTACTCTCTCTCTTTCTATCAGTTTTATTAAACTGTTGGGTCCTGCCTTCTGGTCTCTTTGAAAGGAAACTCAGAGCAATAGCCACAGACAATGGAGGAAATTTTCTTTTCCTAGTCTTAGCACCATATTGTTAAGGGAATCAGTTACATTGTGTTATGAAAAATTCATTGGTTACCAGATTTCCAAGACTTCACTTGTGGATATAACCCTATGAAATGTCAACAAAGGCAAGAATCCAATAAACCCATGCTAAACTCCCTGAAGGGAGTTATGTTTTCAAGATAGTAAGCTTTTAAATGTGTTATATGTGAGCCTTTAAAATGTTATAACTGATATTCAAGTTATAACTGGAATATAAACAGTGAAGTAGGCAAAAACATAAATAAAAATATAGAAAAAAATATCTTTGGGAGATTGCCATCTGAGCATCTACATTGGCTGTGGCAATAATGTATATGGCATATTTTTTCATAAATTTATTAGGTATTTATTTCATAGTATACTTGGTCTTATTTTTTTTCTTACTTGGTCTTTCTTACTTTCTTACTTTGTCTTTCTTACTTACTTACTTTTTTTCAACCATTTCCCTCCATGTAGAGTTTCCACACTGACAAAACTTTCTTAATTAAGCCTCTAGCTAACATGGATAATTTATAAATTCCAATTTATCTGATATCTTGATAATAGAACCAAAGTTACCAACAGAAATGTGTGATATTATTTTCTATAAAGATTGTTCCTTTGGGAAAATCTACTGACAATGATAAACTGCCCAGATTTTACTCTTACACTGGGTAATATAATCGAGAGACGTTGGGGAGTCAAGTCCTTAATAAATTTAAAGTATTTCTTTGGAGGATTCTAATTATTGACAAATTATAAGGACTTTCATATATTCCCCACTGCACATAGAGACTGTAGTTTCACTGAACTCACCTAATGACCTTGTAAATTTAAAAAAAGCAAGAGTTGAGTGGTTTATCAATGTCAACAACCTCCTAGCTGGATGAAATCTGAGTATATAAGCATGCCTTGAATGTATATGTTTTTCATTATAATAATTTGCTTTTAAACATATATGTTTATATTAAATGTATATATGAAATAGAATTATCTTCTGAAAGTGACAACCAAGTACTGAAGTGAGGGCTAGGGAATACCCTGAGATGCTGACACTAGATGATAGAACACTAAGAAAAGTCAGTTTCTAGAGAGCTAAACTAATTTTTTCATCCTTGTTTACTGTCTCTCCCACTAGATTTCATTGCTTACTGAGTAATAGAGATTTTTCTAAAAAATTAGATTAAGAATATAAAAAAATTGTAGCAATCCCACCATGGCATGAATTTTAGTTAATGTTTCTACCTCTGAACAAATAATGGGTTATAACAGTGAACAGGATTGTAATAGAAATGTGTACTTTAGAATCAGACTAAAAATTTGAAGGAATTTCAATGAACCTTTCCCATTCTGAAAATGCTTCAAATATACTTAGAGGACTTCTGCTCTCTTTACATCCAAATTGAGTATTCTATCGAAAATCTATACTTTGTTCATTTGCTAGTTCTAAAAGAGAGTCAATCCATTTTTAAAAACAAATTTTTTATAATTTTTATATCTACAGACACCAGTTTAATGTGCTAATTTCAATATTCCTATATTCCTCTTCTCCATTTAGACCAGTTATGCTATGATCTAAATCAGCAGTACTGTATTAGACCGCTGTTCCAGGTAGCACAGTTACCAAAGCTGGACAGGAGTGAGTGGTGGGCCTTGGGGGTAGACACCCGGTAGTGGGCAAGGGAGGGTTAGCAGGAAGTTAACAGGTTGAAGTGAAGAGTGAATTCTAACTTTTATTTTCCCAAAAAAAACCACCACATTGATTTACAAATCAATGCAGAATATACTCACTATCAAAATGGGATTGGCTCTGAAGATGAATATCATGGGAGCTCAGAAAAGAGAGAGAGAACTACATGGACTTGAGTGGTCACTGAGCCCCGTTTGAAAGACGTGTTGCTAACTGGATCTTAGGATATCCAGACAGAAGAAATAGGTATTCACAGAGAAGCATCTGTGTTTCCTGATGGCATGGAAAGAGACACCATGGAAAAGTAACATCATATCACAATTTCAGCTCTTTGTTCAATCGAGTGTATAAACACCCAGGTATTGCCACTTCTTTGGGTCCTCATTTTCTCAAAAACCACCATGTACATGTGAAAAAAAATCTCTATGCTTTTCTCCTGCTCATCTGTCTTATGCCAACTTAATTTTCAGGGCCTGCCAGAGACCCTAAGAAGTAGAAGTTAAGTTTTGCCTTTCCTCCAGAAGGTTTTAGGAAACTTGTTTATCTAGCAGAGGTGCAGTTTGGCTCCCAGAACAGCCAAACTGGAGTTAGGGGGGTTTTGAGCAGAAATGCAGGTGAGGCTGACTGAGACTGAGCAAATGTGAAGAAGGATAAACGATGAAGTACTATGTTGTAGCAGTTATGAAAAGTTCGAGATGGGACCAGACTGAAGAATGATCACAGCTGTGCTAAGTGACAACCATAGTGTTCCAATCTGAGAGAAGATATCAATTTGATATTGTGGAGAAAGAAGTGGAGTGTCTTGATCTGTGATGAGTCTGGTGACACAACCAGTTCTGATATGTAGGCTAAGGACTCTAACAGTTCCCACTAACGAGCATCCGGGAAAGGTGTTTGTTTGTTTGTTTGTTTTTGTTGTTTTGTTTTGTTTTTTAATATGGAGGGGTATTGCCTCTCAATTCTGTGTGTGTTATAGGGGGGTGAGGATCTTACTGGCCAAGAGTATTCATGTTAGTTTCATTTCTGTCTCTTTGAAAATATTTGGAGTAAGAAAGAAAATTCTGTGATTGATGCTTTTTAGTGCATAGGCCTCAGTTACCTCAGATGGTTATTATGTCTCAATTCTTGCAATCTTTCTAGCTCCATGTCTTTGAAGTTCTTTAAAAGGCAGCTCCAAAATAAGCAATCAGGTATCCTCCTAACCCTTCTTTCCTCTTGATTTTAAACGGAATGAATGTAATCTCATTCATTCTCCAGTCATTTATTGATAGCCTATCATGTACCAGGTTTGATCCCATGAAGAACATAGTAAAGCCAAGTAACCAGACTGGCAATTAAAATAACCATGCTAGGGGCAGTGTAAGACTGGTCTCCAGTACACACACTGGGGTTTGACATTGAGCAAGTTGCTTAACATCTCTGTATTGGTTTTGCCATATGAAAAATGAAAATAATCTTAGCACTTAATTTACAGGATTACCTTGAAAATTACTTGAAGTGATGTAAGAAAAGAACTTAGTGCAATACCTGGACAAAAGAAGTGCTTAATAAATATCATCCAGTAAATTCTAGATGGGTAGAATTTAAGCAGCATAGGGTAGAACAAAGCAGCATAGGAATACCTGATGATGGGTAGTCCATACTAGTACATATCAGACAGCCAGAGTCCTTTTTGATTGGTCATGACTGGTCATGACATTTGTCCAGATTAGTTGGATTGATCACTGTGTCCATTTTGATTGCTGGTAACTATACTGTATGGGTTGTTTTATATATATATTTAATATCATCTCAGAATCTAACCCAGTGATCACAAAATATGTGTGCCTCACAATACATGGAATGCTTGCTAAAATGCAATTTCTTGGGCCCTAGCCACAGAGATTTTGATTCTGTTACTATGGAAAGGGCCTAGAAATACTTTAAGGAAGCACTGCAGGCCTACCCCTTGAGAAGCTCTGATTTAGAAAGTCAGGGAAGGCCCTCTAGGAGAAATAACTTTTAAATAACTGCAATTCTAGCAGCTTTTAGGCAAGGAGGTGGGAAAAGCAGAATGGAGCAGGAACTCACTCTTCTCAGATGGAACAAAGTGGGCAAAGGCACAGAAGTTCAGGGAGAAAATTTCAGAATGGGTGGACATTGAGTACAAAATGGAAGGCAGCAAGAGGTTAAAAAAGACCTATTCATAAAGGAATTGCAAGCCATGATTCTTCATTTTATCTTTGAGGCAATGAGTGGAAACAGGGTAACAGGATCATATTTACATATGGGAAGGTCTCTGGTTTAGTGCAAAGGGAAGAGGGCAAGCAAGGCAGCATTGGGAGGCCATCAGTGGCTCTGGTGAGAACTGTTTGGTGGCCTGTCACTATCTACCCTCAGACTTATCCTTGGTACCTTTATTGACTTTCTCCCTTACTACTTGGCATTTGGCCCTCCTTTGACTTTGTCAGCCCTCTGGCTGGCTTTTTTCATGGCTGGGGAAGTGGCCTCCTTGCTCCAGCCTCAGTCCTGACAGACAGAAATGGGGCTCTAGTCTAAGTGCTTAGCCATCCCAATACCCAAGGAAGAGAAGGAAGTGGGTGGAGAGACTGGAATGTAAGCAAAGGAAGACAAGGCTCTACCTGCATCTTTCTGTGGCAACAGCCTCTCTGGGAAGTAGCAGAGAGGAAGTTCTCAGTAAATATTTGACAAGGATGGAGTAGTGTCTCCAGCAGTGGACCTGCCTTTGAGTCTTCTATATAGAGTATAAGGTGGGCTGTGAGGATGACCCACCCTGTCATTGTTGATTAGGGGTCATTTTTATTCATCCTTTTGATCATGCCATTCTTTCTTGCTTCCACTTTTTTCCTTGTGATAAACAGCTATAAACAGAGAAATGCACACTGTAGTAGACCTTAGTCTTCACTGTATGCAATTGAACTGGTTGTGATAAATAATAATGATTGGGCATCATTATTTTTTTCATTAGTTAGTCAACCTTAAAACATTGTATTTTAGCCATTATCTAAGCTAAAATGATGTGGCATTATTGCCATATTGGAGTTACTTTGCCAATGCAGAGAAAGTACAAATCCTGTTTCTCACTAAACCCATTCAGAGTCATTTTTTCACAATGAAATTGAAAAGGGAAAAAAAGAAGATTAGGCAGCAATCAGTTGGCTGCTTACTGGTTTACCCCTCAGATCTCAACATTCTGCCAGCATTTAGGTGCGGGATCCCAGGAGAGCAAGAAATGGAGAGAGGGATTAAATAAGCTTCTAAAATGGTCATAATTTTCCAAAGGCCATGTTCTAAAATCTCAGGATTAGTTCCCCCAAAACCATTTATTCATTTATTAAAAGAAAGTTATGGATAATGCTTTCCCCCATAAGCTGACTGTATATTGGTCAAAACTAAGTTGTCCCCATTGACAGTAGGTATTAGGAAGGGCTTGGTATCAAGTGGGAACTGTACATTTAATTATCACTGTAAGAAAAATATAACTTACTGGTAAACTGTGCAGAATATGAAACAAAGTGCCCTTTTTACTTTTGTAGGAATGTAGATTCTAACCAAATGTGTCCGCATGGTTTCAATTAAGCACAGGAATGTTAAATGTAAAGCTAAATTGATGAAAATAACCAAACTTTCTGACAAACCAATAAATTGGAGTCTAGAACTCATTGCCCATACTGTATGGCCGCCAGAGAAACACTGCTAGATCATCAATTTTTACTTAATTTTTGAGTTAGTTTATACTTGAAAAGAGAAAAGGAATGCTAGGAAAGTAATTTAAATTCTTCCCAGCTATAAACAGAGAAATGCACACTGGAGTAGACCTTAGTCTTCACTGTATGCAATTGAACTGGTTGTTTATTCTTTTAGCAATATCCTTACTGAAATTTTTGGAAACTTAAGACAAAATTTTAAGGAAACTCTCATGTCAACATTTTGGCAAATGATCTGGCAACATGCTAGTCATTGGACTGTATTTCTAAACTCCTTAGAACTACTCCATGATTATCCTTATTCCCTTAAAATGATGTTTTAATTTTCCTTCCCTCAAATTTTTTATTCCTTCAAGTTACTGACACATTGAGATTGCCATATACTATAAAAATTATGAGTTTAGAGAAGAAAATTCTTAATTTCTTTCTAAAAATAAGAGGGTAAAATTACAGTCAAAAATCCAACTCTTGCACATTTCTGCTTATGTCAGAAATTTCCATTTCTAATATAAAAATTTACCTCTGAATAGGGCTTTTTATTTTGTAGGAAATGACACGAAATAAACATTTAAATCAAAAAGGGGGAAGCTGAGATTATCATCTTTATCATTATGACCTTTATGTAACATGAAATGGGTACTTTTTGCTAAAAGATCTCCAAAAAATCTGACCACCCACATCTTGGCCTCCACTCTCCTACAGGGTCAGAGGTCTCCCAAGACCCTCTTGCTTAGAAAGTAGAACTGCTCTCAGATGTAAGGTAAGGTCTCTCAAAGTGTGCCAGAAGGTCTCTGTCCTAATTTGATTCAAATTTTGGTCTAGCCAAGGACTTTCAAAATGTATAAATGGTATATATATATATATATATATATATATATATATATATTTTTTTTTTTTTTTTTTTTTTTTTCTAACAAAACTGGGGAATAATTAGTTTTTAAAAATTATGTGGCCACTTATTATCTTTTGTTTGGTCATTCAACAAATATTTTTTTTTTCAAAACTGTGTTTTGGGTACTACCATGAAACTCCTTCTTTTTAAATTTTTTTTTATTCTAATTTGTTATATATGACAGCAGAATGCATTATAATTCATATTACACCTATAGAGCACAATTTTTCATATCTCTGGTTGTATACAAAGTATATTCACACCATTTGTGTTTTCATACATGTACTTAGAATAATGATGTCTATCTCATTCTACCTTCATTTTTACCCCATGCACCCTCCCTTTCCCTCCTATCCCTTTGTCTTATCTAGAGTTCATCTAATCTTCCCATGTTCCCCCTCCCAACCCCACCATGAATCAGCCTCCTTATATCAGAGAAAACATTTGGCATTTTTTTGGAATTGGATAACTTCACTTAGTATTATATTCTCCAACTCCATTCATTTACCTGCAAATGCCATGATATTATTCTCTTTTATTGCTGAGTAATATTCCATTGTGGATATCTATATCACATTTTTTTTTATCCATTCATCTATTGAAGGGCATCTAGGTTGGTTCCACAGTTTAGCTATTGTGAATTGTGCTGCAGTAAAAATTGATGTGGCTGTGTCCCCATAGTATGCTTTTTTTAAAAAAATATTTATTTATTTTTTTAGTTGTAATTGGACATAATACCTTTATTTTATTTCTTTATACATGGTGTTGAAGATCAAACCCAGGGCCTCACATGTGCTAGGTGAGCACTCTACCACTGAGCCACAACCCCAGCTCCATGTAGTATGCTGTTTTTAAGTCCTTTGGGTACAAACTAAGGAGTGGGATAGCTGGGTCAAAAGGTGGTTCCATTCCCAGTTTACCAAAGAATCTCCATACTGCTTCCCATATTGGCTGCACCATTTTTCAGTCCCAATATATGAGTGTGCCTTTTTTTCCTACATCCTTGCCAACACTTACTGTTTGTATTCTTAATAGCTGTCATTCTGACTGGAGTAGTAGTTTTGATTTGCATTTCTCTAATTGATAGAGATGTTGAACATTTTTTCATATATTTGTTGATTAATTGTATATCACTTTCTGAGAATTGTCTGTTCAGTTCCTTGGCCCATTTATTTATAGGGCTATCTGTGATTTGTTTTGTTTTGTTTTGTTTTTGTTTTTTTGGTGTTTAGCTCTTTTAGTTCTTTATATATCCTAGAGATTAGTGCTCTATCTGATGTGCAAGTGGTAAAAATTTGCTCCCAAGCTTTAGGCTGTCTATTCACCTAACAGATTGTTTCTTTTGCTGAGAAGAAACTTTTTAGTTTGAGTCCATCCCATTTATTGATTTAAAAAAAAATTTAATTCTTGCACTATAGGAGTCTTATTAAGGAAACAGGGGCCTAATCTGACATGATGGAGATTTGGGCCTACTTTTTCTTCTGTTAGGCTCAGGGTCTCTGGTTTAATTCCTAGGTCCTTGATTTACTTTGAGTTGAGTTTTGCGCATGGTGAGAGATAGGGGAAACTGCTTGTTTATGTGCTTCTTGATCAAGATTACAAACCTTTTCTCAATATTTGCTCAAATTCGCCTGAAATCATAGATCAGAGTTAATTTAATACATATATGTCTATTTAGACTACATTTCAATTTTTTTATTAACCATTTAAGTGTCATTTGGAAGGGAAAAATAATTTAAAAAAATTGTGCTGGAGATCAAATCTAGTTTTTTACCACTGAACTACATACCAGGCTCCAAATAAAGTAATCTTGTTTGAGGGCAAGTAACATGGTTTTCCCTAAATTTACCTATGTGTACAGTTGGTTCTAGTGGTGTTGATTTCATATAAGTGCTCAATTAATATTGCTGCTATAGTTCCCACTAACTGCTACTTTTAAGATGAGTGGTGATACTCTATTAGAGCAATCAAGTTTAAAGCATCTTATTTAAACTTTTTGTTATCCACAATTTAGTTAGCTTAAACCTCCTAGGTATTTTTCAAATCCAAAATAAATATTTGAATATCTAAGTTCTGGAATAAGCCATTGGAAAGCTCCCTCTAAGTTTAGTTGACCTACAAATACTTACTGAGGATCCAGGCCCTTTGCTTAGCCTTTGTATGCAAAAATAAAAATATTATGTAGTCCCTATTTTTTGACAGTTCTCAATAGTGAGGACAATAATGCATTGGTTGATTAAATATATTTTTTAGCAACTCTGAATCCAGTTGAGGTATTACCTGGATTACATTTCTTATGCCCTCAATTTAGTAAATGCCTACTACATGTCAGGTAGTAGGTTAGTTTTGGGGAAAAGTTCATGATCTGTGATTTTTATTTAACCTACAGATTTATCCTGAAAGACTTTATCAAGGATTTTGCTGCTCTTCAAGCTAATTTGGAATAGTTTCAGCCATATACAGACAGACATAGTTTATAGGGAACAAATTGAACTCACATCCTGAGTAACTGAAGCTTGCTGATATTTGATTCGTAATCAGGCATTTCTCTAATTTTAACCATCTTCTCTTTTGGGTTTGGTCATGTTTTTCTAATTTCTTCTTTTAGTCTCTCATCCATCCTTTCTTTAGTATTTCACAACTTTCTGCCCTCTAACTCTAACCAGCACTGCTTAATTTTTACTAGTGTTCAGCTTTGGTTGACTTCTTGTCCATTCCAACACTAGAAATTTCACAGATAAGGAGATCTAATAAATGTGTTGGGAATGATAGTTATAAATCATTATCACTCTTACTATATATACTTGCTCTAAACATATTGGAGAAGGCGTGTCTCTAGCCCCAATAAGTTAATTCATATGTAATAAGAGGCAAGTGATAAGACTCATTATACTTTAACCTATGGCTCATGGACACAGGTTATTATGAGGATGGAGTGGTAGTATATTTCAGAGTGAGATTTCAGGGAAGGGTTTTTTTTGTTTGTTTGTTTTTTTAAGGTGTTGGGATCATACTCAGCTTTTCCCTGCATGTTAGCCAAGAACTCTGACACTGAGCTACATGCCCACTCTTCAGGAAAATCTTTATTCACTAGCCTGCACTGAAAAAACACCCTTAGGTACCTGTCATCTGATTTGCCCCCAAGGCCTACCTAGAGTGCTGAGGAAACTTCTCATTATAGCATGAATTAGATGCAAGTCTGCAAGGTTTTCTACCTGACTCATGGTCAACTCTGGCATCACGCTTTTGTTACAATTCTGTATGGTCATTTTGGTAAAGAAACAATAACATTTGTAAGTTGACAATCAGTTATTATTAAGGGCCAGTTGCTTGTAGGCTTAGGCACTTTCATAAAAAATAATTCATGATTTTCCAGGGCTGTGTACTATATTGAAGATTTGATGCTTGGTCAAACGTCTTGGGAAAAATGCATTGAATATAAAATATGGAATTATAGCCTCTCAGAAAGTTCTTTGTATTTATATTAGCAAAGTAATTGTTGGAAAGTTTTTCATATTCCTGAATCCATAGACAATGAACAGAAAACAACATGAGAAACTTTTAAGATAGGAATGTTGTTAATGTCTTCACTTTATTTTTCAAGCACATAGTAGAATAAAACAAAGATCATTTATGGGGGCAACTATGTATGTTTTTCTTTTTGCCTTTTGTCTTTTCTTTTTGCCTTTCTCCTCTTCACAAGTCCCTATATTATATACTGAGCATAAACTTGTGGTATATATAGATGATACTTCAGTATTTTTAAAAGTTTTTTTTTTTTTTTTTTTGTGGTGCTGGGGATTGAACCTAGAGACCTATGTGCAGGTGAGGCAAGTACTCTACCAACTCTATCCCCAGAATTTTAATGAGCATTCAAGTTCAAATTGAATGCATTGGATGAATCCAATTCAAAGAGTGAAAGTGAATCTAATTCATATACTAACATTGATTTTGATCATTTTGTTTATCAGAAATCTTGCATTATCTACTTATTGGTAGATTCCTTTATTTTCTCATTTGAGAAGTGCTGACTTTTTAGTATTGGCTATATTCTAAGAGATCAGAACAGAATCATCTCAGAACTATTGAAACAATCTTAGTTCTAATTAGGCCACAACATTAGCTGCATTCCTTTGCTTCTTCACATTTAGCATTGGTAAAATTTCTATTGAATTTCAAAATTGTTTTAATTTAGAGAGGCTTAACAATAATAATGGCAATAAAAGAAAGATGTATCAATAATAG
This sequence comes from Marmota monax, assembly GCF_021218885.2. NCBI lineage: Eukaryota > Metazoa > Chordata > Mammalia > Rodentia > Sciuridae > Marmota > Marmota monax. The sequence continues at coordinate 5,003,470 of NW_026691988.1, forward strand.
TAGCTAGCATTTACACAGCCAAGTATTTTAAATTTATCCTCTTATAATCCATACACTTCTCTGTGTTGAAGGTTTGAGCATTATTTTGCATCTCTATTTTATAGCTGAAGAAACACAAGTTTCAAGAGGTTAAATATCTTTTTCAGATCTGACATACTCTTAATGCCTATGTTATTAAGCCTTCTTTGGGTTTTTTCTCTCGCTGTTATGGTTTGGATATAAGGTGTCCCCCTAAAGCTCTTTTGTCAATGCAGAAATATTCAGAGATGACATGATTAGATTTTGAGAATTGTAACCTAATCAGTCCATCCTAGTATGAATGGACTAACTGGGTGGTAACTGTAGGCAAGTGGGGTATGACTAGAGGAAGGGGTTGCTGATGGATGCCCTGGAAGTTGCATCTTCCCTGTGGCCCCCTTCTCCCCCAGGGCTTCCTCTTGATTACCATGAGTAGAGCAGCTCTCCTTGGCCACATCTTTCTGCCATGATGTTCTACCTCAGCTCGGACCCAGAGCAAAGGGGTTGGCTGATTATGGACTGAAACTGAGACCATGAGTCAAAATAAATTGTTCTTGTCAGGTCACAGTGAGGCAATGCTGACCAACACATTCACTTTTGGTCTTTGGTATGATTAGCATAATATTAATAGGTATATCTGTAAATCCAAAGCTTGTGCTCATCACATTGTTTGAATAACTTTGGGAGAAATGTGGTGTATGTGAGTGTGTGTGTGTGTATACATATATATTGAGTATATATATATATATATATATATATAACCTTAGCTAATCACAGTGCATAAAGTCTGGTGTAATTTGTGAACATAATAAGGAAATAATGAATCCAAATTAGATATTTAAGATATATTATTGTTATTAGTGACACCAGAGTATTAGTATTTATTAGTAACATCAGAGAAACAATTCAAAGTAATATAATAGTAATAATTATATATAATATTTAAAGAAGTGGGAGAGGGACTTAATATGTAATGGCAGTCCCTGAGAATCTAATGGATCTCTGAGATAATCTTTTTTAAAAAAGTGTTTTTGCACATGGTGACTTTTTTCTTTGAGGCTCTAATATGGAGCATTTTGTTAATAGAGCAATGTATGTCAGATTCCTTTGTGAGCCCCAGAAAAACCTGGACTTTCATTTTTTTTTACGAATCAGTTTGTATTTCTTTCATTCTTCCAAGGCCAAGTTCTGAAAAACTCTAAAAGCAGGATTCAATAAATACATGAGCTTGCTAGGAATATTTAGACACTTGGTCTTGTGACTGTGGCATATCATTCACTTGAGCAGAACCCGAGGGTTTTTGTTTCCTGTTATGGGAAATACAATCTGGGCGAGATGCAGAGTGTTCTTCAAAGGGTGATGTTTGTGGGTCACTTCAAAGTTACGCATGCTTACCTAGGGCTCTCCTTGAGGAAGCTTGTTAGCATCAGCATCCATGTTTCCATTTTTAGTTCAGAAATTGCATTTCTCCTCCCTACTTACCCTCCTTTCCTGTTTTTCTGCTTGCTTTGCTGATTCAAAATGCCTTTCTCAGGATATAGTGGAGAGACCAGGGATATGATGCTAAACAACCAGCCATGAGTTAGAATAATCAAGGTCCCTGGTTGTATTTTTCTATTTTACCAGCAGTTTGATAACTAAGGACTATAAATTTTGCGTAGTGAGTCCAAGTCCCTGCAGACTTTGGTTCACAATTCAACTCCTGCACTATTTTATAGAGAATAACACTGGCTCTTGCCTTTAAAAAATGTGATTTCTGGTTCTTTAGATATACTGAAACATGATATTTTCCAAATGTTGAAAAACTATGATGGAAAAAAAGACTAAGTTCACAGTATTCTTATGAAAACATTTCTTTTTAGGATTGCCTTTCTCTATTTATTATTTTTGGTAGCAAATTATCAGTCCAAATTTGTTATGTGAACATATATATCCACTACACAAAATCATTTAAGGTCTCTTTGTGTCCTTTTGGTGTAAAGGATAAGAAAATATTGTGTTCTGTTTTGATTGTTAGAAATTTAACAAACATTTGCTGAGTGTTGGCTAAGTGCCTTGCACTGGAGAGTAAAAAGCACATTGTTTGTGGAGAATAAGCTTCTAGTCTAGAATAGTGTTCTTCCACATATGCCTGCTATGCCATTTTCTGTTGCATTTATTGAGATCATATAAGGTATCATAACCAAAAAAAGAATGATTTTCAAAGTATGTTCTTAGTGGAACTTCTCTTTAAACTTCTATTCATAAGCAATACTGCAAGAAAGGATGCAGTAGTTAAGTTTGGAAAATGCTTGATTAGGTGTTAAAGTAAAACAGAATATTTTCCATGATCCCCTAGAAGAAGGATGGTGTGGCAACTCTCAAGTTTACTGTAGTTCAGAACCATTTCCTTAAACATCTGTGGCCTGTGGAACACAACTTTTGCAAAAGTGATTTACTAACTTATGATAACTGTGAAGCTTTATGTAAAGGGGGTTTTCTGGGCTTAGTGAGTTCTATGGTGGTGGGTCTGACAAAACTGAGACATCTGTTATGGGACACTTTGCTTTCACTATTGGAAGCTATAAACCTTTTACCTGACAGGTTAACCTTCATGAAATCTTAGCTCCCATCCTGTCTTGCTTCCTCAGCCTTCCATCCACCTTCTACTGAGTCAACAGGAACTTCACAGAGTAGAGGCAGGTGCACTTGCATGCTCTCTTTGCTTGGAAACCAGCAGACATCACCCTTTGCATGTCTTGGGACAGCCAAGCTCCATGATACTTTAATAAACTCAAGCATGCATTTTACCAAACGAGAAGTTTCCTTGAAGCGTCCACTGTCCATAGGTTCTGCAGGTACAACTGTGAGGGAAGGGGTCAGGATAGTATACACCAGTACAAGCCCCTTGGATTTCCACTTGGATGCCCATTTTACCCAAATCTGTCCTTGCTCTAGTCCTATGTCTTGCATTGGTTATTCTCTTTTCTATTTCACATGCATTATATACATCTTTCTATTTCTCTCTAATGTTTTAAAATAGGCCTCTCTTCCCTTCTCTTTTGGAACCATCTAATTCTTCAAAATAAAAAATATATTTTACCCCAAATTTCTCCAATCAAATTAAACCATCCTAATCTATATCTTAGGGTCTCAATTATTATATATTTGGAAATATTACATTATACATATTAACATATATAAATTTTTGTAGTTTATAATATAGTCTACATAAACCACATTTTTAATGGAATGATATTTATTATAAGAAAAGATTTTAACTGTTATTCTCTTATGGATAAATTTTCCTAAGTAGAGAAATATATCAGAATTTTATCTTAATTAGGTAGCGTGAATAAGGAGTGCCATGTTGTAGATAGCAATATAAGGTTATGGTTTATAGCACAGCTTCTAGAAGCACAGCCAGACTTAATTTGAATGTTGGAATTTGCAATTTATGTGACATGGGAGATGTACCTAAACCACTCTCTACAAAGGAAATAAATGACAGTACTTATCTTATAATATGAAATGTTTAATAAATCTTCGATCAATATTTTCTGTTTTGCAAAGAATAGTTAATATGTACCTATGATTGTAAAAATATAGCAATGGAAAATCTTACTTCATCATTAATTTCACAAAACTGTATGCAAGTGCTGAAAATAGATTAATGATTAAATGACAAATTCCTTTGAATGCTACAGCATATGATCCTGTATATTGGTTTTCTGAAACTGCAAGATTTGTTTTCTGATTTTTAAAAATGATATTATTGGGCTGAGGATGTAGCTCAGTGACAGAGTACCTACCTAGCATGAATAAAGTCCTGGGTTTAATCCCTAATACCACCAAAAATTTACAAAACTACAAGTAGAATTCTTATGCTTTTGAAATAAGTATTTCTTTTTAAATTTGGAATGTTTTTGTCACAAAAACTCAAAAAACAAAAATAATCTGTGATTTTTGTAATTATCAATAGTTAGTTATCCAGAAGGTATGAAACAGCCAAATGGTAACTCTTATTGGCTATAATAGACACAAAGTTTTTAAAAATAATCTTGAGACTGTTTTTGTATGTGTCTGAAATTTATTGGGATTTTGAATGGGGGACTTTCTTGTACCTTTCCTCTATTGTACCTTTTGCCATTCACAAAATCTCAGTGCCTGAGTATTATTTGGTTACTCAAGACTTGTTTCTCCTGCAATCTGTATTTGGGGTAAAATTGGGAGTTCATAACCAACTTGAATCTAATGTATGAAATAAGATATGTCAAGAGCTTTATAATGTTTTGAACAACCAATAAAAAAAATTAAAAAAAAAAAGACTTGTTTCTCTAAGTTTAATCTTCACCTATCGAGGGGAGTATGACTGAGAAAGGTAACTGTAGTACAAGGTCATAGAATATGTGTGCAAATCTGGGTCATGAAGAAGATGCTGGATATGGGTGCAAATCTGGGTCATGAAGAAGATGTTGGATATGGGTAGTCCCTGGGGAGGGAGACACTAAAGGAAAATCAAAGCAGAGAAAGAGAAGAGCTGGTAGGTATTAAGAAAAGTGGAGAGCTGACCTATTTTGAATGGACTGTCTGTAGAATAGAAAGAATGATAAATATGATGGAATGAGCAAGTCTGGATTTGTGAAATCCCATGAGGTAGAAGAATTTGAAAACCATGCTAAAGATTTGCATTTTAAGTCCTGCTAATTAGAGCAATCACATGATGAAATCTATGTTTTAGTGATATTATCCAGGCATCTGAGTGTGCAGAATGACTTGGATCTGGGAGAGATTGAAAGCAGGAACTCTCTTAGAAGTCAACTGCCTCAAAGCAGGTGCGAAGTGAGAAGTGCTATCCTAGATGAGTAGCCATGGCAATAAAGAAGGCAGGATAAGAGAAAAAGCAATTGCATTACAGGAATCAGAGCATACTGTTGTCTATTTATGTTTGTGGACATAAAAAGATGGGGAGAAACTCATCCTAATCCCAGAAGGATACAAACTAAGGAACTGGCAGAAGAGTGTCAAAGAGTGTCATCACAGGCAAAGCCAAAAGATAGTTTGTTTGCTTTTAGATATGATATTTTAAGATATTTCCAGAACCTTAAAATGGTGATGCCTTGTTGTCAACTGAGTATATATTACCCAAGAAGGGCAGGAAGTAAAATTGAGAGGGAATACAGCAGAAGTGGTAACTGAAGGACATAGCTACATAAATTCTCCAATGGGATAACTTGAAAAGAAGATACAGAGAGCTAAGAATAAAATGAAAAGAGGTAAAGAATTAATTGGTGACAGAGGCAAAATGTGGGTGTTGCTTGAAGGCTGTGTGTCTTAGTCTGTTTTCTGTTACTTTAATCAAACACAGGGTAGTTTATAAAGAATAGAGGTTTATTTTGCTCATGGTTCTGGATAATGGAAAGCCCAAGAGCATGGTGCTGGCATCTTGTGAGGACTTCCTTGCTGCATTACAACATGGTGGAGGACATCACAAAGCAAGTTGTGCCAGCTCGAGTGTCTCTTCCTCTTCTTGTAAAACCACTAATGCCATCATGGGTGTTCCATCTTCATGGTCTTATTTAATTCAACATGCCCACATCCAAAAACAATCAACATTTGAATTTGAGGATTAAGGTGAAATTTGCGGACACATTCGAACCAATTTCTAATGGGTCATTCACTTCAACATACAAACTTATTATTCAAATTTAACCTGTTTTTAAGAAAATCTTCTTGACCCTTCTTTCTCTTTCAGTTTTTGCTTGTTTTCATTACTTACAGCAAAATTTCTCAAAAGAGGTAACTACATTTGGCCTCCAGTTCCTTTTTTCCCATTGATTCTCGATTCAACTTTTCTGTTTTCTACTCCCATCCTTTCCCGGTACCACATCTTCTATCAAGATCACCAGTGACCTCTCTGTTGCTAAATTCATAGTTGTCAGTCTTCATATCCATAGCCTGTCAGTAGCTTTTGACACAGATGATCACTCCTATGAACTACTTTCATGCACTTACTATTCGTCGCACTGAACTCTAGAACTTTCAAACATTTCAGCAATATTGAACTTGATATGTCTTTTACCTGAATATCCATGTGACTCACTCTGTTGATTCTTTAGGAATTTGAGCAAATTTTATCTTTTCTGTGAAACCTTCCATCTCAGTCCTTTCAGGCTGCTACAACAAAAATGCTTTAGACTTCATAATTTATAAACAGAAGAAATTTATTTCTCACTGTCCTAGGAAATCCAAGATGAAGGTGCTAGCAGATTTAGTGTCTGGTGAGAACCTGCTTCTCATAGATGATGACTTCTTGCTACAAGTAAACTCTTCCACGCCTTATAAGGGCACCAATTATATTTAACTATGACCTAATCACCTGCCAAAGGTCTCACTTCTTTAAACTGTCACATTGCAGACTAATTTCCAATAAACATATAAACGGGGAGATCATAGCACTTTCCTTGCCCATCTATTAAAATTATGAATCCTGGTTCTTTATGTCCCCAGTCCTCTTCCAAGCTCTATTTTTCTTTATTGCTCTGCTACCACATGCTACCATATGACTAAATATGTGAGTTCCATCAGACTATTACCTTTTTTTTTTTTTTTTGCTTGTTTGTTTCATTATTGTGTCCTAATATATTGAATTGGTTTGGGCACATAATAGATGTTTTCTATATAGGAATAAATAAAAATAAAAACAAAATTGGCCTATTTTGATTCATTAAAATTGCTTGCATTCACCTTATATAAAACATCTGGAAAGTTGTTCATATTGACCATAGAGTATTTTAGATTCCAATCTAGTGATAATCCAATGATAAATTTTAAATGTTGTTTAAGTGTTTTAGGAAATATTGGTTTCAAGGGGAGCATTACTTTATGGAGAGTAACCTATATTTGTAGTAAATGCATCACGGAACTAGTAATATGTGAGAAGGTCCTGGCATGGATTATCAGTGATTATCAGCTTCTCAACAGTTCTCCTGGCTATAAATATGTCTCACTTTCCATAGTCAATGATTTAATGAGAGGTGGTATAGTCAAATGGAAAGATTCAGAAATTTTAAGACAGAGACCCTGTCTGTTATATGACTTTGGATAAATTATTTAATCTCTCAGGGCATTTTCTTCTTTAAAAATTTAATAACAATGGTGAATTGATTGTAATGATTAAATGAAGTCTAAGAAACATACTGAGAATTGTACTTTTTTTCATTGTCATTTGTTCAGTGTCAGGTATAAATGACGTCACATATTACACTAAATAAAAATTTTTGCTGAAAGAGAGAAATAATTGATGAATGTGTGCAAAACATATAGACCAGTGAGTGGAACAATGTAGTCATTCAATAAATGGTGCTCGTTATATTAGTTATTAGTAAATTATATATTTTTTTAGTTATGCAAAGTACATAGAGGTTCAAGAGCATAAAGTAGATTTTAGCTTACTTCTAGTCTTTGGATAAAATTATAGGTGATCTTTGGGGCTGGGGGTATAGTTAAGTGATAGAGTGCGTAACTAGCATGCTCCAGGACTTGGGCTTGATCCCCAGCACCACACACATACACACACACACACACACACAAAAGTGTTTGAGCCTATAAAATATTTTTAACACTGGAATTAGAAAGTATTTTGTTAACTTTTCATTTGATGAAAAAAAAATTTAACATTGAAACTTTAGCTGAAATTAAAATAGAAGTTGCCATAAATTTGGGTTAATACTTAATATCAAAGCACATTTTCCTTGGATTTTTTTTTTTTTTCCAAATTTGATGGTAGTGGCCATTAAGTGGTCTTGGTAATTTTAACTGCCCTGTTTACACTTAATCTCCTTGCATGGTTTTACTTTAAAAATGTTCTAACTTAGAAAAATTGAAAGAATAATTCAGTGAGTCTTTTAAATTCATTAGTTGATAATATTATGTCATATTCCCCTACTCATATAAATATTATGCATGGAATGTGTGTGTGTGTGTATGAGAGTTTATTTATTTCCTGTTGAGCTATTTGGAAGTAAGCTTCAGGCATCATAACATTTAACAATGAATTCTTCATTATGTAACTCTTAAGAATAAGGATATTCTTCTACATACTATAATGTTATTAAAATATCTAAAATGATTAACAAAATTCCATAGTATGTAATATACAGTCCATATTGGAATTTATCATATTGTTTCTCAAATAAATGTCTTATAAATTTCTTACTATTTTATTTAAAATTCATATTTCATCATTATATCTATTATGAATCTCTTTCACATTACAGATTGTTCTTAAAATTCAAGAAAGTTTTATTTTGGGATTAAATGGTTTCATTTACATTTTGTAATAGTTTGTTAATTCTTTTTTTCTAGCAGCAAATTTTTATATCCAGCTGGAAATTATTTGAGTTGTGATTTTTGGGAAGTATCTCTTATTGTTTTTCTTTAAGCTTGTTTTGTTCAGCAAAATTTATAAATATTTAAATATATTTATGCATTTTTATTAGACTTTATTCATCATTTAAAAAGTACTTATATTTATTAGATAGGGTCTGTTTCAGGATCTAGTCCAATGATTTTGAGCAGTTGCACATAAATTTATTCATTGTAGATTTCTAATAGATTTTAATCTATGGTAGTGTCTAATTTACATTATCCTCCTCTTCCATTGTCCGTTTTTTTTTTAATAGTTATACATTTTTTTTCTGTTAAGTAAATGTTAGTATCTTCTTTCTTTTGGCCCTCCAATGTATAAATAGTATCACATTGATATTTTCATTGAGATCCTAATAAGTTTATAGAACCATTATTTACACATTTCTCTTGCTTAGTAACTTTCATTACTAGATAGAAATTTTAATTGATATATGAATGTCACTTAATAGTTTTTGAAGGCGCAAATGAATATGTGTGTAACGTTGTCTGAAATGTGTTGTCCACTTATAGATATTCTAAATTCTATTCTAAGGTGAAGCCACAGAAAGCCACAGATGTGTACTAGAATTATTACCTCCTTGCTCTTCTCACTAAATCACTCCCATTACTTTTATGCAATTTTTTTCTTTTTTGGCGAGAGGTCATTAGCTTTAATTATAATAAAGATGCCCCTATTAAGTCAGTTGCTATGTCTACATTAAGGTTGTTTGTTACATTATACAGGCAAGAGCTAATGAAAACCAATGAGAAACCTCTCTATCTCAATTATATAGAGTGCTTTCCCCAAACTGTGGTTATGTTTTAACCTGATGGATACTGAATTTTATAACCTATTATATTTGAATTTATACTTTGTGGTTTGAAATCCTAGAGCCAAATCTGTGACCCACCAGTAACAGATGTATAGAATCTCATTCATTTATTTATTCTGTTAGATCTTTAACCAATGTTAATGGAAGATTTTAAAAATTCACAACTGTTCTACTTTTCTTCTATGACAACATACTCACATCCAAATCGTGTTTGTGCTACTTATGGAAATTGTTGCTTTAATTGGCTTATTTGAGATTTTTTTTCTTTTTAAAATATTGCAAACTCACCTATAAACCAAAGGAATGGTTTCAGGGAGCAGTAAAGTATGGAGAGAATACCCACTATGGTAATAATGAGCTCAAGTCTCATATTTTAAAGGGACTATAAGTTTAGCTTTGCTGTGTCACTGGAGCAGAAGTGTTGTAAACACTTGAAATCACTACATCCAGGCCTAGGCTCCCTTCGCTCCATCTCATTCTATAAACCTTCACTCATGCCCTTCAAAATATGAGAGAATTGACCTCATTACTATTTATAGAGACTTTGCTTCCACAAAAGCTCAAGGCTCTTCAGGGGCTCTTAATATTACAGCACCTATCGCAAGGATTTCAATCAGTGCGATAATATATATTCCAAAATATTCTTGTAAAGAAGAAGTGTACCACATTCCCTGTTTCCAGTTTAAGGAGGAGAGAGAATTCTGAATCCACATTTGAGCAGTTGTGGAAAAGCAAAGAATATTCTAGTCATTTTGGGCAAAGCCTCTTGACATGTTGCAGACCATTCTGCCTCCCACCAGGCTGCACACCTACACTCAGTACACAGGGGGAAGGGCTGAGTGCTCTTGCCCTTGGACTTTCTGTTTTGTCAAATGGTTCTCTTTAAAAGCAAATCCTTTCATTGTAATGCAGACTGCTATAAAATACAGGCATGTTAACATAGGTATATGTACTTTTTTTTCTCTCTTTGCATGATATACTTCTAGTTCAAAAGTAAAATTTATCACCATATCTTTTCATGCAGAACAAAGAATCTAGATATTTTTTCTAATAAAAATGTTATAATCACTACATCTATTGAATTACACATGTACTAAATTATTGGTGTCTCATAAATATATGCAATTTTTTGTGTCAATTAAAAGTGAAAATTGAAATTAAAAAAGTAGAATAGTTTGAGAAAAGAAAAGCAAATATATTTTCACAAACTGAAGTAACAGTATGATGAGTTTAGGACCAGGGGTCTTGGGAGCAAATGTTTGGTTTTATTTCTAAAAATACAGAATAGGGTTATCAAATCTCACACCATTGTGTAAGAGATTAAATCAAACCCTATGAAGAGATGATAGATATTTTTGTTTTACATCTGGGGGTCAGCTCTCCATCTGGACTTTTTGTTCTTTGTTTTAGATGTTGGCATGTTGCAGCTAAGCTTCTAAGAAATTCACTCAAAGCAATCATATCAATGAAATTATGTAGTTTTGGGTTAAAGTAGTAATTATTCCGTTTCTTAGCTTTCTTTCAGATGAAAATAGTAACAACCTGACAAGGCTCAAAAATTCCTGGAAAGCACTTAGTTTATCCTCATTCTAATTTAATATCCTGCAATTTTAAATAAGAAAGCCCTTCATAGAAACTCAAGAAGAAAGGTCTTTCTGGCAGACCAAGTTTAAATGTAGACAATATTTTACAGTTTTAAAATAAACTTTGGGTCTCATATCTATCTCCTTGCTTTACTTTGATTAGGAATCTATATATATTCTTTTAAAGTGATACTGTGTAGGAATTATGGATTCATTTACTCAAAGGTAAAGAAATCAGGGTGGAAATTTCATTGTACTTATCAATCAAAGAGTTAAATTTTATAGTATAAGGTAAAATTGAATCTCACCCTCATCTTGGATTGTTCACACTAATTGTAAGTAATCTCTAGAATGCACACTTCTGCCTTGTGATGGTGACAATTTGTTAGTGGGAATTTTGCCTTAGCTACCTGGGACACCATATTGGAAGACAATATATAATCTAGAAGTGCCTCTTGTACCTCAAAGAGAAATTGTGATATGCATTTTGTATCTACTGAATGTTATTATAAAAAATAAGTAATATAGGGGCTAGGGATGTGGCTCAGTGGTAGAGTGCTTGCCTAGCATATGTGAGGCACTGGTTCTATTTTCAGCACCACATAAAAATAAATAAATAAATAAAGTTATTTTAAAAAATAAATAATATAAAATAGTGCATAAGTTGCTGATAACTTTCTTTAAGCTCAGTATTTGATTATCAAATATATTTCCCAGAAATTCTAAGTAGTCATCTGCTGTAATTTTTTGAATTTATTTCCACTCATATGTCTAGGCTTAAAAAGGCAAAAACAGGAGCAGTGGCTATGCTGGATTATTCTGAGCTGGTATTGGACTTGATTGTTTTTCCTTAAGGAACCATATGTCATTTAGGCTTGATTGCCATGAAATGCTTTGGTGTGCTTGAATCATAGCTATTGGTTGCTTTTAATAACAAAACACAGAAGCTGGAAAATAGTTTTTAAATAGAGCCAGTTCATGTAATATCTGAGCATAATCTTTTTATAAAATTTTACAAAAATCTTGCCTTCCAACTTTTGCATTCCAGTTGAGCCTAATCACTGTGGATTTTGATGATCTAGCAGGTATGAAGCACTATACACTAAGCGCAGTGTTGACAAAGGAAACTCACTAGCAAGGGTTTCATTAACTGGGGATTAAGCTAAAACCCTTTCCCAGAACTGCCAATAAATGAGACTCTAATCTAAAATTTCACATTAAGTTTAGTACAACTAAAATGTGTGTGTTCGCACATGTGTGTGTGCTTGCTGAATGAGTGTGAGAGTTAGGGTAAATCCCAAAATTAGTTTTTGAAAAAAAATTTTTATTTAGTTGGCTGAAAAAGTACAAATTTTCCTTCTAAGTATAAGGTACTAAGTTGGGGGAAATCCTACAATTAATGCATACCCAATAGATCTGTCCAAGGAGATACATACATAATTATACATATGCATATATATCCAAATACATATTTGATTGATTTGAAAGTTCAATGCAACATTATATGGGAGGGTTTGGGTTTAATTTGAGAGAGTATCTTTAAAGTTCATTTTACATAGTGGGGACTTTTAAGAAGACATTTGCAAAGTTGATCCTTGAAATGCTACTCATAAAGAATATGTTGTCATTTTCCCTTATTTCCTATTATATTTGGATTTGGTTGTGATTATACTGAGAAAATAATAAAGATTTCTCATTCATTTTGTGTGTGCATGGTGCTGGAAATTGAACCTAGAGCCTCAAGCATGTTTGGCAAACACTCCCATTGAGATATATCCCCAGCACTTGCATTTTTTCCCTTTACTTATCTATTTATGTATGGTTTTAGAGGCAAAATTGGTTATAAATGAATATATCTACATAAACCTAACATTGGTCAAATAGTAACATTTGCTTTTTATTAACTGTATTTTTTAGTTAAGGAGTATAAGCTTTACTAAATTTTGGTCTGAATAATTTTGACTGATGCTTAAATTCAGTGTCTAATGGTTTATTATTAGCCTTCAGTTTGTACAATTATCTAATTTCAATCATGAAGGTTTTGATGAATTTGGAGGTGTTTATAGGAGTTTCCAATGATTTCCCTGGAAAATGAGTCCAGTCCCTGTTCTGGGTTAGTAAGTTAGATTCTACCTTTGATGAGTCCAGGGAAGCTCTGAGAAGTTAAGTGACTTGTTCCAGGCCTTCTGTCTGGTATTGAATACTGTAAATGGCAACAGGAACACAGGTAGCTTTCCCATCATCTTGTTTAGAGTTTCCTTCATTGCATCACATTGGATTTTAACTGTTTACTTTTTACTTTAAAAAGAAGTTTTGTTATGGAAGATATTAATTCCAAACATGTCAAAAATTACAGAATACTATAGGTATACTCAAAATCCAGATTTAATAATTATGAATTTATGGCCAACCACTTTTAAAAAATCTATACCTGGATTTACTTTCCTTTTCCTATATTATTTTAAAGTAAAGCTTAAACATTACACTCATAAAAGACAAAATATAATTACATTTACATGGAAGCTCCCATAGGACTGCAGGTTTTATCTCATGCTGGGAATCCTGCTTAAGAGTTTGTTAGAATTATAATATTATCATGTAAATGCTAATTTCCTTTTATACATTACCCATACAATAGACTGAGAGTAATAATACCAGATGATACCACTGACAATGTGATTGCTGAAAATTGGTGTGTGTGTGTGTGTGTGTGTGTGTGTGTGTCTATGTGTGATTCTTAGTATTCTTGGAGCATGAAATATACTTAACTCCTGTTTTTGGAGATGATGGTCTGACTGTACAAATAAAACATGGGAATGTTAAAATGTGGGAGAAAATCCTCTAGAGAATATCAGAAGCATATGATCTCACAAAGATAAGTACAATGTCAGGAGATGAGTAGGGACTGGAAACAATTTCTTCTTATGTTGGATTTGTCAACAGTGATCAGGTCAGTGGCCCCTTTCAGCTGAAGAATGTGGGATGTAGGAAGGTAACTTTCATGTCCATGATCATGCAGCTAACATGTATGTCAGAACCTGATCACTTATCCACTGTGCAATGAATTTTGAATTAAATATATAAGCCATTTATAAAATTGGTAAATTTGAAAATCCCAATCAGACATTTAAACAGTAAGCAATAGGTGGTAGAAGATAGAAACCATGACTGAATCATTTTACCTAGCAGTAAAATTTTACTGTGTAATAATAACTTCAACTATACCGGATTAAAATTTTGAATCATTTCTGAACAGGTAAAAGAAGGGAGAAATTACTTAAAGAACATATTACATATTAAACACTTTAAAATTGCTGTCATACAAGAGTTTTGGAGATAAAATAAAATTTCCAAAATGCTGAAGTAACATTTTGCTAACTTTTCATCACAAAATTTTGTTCTTTATAATTTCCTTCTCTCTCTCTCTCTCTTTTTGGTACTGGCAATTGAACCCAGGGGCACTTAACCACTGAGCCACATCCCCAGTTCTTTTTATATTCTTTCTAGAAATAGGGTCTTTTTAAGTTTCTTAGGGCCTCCCTAATTTGCTGAGGCTGGCCTTGAACCTGTGATCCTCCTTGCCTCAGCCTCCTGAGCAACTGGGATTACTACAGGCATATGCCACTGCACCTGGCTTTCTTAATCATTTCTTCCTAGTTCTTTGTTCAAGTTACTCTATAATGTTTCACAGGGAGAACTAAGTCATTTGGAATTTTATTTTACCTTTTATTTTCAACATCATCAGTGAAATCAAAATTCCTCAGGAATAAAATTATATATCTACTGCTCTTATTTGTGTCAAATAAAAAACTAAGTGGATTAAAAATTAAACACTTTTTTTTAATCAACAAAAAGCTTTATTTTCTATCTCTTTATAAAATTAGGGTGGTCTCAAGTCATCAATACTGATCTGACAAAATAAATCTGAAACAAATTGCTGCCACAATAATCCTTCTCTAGTATAACATGCTAATCAAGAAAAAAAAAATCCCAGGTGTCTCAGAAATGAGTTGACTTGGTGAACAATACATTCATTATCCAACAAGATGAATGTAATCTCTTTAATCTCTACACATATAAAATGTTTTAAGGCACAGATATACTTTTCTGGATAAAATTAACTATCATCTAATTATTTTTAATAATTGTGAACTCAATATAAATAATTTACAATGAGCACATTTTGTATGATATTTTGCTTATTCAAATTGCTTATGATCTCCTCATTGAAAGGCATTCAATAAAAGAATAGAAGCTTGTGAAACTCAAATAAAGTTCAATTAATGTCTAAGGCTGCCAAAGAAGCATCATTGCTCAAATAGTTCTTGGGATGAAACTGCAAGCAATGAATTCTTAACACCCAAGTTTGGCTCGTAACCCTGACTTTTCATCTAAATGATCATCCCACTTGTCCTGTAGAATCACGTTTTACATAATACAGCAGGGTTACCATAGTAATATCATAGTTATTGGCTAAGTCACAGTGACAGTCACTGAGCTTGCAGGAGTTGCCTCACAGGTCACAGGGCTTAACCTGGAGAATAGAAGTAAAAGGTCTTTCTTTTCTATCAGATTAGTTTTATTTAAGAATGCATTAATTTTAGTAGCTTACATTTAGACTTAATAATTCTTTTTAAATTGTATATCCTATTTGGATTGTTTCAGATCCAGATCTCTGACTAGCTGAAGAAATTATTGCAAATAGAGTTTCAATGGGACTGTTTCGGGTGGATTAAAACATAACACTTGAGAGCTGGGAATGTAGCTCAGTGGTAGTTATTGACTCGCATGCATGAGGCCCTGGGCTTGATCACCAGCACAGGGAAAAAAAAAGGCACTTGCAATATATATTAAATAGTCTGTTAGGTAATAGCACATCTGGTGCCATAAACATTAATATTTTAAAAAGATAAATGAAGAATTATTTAAATATTGATTAGATTTGACTGAATTCTATATTAAGGCCTCAAATTCTGTTTTTGAAAATTTTGGGATTTCTTAAAGCTCTACAATCGCAAGCAATTGGAAAATGATGATTTTTCTGAGCAATAGATATAGGTAAAAATCCAAATGTACAAAAAACTGGTGCTTATATTTCCTTACAGGCCAATTCATGTACAGTTTCAAATCTAGTGAGGAAGACCCAAGTGTGTTTTTTATTAAAGCTTGAACAACCAGCTAGTGTAATGTTCCTGAAGTTTCATCCATCATGCTACCAATTTCTTCATACTAGGGAAACATTATATTCTCTTGTTATGTCTGAAAGACAAGAAACACATTCAAAAAGTTTTGCCAATGATAAATGAATAATTGAGGGAGTAAAAATCATAGACAGCATCAGGCTTGCATGAAGGTGTTCCGAAGGTAGGGCAAGAGATTTCCAATGAAATCTCTGTAGCATGAACTATGCCCAGTTGATCCTTAAGTGGTGAAATCTACAAACTTACTTGTGCATTTTTCCTGGTCCAGTGGAATTCAGAGTTTACACAGAAGTTACAAGTAGAAATAGTGCTAGAAATAACTATGAGTTTAGGAATGGAAAACAAGTCTTCTTGGGGAGTATGTAACATAATCATAAACATTAAGAACTAAGCCTAAACTTTCAATAGAAATTATAGCAGGAAGCATAATGAAAGCTTATTGTTCTCAAATCATTAGTAGAGTGAGTATTTGGGTATTCTTAAATAAATGAGAATATATCTGAAAGTTAAAAATCAGTGATGTGCATTTCTTTCCTTCAATGAATGCAGGTTACCATATCAGACATGTTCAACAAAGTTTGCAACATGTTTCCCACTGATGCTGACCTTGTTCTATGGGTCTTCATACATGAAACAGAAGATTTTAATCTCAACATTTCAGGACTGTTTTACTCTGCCATTTTGACTTAGAAAAAAGCAGTCCTGGTAAGTAATTACATTGAAATAACATGAATGAGGGTCTGCACACAGTCAGACCCAAATTTAGATATGCAAAATGGGATCAAAGGACACTGTCCTTGAACATAATGCATGCACACGCACACGTGCACACACACACACAACACACACACATCAAAAGGCAAAAAAATCCATGATCAGGATAGGTAAACATTATATTCTCTTGTTATGTCTGAAAGAGATAGGTAAAAATTCATGTGGATAAAAATCTCATAAATTTGCTGACTCTTCATTGAAAACATATTACAAATCATTCTGCTGATAGTATGTTCAGTAAAATTAAAAAAGTAACAAAAAAATAGAAGTGATTAGCTATGCCACTTGAAAACTATGAAAGGGATTAACGTGACTTGGTACATTTTCAAACAAATTATCCTAGATAAAAACTTGTCATAAGGTCTGGGCTTGTGGCTCAGAGGGAGAGTGCTCACCTAGCATGCATGAGGCACTGGGTTCGATCCTCAGCACCACACAAAGTAAAATAAAGACATTGTGTCCACCTATAACTAAAAAATAAATATTAAAAAAAAACTTGTCATGAAAGGTGTAATACTTATAAAACATTTATTTTTATAAATATGAATTCAGATTGCACCAAATAAAAAAGCAGCATAAATCATATTTTATGCTTAATTTTTTGAATTACTGTTTACTTATTGCCACTTACTTAACTCTTCACTATGTCAGTTTAATGATTGCTTATGAGTATAGGACTAACCATTTGCTTCAGTGTTCTACACACAAAAAGTTTACATTTGTAAGTTCACTGAGAGATTTAACATAACATTTAGTGATTTTGAATATGCTCACTCTCATCCATCTTTGATTTGATGAAGCATCACTACCTTTTAACATTTATGATGTTTTGCCATTGTTTATTTTTAAAAATAAAAATAATTTATGTCTACTAAATATTTTGTATTTTGTTGCAGTTCATGAAGTCAAAGAGATTTTTCAGAGCATTTAGCCAAGAAAATTAAATTATAAAATTTAATTTTAGCAGTGCATAATAAATTTCATGTTTAATAGATCAATTTTTACCAATAAATCTGATTCTATAATATTATAGAATATTTAGGACTTGGTTTTATTTCAGTGAGACATTCACCATTTTCATGATTGCCCAGTTTTGAAACTTTAAACATCTTTATTTCCTCTATTTCTTTATCCTTTATGACATCCATCTCATTCCTTATATGTCATTCACATGAATTTTCCTCCCTGTTCTCACAGCCACCCTCTTGGCCTGTGCACATGACATCTCATGCATGGACTTCTCTTCTTTGCCTGTGCTTGACCTTTCCTCACACCTCTCTCGTCCATATTGATTTCTTTTTTTTTTTTTTAATATTTTTTCGTTGTAGTTGACACATATTTTTATTTTATTTACTTATTTTTATGTGGTGCTGAGGATCGAACCCAGGGCCCCGTATGTGCTAGGCGAGTGCTCTACCGCTGAGCCACAACCCCAACCCCATCCATATTGATTTCTTGCAGCCTGGATTTCCTCTGACTATAATGACTCCTTTTCTATCAGACTCAGATTTCTGGTTCTGGCATTCCAAGTGTCCAAAATCTAATTCGTTCTACTGTTCACTGAATTCCACACTTATATATGGTCTTCCCTAATCAGATCCATGCTCCTAGAAGTGTCTCATAGATACACATATCCTTTCTTTTTTCACTATCTGCCTCTCTTTGCTAGAAAATGTCCTTTATTTTTTTTATTACCACTTTATTATTCCACATTAACCATTCTTTTTATTCATATTTCAATTTCCGCCTCATCTTTAAAGCATTTTCTGAGCAACCGTAGCTTATGTTAAATTTCTACACATAATTGACTCTACTGCATGAGACAGAATTGAATAGATTTGAAAAGAATTGAATTAGATTTTCTAATTAGGTCTTTTCCCCTGTATTTTAAACTCTGAAGGGAAAAACTTAAGGATGAGTTAACCTATGAGCAATAGATAACATTAAGTCGGGTATAAAAGATGGAACTGAAATCAAGTACTGAGAGCTAAGGAATAAAAATGGTTTAAAGGTTGTCTACTGATAATACTGAAAGTGTGTAGCTGTCAAATTTTAGAAACCTTAAAATTGCTATGTAGAAGAAAGGACTCAAAAATGAAAACATGAATTTCAGGAATTCACATTCTCTTATGTAATCACATGCACAATGAAAAGAGTTAAGAATCTGAATTTAGGACAGAGTTATTTAATATATGGATTTTCTTATAATTTCTTTTATCAGAAGTAATTAGAATTTAGCTAAGGAAAGAATTCAGTACTAATTTTCACAACCCTAGTCCTTGATGTAACTAAGGTTTTATAAAGACTTTTTTTTTTTTCTTTTTTGGTACTGGGGATTTAACCCAGGGGCACTTTCCAACTGAGTCCCATCCCCAGCTGTTTTTTTATTTTTTAGTTTAAGACAGAGTCTTGCTATGTTGTGTTAGGGCCTAAGTTGCTGAGGCTAGCCTCAAATTTATAATCCTCCTGCCTCAGTTTCCTGAGTCACTGGGATAACAGGCATGTGCTATCCTGTTTAGCTAAAAGACCTGATTTTAAGAAATGTTGTTGGTATAAAACTATACAAGGATTTTAGCTATCAGTCTTTAATCAACTTAGGAAGTAATAACCCAACCAACTTTAGTGAATCTGTTTTTATAGTATTATGCGTTAGCAATTCTAAACAGTTAGTGATGAAATATTCCTAAAAAAACATTTTTTTTGGTCTAAGTTTAAACAATTGATACAGTTTGATTTTAAGTATAAATGGCATATATCTTCCCAATCAGAAAATTTTTATTACTTATCCTTTAATAAACCTTGTTTTCTACATAAAAGTTCACTCAAAAAACTTTACAGTTTTATAATCAGATGTCACCACTTGCTTGTTAGCTGTACTCATTCATTTTTGAAGGCAATTTCTTAAGGGTTCCAAATTCTTCTAGTTCTCTTTGGATACTGTTTGTGTCCACAGTTCCTATAATACAATATATTTTTGCTTTTTTTGTGCTGGACTCACAATAAGCAAAGATGTTGATTATATGAAGAAACAGAATTTAAACTAGTTGAATTCTGCCATTCTATGTATCCAATTGAAGTTTTTATTTATGTTTAAAATTTTCAACCTGTGGAAACATTTGAATGCTCTGTTAGCCAGGGTTTTCTGAAGAACACAGTCAGATATGTAGAATCATCTGCTGGTATTCACAGGGATTGGTTCCAGGACCCCTCTGAATACCTGAATCTGTAGATACTCAAATCCCTTACATAAAATGGCATAATATTTGCCTATAAGCTGTGCAAGCCTTCCGTGTACTTTAAAGCATTTCTGGATTACTTACAATATCTGACACAATGTAAATTCTACCTAAATAGTTGTTAGACTGTATTGTTTGGGGAATAATGATAAGGAAAAAAATGCCTACGCATGTTCAGTTCAGGTACGACTATTGAGGACCTACCACCACATTTTCTTCATCATCTTTTTCTTTTACTTTCTATCTTTCTTTTTTTTTTCCCCCCTTTGGTACCAGGACTTGAACAGAAGTGTGCCTGGCCTAATCACATTTTCTTTTTGTGTTTGGTTGAATTCATGGATACAGAACCCACAAATATAGAAGGCTAACTGTGTGTGTATATATATGTGTGTGTGTATATGTATGTGTTTGTATATAGAGAAAAGAGAGGTGGGACAAACACACACACACACACACATGTACACAATGAGATTTATTATAAGGAATTGGCTCACATGATTGTAGAGGCTGAAATGTCCCATGATCTACAAACTGGAGAACCAGGAAACCTGGTGGTATAATTTTTTTTTTTATTGGTTGTTCAAAACATTACAGAGTTCTTGACATATCATAATTCATACATTAGATTCAAGTGGGTTATGAACTCCCATTTTTACCCCAAATACAGATTGCAGAATCACATCAGTTACACATCCACATTTTTAGATAATGCCATATTAGTGACTGTTGTATTCTGCTACCTTTCCTATCTTCAACTATCCCCCCTCCCCTCCCCTCCCATCTTCTCTCTCTACCCCATCTACTGTAATTCATTTCTCTCCTTGTTTATTTTCCCATTCCCCTCACAACCTCTTATATGTAATTTTGTATAACAATGAGGATCTCCTTCCATTTCCATGCAATTTCCCTTTTCTCTCCCTTTCCCTCCCACCTCATGTCTCTGTTTAATGTTAATCTTATCCTCCTGCTCTTCCTCCCTGCTCTGTTCTTAGTTGCTCTCATTATATCAAAGAAGACATTTGGCATTTGTTTTTTAGGGATTGGCTAGCTTCACTTAGCATAATCTGCTCTAGTGCCATCCATTTCCCTGCAAATTCCATGATTTTGTCATTTTTTAGTGCTGCGTAATACTCCATGGTGTATAAATGCCACATTTTTTTTATCCATTCATCTATTGAAGGGCATCTGGGTTGGTTCCACAGTCTAGCAATTGTGAATTGTGCTGCTATGAACATCGATGTGGCTCACATGATTGTAGAGGCTGAAATGTCCCATGATCTACAAACTGGAGAACCAGGAAACCTGGTGGTATAATTATTCTGGGTCTGAAGGCCTGATAATTAGGAGCACTGAAGGTTTAAGTTCCAGTCCAAGGCCAAAAGACCAATGTCTAAACTCAAGCAGTTTTACAGAGAGAGAATTCAAACCTCTTATCCCTTTTTGTTGGGTTAGATGATATTCACCCTCACTGGGAAGGGCAATCTGCTTTACTGAAATCACCTTTCAAATTCTAGTCTCCTTCAGAAACACCTTTCATAGATGCACCCAGAAGTAATTTTTAAACAGATATTTGAGCATCCAGTCAAGTTGACAGATAAAATTAACCATCCCAAGCTCCTAGACTTGATTCCAAGGAATAACAACAGAATTATAGTTGCTGGAATTTGTTGTGAGATGAGGTTTTTATTATTGTATGTCACACTTATGTTTAGGATTTTTCCTGTTTGTAATTGGTTTCTTCATATGAAGGAAAAATTTCAAAGTTAAAATTAATAAAAGTGTTTTTTAATCAACTATAAGAAAAGATAACAACTGACTAAATGCCTGTTGAACAAGAGCACAGAAAGGTCAATAGTAATAGTCATTTAAAAATCTGTGTAAGTTAAACTTCCAAACAGAAAATGCAATGTTATTATTCATTAGTGTGATAGACCAATATGCAAGTATAGGATTTTTTTCAAAAACTATGTAACCCCACATGAATCTGTTCTGCTATCACAATTAAAGGCCTAGAATGTTTTTGATCCTTCCTAACATCAAACTTACTTCTGCAATTGATTTCCTGAAAAAGGTCTTCTGGAATGGGAATTACTAATTTTAAAAATAAATCTCTAGCAGGGTAATGATCTAGTTCTATCACCTTCTAAAGGCACATGGAGTTAATTTATCCTGAAGTTCTTGATCTAGAGGCCTCTCAATGTTCCAGTTGTAAAACAGTTTGGTGATTCATTAGGTCTTAAAACCAATTTTGAATAGACAATTTTTTACCTATTTTGAATAGACAAATATTTACTTCTGCCTGTGGATAGAGCTGACCTTATTTCTAGACATTCTATTATATAGATTTAGAAAAATCTAAACCAGATTTATGCATCTTGCAATAAAGACTGAACACTTTCTAACAATCAGGATTCTTATAAGAGATTGTATACTTCCATGACAACTTTCATAAGAGCAGATAACTAGTTTGTCTTAAGTGCTGATTTAAGTATTTTACACGCATTGATTTTGCTAATCTTACTGTATCCTTTGTTATTATCTTATCCTTATTTTACAGCTAGAGAAACTGAGGCAGATAGAGATTAGGTGAATTGAACTGCAGTTGCTAGGACTTGGGCAGAAGTCAGAGTTTTTTAGGAGGAGGTCTGATTTGTGTCTAATGAACCTGCCTTGTTATCACAAGACCCAAGTGGTTCTTTAATAAGATACTGGAATGACCTCAGCAGGCTGGGTCTGTTCCCTGTACTCTAGTGTGGGGCAGCACCAAGTAGTCACTGCTAATAAATTTGCTCACTAATACAGATGGACAAGAAGTATTGAAATAGCATGGAGAGTATGGAAAGTTGACAAGAACAAATTTGTGGAGAAGTTTTGGGCAAAAAGAGTGATTGGGAGAAGGAGTCTTTGGTGTATATCAAACAATGGAAAACTTAGATTCCCCCAACAAATCTGAACACATTCATCCAGCTAACATGTTCTCAAAGTTAGAACCATGAGTAAATAATGATTTGGAATTTAAGTTATTTTTCTTCTGAGAATTTTCCAGCTCATTTTTAACCATGCCTTTTTTTTTCTTGCCAATCCTATCTTCTGGGAATCCTTTTCTGCTTAATGGATTTCAATCCATCTGTCTTTAAGGAATTATTTTAATTGATATATTTTCTTTGTTACCTGCTTCTGATGGGCCTGTCATTTTAGACACCTCTAGATTCCGTTGTTCAATAGACATTTATTTATTAAGTACCTTCTGTGAATTGTGCCTTGCCCTGGAGATCCTGGCTATTGAGATTTTAAATGAAAAATATATTTCATGAGAGAGGAACAAAAAATGCTATGGGAACACAGTGGAGGGGAATAAGCTTTGCCTTGGGAAGTTGGGAAAAGCTGCCCAGAGCAGGTGACATTTGAGCTAAATCTTGATAGATGGGGCAAGAGCCTGCCAGTTAAAGAGAGAGGAAATAACATGTTCAAATGTCCAGAGTTGTGAAAAACTCATGGTATGCTATGTGATAGAGAGTTTAATGATCTGACTCAGCAGGGAGCAATATGATTGGTGAGGTGCCCTTTCTCTTGTCATTTTTTTTTCTGACCTAGACAGAGAAGAAAAATTTCCAGAAAACCAAAGCACAGACTAGCAAAATACTTGCTTCAATAAGTGTTCTCTATCCTCATCTTGGGTGCAGAAAAGAACCACTATGCTATACCAGGCATTTAAACTTTTAACTTTTAGGTAGAAGAGAAGTCAATGGCAGATGGTTAGAGGTGAATGAAATGATCTTAGACCAGGCTAAGAGGGGGTAGGTGGGTGGATTAGAGAACAATGGAAGTGGCAGGGTTGACAGAATTTACTGCATGAGTGGCTGAGGAGGTGAATGAAGGAGGGAAAAAGGCTCAGAGTTTGGGTACTTGGTACTGTGTTGGTGTCACTTGCTGACAAACAACAAAGACCTTTTTAGAGGAAGGAGGAGTGGAGGACAAGCTCATATCCCGGCACATAATGCCTGAAGAGTCTGAGGTGCGTCCAGGGGTTGTGATTGGTGTGCTGCTCAGGAGAGGGCGAGATGTGCTTTGTGAACATGTAGGAAAGTGGTTGTTAAAGCTGTGGAAATCAACATCTTCAAAAATAACTAGAACTTAATGCCTTTTCCATTTTGTTTAAAAGGTGATACTGGGGCTGGGGATACAGCTCCGTTGGTAGAGTGCTTGCCTCACATGCACAAGGCCCTGGATTCTAATCCCCAGCAACACACACACACACACACACACACACACACACACACACGTGATACTGTATAATTTTCATATCTTTTTGGATTTTGAGCTTAAAATGGATTCTCTTCAGTTTGGTTAATTTGACAGTACACTGGTGTTTCTCAGAGTCTTGCTCTCCTAACAACTCTATTTTAGACCACTTGGGGAAGTCATGCTCTTTCAATGATTATTTACTTTCCTCCTTTGGATGAAAGGGTTTTCTACCATTTTTTTTTTTTTTTTACCTATTTGGAAAACATTTTTTCCATTTCTAATTTTCTCCCTCTTTTTGACCTTTGTGATTGATGTCTTTAGCCTAAGGCTTTCCCACCCTGTATGTCTTACAAATCAGTCACTCTTAATCATCTCAAGGTTTCTCTTTAGAGAAATGCTTCTTTCCTTTTCTCCACAGTGGTAAGCGGCCCATAGGCCTATGGTTAATATATATTTTGGAATTGAGTTTACTTTGATAAATTATTCTCTGCAACCTATTGCCTTTTTAAAACTCCTTCTAGAAATATAGAAGTTACATTGCACTCTCTACTGAGCACTTAGGTTGGAGCAGCATTGTAGTAGCAGGAGTAGTGGTCTTATATGTGTGTCAAGCACAATTCTAAGTGCATAATATATACAGTAAGTCACTCAATCCTTCTATAGTACCATTGAGTGAGTACTATAGTTATCTCCACTTTGTAGCTGAGCAAAGTGACACCTTACTGAGCAACTTGCCCAAGGTATCCAGATTAGCAAGAGGTCACTCTGCATCAACCAATTCTGTTCTTTTGCTCTGTCTTCTGCTTTGGTGTCCCGAAAGATGTTCTCATTCATTCAAAGCATGTTTTAGATATAAAGCACTATTTTTACATAATGTTCCAATCATGTGGATGAAGTAGATATTCTTGTTTACCAAGGGCAAACTCATAAATACTATAGATGACTTGCCACAGGAAACAAACCTTAAATTTGATTCTGTGAATACTGTATATGGCCTCTTACAGCCTGCA
The DNA here is from genome assembly GCF_021218885.2 of Marmota monax. Taxonomy (NCBI): domain Eukaryota; kingdom Metazoa; phylum Chordata; class Mammalia; order Rodentia; family Sciuridae; genus Marmota; species Marmota monax. Next base: position 5,028,758 of record NW_026691988.1, read on the forward strand.
GTTTTTCCTCCTAACATCCTAAGTGGTTGAGAAATTCCTTTTGGAATCTTAGCCAGTGATTTAAGAGAAGTCAATGAACACTTCCTGTTGGACCCTGCCTTCCTGGTATTACATATATGCAAAAACCCTAAGAAACATCAGGTGTACTTGATGTCTGAGATCTAATTTTAGTTTCCCTTAAAGTGTCTAGGAAAACTATAACTAAGGGCTGGTTAAAATCATCCTTACGATTTAATTGGAAGAGTAGGTCATTTGCTGATTGTTTTAGTTACAACAAAAGTAATTCTGACCACTGAGGCCTGGTACCATAACATTAGAATTATATTCCTTTTAGTCAGGAGGTCATCATCTTTCTTCCAAGCACTAGATTTGTTTATAGGACTTTCTTTCTTCCTCCTTTCCTACCTACCTCCCCTCTCTCCGTCTTCCTTCCTTCCTTCCTTCCTTCCTTCCTTCCTTCCTTCCTCTTCCTTCTCCTTCTTTATTCTTCCTTCTCCTCCTTTATTCTTTCTTCTTCTTTAACTTTTCAGATTAGGCAATATCAGTACAGAAATGTTTCCTGGTATCTTAGCAGTACTGGCAGTCCTTGATAAGGTTAGTCACTTGAAATATATTCCCTGAAAAATATTTTGTATCCTATATATATATATAGTATGCAATCAAGTGATGTTTCTATGTAAAAACTTGGAGATATTAAATTCTCTGTTCTTTGGAGAGCCATGGGAATTAATAAACATGAATTTGCTTTTGCTTTTGCTATTTTTGCAATATGTCTATTGTTACTTAGCTATTTGTAAAACACCTTTGCTTTTTTAGTGTCTTTTAAATAATCCAGGTAGGGGAAAGAAAACCTTACTGTGGCAATATAATGAACCTGACCAATTTCAGTTGCCAATTATTGCTTAATATTTAGCAGGAACTCTGCCAAAAGCTGTATTCAAATTTTATATATCCTATGAATTTTATTCATGATGGTAAGAGTCAAAATGTGAAAGGTCAGTAAAGATTCCTTCCATTTTCTGATTCAATTAGCTGCTTTAAAAACAAAAATCATGTTATCTAATTTCTTATTGTGCAAAGCAAGATTATCTAGGATATTAGTCTCTTTTTAAAAATCTTGTAAAATTATTCTACAAAGTATATCAATCACTCCATTAAATCTTGTATTTCATTTACAATACATTTTTCTTCTTGCCCTGGGGTCCTCTTTCAATTTTGATCAAACAGCTCTTGATTACTTTATGGCAAAGTCACATAGAGTTTCTGAAATGGGCTCCACTGAGTCTCCATGCCTGAGAGAATTCTAGACATACTGCTCCCTCATTTGCATGACTTCTCAAAGTCAGCATTTGGATAATGACTTAAAAATGAAAATGGTCCTTTTAAAAAGAAATGGCTTGCTTTGGGCAGGAGGCATTTGGGGTGACTGAGCAGTTAAGTCATCTCTTTATTTGGGGATAAATGATGAAGGGGAGTTTGAATGGGTTACTAAGTTATAAATTAATCTTGAGGTACTCAAATGATTGTAAACCACCTGAGCTTTCCTCTCAGCTTTTAAATCATATGATATCAATCTTTACTCATTTTCCTCTGGGTAATTTGTTATTATGCTGATGGTAACCAACTCCACGAGACATTAACCGGCTATCCACATTACCAGCAAGTATACATTACAGCAGTAAAATAAAAATAAACTTTTGGAAGAAATAGCTTGAGATCTCAACCATGCTTTTCTGTCTGCAGAATGGCATGACAGTTTGGGGATTTCTAACTGAAAATAAATTTAATTATGTTGCTACCTTGCTGCTGCTAATTAGTGCCTAAGATATGTATGGGGGGGGGGCAATCCAGTGCAGATTTAGAAAAAGAGGTTCACTGCAAAGGCTGGATGAAGAAATGGTTGCCTCTCACTCTCACTATCTAGAGTGACATTTAAATTAGATGGTGGAAATTGCCTTTTTTGTTTATGTTAGCAAGGTATTTTTCTCTTTTACTTTATTCAAAAAGGAAAGCAGCTTTATGGCGTTTTGCATTGCCTGCATGAATGTTTTGCATACCTGTAACCTTTCAATTAATGTTATTTATGTTTCAATAAACCACCATGCTACTTTTCCAGATGTCCTAATCCTTCATGTAAATGAATTTATTAGATCCAGCCACCAGACTCAATGAAATCTGCCAAATTCACTGTCTGGGCCACATACCATGGAGTTTGAGCTATATTTGCATAAGCTTGTTCTGTGAGTGTAATCTTATGTATCATCTGCAGAGTTAAAGTTTCACTAATGTAAATCCCTGACAAATCAAATACAGATGTAGCTCTTTGCCCTCAGGGTTGGGCCTGTCAGTCCTCTCCTCTCATATCTACCTCCTTCTCTTGGCTCTGGGCCCCCCATCAGCAACTTTTTTTCAATGCTACTAATCTTTCAAAATTATTTATGTTAATACCTTGCAGGTACTAACCATGGCAGTGAAGACTGGTTGCTCAGGTCTTCTTTCGATCGTTCTGCCAGGCCCTAGTAAGGTTGGCAAATCATTTTAAGGGAGCTGGTTATACCACCTGGAAAAATTTGCCCTGCCAATCAGTGGACGGCAGACAGATTGTTTTAGTTTGCCTAGAGATGTTTTAGATAAGGGGGAGTCAGCTCAATAAATGGGTTAATGTCAGCGGCAAATTCCATAACGTGGCCAAGGTAAATTCAATAATAGGCCAATAGAGGAAGGAGGAGGGGGTTGGCATGAGAAGGATGGATAGGGCGGGGGGAAGGGTATCTACTCAGGCCTACTCTCTCTGATTGTTGTTACAACCTCCGTGAAAAGCAGGCTTCTTCTTTAGACTCAGTGATTAGCTTCAAAATTCTCGACAGGTTTAAGCCATGAATAAAAAGAGGGAAAATGTGACTGCCGAATGTGGAGGGTGTTAGTGTTCTTTGGGTTTGTTTTTGATTATTTTAAAGTCTAAATATGTTTCCTCTGCTGGTGCCCAGTTGCTATTTATTTGGCTTTAGCCTTTGATCCCCCTTATGCTGGCACATCATAAAAAACATATTCCTGCTCAAGTCTTATATTATGTAGTTTGTTTCTGCTCAGGGTGTTCACCAGGCAGGGCTGTACCCACTGAATAAGCCTCTCTTTGTTTTTGATAGACTCCAGGTGTTTATCGCTATAAGTTAGTAATGGAGTTAACCGCAAGGAGAAAACTGGAAAAAGAAGGAATTGGGGAAAATATTCTGAGTTTGATAACTTAGGAGTCTGCCTCCCAGCAAACTCCCTCAGGGAATAAAATATGCTAAGAGAAAGGGGCCTCGCTTCTGCTTTCTAATCAAGTTGGACAAAATTGGGATTTTAGTATGCATAGATGCTCATTCATTTTATTTTTTTAGTGAGTTTTTTTGAGAGTGGCCAGAAGTCTTGTTTCTCCATGGGTTTTCATCCTGGTACTAAAATGAATAATGGCAGGTATTCCAGAAGAGATTACTGATATCCACTTTCTTGATCTGAGCTAGGAGGATTAATGCCAGAAGCAATTTTCTACCTGTGGTAACTTTTTCTTTCCCCTTTAGAGGAGAGGAGGCCAGGGAATAGCAATAATATTAGGATGAATGCTGAACAACAGACAGTGAAATAATCAGAAGCACGCTCTTTGTTTTGTATTTCTTTTCAGCTCAATCACATTGTTTGGGGTTGGAAGTTAGGGACCAATATAAGAGAATTTTGTGATTGTGGACAAATTATTGAAAAGTTTTTTTCATTTGTGTATCTTCTCTGTTGATACAAATATATATGTATATATATACATATTTGTTAAGGATCAAAGCTTTATTTTGGACATGTTGGAGCCCAAGGTCTAAGAGCAGAGCCTCTGAGGAATGCAGGTTTTCTGCTATTAACCTCCAACTCCTATTTTTTCATAAGTCACTTTTTTTCATCTGATTTAAGTATAATTGTTATAGAAAAAAATTGTGGCCAAATAAGATGATTGAAAGATTTAAAAAGTATTTTACAAAGTGCATTGCAAAGAAATGCAGTATCTTTGTAATAGACACTTTATAAAGTACTAATAATAGTAATTTTTGAGTATATGCTAGGCATTATTATAATTTGTTTACACTGGTTAACATATTTAATTTTTTCACTGACTGGTGTATGAAGTAAGTACGACTATCATTCTCATTTATTGAGGTAGAAACCAAGGCACGAAGAATTTAGCTCATTTTCCCCAACAGCAAGAGAATACTAAAACTAGAATAAATCATAGGCAGTTTGGCTTTAAAATTTGTATTTTGTATCATGTTTATGTAAAATGCAAATAATAATGGGGTAAGTTTTCTAACTTTCAGAAACTTATACTGTTAGAGAAGAATTTTGAGTTAAGATTCTATCTGAAATGTTTAAGAGAAATAAGCTCTATAAAAGTATAACTTAATAGTCAATGCTCTATTATTTGCTTAGACATTTTTACAACCCAATATATAGTAGGACTGATGTGACAAGTCATTTCAGAAGTTAACCTTTGTTTGACTTTCTTTGAGTAGTTTTTTAATATCATATAAAATCTTAATTCAAAGCCTGGAGATGTATTTCAGTTGTAGTGTGCTTGTCTAACAGGTAGGCCCTAAGACAGATCCTCAGCACTTAAAAAATAAAATAAAATAAAACATCAACAACAACAACAACGAAAACCCTTAATTCAGTGCATACTTTCAATATCTAAGTAGGTGTGTGACATAATGTACACATATTATTTTAAAATAAAGTGATGCTCACAGTACTACACTTTAAAGAGACAAGATTCTATTCTTTTGAAAGCAGTTAGCTGAATTTTTGTTTTCCTGGAATACAGTATATATTCAAACTTCAACTCAAGTTCATCTTCAAATTCCATAAATAAAAAAAAATTAAGAAACTCTTATTTCTTGCTTTTCCTGAAAAGAAGGAAGAGTTATTCAGACAGTAGAAACTGGAAAGAGAACCAGACCCTCAAGAAACTCTCCAGTTTGCTTCCCAGAGGAAAAGGGATATTTAAGGCAGCAATCAGTTTGGGCATTTGAGCCCCCTGTTTATGTGCCAATAAAAAGACTAGGCTGGCACTCTTGATCATGCAGGTCCCTGCTTATTGAAAGTTCCATTTCCCTGTTTGGAGCCATTTGATGAAGAGAGAGGGATTGAAAGGGTGGCAAAAAGGCAGTTTTGTTCTTATGAAAAACTGATAGTATCCTATTCTTTGTTCCTCTTCACAGACATTTCTGGATCCATTTATGTTTATTTACTAAGACATGCAGTCCTTTTTGGACATCCTCCCACCTTGCTACTCTGCAACATACACAAAGTTTCAATGTTTTTTAATGTATGTAAACAGTGGCAGGGTATAGAATTTCTTTTTCCTCTTTGTGTTTTTCAGCATATATGATTGTATTCCCATGTGTGCAGAGCAGGTCATTGGGTCTCCTTATAAAGGTCCATGTAAAGGATCTGGAGGTGCGCTAGATGGTCATTATAAGATGCCTTTTAGTTACTTTGCAGTCCATGGGATTCACACAGTGAAACCTCTTCCCGAGGCATGGGACTTGAGCTTAATATGCAGATCCATGGAAAATCAGCCACGTGATCAGTGGGATACCCACCAAATGGATTTGAAACTTATCTGTTCCCCAGTGGAGAACATGAACTGCTGGTGCCCAAAGACCCAGGGTGACTTCATACAAGGTCAGGGGTGCCTGCACATCTGCAGAGTGACAAAAAATTCAGGAGGAAATCATTTCTTCTCTCACTCCACACAAACACCTCAACTACAACAATAGCACCATCCACCATAGCATCAGCAGTACCTGCAACACCTTACACCCACACCCTCACTCTGGGTGTTCCCCTCTACCTTTCAGCTAGCTGTCTGACTCATAGATTTTGTCTTGAGAAATACTATTTGGAGACCAATGTCAAAAGGTTATGGATTCCATTTACTTCTCCACTATTTTTCTGGTATTTGTGGGTTAGCTACATGCTTTGGACCAAATGACCTTGTGAATTGCTTTTAGAGCTATATTTGGCATTATATTCTACATAGGCATGGAGGGAATCAAGGAGAAGCAGTCATAGGAAATTATTGTAGTTTTTAATTGAAGTGATGTTATTAAAGTATGTTGCTTATCAATATCTCCTTTATAAATCTTTTTTTTTATTTTTTATTTTTATTTTTTATAAATTTTTTATTGTTGGCTGTTCAAAACATTACATAGTTCTTGATATATCATATTTCACAATTTGATTCAAGTGGGTTATGAGCTCCCATTTTTACCCCATATACAGATTGCAGAATCACATCAGTTACACATCCATTGATTTACATATTGCCATACTAGTGTCTGTTGTATTCTGCTGCCTTTCCTATACTCTACTATCCCCCCTCCCCTCCCCTCCCCTCCCCTCCCCTCCCCTCTTCTCTCTCTGCTCCCTCTACTGACATTCGTTTGTCCCCCTTATATTATTTTTCCCCTTCCCCTCACTTCCTCTTGTATGTACTTTTGTATAACTCTGAGGGTCTCCTTCCATTTCCATGCATTTTCCCTTCTCTCTCCCTTTCCCTCCCACCTCTCATCCCTGTTTAATGTTAATCTTCTTCTCATGCTCTTCGACCCTACTCTGTTCTTAGTTACTCTCCTTATATCAAAGAAGACATTTGGCATTTGTTTTTTAGGGATTGGCTAGCTTCACTTAGCATAATCTGCTCTAATGCCATCCATTTCCCTGTAAATTCTATGATTTTGTCATTTTTTAATGCAGAGTAATACTCCATTGTGTATAAATGCCACATTTTTTTTATCCATTCATCCATTGAAGGGCATCTAGGTTGGTTCCACAGTCTAGCTATTGTGAATTGTGCTGCTATGAACATCGATGTAGCAGTGTCCCTGTAGCATGCTCTTTTTAGGTCTTTAGGGAATAGACCGAGAAGGGGAATAGCTGGGTCAAATGGTGGCTCCATTCCCAGCTTTCCAAGAAATCTCCATACTGCTTTCCAAATTGGCTGCACCAATTTGCAGTCCCACCAGCAATGTACAAGTGTACCCTTTTCCCCACATCCTCGCCAGCACTTGTTGTTGTTTGACTTCCTAATGGCTGCCAATCTAACTGGAGTGAGATGGTATCTTAGGGTGGTTTTGATTTGCATTTCTCTGACTGCTAGAGATGGTGAGCATTTTTTCATGTACTTGTTGATTGATTGTATGTCCTCCTCTGAGAAGTGTCTGTTCAGGTCCTTGGCCCATTTGTTGATTGGGTTGTTTGTTCTCTTATTGTCTAATTTTTTGAGTTCTTTGTATACTCTGGATATTAGGGCTCTATCTGAAGTGTGAGGAGTAAAGATTTGTTCCCAGGATGTAGGCTCTCTATTTACCTCTCTTACTGTATCTTTTGCTGAGAAAAAACTTTTTAGTTTGAGTAAGTCCCATTTGTTGATTCTAGTTATTAACTTTTGTGCTATGGGTGTCCTATTGAGGAATTTGGAGCCCGACCCAACAGTATGTAGATCATAGCCAACTTTTTCTTCTATCAGACGGCGTGTCTCTGATTTGATATCAAGCTCCTTGATCCATTTTGAATTAACTTTTGTGCATGGCGAGAGAAAGGGATTCAGTTTCATTTTGTTGCATATGGATTTCCAGTTTTCCCAGCACCATTTGTTGAAGATGCTATCCTTCCTCCATTGCATGCTTTTAGCCCCTTTATCAAATATAAGGTAGTTGTAGTTTTGTGGATTGGTTTCTGTGTCCTCTATTCTGTACCATTGGTCCACCCGCCTGTTTTGGTACCAGTACCATGCTGTTTTTGTTACTATTGCTCTGTAGTATAGTTTGAAGTCTGGTATCGCTATACCGCCTGATTCACACTTCCTGCTTAGCATTGTTTTTGCTATTCTGGGTCTTTTATTTTTCCATATGAATTTCATGATTGCTTTCTCTATTTCTACAAGAAATGCCGTTGGGATTTTGATTGGCATTGCATTAAACCTATAGAGAACTTTTGGTAATATCGCCATTTTGATGATGTTAGTTCTGCCTATCCATGAACAGGGTATATTTTTCCATCTTCTAAGATCTTCTTCTATTTCTCTCTTTAGGGTTCTGTAGTTTTCATTGTATAAGTCTTTCACCTCTTTTGTTAGGTTGATTCCCAAGTATTTTATTTTTTTTGAAGATATTGTGAATGGAGTGGTTGTCCTCATTTCCATTTCAGAGGATTTGTCGCTGATATACAGGAATGCCTTTGATTTATGCGTGTTGATTTTATATCCTGCCACTTTGCTGAATTCATTTATTAGCTCTAATAGTTTCTTTGTAGACCCTTTTGGGTCTGCTAGGTATAGAATCATGTCATCTGCAAAAAGTGATAATTTAAGTTCTTCTTTTCCTATTTTGATGCCTTTAATTTCTTTCGTCTGTCTAATTGCTGTGGCCAGTGTTTCGAGAACTATGTTGAACAGAAGTGGTGAGAGAGGGCATCCCTGTCTTGTTCCAGATTTTAGAGGGAATGCCTTCAATTTTTCTCCATTCAGAATGATGCTAGCCTGAGGCTTAGCATAGATTGCTTTTACAATATTGAGGAATGTTCCTGTTATCCCTAGTTTTTCTAGAGTTTTGAACATAAAGGGATGCTGTACTTTGTCGAATGCTTTTTCCGCATCTATCGAGATGATCATATGGTTCTTATTTTTAAGTCTATTGATGTGGTGAATAACATTTATTGATTTCCGTATATTGAACCAGCCTTGCATCCCAGGGATGAATCCTACTTGATCATGGTGCACAATTTTTTTGATAAGTTTTTGTATCCGAGTGGCCAGAATTTTATTGAGGATTTTTGCATCTAGGTTCATTAGAGATATTGGTCTGTAGTTTTCTTTCTTTGAAGTGTCTTTGTCTGGTTTAGGTATCAGGGTGATGTTGGCCTCGTAGAATGAATTTGGAAGTTCTCCCTCTTTTTCTATTTCCCGAAGTAGCTTGAAAAGTATTGGTATTAGTTCCTCTTTAAAGGTTTTGTAAAACTCTGCTGTATACCCATCCGGTCCTGGGCTTTTCTTAGTTGGTAGTCTTTTGATGGTTTCTTCTATTTCCTCAATTGATATTGGTCTGTTTAGGTTGTCTATATCCTCCTGACTCAATCTGGGCAGATCATATGACTTAAGAAATTTATCGATGCCTTCACTATCTTCTAATTTATTGGAGTATAAGGATTCAAAATAATTTTTGATTATCTTCTGTATTTCTGAAGTGTCTGTTGTGATATTGCCTCTTTCATCCCGTATGTTAGTAATTTGAGTTCTCTCTCTTCTTCTCTTCGCTAGCATGGCTAAGGGTCTGTCGATTTTGTTTATTTTTTCAAAGAACCAACTTTTAGTTTTGTCAATTTTTTCAATTGTTTCTTTTGTTTCGATTTCATTAATTTCAGCTCTGATTTTCATTATTTCTTGCCTTCTACTTCTTTTGCTGTTGTTTTGCTCTTCTTTTTCTAGGATTTTGAGATGAAGTATGAGATCATTTATTTGTTGGTTTTTTCTTTTTTTAAGGAATGAACTCCAAGCAATGAATTTTCCTCTTAGAACTGCTTTCAATGTGTCCCATAGATTCCGATATGTTGTGTCTGTGTTTTCATTAATCTCTAAGAATTTTTTAATTTCTTCCTTGATGTCTTCTATAACCCATTGATCATTCAGTAACCTATTGTTCATTCTCCAAGTGATGTATTCTTTTCCCTTCCTTCTTTTATCATTGATTTTCAGTTCCATTCCATTATGATCAGATAGGATGCATGGTATTATCTCTACTCCTTTATATTGTCTAAGAGTTTCCCTGTGCCATAATATATGATCTATTTTTGAGAAGGATCCATGTGCTGCTGAGAAAAAAGTGTAACTGCTTGATGTTGGGTGGTATATTCTATATATGTCAATTAAGTCTAGGTTATTAATTGTGTTATTGAGTTCTATAGTTTCCTTATTCAACTTTTGTTTGGAAGATCTGTCCAGTGGTGAGAGAGGTGTGTTGAAGTCTCCCATGATTATTGTATGGTGGTCTATTAGACTCTTGAACTTGAGAAGAGTTTGTTTGATGAACATAGCTGCACCATTGTTTGGGGCATATATATTTATGATTGTTATGTCTTGTTGGTGTATGGTTCCCTTGAGCAGTATGTAGTGTCCCTCTTTATCCCTTTTGATTAACTTTGGCTTGAAATCTATTTTATTTGATATGAGTATGGATACTCCTGCTTGTTTCCGAAGTCCATATGAGTAATATGATTTTTCCCAACCTTTCACCTTCAGCCTATGTATGCCTTTTCCTATCAAATGCGTCTCCTGTAGGCAGCATATTGTTGGGTCTTGTTTTGTGATCCATTCTACTAGCCTGTGTCTCTTGATTGGTGAGTTTAAGCCATTAACATTTAGGGTTATTATTGAGATATGGGTTGTTCTTCCAGCCATATTTGTTTATTTATGTTACTAAACATGGTTTGTTTTCCTCTTTGATTATTTTCCCCCCTTTAGTGTCCTACCTCCCACTGTTGGTTTTCATTGTTATTTTCCATTTCCTCTTCCTGTAATGTTTTGCCAAGGATGTTTTGAAGAGATGGTTTTCTAGCTGCAAATTCTTTTAACTTTTGTTTATCGTGGAAGGTTTTAATTTCATCTTCCATCCTGAAGCTTAATTTCGCTGGAAACACAATTCTTGGTTGGAACCCATTTTCTTTCAGTGTTTGAAATATGTTATTCCAGGATCTTCTAGCTTTCAGAGTCTGTGTTGAAAGATCAGCTGTTATCCTGATTGGCTTACCCCTAAATGTAATCTGCTTCCTTTCTCTTGTAGCTTTTAAAATTCTCTCCTTATTCTGTATGTTGGGCATCTTCATTATAATGTGTCTAGGTGTGGGTCTCTTATGATTTTGCACATTCGGCGTCCTGTAGGCTTCTAGGATTTGGGGTTCTGTCTCATTCTTCAAGTCTGGGAAGTTTTCTCGTATTATTTCATTGAATAGATTGCTCATTCCTTTGGTTTGAAACTCTGTCCCTTCCTGTATCCCAATGACTCTTAAATTTGGTCTCTTGATGTTATCCCATATTTCTTGGATGTTCTGCTCATGGTTTGTTAACAGTCTTGCTGAGCTGTCTATGTTCTTTTCAAGTTGAAATACTTTATCTTCATTGTCTGATGTTCTGTCTTCTAAGTGTTCTACTCTGCTGGTAGTATTCTCAGTTGAGTTTTTAAGTTGGCTTATTGCTTCCTGCATTTCTAGGATTTCTGTTTGTTTGTTTTTTATAACCTCTATTTCCCTGTATAGTTGATCTTTTGCTTCTTGGATTTGTTTATGTAATTCATTGTTGAAGTGATCTTTCATTGTCTGATTTTGCTGTCTGATGTCTTCCTTGAGACTCCAGATCATCTGAAGCATGTATATCCTGAATTCTTTATCTGACATTCCATCTGCTGCAGCTATTACCTCTTCTAACGTTGAGTTGACCTGCAATGCTTGTGGTCCTTTCTTTCCTTGTCTCTTCATACTGTTCGCGTTCCTTTCTACTTGGTGAAACTGTTGTGCTATTGAATTTTCCCCCTATATATTTATATTGGTCTTGTATAGTTGCAAAGTCTCCCTCGCAGGCGCGGGCGGTGGCTCTGTCCCTCTGCGGGCCGCTAGGCTTGTTCTGTCGGTGGTCACAGTTCTGTCTACTCTGCAGGCGCAGGCAGCAGCACTGCCCCTCTGCAGGCCTCTGGGGCTGTACTGCCAATGGGTCGCAGGAGCGCCTACCTTGCAGGCGCGGGGGGGGGGGCGGCTCTACCCTTCCTCAGGCCACTGGGCCTGTTCTGTCTCTTGGTTGCAGGTCTGGCCTGCTCTGATGGTGGTCACAGTTCCGTCTACCTTGCAGGCGCTGGGGGGAGGGGGCGGCTCTGCCTCTCAGCAGGTCGCTGCTCCTCTTCTGCCGGTGGGTTGCAGGCCCGCCTACCTTGCAGGAGTGATTGGAAGCTCTGTCCCGCCGCGGGCCACTGGGCCTTTTCTGTCGGTGGTCACAGTTCCCCTACCTGGCAGACGCGGGGGGTGTGGGGCGGCTCTGCCCCTCAGCAGGCCGCTGGGCCTGCTCCGTGCATGGTCACAGTTCCCTCTACTTTGCCGGCACAGGGGGAGGGGGCGGCTCAGCCTCTCAGCAGGCCGCTGCTCCTCTTCTGCCGGTGGGTCACAGGCCCGCCTACCTTGCAGGAGTGATTGGAAGCTCTGCCCGGCCGCGGGCCACTGGGCCTTTTCTGTCCGTGGTCACCGTTCCACCTACCTGGGAGGCGCGGGGGGTGGGGGGCGGCTCTGCCCCTCAGCAGGCCGCTGGGCCTGCTCTGTGCGTGGTCACAGTTCCCTCTACCTTGCCGGCGCAGGGGGAGGGGGCGGCTCAGCCTCTCAGCAGGCCACTGCTCCTCTTCTGCCGGTGGGTCGCAGGCCCGCCTACCTTGCAGGAGTGATTGGAAGCTCTGTCCCGCCGCGGGCCCCTGGGCCTTTTCTGTCCGTGGTCACAGTTCCACCTACCTGGCAGGCGCGGGTGGTGGGGGGCAGCTCTGCCCCTCAGCAAGCCGCTGGGCCTGCTCTGTGCGTGGTCACAGTTCCCTCTACTTTGCCGGCGCAGGGGGAGGGGGCGGCTCAGCCTCTCAGCAGGACGCTGCTCCTCTTCTGCCGGTGGGTCGCAGGCCCGCCTACCTTGCAGGAGTGATTGGAAGCTCTGTCCCACCGCGGGCCACTGGGCCTTTTCTGTCGGTGGTCACCTGGGCAGGCGCAGGGGGTGGGGGGTGGCTCTGCCCCTCAGCAGGCTGCTGGGCCTGCTCTGTGCGTGGTCACAGTTCCCTCTACCTTGCTGGTGCAGGGGGAGGGGGCGGCTCTGCCTCTCAGCAGGTCGCTGCTCCTCTTCTGCCGGTGGGTCGCAGGCCCGCCTACCTTGCAGGAGTGATTGGAAGCTCTGTCCCGCCGCGGGCCCCTGGGCCTTTTCTGTCCGTAGTCACAGTTCCACCTACCTGGCAGGCGCGGGGGGTAGGGGGCGGCTCTGCCCCTCAGCAGGCCGCTGGGCCTGCTCTGTGCGTGGTCACAGTTCCCTCTCCTCCTTTATAAATCTTGAAGGAGATTTTCTGTTGAGCCTTAGCCAGTACAAGCTGTCCTCTGGGGCAGTTGGTATGTTTCTAATTCATAGACACTTGGCACCTTAAAACTTCTAAATTAACACACATTTAAGTGAATATTACCAGAGAACATTATTTTCATTTTATAACCAATGATATTGTCTATCAATTGGGCTACAATATATTTGGAATAAAATATTTTCTTCATTAATTGTGAAACCTGCTAGATTTTTTAAATGCTTTGGAGAAAATTCTTTGGGCCTAGTCACAGGAGAATTTGTGCTTTCAAGTAGATAAGATGGATTTGTTTTCAGTTTTCCCATCTTTCTTTCCCTTTTTAACCTATTCAAGTGATTTCAAAGATTTAGGTAATAAGAAATTGAAAAGGATGAGGAGGTAAATGGTAATTTAGAAATTCTGATTATGGTAAGGCAGAGAAATTTACCAGCTAAAGAAAGAAAACAAACCTATGGGACTATATGATACTTTCAGTATCATTTGAATCAAAACAGCTATAGGCATTAATTTGGTAAAAAGAATATCTTTGATGCTTAAAATGTAAAGGGCAAAAATTAACTTCAACGCCTACTGTGAAGTGGTCCTCAAGTGTGGATTATCTACAGCAGATATAGCATCGCCATCAACTGGAGACCTCCAAGAAAAGCAAATTCTTGGGCCCACCCAAGAACTACTGCACCTGTTGCACCAAACTCTGGAGGTCTGGGACACCTATCTGTTTGAATGGCCTTCTAGGCAGTTCTGATGCCTGCTTAATTTTGAGAGCCACCATCATACAATAAGCCTAAAATCGCTAAATTGATGGCACTCAGTCAAAATTTTTTTTTTCATCCAAGCTGATGTGCACAATCTTGTCTCTCAGAAGGAATTGCTCCAGGTTGCAACACATAAAAATCACCTGATAAAGGAGGCTTCATTGGTCACTTTTATATTTTTCTCTTTATTGCAGTGTGTTAATTAAAAGAGAAATTAAGCAGAAAAATTCAATTTTGTGAGTCATCAACACATTTACTTTCATGTGGTTCTTCAAAAGGGGAACAATTTGCTATGGTATGAGAAGTTTTTCAGTAAAAGAGTATTAGTAGTAATTGAACTGGCTGAACTGACAATTCCAGAAGTCTCCAGGTAGAAGGACCCAGCCCTGTGTTTGAAAGTTGCTGGGTTACAACTCTAAAAATATGGACTATTCATAAAAACAGACATGAAAAATAAAATACAATACAATATTTGTACCTATCAATTCTGCTCTTCTTTCAAGTTTTTAAAATCACAAAATAGCGAATCTCACTACATAAAACGATTATAATATTTTTTCAAAGGCAAAGTTAAAATCTCTTATAACCCCCACTGCTTCTACCCATTTTACTGAAGCTTTGCTTATTAATTTGTTCTTTAGATATAATTATTACAAACAATTTGGGTTGCATCTTTCTAAAACTTTCCTAGTTTATATAAATTATATAAGTATATTGTATTTTTAATAGGAATCAAATTATATTCTATAGTATGCACTAGTATTTGAATTTCCTCTACTTTTATCACTCCTTTGTGGCAACTGAGACTCACTGGTATAACAGTAGTACAATATACTAATGTAGAATTCTACAGTATATAAAGTAGTATGTCCAATAACTACACTATAGTAACTATACTATAGTAGTAAGTGCTGTGGTATAACTATATGGTATAACTACTGTAGTTACTGAGCATACCAGCATATACTATAATTATAGCATACTCTAGGATAGGTACTATATTAATATAGTTATTGAGTTTTATTCTATAGTATAGAATATACCAATATAGTAGAGTTACTAGTATGCTAGAGTATACTATAGAATATGCTTCATAATAGACTACCATACCTAGTAGTATATTCTAGCCTGGTATCTCTGGTATATGTTAATAGTGTAGAGTATAATAGCATAGTACAATTGAGTATAGTTTGTGTTTTTCCACTGAAGTACATTACAGCACATGTTTCTATAGCTAGGATTTACAGAAGATGTAATTATGAAGAACCAATCCATGTACAAACTGGGGGGTTTACATTGCTATGCTGCAAGAAGACCAAAGTGCATACTCAGAGTAGGTTTCTAGTGTGGTTAGGAAGAGAACATTAATTTCAGTGAATCAACAATTAACAGCTGGATTTCCATGTACTAGTTTGTATGTGATTTTCTAGTAGAGAGACGTGAAAGAGACCAGTGAGGCTCAGTTGCTACCAAAGATTGATGAAGGTATAGGCGATTCAAATGCAAAGGATCAGGAAAGGTAAAAGAAAGTGGTGGGGGTAAGGCTGAACTTTTCAGCTTTTCTCAAGCAGGAACAAAGCCATACTAATAATTGAGCTTAGCATCTGGAGGGATAATTTAAAAGACTAACTTGGAGTGGAGAGGAATATTTAGGATTAGTGGAAAGTTAATTGGATTAGTATAGGGCGGGAATACATTTGAAATAAAGGCAGAGAAATTAATAAATAATATGGTAAAATAAGTGTATCAAAATAAAAATGAATACATATGGTGTGGCCAAGATTGAATGTATTCCTTATTCACATAATCTAACAGATTCCTTGTGCTTTAGAAAAACACACATGCATGCACACACATGAGGGCCCCAGCCCAGAGCCCTTCTTCTTCATAGTTTCATTCAAACAAGGAGTAATTTTTTTTTAAATATTAATTTTTTAGTTGTAGTTGGACACAATACCTTTATTTTATTTATTTTTTTAAATGTGCTGCTGAAGGTCGAACCCAAGGCCTCGCATGTGCTATGTGAGCACTCTACTGCTGATCCACAATCCCAGCCCGAGGAATAATTTTTTAATAGTGTCTAAGACTTTTATAGGATAGATAGTTCACCAATTAATATATAAATCAAGCTTGCATGATTTATAATGTGGTAGTCTCTTGATTTGTGTTACAGTTAAACCCAGGGGATAGGTCTATGACTCTAGTAATTGTTTTGAGTCAGTGCTAAAGCATAATTTAAGCTGTATTCTTATTTCTAAAAAGAGGGTTCATTCTGAAACACAATCAATTCACTCTGTCACCTACAACAAACATTGTTTATAGTAATAGTTTTATTTTACAAATTCATAAATGGCATATGTTTTGTACTTACATAAAAGGACGGTTTCTTTGACAAGTATGTGTAATTTGTTAGCCTACAGGATTCACTAAATATTTTTTAGTACCAAAGTCTGATTATCGTTGCCTGAGAGTTCCAACACTGGGTATGCACAGTACTATTTGGTTTTGAAGCAGCCCGAACATTTAGCATGATTTGTTTACCTCTTTTCCTTAGACAAAGATCAAATGAACAAATTCCAGTGAATGTTATAATAGAAGGAGACAAGGGAAAATGAGCAACTGTATTCCGCTCTTGACCTTTCCCCTTGCATTGAGACACAATGTCCAAAATTTCAGATTTTTTCATGTTTCTGATGCATGCATAGCCTAAGTAGGATTTTCCCAAGGAAAGCAGTGGACTTTCATGTGTTATAAATATGTACTTTTATGCCTTTAAGCATATCTTACTGTGGTTGCTGTCTTCATAAGAGAAAGCAACACTGCACCAAAGAATCTCTCCAGGCTTAATATAATAATAAAAAAATGCTAGACATGTTTTGTTTATTCTCTTTATAAGCACTACACAAATTGAAATACACAATTTACTAGAAAATTATGAAAGAATGAGTTAAATCATTTACAAAATGATGGAAACACATTAAAGGAAGAAATTTGGAAAGAGCTAAGAAAATCCTTAATCTGTATGCCTTTCCCATTGTCCACTTCTTTGTTGTTCAAAATCAGCTTGTATTTTAGGATTTAAAAATACTATACCTAAGATGTCCCTTCCTCTCTTCCATATGTCATCTGCTTTTCTCTCTTTGGTAAGCTCTCCATGGGTGAGAATTTGATCTAAAGTCTGGGGCAGTTTATGGGCACCAGTTGTTTTGGTCTACTAATCTTTCCCAGGCTCTCCCTATTTGCAAGACACATTCTAATTTGGGGTCACATGGATCATTTATGAGGAAATGCCTTTTTGTAATCCACTTGCCCCTACATATATTTTTATTTGTAATATTTACACAGCTAATTTGACCAGAGGAGAAACTGCTCTTGGAACATGAGTGATGTCTACACAGAGAGCAAATTTAGTTCCAATCAAGATCTCCATGATTAGGAACGGGTGTTCAGGGTAATTTGGAATTCAGAGAAACTACCAATGCAGTCGATTTAGATTTTTAGATGTGGTGGTGAACTGCTGAAAAGAAACTGGCTGAGATTTGAGCATCATTTGAAGTGGAAAAAGAAAAATAGCTTGTCTTCAGGCTTCATGTCATTTGCCTCCTTTAGAGTCTGAAGATTTTTTTTTTCTTCCTTTCTGCTTTAGGAAAAACACCAGGAACCAAGGCTGTAATAGTAATCAAGAAGGGCTCCTCCGTAAGCAAGGAGATATCTGCCCAATGCTATCTCAGACTCAGTCTCAGAAATTATAGATAGACTCTTATTGCCAGGATTAGAATGAAAAGAATAGAAAAGTTCAGTGTTCTAAGACTGGATGGGTGTTGGGTAACAGAAACCTGACATAAACTGGTTTAACATAAAGGAAAAGTATTATATCATGACTTAGAAGTCACAGAGCAAGTTGGGCTTCAGTGGTGGTTAGACCAGAAACATGGAAACAGCATGAAGAACCTGTGTTCTTGTTTCTCTCACACTGTCTTGCACTGTCCAGGCTATTTCTTCTTGTGGATGTGACAGAACAGCTGGGGGTAATCAGGTTGGTTAATCCCTTCTTGGGTTGATTCCAATGGGAGAGAGGAAAGCAGTCTCCTCCCTCAACCATGACAGAGACTCTTTCCCTGCAGTCTTCTCAGCCTTTGAAGGAATAAGAGCAATAGGACTGCGAGGGGCCCAATGAGTAGAACCGTCCCAATGCACCTAGCGTAGGGAATAGATTGAGCTCCTGTTTTGTGGTTTGCAGTATTGAAACACTGTTTTCCGCCCATTATGGAAAACATTTTTTATGTGCCACACACTTAATATTTTCTTTTTCCCGTGGAGAGAGAATGAATTCAGTATCAGGAAATCTTGTAGTATAACATTGGGAACTGGGAGCAAAAGATGAATACCGTAGAACCATAGGACATATAAAATGATTTGTGGGGCTTATCTAGGAATTTAACCTCCTTATAATGTATTTGTTTCATGGAAAAGTCCATTCTGAGTTTTAAAAAGCCAATTTCAATTTAAGTAGCTGTGCTTATTTCCAAAGTTTAGTACAGAGTCTGGCATGGGATCCTCGGAGATTTTAGCTGATCTATAAATACGTATTGAAAACATTTAAGACTTTGGAGATAAATAATTTGTAAACTGGAGATATATACCTGCAACTTACTTCTACTCTTGAGAAAATTTCAATGGAAAAGATTACATGTCTGAGAGAGTATTTGTGATTAATAGAATGCTGGATGGTGTATCATTAAGAACTTTAAATATCAATTGTAGCCATTAAGATGTAAGATCAACCAGGGGTGAAAGATAGCAGTTATTGCCAGAGGATATGGTGTTAGAAAATTCAAATAAAATTTGAATTTTAAAAAAAGTGAGAAAAAGAAGGAAAAAGAAAGGAAGAAATCAATGTATTTTATAGTATTTTAAAAATTGTAACTTAAACTATGAAATTGAGGAGTTATCATAGCATTAGGAATTTAGGTTCTATAGCTACAAGTTCTATGCTCAAAAATGTCAGTAACACATAATGTTCCAAAACAAGCTGCATTAACAGGCAGTTAAATATTTTTTCAGCCCTCTCATTGTTATATGTATGTATCAGTCAGCTATAACTTTAATAAAAATATTTTTCTGTTTCCAGAAGAACTTCAACAATGGTCAATGTGCTAGACACAGCTTTAGTTCTTTGGAATAGAGTATGGATCTGGTCATGCTAGAGTAGGCCAAAACCTTTGAATAATGTATTAAAGAACCTAGGAATCTTCTTTTGCTTCAAAATATTTTTTTCCTATGCCAGTGTATCTCTGGCTGAAATCCCACTATTAGATAGTCAATATACAAGCTCTTTTGAAAGATTTATCATTCTCCTCTTAACATAAAAATTAGCTCTAATTTATTCTTCCTTCTTTATCATTAAACCTAGTCATTGAGGGAATATATGAACACATAACCATTTATTTGACATGTCACGTATTAGACATGAAGATCTCAAGGCTACAGATTACACCTATAAACAGATTATGGGTGACCTCTTAGGAGTCCATAATTTAGGGGAAAGAGGAACTTAAACACTGATGTAACAAGAAAGTGTAATAGAGATGGCAATATGGTAGATAGGAAAAGTGAATATTTTGCAAGGATATGAACCTCTGACATAGGGTAGATGGCTCACAGAAGTCAGTCAGTTTTGGTGGAAAGGAATTTCTAGGATAAGGAATAGGGAAGGAAGGGCAAGACAAAGTAAAGAGAGCATGTCATACTTTAATTATTTCCAAATAATTTTCATAAGTGGAAATTTTTATAAAGTAACCTCTTGAGATTCTCATGTAACATTTGTTTTAAATTTAGAATCAAGATGTGGTCAATTAATAACCCTTGACAACAAAATGTGTAATACAAATGTTACAAGATACCTCTGAATATTGTGATGATGTCACTCTTGTTCTCCTTCGTCTCCCAAATACATAACAGATGAAGGTAAAATGACAGGCATGTACACAAATGATGGTAATAATTGTATGATTTGAAGTTACTCGTGACTGACAAACTGTCACAACATTCTTCGCTTGTTTCCAAATACCCCTCCTCATGTTGGCAACAATTTCCTGTGCAAAATACCAGAGTGATTTGTCCCAAGACTCAGTCTCACAGTCGTCACCCAGTCATTTGTAACATTAGCTTAACCCCTAAGTACTGATAGCGAGGGTCCATAGGGTATGTATATGATTGCACACTTTGATGGGTCAGTAAATACAGTCCACACATCATCTTCAGCCAGAGATGGCATGTGTGTGATTGTCATCATCCATGTCCTGGGTTCGTCAAAGCACTTGTAAGGTTCTTAGTTTTTCTTTAAATATGAATTATTCCATCATGTCACCATAGGTTTTCTCAACTTGGTTCCTATTATCATTTTTATCAGGATATCTAGCAGCATCCCTGGTCTGTAATTAGTACATGCCCAAAGCACCCCCTGCTCTAAATATATGGTAACCATAAAAGTCTCCAGACATTGTCAAATAACCTCTGGTGCAAAGTCTTCCTGGCCCACATATCAATATCCACTCTCCAGTAATATAATTAATAATGTTTATAGGAATATCTTATAGGGCTGTAGGGTATTAAAGGGAGCCTATACACAACTCAGTGAGAAACAAGCAAATCAACCCTATTAATACCCACAGTCAAAGGCACAACAGAGACACAGTTCACCACAGTTGACAGGCTGTAGCTCAATCAGGAGGAAACAAAGTAGGTGGTGAATTATGTGTTAAGATAGAACAGCTTTCTTTTTGTCTGTGACATTTATTTTTTTCTGCTTTAAAAATTAACACATTATCAACCAAATAACATGTGCAGGTATAAAGAGAAGAAAAAGCAGCCTTAATGTCTTAATAATAAGACAAGAAGTTATTGTGGCAAACTGTAGTACCTTCTACATTAACTATGTCTCCATGCAACGTGTGGAGTTCTCCCTGCAAGAGGGTTCTTTCTCTGGTCCTTGTGAAGCCAGCCTTGCCCAAGAAACGTGCTTTGGCCAATGAGACATGACAGAAGGGATGTTCTACTGAGTACAACCTCTGAAAGTCATCAGCTGGTTTCTCTTTAGCTCTTTTCTCTTTGATGGGTCAGTAAAAGTGCCAAAGAAGGACTGTTTCTTCATCCTAAACAGGAGAACAAGGGCACAATTGAAGCAGAGCTACAGTTGACATAAAACAAGAGCAAGAATTAAACCTCTATATTTTATAAATTACTAAATTTGGGGATTGCTTGTTACTGCAGCACAACTCCATAAAATGTAACTTATAGTGTATTTCATTCCAGTATACATATACAGATGATCCCTTGGTTTATGGTAGTGGTTCAACTTATAAATTTTCATTTTATGATTGTGAAAAAACAATGTGCATTCAGTGGAAACCTAACTGAATTTTGACCTTTCCCAGCATAATGATATACAGTCTGATCCTCTCAAGCTGCCAGGCAGTGGCAGTGAGCCACAACTGCCAATGAGCCCCACAGTCACCAGAGAAAATAGTATACTCTACTGTGTGCTATGAGGCTAAGCTAGCACATTTGGTAGGTTAGCTATAATAAATGCATTCTGACTTGTGAATTTTAAACTTAAAATTGGTTTATTAGGACCTAACCTCATCATAAACTGATGAGCATCTCTAAGTATAATGAAAAAGATACAAAAATATTAAAGTAACATTTCTACACAAATGTATTTAAAACTATTGGAATAATTTTCACTCTATATTTTTTGTGGTTTGCTTTTTATCTTTTATAACTTTGAACTCTAATTATCCATCTTTTAACAAGGATTTGGATAGTATAATTTAGGAGGAGAATATGTATTTAGGAAGAGAGACTATATTGACAAAACAATATCATCTTATTTTAAATGTGCTTCATATTTCATATACATTTGTGTGTCTCCCTAGGAGAAAGAAATAAAATGTTACAACTCTAATTTATTTATTTATTATTTTGGTGGTTCTGGGGGTCAAACCTGGGGACTCATACATGCCAGGCAAGTGCTATACCATTGAGCTTAAACCCTTAACCCTCCAACTTAGTTCCTTACTTATGGTTCTTCATCATATCTTTCTGTGTTGGTTCTTAGTATTATTACTTAGTACATTGAACAGTTAAGTTCTTTGGCAAAAATATAGTTCCCATGTATGTATGTGCACAAATATGTTTATTTTATCTTCATGATTAAATGTTAATTGTTGAACCTGAAATGGGCTTTTAGAAGCTGGGTGGCTGTTTGGATTTGTAAAACAAGTTGAACTTGACAATAAAGGCATGTGCTTTCAATTTCCTTGGTTTGCGGCACTGTTTACTCTGGCGGCAGGACTGTTCTTAAGTCAAGCTTTCTTGTTCTCCCCCATAAACTGTAACATGGTAGACTGATGGTGGCCAACCCCGAAGGAAATATCTGAAAGCAACACATTTATTTTCAATCTAATGCTGAGCAGCCATTCCTCCAAGTTCCTCATTAGACTATTTTTTTCCAAGTCTGGGAGAACATCATAACATGGATCACCAAAATTTAAATATTTTATAGAAAAGAGACCACCATAATTGAAGTGTGACTTTGCAAAGTAAGCTATTATGTTTTATGTAGCTCAGAGTTTCAAGACATTCGTTAGCATATTTCAATTACATCCTAAAGCAATGGGTTCACCAGATGATAAGGAGTACATTTTAAAGAATTTATCATGTTTGATATTAGATATTTTAGTTGATGGCATTGATTTGCCTTGATGTTTTAGTCTTAGCCAAGCAGAAAACACAAGTCTTATGTGTGTATGATGGCCATTCCTATTTGCTATATGACTGTCTGAGATAGCTTCTCAGTTACATAAGAACTTGGATGAGAAGGCTTATGCACTTTCTGAACAAAGTGAAGGCTTATTAGTTACTCAAGGTGTCAGATACTGTTTTGGGAGTTCTACATGTTGTACAAAGGAATGATTTTTTTGGTTTATATTCTTATGCACTGTTATGTTCCTTAACACTATGTTAGGTTTCTCTCTTTTCTAATCAGAATTCCCCAATAAACCAAGTGTTTCCATTCATTCTTTTACTCATTCACTTATTTGTTTCTTCAGCAAATGTGAACAACCTACTATTTTTTCACATTGTTTATTGGTGCATTATAGTTGTACATAATGATAGGATTTGTTATTACATATTTTTACTTGCATACAATATAAACATATAATTTGGCCAATACAATCTATTATTTTTTAGTACACTAGGTTTTGATAAGAACTAAATAATCCATACCCTCGATTCATAGACTAGAAAATCATAAAATGTATGTGGTGTACGTGGCTTATGTTTGGAAGATGTCCGTTGGTTCACAACAGCCTTATGAGGTAAAGAGAATAGGTATTGTCTGCATTTCATAAGTTTGATAGTTATGTTTTTAATTGTTGTGTTTTTGAGTAGAACTGACTATGGAATATTAACTTAGCATCATGAATTATAATTCTATCTGTATCACATAGATTTGACCTGGACAAGAACAGTCTCTGTGGAGTGGTGGATATTGAAGGATGACTGGTTGAGGCGACAGGGAGGTGAGGAAATAGAGACAAGGATCATTCGGAGAACTTTTTTTTTTTTTTTTTTTTAAGAAGTGGGGAGTAAAAAAATAGCTAGAGGAGTATATGGGAGGTCTCCTTAAGATTTTTTGAGTGTGTTTTTGTCTGATAGGACTGAAACAGTAACAAGATGATTGATGATGCAAAATACAGAGGGGGATAACTGAAAGGAGAGGTCTCTGAAGAAGCTCCAGGGAGAAGATATTGGGCTATAGAAAGAGCCTTTGAAGAGAGGAGGAAGAGTTGACTCTGTTTGGCAGGAGGAAAGATAAGGCGTAGGAGGAAGGGTAAGTTAGTAAATTAGGTAATAGGAAAAAAGATGATTCTCATTTAATCAATTCTAGTTTTCCTGTGAAGCAAGAGTAACATTAGCAAAGAGTGAGGAACATGCAGATGGTGTTTGAATTATCAGAAGAAAGGAAAGGTTTAAAATGATCATTAGGTATTTCACTTTATATTTTTAATGCAATAGGTTTTTCTTCCAATTTCCTATATGAAGATAAAACTCTAAAACATAACATTTGCATAACTGCAAAGGTCTTCACTATTGTCAACTTACTTTATATCTATCATATTCCTTAATGTCAGATTATATGAACTATTCAAAGGAATAAATTCTTGTGTGCCACACTCAAAAAAGTTGCTTAATAGTTAACAGTTTATTGCCGATAATGATTATTTGCTAATCTTGAAACTCAAAATATTTGTCAAGTGGGTGTCATGGCACACACCTGTAATCCCAGTGGCTTGAGAGGCTGAGGAAGGAGGATTGAAAGTTCACAGCCAGCCTCAGCAAAAGTGAGGCACTAAGCAACTCAGTGAGACCCTGTCTCTAAATAAAATACAAAATAGGGCTGGGGATGTGGCTCAATGGCTGAGTGCCCCAGAATTTAATCCTTGGTACCAAAAAAAAAATGTTGAATTAATGGTTGTTATGTTGTTCTTCATTAAACTCTGCAGTGAAATTTTGTAAATTTGAGTAAAGTTTCCTATAAAATTTTAACAAAATTTTTATATCTTTAAATACATAGCAAGATATGGATATTGTTCAAGTCAGTCTCCAATGTTTCTACACATCCTGCAACAGCTTTCACCCTAGTCTTCCTTTTCAGGACTATTTACTGGACATGTTTGCAAACAGCCTTGAAAGATAAAGAGCCCTATGGTATAAAGATGAGAATAATAAAGATAATATATCTCTCTGGAAAAGGTAGGGTAGATTGTTAGCAATTTCTTACAAGACTGGAGTTTTCATACATCCCTGAAGCACCAATTAAAAAAAAAAACAATAAATAAACTGAAGAAAGATCAGTAGATTAGAAGAAGGGGATTGGGGAGGGAGAAGGAGAGAGAAAGAAGTACCAGGGACTGAGATAGAGCAAGTTATATTCCATGCATGTATGATTATGTCAAAATGAATCCCACTGTTAATGTGTAACCATAATGCACTAATAAAAACATTTTAAAAATTTTGGAGTTTTCTAAGCTCAAAATTTTCAGCTATGACAAACACACTGTGTGTACAGTACCCACCTAGGTCCACCTGCATCATTGCATGGGAACTGGGGGCAAGGGCAACAAATAGGAACATAAAGCTTATGTGGCATCCTGTGCAGAATAATAGTCTTTTGCCTCTAACACAGAAGTCTTGTGTCTTGCATTTGAAACTGTGACCAGCTGTGTTGGTTAGCTTTTCATCTCTGTGATCAAAATGCCCACCAAGAACAACTTGGAGGAGTGAAGTTTAATTTTGGGCTTACAGTTTCAGAGTTCAGTCCATAGACGGGTAACTCTATTGCTCTGGGCCGGTGGTGAGGCAACATCATGGTCGAAGGGCATGGTGGAGGAAAGCTGTTTACCTCCTGGTAGCCAGGAAGGAGGGAAGGAGGTAGCGGAGGAGCCAGGGACCTATATATAAGCTCCAAGGCTACTTTCTCCAGCCAAGCCTTACCAGCTTATGGTTACCATCCAGTAATGCATTCAAATTATCAATTAATTAAATGACTAATCCACTGATTAGGTCATAGATTTTATAATCTAATCATTTTACCTCTGAACATTCCTGCCTTGTCTATTATGAGCTTTTAGATTATTGAAGCCATATCCAAACCATAACACCAAATAACATGTTTTCTTACAAGTAGAGGAAACATCTTAGATTCCTTCATGGTTCCTGAAGTTTGAAAAGGCTACATGACCATAGTTGTTTAATGTTTTAATAATGTAGGGCAAGACTGGGGACGTTGTTCAGTGCTAGAGCACTTGTCTAGCATGTGTAAAGTTTCTGGGTTCAATCATTAGTACTATAAGACAAACAGACAAAGGACACATTTTTTATTTTTATTTTTCAGGTTTGAATTTATGTACCTCATTTTCTCATTCAATATATGGGACACTTTATTTTTAAGTCTTTTGGTAATAACAATATTTAAATTATTTGCTTGGCTTTTTTATATCTTGTCTTTTCAAAAGAATAGTGATTTTAGAAGTGTTTTCTTTTGGGTGGGGATAGAAATTGTTTCTGAGTTACAGCAAGAGTGGGTTGTTTGCATTTCAAACTCCGAGGATCACATTCAGGTCAATAATATCCCAAGGAATTAAAAACTGAGGACCTCCCTAGATATGAAGCAAGTAATAGCAAGGATAAGGAGAGGACTGCTGTGAACTGATGGAGGAAAGTAGGCTTATTGTGGCTTACTAAATGGAGACAAAAGGTAAATGAGATCTTGCATGAACAGGTCTGGTAGACACCAGGGTCAGTTGATGGGAAGTCAGGGAAGGCTAGCTTCTTTCAAGGGATACAACAAAAGAGAGGTCTTGGAGATGCAAGCAGCATGAAATGCTATGGAGCTGACAAAGGAAGATGACACCTGTCCTTTTCTGGTACTACAGGATGTGGGTTAATAGAATCAAGCATGGGACATTTCTATTAAAAACCAGTCAGTAGTCAAGACTGGTGATGGAAAGCCAGAAGTAAATAGACGTCCCAAATCATTCAGGGCCCATGAGACATGTTGCACAGTGAATCCATTCAATTATGTCTCAAGCAGTAAGAAAACTTCATGAAACAAAGACCATAAATTTGGTGGGTCTCAGATGGGTCTCCTGTATTACTCATGTTAAAGATTTAAGAAATATAATTGACCAAATAATTATTCAAATATGAAAACATGTATCTATTTTAAGGAATTTGATGTAAATTTAAGTTTTTAAAGTTTTAGACTATTAAAACAATCTTTCTCTGATTTGTACTAATTTGAAATCAATGTATTACATTTCTCCCTGAAGGTTTTAAAATAAATTTAGAAATAATAAGCCTCTATAAGCACTTTACAAAATTTTTAGAGGTTGATGGACCTTTATTTTATTCATTTATTTATGAGCAGTGCTCAGAATTGAATCTGGTACCTCACACATGCTAGGTAAGTGCTCTACCACTGAGCCACAACCCTAGTCCCTATAAGCACTTGTTTTTTTTTTTTTTTTTAAGTGGGGATGAAATTTTCTCAGATATGATTATTCTGTTGTGTTATTTCTATTTGATTAAAAAAATATTGGCCTTTTGAGATCTATTTTGGATAATGCTGGTTGTTTAACCTCTTTTTTATGACTTCTTTCTTTTTTATTAGTATTTTTTCTTATTTATTTATTTATTTATTTCATACATGAAAATAGTGGAATGCATTACATTCATAATTATCTATTCACAGCACAATTTTTCATAACTCTGTTTATAAAGTATGTTCCCACCAAATTATGCCACTATACACGAACTCTTATTGATTTTTTTGCATTACAATTCTTAATACATCTTTATACCACAATTTATCGTATCTCTGTTTGTATATAAGGTATGTTGACACCAAATTCACATCTTCATACATGTATTTTGTATAATGATGACTGTCTCCTTCCACCATCCATGTTATTCCGCTTCTCCCTCCCTTTCCCTCCCACCCCTATTCCCTATCTAGAGGTAATCTTCCTCCCCTGCACTCCCTCCCTACCCCACTTTGAGTCACCCATCTTATATCAGAGAAAACATTTTGTGCTTGTTTTATGGGGATTGGCTAACTTCACTTAGCACAATTAGCTCTAATGCCATCCATTTCCCTGCAAATGTCATAGTAGCACAATTCACAATAGCTAAACTGTGGAACCAACCTAGATGTCCTTCAGTGGATGAATGGATTAAAAAAAATGTGGAGTTTAACCTCTTTACTTGAGGAATAAGTCAGAATGGATCATTGTGTTTAAATGGCTCTCTTTAATCTCAGTTGGAACAAGTAATTGTAATCCTCATGCTTACAGCATGTTGGCTGCTTTACCAATGTACCTTACTCCCCAGAAGAACAGGCAACCAAACAAATGGGTGGGATGGAAGGTGAGAAGTCATTTATACTTTGACCCCTATGCCAGCTATTTTGTTACTTAGATGTTTAGTGAAAGTCAAGTGCTTAGTTCTCTGTTCTTATGGAGCTTACCTTCTGAGAGGACAATCAACAGTGGGGAGACTGACAACAAATCCAAGAGTCTGTCAGATGGTGGTAAGTGGGAGAAATACAGAATAGGAGGAGAAAGAGAAATGTTGGGAGTGGGACACAGATGTTTTTAGAGTCAGATATTTCAAAAAGCACACCTTTGATTACAATATTCCCCTACTCAAACTCTTTAAATACACCCCATTATATTCAGCACGAAGATCACACTTTCAAGCCCCATGTATACCACCCTGCAAAGTTTGACCCTTGACAAATTCTCCATTCTCAACCCTATCAAAGCATCCAAATACACTCTTCACTTGGGCCACATTTAGTTATACAGATATCCAGATTAGACCAGGACATCTCATGCTTCCATGAATCTACTTTTTATGGACTTAAGACACCTGTCCCTTGCTTCCCAATTCTGTCTACCTATTGAAGATCCTTCTTATCTTTTAACAGTTGGATCTAGCATCCTATTTTCTTAGAAGTTCTTTTTGATCCATTTTATCTGCTATCAAAGGAAAGTTTCAAGTTATGTTACTAAGCTTTTTTCACTATAACAAAATACCTAAGGCAGGCTACCTATGAAGAAAATAAGTATTTTATGAAAAAAATAGGTCACAGTTTTGGAGGTTGAAAGTTCAAGACTGGGAAGTCCCATTGGTTCAGCCTTCGCAAAGGCGGAAATGCATGGAGGAGTAGGGAGTCATTTCTCAAACCAGGAAGCAGAGAGGCTAGGTGGGACCATGCACAGGCTTTCAATATCAATGCTCTTGTGAGAACTACCAAGGAGTTACAGAGAGTGACCCCAACCCCTTTTGATCTAAGGACTATCACCACCTCTTAAAGGTTCTGCCACCTTCCAATATTACCACTCTGGGGACAAAACCTTGAATATGTGGACCTTTGGGAGATACCCAAACCATAGCAAAGTCCCTACAATGGGGCTTTTTAAAGGGGCCCATTAAGTGACTACCCCTGAGTCATGCAAGCTGCTCATAATTTGACAACACCATTCTCTGCATTTCTCTCTGCACCTTTCACATTGCATTCTGTGTAGGAATTTGGATCTCTGTGAGTATAGACAAACAATAAATGTCCTCATTGATCTCTATTTGGTTCTTCACACTACAGTGTGAATTGCTTAATGTTGGGATTTGAATGTTTGCTTTCATACTCCTTGCAGGATCACAGTCCCTGACACATAGTATACTATATACATTTATATAATATATATACACACATAATGTGTATGATCATATAAATATATATGAATGAAATTATATATATACATATATATATTCAGTGGATTTCATATATATAAATGTGTGTATATATGTATATATATATTTTTTTCAATTAATTTCATATGTTAGTATTCTAAACAAACTGTAGATCTCACTTGAATTAGTGTAGCATTTTTATCTCTACATTAGTATTGAGATATAATGACAATAACACCTGCTTTTCAATTTCTTCCGTTGTGGATGCCATATCATATTTTGAGGAAGTATCTAACATTTATTGAACTCATCTTAGGTGCTAAGGTCTGTTCACTTTATATAATCATTGACAACTTATTTATTTTTAAGGGCAATCTTAGAGATGGGTTTATCAATTTTCTTATCATATACAAATACAAAGTGAAATAAGTTAAATCACTTATTCTACCTAATTAGGTTTCAAACCTGGGCCACCTTACTTCAAATCGTGTGCTGTTTTTTTTTTCCCCTTCTCTTTTTTACCCCTGTATTGGGAGTTGAGCCCAGGGCCTTGAGCATACTAGACAAGAGTTCTGCCAATGAACTACACCCTACTCTCTAAATTTTGTGTTTTAAACTATTGTACGACACTGTCTAGTTTTACTAAGCTTCAGAAAGTCATACTATTCATTTTTCAAGGAAGAGGGAAAGAGGAAGCTAAAAATATTGGCATAGAATTTGAACTACTCCAATTTTTAAGGGTTGTTTGGTACAGTGTGGAGAGTGCAAAGTACCTTAGGAATTGTGCCAAAGCTTTGAACTTAAGCCTCTAGGTACAGTAAATTAAACACATGATATTCTTGTCATCTGCTGTCTTCAATAATAATTCATTTAATCCAGTGAATGATGGTAAGTGCTTTGGGATAAATACATGATGCTGTGGTTGCCATGGGATGAAGTAAGGAGATATGAAACAAATATCCAACACTTTGCAGCCTGCAAATAGTTTTTCCACTGTATACTACATGTCCTACTGGTAGAACCAAAACACACATTTGAATAGAATGCCCTCATGCACTATGTCATTTTGAATTTTTACACAACTCTGAGAGAGAAACAGTACACATATGAGGCATGTCTGAAGACTCACCTTTCCCAAAACATAAATGAGAAGTGTAAGGCACGTGGTTTATCTCCCTTTCTTCTTTTATCTTCTCATCTTGATTTTTATAATTATATCAGGTAAGACATTAATTGTAATTGCTACTATTTTCTAATGTAAAACAATATCAAAACATATCTAGTTTTTCATTAATTCTAAAACAATTAAGTAGTTGAGAAATTATCTCAGAATTGATAAAAACTGCTGTACAGACCATCTCTACATGGTCTCTTCACTCTCAGGAGATTTGAAGAATGATTTTTAACAATGTTCCTTTGTTCCAGTTCTATGTTCATCCTTGGAACTCCTACCTCTCACATTCCTACCTTGAAGAGGCAAAAAACAAGATGGCTTCCACATACCTGGGTGATGCTGTCAGTAATATGTTGGTGATATTTGCCCACATTTTTCTAGAAATAGGAAAGATTTCATATATATTGCCATGTTGGATCATTGTCACAACCCTTTGAAGTATGTGTAGAGACACTAATGTCCCATATAATGTTTCATAGATAGGAGAAGTCATTCTATGTGTTCTTTTCAAAGTTTCTCATTGGCTTCCTGTGATATGTTTCTGTGAATTCAGGTCTTCTGTGAATCATTAGTGGAGGGCTGAGAGGGGGTTCTCTTCATAAACCCACTCCTTCCCCCTTTTATCATCTAATTACGCTAATTATCTACCAGTTAGTTGAGTAAAAAACTTAGGGATTTTTTTCTTTTCCTAATGCCCACACCAGATTCACTAGCAAATTCTGATTACTTTCTTTCTTTCTTTTTTTTTTATTGGTTGTTCAAAACATTATAAAGCTATTGACATCTCATATTTCATACATTAGATTCAAGTTAGATGACTTTATTTCTAAAACATAACAAGATCTGTCCACTTCTTTTCCATTCAGGTCCTTTGGTCTGTGTAACCTAGGGCTAGCATTCTCAGGACCTACAACTATATTATGTCATAGGTGCTTGATAGATATCTGCAAAATGATTATTTACAGTACTATGCTAGCAATGATATTCAAAATATTTAACAGTATATGCAGCTGGAGCTCTTGAAATCCTGTGAGTTTCTTGTTGTGCCAGGTGTTGACCCTGTAGTAACTGGGTCATAAGGTGGTTTGGATGACCTGGGGGAAGGGATAGGTTGGGAAAGGAAGGAGGGAGGCTTTTAGGGGAGTCAGGACAAGGCTACTTGTCAATCAGTAGGGAGTATCTCAACATTTTAACCATTGAAGGTTACATGATGATGACCTATGTGTAATACCTAACTACCATCTTGGTCTACCACTAAAGATTCCTTGCCTTGCTATCACCTTTGAACAAGTGTTAGGAGATACTTGGTTCCACAATGTGCTTATGAACTAAATGTCACAACATAAAAAGAAGTGTATGTTGTAAGATGAAGATGTTGGGATGTGATTCCATTAATAATCCACTAAAATTGAAGTACTTAAAAAATTGGAAAGAAGATAAATCTTCCTATAATAAAGGAAAAATTTCTCCCATCCCATGCAATTTGGGAAATGCTATAAAAATGTATCCTTTCTCCAGGAAAAGTAACTTGAGTACTTATCTAATTTTATAGAAACAGCTAATATTGCCTTGCAACAATAATAAATGTGTATTTACCTAAATATTATGGATCATCATAAATACTCCCTAGATTACAAAAATTGATATTAAGGTGCAAAAAAAGTAGGAACATAAAATGTTTTATTGAAATAAAGAAGGAAACAAGAAATCTGGTAATATTTTGAATCTGGTTTAATTTTTTATTCTGTTTTGTAAATTCCAAGTAGTATTATACAAAAGTGCATTATTGCGTTGTAACTAGTACCTCTGTGACTTGTAAATACTTTTACTACATCAAAAAAAAAAAAAAAATAGAGGGTGTACCCAAGCAAAAATTCTATGAATTCTGAATTCTTACATGAATACGAAAATACCTCTACTTTGCTAGAATTTCTTGTTCATGATTCCTAGGGAATGATCAGTTTGCGAGGGTCCAGGGAGAACTTTTCCTTGTTGCAGATTTTCTTTGTTTCCGTCAGCTGTATCAGATAGGAGCTGGGTTAGAAGTGAAACATGACATTCTGACAGTGACTCCAGCAGACAGATTCTTGGCCACACTCTCAACTACACTTGAACTTCTGCTAAGCATGTGATGAAAGAGTGTTTTCAACTGCACCAGCTGTGGAGAGGTTAATAAAACAAAAGAGGAGAAACAAAAGCGCTCACAAGCAGAATGCTTCTGGCTTTGCTGATTTTTCTGGTTACAAACAATATGTCAGAGAGCTGTAACTGCTGTATTGTTTTGGCCTTAAAATTATTTTAAACAAGTTGAGCTTCTGAATGAAAAGCTGAAGGAGAATTAGCCAGTAGCAGATCAAATACAATGTTACCTTTGTTGGTCCTGGAAATGGAAAGTTCTTAACTTTGCAACAGACAACTGGAAATTGGAAAACTTGTATTTATTTTATATGCACCCTTGACATTTTCTCCTGTAAATACAAAAAGATACAGCCTTTCGGAAGTTCAAGATTATGCAGAAGTCAAAGTGGTCTGGGCTTAGTGGACTGAGAGCAAAAACTTGTGCTTTCTGCCCCCTCCTCCTGTGTCCCACTGCTCTGGCAAAGAACTGCAGAATCTGGAGCCTGGCCCAGCCTGCTTCTCTGGAGGCCACTGCTCAATCCTGTCTTGTGCAGATATGTCAGCTGCTGACCCACGGCCATTTAAACTGGGAGGAAGAATTAAGCAATCCCTGAGAGACTGGCTACCGAGGCCCTTCCCCAGAAGGCAGAGTACACAGAGAAGAGGACTGTTCTCTAATTTCCCTGTCTTCTTCACCAGTTTTCTCTTTCCCCGTAGCTAAGGTTCAACACTCAAAATGTTACAATCACGTCTACTATTATTACATTCTCTTGGGCTGAAGAATAATAGGACAGGAGTGTCCTCACTTTATGCAGGCTTCACTGGGAGGAGGGAAACCAAACTGACCTTTTACTGCCAGCTTCACCACTTCCTGTTCAACTGCAGGCCTGTTATATAAGCGTTTGGGGGTAAAATGAATGCAACTTACATATGTTATCTGGGAGATACAGTGTTTATGTTTCTTCAGTTGAGTAGGAGCAGGAAAATAAAAAGATAGGTATTTAAAAGTCTCTGTAATAGACGGAAACTTTAAAAAGTTATTTCTCACCTTGGTTTGTCCAAAATTTATCTTTATCACTCCATCTATCAGTAATTTCTACTGAAATAAAATGGACTGTTCTGGAGAATGTTTGTGAGTGGTTGCAGAACTCCCAACAAATCCTCACTCTGGGCTTCTTTCCTTTCTCCTCCTGACCCTCCAGGCTTCCAGCTGGTTCAAGTTTACACCCCAGAGTCTTCTCTTCGTGCGGCCCTTATGAGCTTTCTCTGTGGCTCCTTGTTTTATTCTCTTTAGCAATAGGTCATTCTGAACTTGCCAGGAAGCAAATACACACATGTCCTACACTAGAATGCAATTAGATGATAAATCAAGGCCTTGATTTATCAGGTTTGTCTATGAGGGAATAATTAATCATGGCACCAAGATAACGGTCCTTTGAAAACTATATTTACAATAGGTTAATGAATGTTACTTGATTTACACAATGTGATCTGGTGAGTGGCATACTTCAGATGACCTAGAAAGCAAATGGTCGTATGTTGGGGAGATGCTGAGTTGCTTACAATAGTATGTGAGAAGCTATGTTGCCCCAAATCATGTTAATGTAATGCTAAAGTTATCAAATATCCATTTGTATATGAAGATAATAAGTTTTGCTTCTCTCTTTTTACTCTGTGGATAGTCTGTAAAGAAGAAAGTAATATCTTGTATTTTTTCCATCCCCCACCTTCCTATGAGAATTTAATAACCAAAGACAGCATGCCCTTTACTTACATATCATTTGCTAGAAGTCCCTGGCAATTTAAAGAAAAAGAGATTTTAAAAAATGGTTTAAAGATGAGACATCTACAAAGATACCATTTAGACATCATTTTTAGCATTAAAGCAAACTTGTATTTTAATGTGAGTAACTTAGTGTTTGAACTGCAATTTTTTAATCTCCAGGCTAAGAGCACCTAGTTAAATATAAAGGAAAGAATTGAACATATGCTTAAAGCCAAAATACCTAGATAAGAATATGAAAATAAATATAGAACTCTACTTCTTCCTATTAAAGAAATATAATAATACCGACTTTGTTAGCATAGTGAACATTTTTTTCTCATAATATTGTATTTTTTTAATATAGCAAGTAAAATTAGCTTTGAGAAGACTTAGCTTCTAATTCAGAGAATTCCTTATTTTTGCATTTTTTTTTCAGAATTTTTGGAATATATAAATTCAGTGGGCAATAAACATATAGAAATTTCAAATCATCTTCATCTGGGTTTGGAAGCAGAAATAGCCTCAGTATTGGCCAGCAATGCTCTGCGGGTTTCCCAAGAGACAAGATGTGCTGGGCGTGGAGCCTTAGATTGCAGAGGGGCAAAATTACAGGGCTTAGAAGAAAATATTATTCTACATGGCCTGACAAGGCATGTTATCAGATACTTAGTACTGGCTGCCTACCTGGGCAGCATACCAAAAGGGAGCAGAGTGTGGGAGAGAGGAAATCATTATTCAGAGGCTGTTATTCAACACTCACGACCCATGTGAGGGAGCTACAGTACACTGTTTCTTTTACTGCAATCTGTACTAAAATGCCCACCATTTTAAAAAAATTTTTAATTTTAGGAATTTGTTGCTTGACTGGAGTAATTATGTCAAAAATCTAAAATATAACCCAAATTAAAATAATAGGAATAACAGCATTAGGTTTAAATGACCCGGTAACCTGCTGGCCTTTTTATCATCAGACACTCAGAGCCACTCCGTGTTGAATCAGGGAGAAGATCAAGATGGTCCCTTACCAACCATGACTCTGCTTTAGGAGGCCTTCTCCTGTGATGATTCCAGCAAGTGAGGTGTTAGCCTACCAACCACTAGCTGCTGTCAGGTTAAAAATGTGTGGCTTAGAGATGAACAAAAAAGCACAAGAGCCTATTACAAGATTTGAGAATTCTGACAACTGGAAACCTGAAAAAGTTTCACTGTAAAGATTTACCAGCTTGCTCTTCCATAAGTATTTGCTACCCTGCTTGCCTTAGTCTGATCTTCATTGATTCTAAAATTGCCTCTGAGTATAGCATGATTATGTATAGGCCAGTCACAGAGAGCATGTGTCTTTTCTTTCCAAGGCTTGATTCTCTCTGGAGGCTCTATTGTTGAAAACCACATAACAAATACAGTATCATAGAATGAAACATTTCATATAACTTTTCAGAAAGTACATTTTGAGGCATATGTCTGTTTTGCAGATTGGCTGCTTTGTTTACATCCACCAATAACTTTACACATTGAATTTTTAAAAAAGAGATTTTGTGATCTCTTAATCACTGCAAACTAAAAGACTTAGAGAAAAGAAGACTTTGAGAAAATCATTTTTAACTTATTGACACCTCTCTAAATTTCTGCAAAATGGCTTTTTAAAATTAGTCCTTACATCAAGGCCATGTATAAACATTTGTGGATCTGCCAGTTTCATTTTTGTGGGTCTTCTTTTAAGAGTAAACTTTTTTTCCCTCCAGAAGTCTTATTTATTGAATCACAGATTCAATTTCTAAATTGTCCTTATCTTATAAAACTGTAAATTGTAGGTTATTTTATATTGGTTACATGTGCTGGTAAGATTTACCCAGGAGCTTGGTTTTCCTCCTCTTAAATCAAGAGATCTCAGTGTCATCATTGTCATTGTCACCATGTCACTCACTGGAAACCCATCATGTGTATAGATCAAAGAGATGCTGTTAATTTTAATTATCATAACAACCTTGCAGTGCTTACAAATGAGGCTCAGGAAGGTCAGTGAAGCTCCAAGAACTTCAAGTCTAGTAAGTCATGGTTTGTCTCTCAAAATTCTCCACTGTTTCTAATTTTGAAAGATGTAAAATTATCAAAATATAAAATATTGGTTTTCTGGGCATAATAATTGTACATTTGTTAGTATGAATAATGTGTGCAGTGTTCAAAACCTTTGCCTTTAAAGTGCCTGTGTTTGTTTAGAAACTTTGAGGATATAGATGTTGAAATCCTATAAACTCTGTTGTTATTCTCACAGCATCTAACTCTTTGCCAGAGAATGATTCAAACACATTGGAAGAATCAAGCTTCTTAAATTGGACAAAGTATAATTTGGTTTAAAACTGATATAACAATTGGAAATTCTACATATCCACTAAAGCACATTGATGACATGCTAGAGTTTTGTTCTTATCCCAACCATACTCATCCAATTTTCTCATCTACAGAATTCTCATAGCTTAAAAAACAGATTTCATGAAAGCTATTAAAAGGGATGGAAGGGCTCAGATAACTTTATAAAATTTAGAAAGGGGAAATCAATTTTAAAGATAACCGCAAGAATTTGAAACATATAAGTAGCA
This sequence comes from Marmota monax, assembly GCF_021218885.2. NCBI lineage: Eukaryota > Metazoa > Chordata > Mammalia > Rodentia > Sciuridae > Marmota > Marmota monax. The sequence continues at coordinate 5,065,648 of NW_026691988.1, forward strand.
TCCAAGTTCTTGATATTAAAGTCATGTTATTTGGTACTTCATAACCATAACAGTGTTCCTCTTGAGGTTTTTTTGGAAAATATGAAAAGAATAAACTCAGAATGAAAATACCAAAAAGAGATAAGGCCTAAGAATGAAAAGCAATTATGGAGAGAAAGTGAAAGACAAAGGGGAATGTTTAGAAAAATCAGATAACAATGATCCAAAAGAGAGAACCCTTAGGATAGAGAAAGATACAAAGAAAAATACTGATGAAAAATAATTAGGACGCAGGGTTATAATTCAAAGTAAATTTTGCAAATTGTACATCCTGTTTAAAATGTGTATCTTGGAGTTTTGCATGAGTCTGGTGCAATGGGAAAGAACACTGGCCTTGGAATCTGAGGCCGTGGTTTGGGGTCTGGCTCAGCCCTTTGTTATCTATGTTTTCTTGGACAAGCTACTCCAGGCCCTGTTTTATTTATGTATATATCAAAGAGATGCTATTAAATGGCTATTAAATCTAGCAACGAACAGATTTAGAACAACACCTTATTTTGCGGCAAGATAGTATTTTCTTGCCATTTACTGATACTGTACTGATGACAATCTACGTAGGACCCAATAGCTTTCAGATAACTTATTCTTTTAAATAGTAATTTTGCTCTGTCACTGAAACAATCATATTTTGCTCAAATCATGATGTTTTCTTAGATTTTGTTGTATAAAGTATATATTTGCTTTTTTTTTTTTTTTTTTTTTTTTTGGTACTAGGGATTGAACTCAGGAGCACTTAATCACTGTGCCACATTCCAGCCCTTTTCATATATATATGAAAAGAGACAGAGTCTCACCGAGTTGCTCAGCACCTTGCTTTTGCTAAGGCTGGCTTTGAACTCATGATCCTCCTGTCTCAGCCTCCAGAGATGCTGGGATTACAGGCATGCACCACCATGCCTGGAATATTCTTTCTTACTGATTAGAAACTAACTATCCAAATAAAAGATTGGGTTCTTGGAGTCTAGATGAAATCATTTTACAACTGGACACTACTGTAATTTGGGTGCTCTGTAGAATGTAGTTTAGTTTTTGTTTAAATTCTCCCTATAATTGCCAAGAGCAAGTCCTTTAATTTCACATACATAATAATGCAAGAAGTATAGTGCCGTAGTTAGAATAAATGTTAAAATATTTGTCTAATAGGATGCATGTTAGAAGAAACACAAGGTGAGTTTGATATTGTAATGTCCATGTGGGTTTTAAGACAGCATGGATTTTATATATATATATATATATATATATATATATATATATATATATATATATATATATATTTTCCTGCTAGCAATAAATGAACAAATCTTTTCCACCTGTTTTTGTATTTTTTAAAAATATTCAAATAACCACCATTGACAAACACTTGAGTAGAAGAAAAACAAATGCTCTCTCTTTCTGTCTTTTATCCCCCACTGTCCCAGCCCCCATAACTTTGAGCTCATCAGTGGAAAACCATGGTTTTGATGGATGAGTTGGGCTCCCTTATGTACTACTGAGTACTGGCATAAAATATGGGTCCATGCTGGAGATTGAGAAGCTGGTTTGAGGGAAGGAAGTATAGAAGGGAACCAGTATTACTCTAAACAAGATTATGCTTTTCTTCCAGCTCCATATATTTTAGCCTGGTCATTTTAGGAAGGTCACTAACCCTCTAAAGCACAGTATCTTATTTTAATGTGATTGTAAATATAGTATCTGTATTATAGAATTATTGTACATCAGAAAGTATTCCTAACCTGTGAAGACTCTAAAAATAATAATTTGTTTATTCTATTTTGGAGTTCTATGTTGTTTTTTATTAAATAAAAATAAGAAAATATTCAAATGAAGGAAAGTAAAAGAGAAGCATTTATAAGGATTATGGGAGAGATTTTCAAATTTGGGAATAAATTGTTTAGAATGTAGGAAATAGCAAGTAAAGATCAAGTTATGATCACATTTGATCCTTTGCATGAAGACAAATGAATTAATTCTTCACAAAGTATATTAATGTATAAAGATATTTATAAAGAATTAGAAAAAATGAACTTATCAATGGGGTTGAAAGAGACCCACAGCAGAAGTGGAACTAACAAAAGATCGTTCTCTGCTCTTGCAAAGAGGTTTACAAAACCAAAATGAGCCCCTAGTGCAATGATGTCTACTTGAAGCTATTCTTTTTTGGCAGGTAGCTTAATTTGGAAGAATTTCTTCTTACTGGGTTTTTCAGCCATGATTATGTGGGCAGATATTAAAAGCATCTGATGTCAGCTAACACGAATCAATAACCAGAGTCAGAAAAGACCATTAATAATGAAAGAAAGAAACCATTAAGAGAAGGGACCCATCTCCCCCAAGCCCGCCCTGCCCACCACATCCAATGTGCACCATCTCCAAGGCAGCCTCAAAGGTGGTCATCATGAAGCAAAGGACCAGGGTCCATAAAGACTCCTGCTCTCTATTCACTCTATTCATTCATGCTTGGGTGAATCTTGGGTAGGTAAACAAGATGTCAGTTTAACATTAGTGAACTTCAAGTCTCAGTGGGAAGTGTGGCTACTCATGGACTACATATGTGCACAGAGAATGAAGGTACAGGTTGCTTAAGACTATTTGAAAAGTGGAAGAATCCACTATGACATACAGGAGACGTGGCCATATTATGACAAAGAGACTTTTCCACGCTATCTCTCAGTTGTGGGCCTCTTTAAAAATATCACATTCTCATATTTTTTACTAATCCTTAACATTATTCTATCATACCTAAAAATGTTTATGCATGTAGTTTTTTCTGATTAGGAAGCCACTTTGGCAAATTCCAATGTTACATAATTAAAACTTTGGTTTTTTCACATAAAATTATTTTTCATATAGGAAATATACATAAAGGCAGAAAATCCATCTCTTATAAATGGGGTCCTGAGTACCTTAAGATAATTGAAAAATGTAAGAACTTGTTAGAAATGTAAGTTGTACATTTACGTTTAGAGTCAATATCCAAAACAATGAGCATTTGGAAACAAATATAATCTGCCCTTTAATTTGCTTCCATGATCCTGATTTAGTGAATTTTGCTACACAATGTTAAACTTTTTTTATAGTTAGGCCTAAAGTTTGTAAATATAAATTCCACATTTCTTCTATATTATAAATGTCGTTTTTCTGAAAATAATTATTTTTGCCTTTCTCACTCACAGAAGGTCAGTTTGGAAACACAGACAAGAAGAAAGACTATGTTCCTTTATAAAACTTTCATCTATTTGGAATAGAAGCACATATTATAAAAAATATTATGTATCTTATAAATAAAGAATAAATACCAATATATGGAAGAAAGAGAATAATAAAAGTTACAGCACTTATCAGATATCAGGACTTTTTTCTTTTTCAGTTGTCTTGATAATACTTTAAAAAAATATTTCAAACCCTGTAATATTAAATATTTTTTATATTTTGTCAAAGAGAGTTTGCTTCAAGAAAGTTCTAACGCATGCAACTGGAGTCGGCAGGAAGCATTCTGTAGTGGGTTGCTGTGCCACAGTAAAGTTACCCAGTTATTTTCTGAAATTCTAAGTGAATAATTCTTATAATATTCATTTCTGACCATCAGTGTACTGATATGGACAGGATGGGAACATTGTTCACTGAAACAAAATACAAACCCTTGAACTTACACTGTAATTTGGGTGCTCTGTAGAATGTTTTGTTTTTAGAGACAGAGTCTCTAAAAACAATTGCTTTTGTTTATTAAAATAATTGCTTTTGTTTATTAAAATAGTGGAAGTAGAAAACCAGAAGCAAATGGGAATGTATCTGAGAGAGAGGCATGAGGTGGACCAGATTTCTGGATGTCACCTCTCTCCTGGACTGTGTGTATAGTAATATGACCTTTTCAAGGGCAAATGAATTAGGAAGTCCCTGGAATCAAACTTGAGGGACTTGAGCATGTGAGGCAAATGCTTCACTACTGAACTACATCCCCCAGCCCCAGAATGTCTTTATTTTCATGTTGTTGTCTCTCTTTTTCCATCATGATATTTTTGGGGCTTCCTTTCTTTCTTTCATTCTTTTTTTATAAGTCTTTATAAGTTATTGTTATGAGAGAAGGAATTGATGACCACCAGTGGAAGTACTTGGAAAGGTTTTAATGATTTTTTTTTTTTTGGTTGTTGTTTTGATACCAGGGATTGAACTCAGGGGCACTCAACCACTGAGCCACATCCCCAGCCCTGTTTTGTGTTTTATTTAGAGACAGGGTCTCAGTGAGTTGCTTAGGGCCTTGCATTGCTGAAAATTGCTTTGAACTTGCAATTTTCCTGCCTCAGCCTCCTGAGGCACTGGAATTATATACATGCACCTGTGCTTAGCTTTGGAAGGATTTTAATGATTGTATTTACTAACATTTATTATATACTAGATGTCAGGTACTTTATTAAACTTGTTTTTTTTCTCCTCTGCTCAATGTCTTGGACAAAGAAAGATGTTTTATCAAAATTGCAAGCAATACAAAGTTAGGAGGAATAGTTAATGAGCTGGGGAAGGTAATTTATTAAAATATTTTATGAATTAGAGTAGTTGAAAAAAAGAAGGTGAAACTCAATAGGATAAATGTAAAATTTTACATTTGGGTTCAAATAATCAATTTCTTGTGTAAGAATAGTGAATATCTGATACTTTGATTTTAATTCAAGTTAACGTAACCCAAGCATGTGGATCTGCTGCCAAACACCTCAGTCTTACGCTGTAGTAATTGAAATATAGCATCTGCATCAAGGGAGTTACTGGTCTAACCTCACTCACTGCCGGTCACACAGGAAGCGCTCTGTTGAGTCCTGGGCACAACATTTTAAGAGCGAAGTTGACAGCAAACTGGAATGTGTTCAAAGGAAGGATGGTGAAGGATCTGGAAACCATATCATATAAAGAATAACTGGGGGGATGTGTTCATTTTGCCTGAGAGAATGACAACTTGTGTTAACAGTTTCAAAGGCTGTTCTGTGGAAAAGGGGGAGATAGGGGTAGATATTTCTACATAGTTATAGAACTTAAAAGGATGAGGAAATGGATGGCGAATTCAGGCTCCCACAAGAAAACACTTTTGTAACAAAGTACTTCATGAACAGGGTGATTCAATAATAGTGAGTTGCTGGCCACAGAGAGCAATGGGCAGGGTCTGTGAGTCCATCTGTGAGAGCAGGAGAAGAGGGCAAGACTGGAGGTCCTCAAGAGTCAGAGGTAGACTCTCCCATAACGCTCTTGTTTACTTCTTGTAAGAAATGCAGTCAGATCTAGGGTGTATTGGAGACAGAATAAGAAATAAACACTAATAAGTCTGCCTTGATGACAGTGACCATGTTGCAGAGGTGAGTGCATTTTCTTGGGAGTGGCAGAAGAGAGATACTGTATGCAAAGAACAGATTAAGAATGTTGTCAACAGCATCCATCTTTCTACAGTTTTCTAAGGCTTCATGAGTATCTATATTAGTGACTATTGTATTCTTTAGTATAAACCCTTCATTCATGCTGATATCTGAAAATGGGTCATATATTTATGAACTGAAAAAATTTGACAAGACTTGCCATTCCTTGCTTCCTCCCTCACTCTTTCCCTCACTTTCTTTCCCTTCTAATCTTTTCCTCCTTCTCTCTGTCCTCCATTTTGTCCTTCTCTGGTTGCTCCCCTAACTTGTCGCCCTCCTCCTCCTCCTCCTCCTCCTCTTCTTCTTCTTTTCTTCTAACCAAGGGACACTGTTTTTTTTTTTTTTTGTGTGTGTGTGTGTGTGTGTGTGGTGTTGGGGACTGAACCCAGGGCCTCACGCAGGCCAAGCATGTGCTCTATCACTGAGCTACACTCCCAGCCCACATTTTTTTTGTTTTTTGTTTTCCTATCCTCAAAAGCCCCCAGTATTCAGTCTAGAGGCTAACAATGATTCTTGGTTTAGATCTGGCATTTCAGGTTTCTCTTATGTATTGCTGTTTGCTGACTCCACAACTTTGCCCTCTTCTGTCTCTCTGTTTCTCTCGGTCTCTCATTAAAGAAAATAAGACATCATAAACTATGGAGAAATGATTAGTAAAAAATCCAAGGAGTCAACTCAGCATGTATTGAATAAAAAAATTTGGAATGTTTTTTATGTCACAGGGTTCCAGCCAGGCAGCCTTGGCCCAGGGTGGCTGAGCCCAGCTTGCCCTGTGCGGTTTGGGGCCTTTAGCTATGGGGCAGGTCATTAACTGGCTGGTGAAGCAGCAGCACATTGTTCTGTTATTTTCAAACCACAACAGCCTCTGTGGAATCCAAGAGCCATAAAAACGTAGTTCTGATGCTGCCTGACAGAAGCATAATTCACAAACTCTATAATTTAAAGGGATTTCAATGCAATTGTAAAACTAATAAAAAATGAATTGCTTTTGGGGAACACTGGTACCTTATTTAATCAATTGATTCTACTAATTTAAAAATACAATTGGCCTGGTGGCTGTGTGTGTGTGTGTGTGTGTGTGTGTGTGTGAAGATAAATAAGATTAAATTTGATGCCAGTAGTTTCAAGTACATAACCTTGCTTTTGTATCAAAAGAAAAAAGAAAGAAAGAAAATCCCAGAACAATTTATGGCATGTAGCCAGTAACAAAGTGTTTCTCCCTGTACCTTTTTTTTTTTTTTTTTAAATTATCATTTCCCCCCCTCCCAATGTTGATTATGCCCATGTTTAAAAAAAAAAAAAAGTTTAAGTAACTTACTAGAAGGTTTAGATTTCAGTCTGGATTAAGGGGGAAAAAAAAGCCTCAAATGAAAGGTTCTCTTTAATCAGATAATTGGCCAGCCAGTAATTTTAGCCCCTCTGTGACACACCAGTTGGCAGGTACAGAGGTACGCAGCCCAGAGCCTTTGCCTCCATCCACCTTCCCTGTCCCCTGGGACTGTCATTGAACGTCTCCATCTTACTGCTGGTCTCCAGACGGCCCCAAACATTTTGAAGTTCAGGAAAGGAGAGCCAGCTGTCAGAGGGGACCACGCAGATGGCACAAAAGGGGCTCCATCCTTCCATCACCCCATGGGAGGTGAGTATGGGGCCCCTGCAATGCAGCTGTCTCAGATCCAGAGCACCCATGTTTCAAACTGATCCCCGGGCTCCTGAGGTCTTGGCTCTGAAGTTGCTTAGGAGGCTTTGGCGAGGCTTTAAATACAAGCACATTAACTTCTCTGTTTTAACTCCCCCCATCATGAGTAATGGCAGCTCAAAAATGCCGTCTATAATGCCATGTCACAAAAGGCTCGGAAAATTATCCCTTACTCCATTGTCTGCCTGTTTTCTTTTATTCCTTCTCTACTCATCACATTCGCTGGCAGCCATGAATGAAATGGAACATGCTAAATGACTGACATCCATTAAAGCTCCTCGACAAACCTTGGGCTGTGTTTTGAAAGGCCTCTGGAAAAAAAAGGATTGTGTGCTCTTTGAATCTTGGCCTGCTGAACGGCTGCCAAGTGAGGACTGCTCCATTCAAAGGGCTGCGTGAATAAATGAGAATAACATCCTTGGGGACCTGCAGGATCAGTTTACTCTGAAAATGCTCAGCTTCACAAAGGGTCAGAGTCACAAGGTAAATGAAAATGGCCAGGAGGGGACTTTGATGGCCGAAACACTGTAACAGTAGAGGACTTGAAAGAAAACTTTATTTAAAAAAATAGAAGAGAGTGAGAGAGGAAAAAAAAATGGAGAGGGGGCTGGGGGGACCTCAGAAGGGCAGTCAGTTGATAAGACAAAATGCTTCCACTGCGAAATCAATGAATATTCATTTGTAAATTATACATAGGGAGCATATAAATAAATATGCATGCTTATGAAAGTGTATAAGCTCTCCATCTATCCACATCTGTAAACATCATGTATTAATTTTATTTTTTCACATGAATAAAAACTAGGTCAAGCCTGTGAACTCATTTTCTTGGTAAATTATCACATGAGTCCTGTAATTTTTGTCTAAGTCACAAGTTATAAAATCCAGAGAGCCAGCAAACATGCCATTTGGGGGGAATCACTCCATATTTGCTTTCTGAAAACACAATTTCTCACTTAGAACAATTTCTATTCTATTTGACCACTTTAATGGAGGTAACTTAGAAGCAGTTTCTAGGAAAGGAAGTCAGAAAAACCACAGGAATCTTTGACACATTTCCACAGAGACTCTGCATGGTGCCTGCTACAGGGTCACTCATGAGGAGGTGCATGGGCCCCTGACTCTTTCAGATCTTTTTTGATGTAGAGACTCTGGTAGCTTAAATAAACCCTACAGAATTAGTCACCTCAGATAACTCCAGTAAAGATGTAAATAAAGTTCAGAGCCTTTTTTTTTTTTTTTTTTTAGTTCAACAAATGATAATTATGACAGGTAGTAGCTGAAGTGGAGGAAGGAGACCCACACAAATGGCCTTGCACTGTGGACCTGATTTCCTGTGGAGGTGATGTTAGCTGAAGAACTCAAGCTAGGATGATGTCTTGCATTCAATGCACCCTCCCCCATCCAAAGACTCATCCACCTAGAACCTGTGAATGTGAGCTTCATTGGAAAAAGGGTCTTTGCTCATGTGATTAAAATTCAACATGAGCTTATCATGGATAAAGGGGGACTTTTATCCTTACAAGAAGGAGAAGAGAGGGGAGAAGGAAATGAGAAGACATAAACATCCTGGAGGAAAGTGTCTGTCCATAAACTAAGGCTGGGAGCCACCAGAAGCTAGAGGAGAGACCTGGATAAGATTTTTTCTTGGAGAATACCTCACTGACACCTAGACTTTGAATGTCTGGACTCCAAAATTATCAGTAAAAAGTTCTGTTGTTTTAAAAAGCCATGAAATTCATGATAGTTTGTTATGGAAGCTTCAGGAAACTAATATTGATGGCAAGTGGCTGTGTGCTTTGGGGAGCTTGCTGCTCTTCAGTAAGAGAACAACCAGTTCCTCCCAAGGCAGCCCCTAGAATCCCTGAGTTGTAGGCTCACTCTGCAGGAGGAGGCCTTCCTGGTTAACATTTTCCTGGGAGAACACCTATTGATTTTCAACAACCAAGCATGCACATCTCAGTACAACATTCACATGATGTTTGTGAAGGAAAGAAAAAAGTCATCTCCCCAAATTCATTGATATATAGGGAAAGGCTCATGTTATATTTCAAGTATAACTAATATTAGAGTCACAGGTAAAAACTGCTGGTGGTAAGGAACATCACCATAGTCTACACAGAGCAACTGCATATTAATTGCTGAATGATTAGGAATTAATGTTTTATGCTTTTAACATTCTGTTTGTTACTTATATAGAGAAATCTTATTGTGTTTTTATAGTTTGGTTGGTGATAGTTTGGTTAGTGGTTTGGAGTTAATACGTAGCACATTTCAAGTTTTTCCACTTAAACTAATGGAAAATTGGCTTTCAGTTACCAGTTTATTGCAGAATATCTGATTCCCAAAACATGGATTATAGGAATTGTACCAGAAGAGATCTGCACTTCATTTTATTGCTATATGTACATATTTTAAAGGCGCATTACTATCTGTACCCTTAGAGAAAATCTTCTGTGAAAGGATGTGACTTAGCATCTTTACGTACTTAACTGAATTATAAACTTCAGGGAGTGGCCCATTTAATTTCAATTTAGCCTTCTTTAATGTTTTCAAGTTACAGTAGACTCTATTTCAGTTTTCATATGGTACTGGCCAAAAGGTAACTTTTGAATAAAGATAACTTCTTAAAAAAAACACTGCTTTTTAGGACATGAACATTTAAAAACATTTATTAAGCTTGAATTCTGAAGATGTAGATTGTTAGCACAAAATTATTTCTATTCAACTATTATTAAAAAATTCAATGTATACATATGAGAAAGAGTTTCAAAGCATGTCTAATTATGACCCCAAAGTTTTCTGGTATAAGTTGCCTGAAAAGGTTAATTTTTTTTTCTTAGAAGACTTAATAATTCCTTTGAGAAAGATATTGGGAAAAAGTGTCTGAAAGTGTAAATTCTTAGAGCAGAGTCATAACCATTAATATGTAAATGCACATTTAACTGTTTAAAGTATGTATGTGGAAAGAATCTCAGTTAAAAAAGAAAAAACATACATTATCTGGAGTGGATTTTTATCACAATTATGTGTTCTAAAAAATTCTATCTTTAAAAAAAATGCCAAGTAGGGCTGACACATGGACTTCATTATATTCTAGCTAATGGTTTCAATCAAATTTATAACAGAGCTGAGTAAGCAGCAGCATTTTCTGGACCTGTGTCTCCAATCACAGGGTGCCCAGGGACAAGCACTCACACACAGAGGAAACTCAGTGTCCATACCACTGATAGCTAAGGTCTCTGCCATTCATATTTTTTATTCCCAGGGATAAAGTAAGTTTCGTTTGTTTTGCCTCTATGGAAGGCCAAAATAAAAGCATTGGTAGGATAAATTTTACTGTAGAATACATGGTATTGAATTTTTTAGCTTAGGACTATAATAAGTTTATAGTGGAACTAGATGGAATGGAGAACATTATATTTTTGGGGGACATGGCATGATGTTTTCAAGTCTTACTAGTTCCCACATGAAGGAAATATAGAAAGAACAATTTATTGACACTTGGCAGCACAAATTTATTTCCACTTTCCCATGCATTTAAATGTGATTTAAAGTTAACATTTATTTAGATAGTCTTTAAATTCTCATATCTGTTTGGAGTATTTTGTTAATTCTTCGTATACACTGTTTAAGAAATATAGTGAACTTGAACAAATGAACTATTTTGTTTCCGCTTCTTTTGATGTATGGGGGTTGGTGAAAAGGAGGACTCAGTGTGTGAGTGTTAATTTCTTTCTTTTTTTTTTTTTTTGAGGATATTTAGTTTTTAGTTTCAGGTGTACACAATTTTTTATTTTTTTATTTTTATGTGGTGCTGAGGATTGAACCCAGTGCCTCAAGCATGCTAGGTGAGCACACTTCCACCAAGGCACAACCCCAGCCCTTATTTTTTTTTTTTTTATTCATTGCTTTTTGAAAATGTGCTTTGAAAAGAATGAGAATTGTAAACTTCCTGTAAGGTATGGCTTCTGTTGAAATCTGATGGGGGAATTCCTTGCCTGTGTGTGCAAGTTTTGGTCTTCAGGGGGCGTCCAAGTGTAGCAAAGCTAGAAGAGCTGGCATGAGCTGCGGTGTTTTCATGCTACCTGAGTAACCCTAGTGCAGAAAAATTCAGCAAAAGCCAAAGTAAGCACTCCTGCCCCATCTGTCACTGTGTGGAAGAGAGCTGAGGCAGCCATATTTAATCAGCACTGAAGTCTCCCCCTGGGTGATGTTCGTGCCCTTCTGTAATATTTTATTCTAAGCCATTTCCCAGACAGCATTATTGATTCGTGTCATTATTCTCCCCCAAGCTCCGGGAGCTTGTGCAATGTGATACCAACTGCAGTTCTCTTTATGAACATAACCTTAGCACCGAAAAGTAAGGTGACTGCTTACAACATTCAGAATTACCCAGATGGCATATTATGCAGTGGATTGTAGGCATTCTAAACTCTCACAAACATCAATTATAATGCATTTGCTGAAGCAGAAAACCAACAACAAAAAGATTTGGCTCTTGTTTCATATTTCTGCTTTTTTTTTTAAACTTCTTAACTACTAGATTTATGCTCAGTGTGAGAAGATATTGTACTTAAGGTATTTTGTGTGGCTGGTTTGGATGAGGAACTCCCCTCCCCTGGAAGACTCATTAAAAATAATAATATGTCTGATATCTATCTTGACTAGAGTTCTGAAATTCTTTCCTTTCCCTTCTCTCAGAGGTAAAAGAGGACAGTACAATTTTCTCTCTTAATGACATATACTGAGATGTAAGAGGAGATTCTCGTTGTTGAATGGATTAGTGAGAGAATAAATGAATGGAAACCCAATAATTTTCTTTATTTCCCAGAGGTCTTCTTTCTCTCAGAGAATGGCTCAATGATTAATATTCTCAACACCATTCTAATTTGGAGTCCAGTAGCATCCTTAAAAGTATGTATACTTGTATTAACCTTTTAGATATACTATCATCAAGAGTGGCAAATGCTTCCCACACCATCCCTCCATCTGTCTGCGAATTAATAACTCTGGGTCAAGGTCTATACAATACCACTTAGATATTTGCAATTTTGGCACCAAATGCTAGTTTTATCTTGGGTCCAGTAGAATAATAAAAGTCAACATGCCCAGTCTTCTTCTCCTCTTCCTCCTCTAGCAATGTATTCTAGCAATTGTAGTAGTGAACTTGCATCTCTGTTAGAGTACACTTGAGGCATATTTTTTGTCTAGCTGTCGAAAGCTGTGCATAGCAATCATTACTAATCCAGAATTCTGCTCTTCATTTTTTGAACATAAAATTATTATGGAAATAACTTGCCTGAATACTATGAGAAAAATCAAGATTACTATAATCATAATATGCCAATTATTAAACATGTATGCATCAGGTACCCTACTATATAATCTATTTTCATTTCATCCAGTCCTCACAATAACTGTAAGAAGAAGATATTATACTCAATTTGTGTATGTTTAAACTGAAGCTAAATGAGATTAAATAATTGTTAATGTTTTAATTAGACCATTATTTGAAGGGAGAAAAGTTTCTTAAAGAATAATCATATAATAAATTATAATTCTAAGAAAAGATTAATGTTAGACCTTTGCCTTAATTATATGAAATTATATTCTAAAGACATAATCATTAAAATTGAATTACTGACATAAGAATAGAGAGATTGATAGGTCTGAAAAGAAAATCCAGTGTTAAAACCAACAACTAGTAACTAATTATACTAAAATTTCCATAAGGCCAAAATGAGTACTCTGCATACTTTTTATCACTTAATCCTCACATGGTCCTAGGAGGAATTATTATATCCACATTTCAGATAAAGAAACTGATGCTTAGGCTGATTTAGTCACTCACCCAAAGTTAAACAATTAGACAGTAAGAACATAAGTCTTGTTAATTCTAGAGTCAACTGCTTTACCAGTACACCACACAGTCATGCCAATATATCATGGAATTTAACACATGATAAAAGTAATATTTTGAATCAACCAGAGAAAGACAATACATTATTCAATAAATGGTACTAAGCTATCTCGATAAATTGCAGGAAAAATTAAGCAGGATATTTAGTTCAATCACACTAAGATGAATTCCAGATGGATCAAATATATAAATTTTAAAAAGTGAATCCATAAATATCCTGGATGTATATTTTTATATTTTGGGGAAGGCCACTTTCAAGTAGTACAAGAAGACCAGGAATTACAAATAAAAAGTTGATAATTTTGACTACAAACTGTTTCACATTTTTGAATGCAATAGACAGTTTAAGCAATGTGAAAGACAAATAGCATACTAGGACAATATTCATAAAACATATGCTAGACAAAATATCAATAATCTTAATATATAAAGATGTTTAAATCAATAATAAAATAATCAACACTCTGCTAGCAAAGTGAATAAAGTTTATGAATAAGTTCTTCATAGGAAAAGAAATACAAACAGTCAAAAATATTAACAACCAAAGAAAAACATATTAAGATAGAAACAAGATAGTATTTGTCACTTTTCTAATTGGAAAAGGCCAATATTTTGTGGGAATAGTTTGGGAAAGTGAATAGCTTATAAATGTGAATTGCTAATAGCACTGAAACAAAAGTTTTAAAAATGCACATTTTTTTTATGTCTCTGTGTCCACTAAAATGAATGTATAAAAAGTAAAACTAAATAAACATAAGAAACATGTACACCATTTGTCTAATAATTCCACTTCAAAAAATTTAAGATAAGGAAATAGACAAATAAAAGCATATGTAAAGAAATATAGAATGGCCAAATAGATTTATTGCAGCATTATTCATTATGGAGTAAAAGTGGAAACAATATAAGTGTCCATCACGAAGGTGTTTCTGGTAGACGTCATGGTATATGGATACAATGGAATATTATGATCCATTAGAAATAATGCACAAAGCTATATTTATAGGCATGGAAGTGTGTTCATGACATTCGAGTAAAAAACTGCAAGGTACACACCAGCTATGAAAAGTCACATGTGAATATCAATGTTCACCCAAAGAAAAGTTGAAATGGGTAGTCAGCAAAGCTTTATTGGTATTACAGTCCTTTTTTGCTTTTTAAAACTATAGATTATATTTAAGTTTCTTTGTTTTGTGATGTCCTATGTTCGCTATGAGAAAAAAAAATCAGCAAAGCTATTCCTTTTTGGGAAGCTGGGGAAAGAATGCACATGGGTTAGGATTGTACAAGATGGAAGTGGAAAGGAGGTGATTCTGAGACCAGCAGTCCTCAGGCTTCCACAGGCTTCACAGTCTACAGGTCTTGGAGCATCTCTGCCAGTGCTGGGTCACCACTGTTTTCTTCTCTCTTTTCTTGCTAACCTGTTCTGCTCCATCATTACTTTTTCTTATACCAAAAACAAAACAAAACAAAACAAAACAAAAAAACAGTGTGTCATGACACATACTGTCATGGTGCCATTTCAGCATTTATTTAGGTATTTCTTTTTTTTTTAATATTTCTTTTCTGCTTATAGGTGGACACAATATCTTTTTATTTTTATGTGGTGCTGAGGATCAAACCCAGTGCCTCACTCATGCTAGGCAAGTGCTCTATCTCTGAGCCACAACCCCATTACAAATCATTAAAAAAGGAAATCTGAAGACTTGAGCCACCTTCCTCCTCCTCCTCCTCCTCTGCTTCTTTTTCTTTTCTTTTCTTTTTTTTTTCTTTTTGATTTCTCCTTCTCCCCCTGCACCTTTACCCCTTATTCTACTTCTCTAGGCTATGTCAAATGTTGTTACTGGGCATATCCTTGGCTCAGGTGTTCACTTTGCACAATTACGTGGGCTGATTAGGCCATCACAGCACCCAGATCTACAGGCCAGATCCTCCCACAGGGACCTCAGTCAAGGCCATTTCCCTTACAAGCGCATTCCTGGTAGGTACACATGGATTATCCACTGTCTATACATGCAACAACTAAAACTATCATACAGGGAATAGCTCAGGACTGTTGATTTGACAATTTTAAAAGGGGGTGTTGAAAAATATATCACAATTTCCTGTATGTAGCTATGACACTGGAAATCCAGAAAGAAGAGACAACAAAACTAAACTCAACATCAAAACATATTTTGCACAATTGAGGAAAAGTTAAGTACCGAAATAGGTAATTATCACTAGCAAATATGACATCTGGGTGTGTAATATCCAAACCATTGAGAGCTCTGCTGTGCATTTTAAGAAGCCATTCAGAAAATTTTCACAAGTATAATTAATATTTTTGCTTCAAGAAATTTAATATGCAATTTTTTTTTTGTACTGAGGATTGAACCCAGGGGCACTTAAGCACTGAGCTACATCCCCAGCACTTTTTATTTATTATTTTGAGACAGGATCTTGCTAAGTTGTTGATCTTTGAAATTGTGATCCTCCTGATTCAGCTTCCTGAGTCACTGGGATTACAGGTTTGTGCCACCACTCCCTGTCTAATATGCAAATCTTTACAGAATCAAAACTCAAAAGAAGATAGAAAAACAGCATTTATATGAAATTATAATTTAGATAATTTAGCCTAAATTTCTTATAAATAAATATTTATAACAGTATTAATTTGTTCATGTTGTACCAGTTTAAAAGTCTTGGTTTCTTTTAAATTCTAATGGCAATGATCTTCACTGGCCAATTATTATGATTTGCCTAGTGGCTCCAAATATCTTCTTACAAGTCACAAATCTTACTGATTCATAAATCAAGATAAGAAATTTAAGTAAAGGCTCCCTTAATACATATATTTAAACATTTGCTACAACAAAGCAAATGTTTATCCTGGGAATTAATTTGCATGGTCAGTGTCAATGATCCTGTGAAAATTCCCTAACCAAATGCAATAAATGTAGATACTACTTTATAAGGCCATGTTTTCAGCCTAAATTTGAGAGTAGATCCTATGACATCACTCTTTTCCAATTACATTTATAAAAGATTTTAATGCAAGTGAACATAATACTATTTGGTTGTTTCATTATTTCAGAATCATGATTAAAATTCCCAATGTGCTTTGAAATATGCTAGAACTAGGGATAGAGATTAAAAGATACAACCCCTGATTTGAAGGAATTTAAAGTTTAGTGGAGGAGACAGACAAGTAAATAGATCATTATAGCATGTGCTGTTCTAGAAAAGCACTCAGGGTGTTCCAGGGGCCTGTTCATTACTCCCTTTCTCATTCTTGTTGGGAGTCATCCCACTATTAATATTCTCATGAACATTCAAATGTTTTAATATCCTGGCTTTGAGTATCTTCTCAGGGTCGAGTCAAAACATAATTTTTGGAGTTAGTACATAGTCCACGTACACACACACAAGCCCTTAGGCATAATTTTCTATTGATATGAAATATGACTTTAAATTCTTGCCAAACAATACTTCTGCAGTGTTTTTTGCTTGACGAGAACTGTTGTATTGAGTTCTGACAGCAATAAAGGTGTTTCATCAATCCATCTCACGTAGTAGTGGTACCCATCTAATGCAACCAACCAAACACTTTATAAAGTTTAATATTCTCATTTCATTTCCAAACACCCACTAAGTACATGAGATTTTTCCTTTTTTTTTTAACACACACACACAAGCATAGTTGACTTTCTATGTAGAGTAAAAAGTATGTGCCTCGTTCAAGTAATTGGTATTCAATCTCCTGCACTCATCTTGTTTAAAATTCCTTCTTTTTCCTACAGTCTGATATCAACTTACAAGTCATTTAGTAGTGCCCTGGGTTGTCTTGTTTTGTAGATAAAAATCACTTAATACAAAAAGAAAAAAAAAAGGTGGGGGAAGTGAATTGATATATGAGCTAAACACTTCCTTGATGGACAATGAAAAAGGCTGAAGGAATTTTCTTGATGATCCGTTTCATTTCCTAGTTATACATCTTAGAAAAAGATAACCTTCCAAAGGATCCATTGAAAGTGCTTTTCTAACCTAATTGCAGGATTTCAATTTCAATTAAAATTGAACTTTTCTTCTCACAGTTTGAAATTGAGAATAAGACTGGAATCTGTCTTTTTTGGCTAGATCTGTGAGCCAGCAAACTCATCCTGAAAGATAGAAAAATGGACAGTATTAAAATCCCCAGTCTTCAGAAGATATTATTATACTTTAAGATAAATAACCTATAGGAGAGGGAAGGTACATGACGTCTTTCAAATTTTTAAAAATACAGAGTACAGTCACTTGCTTCAACCCAGATAAAAAAATATGGTCAGACTGCAGAAAATGACTAAGTTTTTTTTTTCAGAGAGCAAATTGCTAAAAAGATGAATTATTAGAGAATTAAAGGCTTATGGGTCATTATTAATGTCCATGTTTTGACTTATATAGTAATTAAAATCTTCTGAATGTAAATTCTCCTCCTCCTCCTCTTCCTCCTCTCTCTCTCTCTCCCTCCCTCCCTCTTAGGGTTTCTGCTGTGCTCCGTGTCTACTCCCAGCCAGGGATAATACCTACCTATTCTCCTGGACATGAATGTCTGATTAAAATTGTATCATTACTTCCTTTTAAATGTGAACTCTTATTTGCAGACCCAAGCTAATCTCTACTCTCTTTAGGGTGAATTGATTCTTAAATACTCTGATTGGAAACATATTAAGGTAGAATAAATGTATCTTTGACCTACATAGTCCTCTGTAACATTTTCAATAAAATGAAGAGAAGACATAATATTAAATTAAATTAGCAAAGTAGTTTTCTTACAAGCAGTTTAAAATGTTCACTGGCCCTACATGGTGGTGAATGTCTGTAATCCCAGAGTCTTGGGAGGCTGACACAGGAGTATAGCGAGTTCAAAGCCAGTCTCTGCAAATTTAGCGAGGCACTAAGCAACTCAGTGAGACCCTGTCTCTAAATAAAATACAAAATAGGACTGGGGATGTGGCTCTGTGGTTGAGTGCCCCTGAGTTAAGTCCCCGATACACCTCCCCATCGCAACAAAGAAAAATGTTCACTGAAGTTCATGGAAGGTTTCTCAGTCTGTATTCAGGTCCATGGCTCCCTCATCCAGTGCTGTGTTCCTGACCTTGGTACTTGCAGGCTACATCTTCCAGACACTAGTGTCAGCTGGCTTCTGGTTGGGTATGACCATGAGAAGGTGGAAGGGGATGAGAACAAGGGTATTCTTAGTCCTTCTCTCATCCGCTATTTTCCACCTTTTCCTGAGCAACCCTGTGCCTTGACTTCTACAGCAGAATCTTCTTGCTTTGGCTCTTCAACCAACAACTTCCTTTTTGTTACCAGTGTCTCAATTTCCTCATTGTCCCCAGCGAGGTTTTTCAGGTTATTTGTCATCCATGCAACCAGTTCCCTGTATTAAAATCACTTTTTAGGAGTTTCTTCATGGTTAGAACTTCACTGATCTGACTTATTTTTATTGTTGAACAAGTTTTCCCAGGGTTATGTACTTCAGGAAGGAAAAAAAGCTAGGTTACACCAAGAATATTGGCTGAATATTGCAAAAGTTTAAAAACAAATCAATAGGTGCATTAGAATTAAATTAAACTAAATCAGTGCATTAGAATTATACGTAATAGTGGGATTCATCATGGCATGTTCATATATACACATGATATAATTTGATTGGCTTTTATCCTCTGTGACATTAGATGAGTTAATATATTCAATTTTCTTTCTTAATTAATTTTTTGGATTTGTGGTGTTGTGATTATACCCTATAATTGCTGTCTCCCCTGTAGTTAATAGGAGAACATCTACTCAAATCATAGAATTTGGATGACTACTTGATTGTCTACAAGTTTGGCGGGGGGATTTTGACCTCAATCATACCACTGGGAATATTGCATATAAAAATGGATAGGGTTGGTTGTGTCAAAGGTTTGAAATAGTGATATTTATTGTAAATTTAGTTTAAAAAGAGAGAGAAGGAAAAAGAAGAAAAAAGAAGAGGGAAAATAAGAGGAAAAAAGTCCCCCTTGAAACATGGGTATTGTGAAGCCCGGCTCTGTCATGAGCAGCTACTGTGGACAAGTCATTCAAGTTCTCTGAGCCTCAATTGAACATAATGGAATTTGCACTAGTTCAGAGTTAACCCTGTAAATATCAGAACTCTAAACTCATTTATTTTAAACATAAAGGACTATTTCTTATGTTAAACGATAAAAGCATTGCTTCAAGTTGTCCAGGTTTGGTAATGCAGGCGCTCAGGACATCACTAAAATCCAGGTTCTTTCCATTTTCCTTTCAGTCATTCTAAATCTAATGCAGCCACAGAGTTGAATGCAGCACATGAAATGAGACAAAATTCGGGGGAAGTGACAACCTTGTCTTCTTTGGGTCTCTTCATGGAGTACTTCCCCAGAAGTACTCCAGTGATTTAGGAAATTGGAATGCATCACTTTGAAATTTTGACATATTTTAGAATTAATTTTAATTACTATATTTGTTTCTAAATCTTCAGAGAATCAGAAAAGTATATAAACACTTCTGATCAACATTAGAATTCTTAGAAGGCATACCAAGAAAAACATATTTTTCTAATTTTTAAATGCATTTTAGAATTGACATATAAAGGATAATTTGCCATCTCTCCCCGACCCACCCCCACACATTTTAGCTCTTACTATATGCCAATCATTGAGATAATCACTTAAATCTCACTGCTTCTTACAACCACTCAGTTAGGTGTACTGTTAATTCCACTCCATTGTACAGATGGGAAATCTGAAAAACAGAGAGGTTAAATAATTTTCCACTGTCCCTCTGCTGATAAATTTGCAGAGCTAGGATTTAAATTCAAAAGTTTAATAGCAGAATCCCTGCCTCCCAAGCCAGGGGGATGCCTAACAAAAGTCTCAGGGCATTTTTGGATTTTATGGCAATTCTTTGCAGCTGTTTTGAAACATCCTGACTCTTGGAGGATTTTTTAAAAACTCCATTCTATTCTAGTATTTTAAAAAGTGAGTGCAAATATTTTTCAAATTCCCTAAGAGCATCCACTGAAGTTGCTCATGTATTCAGAGTTTCTCAAACTTTAATGTACCTAAAAATCCTTGGGGATCCTGCTAAATGTGGATTCTGATTCAGGAGGGTGGTATGGGGACTCACAAGCTCCCAGGTAATGCCAGTGCTTCTGGTTAGAGGACTACAGAATAGCATCAAATGACTGTTCAAGGGTGATTGTGCATGGGTTGTATGCAGGGCCAGCCTCTGTATAAGTCAATTATTAAATTTTCAGTAATCTCAACCACTAGTGGTTAAGCACAGTCATTATTAAACAAAATTAAATTATATCAACTTACAATAAAATTATTTGTATTTAAAAAGGCAACCACCACTTAAAATTCATCATTTACTATTTATTTGACTATGTATCTCCACATTGGAGTTCTTGACAATTTTTACATCTAAGGTGGAAATCCTATGTGACAGTGTGCTGCTGCATAGGTCTTCCCAACTCTGCATCCAGTGATGTCATCTTGAAGTTTGAAATTGATCATGGTGCAAATATTTGCTCCATGAAAGTTGGGAAAGACTGCAAATCACGACTTCCCCCACCCCACCCCGTGAATGCCTGATATTAAAACATTTGCTAACATATCATCCTGGTGAATTTGTGTTGCATTTATACTTGATGCTTACTAATTTAAGGGAAAAAAATCTCCCAAACACAGAACTAGTTTACATGGCATTATCTTTGTCTAATTTTGCAGACTGGATGAGCATGTGAGGGAGTCTTTGAGGTTTGATTTGGGAGTTAGCTGTGCTACAGTTCCTGAGTGCACATTTTCTATCAGTGTTCTTGTTTTGGGAAGGGATAGCTTGGGGCTCTATGCTGTTCATAGTCTTCCCGCTAATTACTCAAGAGAAAGGAGAGTGTTGAAGAGTGAACGAATACACGAAGTCTATGCTCACACATAAGTGGCTATATTTATGAAATGTCAACTTCATTGTTTGGACTTGATCATCTCCTCATTACAGTCATTTGTTCTGTGTGGTCTGTGCGCAGTTCCATATTTTGCCTTGGCAGCTGAGTGCTATTATTGGGCCCCACAACATTTGTTTCAACAACAGTGGGTCCCTGGTCAGAAAATCTAATTAAAAAAGAAGTTCAAAACAAAAGGCCATAACTTATGATTATATATATAATAAACATGGTTACTAGTGAAAGAAAGAAAACTCTTCTATATAGTTAGAGTTGGGAATTTTTTACAAAATGATGACTAGTGATGAAAGACTTGAGCCATATTTTGAGCTAAAGGCTGTAGGAGAGGATGCTATGTAGCCAGCTTCCCTGATGTGGGATATTTTGCAAGGGCTGTGCTAATTGGCAAGACCCTTCTCTGGTATGATCAACTGCAGGAATAACAAAAATATAATGGCTCCTAAAACATTTGCTCAACCCTCTGGTTCATTCTTTCATCGAATTTTCACTCATCAAGATATAGGTTCAAAGGGATGGTGATTTCCTAGAAGGCTAAATGTTTTTTCCTAACCCTGCAGCAGCACGAGGAATGATGTTTACATTAAGCTGATGAAATGCAAGTAATAGACATAACATAGAGCAATGGGGGAACAGGAACCTGTAGAATTTCCATTATTTTTTCTTGCAACTTGCTTCCCAGGTAAGAGATGATGGGAAAGATACTCAAAATATCTTTTTATTTTCTTTCATGTTTCTATAGGACCATGCTTCCTGCTGTTTGGTTATAAACAGAGCCTCAATAATAATTGAAAACTCTGTGTGTGTGTGTGTGTGTGTGTGTGTGTGCATGTGCGTGCACGTGCTCACTCCTGCTTCTGAGAAAAACAGCTTTATTCCCCTTAAAACTCTGAATATGTAGAAGCAAACCAGTTAGTAATACCAAGTCTAGCATTAAAAAATAATCAATAAATGTTCCTTCTCGAAACATTTTCTTTCCTGTAGGAGCTGAAGCTGGGTTGGGTCATGGTGGCAATTGTACTTTTTTTATTTTAAGCCTTTTAACTCTGTGTAACAGCTGCACAAGTGTTGGGATCCCTGGGGAATACAACCCACCTGGTTCTTTACTTTTCTTCCCACCCAGATGAAACTTTTAGTATCTTAACTTGCTAACAAGACAACTACCTATTTCCACAGTAGACTGATGCTAAATCATTTTGAAGCTGGTTATGTTAGTAAGTTAACTTTGCTCCTATTTATTTTGTATGTCACGATGTGAATCAGCATGACTTCACAGCAGATGCATGCACACTGAGGGTATAGGCACAAGCTCACTGGCATGGGTTTGGGTTCCAGTGAGGACACTTGCTGGCTGTGTGACTGAATAAAATGCTAATTTGTTTGTTGATTTTATGTTGCCATTTCTATTGAACTTGTATCTCTCATGCCTCAGCCTCCAGAACTGCAGGGATTACAGGCATGCGCTACCAAGTCTGGATACATAGTCTTAGTTGGGGGGATAGAAGTATGTATTACACAACTTCCATAATATATATGGAAAATTCCAAAAGTGATCATTCCAGAAAGCATGACTTCATACCGTGAACTATATCTAACTTAACTTCTGGACACCACAGAGCATGTTTTTGTGCAAACAGTGTATCTGAGATTGTGGTACTTCTGCTCTGGAAGCATTTGCCAATCTGTAATGATCCATGGCTGCATATACTGCCCTGTCATCAGCCACCCAGGAAGTCCCAGAGACTTCTCTGGCCATCTAAAAAAGCTGCCTTTAGGCAGGCACGGGCTGGCCATTTCCATCTCTTCCCAGGAAACACATCCAACTTATTGCTGTCCTATGTTGAGGCAGCAGAGATGTGGCAATCTGTTCTTTTTCTAATGGATCTTCCATAAGGTTTTCCATAAAGACTCCTGAACTTCCTCAAATAGTGGTAATGCTGCCCTCTTTCCCTCAGCCATCTTTTACCATCTAAAAACCTGTCAGAATAGGATGAGATTGTCAAGTTTTTGTTTTCTTTTAGACGGTCCCTAGGATGAGGGAACCATGTCTTTGGCAAATATTCGTAGCTTTGGAACGGATTTAATAGAAGCCGTACGTTAAATAAGTGGCCTTTTAAGTTCCATCTCATTTCAAAATTGTGAAAAACAGCAGATTATTTGTTATTTTTTATTCCTGTATGTTTTAATTTTAGTTTTGTTGGATTCACCATCTGAATTTCTTGCATTATGCATTTACTCATGAAACCCTTTTTTACATATACATTAAAAGGAAGTGCGTAGGTTGCTCTTAAGTTCCCACTGTGAACATTCGACTGACATTTAAAAAAAATTCCATTCATGCTTTGAAATTAATGGGAAAATCAGTGCTTTTTAAAAATGATTTTATGTCCAAGATGTTTGCCTGCCAAGATCTGAATATAATTTAGTGTAGGTAACTCCAAGTTCTGTGTAGGGGGGTGGTTTGGATGAATGCTTTATCAGACTCACATTCTTGTAAATCTAAAGCCTTTGGTTTTGCTTGTTGAGGAAATGGGTTGGCCAACAACGGGCTCAGAATCATTCTGTTCTTCGCTGGGGGAGTCATACAAGCCACGGTTCTTATTTTCAGTTTCTGCCTTGAAGGTAGATAATTGAGAGCCTGAAAATGCTCACACTCTGCTTTTAGACCTATTTTTTTGTATAGTCAACTTTTTTTCCAGTAATGATTCTGCTTCATTTCTTTATGAAATATTATAAAGGAATAAAAAGAGGCAAAATCTTTTCTTCCATCATCGTGTTTTTTATAAGTTTTATTAAGATATAATTCTCTATCATCTCTTTAAACTCTTTGGAAGCATGCCTCATTCCCAGTTTGAGACTCCTTTTTCATTCAGCAAATGACCTGCTCAGCTTCCAACTCTGGGACGGAAGCAGGCGATTTGGCTCCGTTCCTTGGAAAACTTGCTTATATTGAACCCAAATCTGTCTTCTGGAGGTTTTGAGTTTTGGGCCTCATGGAGAAGTCTAATCCCTTTCTCAAGGGACAAACCCTTACCTAAAAGCAGTGATCACATCCTACTGAAATCCATGGTTGTGGTTAAAATTTTCCAATTATTGAACATTTCTCTAGTAAAGATAATGCTGATTGCTGCCTGTTTCTAATCACTGTCCTGCGAATACAATCTCTCCTACAGTATGGTTCACAAAGGATCACAACACCCAGGAATAGCTGGACAGAGTAGAGAAATGGAGAAATAAATCTCTCTCATTTGAGGCCTCTGTGCTCTGTGAATGGGGCACACATTCCTTTGGGGAGTGCTGAAGTTGCCAACCACTCAAGCCAGATAAGCCACTAAAGAGTTTGATGCATTTTTTGTTTGCTTTTCTTTTTTTTCCCCCTGAAATACAAATTTCTCCTTTGCTAAGAATGTTTTATTCTGTATCACTTGGTTTGCAGAAAATGAAAATTTGCTATTATCATCCCTTCATCCCACAGTGAAAAATGACGAACCTAAGAACAGAATCTTGTGAGATACACCTGGCATTCCTCCATAGTGCTGTCGGGAAGCACTGATTTCTCACATGATTAATCCTCCACTTAATTATAAAACACACAGACTAATTTTACCATCTTATTCATAAATAGCTTCCTTTGGCTATGAGTTTTCTTCCCAATAAAAACGAAAACTTGCAAGTATAGTTCATTCCCAATAAACACATTCTGTTTTCTTTTTTATTTTGGTACTGGGGATTGAACCCAGAGGTGCATTACCACTGAGCTACATCCCCAGCCCTTTTCATTTTTCAGTTTTGAGACGGGGTCTCTTTAAGATGCTGAGGCTAGCCTCAAACTTGCGATCATCCTGCCCCAGCCTCCTGAGTTGCTGGGATTTATAGGCGTTCACCATTGCACCTGGCCCCACATTCTGTTTTCTAATCATTGCTCTTACATCGTACCTAAATGCAAACCACTTTCCAGCTTTCCATTGACTGGCAGCAAAGTCTTCCTCTTGTTTTCAGGGTTTTTTTTTTTTTTTTGCTGCTGTGACCAAAAAGACCTGGCAAGAAAAATTAGAGGTGAAAAGTTTATTTGGGGGCTTAGGGTTTTAGAGGTCTCAGTTCATAGATAGCAATTCATTTCTTAGGGCCCTGAGATAAGGTAGAACATCTTGTTGGCAGAGTGTAGTAGATAAAAGCAGCTTAGGACATTACCAGGAAAGAGGGACAGGATGAGAAAGGAGAGAGAGAGAGAGAGAGAGAGAGAGAGAGAGAGAGAGAGAGAGAGAGAGAGAGAGAGAGAGACACACACTTCAGTAACTACTTAGTCCCTATCAGGTGATTAATTTCATTCATTGGGTTGAGGCTCTCATAACCCACTAATTTCACCTCTGAGTCTTCTTGCACTGTCTCACATGGGAGCTGTTGGTATACACCTCACATCCAGCCCATAACATCTTCTTATTCTGTATAATTTCAAACATGGTCTGAATATATTAAAAGGAGTTCATTTAATTGAGCTCATTCAGAGATAGTGTCCCTGTCATGTTAAATTTCAATTCTCTTTTGGCTTTTTCCATTATAACCCTTTTAGCTCCAAGGTCATTCTTGTTTCCAGAAAATTAAAAGAGTTTTCACCTTTTAGTCCTTCCTTTATTAACAAATAAACAGATTTCTTTTATTATCTTTTTTTTTCTCCAGACACTAACTAAAATTCCCCTTTAAACATGGAGATTTTTAATACTATTCTTTGCAAATTTTCAAACCCAGGCTTTTTTTTTTTTTTTTTTTGGTTATCCACTCAATATCTCTCTTGTATCTTTTGTGTCCCATGTAAACTGGAATTTATTGGAATGCTCCCTGGCCTGGATTCATCTTAGGTACATTTTCTTTTTTGTCTTCATTTTGGCTTCTAAAGGATCATGCTGGGATAAAGTCTATTTCTAGACTTTCTCTAGACTTAGGCTTTCCAAGCTCTCACAGGGTCTAGGATGCAATATGTGACGCTTTTCTCTCAGGTTCCTGTCACTGCCAGTTCACTCATCAATCCCTCCTGGTTGGCCCACATGGGTGGCTTCTGGTTTCCTGTCATCCGAAGCCTGAAGATCAGACTCATCCTGCAGAAGCATGCCCTGTAAACATAATTGGTGAATCTTTCTTAACATTTCCTTTGCTTTTTGGTCATTTAAAAGCACTTTATATTTCTGCTTTGTTTGTTGAATGGTAAAATTGAGAGAAAAACCCCAGACACTAAATAAGCAGCCAGTCAACAATGTTTTAGGTGTAGTTCAGCCACCAACCAGCTGTGCAGGATGAATATTTGGCCTCCCTAAGCCTCATTTTTTTTTTCTCCCATAGAATGAGGCAGTTGGTCAAGATCCTTCTACCCTCACTCATCTGAAAAACTTTAAAAATGAAGCCTGAAGAGGACCTCTTGTTTCCAGACCTTCATTCAGGGTCCTGAGTCAGTTCCAGTAACAGACCATGTTGTTCTGCCTGTTACTGCAGCTTTAAGCTTCTGCATTTCTGTAAGACCCACCTCTATTATGCTAGAGAATAACAGCAATCAAGGAGAAATTTGGAAAAAGAGATAACATGAATGATGAACTAAATTTATGCAAGACAAGATGGTAAATTAATATACGTCCACATTCCCTTCTCAAAAGCTTTCGGGGCCAGATGTGTTTCAGATTTAGAATAATAGAGCATCTCAGGGGAGCTTCAAAATC
The DNA here is from genome assembly GCF_021218885.2 of Marmota monax. Taxonomy (NCBI): domain Eukaryota; kingdom Metazoa; phylum Chordata; class Mammalia; order Rodentia; family Sciuridae; genus Marmota; species Marmota monax. The sequence goes on from NW_026691988.1 coordinate 5,092,406, forward strand.
AAACATTTCTTCAGCAGAACAACATTCATACAAAGTGGGATAAATAAAGACTGATAGCACTGATTAATATTCCTTCAGTGAAACATGAATGTAGGATTATCTTTGCTACCATACATATGACACATTTTTCTCTTTTCATATTTTCTTTTGGATCTTAGAATTGTAGTTAAAGGATTATGAGCCTATATTAGTAAAATACAATAGTCTTCCATTATCTATAGTTTTGCTTTCTATAGTTTCTGTTAACCAACATCAAACATGGTCTGAATATATTGAATGGAAAAATTCCAGAAATGAACAATTCAGAAATTCTAAATCATGTATTGTAGGGAATAGTGTGACTAAAACTTGTGCTACCCACTGTATTCCACCTGGGTTATGAATCTTTCCTCTGTGCAATGTATCTACTACCTGCCCATTCATCACTTAGTAGCCATCTCAGTTATCAGACCAACCATTGGGTGGTATGAACCTGCTTATTTGTAGGGTCTGGTATTGTGTGTGCTTTCTGTCACACTGAGATCTTGGAATGTACACCCCGTGGATAAAGCAGGTGAGAGGACTAGTGTGATTGGGAAATAGATAATGGAGATCCAAACTTATTTATTGGTTTTTATTTTTGTCAGAGTAGAAAGATGGAAATTGACCATGATCTGTCTCCACTTTATTTTATGAAATTCATCCTAAGCCTTCAAAGGAATTAAACACAGAAGACATCCACTGACTGCCATCCCAAGTAGAATTCATTACTCTCTTTTGTGCTCCTATTGTATGCTAAACAGATTCTTTCAGCAGGCATTTTTTGAATTCTTACTACGGCTTAATCCCCAAACTAAGTTATTGAGGATGTAAGACCTACCAAGTGGGCTACTAGCATTCTTACTGAAATCAGCAGTGAGGAGGCTGGGGTTGTGGTGCAGTGGTGGAACATTTGTCTGGCATGTGCAAGGCCCTGGGTTCAATCTTCAGCACTACATATTAATAAATAAAATAAAGGTATTTTGTCCAACTACAGCTAAAACATAAATATTAAAAATAAAAGAAATCAGCAGTGAATAGAGAAAACGAGGCATTATGGTGATGAATATTAAAGAAAAGAAAAATGGAAGGGAGGAAAGGAGGAAATTGAGGAAGGGGAATTAATTTAAGAATGAACAACTAAATTTTAAATAAAACTTAGGTATCAGAGATGCATTGTGCTAACCACTTTTTAAAGGACAGTGAGTTGGTTTCTCAGCTCAGGGTTCAAAAACTGGGTCTTTAAATAAAGCCTTAACATATTCTATAGCCTCAGGCAAGTAGCTTTGCTCTCTGGACCTCAGTTTCCTCTCCTTCAAAATGAGGTGGTTGAACTATTATCACTAGCCCTGAAATTCAGTAATTCTATAAAAAGAGCTTTCGAGTGTGTGTGGAGCTGGACTCCTATTATCCAGAGCACAACTGGTTGCAAATGGCAGTGTGATTCTTGGGGATGAGACATGAGGAAGAAAATACGATGGGAAGAGTCTGAGTGCAGGGAAGTAGATGCCCACATACAGAATCTAAACTTTTCCATTCATCTTTGGTTGAATATTCATCCCCCTTTCAACAATATATTTTGAAGTCTATTTTTCTTCGAATTTATATTCAGGAACGCCCTCTGCATTTCTCAAATTACTAGTGTCAGCTAAGACATGAACAAAACAAGAACGTTAAAAATACATCGTGTCTCCATGCCATGGCCACAAGAACTGCAAAGCCAGCTTGTCAGAGAGTGCTTTCTTTTCAGGGAAGATAATTTGCATGTGGGGCTTCATTCAAGTACTTTGAAAATGGGTCCAAGGAAACATAGCAATTGGAATGATTATCAGAAACTGATCATGTTTCATTCCGAATCCCATTTATTTCCAAGACACTTTTGGTCAGCTAGAGAGGGATGAAGGAAGGGCCTCCGGACCTACTTTCAGTCCTCAAAAATATGGGAAATTGTTTTACTTTCTAATAACTTGATCTATTTTTCTGTTAGGTTCCATCAGTGTTTGTAGGTAAAATGGACATTACAAGATTTAGAACTTTGAAGAACTTCTGTGGTTGTCAATAAGACAATTTAAATACTTAGCAGATATTAATTGCAGCAGTTTTGGAAAAAAATCTTGAGAGCCTGTGGAATCAGGGGCTTGATCATGGTTTTCTTTGAATTGTGTTTTATACAAGGGAGAGGCAAGAGATGAGGCCAGATAGATGTCATATAGGGCAGACAAATATCAATATCTCAGTATTTGTGATGTAGTTGACACAGTGAGCTATAGAGGCAAGAGTGGAGAAGTTGTGGTCACTGTCATCTACAATGTCTTGACTTAAGCTGATGACCTGAGGGAGTTATCTTGACCTCTCTGGGCCTCACTGTCATTTTCTATAAGATGAATGAGTCATACTACATGAAGCCCAGGGCCCCTATGTTCTATTATTCTACAAACTCAGGAAGACAGTTTGCTTAACAAACAAAAAATGTACAATTGCATATTTGCTTCTGAGCTTAAAATATCATAAAGTTTCAAACTTATTCTAATAAAAAGTTTATGCATTTTATTTCAGGAAAGATTGTCAATTAAAGTCAAAAGAAATATGGTAGTCTCTAAAGCATTTTTTTTTTTTTGTTATTTCCTTGAATCTCTTTTTTTTTTTTTCCTTTTTTTTTTTATTGTTGGTTGTTCAAAACATTACATAGTTCTTGATATATCATCTTTCACACTTTGCTTCAAGTGGGTTATGAACTCCCATTTTTAGCCCATATACAGATTGCAGAATCACATCAATTACACATCCATTGATTTACATATTGCCATACTTGTGACTGTCATGTTCTGCTACCTTTCCTATCCTCTACTATCCCCCCTCCCCTCCCCTCCCCACCCCTCTTCTCTCTCTACCCCCTCTATTGACCTTCATTTCTCCCCCTTGTATTCTTTTTCCCTTTCCCCTCATTTCCTCTTGTATGTTCTTTTGTATAACCCTGAGGGTCTCCTTCCATTTCCATGCAATTTCCCTTCTCTCTCCCTTTCCCTCCCACCTCTCATCTCTGTTTAATGTTAATCTTCTTCTCATGCTCTTCGTCCCTACTCTGTTCTTAGTTACTCTCCTTATATCAAAGGAGACATTTGGCATTTGCTTTTTAGGGATTGGCTAGCTTCACTTAGCATAATCTGCTCTAGTGCCATCCATTTCCCTGCAAATTCTATGATTTTGTCATTTTTTAATGCAGAGTAATACTCCATTGTGTATAAATGCCACATTTTTTTAATCCATTCGTCTATTGAAGGGCATCTGGGTTGGTTCCAAAGTCTTGCTATTGTGAATTGAGCTGCTATGAACATCGATGTAGCAGTGTCCCTGTAGCATGCTCTTTTTAGGTCTTTAGGGAATAGACCAAGAAGGGGAATAGCTGGGTCAAATGGTGGCTCCATTCCCAGCTTTCCAAGAAATCTCCATATAGAGGACACAGAAACCAATCCACAAAACTACAACTATCTTATATTTGATAAAGGGGCTAAAAGCATGCAATGGAGGAAGGATAGCATCTTCAACAAATGGTGCTGGGAAAACTGGAAATCCATATGCAACAAAATGAAACTGAATCCCTTTCTCTCGCCATGCACAAAAGTTAATTCAAAATGGATCAAGGAGCTTGATATCAAATCAGAGACACGCCGTCTGATAGAAGAAAAAGTTGGCTACGATCTACATACTGTGGGGTCGGGCTCCAAATTCCTCAATAGGACACCCATAGCACAAAAGTTAATAACTAGAATCAACAAATGGGACTTACTCAAACTAAAAAGTTTTTTCTCAGCTAAAGAAACAATAAGAGAGGTAAATAGAGAGCCTACATCCTGGGAACAAATCTTTACTCCTCACACTTCAGACAGAGCCCTAATATCCAGAGTATACAAAGAACTCCAAAAATTAGACAATAAGATAACTAACAACCCAATCAACAAATGGGCCAAGGACCTGAACAGACACTTCTCAGAGGAGGACATACAATCAATCAACAAGTACATGAAAAAATGCTCACCATCTCTAGCAGTCAGAGAAATGCAAATCAAAACCACCCTAAGATACCATCTCACTCCAGTAAGATTGGCAGCCATTATGAAGTCAAACAACAACAAGTGCTGGCGAGGATGTGGGGAAAAGGGTACACTTGTACATTGCTGGTGGGACTGCAGATTGGTGCAGTCTCTAAAGCATTAATAGTGTACTTCTTTTGGGGGGAAGCTTATTTTATTTAGTTTACTCTTCCCATTGAAGATGTTTCTACCTCAGAGTCAAATGTGGATCATTCTAACTGCAAACATATCTGTTCTCCACCATAACACACACAGGAAGGTGTGTGTGTGTGTGTGTGTGTGTGTGTGTATCATCAGGTTTTCATATGCCTGGGTTTTATATCCATAGACTTTACCAACCATAGATTTAAAATATTTAGAAAAAAATTGCATCTGTACTGAACATGTACAGATTTTTTCTTATTCCTCCTAAATATGGAACAATAACTGTTTTTATAGCATTTACATTGTATTATGTATTATAAATGATAGCGAGGTGATTTAAAGTTCACACAAGGATGGGCATAGGTTATATGTAAACATTACACCATTTTATATAGAGGGGAATCAAACATCTGTGGATTTCTGTAGGTGAGGTGGGTCCTGGAATCAATTCCCTGTAGATACGAAGAAATGACCATATATATTTTACTACTTTCCTACACACAGAGACAAACAGACACACACACACACACGTGCACACATTTTGGTTCATTATTTGAAACATATTTGTTACTATCAGCCCAAGCTACTTTGCGGTGTGTGGAATCCTGTTTCTAAGGGACTAGCACGCATGGCAGTGCCATTCACTTATGGGAAATGAAAAGACGTTGGTGCAGTTGGGGAGTTTCTAGGAAATTCACTCCAGAAAGTCAGCATTGCCCAGAATAAACTTCTGTCTGTCTATGTTAACACTTAACCTAAAACACATTGTCCAAGTTGGCTAGTCTCCGCTCAGGATCAGAGGCCTCAACGTGCCATCAAGCGATGAGTAGCTGGGAATTCTCTTTCTGGTTTCATTTGTTGATTTGTTTCTTTCCACCCTTTACTACTAGTCCGAGCTGTGATAAGTGTTCTGGATTCCTCTTCCATGAAATGAGGGGAAAATGGGACTATGTCTGCCTAAGAAAGAGACTCTAGGAAAGATATCTAAAAAGTACTCAGCTCTCAGAGAAAGGCCATACATGGAATAGAATCCAAAATTAAAAAAAATTTTAATCCCCATCGATGACCAAAGATACTTTATGTGACTTATAGAAAAATATGGAAGCGTAATAAGACAGAAAATCATTAATAAAAGAGTAAGAAGAGAAGAACTGAGCTACAGGGGACAAAAATGCAGAATTTCTTTTTGTTGTGTGTGTGTGTGTGTGTGTGTGTGTTTGATTTTCCAAAGATTTGAAGATCAAAGGGTGAGTTTTCACCCCACAGAATTTCTCTGTACTGACAACATTTGCCTCCTTGTGGGATGGATGTGGTATGTGAAAGTCTTTCACTTGGAGGCTGCTGAGCCTGGCGAGTAGTAACTATGAGCAGTTACCATCTGACAGTTATTCTGTGGCTTAAGGAAAATGGCTTGTGGTCACAGTCCAATTCCTCCTGGACAGGTATCCACATCATAAGAAACCACCACTAAATTTGGCACCTAGATGAGCTATTATTGGCAGCCAAGAGTGAAGGCCTGAATCAGCATTAGGATTTGAGAGCCCTGACCATCTAACCTGGTCACTCCAGGTCAGGGCTCAGAAAGGCATGTTTGCAGGGCTTGGAATGGAGAACGTTTTAGAGATCATTGCCCGACGCCATGCCAGTCTATGAATAAAATGATTATTCAGATATCTATGGCTTCCCACCTGGCACATCTTTGTGTACTTAATTTTATCAAGAAAATTCTTTCTTTACATTGACTACAATCTTTTATCAGCCTATTAACAACAACAACAACAAAGCAGACATTACAAGCAGTGTTACTAAAGAACAGTGTATTCAAGCACTCAAGGTTGTTTTCAACAGTCACTGTGCTGAGAGAGCTCACATTTTTATAGAATGACGACGTGATGATGAGGAAAACCAAAGAACTCCATGCCCAGAGGTCATCCGGCAGTACAGCGTGGCTTTTAGTGAGCTGGCAGGTTCATGGGCAGTTTCCTGCTGACCACCTCAAGGGCAGCAGAGGCACCAAGGAGGTTCCACCCAGACAGTACAATTCTCAAGTCTTTCCTTAAGGTTGAGGGACTAATAGGGCTGGTGGCTACTGCTGAGCAGTATAAATGGCTTATTCTTCCAGTAGGAGCTCACTGCCTTTCCTTCACTTCTCCATACCTGGTTACTTTTATTCAACACACAGTAAAATACATCCCTGAATGGAGAGAACATACTAATGGATCAAAGGTGTTCCAAAGGCATTGGCACCAATATGTCAACAGTAGGATTTACCCGGCCCGAGGGGCCCACCAGTCATTAAACAGGGTAGCAGTCTGGGGTGCAGGGAGCTCCACAGCATTGTAGTCAGGCCTGACCTCGGGAGGGTGGTTGCACCTCCTGCTGGTCAATAAATGAGTAAAATTTAATGGCAGCCTTTGAGGGGAACCAATGTTTTATTCTTTGGCCAAGGCTGAAATGTGGCTGGGCATAAGGAGCAGAGGGTGATATTTAGGAGTGTTGAAAGGCAGGCAGAAGGCTCGTAAAGAGCTTGGAAAACGCTTATAAACGTGGTAGAAAAGAGACAAGGCACTGGGAACAAAAGCAGATTTTCCAAACCAAATCTCTGAGATGCAATTTTACATATATATATATATATATATATATATATATATATGTATATATATATATATATATATATGTATATATATATATATTTTTTTTTTTTGAGGCAAGCTCTGGTGGTTGAACCATGTGGTACAACTGTTAACAGCCTTTTGCCAGAGTCAAGAACAAACAGTGAAGAAATATTGGTCTCCTTTAGGGAATATTGACTTTTCTCTTTCCTGAGACTATTTTTTTTAAAACCCTTACCTGGAAACGGCAATAGCTGTTATTTTATAAAGCTAAATGAATGAAAATGAATTAGTCTCGAAAGTACTCAGCATTAGCACCGAGTATTAGTCTATGTAGCCAATTTAACTTAGAATAAAGTTTTGTGATTATTTTTTACTCTTTTACTTTATACATAGTTTTGCTTAGCTTTCTGATCATTTAATTTCATTTTATTTGTTGGCATGATCATGACTTTTGGCGTTTGAAATAATTTGAATTAAAAAAAATCTTGTGTCTGTTTTTATATTAAATCAGACTTTTTTTTCTTTTTCCAAGTTTCAGTACATTGTCAAAGTTAAAGAAACAATGTAATTGTAAATAAAAGGAGGAGGAATGGTGTGATTAGGACAATACAATCTAACCAATAACTTAAATGACCATTACTGAAGTAAAATTTGATCAATAAAGGCAAAGGAAAAATCTTTGTGAACTTCTAATACTTTTTGTTACCTCAACCTATTCTTAGGAAATGTCAGGGTACACATTGTTCAGTATTTCTCAAAATTTTAAATTAGTCATATGCAAACTAAGCATTTAACTTGTACTAAATATCTAAATACATCATGTTTTTTCACAACAAAAAATAGGAGCCCTAGCCATTTGATAAATCTGTCATCCTGGAGGAGTCTAGAACTTCATAATGTTGATGCTCCTAAAGTATTGATGGATGCAGCTTCTTTTAAAATCAGCATGTCTACTTAAGTTTCTAAGAAGCAATGAGTTAAAAGCCATAATGCAGTAACGATGAGATTTTGGATCATTTCCCCCCAGGGTTAAACAGCACTCTGAACCCTATCAAGATTCCCAGTAGTGAGCCCCAAGGGCCCCAAGGTTAAGGCAGGTGTAACAGCTGTAGACACCACCAGGGGGTGCCAAAGGACAGCACCTGTTTGCATTTTAGGCTAAAGGGCACTATCAAAGAGCACAAGAGAATTACCCCAAATCTAGAAAATTAGTACATAGATTCACCTTGGGCTGTGGTGGAATAACTTTTTGTGATATAGGATGGTGCAAAGAATGTTTGATCAGCATAGATGGATAGGACCATTGCAATTGTCTAGCTCATCTCCTCATTTTACAAATGAGTCTACTGAGGTGCAGACAGATTGAGGACTTGTCCAAGGCCTCCCAGGTGATGAGCTATGGCAGACCTGGGGCCACAACCAAGGTCTCCAGAGCTTTTTCTGCTCCACCATCCTATGCCCTTGTAGTAGAAGTGAAGTTCACAAACTGCATGTGCCTCACCCCATTGTCCTTTTCAACACTTCAGTAGATGAAAAAGTCTTGTTTTCCAACTTCCAGTTTCTAATTCGCTATTGAGAATTTTGCCTCCCCCTTTCTTCTTACAGATTCTTATAGAAATGAACAGGTTTCACTCCAAGGACTTTGTGTTCTGTTTAGGGAAAGCACATTCCTGTTGGAACATTTTTTAAGTCTTTCCTCACTTTTTATCTCTACTTTTCCTGTGAGCACCAGCTGCAGGGGCTTTCTTATTTCCATACACAGGACACTGTTGGCCCCCTGTCAAAACTAACAAAATCTCTCATGCCAAAAAATACATTAGGAACTAATATTTTAAAATATATTAAAATGTCTGTGTTATAGTGCATGCTAAAGCTCCATTTCCAACTGATGCAGATCTAATATCTTCAGGTAAAACCTATGTTCCCACTTTGTGATAAAGCCCCTGCTTTCTTTATAAACTACTGACTTCAGGCCCATATTATAGATGGAGGTGAAAAGCCCACAGAACAACATAAATTAGAATTAAAACCATAACTGAAACCTTTTAGAGAGTGTATTGATTTTAACGTGCCTGGTCCACAGAGGCAACTTCAGTGAGACTACTTCCTCCTAATTTGACAGCTGCTCTGCTATGGCCAGAGCTTGGACTAATGAGGTTACAGCTGTCAGGGCTAATCAACAGATCCAAATATGAACAAGGAATTGGGTAGCTGGTTTCAGTTAATTTGTGCAAATGTACAGATTGGGTGGGCAATATTTACACTGGTGACTCAAAACAAACTTTCAGGAACTGAGCCAAGTATGATCTCACCAGTTCTCAGTTCTACTCTGGGGAGATAAGACACACATTACAGAAACAGGAGATGGAGCACAAAAGAGTTCATAGCTTTGAGCTACCCATGAAAAGCCCAATTATGTCCAGCATATTTTCCTCTTCATCGAGTATCTAATTGGATTGCTAATACTTGAGACTGCTCATTCCAGAAAAAAGGTTCTCAGACTGTTCTGGTGGTGTAGCTTGGGATTCATGGGTCTTTCAGCCTTGCCATGGGACTTTATGTAAGATCCACCCCTCCCCCTGATGTGCGCACTTATGACAGCATCCAAAGAGTGAGTGTCACCATTGCTGCACATCCATTCTGTTATGAAAACATCATTCTATTAATATAAATACAGACTGCATTTGCCAGGGCTAACTAGAACAGGTGCAAAGTCTTTAGATGCTTGCTTGTACTGAGAAATGAAAAGAGTGTACAAACAGTTTTCTCTTGCAGTGGCACTGCTGGTGTCGATGTAACATTCATCTCTGCCGCATTCCTTGATGTTCATGGACGGTAGCCCAGGAAACTCGATACAACTGGCTTGTAGGGTAGAGAGGGAAGAAGGAGGAAGAGAAAGATAGTGATGACATGGTCTCTAGGATTCTGTTTATGCAAATACTCTCCTCTTGATCTGGGGCTTGCATGGGTTATGTATAGAGTACATTCTGTCAAATCTCCTGCTGTGAGTTGAGGGATGCTGCCAACATAAATATTCTGCCGATTCTGAATTTAGAAAACAGCTTAAGGGCTCCTGATGTTTCTGTTCTTCCTCTATTTTTTTTTTTTTAATCTTATCCATGTGACTGCCACTGTGTTGCCCGCGGTTTCAAATTCACTTTGTAGTTTTCCAGGCAAGAGAAAGTCATTGCCTGAAAGACACATCTGGGTTCCTGTCTCCATCAGAGTTCTCTCAAGACTTCATTTCATGGAGTCAAAGAAATAAACTAATATGCTATTCGGTGGAGTAGTCTTAATAAATAATAAATATTCTATTTGATGGTTTTGGATTGTAGGTGCATGATTCTAAACAATTTGGGAGCCTGTGATCATCATAAGGGTGTTCTCAAAGGGGTGTGTATGCACTTACAAGTATGTGTGTGTGTATGTATGTGTGTGTGCAGAGACAGTATACAGTGGTACCACTTTATTTGCAGTTTTAGATTCTGCAGTTTTAGTTACCCATAGTTGACCATGGTCTGCAAATGTTAAATGGAAAATTCCAGAAATAATTAGCAAGTTCTAAATAATTTGATTATTGTATATTGTTGTAATTGTTCTACTTTATTATTATTGTTCTTACTCTCTAACTGCCTAATTTATAAGTTAAACTTTATCATAGTTATTTAATTATGGGGGAAAAACCATATAAAACTATCTGTAGTTTCAGGCATTCACTAGCAGTCTTAGAATGTACCCTTGCAAATAAAGAGGGCCTATCATGTAATATAAAATTTTATATATAGTAGGTTAGGATAAAATTATTACCAGTGCCATCATGGTAGTCTCTCCCTCTCTGGTAGACGGAATTCTAGGATGGCTCCCCCAAAATACACATACATGATATGTTCTATATGCTCTTCTCTCTTTGAGCCTTTGAGTATGCATAAGACAAATGAATGTGGTGAGAAATTATTCCAAAAGTATGTTACATTTTATGCAGAGATGAGGGAATTACATTAAATATGTAATTAAAGCCCATAACCAGTTGATTTAATAAAAAGGGACATTTTTTCTAATTAAGTGAGCACTATAAAAAAAGAACTGGATTGTCCCTGTGGTTCTAGAGATGCTCCTGATGGCTTTTAAGAAGTTAGCTTCTATGTTCCATAGAAGACTAGATGCCAAGCTGCAGGAACTGAGAGAGATCTCCATTTGGCACCCAGAAAGAAACCAAAGATCTCAGATATACATATGGTGGCAAGGATCTGAATTCAGTCACAATCTTGTGGGCACAGACAAGGATATGCAGTCTTGATGGGATGGCATCTCTGGCTGAAACCCTGATTTCAGTCTAGCAAGATCTGAGCAGAAATCCTGCTAAGATGTGAGATGACAATGGGTATTGTTTAAGCTGATAAGTTTGTGGTAATTTTTTTTTTTTTTAGGCAGCAACAGAATTAACACACTCATGCTTAGTATGGATGGTATCGAGGTTTTGAACATCAGTAGGACTGGCACTCTGAAGAAAGGGAAACGTGTGCCCACATTGTGCATGCCACAAATTACCTGCTACAAGGAACAGCAAATTATAAATGGTGGCGGTGGTTGTTACATTCTTCTTCTTGTCAAACATCTCATTTTCTTCTCTGCCTTAGGGTTAGTAGCTACTCTGTCATTTCTCAAAAAGAAAGAGAAGTTTGCTTGAATTCTGATTTCAGGCTTCAAAACACATCATACATCAAGATGCAGCATGTGTTTGGGGATTAAATAATTATTCATGAAGGTTCCCCCCCTTTTGTATACACTGCTTTCTAAAGAGGAGTCTGGCTTGTCACTAGATCAAACTTTTGGTTTTATAATGAAGAACTAGAAGGAAAGGGAAGGGGAGGGATGACAGGAGGCACAAGGGCCAGAGGTGGGGATTTTGTTTCAGGGAATTTCTTGTGGGAGAAGCAGAGCCTTTGCTGAACTCAAAGCAGGAGTCCATATTCCTGGCATAAAGAATGTTGTCTAGCATATAGTTGCTATTCATCAGTATTTTTCAAAAAAGAAAAAAAAATGGAACAAAGACATCTCGTACCTTGGTAAGGCAAAAAGAACTTTACAGAGGCATTTTCTACAGATCTCCTTTATGGTCTTAAAAAATTGCAATAAATGACTGAGTTATTTTGAAATTACTCTTATTTTCTAAATTCTGTTCTTTGTACTGTGTTCTCTTCTTTGAGGGTATTTTGAAATTATTTTGTGATGCAGTCTGGGCTGTGAAGATAAAAGACTTATAAGCATTAATTTATAAGCATTATTTCTTGAGTACTCATGACATTCCTGGTACTTGGCCCTTAAGGCATGTGAGGAAGCTGATGCAGACCTGGCTATAGAGCCTCTGGTGCAGTAGGGAAGCAAAACCAGGAAATGGGTCTTCATGTGTTATTAATAATATCAGCAAGAGAGGGGCCAACCCTCACGTGCCCACAAGCTTCAGCAGAGACTCCTGCAGCCCACACCATGGGTAGCATATGGAAAAGGCCTGCACTCCAGGTGTGGCCAACTTGTCCTCCTGAGCAGAAGTGAAATAGAACCAACCAACTTTCTCTTTAGTGCAATGAATCACTGAGGTTATTTATGATTTGTATCTGCAGTGATTTTTCATCAAAGCACCAGGTACAAAGTTTAGGTAGTGATACATAGAAAGGAAAAGTCACCTGGCTTTTTAGAATAACAGCCAACACACTACAGTCTGTGGGTCCAAACCTGGCTGTTCCCCTGTTTTTTTGTAAATAAAGTTTTATTGGAACACAGATTTGTTCATTTGAAAATGCAGTGTTTATGACCACTCTCGTACTACAATGGCAGAGGTGAGCAGTTGAGGTAGAGACTTTCTGGCCTTGGAAGCCTAAAACATTTACTACCTGTTTCATCATGGAAAAGTCTTATGGCTCACATTTTGGAAAAATTTCCCTATTTTGTTGTTATTATAGAAATCTACGAAATAAAGATATTTGTATCAGGAGAGTTTGGAAATTTAGGAAGTTTTACGAAGATTTAGGGAGGGAAAGCATTTGTGTGTTCAATTTGGAAAATGCTTAGCACTGTAGCAATAATTAACACTTATGATGCTCTTAGCACCAAGCTAAGAGTTTTATAGATATTACTCAGTCTATCCTCACTCTGTATCAGATATTCCCTTTCATTACTGAAAAGATAACTCTGACTTAGGACAAGGCACTGGCCCAAGATAACTCCACACTGGATCTGGGATTAAAACTCATGTATTCATATCTGCTTGAACCCAGAGCCTGGAACCTTAATACACACCTCAGCAATGTATCAGGATATATTTCCTACACAAGGCAACCAAAAGAGAAGAAAATGTTTCTATTTGGAGGCCAATTTTATAAATCAAGAATGAAAATATTAGTATAAAATGGTTTCAAATAAAAAGAATGATATGCTTAATGTGCTATACATGACAATATAACAAATTTTCATCATGTTACACCTGAAACTTCTGATTTTTAGCTTTTGTCTTCAAGTAACTAGAGTCCTCCATTGATCCAATAAACATTTGCTGACTATTTACTGTGTGGCAAAACATCCAATCTCCATGAAAAATCATTCTTTTCTTCAAATGGAATGGAGTTTACTCACATAAACTTTTCATTCTCAACATGAGGGAAGGCAATATTTATCAAACTTACATATACCTTAGATAGGAATTTTTAGTTGTGAAGGGAGATACATTTCTGAGGCTAGCCTTATGATTATGATAGTGAGGTTAGATCTGTATCCAAGTCTCCATTCTAACCTAGGGCTGGCAATAATAGGCCTTCAGTGAATGGTATTGTAATTGATTAAGAAAAACAAAATTAAGTGGGACTATTATTACTAAAAATTGGGAAGAAAATATTTGAAGACCATGAAAACTGATGAAAGAGTATCAAGTGAGATTCATTTTATTTTTGTGTTAAAAGATTACAATTGCTCCCTGAAAATACATTTAATAACAGCAGTTTTCAACCAGGGCAGTTTTGTTCCCAGGGGACCATTGAGAATGTGTGCAAAACACGTCCCAAAGAGGAAGGCTACTGGCATCTAGTGAGCAAATACCAGAGATGCTGCTAAGCACATATAATTCCTAGGACTGTGCCCCCAGCAAATGTTAATGGTGTGAGTGTTCGGGGTCTCTGGGTCTCTGGCTTAGAGATTTTGTTAGCCCTTGAGGACAATAGGAGCACATATTCAGTTTACATAGTCACATATAGCACATCTAATTTGCTCAGGAAATTTACAGAAGAGCTCAGATCTTCAAATTTACTACCAACTTATTTGTCTGCAAAGAGTAAATTTTCAGGTCTTTTTTTTTTTTAATATCCTTGAATTTGTCATTAACCTTTTTCTAGCTTCTGAGGGTTGCTGCAACCAAGTCTACAAACGGATTGGCTTAAACAATGGAAATATCATTGTCTCAAAATTCTGGAGGCTGGAAGTACAAGATCAAGATGTGTCTGGGTGCTTCCTGAAGCAGAAGAATCTATTTGTGCCTCTCTTCCAGCATCTGGTGGCTTCCTGGCGATCTGGTTTTGCTGTACCCCCTTGGTACCTGCCTTCATTTTTACATGGTATTCTCCCTGTGTGTGTCTCTGTGTCCAATTTCCCCTTTGTATAACTATATCAGTCATGATGGATTAGAGTCCACACTAATGACCTCACTTTAATTTGATTACCTCCGCAAAAACTGTTTCCAAGTAGGGTCACGTTCTGAGGTACAGGGGATTAGGACTCTAATATATGTATTGGTAAGATATAATTCACTCTGTATAGCACTCTAGACCAGTAATATTTTGGAAATGATCAGTTCAGTGGTTATGCATTCATTTCCACAATTTGCTGAGAGCGTCCTTTCCTTTTGAACACCTAGGAAGGCAAACATTTTGAAAAGAGTCAATGCAAAAAAGAGAGAGAAAGAGAGAGAGGATTATTATATAAGAGAGAGATTATTATTATTATATAAGCCAGGATGAGAGAGAGAGAGAGAGAGAGAGAGAGAGAGAGAGAGAGTTAGAATAGAATGCAAGGCCTCATACATGCTGGGCAAGTTTTCTCCCACTGAACTACAGCTCTAGCTCCAAAAGGAAAGATTTAAATGAACTTCCAATGCATGATTAATATGAAAAGCAGTGATTAGCTTTAAAATCATTTATGGAGACTTTCTCCATCACAGAAATTCCCTGTCAACATTCAGCAAAATATAGGACATTTGCAATAAAGAAGAAAAGTGTCTGAGAAAACTGTGTTTGTCCTGAAACAGAGGATGTGCAACTCAATTTGTGCTCGAAGGGAAACTGAGTCGGGCAGCCTTGCTTCCATTATGGCCCATTCCCTCTTCTAAATGAGCTCCCTGCAGCTTGTGGTTGCTTTTGGTGGTCAGTGAGACAATTAAACAAAAGAGCTCAATGTGCTCACTGCAATCCTGCCACCCAAAAGTGACCAGCCAAAATTACCTGTGACCTTTCCCAGGAGTGTGAGCAGAAAACCCTTCTTAAAGAAGAGAGCGATAAAGAAATTTGGGCTTCATTCTTTCATGGGTTTGCTCCTAGGAATGTTTATTGGCGAGACACTAAGAATAAACCCAGTTATTGAAGAGGTAGCTGGGAAGTTGACAAGCATGGCTAAACCCAGCAGAGAAATTTGATGAGGAAATTAGATGCTGTGTAGATGGTGTGTAGTGATTAGTCTTCTGAAAGCCAGGATTATTATATAAGTGAGCGGGGGGGAGGGCAGCTCATTGTGACCGACAGATTCCATTTATACAGGTATTCTTCCAGCTAATTAGTCCCATAATGCTCCATTTGTTTATACATTTCCAGCAAACCCTTTTCCATGGAGGAATTTAATGAGCTGAAACACCAAAGAAGCAGCATTTTCCCTTCAAAACTAGATTACAGCAAAAAGGAATTAGGTTTAATAACACATACAACTAAATCCTATCCCTGTAACAGGTTTTTAAAAATTGATGTGTTTTAAACTTTGTATATTCCTTCATGTCTGGATCCAAGTGGGTCTAATAAGCAATGAGAATCCTAATCGTTTCAAATAGGGCACAGAATCAAATACTATAAAAAACAAGAGAAACATAAAATACCTTCCCCAAATGAGCATTTTAAAATCTTATTTAGTGAATCATATCCTAACAGACACAAAGAGATCATCTTTGCAAACTTGCAATCCTCTTGCAAGCGTTCATTCTGAAAGGGTTTTCTAATTTTGCTTTTATTTAATTTACCAAATGAGAGACAATGCAGACGGCTTACCCAGCGCAGTACCTGGCACATAATAAATGCTCAGTGAAATTGAGTTTCCTCCCCTTATTTTAATTTTTTTTGACTGAAAATTTACAACTCCCAAACATATACACTGAAAGCAAAGATGCCACATGTTGTCTAAAAGTTGGGGAAATGCAAAATCTCTACCATGAATACCACAAAACTCTGTTGGTGCTTAGCATCTTCACATGCAACCAGATGAGTTCCAGATTAAATGGCTTGTTTAAGCTGCAGTAAACAAATTTTACATGTGGATTTCTTTGACAACCATTATGACCCTTTTGTGGGAAAAATTCAACCTTAGCAAGCTAAAAATTCAAGTAACATCAAATACAGTCCATGTTTCAGAGTGTGCAGACCAATTTTTCTGTATCAAGTTGCAAAATACAGGAAAGAAGTTTTTGCTTGCCTAATGTCAAGAACTAAACTAGCAAAGTTACATCTTGGGCGATCTCCTAAAAATCACTTCATTCTTGGTTTTTAAAATTTTAACTGTGCACTTCATCTGGTCTTATAGTTATGATGCTGTTGATGAACTATTTGGTTTTGTGGGTTGTTGTTTGTTTAAACAATATAAACGTCAGGTCACTCAAAAGAGAAAAACATATGTTGCTTACTATGGAATTAATTTGGGGGAGTCAAATTAACTAGTAAAGACAATTTATAGTTCATTAATTCTTGCCATAAACAAGATATGCATCAGAGACCTCTCCAAGTCTGTCTGGGTTGAAATTGCATATGGCTGGCTTAGAAACCATCATTGAGTGATAGATGTCATCAAATTCACAAATGAATTTTCCTTCTCATTCCTAAATACAAACCAATATTTTGTTTCTACAGTGAGAAATGAGTCTCAAATTAAAAAAAAAAAACAAAGAATTATTTACAAATGTTGCTGTTATTGAAATGAAGTTAGCTTATTTAATGTAGAATATATATGATGAACTTAGATATGTATGAATGTATGTTTCTTGTAATAAGAGTACTCCAGTTGCACATATTTCAAAGAACTTCTAAGTTCTTCACAGCTATATATTCATTTAGTTCTTAAAGTAATCCAAGAAGCCAAAATATTTTAGTCTCATTTAACAGATAAGGAAACTGAGGTCTAGAAAACTTGAGTAATTTTCCCTGGATCACAGTTAGTAGATGGTAGAATTGGGATTCACATCCAGGCAGGCTGGCTTCAAATTTCCACTCTTCAATTCCATCCTACTTCTTAAAAAAATCAGCTCATGATGGAAGAAAGATCTCAAAAGAAGAAAGATTTCAAATCAATCATCTAAGCTTCACCTTAAGGAACTGAAAAATTTTTGAGTATAATAAACCCAATGAGGAAAAAAAATAAGAAAACCAGAAATCAATCAAATTGAATAAGAAAACAATAAAGAAAAATCAATGGATAACTTTAGATATGAAACTAGACAACAGAGATAGAATTTGGGTCTATTTATACATCACATACAAATACTTGATTATATTTGGGTTCACGAAGTAGAAAATTCACTTTTAGGATCTTATGTAATATTAATTCATATTAGATGATCATATCTAATCACTGTTTTTACAAACTACTTAGAAGCTTGTATTATAAGCTTTAGAGTTTTTCTTTTTTAGCCAATGATTTTACATTTAAATAAAAAGCATGTGTTTAAGACATGTATTAATATTTTGTGCAAACCCGTTCTTCATTTCACAGTGGTTTCACATATTGCTTGATTAATTGTTTTAGGCACCAAAATCATCGTCTTTCTCTGAAATGAACATCCTGCCTCACAAAGGATGAGGAAGAAGTTCAGTGCCATTGAATTAGTCACGAATGCTTGCTTTGTTTTTCTTGCGCACTCTGCCAAAACCAAAACTGTTTTGGGGGTTTATTTTACCTTTAAATGGAAGGACCAATTCCTAGGAGGGAAATTATATTTTGCACATTACAGTTAAAAATTATGTTTATTTTATTTTATTTTTGCAACAGAAGAATTGTGACAAAAGTTTTCTCTTTGCTGCCACTATTTGCCAAGACAGCTTTTAAAAATGTAACTCATTTTCCTTTCTGAGAACTCTGTTATTTCAAGTATGTTTCTCTCTATATTTTTTTTGCCAGCTGTGCACATTTTTATAAAACAGCTTCAATATGAATCTTTTATGACTGTTCTTCAGTCATCTGAGTTATACGGCGCATGCAAGGCATAAGAGATATCTACTTTGGCGCAGAGAGAGGGAGAGCAGTATGCAGTCCACACAAAGGAAACTCAATCCTCTAACAGCTAATTAAAAAAGCATTACTTTCCACCAGGGCTGACCTCCAGCCATATAAAGGATAAAGATGGCTGTCTGTCAATCATGTTTACCTAACAAATTCTGGCACGGGATCATGATGAATGGACAGATCTAAAAAGGGACGATATTGCTGAGAACTCCGAGGTACTCTTAATACCACCTTTAAAGAGGCAGAAGACCTCATCAGTAATTTGAAACCTCTGCCTCAGTGCTAGGGATACACCAGGGCTAAATTTGCCTAGGACAGCAGATACTAGATACAAGAAGGGCAGTAGAAACCTATTTTTCACATCCTCAAGGATTTGGATGTAAGTATATTTAAGACATCTTAATGAGTTCACATAACCAAATGTTTTTATTTGGATCTTTTCTTTTCAGTCCCTTGGGAACAAGCCAAAGACCTAACAGTAGACTGCGTTTGTTCTGCCCTGAAATTATTACCAAATCAACTACCATAAAGGAATCTTTGCAGTCTTTTAGTTCATCCTCCAGTTTCCAGGCAGGCTGGCAATAGCATTTTTTATTTCAATCATAAAAATACTGAGAGAAAGTGAATCCACAATTTGCATTGCTATATGGTGTTAGAGAAATTGTACTTTTTTTTTTTAACAAGAAATGTCTTCTGAATTTAAGCTAAATCCTATTATTTTTAAAGCAGCTTTTCATTCTGACTTTTGCTATCTTTAAAAAAAATAAGAAGGTAAGTCTTTGCCATCAGGCATAAAATATCCCTTCACAACTTTCCACCCTGGGGAAGATTTTGAAGAGTCCACTGGATGGGAAACAGTTGACACTAGGGAATAGTAGCCAGCCTGATTCTCTCCCATCTGATAATGGCATGGTTATCTCCACAGGCCATCTACTCTGTGTTGCCTGCAGATGACCTGTCCCCTTCGTTCCTGTGGCGTTTACTGTACTTACTATTATCATAAGTAATAGCATGCACGACAGAATACCTTTTCATAGATTAATGTGGGTTTGCAAGAATAGTGCAGAACTTAGGGTAAATTCTAATACAGAGTAAGCATTCTCTACATAGTTGTTTCCAAGAGCTAAACATCCACGTAATGTTCAGTAATGTTCAAAATTCCAATCTACCAATAAAAATATGAAATCCTTTGAAGATAATTTTTTTGCATAGTTGTATTTGCTATGTGTTCTTTTTCTCCTTTTCTGACTGATATTCTTGCATCAAATGTTATTCCTTGGTCCTTCATAATTTGACAGTTTTTTCAGTGCACTGCTAAGAAATAGATCATCCTTTTTCAGAGTCAACTTATCCTTCTTGTTTTTGTGTTCTGATTTGTTAGATTTGCAAATTATATTATAAACATTAGTGGGCTAATTTGGTTTACTGTTCTCACCTATTAGAAAATTATTTTTCACTTAATCCAATAAATTTGCTTCTCGAATTTGCTCCTCAATTTTGGGTGATGAGTTGTAATGTATTTTCTACATTTTTTTTGTATGTGATTTTAAGGGCCAAGACCTATTCTGTGTCTGTCCCAGTTTAACTAGAGAATGTATCAAGGCCAACCTTTGGTCTTTTCCTCAATTATTATTAAGAGATTAAGTTGTAATTATAAAGTATTCTGGTCAATGAGGTTGTAGATTCTTGGTTATTTTTGCATGCCCACAAACATTATTTGAGTGTGCAAAGAAATAAAATTAGGATATTGGGGAATTATTCGTAATGATCTGAATTCAGTGTCATTCCAGGGCTGTGTGTGTGTGTGTGTGTAGTGTGTGTGTGTGTATGTGTGTGATTTCCTTGCCTTTTCTAAGAAGGGAAAGAAAATTTAGATAATTTATGACATATTAATGATGTCTAGTTGAAATACATCTGTAACTTGTAATATTTAATAGTAGTGAGAAAGTTTAATTTGCCCTCTCTTTTACCCATGTTATAAAAAGAAGAATTCTGCATTTAGAGAAAGTAAAACACTAAGCAGGGAATATTATGTGGCTCCTTCTTTTTATTTGCTTTCCATGAGCTTTACCCTAAAATTCCTCTAAATGTCTGTCTTCATAACGGCTTTTGGCACTGTTATTTTTGGGTTACCTAATAAAGAATGCAACACAAGAAAGAAGTATAAGGGCTTTGGGCCCCGTGGACAAATATCTGCAATCAATCATAAAATTTACAGCAGATACTAAAAAAGCAGAAGCAATTTTACAGAGAAAAGGTCTAGAATGGTATAATGTCACCATAGGAAAAGACTCTAACTGGCATTTAGTTCCAGGGTACTCCAAAAGTGCAACGGATATTCCATAAATCATCCACATTAAAATATTATGTTAAAGGGTTGTAAAAAGGGAGGCATCAATGCATTTAATTTAAAGTACTTGGCCTCAAAATGAAGTCACTCTCTTGAGACTGATAAGAAACATATCTGTCACCTTTACAAAGCTTCATGATAGAACTTGTTTAATCTCAGAGTTGCCAGAATAGAAGAAAGTGAAATAGACTGAAAATCCAAGGAGTTGTTTTCTGCACCAGGCTACTCCTAAGTGGTATGACTGGCAACCATCTTGAATGTCCCTAGTAAAGGGTGGATCAGTTGTACAAGTCTAATTTCTAAGAAAGAGAAAGAGAACATGGTAGAAGTGAGCCAAGCATTAGGCAGCCCATGAACTGGTCATGGAGGCACCTGTAACACATTAAATAAAAAAAAAATGGTGGCTCATGTGACAATTGATGCCACACTTCAGAGGTAGCTGTGAAACCATGAAGCAGTATCTTAGTTTTTATTTTTGTGAAAACTTTTAAGTATTTTCACAAATATGAAGAAGTGTACCCATCCATTAGCTTCAACATTGGTTAGTCATATTAAATCTCTGCTCTCTTCTTTCTCCACCAGTACATTTTTTAGAATAAATTCTAGACATATCCTCTCATCTATAGATATCTTAGTGTGTATTGCTAAAAGATAAGGTGTCTTCAATGTTTAACAAAGCCACAATGACATTTTTGCTTTGAAAAATTTACCTATATTTCTATAATATCAAATATCAAGCTAGTGTTTACATTTCACTGTCTCTTAATTTTTTTTTCATAGTTAGGATGTTTGAGTTAAGATCCAAACAAAGTCCATGACTAGTATTTCATTGGTATGTCTCCTTAGTCTCTTAATTCATAGATTTTCTTCCTTCTTATTTTTCTCTCTTATCCTTTCTTTGCTAATAAAACTGAGTTTTGTCCCATAGTTTTCCATTTTCTGGATTTTACTGATTGCCTCTTCATTTAATATATTTCTCTTTGTTTCTACTAAGCTGACAATAATATTTAGAAGCTTGAATATTACCATATTTTTTAAAGAAAATGTTCAAAAACTAGATCTTTTTAACCACATGGGTAGAGAAAGAGAGTAAGGATTAGGAAAAGGGGAGGATATTTGCAGTATTGGTATGCTGTGAGTTCTCTTTTACCTTAAATCCAGACAAAAAGGCTTTAACAAGATTGCTTTGACTATCGTATTTGGGCTGTGTTTGGATCCCACTTAAAAAAATGTAAAGAACCAGTGCTGAGTGGACTAGCTTCTTTGATTGTGGAGCCAACACAGGTACTTCATGTGTTGAGATTTGTAAGTTTTGAAGTTTGTCTAACCAGAGGATGTGTGAGATCATCCTGTGGACAAAGAGTGGTATGGGTGCATTTACAGTGTATCAAGATAGAAGGTACTGATGCCTGTGGGCAGAAGAGGAGCAAGAGACCAGATGGTAAAGGAGCTTCAGAGAAATCAGAAGCCATTGATAGTGCTGTGGTTTTAGGGGATAACTCTTCCAAGACGTCAATAAAACTCCTGGGAGTGAGTCAAATATGATTTGATTCTTGTTTGCATGCTTTCAGTACAATCCCAAATCATGACCATTGTCTACAAAGCTCCGCCAATATTTTCACCTCAGCATCCTTCAATCTTCTTGACTATTATGGATTTTATCCCATTTTCTTATAAAATGTACCCAGATGACTCTTTGCTCAGACTCTTGGCACTTACTCTTGGCTTGCCGTGAAACTTTCTCAAAATCTTTGTGTGGCCACTTACTTAATATTTGGGGAGGTTTCTGCTCAGAAGTTACTTTACTCAAAGGATGCTCCAACAACAGTTTATAGTAACCCTCCACACCTGATGTGGACAGGGTACAATATTACTGTTCATTGCTTTTTTTTTGCAGCACTTAACAACTGAACTTAATGTTTAGTTTTGATCCCCAATTCAAGAATATAAGCTCTATTGTGAATAGGAGGCCTTTCCCATATCACAGCAGTTATTGTGACTGCATGGCGCACATGAGTAGTTGCTCGAGAATTTTTTGTTAACTAACAGCTATTTTATTGTTATGTCTGAACTATTAATATTGGTATTGTTTGAACAGTACTTTGCAGCATTTATTTAATGACTATCATTCTTCAGAAGAAAAGAATACTCAAGTTTCTTAAGTGATTTTTTTCTTATAATTTTGTATACTCTGAAACATAGATCTTAGAATATCAGAATTTGAAGAGAACAAAATCAAATTTCTTATTGACAAAAGAATTGGAGTGGATAAGTGTCTATTCAAAGCTTTAGAAAACTCATTAGAGTAGAGCTTTTCCAAAAAGTTAACTATTTATTGTTTCTTCAATTTGTATTAGAATTGTTTTGTTAATTAGATTGCAATGTTGTTGAAACACTGATTTTTAAACCTACCTAAACTTTCACCGTATCTATCCTAGTATTGAGCACATACGTGATCTTCAAAAACATATAAGATGTTTAATTGACTTATTGGAATACAGAATGTCATTAATTACAAAGAAAATCTAGAAAAAAGCATGTTTCAAAAAAATTGATATTTTCCAAATCCTCCCTTTCAACCTTTTGATTTTATTACCATGATGAACATTTTGAGTAACACGTTATGTTCATATTATTTTTATGAGTGTGTGAAGAAAGTATTTCAAGAAAATATTACCCAGAATTCTGTTTTCTCTTTGATTCATGGCTTTCCTATTTGAGGAAATAAAGAAAAATAAATAAATAAAAACTATTTTGAAAAAAATATTTTTTAAAGGCTATATAAAACAGAAAAAGGTTCAATTAATTTTATTCCCTAGAGATAAGTTTAATTTAATGGAAAAATCATCAGACTCAGAGTTGACTTGTAGACTTATCTTATAATGAACTATTTGTGTAATTTAGGCTTAATGCAACTTTATGTGCTTTTATTTTCTCATTTCTGCTAGTTCTATGCAGAGCACCGAGGGTAAAATAAGATAATAAAAGTAAGTCATTTTAAAATGATAAAAGCTTATGGACACCACAAATATATGAAAAGATGTTCAACTTCTCTAGCAATTAGAGAAATGCAAATTAAAATTACATTGAGAATCTATCTCACTCCAGTCAGAATGGCAATTATCAAGAATACAAGTATCAATAAATGTTGGTGAGGATGTGGGGGAAAAGGTACACACTTATACATTACTGGTGGGACTGCAACCTGGTGCAGCCACTCTGCAAAGCAATTTGGAGATTCCTCAGAAAACTTGGATAGGAGCCACCATTTGACCCAGTTATCCCACTCCTCAGCATATAACCAAAGTCAGCATAAAATCAGTGGTGCGGTCACATCAATGTTTATAGAGTTCATTTCACAGTATCTAAGCTATGGAAACAACCTAGGTGCCCTTCAATAGATGATTGGTTAAAGAAAATGTGGTATATATACACAATGAAATATTATTCGGCCATAAAAAGATGACTTTATGACTGTTGCCAGTAAATGGATGGATCTGGGGACTAGCACGTAAAATAAAATAAGCCAATTCCAAAAAAAATCAAAGGCCAAATGTTCTCTTGATATGCAGATGCTTACAATAAGCAGGAGAGGGAAGAATAAAAGTACAGTGGATTAGACAAAAAGGAATAAAGGGAAGGGAGGGGGCATGGGAATAGGAAAGACAGTAGACTGAATAAGACATTAACTTTCCTATGTTCATATATGAATACAAGACCAGTGAAACTCCACATCATGGACAACCACAAGTATGGGATCCTAATTAGAATAAGTTATACTCCATATATGAATAATATGTCAAAATATGCTATACTGTCATGTATATCTAAAAAGCACAAATAAAAAAGAAAGTCTATGAATACGAAAAGTTCTATTTGACTATCTGAAGGGCTCTGTGCTTCACAGAAATAAAGAAAAAAAAAAAAACAACATAGTGCAGTGACTATCACCTGTTCTGAATCATAGGTCTCCAAGAGAAAGAGATCTTTCTGTGACCTTTAATATTACATGCCTTTTATAACAGGTTTCCTAAAGTTGAAATGGGTGCTCCTGAAGATACATAGGTCACTTTAGATGGTTCTGTTAGTAGATAGTTCAGCCTTAAGCAGGTGGATAGGGAAATAACAATAAAGGGCATTAACTTCTAGGGAGACCTAGACATATGCATTAAAATCCATGAGCCACACGACCAAAACTACAGGACACTTTATCCATGTAGGCAATCATCTGGTAAATGGGGATTGATATGTCAAAACCACCCCAGCCATTTTTAACTATAACCCCTAGAGAAAACTATAATTTCAAGACCAGAAAATGGGGACTGATATGTCAAAAACATCCACCAGTCATAGTAAATTATAACTCCTGAAGGAAACGACTGGTTTCAGATTATGTCACCACTCTCTCTTGTGACAAGATCTCTGGGACACTTCCTTATCATCCAAACTGTGTCACTGCCACCACTGTGACTAGGTCCTTATGACCCTCATGTAGGAAGATCGTAGGCGATACCATGGGGGTAATTAGACACTTAAGAGGGAACAATATGATAGGAACAAAGGGGCCCCCAAATACTGAAAAACCCAGTCTCTGTAAAAGCCACACAGTTCTCTTTAGAACTGTGCCTGTACTGTATGCTTACCTCTTATTCTTCCTTTTCCAAATAAACTCCTGCCGACTACCATGTGTGATTTGTTTGAAATCCTTCCTGAGAGATCACAAGAACCAGTGACTGTGAATTCCCATCATTGCTCCAGCTCCAAAGGTCTCTTCCTCTGCAACGGTACCTGAGTGAAGATATTAAGTGATGTGCTTATTGTAACAACTTTTAGGGAAAAAAAAAATGAAAAAAAGATATCAAATCTTTAGTATGGAAGATATTATTGCTTTTAATAACGTTAATTTATTTAAGCAGAAAAGGTATCAATTTAAGATAAAAATTTAAAACATATATACGACAAATTTTTAAATCACTGAAGCTTGGGGAGAATTTTTCTGCAATCATGTGTGATGCTTAATGGTCAGTTGGCCTCTGACGGATCCACAGATGAAATCCCACTGCTGGACCAGGAAGATTACTCTATTTTTAGGAGTCTCTGGACATCTCAAAATCTTACTTTTACATGTGTGAAATCCATTTCCCTGTAACTTCCAGCATTCGGTCTTAATTCTACTATTGAGGACACTTGGAACAAGTCTACTTGCTTTTTCTCACTTCCTATAGCCATCCTGAAGCAATGCCAAGCCTTGGCAGTAACCTTTACCCTCTCTCACTCTCTCCTACAATGTTGTAGCTTAACTCAGGAGGCCATGTGAATACGGCTTTAATAATACAAATTGGTAAAACTGACATTGTTTTTGTTTCTCATTTCCATTCTGATTTTTTTTTTAATTATTTTGGCCAATTCTATGTAGACCAAATTTTTTTTTCTATAAGTTGGGAGAAAAATATTCTTAAGTTTTGAATTTGCTTACATGGATAATTGTGAATTTGTTAGTATTTCTGGGGAAGAAAGAAATTCCAAATTTCATTACGAATTTCAAAGTGATTTTTCTGTGAGATATTTTTACTTCTTCCAACACTGCAGTTATTTATTGAAGGCAAGCAAACTTGAGTATTCACACTGTTTTCTAACTTGGTTTACGTTTTTGTTTTTGTCTCCAAGTTATGTCTTTGTAATAATTTCTTCAAAGACTTTGACTATGTTAGGAAAAGAAGAGAGTAAATTAAAAAATCAGCATATTCTATTCTAAATCTCCTCTTTGTGTTGAGACTTCTGACATCTCATGAATATAGCAATTTTCATTTTCTTCCATGTGTGCAAAGGAACTAGAGAAGAAGAAGAATGCAAGGGAACAGAGCCATGACATTAGATCCCTAATAAATACTACATTTTGCCTATTTTAATGTCCAGCTGAAAGGACCAGGCTGATTAAAATGTACACCCAGGAGTACACTGGAGAGAAATGATTTTAAATATTGGCACATGGACAAAATACAGTAACCGGGACCAGACTTATCCTACCACCTGAGAAACAAACAAAATGTATGAAACAAAGCATAAAAAAAAAGATGAAAATTGGATAAGTTTTACTCTGACTTAGATTATCCAAAAGACATCATTAGAAAACTGAAAAGATAAATAACAAATTGGCAGAAGTTCTTTGCGCTGCTTCCATAAAATAAAGAACTCATATCCAGAATCAAGACTCAGAAATTTAGAAGGAAAACAATTAAAAATAGTCAAAGACTTCAGCAGAACCTTCCTAAACGAGAAATGGCCAATTAACATTTTTTAAAGTATTTAATGTCATTTCCCATCAGGGGAATGCAAATAAAGACCACAAGAAACAATACCACCTATTTAATTTGAAATTTAAAAACTATAAATACCAAATACTAAAATAGACATGGATCGGCTAAAATTTTTTTACACTTCTGTGGGAATTTAGATCATTACAACCACTTGAGAAAACTGTTTTTAAAGTATATCTCCTCAAGTTAAGTAAAAGACCTTGAAATTCCACTCTCAGGTATATGTGATACCTATAAGATGTATGGCCCAAAGAATTATTTATGCAAAAATATTTTCAGCAGCTTTAATCCTAACAGTGCCAAACTGAAAATAATTAAAATGTTCAAGAACAGGAAAATGATACTAAGGGCCTGAATTGTATCAAAATTCATGCAGAAGCCCTAACCCACAATGCAGTGGTTTTTGGAGATAAGGACTTGGGGAGAGAACTGGATTTAGATGAGGTCATGTGCATGGAGACCTCATGATGGGACCCACATGTCCTTGTAAGTAAAGGAAGAGACAGGTACTGAGGAAAGGCCATGTGAGGACCCAGTGAGAAGGTTACCATCCATAACCCAAGGAGAGAACCCTCACAAGGCATTGCTATACCTTGATCTCTACTTCTCCAACCTCAAGAACCATGAGAAAATGAATTTTTGTTGTTTGATCTATTTTATGGTATTTCATTATGGAAGCCTTAGCTTAGACAAATGGTAAATGCATTGTGATATTTTCACATGAGTGAAATATTATGCAGCAGAAAAGTGAAGAAACTACTGATACACACAACATATTATATTAATGAGTTGAAAAATATGACACACTGTATAAGGCCATTTGTATAATGTTCAAGAACAGGCAAAAGTTATTGGTGGTTTTCTCTAGAGGTAGGAAGAGCCTCACTTGCAAGAAGATCATATAAGATATCTCAAATGCTCTATGTCATGATAGGAATGGTGATTATATATTAAAATTCACTTTAGTTGTACAATTAACATCAGAGGCATCTACATAAATATGTTTGGAAAAATATCCACTGGATCCCCCTTTTTCTTTGCACGACATGTAATGAATGCCCTTATTGTTGTACTTTAACCTTCTCACCTTTCAAGTTCATTTTGCTTCACATGATGCATGTGATGTTCCATGTGCACTGCTTTTTGAGCTTTAGACTTCTCCAACAACATAATTTATACTTAAGAATTGTTCCATCCATCTTAATATTTCCTTTCCCATTTCTGCCTGTTGAAATCTTACATGCATTTTGATTCAGTTCTGGTACTTCTAGGCAAAATTATTTCTTCCTTCCAACAACTATTAAGCATTCACTACTTTCATTTGCAGATAACTGCATGTTAATTTTCCCATTAGAGTGTGAACTCTTTGAAAACAAGAACTATGTTTAATTCATCTTTACATTTTAGGAACATAGTACCATGCCAAAAATATATTAATGCCCAGAATAATTAATAGACCACACCTTGGCTACTTCCTATTCTTGTGATCACTGAGAGACATTTAAAGGTTGCGGAGTCCATATTTACTAAAGTAGCCCTGTTTTAGCTTTTGCTTCAAGCATTGATTGGCATATGTGTAGTTATATCTGTACCTAGGGTAATGATGTCCCTTAGTGCCAAAAGGGATTTAACTTTTTTTTCCCTTCATGAGCAGAGTAGGAAGTGGCTGATCATGCAATGAACACCTAATCGTCAGAGAGTGCAGACCAAGATTTCTTGAAGAGAAGGTTGCTGCATTATGTTAGTGTTATATTAGGATCAACGCACACAGACTATTCCACTTGGTCTCTTTTATTTTGTTGTTTTGTTTTGAAGGAAAAAGATTCTAGCCATGCGACGAACAATCTAATTAAACAAAGGGTCATTTAGGGAAGTTCGTATACTGAAATCAGAGCAGGAAACCACCAAGAACCAAAAAATAGGTCCTGGGACTGATAATATTATCTCTTTTTCCTCTACCAACTCTTCTTTCTTCTTCTTTTTCTTTTTTCCTGCTTCTGTTTCCTTGAACTTGACCCGTCATGATTTCTCTGTACATTTCTATCATGACATTTCAATTATAGATTCACCCTTAATCTCTCTCTTTCTCTCTCTCATATATATATATATATATATATATATATATATATATATATATATATATATCCTAACTCAAATTCCCAGATTACCATTTCCTGCCTAGTAATGACCTAGGTCATTAGCCCATCTACCAGGCACCAAATTAAAGAATTTTTCCATATATCACAATACATTGATAGTTAGATCAAGCCTTTATTAACATGACGACTCTGGTGGTCAAACCTGGTAATCATACATTCCTCACTTTAAAAAAATTGCAAGGAGGCTTATTGCTTAACTATTACATCTGTGTTTGTGGATGTCAAACACAACTATTTACTAAATTAGCAATGTGATACTTGCGTCTTGAAAATTCTCCAGTCATTTTGGATATGTTTTACGTACTTACACCAAAGTAGAAATTCAAAAAAGTGGTGATGGTTTACTTGGAAATTCAATTTTTTTTTTGCTTATCTTCAGCAAAAAATATGATTATACTCTCATGAGAATGTATATAATTTAAAAAAAATATCTCAGTGACAATTCTCATAATATTTTTTTTTTCTATTTTGTCTCCATGTCTATATTAAATATCAGAGAAATAAAGCTAATGATGGAGCATATTGCCATACATTGGAGTACATGTTTTTTTTTGTTGTTGTTGTTGTTTGTTTGTTTGTTTTGTTTTAGAAAAACCAAAGAGTTATTTGTGTTTCTGGTAACATGATTGCGTCTTCAGCAGCTGTGATTTGGGTACCTGAATAAAAGGAGGTGCCATGTAATTTTTTCACTTGGTCAAAATTTGATAAAATTATCAACTGTAAATACAGTTTTTAAAAGTCAGCTGAAGCATGATTTGTTTCTGTTTGCATTTTCCATGAATGGGTTCTTTCAAGCACTTGTTTGGGTTCAGCATCACTGAATGTCTGCCCTTGATTTTGTCTGCCCTCGACAAATGCAGAAGAGCTGCCAGTTTCAACACATGATTCTCAGGGTTCATTTGGGGTTTTGATGGCAGAGTGCAAAAAATACATGTTTGTTGCTGGAAGTTAAGTTTCTAGATTGGCATTTCTTTAGATGTTGTCTGACTATATATCTGGATATTAACTCATTGGCACAGCAGTTCCTATTTTGAAGAAACTAATTAAGTCTAAATGACTAATTCCCGGTTGCAAGTCATGAACACAAAATATGATTCATGGAAGTAGGCATGGCTTCCCATCCAGGACATGGTAACGCTTTATTTGTGTGCATTTAAGGAAGACAGTGGCAAGAGTTCATTTGCTGCACCTGTTACAAAAAGTTGTGAAGGCAAGTCAGAGTCTGGAAAGGGCTCCACATCATGCCCAGTGGCACTTCAAGAATGGCCCCTTATGCCAGCCATGCTCTGGCAACCCTGCTTCTTCAGAGTCTTATCATAACTCTCATGCACAGTTAGTACAGAGCATGGAGAAACCAAGCAGAAGCTCAACCCTCCACAGGACTCACTGTTCAGCAAAGGAGGCTGTGGAGGTGAGAGTAAAGTATTCATTTTCCCTTAAGTTTTGTGACAAAAGGTAGGTTTTCATCTATTAGTTTAAGAATATTTACAAGGTATATACAATTATTTAGGTTAGTTTTGCTTCTAAATGTGAATCAGAGGCAATCTGCATCCATACAAAATCTTTTTTGTTGTTGTTCTAATTAGTTATACATGACAGCAGAACACATTCCAGTTCATTGTACACAAATGGAGCACATGTGCATGATATGCACACTTATACCTGCACCTAGGGTAATGATGTCCATCTCATTCCACCATTTTTCCTCCCCTCATACCCCCTCCCTTCGCCGCTTTGCCCAAAATTCCTTCCTTTTCCCATTGCTGCCCCCCGCCTCCCATTATAGATCAGCATCCACATATCAGGGAGAACATTTGGCCTTTTGGTCATTTGGGATTGGCTTACTTCGCTTAGCATGATATTTTCAAACTCTTATCTATTTACCTGCAAATGTCATGATTTTATTCTCTTTTATTGCTGAGTAATATTCTGTTGTGTATATATACCACAGTTTCTTTATCCATTCATCTATTTAAGGGCATCTAGGTTGGTTTTATGATGATTATATATATGTTTAATATGCACATAAAGAACTGTGAGAGAAGATGCATTCTCAGTATTCTCTAAAGATGCACTCACATGCAGATCACAAACACATTTAAGGAAACAACTGACCATGGGAACAAGGGTCAGATCATGGCAAATATCAGGACTAGACCAATGAGAACTTCAGATAATAACTTTTTATTTACTTTTTTTCTTTTACTATGCAATAATATTAATAAATAAAAATGCACTTTTTGCTTACATTATTATCAACAAATTATATAAAGAAAACTTGTGAAAATAAAATCAGTTTCTAGTTGCACATTCTGTTACCAAATTGTTTCTTCTATTAGAACTAGTATTAGGTGTCTCTCTGAGTCAAGAGTTATGTATGCTTGAAACACTATTGATAAGCAGCTGTCAAAAACACTAAATTATAAGAAAACATTTTACAATGTGCTTGTGAAAAGTAATATTTAATACATTTATTTTTTAATTCTTTTATTTTCATAAGTGCATTCTACTATCACGTATAACAATTAAAAACACATAATAACATTTTTTAAGCAAAGACTATATGTATTTTTTAAAAGACAACAAACGACAAAGCGTATATATAAGAATCAGATTCTGTCCAAAAATCTAGGCATATTGGAAAGAAATGTCAGGAATTTTAAAGAGTTTTTTTTGTTGTTGTTATTTGTTTGCTTTTTATAAAAGTAGAATAGCAATAGTCTAGAAGTAGCTGTAGAAAAGGAGAAAGAGAGAAATGCAAACACTGCTTTTGGTATGTTTTGATAAACACACTCTGGGAAAATGAACATCCTTACTTCCAGAGGAAATACTGGAAATTGATAGTGGTCAAATAATATTGCTATATTGTGTGCATGTACACATATGTAACAACAGATCCTACCATTATGTACAACTATAATGCACCAACAAAATATGGAAAAAAATTAAAAAGGCTCTGGGCCAAGAGGAAGATTTTAGTGTCAGATAAGATTGTAGGGGTAATGTTTTATGGAATATGGAAATATAGAATTTATTTTAATGGGAAATAATTTCAAAAGGCATCTTGAAAGGAATTGGTTATAAATAGAGTACAAATTTGTTACAAAATAGAGTACAAACCTATTTTGTAACTGGATGTGGTTAATGGAAGAGATATATGTGAGAAAGCTGTAGAAGGCAAGGCAGATAAATAGGAATGGATGTACAGGAACAATCTTATATGCTGAGCTGAGTTTTCTAAACACCAGTGAAGTTCTCTAGAAAGTAAAGAACTATTATCCAATTTTCATTTTGGGGGATCACTCTTACAGTTACATGGTGGATGGGCCTGTCAGGAACCATGCCAGAAGTGCAGTCAGGCTTGGAATAATTGAGGCAAGAAGCATTTCATTAATTTAATGAGTAAAGAAAGGTAATTGTTAAGGAGGAGAAATCAACAATATCTAGTGGCTGAATGAGAGAGAGAGTGCACATGCATGTGAGTGTGTGTATGTGTGCATGTGTGTATGTGTATGTGTGTGTGAAAGAGAGAGAGAGAGAGAGAGAGAGAGAGAAAGAGACTAATTAGAGATGGAGAAGAGTGGATAGTGACTCCATTCAATGAAAGTGGGTGAGACTTCACTTTTGATTTATTTGAATCTACGTTTTCCTTTGGGGTATTTAAATGTTTCAGTTGTGGATTCGTAGGCCTCAAATTAAGGGTTTTTTTGGGGGGGAGGAGTTGGGGGTGTACTGGGATTGAACTCAGGGTCACTCAACCACTGAGCCACATCCCCAGTCCTATTTTATTTAGAGACAGAATCTCACTGAGTTGTTAAGGGCCTCGCTGTTGCTGAGGCTGGCTTTGAACTTGCAATCCTTCTATCTCAGCCTCTGGAGCCACTGGGGTTACAGGCGTGTGCCACCATATCCGCAGGCTTCAAATTAAGTTGTATAAAACAATAACAAAAAGTAAGGCAATTTTCTACAATATACTATAGTTTTGTTGTTTCTGGGCTGGCAGTGGTCCCAGTTAATCCACTTCCTGAGGGATGGCTTCTACCCTGTGTCCAGTTCTTGTTGAAGGTATGCCTTAGTCTTGATTTGGCCTGATGTTCAATCGGTTTTTTTCTGGCTGAGTCCTCAAAAGATGGGTAATGGGAGTGGATCAGTGGCATGGGCCAGATGCAGTGGGGGGAGGGGGGTCAAATGATACCTGATCAAGAGGCTCTCTGTCTGGACACCATAATTGTTTGGGAGATTTTTTCCCCTTCCTTATACCTTATTCAGTCCAGGTTAGTTACCAGGTGTTTCTTACACAAAGGGATTTAAGCTATTCTTGAAAAAGTAAGCATCTGTGCTGAGGTGGCTTAGCTCCTGGAGTTCCCAGGGACCAGAAGGATTTACATTCCTTTTGGTGGCTCAGAATGGACATCTGACATTTGCACTTGAAGTGTCATGCTTGCAGCTGAGATTCCAAGTGGGGTACTTAGTTAATTGATCTATTTTCACTTTCCACAGTACTGAAGATGGTGGTGTTGCTAAGCTTTCTGCCACTGCATAAGTATCCTGTCCCACCAGTTCTCAATAACACTTTCCTAGCATTCTTAAGGCAGACACACAAAACTTGAGTCTTCAAGGCTGCCAAAAATCCTTGGGGCTATTGTAGGCCTTCTATCTTAGTTGTGTTGGGTATAGGAGAAACAATTTAAGGCTGACCACTTATCCTGTAGTGTTTTTCGGGATAGTGATGAAAATATCTGGGAAACTGAAAATACTCATTTAATAAGAATAATTAAGAGGGTATTTATAAAGATATGGACGCCTTTTGGGAAAGTGACAAGAGATATGTCAGAATTTAGGGCTAAAATCTGTGGGAGTAGCATCAGTATCTAGGACTATTAGAAATACAATTACCAAGCTCCACCCCAGACCTAGTCAATCAGAATTACTAATGTGACCCAACAGTTTGTGGCTTCCCAAGTCCTTTGGGTGACTGTGATGACTGTTAAATTGGTAATTATCATCCTGTGTGCTACAATACACAATATCAGCATGAGGTGTTTAATTCTCTGTCTCCACTGGCTCCTCAACCACACCTCTCAGGTCCTCCCTGGTCCTGGGGCTGTGACAGGGTATAAATTCCTACTCAGGGATGCTCATCAATGAAGACTCCCCAGCAGAACATTCTCTTCAACTTTCCTTCTCCACTTCTCAAATCTAGGACCCTCTTAATTAATTATTTAGGTATCTATTTTATTATGGAGTCATTTTAAAGCCTAGCTTTTTGATTCTCAGAATGTTTTGCGTTGCAAGACTTTCTTGCACTTGTTACCAAACTTTAACACTTTTACTAAGTACCAAACTCTGACCTGATTCAGTCAGTTAAAATGTGGTCTTAAAATAGAGTTTAAAAGGGAGGGATTTTCTTCTTTTAGTCTAGTGTATAATTTTTACCCTTCCAAAAAGGTTCTACCTATTTTTTAAAGAAATGAACAGTCACAAATTAAGAGAAATTGCTGTACCAAATAAAGCATGACATTAAATTATTAAATATTATGCTATAACACAATTGTAGAGATCACCATCGTCACTCGAATACATTATGGTCTTGAGACAAAGGTTTGATTCCTAACTCAGGGGTTCATTCCTAACTCAAGAAGTTCTTCACTTCTACTTTCAGGTACATTCTCTCTTTTTTCTTTTTTTTTTCTAAGATATACTGTATTTTTAACAAAAATACTGAATATCATAAAGATGGAAATTCTACTCATTTTTTTCTTTAAAAAGAAAAAAGATCACTACTAATTGTCTTATTTTAAAAGCAATATACAGATTTTAACTAGTGAAATACAGAATAAAAAGTACACTGACTCCATTTTCCTACCTGGAATATATTGAAATAAATACAAATTAGTTGGCATCATCAATGAAACCAGAGAAGTTCACTTACTCAAATCACAAGTCTTCAAAAAAATATCTGCTCAAGAAAATGGCTATCAAATGAACCAGGGAAAGGCATTCAAGTCTACATGGTCCATGCTTAATGGCATATCTTTAAGCGGAATGGGAAGAACAGGGGTAAGGGAGAGAGGCAGAGAACAAGCTTGTAAAAAATATTCCCACACAGGATATGACCTCAATTCATTTACCTATGAGACTGATACACTGAATATCTACTTAGTAGTGTTGTGAAAGTTAGATAGATTAATACATGGATGTGCTCAGACTGCAGGACATAAAGGAAACTCTGTCAAAGTTAACAGATTCCTTCATTCACTGTGATTAAGAGTAGGAACTCTGAAAGCAGAGAGCCTGGTTTCAAATCCTAGCTTTCTGGCTTATCCAGTGCCTGAGCCCAAGCAAGTTGCTTAATCCTTTTGCATGTAAGCTTATTCAGGAGCAATACCTCCCTAATAGGGTTGTTCAAAAATTAAAAAGATTTAGGAGTCATTGATGAATTATTTTTATTAAAATCAAGTAATGCACATTATAAAACATTTCAGTATTTCTGGCCAACAGAATTATAAAATATGTGATGAATAACTTGGGTCACTGAATCTTTGGATCCATTCTCGGAATAGAAATAGAATTACTCAGTTAAAGTTATTCCTGGTTTATTATTTCTGTTGTTATTACTTAAATATTCTGAGAAGTGTTTACTCTCTTACTGGCAATGCAGAAGTGTCCATTTCCCAGTATTTACATTTTTATTGAGTTATAATTTTTAAAAATTTATTTACCAATTTGTATTTGTGAAATGTCAAGTCTATAGGAAATTCCTCCTCTCTGTAGGCTAAGTATTTTCTACAGGCCTCAAGTCAGCATAATCTTGGAGAATTTGACAACTTAGTTCATGCATTCTCAGTTCTCTAAGTCTTTCAAATTGATATTCCTTAGGGAGGCCATTTTTAGAGTGATGTAATTTTAGCCAACACACCTGAAAGAATTTCCCAAGGTATATCTGTTCTGAGAGGAACCAATGGATATTTATTTCTCATTATTCTCAAGTAAAAAGGGGGGGAAATGGAATTTTCTGACTAAATATCTAGAAGATACAATACAAATCTTTAAAATAGTTTGCTTTAGTTTTAAAAGAAACACTACAGAGGCTGTTGTTTTCTGCTGAAATTGTTTTTTGAAAAGTACAAAAGTCTTCAGTAGTTTTGTTCCATTTATTTCGGTTAAGCAGCCAAAAAATTCAGAAGCCCAATCCAAACTTATTCTTAGTTTTCCTTGCCAAAAAGATCAGATTAAATATCACATAAGAATAGGCTTTCTTGGAAGATTTCTGGTCCAGGACTTCCTGGCTTTGGCAGGAAACAAGGGTTCCACAATACTACAAGTGGTTGACTGAGAACTGGAGTTGAGGGAGCGGTACCCAGAAGTCAAAGTCAAAGAATGTTTTCATCTTCTGTCTAAATAATTTAGACCTATTTCTGTGACACTGTTAAACTTAAGTATGCTTTTCTACTTAATGATTCCAATTCTAACAGTAGACAAATTCTTCAAAGTCTTACATATTCTTTTACTTGCAGTTTGTCTAAACAATCGTTTGTCCTTTAACCGCTTGATCATTACGTTTTGCTTTCAAGCTTCTGTGTGGTATAATTTTTGCACTTTAAATAGTACACTATTAA
This sequence comes from Marmota monax, assembly GCF_021218885.2. NCBI lineage: Eukaryota > Metazoa > Chordata > Mammalia > Rodentia > Sciuridae > Marmota > Marmota monax. The sequence continues at coordinate 5,129,233 of NW_026691988.1, forward strand.
GACATGTGGAACATATTTTTGACTGCATCATACCTATGGGTATTTGGGTTTTAAACACAATATGGTCTCTCAAAATTTGGAAAAACAAATTTAGAGTAAAATTACTTTCAACCATATCCTGAAAATGGTTTTGAATTCTAGTGTGGATAAATCCTGGTTACTTTAGAGGCTGCTTCTCCCTATTGGACGAGCCGTCTCCAGTAACTAAGACTGAACGGTGTACTCCTGTTAATAGTTCTTGCCTCTATTTACAGTGAAGGATTAAGGACTTTCTCATGAAGGATGCTTGTTGAGTATTTCCTATCATATTGTATTTCCACCAAGTACTACAAAGACTATGTATTTTATTTACTTCTGTGATGCTGGGAATGAAACCCAGGGCCTTATGCATGCCAGGAAAGCACTCTACCACTGAGGTACACCCAAGCTCCCAAGACCAAATTTTTTCTAAACTTTAAATGAATTATATCTTCATTATTCACTTTAGTTTTTTTTTCCCTAAGTGAAATAAGCTGGTCTGAAAAAGCTACATACTGTGTGATTCCAGTTACATGACATTGTGGAGAAGGCAAAACTATTGAGATTGTGAAATGATCAGTGACTGCTAAGGGTTTGGGAGAAAGAGCTACATAGGTGAAGTACAGGCACTTTTAGAGGAGGAGAAAAACTATTCCGGGTGATTCTGTAATGATAAACACAAGGCATTATGCATTTGTCAGAACATTTAGAACTTCAAGCAGAAAGAGTGAAGCTTCATGTATGCAATACTTAAAAAATCATTTGGGGTGTTGAGTGACTACAGAAAGGAATGTGGACTGTAACAAGAGAATATATCTGTATTACAAATCTAAGAAAGACTTCATGGGTAGGATTGAGGGCAACAGATGCTGGCCAAGCAACTTTGGAAATGAGAATCTAAGACTGAAGGAAAATAAAATGCTGCACATAGCTCTATACTCTGATTAAGAAGGTTGTTTCTCTAGGGGTTCAAGTAAATCATATTGATATTGATAAACATGTACCTTGGAATTGAAAAATTAAGTACACAATGGCAGATGGTGGAATTTCTCACTCTTGGAGTGGGAATCCATAGATACATAAAAGCAAGACTACAGTGTTGTGGTAATGGCTTAGAATTAGAGACAGTATGAACCCATGTTTATCTTAATAGATGTGGTTATGTATGTAAAAATATTTATAGATCTTTGAGTACATTGAGGTTGAGATATATATATATATATATATATATATATATATATATATATATATATATATATATTTTTTTTTTTTTTTCTTTACTTGTTAGCCAGAAGGCCTAGAAGCAAAAGTGCCTCAGTAGTGAAAACTATATCTAGTGTCCAGATTTTAATTTCTTTTTTATCCCTTTTTAAAGTTGATTTTATCTTTTAAATACATGACAGCGGAATGCATTACAATTCTTATTGCACATATAGAGCACAATTTTTCATATCTTTGTATATAAAGTATGTTCACGCCAATTCATGTCTTCATACATGTACTCTGTTTTTTTTGTCATTACAATTTTTATTACACATATATACCACAGTTTTTCATATCTCTGTTTGTATAAAAAGTATGTTGACACCCAATTCGATTCTTCATACATGTGCTTTGGATAATGATGTCCATCACATTCCACCATTCTTGCTAATCCCCTGCCCCCTCCATTTCCCTCCCACCCCTCTTCCCTATCTAGAACTCATCTAATCCTCCCATACTCCCCCTCCCTATTCCACTGTGAGTCAGCCTCCTTATATCAGAGAAAACATTCAACATTTGGTTTTTTGGGATTGGCTAACTTCACTTAGCATTACCTTCTCCAGTGCCATCCATTTACCTGCAAATACAATGATCTTATTCTCTTGTATTGTTGAGTAAAATTCCATTGTGTATATATGCCACTTTTTTTTATCCATTCCGATTTTAATTTTTAACACCATTCTCAATACAAGGAACCAGGGCTCATTAGATAAATAAACAGCTGACTCCAAATGCAGTGAAAAAAGAAATATATAAGATGACTGGTGAATAAAGATGGTTCTGTCTCTTGCAAAAAATAAAATAAAATGAACCTAAAGCATCAAGTAGTACCAGCAAGTAAGAAATTATTCAAAAACAAAACAAAACACATTGATGAAGGTATGTCAAAGAAGTACAAGAAGGATAGTAGAATGAATCAGACATCATTACCCTATGTGCACGTATGATTACATGACTGGTGGGACTCTACATTGTGTACAACCAGAAGAGTGAGAAGTTGTACTCCATTTATGTATGATTTGTCAAAATGCATTCTACTGAGACTTAGAACAAATAAAAATATTGAAAAAAAGAAAAAAAGAATTACAGGAGCAGGAACCAAGAGAAAGAGCTTTGAATGGCAAAAACTAGAACAATTTGGGGACTAAAATAAATAAAGTAGTATTGGGTTATAACCCAAAATATAAAATAAATATCCATGAGCCCACACTTATTAATAAAAAAGATTGAATAAATTAATAAATGTGAGAGAAGAGACAAATTTCCTTTGTAGAAGAATTCTAAATATAAGCACCCCATCCTGAAGGAGGAGGAACATAAATTCCCACTTAAGTCTGGTCTATGCTTACTGACTTCCTTCCAAGGCAGTGCAGTGTGCATGGGGATCTGGTGAGTGATGTGCCCCAAATGTCACAACCCTGGTGATCATCATCACCAACCCACAAGCCCCAGTCTTGTCATAAGAAAAAACAGCAAACAATTCCAACAGAAGGGCATCTTGCCAGTATCCACCAGTATTTCTCAAAACTGACAAGGTCATCTAAAATAAGGAAAGGCTGAGGAACTGTCACAGCTAAGGAGACTGGACAATTAAATGTAATGTGGCATTGCAGATGGGATGGTAAAAGTGGAAAAGAATATTCAGTAAAAAGTAAAAAAAAAAAAACACCAAATAAATTATGTGCTTTATTTAATAATAATGTATTATCACTTGTTCATTAACTATAACAAACCTACTATACTAAAGTATTTAAGTAGAAACTGTGCAGAGTTTATGAAAACCCTCTACTATTTTTCAGTTTTTATGTAATCTAAAATTATTCTAAAATTAAAGTCTATTTAAATAAATTACATGTGTTGACTATGCTTGTACTTAAAAAAGCACATTAAAGTAATTGAGAAGAGTGGAATGTATAAATAAAATTTCCTCAGCCTAATTTCTAGTTTTAATCACAAGTGATGACAATACTAACAATTTGTTTAGTAACTTGTCATCTCTTCTTCTAAAAATTTTCTGGACACATCCAAATGTGTGTGTTTATTGTTTTTAACATAGAAGTGGAGTGATATTAAGACATTTTTGTAATTTTAAGTTTTATTTCAACAACCTAATATGTACATTGCTCTTTGAAATATACGAGCCTCTATTTCAATGATCATCTGTCATTACTGATGAAATCCAACATTATGGATGTTCTATGCTTACATTATCTTTAATTTTTGCCTAACAGAGCTAACAATGCAAAGCACACAAGAATACATCCTTACTTATATCTTCTACATAGATCTACTGTTTAATAATTTAAAGAATTAAAATACTCCTTTATTACTTAGTGATTTTGAGTCTTGATTAGTGAGATTGTAGAAATAACTTCACTATATATCTTCTGTTATTTATTAACTTAAATGTTCATGTTATGATTTTTAAGCTACCTGGAAAGCATTCTTTATATATAGTTATGATTGAGGACAGTTTCATTTTTTCCGAGAAGTCAAGTTATTTTATAACATCATTTATTATATAGTCCATTTCCTGTAGGGATTTGAAACATGATCTTTTAAAAATACTAAACACTTACATAAACATGAAATTGACTATTTTTAGTCTATTATTATATCTATTCTTGGGTCATTATCTGAGTTTGAATTAATGTAGCTTTACAGTATGTTTTGATTGCTGGTTAGATGATTTCCCTCCTGGTAAAATTTCTTTTCAATTATTATGCAAGATGAAATTAAGAATTAGTTCTTTAAAAATTATTTTCCATACTTTTCTTCCCTCTTATATTTTTGCTTTTTTTGTTTTTGTTTTAAATTTAACCTGGACATTTTTGTTGCATTTTTTAAAAAAATTTGTGGTGAAATTTCTAATAGAATTTTTTAAATAAACACTTTCCCAGTGGAACTATTACTATGAAACATGAAAAAAAGCTATTGATTTAATATTTTTAATTTAACTACCTGTCTTATTGAGAACTGTGTATTAGTTCCACTAGCTTTGAAGTTGTTACTCTTGGATGTGACATTAGAAAAATCGTATAAAATTAAAATAAAGAAAACAATTAACTCTGTCCACAGAGTTAACTTTATGGCAAGAAGCCCAGGCATAAAAAGAATATTAACACAACATTTACCTGATTTGCATATTTCTTTGGATGTTGTTAATTTGGTCCATTAGTTCTTATTTTAGTGAAGCACATTGCATTAAAATAATAGTGATTGTAATTATTATAATTTTTTCTGAATATCATATAAAGTCAGTTACTAGGTCAATGAATGACTCTTTTATATGGAAACTACATTGTAATTAAGTAAAAGTATTTACAAATGTTGGGCCAGGATTATGTAAAAGATTTTAATCTTATCCCATTTAGTCCTGAGATGAGAGTCTAATTATTATGGAAAAGTTTGGTGAAATCAAACTAATGTATTACCTTGATTAGACTATAAGCACATTGACAAATAAATCTAATGTAATCCTCATAATTATCCTTTGGGTTTGATATTATTATTCTCTATTTTTCATAATTGCTTAGCAATCAAGTTAATATAGAGACAAAGTCAAACATCTCTTGGTCCACAAGTATCTTCTTTCATTCATCTACATCTGCCATGGTTTTTTGCTTTGAGTGAAAGCAATAGACCTTCGTTTGGTGTACACTTGAAAGCAAAGGATTTGTTTACATGTTTCAAAGTCAAATTGCTTTGTCTTTCTTCTCCCAGCCTTGAGAGATAGAGTTTGCAGTAGGAAAAGAGCAGCATGGGGACCCGAGAGAGAGTTGAGGGCACGTTGCACAGGAAATGGTTAAAAAGGGTCAAAATACAAAGAGGGTTATGAGCCATGGGAACTGGCAAGACAGGGTAGGTTGGTGTCAATAACAAGTATAGATGGGTGAAAATGTCTTTGTAGGTAGTTGACTTTTGATTCAGAGTTAAGTGTTATATGTCTCAAATTTATTGATAATAATGTTGAGAGTCAGACAAAACTAAAGTTTGAGAAAACTTCCCACATGAATAAAGTAGCGTGAAGCCAAAATTACATATAAGAGTTTGTGAGGGGAAAGGGGAAAAAAAAAACAAGGGAGAGAATTAAACAACAGCAGGTGGGGTAGAGAGGGAAGATGAGAGGGAAGGAGAGGGGGGATAGTAGGGGATAGGAAAGGTAGCAGAATACAACAGTCATTAATATGGTATTATATAAAAAAGTGGATGTGTAACCGATGTGACTCTGCAACTTGTATTTGGGGTAAAAAATGGGAGTTCATAACCCACTTGAATCAAATGTATGGAAGATGATATGTCATGAGCTTTGTAATGTTTTGAACAACCAATAAAAAAAAAAGTAGCGTGAAGCATTTCACAAATAATACAGCAATTTATTTATTTTTTTAACAGAAACATTGCCTTATATGTGATACTGTGGGTACTGTGGCATCTCTTTTTTGCCCTAAAACATTGTTGATTTCTCTGAACAATGTAGAAAGTGATTTCTTGGTGCTAAATAAACAGAATATGCTCATTAATATGAAAAAATGTTATTAGTATCTTTCAGATCTGTCTGGGATATGCATGTTGGATGTAAATGTGATTGTTTGAATTGTTTTCCATGAATTACATTCATGTTCCTAAGACATTTCAGTTTTAACAGTGAGGCTAAAATAAGTGTAGAGATTTTTCTAAAGACCTTTATCCAGAAAGCTTCACTCTTGAAAATTGAGAAGAAAAAGTGTAATAGAAATAGAAGCATTTTATAGTGAAAAACCCTCGAATAGCTATGTCAGTAGAAAGTACAAATGGAATGTGGAAAATAGACATGACTAAATTTGGGAATCTCGTTTGCCAATTACTGAAAAAACATTCATCAAGTATCACCTTTTATACTGTTGAAACCTTGTAATTCTACCCATTCAGGAAATTATAGACTCATTATTATTTGGTCCCCTGTGTGTGTGTGTGTGTGTGTGTCTGTATGTGTTTATCTGCTTGTGTGTGTGTATGTATGTATGTATGTGTGACATGCGCGTATTTCCGTTGACTTAATAGTATTGTCACATTAGTTTTTTTTTTTTTAACTTGCTATGGAGATACATAAAAAGATTAGTGTTTAAGGGTTGGGAGGTAATATACAAGCAAAGTCTGGTATTGTCAGGCACTGCTTGATTAAAGGTAATCAAAAGGAGTTCATTGGAGGAAGTGATACGCAGAACTAAAGCTGGCATGAAGATTGCTCAGACAGTGAAGGAAAAGATTCACCTAACTTTCTGAGAAGCTGTCCAATCAGGCAGAATGGAGCAGTAACAGTTCAAACAAGTCATTATCCAGGTGTCCCTCCTGGAAAGCAAGTCAGAGACTTTCAGCCTCAGGATTTGTGTCAGCAGTTAAGGGATCTTAGGTATGAAGAGACTCAGGTTCAGAGTTGTTTCTCAAAGAATGAATGCTGGCCAGTCCTGGGTAGATGGTCAAGCATGACAGTCAGATGAAAAAGAATAGGGCCACGTCTCAAACCTCATAACCAAAAAGGCAGGACTGCACTGGTGACTTGATGTTGAGCTTCTAAAAACAATGACTTCTTTTATACTAAATACTCAAGAACAAAACTGGCCTTGGAGAGTTAATGTAGTCTAAGCCCAAAAGATGAGTATTCAGCTGAGATGAGAATCTAGTTATGGCAAAGTCTTTATGTAAGGTTATTGGTTGGTTGTTTGCAAATCAATATATGGTGGGCAGTGAATGCCAATTAAAAATACTTCATTCATTTACACATTCAATTATAATTTTTTAATAACACAGATTATAGGTTTGAACAATATTCTACCTTTATGAAACGAACTGGGGAGATTTCCATTAACTAACTCAAATATTTGGTATAATTTTAAAATTTGGGATTTATTTAATGGCAGACTAAATCTTTCTTAATATTTTGTGTATTTTTCTATTTATTTCTCATTTCTTAGAAATTTGAAGAACTTTACAGAATCTTCTCTTTTACGTAGGAGGGAGAAATTATAAAGTTGGTTATATGACTTGACTATGTCCCCTACAAAGTTCATATGTTAGAAACTTAATCCCTAATGCAATAGTGGGGTATTTGGGGGACGTGTTTAAGTCCTGAGGGATTTGCCTTCCTGAGTGGACTATCACTTCTATTGTCTCTTGCCCTCTGCCTTCTGCCATATGAGGACACAGTGAAAAGGTCATCATCAGAAGCCATCGCCATGATTGTGGACTTCTCAGCCTGCAGAACTATGAAGAAACAAATCTGTGCCCTTTATGGAACACCCCATCTGTGGTATTCTATTAGAAAAGCACAAATGGGTCAAGGCAGTTGGGTAAAGTTGAAGACTTTCAAGAAAGGAGGGATGGAGCCACGGCTGGAGCAGCATTGAGAGAGCTATTCTATAAATACGGTTGGACTTTCCCAAGAGTCATTGCTTTCAGTGCAAATAACCTGCTTTTTATTTTGATTTTGACCTAAGCTCTCTTTATCTAAATTATATGATAAACATAATTTATTTATATTTATGTAAATAATGTGACATGTTTTTCAAGTAACAAAATATTTTCAGCCCTAGGAAAGCAAGACTCTGGTAACCACAAGTGACCTTGGCAATAAGTACAGTGTAGAGCCACTGAAGACGCTGGAGGATCTGCAGTTTTAAATGATTTGTGAGTATGTCTCTTGCTTACAGTGTAATGACTTTAGTGAACTCTACATATGAAAACAAGAAAATAAGAAGTTTCCTTTCACTGAAGATTTTTAACGGTCTTTAACTATTTTTTGCATGTGTAAATGCACACACACAAATTTTCCAGAGTTCAGAATTTTAAAATATTATATGTGATTTTATTAAATCTATTTTCTTTCTTCCTTCCTTCTTTTTGGGGGATAAGGGTACCAGGGATTGAGCCCGGGGCTGCTTTACCACTGAGCCACATCCCCAACCCTTTTTTATGTTTTATTTTGAAAAAAGTCTCATTAATTTGCTTGGGGCCTTGCTAAGTTGCTAAGGCTGGACTCAAACTTGCAATCCTCCTGCCTTAGCCTCCAAGTCACTGAGATTATAGGCATGTGCCACCATGCCTGGCTTGTTTCTTTTTTAATTCAACAATTTAATATGCAAAAACTTTAAATGTATGTTGTTTACTATAATATTGTCCATTTTATAAAATGGATAAAATGGATAACTACATAGGCTGGACTGCAAATGGAAAAACACAATGTTTACTTTGGATTATTATAAGTAGGAAAATATAACAATAAACTCATTTGAAGAAAGTCTGGCTTTGTTCAGCAAAATTTCATAATACATAATATAGTACATTTAAATTTGATTTTTTGTTGCATACTTCAAATTTACATTTAAAGCATACCATAATTAAGCAAAATATTCTAAATACAGATAATGAATTAAGAAAATAGATGTGGCTTTAAAATTTCCTTTGCATTTCTAACTTTCATGTTACCTGTTATATTATGAGATTTTGTCTTGGGGACATATGGCTCAAGCTGGATCTATCAGCACAGCCAAGTTGGTCACAAAATAAAGGGAATTATTTGTTTTGTATTTTAAGGCAGATTCAATTTAGAAAAGAGTTGTATGTGTTGCTTACTTTTTCTTGCTCACAATGTCATATTTGGATTATGAATCCCTTGAGGAGGCCAGGAAAGTGAAATACACAATTTAAATGTATTTTTTACTCAAGGTTTATAAACAGATTTTGTATATGTACTTTTACATTTCTTGAGAAGCAAGATTGAAGCCACTTAACAATATAGGTATGTATATTTTAATGATTTGACAATGGAACTAAGTCTACAATTTGGGATTTGCACATTCTAAGTACACATTTTATTAATAGTCTATTTTAGTATTTTTTTTCTTCCATCAAAATGTTTTTTTTTTATTTTTTATTATTTTTTTTAAATTTTTTATTGTTGGCTGTTCAAAACATTACAAAGTTCTTGATATATCATATTTCACACTTTGATTCAAGTGGGTTATGAGCTCCCATTTTTATCCCATATACAGATTGCAGAATCACATCAGTTACACATCCATTGATTTACATATTGCCATACTAGTGTCTGTTGTGTTCTGCTTCCTTTCCTATCCTCTACTATCCCCCCTCCCCTCCCCTCCCCTCTTCTCTCTCTGCCCCCTCTACTGACATTCATTTATCCCCCTTGTATTATTTTTCCCTTTCCCCTCACTTCCTCTTGTATGTACTTTTGTATAACTCTGAGGGTCTCCTTCCATTTCCATGCAATTTCCCTTCTCTCTCCCTTTCCCTCCCACCTCTCATCCCTCCCACCTCTCATGCTCTTCGACCCTACTCTGTTCTTAGTTACTCTCCTTATATCAAAGAAGACATTTGGCATTTGTTTTTTAGGGATTGGCTAGCTTCACTTAGCATAATCTGCTCTAATGCCATCCATTTCCCTGTAAATTCTATGATTTTGTCATTTTTTAATGCAGAGTAATACTCCATTGTGTATAAATGCCACATTTTTTTTATCCATTCATCTATTGAAGGGCATCTAGGTTGGTTCCACAGTCTTGCTATTGTGAATTGTGCTGCTATGAACATCGATGTAGCAGTGTCCCTGTAGCATGCTCTTTTTAGGTCTTTAGGGAATAGACCGAGAAGGGGAATAGCTGGGTCAAATGGTGGCTCCATTCCCAGATTTCCAAGAAATCTCCATACTGCTTTCCAAATTGGCTGCACCAATTTGCAGTCCCACCAGCAATGTACAAGTGTACCCTTTTCCCCACATCCTCGCCAGCACTTGTTGTTGTTTGACTTCCTAATGGCTGCCAATCTAACTGGAGTGAGATGGTATCTTAGGGTGGTTTTGATTTGCATTTCTCTGATTGCTAGAGATGGTGAGCATTTTTTCATGTACTTGTTGATTGATTGTATGTCCTCCTCTGAGAAGTGTCTGTTCAGGTCCTTGGCCCATTTGTTGATTGGGTTGTTTGTTCTCTTATTGTCTAATTTTTTGAGTTCTTTGTATACTCTGGATATTAGGGCTCTGTCTGAAGTGTGAGGAGTAAAGATTTGTTCCCAGAATGTAGGCTCTCTATTTACCTCTCTTATTGTATCTTTTGCTGAGAAAAAACTTTTTAGTTTGAGTAAGTCCCATTTGTTGATTCTTGTTATTAACTTTTGTGCTATGGGTGTCCTATTGAGGAATTTGGAGCCCGACCCCACAGTATGTAGATCGTAGCCAACTTTTTCTTCTATCAGACGGTGTGTCTCTGATTTGATATCAAGCTCCTTGATCCATTTTGAATTCACTTTTGTGCATGGCGAGAGAAAGGGATTCAGTTTCATTTTGTTGCATATGGATTTCCAGTTTTCCCAGCACCATTTGTTGAAGATGCTATCCTTCCTCCATTGCATGCTTTTAGCCCCTTTATCAAATATAAGATAGTTGTAGTTTTGTGGATTGGTCTCTGTGTCCTCTATTCTGTACCATTGGTCCACCCGCCTGTTTTGGTACCAGTACCATGCTGTTTTTGTTACTATTGCTCTGTAGTACAGTTTGAAGTCTGGTATCGCTATACCGCCTGATTCACACTTCCTGCTTAGCATTGTTTTTGCTATTCTGGGTCTTTTATTTTTCCATATGAATTTCATGATTGCTTTCTCTATTTCTACAAGAAATGCCGTTGGGATTTTGATTGGCATTGCATTAAACCTATAGAGAACTTTTGGTAATATCGCCATTTTGATGATGTTAGTTCTGCCTATCCATGAACAGGGTATATTTTTCCATCTTCTAAGATCTTCTTCTATTTCTCTCTTTAGGGTTCTGTAGTTTTCATTGTATAAGTCTTTCACCTCTTTTGTTAGGTTGATTCCCAAGTATTTTATTTTTTTTGAAGATATTGTGAATGGAGTAGATGTCCTCATTTCCATTTCAGAGGATTTGTCGCTGATAATACAGGAATGCCTTTGATTTATGCGTGTTGATTTTATATCCTGCCACTTTGCTGAATTCATTTATTAGCTCTAATAGTTTCCTTGTAGACCCTTTTGGGTCTGCTAGGTATAGAATCATGTCATCTGCAAATAGTGATAATTTAAGTTCTTCTTTTCCTATTTTTATGCCTTTAATTTCTTTCGTCTGTCTAATTGCTCTGGCCAGTGTTTCGAGAACTATGTTGAACAGAAGTGGTGAGAGAGGGCATCCCTGTCTTGTTCCAGATTTTAGAGGGAATGCCTTCAATTTTTCTCCATTCAGAATGATGCTAGCCTGAGGCTTAGCATAGATTGCTTTTACAATATTGAGGTATGTTCCTGTTATCCCTAGTTTTTCTAGAGTTTTGAACATAAAGGGATGCTGTACTTTGTCGAATGCTTTTTCCGCATCTATCGAGATGATCATATGGTTCTTATTTTTAAGTCTATTGATGTGGTGAATAACATTTATTGATTTCCATATATTGAACCAGCCTTGCATCCCAGGGATGAATCCTACTTGATCATGGTGCACAATTTTTTTGATAAGTTTTTGTATCCGAGTGGCCAGAATTTTATTGAGGATTTTTGCATCTAGGTTCATTAGAGATATTGGTCTGTAGTTTTCTTTCTTTGAAGTGTCTTTGTCTGGTTTAGGTATCAGGGTGATGTTGGCCTCGTAGAATGAATTTGGAAGTTCTCCCTCTTTTTCTATTTCCCAAAGTAGCTTGAAAAGTATTGGTATTAGTTCCTCTTTAAAGGTTTTGTAAAACTCTGCTGTATACCCATCCGGTCCTGGGCTTTTCTTAGTTGGTAGTCTTTGGATGGTTTCTTCTATTTCCTCAATTGATATTGGTCTGTTTAGGTTGTCTATATCCTCCTGACTCAATCTGGGCAGATCATATGACTTAAGAAATTTATCGATGCCTTCACTATCTTCTAATTTATTGGAGTATAAGGATTCAAAATAATTTTTGATTATCTTCTGTATTTCTGAAGTGTCTGTTGTGATATTGCCTTTTTCATCCTGTATGCTAGTAATTTGAGTTCTCTCTCTTCTTCTCTTTGCTAGCATGGCTAAGGGTCTGTCGATTTTGTTTATTTTTTCAAAGAACCAACTTTTAGTTTTGTCAATTTTTTCAGTTGTTTCTTTTGTTTCGATTTCATTAATTTCAGCTCTGATTTTCATTGTTTCTTGCCTTCTACTTCTTTTGCTGTTGTTTTGCTCTTCTTTTTCTAGGATTTTGAGATGAAGTATGAGATCATTTATTTGTTGGTTTTTTCTTTTTTTAAGGAATGAACTCCAAGCAATGAATTTTCCTCTTAGAACTGCTTTCAATGTGTCCCATAGATTCCAATATGTTGTGTCTGTGTTTTCATTAATCTCTAAGAATTTTTTGATTTCCTCCTTGATGTCTTCTATAACCCATTGATCATTCAGTAACCTATTGTTCATTCTCCTAGTGATGTATGCTTTTTCCTTCCTTCTTTTATTGTTGATTTTCAGTTCCATTCCATTATGATCAGATAGGATGCATGGTATTATCTCTACTCCTTTATATTGTCTAAGAGTTGCCCTGTGACATAATATATGATCTATTTTTGAGAAGGATCCATGTGCTGCTGAGAAAAAAGTGTAACTGCTTGATGTTGGGTGGTATATTCTATATATGTCAATTAAGTCTAGGTTATTAATTGTGTTATTGAGTTCTATAGTTTCCTTATTCAACTTTTGTTTGGAAGATCTGTCCAGTGGCGAGAGAGGTGTGTTGAAGTCTCCCATGATTATTGTATGGTGGTCTATTAGACTCTTGAACTTGAGAAGAGTTTGTTTGATGAACATAGCTGCACCATTGTTTGGGGCATAAATATTTATGATTGTTATGTCTTGTTGGTGTATGGTTCCCTTAAGCAGTATGTAGTGTCCCTCTTTATCCCTTTTGATTAACTTTGGCTTGAAATCTATTTTATTTGATATGAGTATGGACACTCCTGCTTGTTTCCGAAGTCCATATGAGTGATATGATTTTTCCCAACCTTTCACCTTCAGCCTATGTATGTCTTTTCCTATCAAATGCGTCTCCTGTAGGCAGCATATTGTTGGGTCTTGTTTTGTGATCCATTCTACTAGCCTGTGTCTCTTGATTGGTGAGTTTAAGCCATTAACATTTAGGGTTATTATTGAGATATGGGTTGTTCTTCCAGCCATATTTGTTTATTTATGTTACTAAACATGGTTTTTTTCTCTTTGATTATTTTTCCCCCCTTTACTGTCCTACCTCCCACTGTTGGTTTTCATTGTTATTTTCCATTTCCTCTTCCTGTAATGTTTTGCCAAGGATGTTTTGAAGAGATGGTTTTCTAGCTGCAAATTCTTTTAACTTTTGTTTATCGTGGAAGGTTTTAATTTCATCTTCCATCCTGAAGCTTAATTTCGCTGGAAACACAATTCTTGGTTGGAACCCATTTTCTTTCAGTGTTTGAAATATGTTATTCCAGGATCTTCTAGCTTTCAGAGTCTGTGTTGAAAGATCAGCTGTTATCCTGATTGGCTTACCCCTAAATGTAATCTGCTTCCTTTCTCTTGTAGCTTTTAAAATTCTCTCCTTATTCTGTATGTTGGGCATCTTCATTATAATGTGTCTAGGTGTGGGTCTCTTATGATTTTGCACATTCGGCGTCCTGTAGGCTTCTAGGATTTGAGATTCTGTCTCATTCTTCAAGTCTGGGAAGTTTTCTCGTATTATTTCATTGAATAGATTGCTCATTCCTTTGGTTTGAAACTCTGTCCCTTCCTGTATCCCAATGACTCTTAAATTTGGTCTCTTGATGTTATCCCATATTTCTTGGATGTTCTGCTCATGGTTTCTTAACAGTCTTGCTGAGCTGTCTATGTTCTTTTCAAGTTGAAATACTTTATCTTCATTGTCTGATGTTCTATCTTCTAAGTGTTCTACTCTGCTGGTAGTATTCTCAATTGAGTTTTTAAGTTGGTTTATTGCTTCCTGCATTTCTAGGATTTTTGTTTGTTTGTTTTTTATAACCTCTATCTCCCTGTATAGTTGATCTTTTGCTTCTTGGATTTGTTTATGTAATTCATTGTTGAAGTGATCTTTCATTGTCTGATTTTGCTGTCTGATGTCTTCCTTGAGACTCCAGATCATCTGAAGCATGTATATCCTGAATTCTTTATCTGACATTCCATCTGCTGCAGCTATTACCTCTTCTAAAGTTGAGTTGACCTGCATTGCTTGTGGTCCTTTCTTTCCTTGTCTCTTCATACTGTTCGCGTTCCTTTCTACTTGGTGAAACTGTTGTGCTATTGAATTTTCCCCCTATATATTTATATTGGTCTTGTATATTTGCAAAGTCTCCCTCGCAGGCGCGGGCGGCGGCTCTGCCCCTCCTCCAATTGGGGCAATGTGCCTACCATGCCGGCAGGCCGCTGGGCCTGCTCTGCCGGTCGGTAGCAGGTCCGCCTACCTTGCAGGCACGGGCGGCGGCTCTGTCCCTTTGCGGGCCGCTAGGCTTGTTCTGTCGGTGGTCGCAGTTCTGCCTACTTTTCAGGCTCAGGCAGCAGCACTGCCCCTCTGCAGGCCTCTGGGGCTGTTCTGCCAGTGGGTCGCAGGTCCGCCTACCTTGCAGGCGCAGGGTGGGGCGGCTCTACCCTTCCTCAGGCCACTGGGCCTGTTCTGTCTGTCGGTTGCAGGTCTGGCCTGTTCTGTGGGTGGTCACAGTTCCGTCTACCTTGCCGGCGCAGGGGGAGGGGGCGGCTCTGCCTCTCAGCAGGCCGCTGCTCCTCTTCTGCCGGTGGGTCGCAGGCCTACCTACCTTGCAGGAGTGATTAGAAGCTCTGCCCCTCCGCGGGCCACTGGGCCTTTTCTGTCGGTGGTCAGAGTTCCGCCTACCTGGCAGGCTCGGGGGGTGGGGCGCGGCTCTGCCCCTCAGCAGGCCGCTGGGCCTGCTCTGTGGGTGGTCACAGTTCCGTCTACCTTGCCGGCGCAGGGGGAGGGGGTGGCTCTCTATTTTAGTATATTTTAATGGAGTGCTTTATTAATACTTTCTTCAAACTCTTTTATAACCAGCCAGAGAATCTTGTTTAAATGGTCATACTTTTTGGATTCGAGCAGCATTTTGCATTTGAACTTTTGCTTCTAATTTTTTTTATTGTTCTCTAAAGGGGAAATGATGAGCCTCTGAATGTATTATTTGGATCAATGTAAACTATGTGCCAATATGTGATCCTTTACATTTAGAAGCTAGACTTTAGCTCCCTTTGAATTACACTAAAAATCCATATAATGTAAAGGTACACTTTATATTTTTTACATACCTTCTGTATTAGCATGTTTTAAAAACAATTGATTTAAAATTATGCTTTCCACATTAGAGCAGACATTAGAGGCCACAGCAATTATTTACATGTGACATGTGACTCAATTTGGTTCAATGAGAAATGAGGAAAGATCACTGGACTCATAAACAAGTCTCTGCTCTTTTAAATATATGGTAGTATGCAAACGTGGGGTCTAGAACTATATGGCCATTTATCCTGTTGAGGATTCAGCAGCCCACATAGGCAGAGGTCAGTAAGGGCAGAGCAGAGAAATGGAAATGTGGCCATTGTGACTTCATTCAAAGTCAATTCTATAGTTCGCTGTACCTTTAAAATTCATTATATCAGTTTCTTCCTGGTTTGAACGAGTTTGCATTTTCTATCAAAACATTCCAAAGAGATGCATTTATAGATGTAGAGACCATATATTTCATCTTTTTAGCCCAGTTCTCTTCTCAAGGAGTTTATTGATTTTCAGGAGAATAATTCCTTCTGTCAAATAAAACACAATTTATTTTTTAATATCTTAAAGTGACTATGTAAAAAGATTTATAATAAAATTTTATGTATTCTGATTTAGAGTGTGAAAACTCCATTTTTAGAGCCAAAATTCCATTTTGAATGTTGGTTTGGTTTTCTCAAAATTTGGTAAGATTCTTGAAGCACATCTTTCCCCAAAGCATTTTTCCACGTTTATGGTATATGGATCATTATTTTAGTTCATCATGAAAAGTAGCATCCTGTTATATATCCTTTTGTCTCATCATTCTTCCAAAGTTCCATAATATTAAGTACTATTTAGTATGGAAAAATATTATAACTTTTTGAAACCCACATTTAGTCAAAACTTTTCATGCATCTAACATTCAGTTATTATATGTAGTAGTAGAGTGGGTACCCAGGCTGTGCCTGCACAGCACCAGCCAAAATGCTTATTGATATGTATAGACAGACAAGGAAATGGACAGCTAATTCAAAGCAATGAGACTATTATGGGCTAAGTATAGAATTTTATAAGACACATATAGTGTAGCCCATAGTCCAGAGTTGGGTACTTAGAGAAGGAAACCCAGAAAAAGTGACATCTATGGTGAGATTGAAAGACTAAACAGAAAATAAGTATTAACCATATGAACTTCTGAGAGGGAAAGAGAAGGCATAGAAATGGGTGGTAGGTAGTGGAACAATACACAGAGAAAAGCGAATATGCCCCATTCTGAGCAATTACTGCAATTCAGGATGCTGTAGCACAGAGCACATTTACAACATCAGAAGGGGTGCTAATGAATTTGAACTTTATCCTGAGAACATTGGGTCACTTGGGAAAGAATAAACTTTTAAGTAGGCTGAATGAGAGAATATTTTTAGCTTTGAATGCACAATATATATCACTCAAAATGGATCAAGATTCCAGGCAGCGAGACCAGTAAGAAAGCCATTGCAATGATGTGAGCAAGAAATGGTGGTAGCTTGAGTTCTTTTGAGAATAATAATTAGTAGGATTTAGTGATGTATTGGGTATTGTGAGGGGGAGTTAATTCAATACATTATATAATAGATGTCAGATCCCATAAGCCTCTCTTCCATAGAAATCCATTTGATATGAATAGAAGTTTTATTCAGTAACTGAAGGTATCTATACCCTGGGAATGAGAGTATAAATAGAACTGCCATACCAACACACGAAGCCAACTCCACTTTTAGAGTAATTTGAAAACAACCTTGGGCTTGAGCAAAAGTGGATTGGGCAGAAGATATGCATGAAAGTTTAAGGTTCTCCTCCTCCAGGGACTTTAACAATCATAGTTCTATTAGTGCTCTTGCATTCTGAGGACAGGAGCAACACTTGGCACAAATCCACCTTGGATTAGTAGCTATGCATGTGGTTTTGAACTTCAGAATAGCAGTGAGGTCATCATTGTTGGGAAATTTTAAAGAAAGAGAAAATGGGAAAACATGCACTCCAACTTATAATTAAAGGCACTTGAATTAAGGTTGTGTGGGGGTACTTGTAACTTGAAGAAACTGTTAAAAGAAAAGGGGAAAACTGAAGACAGAAAGTACAAACTCAAGAAGAAGGAGAGGTCAACACATACTCATACTAAATTTCAGTTACTTTTGTATGGCAAAGAATCCTTTGTAGTAGTTTATTTTTTAATTCAGTGTGTGTTTTCTAAGTATGAAAGGGAAAGAAAGAGAAAAAATACAGCCTCCTTCAAGAAAACATTTCTGTTTACAACATACTACTGCTCAGTCTCTTTTAAGGACAGTCAAAGTCAAAACAAAAAACCCACAAACACATGAACTTCTGTTATATCCACATTGTATGAATCATCTTCTCAGGATGAAATATTCTATATTTTACATATCATTTCTTACTTTTCACAGTCTGAAAAGAAAAACAATAAAAGGTGATTTGTTGACTCTCAAGCTGAAATTAATTTTATTTTTAGATTAGTTTTTAGCTTTTATTATGAGCTATAAATATGTATAAGGAAGAAATAGGATAAAATGTTAAATTTAATGATTTATTATAAAGTGATCACCCGTGTAGTCATGATTTAGAAAGAAATAGAAAATAGCCAGGATTCAGAAGCACCTTCTTGAGTACACCAGTCACTCTCTCTTAACTCCTCCTCTTCCAAATTTTCATTACGTTTTTTTATGGTAATAACATTCATGCTTATCTTTATAGAGAAACCATATTAGTATACATTCTTAACACTACAGCTTGACAACAGTTTCAAAAATTATAAAAATGAAATAATTTAGTATACATTATTTTTTTCCAGGAATTTCATTCCATCTTGGGTTTGTGAGATTCATTCAATTTTGGTTTTGGAAACAAAACCAAATTTATACATAAGAATTTTATGAATATACCAGAACTTTAAAAATGTACTCTACTTCTGGGCTTCTTAGTTGTTTCCAGTTTAGGGTTACTAAGTACAATGCTACTGCAACATTCCTGTTCATGTTTGTTGGTTCTCATGCACCCATTCCCACTGTGTATATATACAGGGAGAGTCATCCTATTGAATCAATAAGTTATGTGTGAATTTAATTCTAGAAAGTAAAATCACATGATTTTCCAAAGAATTATTCTGATTTACAATCCAGTCATTGAGTTGTGAGAGTTCTGTTTGCTTTCCACCTTTGCCAGCACTTGTGACTGTCAGCTGTTTTCTAGTTAACAGTTCTTGTGTGTATGTGGTGTATTCATTTTGATTTTTGCCTTTTCCCCATTATCAATGCAATCAGTCCTTTTCCAGATACTTATCTGGCACTTCAGACTTTTTATTCTTTGAAGTACCTTCATATTTCTTGCCCATTTTTCTACTGGGACGTCTTCCTATTAATGTTCTGCTCATATCTCATTTAGATTTGGTGTGTGATTCCTTAGTCAAGCACCTGTATGTATCACACATACTGTGTTCCACTCTGTGGCTCATCTCTTCACTTTCTTGATAGACACACATTCTTAGTTTTAATGTATCTTTTTAATCAATGATTTCCTTTAGGGTTAGTGTCTTTTGTGTATATAATATGAGGTACTAGACAGATTCCTTAAAAATTCTACATGAAAGAGATTAAAGCAAATTAGGTGATGGAAGATGGCAGGGCCTAGCTGCCAGTAAACATGGCATGTTTAATACAAAGGAAGGTAGGTATTGATGTTGTTTAAGAGCCAACCACAGACTGCCTGGTTCTCTCCAAAATTACATACCCAGGGTTTGGCTTCTGTTGGTTTGGCAGACCGGGTACTCCAAAGGGTCATCCTAAGGAAAACAAAAAAAAAAAGGAATCCTCATAAAGCAATTATATCAGATTTCTTGGCTTGCAGGAAATAAACTCTTAATAAACTGCCACCTCAAAACAAAACACAAAACCTGCTGAAAGTGGAACCATGAACAAACTCAAAAGTAACTTAATTGTGAGACAAGTGCCTGTATTGTGCTACAAGTGGGAAACCGTCCTGGGCCAAGGACAAGATGGGAGAAATGAATCAAAGACTCTAGGACTAACCCAGGAACTTTCCAAGAAAGATACATTTGTTCAAGTCCAGTACTACCTTCTCACTTCTAGTACAAACAAGCATCATTCTTCTCTGAAAGTAAGCACCTTAATTTCGTTCATTGTTTTTTCTTGGATACAGATAAACCAAAGAGCTCAGAGGCAAAGGTCTCTAAGACAATTAACCACTAAAAGGGCATTGTAGTAGAAACTACAAGCAACTTGTGATATTGAATTATCAAATAATATTTTTTAAAGTGATATATTATTTCTTTTTTTATAGACCTTTATTTATTTATTTATATGTGGTGCTGAGGATTGAACCCAGTGCCTCGCATGTGCTAGGCGAGCGCTCTACTGCTAAGTCACAATTCCAGCCCCTAAATAATAATTTTGATATCTAATAAAATAACTAGATGAAAACTTGTAAATAAGCAGAAATGAATTATGACTAATTTTGGAAAAATCAGCTCTTGTGGTGGCTTTCACACTACTCTACATCCTCTGATTCCCACCTCTTGTCCAGCCATTGACACAGGACCCAGTTCCACAGGTGCTGAAATCAGCACTGGGCAGGTGCACTCTATCCATGCATTGCTTCAGGCCCTGTGTTTCTGATCTTGTGCTTTCTGCCTTGGACTTTTCTCACATCACAGCATGGGAATCCACTTGATACTTACATAGGTACTATCTGGGGAAATTCTTGTTCATAGTTACCCCCTTTAAAAAATGAGGGGGGCATGTTAATTGCTGTCAAATTTGTCAGTTTTATGTAGTTAATTTTTCTGCAGCTGCATGTTATGTAAAATTTCTCATAGCTTAAATTTTTAACAGTTTCCTCTTGGGTTATCTTCAAAAATATAAAAGTTTTACATTCCACATTTTAGGTCTTTAATGTATTAGGATTGTTCTTTAAGTGATGGCATGGCTGTGGCATAGAGATTTAATTTCTTTTTATATGTGTGTGTGTGTGGTGCTGGGGATTGAACCCAGGGCCTTATGCATGAGAGGCAGGCATTCTACTAACTGAGCTATATTCCCAGCCCTGAGATTAAATTTCGTATTTTGAGAATATGGATGACCAATTTTCCCAGCCCCTAGCAGAATCTCAATGTGGGCTTTAGACAGATTTATCATCTCAATTTTAATACAGCAGTATCTTCCTTTATTAGTTTTATAGTAGAGCTAGTAGTTTTATAGTAGATATAGTAGCTATCTAGTAGGATGTCTTAACTCTCTTCTCTCCTTATTATTTTTCTTTGTTTATTCTTTTGTTTAGTGTCTTCAATGTCTTTGTTCTTCTGTGCAATCTTTAGAATAATTTGCCTAACTATTGAAAAAGTTTTACTTGAGTTCTTAAAATTGAATTCAAAATTTTGTAAAGTATTGATGTGATTTTAAATCTTCCTAGCATGAACACGAGCTATATTTTTAAGTTCATAGGTCTTTAGCATCTTTCAGAATTTTATCCATACATATCCTGTTATATTTGTATTTTTAAACCTTTGCCTTTATATTTCAACTGTAGGTGGTATCATTTTACAAGATTATGTTTTAAATATTATTTTCTTAGAATAATAATGTAATTACCTATAAATATTGATTTTATATCTAGACATTTTGCTATGGTCTCTTATTCTAATATATATGTTGTTTTCTAGGTAGACAAAAACATCATATGCAAATAATGAAAATAATTTATATCTTTCAGATACTTAGAATGCTAGGCTTGACAACATGGCTTGTGTAACATTGGAATATTATTGAACATGATAGGATCAGAGGTCTGAAATTTGAATGCAGATTTGGGCTGACCCTCCTACTATCCTTGGCTATGAGAAGACCATGTCTTGAATAAGCATTGGTTCAATGCAGATGAAAGATGTGAATTGTGGATCTGGGTGCAGCCCACATTTTGAAGCAAGTTCAGCCAAGTCCAGGCTGTATCAGCCAAACCTCAGCAGAGTGAGAAATAAATGTTCATTGTGGCATGTCACTGAGATTATGTTTTTTTTTTAAGAAATAGTAGATTTATACAACACTGAACCTTTAGTCACATCTATCAATAAATATGACAGAACAAACTTAAAATGTACTTCCCTTTGTGTTTTTCTTCCTTTGTTGTCCTACGTCTTTAAGAACCATTCCTAGACATACATAGTCTCCTGATTCCTCCCCTTCTATTCTTGCCAGGTATAACAATTATTTGATGCATAAGCTATTTTCTTCTCAAGGCAGGGGCTGCATTTCCCCATTTGGGATGGTCAGCATGACAATCTTCCCCTACTGCTTGTGTTGTGGTAATAAGGAAGGAAGGGATGAATTTGAGTAAAATGAGCATTGTTTTGCAAGAGATCTGCCTGAAGTTAAGACTTTGCAAGGAAAAGGAGACTGTTCTCTTCTTGAAAAGGGGGGAAAAACTTTTCTGATAGACAATGGATACAAGGAACTCTAGGGATTTAACATTCTCAGATCTTCTACCCAAATGTGCCCATCCTAGGTCTGAGTGCATCTTTTTCCTATGATGACCATGACTCTGACAGAACAGAAAAGTCAAGACTGTGTAAGTTTCTTTCATAGTTTTGCCATCTTTATCCTTAAGATACAAAATATCAGACATTAATGTTTACTGTGAATTAGGCCCTCACTTAATTTCTTACATACTTTCACTTAATTTCTCATAGTAACTTGGTAGGCTAGATAATCATTTTCTCATTTTCTTAAAATGAGGAAAAAGAAGTTTACAGAGATGAAATCGTACAAGTTCTCCACTAATATGTGGCAGAACAAAGATTTGCACAATTAGGTCTAGTCAGCTTCAAAGCACATGCAATGAAATGTGGTATGACCACGTTATGGAGTTATTCACACTACACACATGGAGAACAAAAATAATTTCTCATTTTAAAAACCAGAACATAATTTAAAAGAAAACAGTTCACATATTCAGGAGAAAATATTCTTTTTAGACACTGACTAGGTCTAAAGAGCTGCTATGAAGAGTGCTATAACACATGTAGATAGGGATAATCATTCACACAATGGGAAAGAAGTTAAGACTACTAAACACCTATTAAGTTCCAGAAACTACTCTATGTGCTTTCATGTATTTAATATTCTAGACATTGTCCAGAACCAGCAAGTGAGAACCATGATTTTGGATCCCTCTGATAACAGGGCCTGTATTCTCTCTACTAGACTATTGTTGTGTGATTGGACCAGCACCTTCAGCATCCCTGAATGGATTGTTAAAGATGTAGCATTTCATGCTTAACCCAGACTTTCTGATCAAAATCTGCATTTAAATAATGATTCATGTCACAATTGCACATAATCTGAGCATGTGACCATTAAGAACTTTAAAAACTTCAAAATGGACCCTCTGGAAGTCAGTCTCAATAGAAGCTTGATATAATGCAATAGTTAGAGGTTCTCAGTGGTCTTAAAACAATACCCAAATGGGACTTAATGGTCTGAAAATTATTGTGAATTCTATCTCTAGCTCTTTCTTTCATCCATACAAGCAAGCAGATGTAAAATGAGTAAGTTAGTATGAAGGATATTTATTAAGAAGCCCCCAGGGCTGAGCATAGTTCTAGAAGAACTCTTAAAAATAAAATGTGTTTCATGTCCTTAAAGATATTTCATTGTAAGTGAAAATTACAAAACAAGATGAGATAAAAAGAAATCAGGAATAAAGCACCAAAAACCACACAAATAAGGATCTAGAATAAAAGTTGGCACGTGGATCTATGTGATTTAGAGAAAGGGGTGGGGGATAAAAAGACTGATTTTAAAGAATTTGCTCACATGATCACATAGCTTGAAATTTGTAAGGCGAACCAGTGGGCCTGAAATTCTAGTAAAAATTAAAGTTGCAGTCCCGAGTACAAAGGCAATCCAGAGGCAGAATTCCTTCACCTTTGGGGATCTCAGTCTTTTTTAAGGCCTCCAAGTGATTGGATGAGGCTCAACAATATTATGGTGGGTAATGAGTCTTATTCAAAGTATGCAGATTTAAATATTAATCACATCTTTAAAAATACCTCCATAGCACTGTTTAGATGGATGTTCAACCAAATATCTGGACATCATAGTTCAGACAAGTTGACAATAAATTTAACCATCACAACATATCTGGAGGCATTAAACTTGTCTAGGAGTCCTTTCATCGCTAGTGGAATAGGGTTATTATGGCCAATGTCACTGTGGACATCTGCAATAAAGGGTGTGTTTAGTGAGATTAAATCTGGCATTATGATAATTAGAAAAATTTTTTACTGTATTTTTGCTGTTAGGTTGATATTGATAGATGTTCATTGTCAATATCACAGAAGATGACATAATATCTCCATTTTATTCATTAAAATGAAAGTTCTTTGTTCAGATGTAGACACCATGTTTGAACAAAGCAGAGTTCATTAAAGGTAAAACATCCAGAAAGGTTGTTTTTTGCTTAAGATTTGAGAGAACTCAATGGTTGATTGCTAAGATAAACAAAAAAAGAGTTAAACTTATTTTATGTTGCTCCAGAGTACTGATGAGGACAAACAGGAAGGGGTACCTCAGATAGACAGAACTTCTTAGAAAATTGAACTTCATACAACTGAGCCAACTATCTGGAAAAGCACTTCTGGTGGCAGTGAGTTGAGTCTGGCTCACACTCTTTTAGAGGTAACATGGAAGAGATTCCTGGATAGTGTTTCAGATGGGAAGAGATGGCCATTAATATCTATCCTACCTCTAAGATGCTGTGATTTTAAGACAGTTCTTTGGCTTAGTTACGTGGCTGCTCGTTCCTTTGTTAAGTAAATATTTGGGTACCAACTATATAAAAAGGAACCAGAAAACTTTGGGGATACATATCAGCTCGTTTAATCCCTCTGTTGGCTTTTTGGTAAGTAGTTAACGAAATGAGTGGAGTGGTGGATCTACAGGTAATTTTTATTTTATTCATGCTTTTCTGTGTTTTCCAAATTTTCTACAATGAATGTGTATTAATGTTATTTTTAACAAAACAAAGCAAGTAGGGCCAAGTCTACAGTCTACTTTATGTTGACCACAAATGACCCTGTGTATAGAAGCCTTTCCGGCCCTGAGAATAGTGAAGGGGTCGGTGAGACAGCAGCTGGGATGGAAGAGGAGCCAGAACTTTGCGTAACCTCTTATTTTTTTAAAAAAAGTCTCATGGTGGTTTTGACCAGTGTTTTTTAGCATACAGCTATTCCAGGGCCCCTATTTTCTAGCAGATTCATAATGCTAAAATTAAAATTATGATTTTGTTTTTCATTCTCAAGTTGGAAACATTCGAAATGCAATGTTTCGGGTGTGTTGGGAGGTGAGACCTTCAGGGTGGTCCAAAGCTCCCTTTTCTTTGATACAAGGAGGTCAAGGCATCAGTGAAGGTCGAGCCCATCAGGCTTTGCCAGGAGGTGAGCTGCAGGAAAGCTTCTAAAGAGATGCGTATCTTGCACTGGTACACCTTCCTTCTAGACTGGGAGCTCACCAAGCAGAAACAGGAACTCAGTGGGAGACAGCCTAGAACACAGGCCCTTGTCTGACTGTACTTCATTTTACCTCTGCATACTTTTCCCCTTGGGATAGTAATCCACTGTTGGGTACTGTTTGTTTCCCTCTGCAAGAGGCCCTGCTCGAGATACTGATCTCATTGAAATAGAACTTGGGTGTTAATATCTGGTAGAATTGATTGCTGGCTAAGTGTTCATAAATCCCAAGACAGACTAGCAGCAACAGGTTGAATCAAAACTTGAAAGAGCTGTTGGCATTAAAATCCTACAACTCTTCTTAAGGACAACAAGGTTTCACTTCTGCCTGTTTCTCAATTGGTCAAATAAAAGTTGGCTGTGACTTGTCAAGTTCCCCGACTCAGCATCAAATGAGACCAAATCCTAACTGGCCAGTAAGTTTGAGCTCAATCTTGTTTTTTTGGTTCATCAGAGTAAGCCAAGCTAAAGTTTCCCAACCCCCCATTTATCATTTATGTAGTGTATTAAAAAGCATATGTCCAAACTTCGAAAATGAATTCAAGACTTTTCTTAACTATCATGATGATAAGGCATTAAAAAAAAATAAATCAGATTGGAAATTTCTATAACATCTTTCTAGTGAGGGGCACAAGCCATTTAATCTAGTTTCACTCATGACAAGCACATTAAAAAGACAAAATACCCATTTGTGGGATGAGATTCCCCTCAGTACTAGCTCAGTTCAGTGACTGCCTTAGTGAACTGAATCTGCTGTCCTTGCCGGGAGAAAGAGGTGAGTGGAGCCCTGCTCCCCAAATCCCAAAATAAAAGTAAAGAACAGAAGTCTGGTTATTAGGTGTGGGAATTCTATATATCCATAGCTCTTTTTGTTTGCTACTATTTTTGTTTTCCGCTTTCCTTCCTAGTCATTGTCAGGAAACACAGTGAAACAGAAAAGATCTTGTCCTTGGTGACAACATGGAAGAGGAACATTGAGAGGATCTTGCCTGCTCTGTTGGGAGCCTGGGATGGGGTAGGGGACTGGAAGTGCCAAGTAGACCGTGCAGAGCATTTGGAGGAAAGAACAGGAAGCCCAGGTCCCATGGCTTTCTAAAAGGAAGAAATGAGAGCCCTGGGATAGAAAAGTGGTCTTAAGGTTTAAAAGCATCAGGTCTGTCTGCCATCCATGACATCTGGATGATAAATCTTTTGGACTTGTCACGCTTCTGCTCTTTGCCCCCTTTTGAAAGTAAGAATTACCAGGACTTCGCTGGCTTTCTGCAGCCGTCACTCTCTGCTCAATACCCCTGCCCCAGTCAGGTTCTTTCTCCTCATGACTCATTATAGGCTAACCAGAGAGCCCCTGGGCCCTCTGGACCACACTCGGGAGAAGCTCTGGCTCCAATGATGCATGACTAGGAAATAAAATACAGTATATCAAATAGTTGTCCTCACTTATCACATCCAAATGGTGACAGTTACAAGGGAAAATACAGAAAACCTAGTAATACAATATACTCACCTTAAATATTACATCATCTTTCAGGAAAGGCAGCAGCATTTTTGTGATGTATGGGATGTATCTTAGTTAAGTGATTTCTTTGCCTTTGGGTTTTGAGCTGTGGTGCACCATGAGGAAAGGGAAAGAGAAAGATATAACAGGCATTTTACTGTATCCCCAAAATGAGTAATACCTCTTCTCACATTTTGTGTGATTTCCAAACATTTTTCTTTTTACCTGGGCAAGAGAAAAGTATTTTTATAAAAATTATAAAATTATTCACTATAATAATGATGAGACTTTTTTTTGGACAATAGTCTGATGTTTAGAGAGTCTGAATATGTCAACATTTTTGTTCTATAGGATCTGGTCTTGACTGGAACGTGAGTGGAATTAAGTGTCGCAATTATGTGTTAAATTGGCCTCCTTTTTCCTCAGTAGCAACGATGAAAGATCAAATATTCCAGTGAAAACATATCAGGTTTCTGGGCTGCAATACACAAAGGCACAGGTTAATTTCCAAGAATGTAGTTTATCTCTGATTATATACATGTGTGCATTTGGAAGGCAAAGATATAATTTAGGAACTCATAGTGAGAAAGAGAATCTATAACAAATAGCTGAGGTTTTGTGAATGGGCCACTGTGAACTGACTTGTGCCTGTCAAAGTTCATGTGTGGAAGCCCTGACCGTCCAAGTTACTCTATGTGGAGATAGGGCTTAATGATATGCAGTTAATTAAGGCTACATGGAGTCATGAGGGTGGGTCCCTGAGATGATAGGCTCCCTTATACAGAGAGACTCCCCCCATCCCACCTTAAGTGAGCACAAAGAAAAACCCATGTGACCATATAGCCAGAAGGTACCCAATAAGCCAGGAAGGAGTTCTCCCTAAATGTGGACCCTTGTAGGCCTTAATCTGAAAATTCTTACTTCCAGAATTGTGAGAAAATAGATTTCTGTTGTTCAAGCCACCTACTACTATACTTTGTTATGGCATCCTTAACATTAATATGTAAGTCAAACAACTATTCTGGGAAATAACAGAATCCTGTACTGAATTTGGCTTTTAAGGCACCCTAAAATCTTGTGCATTTTAAAACATTTTGGCAACATGAAATATTTTTACTGAAATTTTACATTTAATTTTTATTTCAACAATTGCCTTCTTAAAAGTGCAAAATGTTTTAATACAGAATGTTCTAGATCATCTTTTCACAAGCACCAGCTAACTTATTGCATAATATATCACATCTCTTGGTTTTCCATTATGAAAAACATATTATTAGAAAAGTCTCATAAAGGGTTGTGAAGAATGAGATTTGTATCTAGTGTGGAAGTTTCCTCATAATGCCGAGCCATGGGGCAAGGAAATGAAAGAGGCTGCACATTAAGTTTCCCATCTTTGAGAGCTCAATGGAAGGAAACCTGTGAAAGGTTTCCTTGAAAGTCCTGTGAATAGATGCAAACTCTTGCCTGCATGATTTGTTTTTCAGACTTTATAATATTCTTCAGTGTTAATGTAATTGGTTTAGTTTTATTTGTTAGCTATTTTCTCCTCCATATTTCTTGGTGTAATACATTGTCTGTCTCTACCTCAATCTCTACTTGTGCATTAGCATCTGCGTGTATTAAATGAGACTGTTCCTTAAATATATTTTCCTGGGAGATGCTGGTACCTACTTTTTTAAGCATGCCACAACTCCTTCCCACCTGTGATTCCCAAAATTGGCTTTCCACTGAATCTATAGTAAATTAAATTTTGAAAATAGAATGCAGTCTTGACCACTTTTGTCTGAGAATATTCTTTCACAACTTGTTGCTGGGATAGTCGTTGGAATCTGAAATCCCACACAGGTTTTAAACGTTAGCTCCATTTTCCAATTAAGACTTATGTCAATGTATTGCTGATTTGAAAAGGCACCAATATCTCTAGACTTGTGTTCAAGGCAGCAAAGATCTGGAATTCTTCTCCTCTTTGAGGGCAGGGGAGGACCCCTCATGCACTGGCTGTGTCCAATCAAGTTTTTCTTGATGCCAAAAAATTAAACACAGTAAGGCCAGACCCTGTCAGCAACGAGTTGATTGCTTTAAATAAGGGAGATTTCCTGAATGTTTAAATTGAAACTTCGACTTTGATTAAAGCAAAGAGAAGTACCAGGATGGCTTCCTAACTATTTAGTTCCTAAAATTCCTGTGAGGTCTGGAGATGACAAATTCAATTCTGATGTGCTGTGTTTTACACTCTGCAGGCTGTAGTAAAAGGGAAAACTAATCAAGCTTGGGTTTCCCATGGGCTGCACTTTAAGATGTTTTCCTATTTAAAGCCATGGAAATATGTTAAAACCCACATCGGCAGGGTGAAGTTTATACAAGGCAAATTCTATGTGACTATGTTTTTGCACAGTGTGCATATTTTGACTTTTCATTATTTTTGGTTTGCTCAGTAGTTCATTCTGTTTAAAATTTTATTCCTACTACATTTTATTATAAAGATGAGATAGGATGGTGTAAAATACACACATATATACATTTTTAAGTATCTATACGTGTATAAATATGGTTTGTTGTCAAGCAGAACATATTAGCTTAAATATAAACATTTTGTTAGAAAAATAGAAAACTGATGAATGATAGACATATAAATGCAGGGCTGTAAATCTGGGCATGCCAAGACACAAATTGACATTTTTTCCCTTAGAACCAGAGCCAGTAGCATACAATTAAAATATTAACTATTGTATAAAATTTATCAAAGGAAAGGAGCAGGAAGAGAGAATGATGGGTTCCTATGTCAGCTAAAAAGCCTAGACATTCACATATTAACAAGGAACAGAATTTAATATAAACTTTTGTTTGCAAACTGATGATAGTTAAAATTTGCCTTTTCCTTGGAAGATGAGCAAGGACTTTCATTTATTTCTCTGTTCTATTATAAGCTGATTCCATATTAAGCAGGTTCTTCAAGCCAGTTTCTCATTGAGTCTACATAGGCAAAATAACCACTTTATAAGAAAATTAAAGATGTTCTATTTGTATGCATATATGTACACATTGTCTATCTCTAGCTTTTTAGTGATTGATGACAATATGTTTTCATAATATTAGGAGCAGTATTTGACTATCTACACTAGACATTGTATGCTGTAGAAAAACAGATTTCTTCATAACTCTATACAAGATAAATTTAATCTTTGACTATTCTCATTTTAATGAACATTTTAATAAGTACTGTCAGTGACTATCAGTGTCTTTTTTGATTCTTACACTATGACACACATAATTTTATATTTTGACAAAAAGTATTGTATTCAACTTTTAGAGGTATATTTATGTTAACTACTCTGTTTACTCCTGTGATAAAATATATGTTCAATGATAGCATCGCGGCTTTCCTCATGTCTATGTAAGATGATGGGACATCTTTATTTGACGAATTTGACTAAGCACAACCATTTGCATGTTTGAATCTTCTTCCTCTTTGTATGGGTTAGCTTGGAAAAGGTGATACTGAGTCAAATCTGTTTTCACCAGGAGCCTAATGAAGGTATCAGAATCAAACACTTTTAGGCTTTGCATAATAAAGCAGATTTATTTCTACAATGAAGACATGGCACGGGTTACCTTAGGGTTACCTTTTCAAGGTTAGGCCCTTGGGAAATTTGAAGCTTCTTTTATCATTTTAATGTGTGATGATCTATCAAAATTTTACCATATTTTCTCTAATAATTCACAGAACAGAAGGAAGTCCATTTATTTTTGATTGCCAAATTTTATAGACAAGAAAACTGAGATTTGGAAACTTAAAATGCATTTTTGGTCCTACAGCCAGTGGCAGGCTAGGGACAGTCCTTGAGATGAGCCCTGGGCTTTTGGAACAGATGTTTCCCACTACCCCACTACCTTTTCAACAACTTCTTTAGTTTTTGTCATGAAAATTATATACATACAATAGCATCCTAAAACATGAAAATCATGATAGAAAATTCAAAACTCTCTTGGAAGAGATTTAATTTTTCATTTAAAGTCTTTATCAACATATTACAGAAAGGGTGGATACACAGTTAATCCTTGGTTGCCTGTATAATCATTTAACATTTTTCATAAAAATATAAAAGTTTTTAAACAAACAAAAATAAAAGTTCAATAATAGAAAAATATCACTTTGACAAAACTTTCCACTATAGTTAAGTATAAACTTGGCTCTTGTGGTCTTTGAGGAATTCATACTTGTGTTAGAAGGGAAGTTAAGGACATATTTATGTGAATACCAAATTAGCTGTTTCAGAAACAAATAAAGTCTATCTTTTCAAAATGAGAATGTTTGAACACACGATTATAGATCTGGTTGGTTTTGATCTTCAGAAGTCTCTGGTGAATTACATTGCCAGACTACACTAGGAGCTGTTGTTATTTCTGATGAGCAGTTTGCCTATACCACTATAATATAAATGTGAGTTTAAATTTCCCTATTTTCTTTATGGAAATGTTCATTTGAATTGATAGGAGTGACTGTATTTCACTCAGAGTACTGGTTGGTAGAAATGTTTGGAGATTTGTGCAATGGCAAATAAAATCTGGACTTAAAAATACTTTTATGATAAAGCAATATCAGATTAGTAAGCAATTGGTAAGGCAATATAGTTGAACATTATTTACTACTTATCACTTTTAATTAAAGTTTCTCTTTGGGTCATAGTATAGTGGAAGAATTAAGCTGGGTTATCTTATGGGTTAGCTCATAAAGTGAGATTTGAATTTTATATTTTCTACTTGAGTCTTATTTAAATGATATAAAAATTCTCATTATCAATTGATTCTTCAACCCTAAAGTTTGGCACAGTCTTATTAATTTCATAGTATCATCCTATGGTGTGTTAAGGATTCTGTAATTCTATGGCACAATAAGAGGCCAAATGTTCTCTCTGATATGTGGATGCTAACCCACAATAGAAGAGGGTGGGGTGGGGAAGAATAGAAGTCCATTAGATTAGACAAAGGGGTATGAAGGGAAGAAGGGGGAATAGGAAGGATAGTAGAATTAATCATACATAACTTTCCTATCCTTGTATTTGAATACCTGACCAGGATAACTCTGTATCATGTACAACTATAAGAATAGGATCCTATTAGTTTAAGTAATACTCCATGTATGTACGATATGCCAAAGTATACTCTACTGTCATGTATATCTAAAAAGAACAAATAAAACAAATTTTGGCTATATTATGTTAGAAAAAAAATATATCATTAAGATCAATTTCTGGCTTCATTTTACTTTTGTCTTGTGGCTACTAATTTTTTTTTTAAATTATGTATATGATTCACCTAGTATTTAATTTAGGTAGTGCTGCTGTCCATAGTCATTCCTACACAGAATCCATCTTACCTCCCTTATTATATTCCTAGAAATTAATCATCTAAATTCCATCCTGAAGAATGCAGTAGGAAGTCAGTAGGGGCAATTATCCACACTCAAGAGCTGAGCCTTCTCACCTTAAGAAATGCTGAGAGCCACGGCCGAGTCTGTATGGCCCCTGGCATTTTGCCAACAGTATTGATTGACAGGCGAGGCATTACTATCCGCCTCTGCCGCAACTTTTGAGTTCTCGCACTATTTTGGAGTTCTCATGGGGATTTCCGGGGATTCCCCGAGAGTTCCCATTGGTTGGGGAAGTGCAGGAGGAGGGATTTCCGGGAGAGATATTTCCGGCTGGGGGTTCCTGGACAAGCCTCCTGGCGCGTTCGGGAGGATTCCCCGGGAGCTGTGTGAAGTGTTTTCCTGCAGTTTAAAAATAAAGTTTGTTCCTGCTTCAGTGGCTCGTGATTTGTGCCCAGCCAGACTGCGGCATTTGGTGGCCCGTACGGGGAACGTCTGAAGCTTCGGGGTAAGTGAAATTGCTTGCCCCTAAGGGAAGGCGAGAGAATGGGCGACCATTTTAAAAAACAATGTGTTCTTGTTTTGATTTGTTTTGTGTTTGTTTCAAGCTGCCTATCCCTAGAATTTTCTCAGGCAGATTGGGAAAAATGGTTGGCTCAAGGTTTGAAGTTGTTCACCCCTGAGGAAGAGATAGAAATAGACCACAAATGCACATGTCAAGAAAATAGGAAAATTGATACAACGATTTTTTGTTCCGTTTTTGTTTCATCCTGTTTCGGTTTTGTTTTGTGTTATCTTACTGGGTTGCGTTATCTTTATAACAGATTAGAAATTAGTAAAAAACAAACTGAAAGAGTGTTAAGTAAATTGTTAGAGGTTCAGACCATGGAGAAAGACATTTTAGATCAAGCAAAAGAGAAGGTCTCTCAAGCTAGTCAGACAGAGGAAGAAAATTTAAAGGAAGAAAGCTTAGAGGAGAAACAGCTATTAGGGAAAAAGCTACAACAGGAGGCTGCTACTAACACCGTTCTATCACCAGAGGGCGTAATTCAACCAACAGCTCCCCCTATGGAGATAGCTGAGTGGCCCTCAAACCCCGTAGTTGATAGATGGGATCCTGAGACAGGACCTCAAAGATTAGCATGCCCTGTACTTGAGCAGGCAGGAGGGCAGCGAATTCACCGTGCTTTAGATTTCAAAACAGTGAAGCAGTTAAAGGAGGCTGTAACAACCTATGGTCCTCAAGCACCGTTCACTGTAAGCATGGTCGAATCCATTACCAACTTGGACATGACGCCAGCAGATTGGGCTAGTATGTGTAAATCTGTGCTAAATGGAGGACAATATTTGTTATGGAAGGTTGCCAATGAGGAATTTTGCAGGGAGACAGCTAGACGAAATGCAGCAGCCGGTTACCCTCAAAGAAATCTAGATATGTTGTTAGGAAAAGGGCCTTATGAGGGTCAACGGCAACAAATTGAATATGATCCTGGCGTATACGCACAAATTGCTGTAGATGCGGTTAGGGCATGGAAAACTTTACAGGGGCATGGAGGTTTACAAGGTCAATTATCTAAGGTAATACAAGGAACTAATGAACCTTACGCTGAATTTGTAGATAGGCTTATTCAAGCAGCTTCCAGAATTTTTGGGGATACAGAACAGGCAATGCCATTTATAAAACAACTGGCTTATGACCAAGCAAATCGTTGTTGCAGAGAGGTCATTAGACCATGGAGACATGAAGATTTAAACACATATATTAAATTATGTAGAGACATTAATGAACAAGGGCAAGTCTTAGCAGCAGTACAACAGGCTTTAGATGCCAGGCCAAAAACATGCTATAATTGTGATCAAACAGGACATTTTAAAAGGAGTTGCCCCATAGGAGGAGGGTTTAACAAAGCTAGATATCAAACGAATAGAATACCGGGTATTTGCCCACGATGCCGTAGAGGGAAACATTGGGCTAATGAATGCCGTTCTCAAACCACCATAGAGGGTATTCCGTTATCAAAAAACAGACAAGGACCAAGTGTTTACCCACGATATCGTGGAGAAAGGCATCGAGCTCCATTGCCAAAAAACGGACAGGGGGGCCCAATGCTCCGGGGCCCACGACCACAAATGTACGGGGCACTGGAGGAACCCAGAAACACCATGGAGGAACCCAGCAACACCATCAGGGTAGTGCCCAGGACACATTATCCATCAGATCTCTCATCAGACGAACCAGAGGAAGCGCAGGGTTGGACATCTGCGCCTCCGCCAGAGCAGTACTAACTCCAGAGATGGGAGTTCAAATCATTCCCACAGGAGTAAAAGGACCTCTTCCCCAAGGAACAGTAGGCTTATTGTTAGGACGCAGTTCTTCTACGCTAAAAGGACTTATGATATGTCCCGGGGTAATTGATCCCGATTATGAAGGTGAAATAAAAATTATAGCTAGCTCTCCAAAGGGTATATCAGTAATTTCACCAGGAGATAGAATAGCACAGTTATTAATAATACCCAGCCTACATGATAAATTTTCCAGTAGTACTATAGAAAGAGGTTCCAGGGGATTAGGCTCCACAGGTGTAGATTGGGCTATGCTGTCTTTAAATTTAGATTCTCGTCCCATGCTAAAACTAAATATTCAAGGACATGAATTTAATGGACTACTGGATACAGGTGCAGACCTTAGCATCATATCTCGTCAAGAATGGCCAAAACATTGGCCGTTACAACAAGCCACTCAAACGCTTCGAGGCCTAGGAGTGGCGACTAATCCCCATAGAAGTGCAATGGTATTAGATTGGAAGGATCCTGAAGGATGTGAAGGAACTATACAGCCATATGTATTGGATCATCTTCCTATAAATTTATGGGGACGAGATGTCCTAGATCAATTAGGTTTGACATTAACAAATAACATCAATCCAAATGCGCCCACTATTAGGGCTAGACAAGGTTTCAGGAAAGAAAAAAGATTAGGAGAACAAGGCATAGCAGCACCAATTCAGATAGATCAGGGAATAAATAGACATGGACTGGGTTTTCAGAAGGGGTCACTGAGGCAATAAAAATTACTTGGAAATCAGATAGACCAGTATGGGTTCCTCAGTGGCCCCTGACTAAAGAAAAGATACAAGCAGCCCATGACCTGGTCAAACAACAATTAGCGGAGGGACATATACAACCTTCCGTATCTCCTTACAATACTCCCATTTTTGTCATTAAAAAGAAATCTGGTAAATGGAGATTATTGCAAGATTTAAGAGCCATTAATAATGAGATGGTTATTATGGGACCTGCTCAATCAGGGATTCCTCAATTGTCTGCTTTGCCAAAAACCTGGTACGTTTTAGCTATAGATATTAAAGATTGTTTTTTTTCAATTCCAATTCATCCTGAGGATAGTCCACATTTTGCATTTACTATCCCTGCACTGAATCATGAAGGTCCTGATCAGAGATATGAATGGAAAGTACTCCCTCAAGGGATGGCTAACAGCCCAACTATGTGTCAAATTTATGTTAACAAAGCAATCCAGCCACTTAGAAATCAAAATCCTAAACTACAAATATTTCACTATATGGATGATGTATTGTTAGCACACAAAGATAAAAACACATTGCTAGAATGTTATGCCACACTTACAAATTTATTAAAAAATTATAATCTAGAGATAGCAATAGATAAAGTACAATTAAATTTTCCAATTAATTATTTAGGAGTTCTATTATCCTCAACCATGGTCCGTCCACCAAAAATTCAAATACGAGTAGATCAACTCAAATCACTTAACGACTTTCAAAAGTTATTAGGAGACATAAATTGGATAAGGCCTTATCTAGGCATACCAACAGGAGAGTTGGGACCTTTATTTGATATCCTAAAAGGTCCATCAGATCCAAATTCACCCCGCATGTTAACGCCTGAAGCAAGAAAGGCATTAAAAATTATTGAAACATATATGGAAAATATGCATTTGGATAGAATTGATATAACTTTGCCTTTATTATTTATTGTAATACCAACAAAAAATATTCCTACAGGAGTATTTTGGCAAGAAGGTCCATTATTGTGGATACATTTATCTTATTCTCCTAACACTATTCTTACTAGGTATCCTGAGGCTGTAGGACAATTAATACTCAAAGGAATAAAAGCAGCAAAGGGAGTGTTTGGAATTTCTCCCAATAAAATTATTACTCCATATACTATGGATCAAATTGATGAGTTAGCTAATGAGTTAAATACTTGGGCAATAATCATGTGTAAATCTAATGTTTCATTTGATAATCACTTACCATCTAATCCTTTGTTGTCTTTTTGGTCTTCGCATCCTGTAGTTTTTCCAAAAATGACAAGAAAAACCCCTATCATGAATGCTCCAAATGTATTCACTGATGGGTCAATTAATGGTACAGCAGCAGTAGTTACCCCTGATCAAACTTTTACATTTTTAGTACCCAAACAATCAGCTCAAAAGGTAGAGCTTAATGCAGTTTTACAAGCTTTTGTGATGTTTAAAGATTCTGTATTTAATTTATTCTCTGATAGTCAGTATGTAGTTAATGCTATAGTATCCCTTGAAGATGCTGGCAGGATTTCCCCTTCCTCTACTGTTTTCTCTTTGTTTTCTGCTATACAAAGTGTAATCTGGGACAGAAAAGATCCATTCTTTATAGGACATATCAGAGCACATACAGGATTGCCTGGAGCCCTTAGTTTGGGCAACGATTTAGCAGATAAAACTACACATGACATACATATTTTCTCTACACTAGAAGAAGCTACACATTTTCATAAAAGGTTCCATGTCAATGCTAATACTTTACAAAAGCGTTTTAAAATAACTAAGGAACAAGCTAGACAAATAATAAAACAATGTCAAAATTGTGTGACCTTTTTACCACAAGTTAATCTTGGAGTCAATCCTAGAGGACTGATACCTAACCATATTTGGCAGATGGACGTCACACACTTGCCAC
Source organism: Marmota monax (assembly GCF_021218885.2). NCBI lineage: Eukaryota > Metazoa > Chordata > Mammalia > Rodentia > Sciuridae > Marmota > Marmota monax. Next base: position 5,166,179 of record NW_026691988.1, read on the forward strand.
AATTTGGAAAATTAAAATATTTGCATGTTACAGTTGATACTTCTTCCGGATTTTTGATGGGCTCCCTTCATTCCGGAGAAAAAACTAAAGATGTTATAGCTCATTGCTTACAAAATTTTGCCACTGTGGGCGTTCCAAAACAGTTAAAAACAGATAATGGTCCTGGTTATATTTCTACCTCTTTTAAACAATTTTGCTCATCATTTGGCATTACTCATATAACAGGAATTCCATACAATCCACAGGGACAAGGCATAGTTGAAAGAGCTCATCAAACTATTAAAATGTACTTACTAAAGCAAAAAGAGGGAATTGGAAAGGGGTATATGTCACCCAAAGATAAACTTAAAATAACCCTTTTTACTCTAAACTTTTTAAATTTGGATTCCTCAGGGCTTAGTGCTGCGGAAAGGCATATGTGTCCAAAAAATGTACATAAGCCTAAGGTACTTTGGAAGGATATTCTAACAGGACAATGGAAAGGTCCTGACCCAGTGATTGTCTGGAGTCGGGGTTCTGTTTGTGTTTTTCCACAGGGAGAACAGCAGCCGATTTGGATTCCAGAGAGATTAACTAAAACAATTTCTACAGGCCAAAAGGAAGATGATTTGACTCAAATCCATAACAGCTGATATCCAGAACTCCAGTTTGGCTATTCTTACATCTGCGACGGTGATTAACCAGGATGTTTTTTTCAATATTTATTTTATTATTTGCCTTTTCCCACATCATAAAGTTCTATTTTATTTTTGAGCTCATACAGACCTAGGATAATGTTTTTCTGATCAGTTTTATTTTTTGACTGTGGAGTTTTTAAGCATTGCAATGGAGATTTCACCTAGGTAAAGCTACAAGGCCTTTACTATTGTCTTATGTGTTGTATGTTATGTGTGCACACTTCTGTTTTGTGTTGTATGTCTGTATGTGTGTATGTCCATATATCATATATGAGGAGCGCTCATGAATAAATGGATCCAAATTTTTTTTATTCATGTGATTTTAATGGTTTAATTTAGATTGGGTAAACAGCTGTTGAAAATTGTTTTAATATGTGAACAAATAAGGAGGTTAACAGATCTGTTTGTTTACTTTCACCTTTCCTTCTCATTATATTTAATAATTCTGTTCAGGATAATGTAAATTGTTCAAAAAATTGTTTTCTTAGTGCCTGTTGGAATGTTACATAATTTTTTTCTTAGCATCATTGCCAGAATTCCTATCTTCATCCCAGTGCCGGTGAAGACAAAGATAAAACCAAACTACAGCTTCTTCGATAGTTATCACAACAAACTGTAAAAACTGATGCATCAATGAATAATAACTCAACAAGTAATGCTCAATTAAGGAGTTGATTTACTTTGGGAGGAAATGGACATATTGACAGATTCCTCTGCTTTGAATTGCTTGCAGACCTTGCCTGGACTATGTATCATTTGTATGTATTGTGAACTATCTGTTGGTACAGCGAATTGTGGTAGTGCTGGAGTATTTTTGCTGATGGTGTCACCGGTGGTACAATTTTTCAAAGGAGCCCTCAATTGGCTTAGTGTCATGGCATTTTGCATCCTCCTCCCTTCTACTAGTGATGGTCTAAAATTTGGGGGCCAACAGAGGTGAGGCAAAGAACCTCACCCCCCACTGGTGCAAAGGCCTATCCACAAGTATGGCTGTATGCTGGACCGGTAGTCAGTGACGGGTATGATCCAATTGCAGTGGTACCAACCTAAGACAGGAGGCTGACGCCTAGAGGTCAGTTCATCCGATGACGGGTAAGGACCATATGTTGAATTGGACTGCCTAACAGGCACGGTCCCTAAGCCACATTGCTTGTTGTTTAATTAAACAAAAAGGGGGAGATGCTGAGAGCCACAGCCGAGTCTGTATGGCCCCTGGCATTTTGCCAACAGTATTGATTGACAGGCGAGGCATTACTATCCGCCTCTGCCGCAACTTTTGAGTTCTCGCACTATTTTGGAGTTCTCATGGGGATTTCCGGGGATTCCCCGAGAGTTCCCATTGGTTGGGGAAGTGCAGGAGGAGGGATTTCCGGGAGAGATATTTCCGGCTGGGGGTTCCTGGACAAGCCTCCTGGCGCGTTCGGGAGGATTCCCCGGGAGCTATGTGAAGTGTTTTCCTGCAGTTTAAAAATAAAGTTTGTTCCTGCTTCAGTGGCTCGTGATTTGTGCCCAGCCAGACTGCGGCAAAGAAATTCTATGATTAATGGAAAAATCACTTGGTTGATTCAAAAGCTAAATTCAGTGATTGTTATGTTGTCTTACTTTGTTTTTAAAATTTTCTTAATCTCTGAGAACTTGTACTCAAATCAGGGAAGGTTTTCTCCATTTTTCTAAGAACCAAACAGGACTGACAGACCTCTATAGGTCCTATTAGATTCTACTATCCCATGCAAAATTAGAATGGTCACTGCTTTACTTGAGATACCTGAGAAAGACAGGTGCAAAAGTCATCTGCTTGCAATCTAGCTACTCAACAAATGGTCTTTTTCTTGTTTTTGTTCACAAGGTGGAAAAATGAAGCATCATCAGTATCTTTATTGAGGGAAACACAAAAATGCCAAAATGAACACAGAACCAAATAAAAAAAAAAGGTGCCCTAGCTTTGCCCATCACTTTGAATTGTTGATCCTGAAAGATGGAAGTAATCGTCTAGGTGAATATGAATAAGATGTAAGGTCTTTTTTTATTGTTTCCAGAATGTTTCTTCTTTTTAATTAATTAATTTATTCTAATTAGATATATATGACAGCAGAATGCATTTTGATTCATTATGCACAATTGCTGTACATCTTTTCATTTCTCTGGTTGTACATGATGTAGCATCACTCCATGTGCACAGTCATACATGTACATAGGGTAATGATGTCCATCTCATTCCACCTTCTTTCCTGTCCCCATCTCCCTAGCCCTAAGCCTCCTTCCCCTTTGCCCAATCACATTTCCTCCATTTATCTCATGCCCCCCCCCCATTATGGATCAACATCCACTTATTAAAGAGAGCATTCTGCCTTTGGTTTTTGTGGGTTGGCTTACTTGCTCAGCATGATATTTTCCAACTCCGTCCATTTCCCGACATATGTCATAATTTTATTCTCTTTTAAGGCTGGGTAATATTCCATTGTGTATATATACCACAGTTTCTTTAGCCACTTGTCTATTGAAGGGCAACTAGTTTGGTTCCATGGTTTAGCTATTGTGAATTAAGCCTCTATAAACATTGATGTGGCTGCATCATTATTGTATGCTGATTTTACGTCCTTTGGGTATAGATTGAGGAGTGGGATAGCTGGGTCAAATGGTGGTTTCATTCCAAGTTTTCTAAGGAATCTCCATACTGCTTTCCAGATTGGTTGTACCAATTTGTAGTCCCACCAGCAACGTCCCACATCCTCACCAATACTTATTGTTGTTTGTATTCTTGATAACTGCCATTCTGAATGGTATGAGATAAAATCTTAGAGTAATATTTATTTGCATTTCTCTAATTACTAGAGATGTGGAACATTTTTCATTAATTTGTTGGTCAACCATGCACAAAACTCAACCCAAAGTGGATCAAGGACATAGGAATTAGACCAGAGACCCTGTGCCTAATGGAGGAAAAAGTAGGCCCAAATATTCATCATGTCAGATTAAGCCCCAATTTCCTTAACAAGACTCCTAAAGCGCAAGAAATAAAATCAAGAATCAACCAATGGGATGGATTCAAACTAAAAGTTTCTTTTCAGCAAAAGAAACAGATGAGTGAAGAGAGAGCCTACATTTTGGGAGCAAAATTTTGCACCCAAATATGAAACTGCTCCTAAAGTGTCTCTTGACTTTCAAACACACATCAGATAGAGCACTAATCTCCAAGGTATATAAAGAACTCAAAAAACTTAACACCAAAAAAAAAAAAAACCCAAAAACAAAAACAAAAAACAAAAACAAACAAACAAAAAAACCAAACAACCCAACTAATAAATGGGCTAAGGAGCTGAACAGACACTTTCAGAGGATGTAAGATCTTATGGGGTCATGTACAGTATCTGTCCATTTTTATCTTCCCATTGCCCTAGCACCATGTCAGGAATACATTAGTTGTTCAGTAATTTTTGGTTTGAGTTGAACTGAATCATTCAGAGATATAAATTACCTTAAGGATAAAATATTTGGGGGAGATTATTAGTAATAGAAAAAAGAAAAAGAACTAAGAGAGAAAAGGCACCAAAATGTGAAATTTCTCCTAAAGTGTCTCTTAACTTTCAAACACATATTGGTTAAATGTGCGTTTCATTCAACCAATAATTTGGAAGAAGAAAGGTTTCTATGTTCTTTGAAGCTTGTGTATTGTACCTTAGAGAATACCAGAGCTGCTGTCAGTCAACAGCACATGCAAAATTGATCAAGTATATTACTTGACATAGAGGTTACTCTGTCATTACTAACTAACTTGGATCTTCCAGAGAATTCTTCATGGAAATTTGTGCTGCCAAAAAAGAAGTGCCCCTTGATTGATAGCCATAGCTGACCTGAACACCAAAGGATCACTGTGTAATAAACCCTGTATCACATATTAACCACAAAACCCAAGTCCAAAAAACCTTAATGATCTTGTTCAAATCCACAAGACCTGGGAAAACCATACTGGAAGGATTTTTATTCTTTCCAAAACCCAATGACATCCACTGCCTTTGTGTGAAGACTATTCTGATTTGCAATCCCTGAAAATACTTGCATAGAAAACCTTTTAGAATTGAAGGTTCATCCATAATACCAATATTTTCTTCTTTTTCTCTGGTTTCTCCTATTTTTAAAATCCACTTTATTTTAAAAATGTGAGGTATAATCATAATACCTTAAGCCCTAAAAATGAATATACATGCAGATTACTAGGAACGTATGCCAGACCAACAATATTTCATGAAAGTGGTTTATATAATTTCATTTTCTTTTTTATTTTGATGAATGCTAATTTGAAAAGAAGGAAAAAGAGAATGAGAGTCAAAATCCCCATGCTTTTGAAGTGCATAAGAGTTGGAGAGCTTGCATATAATGGCTGCTAGAGCCAATAGTCTGCTGTCTATTAGTTTAATTTCCTTTGTGGTCTAAACTACAAGCTGCATTGGAAGTAACTAAGGGGTGTCAGGAGGGAGGAAATCATCAGGACCTCAGCTTTTGTTCTTTTATATTTGAGAGAGGAGGTGGCAGTTCACTGGACACTGATAGATTCAAAATAGATTGATATACTTCTGAATACAGATATTGGTTAGGAATAAAAAGTAAGGATGGCATATTAGTTCTGGTCTAATAATTTACAGGTAGAAAGCTAGAAATATGTAGTGTTAATATTAAGGTAGATGGATAAAAAATAAAAGCCTCCAGAGACTTGTTCTCTCCACCATCTGTTGTTTCCTTATTTTTCCCCACCCTTCTTTCCTTCCTTTCTGCCTTTCTCTCTGACCCCCTCTCTTTCTTTCTTCCTTTCTGTCACACTGTTGGACAATCACGTTTTTGAAAGTGAGGGCAAGTTGAGTGTCTGTATTTGAGGAAAGACAATCACGATGTAGGATAATTTCAGTACTATTAGAAAAGACTTTCTAGTTTGCCCAAACTTGTTTCTCATATGATGGCTAGTGATTGAAATTGGACCACTGTTTCTGCATTTCTATGGTTAAGTGCTTTTCTTTCTTTGGGACTATAAATATTACCTTGACCCCCTCCATAGGCTGTTATTTACATTTTAGGATTAAATCCTAAGAGAAGACATTTATAATGTGAGGTGGAAGAGCGTGAAGGGTAATGGGAAGGTATAAGAAAAATGAAGTCACAGAAGAAAGATTGATTGCTGATTTCATGATTGCTGATTTTTCATCAAACTTGAAAAAGTTTGATCTTAAGGAGGGGTATTTCCCAGGATTTCTTTATTTGCTGGATGATGGGGTGAAAGACAACGTTTGCTAGAGAGGGAGACAAAGCAAGTAAATTATTCTTGGAGTGGCACCACATTTTAAGAACACATAGAGATCCGAATTCCATTGCAAGGAATAGAGAGAAAGAGAGAGAGACAGAGGTAAGATCTGAAAGGACCACAGCCTGATCAATTTGAGAGCAGCAAGATTAAAAGATGAAAATATACAAAAAAATATTCTAAATCCATGCATCGGAATTATGTGTTCATGTTTTCTTTAGGGATGAAACCTATTCTTCAGTCCTAACTTTTATGTCAAGATGATGAAAAAGGATTCATTACCAGCTATGTTTGATGCCACTATCTGTGTGTCATTAATGGCACTAAGTGGTGGCTATGCTGCCACATACTACCAAGAACTCTTATTATCACCCACTGCCTTTAGCTAAGAAGCTGTTTTGACACATTTACATATAAAATAAACTGTATTTACAAAGTAATACTTATTCAACCATTGTAGAAGAATAAAAACATTTATTTGTTAGCGTTACTCCATTAAAAGGTGGGTCTACCAAATATTAAGATATTTCTTGTAGAACTACAGGTGGAGAGCTTGCTTATTGAGGCAATTAGGCAGCAGTTTGTTGGCTATGCTGTAGAAATATCCTTTTCTCCTCTCTATTACAGTCATTAGCCTCTTGGTGGTCTCAGACTACAAATGGCCAGTTATGTGGCCCTTGTTTCTGCTGACTTGCTCCTTTGTTATTTATTCTGAGAGTTCCATGGCTTGACAAGGCTCAAAGAGTCAGGGAAATAGCCCTATACCTGGATGTTGCCGTCCAGTGAAACCCTACTCTTCACTTACCATCTGATATCCGATTCTCCACCTCAGTAATTGCTTAAGTACACTCAGTCAAGTTCAGCAAGAACCTGATCATGTGATCTCAAAACCTTTCTCAAAGTTCAGTTAGATCCTGGGAAACAGCAAAAGCTGCTTCATAATCTCCTCTATTAGAGGTTAAAAAAAAAAAAAGAACACTGAGTTTTGTTTGGCAAATAATCCCTTGGTAAGATTGTTTCATTACCAAATTTTCTCTAAACCATCAAGCATTTCATTTCCAATGATTGATTCAGATATCCTATCTGGAACAAATGTTAATTAGATGAGCTATAATTACCAGTTTCCCATCCATTATATTTCTTAAAAATAGACCCTCCACTGTCTTACCTAGAATATTTTAAATGTTAAGATTTCAAAGGTTGACCTCTTACAGTACTCAGCATCTATATACACATTTTGGCATGTGGTTTTACTCTTTTGTATTATTCTCTTATTGATTCGTGTGTATAAGCCTTGTTTTCCCAGTTGTTATTACAAACCACAGCAGATAGAGTTTGTCTTGTATTTCTTTTTTAAAAAAATACTTTTTAGTTGTAGGTGGACACAATATCTTTATTCCATTTTCATGTGGTGCTGGGGTTTGAACCCAGTGCCTCACATGTGCTAGGCAAGCATTCTACCACTAAGCCACAACCCCAGCCCCAATTATCCACAGACACTCAATGTAGTGCTAAGCGCAGAGAAAAACCCTGAACAATTATTCATGGTTCCTTCACTTGGTACCCAAAGCTGCTTTCTATGAGCAAGTCTCACCCTAGTGCATGACATTTCTGTTGTCATTTTGAAATGTTGATTTTCTGACACATTGGATGATTAAGATTAATTTATGTATAGTCTCCTCTGAGAAGCTTTCTCTGACCACCCTTCCAATAACTGGCCACACCCCCTTTGCCCCACTGGGCTCTGTAATGCTTTGGTTATTGTCAAGTGTTATTTCCTGAGTGGCTCCCCCACTGCAGGTTGGATTGTCCGTTTTCCCAACTGGAATGTGAACCTTTGGGAAGAGAGCCTCTCCGGTGAGCCTTTCATTTGCCTTGGCATATTGTAGGTTACATTTGTTGAACTGGTGGATAAGCATGAATTACTAAGCTTATATAATTTTACAAACAGTTGTTTATTCCTATGATTTTGGTGACAATTCAAATAGACTCCAAAGAAATACCCTATGTTGTTTGGTAGCTCAAGGTTTATGTTGAACTTTTTAATGTTTATTTGATGTCATGCCTTGGCACTAGTGTCTTTCTGCAAGGACTATTTTTTTCTAATGTCCCCATGAAACTTGAGTTCTTCAAGCTTCCCCTGTTTTGACTTTCCAGCCTTGCTTTCTTTCTTTTGCCTTTGTTTTAAATTTTTTTAATGCATTTTTATCGTCGATATGCTTGAAAGGATATTTATTTCAAATTCCACTTATTTTCTGCACCATGTAGAAGACTCAGGGGAGGATTCTCATGAGGAGAAGGCAATTTATAATTCTGGACATTGTAGGAGCATCTTAGCCCTCCAGTCTATTTTGGACAGAAGAAGAAAGAAAAGCAGGAGTTAAAACAGAACTTATCATACAAATAAAGTAGGAATCACAGTCCACGTATCAAAAAATACTTTCTCTGCCGGGTGTGGTGGCTCATGCCTGAAATCTCAGTAGTTTGGGGGACAGAGGTGGGAAGATCGCAAGTTCAAAGCCAGCCTCAGCAACTCAGTGAGGCTCTAAGCAACTTAGCAAGACCCTTTCTAAACAAAATATTTAAAAAGGGTTGCAGATATGGCTGGGTTCAATTCCTGGTACCCAAACAATAAAAAATAAAACAACTTTCTCCTACACAGTTATTTTCAGCAGGTTTCCATGTATAACTAGTTGATGAAGGTCCACTGACAAGGGATTGATTTTTTTCCCAAAACACCTTCACATGAGACTTCTCAGTCACGTAACTTAAGATTTAGTCCTCTGGCTCTATCTTCAGCCCAGAAAAGACTAGCAGTGCTTTCGATTTCCCTCAGGTTGCCTTTTAAAAAGTAGGTGGATACCAGTGTATTAGGGACCAAAGTCACACCTGTGAAGAGAGTGTTGCTCCTCTTTCCACCTGCTACCTGCTGCTACATCTCCTTAAGGATTTGGGAGAAGCCTACATTCCTAACGGGGTTCAAATGAAGATAATGGCAAGGATGGAAATATTCTTCAGGCTGGAAAGAAGGGACCGAATAATTAAGCATAACCTTTGGCTCAGGCTTGGGACTTCTTAGATATGGTTCCTTTGCTATGTTTGAGGCTTTATGATATTTTCTTTCTTTCTTTCGCAAGTTTCTAGTAGCATTATCTTTTGAGCTCGCAGTTTTGGGGAATAGTGCCATTGGTTTTTTCATGTATATACCACTTCTTGGGACAAGGTGCTTTGTTTCTCCACCTGCTTATCTTCTTGTACGCTCCTGGGGGTACAATTACAAAAAATAAAACAGAACAAAACAAAACAAAACAAAAAACCCTTGTGTGCTTTTATTTCTGGATGCTGTAAAAACAGAGGGTACAGACAGAGGCCCAGCCCCGAGAAAGTCCCATGTGTCCCTGAGCACTCTAGACTCTACACTCTAGGGGATGAGACTCTCTGAACTACAAGTGGAAGAAGGCATGTTTCAGCAGAAAGATGGAGAGTTTAGGAGAAAGCAGAGTGAATTGATATCAGGATTAGCTATGTGAACTTGAACAAAAATATCTCATCTTCAGTTTCTTATCTAAAAGATGTAAGTAATGAGAGTGGTAAGAATTAAATATTTGCACATTCAAAGCACCTTACCCAGAACATGGCACCAAACACAGACTAGATAAATTAATGTTTGTCCAAAACAAATGCCCGCAGTTGTTGTTGTTGTTGTCTTACTATTATTATTAAAAAGTGGATATGTTTAGTCAGGGAAAGGAAATAACTGGCTCATTTATCCCATGAATTAGGAAATACAGACCCAGAGAAAATATACCTGTCCTCCAACAGATCTGAAACACAGAGAACATTCAACATGTACATAAATCACTAAATTTACATTGGAAAACAGAACAGCAGATTTTTCAACTTCTTTGGTTTCACCTAATTTTCTTGAAATTCTGAACAAAATGTTCTAAGCCAGCCAGTCAGCCAGCTGGCCCATTTGTTTTAGGGAATTCACTGCTTAGTACTTAAATATTCCCCTCTTTCTGGCCCTATAGCTGGCACCTGAAAATGACATGGAATCTGAGATATAATGCTCTGTAGTACCTACCTATAAAAGTATAGAAATTCCTACATTGTAACAGACTTGTAGGGGAGAAGATATTCTGTTTTTAGTCAAATTTTTTGAAATTAATAGACCATGTACCGAAAACCCAGGTGCTCAAAAGTGCTAGCCAAATAAGTTGATAGAGTGGAAACATAGCCTGGAACTTGAAGGAGCTACTTTCTAGCTTAGGCCCAGCCAACATTATGCTACATAAACTTACATAGATTAGATCATCTCTGACCCTCAGGCTCCTCCCTATAAAATGGTGGAGTTGGTCCAGACCACTAAAGTCCCATTTGGGTTTAACAGTATATTATTTTAAATCTTGATTTGCATTTTCAGGCTCAGTATAGCTTCATCACTCTGAGCTCCAAACCTGGGTCTTTTCCAGCTTTTAATCAATCACCAAATACTATTCAGTATTCCTGTTAGAATCTGAACTTTGGAATCAGATGGACTTTCATGCAGATCCCAGAACAGCCATGCATTAGCATAAGAAAAATTACTTCATCTTTAAATTTTTTCTCCTTTACAAAATGGGGCAACAATAGTATTTTGATGATAAGTTAGCACTGTATTTTTAAAAAAATTTTTTATTGTTGGTTGTTCAAAACATTACATAGTTCTTGATATATCATATTTCACACTTTGATTCAAGTGGGTTATGTAAATTCGGTTAGATATAAATGTAAAGTGGTTAGAACAATGTCTCAGTTTAAATAAACAAGTATTGTAAAAACCTCCCTTCTAAATAGCTCTTGAGTTTGACTCTTCACTCTACCTTGAACCTTCTTACCAGGAATGCTGAAGCCAAATTGGTTTCCTTAACTATAGTCTAATTCTTTGCCCTCATGGAAGGTAAGTCTTCATAAACCTGACACTACAATGATAACAATAAAAATTATATAGAGATCTACAAAAAAAAAATCAAGGCAGAAGTGATAGAAAAGTGGGGTCTGAACTGACAAATAAAGACTGCATTTCACATGGTCTTGTTTTAAAATGACAAAAGGACTTTTTTCCAAAAATACTTTTTTGGAAAAATTTCAAGCATCTCAGACAGAAGGCGAGTTGCAGGTAGAAGAATCAGTGTTTGGAACCCCTTGCAAGTGTCCCTTAAACATATCAGTTTGGGCTCCCTGCACTTTTTTTCTGAAATTTTCCCAAGACTTGCTTTGATTTGGGGTAGAGTTCAGTTTGTCTTCTGAGAAAAAGTGTGGTTGACTGATTTCTGTGTGGGTATGAACTTTGGTAGACAGGCTTAGGTAAAGGATGAACTTTCTAAGCTAACATAGGCCACATTCTGATGTTTCCAGATGCAATTTGGAGCAAAACATGAGCTGTCTGGACACACCTTGGGTCTTTGCTGCCCCACATGTTTTCTAAGAGGAGGAAACAATAACCAGAAATCATGGTTTAAACTGAAGTATCAGTGATTAAAGTTAGGCATAGGTGTCTCCTGCTCTGAATCCCTATGTGGTCCAGTAAAATTCAATGGACTTTGCATTTGGGAGAAGGTATGTTCCAGAAAACAGAAAAAGAAAGAAAGGTTGGCATCCTTAACTGACTTCCTAACCCTCTGTTCTATCATGGAAGGACCAGAAGATCACAGCTATAGCAGCTCCCAGGGAGCAGCGGGTGAGCTGTCACTAGGGAGAATTGTGGGCTTTTAAACCTCTTTTCAACTTCAGGGCAATGGTAGCAACAGGGCTCAGGAGAGGGGAAGGGTGATGGGGCCATGGGAGGCTGCCCCAGGCATCACATTACTGGGTCATGGGGACAGGAGAAAGGGAACATTTGGCTCTCATTACAGAACAAAGGAACAGGGTGCTAGAAAACAGAGTGAATCTGGGTCAGAGGTACCTGACTGTCCCGCAGGTGCTGTAGTCAGTTTGCACATCTCCACGAGGGAGAGCCTCCCAATGCTGTCTCCTTGCAGCCTGCATTTGCCAACAATAACATTTGACCAGGAACACAGGCTTGTCAAAACCAGCATTACAGCAAGAGCCAGGCGCGATGAAAATCAGGTTTTCTCAGGGGAAAGCTCACTGCTATTGAGAAGTTTGAGCTGTTAGCACGTGATTTTCGCTAAACCTCCTCCCAATATCCAAAATCTTCATATATTATTATTATTTTTTTACTAACTTCCTTCTCTAATAAATGATCTACTTTCTTTTATAGGGACTTTGGAGGAAGGAAGACAAAATCTGTGATTCTCTACCACGCCTTATTCAGGATCTAAAACTCTGCATCTCCCTTAATTATGGCAGAAGTGTGCATAATTTGATTGAGAGAGCATTGCTTTCTTCCCCTCAATTCTTGTTTCTAATCAAATACTCTATTTTTCTCTCTTTTCCAATTTGTCTTCTGATGAAGCATTATCTTGAAAATCTGTATTTTTTTTTTTTGGAAAGGCAGTAATAGATCAAACTTTTTGGTGGGTTCCCTAACTTCTGGTGATTCTTATCTATTCTTTTCTCAAGAAATCATCTCTAGGCCTTCAAGGGAAAGAGATCAGCTTGGATGCCACACTTCCTGCAGGTCTCCCAACTTACCACCCAAACCTTGTAACTGTATTTTAAGTCGTTAATGACGAAGCCCCAGGAACGCTTGGTAGAGTGTATGTTTCATCTGAAACAATATAAAAGTGTACAAGGAGAGAGAAGCAGGCCTCAGTTATATGCAGGGGTCCTGTTATGTGGTGGTTGTGATGAAAATAGGCTTAGTGACTTTAGCAGCTGGCAATTTATTAGCAAACCTGGCCCTACTAAAAAAAATATGGAAAATCAGAATTGATGTAGAGTGTTAATCGCAAATCCTTTATATTAGCCGGACTTCTGTACTGTGTTAACTTTTACTGTTGCAGGGAGCAGGCATCCTTGGCTGGGAAAATGAACTTCCTTTGTCAAACCCCACTCCATAGGCATACAGGCCACATCTGCCCGGGCCATTGGATCTAGAAGGCAAGTGATTTTCCTTTATGTGGTGAGCCACACCAAGTGGCCAGGGTTCAGTCTTAGCTCACAGGGTATCTTAGGAGAGTCCCGTTTAGGCTAAAGCTTAGAGGCATGCTTGTTGGTCTATGCTTGTAGTAGAACTTTCTCTAAGTTGTCATACTGAAAGTTGCTTTTTCCTTCAGCTGAGCTTTCATACACAGTGATTGAAAACAACACATTTTCTGCTGCCAACTGGAGTGACCAGGGTGATCACTCTTTCTTTCTACTTTGGATTTAACAATGTGATGGTGGATGGGATGGGAGACATGCTCCAACTATTCAAAATGAAAAACACCAGAACACAACCGTTATTTTATGAAAGAGGCTGGAAAGTGGTTAGTAAAGAAATCACAGATGTGTTTCACTGACGGGTGGGGGGCGGGGGGAGGCGAGGGGAGAGGTACATTCTGAAAATAGCATGACAAGCTCAATATATTCCTAATTTTGCTCAACACATTACCTTTTTGACTTCCTAAGCTTGGTTTTAGGGTCGATTTTCACTTGCCAGAGTGTCTCTCTGTTTGTGCACGTGCATGTGTGCCTGTGTGATGTGAGTGTGTACGTGTTTCTGAGTGCATTTTCACACTCTAGGCAAACACAGCCATATCACACAGAGTATCAACCGCAGTTATTTACCTAAAGCCAAAGCCACACTAAATAAAAGACATTTAAATGAAACATGGAGATAAGTGCCTTCTCAACCTAGCAAGTACATTTTCGACCTTTTATCAAAGAAAAGAAACAAAAAGAAATGTCGAATATATTTTAAATATTAGACCACTCAAAATGAACCTTTTATTTGGTTAAAAAAAAAAACACAAATGGCTCACTTTGGGCTTGATTTTGCTCAACATAAAATTAAGATATGAATTTTTTGAGAACACAAATTGTGTCTTGTTTTGCAGGGCCAGGCAGCAGGCCTTCAATGTGTCTAATTAATGAATTAAGTATATTAAGGATGTACCTATTTTTATAGATGATATTTGTGTGCCCTTCCCTTTGTTTACAAAAGAATTCAATATTTTATTCACGAATTATTGTTTTTTATTTGTTCTTTTTAGTTATACATGACAGTAGAGTATCTTTTGACATATTATACATACATGGAGTATAACTTCCCATTCTTGTGGTTGTACATGATGTGGAGATGTATGTCATGTATGTCATGCATTCATATATGAACACGAGAAAGTTATGTCTGATTCATTCTACTGTCTTTTCAGTTCGCATCCCCCTACTCATCCCCCCATTCAGCCCTGTCCAATCTGGTGAACCTCCACTCCAACAGCCACCCCCACCAGCCTACTGTGAGTCAGCATCTACATATCAGAGAGAACATTCAGCCTTTGTCTTATTTGGTTTTGGCTTATTTTTACCTAGCATGATAGTCTCCAGTTCCATCCATTTATGGGCAAATGCCATAATTTCATTCTTTTTTATGGTTGAGTAATATTTCATTGTGTGTATGTACTACATTATCTTCTTTTTAAATTTTTTATTCTAATTAGCTATACAAGATAGTAGAATGCACTATGACACATCATACATGAATGGAGTATAATTTCTATTTTATCTGGTTGTACATGATATGGAGTTACACATGTTGTATGATTATATATGCACATAGGGCAATATGTCTGATTCATTCTACTATCATACCTACCCCCATATCCCCTCACCTCCCTTTGCTCCCCTCTGTTTAATCCAAAGTATCTCTATTCTCCACCCCTCCACCCCATCCCTTATTATGAATTAGCATCCACATATCAGAGAAAATGCTTGGCCTTTGGTTCTTTGGGATTGGCTTATTTTTCTTAGCATGATATTCTCCTGTTCCATCTACTTACTGGTAAATTCTATAATTTCATTTTTCTTTAAGGCTGAGTAATATTCCATTGTGTATATACACCGCAACATCTTTATCCATTTATCTATTGAAGGGCACTAGGTTGGTTCCATTGTTTAGTTATTCTAAATTGAGCTACTTTAAACATTGATGTGGCTATGTTACTGTAGTGTGCTGATTTTAAGTCCTTTGGGTATTAACCAAGGAGTGGGATAATTGGATCAAATGGTGTTTCCATTCCAAGTTTTCTAAGCAATCTTCATACTGCTTTCCAGAGTTGTTGAACCAATTTAGAGTCACACTAGTGACATTCACTGGGTTTTAACATAATGTATTTTTAATAAAAAATTGAAAGAATTATATTTTTTTCTTAAGTGACTATTTTTCAGTTAGTTTAATGATGTGCCTGAATAGCATAACCCCTTATAAAAGTAAAATAGACATATACCAGTATTTATATCCATCAAGCATTTGTGGCTGAATGTCATCCACAAGTGCTTCTGAAGGAGAATATTCTGGGCTCTGAAAGTTCTGACAGATCTAGAAGAGGAAGGAGAATTGCACAGGAATAACAATGGTATCTCTGGGTCTCTACTTACCTTTGCAAAGAGCTTTACATGATATTCCAAGGTGGTTCTTAGTGTATGTGAAATGTGTGTTCTATCTGTATCATAAGCATCTTTTTTGAGGGGCTTAAAAAGGAGTCTAGATATTTCTACTTCTTCCTCTATTACAGATATACATTTTATAGCATTAGATTAACTGCAGTAAATCCACTGTCATTAAGTATCCATTAGAAGAATTTTTATCTACCTCATCTAGAGAGGAAAATTTGCTCTTAATTTTAATTGATAAATCCATCTACAATACTTACTACAGACACTATTTCAAGTGTCTAATAAATCTGAATGCATTTGATCTTCATAACCCTGTGAGGTATGTACTTGTATTATCATGCCCATTTTACAGATAAGAAAGCCAAGGCACAGTACAGTAAATTTCCCATGGCCAAACAAGTACAGCTTTTTTTGTTTGTTTGTTTGTTTGTTTTTGGTACCAGGGGTTGAACTCAGGGGCACTCGACCACTGAGTAGCATCCCCAGCCTTATTTGTATTTTATTTAGAGACAGGGTCTCACTGAGTTGCTTAGCATCTAAGTACAGCTTTGATCCTATGCTATCTGACATGGGATCTTTGCTCTACTTTCTCAGGAATGGTATTGTCCAATAGAAATAAAATGTGTACCATATACTGCATATCATTTCAAATTGCCTAGTAGTTGCACTAAAAAAGTAAAATAAATAAATAAATAAAATTTAGCTTAAAAAAATCTTACATATAACACGAAAGTTAAAGAAAAATGCAATACTTGCCCAAGCAATGTAGTGGTAATTAACAAAAGCATGTTTTACACCACTTCCATTTTAAAATTTAAATTCATTAAAATTAAGTAAAATGAGATGGACATCATTACCCTAAGTATATATATGAAGACATGAATGGTGTGACTCTTTGTGTACAACCAGAGATATGAATAATTGCACTTTATATGTGTAATATAAATTGTAATGCATTCTGCTATCATATATAACAAATTAGAATAAATTTTTAAAAATAGAAAAAGGAAAGAAAAAAATTAAGTAAAGTTTAAAAATTATTCTACAGTTGCAGTTGTAATATTCCAAGCAGTCAGTAGCCTGGTTTGTCCAGGGGTTGCCACCATATTGAATGGTACAGTTATGGAGGGTAAACTTTCTGTAGAGGTATGTTCCTTGGAATTAATTCCAGAGAATAAAATTGAGGAGAATGAAGCATATGAATTTTGGTTCTCATTATTAACCCAGGCACATTACTATGGCAGAAGAATAGACACTGCCTCTCAACTTGTAACTTACCACAAGGCTGACCACTGTTTGTTGGGCCACCAGAGAACATCTTCTGATGGGTCTTTGTAGTGGGTTTGTGCTCTTCAAGGGACACTTTCAGAAAGACCTCAGTGGACAACAGACCTCAGATGACAGCTTCTCATGGAGGATCCTCTTACGTGTCCAGAGGCAATTTCTCCTTGAGAAAAAACAGCCACACCACCCATCACCAGTGGAGACAGGAGGAGAACATTAGATACTAGAACACCCCATCAGCACCATATGCATACTGTTTTCTTACTCATGCGCTAACAAGTTCTAAAAAAAAGTGTTTAAATTTAAACAATTTAAATCTGTCTCTGGGTTTGGATTTTCTCTTTAAATATAAACATAACCAATAGCACAAAATGTATTTGGAATGTTAATTAAAAAATGAATGACCACGCTGAGAAGGAGAGAAGATCTGTTTTATCACTAAGACTCTAAAAGAGAAGGTATGATGGATGAACAGAGAAAACACACATGTTCTCTCTCTCTCTCTCACTCCTCTCTCTCTCTCTCACACACACACAATGTTATTTTGCTTTAAAAAAGAAGGGATTCCTGCCATTTCCAACAAGCATAGATGAAGCTGGAGGACATTATGCTAAAGACAGTCAACATAGAAACGCATGATTTCACTTATGTGTGGTGTCTAAAAATGTCACACTCAGAGAGGCAGAGAGTAGAATGGTGGTCACCAAAGGCTGGGTTGTAGGGGAATGAGATGTTGTACAAAAGGTTCAAAATTTCACTTCTGCAGAAGAGTAAATAAATTATGGAGTTTTAATGTATAACATGATAGCTATAGCTATAACTAGCACTCCTGCATTTTGAGGACTGGCACTGTGGTGTGCATCTATAGTTACAGCTACTTAGAAACCAAAGAATATTTTTTCTTGGTGTTGGGGATTGAATCCAGGGCCTCACACATGCTATCAAGTGCTCTGTCACTGAATTATACCCCTAGCAGTTCCACCTACCTGGGAGGCTGGAGCAGGAGGATTGCTTCAGCCCTTGGAGTTAGAGACCAGTCTGGACAATGTTGTGATATCCCCAAAATAACAAATAATAACTGTATTATATACTTAAATTTTGCTTTTAAGTATTTTCATCTCACTCTCCCCCTGCCCCCCAAAAAATTGTTTCTGTGTGAGGTGATGGACATGTTAATTAGCTTGTTCATGGCAATTATTTCACAATGAACACCTGTATCAAATCATCATACCATACTTCTTAAATAGATACATTTTTTTTTACTTGTCAAATAGGCCTTCATAAAACTGGAAAAAGGAAAAAAATACTACATTAAATATGGCAAATATAAATGCATTATATATTATATTAAAAGTTGAATACATATTTAATTTTGTTAGTTGTATTGAAACCATTTAGATTATATTTTAATGACAACACATTTCTCACTGAATAATTGACTATTAAAAATTATTATTTTATGAAGTAAACACTTTCATAAACTGACATCAATATTATCAATTATAATGATTTTTAGGCTTTCTTTTGTTTTGACTGAGGGGAAATATACTTAAAGTTGCAATTTTTACCTTTCCAATTATTTGTTGAATGAGAGATCCTCTGAAATGCAATGAAAAGAAAAAGAACTTTGAGGTCTATAGACCTGCATTTTAATTCAACTCTGCCACTGAGAAGCAGGTTCTCTCTAAGCTTGAACATTTTCTGTAATCTTTGTAAGTTTCCTGCTCTGTGGACTGGGGGACAATAATGCATATTTCATCAGACTGTTAAAATGAGTAAATGAAAAAAACACATGTAAATTGTTTAGCATAATGCTTGACACATTGGAAGCTAATAAATGCTAAAAACTTTTCTGTAGTTCCATGCACATTTTTTTTTTGTAGGAATAGCTAATGCTGCAAATTTTTTATTAGCAAAAATACTGTTAAAATTGGTTGGTGGTATTTTCAATACTTAAACCCCTAAAAATGCTTGATTATATCCCTTTTCCATTAGAGGTGTTTCGATTTTGTCTAAATGAATGATTTGATTCACATCAGTTTTGACAGCTTTCTAGAGGAGGGAAAGTCTGAAAGTGAACAAAAGAAAGGAGGAAAGAAAAATCTGCCATAGCAACATAGTAATGATACAAGTGGTCAATAGTGGTGATTAAATAAAAAAGTCATTTGCCTTTGGAATAAAGCCTTCAGAGGATTTTCCTTTATAGCCTGGCAGTAATGTCGGGGACCCACTGAAGTCATCTCATGATGCACGCAGTTGGGCTATTTAAAGGCTGCTGTTTCATTTCCAAACTTCACTCCCTTCTGACGTCTCCAGAGCTTTTTATTTGGCACCTTTGGCTAAGCTTCAGCAGATAATTTGTATGCTACATAAGCATTTAGAAAAACCCAGAGTCAAACCAGGGGTAAGAGTCATCAGTAACATTTATAGCCACCAAACTCTTCACAATGTGTCACAAAGTAGACCAGAGAGTGCATCTTTCAAGAGAAAAAGAATGTTCAGGTTTGACCTCATTTGTCAAATGATTGTATTTAATCAATAGATTTATTTATTTTTTATCCCTAGATGCTAACTTCTCTTTTTACGTTTTTTTTAAATCAGAAATTTATCATTTAAGTTATATTTGGTCATAGATAAATTTTTCAAAATCCAAGAACAGGCTTTCATTTGTCAAAATGCAGCATGTGGAAAATTTGGATGAATGCACTGAAGGCACAGAGTGTAATAGAACCGTCTGGTTTAATAGATAAAAGAACAAGATGGGGAGTTTATTCCTTTGCAGGATTGGAATATGTGCTCTGCTCATGGAAACCAGCTGTCACACCACTTCTTAACATTTAGGGAAGCAGAAACTTGTTTCTTTTCTACTGTTAATGTATAAAGGTGTGCCCCAGGCCAGGATTAGAGTGGCCATGGATCTGCAGGTGGCTTTATGGATTTGTGGGGAGAGGTCAAGGAAACATCTTTCTTTGCACTTTTCTCCAAATTGGGCATTCAGCAGATCTGTGGGATGAGGTATGTACAGGGCACCAGTTCCCTGTAAGGCGAATACCTTCACTGCTGGCAAACCATCAGACTCTTCAAGCTCAGCCAAGCGCCTTTGACCCGAACACGCAGCTGAGAGCACAGTCGGCAGTTGGTAGCTTCCATTTATCCTGGATCA
The DNA here is from genome assembly GCF_021218885.2 of Marmota monax. Classification (NCBI taxonomy): domain Eukaryota; kingdom Metazoa; phylum Chordata; class Mammalia; order Rodentia; family Sciuridae; genus Marmota; species Marmota monax. Next base: position 5,186,136 of record NW_026691988.1, read on the forward strand.
GTTCCCGAGGCATCAACAGAAAATGAAATAAAGATTTGGGTAGTAACTTCAGAAATAAAAGCAAGAATGTCCAATAATCTACTTCAGCCTGCTAAGGCAGAGAATTATTTATTCATCTGGTAAAACAAGAAAAATTAGAGTCATGGAAACAGCTGCTCAAGATGAATAAAAGGGTTGATCAGACAGATTTATCTGAAGATTCAGAAGAGGAAACCATTGCTGTGTAACAGTCAATCAGTTGGTTGCAGATATAGTTGAGAATGTCATGCATTTCAGAGGGCAGATACTGTCACCTTCAGAACCCCAGTGATCAGCACTGTACCTGGTAGTAAGTGCTCATGTAGTGAATATTTGGGCAATTAATCAGTGAAGCCCATGACTGCATTTAAGGGCTATGTGTATACGTGTTCATACATAATTGTTTTCTAGTTTGTATATCTAATGGTTGAAATTTCTAAACCATTTTTTATAAAGAAAAGGATGAAGAGGAAGATACCAATTTTTTTCACTCCCGATAATCTGCCACATTTTATCTCTGTACTTTACATGTAATCTCTCACTTTATCTTATATTTACAATGTCAAAGGAAAATCAATTTCCTTTTGTTGATGAAGAGACCAAGGACTGCATACTTGTCAAAATTTATACAGTGAGGAAATGGTCAAGCCAAGATTCAAATGTATGTATCTTTGGTGTTAAAATCTGTGGGGTTTTCTCTGTAACTAAAACTTGACATGTAACTAACTTTAAAGCATTTGAAATTGAAAGTATGTATAAGGAGATAGCCTTCAAGAATTTATGTTAAAATAAGTGTAGAGAGATTATGTTTCTATGTGACAGAAAAGATCACTTGAGAATGTAATGGACTAATACTATACTTTTCAAGAAATACAAAATATAAACAAATTTGGAGTAACAATATGAAACATACTGAAACTCAGGAAAATAAGACTAGAAAGCTTTGCTGAAAATTTTAAAACAATAAATGGAAATATATATTTTACTTTATTATGGGAATATACAACAATGGAAGTTGTCATTTCTTCCTCATAATAATGTGTACATTTAATGCAGTTTTAACCCAGTGTCTACTGATTATTAAAGTTTATCATTAATTCTAGAATTTACCTAGAAAAATAAATTGAAGAAAATAGGCATGATAGGTCCTTAAAAGAATGCAATATTGAATATTAAAATGTTTTAAATGACACTACTCAAAACAGTATGGCATTTGCATTAGAATTTCAGCAAGGTCTGGAACATAAAGATTTTAGATAAAGATAAGTATATAAATAATAGGTATAAATTGAATATAATAAAATGAAATTTCAAATCTGTGAGGAAGCACTGGAGTCATAATGACAGGATAATTGAATAAAAATGCGAAAAACAAGTTGGAAAGCTATTTATTATAGAAATTTATTTATGTGGCTTATACAGTTAGTTAAAGAATTAAATATAAATATCCCACTGAACTTAGAGTGGAAAAGTGGAAAACAAAAGAAAATATGGATGGATAAATTTAGGTTAAAAATATAAATTAAAATAATTACAAACTGTAAAAAAGTTGCAGCATAATGCAGAAATATTTTAATATTTTGCAATTATAAAGATTTCATTTTAAATAAGAAGAATGCATGTGAGAGCATAAAAATACATAACCTGGCAAGTCACAAGTAGTACATACCAATGAGCTTATTCATTATTAAAATGTCTCTAATAATCAAAAGCATGCAAATTCAAATAAAGCATTATTTCTTGCCAATTCAATTCATATGTCAGGGGAACTTTCCTGCATTTGCAGGTTAGTTCTAAAACTTGCCCTTCTTCACCAGAATAGAATAGATAATATGATTGATGTATGTACATTCCAATTTATGTATTATATGTCAAAATACATTCTGCTGTCATGTATGACTAAAAAAAAATTAAAACGAATCGTATGGTAAACAAAGAAAGAAAGAAACAAACAAACAAAAAAACCCTTGCCCTTCTTCCTGCCATTGCCCTAGGCTAGGTCAGACGGCACTGTCTCTCACCAGCGTCCATTGGACACCATTTTCTCACACCCTAACTAAACACTGTGAGTCTCCAGACACCAGATACTTTCTTGCAGCTCCTTGGATACAAGCGAGACATAGCTTGGTTTCTTTTTATGGCGGTCCTCTTAAAGGAGTACTTGCACCATTGCCTTTATTCCCCCAGATACTCACTGAGTTTAATAAGAGCAACTTTTTAGGGATCCCCGGCTCTCTGAAGGAGTAAGGTCTGACTTCAATAGAACTGGTGGGAGAAATCATCCCTGGCAGAAGTTTCCAGGAGGCATTCAGAATATGGAAGTACAATCCCCTCTTGAGAGTCTTCCTCAGAAGTCAGATTCAGTTCACCAGGGATTTTCTCTCTGCCTTCTTGGAAATAAATTGAATCCTAAACACTCCAGAAACACTATCCCTGTTGGTTTTGCCCTGGGAGTTGAGTTTAGACACCTTTCTTTTTGTATCATATGCTCATAAAGTAGAGCTGATTTTTTTTCTTCTGGATATTTCTAAAAATTTCTCTAAACTTCCATTCTGAGCTGGCATTGCTTCAATAATTATGAAATTTTACTTTTAAGACTAAATCTATGCATGGAGAAATTCAAATTTATTGTATTTTTTGAGTTCATTGTCCAGAGATGCTGAATCCTTAGCAAGACTTTTTTCCTGAGATAAAGATCAAGGTCTGCATTTTATCATTCAAGAAGAGATAAGCAATATTTACAGATACTTTAAATTGAACAATTAAAAGTTAGAATTAAGCTCTAAGTTCATTCTTAAATGCCTCTAGTTTTGTCATCTTAAATTCTTGCTAGGACAGTTAAACACAAACTCACAGTGTAACCTTGGTTTCTAATAAATTCTTTTGAGGGTTTCTAGCAAAGTAAAATAGAATATTTTCCGCATTCACTACCATTATGTCTCCCACAAAACACATAAGGATATTTGAGGAAATGTTTCTAATTTTCAGAGTGTCTCCTAAAAGTTGGTTTGTACAGGGAAAGGATCTAGAGCCATAAATATTTTAAAAGTGTTTATGGGCAACTACTAATTTGTCCTAAGTTTCCATTTCATATATGGAAACTTCTATTATGAAGACAAAGTTCTTGACATACACTGTGATATTTATATTTAAAAAAATTGTGTGTGAGCTACTCTTTATTTACTACATACAACTTTATTAAATTCTCTTAACAGTAAGGATTATGGACCATTTTTGTTTGTTTTGTTTTTTAAACATTCTATCTTTGACTAGCTGTGCATTTGCTATATCAAAGTCATTAGGTCATACAACATATTTTGCCACTTGTTACATAAAATATTCAATAATAAGAAAAAAATGTGACTTGAGAGAAAAACAACTTTAGAGTATTATGCTTTCTCCCTAATCATGGGGAAGTGATACATGTACCATATAAAAGATCAACTATTAGCCAACACTCAGTGTCAAATAATGACAAAGATGACTTAGATAAGTTAGTAAGCATACTGAGGAGGAAAAATGATGCATTTGCTATACATTACGAGCTCAATAATTACAGTTTAAATGATTATATATGTTAAATTAATTATCCAATAAGTACCTACTCTGTGTCCCTCATCCTTATAGCAGCCCTAAAAGAAGTCATCACCAACATCACTTTTGAGGAGAACAATGACCTTTATGGAGAGCGATATGATTTTCTAAGTAGCAAAGGGAATTATATCCACATTTGTCTAACTGCAATATTGATGCTTCTTCTATTCCACTATACTGCTTCATGCATAGAGGTGCTTTTATTACATTAATTTTTTAAAAAAATCTATCATTACAGGGACGTTCACTCACTCAGTCTTTCTTGCAAGAAATAGTCACTGTACCCTATAACTATGCGAGGCACTTATGATAGTTAAAAATGGGGCAGTAACTTTTATGAAATACCACAAAGTCAGATGAGATAACTGACATTCTAATAGTATCAGAAAGAGGATGCATGTAGTGCTAGCCTTCATAATAGACTTGATCTAGTCACAATGTTGGGGATCTAAAATATGAAAATTAATAAGTTGAAACTTATAATTTAGAAAATTAAAAGAATATTAAAAATCCAAAGGATATAGAGCAACAGGGAAAACCAGGGTTTAGAAGATCCACTTATGGTCAGAAAGGCTTGACCTGAGAGAGAACAAGGGGATTTTTGTGCAAATTAGGGCTAAGAAAACAGGTAGGCATAGAGCCATTCAGGGTCTTAAATGAGCATTTTATCTTTATTCTGAGACCACTGGAAAGACAGTGAAGAGCTTTATTTGGGGAGTAAGTAAGGTTGAAGGAGCAGCGGACGAGAATCTGGAGATGATGTATGACAGAAAGTACAGATGGGTCAGAGGAGGCCAAAGTAGATTTCAGTACACCAGATAGACTCTTTGGCTTTTTGTTTGGCTAGTCCAGAGATTGTGGTAGTTTGGACTACAGAGTAGGCAATAAAGATCCAGAAAAAAAAAAATAGACTTCAGAGTTTAAGAGGAAAATTAGCTTAATTTAATGCAGGACTGGTGCAGCCAGGAGGAAGACAAGATAGGTTTTAAGGATGAATTTGAATTCCTGGTTTACATAACTTAATAGTTACTAGTTTCATTCACTGTGGTGGGAAACAACCAGGGTTTGGAAGGGAAGATCATGAGTTCAGTTCTTGACATATTGAATTCACAGTACATCTGAGACTGGTTGGACGGAGTTGCAGTATATCTGAGACTGAGAGACCTATGAAATCAGTTCCTAAATATGTGCATCTATAATTCAAAGAAATATGTTAGCTTGAGAGAAAAATCTGGGTCATCCAAGTTTAGGTGGTGACTGAAGTTAAGAGCATCAATGAGGATACATAAGAAGAGATATAGAGCAAGAAGAGGAGGTGGCCAATGACTGAGCACGGAGCATCAAGATGCAATAGCCAGGCAGAAGAATGCATGCTCCTTAATGTAGCAGAGCATGTATATAGAAAAAGAAAAGTGGCATTATAAGAAATGAATAGCCCAATAACGTTGAATACTTTTATAAGGTCAACCAAAATGCTTCATGCCAAGCCAGAGAGGGAAGGGAAAATAATTTCTGACTGCCGACCCTCCTGCCACAAAGAATTGTGGGGAGATACAAATTCTTCTTTTCTTACTACTTAAAAAGTTTAGATATGCAGGTATATGGATATAAAGAAAGATGTACTATATATAACAATATAAATACAAAACTGAGGCCATTTCTGAGTAATAATTCCCCAAGTGGGGTATTGTAGCTATCCTCCTCCCCACCCCCAATTTTGTCACTACTGGATTGTCCCATAGAAGTAAGGCTTGCATATTAGTATTACAGTGTCTAACATTTATCCATGGAACATTAGTACTATCTAAAATAAATTATTATTGATTAGATTTGCAAAACTGATGGGAAAATTGTTGTTATTAATTTCTCAAACATACAGTCATTTCTAGTTGAAAACTTTCAGGTAAAGAAAGTGTTTATAAGGCTTTTTAAATTTGCTTCAGTTGGAAAGTTACCTTATATCCTCAAAGTAATTTAAAATTCTTTCCAAACTTGGTTTTAACAAAATATTTACTTTCGCCTCATTGAAATTGGCATAAATGTCATTTAAGCAAACATTGTAAGTATATGCACATAATTAGAATTAAAGTGATTTAAGCAAGGAAATAAAAATCTATAGAAAGATGGTCTAGAAAGGAAAATACTAGGAATTGTAATACCAGATCGGGTACTGTTACACCAGTCCAGATACAAACTGTTAACAGTTCTAAGATCTGGAATTGGAGACAGGAACGGAAAAAAAAAAAAGAATTTCAAGAAACAAGTAGATGAAGCAACATGCGGCTATGACTGAGTAGAAGTGAAAGCATAGAATGGAGATTCAGCACACATATCCAGTTTGTGGGAAAAGAAGCTCAAAGATCTGTGAAGCTCAAAGACCATTTCGAAATTGTAGAATCTAAAAAGACTTCTGACTTCAGCTGCAAGAATTTTTCTAATATGAAATCTTGACAAATATCCACCAGATAAAACTCAAATATATAGAAAGAGAATAGAAAGGTGGATGCTAGGGGCAGGGGCATGGGGCAAATTGCAAGCCAGAGATCAAAAGGCACAAAGTTTTAGTTATGTAGGAGAAGTGAGTCTAGAGATGTCATGTACAATATGAGGACTATACAATTCAATATGGTATTAAAAACTGGACGTTGGCTAAGGGTAAATTCTGGGTTTCTTTAATACACATATGGAATAACTTATGAGAAGATGGATATATTAATTTGCTTATAGTCATTATTTCACTGTGGATCTGTATAAAAGAGTATCCTGTTTACACCTTAAATATAGACAATAATAAAAAAGCTAAGACAAGGAATAAAAATGTCATGGAAATGTAGTGCCATAAAACTTTTGATTAAGAAACAAAATGACTCAGATCTCTATTTCAGATGGAAAGGTAACTTCCTTCAGTGGCCCCATGGCTGTGAGGGACTAGGTGACCTCACAAGTCTGATGGCAGAAGAGAGTGAGAGAGGACCACCCTGCTAACGCATGTATCCTGGGCAGTCACATTAGGGGCAGCCTCTCGCCACACTGAGACAGTATCCACCATGGTGTTCTCAATTGCAGGCTCATGGTCTCACAGTGAGCTCCATGAAGGAATGAATGACTTGGTGACATACCCAGGCCCTCAACGTTCTTTTAAACGGATTTCAGGAAGGGGCTAAAGTAAAATAAATGATCATTTACCTTTTTTTTTCTTTTTTTAAGTTGAGGAAAAAAGTTGTTAAGAAGCACGGACATCTTGCAAAGAAATAGAAAATGAGGTCTTTAAGGACATTGTTTATACACCTCAACAGAAATCAGCTCTCATTTCAGTCAGGATCACAGAAGACTTGGATATATTTTATATTTTCTTTTCAGAAGTGTAAAAAATACTTAAAAGTGCATATATAGACTGAACATAGATTTATTGCCAATGACTTTTGTAAGGCGGGCGGATTGAGGCCGCTAATGTAAGTTTATGAGTACAGCTGGTCCATTTAACGGCAGGTTTATAGGCACTCCTCAAGAGCTGCCCGTGTCTGTGGAAGGTATGGTATCAAACAAACTCTGTTGGACATATGGGCCCATCTATGGGCAATGTACTATAAACCGACCCATAACAACTGCAGCTGTGATCATAAACCCTTTTAGAAAACAACTAGAAAAATCTGACATAGAAATATTTGCTATGTTTCTAACAGGGAAAGTGGAACATGCAAAAGTGAGGGTCAAAGCAATGGCGTGGGGGAATATATCCAGACTCAGGTTAAACCCACAAAACCCGCTTCGCTCTCACTCCGAGTTGTTCTCATAGATCTCAATGGAAGGATCAATGACAATTCATTTTCTGCTTTTAAAATTCTAAGCGCCTGAGACCACTGGTATTCCACTGTACACCCGGTACTCCTCAATAAGTCGCCAGGATATTGGTACTTACCTACAATGTTGACACAGTGTTTTATTACACAGGCGTACCTTGAAAGATTTGTCTCCCTGTAATGAAGACACTTTTCAGAGTCGAAACTTGTCATTGGTAAAAGGGCCTTTTGCCTTTCTGCTGACATTTTGAAATATTTATTTTTAAGAACATTTTATGGAAAGGACCACCAGCAGTCTAGTTAAATGCATTGTAAAAAAACATTATGAAAATACTGTGACAGGATCTCTCTCTCTCTCTCTCTCTCTCTCTCTCTCTCTCTCTCTCTTTTACTAGATATTGGCACATGGATATAAGACCCTGAGACCTGTCCACAGACCATGCAAGGTAACAAGAAAGCAAGGATTGCATTTAATTTCCAGTAAATATGGCAGCCATCTAAAGCTACTTGAAGGATAGAGCTATCTCTTATCTAATTTGTATTTTCATGGTGCCTAAAATTAGACTTGCAGAATAGGCATTGCCACTTGACTAGCAGATTATGTAACAATTTCATATTACCAGGGAGTGCACACAGATGTATTTTTACCTACTTGTGTAATACCAACAAAAGTCATAGTTGCTCATTCCTTTCTCTGTGTTGACCAGTCTTTGTTGGTTATGTTTCCTTTCTGTTACCTATTGAAGGATATTTTAAATGTGTATCTAAACCACTCAGGTGTTGTTATGATTATTTGAGAAGAATAAATAATAATAGGATGAGAGAGAGTATGTGTGTGCATGTCTAAATCTTTGTGTGTGGAATAGGTCTATGTGTGTATCCTCATTCTGAAATTGCCCTGGTCTCTCTTTATTTTTTCTTACAAGTTACTATTTTTTAAATCTATTTAGGCACACTTTGAGTTGCACTGAGAACATTCTGTGGTTAAGTAGTAGAACTTTGATTAAAGGAATCTATCACTGACTTTGTATACTAGAGTTATTAAGTGTGAACTGTACCTTTTAAAATGGGAAATACAGTTGGTTTTCTTGGACTTACAGAGAACTAATAAAAGGCTTCTGAAGTTTCAATTGTTACACTATTTAGTAAGTTCACAGAATATTTCCAAAGGCTAATTTGATATCCTGGGCCTTTCTGTAAACAATGACATTTCCAGTTCTTAAACAGAATAGAGTGGGAGGTGTGTGTGTGTGAATAAAGTTGCATTTTCTCAAGATGATTATTTTAAAAATGTCTTAGTCTTCTTGAACCTAGGTGAGTAAAAATCATGGAGTATAGCATTATCAATTATTTGGAGCATAACTGGGTTTCTCAATGTGGAATGCCTCAACAATTTCAAAATGGTTTCTCAAACATTTGAAAAAATGTATACAACTGTTCACTTATGTGTTAAAAGTAATGCCTACTTAAAAAAATCAGACCCAACCAGTTATCATATTCAAAATTACCTATAGGAAAGTCAACTATTTGAATAATTTTTTTTAAAAAGTAACTGAGATACACACATTTCAAATACTTTAATATATTTTGTCCCATTTACTATTCACAATAATCCTTTGAGGTGCCCAGTTCAGGTACTATTTTCCCATTTTTTAAATGAAGAGACTAAATGTCAAAAAGATTAGTTTTCCACAAGTTTCACAGCTAGTTGAAGACACACTCTGGCCTTGAACACAAGTCTTGGATTCCATGGTAAGACAACAATTAAAGTTCACTTATTACTTACAAAGATGAGGGTTAAAGAAATCCAATTCCACTCAAACTTTTTCATATTACTGCTAATGTGTAGAAAAGATGAAAAGAACAGAACAGGACAGGTACTTTTATTCTAAGAGGGCCATTATAAAATTTTGCCATTTGTAGTCTTGGCTCCGGAGGACAGTTAGGTCACACTCTGGACAGCTGAAGGGAAGGGCTGAATGGGCACAGGGATGTTGAGTATGGGATGTTAAGATGAAAGGAACCAAAGCACAGACGTGACAAAACTACTGGAGCCAATCCTGTTTTGGTATCTAAATGAACTGGAACAACTGTGAAAAATAACACTACTATAGTTTTCTTTTATTTTTCATTTCTTTATCTGTAAACCAATGGCTCTTCTTTTTAACAATCTTGGGTAGAAGATGGAAAGAAAAACCACATCAGAAGAAATTATTTCATTCAGCTCCCACATCTGCTCAAGTACAACTGGACATTCCAAAAACCTTTTGTGCTAGTTTAGTCATGCCAGATATTCTGTCTGTTCGAGAAGTCAACAAACCACCTCCTAAAATAGTATTTAAAATCTCACAGCTCAATCTGTCTTAATTCTAATTTTCAGATTGTTTAGGGTAATAGTGTTATTTGTTTAATATTCTTTCAAGTTTATAATTTACTTTTTGTTAAAATTTCAAAATATATAATACAGGTTGCTTCTTTTCCATTTGATAATATCATGATAAAATAGTATTACATTGTCCCATAGGTATTTTTCCTATTCCTTGATAAGGATTCTCAACTTCCTCTTCTTCTTCTTCTTCTTCTTCTTCTTATTATTATTATTATTATTATTATTTAGATACTGAAGAATGAACCCAGGGGTGCTTAAGCACCGAGCCACATCCCCAGCTTTTAAAAATATTTTTATTTAGCAACAGAGTTTTGCTGAGTTGCTTAGAGCCTCTATAAGTTGTTGAGTCTGGCTTGGAACTCATAATCCTCCTGCCTCAGCCTCCCGAGCTCCTGTGATTACAGGTATGCATCACAGCCCAGCTCAACTTAATTCTTAGAAGTAAGGAACCATAGAAAATCTTATTTTATTGGGCCTGCTATTCCCAACATTTTTTTCCTTCTCCAAATTCTATTATGCAGATTAAGTTTATTATTATTATTCTTTTTTTCTCTTTACTGTAGTGTGGAAATTTATAATCCTTTCTTACTCTATAAGAAATCAAATGTAAGATATGACATGCTTATTGTTCTTAACAGTTTGAAGTTCTTAGACTTCCTATTTTTTCTCTCAGTGAATAAAAAACATTAGAACAATTTTACTCAAATTTATCACCAATGAGTAACAATTATTCGTGTTTTACTTACATTTTACTTTTATACTTCCAAATAAATAATTTTAAAACATTCGTCTGTTGACCAATTAATTTCATTTCACATTCTTGATTTTTGCGTGTTATATATTCTTTCTTAAAATGTATTTTAGAAGAGTTTATGCAGATATGATCTTCTAAATTATAGACTCCTCAGAGTTTGTCTCAAAGAATTCCCCAAAGTATTTGCCTATAACCCCTTTCACTTGAAAAAGTTTGCATAACTGTATTTTGCTTGTTTGCAGGTATTTTCACTTAGTGCAATGATTTTGTTTTTCCTTTTTTTTTTTTCTGATTTCATTGTTGCACAATGAGTCTATGTGAGCTGAATCATAATTCATTTGAAGGTGATAATTTTTTCTTTATTCTCTTCTTAAAGATATTTTCTTTAATTTTGATGTAAATTTATTTAAATGAGAATTTATTTTTTATTACTAATTAATTAATTTATTTTAATTAGGTATATATGACAGCAGAATGCATTTTGATTCATTGTTCACAATCGCAGCACAACTTTTCATTTCTCTGGTAGTATAAGATGTAGCATCACACTGTATGTTCAGTCATACATGTACCTAGGGTGCTGATCCATAATAGGGGGGGCATGGGAAAAATGGAGGAACTTTGATTGGGCAAAGGGAAGGGATGGGTGGGGAGGGGGTATGGGGCAGGATAAATGAGAATTTATTTTGTTCATTCATAGAATTTGTAATATGTTTACTTTTGCGAATTCAACCCTTCATCAATTTAGGAAAATTATCAAGAATTAACTCTTAAAATATTGTCTTTTTCTTATTTATTTTTCTTTCCAAATGGAACTTTAAGTAGATGATATCTTTTTATCATATGTTCTTATGTGTTATGTTCTTTCATTACTTGCTGTAGGGGAAGCAAGATACCACTAGGCAGCCCAGTGAAGAGGCAGAGGTTTACATGATGAGGAACTAAAGTCTGCCAGCCTCCATGGAGCTTCAAAGCAGATACTCCAGCCCCTGTTGAGCATGACTATAGACTCAGCCAACATCTTGACTGCAGCCTCATGAAAGTTCTTGACCCTGAACCACCTGCTAAGCTCCTAAGTCTCAAAAAATGTGTGAGATAATAAACAATCATTATTCTAGGATGCTTAGTTTGGGAAAGAAATTTTTACATAGCAATAGATAACTAATAAAACATGCAATGTCATCTTCTGATAGAGAGCTTGCAATAGGATAGTAAAAGAGAGCTTATTCCACAAATATGTAGTGGACCATCTACTATTTCTTGGATTAATATGCACCGATATTTTTTACCCTAAAATTTATTCTAAGAAATTGATTATTTCTCTATACCTGTAATTCTAGCGGCTCTGAAGGCTAAGGAAGGAGGATCGTGTGTTCAAAGACAGCCTCAGGATAAACAAAGCAGTAAGCAACTTAGTGAGACCCTGTCAGTAAATAAAATACAAAATATATGTGGGGATTTGGCTCAGTGGTCAAGTGCCCCTGAGTTCAATCCTGGTACCGCCCCCCCCCCAAAAAAAAAAAAAAAAGAAAAAGAAAAAATGAACTTGATTATTTCTCAAAGCTTAGTATAGTTAATGATTGCTTTTCGTTTGTTATTAATAGTAGCTTAGCAATTATAAATATACATTTTGTTACTTATAATTTGCTATCTTTCAATTAGCTTTCTTTGATTGATAAGTATATAGGTTTAGAATATTTGTTTTAGCTTTCTTTAGTTCTATTATTTGCTTATATCAAATTCCCAAATCTCAGTATTTTATTATTTGTATAATCCAAAATGGACATCCTAGCAAGTGGAAGTCTTCAAGGATTGTTTAAGATTCTTTAAGGATTCTGGATTCTTTCACTTCTTTCCTTGGCTGATCACTTTCATCTGGTCATTAGGCCCTGGAAGAAAGAGTGTGGAGGCTGAAGTCAGTTTCTATGCACCAGACATGGATGTGGGGGAAATGACTTCACCCACATTCTACTGGTTGGATCTTTGTACTCTTCCCAGTTCCAGGAATCTTTATTAAATCTAAGGCTCAGAAACTTGACTCCTCTCATATAAGGCACTGTTGAGACTTGAAAAAAATACATTTTTCTCATTCAATTGCCTATTTTAAAAATCAAAAGCAAACTATCAATATTTTTATGAGGCAGTAAGTTGAATTTCTTATTTTGTTGTTGTTTCTTTCTTTTTAAATCCAAATAGCTCCCAAATAGTGTAGTCAAACTGATAGGAATACTATGTTTTTATACAGTTTTAAAAACAGAGATAAGACTAATATAATATTAAGTTCTTTGGAATTTAAATTTCACCAATTTTATATTTTTTCTTTGTATTTAAAATACAAATGAATCTGGAATCCTTGGATTAGATAGTACATACAAAATGAATACATTTCCTCTGTATTACTATTTACACATAAAATAAATGTAATTCTAAAATTTTTATTTTATGAAGATTTTTGCAATTTATACCAAAATAGTGTGCTTTTAGCAGTTGTGTTATTAGTTGTTGCTTATATATGTGTTTTCATACCCATTACCTACCACAGGCATTTTTATACTACACACAGTTTTGCACTGATTCACAGACCATATGTTTCTCATGAATCTAACATAATTCTGCTGTTAAGTGAAGAGCCACCAGAGCAAAGACCATAGATGTATAAAATTTTCATAATTTCTTGAGATGAATATTACTACTACCCACGAGAATAGCTAATTAGTGACTGTTCTATGGAAAACTTTCTAAACATTTTTCCCTTGTAATAAAACACATTTTTTTTTATATTAAAGAGGCAGGAAATAATCAAATCTTTCACTTCTGGGCCAACTTTTTAGGTAATTTTGTAGTCTTACTGTACAGAGAAGGAGAGAATTGATAAATCATGAAAAAAGAAAATTACACAGAATCTTACAAGTCTTTTTCTTCTAAAGAACAATTCAAGTGATTTAGAGTGATTATGGTTTATAGGAGAAAGGAAGGAAAACAGCCCCAAATCTGGATAAGCATTTAGTAATCATATGAAAGGTGACCTAATCCAGAATTGTAAAATGACACCCAGTGGAATATTCATATTAATACAATGAACAAACATATGGCAATGGAAATTTCACGTTCAAATAGAAATTTTCAAATTACCCCAGAAAATAACTGGATTAACTTACTTCTTTCAAGAATAAACCATATGACTATGAAAAACAGGCTTCATTTAATTCTGAGAAAATTCCTACATTATGGGTAATTGTTTTGGAAGACCAGACAGAAAAAATATTTAAGAAGGTAAGATTCAATTCTTTCTAGTTTTATGCATTTGGCTTAAGGTTCAACCTGAAGTAAGTTTATGCCTCTTTTATTCACGTACAACACAGTATAAGGGCAATAGCCTGTAAGTCCTTCCACCTCCTAGGAATTCAAGATTAAATAAAAGCTTGTTTTTAAATATGCAGCAGAAACATGCTAAAATTATTTCCCTAAATACCAAGAATAAAATGAGAACTGAGCACCAAAGTAATTGCCTCATTAGCTGCTATAGTTGGTTCTGATTTGTAATTCAGAATTATAAAATATCCAGGGATATAAACCCAGGTAAACAAGATTCAGAAGGCATTGTAAACATTAGCTTTAGGTTCCAATAACGTGAAATAATTGAAATTATCTGACAGAGTATTCAAAATATATTTTAAAATAATATTTAAAGCATAAAAGAGTTGAAATTTTACAAGAACAGAAAAGCATCATGAAAAACAATTGGCAGACTTGAAAAAAAGTAATCTAACAGAAAATAGAATTTGAAAACTGAAAGATAGACTCTTTTTTTAAAAAAAAGACAGAAATAAAAAGTTAACCCAGAGTTGGAAAATTATAAGCAAGAAAAGATAAAATGAATATTTATTTCTTATTTAAAGAAATACATGCTTGTTTTGAAATAATGTCTTTGGATAATACAGAGGTATGGAAAAGCAGAGGAAAGTAAGTAAATTTTAAAAACCCAATGTCTTTCTGCCATGTATCTCCTCTATTTTACCTGCCTTCCTCTTTAAAAAAATTTCCTTCATACAGGAACATATTGCCTCAAAAGTGTCTTCAATTGCCAGAACATCTTACGGAAAGACTTTTTTCAAATTATTTATTTAGTCATTTTAACTGAAAGTTTTCTGTATAACATGTATTTATGGTATATGACATGATCTTTTGAAATATGTAAACATTGTGGAATGGCTAAATTGAAATAATTAACTTATGTATCACATATTTGTCCCTGTGTGTGTGTGTGTGTGTGTGTGTACACTCAAAATCTCCTCTCCATACTACTGTATTCACCATAGTTATCACATTGTGCATAGATCTCTTGATCCTATTATAGAGGAAGATATCTTAGGTAAAATCATAAATGAATTCTACCTTCTTAACATTCTAGAAGTCCAGGGTTATGTTTTAGGTTCTGTTGCTCCTCCAAAACACCAAATGCAGGGTTTTGCAAATGATAAGAACTCAGTAAATGTTTGTTGATTTGAAATGAATTTAATTCAAAGCAGTAACGTGTATTTTCAATACACGAAAGAAGGAAATCATGTGGATCTTTTTTATGTCTTTTTTTTAAAAAAAAACAAAACTGTTTTTCAATGGTTCCATTAAATAATTGGAAATAAAGAAATCCAGATCCTAAGATATAGTACATGGTCCTGTTTAAATGATGCTAAATTAGCTGAAACTTAGGCACAGTAGCTCCCTTAGGACTTTCAAAGAGTTTTGGCCTGAATACAAGGCTCACAAAATACTATTAGCTGGGGACCAAGGGCATGTTTTCCAAAGGGCTGCTAGGTCCCTATTCAAGTAAAACTTTGTTTATCCAAAAGTTTCATAATGTGCATTGCCCTACTCTATTCTGCCTACCTTTCAAGCATCTGATGACAGAGTGATCTACCTAAACTTTAGTCTTGACACAATTATAACAACCCCCTCAATGGTCTCGTAAATATTAGTAAACCGTATTTTTGCATTAACCAAACACAGTACAGAATATCACATTTTATATACAGAACATCTTTATGGTAAAAGTTCTAACTAAATAGTGCCATTTATGTACAGCTTCTTGCTATACTACATATTACAATCAGAATGTTTTTTCTAACATTGGGTGTTTATCAACTATTATTTGATATTATGAACTAATCTATTATTTTTTTTAAAACTTACCCTAAAGGAACATATGTAAACAAAAAGCTCATTTATATATAAAATCTGGTTTATCAGAAAATTTTTTTCAGAGAAAACATTGGTTTTATTTTCTTCTTTCAGATGTTTTTTTCTTTTGTTTAATTTTATTTTTAATTGACACATTTAATTATACAAATTAATGCGGTGCAATGTGATATTTTGATACATGTATATATTGTGTAATGATTAAATCAGGATAACTAGCATATCCATCATCTCAAACATTGATCATTTCTCTGTGGTAAAACACTCAAAATCCTCTATTTTGAAATACACAAAATGTTGTTATAAATTACAGTAACCCTACTGTGCAACAAAATACCAGATTATTCTTCCTGTCTAACTTTGTATCTGTTGCCCAACCTCTTCCCGTACTTCCCCCTCACCCCCTTTTTAAGCCTTTGGTAATCATGTTCTACTCTCTGCTTCTGTGAGATCATGAAAGATTCCACATGTGGGTAAGGTCATGTGGTATTGGTCTTCTGTGTCTGGCTTATTTCACTTACCATTATGTCCCCTGGATCTGCCCATGTAATTGTAAGAAACAAGATGTCAACATATTTTTTTCCTTTTCTTTCTTTTTTCCCTTTTTCTTAGTAGATGACTAGAATTCCATTCTAAGGTGCGATTGGGAGGCCATGGAACTTTTAAGAGGTAAAACCTATTGGGAGGTCCTTAGGTCATGGAGGGTATGAGTTTTCCTGCCACCAGTTGGTAGTTCTCTCCAGAGGGTTTATGAAAGGAGAAAGCCTGGCTCCTCCTTGTCTCTCTACTTCCTGTGTGGAGATGTGATCTGCTTGTTCCTGTGCAACTCCCTTCATTGCTCTCCACACGTGGTAATGCAGCTGAAGGAGGTCTTTGCCAGAACCTGTGCTGTTCTGTTTAAATGTTCTGCCTCCCAAACTGTAAGCTTTAAAAAAAAAATCTCTTTGTAGAATTAGACTGCATTAAGTATCTTGTTGTAGTGACAAAAGCGTGACCAATACAAGATACATACCCACTGTACAATTGCTGGACAAAATGTTAGCTCTATTTTTTAATTTTTTGAGAGAACTCCACACTGTTTTCCACAATGACTATGCTACGTTTCATTCCCACCAACAAACAGTGTGTATGGGTTACTTTTTCTCCAAAATCTTGCCAGCACTTGTTTTACATATGTATAAAATTATATATATATATATATTATAATTATATATTATAATTAACATATAATTATTATATCCTATATATATTTTATAATAGCCATTCTAACTGAGATGATAAATTTGTGTGGTTTTTATTGCATTAAATAATGACATTGAGCTTTTTTTTTTTTTTTCATTTATTTGTCTGCCATTGTAGAGACTTTAGTTTTGAAGCAAAAATCAGCTGGAACCGTGGTGCACGCCTGTCATACTAGCGGCTTGGGAGGCTGAGGAAGGATAAATGCAAGTACAAGATAAGCCTCAGCAACTTATGGAGATCCTAAGCAATTTAGTGATACCTGACTCGAAATAAAAAATAAAAAGTGTTTAAGGATGTGGTTCCGTGGTTAAGTGCCCCTAAGTTCAATACCCAGTACCAAAAAAAAAGCAAAAGTCTTTAGAGAAATATTTTCATAAAAATTTTCCAGCTAGGGGCTGGGGGTGTGGCTCAAGCGGTAGCCCGCTCGCCTGGCATGTGCGGTCTGGGTTCCATCCTCAGCACCACATACAAAGATGTTGCGTCTGCCAAAAAATAAAAAATAAATATTAAAAAATCTATCTCTCTTTAAAAATTTTTTTTTCAAGCTATCCTTTATAGTCAACGATGCACATACTATAGATTAACCAAACATCAACTTCAGTATGTAATACTTTAGTAGAATCCTTGCTATATACATAGTCTTAGCAAATTAAAAACTTTCTTTTATCACAGGAATTCTTGTCATTTTTAAGTCATTCAGTTATTCTGATCAGCATGTAATTTGTGTATGCTTTTATTAACGTATAGTTATTATATCCTATATGTAGCATGCAATTGTTGGTTAACAATTCAATGGTTGTATTCCTCAGCTATTTTATGAATATAATATTCCTATTTTTCTAGTTATTTGGACATAAATGCATTCAGGGAAGGTGGGCACCTTGTCTAACTACAGGTGATAAACCATGACTGTTTTCTGCCAGTCCTAGAGATCCATTCTTCTTGGTCAGTGTTTAGGGGGCAATATGGGATCCATTTCTGTCTAATAACATAGAAGTGTAGACATGTTATAATGTTGCTGGGAAAATGCTTCTTTCCTGATGACAAGAGAGATGTTGCAAGAATTAACTTCCTTTTTATTCTTGCCTTGAGATGTTAGACTGAGGGGAAATGAAGGTTAAGTGGCTGCAGTCAGCTTAGGACCATGAGAGGAAACCAAATTCTCCTGCAGCATTCCAGTTTTTTGATGCTGCTGAATTAGTGAATCACAAAAACCTTTTATTTCTAGACATCTTTTTACATGTGCTGTACAAAAAATTAACCTTTTATTTGAGTATTTCATTATTTGCACCTGAAAACATCTTAACTGATAAAGCCAGATTATTACACTTTATATGTATCACACAGGGGCTAGTGTTTATGCAATTTATTAATTTATATCCCTATCAATGGCATTTTTGGTTTCCAAAATGTAACTAATGTTTGATATCCTGCTAAGACTTACTTATGTTTACATTTTTATAAAGTAGATAAGGAATCTTCATTTTACTGATGCCACGAGAGGGGCTAACAGTGTAGTTACTGCAGTGATGTGTAGCGGATCAATGCTGGGGCTGACATTGGCTTCTAGATGTATTAACTTCAAAGACTGTGCTCTTGGCTGCTCTGCCCTCCTGCTTACCTATTGGCAATGACACATGATAATATCTGACTGTCCCTAATGCATTTCTCTAGTTGTCATTTTTTGATGTTCTTATTTTTCCCATTTTATTAAGATTTTTTCAAACATACCCAAAGTTGAAATGTTACAGTGAATACTTTTATACTTGTTACCTAAATTCTAGCAATATTATGTTCCTATACTTGTTTGATCATATATTTTATTATGCTTTTCATGTTTTATTGTGAGTATTCATGATGAGTTTTATTCTTTGGTTTTAACAGTTTTGTAACAGGGGAATTTCTTTTTTTTTATTGGTTTTTCAAAACATTACAAAGCTCATGATATGTCATCTTTCATACATTTGACATTTGACTCAATTGGGTTATGAACTCCCATTTTTACCCCAAATACAAATTGCAGAATCACATGGGTTACACACTCACATTTTTACATAATGGCATATTAGTGACTGTTGTATTCTGCTACCTTTCCTATCCCCTACTATCCCCCCTCCCCTCCCCTCCCATCTTCCCTCTCTACCTCATCTGCTGTTGTTCAATTCTCTCCCTTAACAGGGGAATTTCTACTCATTAACAATAGGTTTGCTTGTCCCTGTCACACTGATTTGGTTTTTTAAAATCTGGGTGTTTAATCCTCTTTTGCTAGTAATTCCTCAAGTAAATGATGACATCCCTTTAATACTATTTTGTTGCATGTTAAAATAATAGAATTGTACATAACTAGCACTAATAAATTAAAACAGGCACTGTTATAACCAGTTCAGGTCTGAATCAGTTTGGTTTAGTCTGGAGAACTGGCATGTGAAGTTGCCATAATAGAGTAGGATTGTCTTTCACTCGAGATTATCTTTACACAATGGCTAATAATGGTGCCATTAAATAATTAGTGAAATGAACAAATGGCTTATTTATTCTTGTAATGTTCTGGAATTATTCCTGATGCAGATTGCTCATATGTGTCTTTTTCAATTTTAAGTATAGAAGAGTTTACTTTTCTTGGTTCACTGGAGTGTGGGGTGGGGAAAGAATGAGAGTGTGTTGCATGAGTGGGTGAAAGCCATTGTAATTTGTCTGAGACTCCCCTGTGTCCTCCGCAATATGTTTTCTGTTCTCAACTTCTGGCCAGACTCACTTAGGCCCACAGAATAATTCAGCAAAGTTCTTTAATTCAGTTCTAATAGTCCAACTGGGAAATATAAAAGAAACCAGGTTTGTAGCTTTGGTCTCCAGCCTCCCCTCTCTATTTCCATAGCTTCTAACTCTTCAGCTGCTCATAACTAATGGGAGAGTGGTGATATTTTAAAACTTCTTTGTATCCTTCCTGTCTTCATATGCAACCCCCCAAATAAGAAAACCACACACACACCAAAAAGGGGAGGAGAGGGGAGGGGAGAGGAGTGGGGGGGAGAGAGAGAGAGAGAGAAGAGAAAAAGCCTGAGTGATAAGATTGCTTTTCTGTGGGCTTAAATAATTCATATAATAAAAACAGTGAATAAAGGCACTATTTGATGCACAAAATATCACTGTTGGGCTTTTAAATTTAGCATTTTCTATCTTTTCTCCTAAAGGAAAGCAATACCATTGTTTT
This sequence comes from Marmota monax, assembly GCF_021218885.2. Taxonomy (NCBI): domain Eukaryota; kingdom Metazoa; phylum Chordata; class Mammalia; order Rodentia; family Sciuridae; genus Marmota; species Marmota monax. The sequence goes on from NW_026691988.1 coordinate 5,206,340, forward strand.
ATTGTTCTGTTCTGTCAGTCCTTTACTTGATATTAATCCATTTTTTCTGTACTTTTTGTCCTCATAACATAAATGTTTTATTATCATTCTGTTTTGTTAGAATGCAATTATGGTCAGTTGCTTGGTTATTCATTCATTGTCTATCATTTTTGAACCAGTGCTTGTTGAAATCTACCTTTGTACATGACACTGTGGCACAGAGGTAATGCAACTCCAGGTCCTGTCTCTGAGCAGCTTATAGCAACTAATATATGTACACCTTTCTAGCCTATCTCTTTATTTTATCTTATTTGAAATACATTTGATAGTAGCACATTTTTATCAAGTTGTGTTTTCCTACCTTCCCCACCCCACAATTAAATGTTTTTGTTTCTTCTCAACATTTCATCTGTGTGTGAAAATGGGATTTATGTTTTATGTGCCACCTTTAAATATTTAACACTTGACTAATTCAAGAAATAAGATCCAACTTGAAGTAAGTCTTACAAACATAAAGTGGAAAAAATGTTTGGTAAAGAAAGTCTTTAAAGTAGCCTCACTATGGTGCTCTAAATCTCCCCTGGGAGCAGGCCCTGATGTGATTCCCACATGTCCAAGGCCTAATAAAATGCTCAGATTGTTAAGGAAGCAAATGTATTGTATTATGATGAATACCCACAACATCAACTTATTTACTTTACTCTGAAGAAAGGATTCTGCCCTAGCATCATGGAAAGAGCAGAGACTTGTAGTTTGTCAGGTACAGGTTTAATGGCTACACCCTCTGCTTCCTTGGGTCACCTCTCTGACCATCTGCATTTATCTTGGGGAAGTCTGTCTTCTCCAGGTTTCTCCAGACTGGTTCCTTCTCCTCTTTCAGCTGTCTGTTCCAGTGGCTCTTCTTCAATCAAATTTCTCCTGATCTCCCCCTGATCTTTCCCACCCATGACTCTCCATGTCACTGAGCAATCCCATAAGGGAAATGAGCAGAAGGATTTGAGAGCACTGAGATGGGGAATCACTGGGCTTGGAATTTGTGTTTGTCTCTCCCAGTGGAACGTGACCTCCATAGAGTAGGGCCTTTATTCTCTCATTCACTGCAGTATCCCAGCATCTATCTAGGGCAGTGCCCAGCATGCATGGACTGTGGTATCATTACTGTTGTTATCTTTAACTTTGGGGTCAGGGATATACTCCGCTCCCCTAGCTGACAGAACAGTACAGTACATGAGTTTCTCATATTTATCACAGGCTGAACTCAGAGTGATGTGGTAACATATAATGCTTCAGGGCTCAGACAATTGTTTTGTTAGGGTTAGTTGATTAACTCTTTCACTGGGATGGAGCCAACGAGTATAACAATCCTGGCAGGTGTTTATTAATATCACAACCCTGTTTCCTCTTGCTGTTCAGGACTGCCAGCTTCCAAACAGGGAGACACCTGAGCCTTTTGTGTGCCACATGACAGTCTTATATTTTTTCCCCCACAGGTGTTAAAACAAAACAGGGATAAGCAGATTTTGTAATCTTGTGTACTCTGAGCCAAGCAGGAGCTGTGTCACTTGTTTTCGCAGTGCAGATCACAAAGGCCAGACAGGAATTAAGTAGGATAGTACAGGGCACAACATACTTCCACTTATTTATGTGGCCTGTGGCCAAAAATCTGGTGATGGAGTAAGAGAAGCTAATATCTGGAAATATTATTAGATCTTCAATTTTGTACCAGTTGCATGGGGTGGGGGTTTAGGTTTTAAATAATTTGGTTCTTCAAGATAGAAACACAATTTGCTAATGGAACTACACTTCAGGTATTAAAACTCTGGAGTCCCACAACCTTCAGGGGTCACATCTGCAATTTTTCTTAAGAATTTTTTTTTTGAAATGGCTTATTTTATAAGTCGATCCTTTAAAAAACTGGCACAAAATGTATTCTGATGCAATATTTTATTCCCATTGCCTCATCTAGTTTAGACTAAGAACTACATTAACACATAAGGCTAGTGTTTTAAGTATCAAAAATAAAATCTGCAATTCTTTTAAGCATTCCATAGGGACGTCTTACAAAACCTGAAAACTTGATGCAACATTTACATGACACAGGTTGAAAAATAATGATTTATAGAGCTTTTATCTTCCTGTATGTGTTATTTCAGGTGTTTCCTCACACATATTATAGAAATATATATTACTTTATCTTTAACTTAATTTAGTATAATGCATTGAAAATGAATAAAGTTAAAGCCAGAGAAATATAGTAATTTGCTCAGAGTCACACAGTAAATATTTTAGGTACCATTAATATAAAACATTTTGTCTGATTCCCTTGTTCCTGCTATTTTTACCATAATAGAAGACTTCTCATAAGATCTAAAAATATTTAAAATTTTCTTAAAGAAAGCATTTGAATATAGTTGCTAAAACAAGTGAGAGGCAGATTTATGCAAATATGTGAGACTTAAAATGGAATCCTGAATAATTTTAAAGGGAGTGGTTTATATTGCCAAAGTGAGAAGCTTCAATGAGTCCAGGCAAGGCCAAGACAACTTGATGCCTAATGATGATGGTTGAATTACTGACCATTTTTGGAAAATTTCCTTTGAAGCTGCATCAAATTACACCTTGAAAACAGAGCCCAAGCTTTGATCCATTTTCTGGAATCCAGAGAAATCTGCATGTGCAAAAGGAAGTTCTGTCCTGGGGACCCTTCTGAGAAGAGGCAGTGATGAGAGGGATACAGTGTCCACATTTTCCATTGTCAATCACTTTTCCAGTGTTCTGGGAACACAAGACCCAGTACAGAGCAAATCAGCTAATAATAGCAATGGCAATCGTGTCATTGATGAGAATCTTGGACAAGTAGTCTTTTCTCTTCTTTATTTATCAGAAAAACAAACCACTTATGTCCCTCTAAATCTCTTTATCTCAATCTCACATTTCTTCTAACCAGTCCCCCACAAATGCCACCATAACTTGCACATGCATGTGCACCCATACACACACACGCATGCATGTATAAACACATAATTGAAATGAAATAAACATCGATTGTATTCCCTATTATTACTATTTATCATATTGCAATTTTGCATTTATTCTTTCAGCATAGTGGCAAGTTTTTTGGGCTAAATGAAACCATGGGATGTGAAAGCACAAACTTCCTACTCACAAAGGACTTTGATAGTTAAACAATGAAGCTGGCTGTCCTAATGGAATGGGAGACGAGTGGGATAATGCTCTCAGACATTTCTTCTGTAGTGATGCATTTATGCTTTGCTTGGCCAGAATCTGCTATGATAACTTAGTATTTGAAATGATATATTTTCCTTACACAAATAATTTTCAAATCCAGAAAGAAGTTCTTTGGGAAATTATGACTTCCATGACTAGATTTGAAACAATGCCAACTCCAAAGTTTTGTAAATTGGACTCTAAGTGTGAAATCCTTCCAGCTGTTAAATGCATCCCATATCAAATTTTAGTCACAGTTTTTCAGAATATTTCCTTCTGTTTGAAAACTCCTGAAACTATGAATGCCTAAAAGCTTGGATGTAAACATTCTTTTAATCCTCTAAAGATTATGAAGAAAGTAAACACAAGAATTAAATGTACACAGGTCACATTTTTAAAATGATTTGTCAGTGTTTTTCAGTATGACTTTCTTAGTTTTCATAATAGTTCTTCAAAACCAGAATGAACTATAACCTGTAACCTGACCACTTCGTAATTTTAAAAGCTTTAAGCAATTTTATATAAGAAAGTGGATTTCTGCCTTTTTCCATAGCTGTTACTTTCAGTTACTGACACTTTTCCCTGTTAATACAGCAGCTGTGTGGTGGTGATAAGTTCCTGGGAGGAAGTGATGCTCTCTGACTTGCCCTCAGCCTTAGCTAATGTATTCTGAACAGACCTTGTCACATACTCTAACTTCTAGGATATAACTAATTCACCATCCATCTCAAACTCAGGTTATTATGGAAGATTTCAAACTTTAATCTCAGTTGGTGAGAGGTACAAAATTTATTTTTTAGACTTTAAAACCTTTGATTTTTCTGTTTTCATTTTGTATCCATGCAGACTTCCACAGTAGGATGTCCCAAGGGAAGCAAGATTCCTCCAGAAGAATGTAAAGTACTTTTTTTTCCCCTTCTTTTTTATTCTGCTTTTCAGCGGCAAGGAAGGAAACAGAGTGAATAGAATCTTGCCTGGCTGTTTGCATTGTGGATAGCTTCCCCGTCTGTTTTGTAGGAGTCTGTCAAACCCATAGAACTTACAGTTCCATCCATTTTCCTGCAAATGACACAATTTTATTTTTCAATCAGTCATCTTTCTGATAATTTGGTAATTGCATTTTCTCCTGCATTTTCTAAGTGCATATTAAACACTGATTATTCATTAAGTCTGTCCTCTGATAGGGAATATTAAATGCTTGTGAATATTGCTGCTTGGCAATCTTTCCTTGCTATTCCCTTCTCCTTTGTAGCATGGAGATTTATTTTACAACAGTGAGCACTGCTGTGAAGCCATCAATGAAATCACTAAAGTCCTTGTCTAGGAGGAATCAAATGTGCTCTCTGAATGATTTAAATAAATGAACCCTGTGGGAAGGATACAGTGACTGAGCAGCCCCAGTGAATAAGGTAGTATTCAGTGTCTCTCACCTAGAGATTCCCTGAGTGAGTGACAAGTGTAGTAACAATCAGAAAACCAAGCCATCAGGAAAACTGACTGACCAACTACTCACAGCACATCAAGGAGAAGAGGAGGAAGACTTTACACCTGCATCTTCGGCCCTGCAGTATATAGCCAATGCCATGATGTCTACCATTTAACCTACTTGATTTCACAATGAAATCTAAATCTTCGTTATGAAAGGCTGCAAAATGTGATGCCAAAGACATACTTGGTGCTTAACCCTCTCAATTTTATGGTCATTCCATAGCCATACAATTCTAGAAATCTGATTTTAAAACAATTACCTTAGCTTCCAGGGAATAATTACTTTAATGATCTTTTAAATATTTTTCCCGTAAGATTTGACCTTGCTGTAAATTCTTTATTGCCTCTTTATATGGTGAGAGGGGATTAGACAGACACTGTTCTTGAGTCTTTACTGAGCTAAAGAAAAGTGGCCAATAGATGGCCTCAAAAACTCATGGGGAAATATTTAATGGGAAAAGAAAATTTGATATTCCAGAACCTGCAGAAACAACCAAAGTCAACGATAAAAACAGGCATATTGTGTCAAATTAGTAATAGAGGGAATTGGGAAATGTAATTTTTTTTTTGGCATGTGAACTTAGATCAGAAAGCTGCTGTGTTTTAGCGATTATACATGTCAAAATAATTTAAATAACATTTATAAATTAATTTGGAAACAACATAACACATTTATAAGAAATAGTGTAACTATGATTTTTTTTAACAAACATGGTTCCTGTGTTACTTTTAAAATGAAGTATGTTTTGGAACTTCAAAGTCATGATTCAAACTAACCAGTGAGAGATCTGGTACCCTGTTTACTTCCTTCTCTATTGTCCTCAACATTTGACAGGTAGGTGAAGGCATGTCTCATAAGGTTTGGAGTTATATTTAAAGACACTATTCAGGATATTTATTTGAATCTACACAAAAAGGACATTTTCTCCATTGATATTTAAAACTGAGATGTATCCTAGAGGCAAATACGTTAATGTACATGGTAGCTCTTGTTAAAAATGAAGTGAAGTTAGAAGAGAACACTACTCAATTGTAGGAATACAATAATAGACTTTAAGTTTGAGGAATTCAAGTGGCTATATCTGGTGTATAGCTGGAGATGAGGAATACAGAATCTGGGTATGGAAAATGAAAATGTTATAATATTCTATTTCATCTACAGTTCACAGGCATTTCTTAATCACTAACTTTTTGCTAACCCCTGTGAAAACTCCAGTCTCTTTATCCCTTTCCCATTCACAAAACTAAAACACTTTGTCTCATCTGAGAACATAACGCTTGCAGGTAGAGATGGTATTATTATTGATAATACCATTTTAAAAAGAGGAAGCTCATCCACTTAAGTGATGGAGATGCAACTCAGAAGGACAGAGTGTGAATCGAAAATAAGCAACTGGATTATTTCTTACACATAAAATATAAAGCACAGCAGTGTTGTGTTGAGGAACAGTAAACCAGAGGAATGATGAATAGTCTTTACAATAGCAATTCATCTTCCAAATTATTTGAAATTTGATCTCAATGAAAGCACAGAACTTTTATGGAGAAATTTTTGAAACCACCTAAACTACACACAAGACTATCTAAATAAATAAAATCAGATGATGTGTTTGTGAATGGTGAAGCTTAACATTTTAAAGACATTAATTCTTACCAAATTAGTCAAAAAATTAATACAATTTCAACATTAATTCCATAAAGATATTTTGAAGAACCTGACAAACTTATTCTAAAATTTATTTTAAGATCTGAGAATCACTAAGTCACTCTTGAAAAATTCACTATTGAATCCACATGTAGTTTTACCACGTGGAGAGCAGATAGACCTCTGAGGAAACAGAATTGACATTCCCTGGCTGCTGCACTCTGAATTCCAGTGCCATGCCCAAGGATGCACTTGCTCCCTCTCAGGTGTTAAGCATGGCAGGGCTGTTAGGGCAAAGTCATTACTGGGGATACAGAGCACTTCCAAAAACCACTTTAGCTCTAATATTCTTGCCATACTCTCCTTAAAGCTTCCTAGCAGCTCAAAAGGCTTCTGCCTGACTTTTCTTCCTTCCTTTCTATACTTGAGAACCAGTTGGCTCAACTTGGTCTGATGGCTCTCCCTAACTCTAGCCCTTCCTCCATCTGGGTTTCTTCTTCTGTTGGTTGGGAACCTACACACATTACACAGTTACTAATTTACTACAAATTGCACAGTTATTAATTTTTTAAAAAGTTGGTGTAGCACCAGTACAGAGACAAATAGATCAATGAAGCAGAAAGGATAGCCTAGAAATCACTCTGCTTAATTATACTTGATATATCATAATGATACCACAAATTAGTGGGAAAGAAATAGATTCATAGATTGCTACCTGATATGTTGAGGTAAACTGTTTTAATGTAATGAGAAAAAAAAACTAGATGCTTTCTTCATACTGCAGGTAAAATAAATTACATAAATAAAATGATAAATGTGAAAGGAAAAAGTTGTAATATTGATATGGAGAAGACTTTACAAAAAAGATCCCAGAATCTCAAATCATATGAAAAAAATACAACATCAAAATTAAGAATTAATTACAAAAGCAATAGAGTCAAAGAAAACAGTTAAAATGTCTAGAAGACAAAAACCAATATCTGGATATATAAGAAGCTTTCATAAATCTGAAATAAAGAGGAGGAAAAGAAGGTAATAAAGGTGGAAGGGAGGGAGGGAAGAAGATAGGAAGGAAATAAGGACCAGTTAAGTGAACTGGCACTTCATAGAGGGGGGGACCTTAACGAGTAGTGGGATAAGATATTTACATCCATCAAATTGGACAAACTAGAAAGTCATATCATACTAAGTTTTAATAAGATTATGGGGAAATAGAACTTTCACGTACTGGTAATGAGAATATAAACTAGTGATTCCAGAGATCCACCCAACAGTACTTAGTAAAACCATGTAAATGCATACCTTATGGCCTTAAGTACCAATCCTGAGTGTGTTTCTCTAGCCCGTGCAGCATATTTGAAGAGTTGGAGGCTACATAATGGTCCAAAAACTAGGGAAATAGATGAGTGGAAGGTGAATTTTAGGCAACACTCAGTGGTAATAAGCCACAACAAACTAATTGTACCACTGTGATTACATCTTGAACTCCTAAGTTTGAGAATAAGTTTAGAAACAGAATGAAAATTATTACAGCACAACACTTACATAAATTCAAGACACACACATACCACAGCTCAACAACACTGCATCTTATGATATACAAAGATATTTAAAAATATTAAACGCCAATGATGGGGGGTGTAGAATAGCAGCAGGGATCTGGAATGTAAAAGGAAAATACGAAAGAAAATTGGGAACTTGTACAGACCAATATTCATGGATATCACAGAGGGTAGAACAGGAGGAACTCCATTCCTAACATGTGAAGTCTCAAGGAGAGTTGGGAGGAAGAGAAAAGTGAACAGATTTTCTACGCACAACATTTTAATCCAGTCATGTCACTCTCAGCCCTTTGCCTTCTGTCTTCTGAAGTCTGTTCATGTTTCCAATCCTATAAAACACAGATCTAAGAATTCAGCAAAAGCCAAAAATCTAATGTTAAATTCCACTACACCTGAATTAGTTTTCTACTGTTCCTAATAAATTACAACAAATTTAGGAACTGAAAACAACATACGTTTATTGTCTCCCAGTCCACGTAGGTGAGGAGTCTGCCGGTGAGTGTATCAGGATACTTTGCTCACAGTCTCATTAGGCTAAAGTCAAGGTGTTGGCCATGGCTAATTTTATTTGAAGTTGAGATCTTCCATGTTTTCTGACTGTGGGCAGAATTTAGTTTCTTGTGGCATTAAGACTGAAGCTCTTAGCTCCTAGAGGCCACTGCTATTTCCCATTATGCAATTTCTCTATCCATCACGGCTCTTTGCTCCTTTGAAACCAATAGTAAAAGCTGATATTCTCTTTTAAAGGGCTTGACTGATTAGAACAGGCCCACCCAAAATAATCTCTTTTTAAAAAATTAACTCAAAATTAACTATAAATGACCCTGATTCATCTGCAAAATCCCTTTACCTCTACTACCTAATCCAATCATAATATTCCTTTAGGATAGTAAAGCAGATATTCATTCAATCATTTGACAAATGTTAGTGGCACAGCTATTAAGTACTAGATACCAATGAAATACTTGGGGATGAAGAAAATAAAAGGAGATTAAAATACAATCCTTTACCACAGAAGCTTTCATTTTGGTAGTAAAGAAAGATGTGTGTCTAGCTAATCAAAATGAAAATAAATAAAGTAAGGTAGAAAACAGGGCTTAGAGTTTGGATTATGACACCAAAATGTTTGTGTTTAAATTCTTGTTCTCGTTCTTCCTTCCTTATTTTTTATTGGTGCATTATAGCTTTACATAATAGTGCGATTTGTTGTTACATATTTTTACATGCACACAATGTAACAATATAATTTGGCCAATATCATTCCCCAGTATTTCACCTTTCCCCCCTCTACTTTCTTCCCCTGGTCCTTTTCCTCTACTGATCACCTTTAATTTTCATGTGACCCACTCCTACCTTTCTTTTCCTTTTTCTTCTTTAGCTTCCACATATGAAAGAAAGCATATGTGCCTTGAATTTCTGAGTTTGGCTTAATTTGATTAACACAATTGTCTCTATTTCCATCCAGCAAATGACATAATTTTCATTCTTTTTTATGGATGACTAAAACTCTATTATGTATGTATAGCATATTTTCTTTATCCATTCATCCACTGATGAACATCGAGGCTGGTTTCATAGTTTGACTGTTGTGAATTGCACTGACAAATACATGGGTATGCATGTATCACTGCAGTATGATGACTTAATTCTTGAGGATAAATACCAAGAAGTGGTATAACTTGATCATATTGTGGTTCCATGCTTAGTCTTGAGGAGCCTCCATACCGATTTCCATGGTGGTTGTACTAATGTATAATTTCATCACCAGTGTAAAAGTTTTCCTTTTTTTCCACATTATCTTGGACATTTATTATTGTTTGTATTCTTGATGACTACTATCTTAAGTGAAGTGAGGTGAAATCTTGGGTTTTTTTCCTAATTGATAATGATGTTAAAATTTTTTTTAAATATATTGGTTGTACTTTGTGTTTCTTGAGAAGTGTCTGTTTAGTTTATTTGTCCACTTGTTAATTGGGTTGTTTATTGTTTGGTGTTAAATTTTTTGTGTTCTTTATATATATATAGGATATTAATCCTCTGTCTGAAGAGTACCTAAGCAAAGATTTTATTCTGTTCTGCAGATTCTCTCTTCATATTTTTTATTGTTTCTTTTGCTATGAAGAAACTTTTAAATTTGATGCCATCCCATTTATTAACTCTTGATATTGTTTCCTGAGTTTTAGTGGCCCTATTGGGAAAGTGCAAAAATGTTGACCCTACATTTTCTTCTGGGAGTTACATAGTTTCTGGTCGAATCCCTAGGTCTTTCATCCATTCTGAGTTGACTGAGAGATAAGGGTCTAATCTCATTCTTCAACATATGAATAACTAGTTTCTCTGTATTTTCTGTTCTGTACTCTTGGTCTATGTGTCTACTTTTGTGCCAGAGGCATGCAATTTTATTACAATATCTCGGTAATATAATTTGAAGTCAGGTATTGTGATACCTCTTGAATTGCTTTTTTGGCTGAGAATTGCTTTGTTTATTTTGGTTTTTTATCCTCCCAAATGAATTTTAGGACTTTTTTTTCCTAGTTCTGGAAAAAATGTTATTAGAATTTTGAAGGGAATGGAAGGAGTCTGTATACTGTTTTTGGTAGTATGGATATTTTAACAATATTAATTGTTCCCATCAATGAATATAGGAGGTTTTTTTCATCTTTTTGTGTCTTCTTCAATTTCTTCAATTGTTCTATAATTTTCATTTTAGAAGGGTTTGTTTGTTTGTTTGTTTGTTTTGTTTTTTGGTCTCCTTGATTACATTTTTTCCTTGCTTTTGTTTGTTTGTTTGATGATGCTATTGTGAATGGGATTGTTTTCCTGATATTTTTCTTAGCAGATTCATTTGTGATATGTAGGAAAGCTATTGATTTTTCATATTGATATTATAATCTGTTACTTTGCTGAATTTGTCTATTAGTTATAGCAGTCTTTTTTTTTTTTGATCTTCTAAGTATAGGATCATATTTTCTGCAAATGAGACAATGTGACTTTTTCCTGTTCTATTTTTGTTCCTTTTTTTTTATCTTGCCTAATTGCCCTGGCTAGAATTTTTAGTACTATACTACAAAGGAGTAGTGAGAGTGGACATCCTTGTATTGTTCCAGATTTTGAAGAAAATGTTTTCAGTTTTTTCCCCATTCACTATGATGTTGGCTTTGATTTTTTTTGTATGTAACCTTTATGACATTGAGGTAGGTTGTTTTTATCCCTAGTTTCTTCTGTGTTTTTATCCTGAATGGGTGCTGAATTTTGTCAAAGAAGTTTATCTTCATCTCTTGAGATGACTATGTGATTTTTGTCCTTAATTCTATTTATGATTTATTATATTTATTGAGCTGTATATTAAACCATTCTTGCCCCTCTTTGATAAAACCAATTTGGTCATAATGTGCAATCTTAATATATTGTTGATTATGTTATTAAAAATGTTTGTATCTGTGCTGGGGCTGTAATTCAGTGGTAATGTGCTTGTCAAGCATGCATGAGGCACTGGATTCAATCCTCAGCACCACATAAAAATAAACAAATAAAATAAAGGCATTCTGTCCATCTACAACTACAATTTTTTTTTTTAATGTTTGCATCTAAGTTCATCAGGGATATCAGTCTATAGTTTTCTTTCCTTGATGTGTCTGTGAGTGTGTGAGTATGATACTGGCTTCCATAGAATTTGGAATTCCATTTCATGGAAAATTTGAGTAGCTTTGGTATTCTTCTTTAAAAATCTGATAGAATTCAACTGAGAATCCATCTGGTCCTGGGCATTTTAATTGACGGGAAGGTTTTTATTACTCCTATCTCATTGCTAGATATTAGTGTGTTTAGATTTTCTATATCCTCTTGATTCAATTTTGGCACGCTATATGTGTCTAAAATGTATTCATTTATTTTTAGGTTTTCTAATTTATTGGATTATAAATTTTCAAAACAGTCCCTAATGATCCTCTGGATTTCTGTACCAAGCTCTATTTCTTAGCACCTGAATGATCTTAAAAGAGGGAATACATTTGTCATGAGGGGAAAAAGTGGCAGGATAGAAAGTGAGAGAGAGGAAGGAAGGAAGGGGAAAAAAGAAGGAAGGAGAGAGAGGGTAATGAAGAGGAGAGAGAGAGTGAAGAAAATGGCGAGAATTTACAGAGTCTCTGTAAATTATTGATTGAGTTAAGATATGTAAAAAGCTCAGAGCAGCACTTGGCCCATATTGGGGGCTCAGAAAATCTGTTCTCAGATAAGTGAGGTGATTACATGGTCTACGGGAACATAGAGATACCAAAAATGGTGCATTTTATATTTGAGAAAAAAATTGACCCAGCAAGTGGGGAAACTTCTCTGTAGTCACACAATTAGTAAGCAATAGCAGCAGGAATGGACACGAGTTACCCTGACCCTTCTCCTCCATCAACAAGGACACAGGTCAGGAGCTGACTTCTACCTAAGCAGTTAAGAGGTCTCCTGAAGCTGAGATCTTCATTATGTTGACACAATGATCTCTCACAACTCCTTCTCTCTATGACGTTTACTCTTTAAGTGTTAGATAATATAATAAGATAACATTTATAAAGCCAAGAACAAATTTCAAAGCTAGAACCTCAATTCTTAAAATACTTGATAAATGATGTCCATGCAAGCCCTCTCAAACCTTTTCCCAGGGAAAGAGTTTATAGAAACAATGTATTTATATATTTATATATTATAGAAACAATGTATCAGTACAATAAATAGTCTGAAGTGCTCTTTGTCTGCTCAGTTATAGAAATTTTTCTAACATATGTAAAATACTTGTTAAACAAAACTAAAAATGCCCTATGTTGTGTTCATTTATCATTATTAAGTATTTTATATGAACTACTACATACCAGGTATTGTGGACATGAAATGAATAAGACAAGTTTATTACATCTCCAGGAAAGGAAAAATTACAACTTTTCCCCAAACCAGGCCATCTGCTGCACAATAGCAAGATTCTAGAGAGATTGTGGTCTGCTTTGAGCAAAGAGCCTGCCCACAACTTGACTTTCTTCACCTGTGCCCGTCATGGCCTGTACTAAAATGAAAAGTTATTACTTGGTATTTTCTGGGATTAGTTTGAGCATCTGTTTATCCTGAACAGCAGATAGAAAGAATTGTTACAAGATAGTGACGTTTGATCAGCTTAATAAAATCAGCAGTACAATTCAATTCCACTCACTGGGAAAACTTTCAAATTCACATTTAGATTAATAATGGTAATGTACAGTAAAAAAATGCTTTGATCCAAAAGATTCCAAAGGCTTTGCAAATTTAGGTGGCTGATGTTCAAGAACAAAGTTTACACACAGCTGTTTGAAGCAGCAGAACAGCACAGTAATGCCTTCCATTCAGAGCAGAGTTAGACTCCTAAGAATTGCATGTGTCATGGGGAACATAGATTCTGGGAAAATAAAATCAGGTCTTTATGTGCAATTTCATACTCTTGAAACAATGGTGGTATTCACTAGTCAAATGAAGAGATATAAACGAAGTCTAACACATTTTCAATTTTATTACAAAAAGGCACATTATGCTAGTTTCTTTTTATCACAGTTTATCACAGTTAGTTAAGGTGACTATATTATTTGTTAAAGTTTTCATGTTTTAATTAGTTATACATTCCAGTAGAATGCATTTTGACACATTATATAAAAATGGAGTATAACTTCTCATTCTTCTTATACATGATGTAGAGTTACACCAATTGTGTAATCATATATACCCATAGGGTAATAATGTCCAATTGATTCTACCATCATTCTTACCCCAAACCCCTACCCTCCTTTCACTTTGCTCTGTCTAATCCAAACTACCACTATTCTTCCCCACCCCTGCCCCTATTGTAAATTAGCATCCTCACATCAGAGAAAATATTCAGCCTTTGGTTCTTTGGGAATGGCTTATTTTGCTTAGCATGATAATCTCCAGTTCCATCTATTTACTGGCAAATGCCATAATTTCATTCTTCTTTATGGTTGAGTACTATTCCATGTGTACATACACCACACCTTCTTTATCCATTCATCTGTTGAGGGGCACCTGGAGTGGTTCCATAGTTTAGCTATTGTGAATAGAGCTGCTATAGACATTGATGTGGCTGTGTCATTGTAGTATGCTGATTTTAAGCCCTTTGAGTATAGACCAAGGTGTGGAATAACTATATTCTTTAAATGCAAGTGGAAGTCTTTTTGAGAATAAACAGAGGACTTTTAGTAATTACATTAGGATAACAAGCATCACCTAGGAACATCACAGGCAAACCAGGACACTCAGCTACTCTGTGATTAGTGCGTTCTGAGTCATGTTCCCCATCATTATGGATCCCACTTCCCTTCATCTTGTATTTCCTCTTTCAATATTTTTTTCATATGGATCTTTTAACCTCCCTCCTACTTGCTGAATGACTACTAATGAGTGTGTTTCACATATCAGATATCATTCTAATAATTAGAGATACAGATTCAGTCCTTGGTCTCTGGAGACTTATATTCAGCCAGAGGTGGGAGCACACTTTAGGTAGCTGGATATGTAATTATAAATGTGGTGACAATTTTCAAGAGTGCATTACAGGTGAATCCTAGGGTCTGGGAGCACATCCCATCCAGGAGGTCTGGGAAGGCTCTTCATTGTAGCTACCATCTTGATGAAATTCTAGGGAATATGTTTACAATTCCTCAACTCCATCAATTGTTAGATTGTGCTCTTTTTCTGACATTATCTTCTCTTGCCTTTACTTTTTGAAAATTTTTATTATTTAAAAATTACCATTCTTTATTTTTCCTTTTTCTAATTACACTATATAGAAATGGCACAGGGTATGCTATAATGACCTCAACTTCAGCCTGTTTAAGACAAAGTATGCACAATTAAATTAATCTTGACTCCAATGTCATGAAGAATTTCTAGATATGCAATATAATGCAAGAGAAGATGCCTGAGCTACCAGTGGACAAATTTTCTTTCATGTGGATTCTAAAACACTGGCCTCAGTCAACGTTATTAACTTGATCCTCTTCAGTGCTTTGCCTGCTGCTCTTCATCTCCTGCCTCTTCTTGACCCTTCTCTTCAGGTCGGCATTTCCTAAGATTCTCTTCTTTAACCCGATTTTTCATTCTTACAAAGCTCTTCTACTTTTGGGCTTATGTCATTCCTCATCTTGTGTTTTCAAGGCAGTTTCCTACAGAGAGCCATCCTACATTTCCAGTAGAGTGCAAGACAGTGTCCCAGCCCCATCCACTGGCCCCACCCCAGCTCAATCCTCTGCAATCTTCATCTAGATTATGGCAATAACCTTCTGTTTTCCCAGCTCTGGCTTGACCCACCCCAATCCATAGTGCCTCCTCACCACAGCAAATATGATCTTCACAAACTGCATGATATTGTGCTAACCACTCTCTTAAGACTCTTCCCTTGCTGGCTTTTTCTTTAGTTAAAGCCCAGGCTTTGCACAGAGGCTGACACTCCCTTCTGAGTCTGACCCCTGTTTTCTAGACCTCCCTTGCCCTTCTTCCCTTGCCCTTCCTGCCCTAGCCCTGAAGGAGCACAGGTGCTGTTTTAGCTCCCGACCTCGCACACCTTTTCTTCTTCCTGACTTGCTTTCACCCTCTTCTAACTGACTCTCACTCATTCCTCAGGCCTCTGCCTTTCAAGAGCTTTCCTGGTTCTCTGAATTGGGACAAGGAG
Source organism: Marmota monax (assembly GCF_021218885.2). Lineage (NCBI taxonomy): Eukaryota > Metazoa > Chordata > Mammalia > Rodentia > Sciuridae > Marmota > Marmota monax. Next base: position 5,221,938 of record NW_026691988.1, read on the forward strand.
CCCGTGCAATGTGCTCTTGTGTAACCTTCTATTTTTGTTATCACAGCCCCATTTTATTCTTGCCTTTCAAGCTCTTGGCATTCGACACTTGGCCGTGGACTGGATTACTGCCTGGAATGTAAATACTACTAGAGAATGAGAAGCCTGAGCATGAGTTTGAGCTCAACAGTTACTAGTTTGAATAAGGGCCTGAAAGGTGTTTAGATTTTAGTATGAGATAAGGTGAGTCCACAAATGGAAAAATATTGGCAAATATGTATCCAGGAATTGGGAAATGCAAGACAAATAGTTCTTAAATCATTCTGAGTTTGAAGTAAATTCATAAAGGAAAATGATGGGAGCCAAGCTTCCATGTCTTGAATAGCAGACATTTGGTATTTACCTCAACTCTGTGGCACATTAGGTTCACTGGAGAGTTTTTATAAAAATACCAATACCTGAACTCCACCTCCAGAGATACTGATTAAATTAGTCAATGGAGAGATTTAGGTACTAACATACTTTTCCACATTTTTTTTTAAACTGATGCATCATGGAAATGGAAGGAGACCCTCAGGGTTATACAAAATTACATACAAGAGGAAGTGAGGGGAAAGGGGAAAAAAAGGGGGAGAAATGAATTACAGTAGATGGGGTAGAGAGAGAAGATGGGAGGGGAGGGGAGGGGGGATAGTAGAGGATAGCAAAGGCAGCAGAATACAACAGACACTAGTATAGCAATATGTAAAACAGTGGATGTGTAACCGATGTGATGCTGCAATCTGTATACGGGGTAAAAATGGGAGTTCATAACCCACTTGAATCAAAATGTGAAATATGATTTGTCAAGAACTATGCAATGTTTTGAACAACCAACAATAAAAATTAAAGAAAAAAATAAATAAACTGATGCATCAGAGTTGTACATATTGATGGACTTATTGTTACATATTCATACATATACACAATATAACAATAAAACTTGGCCAAATATCACTCCACAATTTTTTTAAAGTTTTCTTGGTGACTATCTTGAGATGAGAATCATAGCTGTCATAGGCAATTGCTTTGAAGTTTTTGAGCATAATCTGGTATATATTAAATTTGTAATAAAAATGTGTCAAATGAACACTGTGACTGTGTGTATCATCTCTTTTCTGCTGGTTGTAAGGAATTTTTGTGCCTTATAAACTTATTTATATTTTTCTTCATTTAAAAATGTCACAGTGGTTTTATTAAATAGTTACAGGTAATTATTCACAAAACCACTAATCACAAACCAAGTGATTGGATTTTCTCACACTTTGCTTTATTTTTTTCTTTCCTTGTATATGAACACATGTGTTTGAAACACAATTTCAGCTATTTTTTATTTTTTCCAAACGTGCATCTTTTTTTTTTCCTAATTCTATTATCCAAATATTTTAGGTAAAACTCACGGCTTTCAAGACAGGCCTAATGTCCATGTAGTGCAAGTGTATTCTAAATGCCATCTTTTCAAATGCCTTAGTCAATTATTATAAAAGGTCCCTCCAGTTTTATCCCAGATGGAAGAAACTCTTCCAGGCAAAGCAGAGAACATGATGACAGAATTTAGAAACATGTAGCCTCCGGAGAATGTTTGTGCCAGATTAGTTTTCACTTTTGCAATCTTGATTTCATCTCATACCACTAATAGAAGTTATAGTACACAGTCTATATGCTCACTATACAATGTAAGGTTTAGAATGCTCTTATGTTTTTCAAATAATGGATGTGTCTGTGTGTGAGTGTTAGAATTCTTCCTTCTCAGCAATTATCTTTAAGATGTTCTAAAAATTTCAGTCTTATACTTGAAAGGGAAATCAGCAATATTTGATTACTTTTATCAAGCAATAATTCTCAATGCAATATGTTTACTTGACAGGCAGACACAGAGATGATATGCTATAATCAAAAAACACATTCAACTAACATTGGATTTAATTATTGATTAGATTGAAAGACTTACAGCTATTCTACTATTAGAGGGAAGAAAAAAATATATTATCTAATGTATTAATATAATTTTAACCTTAATTGGGGAAGAATTTTCAGAATTCTAGCCCTTAACCCTCTGTAAAACATTTCCTAATATTTTACTCTTTTATTTGGGCTCAGGAAGTTGGTTTTTTTCTCCCCCTAAATGAACAGCAAAGTTATAAGTAAATCAATATTGAAAGCATAGCAAGATTGAAATTTTCCATCTTTTCATCATACCACATTTCTCCTGGTTCCTAAGCTCTAGGTTCTATGTTTTGTGTGCTCTAGTATTTTTTCCTAATTTTTCTTATATATCTAAACCATGTACTAGAAAAGAAAAAAAAAAGCAATGGGAAACACAGAACCCACAGTCCAACCCTTCATAAATAATCCAACAACAATCGAGTATTTATGTTGGCATGCAGCAGAAAGGCCAGACCTGGAGTTCATTGAAAATTTCTCTTAATTTAAGAATTGCAGTTTTTCCATACAATCATAAATAAAAGCAATGGTTATAAACTTTGGGCAGAGAAAGTGGACTGAAATTGTTTTTGAAGAAATACTGTTTTCTAATCTAATTGGAGATTAAGGAAACTTTTTCACTTTGTAATGTATGGTTACGTATAGTGGAGTGTGACTGGTGACTGATGTCTAAAGGGGTTGCTCAAGGTTACAGGAAAGACCCTGAGGAATTCTTACAGCAACATCCTGAAATAAGAGCCCTTGCATAATAGATTCACTGTGGTTTCCTTAGTGAAGGAGGCTCTGTGAAGAACACGCAATCTTTAACTATGCAGGATCAGGAGAATTGACTCCCCTGTAGGAATGCTTTTAGCTGTAGTTTACCCCTCTGTTTAAAAAGAGAGTTATGAGATTTGCTTAATTTGATCATTTTTCTTTTTTCCTTTTCTAATTTCCCTCCTGTATTATAAGAGATGAAGTTTCCTTTACATTCAAATGAAAGTTTGAGTTTTCCATTCATGGTATCTGGTAGATGCAAGGTCAAAAATTTACATAAGGGATTTGAATGTACAGCAAACATAACTGAAAGTTGAAAGAAGACAACATATTTTCTTCTTGAAGAGTATGTGTGGAGTAAAAGTTAGACTGTCCAATTTTATGGGGATAAGGGGTGGTGAGATGAGTATTATGGTTGTAGATCAAGAAATCTGGCAATATTTACCTAAAATTCCTTCTACAGTTTGACCTTGTTATTTAAGCCTTTACCAAGGCTTTTTATTTTAATTTTGAAATTAGTTTACAGATAGTATGGTATTAGAAATCTTAATGGAATTTTCTTGAATTCATAATCATCTGGAAGAATAACATGGCAAAATATCAAAGAAATTTTGGAAAAAAGGAGAATGCTGGGAGACTTACTGTACTGGTTATTAAAAATGTAATACAGAGCTACTCTAACAAGGTAAAGCAGCCGAGGTCCAAGAATCAAAACACAGATCAAAAAAATAGAGAAGAAAATCTAGAAATGAACTCTAATTATTCCAAGTATTTCCTACATAACAAATGCACCATCAAAAATAAAAATGAGCAAGGAAATAAATCTAACAAACCAAATGAAATCATTTATTAAATATATAATTTGAAAATCTAATAAATCATAAGGAAAGAAAATTAAGGAATAATGCTCTGACAGTGAATTAAATAAACTAGAGCCTAATATTACATCAGAATACATTTCAGATAAATTAAAAATGAATGTCAAAAACTCTAACTATAAAAGAGAACTAGTTTACATCAGCAGTAGTCTGATCACAGGTTGTAGAAGAACTAATCACTAAGGAAGAAAAAATTCAGCATTATTGGACTGGGGTTGTAGCTGAGCACACGTGAGGCACTGGGTTTGATCCTCAGTACCATATAAAAATAAATAAATAAAATGAAGGTATTGTGAACATCTAAAATAAAAATATTTTTAAAAAATTCAGCACACTTTAGTGCATAAAAACCCAAAGTGTGATATACCAAATCCTATCAAAAGCAAAATTAATGGGTTATCAATAAACTTGAGAATTTTTTTTCAGAAAAATTACAAAAGGTTATATCAATAACCATAGTCATAGCAGCCAGTAAGTGGACCAGTGGTACAACGAGTAAGCTCTTGTAAATAAAATTTACAGACAAGAAATATGCATATTTAATATGACAAATATACTAAAACATGCTTGCCCTCACTACTAAATAACTAAATATCAACTAAAAGAGAGACCACTTTGACTCTTGTGCTAATGAAGGGAAAAGAAGGTACAATAGGATGTCACAGATCCTGTACCCTAGCCCGTCCCTTTACCAGAGAAGCTTGCCACCCAAACTCCCTTTAGAGATACTACTGTATGATTGATAATATTGGTCAAGTAAAGAGAGCACAACATTATGTCACATAAGCTATTTATTACTGGTAAATATTGATGTTTCCTTAGGAGACTGCACCTGGAGGAACTGTTTCCTTATTGGTGGAATTATGACTCTTCATAGGAGACCCCTTTCTTGACCCTGGGTCTAGAATGGGGAGAAAAAAGTAAAACTGGAAAAATGGGAGAGGGGGTACTACCTAGCATGCATCTGTGATAGCCTCTGTATGCACAGTTGGTCACTGAGAGGGTTTTGCAAAGATTGGTTTTGTCCCTACCTACGAGCCACACATGTAGGTTAAGTTGTCTAATTCAAAGATTTTCTTTTAAGTAATGGATTCATAAGCAAGAAAGGATGGTAAAGGGGTTGGTTTTGTTGACAGAGCTTTTCCAAAATAGTAATACGTAATGAAAGTGAAAGAATGCTGAGATAGCCACTCTGATACTAATAAATGCAAAGAGCTTTAATTGAGGCAAGTGCTCTGTAAAGCATTTAAGGCATCAAGAGTTTTAGACTTTAAAAAAATCTGCTTTGACTCTCACATTTCTTAGAATTACTCGTTGAAAAAGTATTTTTCTTAAGTATCTGGCATTTTTCTAGGAGGTGTTGATAGAGCAATTATCAAGGTAGACCAGACACCTGCTCTTAAGGGGCTTGTATTCTAGTGGAGCAGGGGGAGAACAGACAGTAAATCTGTCCATAAATAAGGAAGCATGATAGTATAGGAAGTGATACAGAGAGTGAAGAAAATAAACTGGAGTAATATTGCCAGAGGGTTATCAGGGGGTTGTCATAGAAATTGTGAAGAAGTGAGATATTAGCCAATGTTCTCTAGAAAAACAACCAAAGAGGGCTAATTGTATGTGTGCACATCTGTTTGGATGGATCAATAGACAGATAGGTAGTGTCATGATTTGGGTCTGGAATTTCCCCCAAAGGCTAATGTGTTGAAGGTTTGGTCCCCAATACAGCAATGGTGAGAGATGAGGCATTTGAGAAGTGACTGGATCATAAGGGTTTTGACCTCATCAGTGGATTATTCCATTGATAATCAAATGGACTACTGAGAGGTGACAAGGCTGTAGGAGGTAGAATCTGGTTGAAAGAGTTGCTCCTTTGGGACAGGCCCTTGTCCTGGTCCCTTTTGCTTTCTCTTCCTCTAGTTCCTAGCTTCATGAGCGAGCAGCTTTTTCTTCATCTTGCTCTTCCACCATCTTGTTCTTCCTCACCTTAGACCCAAAGCACTGGAGCCCACCAATTATGGATAAAAACCTGTGAAATAGCCAAAATAAACTTCTCCTTTACGTTGCTCTTGTAAGGCATTTCAGTCACAGTGATGAAAATCTGACTGACAGATAAGTGGATGGACAGATAGATAGACATATATGTGTCTCTCAATATGTATCTATTTCTTTCTATGTATCTATCATCTATCTATCAGAAATTAAAGAAATCAGCAAATGCTATAAACCAGGGTATTTATTTCTCCTACTTTTTAAAACATTACCAGCACAGAACTGGTGGAAAGAGCTAAAGAGATAGGCAGGGGCCTTCAATATCATGTCAAAAAAATTGGGCTTTCAGTCTAAGTGTGATGATTAGCATTTTAAACCACATTATGAGTCAAAAGGAGTTCTGTTGCACTATGGAGCATGCTTTGTGGGTGGCAGGAGTTCAAGCAGGAAAGCTAATGAGAAGATAATTGAAGTAGTAAAGAGAAGAGAGGATTGGGACTGAACTAGAGTTGAAATAGGAACAAGAAGAGAGGTTAATAGCTTTGCAGGACATGCTTTTGATAGAGTGATGGTGGTTCTTGGATGTAGAAAGGTGCCAATAGAGAAATTCAAGACGAATCCTGGTTTATTGGCCTAAAAACTGGGCTCACGTTGGGGTTCTTTTATGAGATGAGGATCACTTGGGAGGGAGAGTTTCAGCAGAAAATGTTTCAACAGGGAGAGGGGAAGTTAGTTATTCCATTGACTTTAAGATGTTTGCTAGACTTGAAAATGCTTCAAGTCATCAAGGATGTTTTGTACAAAAACTCATATTTGGAACTCAGTGGAAAGATCAGGAATAGAGATGTAAGTATGAGAATTATCTCCAAATGCTAACTTTCCTAAGAAAATGCTCAGAAATGAAAACAGAGATTTCTAGGGTAAAAATGAAAGAAGTATACAAAATATATATGTCAAATTACTGAATAAGAAAAATATGAATGTCATATGTCAACACGTTAACAGTGCTTTGCTAGTACAAATATGAGTAGTTTAAATATCCCTTTATTATCTTTATCCTCAGAAATTCACTACAAAAAACAAATTTAAAAAATCCTTAAACTTAGGAGAAAATGACCTGATTTTAACAGTTTTAAAATTAAAATATCTAATGTGAGTGGCTAAAAATTATATTAGCTACTGATATATTTAGTTATTTCTTTGACCTAATGTGTTTGCAGTTGTATAGGCACATGGTTTTCTATTGTTCTTCATGTTATGATTCAGGTATGTTCCTTGAAATCCATGTATTAGAAACTTAATCCTCAAAGTCACATGTTGATGGAGTTTAGAGGTGAGCCTTTGGGACATAATTAAGATTAGATGAGGTCATGAGAGTGAAGCTCCCATGATGGTATTTGTGGCTTTATAAGAAGAGAAAGATAGCCCCAACCCCTGGGCTTCTCTGTCTTGTCCTGTGATGCCCTCTACCATAGTATGACACAATAAGACAACTTTCACTGTGAGTGAAATTTCCCATCTAGTCTTCATGAATTATCCTGTGATATTCACTGATGGCAATAGAAAACAGTCTACAACACTTTTTCATTATTAAAATACTTCATGCCCATAATTCATTAGAAAATACAAATGAATAAAGAGAAATAACAATTTACCTTTTACTGATATTTAATTTTGTTGAACTTATTTGCCACCATCTGTGATGTGCCTCTATCTTTTTGTATCTAATTATGAAACTATGTGTTATTAGTCCCCTAAAGGTGCATTTTTATCAAAGGTCAAAAAAGGTTCACTACATCATCTGGTTTCACGACTTGTGATAGTGATCTATAATGTCTAACCTCTACAATACTGCTGCAGTCTAGTGTTTCACTGGAATTTTTCGTTTTCACTTCAATGCCATAAAACTGCAACCTTAAATTTATTGCAATATTTACATATATGACAGCTGTTAAAACTACAGTAGTTGAAATACACTCAGGGAATAGTTACTAGGACAAATGTATATATAAACACACACACACACACACACAAACACTCTCTTTCTCTCTCGTATAAATGATTTATTGTAAAGTTGAACTTTTTTCCCCCTTGAGGTGAAAAAAGGACATAAGTGTTGATATTTACGTAATTAAGTTAACTAATTCACTCACTCCTTCATGCATTTCTTTATTCATATGAACATTTACTGAAAAGTTTATGAAGAACCTACTGTGTGTCACACATTGAACCAAATGCAGTGGAGTCAGGGAGAAGGGCACATAATTGGAAAAAGAGAACTACCATATGGTGAGAACTGTTGAAAGGGTATAATCAAAATACTTTGGAATCACAGGAGGGAAAGAGAGAGGGTAAGCTTTGAGCTGGGTGTTAGAGGATGAATGAGCATTTACCAGGCAGAAGAAACAGTGTTTGCACCTGCAAGGAGCTAAGAAAGGAGGAAGAATGATTGAGGCAGGAAATAAAGCTTGAAAAGGAGGTTTGGATCAGCCTGTGTTGATGCGTCTTCGGTGCCAAGGTAAGGAATTGGGATTACATAGCTCAGGTCTGGAAAATCAACAAAGGTTTCATTGAACTGGAAATGGTCAGGATTCCTTTGCGTTGGGAAGAACATTTTGCAGGAATGTGAGAACAAATTAGATGGAAGCAACCAGGGAGAGGCGAGTCCAATGTGAGAGATAGAGAAGTCTGAAATTTTTTAACAATCTCTGAGAACGGGAAGGGATTAGGAGATTTGATCAGTAAAAATGATTTGATTGATTAAAGTAAGAACAAGGTAAGGAAGAAAGAAAGAGAATAAAATTTTTAAATGAAAACTGGGTATGAAAATCAGAGAGATTGGGAAGTGATTTGAAGAAGGGTCAGAATCAAACAGATGGTGTTTTAAGGATAAATGAAATTTGAGAATGTAGATATAAGGTAAAAATATTGGGGGAAAACAAGGAATAATAAACGTTTGTAAACAGAGAACAATGTGCTTGAAAAAATGTTCTAATTTTTTCCTGGGAATAGGAGGGAAAAAAAGAGGGGGGGCTGATAGACTGTCTTGCATCTAAACTGAAGAGGTATATGGAAGAAAGGGTCGAATTTGAAGATGATCAAAAGGAAGGTGCCTGGTACAATGAGATTAAGAGTCCTCTCACTTTCAGATCAAGATGAGTGGAGAACTCAACCTGAGGCAGAAATATATGTTGCCAATCCAGCTCTGCCGTGGACAGGTGCTTGATGGTGCCAAAGGAGACAAGCACGTGTAGATGCCACAGTTTTCCTTCTATGTACACTTTCTAAATAGTCTCATGGCTTTAAAATGACATGCAGACCATACATGGGATATTCTGTGTTCCAGTTTTGGCTCCATCACCTACAAACGTGACTTTGTACAAATCACATAAATTTTACTTTTGTGAACTTCAATCTCATTACATATAAAAAGGTATTATTAACATGTTCTCTGCCTACCTAACTCAATTTTTTATTGCCCAATACTAGGGATTGAACTCAGGGGCCCTTCACCACTGAGATAAATCCCCATCTCCCCCACCACCGCCTTTTTTTTTTTAATTTGAAACTGGATTTGGCTAATGTTCCCAGACTAACCTCAAACTTGCAATCCTCCTCCCTCAGCCTCCCCAGTACTTGGGATTATAGGCACAAGCCACCAGGATACCCAGCTCCTATTAGATTTTGTGAGGAGTATATGGAAATGCTAAGAAAAAGGCATCAAGCATTAAATCACTACTCAAGTATAAGACATTCGTATAGCTATTATCATTACTACTGTGTTTAACCAACTAAGACCATAGGACACAACAAAATTGAGAGAACTTGCTAAGGATTAGTATCTGAATTGGTGGTGTGAGAAAACCTCAATTTGTATTACTGAGATTCACCAATCCCAGGGCATACATTGAGAATCATGATGAAAATCAGGAACAATGGATTGTAGGCGTTCTTTTCCATGACCCTGTGGTTCTTTCTACTCCCCAGTTCCAGCTGCTGGCTTCATTCTAGTCAGCAGGGCCAAATTGCAGATCAGATTTCAGGGAAGCACAATTCTAGTCTTTGTGATCTCTAATTTTATAGTTTCTTTATAGAGAAAACAAAAGGAGAAGACCTCACATTCAAGCACAACTTCTTCCAAGCAATTTCTTTACGAGAGCCTGAGAGGTTCAATGTGAACTAACCCTGTTCCCTCAACAGCCAGCTCTAGCCACATGGCCTCCATGCCCAGCTCCCCAAAGAGACCCATCAGAGACACCTTCCCTGATTATAAGCTATGGGATAAGCACTACTGACCTCTTTCTATTGTCCTTGCCCTGCTCCACCAGTATTCTTGAATTCTAGTATTCACTAGCATTCTTACCTGTACCCCTTCATAACTCTGGGAACTCCACAAGAACTGGACTTAGTATCATGGACCATTGTAATCTGCTACATGGAAGGCGTTAAAAAAATAATTATTAAACAAAAGGATGAAAAAGCATCTGTAAACAGATATGGAAATTTCAAAGGACCTGTGTTCTTAGAAGGACTTTCAAAATTTAAAAATATAAAATCATATGAGGATTATCACTTAAGATTAAAAGCAAAAGAAAAAATACAGATTCAGGCAATTGATAGGCTTTGAAGGAAAAAAGCAGGAGATCAGAACGAGATCAGTGGCACAGCAGATAGAATGCAGTTTCTAATAGGTTGTTTAATCCATCTTGGGGGTTCTAGAAACCTTCCAATTTTACAATCCCCAATCACTCATCTCACACAACCCCTTATTTCCAGGCAAACAGGGATTGTTGTCACTCTGGATTTTAGAGTCAGATGTTTTCCAGGATTTAAATTTCCCACTCATATTTTTTAGCAGTTTGATCTTGGGCAAGACATACTGTCTCTGACTTAGTTTCTTATTTATAATTGAGGATGAAAATGCCTGGACCAAAGGTTTGTATGCATTTATTTCAAAAAGACTATGTAGAAGGCTTCCATTGCCTGGTACATAATGATAGCCGGAAAAACAGGGAGCAGTATTATTAAAGTCCTTTGTTGATAACTGATATTCAACAAATGCCAGCTAAAAACCAGATTTTATGCCAATTCCTGAGTGTGCTTTATGACATGGAAGATGACTTTTCATAATAGAATTATACTATTTCAAAAGGTATGATAAAGACTTCAGTGTGAAATACTGCCTTTGCCTTTCTGTTCTAGTATTTATCATAATTTCTTCAATTAAAGAAAAGCATTTTTGTTTTCATGGTGTTCACTATTATTAAAAAAGTGGTGCAGTCAAACATAAAAAATAAAACTTTTATAAAATTTATAAAGTTTTATCCATTTTAAAACATTTCAGAAATAAATATTTTTACCTATCAGTTTTAATAATTTATTCAAATCCTTCAAATTTAGTTTGGTATAGATTGAGAATAATATATTTTAGGAAACTAAAATTCTTCTCATCAACAAAAACAATTGTTTCGACTAGTTTTATGAAACAAAAGCTTTTAAAATAGTCACTTGGATTTGATTTGAAAAAAAAAAATGCTCTCTTGTCTGTTTCTGTTAATGCCCACATGAGTTTTACTAGTTGCAACTGAAATCACAAAAACCAGGGCTTGATGCTTAGCTGGCAAGAAGCCAGGATAATGAAATTAATAACATATGCTGAAGAACCCATTTGTAACAATTTTTCCATTAAAAAAAAATGATTCGGCTCAAAGCTACTGACAGGGCTTTCCCCCATCCCCACGCCTTTATTTTCTTTTGCCTTTAATATGTCTGTATGCTGAAGCTTGTGGTTCTGAGTTATTCTCAACTCACAGGACTTCAGCGTTCAAGCAATACTGGGGCTGTTAGGCAGAAAGTTGTTTTTTGTTGTTGTTGTTTTGGAATGGTCTTATTTTTTTAGGTCATAGTTGAATTCTGCTAGTGTCTGCCAACCAACCTCACTCTCCAGGTGGGATCCCAGCCCTGTCTTAAGGACACTCTTTTTTTTTTTTCTTAACTTTTCTTTTTTTCTCTCCCACTTTTCATTGGTGCATTAGAGTTGTACATATTGATGGGATTTGTTGTTATGTATTTGTACATGTAAAAATATTACAGTATGATTTGGCCAATACCACTCCCCAGCATTCCCTCTCCCTCCCAACCTCTCACCCCTTGCTCCCTTTCTTCTATTGATGTCTATTTGGGTTTTTGGGAGATTGACCCCCACCTTTGTTTTCATTTTTCCTTTTTAGCTTCCACATATGAGAGAAAACATATAACCCTTAATATTCTGAGTTTGATTTACTTCTTTTAATATGATGGTCTTTAGTTCCATCCATTTTCCTATGGATGCCATAATTTCATTTTTTTATGGCTGAATAAACCCATTATGCATATGTAACACATTTTCTTTATCTAGTCATTTGTTGATGGACATCCAGGCTGGTTTCGTAGTTTGTCTATTGTGGATTCTCCCTCTATAAACATGAATATGCAATTATCACTATAGTAAGGTGACTTTAATTCTTCAGGGTAAATACTCAGACGTGGTATAGCTGGGTCATGTGGTGTTTCCATGCCTAGACTTTGGAGGAGCCTCCATATGATTTCCATAGTGGTTGTACTAAATTACAGTCTCATTTGGAATACTTTTTAAGACACAGTTTGCATTGTATTGACTGGCTTTACCTGTCAGCAGACTGACATGGAACTTTTCTGCCTGGAACTCTCTAATCCCAAAGGCCATGTCTAAATGTATATGCATCTTATTTTGAAAAAAAGTCCTCTGAGGCACTGTCTAAAAACCTCACTTCATGTATATCACCAGCAAGACTGGTGATTTAATTTTCAACATATAATAAACTAGGGGAAGCAAATTAAGAGGAAAGAAATAAGTGACCAACAACTGTAGAGATAACTGACAACTGAACAGGAGTCAGAGACTCTAAACTGGGCATAGGAAAACCACAAGACACCCCTTCACTAATAGATGAAGAACTTTTACCAGCTTAAGAGTTTTGGGGCATCACAGGATTTCAGGAATCGGGAGGCTCTAAATTATTGGTGTATTGTGATATTTATACAGATCAGCTTGAGCTATAAGGAAAGGTCCAGTTCCAGATTCACTGCCAAAGAACATGGGCCAGACTGTCATGTACTTTCTCACAATTGTTCATATAAAGATTATTAAGATTATGTTTAAATATATATATATATAGTTGTCCTTCAGTATCTATGGGAGATTCTTTCCAGGATACCCAAGGATACCAAAATCTGTGCATGCCCTTATAAAAAATGGTGTGATATTTACACCTAGCCTGTACATATTGTCCACTATACTTTAAATCTTCTCAGTTACTTAGAATACCTAATAAATGTAAATACTATGTAAATTATATTTTTATGTATTAACCAGGTATACTTTATTAGTCAACCTGTTAGCCAGCCAGACTTTGAGAGACAGCGTCAATTCATTCTTCCTACCACACATTTATTGAACCTTTGCACTAGACTATATCCTGGTAATATATGCTTATTATGGCATTATTTAAGGAGTAATGACAAGAAAAATGCCCATATATGTTCAGTACAGACACAACTTCTTTTCCTAATATTTTTGATCTATGGTTAGGTGAATCTATGGGTTCAGAACCTGTGGGAACAAAGGGCCAACTGTATGTGTCTTCATAGCAACTCATACATTTAAATGTGTTTGTATGATTGGCTATGCATAGAACATATTCAGGGTACGCACCAATAATGGAGCTCTCTGAAGAACAGGCTGGAGTATAGAAAGTAGACATTTTTATTTTATTTAGTTTTATTCTGTTGAGGTTTTCAAAATAAGTGTGTTTGTTTTCATAATAAAATATTTAAATATGTTCTAGAAAGCTTAAAGCACCTTATTACCCATGCACATTTTATAAGTCAACCCACAAATCACCAGATCTTGAGGGACAGGATCACTATCCATTCCCCCTGACAAACACGTATTGAACCTTTGCACAACATTGTATCCTGGTATGGTGTCGCTTATTCTAGGAAGAAAGTATAAATTATTTCTAGTTCTTTCTCTCAAGAAACTAGTAACTGAGTAAGAAACTAAAAAGATAAGGAAAATGTGTATGAAGAATGTGAAAAAGCAGCGGAGAGAGACTTAGGGTGCATCCCAGGGGTTGGCTGGGAGTCTAGTGGAAAGAGAAAGGGAGCATCAGGAGAAGACAGGATAGAGGGCACTAGGGCTTGGCCAAAGGCGTGACAAGGAGAGACGGAAGACAACCTGCAGCACTATTAAAATGTTAGAGAGGTCATCGCCATCCCTAAGCCAATACAAGGAATGGACACACTTAACAAACACATATTAATAAATACTTTTAAAAAAGCATTGCAAACTTGCAAAGGGTCTACTTTGTTGCTCTGCCAAATATTTAGGACACCAAAGTTAGATCTTCTTCATTTTGAGCTGTTCTTTTTTCTTGTTTTGAATTCAGAAATAAACAATGACAAAATTCATCCAAAGATTCTTTCTCATCAAAGAAGGCCTCAATATTTGGTTTAAAGTTCTCATGCCTCTATCACTCTATTTGAAAGATAAGAAGGAAGAAAACAAACTGGTATCCAGGGCCTGTCATCTTCTTGAAGGTTCTCCCACACTGCATTGCCTTCTGTGAGATTATATGACTATATTAGGGGGTTGAAGGGAGAAGTGATATTTAGTTGAAAGTTGTCATGATATTGAGTGTTGACCTGATCACTATCTCCAATTCAGAGAGGAATGTGTTAAAAACATTTTGTGATTGTGTCTGTGATTGTGACAAAAGACTTCAAGTCACATAGAACAGCTCTCGTGGAGGGCATGAGGGTTTATCTGAGGATACATGGCTGACTTCAGCTCCACGGAAGAAAGGAGACCAAAGCTGCTGTGTGTGGTGAGGTAAATATATGAAAGGAAGAGAAGAGAAAAACTGAGTGATGTTAAATTCAGCAAATTAGGCACTCATAATTAGCTGAGGTGCAGAAAAGAAAACTGGGAGTGCAAAGAATAATGTAGGAGTGGGCTAAGAGGTTAAAGACATTGAATGCCACAACATGAAATTGAGAGAAAAGTGTTCTAAGAAACAGGAAAATAAACAGTGCCACATGTGACAAAACACAAATGAAAAGAATGACCTGTGACATAGACTTTGCACATAGGCCACAACATTCAAAATCTCTTAAAGATTTCCATAAGGCCCTTAAAAATCATAAGAGAAAAATAAAAACTGACTAAAGTTTAAAGCTTTTAAAGAAGATAGAGGACATCATTGTTAAGTAAGAGGCATCTTGATGTAGTCAGAATCCAAAATTGACTAGTTGGAGATAATAAACCCATATGAAATGAAATCAAGGATTTTTGCAAACCAGAATAAATCTGGAAACTGTAAGAATGAAGAAAAGCCCCAAATTTCCCTCAGTTCTATTCAAAAGGAATCTATAGCAATCAAAGCAAAATCCATGTAGGATGAAGAAATAATGTACAATAAAAACAGAACCAAAGATGCCTAGAGACAAGAAAGGCTAGGTTACTTTCCAATATTTTTATATTTAATACTAACAAATACAATATGATGTGCCAGGAAATTTTCATACTACTATATGAGTATGAAATCATGGGACCCACAAAAACAGCCCAACTCAATAGTTATGAATATCATGTCAAGATCAAATGGTGGATAAAGAAACTGAAATCTCAAGAGTTTATGTATCTCTTAAGATAATCACTTAGTGGAAGACCAGGTATAATCTCCCATGCTTTTAACTTCTATGCAACATTTGCTAATTTTTACTGCAACCATAACATGCAACACAGATTGGGAAACTAGTACAGTTTTATCATACAGACATATGTGACATAATAATCACTACATGTTTAGTATCCATTATCAAAGTACTTGGGACCTGAAGTGTTTCAAATTTCAGAGTTTTTCAGGTTTTGGAATATTTGTAGATATGTAATGAGACTCTTTGGTGAGGGGACCCAAGCTCATTTATATTTCATATACATTTTATGTGCATAGCCTAAAGTTAATCTTATGCAATATTTTTAATAATTCTTTGCCTGAAACAAAACTTTATGCTGTGGCATTTTACATCATGTCCATGCTCAAAGAGTTTTAGATTTTGTAGCATCTTGGATATCTCGATTATAGATACTCAGTCTGTTCTATATATTGGTATTAACCTTCTCTGGTGATCGCCCAATTATTCAGGACCCTTACTTTAGTATATTTATCTCCATCTCTTTTTTGTCTCCATTCACAAAGAAAGCACATATTGACTCTAGTTTCTCTATGGGTATGTGTTTAGTTCCATGGGAAAAACAAGAATTATAGAACACAACATGCTATCATCTGAATGTTTGTGTACACCCAAAATTCATGTTGAAAGTCAATCACCAATATGGTGTTAGGGGTTGCAGTTTTGGGAAAGTTATTAAATCATTAGAGTAGAACCTTCATGAATGGGAGTAGCACCTTATAAAAAAGCGCTAGAGAGCTGCCTTGCCGCTTCCACTCTTTGAGGATATAGCAAAAAGGCACCATCTATGAACCAGGATGTATGCCCTCAGCCAGTCTTGATGTTGAACTTCCCAGCTTCCAGAACTTATGAGGACTAAATTTCTCTTATTTATAAGCTAACCAGTCTTTGGCATTGTTTTATTGTAGCCAAAATAAACTAAGACAGAGTCCTTGCTTTCAATGGCCATACATTAGTTGGAATTCAATTTATAAAATTGCTATAGCGGGTTATGAACTCCCATTTTTACCCCAAATACAGATTGCAGAATCACATCGGTTACACATCCACATTTTTACATGATGCCATATTAGTGACTGTTGTATAATTATGATATGTCAAGAGCTTTGTAATGTTTTGAACAACCAATAAAAAAAGCAAAAAATAAAAAAATAAAATTGCTATAGCAAGCAATCCCAACATTTCTGTTACTTCTCACAATAAAATATTACTCTTCCTATTCCAGTGAGACTTGCCTGGGGAGAGAGGCGTAAACAGGTGGGCTCTGCACTAAGGTCAGTAAGACTTTTCCCAATATGAGCTCTGTGCTCCTTTAGGAGTCCACTCCATTCAGTGAGTCTGGTGGGAAAAAAAGAGGAGAATGACTTCTGGAAAAATTGAAAGGGGCAGGCCCAAAAGGTGCACCTGAGTTTGCTCCTATTTTATTGGCCAGTACTTTGGTGCAAAGCCATACCTGATAGAAAATTGGTTCCTAAGAAGAGCCAAGTAACCTCTGGCACAGTCCAAAGTTAGGAAAAAATTGTTGGTTTTTATTTTTGGTGCCAACCTTTGTATTAGTTCAGATTTAGATAGGAAAATTGAATCTGCTCTAACATGTTCACATGGGAAGGGATTTAATACAGGGCATCAAAGATTTACGAAGGCATTCTAAGAGTGTGGTTTATAAAAGTCAAAGAAGATGCTGCTACTATTCAGGAAAATCAAATCCAGAAAGACAGAAATCTCAGGGAACCAATGCTGATGACCTTACTGCCTAAAGTTTGGAAGTAAGTAGTTTCTAGGAAGTGCTGGCAAAATCATCTTGTCTGCCTTCTGCTGATGACCATGTGCCTTCCTGTTACCATGGAAGCAGTAATGGCCCTTTCTGTCTTCCACCAGGCACTTCTGACTGGCAGACCTTCAATCTGAGCCCACTGGCAGAAGCATCTGGGAAATGTGGTGTCCAGGCCTTCAGTTTTTGCAGTAAAGGAAATAACAAATGAAGGAGTGGAAATGGTTCCAAGATGTCAGCAGAAGATCCAACCTGGAGATGCATTTTTGTTTGCTTTATATAAGTTTTCTTTTGGAAACAAGAAATTAAAAGCTCTGTATATTAGAACCATGATTCAGACTATATTTAGTCATTCATTCATATTTGTTAACCTTCCTTTTTTGTTTCAGAGACAGTTTAGAAAGTATAAAATTAGGGAAGTCAACCTAGCACATATATATTGGAGAAATTGTGCTTAGGGTAACACTGATTTATTTCTCAAGAGGTTCTGAGAAGAACAAATAAACAAATATAAAAGCCATTAGATCCAGCATAGACACTATCTACCATTAAATTGATGGGCAGCAACTAGTCAATGAAATTGATCAATTTTACCATTAACCTTCTACAACAGTGACCTTAGACCTATCTAGTTTTTGCTCCAGTTTACCAGGGAAAGAAAGGTTAGTCATATCATAGACTCAGTGTTATTGGTAATTTTGTGTTTGAAGCCTGCAATAGAACTTGCTCAGTATAATGAGGGATTTGTTTGTTTATTTAGTTATGCTTTGCTTAAATCTTGTGACCAATATTAATTTAGACCATAGATTCCATTTTAAGTTATTGATGACTTTGTTGCTTGATTACTCGCTGTGCTGAAATAATGCTGAGGTAGGTGTTAAAGTTATCATAGTACTTACACTACATGTACTTATATAGTACATAAAGGTGCTTAGCTTAGATTTTCATACAGGGAGCACTACAGGGAAACAAGTACAGTTGTAGATCACTATGTTAAATATAACAACCAGGAGGTTAGGCCCATTCATAAAAACAAGCTCCTGCATGTGCCTGCATGTAGAAATGGAGGTTGTGCAAAAACATTGGTGCAAACATTGGTCTGGTGGTGAGTTTGACCATACAACTCTGTAGACTCTAATTGAGTTTGATAACTCCAGGTATAAATGGAAACAACCTCTGAAAACACCCACCTCAACTGTGTCTTCTATGGGGCTTAAGGCAGAATGCAAGCATTCTGCTGTGATGATAAATGAGTACATGTTTGCTCATGTTTAAGGTGAATAGTTATAACTAACATTTATATAGTATTACTTATACCAGACACTAGGGAAGAACTATTATTACCCACATTTAACAGATGCATTAACTTTAGAGGCAAGTAAGCTAATGTGTCCAGAGTCCCAGATGCAAGTAGTATGGTTTCAATGTCCAAGTTCTCAAACACCAGCAATATATGGCTCAAAATTCTAGCTATTATTTTGACTGCCTTAGTATGCATAAATTATCAGCCTATTTGTCCAGATATAGCACCCTTACTAAAGAAGTTCTTATAAGAGATGAAATTAACTACCTTATCTATTTTTACAACCTCAAGTTATGGGAATAAAGTTGATCCTTTCCTTGAATGATTCCATCTTCATTGGAAATGAGTGACTTTCTATTATAATCATGACTCATGTAGGAAAGGCAGGAAATATGGGAGATGGGCTTTAGGGAGAATTTCCTCAGGAATCTATGGATACTAAAATGGAAAACCAACAGAGTGTGAATTAGGACATAAATCTGAAAAAAAAATTGCCTCAGAGAGCTAGGATGATTATAAGCCATTATCATATAATTTGATTGCAAATTAATGTCACATCTATCTACAACTTCAATACAAATCTATCTGCATTTATAGTTATGCCAATTGAAAGACATGTATTCACAAAAGATTGGAATCAATATGAATGTTTACTGATAGTGTACTGGTTAAATAAATTATGATTTACACTTATAATGGAATGATATGATTAATTTAAAAATTGAAGAATCCCCCCACCATATATTAATTGAAAGATATTCAAAATATACTCTTGAGGTATAAAATAAGTTCTAGAAAAATGAATATGCTACCATTTATATAAAAAGGATAAGAAAAAAGAAGCTATAATGGTATTAGCCTCCTTGCATAAAGCTTTTCCGGAAGGATAAACAAAATAGCACTGGGCAATCCCTCTTATAATGATGGGAACTGAAAAGACAGGGAACAGTATTGAAGAAAGACTCTTTCCTGTATGCCATTGCATCCTTTTAAATCTTGGAACTATGGTAATATGCTCCCTATTTTGAAAATGGATTAAAACATTAAAAGATGCATATATTGAATACTTAAGTAAAGACTACTATATCTAAACTCTATAAGTTGAGGCAATACAGAAGGCAGGGCCCTCAAATTCTTTATTTGGGCAAACAAAACATGCACCACTTAACACTTACTTAGTAAGCAACATGTAAGTAAACACAAATTAGGACAAGACAAACTGCTGCCGTAAGTGCTAAAGGCATGCCGAGGAAAGGCAGGCTGAGTATTTGCTGAGTATAATCAGAGATGTCTTCCTGAGGGAATTGAATTGCAGGCCTCAGTTTAAGAGAAAAGAGATATGGTGTCATACCAGTGTGGCCCTGAACATGCAGCATTCTGGAACTACCTTCAAGTGTGGAAAATCCTATTGAACTCTTTAAAGCCACGAGATGGAGAGGCTGATATCTCAAGGGGTTAGAACACTGGTAGCTTGAATTTCCTATCAGAAGACCAAAGGACAAGGGCCCCTCCATCTTGTTTAAGTAGGGACTAAGTTGGTCTGAGTTTATATTTTTTATTCTGATGTTTTATTTGATAATACTATTGTCTGAAAGACTTCTTTATTGTGTTAGGTATTCCAAGTACATATGCATATCATCTACAAAAGGGAGTAATTCTATATTTTCCTTCCCAATTTTATGTCTCTGATTTCTTTTTGGGTTTAAATGATATTAACTGAGACCTCCAACACATTTTTAAATAACAGTAGCAGATACTCGTAGTTTCCCCTTATACTGTGACATCAACTTTATTACTGTACTTTTTGACTGCAAGGGTGGGTACGTGATTTTATCCTTTAGGTGAGTGAAGTACTTAACCTAAATTAAGCTCGTGATCCACACAGGATCAGCCAGAATTCTTTGGGGAGATATTTATAGGGAGTAAAACAATCTTTCCCCTTTCTAGATTTTAAATTATATAAATCCTGAAAACCTGGTGCTAATGTGGTTATCTTTCTCTTTACCTGGGAAAAGGTTGCTTGAGAAGGAAGAGGTGGAGGAAGAGGAGACAATTATTGATGACAGGGCATAAATGTCTGAACCCAACCATGCCTGAAATTAGAGTCTAGTGTTTGTCATTAGGTGAGCCAAAACATTTTATCTTTTGCTTGAGCTAATTTGAATGGAGTTTTGTCTCTTACAACTGAATAGTCATGGCTGGTTCCAGGACTCTCAAGTTTTCCAAATTTGTTATTGACTTGGAGGATTTGTTGTAAAATTAAACAACATTTTCTAAATTATTTTGAACCATGCATGTGATATCCAAGAGATGTTTTGCCATATTTCATTTAAAGTATATTTTCAGAAGTCTACAACTATTTGAAAAATGTATTCTCTTTTATTGCATCATTAAAAGTCATTCTTAGATTTCTGCAAGTTAAAGCAGAGTATTTAAAGAAAAGTTACTAGGGCAAGATTTCAGACACTATGGGATTTTCTTAACAACATAAAATAATGTGTCTACTATTTTGTATGTCTTTAGTGTTCTCTCAGATGCAGCTGTAATTTTCAGTGTCTGTCCAGTTGTTTGCTACTCATTAAATTATGGCTGGTGACATCATTGCATTTAGAAAGAACACTGTATAGCCTCGAATTCCTAGGAGGTAAATTTGCTTTTAGTAGATGTGCAATACCAGTCCAGTGTTTTTTTCCTGTGATGCTAGAGCCAGAAGGAAATATTTGCACATCTCTGTGTCATGAAAGTCCTAAGCAATTATAGGTGCTGGGGGACATTCCACCTCCAATGGCTGGTTGGTGGAAAGTGTGGCTTTTGCAGAGACTGAGAATGAAAAGAAACTTGTGTAGAAGCAATCTTCCTTACTGAAAAGAAAGATTTACAGCTGTCTTGTGGTCAGTAGGGAAGGATTTTGTATAGAAAATGCAAGCAAAGTTGCACTTTTAAATCAGATAGGTCTTAGATTAATTTTAATTTTGTTATCATCATAAGGGTACCCACAAATGAAAAATGGCTCTCTAATTTTTATGTGCCAATTTAAATTTTTTTTAATTATAAAAAGAAAAGTGATTCCTGGATAAACAAACTGGCTTTTTATGATTTTTATACAATTTAATTTGACAAAAACAACAAAATTTTGTCTGAAATAAAGTAAAATTTAGTCAAAATCCTGATACATTTAAATGCTCCAAATGTTTAGACAACAATCATTAGATAAAGGAATTATCACTCAAAACATTTAATGATAAAATATGCGTTTATAATACATGTAAATTTCATGTACTTGGGGAATTAATATTGTAAAAAACTGATCATAGAGACAGATAATTATTTCTATTAAAAAAAGAAATTCTATTTTTCAAGAACAAATATTAATTATTATATATTTATATTACACTTAACCTAAAACAGAAGACTGAGACATGGCATGATAAATCAATATTGGAAAGTTAAGTTCTCCCAAGAGTTCATCCAATATGAATGATTGTCCTAAGATCTCCAGTCTAATGGGTTTGAACTGATAGGCTGAGCTGTATTATAGGAGAAATCTGGAGAACAGAGTGGCCTCCTAAGCCAACACTCAGAGGAGTCCATTTCCCAAATTAATTCCATACCCATGCTTCCTTTTTCATACTCAGGACAAATGTAGATATGCACCCTTCCCTTTCTCTAGAAACACTGTTGATACTCCTATGAGATGAGCTTTCTCTTTCCCAGCTGTTCACAAAATGCATTCTACTCCAATTTAAACCAACACACTTGTGTAGAGGAACACAGACCATACATGAGAGCGCTAGCATTGCCCAGATTTGTCAAATCTAACAATTTTGGATAATGATATGCATCACTTAAGATTTGGAATGGAGATTATGATAAAAGCAAACATGTATTGGGTGCTGACTAATGGCCACACACTGTTATTAACACTTTTCATGTACTAATGCATTTATTTAAAGTAAGTACCTGTGTCTATAAGATGAGCACTGATGTTTCCATTTTAGAGGAAGAAACTGAGAAATAAAATCAATAGCTCCACTTCTCACAGCTAGTAAATAGTAGATTGGAAATTTAAACCCAGGTTGTATGGTTTGAGGTCCAGGCTTTTGACCCCTGCACTCTATTTTCTGCAATATGGTGCTTGATTCTTTTATATACTAAAAGGTTTTGAGAAGGACAGTATGAAAACATATTTGAGAGAGGTAAAGGGAAGTTATCTCTGAAACTAGACAAGCAATCAGGGAGCAAGGTGTTGCCGCAGTCCGGCTGCAGCAAAATAACGGGGGGTGACGAACAACTTGTGTACGTTGATACATTAGGAGTAGGAGCCGTTTATTGCAGGACAGGAGCAGTATTTATACATTCCACACAGCTTATCTAATTAGCATAAACTAGATACAGCAGTCAACCAATCAGGAATCTCCACACTTAATGGCTTGCTTTTGTTACTTCTCAAACCACTCCCTCTGGCATTTTGCCAGGCACCATCCAGACTTGTTTAGGAACTCTAACATTCCCCTGGCAAAATGCCAGGTGTTATTTTGACTTGTTTACAGACTCTAACATTTCCTGGTGGCCCCTACGGGGAACAGGTGTTATCCTGAAGCTGAAAAAATAATAAAATCATTAACATAGAGGGAGGCTTAGACGAGTAAAAGCAAACAGAGAAGATTCAAAAGAGTAAAGACATTATATTTTATATTCTTACTGATTAATTTCAAATACAAATAATTCAAAGGTCATCAAATTAAACAGAAGATTTTCAGGAGCCAGGTCATGCAATTTTGACCACATAGATTAAGTTCAACTTCCTTGAACTTCCACAGTTTGGTTCAAATGTAGTACAAAATTAGCTTCCATGGTAAATACACATGAACACTGAAAAACAAAGCAATATGAAAAATTTTCCTTATTAAATTTAATTACCACCTATAAAACTACATTAATATAATTTAGGGAAGGAAGTTTAAACAGAAATTGAGTGAATGCTAAATATCTTCTAGTTTAAATTTCCAAAATAAAAACAAAATTAAAAAAAAAAATTTTGCAGTCTTCTATGATAAAGATATTATTTGCATTTTAATTATCAGTAGGCTCTTGGTCTTTTAAACACCAAAAGGACAACATACAGACAAGATAGAAATAATATGCAGTGCCTTCAAGGTGTTTTAACATAACTTGAGTTTTTCCTTTGCTCTAGGGAAAAAAAAAAAAAAAAAAAAACAACTTCTGATGGCCTTAATAGTATTCCAGTCACTTCTGGCAAACCTCAATACTGGAAGAGATGACATTAATATTGTGTTGGGCAGGGAATCTTGGAATGTCTAAGTCATCTGCCAGACCAAAAGTGGCTCCTTGGGAGGTCCTGGGAGGGATTTGGGTACAAGATAATGACTTGCAAACGTAAGAGTTAATGCTTTTTATTCTTAGCTAGCCTAATAATTATCTAAGGCAGAACTTTCGTGAGCTAAGAAGGATAATGCCCAGAAGTTGTTTCACTTTATTACAGGTAGGTCCAGGCCACTTAAAGCCAAAGCAGGCCATATGTGAGCTCTTTGAATTTCAAACCTAAAGGGCAAGCCGAGACTCCAATCTTACCATTGCTGTGTAAGAAGAGATAAATTCCAAAGTATAGCCATCAACACCAGAGCAAATGGGAGAGAGGAACAAGAGACAATTTCCTAGGCATGAGGAGCAGACAGCCCTGGGTTCAACTACCATGTATTTGAATAAACATTCTCTGGATAAGAAAAGAGACGGAGGTGGCCACAGCTGGTTACAGCAGCCCTGTATTTTTCACCATCACTGTAGACTAAATGAAACAGATGGCCACTGAGTGCTAGGAAGACAGTGAAGCAGGCTGAGGTGACACAGAGTGACTAGGCAGAAAGGGTTTCTTTAAGGAAATGACACTTCAGTAGATACTTAAACTACATGAAGGAGTGACCAGGCAAGTAGGAAGGGGACCGTGTTCCTGGAGTGGGACTACAGCAAATAAAGGCCTCCACACATAACAAGCAGGGGACATTTAATGAGGAACAGTAAGTCCAGTATGAGTGGAGTGACAGAGGGAAAGGACGGTACTAGGAGGTAGGTCCCTTAGGAGCACAGGAACCAGGAGAGGAGTGCCTTTATAGCCAAGCAGAGGAGCTCGGGCTCCATTCTTATCACAGTGGAAAGCTACTGGCAGATTTTTAAAGCAAGGTGTGATGTGAACCTACTTGTTTTCAAAAGATCATTCTGATTTTTCTGAGAATATATTCTGGGAGGGAAGTATGGAATTTGGGTGACCATAAGGAAGAAGTTCTTACATCTATTTAAAAGATGATGAGGGCAGGGTTGAACAGCTCAACTTAGACTACAGATGGGCAATCTGCCTTGAGAGACAAATTTAGCAAAATGTTTTAGTGACATCCTACCAGCATCATTGTGGTCTTGTTTTCCTAGTCTCTGGCCACCCTGTAGCCACAAGGGACCAATGAAACCATCAGTTCTATTCCCCAAGGCCTCTTATGGATGCTTGTTTAATGTTCCCTCCAGAAGCTTCTAACAGGAGTGAGCACAGGATATGAATATCCCCCCCCCAAAGTAACATTATACTGTGTCTCCTATTGTCACCTTACATTCTGCTTTCCATCTGGATTTATGCTCTGATATAATTCTCCCCAAGTGAACCAGAAAGAGCTGTACAATGAGCACAGATTCCGATGTACCCCAAGTAACTCAATGCCAGGGTAAATGCCTGATGTTTCCTCCACCTGATAAATTTTATAGCTCAACCCCTTTCATTATCAAACTCTCACAGATAGTCTCTACCATGGACTGAACCCCATCTCTGGCTTTTCCCACAAATGAATTACAGTATCCAAGAAAACAAATATTCCATCTCTTAAGCCACTGAGAAATAGAATTCTACAATATTAAAGTCAAAGTCATCTCCTTGCCTGTCCAGCCCATTCTTTTGCTGAAACAACTTGAGTAAATTAAAATTCCTGATCATTCCAACTGTGTCTATCATATTTTTGCTTTTCCAAAATTCCACAGAACCTCATGCACACATGAAAATATCTCTAGTCTAATCCCACATCCACTCAATACTCAATACTAAGTTATTTCAGTGTCTATTCCACTATGCAATAAGGGATCTTTTCTTTTTGAGACCCACAGACGACTGACAATAGCCTTTCATCAAACTCAGAATGAAATAACTTGAGCCCTTGACCTCTCCAACTTGTCCCCTATCCTGGTTTCCATTTAGCATGTGCAATCACAGCTAGTGTGGTCAACTATTCCCAGTTTGCCCAGGATTTTCTTGGTTTTAACATCAAAAGTCTTCTGTCCTGGGATCCCCCTCAACCCTGGGAAGGCTGGGATGGTTGCATATGCAAGGCTGGTTTGTCTGCAGAGAACATTCTTTTCCCAGATGCTTCTTCCTTCTCACCATTCTGTTCTCTCTTCAAACAAATCTTTTCAGAACACCATCCCTCACTGCTTCTATTATTAGTAGCAGTAGCATTTATCAATTTATCTGTACATATCTAAGATTATTCATTTTATTTTTCCTCCTAAGTGTTTATTGTATGTTTCCTCCTGTATTATATAAACTCCATGAAGCCTTTTATCTTCTTTCTGTTATATCTCCACCTAACACAGGGCAGCGTCTGTTCCAGTCTTTACGTCCTAAACGGAAAGCATTATAACCATCAATATCAACACGATGAGTAATTTTATTCATCCATCTGTTCAGAATTTCAACATTTCAGAACTAGTAAAATTTTATGGAGTTTGGCAAGTTAACAAGTGTGGGAAGCTACTGGATTTGGTTGATCCATGATAGAAGGATTAAACAGATGGGCAAGCCATTCAAATAGTTTAATATTGTACTTACTGAAAAAGTTGTTTCCTGCATGTCTTTTTGGACCTGTTTTGAGTCACTTGTCCTCCTCCCCTGTTTTAAACATAAATCAGTTCTTTGTCTTTAGAATGGGGATACCAAGGGCTGGGTATATATCTTAGTGACAGAGCACTAGCCTACTGTCTGTGAGGTCCTGGGTTCAATCCTCAGTGCTGCATAAATAAATAAACAAACAAATAAAACAAAATGAAATAAATTAATATGGGGATACCACCTGGTGTACATATTGTCTATGGTCCTGCCTGTGGCAGAAGGCTAGCCATGTCCGAAGTCTTGTTCTAACTGTACACAGTACCAGATGCCTAGAATAAATTCTGTCAGCTTCAAATTTCTAGTTCTTTTCTGTTATGTCTAATTCTAAGATTTTTCCAAAATATTAATGACCCCCACCTACAGAATTTTCAGCTCAAATTATTATCCTGTGCCATTTTGAAACTGCTGCTTCCCACTTTCTTTTTTTTTTTAAAGAGAGAGGGAGAGAGAGAGAATTTTTTAATATCTATTTATTTTTTTAGTTATTGGCGGACACAACATCTTTGTTTGTATGTGGTGCTGAGGATCGAACCTGGGCCGCAAGCATGCCAGGTCAGCACGCTACCGCTTGAGCCACATCCCCAGCCCTTCCCACTTTCTTAATGCATAGGTTTTAGGCACTCGAACCCCTATTAGACAGCCCTATAAAACCATAAGGATGGAAGATGATTTTGCAACCCCTAAAAAAAATTTGAATTGGGCATAGGGGAGTGAGGGGGGTATAGGAATGGGAAGAAAGGTAGAATGAGATGAACATTATTACCCCATATACATGTGTGACTACATGACTGGTGTGACTGTACCACCTACAGCCAGAGGAATGAGAAGTCGTACTCCATTTGTTACACTATGTCAAAATGCATTCTACTTTCATGTATAACTAATCAGAACAAACATTTTAAAAAATTAAAAAGAAAAAGAATATTAGGCATGAGGGTGGGATGCAGGAAACCCTGTTTTACTTCAAGTTCCACCCTTAGGTGGCCAGGTACAAAACTGCGTAATAACTGAAAAGTCCATCCCAGCACTGGAGACTGACCTCATTTAAAAATCAAAGTGGGATAAACCTCACCAACACCCGATTCTCCTTAGCTTAGAGAGCCACTAAAGGCCGGGGAGGTGGGGGTAGAGATATTAAGGGATCCATGTCTGCAACCCTGTACCTCCAGAAGTTCTCGGGTCACTGTGCCAGGAAGGTAGGTGGACCCTTGATCGTAAGTAGATGGGAACAGCCTATTTTAAAACAGACAGCCGAACATGGCTACAGAATGTTTACCGTGTCATCTCCTAGAGGTGACTAAGTGGGCAGGCATGTCCAGGAGCAGCGCCAGGAGAGCCCTGTGTGGGAGGGACACGTCCCTGCCCGCAACACTCTCCCACTGCCACCCTCAGTCATCCTGCCTCTGAGTGTGCAATGATGCAGGAGATACACGGAGTCCATCGGAAGTGCTCTTCCATCCATCCCTGACAACAAGCTCAAAGAGGGGGCACAGTTTATTTTCAGACTCATGATTGCCACTGAGTGTGTGCCCTGTTGAAGGAGAATTGTGACATTGGTTTGATGCTTATGAAAAATTAAGAGGCACCTCACTGTATCAGGAGCACCTTTCTAGAAATCACAGATTTGTGTGTTGCGGGGGAGGGTCTTTTCTACCTGGAAAAACCCTGGAATTTCGAAGGTCGCTCAGCTCTCCCCTCTGTTTCCCCACTCAGCAGACTTCAATCCTCTTCAACCTTTGGTCTAGGCTGTAGAAATGAAACATATTTCCCAATGTGTTTTCTTTCTTTTTTAATAAAAATATCAAAGGCATACTTATCAGTGGCTGAAGAAGAAAAGCTGCAACAAAGGCTATTTTTTAACTGGAACATGGCCCCGTGTTGTGCTACACTCATCCAGGGGCGGCGGAAGATTGATGGCTGGACATGTGGAGGGAACTGCCACTGATTGAAATCAGACAACTGCAAGCTGTGAGGGAGAGCAGGGGAAACCAGTTTAACCACAGCCATCCAGTCTTAGCACATTTGGACAGGGCTTCTCCTCCGCCTGCTGTCTGCACCACCAGCTCAGAGGAAGCAGCCAAGGGCAGAGTAAAGGGCCCAGACAGCCTCAGGATGCACAGCATTTGCCTTTTTTAAAAGTGCACAGCAGGACAGAACCCTTCATGTCCAAGACTCACCACCAGCCTCAG
The DNA here is from genome assembly GCF_021218885.2 of Marmota monax. Lineage (NCBI taxonomy): Eukaryota > Metazoa > Chordata > Mammalia > Rodentia > Sciuridae > Marmota > Marmota monax. The sequence goes on from NW_026691988.1 coordinate 5,250,502, forward strand.
GATTTGAGGTGCAAATAATCCACTTTCACAAGCAGAGAAAACAGATAAAAATGGTAAAAAAACAAAACAAAACAAAACAAAACAAAAAAAAAAAACACAAAAAACCCACTGACTCCTTGGTTAAAAACTTCATGCTTTAATTTAGGGCATGATTCCTTGATTTGCTTTTTGATGGGCAGGGGCCAGGGAGGAAGGAAGTCATGGGAAATTGTCAGACTGTTACTTGGTCCCATCGCCAGGATCAGAGCCGGAGTTCAGCGTTGTTAACAATTGTGCCGCTCTGCACTTGAACTGAGACATTTTTATTTCATTAGGGGTGTCAGTTTACAGCCATTAGCTAAGCAGATTGGCCAGCACCAAAGGCCTTTTTAAGCCTTATCGCCAGATCTTGCTTCCATTATTCAGTTCTTTTAAAAAAAGAGAGAGAGAGAGAGAGGAAGGGAGAGAGGGCGGCTTTTAGTACATTATATTTTGTGACTTGTCTCTATCCCCTGGACCGAATGGTCTAAAATAGGTTTTATTAGAAATCATTATTTAGAATACAGCCCAGGAGCATATCGATCGCCTGTGTATAATGGTTCCCAGATCAGGGAAAGTAGCAGAGAGGGGCTCCAACAGGCCGACATAATGTCAGTGACAATTCATTTTTTTGCCAGTTAGGATGCTGGTTTAATATCCTGAAAAAGGCACTTAACACCACCCTTTCATAACATCTGTCAGGGCCCGTCCAGTGGCTTGTTTCTCACACTGTGGGCTCCCAGGCAGTTTGGGGCCTTTCTCTGTAACATACTTCTCTCAGAGGCCCCAGAATTCCTGAGACATTCATCCACCCCCTGCCCCGGGGCCCAGCACTCACAGACCAGCTGTTACAACTTTCCAGGACACTCCTAAATTTTCTAAATGTGTGCCATATAAAAATAAGATTTAGGATGGTGAGTGTTCAGAAGCCATGCATGTGAAGAATATAACTCATCCGGCGTCTCGGGCCCATTATGTGCGCATTCTTCTGGAGCACTCGGTTTCATCTTGGTCCTCGAAACAGTTCCGCAGGAATCCCAAGCCTTGAGATTTGGGTCAGGGGATCATTTTTCACCCTATTTTCTCCCTTACTTTTTTTTTTTTTTTTTGAAAGTGCCCTTTTCATTTGGAAACTTTTGCAAAACATAAAAATATTGAAAGAAGGCTGGGCCTGGTGGCACATGCCTGTACTTCCAGTGACCAGGGAGGCTGAGGCAGGAGGATCACAAGTTCAAGGCCAGCCTCAGCAATTTAGGCAGACACCTTAGGATGTGACCCCCTTAGGATCTGACTTAATGGATAAGTGCTCCTGGGTTCAATTCCTAATACCAAAAAATAAATAATAAACAAATATTGAAATAAAATTATAATATAATATAATATAAAAAAATTGGATATAACAATTGTTCACATTTTGTGCCCACTCTGATCTGCTCCCTCTTGCACACACTTGCATACACACACAAACTCATGCTCACACTGTCGTATACATCACACACTGGTGTACGTACCTCACACACTCACGTAAAAAAATCACACACATTATTCTCACATATACTCTCATACATACACACTCCTTCAGATTTTTGAGTTATTGGAAAATTGCACACGTAAATAAATGAATAAGCAGTTTCTTTTAAAAATGCTTTAATTCACACTTAATGTTTGTGTATATTTATGGTGTGAAGTATGATGATTTGAATCATGTATATAAAGTGTAATGATCAAATCAGGAAACTAGCATTTTTGTCTCCTTAAATATTTTATCATTTCTATGTGTTGAGACACTTCATGCTCTTCTTGTTTTTTTTTTTAAGCACATGAATTATCATAGATTGTACCCCCTAAAGTACTACAGAACACTAGAACTAATCTAGCTGAATCTTGATATTGGTTATCTAACCACTCTTCATCACTCTTTATCCCCCTCCCTCCTATACTTACCTGGCTCTAGGGATCACTCTTCTACTCTCTTATTCTAGAAGATCAGCCCTTAGCTGCCACAGTGAATGAGATCATGTGGTATTTGTCTTTCTGTGTCAGACTTATTTCATGTGACATAATGTCCTTTAATTTCATCCATATTGCCACAAAGGGTAGAATTTCACTCTTAAGGCTAAATAATATTCCACTGTGTACATATACCACATTTTCTTTATCCTTTTATTCATCAGTGGACACATTGGTTGATTCCATATCTCTTGGCTCTTGTAAATTGTGCAACAATGAACATGAGAGCAAAAATATCTCCTTGTTATAATGATAACATTCTCTTTGGCTGCATGCCCTGTAGTGGGATAGCTCTATTTTTAGCTTTTTAAAGAATCTCCACATTGTTGGTCATAATGGTTGTATTCATTTACATTCTTTATTATTGTTCCTCATTCTCACTAGCATTTGCTATTTTTTTTTTTTATAATGGCCATTCTAACTGGTGTGAGATCATATCTCTTTGTGGTTTTGGTATATATTTTCCTAATGATTAATGATTTTTGTTGGCCAATTGTATCCCTTCTTTTGAGAAATGTCTACTCAGATAATCTGTCCCTTTTAAAACAGTTTATTTGAATTTTGCTGTTGCATTTCTAATACATTCTGGATACTAATACCTTGTTAATTGAATATTCACAAGTATTTTCTTTCATTTTAAAGGCTTTTTTTTTCCACTCGGCAATTATTCCTTTGCTGTGAAGAAGCTTCTTAATTTTACATAATCCTATTTGTCTGTTTTTGCTTTGGGAGTCATATCCAAAGAAATCTTTGTCTATCCCAAAGTTTTGAAAGGTTTCCCCTATGTTTTCTAATAACTAGTTCCAGGTATATGTTTATGTTCACAGTTCCAGGTCTTATGTTTATGTATTTAAACCACTTTTAGTTGATTTTTGAATATGATCAGAAGTAGGGTTCTAGTTCCCTTCCTCTGCATAAAATGTTTATCTGTTTTTCTCCAGCACTGTTTGTTGAAAAGACTCTCCTTTCCTCAGTGTGTGCTCTCGGTAACTTTGTTGAAAATTAGTTGGCTATAAGTACATAGATTAATTTCTGGTTTTTCTATTCTATTCCATTGGATTATGTGTCTGTCTTTATACCAGTTCTATGCTATTTGGGTTTCTAGTGCTTTCCAATATATTTGGAAGACAGGTGATGTGATATCTCCAGCTTTGCTTTTCTTGGTTAGATTAATTCAGTTGAATTTAGAGTCTTTATGGTTCCATATTAATATTATGATTTTTTAAATATATATTTCTGTGAAAAATGTCTTTGGTAGTTTGATGAGGATTGCCATGAATCTGCAGATTCCTTTAGGTAGCACAGACATTTTAACAATATTATTTTTTCCAATCCATGAACATAGAATACCTTTCCATTTTTGTGTGCGTCTTCTTCAATTTTTGTCATCAGAGTTTTAAAATTTTCCTAGTAGAGATTTTTTACTTCCTTGGTAAATTTATTAGTTTTTTTTTTTTTTTTTTGGTAACTGTTGAGGATAGAATTGCTTTCTTGATTTCTTTTTCAGCAAATTTGTTATTGGCATTAAAATACTTTTTATGTTGATTTGATATCCTGCAAATTTAACGGAATTGTTTATCAGTTCTAACAGATTTGAGGTGGAATCTTTAGGTTTTTCTGTATCTGCAAACAAGTATAATTTGACTTTCTTTCATATATACATATAATATTTTATTTCTTTCACTTGCCTAATTTCTCTGGCTAAGATTTTCAACATTGTTAAGTGAAAATGGTGAAAGTGGCATCATTTTCTTCTTCCTTATCTTAGAGAAAATGCTTTCAGTGTTTATTCAGTATGATGTTGATGGTGGGTGGATTTTTCACATGTAGTTTTAATGGTGTTGCATGATCCTTCTATACCTAATTTGTTAAAGTTTTTTATCATGAATGGATATTGAATTTTATTGAAAATTTTCTTCATCTTTTGAAGTTATTATATAGTTTTGGTTCTTCATTCAATTGATGTAATGTATGATGTTTATTGAGTGGCATATGATGAACCATCTTTGTATCCCTGGGATAAATTCTACTCAATCATGGTGTGTGATCCTACTGACATGCTGTTGGATTTGGTTTGTTGGTATTTTGCAAGTTTTGCATATATGTTCATGAGAGATACTGGGTTGTTATTTTCTTTTTTGTTGTGATTTTGTTTGATTTTTTTCCATCAGGGAAGTGCCAACTTCATAGGATGAGTTTAGCAGAGTTTCCTCATTATTAGCCTTTTGAAATAATTTAAGATTGGATTTAGGACTTCTTTAACTGTGTTGTTAGAATCCAGCAGTGGGGTATGAAGTCCTGGGCTTTTCTTTGATTGGAGACTATTTATTACTCATTATCATTATTGATTTGTTTTAATTTTTTTATTCAGTCTTGGTGGATTCTATATATCTTAGGACTTATTAATTTCTTCTAGGTTTTCCAAAATGTCAGCATGTGGATGTTCATAGTAGATTTTTATGAATCCTTTGAATTTCTGTAGTATTATGCTCTTTTTCATTTCTAATTTAGGTATGTGAGTTTTCTCTACCTCTTTCTCTATTTCTGTTAGTACAGCTAAAGGTTTGTTAATTTTGTTTATATATTTTTTAAAAATCAACTTTTTTTGTTTACCTTTTTTGTTTTTAGTCTAGATTTTGGATATCTATTGTCTAATTTTTATTAATACTTTCCTTCTACTGATTATGATTGATTTGTTCTTGCTTTTTTAGATCCTTGATGTGCATTAGGTTGATTACTTGAAATCTTTCTACTTTTTTGATGAAGAAATTTATTGCTATAAACATTCCTTTTTGTGCTATTTTTTCTGTATCTCAGATATTTTGGTTTGTTGTGTTTTAATTTTTACTCATCTAAATCTATTTTTTTAAATTTTCATCTAATTTCTTCAATGAACTGATTGTTCAAAAACACATTGTTAAATTTCCATGTATTTATGCATTTTTCATTGTTCTTCATGTTGATTTCTAGTTTTATTTCACTCTGGTCAGAGAAGACAAATGATATAATTTCTATTTTTTTAACTTATTAAAATTTATTTTGTGGCCCAACTTAGGCTCTATCCTGGAAAATGTTCTACTACTCAGAAGAACATTGGAGAATGAAGAATGATGTAGCTATTAGATAAAATGTTCTGAAGATGTGTGTTTTGTTCATTTATTCTATAATATAAATTAAGTTTGGGATTTATTTGTTGTTTTCTTGTCTAAATGATCTGTCCACTGTTGAAAGTCAAGTGTTGAAGTTGTCAGCTATTATTGTATTGGTGTCTATTTTTTTACACTCAATAATTGCCTTATATTGGTGCTGTGATATTGAGTGCCTATATATTTATGTTCTCCTTTGTTTATTTTTATAAATGTTTACTTAAAGTTTATTCTGATCCTGCTTTTGGTTTCTGTGTGGATAGAATATAGTTTTCCATTCCTTCACTTTCTTCTTATTTTATTTTTAATTTGTTCTTTTTAATTATACATGACTGTAGAATGTATACCCTTCACTTTCAGTCTAATGCCTTTACTGGTGAAATTGGTTTCTTATAAGCAGTGCATTGCTGAGTTATTATTTTAAAATCCATTTAACAAATCTGCTATAGTTTGGATCTGGAATGTTCCCCAAAAGCCCATGTATTAAAGACCCGGTTCTCATTGTGGCACATTTGGAATCCTTTAAACGGTGGGCCTAGTGGGAACTTTTAGGTCATGTGTAACATGCTCTCAAAGGAGACTTTAGGATGGCAGACTCTTGTTCTTTTTCTCTCTTTCTGTTTCCCAGGCACTGTGAGGTGAAACATTTTCTCCACCATGCACTCTCCACCAGGCCTTCCCATGGGCCCACAAACAATAGGACCAATTGACCATGGGCTGAACCTCCAAAACTAATTCTCACAGGTATTTCTGATAGAAATGGAAATATGACTAACAGTCCATATCTTTTTATTGAGGAATATAATCTGTTTATCTTCAAATTGTTAATAATAGATAAGAATTTACTTCTGCAATTTTGTCAATTATTTTCTGATTGTTTTGTATATTCTTTATTTCTCTCTTAAACAATAATTTTGTGATTTGGTTGTTTTATGTAGTGACAAGGTTTGATCCTTTTTTCATTTGTATGTATGTTTTACCAAAGAGCTTTATTCTTTTGTGTGGTTGTATATAAACTCCCAAGAACAAGGAATTTTGTAGTTTTAGTTATTGGCACATAAATGGCACCCAAGAAATGTATGTTCAATAAATGAATGTCTTCTTTATAGTTCATAGCGCTAGCCACACAGCATAGGGAAATGTCCCACATTCAAAGATCCCATGCTTGTTATTATGGTAGTTATTGTCCATTCACTTCCTGATATAGAACTCTCTTAGCATTTCTTGTAAGGCTGGTCTAGGGGTGATGAATTCCCTGTGTACGGGAAAAACTTTATTTCTTCTCTTTTTCTGAAGATGGACATATTCTTGTGTGGAATTTTTTTTTTCTTTCAAGATTCTAAATATATCATCCTGTTCTCTTCTGGCCCTTAAGGTTTCTCCCAAGAAATATGCTATGAATTTTAAGAGGATTCCCTTATATGTGATTCCTCAATGGAAATCTCCTGCTGTTTATAAAATTCTCTCTGTTTTCAACTTTTGATAGTTTAACTATAATATACCTTGATGAGACTCTTTTTTTGGTTGAATCTACTTGGGGTCCTTTAAGCTTCTTGGATCTGAATGTCTATTTCTGTCAGAACCTGAAAATTTTTTAGTTATTATTCCATTAAATATGCTTTTGACATCTTTTCCCTTCTCTTCTTCAGGAATCCCTTAATGCAAAATACTCAATTATGTCCCATATGTTTCATAGACTTTCTTTATTTCCTTCCTTCCTTCCTTCAGTTCTTACTTTCTGAACTATTTCAAAAGACCTGTTCTCAAATTTAAGAGGTATTTGTTCGTATGTTTTGCTGGTCTAGTCTTTTGTTGACATTCTCAATTATATATTTTATTTTATTGATTGAATTCTTCAGCTTCAAAAATGTCTGTTTCTTTTTTATTTTTATTATTTCCATCTCTGGTGGAGTTCCCATTAGATCATGATTTTTCCCTTATTTCGTTTAATTTTCTATCTCTATTCATATATATATATATATATATATATATATATATATATATATATATGGCTAAGTTTCCTCAAGAAAAATATTTTGAGTATCTTCTCAGGCATCCATAGATTTCCTTTATGTTGTGGTCTGTTTCTGGAGAATTATCATGTTCCTTTGGGGGTGCTATGCTTATGTGCTTCATCATGCTTCTTGTGTCCCTATATTAATAGCTTTTCATCTTAGGTAAGAGTCACCTCTTCCAATTTTATGGAATAACTCTCATAGGTAAAGACATTTTCATTTATCTTGGTCATAAAGTATAAGCTAAGTAAGTGCTTTGGCTTATATTCTGAGAGTCACAGAAATCTAGCTCCCATGTAATTTTTTTCAGCAATAATCACTGTCAGTAGCATCTGTCAGAGACTCAATGATCTACACTACAGTAGTTTGTGGAGGTAGTGATTTAACTTTGCAGTGAATATGGATGTCAGGGGTATATGACCACAAGCCCTGCAGAGGTTATGTTCTGATGGCAACAACTGCAGCTGTAATGCTGGGGCATGGGCTACAGAGGAACATGCCCTTTTGCCTTGCAGAGATGATACCTGGTGGTGGCATTGTCTCTAGCAATGGCAACTGCAATGATAGGGTCAATGTCAATGGAGACATGCATCCTGAAGCCCGGCAGGGATGAGTGCTGATGGCAACATAGACACCCACAACATTGGTGGCACTGTTCTTGGGGGAGACAATTATTTGGGCTTCAGCATAGGGATGAACATTGATGGCAGTCGGGTCTTTGACAGCAGCAACCATGAGGGGCGACAAGCTGTGGAAGGTCTCACATGGTTAATGCCAGTAACATCAGGGCCCCTGAAGACAATGGCCATGATGCTAGGGCCACAGGTTGTAAAGATCTATCCCATTAGTCAGAATATTCTGAGAATTATATGACAATACTTTATCACAACTAAGAAAAGTAATAATAATTTTATGATATAATCTATAATCCACCCCATATTCATTTGTCCTCAATTGTGCTAGTAGGTTTTCATATCTATTTTCCCCTTATCCAAAATCTAGTTAAGGTTCATGCATTATATTAGGTTGGTATATTTTTTGTTTTGTTTTGTTTGTCTCTTTTTAGTGATGGAATTTTAAAGAGTCTAGGACTCTTTTTTTCCATATACTTTTCCTTTTTAATTATATCTTATGTGATTAGAATGATATTGTAGGTTTTGGGGAGGAAGATCATAGAGATGCCCTTTTCATCAAAAAGTGATACCATGAAGTGCCATTTTCATCACATCATTTCAAGGGTAAATACTACCAACATGATTTATGATTGTTAATGTTGACTGATTACACATCTGAAGTGTGTTGTCCAAGTTTCTCCACTATAAAGGTACTCATTTTTTTCTTTGTAAAAATCCCCTTCTCCTACTGTATCTTTGGATGAAAATCATCATGTGCAGCCCACAATAAAGGAGTGTGGGTAGCCCAACTCTTTGAAGTTTTTCCATAATTTATTTGAAAATTTTTTGCATGAGAAATGTATCTCTTCTGCCCCAATTAGTAATTTTTATTTTTTATTAAATTATTTATTTATTCTAATTTGTTATATATGATGAAAAATGCAATTCATTTCATATTATACATATAGAGCACAACTTTTCTTTCTTTTTTTTAAATTTTTTATTGTTGGTTGTTCAAAACATTACAAATTTCTTGATATATCATATTTCACACTTTGATTCAAGTGGGTTATGAACTCCCATTTTTACCCCATATACAGATTGCAGAATTACATCAGTTACACATCCATTGATTTACATATTGCCATACTAGTGTCTGTTGTGTTCTGCTGCCTTTCCTATCCTCTACTATCCCCCCTCCCCTCCACTCCCCTCCCCTCTTCTCTCTCTACCCCCTCTACTGTCATTCATTTCTCCCCCTTGTATTATTTTTCCCTTTCCCCTCACTTCCTCTTGTATGTACTTTTGTATAACCCTGAGGGTCTCCTTCCATTTCCATGCAATTTCCCTTCTCTCTCCCTTTCCCTCCCACCTCTCATCCCTGTTTAATGTTAATCTTCTTCTCCTGCTCTTCGTCCCTACTCTGTTCTTAGTTACTCTCCTTATATCAAAGAAGACATTTGGCATTTGTTTTTTAGGGATTGGCTAGCTTCACTTAGCATAATCTGCTCTAATGCCATCCATTTCCCTGCAAATTCTATGATTTTGTCATTTTTTAATGCAGAGTAATACTCCATTGTGTATAAATGCCACATTTTTTTTATCCATTCGTCTATTGAAGGGCATCTAGGTTGGTTCCACAGCCTTGCTATTGTGAATTGTGCTGCTATGAACATCGATGTAGCAGTATCCCTGTAGCATGTAGAGCACAACTTTTCAAGTCACTAGTTGTGCACAAAATATTTTCACACCATTTGTATCTTCATATATGTACTTAAGGTAATAATATCTAACTCATTCCACGGTGCCCCCTCCCTTTTCCTCCTATCTAAAGTTCCTCCATTCCTCCCATCCTCCCCCCACCCCCATCACCATATGAGTCAGCATCCTCACATCAAAGAAAACATTTGCCTTTTGTTTTGGGGGATTGGTTTATGCCACTTAGCATTATATTCTCTAACTCCATTCATTGTTTTGTAGAGTCCCTTCGGATTTGTTTATTTTTATTTTATTTTTTTTGAGGTCTTACAGCTAAAACATCACATATAGTAAAATATACAAATTTACATGAACTATTCGATGAATTCCTACATAGAGAACACACCTGTGTAACATCTACCCAGATTAAAACATGAGTATTACCTGGACTAATGAGCCTCACTCAAGCCTCCTAGCCATTGCCCTGAGCAAAACAATAACTACTATTCTTAGGTCTGTCATTATGGCTAAATTTCACCTGCACTTGGTCCTTCAAACTTTTTTTCAGTTAGTGCTGAAGATGGCACAGGGTATCTCCTACAGCTAGCAGCTGAAGTCCAAGTGAGATCTCCTAATCACATATCACATATTGTACCCAAATGGATCTCTCATCTATCATAGACTCCCTGTGTATATCACAGACCCCTGTCTTTTAAAAATTATTCAAATGTATTTTAATCTGCATAACCTACTGAAAATCTTAAAAATTAGGAGAATTTCTTTCTTTCAAGCTCCAATCCTTTCAAGGTGATTTTTTATAATTTTTAAAAAAACCTTTATTGTTTCTCAATTGGATAATTTTATGGGGACATTATGTTAGTTGCACTAAATTCCTTGGCAAATTTAGGAATGTTTTCAAAAGAAAAAATAAAAAGAAAGTCTTTTGAAAAAACCTCGACCCTCATATGCCTCCTACATGCTCTCTACTTACTGCCAAGAAATTAGGTTACAAAACAGAAAGAAGATCATTAAACAGAGTACATCATTATGTCATAACTAAAAATTGTTACTCAGAAAAATTGAAAACAGGTTTTTCAGGAATAAACAATGAAAATAACACATCATATGGCCATCTCCTTCATCTAAAGCCATGGCTTCTCTCTGACGATTTTTTTCACCAAGATTTAAAGAATTATTTCTATCTTTTAAAAGTTATATTTTACATTCATTATGGTTGTTAAATTGCTCTTCTGAGAGCATCTGTGAAAATATGAAAGACATTTTATACTAAAATTTTAATATCAGAAGATAATATGATTTTAAAGTCAATTTTATTCATACTACATGTATAATCAACTTCTATCTCACCAAATTTGACCACAGAGGGATGACAATTACCTCTTTACTGTGGTCTTTTAATACCCTGAGAAATATTATTCCTGTTTTGACTCTGAATATAATCCTATTTCAGAACACAGCTTCTAACCCAAAGAGAAGAAGAGTTGGCTCAGGCTGACTCACAGGCTTTGTTTGAATACTTTGGATCACTGTACTTAAGACCTGAACAAAAACCATAATTCTGATGAAAAAAAAAATGATGACAGTACAAGTGAAATTGGGGCAGATACTAGAATTTGATGTCACATTGTTATGGAGAGAGCCATGAAATCTTTAAAGCTCTAAGAGGTTAGGAAATAGATTTTACCCTCTCATTGAAGCAATGACCTCTTCGATTACATTAGGGAGTTTACACAATTTCCAAATTGTACCTGACAGCAGCTACAGATCCCATTGAATCATCACCGGTTCTCAACCTATCAAATATGAATTTGTCTCTGACATTTGTAGAAATCCCAATATCACTGCAGTTTTATGAATAATTCCTGAAGTTTTCTCATTCAAGTTATCATTTATATTCTCTACATAAGCTATTTTCCCAAAATAAGTGAAGAAGAAGTAATTATTAACCTTTCAAATCCTTCCAAAGTGGAATTTTCAGTTTTAGCCTTGGATAATAGCAATTACACCTAATTTTATTGTGTCAAATGTATGTCACATAAGCAAAATAACAATAGAGTACAAAACAACAAAAAAAAATTCAAACTGTTTAAACAAGTCTAGAAGTTAAATACTACTGATTAGTTTATTTTCTACAACTCACATGATAGTCACACATCGCAATATATTAGAAACACAGAAAACAATGAACTATAATTTTTGGAATATAATGAAGCAGTAAAATCTCTGCTGTGATTAAATATAAAATGTTTTCTTGTTTAACCATTTTATAATAAATATCTTTTTTGTTGTTTTTTGGCAGTGCTAGGGATTAGAACCCAGAGTCTTGTGCATGCTAGGCAAGCGCTCTACCACTGAGCTACCTCCTCAGTCCCCTAAAATAAATATCTTATGTTTCTTAAGTATATAGAACTTAAGTGTTAAATATACTACAGTATATAGTAACTTAATGGATATAAAACTCATATGTTCAAATATAATGTAGTGTATATATGATACATAAAACTTTTATCAAAGCTAATATGTTATTTAAAACTAATGCTCAATAATACAGTAGAGAAAAAGAATTAAAAATAGAAAAATGCAAAAAAACAGTCTTTCACATACAAAACTAATTTTAATAATAGCTAATTTCTACTATAATCTTCACAGAAAATATAAATATATATAGATGTTATTTTTTAATGGAAATGTATATTAATATTTTATTCTACAATAAAAGTTATTAAAGTGATGTGATTTGCCCAAGTTCACATAGGGAGATCATGGAAAATTTGATAATCTATTCATTGAACTAGTATTTCCTAACATCAGATAATCATGTGATGTACATTCAACTTGGACTATTGCCTTCTAATCCATTGGTTTTCTTCTATTATCTGCCAGGATTTTTTTTCATGCCAATAATACAAATTTTATTCCAGAATACCATAAAAATAAAGGATATTTATTTTTTCATGTGACTGGAGCAATTCCAGGTAGTGATTATATTATCTCTTTGCTTTATCTCCCATATGCCTACTTTGTACCTTAGCAGGCTCTCCATTGTGGTTACAGTGTGGCTTCCAATAATTTCAAGGTGTTTTCGCACCTATATTGGAACAGGAAGGGGAGTGATAAAGGAGAGAATTAAATTGGCCTGTGTGCTCTTCTCTGATTTTACAGAGATTGTTAGGAGAAAAAAGTTCACTATTTTTATCACAAACTTCTAATGAGTTTAGAATAAAAGTGTTAAATAAGATTATGTTTCTATTTTTTTCACTACTTTGTTTCAATAGTTGTATCTTTTATGTGCCCATAATCTTTCTACCCCAGATACCTATCACTGACTGTCAGAACAAAAGCAACAGTCAAAATTGAGGAGATATAAGGGTGGTTTGAGGGTGAGATTAGGAAGAAAGGTTGTGAAAAAGAAAAGAAACCACAGGATTTGAAGCAGTTTGAAGTAAATTAAGAGTTAATGGTCATTAAATACTAGAAGCATCAATAACAAGTAATGAAATACATCCTCAATTATAATTCCATTTACATTAAAGAATCATTATTTTCTGACATATTTGGATCCTAAATCTAAGCATAAAAAGATAAAGGGAAAAAAAGAAAAATATATATGTGACTCTAATATGCCTAAATAAGAATGGGCACTTAATCTTTTTATATTTTATACAGAATTTTGCCAGAAAATATAGATTAAATATAGATCTCTCTTTCCCCTCAAAATGAAAAGTTTCAGGAAATTTAAAAAAAGAACTGATTCAATCAGGGGCAAAATTAATAGGAGTATTTCAAATTAAATACTATTTTAGTCTTATATTTTCCCACTTGAAGACATGCCACTTTCCCTTATAGAAGAGTAACATAACAACAAGACAGTAAAGGAAGAAAATGGGAAAGATAAAGGATTTTATAAGAAGAGAGAGAGAGTGGGGATTGTCTTGAAAGGCATTTTTGAATCATTTCCATCCAAGGACATTCTCAACATTTGAGATATCATCCCAGTTTCTTATATTGTCCATCCCCTGACCCCAGAATAATTAGAATCATCAATCTAATAAGTCATATACTGGTTTGAGTTTTTTCAGTGCCATCCTCTGAATATAATCATTTTCTCTGGAAGTAGTTTTGAGGAAGCATATTAAAAACTGGCTTTGAATATTAAGGTGTTTTTCTAAAATAATATGGTCCAACTAGAGTCCCTTCTTCACTATCTCTCATTCTTTAACTCCTTTGCTATTTGGCTTTCAATCTCAAATATTAAATTGAATTTGCTCTCAAATTTCACCAGTCATTAAATTCTGATGCCCTCCTTTTATCTCCATCTTTCTCAACTTCCCTATAGTACAGCGGTCCTCAAGTATGACAGTATACTGGAAGATTCCAACATGAAGTAGATGCTGAAAATTTCGGCTCCAGCTGGTCATAGTAATAATGATCATATGCCAGGCATGGTGGTGCACATTTGTAATCCCAGCAGCTCTGGAGGCTGAGGCAGGAAGATATCAAGCTCAAAACCAGCCTCAGCAAAGGTGAGGCCCTAAGCAACTCAATGAGACCCTTATTTATTCTCTAAATAAAGTACAAAATAGGCTGAGGATGTAGCTCAACGGTTGAGTGCCCCTGAGTTCAGTACCCAGATCCTCCCAAATAATAATAATAATTATTATCATAATAATCTGAGGGCTCCTGAACTTTCTTCTCTTCACTTTGTTCTAGGTTCTGCTACTATTCAAAAACAATTCCATAGCCTAGGATAATATTTAGTTCTCTCATCCCCACTCAATCATAATTGCATCTCTTTCTTTATCTATGCTCAAAGCTTCCACCAAGTTGACATGTTTAGGTCCAACTTCTTACTAGAACTCTGATTTGCACTTCCTTGAACTAGCTAGAACTGACCACCAGAAGGAATATCCTAATAACCTCTCAGGGTAACTCATGTCTCTCCCCTGGCTCAAAAGTTCATTTATTGACTTTCCTTAAAAAAAAAAAAAAAAAAATATATATATATATATATATATATATATATATATATATATATATATCTTTCCCCTCAAAGTGAAAAATTTCAGGAAATTTAAAAAAAGAACTGATTCAGTCAGGGGCATACACATACATATATACATATACACATATATATACACACACATATAATATATACACATATATTATATTATATATATAATATGACATAATTAAATAATTTTTTAATCACTGATGTCAAACCTTTAGAAAAGACACTGAATTAAGAATCCTGCTGGTGAGCCTAAAAGGTCTCCAGATGTTGTAATGCAAAGATTGAGAAATATTGTTCATCAAAATCCAGTATTTCATGAGCACAGTCTGCTTTTACTCATTTATTTTGTTCATCCGGAGCATAATTCATCCAAATGCCAACCCCAGGAGTCCTGTATCTTCTCTTAAAAAGTCTATTTTAAACCCTGTTTCTTAAATGTTTTCAGTTCCTCTTCCCAGGCATAATTTTCTCCTTCTTTAACCCTATATAGCAGTTTTTAACTTTACTATTGTGGAAATAAATTTATGCTGTCTATTATAGTGGTTTGTTCATTTGTCTTATTTCTTCACTGAATGTAGTAAACTCAAGAGTAGTAGTTCTCACACTTGAATATGCCTAAAGATTGCCGGAGAGCTTAAACTACATATTCCCAAGTTCTTAGAAGTCTTATTCATTAATCTGAGTGAGACCCAGGTCAGTGCCATACATATCAGGTAGTTCTGCTATAGATGGTCTTAAAATCACACCTTGAAAAAAAAATCTCTCAGGCCTGAAATTTGTCCTTCTCATTTGGCTCTGTGTTCTCAGTAGCATCTTCCATACAATAGATGCTCAATATGTAATCAGTGGGTATACACTGGAGCTTGTCAGTAAGAGTCCCCTCTTCTCAGTATAACACATTTCAAGGCTTATCCTCTGCTAGTTTTCAACAGGTCTTGGAGACCTCCTAACAGTTCTCCATGAAAAGGAAAAGCCACCTCCTTTACCATGTGTCATTCCCTAACACTCTTCCCACAGAAGCAGAGTACTTCCAAATCTGTTTAGTCTTATCCATGAAATACATGGAAATTTCTCACAGTGAGAAATACTTGACTTCGTTACCATGCCAAAGTTCTCTGAATTAATCACACTGTCCACAGATTGGAATCATTCCACCAGTCTGGATTTTACAGTCATTTAAAGCCAAGCAGAAAAGCGTTGCTTTGCTATGGAAAAGGAACTCACAGACTCTCTGAGGCATAATCAATTGGATTAGGAGTCACTCTTCTGAAGCTGGTTTTGTAACTTTGTCCCCTTCTCAATTTTTCCAGTCACCAGTCATTTGGCCTCTTGAACTTACTTGAAGAGAAACTTCCTCTTGTTCATGATTCAAAGGTGAAGATAATCAAGATGCAATTAATGGCAAAGTTAATTGAAAGAATTGAATTGGATTCCTGTGCCAATTTCAAGCACTAAAAATTAGAGAATTGTCATCTTTCAAATTCTTTAGAGAGAGAAAAAAAACAAAACTTTTTTTTTTTTCCCGATTTACACTAATGCTAAATGCAATGCTGTGTTGATCTTTGCTATCACTATGGCTTAGTGTGAGAATGTTTTCATTAAGGTAGAAAGCAATAAAGAAGGGAATTTGAAAATGTTTGGCCTGATTATATTACTGCCTCTTTATCCTCCAGCAGCCCTTTTAATTAAAAAAAGAGCAACCATTACACAAAATCAAAGTGGAAAAATCAGGATATGGAAGCTTGTGTTGTTTTTTAAGATTACCTAAAGAAAATATGACAGAATGAATTGGAATTTAATCACACAAGTGCTGTTGCTTGTTAGTCAGTTTTATTCCCTTATTAAAAGTTTTATATTTTTTTTCCACTTAAAAGCACTGGAAATATAATAGTCAAATAAATTTGTTTAACTTCAATAATGTAGGAACTAGGATACTTGAGATGTGCTGATACCAAGAAATAGGCGGGCTCAAAGAGAGATACAAATCTAGATTGAGGAGCCTGTAAAATAATTTATTGCTATGGAAAAGATGACATAAACCTGTTTCTTCTCTTTGAGAGAAAGCTGGATGATGGTTCTTAGGATAATATTTGCCTTTGGGACATATTTAGAACAGTAACAATAGTTGGCTCTTAGGTATCATGATTTCATATGACCAATTGAGATTTTTACCTTATTGGTCTTGAGATTATACATTCACTTTACAAAAACTTATTGAACTCTGATACTTGCTGGTGAGAAAATCAAATAAAGTAGAAGCTTTCTTTTCAAAAGCTCACAATTTAATGGAGGGTACTAAAAAGTAAACATATAATTTCAATCTGTCAAGAGGTAATCATAGGGTTCTACAGGATTACAAAAGAGGCAGGGCCCAGCTACTTGGTGAATTGAGGTGGGAAATTCAATAAAAGCAGTTTGAACTGAGTCTCAAAGAAATAAGCAGGTGTCTATCTGCCTGTGAGATAAAGGTTTTAAACCAGGGTAAAAATCAATGCCTGCCCAATGAGAAGGAATAAAAATTTATTTTTCCTTAGAGGAGCTCTAAATTGTTCTATGTGGTAGGGGCACAATGGATATTTACAGGAATTATAAGAGATCATATCATCATAACACTGTGTGACGTGCCAGGGTTCTGTCTTCTATTATAGACTGCAAAGGCTCAGAAGGATTTTAACCAGAAAGTGACATGATTTTATTTATTTTATTATTTTTAAACAGCCTTTTAAAGGTATTTTGCAATAAACCATCTTTTTGCATAACCACGTGTTTGCATCCAAATCACAATAAAGTTTTCTCGGATTCTCCCAATCCTTCCCTTCCTTCTCTCACCCACAATCAGGCCCAGAAAACCATTGAACTACTGATCTTCCTTCTGTCACAATAGATTAATTAATATTTTTCCAGAATTTTATGTAAACATCAGGGCATTTGCATATTAATTTTGTATGGCTTCCTTTATTTGGCATAATTATTTTTGAAACTGGTCAATGTTGTATGTGTCAATGATTCATTTCTTTTTACTGCTGAGCACTACTCCAATTTATGGTTATACAAAAATGTTTTAATCCTTTTTTTTTAGTGATGAGCAACTGAGTTCTTTCTAGTTTTTGGATATTGCAAATAAAGTTGCTATGAATGTTCTTATACAAGACTTTGTATGGACATGTGGTTTCCTTGTCTTTGGTAAACACCTAAACATGGAATGGCTAGATGATATAATAGGTCATGTTTAACACTTTAACAGATAGTCAGTTTTCCAAAGTTATTACATCATTTTAGAATCTCAGAAATAGTATATGAAAGTTTTGGTACCTCTGCCTTCTCACCAACACTTGGCATGGTAAGACTTTTAAATTTTTGCAGTTTTAATGTGTGCATAGTGTTATTCATTGTGGTTTTAAACTGTATTTCCCAAATAGTTACTGACATTAAGCATCTTTTCACATCCATCTTCCACCTGTGTATCTTTTCTTGATAATGTCTGTTCAAATATTTTGCCAATTTTGCATTGTTTTTTAATTTTCCTTATTAAAGTTTTAGAATTCTTTAGATATTCTGAATACAAATCTATTATGAAATACGTGATTGCAAACACTTTCTCCCAGGATGTTTTTTCTGAAGTGGATGTTTTGAATGTTTATGAAATCTAATTATAAATTTGTTTTCTTATGAATCATGATTTTGACATAATTTCTAATTAAGTTTTACCTATCCTAAGATCACAAAGATTTTACTCTATTTCATCTTCTAGAATTTTATAATTTTAGGCTTTGCATTTATGTGTGATCCATTTTTAATATTTATTATTATTATTTTTGTACCAGGGATTAAATTCAGGAGCACTTAATCTAGCCCTTTCTATATTTTATTTTGAGAGAAGATCTCACTAAATTGCCTATGGCCTTGTTAAGTTGCAGAGGCTGGCTCTGAACTTATGATCCTCCTGCTTAAGTATCCTGAGTTGCTCAGGATTACAGACATGCTCCACTGGTCCCGATCATTTTCAATTAACTTTTCTTTTCGCATGAGGAGATTATTTTTTAATTGATTTTATTGTGTTAAATACATGACTACAGAATGCATTACAATTCTTATTACACATATAGAGCACATTTTTTCTCTTTGTATGTAAAGTATGTTCACGCTAATTCATGTCTTTATATAGTATGTTGTTGGGTTTTTTTTTTTTGCATTACTATTATTATTACACATATATACCACAATTTTTCATATCTCTGTTTGTATATAAAGTAAGTTGACACCCAATTCAAGTCTTCAAACATTATCAATTAATTTTTATATGTTGTACTAGGTATGACTAGAAGTTCAAGTAGACGTATAATTGATCTAACACTATTTTTAAAAATATCATCCCTTCTCCATGTAGATGCTTTTGTACATTTGTCAGAAACCAATATTGCAATCTAACAGATATTCATAGAACACTCCTCCCATCCACAATAACTTGACCTTAAAATTCTACACATCTTGTTTCTATAGTACAGATGTTCACTTTCAGGTTGAGGTTCATTACACAGTGTACCAAAGGGGAAAATATTCATTTCAACAGTACATGACCAATGTTATTCACCATCAAATTCTGTCAGAGGAATAAGAAGTCCCTGAAACCTACCCTTAAATGTACACTAAAGGATAGACTAGAAGTTTAAGAGGAAATTACAAGGTTGAGTTCAAGTAAATTGTTTTAAAGATAAACAAATGAATTGGTTGCCTTTCAACCTCATGAGTTTCAGAGAGTATGATCTTACCCAAAATATTCTGAATTAACATGAAAAGTCCTGCACATCTCTGGAATAGGCATAATTGAATAAAATATAGTTTTATACATATAGAGAATGATTGGTTTCCTTTCAGTGTATGGAATAAAGAGGCAATTTTCTACTATGGCTGATACTGAAAAAGCTAAATGATTATCTTAAATAAGACTGCCAGGAAAATTATAGTGAGTTGTTATTATGTGCTATAAACTTAAGATAAATTTGAAGCACACAAAGACATGAAAACAAGGATGGAGTTACGTAACAAATAAACAAAAATCAGTTCATTAAAATTTTTCTGTATACAGTCTCATTCATACAACAAACAATGCCTAGTTACAAGCATAACAAAGAACTAGCTCTACCCTCCCTTCTTCAGCTCATTCAGATATGAATCATACTGAACTCCAATATGGTAAATCATGTGATAGTGCTAATTTGAGATTAGGCAACCAGAAGATTCTGAAATCTGAGGCTGAATGTAGCCACAGGTTCAGGCCAGCAGCATTTTGAAGTTACAATATCTAAAGAAAAATTATCTCAGTGAGTGCCTAGAATTAGGCATAGTTTCTATACTCTCAAAACTTCTTAGCATCTGCTGTTGGTCTGAATATTTGTGTCCACTCAAAATTCATGTATTGAACCCCTTCCCCCAGTGCAATGGAACTAGGATGTGGGGCCTTTGAGAGGTGATGAGGTATGAGAGTAAAGCCTTTAGGAATGGAATTAATGCCCTTTTAAAGGGCTAGAGAGACCAGAATCCTCCCCTTCTATCATATTAGAACACTGTGAAAAAACAGCAATCTATGAAGCAGAAAGCAACACTTCACCAGACACCAAATCCACC
Source organism: Marmota monax (assembly GCF_021218885.2). Lineage (NCBI taxonomy): Eukaryota > Metazoa > Chordata > Mammalia > Rodentia > Sciuridae > Marmota > Marmota monax. The sequence continues at coordinate 5,270,660 of NW_026691988.1, forward strand.
AGCACCTTGATCATGAACTTTTAAACCTCCAGAACTGTGAGAAATGAAATTCTGTTATTTATAAGCCACCCAGTCTCTGGTTATTTGTTACAGCACCCTCAATGGACTGAGATAGCATTCCATTTATGGATATGCATCTTTTTTCATGAAGTGAGAAGTCTTTTGTGTATATTATTCCTTAAACAAAAACCAAAAGCAAAATATAAAATAACCCTTATAGAATTTCAGAAATCAGAAAAACAAAAATTTATTTAAATCTTGAGTAAAAATACCATAAGATATTGCATGTATTTTTTTAAGTAAATAGCTAATGCGTGAGTTACTGTGTGAGATGATATGTCATCCAAATGCATTTCACTGATAAGAAGAGAGACTGAGGATTCTGGTGGTTTCTTCAAAGAGAATCTAGGACAGGTGTAGAATTGGGCTGGAGTGGTGGCTGGTTGTGAGGACTGAAGCATCACAACCAGGGCTGTCTAAAGTATCATTTCCTAAGAGGAGACGAGCAGGACAGGCAAAGTACCTCAAGGCTTAGCAGAGTTTAGTTTGCAGCAGAATTGTGGGGGCAAAACCACAAGCCAGAGACAGAACAAAAGGATGAGTTTGGACATGTCACGGAGAAAAAGGGAGTCCCATGGGAGAAGAATCTTGAAGAGCAAGGATACCTCAGTAATAATGCAATGAAGTTCCTGTTCTCTCAAGTCTTTTCTTACTCGAATTCCTGTCTTACTAACACCAGAGAAGATTTCTTACTATCTTTTCCATTGATTTCTTAATCAAAATATGGTGTCTTTTGCAGATGGACTCCAGATTTTGTATCCCCAGCTCCTAACTCAAGTGTTTTATAGGTAGTAAGAACCCACTCTTTTGAGTATTTGATGATTTCTAATAAATATTTGTTATACATAAAATATCTCAAGTGTATACTTAAAATATCTGACTATAATACAATTCTTGTGCATTACTGCAAGGTGAATGATCATAATTGCCCGATGCCAAGTTAAAAATTGTTGAAGAGGCCCTGAGCTTCTGCCTGAGAGATTATGAAGACCGTTCTTTGCAGGTGGCTTTTCTTCTTGTACAATCTACACTACTGAAATTTGAGCCAGCAATCAAGGCATGGGCTGTTTTTCTCCAAGCAAGGCCAGGGATTAGTCGTGTCTAAGCCTTTTCTGCAGCACTCAATTCAATGCTCTGCTTAATCCAGTGAACATAGATTTCTATATGCATTATATAGACAACAGGCATTTAAAAGGCTTCCTCTGTAATATTTTGTGATATTAAAAGTATGCTTTAAATAATCCCAAAGAAAACTACCAGACACCTTTCTGCTAGTAGCAGAAGAAGGGCTGAGAATAAACCATCTCACTGAGTATCAAACACAGAGGTTTTTGTAAGAGTACCATATTTCTGTTCAGGATTCCAAAACATATTTTCATTAATATTTATTCTGTCTTACCAGATTAAAAAAAGCTGAAACTTTCAGATCCCCTAGAAAACAAAACCAAATAACTCTAAACTTTATAATAAATTTATCTGATATTATTCACATCTGCCTCCAAAGCAATCAAATGATTCACCCCTGGAAGAATGATCAAATTGGTTTAATTGCTGTTCTATTTTTTTTATGGCTAGCTGATAACATATACAATGTAAATGTAAAATCCACTGGAGAAAATTCTTTGTAATCAGAGTTAATCTCTGAATAAATCTGATACTTCAGCCTATGTACCCCTGTATTCCATAAGTTACTCAAACTCAGATGATCACTAAGTTAAAATAAATCCAATACTTAATCCTATATATTCTCAAAGTTAATCAAACACAGGAGATATATCATCTTAATTAATCTTGAAAATTCCCTCAGTAACAGTTATTTTTGACTTCAGAATATTTTTATTTTGCTGATACTTTCCATGAAAGAAATGTCTGACAATGTTTGCCTTAGTAATAGCAATATTTGACACCTACATGGTGTTTTGTACATTTTGGCAACCTATGTATAAACACACTCTGGATCTTAAAGCAGTATTATTATATTGGCATACAGAAAACAGACAAAACTTATGCAAATGTGGCGTACATGTTCAGTGCCACCAAACTGAACAAAAGTATAATGAATTTTGTCATGACTATTGCTTCCAAGCTCTTAAAGCAACAATTTTTATGCAGAATCAAACATTTTCAGAAATGCTAGCCTATAATAAGGCTTCAATGAAAAAGCTTCCCTTCTCCCTTGTAGGAAATTATAGTGATTTTTCTTCATTGTCTGCTTGAGATATTTTGGTACTGTAAAACTATTATTATAGTCCTCAGAAGACCACCCTCCTGGATGGCCCTTGAATTTTGTACTAGGAAGAACCCAGGGGAAGTTGATGGATTTGAGAACGTGAAGAGTAAATATTTGTTGGATTTAGAAAATGTCCTATCATGTGCTCTAATTGTGTCATTTATGTGACATTCAGACTAGGAGTAAGAGCATATTGGAATGCCCAGCAAGACATTTGAACAAAAGAAGATAGCAGTTAGGAAGTCAAAGAAAGAAACAGAGCAGTAGAGGGCAGCAGGCTTTGGGATGATAGTGTCAAGAGAGATCCAGGTCCTGGCTTAGGATGTAAACAGCCACAACATCTGGAAATAGAGATATAACTTCAGAAAAAGAGAAGAAATCAGAGAAAATGAATAGAAGAAGAGAGAACATTGCAGTCATGCAAGAAGAGCAAGGACAGAAGTGATCAGGATAGACTCAGAGCTTAGGGAGGAACTTGGAGGGTTTTAGGAGGAGGTTCTTGTCTCATCTAAATGATCAAGGATTAGTCACAAACCAAGAAAACCAGAAGAATAACATAAATGAGGCCAGAGGGATTGATCTTAGAACCAGAATTTAAAGAAAAGCTTTAAAGGTTAATTCCTGAAAAGTCTTCAGATTTGATAGTTAACTTTTTCTTATTCAATTTATTGTTAAAGGATATGTATTTGCATTTTGCTTTCAACCAAGATAATGTTGGACATTTCTTTCTCCAATATGAAATCAAAGTCAACAGGGGGTCCTATGTTTGTTAATGAAGTGCAACATATATTATTTATACTTCTAAAAAATCCTGCTGGCTGAGTAGGCAGGAGGACTAGTACCCAACTTGGAGAATGTATCTTAAAATCTCATGCAATTTACTCTCAGGTGTGACTATTAAAACTCAGCAGCCTCTCTACCAGATCTGACTTCTGATCAGAAGAACCCAATGGGGAATAGGTCACTTAGAATCACAATGAAAGGTGCTTCAGAAGGGGTAAGAGCAACTCTGTAGATTAGTGTTGGAGACATTTTGTATCAGAGTATGTACTTTTCTGTTGGTCTATCCGTATTCTAGTGTCTGCCATGACTTAAACAAAGCAAAACTATGTGAATACAACTAGAAGGGCATTGTGATAAACTTTTCAGAGCTTAGAAGATGGTCTTTTGACAACTCCTTGACTCATACCTGTATACCTGCAACAAAATTTACAATATATGATGGAGACTACAATGGTTACCACAGTGATTTTCCACTTTCTTAGATGCCTCCTGGCAATTTCTAAAATCTAAGTAACTTTCACATTTGTTGTACTTAGATAATCTCTCAGTATTTGGGGTTATTAATGGAAAAAAATTATATGATGCTTTTTCTTTTTTTTTTCTTTAGAGAAAATAACTAAAATATCAACCTGCTTCAAAGAATAAGAACACCAAATGGGAAACTAGAAGGTGGTAGTTGTGAGAGATGGTGAATCCAAAACCTATGACCTGTAGATAATGAAAATGGCTCAACAAAGTACCAGGCTTAACCATAGAGATTATGCTAGACGTTTCCACCATAAACGCTGCACTGTACCAATGGTTCTCTGATTCAGGTGAGAAATCATGGTCTGGTAGGAGACAATGTGGTGAACATGCATAATAACAAGAGTTATTTGTAGATGATCTACAAAATTGTTTGAAACACTCAATTATCCAAAGAAGAAAAGACTTGATAGCTGCATGGAAAGGGAACTAGTATGTACTGAGTTTTTCATATTTTATTGTTCCATTTAATCTCAGAAACATCTGTGCAAGGTAGGTGGTAAATACTGACTTTCGGAGAAGGAAATTGATGCTACAGAGGTGATGTGATTTGTTTAAGATGTGAATTTAGATCTGTCCATCAAGTGAAAAAATGCTCATGTTACCTCCCTGTTCTTTGTTTTGTTTCTAATAATGGGGATTGAACCCAGGGAAATTTTACCACTGAACTACAATCAAAGCCCTTTTTAGATTTTGAACAGAGTCTTGCTTAATTACTTAGAGCCTCACTAAGTTGCCCAGGCTGGCCTCCAATTAGTGATCCTCCTGCCTCAGCTTCCTGAGTCACTGGAATAACAAGATATGTGCCACCATGCCCAGCTACCTCTCCCATGTGATGTTGATTTGCATGACACTGAATCTGCCTCATGCCTATTAAATCACATTACCTCTGTATCCAAAAGACTGAAAATAAAACATTGGAATAAATTTCAAGCTTTGTTTTGCAGAGCTTGAAGACTGCATGAAGTTGCTTCAGAAATCATCTTGACTGACAAAAGAAAGGCTAAACTGATGAGGTTCTGAATCCCTTCTTCTACTTTAGTCAGAGAAATTTCACATTGTCTTTTTATACATTAGAATATATAAAATTTTATTTGGAGGAGTATTTCCACTGCTAAGCAAATTGTGAAAAATGTAGAATGACTTATAGGCAAACCACTTTCATGAAAGCTTTCAATGGAGCATATATGTGTTAAAGGGAAAAGAAGTCTCTCTCTCTCTCTCTCTCTCTCTCTCTCTCTCTCCCCCCCTCCCCTTAAAAAAATCTATAATTTTCTGTGGTGAGTCAAAAAAGTTCATATGTATATATAGACATATAAAACATTATATGTTCCATACACACACACGCACACACACACACACACACACACACACATATATATATATATATATATATATATATATACACACACACATATGCACTATACTCTAATTTCCAGTTTATCATAACTTTTTGTTCTGTAGAGACAATTTCATTATATTATTTTAAAAAAATCTTTAAAAAACTAAGACAAAGCTCTTTATTGAATCCATAGACCAGTTGTTTCCTCAATGACTTATGAAATGCAAATGAAATCCTTCAATTAATGTCATAGTACTGACTATAAAATGGTCAATGGCAAAAAAAAAAACAACAAAAAAACAAACAAACAAAAAAAAAACAATGTTAGAGGACCAGGATGCTGATGCAAATTGCCAAGAACAGTAGGTACTGTTCCATAACACGTTTTGATTGCAGGGGCTTTATCTACAGAGTGGATCAATCAGGTGGGACAGGAAGACTAAGCTTCATTTTTTTTTTTTCTGTGATCTGGCCAGAACTTAGCTGAAATTAAAAAAAAAAAAATCTCTGAGGAAAGCTCACTATGCTTTCATCCACTGAATCTAAAACATTAATCCACAAGATCATATTCAGGAAAAGTGACCAACCATTTAAATATTTTAGTCATTTTTCCAGTTTTTCTAAGGTTTGGTGACCATCCTCAATGTGTAAAACACAAAAAACATGAATAATATATCTTAAGGCAGAGTTTCACTTCACCACAAACTCAAATTATTAACTTTTGAAGAAAAACCAAGTTGGGCAAGAGTCTTTTTAATTTTGAAAGTTTTTGTGGGAAGGCCTGGAAATAAAAAATGACAACTGAATGAGTTGGAAATTACTACAATAATTATACAACTTTGAACTTACCATAATAAATTGTAGATACTTGTTAGAATGCATACTACAGTTTCAACAAAGCAATACTAATGGGCATAATAAATCTTAAACTGAAGCACTTGAGTATTTAAAACAAGCACTAGACCAACCAAAGAAAATATTTTAAATGAGCAACGCTAAATGAATCAAGTCCTTTTTGGATAGCAAGGCCTCCTGGATCTCATGGTTTGGAGTAGACCAGATGGTTTTTGCATGTGGTTAGGTCCTATCTGTGAGTGTTAGTAATGGAGCAAGAAGTAATAATGAGATAGAACACTAAGGATGTTAATAGAAGTTCTAATACTGCTTCCACCAATGATATTAGGCAGAAAATTAGTAGGATGTTTTTAAATGGAACAGTAAAAGAGAATTATAGTATTCCTGGATCTTCATTACCAATGCACCCAGACAAAAGGAGTCATTTCTTCCTCTAAAAGCTGTTACGGAAGTAAACGTAAAAGTTTTAATATATATGATGGCATGATGGTTAAGCACTGAAAAATGATACAAAAAATAAATTTGTAATATATATAATATATAAATTTTTCTACTAATGAATAAAATCAAATGCTTAACATGAGCAATATGGTCATTTATTCCTTCTAAAGGTTTTATTTCCTGTGGTAATCACTAACTGTAAGGGAAATAGAAGCATTCTTTTGAGAATATTTAGAACAATTAAAACCACAGTCTGCATATTTTCTCAGCACCATTTCATAGATGCAAAAAGAGCACGATTATTTGCTTTGTTTACATTTCCCATTTTCCTTCCTCATCAGTATAATGGAACAGCTATTTAAAACCATTTAAGCCAATTTCAGCTATTTCCCCCATCATGCTATGTGTTTCTGATGAGAAATCTGGCATAGTTCACTGGGGAGGTTTATGGAGTTGGCAGACTCAGATGCTGTCTTTATAGTGTGTGCATGGAGGGGTGAAGAGAGAGGGTAGTATGCATGGGTGGAATTCATGATGCTGAAAATTTTAGAAAAAAAAAAAGGGGGAAATGCCTTTGCTAACTCAATCATCTTTTGCTGACAGTAGCCTAACCTTGGGGAAAAGGAATGCATTTATATGATTCTTTTCTCTATTAACCTTCAAGCTGATTCCAACGTGGATTTTCCTCTCTTAGTCAACAGGGCAAAATGAGTCCCATTTCCCCCTTTTCCCTCTGGAGGACCCTGGCTGTTCACAGAGCTGATGAATCTATGTGAAACGACCCTGCAGACAGCAAGGGGCTATTGCAGAGCTTCCCACACTCTCATTCTCAAATGCCAAGAAAGGAGAGAAAATAGTCTGTGTGTATTGACCACTTTCTTCCTGCTGTGGACCCCTGCTTTAAAATTGTAATTTTCTATATTTCTATACATCAATAATCAGAGAAGTGCATTTTAATGCTATGAGTGTTATCAGAGTTCCTCGGTATTCTTTGTTTCTCCAATCTCTTCTCTTCAATCTATGTATGTTGGAGTCTTGAATATTAGAGCTCTTAATAGGCATAGAGAATTAATAAGTTGGAGTCTCTAAAAGACTATAATAATATGCAAGTTATTTAAGCAAAAATCAGCTGAGTTGCTAAACTTCTGGTTCAGGATCTTTCAGAATAAGTGGATCTGAGCCATTTCTCTCTGAAATACATGAGCTGGAAGGGTTTTTCGCTTCAATATGTCCATGGTACAGCAAACTAAGCACACAGAAGCATGAGGAAGATAGGATAGATCATTTTAAGTCCTCTCAGGTAATGGCCTATTTGGCTTTTGTCAATTCATCAGATGTATTAATCAGGTAAGATGAGCTCAGTAAGTATTTCTTGTTGATTAACAACTTGTTGATTCCAGAAAATGAGCAATTGTTTCTAATAAACTTCACACAAACTATTAGTTTCCATTCCAAACCTTCAATACTTGAGAATTAGCCTTCAGTACAAAATAGCAAGGAAGTCACTGGTGCCCTGTGGGGCAAAAAAATGACTTCAAAAGTTAACAGAGTTCTTTAAATAGCACCATGGTGGTCAGTGCTAATCTGGGAGGGAGAAGGTTTGTGGGGATGCTAACAAAGCTTCTATTTTCCCTGAAATTGTATTGTTACCTGCAAGCCTATTAGTATGCATTCTGTCTAAAAATCCAAATACTTAATTATGTGAGTGATTTTATGAGCCCATCTTGAGTCAAATTAACATTGAATTTTATGAAGCTGTAATTTTGTAAAATTAAACCCACTATGCAACATTAATGTTATACATCTTTTCCTACAAGAACATAAAAAAGCAGCAACAGATATTATTACTGAATGATACATTATTTAAAGCATAAGAGAGCTTCTCAATGAAAAACTTATTCATAAATTATGATTTTCACATAAAAGTTACAGTGTTTTACATTTGTTCCTATTAAGGTACTAAGTATTAAACTTGAATTTAAAAAAAAAAAGCCAGGTGGAGTTGTACAGGCCTGTAATTCCAATGACTTGGGAGGCTGGACCAGGAGGGATCAGAAGTTCGAAGCCAGCTACAGCAACTTAGTAAGGTCCTAAGCAACTTAGCAAGCCCCCATCTTAAAATAAAAAATAAAAAAGACTGGGTATATAGTTCAGTGGTAAATCACCCCTGTATTCAATCTCTAGTAACAACAACCAAAAAAAGTATAAATCTCCCGAGTCTGAAATTCTTTTTAGTTTGAAGGTCCTATTTTAAATGTCAAAAATTCTATGAACCGATTAGTGATTTTTTTTTCTCTGCCTATATTAGGAAATTATGCAAGGTAAAAGACATGAGTGAATTCAGTTGTTTTAAATTATTTTAGTATGCTAATTAATCATCAAAAAAGTAATTACATGTGAAACTGGCATTATATAAAAGTATCAAATATATTGCTCCTTCGTTCAATAGACAATGCACAACTTTATTACAAAATGCGTGTGTGGCTTTTCCTTACAATAACTTGCTGGCCCAGAGGATTTTGTGGCTACTACTAGGGACCCATTCATTAATCTAGATCATGAACCAGCTTGTGTGAGGTAGATCTCATCATGTTTCAGGAGGCCATCCGAAAGCTTTAGAAGGGTAGACAAAGGCAACAGTCTTCCTGCATTAGTCTCCTTTCAGAACACTGAGCGTGTACATGATCGCGGCAGAAGGTAGACCACACTCTGTGTGTTCATCTGACGGCATCAGTCATGGACTTCTCACCTCATCTGTCATTGACAGTTTGCTGCCATTACCCAGAAAAGCCACAAAAACCTCTGTCCATTTACATCAACCCACATTATTGTGGGGCTCAATTCATATTTTAGACAGGTTGATTGGAAACATTCTTTACAATAATAATTTAAATAACATATATTTGGCTGTTTTCTTAAGAGAAATTTTGTAATGGTTCTATCCTATTTGTGAGAGTAATTAAATTTTACTTTTAAGTTGTACATATATAACACCAAAATAAATACATGACAAAATTATAATCTGTGTCACTTTTTCCCACAGAGTTACAACAAATATTATGCTAAAATTATGAAACACAAAGGTGATACTTTTTCTACTGATATTGATAAGAAAGCCATTAAAGAGAATACTAAGATATACAAACTCAATGATACAATTTGGAAATAACTAATGTCCAGTAGTTGGACATGTCTCCTTTGGTACATAAGTGACCCCTAATCATTAACCTACCAGAAGAATAATGAAAAAGAAACTTAATGTGGTTACACTAGCTCAAGTATCATAAAGTGAAAGCATTTATTAAACTATTAATCTCAGAAATGAAGACTAGGCAGAATACATAATCTTTCAATTAATCTTACTATGGCCAATGCTTTTCATAGTTTCTTTGATAACTTTAATCATGAACTTGTTTTCAATCATGATCTTGCTTGAGAAATTGTTATGGCAAAGATATCTGGCATCCATATAAAATCTTTGAGAATTTAGAAAGTTTATCAAACACAGTTGTACTGCCATGTACCTTTGGAAACTAGCCATATCAACATATTTTTCTTAATTACATATCATGCACTATGTCACATACAAAGTTCAGGTGACACCATATTCTGTATACAGTAATTCTCTAAGTATATGTTCATTTTCTCTTCCATAGTTTTAATTTGAATAAAAATAAGTGTAGAGCATAAATACAACTAAAATTGTACAAAAATAACTTTCTAATATCCATGCTTTTTTCTCATTTTCCTGTACCTTATATTGATTTTAAATGTATTCTAATGGTATGTCATTATGGAAAGAGTAAAAGATGCTGGCTTCTCAGGATTGCAAAACACAAGTTAGAACTGAATTACAAAGCACATGTTATATTTAACATTACTTGAGACTTTCAGTAGCTCACTCAAAAAATATTTATTCAAATTCTACCACAAACTAAGTACATTATAGATGGAAATACATCTAAGTCATGTGCCTTTATGGAATTCGTCTTAGATGAGGTAAACATCTCAATAAATATAAGCAAAAGCAAGATAAATTCAGACATATTCATGAGCAAAGTGTCATGGTACCAATGAAGATGGAATAACTATCAGTGTCAAGAGTTCAGAGATAGGCATCCAAACAAAACACAGTAAACACAGGCTGGCACAGGTAGTAGGTGCAAAACAGTAGGTGGTGGCAGAAGCAGAGTCACTCTAAGCAGAGAACAACCTCTTGTATTAAGTGTAAACATCTAAAGGGAAACTGCATAATTCTTCCAGTTATAATATTGAATTAACAGTCTCTTCTATTTTATGTCACATTCATAAGCACATAAAAGTTAACTTGAAGGACACCTATGTTGGTTCCATAGTTTAGCTATTGTGAATTGAGCTGCTATAAACATTGATGTGGCTCCAACACTGTAATATGCTGAGTTTCAATCCTTTGGGTATAACTGAGAAGTGGGATAGCTGGTTCAAATGATGGTTTCATTCCAAGTTTTCTCAGGAATCTCCATACCGCCCTCCATGCTCTTCAACAGATGAATAGATTTAAAAAATTGCAGTATACATACGATGGGATATCACTCAGCCTTAAAGAAGAAATAAATTATGGCATTTTCTGGTGAGTGGATGGAGCTGGAGAATATTATGCTAAAGGAAAGAAGCCAATCCAAAAAAAATCCCCAAAACTGAATGTTTTCTCTGATACACGAATGCTAATGCACACTGAAGGGTGGGGCTAGGAAAGAATAGAGTTAGTTTAGACTAGGTAGAGGGAAGTGAAGGGAGGGGAGGGTGTATGGTGATAGGAATGATAGTATAATGAATCAGACATTATTATTGTATGTACATATATAACTGTATGACTGGTGGGATTCTACACCATGTATAACCAAAAGAATGAGAAATTATACTCCATTTTATATGATGTATTAAAGTACATTCTACTGTCATATATAACTAATTAAAACAAACAACAAATTTTTAAAAATGTTAACTTGAAGACAGTACCTATTAATTTTTATGGAAAATATTCTAGATAATTTTTTTTCATCCTAGGAGATAATATTTTAAAAAGCCAAATATTTAAATACCTGCCAACTCACTGAAGTCCAAAACTCCAGTCTACTTTATTGCCTGTGAGAACATGCTAAGAACCTCATTTTCCTTACTCTCCATGATGTCCGACTCAGTGAACAGAACTCCCGCCTGCACTGGCTTACTACATTGGCCTACACTGGCATGGGGGTGATGTGTTGTTCTCATACTGACAGATCCCCATAAGTATTCAGAGTCCTAGTAGAAGCTAGGAGTATTAGGAAATGTTCCCACGCATCATTTTTTAAAACAAAAAGACAATCACTGTTGGACCAGGGTGGTAGTGACTGAAGGAAAGCCACATTTTCTTTCTCTTTCTTGAAGTCTCCTTCTGTCACTCTGTTCCTCTGTTATTTCTTTCCTCCTTTTTCCCCCTTCCCCTTTCCCTTTCTGCCTTTCTATGTCTAAGTGTAAAGAACATTTGGAGCTATAAAAGTGTACCTGAACTGACAGTAATCAGTGCTCTTGGAAAAGGACTGAATGGCCAATTTAGTTTCCATAAAATAAAGTGAAAAATGACTGGGTAGAGAGAAGATAAGCAGAGGAATAAATACACAAGCATGGTCTCCTTGGTCTTCAAAGCACTTCAGAGTCACTAGGGCTTTCTTGTAGGCACAGGACTTTCAACAGTGATGTGATAAAGGGTTTGGTCCCTCTTGGTCAGCAGCAGTGGGAAGCATGCTATAAGCCATACCTCCCAGAACTGGGAAGTGGCCTACTCCTTCTCACCTTCATAGGGTGGTATTTCTTTTTTTTTAATTTTTTAAAATTATTTATTTATTCTAATTTGTTATACATGATGGCAGAATGCAATTCATTTCGTATTACACATATAGAGTACATTTTTTTATTAGTTGCTCAAAACATTACAATGATCTTGACATATCATACATTTGATTCAAATGGGGTACATAATCTTGATTGTACACAAAGTATTTTCATACCATCCGTGTCTTCATACATGTACCTGGAGTAATGATGTCTAACTCATTTCACCATCATTCTTACCCCCTTCCCCCTCTTCTCCCCTCCCTCTCCTTTGCCCCATCTAAAGTTCCTTCATTCCTCTCATGCTCCCCACTCCAACCCCTTCACCATTATTAGTCAGCTTCATAGGGTGGTACTTCTTATGTTCTGATTTCCAGAGTGCCAGGTAAGTGTCCTCCCTCTTGCTGCCCATCACTGTGTCCTGGGGCCTGCTGACCTTGCTCCATGCCCACCTCTTATCTCTGCCTCTTCGGCTCTCCCCTGGAGCGCCATCACACCAGCATCAATATCCCTTTGTCTTTTGTCTTTATTAATCTAAGGATGATAAGGTGCCAGGATACTAATAAACTGAAAACCAACTAAAAATTGGACACAGCTCAGAGGAAAGACAAAACTTTAAAATATGTAAAATAGGAATAGAAAGGAAGGAAAATAAAATTTATGTCTCTACTAAACCTTTATTCAAATTAATCCTCAATCCAAATCACTTTCTAGAAACTGCTTTTAGGAGAAATAAGCAAGTCATGCTCTAAAATATCAATTAAAGGGTATGTATCTGAATAATATAAATTTATGCTAAATGTATTTATTTGCTTTATTTTTAAAATTTTATTTTTAGTAAAGGCAAGAGAATCATTTGCTCTTCAGAATACTGTATTATTATAATATATGTCCTTGCAGAAAAATCTCTAGTATTCAGTAATATGGTTGTGTTAAGTTTTCTGTCACTGTGAAAAAATCCTGAGAAAAATGACATAAAAGGAGAGAAGTTTTATTTTGGCTCATGGTTTCAGAAATTTCAGTCTATAGTCACTTGGCCCAGTTGCCTTTGGGCCTGTGATGGTCAGTACATCATGGCAGAGGACCTAGTGGGTGAAAACTGCTCAGTTCTTGGTGGCTGGAACCAAAGAGAGAAAACAAGGAGACGGGGTCCCAATGTACCCTGCAAGGATATGCCCATAGTAAACTGTTTCCTCCAATTAAGCCCTATCTCTCAAAGTTTCCATCACCTCCCAGAAGTGCCACCAGCTAAGGACCAAACTTTCAACATATCAGCCTTTTGGGGACATTCCAATCCAAAATATAACAATAGTCTTTATGAATATATGGTGCCACATTTTGTAAATATTTCAGATCAATAGTTGAAATCTGTAATTAGGATGTTTCATTTCCCAAAGATTCCAAAGAGTTATCATTTTAGTATATGTGGGTCCTGTTGGGAACACATTCAGAAGAATTCATTCTGACCCATTATTAAGAAATTATTTAGCAAGGCGATATCTACTATTAGAATTACTTCCCTCTCCCTGACTTAAAGCTTTTATTTTTCAGTCAATCTTAACAGGCAAAGTCAAGATCATATTTATGGTTTTAGATTACAGAGTTTTTGGATTCTAATATTCTAATTTATAAAAGGTTGTTCTCATTATAAATAGGTCCATTCTTTGTGAAAATATTTGTTGAGCATACGCTGCCAGTCACTGTTCTCTGTGTTCCTGATAGACCAATGAACAGAGCAGGCTATGGTCTTCGAGACTTAGATCACAGGAAGGTGATCAGGACTATGAAAAAAATAACCAATAACAGAATTAGTAAGGGAGAGGAAAAGGGGAAAGGGTGAGTTGGAGTCTTCACTGGGGTGAGCAGGATGAGCTTCATTGAGGTGACAATTGAGAAAAGACGTGAGGGAAGTGACCCTAGAGGACCCTCTTGTGATTATGTTCTAGCTATCATTGAACACTTCATTTATGATGCACATTAAGAATAATTGCACAAAATATTAAGTGCACTTATTTTCCTTAAAGAACTCAAGATTTAGATATAGATTTCATCAAATAAGGGATAAAATTTGTTAGAGAATAGTTAAATACAAATTGTTTAAGATAGTTTAAGCTTGAAAGATGAGTCTAATCAGTAGCTGTGTGAGTGACCAGGAATGAGGCTTTTGCTGGACAGGTCAAGTAGATTAGTATATGAAAATAGACACTGGCATAGCTAAGCAAGGGACAATTTCCAAGAAGGAGACCTAGGTAAAGTCATCCATTCAATTGTCCCTTGATTATATTTCATGTACAAGGGACTCTGTGAGGTGCTGGATTCAGAGATGCTCAGAACATGATCTTTGCCCTCCAGAAGCTCGAAAGTACTCAGAACAGAGTGTGTATGGTGGCAACTGCAGGGCAAATGCTACTCTGGAAATAGTGTGGAGTCTGCCTTAGTAAGACCTGGATATCCAGTCATTAGGACAGCAAGTTTCAAAAGGTAACAAGTCACAGAAAAAGAAGACATTTTTAATGACTTCACTTTTAATCCAGTTAAGTGGAATAGAAAGGAACAATTATTTTAAAAAAACGTTTGGAAATTAAGGAGAAAAGATTTTAAGGAAACACCTGGCTTTATAAAGTAGGGGGAGTTAGAGGTTTCTTTTGTTAAAAACACAAAAAACATTGACCCTTCAGTTGGGACTGCAAATATCCAATTAGTAACTGAAAATATGTTAAAAAGTTTGACATATAGAAACTGGGGGCTCACGTCAGTATTACTAAAGATGGGCTAGAAATCTGAGTCCTCTTGTCTTCCCAGGATAGCTATATTCATTGAAGTTCCTTTCCTGCTTTTGGTGAAAAGCTTACTTTTCCATGTGATTTTGGGGACAAATGGTAGGACCTGACTTGCTGGGACACTCTAGTAAGGCCTTTGGCCTAGGACTTATGTAACAGGAGGAGTGCTTGAGACATCAAGTAACATGTCTCAATTGGAAAATAAACACTGGCATTGCTAAGCTTCTCACTGAAGAATATCCAAAGTAAGAATTGGTTTTGTGAAAAGAGATAGGAACAGGTCAGACACTGAAACTATAAAAAGGCAAAGCAAAAGTCTTGGCAACATTGGGATATCTGATAATGAAATTGAAGAACTTAAAAAAAAAAAGGAGTGTGACTAGCCCAGGCCAATATTATAAAGTCCACAGATGCATCAGAATCTTCTGGGTAGGAGACTTTTTGATGATCTAGATTCTGAGTCAGCACCAGAGATTTCGTCTACACAGTCATGTCAGAAACTACTAATAGAGTTTACAATGGGCATAATTACATAAGCGGGTATTCAGACCTAAAGGATGGCATGGATCAAAAGTAAGGTCACGCTGAGATGAAAAGAGCATCACTTTAAATCCAGTTAAGTGGAATTAAAAAAATGGTACTCTGTGGATGATAGAAAGTACTACAGTGTCTCAAGAGAATGGCCTTTCAATTAGGTCAGAAACATCATAAGAAAAATCTGTATTGATATAAAATGAATCAACAACATCAGTATTTCTTTCATGTAATGGTCCATGTTCTATATTGCCCCTTTACTCAGAAAAAAAAAAAATCCTTCTTTATCAATCTGCATCTTTTCTAGAAATGTCAAAGTGACAATCAATTGTATAAAGATAAATGTCATTGTATCTGTTTTTAGTAAATACATGCTAAGGAATAATGACTGGGTTGATTTTCTTATAAGAAAATTTAGCAGTTATCTATTTAATATTGTCAGCTAAAGACAAAAGCAGAGTAGTCCACCCAGGGAATCATTAATGGGGCATAGGGAGTTGGCTTTGAATCCAGATAATTGCCTTAAAGAGGTAGTATGCATTTCGTAATTCACCAGGTTGAATTTTAGTATAAATATTGTACATCAAAGTTCTTTAGAGAAACAGAATGTAGATATAGATATAGATATAGACATAGATATAGATATATAGATATTGGAAAGAAAGAGAGAAAGATAGAGAAAGGGGACATGACATATTATAAGGAATTGGTTTATCTGATTATAGAGTCTGAGAAATACCAGCATCTGCCTTCTGTAGGATAGAGACTCCAAAAAGCAGTGGTGTGATTCAGTCTAAATTCAAAGAATCAAAGTGTGGAATATGATATGTCAAGAAATTTGTAATGTTTTGAACAACCAACAATAAAAAATTTAAAAAAAAAAATAAATTCAAAGGGCATGAGATGAGAAGAGATGCCCCAGCTTAGTGCTGATGTAGGAATGAAAGGGGAAAATTCCTCATTCTTCCCTCCCCTGCCTTTGGGCGGGTCATCAAGGGCCTATCCACGTTGGGGAGGGCAAACTTTTTCCTTTAGACCATGGCTTCAAATGCTAATCTTGCTCAGAAACATCCTCATAGATAGCCTCAGGAATAATGTTTAATCTGGGAACCTTGTGGCTCCATCAAGTAAACACATAAAATTAACCATCACAAGTACCTTTAATTGCCATAATCATCAGACTTCAGAAAGTATCATTTTGAGAAGGACAACCTTAGGCCAAATTGTTGTCATTGAAACATGACTATTAGCTAGAAATTAAGCCCAGAAAATCATTTTGTTAAAGTTCGAGTATGTATAGATTAACTGGTTCCTATTTCTTTACCTTGCTTCTGATGTCACTCCTTACTCTTACTATAAATGTAACCTCCAAACAGTCCTTGATTACATACACTGATCTTAACATGAGATGAAATGAAGAACTTCTCTATTTCCAGTTAACCTTGTCTTTTCTACAACAACAATGCCTGCAGAAGCACACCTTCATGCCCTTCTGTAAAGCTTTACTTCCTGAGTAGCTGCTGTGAGTTCTGTTAAACAAAGTTCTCTTGGGAGAAGAAGCCACTATAGATAGAATTTGGAAAATTGCTATCTTCCAGAATAAAGTCTGGGAGTGCCCAAAGTGAGCAGAGAGCTCACACTTTGGAAGAAACAACAATGTGTGCTTGGGTTCTACCATGGTGCCAGATTACTTAAGCAGAGAGAAATATTTCAGTATTTCCTGTTGTGTGCTTAGGAAGTTAGAGAAAAGTACAACTGCATAAGAGAACAAAGCCTTCTCCAAGGCAGTTCAAAGTAAGTGCAGTGTAATGTTCTAATTACAAGGTACTACAATCCTTCTACAACATTACTCTGTTTCTGACTATCCTGAATGCCTTTGGGTAGCCTCACTGTGTCTCTTCTATCAGATTATTATAACTCATTTATATGGCTGATACAAAGTTCATGGAAGAGACCAGAGCAATGTGTTACACATTTTCTTCTTTTGTTTTGATTTCTTTAATACATGTCAATACTTATAAGTAGATTGACTATGGCAAGTTTGTTTACTTTTTGAGATGCAAGGACAATTTAAATAACACTTATTTAAATTATACTATTTATTGGGGGTGATTGGAAATGACACAAGAATTCCAAGGGATATGATTTTTTCAATCCATAGTTTAAACACTTAGCATTTCCCTCTTGATATTGGCTTTCTTTCTTTCTTTTTAAATATTTATTTAGTTGTAAATGAACACACAGTATCTTTATTTATTTTTATGCAGTGCTGAGGATTGAACCCAGTGCCTCACACATGCGAGGCAAGCACTTTACCAAAATTTCTTTTCAGGAAGATCAGCTGCTTTTAGTCACACTGTGCAACAAAACAGAATGTAAGTATCTTGCAAAGGTTACTGCAATTCACTATTCTTATTGAATCTTTTTTATCTATGCAAATCAAGCCAAGAAGAATTAATGAACCTCTGGGCAAAAATCCAAAGATTAACCACCCATGCTGGCTAACCTAGAGACTTCATAATTTTTTCCATTAATAGTCCAGCTCTATAACAAATAAACTTTCATGAGCTAACTTTTCTGTATGTTCAAAGTTATTTTCTCAGATCTAGGCTTAATACAGGACCATCACATCATATTGCTTTTAAAAATTTGTTATGGACAGACTACAGCAAAAATTTTGAAAAGAAACTAGGGAAAATGTGGAAAAGAGTTGCCAGCTAAAATACAGGACAATAAATAAAAACAAACAATAGACTAAAATAAAAACAAAAAGATCTTTGGTATGACTCAAATATTACATAAGACATGTGTAATATTCATTGTTTATCTGAAATTAAAACTTAGTTGGGCCTCCTGTATTTTTATTTGGTAGAAATAAATAGGTAGAGACAAAAATATATAATGTCTTTTTCTTTTAGCTTTAACAAATTTGAGAACTGGCTTAATTTTTGGTTTTGTAGACTAAAAAAAAATATGTGCTGAGACTGCTTCCAGTGTATCCTGATACTTCATACCAACTTTGACTGTTTGGATAGCTTTCCAGCAGATTCTGAACTGATACCTACTGATACTATCTGGTGGCCTGTATAAAGCCCTTGTTACTCATTGGGTATGAATGAGTTCCAGCATCTCCAGCATTGTCTGGAATAAAACCAGCTACTGTCCTCTGAGTTGAAAGGATGCTTTTTTTTTTTTTCCCCTTTATTATTACCCAATCTCTTGAAGCATCCAGTCCCTACTTCCTACTCCTTATGACAGTCAGCATACAGTACTTTTTGTTCTAACAGGTGTATAACAATGTATCTGATTACTTATCACAGGCACTTTATTTTTCAAGACATTAACAGGATGCGCTTGCAAAAGTCTATTCCTGCTTCAACATGAACTAGGATTTTTTACATCCTTAAAATAAGCAAGTTTTTGCCAGATATGCTTTGGTTTATCAGAGATCCTACGCACCAAATAAATGCTGCCTTGTTTGTCTCTGTTAACAGAAAAAATTAGCTTAACATATTGAGGGAGAGTCCTTGTTTAAGCCTGAATAAAAACTATCAGCTTTCCACCTATTAGATTAAATAATAAAGTTGTGGTTACATTCTATTGTATGTAAGTGGAAACCAATTACTTCATGATATTATTCTTGTAAACACACGCACACACAAACTCTCCATCAAAATATCAAACTGGTAGAAAGATTTCCTTATGTCAATGCAGTTTCTACACATACAAATTTTCTGTAAAAGCAATGCCTGTAGAAATACAGAATCAACACATAAAATAGCACACGCATGGGACAATCCCAACATCAGTCTCCAGAGGCAGGACACAATGCCTGATTATATAATATATATAATTTATATATAATTATATATATAAGCTATATATAATTATATATATATATATATTATAATTAATTATATTTACAATACAATTTGTTTTATATTGTGATCAGACAATATTCATCATGAGAATACTGCAGTGACCTCAATCAAATCTCTCTAATATATACACAATAAAATTCATAGTTTTATTAAATTATTTTAAAAGTAGGGGAATGTATTATATGCACTAACACTTTTATAAAAGCTGATGAGAGCAAATCTTTTAGAATTACACACATGTATAAAATAGGATTGACTGAACTTTGCAATGCTAGTATTTGCTTATCCATCCTCCACAGTATCCAAAGTTCACAACAAAAAATATAGTTTCTTTTGATAAAAAAAATATTGTTTCTGTCTGAAACACAACAGATGTTTAGAAACAGTATTTTTAAATAATATATTAATTACAAAATTTTACATAGGGAAAAAGTAAAAAGACAAACCACAAACTGGTAGAAAGTATTTGCAATATTTTAATTTGTCAAAGGATAAGTATTCCAAATACATAAAGAATCCCCACAAATTAGTTTTTAAACAGGCAAATAACCAAGTAGAGAAAATATAAAGGCTTGAAGAGACACTTCATAGTAGAAGTAACGTAGAAGATCAATAAACAAAGGAAGGCTTTATATATGGAGCACATGTGCCTATAAAATCTACCATTTTCTTAGGATGGAAAATTTTGCCAATACTTTGAAGTTCCCTAAATTATTTCCTTATTCTTCTGCATTTAAAAACTATCCTCCTTCTCTCATGTTTCTTTATAGTTTTACCACAGATGTATGTATCCTCTCAAAAAGTATTGTTTAGTGTTTTTACATATCTATCTCATTTTCCTTTTGATAAAATTTGAGTGGTTTTCAGATTTTTATAACTATAACCAATGCTTGTAAGAATGTTGTACCACAAATTTTGTGAATATGTCAAGACATTTATCTAGCAATGGAAATGCTCACAGAGCATACCATTTTGGAAATTGCCAAATTGTTTTTGCATATATGCTCCCACCAGAAGTTTATAAGAGTTAGCATTGCTTCAAATTTCTCATTAGTCCTTGATATTGTTAGATATCTCAAATTGTTTGCCATTCTGGTGTGTGTAAAATGATTATCTCAACTGGTTTTCCTGAATACTATTAAAATGAGCTCCATGAATGTTTTCTCTGATATAAGGTGACTGACTCATAGTGGGGTAGAGAGAGGAAGCATAGGAGGAATAGATAAACTCTAAATAAGGCAGCGGGGTGGGAGGGAAAGGGAGGGTGCAGGGGGTTAGCAATGATGGTGGAATGTGATGGACATCATTATCCAAAGTACATGTATGAAGACATGAATTGGTGTGAACATACTTTATATACTGAGATATGAAAAATTGTGTTCTATATGTGTAATAAGAATTGTGATACACTCTGCAGTCATGTATTTAAATAAAAGCAATTTAAAAAATGAGTTCCATAAATAATTGCAAATACTTTCTACCAGTTTGTAGCTTGTCTTTTCACTTTTTTAATGTGGTATCATTTGATAATAATTTTTAGTTTTACTATGGTTGAATTTGCAGATAATTTTCCTTTCATGATTTATGTGTCTAATTTAAGAAATTCTTCTCCATGTCAAAGTTGCTTGGCTGACTTCCTAATATTCACTAATACTGTCCCCTTAAAGTTTTAAAATTTGGTTTTCACATATGTTCGTAATCCATCTGCAATTTGTTTTTGTTTATGGCATGAGTTGGAGAATTTACTTGATTTTTGTTACATACAGATAACCTACTGGACTAGTTTCATTTATTCATCACTTTGTCTAGAAATCTGTTATTCAGTTTTGGTTATAAATGAAGTTCCCATGTTCTGTGTGTCCATTGGAATCTCTGATCTGTGTCATTTGTCATTTTGTAGCCCTTTGTTATATCACACTTCTAAAATTACTGTTATTTCTTGGGCTAAGTCTGGGGCTCAGCTATAGAGTGCTTGCCTTGCATGTGTGAGGTATTAGGCTCAATTCTCAGCACCACATATAAATAAATTATTAAAATAAAGGTCCATCAACAACTTAAAAAATTAAATTACTGCTATTTCTTATAAGCCATGATATCATTAGTTCTTTTTAAGGACTTTCTTGACTGTATTTAGTTTTTTGCTCTTCCAGTATGTAGATTTTAAAAACAACTTGGGATTTTAATTGGAATTAAGCAAAATATCTTTATCATTTAGAAAGAATTGATATCATCCCAACATTAAGCCTTTTTACCCATAAATATCGCTTGCTTACTAGTCTTTAATGTCTTATGTTACACCTTATAACTTCCTCTGTGATGGTCTTATATGTTTTTTATAACTTCCTCTGTGAAGTTATTAAAGAATTTTTTTTAGATTTATTCTTAGGTACTTTATATATTATTGAAAAGAATAACTTCCTTAAATTTTTAAATTTTTTTTTTGTTTTAGAATAGAAATGCAATGAAATTTGATTACTGATCTTATATCAGCAAAAACATAAAATTCTCAATTCTGGTAATATAATTATAAATTACTTAGGGTTTTCTATGCAAATGATTATACTATATGTGACTAATGACAGTTCTTGTCTTACTTTGCAATTTTGAGTATATTACTTATCTTCTCACCTCATGTTAGCCAAGTCTATTACAAGTCAATGTTGAATAAAAATGATTATAGCAAGCATTCTTGTCTTGTTCCTGACTTTAAAAAGAATGTTTGTCACTTAACAGTTAATGATGTTTATTATAGGATATTTTGAGATATTATATTTGTTTAGTTTGAGGACATTTTCCAAGGGATTTCAGTTTGTTTTATCTTCTGTTTTAAAGCATCAATGAATATTGAATGTTACTGAATATTGTTTCTAATGTGAGAGAAGCACCTTTTTCTTTTAATTGAAATGGTGAATTACATTAAATCATTTACCAATGTATTAATATATACTTTTCCTGCAGCAATCCAAATGGTTATAACACAAAATCTTTTTAGCCATCACTAACTTCACATAATTTTTTAAAAAATTGTTCTCTCTGTATCAATGAGTGACACTGTCTTTTTTCATATTTTTCTGATTTATTTACCTATTCACTTTTTTTCCATGTTGTTGATTGAATCAAGGGACCCACACTTTTCTAGGTAAATGCTCTAATACCAAACTATCCCCTACCCTTTTAGCTTAATTTTTTCTTTGTTTGTTTGTTTGTTTTGTTTGAGGGTTTACTAAATTGCTGAGACTGACTTTAAATTTACATCCTCCTGCTTTAGCCTCCAAGTAGCTGAGAATATAGGAATGGATTACCACACTCAGCCTTTTCTGATTTCTTGAATCAAGGTAAATCTTTACAAAATGAGTTAGGAAGTATTCTCTTGTTTAACACCAACTTTTAATATTTCTTATCTCTCTTTAACAAAGTGGATAATCTCTTGTAAATCTTCCAATTTGCTACATCTCTCTTCAACTGTATCATATCTTTTACATTAAACTCTGTTACTTTAGTTCATTTATAGAGGTTCTAATAGTTATTTTATTTTACATTAAATTAAAATTAAATTCTGTATTAGTTTATTTTTCATTCATAGAGGTTCTAATGGTTGTTTTATTTTACCTACATATTCCTGAGCATATGGAATAGGCTGCTTTTCTTTTGTCTTACTCTTTCTACCTTTTTATCCAAATGCCTTTAGTGTATGTACTTTATAAGTAAGCTACAGTCTTTGTGTGTTTTATAATTTTTTAATTGAGACTGCATATTTGTAACACTTTATAAGGAAATATTTTGTGGCCCTGATTTAATATGGATTCCCCCACAGAGGATAAATGTTTGCTTCTGCCAGGTGGCTGGAGGCACTAGCAACCCAGCATCAATTTAAACAAAATTTTCATCTTGGGGTTTCTGGACCACACAAATGGAATGAGTTCTATCCCAGAGCCTGAGTAATGCCTTGCCTGTGGTTACACAATTGCCAAAAAAAAAAAAAAAAAAGTCTTTCCCCCCTCTATCTACAGCCACATATTTTCAGTTTTTCCTTTTGGTTGGTACTATTTCTAGTTCCTTCTGTACTAAAGGTGTTGCCTTTCGAAGGTTCTGAGGACATACGTAATTAAACTTTCCACCTTGATCATTCTATGGTCTTTATCACCTGTGTTCTACTCACTTGGGAAAGAAAGCTTTGGGTCACCAAGGCCTGGCAGATGTCTTTCAGGGTAGCCATCCAATTTAGTGCTGTAATAAATCTCTGGATTTATGCTTTCTTGTTCTTTTGGGCCTGTTTGAATCTGTCTACTTATTTCTTGCCAAGATAGCTAAGTATTTATAAAGATGTTTTTAAACTTTTATCCAGCATTTTTAGAATTTTTTTGTACCAGGGGAGGGATTTTTTTTTAAAAGACATTTAATCTGCATATTGTCAGAAATAAAAGTCAGATTGCAGGGAAATGGATGGCATTAGAGCAGATTATGCTAAGTGAAGCTAGCCAATCCCTAAAAAACAAATGCCAAATGTCTTCTTTGATATAAGGAGAGTAACTAAGAACAGAGTAGGGACGAAGAGCATGAGAAGATTAACATTAAACAGGGATGAGAGGTGGGAAGGAAAGGGAGAGAGAAGGGAAATTGCATGGAAATGGAAGGAGACCCTTAGGGTTATACAAAATTACATACAAGAAGAAGTGAGGGGAAAGGGAAAAAAAATACAAGGGGGAGAAATGAATTACAGTAGAGGGGGTAGAGGGAGAAGAGGGGAGGGGAGGGGAGGGGAGGGGGATAGTAGAGGATAGGAAAGGCAGCAGAATACAACAGACACTAGTATGGCAATATGTAAATCAATGGATGTGTAACTGATGTGATTCTGCAATCTGTATACGGGGTAAAAATGGGAGTTCATAACCCACTTGAATCAAAGTGTGAAATATGATATATCAAGAACTATGTAATGTTTTGAACAACCAACAACCAACAAAAAATTTAAAAAAAAGAATTATAATGCAAAAAACAACAACAAAGTACATGTATAAAGGCATCAATTGGTGTGAATATCCTTTATATACAGAAATATGAAAAATTGTGCTCTGTATGTGTAATAAGAATTGTAATGCATTCCACTGCTGTCATGTATTTAAAAAAAATCAATAAAAGATTAAAAAATAAATAAAAATAAAAAAAAGAAATAAAAGTCAGAAACTATCCATGGAAGTAATTTAATAAGCTATTTTAAAAAAATAGCTAATGATAAGTTTATAATTTCATGAGATAGGGGAAAGGCTGCTAAAGGATTTTACTCATACAATATTGCTTAAATCATAAATATGAAGGTTTACTTTTCCCATTTCTAAAGTTTATTTTACTACTAATGTTTTTGTCTGTGCTCCATCGTGAATTTACTTTTTTAGAAGTGTACCCAGAATTCAATATAAAATCTATTGGCTACTCTGATTCCATACAATTTAACTATGTGGTAAGACATGTTATCACAGAACCAACTTGTTTTTCCATCTGCTCATGAGGGTTTTCATCCTTCAGTCTAGACTTCTGTGTGTGGGTAGTAGGCAGCATGGTTTAAGAATGGAGGTGTTCTGAGTGACTGCAGAAGTTAATAACTACACCAATTCAGTTAGAGCTTCCAAATCACTCTAAATACATATCCCCACACTTTTGAATAGAAATAAAATATTCTCTCTTTTTTTTGGTGTAAATTGTAATGTCCATTTCAACTTTACCTGATAATTCTTTTTCAGATGAATTTCCAACATGAAAAAATTATACTTGTATTACAACTGTACTCCATACAGTAAATAAAAATTTACTGTGTTCTTTAAGAAAGAAAAAAAAAATGCCTTTAGACAAAAGTAAAAAAAAAAAAAAATACTGAAATTAAAATTAAATGTTTCCCAAAGTTTAGAACAACAGTTAAAAGGGTAGGGAAACAGAAAATAATCTTTTCCATCTGAGCATTATTTCTCCCATTTATAGTTAAAAAATGGTTCTGCCAGTTGAACTGATTTGATGTAATCAAGCACCCTGTGCAGTTACTTTTATCTTCTTTCTTGGGGTCATTTTTACTAGATCTTGTTATTGCATCAAAAAGTTACTAATGTATAAATAAATACATTATAATCCTCTACAGATGGAAATAAATGTGTTATGATATTTTGTTTTGTGAGTTTGGCTGTAGAGTTTAGGTAGATTCTGCTAACAATATAGATAATTCCTTAAGGAATTAAGTTTTTTTTTTAAACCCATACACAACAATGTACTATCTTCAAAACTTTTTCATAATCTGTGAAAATACAGATAAAGTATGATTTTTGAAATCTTATTCCCTTAAATGCTGAATAAGATTAGTTCTATGTGAATAATATTAGATACAGGGGAGAAAATTTGTTTTGTGCTTTGTTTTTATTTTCTAATTAATTTTAAAATAATTATTCCAGACATGTCGATATTTGTAGTTAATTTGTAACCTTTTTTATTTCTTATTTTTTCCCAACCAGGCACATTTTTTAAATAGTTAAAAACAAATATTTTCTCTTATAGTTCATAAAGTTAGTCTCTGATAAATACTGTCATTAAGAAGGCATTTTAAAAATAAGATTATTTTCTTCTTTCAAATAGCCATGCATTTAGAAAAAAATCATTACTAACTTTTCCATGGCTTATCTTAGAATTTCCAGATTTAGGTCATACTCTGTGTACATAGTTGTGTATCTTTTTGGCCAATTCTTCATAATATTTCATTAACTTGTGTAATAACTATGTAAAACCAAAGTTAATATTGGGTACAGCATTTCTTCCTGCTTTATTCTTATATTAAGTGTACTACTTTGTTTTACCAATAATCATATGTACTTACCTATGTTAAAAGTATATTTTAAATTCTATGAGTTTATTTTTAATTCAAAATGGATATAAAATATTATTTAATGATTTCTAAGATTTTTATCAAAACTATCATGAAACTTTTTTCTTTTGACCTACTATTCTGAAGTATTTTAGAAATGGATATCTATACTTGAAACATCATTGTATTTTTGTAATAAGCTTCTCTGAGAACCCTACTCAGTCAATATCTCCTGTATTCATTCTAGTTTATTTTTATCTGAAAGTGATAGTTACAATTTACTGCCTGTGTTATATATTTTTTCTTGCTTAATTCTCATGCTCACTCCACAAATTAAACACAACAACCTTCATGTTTTGGAATAAGCAAGTGAATTTTGATGGAAGGAAAGAGTTTGCCTCATAATAATAAGGAATTTCTTCTGCTAAAATTTGTGCTTCCAGTGAGACTCATTGTTGAGCTCAGGATGAGGTCAGAGGATCTTAATATTTATTTTAAAGATTTTAGGGCAAGTAATGGACTATGAGCGGAACTGCCTTTGTTTTATCATCTTGTCTGTGCTGTGTCCTCCTCACTAATACTCCCTTCCATGAATAGACATGCTATAGTTATGAAGTCAGCGGACAGTTTTGTTGATTTGAGAAATTTAGCACTTCACACATACTAGGTAATTCTCTAGACATGTGACTTAAGTACCACATCACTTTGTTTCTTAGCTCCCTTGTTCATCTCTGCATCATCATCTGCCTTCTTTTTCTTGCTTCTGCTTCATCTCTCTTACCAGACTCAGACTCTCCTGATCATACAAGAGATTATTCATTCTTATTGTAAGATAGCCAGAACTAACACTAAGAAGCTCTAATGCTATTAGTTCTTTTTTTTTTTCTTTTTTCCAATTCTAAAAGTTCAACCATCAAAGTTACCTTAATGGGACAGAGTTTCTTTTGTTACTTTTAAGTTATGAATGGGCACAATATCTTTATTTTGTTTATTTATTTTTATGTGGTGCTGAGGATCAAACCCAGGGTCTCACATGTATGAGGCGAGCGCTCTACCACTGAGCCACAACCCCAGCCTGATAGGACAGACTTTCATCTTCTTATTCTAAATTCCAAGTTTCTTAAAACCAGAAATTAATTTTGAAGTATTTTTTTTACCTAAATTTCACAGTTTAGTAACTTTGAAACATTTTTTTTCCAAGTAAAAAGGTAAGACATAGATAGTTAATTAAATATCAAACTTACAGTAAAGATGTTGGACATGGTAGAAGGCAGAGGTATATTTTATTCCCTCCATTATATAGCCATCAAGTTTGAAAGCCATGTAGGTATCTTTAAAAAATAGTTATGTCTCTATGGGAGAAGTAATGAACATACTTTGTAATCATCATTATGTAACCTTCCTTGAGAGGCAAAATTAAATGTGGGATTTGACACATAATTATCTAATTTCTATCAGGACCTTGTGTGTAGCAAGCACTCTACCACTGAGTCACACCCTTAGCCCAAACAAACTTCACATCTTGGGATTCAATGACCGAATTCTCCAACTTGGTAAAATATATTGTATATTGCCTGCATTGAGCTGCTAAAAAGCCTGTTTCTATCTAATAGGGTTGAGATGGTGATGGGGAATGATCCTGAAAGGTAATAGCTGAAGAATTTTAAAAACACAATAAATTCAGGAGGGGAGGCAAAGCCATATACATACTTCACTTTGATAAACAAATAGCCCCATCTCTGTTGCCTTTACATTTTTAAACCATGCAAGTATGATGAGTACATAGATTTATGGTCAACTTTCAAGAAGCCAGAATTCTTTTCTGGTTCTAAAATAGGGCTCAGAGACAAAGACTCTGGGATCCAATCCCAGCTCTGGCATGACTTTGTTCCATGAGAATAAATGTCACTAGACACTTATTTCCATAAGCATAAGCTGATTAATTCAGATTAACTGATTTCTAAAACTTCTTAAAACTTCTGAAATTTTATATTGATTATAAAAATTTGAAAGTACATTTCAGGGTACGTTGTGCACGGCTGTGAGTCAATAGGGGGAGCTCTCACATTGCTTTTCTATGTATCTCACAACCAGGAGAATTTATGTTACTTTAATTGAAAAGATCGGGTGGATTATTTCATTACAATCAGATATTTATAAACCAGAGGCATCTCATTACCTACTAGAGCGATGGTGCAGCAGGCCACTCAGCTGTGTGCCTCTAACTTCAGGGCTTTTTAATCATCCATGAGCACCCACTAATCTGTTTACGCCACTTCAGAAGTTGTTTTGTGTGTTTTCAGGACTTGGACTTCGTATGAAGTTAAGGTCTCTGTTTGTTTTTCGTTCCGACCTACAAGAGTTAAAAACATCAGAAAATGTTTATGGAGATGAAAAAGCAAGCGATCATTTCATTGGGTCTACATTTTGGGGGTTGAACTTTCTACAACCTGACATGGGTACTGAAATTGTTGTTATTCAATGATATATATTTAGGGATTGGCATCTTTTTTCTTTACCACCCCCCCACCTCAGTGTATTGTATATAATTTGCTGCCCTAGCTCACAGAGTAGAAAAGCGGTTTACAGTTGAATCTTTAGAAAATTTGCTTTCTCTGATTTAAACAGATCTCCTTTGTGTTAATTAGCATATAAGACATCAGTTGGTAACTGCTAGCTTTCAAATGAAACTCTTACATTAATGTTCAGGTAAAATGAAAATGAGACAAAATCTTAATAGACATTTCTTCAATAAAGTTGTGGTTTATACTTGAGGTGGAATTTTATTGCTTACTGTGATTTATACCTACTTTATCTAAAGGTTCATGGTGGCCAACAAATAACGGCTCATATTTTTTGGCCATTTTTCTCTGAAAACATAACTACATTTTAAAATATGGAAAAGTAATTTATAAGGGAAATGAAAAAAGCTTACATGGAAGATTACATAAAATACATCTGTCTTTTCAAGCCATTGAGATATATAAACAACTCGTTAAAACCTTAAAAAGCCAAGAGGAAGGACAAAAGATTCTTTTATTGCAATGAACTTTGGAAAAGATGCCTTTTTTACTTTTTTTTTAAACTTTAAAGAAGATTTTTTACTTCATGTCTAAATAAAGATCTTGGTTAAATATGTGCGTGTGTGCATACACACATTTTAAATATCACTGGAAGTTCCTTCTTCAAAGGAATCAGTAATAAGGAAAAAAAATCAGGAAAAATAAACATGTTTGGCAGCCAGGAAGCTTTTTTTTTTTTTCAATGAAAGTGGAGTCTTTTGTTTTTGACTGGGAAGGTTTTTCTTTTTATGTCAAATGAAATTTTAAGATCACCTATGAGTTTGGAACCAAATCCTTGACTGCCAAATCTGATTCCAATCCTTAAAATCTGTTTTTGTAATACTGCCAGCAATGCACTAACTTTAAATAGGTAGCCAGACATATTGGCAAAAATATACGTGGTTAATCAAATAAAACTATGTAGCAGTTCAGGAACAATCAATCAACCTTCAGAATCTTTTTAAGAGAGAAGCTGCTGTGAAGACATGGTAACGTGCAGTGAAATATTGCAATCAAACTGCAGGAGCAGCTGCTTTTGAATTCATCTTCTCCTTTGTTTTTTAGGTTTTCACAGAACTGTCTCTTAACTATTATGAACTTCATAAGCTTTTGAATGGAAAAAACCTACTCCTACAACTAACAAAGACAAAACCTGGTAATGCAGTTGGAAGTTAAATGCGCCTTCAGAACTGCCAATGTGAACTCACCTAGTTGACTATTATCGCATGGGTGGCAGTTGAAATGCCTGTGATCACTTGAGTTTTTAGTACATCAAAAAGGAGAATATGTGCGAAGAGACTAAACACTTTCTGGTGTGTTTCATAACTGGATTACATTTACTTTCAAATAAAAGACAACGTTGTCTCAAAACTAATTTTGGTATCCAAACACTTTGATTTCATTCTTTACAAACTTTACTTTTTTGTTGTATGCAAAAAGCATTACTGTCCTTTAAGTCAATGCCAAGGCCAAACCCATAAGACCTCCATTTATTTAAAAATTTTTGTTGTTTTAAATCACAAACCAGAATAGTATCTCACAACTAAATTATTTATAAAATAAATCTAGCCCTACAGCTAGTTAGAATATTTTATTACTTTTACTTGGTAGTTATTCTTCTTTGCTGCAATCATAAATGTAATTCATTTATAATCTTAAGACTTGAAATATGAATGGACAATTTGGCTTCATCAAAACAAAATATTACAATTAAATAATAAAACTTGATTCCTGAGCACTAGAAAAAAAATATTTTTCCTCCTTTCTGGACATCTGAGGTCAATTTTGTTGAATCTCAATAGTGGCTAATAATATTAGCTCCTAACTAATTATGTTTCTGTATAAGATTTCTGTGTGTGTGTGTGTGTGTGTGTGTGAGTGTGAGTGTGGCCAGTTCCCATTTAGCTGAACATTCTTAGTTTTTATTTCCTCCTTTTTCTCATAGGTTTTATCCCAGATTTGGCTAGGAGACGAGTATGTATTTGGAAAGTACATACCTCACAGTGGCACAGTTTATGATCAGTGTTCATAGAGGCATGGTGGTGTTAGCTGTAATGTTGAATCTATAGCTGGAGAAAGAACATTTGAAGAAATAGTGGTTATATACTTTAAGTGTAAGTATACCTGCATATTGAGTATGCTTTTGTTTTCTATAATAAAACATATAATATATAAGCAAAACATATCATAAACAAATAAAGAAAAACTTACATAATTATCATAAATAAAGAAAAAAAAACAGAAAAGACCAAGCAACTGGCTCGTGTGACCCTGCTTAGCATTCCCATCCTTGGACGGCATAACTCTTATGTAACCTCTAGGACCCAAGAGAGTGGATGTCTCTCTTCAGATCTGAACATATCCTCTTTCCTCTCAACATGTCAGGCCTTCTACATCCTGTGTAAGTCAGGTAGCCCTCTTCTGCATGCTGCCATCCCCCTATCAATATCTTTGTCACTGAAAAAGATATTTACCTTGAAAACTTTATTTGTTCTTAATGCATATCTCTTTGTCTCTGATTAAATTGTAGTCTTTTAGAAGTTAGATTTGCCTTATTATCTTTACATCCATAATGCATATAATGTCTGCCTGAAAGTCAAGGATAGAAAGAAATGCACCTGTAAACTACATTTGCCACCTAAAGGCCTCCCTACTCCTGAGCACAGACTCAAAAGCGTTGTGATGAGCTTGGCTGGTGATAAACAAGCCCACCACGAGAGAAGGGCTGATGAAGGAATGAGATCCTGGTTTTTCCAGAATTGCACACTTTGGGTTCAGGCAAGAAACCATTAATGAATCACATAACTCTGAAAAAAGAATAGAAGCAGAGTCTGTAGGGAACACTCAGTCCTCAGCTTCTGTTGGTTTCTAGAAGAGTGTGTATGGTTAGAGCTTAGGACTTTTCAAGTTATTGAGGAATTTAGATATTTAAAACATTTTAAAACGATGGCTCAGTGTTTTTAAAAACATTCTGAGAGCTGTGATACCGCTGATTATCGGTGACAAGTTCTGTTTCCTCACATGGGGAAGTTTGAACATTGGAGAAGCACACCAAGGCAAACATATAAAGCAGGGTTTATTTAAAAAGTGGTGACATAGACTTCTGCCAGGAGGGAGAAGGGGGCCATAGCTGGTATCCAGGTATCACCAGAAGCAAGGTGCTCTGCCCTTTTTAATCTGTCCTAGACTTCCTTTGTTCTCCTGCTCCTTTGCCCTTATCTTTCTCCTTCCTGTATATATGACTAGGCCCAGGAATGCTTAGTGGGATGGCCAAAAGGTGGGAAACAGGTGGGCGGAAGGGGGAAAGGCAGGATGGAGCAGCCCAGGACACATTAATTAACAACTTTATAGCTCCTTGTAGGAAGGGCAATTCCTGAGACAGGTTAGCAACAGTTTGGAGCAGGGGCAGGTTCTTGATAAGGGCAGAGGGAGGGTTCTGAAGAAATTAACATTTCAATGCCTCGGGACAGTCTCCAACTTCCTGGGGACTCACTCAAAATTGGCCTGACTCATCTGACCTGACTCAATTTACCTATCTATATTGACTGCCTGTCTAATTCTGGCTTCAGTTCAATACAGTGGCAGATACCTGTAATCCCTGCCACTCCGGAAGCAGGAGGATCTCAGCTTCAAAGCTTGCCTCAGCAACTTAGTGAAACCCTAAGCAACTCAGTAAGACCCTGTCTCAAAATAAAAAATAAAAAGGTGAAAAGGGCTAAGGATGTGTCTCAGTGGTTAAGCACTCTTGAGTTTAATCACTAGTAAAACAACAACAACAACAACAAAAAACCCACCTTGGGAACAGGGAAAAATGTAAACAAGCCACAGATGGCACACGGACGTCCATGTGGTCTCTAATGAAAGAAGATGCTCTGAACATCTTCTCTGACTTAAGAAAGCAAAAACAGTAACCACAGTTTTTCTGCCAGATTGGAAAAATCTATTTATATGCAGATTTTCATCTACATGTTTAATTTTATACCCATGCCCATATTTAAACATATACTTTATATTTATATTTTTATTTAAATGTATACTTATATGACTTGACTTGGCAGGTTTGGGCTCAGAATAAGGAAATTTAAGGCCAGTTTAGACCTGGATGTGAATAAGGAGAGTACAAATGTAGAAATGCAGACTTTATTACTTGAGTTTGCATCCAAGTTTTCAGGCAGCTTGTTTTTCTGACCTTTAAAACCACCTTTGAATCTCTGATAAATACAGAAAGAACTGAGCTGAGAAGAAAAGGTATTTACAACAGCACCTTCAGATAACCGTAAAGCTGCTCAAGTATTTTTGCAGTGACTGGCAGGGAAGGAATGCTGGGAAAATAACAGCACTGGAAACAAAGCAGACTGGTTTTATCTCAACTTTTATATCCAACTGAAGCACACTTCACCTGTGAATAGTGATTATTAAGTTTCTTTCAAGGGACTGGGGCCCGTAATTCATGAATGCTGCAGGTGGGAACTCCTATGAGTCTTTTCTCTGAGTGAAAGAACGTTAATCATTATTCATGGGTGAGATAGTCCATTTATTTCACTGCAGAGAAAGAATTCCTTTTTTTCTCTTCTTAAAACATGAGACCTTCAATTTTATAAGCTTCACAACAATGAAAGATTCCTTTTTAGAATTATGTTTATTAAGGGTTGTTCTTATCTCACACTTGTTTTTTTTTAAGTACTTGGATTTCCTTGAGCTAGTAAAACGCCAGTTAAGAATACGGGATTAGAAATAGCAATTAATTAATTATTCAGGAAAATGTTTACAGACATCTGGTTATTCTAGACTGATATTAATATCTATGAATGCACAATAAATCCCCTCAAAATAAATACAAGGAAGGAATTGCAAGGAATTTTGTCCTAAGTATTGCTTGAAATAAGTGAGTCACTGGCTAGAGTCTAGAGTGCTTTAGGTTGTGTTTTCATTTGTTGTAAGCATTAATTGACAACGGACATTCATAAATATTACTTGACAAGATTTTAGTTAATTTTTTAATTTCATTCCTCACTTCATATACTCCAACCTTTTTATTTGTTTTCAAATATTTAAAATACGTTTACCTCTTTCCAGCAGTCTTTTCTTGCTTTGTTTTTTTTCAAGGAACCAAATTTTCCATGTGTAAATTCTTACAGTTCCATTATTGTTGAAGACAATTCAGATATTTTTAAAGTATATATTCATCTTAATTTTCTTTAATATTTTTTTATCATGCCGTATCAAATTTTATCATGCCACATTAAAAAAAGAAAGAAATTCACTTCTTAACCACATTTATTGTTTTTTTTTGTTTTGTTTTTGGGGTTTTTTTTTTTGGAAGCAGGGGATTGAACTCAGAGGCCCTTAATCACTACATCCCCAGCCCTTTTGTTACTTTTTAAACTTAGAAACAGGGTCTTGCTAAGTTGCTGAGGCTGGCTTTGAACTTGCAATCCTCCTGCCTCAGCCTTCTGAGTGGCTGGGATTCCAGCTGTGTGCCGCCATGCCTGGCCAGATTGTGTTCAGAGTATATATTATTCAACCAAAAAGATTAATTCTTCGCTCCTGAGGTTCGGGTTATACATATAATTAAATAATTTGAGTCAATGCCCAATAATTGGACAAAATTATGAAATATATTGGAAGAGAAACAGTAAATATTAAATTAACAAATGTAATAACTAAATAACTGATTTATTCAACTTAAATAGTCAGGTTATATAGCAAAACCAAAACTTAACGTAAAAACTACCTCCATATCCAACACTCACTGATTTTATTCTAAAACAAAAATAAAGCTGCAATTTAAATTTGGGCAGAGATAAGGTGATAGTTAATGTTTATTCTAAAGGAGTTTGATTAAATTTATTCCATCATTTAAATGTATGTAAATTTTATTCTAGAAATTTTATCTCACCTCAAGAAATTGTGAAATCCATCTAGATTTTTTAATTGTTGTTGGTTTTACTTAATTTGAAAAATTTCCCCAAATGTAGCTGATGTGCAATTAAAAATTCAGGCAAATTAGAGAGAAGATTGTCAATTTGTTGATGGGGCGGGGAGGGGTGGGGTTAGCCACAAGTCCAGAAAAGCCCACATTTTTCATCCACTGGAAAGTCTCAATCTCATCCTTTGACCATGGACGCTGGCGAAATGTCAGTTTGCTTTCACAGGGGAGAATGACCTCCTTATTTCGTGAATAATCTAAATGAAGAATGACAGAGCAGTTCTAATGGCTATACCCAGCCACAAAACCTAAAACCAAAGACAACTTATAAATGATCAACTCTCAGACACTCATTTGACAGTGTGTTTCTACCTGGTAAAAAAGCATGCCTATCAAAATTTGTGAAGAATTGAACCAACTTCGCCAAAGGTGTAGATGCATCAGACCCAGCAGACCCACACGTGGCTGGATCCTAAGTGAAGATCCATCCTAGCTGGCCTCTGACTTTTGACCTCCAGGTCACTTCTGCTGTCACTACTGGACTGTGGTAGTAGTTTCTTCCCTAGTGCAGCTTCTTCATTCCACTTTGGTGACATGAAAGATATTTATTTACCTTCTCTCTCTCTCTCTCTCTCTCTCTCTCTCTCTCACACACACACACACACACACACACACACACACACACTCTCTCTCTCTCTCTGGTCCTATGAACTGGATCTATTTTTAGGTCCTGTCTATTCTTCTGTCTCAGGCTTGGTCCTCAGAGAGGACCACAGCACAGGTTGGAGATCTGTCACAGCATTGCACCAGTGTGTCTACCCCTTCACTTCCCATTAAAGGCAAATTCTAGAAGGAAGATGAATTTTACTGTTAGATTCCTGTAGCTTCAGTGTATCCCAACAGAAGTGAACAGGATTATTAAATTTAAACACTTGGTCTGTGTGTCTCTGGACTTCTTAGGGGGAACAGTGCTGAACAGCTTCTCCAGCAAGTTTCTCAAAGTGAAGTAGAAATTGCTCTCAAATGCTAGTTATAAACCTGTAATCTGAACTCCAGCCACTCCACAGGACTGCAGAAGAATTTACGATGTGCTAAATATTTCCTTTGTTCTTCCCAGTGGTAGCCTGCTGTAGCAATTAGAAAGCAACTGGCTCCACATGTAAACTGCTGGAGTTTTCTAAAGAATTGTTGATGACTGTTCAACAGGCTCAGTGAACAGGATTTCTTATTGTGCAGAATTCTTTTTTTTTTTTTTTTTCATTTCCTCTCAAGGTCCTATTTTCTGAAATATTTTCTAAATTTTGCTTCCTTCTTCTCTGGTGCTTTTCCACTGCCCCTCTGCAAGGAGGGAGAGGGGGTCAAGGTGACCACTAGAAGGCCATGGACACCCCAGAATCCTATCACTACAAACCTTTTTAAAACCATATAAAGGTCCTTTGTGCTGCTATCAAAAACACCTCTGACCTCCTCTTTCTTATTTTCATAGAAACTGACAGCTTAGTCCCATCCTTCATAAAAAGGCAAAAAAAAACTGCCAATACTATCCTCTTCAGAAGCCAGACACTATTAATCATCAGCAGGAGGCAGTATGGCTTCAATTAGCTAGAGAGAGAGAGAGAGAGAGAGAGAGAGAGAGAGAGAGAGAGAGAGTTGGCCTTATTCAGAGCTGGGCACTGTGCTAAATGTTTTACAAGTATTAGTTCTGTGAGGATGGTACTTTTGTTAGCTTTATTCAGAACCAAAGAAATTGAAGTACAGAGAAGTGAGGTTCACTTACCCTAAATCACATAGACAGTGGTCAAGAGGGAAATGGATCTAAACAAATTTGACTGAGAAAGCAAATATCTTTGAGAGGCAGCCTGTCAGAGTGCTTAAGGGCTAGATTATAGACA
Organism: Marmota monax; assembly: GCF_021218885.2. Lineage (NCBI taxonomy): Eukaryota > Metazoa > Chordata > Mammalia > Rodentia > Sciuridae > Marmota > Marmota monax. The sequence goes on from NW_026691988.1 coordinate 5,307,167, forward strand.
CCATCTGCCAATCACTTGCTACCCTGTGTAATCCAGGGGAAGTTACTGTACCCCTGTGTCTCAGACGCATCATCTATAAAATAAGAGTAGCATCCACTTTATAGGATAATACAAATGAATATTACACATTAAGCACTCAGAACAATGTCAGACATACAGCAAGTGCCATGTAGTTGTTACTTTTTACAATCCCCACACTCATTTTTAAAATAGGCCTTAATGAATAAGGGAGAATTTGCAACATCCCAGCCTCTTCTAGTCTCTTGGTTTTTAATAGGCATCACACACACAAACCTAGTTGCAAGAGATCAGGGATGAATGAGACACTGATCTAACCTGAGGTGTCCCAGTTTCATGGAGAAGAAAGTGAACACACAGATTACAAGAAAATATACATATGCTAAATGTTTTCACAAGACAGGATTCATTGATAAGGGGATCATGAATCTCACCTTTCAAAAGGGGAGTACATGTTTAGGAAAGGTTTCTAAATTGTGGACATAATCCCATGTATTCTGAACATGATTAAGACACTTGAAGAGCACTGAAGAGAAGGAATTAGCTCTAAGTGGGGTAGACAAATCCTAGGAGTGGCATCTGCACAGAGGAGGGCAAAGAAGGAGGAGATGGTGTGGTGGAACATAAGAATTGCTTGGGTACAGAGCAGGTGTGCCTTTGGACACAGGAGAAAGCAGGAAGGGTGTGGTTAGAGCTCTTCAGAGGCTGATTTGTGTGCTGTTGCCAGATTATTATGACTAAAGCACAATTCTGAACAAGACCTTTCTCCATTAAAAAGCCTCAGAATTTCACAATCATGTGGGTTGAATTTTGTCCCATTCAAAATTCATACATTGAAGTTCTAAACCCCAGTACCCCAGAATGTGACCTTTAGAAATAGAGTCATGGTAAATTAGTTAAGGTAAGATGAGATCATATGGGAGTAGAGTGGGTCCCTAATCTAACAAGACTGATCTCCCTTATTTAAAAAAAAAAAGAATTTTTAGATAAAGGAACATGGGAAGAAAACTAGGTGACAAATAAGGGCAGAGGTTGAAGTGACACGTCTCTGAGCCAAGGAACACTCAAGATGTCCAGCAACCCCCAGGAGCTGTGAGGCTGGTAAGGAGCAGGTTCTCTCTCTCCAAGACAACCCTGTGAACAAGCAGAGCTTAGACTCCACAGAAGTGTGAGGTAATCAATTAAGGTAATCTTTTAAGTCACTCTATGCATGAGATTTTAACAGCAGTCTGAGCAAACTCAAACACTCCACAACATTCAGACTGCATTTCTATTGTTTTTCCTAAGTTTTCTGAAAGAACATTCCAGAGTGAGAATTGGTGAAGGGAGTAGGGAATTATTAGGAATATAAAAGTATTATACCTACCCCTACTTTTTTGACCTTCTGAACTGTTTTGACCTTCTCCTTCACCACAACATTTGCTACACTGAAAACACTTCCTTATTCTCCTTGCCCTTTATTCGTTCTCAGTCTCTCTCTCTCTCTCTCCCAGGGATTGAACCCAGGGACACTTAATCACTGAACCATATAACCAGCCCTTTTAAATATTTTATTTAAAGGAAGAGTCTTCCTCAGTTGCTTAGGGCCTCATTAAATTGCTGAGGCTGACTTTCAACTCATGATCCTCCTGCCTCAGCCTCCCAAGGTGCTGGGATTACAAGCATGAGCCACCATGCCCGGCCTTTGCCTTTATCCTTGACCATCTTACATTTGGAATATATTTTCTGTGCCCCATAATTATCATTCAGATGCTAAAGCATCCTCCATTTCACAAAGCATTTCTCTGTTATTGGCTCTTATGTTTCCCTCCCTCCCTCCCTCTCTCTCTCTCTCTCTCTCTCTCTCTCTCTTTCTTTCTTTCTTTCTTTCTTTCTTTCTTTCTTTCTCTCTTTCTTTCTTATATCTTCTGTCTTGTACCAGACAAATCAGCAAACCTACTACCTTCTGCCACCAAACAGATTATGAAAGCAGGGACAACAGGTACTTTATTTCTCATTTACTATGGGAATCATTAAAGCACTTGACATATGGTGACCAGCATTTGCATATGTATTGCACTTTATGTTGAAAATTATATATTTATATTGAAACTTTATATTGAGCATAATTAGTGATTCATTAAATGGATTTAGATGTACATTTTTGTAGTGAGTCTCCAATTACATGTGTTTTTCCACTTAACTTCTCTCTCATTTGCCAAATGTTGATCATTTGAGTCTTTATTCTGGCATACAGATTTTCTTTTAAGTAACTGATTTTAAGATTTGCCTTTAAGCTTTGCTAGAGTGGGTTCAGAATATCTTTTAATCTAGAGATAATTTGTCATCACTACTAATCTGTGGAGTTCATGTGCCATGTACTGGGACATGACTTTGAATTTTGAATGTATTTCCAGCCATATGTGAGTTTGGGGGAAATTTTTCCAAATATTTCTTTCCAGTGGTTCTTTCTCTGGACTCAGGTATTTTTCTCTAATGCATGCACAGCATTAAGCCAGAGATTTAAGGAAGATCCTCTATAGATCTTAGAAGTTTTCTATCTGTCCTGATATTTCTGTTCTGAGTCTGTCACTCAAATTCTAGCTACCCAAACTACCAACTCTAGCTCTACAACTTGACAAGACTTCCACGCTTTCTGGATTCATTTGCCTTGTACTGTGCTGCAGAGCCTCTTTCTGGTGGATAACTGGAGCTCACCTCATTCATTTCCCTTCTAAGAAATCACTGCTCTGTGCTATCTGTAGTGTTTTGTACATTTTCTCTCATTTTCTAGTTATTCAAAGTAGAAGGGTAAATTCAATCCTTTATTTTATTTATTTATTTAATTTTTTGCACCAGGGACTGAACCCACGGGCACTTAACCACTGAGCCACATCCCCATCCCTTTTTTATATTTTATTAGAGATAGGGTCTCACTGAGTTTCTTAGGGCCTCACTAAGTTGTTGAGGCTGAGTTTGAACTCACCATCCTCCTGCCTCAGCCTCCCAAATTGCTGGGATTACAGGAGTGGGCCACTGTGCCTGGTGGTAAATTCAATCTTAATTACTCTACATAGGCCTGCAAAATATCTGGAATGTTGTATAGATTGATCCTGCCTTGCAAGTTTTCAGCTTTGAGATGGTGCAAAAGCAACACATACTTAGTAGAAATGTACTCACTAGCAATATGCAGTAAGATATTCTGTCGAAGCTGGGCAGCAGCATCAATCTGTAGCTCCCAGTCAGTCACAGGATAAACAGAGAAAACAACACTATGAAGTGCACTGTGTTGCCATTACTATGTTTAGTAGGTTAGGTGTATTAAATGCATTTTTGACTTACAAATTTTTCAATTTACAATGGGTTTGGGGGGAACATAAATCCATTGTATGTCTAGGAGAAACTGTATTTGTAAATCTTGTTTAGAAAGTACTGTAAAGAGTATAATGAAACCAGGCATGTTGGCACATGGCTGTAATTTCAGAGATTTGGGAGGCTGTGGCCAGAGGACTGTAAGTTTGAGGCCAGTCTCAGAAATTTAACAAGACTCTGTCTCAAAGAAAAAGACTGGGGAATGTAGCTTAATGGTAAACCATTCCTGGGTTTAATCCCCAGTTTAAAAAAAAAAGCAAAAATAAAATAAAAAGTAAAAGGAGAATCATCACTGAGCTACATGAAGTATCCTTTGAGTAAACATCAAATGCTATTTACTATTTCACATTTCATGTTTTCAATTTGTTTTTTCATAGAAGAACTATGTAAAACAAAGTTTGGGTGACAGATCTGCAAGAAGTGGTAAAGACAAGGCTTTGGAGTTATGCAAATTTATATTCTAATCCAAAATTCATCTTCTCAAGTAATACAGCCTATGGCTACATAGTACCTGTAAGCCTCACTTTTTAAATTTTAAAACAGAATCAAACACAATACCTCCAAATGGTTATTGTGAGGATTAAATGTCCATCACTTCTCTACACATTTTATAAAGAACCCTCATTCTGAGATCCACGCAGCATGATCATATGCAAAGAATTATATACAAAGATTTTAGTGGGAGCTACCGTATAACAGGCACCAAATAAATTTCCTTACAGTTTTTCTTTCCCTCAAAGCAACAGGAACTTTATTGTATTGGAAATTCAAGAGAATGGAAGTTCTAGTCTCTGCCAACCTCCCAAATTTCAGAAGATTTTCCCAGGTACTTCTTTGCACAAAGGGATAGACAGATTAACCTGGTACAACAAGGTTACCATTCCACGTCTTGAATACGAGAGTCCAAAAGTGCAATGATGAATTAGTCCATTTTTCATTTTGACAGGCTTTCTTCATATCCTTTCTAAACTTTTCTTCCAGACATCTAGCATATGATTTTGCTTATAGTTGAGCCAATATTTCTCTTGTCTAGCTCCTCATATTATCATATCCTTCATTGGACTTCCCCAAAGATTCATTTGTGATACTTGTGCAATATGCTAGTGATTTTCATATATGCACTTTAACTCTGTTTTTAAAATTCCTGCTAATTCCATTTAGTCAACTTTTATCAGAGTTTTATTCTTCAAAGTCTCATTGTTCTTACCATTACCATACCATCATTCCAACTGCAAAGACTCCCTTATTTTCCACCAATATTCTCTCATTTTAAAATTCTAACATTACACATTCCTAATAGTTATTCTCACTCATAGTAAGGCCTCACTCAGGAAATTTTGTCTTGTATGAGGTGGGTTTTGGTAAAGTGAAAAAAATAAAGATTTGCTGATTGAAAGTCTGAATTTGTATCCCTGCTCAGTACATTGTAGACAGGTGAATTTCTTAATCCCTCTGAGACTTAATTCACTCATCTGAAAAAATAAGGATAATAATATTGAACTCAGAGTTCTTATAAACATTAAAATTAGATAATCTATGATATTCTTAGCAGAGTCATTGGCATACAGAAGAAGTTTAATGACTATTAGCTTGCTTTTTTCTTCACTTTCAGGTTTTTTCTTTTCAATTTCTGCTAACAGGGACTATCCCTCCAGAACAAGTCTGTTAAGGGTCAAAAAGATCTGTAAATACTGTAATGCATGTGTATCAGTTAAAATATATTTGACCATAGGTAAAACTATTCAAGGTTAAACAGTGAAGAAATGAATTTCTGTAAGAAGAAATGGTTTATGTAAGATAAAGACTAGACATAGTTCAGGCTTCTGGGATGGTGGGCAATTTATTTCCATATCTCTTTTCCTCCAAGAACAGTATTAGTTTCATCCCAGGATAGTTCCCCTAGTGTCAGTTATTGAGGTCATATACATCTTCTTGTCCAACAAAAAAGAAGATTTTTTTTTCCTGTTTCTTTATTGATCTCAGGCAAACATTGATTCTCATCTGATTATTCAGAATTGGGTCATATGTCACTTTTCTCAAGAAACTATTTGCAAGAGAAGATCAGGTTTCTCTTTTCCAGGTGACATCCCCCACCCCCACCACCACTGGCTTGAACACAGGAAAACTCCTTACCCTGTACAGCTTCCATGGAAAACTCCTTACCCTGTACAGCTTCCGTGCAGTGGAGGAAGGGTAGAAGGGATGTTGGCATGGTCCTGATGTTTATGTTGATCTGCATGAAGGCAAAGATCTGTTTTGTATGCTTTTTTTCTCTCAAGGAGCTGAATTCTTGCTTCTGTAACAATAATTGACATGTATATGGAATCTAATAAATATTTGTTGAGTGAATATTGATTATTGTCTTTGGATAACTCCTTATTTCTTGGAACGATATAGCAAAATTGATTCACAAATCAAATCTTTAATAAATAATTGTTGGGTGAATCCCCCATCAAAAACTTCTAATTCCATTTTTGTAAATCTTTCTACTCATTGAAGATCATCTTCTTCCCTGTATTTAATTTTTTTTCTCATCACTTCTAAGATGGACTCTTAACTTGATTGAGGTTCATAAATCTTTTACATGTTTTGCTTTTGTGCATTACCAAACTTGGAATGATTTTTCTTCCCCTGAAAATGTTTGTCTCCCTGAAAGTATCCAAGATCAAACTTTCCCAGCTCTGATCACTAAATCCCAGCAAAACCTCTGAATTCTGGCACATTTCCTGTATCCTTTATCATATCTGTACATACATCTAATATTTTATTTCTTATTCAATCAATCATGAGCCCTAAATAGCTATGACTATTCCAGTCAATGTATGTCTAATCCATGATACCATATGCAGTAAGCATTTGCAGAAAATTAATGTTTGGGTGGCACAGAGAGTACCAAGAAAATATATGCATATATTTTTTCATTTTCATTTTTAATTATTCTGAGTAGATAAATACATGTATCCCAGTTATTCCCTCTTTAGTGCTTTCAGTGTGTCACTCCTTTTCAAACATGAATTGGCTAATTCAAGTGAAATCCAACCAGTACAGAGAGGATTGGAGTCCTCCTTCTCTAACATAAAATATTATAAGTCCTAGAATATAGCATGTAATTAGATTAGCATTAATTACCCTACTGTATCTACTCTTGTCTCACAAAAAGAAGCATTTAAAATGAAACCCAATTCTTCCTTTACATATTACATCCAAATCATGTCTATTGATCTTATGTAAGTACAAAAGCATTATTTATTCCTTTTTTTAAAATTTTTATTTGTTATATGTGACAACAGAATGCATTACAATTCTTATTACACATATAGAGCACAATTTTTCATATCTCTGGTTGTACACAAAGTAGAGTCACATCCTTTATGTCTTCTTACATGCACTTAGGGTAATTATGACAATCGCATTTCACCATCTTTCCTACCCCTATGCTCCCTCTCTTACCCTCCCTCCTCTTTTCCCCTTTGCCCTATCTAGAGTTCATTGAATCCTCCCACCCCCTGAGAAAATATATTATGAATAAGGCAAACATTTTGTTTTTAATATCAATTACGTAGAACATTTTGTGTATATCTTATAGACACGAGGAACTGCCTTGCCTTCAGTTTCTCACATCTCATTCTTAGAGACTCTGATTTAGGTCTGACATTGTATTATGAAATCTGCCTTTTTACCACATGTCACAAATGATTTTTGTTAGCATTGAATAATAATATTTGGCTGAATGGGTAGCATTCCATCAATCTCTGATCCTTCTTTCAATACAAGAATAAAGAAGGAAGACTAACCGGTGCCATGTCACATGCTTAAAATCTCAGAGGTTTAGGAGCTGAGGCAGGAAGATCATAAGTTCAAGACTAGTCTCAGCAACTAAGCAAGGCCCTAAGCAACTTTGTGAGATTCTGTCTCAAAATAAATAAGTAAATAAGGAAGGAAGGGATGTGGCTCAGTTGTTAAATGCTACTGGATTCAATCCCTGGTACCAAAAGGGATTAAAAAGAAAAGAAAAGAAAAAAGGATGATTCAATGTTCAGTGCTAACTGAATGAATGAATGAATATTCCTGATACTACAAGTGACAGTTGAGTAGAATCACTGGAGTATTAAAAAAAAAAAATGTATTTGGAAACACAGCGGGCATGGGTGGATGAGGGGAAGAGAAAAATGGAACCAGATAAGAAGATTGAGTTTTGATTATAAAGGACCTTGAATGCTTGTTCAAAGATGCTTAGATTCTCTGAAGTCCATGGGGAAACTTTAAAAGTACCCAAACAGAGATAACAACACAATTTGTGTCACAGAAAACTGACTTTGTCTCCGATGGAGTAACCAGAAAAGGAAAGCTGGAAACACAGCAGAATCACACATGATCAAAAACCACAAGTGGTTTCTCCATGATACAGGGGCACGTGAGGCCCCTGAGGCTTGACCACCTCTGTACTGTGAGTCAACATGAGGCAGAACTGTGAATGATTGCCTGTGGTCCCCACTGGAGTCAGAGCAATTCATCTCCGTGAAGCACTTGACCGCGAGTTTCCTTCTTTTTGTAGTTGTTTTTTCACTTATAATGATAGACATTTCAACCCTAACCTGGTAATTTAAAAGAAACAGAAAAAAATGTTACATTATCAATTTCATTAGCATAAATGTTAAAGAGAAGAATGTTGATATGTTGAAAGAATGGCTGAGACATTATTTAAAGGTTGAACTTAAACTGGAGTCAAGTCAGTTCCCCAGAGCTGGCAGCATCAGGGGCAGGTGTGAGGAAAGCCCTGGTGTTCTATACTTAGCTTGGAGGAAACAAGCCATTGAGGGCGGCCAGGGAAACAGGCTTTTCCTTAGAATGAAAATGCTCTCTGCCTTTGCCACATATTTCTATTGACATTTCTCTTTTATCATCTTTCCAAGGAGTCCACTTGTTGGACAAAATGCTAGATGATAAAATTGGAGACACTGGACTTAGTTCTTTCCTTTGGAGAGGGACCAAGGAATGAGGAGACTTGATTCTGTGCCCAGAAAGAAGTCAACCTGAAAAGCCAAAAGTTATCAGGAAGACAGAGGCTATTAAATGGGAATTAAGCTATTTTTCTGTCCTCTTCAATCCTAAAGACAATCCTTTAAGTTCTATATAACTCAAGCTGTTGTCAGCTGTTCCTAATCCTCCTCTCAGATCTTCTTCCTGGCCTAGCCTTCCTCATGGAACCCAAATCTACTTCCACCAAAACATCGGCAGAAAATCTAGATTTCTTTTAAGATGAACCGGAGAGAGAATTTTATCATAAAACTAGCAACCACCATTTGAAATATTGCCTTTGACAGTGTCTCTATTTACTGAAAACCTTGGGAAATCTATCCTTTCCCTTCCTATATAGCAATTCAGTCTCTCCACTGCCCTCCCCTCTGCCCTCCCCTCCCCTCTCCTCCCCTTCCCTCCCATCCTCTCCTCTCCTCTCCCCGCCCTCTCTTCTCCTCTCCTCTCACCCCTTTCCTCCCTTTCTTTCCCATTAGGCAAAGCATCTCACAGATCCAGTTCTTACCCAAAAGTCCTAAATCAAAAGAGAGGATATGTTTTTCCTCTTATTATAGATACGTTAAGTTTACCTGTTTCTTTTCCTTTATTTTTACTTTTTTCTCTCAGTGAAAAAAAAATTAGAAAGTAGCAAAAGTGGGAAGGGAAGTATTTTCATAGTTTTTCTAGCTGCCACTAATTGCGGGCCATGCGAAGGCCCCATTTGAGGCGTCTCTCCTTTCCCTTCCAGGATTCATTTCTCAAGTGTCCTGTAGCGTGTTCACTTCATCCTGTGTGAGGGTGTGCAGTCACTGCCCTCAAAATGCATCCTGCATGCCTACACTCACACTCTCAACAGGATGTTTCAATTGAACATTTCATGGGGAGTCCTCAGCAATTTTCCTTCATTGTCTTAATAAACTTCATGTCATTATATTGCCTTTAAAATTTTTTGAAAAGATGATGAATTAGATGAATTTTTCCAGTCTTTTGGCTCCACCAAACATGGTTTTCACTATGTCCCAATCATGAAAGAAAGGGAGCATTGAGTCCATTCCTCAGATGGCCTAGGCACTAACTTGTCAAGCCACCAGGTAGAGAAGAATCTATCATGAAGTCTTCTTTGGAAGGTAGTGAGTGAAATTCTCAACACAACTATGGAGTCTAAAATGAGAGCTGGAAGTGATGAAGAAGCAGGGCTGGTGACGTAATTTGTGGGGATTAGTGCAAAGTGAAAATGTGACACCCCTTGTTCAAAAAGCAGAGTGAAAGGTATTAAAATATTAAGCTTTCCCCCTTCTCTTTCAGCCTTTCTGTAAACTTACCAAGATGTCCATTTGCAGTTGAGCATTGTCTTAAGCAAAGTTAAAAATTACAATTATGAACATAATTTTGCTGTTAATTTTTATATTGTGCAGTGCCAGTTTTAAATGCAAATATAAGAGCACATAATAAACATGTGAAAAATCATCAAAACCATACAATTTGTATTTTATGGTATGATTTTGATGATACTAAGCCCTGCGGGAAATTAACACTCACACACATTTGCATATTTCCTATCTCACTTATTGATGGCCACATTCTTACCATACTCTATTTTCAGCTTACCAGCAGAGAAGGAAGGAGTAAAAAGAAAAAGACCTGTGGCTTGCTCAATCTTTCCTTTTCCTTCTATGGCACCATTTTGAACATTCATAGTGATTGGCTAATACAGGAAAAAAACACAAGTAAGAGAGGAAATTAGAGGGTTCTTTAAAAAATATTTATTGGTTCACTATAATTATACATCATAGTAGGATTTATTGTAGCATATTAGTACATGCACATAACATATTTGGTCAATTTCATTCTCCAGTTACATCCATTTTCCTACAAATTATATAATTTTTCTGTAAGGTTGAGTAAAACACTATTGTTTTATATATACCTCAGTTCCTTTATTTATTCATCTATTGACAGACACCTGGGCTGGTACCATAACTCGGCTACTGTTAAATTGCACTTCTATAAACATGATATACATGTATTGCTGTAGTATCTGACTTCAATTCATTTGATAAACACTGAGGAGTAATATAGCTGGTCATGGGTGGTTCTGTTCCTTGGCTCTGGAAGAACCTCCATACTGATTTCCATAGTGATTAGACAAATTTACAATCCCAACAGTGTGTAAATCTTGAGAGAATTCTTTGGTCATTGTGTTTCTTAGAACATCCTTATCTTCTTCCTGGGCTCAAAGCATGTTCTAATCCTAAGGGAAAGTGTAGCCTCTTGGGATTGCCAGTTCCCTAGCTTACTCAGGTAAAGACCCATGCTCACCTTCCACTTGGTGTCTCATTGAATTCTCATGTTTTGTGAGTTCACTGGAATTCCCACTCATGGGAAACAGGGAGCAACCACCATGCATACTGATCCTATCTCCAGACTCCCCTGTATACTCAATCATCTCATGAGGAAGTCCAATGAGACACATAAAATTATCAAGAATTTCAAGACTGCAACAGCAGAACATCGAGCCAAGGGCAGGCCATTTCAGGGTGTGGGATGCTGTGTGACTGCACAGACTGTGTGCCCAGGAAGCTGGCCCTGTGCTGTGGCCATTTCTCCTTACCCCTCCCACCACTGCCTCCGCTGATCCCCACAGGCATTGAGAACCTACAAGGCCCTATCCACAGAAGTGGCAGAGAAAATTTGCCTTGTCTTTTCCTTCCCAAACCCATGGTTCTTGTCTTTTTCTTTCTTTTCTTTTTTTTTTAAATCCTTTTTGCTCTTCACTCCAGAATCCAGCTCCTCTTGTACTGATTGTCAATTGGTCTGTTCCATTTCTACCCACAAAAATGAGTTAGGATCCAGGGAAAGGTCTCCACTCTGTTTCAGTTCATTTATAAATAGTATGTAGGTCTGTTGCTCTTGTGTAGATATATTTATTTATTAAACTTTGTGTGTGACATTATACATTTTAGTTGGAGAAGTAGCAAGTCTAGTATGTTGAAGATGAAGAGTATTGTATGGTGTTTTTGGACTGTATGCTGTGTTTGGAATCACTTCTATCAAAATAGGTAATGGGGAGCCACAGAAGGTTTCAAATAGGAAAAGACAAATAAAAAAAAAACCAGGAAATATTTCATATTAGAAAAGTCCTTCTGGCATATAAGATGAACTTAAATTGGAAGAATCTGGAATAAATTATGAAGACTATTTAAAACCAAGTCATTGTTAGAGCACTTTTTTAAATAACAGAGCTGCCCAAGACGAATCCTGAATGAGACTGTGATTCCCTGATTTTACTTCTGCGGGAGGAATAGGAGAGTCAAGAGTTAACTTGCCAGTTAGCTTCAGAACTGAGACGAAATATTTTGTAAAGAAAAGTGGTGAGCTGCAGAAAGCAGGCAGAGGCAGATGACAGAAGGTAGAACCTCTCCTAAGAGCTTGAGAGAAGAGGAGGCCCGAGGCGGCAGGCCTGGTCTTCACACAATCCCCTGGCAGCTGTGGCCCCTTACAGGGCTGCACAGCCTGGTGGGGGTCTTGAGAATCCTGGGGATATAAGTTCTCTAAGTTCTGTCCATCTCTGCCCCAATTCCAGGATGGTCTCTTCTGGGGTGCTTTCATTCCCCAGTTTGGCTTAATCTGAAGATGTGAGAAAGTAAGAAGAGAAAACCACCCACTCCTGTAAAAATATCCACATACTTCTTTTAAGCTCATTTTCTTGAATTAACTGAATTCTTTATTCCGTCCCATTGAATGGGAGAATTCATATAGCTAGCTGAATCTTACGCATGAAAATTCTGACAATCTATTTAGGTTTTTTTGTTTTTATATTTGACTTATTTTGGACTTTTTGTTTTATCAGGGTTTTTTTTTGTTTGTTTGCTTGTTTTTCTTTTAGGTTCTTCTTTTTTTTTGGTTTTGGTTTTAGTTTTTTGTTTGTTTTTCTTATCTTCATATAACAATTCAGGGAATTCAGGGGGATTTCTGGGGATCGTTACCCATATTCAGTTTGTGAAATTGATTTTTATTTGAATTAAAACCACATGTGGAAGTCTGAGGGTACTGTTGAGCTCTTGTACCATACGTTTAGATTTTAAGAAAGTTTTGGTAGTTTGTCTTAAGTAACAATGTCAGGATAAATGGTAACAAAACTGTGAATGCTTACATTTTCTCTTATGTCAATCTTTCTTTCTTATTGTTAGCATAGTGTGAAAACTGCTGGAGAAATATCATATGCCCTCTACCTCCTTTGGAAACTCCCCTGGGCAAATTCCAATCTAACATTTTAAAATTAATAAATACAAATAAATCTAACTGAAAGGTATTATGTTTTAAACCTTACTTATAAAATATGAAAATGAATTCTAGCCTCTCTTTATAATTGGATAATGTAAAAACATTAAAATGTAATATTAAAAAGTTAAACATATTTATATACACACAGAATGTTCTTTCTTCTGGTATTGATATTCTTAAATCTAGAAGTAAAATTAAAAATTCAGCAAGGTGAAATTTTATTATCACTATTATTATCATTATCAACTTCATGGAATAAAAAAAAAAAAAGAAATGCGTATATTTTTGTGAAGGGTTTCCCAAACCATACCCTGGAGATACTCCAATACCAGATTGACATTAGCGATTAGATGCTATTTTCAATTATTTCAGAGTGGATTCTATTCAAATATTTCAAAATCTGTTCAAAATGGCTTTGTAAAAGTAATTTGAAGATACTGACTATAGCGTATTTAACATCTTATGTATAGTTATTTGAGAAGTAATGTGGCAATCAAAGAGAGAAGGAGTAGAACCTGCATTTTTTTTACCATCAATAACTCAGGCATAAGTAATTCAGGACCCCAGGCTGATTATTTTCATAGTTTGCAAGATGAGTCTGAACATTTCTTACATTACAGTGTCTGCACAGCCTGAGACAATTTTCCTTAGGCATCTTTGAGATGGTGAAGGGGCTTTTACTCTATCTCCGTAGGAACCAGGGTCTCTAAATCAATGAGAATGATGGCATCTGCCTCTGTCCTGTGCTCACTCTCGCTCTCACTTTCACTCTCACTCTTTCTTTCTTTAATGAAGCACCATCCCCCTAAACTTGATCTCATGTGGTCCTGCTTGAGAATAGAAGGGAAAAAGTTAAAATCAGTTGTCACTAATTAGAGGAAAATCATACATAAACAATCGGAAGGTCTTTTCATACGTGTGCCTGACATTTCAACCAAGGCTTTAATTGCCTGCTGGGCCTAGAGGGTTATGTGCTTTTTTTAAGCTACATACGCTCCTGGCCAAGCACTGGCTGGGACACGCTGTGAGTAGTTTTAGATCACCAGAAGCCCTTGCTATTTTAGTCTGTTGTCACTGCTTGAAGTTGTAATTAATTTGGATGATTCCAAAAATCATCATCATGACAGTTCTGATTTTTGACAAGAATAATTTACCTTCGATCTTGCCAAGGAAGTTATGGTTTATTTAGCAGAAAGGGAAAAAAAAATCTGTACGGTGACAAGGACGATTTCACATAAAAGTGGATGTAAGACTTGGTAGGACTTAACTTGTCCTTGTAAGTAATTTTTGGGACATGACGTGCTTACTAAAGTAACTATGTTCTGCACTTGAATTGTATTTTCTTTCAGTGATAATGTGTGCTGCATTTGTTTTTGCTTTTGATCTAAATGTTCATTGATGGACATTTGTAGACACAGCCAATTTTAATTCACTCTGTGCATACAAATGACACATGAGCTCACTCGCAGAGCACACTATTTCATTTTTGTTCTCAACTAAATCGCCATGATAAAAACAAAGCACTACAATATTTAGATTTCTTTCTTGCTCCAGACTTCTTTTTCTCTTTCAGTTCAGTTTTTCCTGTAATAGCTAAATTTCCCAAACAGTTTGCTCATGCTTCACACTATAAACAGAAAATGTATGTGTGTGCAAAAGGGGAAGGGTTTAAGAATCGACAGTGAACATCTAAGAAGCTGACATTTTAGCTTCTTTTTCTGATGTATTGGATCATTCAAATGATGAGCATTAGAAAGGGGAAAATTGTATTTTGTTACCAATGATCTTCACAGCACTGACATATTTTTGTGAGATCTTTTAAAAATTTTCTGTAGTATTGTATTTTGGGGTATATCTCCATTGGGCTGGTAGCAAGTTTTGTAATCAGTAATCTTTTACAAAAAGCTTATATTTAGATTTATTAGTTAGAGGTGCATAATGAAAGGAAATTAAATTCAACTGAGAGTCAGAAATTCTGTATTTAAATATCAACTTGAGTCTGTATAGGCACTTTGACTTTTGATAAATTATTTTCTCTGAGCTCCAGGTTCTTAATCTATAAAATGGGGATAATAATGATAATAACAATAACAATAAGCTCCATAGAGTTCTAATAAGAAGCCAAATAAGCACAAAAACATTAAAGTGTATGTTTACAGTTTGTATAAACTATCAAGGATGAGTATTTATAAAAGTTGAGGGGATGACCAAATAATCTCAGGGGGAGGCTTTAAAGTAATTTGATTTTGCTTCCTTTCTGTTTTTTCATTGTTAATGTTTTTATGCTTACTTTAGAAAAGTTGGTTAGCAGGAGAACTACTTTATTATGTTGTTAGTAAGTAAACAGCAGCTGTGAGGAGGTAATAAGGGCTGAATTGAAAGAACTGAGTTCATTTCCTCCTTTGGCTAACTTGGTACATTCAGTCAGAAAGCCCTTGAATTCTCCATGATACTTTGATTGTCTCTCCTATAAGCTGGGAGCAGCACAGTTGGAAAGCTGATCACCCACACAGGAGGCTCCTAACTGTCCTGCACCTGAGTTGGGCATATTCTCCTCAGTTATTCTTCTGTGAATGGAAAGCTGTCCCAAGGACATCAGCCTCTATGAGCCCAGTGGCAGCAGGCCCTGGGATCTGGACTCCCTGAGAGCTGATCCCAGGCTCACCCCGATTCCTTTCCTCAGGAAACTGGGACTAGGAAGGAAAAGAGTCAGTTGCTGCCCATGCTGTGGAATGGGTATTTATTCTTCTACTGGGCTCCAGTATAGCTGCACTAAAACATACTTTGAATTAGTATTTCTGAATACTACTTCTTCAGAATACTTCCCAGAATGTAAGCAGCCCATAGTTACAGGGAAAAGAGAGACTAAAATGTTGTGGATTTGGGGTTTTAGTTGGCATTTTGGTTCTCATTCACCAGTTCTTGTTATTTTTTTTAATATTAAGTTAATGATATCAGTTATGGTCGATTTTGGTTTTGTGGTATATTTTATAAATGATATCTTGAATATTCTTAAGTAAAAATAAAAAAGAACACCCTATCATTAAAAACATATCAGCTAAATCTTTCAAAAGTTTCCTTTTTAAGAGTACAATCCATATACAGTTTAATTTTACATTTTTTTTTTTGCAAGTTCCAGTTTTATTTCCTTCAAATCCATTGCTTTGTATGCCTTCTCTCAAGCATACCTATAATAAAGCCATCTGTTTGTCCAAGGGGCCACTTCTACATGAATCATGCTCTGTCAAAAATTTGAGGTTATAAATGTTCAGCTAATTGAGCAGTCTGACTAGCTGAATACTTGTAAGTGCTTTATAATATCTTTCAACACTTCAAAAACCTGGCACATTTAAACTCCAGAATCCCAGAGCAAATGAGACAAGTTATTCACATGGATTCTTGCTGATAACACTAAAAACATGTTTATGAATTTTTCTCAGAATTTGGAATAAAACTAATATAACTCTACTCTTATATATTTATTTTTGAGCTGTGTCTACATTATGCCAAAGCAAGTGGTCAGGAAGTGGAAAACTTAGCCAATCAGTCAATTATTTTGACTACTCCATATTAAAAAGCTAACCCAACTTGATTTTTTTTTCTTGCCAACTGGATTGGATATTTTGGCATCATGGCTACTTATAGTTTCTAAGACAGAAGTCAGTCTCTTTCTCTCATCCTCTTTCCATGAATTATTTTTTTTTTCTTTAAGAGATGAGATAGTAAAAATGAATGCTAAAATAAATAAACACTTAAATAACTTACATGACACTTCAAGCCACCCATTCCATGTTTTTCCTAAGATCTCTGAGCATTCCTGGGGGACTTATATTTCCATGGTCTCTTCTGGCCTCAAGTTTCAGATTTCACAGGAGTCTGAGTCCTTTATCAGTTCCATGTTCCCTGTTCTGCATCAACTCAAACATGGAACTCAGCCCTTTGCCTTGATTCTCTTAAAAAGTAAGATCTGGGGCTGGGGCTGTAGCTCAGTGGTAAAGCGCCTGCCTAGCACATGTGAGGCACTGGGTTCAATCCTCAGCACCACATAAAAATAAATAAATAAAGATATTGTGTCCATCTACAACTAAAAGAAAAAGAAATAAAGAAAAGAAGAAGTAAGATTTACTCACAAAAAAATATTTTTCATTGAAGCTGAAAGTTTTGTGAGACAGGCACTTTTGAGAGCAATAATGATTTTTTTAATATAGGTGATTTCTCTAATTAAAAGTGTGTTGGAGCCCAGCCATGTCACATTGATTAGACTTCCCCTTATCCTTTACAAGATAATTCTACTTTCTCGATCCAAACCCAAACTCAGCTCAGTTTCCAAAGCATATATAGGAGCTCACTAGGTGAACTTCTAAATATCTTCTTCGGGTCTTATTCATTCTACGTATTTTGCCAATCTTTACAAGAGGAAACGAGGAGCTTAGAAAAGTTGGACTCCACTCTTAAGAAATATTCATGCACCAACACACACACACACACACACACACACACTCACACACCCACCCTCCACCTTCCCCATATTCATGCCCTGTAGAAAGTAGATTTACATAAGTTTGGGTGGGGTTGAAATATAATTTACCTTGGATACACTAATATTAAATCCTTAAAATTTTGTAGCTGTAACTGATGGATAATATTTCAGTGGAAGCTTTTAACTTTTCCTCCAAGTTCACCCCAGCCTATACCTCTATATATCATACCACACTTGCTGTCTTTCAGTTCCATGAAGGGCAAGCTCATTCCCCTGTATGACCTCTGCACCTTCCTCTGTGCCTTTTAGCATGACTGATTTATTCTCATGATATATGCCTTAGCCTAAATTTCTTCTTGTTGGAGATGAATATCCAATCTATAGCAACAACTTCCGTTGTTGGACACACAACAAGATTGTCTCTATAAAAATCGGTTTTATTAAAAAAAATTATAGACCAATATTCCTGATGAACTTAGATGCAAAAATACTTAATAAAATATTAACAAAGCATGTTCAACAACATATTAAGAAGATACATCATGACCCAGCTGGTTTTATTCCAGAGATGTAAGGATGGATTAATATTTGCAAATTAATAAATATAATTTATCACATAAATAGAATTAAGAACATGGCCATCTCAACAGATGTAGAGAAGTCCTTTGACAAAATTCAGCACTCATTAAGAAAAAAGAACATAAGGATTGAGAAAATAAATTTATGTTACTTGTGATTTTAGGTCAAATACATTAATTTTCTTTCCATTGTTGTGTATCATTAATTAACTTTGTGCATTGCAAAATGTATCTGGTTTCTATTTTTTCACTCTCCATTTTGTTAATCTTGTTTCACTATGGTAACATGACAATTATGAAAAGTAGTTGTTTTAAAGAATAAGATTTTGTTAAAGAAAAACGATTTGAATGGCAAAAAAAAATCAGTTTTCTTTCTATAAAAGGAGTTATCACAGGCTGGGGTTGTGGATCAGTGGTAGAGCATTTGCCTACCATGTGTGGGGCCCAGGGTTCAATCCTCAGTACCACATTAAAAATAAATGAATAAAATAAAGATATATATATATATATATTTTTTTTTAAAGCTCCCTCATAAGAAAAAAGGAATTATCACACTCTGATATTATCTTTAATTCTTATTTAAATATTATGAACTCTGTTCTGGAGAACAGAAGAAAGCCCTTTTCTATAGACTTTTGTATCTTTGAGGATGGAGAAACATAGATAATACTCAGTAAGTGCATAATACAGTTTTCAGAAATAAAAAAGAATGCATTGACAATAATAATTGATAACAAAAATAATAATTGTGTGCACGTATGAAAGTTACAACAGATCCTACTATCATGTATAATTATAATACACCAACAAAAAGAAGATAAAATTTTCTGGATAACTTCAAAGAAACACAAGTTAAATATACCATATTTAAAGAGCACGTATTATCTGTGTCATGATAGTTAATATTAATTGAATAATAATTATGATTGCTATTGTAACCAGGACTTCCTGATGTTAACTTGCTGGCAGACTACTATTCACTGCATTCATATTTGGAATGTAAATTATGAGGAGAAATAGTATTAGCTTGGGAATTAAAACAGCCTAGTTAAAGATTAGCATCATGGAATTCTAACCCAATCCTCTCATTTAACAATTGTGGCAACTGCGACAGAGAAAAGCTATTTTGCACAATATTAATGGCAAATTCAAGTTTAGAATCAGGTTTCTTGGATCTCAAATGACTAATATTTCCCCCAAGTTGTATCCCCGGTCCTAATCTAAGAGTAATCAGTTACTTCATGTTTTCATTTACAGAATAAGAAGGTGAAATTAAATGACTCTCCACATTTGTACTTGAATTGCCCTCATTCTTCCTTCCCTTCTGTCCATCAAATTTTCCACAAATTTGATTGGAAGCAATTTCCTTAAATTAACAATATCAGGCTTCTACTCATGAAAACTTAGGGTTCTAATGACTCTAAATGTCTGCTGTTTAGGGGGCACTTGTAGCATCTAATTAGTTGCTGATGATATTTAATATAACAGAACTCACAACTATTGAAGCTGTGCAGGAGATAAAGAAAGATGGCTGACCTTTTGCATGCTACCTCTTTAGAGTATTTACTGAGGATATAAGAATAAGGCACATCCAATAAAACATAGTTATGATAGGCCAATTAAAATTAAACCAATGTTAAAGTTGTGTTCAGCATGGACCAAAATTAAAATTAAATCACCTTAGGATAACATTACAACTCTTTAGCAATTAACATATTTGATTTAGAATTAAATCACCTTGTTCATCATGAGGGAAAGTTTGCCCTATGTTTCCTTTGCTCTCAATTGTATTAGCGTTTTGCCTTCAAAGGAAGCAGATTATCTATAAACACAACTATTATCTGTAAATAGACTAGAAAGAAACCTCATTCACGGTATAAAAGCTCTTGCACGAATCAAATGAAGTCTACCTTAATTAGATTATTATGCAATTTATTCTAGTACCTCACAAAAAGTTACAAAAGCAACTGGGTTTGTTCAGTTTTTGTATAGTGAAAATTTATTTTTTAGAAACTGGATTAAACTAAATTTTTGAAGCCGTTGTATAAATTCAGAAGCTTTAACTTTCTTATGTTGTAGCAGTTTAAAATATGCTAAAGAATTTTTTTTAAAAATTTACATGTGTTCCCATGTGCCAAAAGAGGACTTTCTTAACACTGGTTCTAAAAGCATGAGGGGGAAAGAGATGATGATTTACCTTGTACATAAATATAATGCCATACTCTGTCCCTAAGGGTTCTTCTTTCAGATCTTAGAGTACTGGACTTAATCTTGGTCAGTTACAAAACAACAAAGAAGTGTAGATTGGAGATAACAGAGGAGGTAAATATTAGGACAACTCTGAGGCATATTTCAGAGGAAAATAAAACTGAGGTTTGTTCATATGATATAATAAATATCATGATAAATCTATGAACTTCCCAAACTGGGGTCCATAAATCCTCAGAATTTTAATGTGAAAACGTAAGTTACATTTTTGTGAGTCAAAAGACAACTTGCAGTTTTATCGCATTTATAAAAGGAGTGTGAGACTCAAAAAAAAGCCAAAAGAACATTCCATTATGTCAACATGGTATCAGGGAATAAGCACCACAAAGATGGAAGGCAGTTAAAATTAAATAAGGGTCTCTCCTCTTCCCATATGCAATTGTATTTCAGTTTTCATTCCCAGACTTGTAAATCATATCAGATTTGGAGATGAAGAGTTGAAGAAGATGAGGATAATTTAGCAAGGACTCAAAGAAGAGCTGCTAGCATGAGTACAGGGCCAGAGACACAGATTTATTAGAAAAGATAACAAAAAATGACAAAAGAATAAACTTCAGCTGGATGGTAAAATAATAAGGATTTTATATGTGAAAAATTTAATGCACAGACATGAAGTGACAGCTGTTCATCTAGCAGTAAGTTTTATTCTCATTGGGACTGAGAACTTAACATGTGTTTTATATAGTGATAAACATCATCTATTTTCCTTTTTTACATTGTGTCTTCACAGCCAACCAATAGAGGAAGAACATGTTTCAGACCAGAAAACTGTAAGTCATGATGGTAGATCAAGAAGGTCTTCCAAGGGGCTGGGGCTACGGCTCAGTGGTAGCACACTTGCCTGGCATGTGTGCGGCACTGGGTTTGATTCTCAGCACCCCATATAAATAAATAAAATAAAGGTCTATCAACAACTAAAAAAAATTAAAAGAAGGTATCCAAAAAGAGATGACGTGCTGAACTTTCAAATATCAAAGTGTATATTTGGGTAGTGAAGTGAAATTCAATATGGGAGGAACAGAGGAGGAAAAATACAGAAATGTTAGATAAGTGGAAACTTCTCTTGAAACTGTTGAACATAGAAACAGATTGATGAGAAAATCTTTGAAATTTTGTCTCCCAGAGATCTGCAGTAGAAGACAATAACGTTGAGTCAGGGTGAGGTTCTTCCACATGAAGGATGGGAAATGGACAGCACTTCCTTTTTTTTAAAAAATTTCTTCAACTTTCATTATTTGAAAGCTAATACATAAATCCCTTTATGCAAAATAAATATTCTGAATTTATAAATAGGTCAATAATGGTAGTCTATCTTAAGAAGTCTCTATTGTTTTGTAAGAAATCTTACCAACACTTTGAGGGCAAGAAGATATAGAAAGAATATGTGTCCTCTAAAGGGAGGAAATGTAGGTACTGTTTTGTTTCAAAACAGCTACAACCACATTTAAAGTATGGAATAATAACAGATATGAAACAATAATATAATAATAATTAAATTATGGAATAAATATTTTGAAAGTATATAACAAAGAATCCAACAATTTTTTTGGGGGGGTATGTACCCTAAAGAGTTGAAAGTAGGAACTCCATGATATACAACCCTGTTCATAGCAGCATCATTCACCAAGGTTAAAAGGTGGTAGGTAGCAACTCAAGCATCCACTGATGAATAAATATAAAAACAAAATGTGGCATATATAAACAATACAGTCCCCCAGAAAAGGAAATTCTGATGCATGCAATAACATGGATGAACCTTGAAGACATTATGCTAAGTGTGCATATCAGTTTGGGCTGATGGGAAAAGGTCTAAAGATGAACAGTGATGATGGCTGCACAAGAATGTAAATGTAATTTACAGACTAGGAGAAGAAATCTGCTTTAGCTGATAGTAAAGATATCATTCATTCAATACATTCACATTGTATGTATTTTATATGCACAAATACACAATATATATACATTATATGTACAAGTATTATATAAATATGTAAAGTGTATTTATATATAAAATATCAAGTATGTTATAAAGAGAACAGAGTATAAATCATTTTATAATTTTATATTGGGTTAAAGCTGTTCTTTATCCCTAGCCTTTAAATCTATATATGTATATGTATGTAAGTAAATGTGATATATATATATATATATATATATATATATATATATATATATATACACACACACACACACACACACGAACACACACACACACACATACATTTGAAATCCATTCTGAATAAGGCTGGATTAAAATTTACATATGTGTGATCAATATTAATGCTTTGCCTTAAATTCTTATATGTTATATAGCTTGATTTAAACATGCTTAAAATGCCATGTGATTAACATTATATATCCTTTGGTTATTTGTTGAGTATAGTCTACTTAGAATTTCATTATCCAAATTCAAAATGTTTTTTGACATGATTGATGACCAGTGCATTACGTGTAGGAAAATATTTTGCAGGAACTCTTAACTAGTGAGAAGGACAATAAGATGTATTATAAACACTTTTAAATTGTGGCATATTCACAGAATGCACAGTCTAATAGATGGCTAACAATTTGACAAATATCAGTTTTTAAAAAATTAAATATACTGGAATGTCTCTATAATGTTTTCCAGGGATGTAGGGTTTTCTTTTTCAGTGACACACGATCCTCTTTGGGCTCTTAGCCAACCTGTTAAAAAATGAACATTAACTGCAGGAAAATGTTAAATGAAGGCATATTGTGATGAATTTCACTGTCCAGTATTTATTTTAAAGGGTTTAACCTAATATACAATACAGAGAAACTTTGCTTTCTCATGCATAATGAATTTAAAAATTTGGTCCCATAGAAAACATTACCAATGAGTCACAGTGAATAACGAATCCATATTCACTCAGAGGTAAAATTTTTTTTCAGTACAGTTTATTTTTCATAGCTCTCCTGAATGGGTATTTTAAACTTAAATGGGTTTCATTTCTCCTCAAATAAAGCATCTTTAGAAGAGAAATTTTAGGGGAACAGATGAAATTTCATTACATGCATGTGGTCACACCTTGTCAGAATTTAAGGCCTAAATTTCACTGTGATACTGATATTTGCACACATTTGAAGTGACATTATTTGGCAAAAGAACAAGTATCTAGTTTGAGTTAGTGGTGCACTTGATGATGACTAACCACATACTGCAAGGTTAAAACAATTTCTAAAATCACTTGCTAATGTGATAAGACCAGGCTCATGTTATTCCTAACCTCATTTTCAATTATCCTTTTTGTTCAGCCAATAGGTGAACAAATGTTTGCAACTGACAGATGTATTCTTTACCCCAATTAAATGGACACCAGGGTGAGATATTAACTGGAAGGGAGACTCGTATTTTAATGAACATCAATCCTTATATTAAAATTGAGGAGTTTTTTTAATATAACTACCAAATTTGACTTTAAACCAAGGATTCACTCTAGGGGAATGGATTAATGGGATCAATGTTGTAAAAATTTATTTCAGAAGAATTCTGTTCTAGAAAACAATTCATTGAGTATAAAACTATCTTGGAATCTCTCCCTTTTGCCTAGTATTCATCTTCTCTTGGCCCATTGCATCACAAAAACATGTGCCAACCTAAATAAAAATTTCATCAAATGCTTGGAATTAACCTTCCTTTTTATTCCCACTGTACAGTAGTGTTCCCAACAGTTAATGAGTCCTGTAAGTGGGGAACTTTATAGATATTTAACATTTCTATTTTGATTTCCTGTAAACTTAAATGGATTGGCATTGTCAATAACCTCCAGGATTATTAGGATAATTTTGATTTTGTTTGACCACTTGAAAAATTAAAGCTTGTCATGTTGTGTTCTCTGTTGCTGGACCCCCTTTTATCTTCTCTTTTTCACCCATTTTTCCTCATTCTCTTCCTTTTCTTTCTCACCTTCCCAAGAGAAAGAAAACTTCAAACTCTTCATTCACCTCTTTGCCTTCCAGGAGTTTATTCCTAACCTTGTGCTTGCAGAGACCAACTCACAGCCCAGGAAGGACACAGCATGGGCACTCATATATGAATAGTCATGTATACATACTTATTTCCTCCATCTGAGTAGCTTCCTATACATTGGAAAAGTAACTCTCAAATTTCATCTCTTCAATGCCTCCAACATCAGATAATATGCCTTTTCAGTTACACAGAATTACTCCATTCTATATGGATTCCAGTTCCATACATTCAAGTTCAGAAAACTGCCAAGGCAAAAGCAGGGCTCATCTCATAATTTTGCTTTTCTTAAAAATAAGAGTTTTTTTTTTTTTTTTTCCTGTGGTGCTGGGGATTGAACCCAGGCCTTATGCATGGGAGGCAAGCACTTTGCCAACTGAGCTATATCCCCAGCCCAAATGACAGTTCTTAACCACCTGTTTTGCCCAAAGCATCACAAGTCCCCATCAAAATTTTATCCATGTGGATAGTGGATTAATAGTACAATGTAGTTAGCAGTTACTCTATTATGATCTGAAATGGAAAATCCTATTTATTTTATTTTATTAGTTGTTTAAAACATTACAAAGCTCTTGACATATCATATTTCATACATTTGATTCAAGTGGGTTATGAACTCCCATTTATTTTTTGTTAATTTTTAAAATACAATTCATACATCATAAATTGAATTTTGAAATATACAATTTAGTGGCTTTTAGTTTTCACAAAGTTTTGTGACCACTTTCACTACCTAATTCCAGAGCATTTTCAGCACCTCTTAAAAAACTCTGAACACATTAACAGTTACTCAGTCCCTGAAAATCACTGAGACATTTTTGTCTCCATAATTTGCTTATTACATTATTTCAAATAAATGGAACCGTACAATAAAGTGGTCCTTTGTAACTGGCTTCCTTCATTTAGTGTAATGTTTTTGAGGTCTATCTATATTGTACCGTATATTGGTACACCATTATTTTTTATTATAAAATAATATTTCTTTGTGTGAATGTACCATAATATTTATCAATTCATGGGTATTTGGACCGTTTCCTCCTTAGACTATTATGAATAATGCTGCTATCGACATTTATATACAACTTTAGTAGAAACATAAGTTTTCATTTATCTTGCACATACAGCTGAATCAAATGATAATTCTGAATTTAACTTTTTGAGGAACTACCAATCTGTCTTCCAAAGAAGCTACATACCTACTGCAGTATGAAGATTTCAGTTTTTCCATATCCTCACTGAATCTTGTTATTAGCTGATTTATTTTTATTATAGCCATCTGAATAGTTGTGTAGTAGCATTTTGTTAAGGTTTTCACTAGGAAATGTTGTGTTTAGATGTGGGTCCCACCTTTAAGATATCTTCTTGTTGTCTTATACAAATATTCCAAAGAAATTTAAAATCTGAAACACTTCTGATCTCAATCATCACAGGTAGCAATACTCAATCTGTATAAGAAACCACAAACAGAGTCATTGTCACAAACATTTATAGTTTTCTTTCTGTATCTGCATTTAGATTTTCTGTTCATTTTCTTTTCTTTTCTTTTCTTTTCTTTTTTTTTTTTTTTGATATTGGGGAGTGAACTCTTGGGTGGCTCAGATGAACTAAGCCACTTCCCTAGGATTTTTTATTTTTTATTTTGAGACAGGTTCTGCTAAGTTGCTTAGGGTCTTGCTAAGTTGCTGAGGCTAGCTTTGAACTTGAGATTCTCCCGCTTCCAACTCCTGAGATGCTGGGATTAGTGGTGTGTGCTACCATGCCTGGCCTTCTGTTCATTTTGAGTTATTTTTTATGTGGTATGAGTATTAAATTCTGGATTTTCAATTCTCTTGCATTGGTCTTTATGTCTGCACTTACGTCAGTCCCACACTATTTTGATTACTATAACTTTGTAAGTTTTGAAATCAGGAAGTATGCAGCCTTTATTTTTTTTTCCTTCAAGATTGTTTTGCTTATTCTGGATCAGTTTCAATTACATATGAATTTTGGCAATAGCTTGTCAATTTCTAAAAAAAAAAACTAACTTTCATAAGGATTATGTTGAATTTGTAGATCACTTTGGGGAGTATTACTATTTTAACAACATTAAATATGGATGTCTTTCTATTTATTTATGTCTCGATTCTTTTCAACACTTTTTTATAGTTTTCAGAGTATAAGCTTTATATATATATATATATATATATATATATATATATATATATATATTTGCTAAAGTTATTCCCCAGTATTTTAGTGGAATTATTTTCTTAATTTCATTTTCATTGTAACTGTAGAAATACAGTTGGCTTTTGTATTCTGTAGCATTGCTAAAACTATTAGTTATAATAGTTTTTAGTAGATTTCACAGGATTTTCTATATGTAAGATCACATCATCTTCAAATAGAAATGGATTTACTACATTCTTTCTAATATGATTGACTTTTATTTCTTCCTCCGCCTCCTCTTCTTCTTCTTCTTCTTCTTCTTCTTCTTCTTCTTCTTCTTCTTCTTCTTCTTCTTCTCTCTCTCTCTCTCTCTCTCTCTCTCTCTCTCTCTCTCTCTCTCTCTCTCTCGGCTCAATCCCCCTGGCTAGAACCTTTAGCACGTGTTGAATAGCAACAGCATCTTATATGCCACCCGCCCCAACAAAACTATTCTCTCCACTCATTCAGTCTGTGGTGAATTTTTTCAGCAAATATTGAGTGCACAAAATGTGCAAGGCACAATTTTAGGGGTGTTTTCCATTCTATGTGCGAGTGCTCTTTATAAAACACAAATATAACCATGACAGTCTTCTAAGCAAAACCATTTAGTGGAAGTGCCTCACTATTATTAGAAAAAGAACCAACTTCTTAAAAGTGTGCCTGGCAAACTCATTCCCAGTCCTATGTTTCCTGGCTCAGTGTTAATCTATAATTCCTTGTCCTGCTGATTTCCTTTGAACTCTATTATGTAGCCAAACTAAATCTGGTTTTATGAAACTACAGTACAATTAATTTATCATTATTTGCAGATTTTATATTTGGAAATTTGTCTATAGGCTCACATCTATCTGTAATTGCAGCATCAATGCCATCGTTGCTCTCACAGTCAATCACCAACATGCACTATGCTCAGCAGAGTGAAAAATCTCAGTTGCCCAGAGTGTGTGTTCCCAACTCAAGATGAAGAAAGTGATATTCTGCCTTTTCATTTCCTGTGAAAAAGTCTCCTTTTAATGTTGGGGATGCTACTATTTAAAATGGACCCAAGCATAGTGCTGAAATGCTATCTATGTTGCTAAGATCCAAAGAGCTGTGATGTGCCTATCAAGAAAATGCCCGTGTTAGACAATCTTCACCTAGGTGAAGATTGTGGTGCTGTGGCTGTGAGGTCAGTGTTAATGAATCAGCTGAATATCAAGTAAGGTGAAGCTAAACAGCAATGTACATAACACAAGGCTTTGCTCAGTTGATGAAAATATCATCACCTGAGGCTTCCAGGAGCTAAACTTTGAATTTTCCCTAGAGGCAATAATTCAGTACTTAACAATTCAGGGTTCAAGGTACTTTATAGAACAGAATCACTGAAAATAATAAGAATTTTCCATAATTAAAAGGTTAATAATTGTATATAACAATATAAAAATAAATAAAATTTACTTAGTGTCAACTATGGACCTGTGTAAATATTTACAGGCATTATATGTTTAAGTCCCATAATTTTCTTTAATTCATGAGGTAAGTATTATTATTTATTTTCTTTTTTAAATTAGATAACTAAGGCCTAATAATATTAACAGATCTCCTCATGAGGCTGGGATTTGTTTTCGCCTGGTGAACTAAATTCAGAGCCTGGGTTATTTAAAATATGTCTTGGATGATGAAATACTTTTTTATTGAATTTTATGTTATTTGAATTTGCAAATATAGCCTTCAATGTAATTCTTGGTGGTTTTAATTTTGTTTCTTTATGATAATAATAATTTATAATTTATTACACCTATCTCTGATCCATTCCAACCTGGACATGATTAGGAATTTCTATGTCTTTGTGACATTTTGGAAATCTTGAATCGTTCTTTACTCTAGAATATGGGAGTAATAATTATTTTGAAGACCAATGATTATTAAGTATGTAACTGACATCCTGGTGATGCTGAAGTGGCATATTTCCTCAAATTATAGGAAGGAGATCAAAAAGAATCTCAGTATCAAATTCTGTGGGAATTAAATGATATTTCTTTTTTTGATATTTATTTTTTAGTTTGAGGTGGACACAATATCTTTATTTTATTTTTATGTGGTGTTGAGGATCGAACTCAGCACCCCGCACATGCCAGGCAAGCGCGCTACCGCTTGAGCCACATCCCTAGCCCTTAAATAATATTTCTGTTGAACGACAAAAGTAATCTTTGGTGCCAAGGGGAACAAATTGCTCAGAGAGGAGAGAAGTTGCATCCTGCTTGTGAACTTGACTTTGCACATGTTGGTTGGAGGCCATCTCTTCGATCTTTGAAAGAAAGAAAAGAATCTGTTGAGATTGAAAACTGCTGAGGGAACTGTGGTCTTTGCTGCAAACCAAGAGAGTAACAGGTCCCAGAAAAATGAGATGAAAACAAGTGACTCCTCTCCTGAATATTCTCAGTGACTGAAACAGACAAAAATAAATAGCAGAAGAGTTCCATTACAGAGGCGTGGGATTCACAGGGCTATACTCTTAAACGAAGTGAAGCAAACATATTTAACTGGTATTAGAAACATATTCCGTGGACATTGAAGTCTAGACTTTATGCTTTTTAATTTATTGATTGATTCTCTGCCATAATTTTTGACTCATCGAAGTGACTCCTTAAAGAGTACATTCTATTTTGGGTGCATGCCACTTCTTTTATTTAAAAATCCTCTGATTTATATTTTACTTATAGCTCCAATGTTTTGAGGGATTGCTTTAATAGTTCATGCTCTCTTAAGTTTGAGGATAAGTACCTAATAGTAGCATAAGATAAAGTTTCAGCAAAGACTTACGAAATAAAATGAATGATAAATTTAGAAAATAATTTTTCTTACAATAAATTACATAATGAATATGTTAACTGATTAAAGCTCTTGTATTTAATATTGAAACCATGTTGAATTGTATTGAGTTTTTGTTATCTGAAAAGCAAAATTCTTGGTGATTCTGTTGTTAACAATTCACTGTCTACAACTTCTACAGAATGAATGCTCTACATGGATTTATCCCTCACTTGCTTTCTTCTGTTCTCACCCATTTCCTACTGAATAGTTAGTGCAAAACTAAGAAAGAAGCATTGAATAATAATACAACCTCTGCCCAAGGCTGACAGGGAGAGAGGAACACTGTTCTGAATTATTAGGGAGAGTTTAATTAAACTCCATGGAACATGGAAAAACATCAATTTTCTTTTCTTTTTAGGAGGGGGGTACTAAGGATTGAGCTCAGGGACACTGAACCACTGAGCCACATCCGCAGCCCTATTTTGTATTTTATTTAGACACAGGGTCTCACTCAGTTGCTTAGTGCCTTGCTTTTGCTGAAGCTGGCTTTGAACTTGAGATCCTCCTGCCTCTGTCTCTGGAGCTACCGGGATTATAGGTGTGCACAACTGAACCCTGGCTCAATTTTTATTTTCAAGTAAATTAAGACATAAGTAAATTGTGAAAAAAGGGAAATTTATTTTTAGGTCCTCCCCTCCAGATTTCCTTTTTGTACCCTAGCCTCTCTTTCTCTCTTCCATTGCCTACTTATGCCTGTCCTGATCCGGGCTCTCCAAAGGAGTCAGAAACTGCTTCTAGAGGTAGCTGCATCCACAACAGCTCTCATCTGGACCTAATGTGAGCTGCCTTGTCTTCCCTTTAAGACAGGTCTCATATTTCTTTCCATATCAAAACTTTCTTGTTCTGCGATACATCATGTCTTGTTCCCACTCTCTGCTTTTCAAGGGTACTGGTAACCAACATGATGAACAACTTTGTTGATGTGACACTCAGATTAATGTATTTTGCAAGAAATAGTCTCTTACTCCTGTTTAAAGACAATTTTATTGAAAAATAACATTCCTTCAGAAAAGGTACACTAGTACTAAATGTCCAACTCAAGGAGGTGGATGTATACCAGTACCCAGAACCCAGATCAAGAAGCAGAGCAGTACTAACTGTCCTCGAGACTTTTCCAGCTATTGTACTCCCAAAAATATGCCCTATTCTCACTTCCAACAACATAAATATTGCCCATTTTTGTGTTTTACTTGAATTAAACCATACCTTCTTTCATTTAACATTATGCTTGTGAGATTCCTTTGTAATGTTGCCCGTGATTGTGATTGTTGCATACATAATATTCTATTGTGTGAATATGCTGCAATTTATTTGTTAATTTTATTGTACATTGGTATATGTGTAGCTTCTAGTTTGAATGACTTACGAGCCATTAATATTTTTTCCATGTTCATTTGTTTTGCTTTATTTGATTAACATAACTTTGTCTTTCTGGTGGATATATACCTAGGAGTATAATTGCTGAGTCATTGAGTACACATATGTCAACTTTGGTAGAGACTTAGAATTTCATACTGGTTAACCAATGTGTAATCCGTGCAGCAGAATGTTGGAGTTTTTTTTTTTTTCCCCTAAATCCTCCCCAATACTTAAGTGTTTTGGCTTTTTCCCTTTAGTTATTGTTGCATGTATATGATCATATCTCATATGATCATAATCATCATTTGCTGATTGTTAATACGCCGATGATAAGAAAATTGAATGCCTTTTTGTGTATTTGTTGATTTTCTATATACTTTTTTTTTTTTAAGCCAAGTGTCTGTAGAGGACTTTTTGTTTATTTTCCTGGGATTATCTTTTTTCTGGCTGGTTTGTAGGCATAATCACATTTGAGAAAGGAATTCTAATCATGGGCCCAGGGAGGTAAACGAGTTGTATAAAGCCTTGGAGAGACGTCTAGACATGATACTGTTCTTACTTGTAGGTACAGCCTTATGCCTCAGCCCCACAGTTTACTTCTAGGTAACATTGGAACATGGCTCCCATCTTCACCTATGTGCACCCTACCTTAGAACTTACACTTACCATCCAAGTTACACATTTACAGTACTTTTTATCTTAAATTGGAGTTGAGAAAAATCTGGCTCGAAGTCCAAGTTCTGCTGAGTTAACATCGAATATCAAAACCCAAGTGGAAAAACAATTGCAGAGAACTGGAACACATGAGGGTAGAATGGAATAAACATCCCAGCCTTAGCTGTCATGTCTCTTGGCCACGGATGCCATTACGGTAATGTTATCCTACAGGAGCGGTCACAGTAACCAAAAGCATGGCCTCATTGAAAGGCGCCCAGAGGAATGAATTAGCCCCCAGCATTCAAACCAGCCCAAGGAATTTTCCCATCAGTGCCCCTCCTACAAGGCAGGCAGCAACACACAGCATAACAATAATGCCAAATTACTAATACTGTCAGCTATATTCCATTTTTCTGAAATTCTTTACTTAGTCCCAGGCCTACTATAAGTTCCTAGGTTGGCAGCCTCCCCTTAATTCAATTTGTAGAATGGTTAGTTCAGCTGCTTGCTTGGAAGGCTGCTGAAGAAATTAGTGATAATTCTGGTTCATTCTTGATTCAATTTAAACGCAGTCTATAAGCTTATGCATTTTCACATGGTTTTATAATTCCATAGCAAATAATTGTTTTTGGCTTTGATTTTAGTCTGTTTGTTCCCCACCCCCCAAATGGTGCGAGCCAATCATCATGAGTCCTCTTCCAGCATTGTTTAACAATCCATCCCTGGAGTTCCAAGAATCTAGATTTGAGTCTCTACTGGGCTTGCTTCTCACTGAGCAGAGTAAGCCTCACTTATGGCTTGACCTCCTTAAGCTTTAATGTTTTCATCTGTAAAAAGGGCTCTTAGAGCTGCTACCAGAATTGAGGAGATAATCCATGAAACACATGGAATAAGCACATAGCTAGTATTACTCCATGTTTACATACTACAGAAAAATTAATCCTTTTACACAAAACATTTATCTGTGGAACTTTGCTAATAGGTCGGTAATGGTTTTTTTGTTCCGTAATCCTATCCCTTAGCTATTGAGCTTCAAGAAGCAGAAATTAGGAAAAACATTTTTTTTTAAATTTCTACATCAGGTTTAGAGAAATCAATAATAGGTTTTTGGTTATCCTCCTCTCTCCCTTTGTGTTCACTTTGTTCTCCCAGATCCTAGGCTCTCCTTCGGATGCTCATCTTCTTTCCTACCTGCCATTTATCTTCCCTGGAATCCTTCTCCTAAATCTGTTCTTGCCAGGCCCCTAGAATACTGTACTTCTCTATCCCATATTAAAACACCATCATCATGTAATACATTCTTAATGGCAGTCAACTTGGATATTACATGATAAAACATGAAAGTTCCACAAGGTTAGCTTGAAAGGGTCATGAACAAAGATATATCCAATAAGATCCGATAGAGTCATATGGATAGATGAATCTTGATTTAGCTCAAGAGAATATTTTTTTTTGTTTGCTACTGGGAAATTAACTCAGGGATGCTTAACCATTAAGCCACATCCCCAGCCCTTTTTAATTTTTTATTTTGAGACAAGTTCTTTGCTTAAGGCTTCGCTAAGTTACTGAGGCTTACCTCAAACTTGCAATCCTTCTGCCTCAGCCTCCTGAGTCACTGGGGTTATAGGTGATAGCTACCACATCTGGCAAGAATCATTTTTAATAATGTGGTGTTAGGAATCCTTTTGAAAGCTTTGGATGAGATATTTTGGGAAAAATAAGTTTTCTTAAAAACCCACCAGTGACTAGACAGCCCTGTGGTGATCCCAGTCCTGATGAAACATATTTACTTTCATGTAAACACACACACACACACACACACACACACACATGCTCTATATATCCACTGCACATTGGTATGGATTTCACTGAACAGTTCAACCACCTTTTCCTTAAATGTAATTTTGTCTACTAATATGACTTATATCAATTGAAAGTTGTTACCAAACACCATCTGAATAACAGCCATATTCACACACTCATGATAAGCTGGACCTGAAAAGTAATTACCCTGGATTAGCACAGGTCCTCTGATGCTAAATTAACAGCCAGATCCATGCACGCAATTGCTCCCTGACCTGCAGTTACTCTGCACAAGAAAATCTGAAAACATCTGAGCAGAGCAATCCTTATGCTATTGGTTTAATTTACGTGCCATTTATAGAACTGGCCTCAGTTGGGAAACAGATTTATATAGTCACTAAGAAATTCATCCAACTTAGGTACATATTAGGTAACAATTAAGTGCTTATTCATTGGCTGACAAAGAAGTAGCTTTAAAAAGAGGGGTAAATGGGGTGACCAAACTAAGCTAATGCTGGAGCAGATTTTATAGATGAATAACTGAGCCAAATCCACTTTCTTTGAATATTATGAAACTGGACAAAGAAAGGTTAGGTGACAATAAATGGTAACAAAAGCAAAGCTTATATCCTAGGCTCTGGATTCCTAGTGAAGTTCTTAGACCATGACCTCTGGTCCATATGTCAAAGAGAAAATAGTAGGGGCATCAAGCACAGTTTGATAACTGAAGTATAAAGTGTTATCACAAATCATGAGCAAAAGAGGCATCTTCCAGTAATAGACATACAACTTTAAAATCCAGTTCATTCTTCTGATTCCATGGCTGGATGATGTTCATAACAGCCTCCATGCTACTGAGTTTCCATTTATGTGGTTTATATTTATATCTCTAATTCTAAAAAGAACTGTACATTCATTTGTTTTGCAGCTGGCTCACAACTGGATGCTAAGACAAATGTGCTTTGATGGCAGATATTCCTATAACAGTCATCTCTATCCACTCTGCTTCTAGGTATACCAGTAACCCTACAACAAATGCAATGTCTGGAACAAAATTTCTCCATGATTCCAATGAAGAAGAAATGAAGCTCTCTAGTGGTATTCTAGGGAACACCAAGATGGAGAAAACTGAGAGAATAAAGTGTGATTAGCCTTGTGTTAATTCAAACTTATCTGTGCTGAAGTTGGAGTTACACAGAGCTGAATAATTTGGGATCCTGGTGGAAATAATTTTGGTAAAAACATTAAAATCAATCTATCTTTATTTTCATACGACTTTCCTCTTTTATTTATATTTTTCCTTCTCCTTTTTTGAAAAGTGCCAATTCATTGCCTGATGCCAATATACAGCACTTAGTCTAGCATTGTTGCTCTGCCATGCTCCCTGATTTGGAATCCAAGCACTTTAATACTATGTTACTTTTGATTCTAATTCAAGGATGTGAAAACTCTGCTATAAACCACTATTCAATTAAAAATGGATTTATGGAAACCCTCCAGTAGGAAACAAAATTGAGGTATTCTAATCTTTGACAGAAACTAGCTTCACTGTCCTCTCATACCCTTTAGAGAGTAAATGAGTCACTCCTAACCCACTGGTATAAACCAGACAACTCAGAGGACCAGGAGATATCGGTCTTAAGACTGATTGGGAGGCTCGTGTTTTTCAGTGAACACGGGAATGATCAGTCACAGCCAGGCACAACCAGCATCCCCAAGCATGGCACCAAGGAACACTGTACCTCCCTCGCCAGGTGTATGCTATCATCCTCATAACTTACAAAAATGCCTATTTTTAAACCAAGAAAGCTCAGGAACAAAATGGAAAGAGTTAAAGCCAGTTTGCATCCAACTGAGAGCAACCCAAAGTCTGGAAATTATGGGTTTGGGAAAAATGTTTTTCTGGTTTATTTGATTAACACTTTTTGCCACAGAGGAACATTTTCCTTTGAGCTTTCTTATCTAGAGAGTTTTTTGTTTTAAATGGTACTTTTCTTGAGTATATCTTAAAGAGAAATCTGCCACTAAAATTTTCATGTTCAGACCAATTGACTTCAAAGTAATCCAAAATGCTTATTCCCAAGGGACATCTATCAGTATCCAGCTGTGTTCCTGATGGCGACTGATATCTGAAACCAACAATTAAAGTTACTCAATGCCAGCACTCTCAAGATGAAAAAGCTTTACAGTACCTATCAAAGTGGCTCAGAAACAAATTGCACTGGCATTGCTTCTGTAAGGGTTCTGAGGGAACTAATTTCTTGACACTCTTTTAGTGTTATAAGAATAATAACTTTTAGACCCAAAAGGCCATTGTTTTCCAAATCAGCACATTCAAAATGGTGTACTTTAATGAGTAACTGAAATACTATCTGGGCTTTGAATGGTGTGGCAGGGGGTTTATAATAATCCTATCCTCTTCTCTCATTATGATGTCATCAATAAGAAATATTACTTCAATTTAAAATGTAAATTGAAGTAAAATTTAAGTTTTAAATTGAAATAATAAAAGATCCAACAAATTTATGAATGCTCAGTCCTTCATAATTAAAAACTTTCACTCTATTCTTTTCTCTTTCTTCCTCCTTCCCTCCTCTGTCCCCCAAAATATGCTACCATTTAGATGGAGGTATACCAGAGCAATTCTCTTGTTTTGTGATGTAGAACCCTTAATGCTTATGCATTCAAAACTGCCCCAAACACCAAGAAAGGTGGTGGCAAGAAAGCATAAGGAAGTATCAATAGTATCAAACTCTAACTTTCAGTTTGGGTTAAATTCTTTAGGTAATAAACTTTTATTGAGTATATGTTATGTTCCAAGTCCTGAGTTGGTGCTATTTGGCTATTTATTATAGATGCTGTCAAAGGAATTCTTACTAAATTTGGGACATGGGCATCCTTAAATATGAGCGCACTAGGATCAACATAAAACCCCTTTATCTAATCCTGCCTCCCTCCCCTCTACTTCCTCCTAATTAGGCAGCTGCTTTTCCAAATCCTTTTTTTCTCCATGTGCACCTGTACACTAAATTACTAGGACCACACAGATTTGATTGAGGAGATTCACGGAACTTAATAATGAAACTGTGTGATTGTTTGGTATAATGTATTATCTATCATTCCAACAGTGAAGGTACAAAGTATCTGGTGGAGTTGCAATGCAATTTTCAATTTTTCAAATTTTTGGAGGGAAACCTCGAATCTCTAATAGATGGATGAATCTTACTTTTAGGTTACATAAACAAACAAAAAATAGCATACAAAATTACTGATAAGACAAATAAATGTTAAAATATAAACCATTTTGGAGAAAAAAAAGAACACAGTTTTTTTAAATAAACTTTTTTTGAGAGAGAATTTTAATATTTATTTATTTTTTTAGTTTTCAGCGGACACAACAACTTTGTTTTGTATGTGGTGCTGAGGATCGAACCCGGG
The DNA here is from genome assembly GCF_021218885.2 of Marmota monax. Lineage (NCBI taxonomy): Eukaryota > Metazoa > Chordata > Mammalia > Rodentia > Sciuridae > Marmota > Marmota monax. The sequence goes on from NW_026691988.1 coordinate 5,343,447, forward strand.
CCGCACGCATGCCAGGCGAGCATGCTACCACTTGAGCCACATCCCCAGCCCCAGAACACAGTTTTTGTTATTGCTTTTATTTCTATTTGTGATTAGAAGCTAAATGCCTTCTGTATCAAAGATCACATTTTACATAATAGAAGCAATTATTTTCTTTTGACATTGATACTGACTTACATCTGAGAAACTGAATAGTATAAATGGCATTCTAAGGTTTAGTATCAGAGTAATGGACAGAAAAGACACATAATGTTTTTGAAGATGATATACAGACAGAAATGTTCAGTTGACGGTCTAATCTTTTAAATGACATGAAGCCATTTCATTTTATAAATGTTAAGTAAACATTCAGAAGAATATTTTAGGATTTTATGCAGGAAAAGCTCTGTGGTGGTGAATTTCTGGATATACACTGCAAGTGAAACTTAGCAGAGTTTACCATAAATAATGTTTTAGAATGATGACTTCTAAATTATTGCTTACAATCCTAGGGGGATAACTCTTGAAATAAGATTACTTTTTGAAGAAATTGAACCAAATGCTGGTGAGACTACCACAGAGCATTTGGTTGTATTATTCATATGATTTAAAAATATAATAAAAACAAGGACTGGGGATATAGCTTAGTTGGCAGAGTGCTTGCCTTGCATGCACAAAGCCTTGGGTTCAATCCCCAGCACCACAAAAAAAATAAAAATAAACAAACAAAAATATAGTAGAAACATAAGAGAAATGTTTGTTCCATCTTTCGTCACCTATACCTAGAATGGGATTACAGTTTTAATGGCCATACTACATAAAAAAAATCTCATGAGATTTCAGAGGGTCCAATATGGGCAACTGCAATGAAGGAGTATTGTGTGTGTCCATTTCTTCATTTTATATAGCAATTGGGAGTCTTCTATTACCTCACAGGAAAGTTCTGGAAGTCTCCTAATAAAAGTCCATTAAGTCTTAAAATCATGAAGCACCACTTAAGAATATTAAAATGAGGCAATGGTCTTTGCAAGAGAGGGGGCTATTTAAAAAAATATTTATTTTTTAGTTGTACACAATGCCATTATTTTATTTATTTATTTTTTTGTGGTGCTGAGGATCGAACCCAGGACCTTGCACGTGCTAGGCAAGTGCTCTATCACTGAGTCACAACGCTAGACTGAGAGGGGGATTTTTTAAAGTGTAGATTATTTAATTTATATAAGAAGAGCTGTAAATGAAAACTAGAATTTGGGGTTTGATTTGTTCTATGTGATAGGCTTTCTCAAATTTCAGGTAATACAGAAAATTTTAAAACAAGAGCAAAGTCACAGACACTCATTTTCAGAATGGCATGAAGTCCTTAAAAGTATGAGATTTTTGTTTGTATTGAATTGAATAATCCCTTATGAGTTTTTCTTTAAAAAAATTATCACTCCTACCTTAATAGAAATGTTGGTGATGTAAGAATAACAGATTCTATGTTTAGTAATTTAAGAGATCTTAGTGAAGTAGAGATTGAAAAAAAAATAAAGAGACAAAATATTTCCTTCAAATGTTTGATCAAGAATGGCATCACGGTGCCATTTGTAAACTCCACATCAAGTGGTAAGTTAAATTAATAGTTAGTTTAGCTACTTATTCAGGGTATACATACAAGTGAGGGCCATGAGAAGCTAACTGTTCCATATAAGAACACACTTCAAAGTTATAATGAATTTGTTTTGAAGTAACCCTGAGGCATTGTTTGCAGATTAAACTAAATGTATAAACAAAGCTGTTGTGGGCTTAGTTTATGAAATGAGTGTGAGTCTTGATGAGCCATGATGTTTGCTATTTGGGAATAGAAAACTACTTTTAATTTTACATATTCATCTGAGGAATACCACAAACATAAAATATGTAAGCTCTTCAAATTGGCTTAAAGTTAGGCATTTTTTCTTAGCAATAATCTAAATGTCAGCATAAAGTGAGTGTTTTAAAAGTTGTAAATCAAAGGCTATGAAATGTTATGAATTTCGTAATAAAAAAACATTTTGACAACTCTAGTATTAAAAATACAAATGAATACTTTGAGTACCTAAAGCCATGTACTTACAGTGGTTTCAGTCTGGTAACCAGTCCTTAGGTGTGTTATCTGTATCATTCTTTGTTTTTAGTTTGATAGCCTTTCAAAAATCGTGATTTATTCAAAATTTACTGGCATTGATTTGAGAAAAGTCATCTAATACTGATAAAGAAGTTGTGTTATAAAACATCTCTGAATTTTGCTTTAATGCTAAGATAAGAACTATAAGTTGAAATCCTGACTTAGTCTAAAAAATAGTAAACAAATTTTATTTGAATTTCTATATTTTTAGTTTGTTCTAATTAGTTAAACATAAATTTTAAATTAAAAAGTTGTGGGGCTGGGGATGTGGCTCAAGTGGTAGCGCGCTCGCCTGGCATGCGTGTGGCCTGGGTTTGATCCTCAGCACCGCATACAAATAGAGATGTGTCCGCCGAAAACTAAAAAATAAATATTAAAAAAATTCTCTCTCACTCTCTCTTTTAAAAAAAAGTTGTTACATATAGGTATGCTTGTAGTTCACTCTCATTTGCTAGGCATAACTTGCTGCTGAATTAATAGCCTGCTTCTCTCTGCAGTATCAGTAGAGAAAGCAGGTTGTATTCTCTTAACTCATGAATTTTGAGAACCATGGTAGATGGATCTTTCATCCCATCTTTGTAATATTTTGAATTATACTGAACAATTATTTTGTATATCTCCTTTTGGAACCAGAAAATATAAGGTACTACAAAGCATTAATCTGGAAAACAAAAAAAGAGGGATGTAAAAAGGATGTCTTGTCAATTATGTTACTTCCCAGTTAGTTGCACAATGTTATAAAAATAATTTTATATTTAGAGGCTCTTGCTAACAACTTGTCCACAGGCACAATACTCTGTGCGTGTCATAGAAGAGTTCAGAGAACTGCATTCTACTTCCATTTTCCCAACAATTAATGAACAAGTTATGTAACCTCTCTGCAACTAGAGAGCTAAAGGAGGAAAAGTTTGGGCCATATTACATCCAAATATCTTTATAAGCTTATAAAAGTTGCTGTTCTATGACAATTATTTACTTTATTGAAAAAGAGAAGAAATAAGTTATCTGAAGCTTTTTTTGAGGGGAGGCAGCGGGTAGGTTAATGACAAAGGTGGAATAAGCAAGTTACAGAAAATGTGAAAGGAATTAATTTATAAATATTATAAAATGCTTCAGAAATAAGACACTATTCCTAAAATCCTAGCTCTAGATTTACTTTGATGAACTTTGTGCTACTTTTTGTTATAGAATCATTCAAGACAGTGTAAATACTTCTTAAAAGCTAATCATTGGCAGCTGATGTGGATAAAATATGACTAAAAAACAAAAGTAGGTAGAAAAGAAAGAAGGTAGGACAAGTTCTTAAATGGTGTAGGGAAAAGCTGAGATAAAGAAATGCCCCACAGCAGCCCACATCCATGCTGGATGTGTGTATTCAATATGCTTCTAAAAATTTTAGCAGTAAGTCAGAAAGAGAAACTTGATTTGCTACACAATTTTCAGCATATTCAAAACATAAGCAACCTATAATTCTGATGATAGCAGTGCGTGATTCAATGAGCATTTTCTCAGTAACAGCCTATAAAGTAGATGCAATGACTCCTGGGCATTGCCACTATTGAGCTTCTGGTAGATCTGTATCCACTCTTACTTTCTCTCTTAAAATATCTATATCAAATTCATAACCAAATCATGTACTGAAGTATCCTTCAGTGAGGCCCAAGCAATAGGAGGAATCCCAAACCGCATGTACTTATTTTATTGAAGAGTTAGATTAATTCTTTAGCACATTTTTACAGACTGCCTACTATGTGTAATGTTCTGCATGTAGCACCATAGAGAAATTTAAAATATAGTCTGCTCTCAGTGTGTTATCACACATTGTCATACTACCTAGTCGATAATCCATACCTAAGACTCTTGAGACTATGGAGGATGTTCATAAGAAAAAAAACAAAGATCACCTGTAGTTAGTAGCTGGAAGGGTGGGAGGTAGTGGGGAAAAGACAGGGTGGGACTCAAGGTTGGAGATCTGGAATGTGCACATAAGTTTCTCTGTCCCCAAAATAAAGGAGTGACATGAACAGAACTGGGTTGTAAAGTGAGTAATCCGATAGGATAAGTGGGGAAAAGCATTATGAACGGGAAAACCAATTACATGGCTATTTATATTGTCTGTGTGAGAGAACACGAGGCCCAGATTAAGTTAGCATTAAAATAAAACACAAAGGAGGGGATAAAGCAAAGTTTATTAAAGCAAAGTGGAAACTACACAACTGGGCAACTGTTTGGATAGAGAAGTCCAAGGAATGAACAGACGCATTTCCACCTCTAGACAGCTGGGAGGGCACAGGGCCCATTAAGGGAATAAAGGCCCACAGAGAGAGGAGTATTGTTCTGGAAGGGAGGGAAGAAGATCCATTTGCTCCTGTTTTTGTTTTGCTGAATTATGCATACTCCTAGGCATAAATACTCTTCACATCTAAGGTGAGGTCAGATGATACCTCCTTCTTTCCTTGGCTGGAAGCAAACTCTCTCTGCTCTGAATGAAGCACATTTGTCAGAATTTCCCCTAAGGAGCTCCACACTTTCTTTCTCCTGTAATAACTATTTTAAATGCCCTGTTTTTGATTCTAGACTGAAAGTTCTAAAAGACAGGAACTATGCCAGGTTCATTTCCCTATCTCCTTACTTCAAGTGAGAATGCTTGAATGGTAAGAGAGAATGCTTAGAATCTCCACTTGAGTGGTCAGAGGATTTCAGGAAGGGATGAAGAAAGGGTGGTCAGACAGAACTGAGTGAGGCCAGAGGAGACCTGAGTAAAGGGAGAAGAAAATTCCAAGGTGGGCTGTGTCAGCAGGGACACTCATCAAGGAACTGCTCTTGATTAGGACAAAAAAGTAGTTGTCAGTCGGGAAGAAGGTTTTGGGAATTCAATGTCTTTGAGTTCCCCTACACTGGTGTCCTGGGTGGCTTTAGTTCTGGTAGTTTCTTTGAATCATATAATATTTTTTTATATTCAGAAAATAAAATTAGCTAAACAGGGATGAGGAAAAAACAAACAGAAGCAAATGGACGCAACAGTATTTCAATTGAAGAGTGTTGTCACCTGAGGTAGGGGAAGTAGGAAAAAACTACTCCAAGTAACTTGTGAAATACAAAACTTCAACTCTACATAATTTATATATATACACACACACACACACACACACAATCTAAAAACGAAATGAGTGCATTCAGATCTTGAACTCTTCTCAATAGGTTTATTTTTCATAGTATTATGGATATAGCAATACTAAAACTGGTTGGTGTAAATTGCAGGACTAAGTAAATGAGTGTTTGTGTGAATAAATTTCAAAGTAAATATTTTTATAGAAAAGCCAAGGAATAACCTGAGATGAGAATGAAGCATAATGATGAATTCATCATTTCTAATAAACATATTTTTTTTGGAAAAAAAAAAACATTGTTTAGCCATAAGGCCAATCTGGAGAAAAAAAAATATTTATCAAATGTTTATGGTTCTGTTTATTTGTTTTTGGTATCAAATTGAACCCTGGGAGCTTAACCATTGAGCCACAATCAAAGCCTGTTTTTTAATTTTTATTTTGAGACAGGGTCTCAGTAAGTTGCTCAGGGTCTTGATAAGTTGCTGAGGCTGGCTTTGAACTTGTGATCCTCCTGTCTCAGTTTCTGGAGCCACTGGGATTACAGGAATGGGCCATTGCACCTGGTTTATGGGGTTTGTTTGTTTGTTTGTTTTCATTCATAATTAAAGTAGCTTCATTGGTTCCCATGGAGATGAAAGATCTGTTCTTATCATTTATATCTGTCCTTATTTGAGGGTTCCAGAAGAATGGCGTAGCATTTTACCCAATCACATATTCAGAGGGGGAAGAATTGAGAAGCAAGAACACAAAGCCTTTCCTGAGGTCCTTCTCACCCATCTCACATGAGTTTTTTAGAGTTCTTTAGCACTGGAGAGTTCACAGAGCATTGTTTACATGCACTCTCTCATTTCCTTTTGAAATAAAACTTCGTGAGATCAGCCTTTCTTTTTAGGGGAAAACTACAACTGGAGTCACTTCCTTTAGTTCAACGAAATAATAATTGGTGCTATCTTCCCAGCACTACTTGAGGTACTGCAATATAGAGAAAGTGATAAGAGGCAACGGACCTGAATCTTCCCCTCCTGCCTTTTTCTAACCCAGTCCTCCCTGTCTTATAGATAAAAAGTTTCTTGTCTCAGAGTGTTGTCTTCAAGCTTCAACCCTGAGCCATATGTCCTACTCCAGTGGTTTTGTTTGCTTGTTTGTTGTTGTTTAAGGACTTACAGATTGCTTTTGAAATTAAATCATGGAGCTAGAGTTGTTCATCATAGATCACAAATTACAGGACTTATACAGAACATATTATTTCTGATGATAGAGAAAAGTTGAAAAAATGATAGAATAAAAAATAGTAGAATAAACATAGAAAACTTGTTTGGGGCTTAGAGAGTTTATCAAATTGGCCATAGGGCTACATGAGCAGGCACTCCTCAAAACCAGATCACAAGAAGAGGGACCCCCACCACACTGAATGTTCTGTTACTACTGTTCTATTGTATCAGTTTATAAACTTAAATATTTGGAATCTTTTATTTAGCACCTACTTCTTTTAGTAAACATTTATGAAGTGTCTACTGGATACAAAGCACTGTGTATTAGAAGGAAACAAAGATACAAGATTCCAGTTTGCCATGTGAGATCTGGGTAGTTATCAGTGCTGGGTTAAGACATTTGTATTTTATTAAATAAGCATTTGGAAGCTACTGGGAATGTTTAACTGAGAAAAGGACCATACTATAGAGAAAGGAAAAACTCACATCTCTGCCTAAAGGATTAGCAGAGAAGAGCCAAGAACTGTGGGGAAGCCAATTATGACAGAAGACATAGATACCCTGACCTGAAAGGCAGCAATAATTCAATAGTGGAAGGATGTGGGACTGGGGTTGTGGCTCAATGGTAATGCGCTTGCCTAGCATGAGGCACTGGGTTCGATTCTCAGCACCACATACAAATAAATAAAATAAAGGTCCATCAGCAACTAAAAAATATTTTTAAAAAAGTGGAAGGACAGATGAAGAGACACTGCCATCATAAGATATAGTTGTCCTCTTCTCCATTACTTACATAGGAAAAGTGAGTCAAGAATGAAGGATGAATTCAACAAAGATGGTGCCATTAACACAGTTAAGTCACGTAGAGCTGGTGACTGAGGAGAGAATGGAGAATGAGATGATGCATTCAGGTTCCAGCATGCTCAGCTTGAGATGCTGACAAGACTGCGGGGGAAGATACCCAGGATTCTAGGAAGGACACCGATGTCCTTAAGTTACCCACTGAGAGATGAAAGAAGAGATGGAACTGAATGCAGTTGTAAAGAGAGCATCCTGCAGAAAGAGAGGAGAAACTTTGCCGAGGAGGATTTTGAGTGTCAAAGAAAGAAGCTCTGTAGGACCTTGAGTAGCAGCAATCTCAGGATAAACTCAGAATCATGAAAACTGAAAAATGCATAACTAGAAGCCTGTCGTCAGTAATGCTAAATACTTCCTGAATGTCAAGGATCATGAATACTAAGAAACAAAAAATGGGAGACCACTGGTGATCTTAAGGAACCATCCTGTATAAAAGAAGCAAAAGTCAGATTTGTAGGATTAGGAGATAAAAAGTAGATATATTGAGTGCTGATTTCTTTTTTTGAGAGGGTGGTGGAATAAAGGAATCATGTAATCAGGCAAAGTAATTTAAAGGTGTGTTGGAGAGTGATGAGAATATGTGAAATTGGAAAACACTGTACAAATAAATTGTTTCTAAGTATTTGTGCTATTAAATATAGTGAAAGGAATAATACAAAGTTTTTGTCAGTTTCTAATAATATCATATTATAATATTTTCATTCAAAAGTATTCAGCATAGATTGTTGCAATTTAGTAGTCTTCCTAACTTTAAGATTTTATACATTAGATACTAGAGTTACTAATGTCAAATAATTACTTCAAAGTTGTCGGTCAGTTTATTTTCCCTCTATAAAATTTAATTTCTTCTTCTACCAACCATTGGATTATATACTTAAGGATTTTCAAATTATAATCAGTGGAAATTCATGAGCAGGAAGACATCATAAGGATACATAAAAAGGGTTGTATTAAAAAGATATTAAGTGAAATTTTTCTATTTTGAAATGTAGATGATTATAAACCAATAAAATCAAAGGGACAAAATGTGTAATTGGTGTACTTCAGAAATCAGGATTGGCATAGTATGCCAAGAGAAACACTGTGTGCAGTGAAAATAAAGAAGCAAATTACATGTAAGTTTGTTAGAATTTAAAAGTAGCATGAGTTGGTGGGAACTTGAAGGGCAGCCAAAACGTAATGCCAGAAAAGGAAAAAAAAAAGTATGATACATTCTAGTATGCTAATGAGACCACACCTGGAATTTGATGTGGGATGTCCCTAACAAAAATGAATTAAACATCTAGGAAATTGGAAATAGTGCAGAGACAAGCAATAAGAATGATTAAGGGCTTTGGGATACTAAACTGCAACAAGATTAAAAGGTCTTACATTTGTTTAACATGGCAAACAGATGACTAAAAGTGGGCATGATATCTGTTTATAAACATCCAAAGGTTGGGTGTAAACATGGAAGATAAACTGGAACTGAATAATATGTTACTAGAAGGATTTAACTTGAGAAAAACTTTGAAGAGAGAATTTTAAAGTAAATACAAAGAAAATGTCTCCAGAAAATGTGCAGTTGTCTTTCTTTAGACACTTTGCCAAGAATGAGAAAGTTTCAGAGTCCATCAGAAGAGAATGACCCAATAGATGGGTAACTGGCATAATAGATAGGTCTCACTTCTTCCCTCTAACACACTATTAGGAACTTTCTCAAGTTTGATCTCTCTGCATGAATTTACCTTAAATGTGTGTTTATTTACAGGTTTTAGAAAACCAGCAGCTCAGGAGTTTAGATTTCTGTTTATCTTCATTTGTTCTCAGAGTCTGTCATTGATAGAGTAGACAGTGATCAACCTTGTTCTTATTGAGGCTGGTCTTTAAAACTTCATTCTTCTAAAGCTCAAAGGGTTTGGCTTAGGACTCACTAAGAAACAACTGAATAACTGTATTTTTTAGGAATTGTGCATGCTTCCAGCTGAAGTTCAAAGGTACGCTAAAAGGGTGCTCAAGAGATTCACTTTGGGATTATTTCTCCAAATTTCCAGTCCTCTGTTAATTTTTTTTTTTGTAAATATAGTGTCTTATTCCACTTCTTAGCCTAAAAAATCTGTTCTTACTAAAGTGATAGTACTATTTTTTTCCTTAAGTTTGCTTTTAAATGAAATTAAAGTAAAATTATGTTTTGGATTATGAGCTCTTAGAGGGTTTGTTTGTTTAATTTGAGTTAAACAAAACTAAATGCCAAAACAGTGCCATAAATATTTGAAAAATAAACAAATAGTAAATGATATTGGCAGAGGCATTGTACCCCAGAGGAGTGAGTTAAGGGAATAGCTCACAGTGGAACTTATTTTTCCACTGATTTGCACTCTAAAGTCACATATTCCTACACTGTCTCAAATGTCTTTTCTCAGATTGAGTTGAACATTTGTAGATATTCTAAGTTAAATTTACACCATGTAGGATCTACTAGTATTTTGGAAATTTTTTCAGAATTTGGTAGTAGGTTTTTGAGTTTAGAATTTCCCAAAATTTTTTTTCAAGCTCTTTGAGTTTCTCCCATTATTCTTCATTGCCTTATAGAACTTTGTTGCAGTACCATATTGGGCCAATAGATGTTGCTATCATGGGGTTGAGAGTCAGTGGTTAAAGCCTAATATGCAGAGGGAAAGGGAAGGAAAGAATGGATGAAGGGATGGGTAACTAGCACAATCTTTTATCAGAGTAATTTGCTTTTTAGCTTTGTACTTATAAATTGTTTACGTTTTTCCACAAGTAAGAAAAACAATTTAATATGTTAATTTAAAAGACACTTCAACTTCAGAGACTTCAGATATATTTTAAGCAAGGACATCAATGATTGAATAAGCACAGAAGTAACTTGGATTCAACATTTCTCTCCAAAGCCTGAGGGGACACATGGATTGTAACTCTACAAACCAATGTTTTTCAAATTGGTGTGTGAGGTAATTTTAGGTGAAACAGGGAAAATAACTGTTGTTTCCACAATATATATTCATTTCCAAGGTCATTACTACTCATGGTAAATAATACTGGATTTCCTTTTGTGGTGATGATAAAAATTTTCCTTTTTCAGATAAACTTATTTAATGAAATAGGTTAAATGTATCTATTAAGTTAAAAATATTAAAGGTGAAAAAGCAAGTGGTATTCAATAGAAATACTAGAAATCATGCTTTATTTAAACAAACGATATGTTTTGCTTAACAACCTTAAAATTGCTTGATTTCTAATTTCAACCTTTTTTTTTCAAATGTGAATTGAAAATATATTTTATTTCACTCCTAGCAATATCCATGTTACTTATATTATTTGAGATTATTAGAAGGTACTAAAAGGTTTTGGATGACGAATATGTCATATTTGGATGGCATAATATTCATATAATTTTTTGATATCTTTTCTAAATGCATTTTATTATAGATTTATAAAACACTATGAGAGAGCAAAGTAACCTTGTAAGCAAGGTCAGCCTGCCAAAAATCTCACATGTAAAATGGATAAAATGAGATCTGTAAAATTAATTAAGTCTGCCCATTGACATTTTCTCTTTAAGTGTATATTAACTGGTACTCCTCTTTAGGCCAGAATGTGCTCTGGACTATATTCCAGTTCCTCTTTGCTCCAACCCACTGCCAGAGTGCTTTCTACCTTGAGAACCAGAAAAGGAAACAGTATGCCTGGCAGTGCCTGCACCCTCCAAAATAAATGAGCAGGAAAGAACACCCAGTAAGTGATGAAAGCAGCAAGGAGTGCCTTTATCAGTTAAAATTTATAACCCAAGCTTTTCCATTGCCTCTTAATTATTGTAGACAATGTCCCACTCATTAAAAACTAAATTGTAACTACAAGTGTTCAGTATTGATTTTATTTTTGGCGGTCCTCATTTCAGTTGCATGTAACCAAGTTGAAGAAGAGAATGAAATATTTTTCTGAAAATTTTCACAGTATAATTTACAAGTTAGTAGACAAAATGTTAAAATTTAGTTTATACAATGTTAAAACTAAATTTTCTTTGGGAGTCATTTCTCCCCTTCCCCTTCCCCTTCCCCTTCCCCTTCCCCTTCTTTTTTTTGGCAATGCTGAGGCTCAAACCCAGGGCAGTGTGCATGTTATACAAGGGCTCTGAGATACATCTCCAGCTACCTGATTGGGAGTAATTTTTATGAATTAGGCAATGTGCATGGCCACTGTTGAATCATGGGCTTTGTGGTGTAGAGACCACTGTGTTGGTTTCAGGGAAAGTTACTTAGGTTTCTTTGGGTTTTGGTTTCCTCATCTTTTACATAAGCTTAATAACAAAGACAACTGTAGAGTTGTTGTGAAAACTAAATGCACTCACATGTCCCATAAGCGACCAACACAATGACCACAGTAAATTCTCATTTATCATTATCAATGTGACAAAGAAGATGCTGCTGAAATAAATAATAGGTTTTAGACAGAGATGATTAAGTGGACATGAAATATATGGATTTACTTTGCTGTAGGCCCGGTTATGTTATTTGTATGTGTATATAGAGAGTCTTAAATCCTATGTAGGTACCTAATGCATACGCAGAAGGCTTAGGCACGAAATGTCATTTCAGCAATGTGCCTGAGGAAGCTCTGACGCTGCCTTGGAATTCAGTCTTAGTTGCCTGACCTTTGAGCGTCTGGGAGGGATGCCTATACCTGCACCCAGCGCTGGAGGGGGCCCAGGCCCTTCCCACCCCAGCCGATCTGCACAATGCTTACTCCTTCACAGCATACATCTCCACAGAAAAGTTTATTATCTTCAGACAGTGAAAGCTACCAAATCTGGTGAGCGTTGGCTTTTATTTTGCGTTAGAAGTCCCTTCTGTCTTCTCCCTTGGGGTGAGTGGCACGGAGACAGGGCAGGGAGCCCGCAGTGGCCTACACCCTGGAGCCGGTTTGCAGGAGGGATACAGGCAAGTCCACGAACTGCCCCGCAGAAGCAGGTGGGGACAGACAGTGATTCCTTCTCCCAGGGAGGGGAGAGAGGCCGCGGGTCCCTCCCCTCAGTCTAGAGGCTGCAACAGCCCGGGGCAGGCCGGGTGGGGGCGGGGTGGGGCGGCGCAGAGGGCGCGGAGATTACCACGGCGCCACCGGGGACGCCCAGGGCCACAAGGCCCCGAGCGGACCCCACGCGAAACCGCAAAGGATGACAGCAGGCAGTCTCCCCAGGTCGAATATAAAAGAATCGGTCCCGCTCAAGCCAAGGTCCCCGCGCGCCCAGCGGCCTGCCGCGAGGCCCCCAGTGGCCACCCGAGCCTGAAGTCGCTGGCTGCGACGTTCCCCCCCACCCCCGCCTCCAACTCCGCGCGCAAGTGCGAGGCTGCCCGCCGCGCGGCGCACGCTCGGGCCGCTCCGGGCTTCCGCGCAAAACTTCATTCCAGTTCACTTGAAGTTGTCGCTCCCTTAGAGAGGGGGAAGGAGCTTCGGGGAAAAGCTGGGGAGTGACGACTGCGGCTGCGGGGCGCGCGCTCCTTTTCTTTTCTTCTACTTTTCCCCCTGTCGTCAGTCCAGAGTTTTGGCTCTTCCCCTCTCCTACTCCCCACCTCGGAGCCGGCTTCTCCCCACCGCCTGGCTTTCCCCCGACTTGTGTAGGCTGTTTTTTTGGGGGTGGACGAAGGGGATGTCCTGTTTTCACCAGAGACACGACGCGAAGGGGAAACTTAGACATTGGAAGGAACGAGAATAAATACCTAAACACGGACGGGAGGATCCGCGGCTGGGGCAGACACTTGGACTTCGGGATCCCGAGGCGATCCGGGCGACGGGAGGTGAGTATACCTCTTCATCCAACCTTAGCCCTACAGCCTGCGAGGGTCCATATTTGGAGAAGCCCCCAAACTCTTCCCTAAAAAGTGCGCACGACTGCAATGCGCTGAAGACAGAAGACTCGCAGCCGAGCAGTGTGTGGGCTCCTGAGCTCCTGGGGCACTCGAAGGCGGGGTGTCTTATGCGGGAGAGGCCAGGCCGCTTTAACTGCGGTGGTGCGCTCTTGCGGAGCAGAAGACCCGAATCCCAAAGGGTCCCCTTGGAGCCCGCTGTCTGCTGCAGGACGCAGCGCTACCGGCGTGGAACCCGGTTCACCGCAGCTAAGTCTGCCATAGGGTGCACCGCTCCTACCTGCACCCCGCCCCCGCCTCACAGAAAAGTGCGCACCAGGGTCTCCCCAACATCCATCCTGTGACCTGTATTACTTTGTAATGACCCCCTAGATGGCCCAGGAGCCTGGGTTTTCACGAGACGGGGTACTTGTGTAGATTCAGTGATTGTGCTCTAATTTTCAGGCACTCACCGGGTTTAAAACTGCGCCGATACCACGTTAATAGTTTTTATGTGGCGTGGACTGAGTGTCTTCTGTAGTTTGCCAGGGTCCGTGAAATTAGAGGCGCCCAGTCAGAGGAGTCGCGTTCATTGGCTCGGGACACAGATGCCGTGGAGGGATTATAACTTCTCCAAGAGAAGGGACCTGACTGAGGAGAGCGGGTTTGCTCTCCTTTCAAAGCCTACTGGGTCTGGGGAGGCTGCTGGTCTTGAAAGGTTTCTTTTTTTCTTTTTTCGCTTGGTGAAGCGGGATTTGGAGGTAGACAGTGTGAGCGCTTGTTTTATTCGGCGCCACACAGCAACCCGCATTTCAGCTTGGTAGATTTTCTTTCCTTTGTATATAAGATTCTGAGCAGCTCGGAGCGGTTAGGGAAATTTGCGGATCAAGCTTCGAAGCCAAGCGATGGAGAAACTAGAGGGCAGTTTACTTTTTTCATCTCTTCCCTTGTTGGGATGGATGGTATTGTCTCCCTGCGCCCCCATCCCTCTTTCCGCTTCCCCTTGAAGGCTAATGGGGTTTGCGCTTTGGGGGACAGCGTGTGCGGGAGGGTGCAGTTTGGGGACTGTCCGCTCTTCTGTCGCCCCCCTGCACCTCTCCGTGCCACTGCTGAGCGGAGCGGGCAGAGTCATTCATGAATTTTAACCTGAGGGCAGCAGAGGAAGGTACAGGTCCCTTGGTCCTTTCTGCCAAGGTGCAAATAGTTCCCGGGCGTGTGTTTTGGTTTCAGACAGTTCCACGTGGAGCACCTCCGTGTGCGCGTGTGTTATGTACTTGATCTGCGAGGAGGTAACAGGAGTCTCGTGTTCAAACCCAGTGGGCCGTTGGCCATTAATTTGCTTTCCTGGCTGTCATTACAGACACTTCCAAAATCTGATACCTAAGAGAACCAGCAGGTTAGGTTTCACATTAAGAGCTCATACTTAACAGTTTTCTTTCTCCCTTACCCCTTTTGGCTTGGCACCCCGGGATCAACGTAATGTTGGAGCGAAATGTATCTTCTCGAATATGGTGTTTTGTTCCTCTTCTCATCAGCGGCCGCTTTTTGCACCCTCGGGCGTTTGTCAGTTTCAGTGCGGCTCCTGCGGGATTTAGGTGGGAGTCTTCCGAGCGGTTAACAACCGCGGGCTCCCATCGACAGCTTCTGAAGTTTCATTTACACGTTGGTGAATGACAGGATTGAAAGTTGAGGAAGCTTTTTTATTTTTGTTTGTTGGGTGTTTTTTTTTTTTTTTTAAAATTTTATTTTTAAGATCTCCTCAACACCAGAATTGTGCTTGTTATCTTTTCCCTGGTAGAACTTGGTTTTAATCAGAAACATCATCTTTTTAATTATTTGTCTTAAAATGTTTTTGGCAAGCTGAGACCTGAAGAACCAAAAACTAGGGAAAGGGGTGGGGAGAGACTCCTGAAACAAAATATCTGATATGTGGTATGGTGTATTTTAAGATTGCATTCAAAGACATTTGTGTATTTTTAAAAATAAGATTATCCCCCCAAATAAAAATCAGTAGTAACAAAAAACAAACTGTTTTGCGTGGAGCGAGATTTACAGAATCTAAGTTTTATGGCGATTATACCAAATGCACATATAACTACACCCACTTTTATTATATACCATACACTTTGTTCCATCTGATTAAAAGTTGTAATTCTTTCAAAGTAAAACTATTTAAAAAAATGTCTGTAGGAGAATGTTAAAACTTTTGACAGTAATAGCTTTGAAAGTAATATAATTAGATTAGCTGGAAACTCTTTTTTTTTTTCTCTCTCATTACTAGGGATGTGTCCTTGTCTTTTCTAATAAAGGAAGGTTTAAAATCAATTTGGCTTTTAAAAGTCTGTTTTCCTTTATAAATTGCCTGAAAATAAGTATGCTTATTTTAAGCACACTTACTAACGTTTTTAAGGCCATCATATTTAGAAGATGTTTCACAATTATAACTAAAGTAAAATGATGTTATTCAATTCTTGCCTTTTTATTACTATTAATTTTCTTGAAAATTAGATAGTCAAATTCTCATTTCCAAAATGAAGTTTTATACAAGTATGTTTTCATACATAATATTTAGTATAAGTAATATGTTCAAGTTTAAAAATTAAAAATCCCTAAGATCTGTATACAAATAAATTGTCTGAGCTGGGATTGTGGCTCAGTGGTAAGAGCGTTTGCCTAGCATGGGTGAGGCACTGGGTTCGATTCTCAGCACCACATATAAATAAATGAACAAAATAAAGGCCCCTCAACATCTAAAAAAATTTAAAAAATTGTCTTAAAGAAAGTCATTAATCTTACTGAGAAATACACATGCTGGACTCTAGAGAAGCTGGATTAAAAAATGTTGCTTTTTCATAAAAAGTTTTTTTCAAAGAGTGACTGGCAGAAGAATGGTTTGTCATTTTGCAATAATTAATTTTTTTCTTTTTATAAACTTCCTTTGAGTTAAAAAAGAAAAGAAAAACAGATTCTCCCATTTCTGTTTCCTTTTATTTATATTGTGATTTGGGGTGTAAATAAATTTTACATAGCCACGGGAAATAGAGTGTCCAGTTTCATGTTTTCAGTCTCTGTTGCAAAACTCTCAATGACTGATGTCGTGTCTAAAAATATATTTATGGGGCTTGTTATTTCATTTTTAAAATTTCATGCACAGGAATCAGATTATCTAGAGTTTTTAGAAAGGTAAAGTGGTAGAAAACATAAAACTCTTTATATAAAAAGTTAGGATGTTGGAAAATTTGCATTCTGACTTTCAGATAGTAAAATTGAACTTATTTCGCCCAGTGGAACCTTATGTTTTTTTTTTTTAATTTTTTGTTCAAGAATTCAAGAAGAGGGGAGGTAATCCCTTTTGAGAATTAGTGAAGTGTTAAGTAATTTAAGAATGTAAGTATTTATTATGTTTTTCATTATCTTTTTTTCTTATTTAAGTAAATGCAAGAACACTAAACATTCAGTAAAAACAGGCCCCCTTTATAAGGAGTTTATTCACCATAGTTCAGTATTGCAGCTGCTGATCATATTTCATGGAGCTGTTAAAGCACTTAAAACCTAAAATTAGGTACTGTCTGGTTGTAAATATTTCAGGTCACTCATTTAAGAAATAAATAGAAAAGTGTGCTATCAAAAGCAGGAGAGGATTTGAATCTTCTCATTGAGGAGCTGAACAAACCTCTGTCAAACACCTTGTTATTATTTCAGTGTGACTATAATCCTGACAGTTTCTTTTTCAAATGGATATTATCCTTACATATACTACATTCTTATAATGTGTCTCTCAGTAGAGTATCTTAAACTAATTGTATTCAGAAATTACAGTTGGGGGATTTTATTACAGTGGTTACTAGGTGAAGGAAATCAACACCAGGGGGAATGGATAGCAGTGCAGTGTACCTGCTTCTCATGAATTTTTCCTGGTGAACTAAGAACCAACGTACTCTTTCAGGCATTTGCCCTCCAGATGGGTGAGATGCAAAGGTGTATTTTATTGTAGTACATGCATCAAATTTTTCAGTTAGATGTGTTTTACTATAAGGGGGGCATTGCATGTTCATTAAATTGTACATGGAGGCAACGCGGGTATCATTTATTTTGAACTTGAGTGGAAGAAAATAAATAAGAGCCGCATATTCAAAAGGAGTACAAGCAATTTTGATTGCTTTTAAGAGGTTTGAAGACTTTGTAAACATTACAGTCACTTAATATTGCTTGTGGCGCACATTAGTGTATGCCTTGGTGATAGGTTGTTTATTGTGAAGTGTGTGATTCTTATCCTTTCCCCATCCATGTGTTTACTAGTAAAGAGATACTGAAAGAATATATCACTATCCTTGCTCCCCTCTTTTCCTTCTTCCAGAAAGGGAGATGAAACTGATTAATTTAAAATAGTGTTTTTTTTTGAGCCATCAAAATCACATTTGTGCGGTGGTTTAAGACACTTTCAGAGAGTACCTCTGAGTCTCACTGTAACCTTTTCTGTCATTGAAAGGTGCTAATTGATCTTAGCACTGACATAATAGTATAGTTTGATATTTGAAACCTTTCAGTGCTGGTCTGGCCCTTTTCTCACCCTGAGAGTTTGGTGCATGGCTGATGAAAAAAGCCACCATATTAAAATATCAGAATTTTTTTCCTACATGAAATATTTCAATAAAATATTTTTATATTTTAAAACTTTTTATTTATATGTACTAATATTTTAGAGTACTTTTAGACCATGGAAGAAAGATCTACATTATCATGTTATGACTTTTAAAATATTTTTTCTCAATGAGTATTTTTTTTAGGTTAGAATTTTTGAGTGAAGTCTAATTGCTATTTATCACATTTAAATATTTTCAAAGTGAAGCTGCATTCCACCAATATGTAAGTGCCATGTTTATATTTCATATCTAAGGGTACATTTTCTTATGTACATTCATATGTCAAAGTACATTCCTAAATAAAAATATCCAATTTAGTCTCTGGATAATTGTGATTTTGCTGTCTGTGCAAGTCATTCTATTTTCACGAGTAGTTATTGTCAAAATGACATCCTAGCTTACATTTATTCAAGAGTTACTTTATGCAAAACATTATTTTAATTGTATTATGTGTAATCTTTTCAACTATACTATAAATTAGGTATTTTTAGTATCCCCATTTTACAGATGAGGAAGATGAGATCCAGTCATATAATGGTGTGGATTCAGGACTCCAACTTCCCACTCTTACCCTAACACCCTGTGCTTAAACTTAAGCTTTGTGCTAGGTTTAATAAAGCTTTGTGCTAGGTTTAATAAAAAAGAGCACTTGTACAAACAAAGCATTTTATATTTTCAGTTATTTAAAGATAACCAGATACTAGAAAAATGTTAAATTTCATATTAAACCTATAATTTTATGTAAATTGTTTATGACAAAGCCACAAACATTGGAGTAAAAGAATTTTTTTAAGTACCTATTTAAAGAAACATATTAAATAACAAAGAACAAGTGCTTGACCCATATAGCCAAGATAATGAAAGTTGATAACAAATGACTAAATTTGAAGAAATACTTTGCGGATGATGCCCAGTTATCAAGAACTTACAAGGAGCTCTTTGGAATATTTAACCTACATCAAAAGTGTCCTTTGTTTTTCAAGCCTTATCTTTTGGTTTTAGGGTTTTGTTGTTGTGTTAAGCCTGACACTGGTTAAAAATCTCAAATCAACACTGTCACATTGAACCAACTAGTAGGGGAAGAAGCATTAAAGAGTGCATAATGGATTTCTAGAGGTAGGCTTAAATGATAATGTGGTCACCCATATTTTTTAAATACTTTCAGATTATATGATTATCAAACTTTGTATTTTAAAGAATTGTTTCTAGGTAAGCACTCTTGTTTACCTATTAACAACCTGTTTTAAAATGTTGAAGTAGTTACAGAAGGCAGTGGTTTTCAATTTTACTTATTTATGTATTTAGCCACTTTCTTAGGCCCGTTTCTTCAAAGGAAAGTTGTGCTCACTAGAGAAGTGTGCCCCTTCTCTGTGTGTGTATGCCCTCTTACCATTGTTACTGCTGCTTGGCCAGATTTCTCTGGAAAAGTCTTCAAATGTATGAAAATTCCTATGAAAATGTTATATCCTTTATGGAAAGGGCACAACTCATAGTGCCTGCTCTAGTATGTTAGTGTGTCATTACTAGAATGTAGTGGTGGCATGTCCCCATGGTCCTAGCTACTCTGGGTGTTGAGACTGGAGAATCACTTGAACCCAGGAGTTGGAGGCCAGCCTGAGCAACATGTAGGGAAACTCCATCTCTTAAACACACAAACCACCCATACCAGACAAATCAAGTACCATAAACTATCTCCCAGTTATGCATTAACAACAGATCTGTTTACCTTTATATCACTTGAATATTCCTGTTAACCAGTTTTCAACTTCATTTTAACATTGAGAACATAAAAACTGATCAGCATGATCCCCACATACAGTTTCAGGTCTGACTGAAGCACAGGATGTTTACCTGCAAAGGTTTGTTTGATTTGAGCATCTTTTCTCCTTTAAAGAATTAATGAAGGGGCAGGGATTGTGGCTCAGTGGCAGAGCACTTGCCTTGCACGTATGCGGCACTGTGTTCGATCCTCAGCACCACATAAAAATAAGTAAATAAAATAAAGGTATTGTGTCCATCTACAACTAAAAAAAAAAAAAAAGAATTAATGAAGACACAACACACTGGCCTAAATTGACATGAATGGATCTCCCCTTTCTGTTATTTTTTTCTTCTTTCTTTATAAAACAAAAACTGACATTTCTTCTGCAAGGCTATAATTAAATAATAAAAATTTACATTCATATGCTGTTAAGTTTAATTCTACTCACAAAAGCAATAGCATTAAGTTTGAAATTCTATCCTTAATCAAGTAGGTGTACCACATACAGGGAGGGCTTATTCTCCACAAGGTCATGTACACAATCCACAGACCTCTGCATATACTCAGAGGAGTGATCTACTCATTACATTTCACCTCTGACTTTGAACTCCCTAATGTTAAAGGATTTAAAAAGACCCCCATGTTCTGATTAAGAGACTGAATGTTTCTAACTTAATGTGTCCAGTATTGAAACTAGTTTGAAAATAGTATTGAAAATAGTAATGACTTGGAAAGTCAACAGATCTCAATCTAATTTTTTTTCACTAAACTTTTATATTTGAATGCAAATGTGTATTTATGTATAGTTCTGACTCTAGTAATTCTGGCTGTATTTAATCACAAGGTGGGTGAATCACATTTACATTTTCTAGTCAGGTCTTTGAACAATCTCAAACTGTGCTTCTAATAGGTAACTATTAAGAATAAAAACCTCAGTAGATGTATTAAGAATAGCATACTGAAATTTTTTATATGAATGTTATGTATTAAGATGATGCTGGTTTGTTTTTCTTAGTTGATCCACAAACAATTTTTAGTTTATGCCTATTTTTAATCCCCAGTGATTAACTTCAGTTATTAAATGCTTCATTTATAAAAAATAACTAGCAAAATTCTGGGCTCTTGGAAAATGCTTATTAAATGCTTTTTGATTGTCAGTATTGCAAAAGATATGCAAAAATAAATGTGGGATAAATAGACTTATTTTCCTGTTCTGTATAATTTTGAAGACTTTGAAACTCTTAATGTGTTGTTATAATTTTACATATCTTTTTCTGGAATGATTAGCACAGTGAGTTATCAATGTGACCAAAGTTACAGAATTAATCCTAAGGTAGTCAATCAAATCTAGGTGGACACTTGACCTATGTCATCTTGGTCACAGTGTTGCCCGTGTCATAGCAAGTAGGATGGGTTATCTTGATATCTTTCTTTTGGACTCTTCTGGATTGTGCTTAGTCTGTCTAAGATGCTCTCATCCCTAGAATGTTCAGCCATATTCATTCACAGTTTTTCTTAGGTCCCTTTTCAACTTATAAACCTTTTAAAAGTTCTCTGTTGCCAACAAGGCAAATTGTGGAATTCCCAGCCTCATGCTGAGAACCTTGTTCAGATTGCAGGTCTCATCTCTCACCATCCACTTACAAGATCTCTCTACTCCAGCCCTATGGAAAACTGCACTTCTCAAATACATCCTGGCCATTCCCACATTTTCTTTCTTTGTGCATATCTTTATGCAAGACATCTCTTCTCTGCTCCTGTGACTTCCTTTTCTACTTCTTTATCAAGATTGAAGGTATAAAATGTGACCTCCTACTGAGGCTGAGTTGAATGTTTCTTTCTCTTTACCCCCAAAGTACCTGGTTTCTGCCTTTAGTCTAGTACTTGCCACATTGAAATTTAACAGGTTACATTAATCTAAATCTTGCTCTAGGCTGAGAATTTGCTGGAGGAACTAACTGTATGTGTCATGTCTGTATCCATAGTGCACTATACTCTACTTGACAAATAGTAAGTAGGGGATCACTAACTTCCTGTAGAGAGAATCAGTAAAATAACTGAACGTGAGAGTAGTGTAGTGTCACTAGACATCACTACCATGAGACTAGAAACAGGAGAAAGAGCTGTGATTGTTATATCGTGGGAAAATCTGAAGAAGAAACTCAGGGATTTGGGATATTAATCCAACAGAATTTCAGATCTGAATCTAGACCCAGGTTATGTATGTGCAATGTAGTTTTATGTATGTCTGTGTGTGTGTGCGTGCACACATATGCTTGTGTGTATATAGGAATGTGTTTATTTCCCACTACTGGGAAGTCAGGGATCTAGTGGATAAGCTAAGGATACTGAAAAATCTCTGGACATATGGGTATTTCATGGAACATGAAAACTGAGACACCCAATTCTTAATATGGCATAGTGGTTAAGTACCATGAATTTGGAGCCAGGTTGCTTGGGTTCAAACCCCAGCTCTGACACGATGGCACCAAGTACTTTGTAACATAGGAATGTTGCTTAAACTGATTTTGCTTCAGTTTTCTTGTGTGTAACAGCACATACTTCATGGGTTTCTGATAAGGGTTCGATGAGTACATATGTGTCATGCATTTAGCAAAATGATCAATATGAGTATTAGTTGTTCTGATTATATTTATATGTCTTTCATCAAATTACCCAAAAAGTTTCAGAGATTTTTAGAGTTGAGTCTTTTGGGGGGTCACAGATCATGAACCATAAATTGAGTCCCTAGTGGGCCAAATTCAAATTTGGTACTTTCAGGTCATCTTGGAAAATATAAGGCTGCATTTTAAGCCCCATAAAGGAGGACAAAGTGCTCAAAAATCAGTTTTAGCCATTTATATTGTGTGGTATTTCTTTTATCAAATATTTGCACATACAGTCAGTCACCTAAATATTTTTAGACTTTATATGTTTCCTCAACTTCCTTAAGCAATTAGAAGCCTATTTTATTCTATGCTATATTGTTAATTTAGCCAATATTTAAATTTCCTCACATTTTTTTTAGTCTGAAGGTACTAATTACAATTCTTCATAATTTTTCTGGTTGTTGGGCTTGATGAGCTCGTTGTATACTTTTAAGAAAATTACTTCAGATATTGCTGATTCTTACCTTTGTATCCATAGTAGGAGTTATGAGCATCTCTCTGTCCAGAACTTCTTATTAGATCCTTGGTTTAGGTAGGATGGGATAGAGGGAAAAAGAACAGTTAAACAGTTTGATGTCAAGGTCTAATTTCTACTGGTTACTTGGAACTATACTACTGGCTACTTCTGTATAAAAATATGATAATATTAATGCTGTGCCTGATAACCCCTCGTGACCAATATATTTAGGTCAGGATTTCACAGGTTCTGGTTATTAACATTTGGACTCGATAATTTTTTTATAGAGGGGGTGCTCTCCAGAGCATAGTCAGGTGTTTAGCAGCATCCCTAGTCTCTCGGTACTAGAATCCAGTAGTCTGCTACTACAGAGTAACAATAACTTCTTCAGACACTGTCAGATGTTTTCTGGAACCACAGTTACCCCAACTGAGAACTTGTAACATGAGCAGATCTTAATATCGCTTGATATAGTCAAGATTCCCGGGGCTCTGCATAGAAGGATTGTTCTTTTTCCAGTCAAGTGTGGAGAATCCTAATACATTCCTCTCAAGTTTAAACATGAAATCAAACAGTTCTCATTGGACTGTGTGGATGGATTAACTTTATACAGAGAGAACTTATAGATTATAAGATTTAGACAGGCTGACCATCTTCAGCATATTTTCCTTTTCTGAAAATAATGTATGGCAGGGAGCAGAATGCCTGGAAGAATATATAGGAAGTAAACATTTTAATCACCTCTGTGTCTATTCTTACTTTTTGCTGTTATTTGTTAGTAGGTACTTTTGAGTCTTTTTTTTTTTTGATAGTGAAAATTGCCTGTACTTTTCCATAGACAAACATTCAGTAATAAGAAACTTATAGACAGCTTGTTTGATTGGAAAGGATAAAGTTACTGATAATCACCACTGTCTACACAAAAATAATTAGCTTAATTATTTGTTCATTTGTAACGAGAAGTTTTTACACGAGGCTGGAGGTATATAGTTCAGGGATAAAGTGCTTTTCTGGGATAGGTGAGACCCTGGGTTGGATCTGTAACACTGAAGGAAATAGAGAGAAGAGGGGCCGGGGTGGGGGAGGGGGGATCTGGAGGGAGGGAGAGAATTCTGAACCTATTTAATAATATTTGTACAGCCCTGAAAAAAGTAAATATGAAAATGTTGCATATACAAACTCTGTTTTGGCAAATTACCTGATCTATACTTTTATGTTCTAATTCTCTTGGGTTAATGTTAACATATATAGTTTATCTAAAAACCTATATGCAGTTGACTGTAAGTAAATATCAATGTAGTTTGAGTACTACTGCTGCCTGATTTAGGTGCATGTTTGAAAGATGATCCACAAATTAGTAGAAAGTAACAAAAAAACTTTAAACGCAAGGTGAGGTGATAATTTTGCACACATGAATTTTGAGTTGATCGTGAAAATTCTTTTCAACAGTGAAACATTAGTATTATAAGTAGATGATTACACTTACATTTCTAGGCGCTCTGAACAGTAGGTGAACTTTTATTTCATTAGCAATTGTAAAAATGCTTAAAAGTGCACACATATGTTGTCTAACTTAGTGGTTTTACTTTAATTCTGTCAGGCAAATAATCATGTTGCATGGAAGTGATCAGACTGATCTAAGAATCTCACATCATTCATTAACTCATATTCAAGTAATCAAAGTAGAGTCTTTTTCTCTCTCTCCTCCCTCCTATGATTTATGTTTTAAGTTTTGAAGTATATTTTTAGGGGAGAAAGTGGATGAAAATACAGCACAATGTATGAGACCACAGTGTCTTTCTAAGAGCAGCAGGACCTTGCACAGCTGCTTGTTAGCAGAAAGATGAAGAGGGTGTTGGGCCATAGCAAGGCATCTGGGCCAGGGATGGTTTAAGTCAGGGCTTTGCAGAAAGTAGAGGAGAGCTCTGTTCCTTTTATTGACTGGAAGCCCAAGGAGACATAGCAGACCTCACCTCATGCCCAACCGGGTCCTTTATGCTGGACACTAACAGGAAATCTGGGAGTCCCTTAGTCACTGGAGAGTGGCCCCAAAGCCAGAGGTTCTGGTTTTGCACATGAGCAATTCTGTTGTTCATAAATCAAGAAACACACCCAGAGTAGTTGCATCACATATCTACTTTGTCAAGTTGATTATACTGTGGGTCTGAATGTGGGGACACTTACCTATTTTTATGAATGTTTTCTGGCTTATGAGTAATTCTGCACGTGTTTTGCTGGGGTATTCTCAGCGTCCCCTGTCCTCCACTGTCCCAGCTCCCTTAGCCTACCTGTGCCTTGCTCTTATGCTGCTTACCTGGATAAAAAAAATCTACTCATCTCTAAAGGGTTATCTCAAATGTCACCTCCTCTGGGAAGCCTTCCCTAGGGCTCAGGCAGGATTAATTCTTTTCTCTCTGTAATGCCATAGCACTTTATTTTGGCTATTAGTATAACAGCACATGTGTTTGGGGTAATTATATATGAGTCTGTCTTCTACAGAAATTCTAAATTCACTGAGGGGAGAGACCACACCTTTTGCCCTTGCAGCCCAGAAGGCTGGGCTTGATGGATATTAAGTAACTGCGATATTGCAATGAACATTTTTAAAGGACACAAGTGCAAAGCCAGACATCCACAAAGAGTGAATCCTGTTTACATTTTAGAAAACTGATTCTCTTTTGCTTATGGTCATGAAAGCAATTTATTGGTTATTTTTCTACTTTCACTTATGTAAAGCTTCATTTGTAGCAAAGTATTACTGATTTTGTAGTGGAAGAAAGACATATCCAGTGCAAACTGGCATTTAAAATAAACTGAGATTGAAAAGCAGATTTCTAGTGGAGGCTTATGGTCTTCATACTCCCACTTTTCTCCAGAAACAAACAGCTTCTATGGTTGCTTTCTGCTGAGATGAATTTCATGTTATTTAAAGAACTTCTCAATTCTTAGAATTAAGGATTTTGTCTGAAAGGAAGCATGTTCTGCTTGTGTTTTTGTCATTGTTTCAAGATGTGGAGATCAAAAACTCCAAGATATATCTGTTGCAAGTATATGTGGTCTTTTGGTGAGAGAAATTAGGTCTTTTTTTTTTTCAGGCACAATTGAGGAAGAAGAAATTTTTGTTTAAGTTTCTGGTGGTTTGTTTTTAGGCATTTTCCACTCAAAGATGAGCAAGACCCTTCAAAACCACAAACTTTCTTATTTAAGGGGGAAAAAGTCCTTTCTATGTCCAAAAATAACATTAAATTAAGATTTTTGTTTCCAATCATTTCAGAAATTGTGGCTTTATTTCCTTGTCTGAGTCATTTTTGGATGAAGTACACCATGATGAAGCAAGTTTGCGCTGTATTTTAGTAGGTCAAATTATTAATCAGAGTCTGAGCAAAAGGGGAATCTAGCTTAACCCCTCCATTTTGCAGATGAGATGCCCCATTGAGTGACATTTACTCGGTTACTCAGCATGAAGCAGAAGAGCCCCGTGCCAGAGACACTCCGTGCTCCCAATTCCCACCTTGTTGCCTTTATTTCTCTTTCTGTGTGTCAGACAAAGCCTGGAGTCAAGGTAAAGACTGGAGTCAAGACTACCTTTGTGTATGTCTGGGTGCTGCCACTCATCCACCTTGTAACCTAGAGCAAGTGATTTTTCTGAGCCACAGTGAGCTGCAGTTCCGGTAGGTGCAGACAGCAAATAATAATAGTACCTGTCTCACCGAGTTATGGGAAGGAATAACTGAGTTCACAGAGGAAACATACTTGTTTCAATGCTTGGCCTGCTGTAAAGTTCAGTATATATGTTGAAATAATTTTTAAAAATAAATTGATAAGTGTATCTTTATACAGAAAAAAGAAAAGAAAGAAAGAAAAAGGGGAAATTCATGCTGCAAAAGCAAGGTGTTTTTTTTTTTTAAATCAGTCATTTTTCTTAAATGAAGGAAGGAATTCATACTTTGTATAACATTTAAACAGACATAGTGGGGGTTGCCTTTGAGAGGAATAACTGGAAGGTGGCAGGAGACAAGATCCCTGAACGTAACCCTTTATTTTAGACTGGTTGTTGGCAATCTGGTTTGATTATTCAATACAAATTCATCAGCTGTCAAATTTTGTATTTTACTATATTTTTCATTTGGTATCATAAAATATTTATTGAAATTCTTAGGAGAAATGATTTGAACTCTGATATGATTGATGAAATTATATTATTCTATGAGAGCCTACTATGTGCCAGACACACTTCAAAACACTTTGTAGCATATAAAATTATAGGATTATATTAATATAAATGATATTATTGCTTTATTCGGTGTTGACGAATATTTCTATATATCAAAATATTGACCATGTCATATCAATCATGAATTTGTAAATCTGATATTATTGTAATCTGCTTAATGTAAAAATTAGAATTAATTCATCAAAATACAGAAAACTGCTACTCGAGTCCTGGCTAAAGTAATGTGATACATAAAGTTTAAAATGAAGTATATTAATCTGTTGGCTTTGTAGTTAGATTCTTATATAAAGGAAATTCTCTATCCAGACTATTTAGTTCCCATAGTTCTGGATAATTGATTATGGTTAACTTTTAGTGATTATCTAGTGCCTTTAAACAAAAATCCAACTCAAAATAGCTAACATATTCCTCTGGCATTGGATAAATATGGCTATCAATTTTTGTGGGATTTTTTTTCCTACAGAATTTCCTGTTATTTTAAGGGATTCAATAGGACGTACACACATAAAACTGAAAATTATATTACTATAGGGAAACTGCTTTGTGCCTTTGAGAAGGAACTCTCTCGCTAACTTAAGGACTATATGTGTGTAGAATAGCTAACATTTTCCTCCCAAGAAATGTCATGCATGCAGTTAAAACACTCTTAAATTGATTAAGGATTTGTTATGTATTTCCAGAAGCACTCAAGAGTACTTTTATGGTTATAAGAGTAGAGTGCATTAGAATGCCAGAAACCAGCGAATACGCTAGAGGCCTTCAAAACCATGCCCAACATTCCTGACTTTACCATATAAACATGTGGGGCAGCCTGGAAAAACAAAACAACCATCCTTCCCCCATGGTAGGTGAGGCCCACCATGATAACACTTCAACTGGCTTGAATATTAATTTGATACTTTTTCTGTTAGAAGTAATTTTTATTACCTAGCAAATGGAATAGAGAGGTAATAAATATGACTGATACTTATTTCTCAAGTAAAGTATTGTTTTACATCAGGTCCAACCAGTTACCTTTATTCTTTTTGGAAAGTGTATTATACAACTACCATGGTATTTTGCCTATTAATCAGGAAGCTGAAAAGCATTTTATAAATGTTGAATCAAAACTCTCACTGCTGTGAGGGAATTAAATTTCAAGCAATATACTCCTTTTATGGGGTGAGAAACTGAAGTATGGAGAAATTACAAGGTTTTCCTAAAGCTGTGCATTGAGTCATGGTAAATGTAGAAATTGACAATTCTGTTTGCCTGACTTAATCTGGAACTTCATGAATTTAAAGTTACACATTTCCTGACATGTGTCTCAGGAGTTTTTTATGTAGTAATTTGTCTGTTCATTGATGACTATATTTTTAAAAGAATGTTTTGGTGAGAAGCAGCTTTAGGAACTTTAATATTATAAATCTGTATATCAAAGATACTTTCTTCAAAAAAACTCAATTCATTTTTTTCACTATCATAGCAAAGAAATTAAAACATCAAAACAAAAAAATTGATTGTACAAGGTGTGGGCTGTGCCGTATTCATGCGCAGCACCTGAAGCTCCTTCAGGAGCAGGTATAGCTTGTTCAAGTGCTTGAATAAGAACTTGGTTGAAGGAAGCCCTAGGTAGGACAGGCATATAGAGTGGTGGTGACCAGGAAAACCCACATCTCTCTTTTGGAACATCTGAAGGACTGCTGTCCCCAACTCCTGCTGCTGGGTGTCTTTGCATTTGGTTGATTCAAGAGGGGGTGAATTATTCTACTTCTTATTCCATCTTCCTGAGTTTCGGTTCTCACATTTAAAACTCTTATTTAGTGTGTCTTTTCCTTACTGGTTTAACCAGTATTTTCCCTACCTTTCTTCACGCTCTTCATTCCTTTCCCCAAGTTTGAAGGGTCATATTTAAAGCAAATAGTACTTCTCAAGATCAGACCTCACCCCTCCTCACCTCTCACTATTTCTTTATAGTAACTGAATAGCAGGGTCTATAAGTAACTTCAAATGAGGGGTCTCTGGCACTTCCCCAGGCACGGCCCCCTGGACACCCTACAACCGAGTCTCCAGAGAACGCTGGATGCCCTCTCCACCACCCACTGCCACTGAGGGATTAGTGAACGACTTCTTCAGTTTATTTTCTTGTTCTTTTCTTTCAGACGTGGCTTCCGCTTATGTAACTCCCCAGTTCTTCCCTTGGAAAGTGCTTTCCCCAGGAGGCTTTGTAGGCCCCAGAGCAATTTTGCACCCCCTGGAGCCCAACTCACAGCCTGGGCACATCCAAGTATTAGACAAACCAAACAGTCTTGTAGCTTAAATATGATTTTTTTTTAAAAAAAATTAGTTTTCCTGAAGAATAATTCGGCTTTAAACAAAGAAGCAAACAAATAAAACCTACAGTCTTTCCCACAGGAGAATTCTTACTGCTTTCAAAATTTATTGTCATTGATTATCATTTCAACTAATTAGTTTTCCTTCATATTTTTGTCAGGGTATAAATGTGATACTTTACCATAAATTAATGCTGACCCTCATTAATATAATGTCAATGTGACTTAAAAATAATGATGCACTATGACCTCATTCATATCTACCTTCCATTTATTATATTTCCTAGGAAACTATGCTTTTGTGGCTGATTGGACTCTCCCATAATCCCTATTGAGAAACAAAGATTTTTTTTTTTTTTAATAAAGATGTGGTCTGATTAACCAAGGGTACTTATGGAAAACATGACTTAGGGGGTGACATGAGTAACAACTTGTTTGTGGTATCTGCCAAACATACGAAAACAGGATTCAGTTTATGCTTTATGACTCCAGCAGGCAGACCAGAAAGTAGAAGTTGTGAAATATAAGTTTTTTGTTTGCTTTTTATTTTATTTTTTAGTTGCAGTTGGACACAATGCCTTTATTTTATTTATTTTTATGTGGTGCTGAGGATTGAACCCAGGGCCTTGCATGTGCTAGGCAAGCACTCTACTGCTAAGCCACAACCCCAGCCCTGAAATATAAGTTTTTAAAGTAATGTAAAAATAAAAGAAAAGAAAGAGAAGGCCTATTACTTAGGCCAACGAGCTCTAAGTAATATGCCTACAGAATAATGGGATTACCCTGTAAATAACCCTCCTATTTCAGTGTTCCTCCTGATTCCAACATAAAGAAATAGAACTGTATGGGTTCCATTTACACTCATATTCATTCATTCTCCCTCTCTCTTTCCTTCTCTATTCTTCTCCCTTTCTATCTTCCTTTTACTCCCTTCCTGTTCAAGTTTGCCCTTAAAATTAAAACAGTCAGCAGGAGCAAATGGCAAATGGAGTTCAGCCACAGCTGCACATTTATTTGAGACATTGCTTTCTGAATCTTATTTTAACCCTTAGAAAGTTCTTTGTATTTTTACATGCTAAAATGGCAAGGTTTTTTTGTTTGTTTGTTTGTTTATTTATTTATTTTAAATAAAGTTGACTCTACTCTGAATGTACATAAAAGCCAAGAAAGATAGATGATTTTTAGACTCTAATGCTACAGACATTTTCTTAGAGGAAAGAACAGGGCAATGACTTTTATACTGTAGTTGCTACCAGGAAATTTATTGAAAGGAAAAAAGATATTCAAATATTGACAGATGTCTAAATTAAAAACCTGGACTAAGGAAATTCTCAGGAGGCTAAAATTTTAGGAAGATCAAGAGCATTATATTTAATTAAATCATTAACTGATATTCACTATAAGCAAAATTAAAATCAATAACTTGACTTAGTTACTCCCTGGAGCTCAACTCATGTTTACTTTGTTATATTGGAGCTCTCTCCTGCCATAATCAAAAATATGATTTTAATATGTGATATCTTAATTCCTGTGAAACTGATGTTATGAAAAAAATGGAGATGAAAAGATATACTGGTGTTTTTGCTGTCATTGTCTTCACTTATGAAGAAGAACATTTACCCTCGAGTTCACAAATTGTTTCTTTAGCTGTATCTAATTTGCTATTTAAGTAGTTCATTCATTTCTTTTCAAAAATTTAAGTGCATTTTTTTTAAAAAAACCTGATTATATAGTTCTTTTCCAAATTTTGCACTTATGTGTGGTTCCTTTAATTTTGTTTCTATTTCTTTTGACCTATAATCCTCTAAAGTATCCTTGAAATAGAGTGCTTTTTGATTATTCTATCATCTAAATTCTTACTTGCGTAATTCTCCTGTTATTGCATTTGTTGTATACACAATGCTTTTTTTTAATGTAGTTTATAATTTTTGATCAGTTTCTCTCTGAATTATTTGTGTGCTCTAGAATTTTGCATTTGCTTTCTTTGAAGTCTAGGGATTTCAAGCCTGTAGGTCAGTCTTGATTCTATTTTATTTTTGTGTTTGAGGTTTTCGATACTACACAGTGAAAATTTAGAATTTACATTTGTTTAAGGCTGAGGTTTTGATTTATTTCAAGTTCTTATTTTCTTATATTCCCTTTCCAAATGCTCCATCAAACAGCCAGCATTATTGCAGAGCCTGAGGGTGGGCTGAGTTTTCTAACAAGCTTTTAAAAACAAGCTTTTCTGACTCCTTCTTGTGTGAATTGACTCTTGCTTTTGCATCCTGCCCATCTCCAGAAACGAAGATAAAGGCAACAAAAACAACAGCAAGAATGCAAATGTAAACACAAATTTTCCTCTCAATTTTTCCACATGAACAATTTCTCAGGAATCACACTGCATTCCTGAGAAATTTGCCATATGCAAAATGAATCATATTTGTCTTACCAGTGAAGCTGTATATTTTCTATGTCCTACTGATTGAATTCTCATATTGTCTCTTATATTCTCCTGTTCTCCAGGCTTTGAGCTATAACATCAGTCCAGCTCCTTCTAACTTCTCACTTGGAACATGGCAGCAGCCTTTTAAGTTGCCCTTAACTCGATGTACTGATCATCTTATTTTTCAGAAATCCAAAGTTGATTTGTTTCCCTAATGTTATCACATAAACCATTTTTATTTGAGGTTTAGGGCTATAAAAATGTAGTGATAACCAGTTGTCTTTATTCCTTAATATTTTATGCTTTACTCCTTATTTTATCAATTTAAAACTTGTTAGCATCTCATTAATATTGATGGCTTATTCCTCTCATGCTTTTGTTTTCCCTTCTTTCACACATACCCAACTCCAATCCTGTTATGGACCATATCATTATCTCAGTATTAAAGAAACCAGTCACAACTTTGACGTTATGTAGAATAACAAACTGAAAGTGGTAAATGCTAAAAACTTACGTTATTACTCACTTTGCAAGCTTCATCTGAGTTCAGAGGATTGGTAAGACTGGTCAATTTGACTACTAATAAAATATCGATGATTGATGCAGCTCCTAGAAATTGCTAATTGGTATAAGGTTAACAAGTGAGCAGCGTTAAAATTCATTATATTTGTGCAAGAAATTACATAGGTTTTAATCTATGGACAGTAAAGAATATTAATATCTTTTCATTTAGTATATGAAGAACAAAATATAAGTGCAGAGATTATTTTCCATGCTCACTGGTAATCAAAGTGTGTGTGTGTGTGTGTGTGTGTGTGAGAGAGAGAGAGAGAGAGAGAGAGAGAGAGAGAGAGAGAGAGAGAGAGAGTTTTTAAATACTTTATTTCACTTAGTCCTAGTGAAATATAAAGCAGATGTTGGTATTTTCCCTATCTTGTGGATGAAGAGAATGATATTTAGGGAAATCAATACGCTTTTCCCAGGTCCTGCAGTTACTCGGTGTTAAAGCAGGAATTCACATGCAGAGTTGCTACGTGGAGTCTCCAAATTTATGTTCCTTCTGACAGAACTCTCTTTTATATTGCTAGGGTTTTAGGCTTTAAATACTAAACTTGGGAGAGCTATTCTTAAATTGTTTCAGAATGTGACACATTTTCCTCAGGAGGGGCATAAAATCATCAGATGTGTGTTAAATAATATATATAGTCACTTAGCCTTCATCAAAAAAGGCTCTTGGTTACATAGAAGAGAGATTTATGCCTAAGAAAAAAAACAAACTGCTTCTGAGAAAGGTTTGAATGTTTTCTCTTCTGCCAGGCTGGAAGATAATCAGTGGTGCCATTACAGTATATGCAAAATGCCCAGCAGTATAATTTCAGAGTACTGGTGAGACAGGAGGCAGTGTGAGAGAAGGGCAGGTGGTCTTCAGAACATGGCTGAGCATTCATGAAGTCAACAAAAATTGCTTAGGCTCTGTATTCTTTCAGATGTCTCTCTGGGACAATTCAGTTTTAACTACTTCTGTGTTTTCTAGGCTAAACACCATCAGCAATTAGCAAGAATGAACAAAACAGAAAACCTTGGCTGGACCTGCTTGTCAAAAGTTCAAATGATCATAATTTATAATTTCAGAAATATTTTTTCTACCAAGTGAACTTATAAAGATGACCTACATAATTAGCATGAAGTTGAGCTTGTTGAATTTTTTTTTAGCATGAGAAATATTAATCTGTTATTTAGTATTATTGTTGTTACTTATTATTATTTTGTAGTGCTGGGGATCAAACCCAGGATCTTATACATGTAAGGCAAGTACTCTACCATTGATTTACACCCTAGCCCTAATCCCATTAGAATTACTATTTAAATATTTTGTGTGAAATGAACCATTTCACCAAATCCGTGTTCTACCTTTATAAATAGTTTAAAAATAGCTCAGCTGCTAGTTTGTAGCTTGGCTCCATGAAAGGAACTTGATGTCAGGTAAGGTGCTCATTACTATTCATCCAGATCTGTTTCTTGGACACCTGTGCTGCTTTCCTTTTTATGGGCAGGGAAGAGAGTCACGTGCATGGTCAAAGAATGATCATCTCTACCTCTCCTAACAGTCAGCCATAGAATTGGAGCTCAGTGTTTGTGCCTTTGGCTTCTCTCTCTGGCATGCTGCCTGAGCAGTTGGGGCCAGCTAGTGGCTGACCCAGCTTCACAGCCCCATTAATGTAACATGGAGGGCACTGTAGGTAACTAGGTGCAGAGAAGCTATAAAACTCTTTTTGAACTGCTGCTCCCAACCATATTCTCTCCAGAATGCAATGAGAACGTAAATCGATAGACTTCCTATACAATTGTGTTTTATATTAGGCAACATGCTTAATAAAGAAGAAAATCTGAGTCAAGATTTGGTGATAGCCATGTAATCCAGGAAGAATTGGGCAACCAGGCATCAGGAAGAGCAGAAAATAGACTTTAGGGCTGAGAGGATCCAAGTGCTTAGATTTTCCAGGGCTTTCTTGCCATCTCATTTTTGCTTCTCTTTCTGGGTGAGTTCCCTTCTGTCTCTCCCTCCTGACCAGCTTTTTCCACATGGTGAAATGAGCTCCCAAGTTTTACAGTGTAGAGGTTTTGCCATTGAAGTAGTAACTTGAAATTTTCCCAGGCCCATGTTCTAAAGATGAATCATCAGATACAAGTAATTTGTTATAACCGGAGAAACCCGGAAGAACCTACGTATTGGGTTAAACTGAATATAGATCCACATGATGTATATGTATGTAAGTGTGTGTGTGTGAGTGTGTGTGTGTGTGTGTGTGTGTAATGTGCATAATATACTCTAATGTGAGCAAAACTCAAGTTTTGATTTTACAAAATATGCTTCTGAAAATTGATTATAAGTTTGAAAATCCAAATGCCTAGATGAACTATTCTGAATGTTTGAATGTAATGCAGGGGGACCTTACCGTGTCCCAAACAATTCCTCAGGTGCAAAGATTCGTCACAGTCCCACCTAGCTTAAGGGGACTGTATCAGAGGTCATGGGTAGGACTAACCAGGTACATACTTCCCCATCCCAGGATCTGAACATGGGCTGAAAAAAAAAAAAAAGGCAGTCGTGGTCTTTAAATTTTTTCCTAAGGATATAATAGGTGATTAGAGCTAGGGGTCAGGGGTGGACATAGTCAGAGTCTCAGTATCTCTCTCTCCTCTCTCTCTCTCTCTTGTTTTTCCTGCAGTAAGAGATAAGGATAGCTTCAACTGTGCTTGCACCCTTCCAGACACTCCTGATGTAGGTACAGCCTTTAGCTGCAGGTGAGTGTGATGGTGAGACAGGGAGAGAGAATGGCAAGGACAATGAACAGGGTCTATGGGGGAAGGAAGAGGTCTTGCTCGGAATTTCCACTTTGGGACAGTGGCCTGGGGAACAAGTATACCAGACTCTCCCACCCCCGCCACCCCATGACCCTTCAAGGGACATTTTGGCAGAGGTGCACTAAATACTACAACAGCTGCAAGTAGGACCAACTGAAGAATTTCTGGCTTATCCCGAGGGTGGAGTAAACTCTGAGTGTAAGAAAGTGTAGTTAGACCTACACTGCAGAACTGTCACTCTGACTGCATTGTGACAAGTGATTGCCAAGAAGCAGGCTTGGAGGGAAGGAAACTGTTAAAAAGCTGTTGCTGCCCCTGACCAGGCAACGAATGGCCCATGATGGCCTGGACTCTTCTAGGCAGGGTGGAGAGGGAAGCATGGAGGACTTCAAGTGTGCCCTGAGATATATCGAGGAGACTTGGTGACTCCCAGGATGTGAAGAGTGAGTGGCAAGGAATCAATGACAAAGCTCAGGTGTCTGGCTTTAATGGTGGGGGAAGGCAGTGCCATTTGTGTGCACAATCCAGAGGTGCCAGTGTTCCCAGGTGCAGCTCTGTCCTCTTCCCACGCCAGCTTGGGCATAGCGATGAGATCCTCTTCATATCCATGCTTCAGCCAGAGTAAGGGGTCATCTAGTTTTTATTATAAAGAGAGAGGATTAACTTCATATCACAGAATCACCTCCATCCTCTTATCATTCTCTAAGGCTGTGTCCATTGCTGTTTCTACCACCAGGACAAGCCTGCTATGTCCCAATGTCTGAATATTGTCTTAAAATTCTATACATATGTGTATGTGGGTATCATATTATATATCTGAATTAGAAGAATGGTTGAATTTTTTACTCCAATTTTCCAAATTCAGCAGAGTTAAAGAAAAGGATATGATGCATGGTCTCTGTATTGAAAACCTAACTGCAGGAGTGGCTAAGGTTGCTCTCACTCCCCTTTAAAATTCACCTTTTCTGGGAGAATAGCCTTGAGATAGAGCTGGGAACTAGATTACTGCCTCATAAAACAGCATGAGGTTACTGTTATTCCTTAATTTTATACCTTTATTATAAGGTAATACTTTTCTTACTTGATTTGAAGAATGTTCTCATCCTCTTCTCATATATTTGTGAAAAAATGTTAAAGGATTTAGCCTAATAACCACTGTTAAATTATGATGTAAAATAACACTGGGCCTGCAATTAGCCTAGGTAGTTTTACTTGGTTCAATAATATAAAAATCACTAGGCTCATAATATTTTAGTACCTTAGCCGGTTTGGCAAAGAATGCAATTCATGTTACTGTTGAGAGTCAAACTAAGTAACAATTAACCTATATTTCAAGGAAATATAAAGCAAAATATTATGTTATAACATGAAACATTGATGCAAATAACTCCCCAACTGGACCATTAAATTGTGCTGATGATTAACAAAAAAAAAAAAAAGGTGGGGGAGTGGGGCTAGTTTTTGTTTAATTCTCTTATGCCGTCTTTCCTGAATTCTTCATTTTAATTTTGCATGAGTTGACAACAATACCAAGAGGGATCCTTTTGAAAAATCATCACTTTTTTTTCCCTGATAATCAATTTCTGTAATTTAATTTCTGTATATCCTTTCTGGAAATATTAGATTTAAACGTTGATCACATCTTAAAAATAATTTCAGTGTGATAACTGTATGCATGTTGTGGGTAAACTGTGTCCCCTACGAGTCATGTTTAAGTCCTTACCTCTGTACTTGTGAAAGAGACCTTATAATCAAATTAAGATGAGATCATAATGAGTTAGGATGGTCCCTAGTCCAATGATTGGTATATTTAAAAGAGGAAAGAAATTTGGACACAGACACATACACACACACAGAAAGGCGTGATGATTAGGCAGAGATTGGAGAGATACATCTGTAAGCCAAGGAATGCCAAAGATGGCCAGCAATCCCCAGAAGCCGGAAAGGGATGAGGAAGGCTTCTTTGTCTTTATGGCCTACCAAAGGAGCAGAGATCTGCCAAACTCTTCATTTAGTATATCTCCTTTACAGAACCATGATGGAATAAATTTCAGTTTCTCAAAGTCACCCAGTGTGTGTACTTTGCTACAACAATCTTAGAAAGCGAATGCAGCATGCTATGTTTTAAAATACAATAGGTTTAAAAACTACTATCAATAACGATTCATTGAAAGTTCAGTTTAGGTCAGATGAGTAGGAAATTATCTGGTAAGTGATTTTTAATATTGAATTTTAGGAGAAGTTAAAATATTCCATTTAGTAAATAGTAACTTCTCCCAATGTTTTCCTTCTTATTGTCCTAATACAAAGCTAAAAGTCAAGTGGAGCCAATCATGTACCTCAAAATGTGAGAATAAAGCAGATTTTTCCTGAGATAGTCATTTATTTGAGGCACAATTTCTAGAACTTAAATTATCTGTCTGTGTATTCCACTTTTTTCATTTGCATCATCAGATATATTCTGTACCATTCCATGTGTCATTCATTGTGACGTTCAATCAATATTTATTATACACTTAAAATTTGTCAGGCACTGATCTAGCGCTATAGATAATTCTCATAAATAAGACTGACATTGTTTCTACTTAAAGAGATTATTCTGGCTTTGAAAGTTAATCTTAGAAAGAATCATAGAGGTCATTTGCAGAGTCTACTGAGAAAATTCATTTTCTTTATGTCAAAATTTTAACTGACCCTCAAAGCCACTTTAGCATCATTTGATTTTGTTTATTCAGTATCCTTGTATAATGGGGAGAAATAAGATTTTATTTATTGAACAGACAACATAAAACATCTGAGAGACTGGAGGAAGGATGTGAGACGGGCAGCTGTTGTCAGGCAGGTCAGCCTAGTGGCCTGCACTCACTATGATGTGCATCACACACAAGGTGACCCTGAGCCAGCGTGGTGCTGGTCATTCAGCCTGGGTGTCGAGCATAGGACCAGGGACTGAGAGGTTTGCCAGGAAAGGAAGAGCAAGTCAGGGATGAGCAAGAATCAGGATTAGGTGAAACCCAAATGTGAGGAAGAGTGAGAGGAACAAGATGGAAACATGAGCTAAGAGGCCCAAAGTTGGGTCTTTTCTGTCAACATTTCTTAGCCCACCCCTCTACTGCTGCACTCTTCAATATGGTTAATAATCCAGTTTACAACCTCTGACTCTGTTTTATATGTGCTTTGAAATTGTACTTTTCTTCACAGTGTTGCTTTTCTGGTTTTGAATATTTTAAATAACTATCTTGCTGAGACTATGCACATTAAATATACATAAGTTAATCATTTTCTGACTTTTAAATCTAAAAGACATACACACACACACACACACACACACACACACACACAAACGCGACACTTTTGACTTTTGACCTGTGTCTCTGTGTTTGTGTACATGTATAAAACATGTCAGTATTCACATTTTAAATTCCCCTTGTGATTTTTAAAACATCTTGTATTATAATAAGAAAAGTTGCAGGTTTATTGCAGAAAATACTACAGGGCATTAAATAAAAGAAATTAAAGCCATGTCTACTTGGTGATAGTAAGGGATATGTAAATGGATATATGAGAACTGAACAAAACTTCTGATATATTGAACATTTAACAAACTGAATTAGTATCTGTTGTTTTGCAGATTGGAATACCTCTTTTCCACTTAAATTCTATTTTCAGAAAAATTTGATGTCACTAAACATTTTTTAAAATGTGATTTTAATGATTTGTATCTATGCCTATGATGAACACCTTTTTAACCAAAATCTTTTTTTCTTGACTCTCATTTCATTTTTTAAAAAACAGAATTTAGAGGGCTCCAGATGTATCGTTGCTGTTTTAAATTGCATTTCATTTATTTGTGAGTTTGACAGAATTTTCATAAGGCATGTCTGCCTGCCTCTCTTTTTGA
This sequence comes from Marmota monax, assembly GCF_021218885.2. Lineage (NCBI taxonomy): Eukaryota > Metazoa > Chordata > Mammalia > Rodentia > Sciuridae > Marmota > Marmota monax. Next base: position 5,382,363 of record NW_026691988.1, read on the forward strand.
ATTGTAAGAGCTCTTTATATATTAAGGACATTAGAACACATGCTTGATTTAGTGCAGATATTTCTTCCAAGATTTTCAATGTACTTTTTAATCTTGTTTGACTGTGGGTTAGAGGATGAGGTTATCTTCTGTTGCTACTATTATAAAATTTATCTCTATCTGCAAATTAAGAAAGATTGCCCTTTTCTTTAAGAGTTTGTTTAAAGTCTTAAACTCTAATTTGTCTGGAAAAATCTTAATGTATGGAATAAAGATTAACATTAAAAAATTACTTTACTGATTGTCTCACTATAGTTTATTGACTAAATCTCTTTCCCATACTTTTTTGTAAGTTCTTCTTTTTCTTAATAGTCTTACTTTCATTCTCTTTTAAAAATTGGTTATGTATATTATAATATTACATTCTTTGTAAGTGAGAAGGTTCATTTGGCAATTCAGACAAAAATTTTATTATAAAAGCTGTCATACTAAAATATACACTAAATTTTCTCAGTTTACATTATGTACTTTCAAAAGTGAATGATTAATACAAATCCTTATTTTTAATCTATTATTTGCTTAATGACAGGCCTTGTTATGGTTTGGATGTAAAGTTTCCTCCAAAAGCTTTTATGTGAGACAATGCAAGAAGGTTGAGAGGAGAAATGATTGGATTGTAGCCTTAACCTAATCAGTGAGTTAATCCCTATTGGGATTAATTGTGTGGTGACTGGAGACAAGTAGAGAGTGGCTGGAGGAAGTGGCTCATTGGTGGCAGGGCTGTGGGGTATAAATTTTGTATCTGGAGAGTGGTATCTGTCTGTCTCTCTCTTTTTGCTTCTTGATCATCATGTGAGCTGCTTCCCCCTGCCACAATCTTCTGCCATGATTTTCAGCCTCACCTCTAGCCCCAAGGAATGGAGCTGGTGGTCTATGAATGGAGACCTCTTTAACTGTGAGCCCTTAAATAAACTCTTCCTTCTGTACAATTGTGCTGGTTGAATTTTTTAGTCACAGCAGTCAAAAAGCAGACTAAAACACAAATTGGTACTGAGAAGTGGGGTTGTTACTGTGACTGTCCTGACCATGTGGTTTAAAATTTTTGGAGCTGTTTTGGAATTGGTGGAAGGAATTTTGAAAGTACTTAGCAGTACAAGTTGGAAATGCTTTAAGTTGTTGTAAGCGGAGCTTAATGGCTAATTCTGTAACTCAGAAGACCAGAATGCCACTAGGACTCTGGACAGTGAAAACAGGGCTCAAGAGGGTTTAGAGGAGAAGGAGGACTCTTGGAATTTGGAGTACAGGCTGTTCATATTATGCTCTGGCTGAGAAGTTGTCTGCATTTTGCCCCTATCCTAAGACTGATTTGAAAAGTGATGGATTTCTTAATCTGGTGGAAGACATTTCTAGGCAGCATAGCATCCAGAAAGTGGCCTAAATATTGCTGGTGGCTTTTAGCCAAGTTTATTGTGATAATCAGGAGCAGAAAGCAGAGTAGAAAGATTTGAAAAACATGGACTTAAAAGGTGGGAGTGAAACTGGAGTTAAGGAAATTGCAATTGTTAAAGACATTACCACCACTTAAGAAATGCTAAAGACTGCCCAGAGACAAAAAGAAAGAGGGCCTCAGGGCATCTCAGGGGGTTTCAAGAACCTAAACTCAAGGGAGTAAAAGTGAAACTTCTCTGGAGAAGAGACCAGTGGGGAATCCTTATTGCACAAGGAGTCCTTGGAAGTTTTTTTCAAAGTGCTCAGCCACCCAGACATTTAGGGTCTGCTGCATCCAGGGTCCCTGGAGGTTTGGCTGTTGCTCAAGATGGGGGCAGACCTTGGTGTTAACCACGTGGTGCTGGTTCTGCAGGAATGCAGGAAGCTGGAGTTAAGGTGTCCTGGAGGCTTCCACCGAGATTTCAAAGGAAGGCCTTGAAAGCCAGGCAATGTGTGGCAGAGTCGGAATCCCTGTTGGGCACTCCCTGAGAAAGCAAGGTGTGGAGATTTGAGAGGGAAGCCAAAACTGCAGTAGAGACACCCAAGATCAAGAAATGCCAATAATGTGGGACATCCTCGTAGGAAAGCTGCAAGAATTGAGCAGAGACAAGTCAAGAGAGAGGCCAATTGGGCTACAACCAAGAAGGCCACAGGGTTGGAGCTACACAAGCCCTTTGGGGAGGGCATCATGCCATGTGCTCCAGATGTTGAACACAGTACTATAGGACTTGTTCAGTCTTACTTTGGTCTCATCCTTTTTTTTTTTCCTATGTCCCTATTTTTGTGAATGGAAATGTTTTCTCTGTACCTCTCTATATAGAATACTTGTAAATTGCTTTTAATTTTACAAGAGTTTACAAAGCGAGATTGCCTTGAGCTTCACAGAAGACTTTGAACTTGAACTTTGATCAATCTTGGAACTGTAGAAACTATGAGAACTCTTGTGAATGGACAAAATGTATTTTGCAATTGTGAGATGGTTGTGAGCTTTTGGGGGTAGAATGGGTTGAATGTTATGTTTTGGATTTGAGATATCCCCTGAAAGCTCACATGTGAGAAAATGCAAAGTTTGGAAGAGAAATGATTGGGTTATAACTTAAACCTAATCAGTGAATTAATTCCTAATGGGATTAATTGTGTGATGACTGGAAGCAGGTGGGGTGTGGCAAGATGAAGTGGCTCATTGGTGGCAGGGCTGTGGGGTATATATTTTGTGTCTGGAGAGTGGACTCTCTTTCTTTCTCTGCTTCTTGATCATCATGTGAGCTGCTTTCCTGTGCCATACTCTTCTGCCATGATGTTCAGCCTCACTTCTAGCCCCAAGGAATGGAGCTGGTGGTCTATGGATGGAGACCTCTGAAACTGTGAGCCCTTAAATAAGCTCTTCCTCCTCTACAATTGTGTTGGTTGGATCCTTTAGTCACAGCAGTGAAGAAACTTACTAAAATAGACGCTCTTGTCAAAATAGTGTACTAATTGCTTAGGGTAGACTGTGTCTTCAAAGTTGTCTTCAGATATTTTGTTTATCTAAAAGATTCCTGAGGGGGCTGGGGTTGTAGCTTAGTGGTAGAGTGCTTGCCTTGCACTGGGTTCGATTCTCAGGACCACATGAAAATAAATAAATAAATAAATAAGATAAAGATATTGTGTCCATCTACAACTAAAATAAATAAATAAATAAATATATGATTTCTGAGTAGTTTTTCACATACTCCAATTTTATCATGATATTATTTAAAAGGTTTATATTCATATCATATATGGAGACAATATTAATGAATTTTTCTTCTCAAAAATACTTCTGCAAATTATCAACTATCATGCTAAAGTTCAATATGTTTTGATAATTTTATAAATGAAAAAGAGATAACCTTTTCCTTTTTCCCTTTTTTTTTAAAATTTATTTTAGATAGTCCATTTTTAATTCAAGGAAGCTGCTTCTACTGGGGAGTGGCAGGAGAAGTGAGAAAACCACATGGAAGACTCCCAGGATTTAAATGAACAATCAGTAAGTCTTAATTCAATCTCAATCACAAATAAAAATTTTAAAAAATTATTGTAAGACTATTCAAAAGCATACTTAGAAGAAATATATTTTAAGCCGTAAGGCTTTTGTTTGTTTGTTAAATCTATTTTTTGTTTATTTTGTAATTTCCTTGCGACTCCATAAACATGTTTGGAGATGTACACTTTTTCTGCTTAATGATGCTGTCACATTTCAAAGTCTCCCTTGATTCTCCCTTTGGAAAGCCAGTACTTGAAAGGCTACAGTTGAAGTCATGCTATGTATTTTCAATGGTCTAAATAATTGTATGCTTTTTTTCATTAGGTTTTATTCCTGATATACCGAATAGTTTTTATATTGTTGACTATCAGAAGTTCAATACTAGAAGGTATATTAGTAGCCTGCTTGTTGCTCATTTTATGAATGAAAACCATCATTCTCAAGGCCCTTCCTTATTTCACTAAGATTTATTGTAGGTTCAGGAATGTGCCAGTTTGGTGACAATCCTTTTAAGATTGATTTTCCAAAGGGAAAGATTTTTGCATGGCCTTTCCTCCTGTCTCATTAGTAGTATCTTCAGGACACTAGCTCTTTAGTGTGTGTAACTAGAGATACTGGGAGAGTCACCATGGGGGACTGTCATCCCCAAGCTTTTCTGCATAGGGACTACTAGCAATGTCTCAAAGAAGACGATGTGTGTTTATCAAGAGTGCTTCCTGCAGATTGATGATGAGCTCCATCAGGCAAAAGAGGATAGTATAGTGGTGTATAATAACATGGTTCTACAAAATGTATATGGAACATTTAATTTTAAAATAGAGAGCAAAGTATGTTTTGGTGCATCCCTGCTATTCTGAACTGGTTTAATATGTTTTTTAGCAGGTGTTGTATTTTAATTTTAATATAGACATGAGCATGGTCTAATTTCATTATATATTATATTGTTATTTATTTTGTATTGCATTGTTCTAGGAAAACTGTAGCAAACAATGCTATGGAACTACTACTGTGAAACGATGAAATCGGTCAAATGGTAGAGATGTTATTCTTGAACATTTCCTGTTTTAGGAAAGTAGATAGAAATGATTATTGGGAGGCAAGGGCTTCAAAGCAAGTTTTTTTAAAATTTTGGTTATTGAGTTAAATAATGATTGTATGGACTCTAATAAATGGATATTGGTCATTATGATTGCTGTCTGTCTCCCCCAAGTTTCTGGATATGTATGAGTCTTGCTAAAATCAGAGGTCTTCAAGTGTGACCACGTACTTGAAGGTGTATAGTGAATGATGGAACATCATAGTTGTGATGCTTTGTAAGAGTGGAACTGTCAATCTGTACTTTGCTCTAATACACTGGGGCTCACTTAAGAGGGTCTGCGTATGGACGTGTGTACATGCGTGCATATTGGGTGACCGTTTGTCCCTGTTTTCCAAAGACTTGGGGGTTTCTGGAGATATGGAACTTACAGTACTAAAGTAAGATGGGTGATTCGGATTGTTATTCTAGGCTGTGTACATACTAAGAAAGTTGTTTGGTTTTAAGCAATTGGGGTTAAAGAGAATATGGTTTTATATTTGTTATGAGTGTGAGGTATTACCTGAGGTTCTTCATATCACCTTTCATAAAATAATTCCCAGAACTTGAAAATCAAATATTTAAAATATCTTTAGGATCCTTCCAGTGATATTTTAGGGTTGCCATTTTTTAAAGTATGTTTTTAAAAAGTTCCCACTTATGTTAATGTGCAGCCATATTTGAAAATCAACTATCTAGGGTAATTTTCCTAGCCTTTCAGCTTAACCCTATTTCCTGAATTTGGATTTAGAACATATATACCAACATATTCATATATAAGTATGCAAAGTATACTTAAAACTGCTAAATAACCTTCCCATGTTGGCATGGCTGGTAAGTGGCAGAGTTGGGACTTCACATTGGTCTTCTGACTCCAAGTCCAAAGCTCTCTCCATAACATCAACATGCCTGACCATTTTAGGGTATCTTATTGTGGCATTCATCACTATAGAAATATTTTAAAAAGACCTAAAAACTCCTTAACATTGAAATGATTGCTATTTGAATGAATTATTTAAATGACCTTAAATTTTGTGGATACAGTGATGTCTCCGAGCTTTTCAAAAAATAATAGTATTTATTGAGACAGAAAATAAATGGGAGAAGAATTAAAATAAAATTCTTTGTATGAAAAGGAATCTAATTAGATCATAGTTATTTTAGTTTAAGCAGAATTTTTTCTTTGGGCATATACACAGCAGTATATGGTACATGAATACTCCATCTAGCATTTTATACACACCTTCTTCAATCCATACTATATCCTTGAAATGAAGTTCTAAAAGCCACCATTTGGTAGCTGAGAAGAAACTATGACTTAGACAGTGTCAAGGTCAAACAGCTGTTAAGTACTCAAGATTAGAATTGAACACATTTTTTACCTGGCCCTAAAGCCTGTAAAGATTTTGCAAGATACAACACAGTATGGTAGTTAAGAGTTTGAGCTTAAAATCAGACATTGCCTGATGAATGCTTTATAACTATTGGGAAATTACTGACACTCTTTCTCCTCTTTAGAGTGGGGAGGATAATAAAACGAAATTACTCATAGTGCATACACTAGAATCACTGGATAAATGCTAGCTAGCTGCTATTGCAAATACTTGAGAGCATCAGTGATCTTTAATGAGCACTCATTCATTTTTGCATAGCTAATCACTCTTGGACATCCTTGACTGCAAAGTTATCGGTCCACAAACTCAGCAGATCAAAACTGAACTCACCAGCTCCCTTCTCTCCCAGTTTTCATCCCTTTCTTCTCTACTGCAATATAGCCTATCTCCATGATCAGTATTGTTGTCAGCCATATTATGTTACATTGGAAAATGGGTAGCAATTCTCCATCCTCCATCTCAAAAGTTCACCCATTCTTAACTTTTAGTCTCTCCCAAAGCTGTTCTCTTTGCTCCAGCTCCCATATTTTGGATCTTTAGCTCTTGACCGTTAGCTCTTGACTGCCCTGTTCTGCTTTAATTTACTTCTAGAGTTGTTTTTCTAAAACACATGTGTGATCACATCCCTACTCCTACTCATCTCGGGCCCATTTTGGCCTCAAGAGAGAGGGTCCTGTGTGTAGTCAAGCACACAGATGTAATGCTTCCTTATTTCCTCAGTCTTATTTCTGGCTTCTGTCAGTTTCCTGGGCCTCCTAGGTTCTCTGAGGCTTCCAAACATTTGCAAGTGTTATACACCTTTTCCCAGACGGGCCTCTTTCCCACCAGGATAGCCTGTCATTCTTGAAGAGTCAGCTTAGGTTTCATTCCCTCGCAGTACCCCTCTCAGGTTGATTTCTTTCTCTCTACACCACCGGCAGACAGTCAACCACGCCTGGTGAGCCTGCCTGGGTGAGGGCCCTCTCCAGCATGCTGTCCTAACTCTTTGGCATCCTCCTCTACCCTAGCACTTACCCTCAGAACTGAAATCTCATCCGTTTGTTTGCTTGTCTCTCCACTAGATTATACACTACTTAAGAGTACTAGTGGGTCTTGCTCAGCTTGTATCCTTCCTTCTTAGCATAGTTCTTGCTGATGTTTAATAAATGTTTCCTTTGAAAACTTTTATATATTTTTGGTGAGGTATACTAATGAATGGCCCGACAAATTTTAAATACCAATATGTTATACTTACTCATGAATTCATATTGGATTCACTTTCAAAACAGTGCCCGTGAGATCTAACATTAGTTTAACTGCACATAAAGAAAACAAAGTTTAATTCTTATTTTTAAAAAAAAAATTTTGCATATGTCTTGCTCTTACTTTGTGATCTGGCATGCAGAATTTAGAGAGTTTTAGGCGATAAGCAGTTGAAAATAATATTTAACTTTCTTAATTTCCCTAAAGTTTTTATTTGCTAAAATTTATTAGAGTTTCTTAGAAGTAGCTTAAGTTATAACCAATTATAGTTTAGTATAGTTTCAAATTTTACAATAGAAATGGCTATGAATCTAGGTTATGCATAGAATGTCTCTCTTGATACTGAGAAATGTGTATATATTCCCTGTGTTCAAATAAAGAATGAAGAATATGTATTATTTTTATAGTGTCTCTAATATCTATGTATTGAGATGTTTTAAAGTGCTCTTTTGGTGGAGCTGAATACTACCACAGATATTTTTTCTCATCTAATTTGTTCATATCAATGTGAGACAGATTCTGGCCTAAGTTTATGATCAAGTTAGAAGGTTTGAAAAGAAATATGGCTTGTTAATTTAAGTAATACATATTATAAAATAAAATATTAGTGAATACTAAGTAAAATGAAATCAAATGAATAAGTTATAGCTCACAGCAGAATTGCCCTCTCTGAATATTACAGTAAAGGCTTGAAAATTCCTGTGTATTTCACCATTCTTCTAAATCAGTTTACTTTTATTATTTGCCAAATGATTCAATAAGTGAGTTCTAAATTCATATCCATTAGGTCTATATTACATATTATATATTTCAGGAGTGTTTCTGGAAATCCACATGTATTTGTATTTTCTTGCAGCAAGCATGCTATTTTAATAATGCTATTAAGAATCTAGAGCTAGTTTAATAAATTAATCTCTTCTTTCTCTCTTGTTCTACCTTAGATATTGCATGACTGATTATTTTTCAATTTTTTTGTTCTTAGATGTTCTATAGAATTATTTTCAAAATAGCTTCTAGTACATTGGTAAAACTCATACTGGTCTCTGAGATTTTTTGGACATATTTCCTTCCTTCCTTCCTTCCTTCCTCCCTCCCTCCCTCCCTCCCTCCCTCCCTCCCTCCCTCCTTCCCTCCTTCCTTCCTTCCTTTCTTTCTTTCTTTCTTTCTTTCCTTCTTTCTTTCTTTCTTTCTCTCCTTTTATACTGGACATTGAATCCAGGGGTGCTTCACCACTGAGCTACATCCATAACTCCTTTCATTTTTTATTTTAAGACAGAGTTTTGCTACATTGCTTAGGACCTTGCTAATAAGTTGCTTAGGCTGGCCTTGAACTTGTGATTCTCCACTTCCCAGGCTGCTGGGACTACAGATTACTAACTATTGTACAGAAGTGAATAAATATGTCATCAAACTTATCAACTCAACATAGAACTTCAGAATAATCAATTTCTTCAAGTTTCTGAAAACTATGTTGGAATATAGCTATTTTAATTAATTTTAAATTACTCTGACACTTTTATAATATGACCTGAAAAATCCTAAAATCTGATTAATCAATTATATTATTTATGAACTCTAAATTGATTTGAGCAACATCCATACTTTTATTTTAAATATGTTTTATTCAACTGTAAACAAAATTGGACCATTCCTTTTGAGGCTGCAGTTCAGTTTGAGACTTCTATTTCTCTTGGAAGAACGTGACCTTTAAACTAGTAAAAAGAATCATGTTTACAACTATAATTTTTATATCATTCAACTGAGCAATAAAACAGAATTCCATGGAATTCTGCTTAAAGTTAAATTCCAATTTTAGAATTTTAATTTAGAATTTTTAATTCCAATTTTAGAATTACTGTTAATCTCAGGTTGCCAATTATGGCTTTACTTGTAATTATAGCAGAGTATCTAAACAGTGAAATTACCATTAAATATATTTTAATTTTATTAATCATGAACTTACACTTACTTTAAAAACAATTTAACTCTGAATTTCTATGTACTTATGTGAGATTTTAAGAATTCTGTACAATATTCCATTGTCTTTTATGACCTAAAATTATAATTTGATTTCTTGAAACTTTTTCACAAATTTCAACATACACATCAAATATGGAAATATGGATTGCAATTGTGTAACATTTGCCAAGATCTGGAGGGTGAATATTAAGTTTTTCTTCTGCCAGTTGTGATCAGTCATTAATGGCTGCCTATGTTAAGAAAGAACCTATGTAAAAATAGCATTATCAATTTAGTGTGATCTACCATCATTTTGTAAATGAAAGAGTGTATACCAGAGTTTCATACCTGTGGATTCTGGGCTAGACTGTTGTCAGGAAGAGAATTTAGATTAGATAGCATAGGGCCATTATGTCTTTGGGTACGAAAGTTTCTTACTAAACTTAAACCATATGATATGGTTCCTGTCTAGTAATTCTGCCTTTTGAATTAAAATTAAAATAACTGTTTATGATAGAAATATAATCAATTTCTTTTATGCCTTAGCAATCTTGAGAATTGGGAAAAGCAAATGTAATGTAACTTCTGCTGTAAAGTACTCAGCAGTTGGAATACAGCGTTGATAAAAAGAGCTTACATGCACCGAGAAGCTCCACACTGAGCTCATTAAACCCAATGATTCATCTCATTAAACCCAACAGCCCGATGTAGCAGGCACTGTCATAACTCTAGTCTAAAGAATAGCTCATCAAACTGTTTAGGGATCTTTTTCAAGATTGGTGGCAGCTAGAAAGCTATTTTGATGGAATGTGGATTCATATAGTCTTATATCAGATTCTATGATATTAAACTCATCATCTTACCTGCTTTGATCAACTTAGTTGTCATACCCATAAGTACATTTGGTATTTTAAAGTATGCAATAAAACTCAACTTAATCTCAGTTTATTTAAATGAAGAACAAAGATTTTAAATATCATGTAACTTCATGAGAAATGTAAAATTTTCCACCATGATTACAAATAATCTTCATTAATATATACTTTAATGGGCAGTTATAAGATAGCAGAATGCATGAAAACTGAAAGATAATTCAACAAATTCAGTTAATATTTAAGGATTACTCTCTGCCTTCCAGGAATTTTGCTCAACTAAGGATTAAAAAATAAATGGAATAGAATCCCTCTCCTCCTCAATTTTTAGTTTAGCCTAAGATATTGCATCAGGTTTAATATTCAGTTATTTTAAAATAATATTTGGATGGTTACTACTAATTCATCCAGAATATTTATGGAGTGCTGCTGTATTTGAAGTACGGTTTTTTGATGTTGGGAATGCTTGGTAGATGAATTTCTCATAAAGCTTATATTGTAGCATGGGGGATAGTAAACAAATATAGCATGTCAGAAAGTAGTAAATGCAAGGAGAAAAGTCAAATAAGGTAGAGAGAAAGATATGAAATGCTTGGGGGCACAGGGTGGGTAGGTGTGGAATAACTGAAATTTTCAGAGAGTATTCAGGGAAGCCTCACTGAGCAGGTGTCATGCAAAGCCCCAAAGAAGGTGAAGGAGTGCATCAGGTGGCTATCTGAGGGAAAGGGGCTTTCGGTTAGGGAGCAATACCTGGGAAAGCCAATGAAACCAGAATCAGACAGGCAGTCAGCATAGATAGTTGAATTGAGTCAGGTGGATCAAGGAGGCCAATTTTGAGTGAGTCTGGGAAGTTGGACACTGTCCCCTGAAGGATTGAAATGTTGATTCCTTTAGAGCCTTTCCTCCACCCTCATCCAGAACCTGTCCCTACTCCAACCTGTTGTCAAGGTAACCTCCCTACAGGGACCCATAAGGTTGTTAATGTGTCCTGGGTTGCACCATCCTGCCCTTCTCCCTTCAGCCCACCTGTTTCCCCCTTTTGGCCACCCCACCAAGCATTCCTGGGCCTAGTCATGTTTGCAGGAAGGAGAGAAAAAAGGGGAAGAGTGAAAAACAAAGGAAGCCTAGGACTTATGAAAAGGGCAGAACACCTTGCTTCTTGGGATGCCAGGATACCAGCTATGGCCCCCTTCTCCCTCCGGGGAGAAGCCTGTGTTATCCCTTTTTAAATAAACCCTGCATTATGTGCTTGCCTCAGTGTGCCTCTCTAATATTCAAACTTCAACATGTGAGGAAATAGAACTTGTCACCTATAATGGCGGTATCACCATGAGGCAGTAGCTTGCCTAGTATGTCCTGGGAATAGAAAGGGGCCATTGCCCAGGGCAGTGGTGGAGAGAATAGAGAGAAGCCATAGGCAATCACCATGGGAGCATGGAAGGGTTTCCAGAGCATTTTCAGCATTTTCTCTGAATGACAAGTAAAGCAATTTGAGGATTTTGAGCTCACAGGCGCCTGGAAAATTCTTGAGAAATGGGAAAAATGAATGCATTTTAACTTTTGTTTAAAGATATACAGCAAGCAGAAAATTTTGCCAATGAAAAGATCTAATATTTATTGATAAACACCATGCTGAGTCCTTCATGTGACTCACTGATAGGGCTCATGTTAAGTGCTTTTATGGGACATGATGTGATTTAAGTTTTTTAAAGGTCACCCTAACTTTTATATGAAAATAGATGATGATGACAAGAGTAGAAACCAGCTATTGTCACTGTCTAGATGAAAAACGGGCAAAGTAGCAGTGGAGATGGTGAGAAGTGATTGGATTCAGGATCTGATTTGAAGATGGAACTTAGTGCCTTGCTGATGTGAGAGAAAGAAGCCCAAGGTGACTTCCTGGTGGTCTTTGTCCTGTGAGATGGGAGGGGTGGAGTTGGCATTTAACTGAAATTTACTGGGAACAGTACTGTGTTTTCACCAACCCCATTCCATACTCCCCTCTTCTAGTGCCCCACTCTACACTTCCCAGTCTCCTTGCATTAGGAAGAGCAGCATAACTCTCTCTAGCCCATGAAATGCAAGGGGAAGGAATGTGAGTATCATTTCCAGGCTGAGGCTGTGAGAAGCTTCTGCATAGTTCTTTGGCATTCATGTTCCCTGAAGGTGATGAATGAGGAGGAGGCGTCAGGTACAGATGGTGGAGCCCTAGGAAAGAAAAAACTGGATTGCTGAAATCATGTATGTGGGACAGATTCTTGGAGGAATATTAATGAATTAACCTAATAGAGACATGTTAAATTTTACCTGCTAGTAGAGCAAAGTGGAAATGTTGGTGAATCAAATGTAATCATCTGGCAGCCCCTAGGACCATGCTTCCTCAGAGCTATGGGTCAAGGTCACTTCCAGGAGGAGGGGTCATCATTTTCTTTAGTTTCAAGAGGCCAAGCAGAGAGCCCTGGAGAGAAACAAACTGCTTCATTTGTTGATAAAGGCTTATCAGTGACACTTCAGAATGAAGTCCCATGGCAATTGTGGCAAGTAAAGGCACCTCAGAGGTTCAATACAGGGAAGATAATAAGAGAGAGCTTACAAGTTTAAGGAAGAGAAACAGGGCAGTAATAAAAGGGAGTGGTTTTCTCCAAAAAGGGAGGAGCTATGCATGGTTGATGACAGGGCTTGAGAAGGAATCTGTGGATAATATACTCAGGTTGCTACAGAAGGAAGACCATGGGACTTGGTGGAGGATAGAAAGAAGATCAGTTGGTGGGGAAGGGGCAAGGTCTTCTGACTAGAAATGTTAGAGAATGTGTGCATCCTGGAAAATTCTAAGGTGCTTCCCCTGGATGGCATTAGCAGGAGCCAGCTTGCATTTTTTTCACACAAGGTCATGGTCCATGGAAGCAGGGAAGGATCAAGGGCTTTAAATGGTATAAAGAAGATTTGCTTCAGCCATTGTTTTAAAAAGTGATAGGTGACCAGCTGGAACTCAGTACATAAGTTATTGTGACATTTTCAGTTTTATTTTAGCAAATGACTTTCATTGGCTAGGACTTCAGATTGTGGGTTGACATGGAAAGTTCACTTATTTATTTGCTTGAAAACATTAGGAAAACAAAAGAGAGAAATGACTGCTTCTGTGACTAATGAAAATGCCTTTCATTAACATTGAAGAAACTGCCTGCTTTGTTTTTCTTGGATACCAACATCTCTAACAGTCTTTAAAAACTATTTTTTATAGATGTGATTGGGTCCAATTTGTTAATAGCGTTAGACTGAGGTTATTTGGCACAGATTTTAAAAGTGCTTGTCTTAAAATTCTTGAAATTCTGTCATTTCATATCTTTTGAATTAGGATTGTTATCTCTACTCAGACCTCCTGCAGATGCAAATACCCCTGTAAGGGTTAATATGTTAAAAAGTTCATGTTAGTCCTCTTGGCAGGAGCTAGGACAGCAGAGTAAAAAAGGTCTGTAGAAGAAAAACAAACAATCTAGAGTTCAAGAAGAAAGAACAAATATTGCCACCTTACTTTGCTTTACTTTCATAATTTTACCTAAACTGCAATGGAGGACACATGTGGACAGCAGATTACAACTAGATTCTGAGCCCCAGGTGCCCACGGCTAGCATTTTTTTGTAATGCACATTGTATGCCACAGGCTAAGTGCTATAAATATGTGTACACTGACTATACATAGTATGTTTACTTCTCACGACAATTTGATGAGGCGAACACAATTACTGTCTCCCAGTTTCTAGATGTGGGGTCACCCAGCCAGCGAGTCAGGGGGCTGGATTTTCACCCAGAAAATTTGTCTCTGGAGTTGGCAATCTTAACTGCTAGAAGATCTCCTGGGAAATGCTTTATTTATTTTTCAATCCTCCACCCTGACTTGTGTCTTCAACAAAAAGCCTGATTTTTTTTGAATTTTTATGCATAAGAAGAAAAATATTTGATCTGTGTTCATTTTTTCCCCTATTAAAATTTTCTTTAACTCACAGATATGTCATACCAGAAATGATGTGAAAGAGGTAAACTGAGGACAATATAAAATAGACCATTTTTTTTTCATTCTACTGATTAAAAAATTGGGATTGGGTGGCATTTGGAGTTTTGAATGGTTTTTCAACAACAGAGTCTTAAGGCAGATTTATGAGTGTATCTTGTTTCTTTTACATTAAGTGTCTTGCCCATTTTATCTCCTTTGCTTAGTACCATATTTAATAAATAGCACAAGAGGGCTTCTTTTGCTGGTAGTAGACAGATTACACTGTCCAATCTTTTATCCTACAGATACAAAAATGGAGACAGACAGTCCAAGCTCTTTATCAGGGCAAGAGTGTTGGCGACAGCTTTGCATTCGGAAACAAGGATTTTTTATTGATTTCAAACTCAAGACCCAAATTTGAAAGCATTTTTTTTGTGTAGAGTTTTTTTTTTTTTTTTTTTTTTTTTAACATTTGGAAATAAAAACCTGCTCCCTCAAAACTGCATTGAATTATTGTCTTATATAAATGTTGGCAAAATAATTGCATTTCAGCTTCTGCAAAATTTGATGGATCAGAGTTATTAAAAAAAAAAAAACTCAAGCAAAGGTGTGGAACACTTTATTTTACATGTTTGTTTTTCTCCAAGTTATTATTTACTGCTCAATCAGCATTAGCAGAAGAAAAATAATTTGGCTGCTAAGTTACTCTAGTGTAGGATTTCAAAGGACCTTATTAGAGAGAGATGTAATTTCATCCTGTGGGTCTTTTATATAACAGAGTGCATATTTGGGTTACTTCATTTTGACCCGGAATTAAACAATGGGTTTAAGTTGTGAACAGGAAGTTAAAATATTTACTCAACAAAGATTTAAAAAGCATATTATGGTGCTTTTACAAATTGCTATGGATGTCTTTATATTTCATAGCTTCACACTCTTATTTTAGAATAGCTCTGGCTATTTTGTTTTTGTATGTTTTCTGCTTATTTAACAAATCTTATAAAATGTATGTTTTTAACCAGGGGTTTTTAAATAAATATCTTTGGGAAGTGACAAATATATATATATATATATATATATATATATATATATATATATATATATATACATATATATATATATATATATATGTATATATATATATATATATACATATATATATATATATATATATATATATATATATATATATATATATATATAAAATATGCTTTTGTATATTTCTTAACTACATATGACCATATGTTACATATGGCATTCAATAATGAAAATAAGGAGTAGATGTCATGAATGGTATCAAAAGTGATCACCTTAACTCCCACACCTCAGAACTGGCTGTGTCCTCTTTCTTCTGACTCTGTGATTTGCCTAACATTGTCCACACTGATCCGTGCTTGGGGTGATGATTTCCATCTTCCCTGTGAGATTATTGTGGACTTCTTGTTTTCTTTCCATGAAGTAAAGTTTTCATTGGCTGGGATCCCAGCTAGCCTGATTTTGTTTCTCTTCATTTTGTTTGTTTGCTTAATATCTCAGATTTTGAAAGTTGTTCAGAATTAAAGGACTTGCATATTATCCTAGGGAAATAATTTGTGAGTGAAAGCTTTTGTGAAAAATTGAAGATGTGTTCAGATGTTTGTGTTAAACCACTTGTGGATGGTTAAGTGGCCTTTCTAGAGTGCTCATCTCCTTAACATTTACAGTAGTCCTTCCTTATCAACAGTTTTGCTCTCCAAGGTTTCAGTTACCTGCAGTCAACTATGCTCCAAAAATATTAAATGGGAAATTCCAGAAATAAACAGTTTATAAGTTTTAAATTATTGGCCATTCTAAGTGGTGCAATGACATCTCATGTCCTCCCACTTCATCCTTTTTTTTTTTTTTTAGTTTTATTGGTTTTATTTTTTTAAATACATGACAGCAGAATGCATTACAATTCTTATTACACATATAGAGTACAATTTTTCATATCTTTGTATATAGAGTATGTTCACATCAATTCATACATTTATATGTGTACTTTTTGCATTACAATTCTTATATACAAATATACCACAATTTTTCATATCTCTGTTTATATATAAAGTATGTTGACACCCAATTTGATTCTTCATACAGGTACTTTGGATAATGATGTCCATCACATTCCATTGCCCTTGCTAATCCCCGGCCCCCCTCCCATCCCCTCCTACCCCTTTTCCCTATCTAGAATTCATCTAATCCTCCCATGCTCCCCTTCCCTACCCCAGTATGAGTCAGCCTCCTTATATCAGAGAAAACATTCGGCATTTGTTTTTTGGGGATTGGCTAACTTCTTATCTTCTCCAACACCACTTCATCCTTATGGGATGTGCATTATCCATTTGTCTAGCCCATCCAAGCTGTATGTATTACCTGCCTGTTAGTCACTTAGTAGCCATCTCTATAGTCCGATAATCTCTGTGGTATTGATACCAGTATCTCAGTGCTTGTGCTCAAGTAACCATTATAAAAAAACCTGATAATATCTAATACTACCTGTCATTCACCTCACTTCATCTCACCATGTAGCTGTTGTATCAAAACTCACATCATCACAAAAAGAAGAAGGTCAGTCCAGTATGCAACAATAAGATTTTTTTTTTCTTTTGAGAAAAGTTATTGATGTTGCCCAGGCTGACCTCAAATTCCTGGGTTCAAGTGATTTTCCTCTATCTGCCTCCTGAGTAGCTAAGACTACAGGAGTGTGCCACTACACTTAGTTCAATAAGTCATTTTGAGAGAGGGGAACACTACATTCATGCAACTTTTATTACAGTATATTTCTATAATTTATTTTTTATTAGTTATTGCTGTTAATCTCTTATTGTGCTTAATTTACAAATTAAACTACCTTAATTATGTATGTATTGGGTAAAACGTTGTATATAGAGGGTTTGATACGACTTATGATTTCAAGCATCTACGGAAGGTTTTGGCACACGCCCCCGGGGATAAGAGGGGCTACGGTAGATGGTACTTACTGTAAGGGTATCTGCTTACTTTTTGGATGAATTCAGACACATTCTAGTGTGTATAAATTCATGTCAGGAATCATTAGTGATAATTTCTGAGTATATGTACTTATTTTATAATGTTGAGTCAACTTACTAATCTTCAGGGGAATAAAATTTACACTGCAATGTTTCTGGTTCAACAGTTTTAGTATTTTAATGCCATACTAATTTTTTTTCCCTCAGTTAATTTTACTGTTTCTTGCACAATTGTTGGAATCGTATGTACAGGATTTTCATTCTTAAGCATTTAATATCAAGTAACTTGTTCATTTAGAAAATTAATTGAAGGCCTGCAGGATATTGGTATTTGTTACATGGACATGGATTGAATGTCCATGTTGGAATTTTAAACTGGAAGTTACTTTGCTGTTAGATTCTGTCATATTCAATTGTCAACTTTTATACAAGGGACCTGAAAGTCAATGTACTCTTCATGCCTGGTTATTCTGTCTTTGGGAAAAAAAACAGAAAATTTAGGAATTGATAGAAAAAAAAATTGTATTAAATGTTTTCTTCAGACTTTAAAGCATCATTAAAAATATCTTTGAACTCACATCTAGATGCATACTAACCTATCCCTAGAAATTTGACATTGACCTTTTGTTAGAATATTAACATATTTAAGCTGGAAGAAACAGCAGAGATCACACAGTCCGACTGTCATCTCACAGATGCAATGAGATCAAACTGGGGACCAGTTTGAGTACAGTGAAGTATAGGAAAGAACTTGAAAGTCACCATTACACTTAATGGTTTGTGAAAATGCCTTGGTCATTCATGCCTCAGTCTTGTGCTCTGTTTCCCGGCTGTCTCTCTCTTTGACTTCTCTTGTCTTTCTCCATCTCTTTTGTCTCTTGTCTCTTTCAGGTGTTCTGAATTTATCTTCTTTGTTCTCAGGATCTTCTATTTCTTTGTTTATCCTCAGGAGTTTCTATTCCTTTATTTTGCAAAAATTCACTCTGTGTTTGTCATGCCTTCACCATCCAATCTGTGCTCCCAAACTATGCGTTTTTCACAGATTTATGAATGAAAAGATGTCACGCTTTTAATGAAACATCACCTGCAAACACTTAATTTTTTTTCCTCTAATATAATTGACATATAAATGTGTGTATTTACTTAGGAGAATATATTCAATACACATCTAGCCACATTTGATGAATTTATTTTTCATTTTATATATAGAAATATTAGGGAGGGGCTGGGGTTGTGGCTCAGTGGTATAGCATTTGCCTTGCATGTGTGAGGCCCTGGGTTCGAGTCTTAGCACCACATGTAAATAAAATAAAGGTCCATTTACAACTTAAATAAAAATATATATTTAAAAAAAAGAAACATTAAGGAAATAGGCAAATTTTTTGTTATCAATAAAATCTCAAATGCTTGATGGTAATAGGACAGTTATATTTATTAAATAGAATAAGAAAAGGAAACACAGTATTTTAGGAAGGATGCTGTATTTAGGGTCAGAAAAATGCTCTGAAGCCCCATCTCACCGATTCAGTTCCATGTCACTTTGCCATCTCACCCTCATGCTGTGAGCTCTTCTTTTCCCTACAACCTTCATCCCACCCAGCCTGTTCCACTGGGGTCCCAGTAAAATTGGGCCTTGTAAAACATAAATTTATTTATGTATATTTCTTAAGTATAACTGTTGCATCCTGTGAGTTGGGATGATCACACTCATTATCGTCTTCATCATCTACATGACTAAGGTTTCTTTCCCTGGTAAATTGTCCCAAGGTATGGCATTCCTGGGCTTATCTTCACATGTGACTTATGTGTACTTGGAATAGTCCCCCAGGACACAGACTGAGCTTTGGTCCACTGACAAAACAAAAGGAAAAGAAAAATGATATTCTTGGTCTCCCAACCTTTACGTTTATATTCAACATTGAATTAAATTCTCCATTATTAAAAATAGAGGTTAATCCTGCCATTTTAAAATGACTGCTTAACATTGCATGGGTGAGATAGTGCTTAACTTTCTATCTTATTTGAGTATCCAGAATACTGCTTTTCTTCTGTTCCAGTTTTGTTAGACTCTGAATAAATATGAACAAACATTTATCTTTATTCAAGGTACTAAGTGTAATTCTAAATATATTTAAATGTTTTCAGTGGCTTCGAAGTTAATATTTTGACTTGTAATGTGCTATTCATGGGAAACTTGGGATTGATAGATTTTTTTCAAGTTCTTCAAAATTAATGTTTCAAATGGTGTCTGAATTTCAAAAATGATTATTTAAAGGATCAGTTCCATATTTATGCTCTTTATCTGATTATGTGTATAAGAGCTCCCCTGGCATGGTGATAAATGGGGTTCCTGAATAATGCTAGGACTCTGAATTGGACTAGCAGCAATGCATTGAGAGGTCTGTTGCATGCATCTCATTGAGCCCAACCTGGACAGCTGTCTGTCCACATAACATTCTAAAGGCTTATGTTGAAATTGGCCTTGTTATGACTCAAAAGTGTCCATGTTCCTAATTTTCATTCACCTAACCTATAAAATTTTTTCTTATTATTACTTAATCTGTCAATAAGTGCTCAGAGACTGAGAGAGGGACATACAGTATGAATATCTCCCCAAAGTTAAGAAAGATCACTATTACTTATCGAGCACCTACTAATTATAAACCACAATGATTTATATTAAAAATATGTACACATTTCCAGTTTTTATCCTTGCAGAAATTACAATTATGAGTTCAGTATTAAGGTTTTTTTTTTTTGAAAGATGAATTAGTGGGATATTTGTGTGGTTAAAATTTCCCCAAATTTCCATAGAAAATGGCAGTGACAGAATCCAAATCCAGCTCTGTTGGACTCCAGGATTCTTGTTTACTGTGTCATATTGTTTTTAATCATTTATTGATACATTTATTAAACAAAAAAATTAATCAAGTCCTTGCCCTTTGCCAACCACTGTTTTTTTAAATATTTAAATAATGATTAATATTTAAAAAATGATTAATGACAAGGCAGGGATTTAAGAGTGGAGACCCTAGAATTAACCTGGGAAATCCAGTGGACCATCCTTAGGAAGCGAATTAGAAAAACAAAACTCACACATGCAGCAATGTGTGCAATTAATCACACAATTTTTACACAAGCAGAAAGGTTTAATAATCATGAACCTATTTGTATAACACGAGGAATATTAACTTGTACATCAGAACCCAACTTTCCCTTTGTTGGCTTTCTAAAACTTTTTGGTCCAATCTTTCTTCTGTAACAGAAACCAATCCCATAACAATATTTTTGCCATTGAAATGGTGCCAATAAACACTTAAAATCAAGCTAACATACGATTAGCCTCACAATACTGCTACAAATAGAAATTTGTGTCATGATTATGTTGATAGTTTATTCCACAATTTTGTCATCATCTCCTGCAAAAGTTACTGTAATGAAAATACCACAGAATAACTCAAATATGTGGCTGAAGATAGCTGATCTTCCTTTAGAAGCTAGTTTTTTTTTTTTTTTACTTAGGAAACTTAATTTATAAATCAAGATGGAATTCTGGGTGTACTCTTTACTCCAATATTTATTCAGTTCCTATATTAATCACAAATATTTGTACAAAATGTATTACAGCTTAGCTTCTCTTTCTTATGATGGCTGCCATTGATTTCAAAAGTGCTTCAGTTGATGGATGTGCCAGAGTGGGGGAACTTCATGGTTACCTTCTCATGAGGTAGTCTTTTAAAACTCTAATGCATACCATGGTTAGATCATTACTGCAGCACTTCTGTTTGCCTTGTATATTCTGTATGCTCAATTATTTTTCCAGTGCTTATAAAATTAAAAGCAAAGGTTTTGCAAAATTCTGAGAAACATCTTGCCGAAGGCCAACTCTAGCCAGGCCTTGACTTTTCATACCATATGTTTCATATTTTACACTCTTTTGACTATAATAAGACTAGCATATCCATGTGAGTCACGCTGATGAATGTGATGTGTGTTTGTGTTTATGCTCTGTATGAGGGTTTTTGGAACATGTGTAATTATTATAATCATAAGAGTCTATTGACCCATCTTGATAAGGAAACTTAGCTATGTAAACTATTCATTTAAAAAAATCTTTTATAGAGAATTTCCTTAAGGAAAACATGATGAATGGATGTTTATCATTTCAACATTGTACATTTGTATTAATAACACATGATGAAAACTCTAACCACAGTTGTCTTTGGCTGGTGAGTTCTTTTCCTTTGGGTAAATTCTGAATTTCCAGGTTTTCTCTTGATGCACCACTATGACTTTATGATTATCAAGATTTTAAAGGAGTCTTGGATGTCTTTTGGTGTGTGTGTGTGTGTGTGTGTGTGTGTGACAGAAGCAACATTCTAATGCAAAATGAATTAAAGTAGTTAATATGATAATACTGCCTTATCATTTGTCAAGCAGTTTCTGCATATCAGGCACTGTGCTATGTATTCTATCTGCCCTGTTTAATCTTCACATACCCATATGAAGTAGTTGCTATTTTTGTCTCTTTTGTAGATGAGGAAAACAAGATGTTGAAGGTGTTTTGTAGCTTATACAATGTCACAGAGCTAGTAAATGGTGGAGTGGGATTTGTGCTTGCCCTCAGAACCCAAGTTCTTATCTATCATGTTGTATTTGGTTTGTTCTGTTGGTTACCATTGATACATTTTATTTACCTATCAGAATTTTGGTGCTTAGTTGTTTCGGATGTCCTGGCTTGTTGAAGCAGAAGGATGAATATGGCATGCCCCTTCTTCTGAAGGAGGTCATATCTACTGGGTTAGACAGTCATTAAGCTCTATGAATGCATCAACCTGGAATGAAGAGAGAGGAATCATCACGTTGACTTCTCAGAGGAGTAACATTTAAGCCTAGCTGGTATAGAAGAGGAAGAGGTAATTCCAGGAAGTGAAGACAACATTTTCAAAGCAGTGATTTTACAGATGACGTGGGCACCAGATTTTGAAAATCCTTGGATACCTGGTGAAGGAGTTTTGGGGTTTTCAGTGTGAACAGCAGGCACCATTAAAAGTGTATAAATAGTAACAGAGTTAGATATCCTTAAAAAAAGAAAGAAAGAAAGAAAGTTCTTTGTAATTGTGTGTGGGTTTTAATAGAGTGGGAAGTTTACAGATGGAAGGCCAGACTGTATATTGTCAGAGCTTCCATTAAAGTCCTCATCAGAATACGAAGAGATAAAAATGATACGAGTGCCTGGGATTCCAATGTAATACTAAAATCATAGTTAATTGAGTTGTATTGAGGCTTAATTATTTTCATGCACAAAAACTAATAACCTTTTTCATGATATATTTATTAAATAGTTGCTTTACAATTGAGTGAGTTTGGAACTTATTCCACAGGAAACTTTGGTATTCTAGAAACAAAATTATTCATAGCAAATGACCATTTAGGTTTAAATTAGTCTAGGTATTGACTTCTACTATGAAGTTCAGACTTAAGAAAACACATACCTACCACACACAAACACATATGTTTACACAATAATTTACTATTTATCTACTTAAATTAAATCCCAAGTTGATATAAATTTTCAAAATTGGGTTTTTAAATCTTCATGAACAGATAATAGTATTATTTTATATGATGCTAAAAAATTTACATTTGTTAGATGAAAAACTTTTTGATAAGTTTGTAGAATTTCAAAGTCTGCTGTTTTGAAGAAATATTACATCAGCAACATCAGTAACAAATGAAAGATATATTCTATTAGCCTAATCCAATAGCATGTGGATTTTTTGTAACAAGACAAGGAATATTTCAAACTTTAAGTGCTGTACAGTTTCTGTTGTAACTACTTAGCTCTGCCATCAGAAGAGAACAGTTCTGACCAATATGTAGATGGATGAATGTGTATGTATTTTAACAAAACTGTATTTACAATCACAAGTAATGGGATGGATTTGGTTTATGGGCTATATTTTGCTTACCCATGCTTTATAATAAGTTTTTGTTGTTGGTTTGCTTATTTTCATTCTTAATTTTATTAGAAGATGCAAGTATACACTATATAATACTGTGGTCCTAATAGGTGTTTAGTGTGAACATATTGATATGCAATGGTCCTAGTAGGTGTTTAGTGTGAGTATGTGTTACTAGTGATTTCCTCTTAGTAATATACATTAATTTTTATTCTTAGTAGAACTAGGCATATTAATTTATTTGTTTTGATCTTTAGGTTTTCATTTAAACTTCATGGTGACTGGACTGTGTGGCTTTTCCTTTGTAATTATCTCAGATTTTCACTTAACCAGAGAGGGAGTCTTACCAAAAGGCCAGTTGGAGGCATGATACAGCGTTGTTTTTGAGCGGATGTTAGAGATGTGGAGAGACCAGTGTTCACCGCCCCCCCTTGGCTCTGCCTGTGCCTGGCCTCCTTCCTTCTCTTCCTTTCTGTCTTTCCACTTTCCTGGGTCAGTTGTAGAGAGTTTGAATGCCAACACACAGTCAAATTTTAGTTTGGAAACAAGATTATCTGACTCCACATTATTGGATGAAAAATATAATATTTCATCTTTTAATACTTGGTTTAAGAGGCATATTCTCTCTCTGTAAAACAAAATTAAAATGTTACAATATAACCAGTTCTAGTTTTAAACACATTTACATCCTTCATGTCATATTTCCTCATTACCTGACCCTGCCGTGAAGTCTCATGTGTCAAGGTCTGATAGTACTTTGCTTCTATCACTCTGATGAAATTTGTATGGCACTGAATTTAATATGAGATTGGAAGCACCTAGGGCGGGGTGAGTGCAGGGCTTAAGTTGGGATAATTTACCTCCTTCATCTTCATGGTGTCTGCGAAGTCTAACACAGATCTTCCCACACAGAAGGGTCAAATAAATATGTGGAATGAATGCATAAATGGGCATTCCATTTGAAGGAACAAGGCCAGTGAACATGACATTGTTGGTAGCAGCAATTTTTCTCCCAGGACTCTACACGCATAAACTTTCTAATGGGTTTCTGTGACCATCATTCAGTTTAAACTTTATTGAAATCAATACAGTGTGAAGCATTATTTCAGTTTGTGGGTCCACGTATAATAATTTGCACTAATTAATTAACTATCTAGTGGTGAAGACAAACTTTAATATGTTCTTTAATAAAATGTGACAGGTACTCTCTGGGTGCAGAGTTCTGGGGAGTCTGGAGAAAGGCATCACACTCAAGAATATCAGTTTCAGGAAGATGAATGTTCTCTCCTGCTTCTAGATTCCAAGCCGAATCTTGAAATATGAACACAGGCAGACTAGGGACACCACCGGAGGAAGAGTGGAAGAGTATTTAGACTGAAGGACTAGTTTTAGCAGAGATGCATGAGACATGGTGGCATCCCTAGGGATGACAAGCAGGTGTGTGCTGTCAGAGGCTCAGAGGCAGGTCTGGAGAAATATGCTGGAGCAGGTCCTGGAGAGCAAGAGAGGCAGTACAGCACAATGGTCATGCATTCATCCCACAGTGTGAGTTTTATTCCTGTGTCTACATTTCCTGAAAGTTATATCACCCTCTATTTTTCTCACATCTAAATGGAGATACAAATGATCTGTCTTCTAGGATTTGTTCATTCATTTAGGGTTTGTTCATTGCTTTATGGAGGACCACTGTATTCTAGGACATTCTGGGCATCAGGAATGTAACATTAAACAATGAAAAATGAAAACGCAGCGGAGCACAACAGACACTAGTATGGCAATATGTAAATCAATGGATGTGTAACTGATGTGATTCTGCATTCTGTGTATGGGGTGAAGGTGGGAGTTCATAACCCACTTGAATCAAAGTGTGGAATATGATATGTCAAGAAATTTGTAATGTTTTGAACAACCCACAATAAAAAATTAAAAAAAAATGAAAACGGTCACTATCCTAAAGAGTTTACCTTTGGGTGGGGAGATAGACAGCCAATTATAAGTAAAATATGTAATGTGTGAAATGACAGAAAGAGAATAGGGAACCCTAGGACCAGGCTAGAAATGGGGAAGAAAGGAGGCTGTGGTTTTTAAATGAAGTTGTCATGGAAGATTTCTTTGAAATGGTGGTTGAGTAAATACCTGAAGGAGATGGGGGTCCAGTCAATAAAAATATTTGGGTGAATAGCATTTCTGGTAGAAGGAGAACAGATGCAAAAGCTCCAAGATGCAATGAGTGTGGCATGTCAGAGAAACCATAAAGAGTCACTAGGGCCACGGCAGTGGGAGTGACTATGGAGGTGAAGTAATGGGACCCAGAGCTTTTTGTGGTCATTATAGGTCTTTGTTGATCATTGTTATGCTTTGGAGTGGAGTGAGTCATTGGAGGGCACTATTTGAATTTGGGCCCTTTCCTCCAAAGGTCCATTTTTAAAGTTGTGGTCCCAGCATGGTGGCAGTTGAAAGGCATTAAACTTTTAAGAGGTGGGCTTGGTAAAAATCCTTAGGTCATTAGCAATGTGCCCTCAAAAAGTATTATAGGACTCTACCAGTTCTGTTCCTCTCTCTCTTCCATGGCTCAAGATGTGAACACTCCTTTCAATATGTGTTCCCATCATAATGTGTCATTCTTGCCAGAGGCTCAAACCAGTGGGGCTACTGGATTTGAACTTGAACCTTTAGAACTATAATCCAGTATAGACCTCTCTTTACCTTGTAAGTAGCCTGTGTCAGGCATTCAATAGAGTGACATAAGCTGACTGATATAGAGAGTTTGGGGCAAGCAGTAACATGATCTGTTTCAATAAGAACACTCTGGCTGCTGTTTCAAAAAATATTCTAGATTGAGCAAGGATAGAAGAAGGACTAGTTAAGAGGCCAGTTTTCAAGAGTGGAGTAGTGAGAAGTGGTGCTTATAAGGATTAAATAACTTGTAAATCACTTTGAATAGTGCCCAGCACCTGGTAAGCAATCCAAAAATATTAGCTACCAGTTGCTAGTTAAAACTATCAGTGCTTCAGAGAGGATTTAATGGTGACTTATTCTTCTTTGACCTTCTCTTGCTGATCATGGTGCCCTCCCCAGAGATGATGAGCATAATGAATATGACTTTTTTTGAAATTCATTTTTTTTTTTTTAGAAAAGGTACGTTTCATAACCCTCTGAGATTTGACAAGCTTACCTGCAAACAGCTATTATTAGGCATTAAAAATGGAGACTTTGTTGACCAAAATAATATTACTACAATCTAGTGAAAGGTTTGGTGGTGCAAGTTTCTCAACATATTTTTTTTTCCTTAATCTTCTCAGTAACTCAAGGTGGCAGCTATTGCTCCATCAGTTTTCTGTGCTACTCAGGAGACTCCTAGGTAAGGTGAGTGCATTTAAGACCATAGAATCAGAAAATGGAGATGAGCTCTGTCTCTTTCTACTACTCTTATCTATTCAAACTTTCAATTAGACTATACAAAAGAATGAAATATATAAGGAAATAACACATGGAGAATATATTTGTGTTATATATTTCCACCATATTTTAACTCTTAAGGAATAGTGATTTTATCTGTTCTTAAAATATGGTGTGTGTGTGTGTGTGTGTGTGTGTGTGTGCATGCACATGCCTGTTTTTTTAGACTGGACCAAACATAACTGTTTTCCCTAATGATGTTGCAAAATTCTTTCATGCTCTGAGTCCTTTCTTCTGTTTGTAGACAAGGAGTTCGTATTGCATGATTTTTCTTACAAATTACAAGGAAGGAGATAGGGACAAAGATAGTTTTACTGATTTGCCAAAGTTATTACCTAGGCAGATGGCAGAATCTCTATAATTCCTCAATGGAGTGAATCAAGAGCCCATGTTCTTATGGAAAAGAGGACATAAGGCATAGTCATAGGCAGATGGCATTAGAAGGAACTTTAGAGACAGAGCTCCTCATTTTGCTTCTAAGGAAACTGGGGTTATGATTAATGGAATTTTCTGCTGCCCCCAGTAACTGGCAGAGCCAGTCCTATAATCTTTGCCCTTCAGTCTCAGAGCCTCAATCTGAGGCTCAATCAGGTGTTTTTCCTGGTGAAAGTTGTGTCTCCTTAGCGCAAAAGTAAATATTTCTTTTATTCTCTCAAAGCTTCTGAGCTGGGTTTTAATGTGGAGGTTGATTTTAAAAAAAAGTTGAACCCTTAATTTGAATGTCAAGTTTATGCCGTTTAGTTGTTTCATATTTGATTACATAGAAAATCAGCATATTCATATTCTTTCTTCCATGTTGCAAATTTGTTTATAATCTTTGGCATTTTAAAAAAAAACTGATATTAGAGCTACATTTAAATAGTATTTTTCAAAAATCAAACATAAGGAATAAAACATGTCTTATTTATAACTCACATAGATTTAAATCATAAAAGAACTGAACTTGACAGAGATCCTCAGTAGGGACTTAAAAAAAATTAGTATCACATGTATTTATTCCGCACTTTCCAATCACTGTAACAAAGCGGGGGATGATTTATGTACAAGAAAAACGTTTTTTATTATTTTTGTAGTGGGGCATTTATTGCACGCACAGTAAGTGTTATAACCAAAACAAATATACAATTGGGACATTGTGTTTAAATTATCTTCTGTCATGTACTATATAAACCAACAATAGTTTGAAATGTATTTAAGCCACCATCTGGGACAAAGCAAAATCATTCCATGATCCAGCGCATGATGAATGTGAGCCGAGTTTCATTAGGAGCCTCCTAGCACGTCTCTGCATCCTGAATCATTTCTTCCATGGTTTGAAGGAATTCCAACATCTCCCCGAGGTTTGGAGTGTTTTTAATAGATCATGACTTTTATTTTTTCTGGCTTCATAAAGAACTAAATCAATGAAGTTAAACATTATTGCCTTTTGATTTCCTTTTAGACTACAGAGATAAAGTTAGTTCAGTTTTATGTCTTAAAAGCTTCATCAGAATCCCCCATTTGTTGAAAAACGTTCTTACTAAGATTTGACAGTTGGGAAGAAACAATGTCACTGTAGACTCCACTCACCTTTATTGAGGACCTTCTGCCATAATAGCAGGTAGGTCTTTAATCAAGTCCCACTAAGTGCTGTGGGTAGAAGCATTTCCGATCTTCATGGAAGCCTTGAATCTGGGTCTAACTGGCTCCAAAGTCTGTTGGAACATTTTCCTTTTTAGGACTGGGTTTGTTCCATTCTTTTTAAATAATGACGACAACACAAACAATAACAGTTACTGAGCCCCTGCTACATGCAAGGCATGGTTGTAAGTACTCAATATAAATTATGCCTACCTATAGCAGCCATCTAAGGAGGTAGAAACTTTATAATTACCATTTTATCTATGAGTTTTACCTGTGAGGAAACTGAGCACTGGGAAGCTAAGTAATGTGCCAAATGTTGCATGACTGGTAAGTGCTAGCCTTCTCATTCACTCCTCATGACACTACAGGCATTAGTTCTATTTTAGCAGAGATAGAATTAGGATCAAGGAGGTTAAGTAACTCACTCAAATCATGTGTGTAATAAATAGAAAAATCAGGAGTTGAATCCAGGATCTCTGGTTTCAAATTCAATAATTTTAAACTGAAACATGCTTCCTCAATTTCAATTTTATATCTTTATGTATGTGTACTTCAATATACCTATGGAAAATATTTAAAACATGTTTAATATATAATTAAGATTTTTTTTAATCAAGGAAGTTTTTTTTAGAAACTTTTATCTAAATTAAGTCAGAAAGGATATAAACTTGTGATTATGGATATGATTTTCTGTAGCTACTAATCTTTCTATATTGGGACAAGAATGTTGTTGTTTTTTTACAATAAAATATAATAATAGGATTAGCATGACAATGTATTTTAAATATTACATTTGAAAAGACTTAAATGTAGTTTTGTTGTGATGTTATCCAATATAATATAGTTTTCCTTAGTGGTTGTTTTAAAGTGTACTTTACTTTATTGAAATAATAGAGTGTTCTTTTCTTGGCTATGGTAATCCTCAAATTGTAGAAATTAATGATAATTAGATTGAGATTTAATTTAAATACTACACTTGTTTTCAGGGAACAAAGTTCATGATATTGGGGCTTAAGTAAAGTTGGAAAATAATCATATGGCAGTTCAGAAATGCAGTAAGTTTAGTCTCACCAAAGCCTTGAAATTTAATGAAAGATTTTTACATAAACTAGCCAATGAATTGCAAAAATAATAGTCATTTCTTAAAATATTTAAATTCTAACTTATTAGGTAGTTATGGCTTTTTACATATGAGATGAGGTAGAAACACTACATTTTTTTTCCTTAAAATTTCTGTTTTAAAGCCTTGTAGACATTGTTTATACATCTTTGTTTGCTATTCTGATTAAAAGGCAGTACTGGGCTGGGGTTGTAGTTCAGTGGTAGAGTGCTCATCTTGCATGTGGAAAGCACTGGGTTTGATTCTTAGCACCACATAAAAATAAAATAAAGGTATTGGGTCCAACTACAAACAATTTTTTTAAGGCAGTACTACTCAAACAAATACTTGAGAGTGCTTCTCATTAATTTGCTATTAATCTTATCATTCTGGCTTCCTTACCCAAATAGAAGACTAATAATAGAACGATTTACCACACACAATAAGATAATATACTAGCATGCCTATTTACTTTGAAACCATATCTCTTTTCCTTTTTGGAAGCTTGTCCATGTCAATGTTCTCTGGCACAAGGAAGCCCAGGGAGCTCAGCCTATGGGAAGGTAGTTGCACTTATGCCACGTAACATGTCTGCCTCAGAGCTGCACTTGATTTATTTAACTCTGAGACAGTATTTGCTTCTGATGAAGAAAGCATCAGGGAGAAAGTTCTAGAGTTTGTAGGACTACAGAGAAGAAAACCTCTGGGAAAACCTCTACAACAGACAATAAACAATTCTTTAAATAGATGGTCTTCCCAAGGTGAGACTTGGGGTGAGAGTGTCATACACTCACACCAGTATCCTCAGGAGTCACACAGCCCGGAGAGTAAGGGGGTAAATGTTACTTATTTGACATTTTAAGCTAGCCTTGCGAAAGCCCTGTGATCAATTTTGAGAATTCCTGTTGATAGCATCTTAAATAATTTCTACTTACAAAAGGAAAAAAGCCTTTTTCTTAGTAACATATTTGTGGGTGAATAGGGATCTTGGTGTCTTGTTATTTCTCACCTATGTGTTTGTCATCTCACTCTGATTGAAAACAATTTAACTTCACCATCTGTATGATTATTTCAAATTTTGAATAATTTTAGTTATCTTCATTAATATGGTATTACAACATATATTTCCTGCTCTCCCATCTATTAATTTTTAAAAATATTACTTTATTATAGTATGTTTGTTTGCAAATTTGGTTAGTTTGAATTTTACTGTCTTTCTTCCACTTTTTATTAGCCACTAATTGCTACTGGTTAGAAGCAAAATGCATCATATCACTGATATGGGAAATGATTTCCAATTACTTTGATTGCAGTTTTCTGAGGATTTAGGAACTTAGATATGATACTAATATTTGGTTAACAGCATTTCCATTGATTTTTAAGACTTCAGCAACTCTAAAAGGCAGTTGGAGTAGAACTGAGGACAAATGAAATGTTAACCCCTGAAAATAAATTTTAAGCATCACAGGTTATAACAAAATCATTGATTTAGATGTCTGGTATTTAATCAAAGAAAAAATACAAAAATAGTTTCTACAGTATACAATTATTATAATAATTTTACTATATGCCTAGCATTAATTATGTAGAAAACAAATGTATATTTTACTTTTGAACTCTCCTTTGCTTGAGATTTCTAGAAGGACATACGGCATTTTTGTAATTTCCGTGTCTTATAATGTTTCTTTTGATGACTCCAGACTCTCAGAAAAGCTCCTTCCAGACATACCTGCATTTAAAGTTACCTTGTTGAGTTGACTTTTTAGTGTCTCGATTCTAAGCTTAGGTTTTACTGTTTTCTTCTTGATCATTATTCAGGGACAGTCTACCACCACTATCAAGAACCTTCCCATTTTCTTGACCAACATGTCCCCTATCTGTTCATCTTGCAAGCTCTACCACTTGTGCATTCGCCCCTACCAGGTGGTGATAATCCTCCTGCTGAACCATTGCAGTTTCTTCTTTCCTTCTCCTCCTTCCTGTGCCATGTCTGTTCCTTGTGCAATGGAAGGAGTACATTTAAAAATTATAGTAAATCATATTTCTCTTCTACCTAATGTCCTTGGTAGCTTTCCATTGCTCTCAGCTAAAAAGCCAAATTCCTTACTGTGATCTGTAAGTCCTGTGTGATTGGCCCCTCCTGGATTATAAATTCCATGAGGACATTCACTCTTATTCAGAAATATTTATAAAACCTGTGTATTTCACAAGCATTGTACTGAGTGCTGCAAAACCTAGCAATAAATTGATAAATAAGAGAAGAAAACATAAAAGGGAATATACGTGGACTCTGTATTGGTGGAACTTACAGTCTAGTGGTAGGGTAGATACTCATCAAAGAATCATACAAAACATACCTATCAACATGTAACACTGATAAATCCTCTAAAGATTATGGTCTGGGGTAAGAGTTTACCAAATGGGAGAATGAGCATTCATGTGAGAGACAGGGCTGAGGAGGTGCAGGGAGAGTTTTCCAGAAGAAGGAAACAGATGTTCAAATTCTGTGGTGGCAAGAGTGACCATGTCAGGAGTGGCCATTTCTGTATGGTATTGTCTCCCATATAGGGATTTTCTGATTGATTGAATTTAGTGAGGAGCGATGAAAAGAGAAGAATTATTAGTTTTCTGGTTAAGATTTGGCAAACGTACTCACTGTTTGAAGCTCCAGGTTCAAGTCTCAGTAGTGCCACTTACGTGTTCTGTGTATGTGTGCACGCGCATGTATGTGTGGAGGGAAGGGAGAGAGAATGAGTGTATGAATGCAGAGCAGGCAGACTAGGCAAATTACTTAAGCTTTGGAATTACAGATTCCTCACCTCCTCATCTCATTTTAAAAACAGACAGATAAATTCTCATCTCAGTTTGGTAAAAATAAGTAAAATATTGAAAATCTGTACAGATTATAAATCATAAAATAATAGATTATCTTTTTTACTACTTTAAAACATGTGGCTGTATGTCTTCAACTTAGTGTTTAGGCACATACATACTGTCCCTCACCGGACAGCCTTCGCTCACAAGAAGCCAATTTGCTCACTATTGCTCTTTTTAAATAATAGCTTGTTTCCATGTTTTATTTCTGACTTTATTAAATTTATCTTCCTTTCTTGTTCTTTTTTGTATCACTCTCCTCACTTTTTTTCTTACTCTAGTCCCTCCATATTTCACTTTCAGAATGTGCTTTTTTTGATCCCCTACAGCACTGAGCCTCAGACTGTGCCCTCTTATGTATTGTATTCCCACATGGGGGTTTAGGATTAAGTATAGAGGGACATACAGTCATCTGGGACCATCATATTCTTTTATATCTACTTCTATTTTCTTTTTTAGTAATTAAAGTTGTTCTTAACAAAATAAATAAAAACAAAAATTTGTGCAGATTAATGGGATACCATTTGATATTTTTATACATGTATGCATTAAGCAATGTTTAAATCAGATTAAACATGTTTTCTTGAACATTTGTTATTTCCTAATGAAAATATGCAAAATTCTGTATTTTAGCTTTTAAAAAACATACAGTACATAATTGTTATCTATAGTCACTCCACTGTGCAACAGCATATCAAGACTTCTTACTCCTAACTGTGAGTTAGTACCTATTAGTTAACTTTTCCCACCCTTCCCTTGTCCCTATTCTCCCCTCCGTTTTCTTTTTATCAACTAGTTTTCTTGCTTTAAAACCTCTCCTACACCTCACATCTATAACATGTTATTTTATTATGTTTTCTATGGTAGAGTCACAGGTGAATCTTATAGTATGAGAATCCATTGATGTAGGAGAACTCGACAATTTGGTTCCCGGAGGAGGAGGAGATGCTTCCTTTCTCATAAGTCCTCTCTTTCTTCCTTTGGTTGAGGGTTCCCTCCTAGGGGCTGAGGAAAGGCCACTTGCCTATATGTGCTCTCCATACTGCCCCTGGAAAGCTAAGAAGTAGCAGAGACTGAGGATATGGACACATTGTGTACTTATCCTGATTTGCATTAAACATTTATTGCCTTCATTTTGGGGGAAAAAATTATTTAAGATGAAGACTCCTTCATTTCAATTTTATTTTATCCCGGTTGATCAGCAGCCTATTTCACAGAGAAAATAGACTAAGACTTTGATTAAGATAGTTTAATGAAGAATAAAAACCTGTGTGAGTTTATTGCTGTTCCAGGGCAAAAATCAAACCACAATTAGTTATCCTCTTGCAAAATATGGTAATTAAGATTCAACTATTAGATACATTTAGATCTATATAATTTATTTTTATTTTATTTTCTAAACTCTGGTTTTCATTGTTACATAAATACATGTGATAATTTTCTGGCTGCTTTTCTTTACACAATTGTTAGATTGGGGGTTTTGTTTTCTATCAACTTCATGTGTGTCATTATTGTATTTAAGCCTGTTACTTAGAAATTGTATTAGGGAACGTGTAAGAATTACTAGGAACATGTCTGCTGCATACACATGTAAGCCATGTCTGGGGACTGAAGGTACACTGTGTATGGGTTTAAGACGGAGTCTGACTTTGTAAAAGTGTTTTTTAAGATAATTTGGAAATAAAGATAATTCGGATTAGTACCACCAAAAATTAAAAACGAAGAAAGAAACAAACAAACAAAAAAAAACAAAAACAAAACATTACTTTGCCCTTTCCATGAGGATCTGAGTTAGGCTATGTGTTAACTTTGATTAGAATGCTCATTTCTCCATGTTTCAAAAATATATGTATGGGGTTGAAAATGGCTAAACCCTACTACAAAGTTGTATATTTGAAAATTATTTCTATATTAAAAAATTTATTTTAAGTTGTGGAAAGTTTATAGATTCTATGTTGGTATCTGAGTGAAGCTTTCAATGACGGTCTATGTGGGTAAAGTGATGAAAACATAAATATGGCCAAATCATTCATCTGATACAAATTACTTATGACTTCTGAGATGGATTCTAAAAATTGAAAAATAATTTGAGCATTACTGAACAAATGTTATACTAGGAGAAAAATAGAGATGAGAAAAATGTAAGTAGCCTAGTATGTTTCCCTGTGTGACTAGAGTTAAATACTGAAACCCCAATGTTAAACATTCTTTGGTTTTTAGATTAGCCATACAGACCTTTGTTTCCTTTAGTATGGATGGCAAAAGTTAACTATTCTTGATGTCATTTGTGTGAAAACACATATACTTATGTATTTATTTTTATTATTTTATTATCCACTTTATCAAGGGGATTACTTCTCCTACATGATAATAAAACACAATTTTTCTTCCAGGCACACTGGTGTAATTTACCTTCTGCATGAAACATTTCAGTTTCTCAAGTCATGCTTTTTCAACTAGAATTTACTTAACAATATTACTACTAGAGCAATCAAATGCTAATATTTAGAAATGGTTTCTTTTAATTTTGATTTTATTGTCTTCATCATCTTTTAACTGTTAAACATTTTTAGCTCATAAACCATTTTATAGGGTAATATAAAGTACTCTATAGCTCTCTCCTTTTGGTAGTTGGTGGTAGGAATTCCAAACCAATGGAAACTTCTCACTGAAATTGGAATCCACAATGAACCAATCCCAGGAGTCACCCGGTTTTCCCTCTTGATCCAATACGGGTGTGTAATTTTGGGTGGTGACTGACTTTTGAATTCAGCCTTAAAGAACGTTCTATATAAACCATCACATCTCCCCAGCTACCCTCAATGAAAACCACATATCTAAGCTGAGGGGAAATCCACCCACATGGAAGGGAGCCAGTGTCTTGGAGAATGTGGTTGACAGAACTTCTGGATAGTAAAGAGCACTGATTCCTGAAGTGGCACAGACTCTCAGTTTTAAGGCCACTAAATCACACTTGGCCTGAACAGCTGGGTCGTCAGGGGAGGCTGCAGATATTACTCAGAACAGCAACCACAGAGTCTGTTTTTTTATTCAGTATTTTCCGAGGACTTTTAACCCATCAAGTGTTAAAAACTAAGTGTCTCCTGGGAAATCTGAAAATATTTCTTTCATCTTAGGGCGATTTTAACCTTAAGATGAAATATTTATTTAGTTGCACATAAAATTTAATTGAGAAAATGACATTACAATAATGATTTTGTGGGAATTATTGAGCAAGAATGAAAAGCCTTCCTCCTTATGAGACTGGGTTGTCAGATATTCTGAAATTCAGAACATAAGCTAAAAATTCTGGTTCCCAAATGGTAAAAGAAGATGAATGCCAGGCAAGTGCCACTAGTAGACAAGTGGGAGAATACCAGAGAAATGATAGGAAGTGAAGTGATGAGAGTGACTGAAATGCACTCATAGGGTCTGGAAGTAGAAGTTTATTTAAACTATGGACACAAACAGGAAGCTCGTAACATCGGGTTATGGTGTCAAATGTGTTGCGCATTCAGGGTTCATGAAGTGTACTGATTCCTACTTCTATTTATTTTATAAGCAGTTTTTTTTTTTTCTATTGCATTCTTGAAAAGATGTTTTGCCTCTTCTAGAAGAAATCCACATTGGATTAAAGCTGCAGCCACAGAGCGGTAACTTCAGAAGAGGGGGAGACATAAGATCAACAAGACAGTGTTTTTCAAGGCGTCAGCAGCAAGTCTGGGTAACTGGAGCAAGCTGTGACATTACACAGCACACAGCAGAAAACACTTCTGCTTTCCCACGGGGCATCCTGCAGACCCACAGGGCTGGAGGACAGCATTCCCACCAATGTCCCTGTGTAGAGGGGCATGTGATTTTGATTCCTGTGGAAGAGCCTCTTGTAATTCTCATGAGAGCTCCCTACTTCTCATAAAAGAGGCAGCTTTATTTTTTCTCAGCAATAATTAATATGAGTCAAGTTTATTTTGAGAGTTCTTTACTATTCTAATATGTATTAATAGTCCTATAAAACATACATACTCTTCATTTATTTCTTCCCTTAAATTTTTCAGTACTGTTTTAGTTAGCTTTTTGTTACTGTAACAAATATGTGAGATAACCCACTTATAAAGATAAAAGGTTTATTTTGGTCCATAATTTTGGAGGATGCAGTCCTCTACCAATTGGTACCTTTGCTTTGGACCTGTGGCTGTGCATGATGGTGAGAATTGTGGCAAGGCAGAAACATTCACCTCATGACTGGAAAGTGAAAGAGGGAGGAAATACCAGGGTCCCACAGTCCTCTTAAGGGCACACTCCTTACCCCGGGAAGACCTCCCACTAGGCTCCTCCTCTTAAAGTTGCCATGATCTTCCAATAGCACCATGCTGGGGATTAAGGCTTTAACACTTGGGCCTTTGGGAGACATTTAAGATTCAAACTACAGCAGATACAGCCTTCTTGGCATGTATGATTATAGTCCCCAACACAAAAATCATACAGCTTTACATATATGACCTTAACCACTGTAATAGTTTTATGATTACCTCCTTGAATAGGTTTTAGCATGGCTGTTGGTTAAGAGTAATTGTCTATTAGAGCAGATTTTTTTCTGAGTTGTGAAGTTCTTTTGTGTATATGCTGAGTACTGGAGCTCTTCTTAAGGAACTTGATAATTTAGAAAATCATTGTGCTTCATTGGAATATTATTTAAAGGCTACATCATTTCTTCTTTAGTTACTTTCCACTGATTTTCACCCTATCTCTTTCTGGCTCTTCCTTACTGATATATGCCTATGTATTAATGCTGTTTTGACTATTACACATTCTGCACTAACAGATACATAAAGTGTCCATCTCTCTCTCTCTCTTATTTTTCTTTTCTCTCAAAACACCATTTTGATCTGCCTGGTACAGACTTCTTTTGCCTTGTGCATATTAGTTTATGGGCCTGTCTGTCAGCTGGAGTTAGGGCCTGGCCACTTTCTGAACGTTTGTTGATGGCCTTGATATCCATCCACCCTAAGGGGCTCTAGGACGTCCCTGTGTCCCAGTGGCTTACCTTGTTTTCTTCCTTTGGCTTACAAAGAAATCTAAGATTGCTTTATTCGTTTTGGACCATTGAATCCTCATGTAAATATTTGGTTCTTTTGAATAAGAAAGAAATAATAAAGAGAAAAGGAAATGTAGGTTAGAGGGACAAAATCTACCCTAGGTTATGTGTCACCGTCAAACAACTGCTGAAAATTGTACAGCTCCATTCATTCTCTTGGCCTCTGAAAAGATCAGAAGGCTCTTTAAACACTATAAATTAGACTTAATTGTATGCAACTTGTTTCAATAGCTCATAGCTCTAACCATTGATTAACAGTTATCTGCAGATCTTCATGCTGCTCCAAAGAGTCTCAGTTTTTTACTTGAGGGTTGTTTTAATGACCCATACAGGCAGATGACCAAAGACTAATTTTGCTGTCAAGCAAACAGTGATCAAATTGCATTTGCTCTATCAGTTATTAGTTCTCCTGGAAAAGCAATGGGACCAAAAGGCTTATGAATTTATGATTATCTACTGTTTATGCATTAATGATGTATCTTTCATCTTCTCCTTTGGTTTTATATCAGATTACTCAAATTTAACACAATTCTAGAGTTGATATTTACTTTTTAATGCCATTATTTGAAACAAGTATGCTTATATTAATAAACAAAATAATTATGAAATAATATATTTGGATATTTTTGAGTAAACCATTCTTAAATATATAAAATAAAAGAGAAATGGAATCTCCTTTTCATAATATCATGTTACTTCCATTTTCTAAGTGATAATCATTAATAGTTTGGTATACTTTCATCTAAATTTTTATTTAACCATTCTCAGTCTCACGCTCATTATCTACCAGTCCACCTATCCATCTTCTCTCCCTCCCTTCCTTCCTTCTATCCATCCATCTATCCATCCCCCCACCTATCTCTTCATCCAACTGTATTCTCTTATACAAGTAGAACCATACTATTTACCTTATAATAAAACTTGGAATTTTTTTTGTTTTCTCATGAAATTTTGAAGATAAATATTGCATTTGTAGAATTGTATTTGTTTGTTGATCTCCAATTCTGGAGAATAATGACTTAATAGTGCTTTATTTGTTAGCATGAAGTTGAAGTTATTTAATTGAGGGTTTTTTTTTGTTTTTGTTTTTGTTTTTTTTAAAGCATGACATTTTGTGAGCAAGTTTACACTTTGCTTTGTGGTAGGGGTTGAACTCTGTTCTGGGTGTGACTGGTTCTGGTTTATTGGCTTTTCTGAGGATAGAAATTAAGGGGAAAAATATGAAAGGAATTATCATAAATTTAGAATCGGAGTTCTAGATCTAGATGGGCCTCACTGATTGTTTAGAATTTGATGTAAAGGTTTTTCTGGCAGTGAATAAAACTGCTAAAGACTGCTTTGTCTGTGGAGGTAAGCAGAGCTAAGAGCCTCTCTTTGCTTGTCCTGGTTATTTTCACTTCCTAGTTCCTATGGCGCCTTTACGTTCATCCTCTGGTCTACTCTGCCCTTCCTACCTGATAAACCTTGCATTTTTGGTTTATTCTGTTTTTAGACATCCCTTCTTATTCTTCTCTCCATATCTTTCCTGTTTAAAAAAAAATATTGTTTTTTAAAAAATTCATGGGGCTGAGAACATGTTTTTCAGCAGTGGAGTGCTTACCTAGCATGCATGCAGCCCAGAGTTTGATTCCGAGCACAGTAAAAACAAAACAAAACAAAAAAACCAAAAAATATTTTTTTCCACCAGGGCCTCTACAACTAATTTAGCAATTTTATCAGCCTTAACTGTCCTTTTAAACATCTGGTATATTTGACCATGTTTTGTACCACTGTACATATACCATATACTTCTATCACTTGCATTTGTTATCTAATACATATATATATATATATATATATATATTTGATGGGCCTTTATTTAATTTATTTATTTCTATGTGGTGCTGAGAATCAAACCCAGTGCCTCACACATGCTAGGCTAGCGTTCTATCACCGAGCTACAGTCCCAGCCCTAATGCTCTCATTTTTGCCCAATTGTTTCTAATTTAAGGTTTCCCTGTAAGTCTTGAACTGTATTTTCTACTTTCTTTAACCTTCGTTGGTATCTTTTACATTTTTATTCAGTCATACTATATTAATGGATCATTTAAACATAAAATATTTGTCTAAAGTCCGTCTGAATCAATGGCATTGTGTCCAAGCATTGAATCTGCCTACAGGAGGCCACATTTACAACACTGCTGGTTAATGGCCCAAGTAGCAGGTTGCCCCATAGCCACATGATCTAGTCAGTCCTTCTGGTGTATGTGGTGTGGCACCATCTGTGTGGAATAAAACCCATCTCCTTTTTTTGCTCCCTCCTCCCCTGCCGGATTTGAGATCTCAGAAACCTTTCTCTATAATTCTTATGGGAGAGTTCTATATATCAGGACAGTGCTGAAATTGTTGAGGATATTCACAGGGTGGTCCATTTTAAAAGTGAATTTCAGAATTAGATACGAGCAGGGCTTGTGCCTTTAGGTTTGGAATCAGTAGGTAGAATTTAGATGCAGTCATATGTCTATGATTGTCATGAAACTGGATGAATAAATGTCTTCTGTTAGGATTGCACATTTAAAAAAATTATAACCATGATGGTTTTTACTGTGCATATTTTGAGGCTATGCTGTTTGTGCTACCTGTTTATAGTTATAATAAGTATAAATCTTGAGAGATTTTCCCTATGGTTATTTACAGTGTCCCTTTTTTAGTAGGATTGCTTTTATAACTTAAACTTTATTTTTTAATATCAGTATTTCTGTGTCAGTTTTCTTTTGGTTAGTATTAGTTAGATGTTCTTTTCATCCCTACATTTTCATTTTTTAAAAATTTGTTTTGCATGGTGTTGTTTTAAGGGTATTTATTCTAAGAAGAATTAGTTTTATTTCTTAAATTGAAAAGTAACTCATAATTTGGGAAAGTTTATCATTTGCATTTATTACATTTATAAGTTTATCTGTATTTACTTATATTTTCTTTTGGAGTTTTCTATTAACATCATTTTCTCTTCTCTTTTATTCTTTATTTTTCTATTGGACTGCGAAAATGTCTCTACTTTTTTGAAAGCTACGAATTATAGTTTCCTTTCTTTTAGTATCACTCTTTTTAAATATGGATAAATAAATAACACATTTGTATGTGTGTGTGTGTGTGTGTGTGTAGCGGGGATTGAACTCAGAGGCACTCAGCCATTGAGCCACATCCCCAGTCCTATTTTGTATTTTATTTAGAGACAGGTCTCACTGAGTTGCTTAGTGCCTTGCTTTTGCGGAGGCTGGCTTTGAACTCCAGATCCTCCTGCCACAGACTTCCAAGCTGCTGGGAATACAGGCATATGCCACCACTCTACAAAGTATCCTTAAATAATTTATTCAGTGATAGTCTTGACTTCATTTTAATTACAGTTTTAATATTTTAGCTGGGTATAATAGCTATGTGAAAGCACTTTAAAATTGTTGTACTATTGCCTATGTCCTGAAACACAAGAAACAAAATTATGTTTGAAGGAATGACATTATTCTTGCTGGTAAGAAACTGCTGTCAGTCTGTTGGTCCTTTGTTAGTAAACTTCTTTCTTTTTTAGTGGCTTTTGGTGATTAGTCTTGTTTGCAGTGTCCTTATATAGTGTTAACTTTGCTTATTCTACCTGGTATTCAGAGTGAATTTTTGATTCAGAGCATTTTATAGTTTTATTAAAATTCTCAAACTTAATACGTCCAAATATCATTTCTCTGACTTTATCTACAATCTTTTCTTTTCTGAAATTCTTTTCAGGTATATGGAGGAGCCTCTCAGTTGCTCTGCAATGCCTGCTAACTTCAACAGTTTTTAATTTCCTCTTCAGTATTTTAGAGGGTAATATTTGTATCCTATAGTCTTTAAAAATTTATGACCATTGTTAGTGCAAAAAATTTATTTTTGAGTGAAGAGGGCAAAGAAAACTTTCTTTTATATATCTATTAGAAAAGTTCACACTAACTTCCATACAAAAAAATTCATATGACTAAAATCATATTCAAACTATTTGATTTTATTGATTATGTTTCCTTTTAATGTGTTTCGAGAGTTTGGTCTGCAGGCTTATTTGGAATAGGAGAATTTCAGCAAAAGTAGGCAAATAAGCCCCATACTAGCTTCTAGTTTTAGTCATTCTAGGGTGGCCTTCTGTGTTGTATTGAGCCCATTTAGGCCTATAATGCTAAATTCTTGCTTGCTTTGAACAGGCCAGAAGGCCACTGACCACTTTGTCTCTTACCACTTTTTCATTTCCTGCCTACATATATTTATCATGTTTTAAAAATCAGCTATAACTTTGTGACTTTATATTTTCATATGGTGTTTATAATTGTTGTGGGGTTTGAGTCAGAGGGAGTATGTCAGTGATAGAATATATGAAAATATCTTGATTGGAAGTTGAGGCTAGTCATAGGGAATCATTACAGAAAAGAAGTAAGAGAGTAACCATTGTTTTTTCAGACTGAGTGTTTTCATTATTTATTATTCAAACTATGACACTTTGAGAATTAAAGAAGAAACTATTAATATTTATATAGAACAATAAGATGAAACCACGGCTATCGGAGAAATATAGAATTGTATAATCGCTTTGCTGTAAAAAGAGTGTCTTTTAAATTTTACATATAAATATTTGTGATTTAGAATCATAGACAGTCTTTCCATCAACATTTTTATTTTACCTAGAGTACAAGTTGGCTTTTCCTACAAGAAACATACGATCATTGTATAAATATGAGGACCAATGTCTTTGAATACTTGGATTACAAATTGATTGAGAAGAACAGTGTGCTATGAATAAATCGGAAGGTCGTGTTATTCATGAATTTATTCAGCACATATGTACAGTTACCTCTTTAAAATATTTATGGCATCATATCTCTTGGTAATTGAGTCTCCCAAGAAACAGGTAGAGGAAGAATATCAGTGGTAGGAGCTGCTTTTGAGGTAAGGTTGGTGGTCACATTGTAGGGTAAAACTGTATCTTACTTCTATAACAGCTGCAGTTCCCAGTGAATCTTACAAATAGAAACCTATGAGAAATTCACAGCAGATGCGTCTGGAAAATATTGAATGAACCAATGACAAGGGACCAGTGGCCAATGATCAGTGATCCTTATGCTGGTTTTTTCAGTTTGAATTAAACCTGGTCACATCAAAGGATCATATTTTGCAAACACTTTTTAGACTTTCTGTGAATTATAGTTTATATAGTAGCACATGCCTACTACTGGTGAACTGTGTGTTTTATTCAGCTTTTTCCCCCTGCTGTGACTAAAAGGGCCTAACCAGAACAATTGTAGGGGAGGTAAAGTTTACTAGGAGGGCTCACGATTTCAGGGGTCTTAGTTCAGGAGTCTTAGTCCTTAGCAGGCCAGCTTCATTCCTTGGGGCTCAAGGTGAGGCAGAACATAGAGGTGGAAAGAGTGTGGCAGAGAGGAGCAGTTCACATGATGATCAGGAAGCCGAGGGGGGGGGGAGAGAGAGAGAGAGAGAGAGAGAGAGAGAGAGAGAGAGAGAGAGTCTCCGCTCTCTAGATACAAAATATATACCCCATAGCCACGCCCCCAATGAGCCACTTTCTCCACCCATACCCCACTGCTTCCAGTTATCACTCAGTTAATCCCATCAGGGATTAATTCACTGATTTGGTTAAGGTCATAACCCAGTCATTTCTCCTCCAAACCTTGCATTGTATCACACATGAGCTTTCTGGGGACACCTCATTTCCAAACCAAAACAGTGTGACAAAATGAACTCTAATAATCCTGTTATCTTCGAGGGCTTATGACTCTAGTGATTAAATCTGAGTATTATCAGTTTTCCAGGACAGAATTAATTTTATTCTGTATATCTGTATTTATACATTCATAAACACAAACTGTGTGTGTGTGTGCGCACGCGCGTGCATACACGTGTTTAAGAATAAAAACTCATGATGGAAACAGGCTTTAATTTTTCTATTCAAGAGCAAGTGTCCCCAAGTGACTATAATTCTTGTTTTTCTCCTTTTAGAACAAACTCATGCCATCATGTTGCTCAAATAGAAGAGCCATCTCATCTTTTGTTAGACAGTTTCAATTATTTAATAAGTGCAAGTAATTAAGACATTAAGAATTAAAGTGGCTCCAAGAAGAGCTCTGAGACTGGAACTGCAGGGTGTCACCTAGGTTTCTGAGTTTGAATTTCAAAAAAGTGACAGGTCCTACTGCAAGTTTTTTCAAAAAAAATTTTTTTAACTAATGCCTAGTATGTTGATATTTTAACCTGCACTAGACACTAGAAAATTATGTTGGCTTTGGTTATCCTAGCACAGTGCATTTTCATTTTTTACTAAAATTAGAATTGTTCATGTCAGTAGTTCACCAAAAACATCTATGTTATTGTGTATATGTAATGACTTAAGAGTTGATAATTCTGGTAGAAGCAAGAATTATCATGTGTGCACACTCATAAGTATGAGAGAAAGAATGTGTCGTATGAATGCTTTTGAAAACTTATTTTCCAATAACAGTTTTGACATGCTAGTGTAGTAAAAAATAATAAAAGAATCATCACAGTTATTATTGTACTCTTACAAATGCGAACTAGTCCTCCTTTAGGTTTCTAGGCACCCTGAGAAAAAAAGGAGGTACAAACACAAGTCTCTTAATATAGATCTGTACATGAGGTGATGGCTGGATATCTGGGTAACCACTCCTATTTGTCACATAATAAAAGAACTTCCTTGAATTAAACCTCACCTTCCATTAATTTTTAAATTCCATTTTCTAAACAGGTTCAAATATTATTGATTTCTTCTTCTTCTGAAGATCAGCCCTTCAACTTTTCAAAGACAACTTGAAAACTAGACACCAGTTCATATATAATGCATATATATTCTTCTCTGATGCCAAAACAGCCATCTGTAGCTTCACTGCACACACATACTTAAAATTTTTAAATTAAGGAAATTATATTAATTATTATTATATTGTGCCTCTCTTTATATGACAGAAATTTATACTTGTATTCTGCCATCCCAAATATATTTTTGATCCATGTCTATAACTGGAAGCTTTTTCTACAATTTAATATTAGCTTTTGGATTTGAAGAAAACAAAGTAATTTAAAGTCCTTAAAGATCCTAAATTTCTGTGTTTTCTTTCTTTTTGCTTTGAATTCAACCTTCTACCAAGAAGGTTGGTAGACGTGTAAATATAATACTTGACTCATCAAATTCTGATTTTCAAGTATATTTGGTTTAAAATTTTTTGTTTCCCATGAGATATATAATTGTATTTACTATTTGGGTTTCTGAATTGTTGTTTTTCAGTGCAATAAAACTATGAAGTCATTCTATATATTTGAAGTTCAGGGAAAATAAGAGGATCCTTGCAGTATGAAAAGATGGAAAATCAATACCAGGTGGCTTTTTTTTTTTTTATAACCTGGCTCCCAGAACAGTTCAGGGACACAGTAGGCCCTGACCAAATACTTACTGAACAAAAAAATTGCATTAATCTTTTTGAGTATGGTTATTAATAATAGTATATTAAAATAAAAATTTTAATCAGAAAATTAGCCAGTATCTCAAAAGAAAATTGAAAAAACAAATTAACACACCCAGACCCCCTTTACAAGCTTTTTAAGTTTTTCTTGGAAACTTATATAGCAGTCTGATCTCCTAAAGCCAGATGGTGCATTTATAGGATGCCAGGTCAGCTCACCAAAGTGTCCCTTGAGGGGCAGCCAGGGGTCCACACATCAGATGGACACTGCGGGGCTGTGTTTACCTAGGATGTGCAAGGCCATTGGTTCAATCCCCAGCACTGCAAAAAACAAAACACAAAAATTACTG
The DNA here is from genome assembly GCF_021218885.2 of Marmota monax. Lineage (NCBI taxonomy): Eukaryota > Metazoa > Chordata > Mammalia > Rodentia > Sciuridae > Marmota > Marmota monax. Next base: position 5,427,326 of record NW_026691988.1, read on the forward strand.
CAGAGCATGATTGATACAGAGTGCACATTTATGTGGGTAACAGAGAATCCTGTAGAAAAATGGTGGAAAGATGATTAAGATTCCAAGAAGAAAGAATTGCTACAATTTTGGGAAGGGAAACAAGAAAACAGGATGTGGGGAGGGAAAAGCCACATATATGCCCGTAGAGGGTGGAGGTGTTTGCGCATGTTTGTGAGAGAACTGAAGTGCATATTATTGCTTTGGGCCATTTGTTGGTAACAAAATGACCGTTGTTTATACCCACATCTGTGATCTGCCTGACTAGAGCAGGTTAGCTGGGAAGGTAAACTTGGTGGTATCTTTATAATCTATCCTTTCAAAATTTACAGTTCTACATGTTCATTGTTCTCCCTAATTTTCATGTATAAATTTGCATGGAGAATGATGGAAGTTCCCTAAGGCAAGGGTAAGGAGACTATGTCTGTGGAGGACCCCATAGTGAGTGTTTTAGGCTGTAGAGACACAGTGCAGCTTTGGAGCTCTGTCATTGCTGTGAGGAAGCAGCCTTGGGCAAAGTGACTGTGAAAGTATGTGGCCTTCAATTCCTGTTGCTCCTTTCTTCCAGTGAGAATGTGAGAACAGGCTGGGTTTTCCTGGTGACCCGGTCCCCTGCCCAGGCTTTCTCTGTCATGAACTGCCTTCTCGGGGTACTTCTGCTGTAATGCCGTCTCTGCAGACTCCTGTAGGGTGGTCTAGCTCTGCTTCAGATGCTTCATCTTTCTATGAAGAGGCTAAAGGGACTTCTGCAGCCCTTTGTAGGATCAGATCTGGGTAGATGTGTGGAGCCTCTGTCCTTTCTCAGTTTTTCACACATAAAGACAGCACTGCCCTTCACCTCTTGCCCACAGCAAGCTGGTTCCAGAGCCAGTGTTGATTAGAGCTTGACATGTGCTGAGAGACGTGGGCCTCATAAACCTGGGTGTGGGTGAGTTCTACTGCTGTGACTGGTACCAGGTAGGTCTGGGGAGAGGGGATAAATACACACACATACACACACACACAACTGAAATGTCTTATTGGTGTGGATCATTTTGTCAGTATCAACATTGCTGTGGTTTATGAACACATTTCAGTGCAAAAAAAACTATGAAGTCATTCTGTATATTTGAAGTTCAGGGAAAATACAGGGATCCCTGTAATATGAAAAAAATGACTGTGGTACGCCCTTCCCCTCCCCCATCCCCAGGTACATAAGACCCTGTTGATCTGATGGGATTGGGACCTTGCCTGTCTAACTGGATAGGTGATCACTCCTCTCCAGAGCTCCGTGTTATCTTCACCATGACTGCAGTGCTGCTCTTATGAGGGCCACACCCCTCAGCAAACTGTTCTTTGACCACTGTTGGCTTCCTGGTCTCCTGCGGTGCTACCCTCTTCCATCTCAAAGCCTTCTTTGCTCAGCTGCCAACTCTGGCCTGAGTCAAGAGTCCTAGAGCTTCCTTGCAGGCTCTACCTCCCCACCTCTGTTCCTTGACCCCTTCTAGGCATCTATCCCAGAAAGCCTGTGGACCATCCAGGGTAGGATTATCTTGCTTCTTTTCACTGGAGAAATATATAGTCTGTTATTTTGTTCTAACCTTTACAGTTCATGATCACTGTAGGCAATTGACTTTAAGAATTTTTTTTTCAAGGAAGCTTAAAGTCAATGATCAAAGATACTTAAAATAAATGAAAACCAAAGAAATGACTGGGGACCCCTGTACTGATTGTGGTGTACAAATAATAATGTGAGAATAGCAGGGAATGAAAGTGAGTCTAAGTGGGTTGTGTCCCCTAAATGATAAGGATCTCTGTTTCAAAAATACCTTACAATTCTAGAGTTAATATGTATTTCATTCAATGTAGTAAATTCACTACATACAAGAGACTAGTCATCCTTTACCATTTTTACTGTTTAATTGAAATTTATTTTATTTTTAAATTTTTTAAATTTATTCTTTTTAGATATAGATGACAATAGGGTGTATGGTGGTGTATTATACACATGTAGAATATAACATATTCTAATTAAGATCCCATTCTTGTGGTTGCACGTGATGTAGAGTTTCACTGGTGGTGTATTCATATATGAACATAGGAAAGTTATGTCCAGTTAATTCTACTGTCTTTTCTATTCCCATCCTCCCTCTCTTCCCTTTATTCTCTTTTGTCTAATCCAATAAACTCCTATTCTACCCAGCCCTCCCCCTAATGTATTTAGCATCTACATATCAAAGAGAACATTCAGGCTTGGTGTTTTGAGATTGGCCTATTTCACTTAGCATGGTGTTCTCCAGTTCCATCTATTTACCAGCAAATGCCATAATTTCATTCTTCTTTATGGATGAGTAATATTATATCATGTCTATATACCACATTTTCTTTATCCATTCATCTGTTGAAGGGCACTTAGGTTGGTTCCATAGCTTAGCTACTGTGAATTGAGCTGCTGTAAACATTGATGTGGCTGCATTACTGTAGTATGCTAATTTTAAGTCCTTTGGGTATATATGGAGGAGTGGGATAACTGGGTCAAATGGTGGTTCCATTCCAAGTTTCCTGAGGAATCTCCATACTGCTTTCCAGAGAAATTGGTTGCACCAATTTGTAGTGCTATCATCAATGTATGAGTGAACATTTATTGTCACTTGTATTCTTGATAATTGCCATTCTGACTAAGGTGAGATGGAATCTCAGTGTAGTTTAATTTGTGTTTCTCTAATGGATAGAGATGTTGAACATTTTTTCATATATTTTTTGACTATGAATAGGCACTTCACTTGTTGAAATGTTGAACATTTTTTCATATATTTTTTGACTGAACAGGCACTTCACTTCTTTGTGAAGTGCCTGTTCAGTTCCTTTGCCCATTTATTGATTGGGCTATTTGTTTTTTGGCGTTAAGTTTTTGATTTCTTTGTATATCCTGGAGATTAGTGCTCTATCTGAGGTGCAGGTGGCAAAGATTTTCTCCCATTCTGTAGACTCTCTTTTCACATTCTTCAACAAATGGTTCTGGGGAAAGTGGTAATCCATATGAAGTAGAATAAAATTGAAGCTCTTTCTCTCACACTGCACAAAACTCAACTCAAAGTGGATCAAGGACACAGGCATTAGACCAGAGACCCTGCGCTTAATAGAAGAAAAAAATGGGCTCAACTATCCATCGTGTTGGCTTAGGAACAGATTTCCTCAACAAGACTCTTAAAAGTGCAAGAAATAAAACCAAGAATCAATAAATGGGATGGTATCAAATTAAAATGCTTTCTTTAACTTTTATAGCAGAAAACTTTTAAGAATGACAAAAGAAGTAGTCATTCTCTTATTAATAGGTTAATCTGTAGAGAGTGTTTCTTTTATGTACCAACTAGGGAGGATTTTAAATGCTACATGCTTAAAGACCAGTTCAGGCCACCGAAAATGACCAGAGAATAAGCTGGGCACAGTAGGAAGTATGAACTGTAAAACAAAAAAGTTTTAAAGACTTTAAAACTGGCCAGTGTCACCCATATGACTCATGCTGCTAGACTTTTAATAAGGTCAGCATCATGGATAAAAACATTGTAATCTAGTGAGCCCTAGAGCATAGGGTACCATTATCAAGGAGTCCAGCTGCCTCATGTCAAAGCCCAGTTTTAGAGCCAGGTGTAATGGCATACTCCTGTAATCCCACTGACACAGGGGCAGAGGCAGGAGGATCACAAGTTCAAGACCAGCCTGGGAAAACTAGTGACACCCTCTTTCAAAATAAAAAGGGATGAAGGTGAAGCTTAGTGGTAGAGTGCCTTTGGATTCAATCCCCAGTATATTCAGGGGGAATATAAAACACCCTGTTCTGTGCCTTTGTAGCCTAGTTTTATCATCTTTAAAACAGTGCTCCTAAGAGTAAACAATTCACAGGGTTGGTTATGTAATGATGAAATGAAATAATACATTTCAGACATTTAGAACATTTAAAATATGACTATAATTTGGAGTCATGTAAACATGGAATTTAATCCTTGCTCTACCATTTACTATCTGTATAACTGTGGGAAAATTAACTAAACCCTTTGTTTAAGTCTTTATCATGAGGACAAATTTCTGCTTATCTAGGATTGTTATAGGATTTATTCAAATAAATGTAGGAAATCTTCTGACTGATAGTGTTTGCATCATGAGTGAGCACACTCATTAGCATTTTCTAAAGAGAAAAAAATACCTAGTATAAATGATCTAACTGATTTTAGGGAGAAAGTTTTGTACACACACACAGATGTAAGATCTATCATATAATATAGGGTGTGCAAATTATTAAAATAAATTAATAATTTTCCTCCACTGATAAAGATTTAAAAAATCCAGTTTAGATTTTTTCATGGATAAGCAAATAGCCAAGAAACATGAGACATGCATATAGAGAGTTGTTGCTCAAAACTCAACACTCGTGAATTTTTAAATCTTGAAGATGGATTATTCGGATCAATCTTTGGATTTACAGAAAATACTAAACCATTATGGATAAAAGTCTGGCTTATGAAAATGGTGCTGGATGTATATACAAAAGTTGCATCTTTTTTTTTTTTTTTTTTAATTTTTTATTGTGGGTTGTTCAAAACATTACAAATTTCTTGACATATCATATTCCACACTTTGATTCAAGTGGGTTATGAACTCCCACCTTCACCCCATACACAGATTGCAGATTCACATCAGTTACACATCCATTGATTTACAAATTGCCATACTAGTGTCTGTTGTGCTCCGCTGCCTTTCCCATCATCCACCCTCCCCCCTCCCCACCTCTCCCCTCCCCTCCCCTCCTCTCTCTCTACCCCCTCCACTGTATAACCCTGAGGGTCTCCTTCCATTACCGTGCAATTTCCCTTCTCTCTCCCTTTCCCTCCCACCTCTCATCCCTGTTAAATGTTAATCTTCTTCTCCTGTTCTTCGTCCCTACTCTGTTCTTAGTTACTTTCCTTATATCAAAGAAGACATTTGGCATTTGTTTTTTAGGGATTGGCTAGCTTCACTTAGCATAATCTGCTCTAATGCCATCCATTTCCCTGTAAATTCTATGATTTTGTCATTTTTTAATGCAGAGTAATACTCCATTGTGTATAAATGCCACATTTTTTTTATCCATTCATCTATTGAAGGGCATCTAGGTTGGTTCCACAGTCTTGCTATTGTGAACTGTGCTGCTATGAACATCGATGTAGCAGTGTCCCTGTAGCATGCTCTTTTTAGGTCTTTAGGGAATAGACCAAGAAGGGGAATAGCTGGGTCAAATGGTAGCTCCATTCCCAGCTTTCCAAGAAATCTCCATACTGCTTTCCAAATTGGTTGCACCAATCTGCAGTCCCACCAGCAATGTACAAGTGTACCCTTTTCCCCACATCCTCGCCAGCACTTGTTGTTGTTTGACTTCCTAATGGCTGCCAATCTTACTGGAGTGAGATGGTATCTTAGGGTGGTTTTGATTTGCATTTCTCTGACAGCTAGAGATGTTGAGCATTTTTTCATGTACTTGTTGATTGACTGTATGTCCTCCTCTGTGAAGTGTCTGTTCAGGTCCTTGGCCCATTTGTTGATTGGGTTGTTTGTTCTCTTATTGTCTAATTTTTTGAGTTCTTTGTATACTCTGGATATTAGGGCTCTATCTGAAGTGTGAGGAGTAAAGATTTGTTCCCAGGATGTAGGCTCCCTATTTACCTCTCTTATTGTTTCTTTTGCTGAGAAAAAACTTCTTAGTTTGAGTAAGTCCCATTTGTTGATTCTAGTTATTAACTTTTGTGCTATGGGTGTCCTATTGAGGAATTTGGAGCCCGACCCCACCGACTGTAGATCGTAGCCAACTTTTTCTTCTATCAGACGGCGCGTCTCTGATTTGATATCAAGTTCCTTGATCCATTTTGAATTCACTTTTGTGCATGGCGAGAGAAAGGGATTCAGTTTCATTTTGTTGCATATGGATTTCCAGTTTTCCCAGCACCATTTGTTGAAGATGCTATCCTTCCTCCATTGCATGCTTTTAGCCCCTTTATCAAATATAAGATAGTTGTAGTTTTGTGGATTGGTTTCTGTGTCCTCTATTCTGTACCATTGGTCCACACGCCTGTTTTGGTACCAGTACCATGCTGTTTTTGTTACTATTGCTCTGTAGTATAGTTTGAAGTCTGGTATCGCTATACCGCCTGATTCACACTTCTTGCTTAGCATTGTTTTTGCTATTCTGGGTCTTTTATTTTTCCATATGAATTTCATGATTGCTTTCTCTATTTCTACAAGAAATGCCATTGGGATTTTGATTGGCATTGCATTAAACCTATAGAGAACTTTTGGTAATATCGCCATTTTGATGATGTTAGTTCTGCCTATCCATGAACAGGGTATATTTTTCCATCTTCTAAGATCTTCTTCTATTTCTCTCTTTAGGGTTCTGTAGTTTTCATTGTATAAGTCTTTCACCTCTTTTGTTAGGTTGATTCCCAAGTATTTTATTTTTTTTGAAGATATTTTGAATGGAGTGGTTGTCCTCATTTCCATTTCAGAGGATTTGTCGCTGATATACAGGAATGCCTTTGATTTATGCGTGTTGATTTTAAATCCTGCCACTTTGCTGAATTCATTTATTAGCTCTAATAGTTTCTTTGTAGAGCCTTTTGGGTCTGCTAGGTATAGAATCATATCATCTGCAAATAGTGATAATTTAATTTCTTCTTTTCCTATTTTTATGCCTTTAATTTCTTTCATCTGTCTAATTGCTCTGGCCAGTGTTTCGAGAACTATGTTGAAGAGAAGTGGAGAGAGAGGGCATCCCTGTCTTGTTCCAGATTTTAGAGGGAATGCCTTCAGTTTTTCTCCATTTAGAATGATGCTAGCCTGAGGCTTAGCATAGATTGCTTTTACAATATTGAGGTATGTTCCTGTTATCCCTACTTTTTCTAGAGTTTTGAACATAAAGGGATGCTGTACTTTGTCGAATGCTTTTTCCGCATCTATCGAGATGATCATATGGTTCTTATTTTTAAGTCTATTGATGTGGTGAATAACATTTATTGATTTCCGTATATTGAACCAGCCTTGCATCCCAGGGATGAATCCTACTTGATCATGGTGTACAATTTTTTTGATATGTTTTTGTATCCGATTCGCCAGAATTTTATTGAGGATTTTTGCATCTAGGTTCATTAGAGATATTGGTCTGTAGTTTTCTTTCTTTGAAGTGTCTTTGTCTGGTTTAGGTATCAGGGTGATGTTGGCCTCATAGAATGAATTTGGAAGTTCTCCCTCCTTTTCTATTTCCTGAAGTAGCTTGAAAAGTATTGGTATTAGTTCTTCTTTAAAGGTTTTGTAAAATTCTGCTGTATACCCATCGGGACCTGGGCTTTTCTTAGTTGGTAGTCTTTTGATGGTTTCTTCTATCTCCTCAATTGATATTGGTCTGTTTAGGTTTTCTATATCCTCCTGACTCAATCTGGGCAGATCATATGACTTAAGAAATTTATCTATGCCTTCACTATCTTCTAATTTATTGGAGTATAAGGATTCAAAATAGTTTTTGATTATCTTCTGTATTTCTGAAGTGTCTGTTGTGATATTGCCTTTTTCATCCCGTATGCTAGTAATTTGAGTTCTCTCTCTTCTTCTCTTCACTAGCATCGCTAAGGGTCTGTCGATTTTGTTTATTTTTTCAAAGAACCAACTTTTAGTTTTGTCAATTTTTTCAATTGTTTCTTTTGTTTCGATTTCATTAATTTCAGCTCTGATTTTAATTATTTCTTGCCTTCTACTTCTTTTGCTGTTGTTTTGCTCTTCTTTTTCAAGGATTTTGAGATGAAGTATGAGATCATTTATTTGTTGGTTTTTTCTTTTTTTAAGGAATGAACTCCAAGCAATGAATTTTCCTCTTAGAACTGCTTTCAATGTGTCCCATAGATTCCGATATGTTGTGTCTGTGTTTTCATTTATCTCTAAGAATTTTTTAATTTCCTCCTTGATGTCTTCTATAACCCATTGATCATTCAGTAACCTATTGTTCATTCTCCAATTGATGTATGCTTTTTCCTTCCTTCTTTTATCGTTGATTTTCAGTTTCATTCCATTATGATCAGATAAGATGCATGGTAATATCTCTACTCCTTTATATTGTCTAAGAGTTGCCCTGTGACATAATATATGATCTATTTTTGAGAAGGATCCATGTGCTGCTGAGAAAAAAGTGTAACTGCTTGATGTTGGGTGGTATACTCTATATATGTCAATTAGGTCTAGGTTATTAATAGTGTTATTGAGTTCTATAGTTTCCTTATTCAACTTTTGTTTGGAAGATCTGTCCAGTGGCGAGAGAGGTGTGTTGAAGTCTCCCATGATTATGGTGTGGTGGTCTATTAGACTCTTGAACTTGAGAAGAGTTTGTTTGACGAACATAGCTGCACCATTGTTTGGGGCATAAATATTTATGATTGTTATGTCTTGTTGGTGTATGGTTCCCTTAAGCAGTATGTAGTGTCCCTCTTTATCTCTTTTGATTAACTTTGGCTTGAAATCTATTTTATTTGATATGAGTATGGACACGCCTGCTTGTTTCCGAAGTCCATATGAGTGATATGATTTTTCCCAACCTTTCACCTTCAGCCTATGTATGTCTTTTCCTATCAAATGCGTCTCCTGTAGGCAGCATATTGTTGGGTCTTGTTTTGTGATCCATTCTACTATCCTGTGTCTCTTAATTGGTGAGTTTAAGCCATTAACATTTAGGGTTATTATTGAGATATGGGTTGTTCTTGCAGCCATATTTGTTTATTTCTGTTACTAAACATTGTTTGTTTTCCTCTTTGATTGTTTCCCCCCCCCTTTACTGTCCTACCTCCCACTGTTGGTTTTCATTGTTATTTTCCATTTCCTCTTCCTGTAATACTTTGGCTAGGATGTTTTGAAGAGATGGTTTTCTAGCTGCGAATTCTTTAAACTTTTGTTTATCGTGGAAGGTTTTAATTTCATTCTCCATCCTGAAGCTTAATTTCGCTGGATACACAATTCTTGGTTGGAACCCATTATCTTTCAGTGTTTGAAATATGTTATTCCAGGATCTTCTAGCTTTCAGAGTCTGTGTTGAAAGATCAGCTGTTATCCTGATTGGCTTGCCCCTAAATGTAATCTGCTTCCTTTCTCTTGTAGCTTTTAAAATTCTCTCCTTATTCTGTATGTTGGGCATCTTCATTATAATGTGTCTAGGTGTGGGTCTCTTATGATTTTGCACATTCGGCGTCCTGTAGGCTTCTAGGATTTGGGATTCTGTCTCATTCTTCAAGTCTGGGAAGTTTTCTTGTATTATTTCATTGAATAGACTGCTCATTCCTTTGGTTTGGAGCTCTGTACCTTCCTGTATCCCAATGACTCTTAAGTTTGGTCTCTTAATGTTATCCCATATTTCTTGGATGTTCTGCTCATGGTTTCTTAACAGTCTTGCTGAGCTGTCTATGTTCTTTTCCAGTTGAAATACTTTGTCTTCATTGTTTGATGTTCTATCTTCTAAGTGTTCTACTCTGTTGGTAGTATTCTCCATTGAGTTTTTAAGTTGGTTTATTGCTTCCTGCATTTCTAGGATTTCTGATTGCTTGTTTTTTATAACCTCTATCTCCCTGTATAGTTGATCCTTTGCTTCCTGGATTTGTTTGCGTAATTCGTTGTCGAAGTGATCTTTCATTGTCTGATTTTGCTGTTTAATGTCTTCCTTGATACTCCAGATCATCTGAAGCATGTATATCCTGAATTCTTTATCTGACATTCCATCTGCTGCAGCTGTTACCTCTTCTAAAGTTGCGTTGACCTGCATTGCTTGTGGTCCTTTCTTTCCTTGTCTTTTCATACTGCTTGCGTATCTTTCCTGCAGGTGCGGGCGGCGGCTCTGCTCTCTCCTTATTCCAATTGGGGTGTCGTGGCTACCACGCCGGCAGGTCACTGGGCCTGTTCTGGGAGCTGGTGGCGGCTCTGTTCTGCTCCTACTCCAATTGGGGTGACGTGTCTGTCGTACCAGCAGGCCACTGGGCCTGTCCCGCTGGTCGGTCGCAGATCTGCCCACCTTTCGGGCACGGGTGGAGGCTCTGCTTTGCCCCTACTCCAATTGGGGTGTCGTGACTACCCCGCCTGCAGGATGCTGGGTCTGTTCCTGGCAAGGGAGGCGACTCTGCTCTGTCACTACTCCAATTAGGGTGGTGTTTGTACCCCGCCGGCAGGCTCCTGGGCCTGATCCGCCGGTCTGTTGTAGGTCTGCCTACCTTGAAGGCGCGGGCGGCGGATCTGCCCTGCCCCTCCTACCACGCCTGCGGACCCCTGGGCCTGATCTGCAGGTTGATCACTGGTCTGCTCACCCTGCGGGCACGGGTGGCGGTTCCGCTCCACCCCCACTCCAATTGGGGTCACGTGACCACCACACCGGCAGGGCCTGATCCGGGCGTGGGATAAGGATCTGCTCTGCCCCTACTCGAGTTGGGGTGACGTGTGTACCACACTGGCAGGCCACTGGGCCTGACCCGCCAGGCTGTCACAGGTCTGTTTACCTTGCAAGCGCGAAGGGCGGCTCTGCCCTGCCCCTCCTACCACGCCCATGTACTACTGGGTCGTGGGTCTGCCCACCTGGCGGGTGTGGGTGGCGGCTCCGCTCCGCCCCCTCTCCAATTGGGGTCACGCGGTCACCACGCTGGCGAGCCGCTGGGCCTGCTCCGGGGGCTGGCGGCGGCCCGGCTCCTTCCCTCTGGCTCGAGGACAAATTGAGGAGACTCGGGTGACTGAGCCTCACCCCCCTTACCAGGAGACCAACTGCTTATGTCACCGCTGGTATTGATGAAGATCTCTCCTCCACCGCTTTCTGCTGACATCAGATCTCTGCCATGTTGGTATCCCATGCGAATGGCAGCATTTCGTTCCCCTTGCCTGGCAACCCAAGCAATGGGTGAGTCCTGACCTGCCCTCAGCAGGACCCGGACCGAGACACAGTTTCCGCGGGCTCCTAGCCCCGGTCCAGGGAAGTTCCGGGAGCCGGAACTCGGCCGCTCCGTGCTCGGTGTAAGCTCCTATAAGTGTAAGCTCCAAGAAGCAGCCCCCGCGGGCTCAGTTCCGGGAGCCGGAATTCGGCCGCTTAGTGCTTGGTGTATGCTCTGATAGTAGCAGGGTCCAAGAAGCAGCCTCCGCGGGCTCCGCAGCCCTGAGCCCCAAAAGTTGCATCTTAAATCAACTGCAAAACTTGGAAATTCAACTCAGTTCAACATACAGAGGGCTACCCACTGCAGTAAAACTGATCCAGTTTCTATGTATCTTCCATTGATTTTAATTAGAAGGTTGTCTTAGTTCTCAGAGTAGCATGATCTTTCACTTTAATTGTGAAGTCCAATTTCCTCAAACTGTACCTTTCTTGGGCTCCAATGAGGTGACAATTCTAGTATGTTGTAATTTGATAATTAGGCTCTTTTTATACCACCCAACTTTTCAGAATTATTAAGCTTTTTACATTTTCCCCATGTCTATTTTCCCAGTGTGAATAGGATCCACCTTTAGAGTCTCATTATGAGCTAGTGAATCCACTCCCCATGGGAGACTATACACCTGTTGGGTAACTACTACAAAATTTTTACAGATACTAGAGAGGAATGAAAATCAAATGGTGTTGTGTAACCACTTAGAAAGGAGCTTACATTCCAGCAGGAGAGCTTGAAAACAAATTACAACGTTTTCCAACTTACAGTTTTTATACTTTTATAAAGTTTAGCAAACCTTCAGTACTATGAATACCTATCAATTATGAATGAACAAGCCACAAACATCAATTAATGGAAGAAGTTCAGAAACATCAGTCATCATTGAGTTACTAATTATTTTTGTGAGAAATGCACATGCCCAGGAGTGATTTTAATTGCATATGCAGTCATAGTGTCTTCTTGAAAAACTGTTCCTACTCCTCTTTAATAGCATGGAATATAATGGTGCTTGGTGTTTCTCAAAAGGCCCAGGCTTAAAATTAATTTATAATTTTCCCCTATTGATCAATAATTTAAAAATATGCCTGCTAATTAAATCCAGTTTAGTGTTCTATCTGAATAAACACATAAGAAACACAGTTCTTACATATGTCTGGGTCTTTCATGCTTGACACTTTCCATTATGCTATAATATATATCTGCCTATTAATAGACACCATGCAAAGCACATAAGAGCTACTAATGATTTATATATATACACATATATATGTATATGTATATAATTTTTCTTCACTTCATTTATCTATCTATCTACATCTGCCTATAAATCATTATACATATAAAAATATGTATATAAAAGCCATGTGTGTGTATGTGTGTGTGTGTGTGTGTGTGTGAATGGTGGTGCATTGTCAAAGAATTCTACATTGATATGTTTGGGATCAGTTCTAGAGGAGAAAAGACGTGATTTGGCAGAGAAGGAGCTGAGGATGTGCAGGAATGAATAAGTGCTAACCAAGAAAGGTGGATCAGTTTGGCCAGAGTCAGGAACTTGCCCATTGAATGAAAAATATATAGTGAGACAGGAGAGGAAAAGGGAAGGGAGTAGTAGTTCTCACATGATTTGGAAAGGGCATGTATAAGAACTTTCTCATTCCAAACAGCTAACTGAAAATGGTACAAGCTGCCTAGCCAAGCTGTGAGTGTCCTCTGGTAGAGATAGTCAAGAGTGATTCCACTTTAGTTTTTTTTCACAGAAATTCATAAAAATGGAAAGAAGATAAACTAGATTGCTTTGTGATGCTGTGTGCTCATGTGCTCCTGTGATGTTGTAATTCTACAATTTATATTGCTGATGAGCCAGTGAATACAGTGTGTGCAAGATGACAACACAGTTGCTTATTTTGTAATGATAAATTACCTTCTTGACTAACTAGAGTGAAATTTTTGGAGGTTTGTAAATGAAACAATCCATTTTCTGTCGGAAGATTGTGTTATATTTTCCAACTCAATTTCATAAGTTCAGTTTAAAGAATATTGCCCCCTGTTATTAGAAACTGCAGAAAATTAATATGTAAACATATTTTTGAGGGGACTTGAAATTATTAAACAAAAGAGAACAATCAAAATCTGCATGTTCGATAACTTTTGAATAACGCTGATTCTGTCAGACAGTTTGTCATGAAATAAAACCTCAATTTTCTCCCAAATAAATAAAGAAATACCTCTTAAAGTATTTTTCATACCTCAAAGTCTGGTTTAGTGGTTTGGATATTTTCTGACATTGATTTATCAGGATATATATCTTTTGCAAAGTGTGGTGAGAGCAGTATGTTTACATTGGTGAAGTATGTAGTAACTGGAAACATCCAAAAATTGTGATTTATGTTGGTTCATGGCAATAAGAAAATACTGTCTTCAGTTTTTAAGACCTTACTGGTTACTTTGTTTAAATAAATAAAATAAACAAAATTCTGAAATTTCATTCCTATTTGGCTAGCTTGTATAATTTTACTCATTTTTGCATCAAAGGTAGTGCAGTAACTAGCACATGGCTCCTCATTCTAATTTTGAAACTCAAATTTCAGATTGTTAATTCTGAGACCCCTTCTACATGTATCCTACAAAATACATGCATTCTATGAATTAAAATTTTTACTAAGTGGATAGCTTTTTATGAAACAATAAAATAATTGTCCAAATGATCACCCTCAGTTTCCAGTGGTCTTCAAAGCATCCATGAGAATATCAGAAATCTGGAGAAAGTGTGACTTTGGGGAAGGTTAATGCAGAGTTGTGATCAATATCATTTATTATCAGCAGAATGGCAGAACCCAATAAATAATTCACTTTCCTAAGGCCCCACTGATACCTCACAAACCCCTGTGTCATCATCAGCATTATTTAAAAGGTGGCACGGAAGGTAACATCTGGGAGCCAGTTCATCATTTAATTAAGTTGTCCTGTAATGAAATCTTCTGTAATGAGATTAATTTTAATTATTCATCAGGAGTTGACATGGGCACAAGGCGTCATGCATAATACATGCCAGCCTTTGTCTGTGCCATTTCTAAGATGGGACCTACTTTACTGCAACAGTGCTTTCACAGTCCTGCTGAGTCCTCACAATGTGGTCACCCAAGACGCTGGCTGGATTTTTATTTCAGAACCTCGAGAGAGGGCGATTGGTCAGTCCTTCCAGATTTGAATTTCAAATATGTGGTTTTACTGGGCTCATTGATTTCTAGTGGAAGCAGTTTTCAGTTTCTAAAATATGTTCAAGATGACGAGAATAGAAACAAATGATTTATGGAGTAATGTGGGGTAAATTTTCTAATTCAAGTATAAATGTCTCTGTTGAAGGCCAAAAATAGTTATGGAAGTCCTGCTTTGGTAGCAACTATAGGTGTGAAACTGTGTTCTTATGTGGATATCTGTCAGTTGCTGACCACCCCAGATTTTCCCCAGCGGGGGTACTGCTTCAAGAGACAGGTGGAGCAGCAATTTCCCACAATTCAGTGGGGACTCAGTAACTCCTCAACCTCTGGCCATCCGTGGTTGACAAGCAGAAGCTATATGTACTCAGTTATTGTGGCTTTCTTTTTCCTTAATGGCATGAATGAAGGACCATCATAAAAGAGGGATGAGTTCAGATTAACAGAAAAACAGATAAGAAAGTGTTAGGGAGAAAAAAATACCTAATTATCATCTCATCCCTCTTGATTAAGGCTCTTCAGTAGATTCCTAATTTCACTTAAAGTCTAATACTCTTAAAGCTAGGGCCTACAAGGCTTCTGCCACTTCTCAGCTTTATTCAGTCTGCCCATGCTGCTCAGCCCTGCAGCCACAGGAAGCACCTGCACACTCACCCTGCACACTCACTGAGCTACAGTCTCTGTGACACTATTTTAGGAAATGGAAGGTGCCAAGATTTTTCTTACTTCATTACATGCAGTTTAGTCAGTTCTGTTCCTTCTCTTGGATTTTTTTTTTTCTGCACATGTTCCTAGTCATCCTTCAGATCCTTGTGTAAAGATCACTTACCCTGAGCAGCCTTTCCAGATTCCTCTAATTTCTTCCTGTTTGTCACAGTGTCTCATGATTCATTGATTTGTCCAATGTTGGGTTAAATTATTTTAGACCTACAATGTATTCAGCAGCTTTTGCTTTCCTTCTTAGAATTTACACAAACATGTAATGAAGCAGTCATCTTCGGAGATGATTATCGCCCCCACCACCCATTAGAAAAGGAATTGAATAGATGTCTGTAATATTTTACCCCGACTCTGTGTGGCGGTGATGCTAATATCCAGGAATAATCAGTAAATGGTGGCTTCCTAATTCCTACAATTTCCAGGATATTATAACTCTGTCAATATTTGCTTCATGTTGCATATTTTCCTATTTAAGCATTTCTTGAAAGTACCATGTGAAAGTGAAATTACTGGCTCAATATTTTAGCCATAGCAATGTCTAATACAATTAATGCCTGGGATTCCTTTTTCCTTCTATCTTGTACTAATCGTGTTAGTAAGAATATCTGTCTTAATATCTTAGAATAGAGATGCATGTATAAAAAGGGAAGAAAATAATAATTGTGGTTAGTATTGTCATGTTCTAAAATCAGATTTGGTTGCACTAAACATTTTGAGTGTTTTGACTATGTAAGGACAAGCATTTTTAAGATAATTAACCTTGCCTTGTGAAAAAAAAAAAATCCCTTTGTGATTGAGAGTCTTACTGGTGGATTATATGTATGCTAGGGAAAATTTTCCTTTTCATTGGTAAAATTCCATTGCTCTCTGCTATCTCTCAATCTTGACCACTTAGTGTAATTGAAAAAACAGCAGAACACTGAACCTCCTTCAGGTTCTTTATTCCAGTTTGCAGCTTCACTCAGTGACAATGAATCTATCCTTGGAGAGTGTATTTCCTAAGTAGCTTTATGGCTTTAAACTTAGGAGAATATTTGAATTTTCAGATGCATATACTAAAGGCAAAGAAACTTCTTTCAATTTTAGTTTTACAAGACTAGATTGTCCACAATATGTTTCAAAGGCTCATAGGAACAGAAATCATGTAATTCTTTCCTCACATTCTTTACACCTATAAGGAGAGTCAAGCTTTCAGCATTTTGCAGCCTCGGATTTGAAACAGTCCAGTCCAGAATGAAACATTTTTTCAACATGATCTGTTTGCTTGCAGATTGATAGTAAGACTTTCAGAGCAGGAATTTTTTTGTTGTTGTTCTTGAGGAGTATCTGGAAATTGTATTAGTAATTGTGATGAGCAGGCTCTGTCTGAATGCATTTTCCAGCTAAGCAAGTGTCCAGTTGGCATGTGTCACCACGGCTGAACATTTTAGCACAAACTAGAAGTTGTATTTTGTTTCAGTAGTTTTCCTACATGAGTCTGCATTCACCAATCCACCTATCTGATCACTCTTAGCAAGGGTGGGAAAAAAGAACCCTAGTGTCCTCCACCAAATTCTTTATAAAAATAAATTGGCTGTTTTATTAGGGTTCCATTATGTCCTCTAGCAGTCTTAATGAGTATCATATAAATACATGAAGTAGTATTTATTTAATTAGTATCATATGATTTATTTATCTTTGGTTAAGAATTTCAGCCACTTTTCATGGCTGAAATGTGGATATCCAGCCCACTACTGAGCAACATACAGCTCTAACCAATAAATAATAGCCTTTAGCTAGTTTTAGGTATGAGAATGTCATCCAAGTTCTCACTGACCATTTTACATAGCTTTTGATACTGGGTGTTTGTTTTAATAGAGAATTATTTATTTTACAAAAGGAAGGGAAATTTTATTTAGAAGTGACTGATGAGTAGGTAGAGTTTTTCCACATTTCCATTCCCCTCCCCCCAAGGCAGTAGGTTGACCCAAATCACTATAAATTTATTTAACTTTAAAAAAGTTAAAACAAAACAAACCAAAACAAAAACCCCCTACTGCAATAGTGGTCCAACACTATGTCTTTTGTGTCCAGGACTTTATTTTTCCTTTTTAGCTAATTATCAATGGACTCAATAATAAGTTGTCAAGACTTTGATTGCTACTTTACACTTTTTTCCAGGCACTCCCATTCTATCTTTATGTGGTGCTGAAAACAAATAAAAATAATAAGGTTAATTTATTCATTCATTCAATAAAAATTTATTGACCATCTTATTATATGGCAGGCAGTATACCTGGTGAACAAATACATACATGTATATTTATATGTATACTCATCAAGACCTTGAGAACACATAATAGAGCTTTAATAGCCTATTTATTTATGAAGAATTTGGTGGAGGTCACTAAGGGTTTTTGTTTGTTTGTTTGTTTTTTCTTGCTAAGAGTGACTAAATAGACTGGCAAATGCAGACTCATGTTCTTGCCCTCATAGTGCTTACAGTCAAGTTAAGATAGGGATAAAGCAAATTACCATGCACATAAATACAAAATCCAACTGTCTTAAGCATTGCGAAGTTAGGTGAGTAGTTAAAAGGTTTATCTGATATAGGGTTTGGTAGAAAACCAAAACTGATGAATAGAAGTTAAGCAGGCAGAAATCTTTGAGGAGAACATTCTAGGTGGTATGCTCACTCACTAGGGGGGTGGAGCATTGTAGATGGAACCCTTGAATGAAGTAAAGCAGAAACTGCAACAAAGCTGTCCAGGTGAGTAGGGACTAGGATGACAGGCACTTGTAGGCCGTGTCAACTTATTTTTTTTTTTTTTTTTGGTCTTCATCCTATAAGAGCAATGGGAACCACTTAAAGTGTTAAAATGAGAGAAGAATGAGTGAGATTTTTTTAAAAAGATGACTTTGCACTGTAGAGCATGAGAAACAAGGGACATTAATAACAAACTTGGGGGCAGAAGAGGTATGTCCCCATAACAAGTAACTGGAGGTAATGAACTTACAAAGAGAAAAGGTGTATTTTGGCTCATAGTTTTAGAAGTTTCAGTCTGTGATCAGTTGCCTCATTGCTGGGCATATGGTGAGGCAGCACATCTTGGCAGGAGCAGGTAGCAGACAAAACTGCTCATGTCATGGTCAGGAAAAAAAAAGAACAAGAGACAGGGCCTGGAGTCCCACTGTGTCCTTGGTCAGCCAACCTTCAGTTACCTGAAGACCTCCCAATAGCCCTTCCTTTTAAAGGCTCTATCATTTCTCAATATCACAAAACTGGGGACCAAACCTGTGTCGCATGGAGTTTTGAAGGACACTTAAGATCCAAACTGTAGTAAGTGGAGTGGAGAACATTCTCCTTACATAAAAATGTCATCTAGTGGCTGGGGTTGGGCTCAGGGGTAGAGTGCTTGCCTAGCATGTGCGAGGCGCTGGGTTCGCTCCTCAGCACCACATAAAAATAAATAAATAAATAAAGGTATTGTGTCTAACTACAACTAATTTTTTTTTTAAATGCCATCTATTATAAGTAGAAGGAATGATGGAAAATAACCTCTTGTGGGGGAGTGGTGGTACCAGGGATTTAACTCAGGGGCACTTGACCACTGATCCACATCCTTAGCCCTAAGCTCTATTTTTTGTATTTTATTTAGAGACAGGGTCTCACTGGGTTGCTTAGCGCCTCACTTTTTGTTGAGGTTGGCTTTGAACTCTGAGCCGTTGGGATTACAGGCGTACGCCATCGCACCCGGCTGAAAATTACCATTTAGTTGCCAATAGTGATTGAAGTATCACTAACAAAAAGACAAAACTATTAAATGAATACTTGTTGTCAAATACTTTATCTTACAGTGCCAAAATGTCACACTGAAAACTGTTTACTAATTAGAGAAGAAAAAAATGAGACTTTACAGTGATGAGGTCTGGGGATCCCCACTTTAAACGAGGAATTAATCTTAAACATCACAGATGGTGGGACAACATGATGTTATAGGTTTTGTAATGTCATGTGTATGAAATACTCATCCTTTTGTAAGAAATGTTTATGTAAAAACAAATACAGCCTGACCATAATCAAGCCATAGATTGGGTTTGAGAATGTAAGAAATGGAGGTTAAATTAAATGACACCACAAAGTGGAATGTTCTACAAAAACACTGGCCTACAGGTTTCAGAAATTTGTTATCATAGATAAAAAGCTGGTGAGCCTGTTTAATATTAAAAGAGATTAAAGAAATGTAGCTCCAGAATCCCAAATTGAACTGAGGCTAGTCTTGAACTTGGGATCCTCCTGCCTCAGCCTCTCTTGTCACTGAAATTAGAGGTACATGCCCCAATGCCAAGCTTGTCATTTAGTTTTGGTTATCACCATATTATTTAGTATTTGTATCATTTGGTATCATTTAGTATTTCTCTTATATCATGTATTAATTGTATTATATAATCTAATGTTTATCATTTTTTTCAGCATTTGTTTTTAGATAAATTTACATTATTTGTAGCAAAAAAAAGGAAAAAGAAAAAAGAGAAAAAGAAATGTAGCTGCAAAACATCTGGTGAAAGAATCTTGATTTTTGGTTTAAAAAAACATGAAAGACTTTTCCGTGACAATGGAGATACTAGAAAATTTTAAGGCATTGTTAATTTTTGTAGGTTTGATAACACATCTTTTCTTAGGAGATGACATATTTAAGTTTGTAGTGTGATACATGCAACTTAATTCCAAATGATTTAATAGCAATGATAAATATGAGTGTTAGGGTCTGTAAACAAGTAAAGATGGCGCCTGGCATTTTGCCAGAGGGAGTGGTTTGTGAAGTAACGCCAGTGAGCCATTAAATGTGGAGATTCCTTATTGGTTGACTGCTGTATCTAGTTTATGTTAATTAAGATAAGCTGTGTGTAATGTATACATACCCCTCCTGTCCTACAATAAACGGCTCCCACTCCTGCTGTATCAAGTTGCTCGTCAGCCCCCCCGGTTATTTTGCTGCAGCCGGACTGCGGCATATGAGAAAGAAGTGGAGATAAGTATAGAAAAATGTTAAGAATTGTGGAATCTTAGGGGAGAATATCTAAGCATTCATTGTACCAGTCTTCTGATTTTTTGCCTGTATGAAAATTATTCTAGTTAAAAAGGTGTAAGGACAGATGTCAAGTGGATAGTCCTTGATTCAGGACTTTGAGCTCATCCATGACTGCAATAAATAGAGTGTTGGTGCTTGTTTTAAACAACATAGAATATATGACTTTGGAACACCAATTAGGAGGAGGCCGTTGCAATAGACCTGATAGTAGAGAAAATGATAGTTTTGGATCAGGGTTATAGTGATAAGAGAGAGAAGCAGAAAATGTGAGACATAAATATACTTTATTAGCTAAGAAATGACCAGGCTTACTATTATATTGTTAATAGGGAGAGAGCTATATATAGAGAGAGGTATAAGGGATGACTTCCAGTTATCAAACACAGAGTGTCAAAACTCTGAAGGTTGACAAGTTTGGGAAAAAAGACCCAAGCTTTGAGTTTTAGATATAATGAGATACATTGACAAATAAAAGTAGCAAAGTATCATTTGATTCTTTGGGGTAGTTAAACACAATAGAAAAGCTGACCTTTAGGAGATCAGTGCATTTCTTTTGCACAAAATGGCACTAATTTGGTGTACTTCCTTAATTGGTCTCACTTACAACAGTTTCCAGACTTTTTTAATAAGCACATTTTTGTACTGCTTAGTCTTTATGAAACTAATCCATGTAAATTATTTTAAGATATTACATTTTAAATTTTTTTCCAATTGTAAAAATAACAGTACTTCATTGTATATATTAGAAAATGTCAAATACTTATTTTAGATCTTACTTTGTCAACTGAACATCTAAATATTAGCTAAAAAATACTAAAATATTTTTATTGCAAGTAATAGATACTCATTTTAGAAATAGTCAAAAAATTTTAATGAGGAAATTTTGCCAGAAAGTGATGTAAATAATTTACACTTGTTTTAAATTCAAATTATATTTGTACTTTGTACATAGTGAATAAAATTTTTAGTTTTTGTGCTGTCTGTATATTTTACTGTATTTATTCAATGGAAGGTAACTGGATGGTTTTTTCAACTTCACTTGAATGTGTATTTATATTTTACCGTGGTTCTGTCAGAAGATTTCTGCTTATTTACAATGACAGTAATTTATAAAAAGTAATCCTTTTATTTTTGCATCTATAAGTCAATTTGGTAGTATACTCATTCAACTTCTATTAAAGCTATACAATAAACAAATGATAAATAATTTAAAACCATGGATCCGGATACAGCACTTTGGTTGTATTATAAGTTTAGTCACTCCCAATGAGTGCTGTAAAATAGTGCCTTTGGAAACATTATGGCAGTCCCAGTTGGTGGTGATGAACTAACTATAGCATAATGATTATAGAAAAGAGAGCAATTCTAGTCCTTGCTAAAACTAAACTGCATTGCATAAATACATGCGTGCACACAAGCAATAAAATTTAGAAAATTAACACCAATTGCTTCTTTTTATTGTCTTTTCAGAAATAGGCAGATATATTATATACTGAAAATGTAACTCTTTAAGAATTGTGTTTATCCTATGAAAATGGTATCTCTGGGCGTCATTTGGTTCTTTTATAAATTGATATATAGTCATTTTTGTTTTGCTATTAGAAGACCTTATGAGACGTCAAAATCAGTGCTGGGAAGCAGAGTAAGATAAGGAATTGTGTCCTGGGCATTGGGAGGAACTGGCTTTGGGGGGAACTGGGCCACAGACTTGTCCTATGTTTCTGCCTAAGTCCTTGTGGATGAAATTATCATGTGGTGACAGTTTGAATGTCGTCCGTTTAGAGAACCTTCTAAGATGCCCAGAGAAGGGACAGAAGCAGTCCAAGGCAGTGAGGCCCATCAGCTCAATTTTGTTAGGATCTTTGAAGGAGACAAGTTTAAAGGCCAAGTCCACAGAGCTGGTAAAATAAGTGAAGATATAATTTCAAGTAGTTAAGCAGTTGTGGAGTCTTCAGTGAGGGTTTCTGCCTGCTTTTAGAGACCGACAGGTTTATGCTGTTGGGTCAGACTGATTTAAATGGATAGAAGTAGTACAGATCCATCAGTGGAAGAATATCAGATTTGTTTTTTGAATTGGGGAAAGGAAGATCATGGGTTTGTGGCTGTTTAATGAAACAGGACAGATTTGGGGGGGGGGCCTGCCGTCTGTGTTTAGGGCAGAATGTTTAGTATTTAGAGAGGACATATTGAGAGTTTAAGATTTGATATGTTGATTATTGAAAAGTCAGGACAATAGCATGGAGGTGTGCATAGGTAGCTAAAGTGTTGAAGAACCAGGAGGACACTGACTTGGAGGCAGTGAGGACTGTACTTATAAGGTACTTATAATGTCAAATCATCAGAAACCACAGCCAGCCGTGGATTACAGGAGTGTGGAAGCAGTTGTTAAAACCAACAAGTCTGGAAGTCTGATCCTGGAATTGATAGAATTTATCCACCAAGTAGGGTAAAAGCTGAGAGGTAAAATGACCTAATAGAGATGATGTTAAGTCTTACTGTTGGGAGTTATTATGTCCATTAAAAGGGTTGAAAAAGAATGATCTCCAAAGTTGAGACTTCACATAGGGTTAATATATGGACAAAAGTTTACTCCACACCTTTTTTTTTTTTAACTAGGGGTTTGTGGTTATAGACAGAAAAACAATTTTAAAATGAAGCAGATGGTTGTATGATTCCATATCCCATTCTTTGCCAACTTGATTGTGGATCACTGGTCTGGATTCAAGAATGATTCTCATTCTGCCTTTGCCCATTTGAACATATATATATATTTTACTCAGGGCTTGTGCCATTTAGAAAGTCATGGGCATGCTTGTCCTAGATTGCTGTTTCAGGGATCCTAATCCCTTTTTCCTTCACTCATCCATAATGTGATTCCTTCAGAGAGCCTAGGATCTGTGGGTTGTGTTCATTTGGTGCTATTTGGCACAATATTCCTTGGGAGACTAGAAGACTCTTACAATGTGTGTTCAGGGTCTTTACCTCCAGGGTTCTTATCCAGGGTCTATACCACAATAGTTTTAATGTAGGAGGAGTTAGATATTTGATTATTTTCTGAGTTTTGTTACTGTAACTTCCATTTAAAATCTAGTCTTTGAGGGCTTGGAGATGGCTGTGTCTTCAGAATACCTCCACGTTTGAAGCCCTGCTTACCAGCCCCTCTCATTTCAGGCTGAACATGGACTTGTTGCATGTGCCCTTCACCTTTGAATTTCTTTGCTCATGTGGCAGCCAGAATTGTTGTTTAGAAAGCTTCCATCAGCTGTGCCTCTCTTTGCTCTTATCCTCCCATGGCTTCCCATGTGACTCACAGTAAAAGCCAAAGTCTTTTATTGGTCTATGGGGCTCAGTGTCCTAAATTTCACCACTCCCTGTGACCTCAGCTTCAAGACTCTTTCCTCGCTCTCCTCTTCTGCCATTCTCCAGCACTGTCTGCTTTGGAGCCCACACATAGCCTTGGCTGGCCTGTCCATCTCCCACATACGCGTAGACTCTCTTTTCTCACATCTATGATGCCTCTATACAGGGTCGCTTTGCTGGGACTGTTGCCTCCATCCTGACCTCTCTAACCTCCCTTCCTGCTGCATTTTTCTTATAGCACTTGTCACCATTTGACATGTCATATATTTTACTTGTTCTCTTTCTTTCTTTCTTTCTTTCTTCTTTCTTTCTTTCTTTCTTTCTTTCTTTCTTTCTCACTCTAGACAAAAGCACAGTTTCCTTTTGTTTTGTATCCTGCTTTATCTCTGAGTACCTACAAAGTGCCTGCAACATTGTCAATATCCATTACATGTTAATGAAATGATGGGCAGGTGAATGAATTTAACCTATAGGTAATTTAAATTATAAAGGTGAGTGGAAAAGCCAGGGTTGACACTCAGGCAGCATTTTGACCAAAGCCACTATTCTTTCTAGTTTAACCTGTGAACTAATCAGAGATGTGAATGAAACATTAACAGTGGAGCCCTTTCTGAAGTCCACTGTAACATTACATTTTAAATTCCAGCTGGATTTAGCTTTATGGATTTCCAAATAAAAATAATGTAATAAATTCTGTTTTAAAGGTGTAACATTGAACAGAATTTTCAAAATTTTTTGCTGTCATCGAAACAAAGGACTTTTGCAATAGTTGAATTAAAAAAAAAAAAAAACATTGACTCACACATGAATAGCTGGGGGAGAGCAGGATTTCTAGATAAGCAGGACAAAAAATTCCCACTGTTTCTCACCAACTATGTAGCTAATGGGGATGGTGGCTTTAAGCCAACTACCACTTAAGGGGGGAAAAAAAAACGCTTACCATTCAACAAATGAAATAGTGTGGAATGGATAGCATCTATTGAAATTTGATTTTCACCAGTCTCCCCAAGTGACTGAAGAAATTTTTTCAGTCTGCTTACTTTTGTAACATGTCTTCTCATAGTCAAATTCAAGTTTAATTATAAGGCAGAATTTGGTCTGTTGTTACTGAATTATCTCAAAAATATCTTGAAAGTTCATTTGAAACATGTTGGGACCTTCAAGGGGATGAACTGACTTAGAGGTACTAAGGTAGGGATGAGTTAACTGACAATAAATTCAGAGCTGAATTTCAGGAAAATTGTTTGGATCCATCTAAGGGAAGGAATCACTCACTCAGATCATTTAGTTCCTACTTGTTAATGCATATGAATGGGTATATTACTCTTGTCTAATTTAGGGTATTCAGTGAAATATATGTAATTCTTAATAATGTTCTGGGTTTAATTGAAGCTGATTCAAAACATATATTGCACACTATTGTGTTAGTGTTTTTATACCTGTGCCTGGCTAGGGGGAACAGAATTGTTGACAATTGACAAGAGGAATTGGTATTTTTGAAAGCATTACTTAACAATTTGGAACCAACAAATAGCTTGACATATACTAAAATCACACTGATTTATTTTAATAGTGAAAGTTCCTTAATATTTTGATGCTACTATTTCTTACAACGGTACAAATTTGACTCTTAGGTGCATACTTTCCTGATAGTTCTGTTCTGTATTCTGAACTCTATTATTTATATTAAGCTTATGGATTGTTAATGAATTTGATAGGGTGAATTTATTTATTTTATACATTTTACATAAATGAAATATTGTCACGAATATGAAAAGTTAGAGATCAATGGATATTTTAAGTCATTTGATTTATTAGTTTTCTAAGTTTCTACTCAGATGGTGGCTCATAAATTGATCTTTAAAGTGTCATATGGAATGTGTGCTACTATCTTGGGAAGCAAAGGAGCGTCTTCTTTTAAGAGGGTGCCCTGAGGCCAACCTGACCAAAGCCTTATGGTAAAGAAGTCTATCAGAACAAAATTGTATACCTTAAGCATGAATTAAAGAAGAACTATATTTTTTATAAAGATTTATACATATTTCCAAATAGAGTCCATGTATGTAATTTATAAATATGTTTTTGTGATAGGGTAAGATATCAAAAATATATTGACTCTCTTATGATAAGTGAGAAGTTTTATTATCAGAAAAATATTGCTCAAAAATCTTACAATTTGCTTTTCATTATTAGCAAATATTTTTCATTTTAAAGGAAATTATTATATGGAAGATGTTTGTCATAGTTCATATGAAAGTGATATTTTTCTTTCTTGTGATGAAGTGAGAGCAGGGAATTCTTGATTCAGTGTGGGTAACCATGAAGGCAGTGACCCAGAGTATTATGAGAAAAGGGATGAATACATGTTGAACACTAGCTGAAAGTTGGACATGGTTACATGCTAAGGGCATTGGACTCCAGTCCTTCACTTAGGTGACTTATCTTGGGAATTCTGTTTCCATATTTAAAGTGTGCTGAAGTATATCTAGGATTTTGTTATTTCAAGTACATATAACAAGGTATGTTGAATCCCTTTCCATTTTGAAAAGATTTCTAATGGTTTTGATTTCTAAAAAAAAAAAAAAAAACAGCAAAATTTTGCAAATTTCAGAGTTCGAAACTACATTTTGGTGTTTTGAGAATTTTGCTTTTTCTTACCACTATAATAATTTAATAATTTTAATATTCTCTGATTGGTCAAGATCTCAGTTTAGCTTTTCAATATATTTTTATTTGGTTCCATGTGTATTTTGACCTGACCAATTTTAGGAACTCAATGCATGAAGGAAGAAACCTGCCCTTAGACATTTTTTTTAAAAAATGAGATGACATTCAAAACGATCATTTTGACCTGAATGTTATATGTATTGTAAACATTATACAGTTATATTTCAATTCCATATTGCATTCAAAATTTGCAGGTATTATGCATAATCTAATTGTGGATTTTGATTAATATGTATTTAATCATATCAAAATGATCTCTTTTCTTACATTTTACATCTTCAATTATCTATAACAATGTGAATGGTATAAAATAATGTAGTACTTACTCCACATATCAGTATCATAAATGCAAATCTTAATGGCTTATCTCCTTAAAATTTATGCCATTAATGTCATAAGATATTCTCCTTTCTACTTAATATGATTAAATAGGTGGATTCCAGCTTGGAAAGGAACAGTCTTGTTCTGAAAAGAGTAGATATTCTTTCAAGTTGTTCTTTTTTAATTAGGTAAATTATTCACTCTTTGTTCTATTTTTATAATTATGTGTATATGTGGGACCAATGATCTTATGTAGCTTTTTGAAATATATAATAGAATTAAGCAGTGTAAAAAAAATGAATGAAGAAACTACACAAAGTTATGGTGTGAAAAATAGGAAATCATTAATTGTGCTCTTTCCATGTAGTTTGCTAATTAGATACTACAGCTATTACATAGGGAAAAGTTGCAGAAATTATAAGATATTAACTATCACTTCTATTGTATGAAGAGTTATGTTTTGTGGCATGGATTATTTAACTAAGTTCTCAAAGCTCCTAAAATTTTCCATGATTTTGTGAGGAGTATGGGTACTAAGTATAATTTATATGATTTATATTTGAATAGATATATATGTTCACCCACAAGAGTGACTATCAATCTCATTCTCCTTTTTTAAAAAAAAAATCAACTCAAAAGCAGCATTGTATTTCTTAGTATTGGTGACTGAACTCAGGTCCTTGTGCATGCTAGGCAAGCCATTCTACTACTAAGCTATACCACTGACCCTGAAAGCAGCATATTTAAAGGCATTTTTGGGTAGGTATTACTATAGAAATAAATGACAATGCATATATTTAAAAATCAATTTAGTTTCGTGTCCAAAATTAAAATGAAAAGTTATGATAACTAAGTCATTAATTTGTTTTTTAAAAATATACAACTGTAAAAAAACTGATTCTCTAGAAAGGAATAAATAAAAATAGTCTGTTCTTTAGATTCTCTCTAGATTTTCAAGGAAAATCACCTTACCACTATAAGACATTCTGAGGAACATTTTACTAATATTCTGCACACTGGTAGATGCTTACTAGATGGTAAGGACATCATTAGAGACAGAAAGTGTTTCTAATTCAGAATTATTTGAACCCCAATTAACTGGAATGGATAACTCAGTTGTTTACGGACCCATGATCAAAGCATGAAAGTAGATTGAGAATGATGAGTCTTGACCTGCTTCCTCCTTCCACCGTCAAGTGCACTGGCCACAGCCCCTGAGGCAATACTCAGCTTAGGAATTCTGAGAGGAAACTGTTTTAAGTGAAATGATTGCTTGCTTGACATGAATGAAGTGATTGATTTGTTCATTATTCTTTTTGAACTTTGGAGGTAGTATCTTTCATGTGCTCCAGAAATACAAAAGTTTTTCTTTTTAATTCTAGATTTTAGTAATTTCAATCTTGGGCCAGAATTCGATATAGACATTTTTTTTTTTTTTTTTTACTATAGGATAGCTACATAATCTTTCTTGACATGCACTTAGAATGTGTGGTTTCATGGAACTGAAATAGAATACCAAAAATTATTAAAATTGGTATTAAGCTGTCAGAGGGAAGGCCGTAAAGATCAATAAACCATCTTCTGCAGGTTCCACGACATAGAATTAATAATGTGAAAATTGTCAGTGCCAAAATGAACTCACTGAGGCCAACCAAAGTTGGGTCAGGATGCCATGAAGGAAGAGGCTCCCTGATTGTGTGCCTATTATAAACACTATTGTCAGTACTCTCCCAAGCTATGAAAATTCCAGTGAGACACTTCCATGAAGACAATCCCCCCGCAACAGCAGTGCTGTGAGAGAGTAATCACCTAGTCTTGCAGTTCTGCAGTAGACCAGGTTTATTTCCAGACAGCTTATGTGGACTTCCCCTCTTTTCCTTTAAAAGCTTTCTCTTGCCCCAAGTCCATCAGATGCACCTGTGGTCCACCATAGCATGTGTATCCCAGATCACAATCTCTTACTGTTTCCCACTAGACTCTTTTTGGTTTTGGAGAGTCAGTTTCTTTGTTTCTCAATTTAGGTTGTCAAAATCAATGAAAAATAATTTTCCCAAGTTTATTATGTTTAAATACTATTTTTAGAAACCTTGTGAAGTCACAATTACAGCTTTAGGATATCATAGAAATCTTTGATTTGCACAGTTTCTTAATTATTGTCATTCTTAAAATCATTTACATTTATTGAATCATTCATGTTTATTGAATGCTTCTTAAGTGTTTCTCATAATTTATTTCCTTTTATTTTACTGTCAACTTTATCTGATAAGGTGCCCATTTGCTGTTCTAGGGTAATCATTTGCCCTAGGTCACATAGTAAGGGAGTGATTAAATAAGGATCTTGCTCCTCTAGGCTGACTGTGGGCTCCGAGTCTCAACTGCACACACCATAATGGCCAGAGCATGAACCTCATGTATGAAACAGATTTCCCTGTTGGGTCCAGTTGTGTATCTTATGTAAGTAAAAATATTGTTTTAATGATGATGCAACACAATTACATTTTAAAAATCTTTGGTGACACTGGTATTATAAAGATGAGTATCCACTCCCTGCTGCAAAGAGCTCATGTTTACTGGTGAGAGAGAGTTCAGTGTGTTACCACAAAGGTCAAGAAATAATGTGGCAACTCTGTGCCATGTGGATGGCTTCAGAGACTAATTGCTTCAGATTATGGGAAGGCAAAATACTTGTCCTTGATACAATATTTTTCTGTTATATTTTGTGATGTTCTTTTTATATTTAAATTCACATGAATTTCTGATTATTCTGTTCATTCCATACTATAATATTCTATAGTTTCATCATAGTTGATTTTCATATGCATTTGTTTTTATTTCTTACAGTTTCATTGCAATTGATTTTCACATCATTTGTTTGTTTTTTTTTATAAATATGTAAAATGTATATATTCCTTTATGAAGTTCTCAAAGAAGGATAACAATGATTCTAAATTTTTTGGTTTTTTTTCCCTCAAAATAATATAAATATATTCAACTCTTTTAAATTGTAACATTTGAGATTTAAAATTTGTAAATTGTATCCTTAAAATAAAGAATTGTGGGGCTGGGATTGTGGCTTAGTGGTAGAGTGCTGACCTAGCATACATGAGGCACTGGGTTTGATCCTCAGCACCACATAAATATAAAATAAAGATATTGTGTCCACCTAAAACTAAAAAAATGAATATTTAAAAAATATAAAGAATTGTGATGGTAGTACGCACAGAAAATGATGATTTTTTTATGCTTCCCCATATCTTCCTCTTTCATTTTGTAGTTATTCCTATTTAGCAGTAAGTACTGAAAAGGGCAAAGCATTTGCCCAGATGTAACACAATGTCTAATAATTATGATGCCATCCTTTATTATACATTACCCTATGCCATGCACTGTATGAATTTTTCATAGATTATTTTATTTAATCTCTTCAACTCTATGTGTAGGTAGCTATTGCTATGTCCATTTTAGAGATGATGAAACTGAGACACAGATGGATAAGTATTTCTTATTCTAGATTAGAAAATTCATTTTCTGTATGATAGCCTGTAAGAATCAGTTGTGTCCTACTTAAATCTTGACTCTGTCAAAATTAATTACATAACATTTTTGGTCAGTTTAATTCTTTCATCAAATACCTGTTTTCTCATTGGGGTGATGATATTTTAAGTATTTTATACCTCTAACAGTGACACAAAGTTGTTCTAGTACTATTCCTGCTTAAATATAAGTTGAGACCTTCAGGCTTCCTCCATTTCCATTGTTCAATCTTCCTTCTCATTTCCTCATCTATTAACTTCATACCCTCCCTTCATGATCTCATCCAGTCTCTGGGCTTTAAATACCAACTTTATAGTGAAGATTCACATATTTTATCTCCCGCCTGGACCTTTCTCTGGATATGCAGACATCTAATCCATTAGCAATCCTGTTGACTATAAATATAACCAGAATTTAACCAATTGCCAACATATTTATTGCTACCCCTTCCCAGTCAAGGGGATTCCTGTTCATCTGGATGATTGCAGTAGCTCCATAAATTGTCTCCGTATGGTATATTCTTTGCTGTGTCCAAAGTGAGCCTTTAAAAACTTAAGTCAGATCATGTCATTCATCTGCTCAAATCTGGCGTCTAACCTCATGCAAAGTAAAACTCACAGCCCTTACCATGGTCTATGAGGTTCTTAATGATCAGCCCATTGGATGTACCTTTGATACTATCTCCTACGTCTCCTGAGTTATTCTATCCTAATCAAAATAGCAGAATGTATTCTTTAAATACATCCAGCATACACCTATCCGAGGGCCTTGCACTTACTTTCTCCTTGGCCCCAAATGCTCATTTTTTAAGTGTCTGCATGACTTACTCCCTTCCCTCCTTCAGTTCTTTATTAAAATTTATTTTGAAGGAGGCTTTCCCTGACTTCCTGTTTGTAGTTTTATGTATCCTCAACACCCAGACACACTCCATATTTGCTTAATTTTACTAGATAGTAATTAATATCATCTAGAATATTGCATTTTATTTATTTTTGTTTGTTGCTCTTTCTTCTACCTCCATAATTAGTATGAAAACTTTAGGAGGGTACAGATTTTGTGTTGTTATCCCGTGTCGTACACACACCACCTAGAGTAGTACTTCTCATGCATTAAGCACTCAGTCAACACTTGTTGGATTACTGCATGAATGGGAGAGCAAGGATGGAAGAATGAATGAATTTCTATACTTTATCAGAAACTTGTATCTTTATTTGAAAATATTTACAAGTTAGTGCTAGTTTCTTCTTCTGGCACCTAGAAGAATGCATGCTGAAATAAAATGCATCAAGATCCAGGCAGGTTAATATCAACATATGAAGTGCTTTGAGGCAAGGTTGGAGAAGTTGGCAGAAACAACATTATCAATAACTTAGAGCCCATGGTGTGGAGTTTGGATTTTATATTAAGTGCAGTAGGAAGCCATTGGATGACTTTAACTGTAATCTGGGCAAGGTCTTCAGACAACATTTTGACTGAGACCCAAAGGAAAAAATATTTTATATAATCACACACACACACACACTTTATGTTTTATGAAAAATATTTAACCTCATCATGCACAAAGCACTCTGATATTTTCTGTTCTATTTTACTGCATACAAAATTCTAGTTTTTATTTTATGACCCAGTAAAGAGTCAAACCCGAACATTTTAAAACCGTATTTTAAAGAATTCTCACTGGAATAGAAACAAATGGTCAATAATAGAAGCAGAGAGAACCTAAAGGAGGCATCTGCAACAGAAAAGAATATAAATTATTGTATTACATGAAAGTGAAAAAGGACCTTGATGAATACATACCCATTTTCCATCTTCAAAAGTTAACCATGGAATGCCAAATTTGTTTGCCTATACTCTCTTCCCAGGTCCCCTAGCCATCTAGATTATTTCTAAACAAATTACAAGGGACAATTTAAATGAAGAAATGGCAGGATTTCATGCTGTATTGAAGAAAAAACTAATAGGCAAAAAAATAGTATTTATTGAATTCTTACTTTATTTGGTAGTCATTTTTGAACCATAGATCTTTTTTAGAGACAGAGAGAGAGAAGTTTTTAATATTTATTTTTTAGTTTTCGATAGACACAACATCTTTATTTTATTTTTATGTGGTGCTGAGGATCGAACTAGTGCCCTGCGCATGCCAGGCAAGTGCGCTACTGCTTGAGCCACATCCCCAGCCCAAACCATAGATCTTAATCACTGGTTTTGTGTCAAAAACTTAGAGCTTAATTTAATATTTTTGAAAGCTACCAAATATATTTTAAGTATACACTTTATTTGTCTTTGTTTTTGTTGCCAGAAAGTGTTACAATGAAGTCAATAGTTTTAATAGTTTATGGACCTTAAGTATCATCTTGTATATACCGTGTGATCTAATTTAGCTGAAGTTGATAGAACATAATAATCATATAGTTCAGTAACTGCCATGGTTATGACCAGTAATCTAATATTTAACAGGAAATTTGTGTTGGATTTTTCACTATTATTAATACTTCAGAATTATTAATTCTGGAGGAAAAAACATTGAAAATGTTTTTTAAATAAAATAATATTCAAATTAAGTGAAAGAATATTAAACATGTTTATGTAAATCATAATTCACAGTACTTATTCTATATTTTTTCCATAAATGTTTGAAATATCATATTCATGCATACCAAAGTGATGTGACAGATAATATGGGGAATATTTTAATAGAAATTTAGATTCTTTTTTTTTTTTTTTTGTACCAGGGATTGAACTCATGGATACTCTACCACTGAACCACATGTCCAGCCCTCTTTTGTATTTTATTTAGAGACAAGTTCTCACTGAGTTGCTTAGTGCCTTGCAGCTGCTGAGGCTGGCTTTGAATTCATGATTCTCCTGTCTCAGCCTCTCAAGCCACTGGTATTACAGGTGTGATCCACCGAACCCAGAATTATAGAAATTTAGAAAAAAAATAATGTGTATAGTTTCTCTAACACAAAACTGTAGCTGCAAGCAGGACAATGTAAAAACTAAAAATCAAAGCCAATAAAAAGAAGACACTTGCAAAACAGAATGGAAGTTGGAAAATCAACCGCCCATAGCTAAAATAACAAATTCAATACCTCTAGTGAAGCTCTGCATGTTCTAGCTCAAAATATCATGGTTGACAGTTGTGAAAGTTGATTACCTTTTTCCCCCAACACTAATGATATTTTGGGCCTGTATCTACAAGTTCAAGTGATATTAAGTTCATGATTATTATAAATAAAGCCAAGCATATTATAATAAAATTCCACTAGGCATATAGGAATAATTTTTACATGCATTTGTAAAAAATCATGACTCTTAAGTTGTGCTGAGAATGTCAGTTTATTGTACAATGGAAAGAATTTTCCAGAAAAAGATATTGTGATTGTTGTTGCATCATTCCTCTATGTTAATTTGAAACGTAAATTTCTCACTTACCTGTTAGTCATTATTCCATTTTTAACATCTTCCAACAAACAGCATTACCATGTGAGTGTTCCTGTGCTTCTATGGTATGGTGATGTGTGTGTGAGTTTCTTTTTTGTTTGTTTTCTTATAGCTGGGCTGGAGATTAAACCTACTGCTCTACATATTTTAGGCTAATGATCTACCACTAAGTCAGGCCCTCAGCTGCTGCTGTGTGTGTGCGTGTGTGCACATGTGTGCGTGTGTGCGTATGTGTGTGTGTGTGTGCATGAGTGCAAAATGACAGTACATTAGTTCTGTTAGGTAATGTTGAGATTATTGAAGACTTTGTACTTTCCCTCTGCTATAGTTTGGAGTGACCTCCAAAGACCTGTATGTTAAAGGCTTGGTTTCCTGCATATGGTGCTCTTGGGAGAAGGTGAAACCCTTAGAAAGGAGAGCCTAATGGAAGAATACTAGGTCATTAGGGGCGTTCTCTTAAACAGGGTATTGGCATCTTGGCCCCTTCCCCTCTCTCTTTCTTTGCATCCTGGCTGCTCTTCCATGTGCTCCTGCCATATGCTGTGCAGCTACAGGCCCAAAGTGATAGGGCCAAACAATGTGGAGTAAAACCATGAAGCAAAATGGTTATTTGCATCTTATAAGTTGTTTATCTCAGGTATTTTGTCACCAGGACAGAAAAACAACTAATACAATCTCCCAAACTTCGCTTTGAGGCAAAAGTGAAAGAAGTCTTAAACCGAATTTTGTCATGTATATAGGAATTTATTAAGCATTTATTAGAAAATGCTTAATTAGGACACAAATAATGTCCCTATAGTTTGTTCTGTAGGCTCAAGGAAGTTCTAACTCTAATGTCATGTTTGGTATTGCGACCGATCTACTTACCTTCCACCAAAGCTTCAACAAATATAAAATTCAAAAGACAGGGTTCACTTACCAAATTGCCTGCGTCAGGCAATCAGATTCTTCTATAGTTTGTGCCTGAGTCTGGGTATGCTTAAAGAGTTTACCAAGTCCATCATCTCAAGAGTACCTTAGTGATACACCTACCTTGAATAGTCCTAGTTTCATCTGTGTGAATTCATTTCTGCCATTCAAAGTGCTAGGCAAGAGGCCATTGTTTTCTCCACTGGAAGGTCATTTCTGACATTAAAATTCTAATTTTCAAACTAGGGATAACAGGAACATATCTCAACATTGTAAAAGCTATGTATGCTAAACTCCAGGCCAACATCATTCTAAATGAGAAAAATTGAAAACATTCCCTCTAAAAACTGGAACAAGACAGGGATGCCCTCTTTCACCGCTTGTATTTAACATAGTTCTTGAAACTCTAGCCAGAGCAATTAGACAGACTAAAGAAATTTAAAAAAAAATACAGATAGGAAAAGAAGAACTCAAACTATCACTATTTGCTGATGACATGATTCTTTACCTAGAGGATCCAAAAAATTCCACCAGAAAACTTCTAGAACTAATAAATGAATTCAGCAAAGTAGCAGAATATAAAATCAGCACCCATCAATCAAAGGCATTTCTGTACATCAGTGACAAATCCTCTGAAAGAGAAACTAGGAAAACTACCCTATATACAGTATCCTCAAAACAGAAAATTAAATACTTGGGATTCAACAATAGAGGTGAAAGACCTCTGCAACAAAAACTACAGAACACTAAAGAAAGAAATTAAAGAAGACCTTAGAAGATGGAAAGATCTCCCTTGTTGTTGGATAGGCAGAATTAATATTATCAAAATGACCATACTATCAAAAGCACTATACAGATTTAATGCAATTCCAAACAAAATCCCAATGACATTCCTCATAGAAATAGAAAAGGCAGTCATGATTCATCTGGAAAAATAAGAGACCTAGAATAGCCAAAGCAATCCTTAGCAAGAAGAGTGAAGCAGGTGGCTTCACTCTTCACTATACCAGACCTTAAATTATACTACAGAGCAATAGTAACAAAAACAGCATGGTATTGGCACCAAAATAGATTGGTAGACCAATGGTACAGAATAGAAGACACAGAGACAAAC
This sequence comes from Marmota monax, assembly GCF_021218885.2. NCBI lineage: Eukaryota > Metazoa > Chordata > Mammalia > Rodentia > Sciuridae > Marmota > Marmota monax. The sequence goes on from NW_026691988.1 coordinate 5,462,703, forward strand.
CCACATAAATATACAGTTACCTCAGATTAGACAAAAGCACCAAAAACATATATTGGAGAAAAGGTAGCCTCTTTAACAAATGGTACTGGGAAAACTGGAAATCCATATGTAGCATAATGAAATTAAAACTCTGTCACTGTGCACAAAACTCAAAGTAGATCAAGGACCTAGGAATTAGACCAGAGACTCTACACCTAATAAAAGAAAAAATAGGGCCAAATCTTCATTATGTTGGATTAGGCCCCGACTTCCTTAACAAGAACCGTATAGCACAATAAATAAAATCAAGAATCAATAAATGGGATGGATTCAAACTGAAAAAATTCTTCTCAGCAAAAGAAAAAATCACCGAGGTAAATAGAGAGCCTACAGAATTGGAGCAGATTTTTACCACATGCATATCAGGTAGAACACTAATCTCTAGGATATATAAAGATCTCAAAAATCTTAACACCAAAAAACCAAATAACCCAATCAATAAATGGGCCAAGGAACTAAACAGACATTTTTCAGAAGATGATAGACAGTCAATCAATAAATATATAAAAAAATGTTCAACATCTCTAGCAATTAGAGAAATGCAAATCAAAACTACTCTAAGATTTCATCTCACTCCAGTCAGAATGGCAGCTATTAAGAATACAAATAACAAGTGTTGGCAAGGATGTGGGGGGAAAGGCACACTCATACATTGCTGATGAGACTGCAAATTGGTGCAGCCAATATGGAAAGCAATATGGAGATTCCTTGGAAAACTTGAAATGGAACCAACATTTGACCCAGCTATCCCACTCCTCGGTTTATACTCAAAGGACTTAAAATCAGCATACTACAGTGATGCAGCCACATTAATGTTTATAGCAGCTCAATTAACAATAGCTAAATTGTGGAACTAACCTAGATGCCCTCCAGTAGATGAATGGATAAAGAAAATAAATGGTACGTATATACAATGGAATATTACTCAGCATTAAAAGAAAATAAAATCATGGCATTTGCAGGTAAATGGATGGAGTTGGAGAATATTATGCTAATATCGCCATTTTGATGATGTTAGTTCTGCCTATCCATGAACAGGGTATATTTTTCCATCTTCTAAGATCTTCTTCTATTTCTCTCTTTAGGGTTCTGTAGTTTTCATTGTATAAATCTTTCACCTCTTTTGTTAGGTTGATTCCCAAGTATTTTATTTTTTTTGAGGATATCGTGAATGGAGTGTTTTTCCTCATTTCCGTTTCACTGATATACACTGATATACAGAAATGCCTTTGATTTATGCATGTTGATTTTATATCCTGCCACTTTGCTGAATTCATTTATTAGTTCTAGTAGGTTTTTTGTAGACCCTTTTGGGTCTTCTAGGTATAGAATCATGTCGTTCGCAAATAGTGATAATGTAAGTTCTTCTTTTCCTATTTTTATGCCTTTAATTTCTTTCGTCTGTCTAATTGCTCTGGCCAGTGTTTTGAGAACTATATTGAATAGAAGTGGTGAGAGAGGGCATCCCTGTTTAATGCAATGCCAATCAAAATCCCAACAGCATTTCTTGTAGAAATAGATAAAGCAATCATGAAATTCATATGGAAAAATAAAAGACCCAGAATAGCAAAAGCAACTCTAAGCAGGAAGTGTGAATCAGGCGGTATAGCGATACCAGATTTCAAACTATATTACAGAGCAATAGTAACGAAAACAGCATGGTACTGGTACCAAAACAGGCGGGTGGACCAATAGTACAGAATAGAGGACACAGAGACTAATCCACAAAGTTACAACTATCTTATATTTGATAAAGGGGCTAAAAGCATGCAATGGAGGAAGGATAGCATCTTCAACAAATGGTGTTGGGAAAACTGGAAATCCATATGCAACAAAATGAAACTGAATCCCCTCCTCTCGCCATGCACAAAAGTTACCTCAAAATGGATCAAGGAGCTTGATATCAAATCAGAGACTCTGCATCTGATAAAAGAAAAAGTTGGCTCCAGTCTACATACTGTGGGGTTGGGCTCCAAATTCCTTAATAGGACACCCATAGCACAAGAGTTAATAACAAGAATCAACAAATGGGACTTACTTAAACTAAAAAGTTTTTTCTCAGCAAGAGAAACAATAAGAGAGGTAAATAGGGAGCCTACATCATGGGAACAAATTTTTACTCCTCACACTTCAGATAGAGCCCTAATATCCAGAGTATACAAAGAACTCAAAAAATTAGACAGTAAGATAACAAATAACCCAATCAACAAATGGGCCAAGGACCTGAACAGACACTTCTCAGAGGAGGACATACAATCAGTCAACAAGTTCATGAAAAAATGCTCACCATCTCTAGCAGTCAGAGAAATGCAAATCAAAACCACCCTAAGATACCATCTCACTCCAGTAAGATTGGCAGCCATTCTGAAGTCAAACAACAACAAGTGCTGGTGAGGATGTGGGGAAAAGGGTACACTTGTACATTGCTGGTGGGACTGCAAATTGGTGCGGCCAATTTGGAAAGCAGTATGGAGATTCCTGGGAAAGCTGGGAATGGAACCACCATTTGACCCAGCTATTGCCCTTCTCGGACTATTCCCTGAAGACCTTAAAAGAGCGTACTACAGGGATACTGCCACATCGATGTTCATAGCAACACAATTCACAATTGCTAGACTGTGGAACCAACCCAGATGCCCTTCAATATATGAATGGATAAAAAGAAATGTGGCATTTATACACAATGGAGTATTACACAGTACTAAAAAATGACAAAATCATGGAATTTGCAGGGAAATGGATGGCACTAGAGCAGATTATGCTAAGCGAAGCTAGCCAATCCCTAAAAAACAAATGCCAGATGTCTTCTTTGATATAATGAGAGCAACTAAGAACAGAGCAGGGAGGAAGAGCAGGAGGAAAAGATTAACATTTAACAGAGACATGAGGTGGGAGGGAAAGGGAGAGAAAAGGGAAATTGCATGGAAATGGAAGGATACCCTCAGGGTTATACAAAATTACATATAAGAGGTTGTGAGGGGAATGGGAAAAAAACAAGGAGAGAAATGAATTACAGTAGATGGGGTAGAGAGAGAACATGGGAGGGGAAGGGAGGGGGGATAGTAGAGGATAGGAAAGGTAGCAGAACACAATAGTTACTAATATGGCATTATGTAAAAATGTGGATGTGTAACCGATGTGATTCTGCAATCTGTATTTGGGGTAAAAATGGGAGTTCATAACCCACTTGAATCTAATGTATGAAATATGATATGTCAAGAGCTTTGTAATGTTTTGAACAACCAATAAAAAAGAAAAAAAAAGAATATTATGCTAAGTGAAGTAAACTTATCCCAAAAGACCAAATGCCAAATATCTTCTCTGATATGTGGATGCTGATACATAATGGGGATAGGGGGAACATGGGCGGAATGGAGGAAGTTTACATAGGGCAAAGAAGAGGAATGGGAAGTGAGGGGGTATAGGGATAGGAAAGATGCTGGAATGAAATGGACATTATTACCCTAAGTATATGTATGAAGACATAAATGGTGTGTCTCTATTTTGTGTACAACCAGAGACATGAAAAATTGTGCTCTATATGTGTACTATGAATTGAAATGCATTCTATTGTTATGTATAACAAATTAGAATAAATAAAAATTTTAAAAAATATTTTGGTTTTCAAAAGGATGAATTTTGATGGAGTTTCAGATACTAGAATACCTTTTATAGCACCCCAGTGAAGTATATTCTACTAGTGAACTATATTCTACTAATATAGTTCACTATATATAATATAGTTCACTATATTATATTCTACTAATATAGTTCACTATAATATAATATATTCTACCAGTGAACTATATTCTACTAAAATATAGTAGGCTTTCTTCAGGCTTTTCTTTCACATATGGAAGACAAATTCTTGATGCTTCAATTCTAAATATAGTTATGTTACAATAATAATATTAATCTAATTAAACTACAAATAAGAGTATACTGAAATTGCTACAGTATTCCAAAGAAAACTGCAGACATATAATAGGACATACGTTTGCAATATTAAAGAGTACGTTATGTAAGTTGAGCTTCCTTAATACAAAAATCCAAAATGTAAAATACTCCATAATCCAAAACTTTCTTAGTGTGCTGACACAACGGAAGTGGAAAATTCTAAAGTGTAAGAATTTGTTTCATGCAAAAATTATTCAAAATATTGTGTAAAATGACCTCAATTCTATGTTTTAAGATGTATATGAAAAATAAATGTATTTCTTGTTTAAAATTGGGTCCCGTTTTCAAAATATCTCATTATGTTTCATACAAGTGTTCTACAATCCAAATACATCCAAAACCTGGAATAGTTCATGTCTCATATGTTTTGGATAGGAGCTAGTCAACCGGAATATGTTTTAGATATCTTTGTGTACAGCTTCTGTGACAAAAGACCCACAAGTGAGTCTTTTATGAGTGAATCTTGCATAATTATGAACTTCATAGAAGTGAAGTTATAATATTTATCTATTAGGAGTGAACATACTGCCAGAAATCATGATCACCCTTATTATTAATATTGGAAGCTGTGGTAGTGATGAATGACAATTGTGAAGTGTCATAGGGATTATACTAGTCATAATAGTCCAAATAGCAATAAAAGACTAACTAATGTTTCCTGAGCATTTACTGCATGCTGTATGCTTTATGTTCATCACCTCGCTTATTCACCACAATAACTCAGGTACTGTTATTCTATGCTATTTTTTCAGGTGCAGAATTCCTCCTAATTAGTACACAGCACATATGGAAGACAAATTCTTGATGCTTCAATTCTAAATATGTGCTCATTTCCTCTATCACAAACTGCTTCTTTTTCTGTCAAATCTTTTATAAAAATTTAAAATGCATTCCTTTTTGGAATTTTGGAACAAGAATAGTTTATGGGGAAAGAAAAGGAATACGGTTCTTCAGTTTATTAAAAGTCATGCCAGGAAATAATAAAAACGTGAAAAACATTTCCATTTATAAAGGCATTTAATGTCTGTATAAAAGGATGACTCTGATTGATGGAAAATAGATTAGGTTTTTTTTTTTTTTTTTTGTGTGTGTGTGTGTGTGTGTGCCTGCGCATACAGACTTTCACATGAATGTTTTCCCATTCATGTTTTCACATGAATCTTTGTCAGAATTTTAAAAACAAGGCCTTTCTGTAGACCTAGATTTTTCCCAAAACATAATCAGCTTCTCATTAAGACTACTGCTATAACTCTGGACCATAAAATAGCAAATCTACTTTTGGATCTGTAGACATCCTTTAAAAAGGCTTTAATAATTGGTTTTGAGAAAGGTTTTATAATAAAAAAAATTGTTTCATGAATACAATTATTAAAAATATTGTAGCTCAATGGCAGAGCCTAGCATGAATGAGGCCCTGGGTTTGATCCCCAGTATTACACACACACACATACACACACGCATAGATACAATGTTGTAAAAAATTATCTTAGTCTATGTGTTTAAGGTATATATGAAACATAAATAAATTTCACATTGAGACTTGACCCACTTTTAGTATTTTTCATTATGTATTTGTAAATATTCCAAAATCCAAAAGCATCTGAAATATTTCTGATCCCATAATTTCAGAGGAGGTATACAGTTTCCTAAGGATGAATGCCAGTCCTAAGCTTACTTAGGGTGACTAATCCTCAGCAATTACTCTATAACTACCTTATATAAGGTCTCGAAAAAGCATTTTGTCATTATTTATGTTTGAAGATTAATCTGATAGAACATATTTTATACTTTAAGAATTCAGGATCTTCAATATAAAAAGCAATAAAATAAATAAAGAACATGTTTTTTTTAGAAATACAATTCTCAATAGTCTTATATAATTGCATATTGTGAAACTCAGTTAGTATTAACTATGATTCCAGTCTCAAAGTTCTATTTTTTATTTTTTTAAGAATTGGGTCTTTTTAGTTATACATGACTGTAGAATTCATTTTGACATAATTATAAAAGTATGGACTATACCTTGTTCTAATTCAGTCTCCAATGCCTCCTCTTCCCCTCCCTTCCCTCCACCCCCTGTTCCTTTTTCTCAACTATACTGATATTTACATTATTCATCCACAGTTTTTTAAAATTAATTTCTTGTGGATGCACACAATGATGAGATTCACTGTGGTTAATTTATATTTCTACATGAAGGTTATGTCAGATTCATTCCACATCTTTCATTTCCCCATCAGTCCTCCCTTCCCTTCATTCCCCTTTGTCTACTACACTGAACTTCTATTCTTTTTTTCAACCCCAATCCCACCACCATTGGGGATTAGCTCCATATCAGAGAATACATTTGACTTTTTTTTTTTTTTTTTAGGATCAGCTCATTTTACTTAGCACTATAGTCTCCAGTTCCAACCAATTACTAGCAAATATCATAAGGTCATTCTTCAAGACTAATACTTCATAGGGTATATATGCCATATTTTCTTTATCCATTCATCTGTTGAAGGGCATTTAGATGGGCTTCATAGCTTAGGTAAACAGACACTTCTCAAATGAAGAAATATGAATGGTCAACAAATAGATGAAAAATGTTCAACATCTCTAGCCATCAGATAAATGCAAATTAAAACTACACTGAGATTTCGTCTCACTCCAGTCATAATGGCAATTATCAAGATTACAAATAACAATAAATGTTGACCAGGATTTGAAGAATAAGGTACACTCATATATTGCTGGTGGGATTGAAAATTGACTCAACCACTCTGGAAAGCAGTATGGAGATACCTCAAATTTCTGTTTTTATTCATAATTTATGACAAATTTGGTTAGAATTGTTATATATATTTAAAGTTGAATCAGTAATTTTTATTGTATGCTTAGAGTAACGATAACCCTTACTAACTAGCTCCTAAGCAGGCTTAGATTCCTAATTTTTTTTTGTTAAATTAAAACTTTCTCTACTGAAGTATTCCTTGTTTAGGAGTTTATTTCCTATCATAAAAGAGTAGAAAAATTTTTAGCTACATAAAAACTCCACCAGTTTCATTTCCTAGCAAAGACCTTAGAGAGGTAAGTTTTTTCAGTCAAATTAAATTGTGACACCTAATCTATTTGTAAGATAATTTTGGAACTGAAGAAAATTATTCATAATAATTTCTAAAATATCTTTCCATTCTTACACTATACATTTCAGAATTTGACATAAATCCAAACACTTCTGTTTTCTGGTCAGGTTAAAAAAAAAAAAGCTAAACTTGTTTTTTCTGAGTTTCTATCCACATAGGAGTCCATCATGTGGACTTTGTACTCATTTTGCTTAGGAGACAGTTATACAAGCGGGTGGGAGGCATCATTACTGGTGATGTATTTATAGTTAAGGGAAGCCAAAGGGGTCTTTCCTTGGGTAATGATTTCATATTTTGGAATGCCAGTTGTCATTTGAAAAACAGCAATTTTGTAAATATAATACTTACATAGTCATATAGACATAGTTATATAACTGGAGATATAAAATGCTTATTGTATTTGGAAAAATATATATTCTAGCTCTCTCTATATATGTCTATATATCTATGTATATATATCATTAAGCCCTGTTTACCTTGGATATTGAGAAATCTTGTTACCATATAACATTTTCCTTGCAATGTGGTTTGAATTAAGGCAAATGTTAAAGGTAAATGAACCCCAAAGTGAACCCCACTGTTAACTTCATAGCTGCTATTGATTCACTGTAAATTTTATTAAAGTTTGTGCTTTGGCATAGCAAAACACACTGGTCTGAAACTAATTTGATAGTAAGAAATGAAACTGTTCTTACTCTCTTATCCAAGCACTCTTTTTAAGGCTAACATTGCAAGGCGGACTGGAAGGTACTGGACTTGTATCAAAGGACTTTGAATCTTGACTATTGAGTAATATTTTTGTGACATTGAATATCTGAATTTGTAAATATTTTCATCCATGAAATTGAGATAATATCTTTATCACAGAATTAAATGAGGAAATAAGCAAACCTAAAAAAAAAAAAAAACAAAAACAACAACTCATTTTTGTGTTTAGAAAATGTACCTATGGATGTAGGTACATCCATATGTACCAAATGTACCTGCATCAAACTAATAGTGAAAAGTAATCACTGATTTTAGTTGGGATTTTCAGATGTTCTAGCCTTTACCATTTAAAGCACCAAATATTTTCTAGCTGTAATACTTTTCTAGCTGAGCATTTTTCTAAAAATTATTTCACATACATCTGCTTTGTGCAATTTAAGAATATTGTTGTCTTGCTTTACATATTTGTTCATTCAGTCATTAACACAAAATTGTTCAGGGTTATTCTGTGCCAGGCACTGTTACCTATATACAAACTGATAGAAAAACCAGACATAAGGCCAACTTTCACAGAGTGTATGGCCAGCAAGAAGACAGGCACTGGACAGTTCAACAAACAAATAAGTAGATAACATTCCATTTGTGGTAAGTGCTGAGAGGAAAATAGAGGGCACTAAGAGAAGGAACAGAAGAAAACTACTTTTGGTTGAGTGGTCAGGAAAGGTGTGTCTAAGACAGTGAAATGTAAGCTGAGACCTGAAACGTGAGACAGCCAATCTTCCAGAATGTGGGGGAAAGCATTCCAGACACCACTTTCAAAAGAGAGGCCTTGGTAGAAAAAAAAAAAAAAAGGCTCTTTTTGTTTTCTAGAAAGTGACAGAAATTCAGGGTGAGTTGCATACAGGAAACTTGAAGATTGATCTGACATATGATGTGGAGTTGTGTCGTTTTTAAGGCACGTTTATAGAAAGCAGCTTAAAGCCACCAATTGACATGCACAAGACATTGTTTGCTTGTTTCCAAGAGCAGACACAGAGTTAGGAGGCACAAGGTCACCTTTCCAGTAGGCAGGATAAGAGGTCCAGGCTCGGACACCTCGATTTGGTCTTTTTCTGCTGTGAAAATCCCCTGGCTGAAGATGTTCCTGGTTCACTGATGCCTGGAGCCGTCATTACACAACTAGCTAATGAACTGAACCTAAGGGCCTTGTGGGTGGAAGGCACAAAGATCTCTGGGATTCTCCTTTCTGTTCTTTCTGCTGTGGTGTTTTCCTTTCACTTGCTGCCAGAAATTCCGTTGTCCGTTTTTGAGGAGCTCCTTTTTACATATGTGTCAGTCACCTCTGAGTAAGGGCCCATTGTCCTGTTCTGCTCATATACTCCATGAACTTGGGTGTGTGGACCTTGATATATTTTTCTGACTGTTCAGAAGTCAGGTGGTTTGGCCCTTGTTAGTTTTTTTCCTCATGGATGAAATTGTGAGAGGGTTCAGTCTTAGGAATTCCTGGTGTTTGGGAGAAGATCTCTCTCTCTCTCTCTCTCTCTCTCTCTCTCTCTCTCTCTCTCTCTTTCTTTCTCTCTCTCTCTCTCTCATTTTTTTGTTGTCTTAATAGATCAAGCAGTTATGTATAATTATTCATTATAAAATTGATTTTAGGGTGAAAAAAATCTATCCATCAAATAAAACACATTCCATTGGGGGCAATATTGCAAGATTTACATGAAGTTTCTGGTGTTTGAGAAACCAATCTTATCCCATTTCCTCAAGAGTTTTGAATCAATTCTGAATATCAGAGGAGTTTAAGATGACAACACCAGGTTTATTATGAACAAAGCCAGAATGGGAGTTTTCTTTGGACCCAAGGCCTAAATCATGTTTACTACTTCTTTATCCAAATTGAACTTAACAAATGCAATCAGGACTCTTGTCTCTAAAACCAGAAGACAGAGGAAGAATGTTGTGTATCCTGCAGGCAGACTGCCTCTAAAGAAGACAGCCTAGCAAGGGTTAATTTAAAGTATGCTAGAACCTTTCTCTCACTAGTCAGAAAGGAAGGATGAAGTATTAATACTCACAAGAAATTGTTTACTTTATGGAATGGGGCAGAAATATGAAGAAAAGAAGAAAAAGATTTCTTCTATATTAAAGCAAAAACAATCCTTTCTATTTCATTTAGACATTATTTCCAAGTATAGGCACAGTGTCTTGTGAGTCTGTGCAGTTAATACCAGATAGGATTATTTAACAGAATGGCTTTACAAAGGTCAATCCTAAGACTTCTTTGACTTTATTATTTAAGATCAGCCATAGAAACACAATAAGCTCCATTTTTCTCATCTGTTATAATGAGAATTATAAATTTATGTTCTAGTCAGGGAAATATGTCACCATGAAGGGTGGGAGGAGAAAGAGAAAGACTTGAGTACCTACTTATATGTGAGAAATGTGGTATATGACCTTTTGGATATCTTTTTAATAACTATAATCAAACCAATAAGAATTGTTTTCATCTGGGGGGTGGGTGGGAAATGAGTGTTAGTTTACATAACAATCTGTTTTTGAGCAGTTCTGATTACCCAGTCTCTGTGAGCCACAATGGTAAACAGTGATGCCATAGAAAGTGGCATTTCAACTGAGATCCTGAGGATGAGGAGGACTGGGCATATTTCTCTCCAATAAACATACTTCCAGATTTTCCTCAGAAAGCCTTCCATATCTCAAATCAGGAACTGGAACTTCATTCTTAATTTTCCATTTCTTTTATCCTATGTACTCATAGCTACCAGGATCCTGAAATGGGAGAGACATTGGAATATTCCAGGAACAAAGAACATTCTTTCTTGTGTGCTTGGAAATTAGAATTGTATTATAAGTGTTTAGGGAAGTCTTGGAAGTGTTTTAGACTGGAATATTCAAGACAATTCCTTATGCATCCTTCAAAGTTCTGCACATCTTAAGAGTATTTTTATGGATTGCCATTGTACAAGGTTGTCTTTTCAGGGATGTTTTTACACAACCTTGGGAGAAAGTGATAGTTCCTTCATTTGTAGCAAATACAGCCTCATATGAAATATTTGAATTTCCTAAGTGCAAGGTTGTCTTGCTGTCACGGAACGCGTTACATGTATAGATGTCATATCAGCCTGTGGAAATTGAACTTGTAAAATTGTATCAAGAAAATGCTCTTATCCTTGCTTTCACTATTGCTGAATAGTAAAGTTTCTGACCCAGAAGTCTTGTGTATTCTGCCAGTATCCATGAAACTGTGGCAGGCTGACTTGATAGTTTGTGAAGAGGGTAAAACCTCAGACCCTTCACAGTTCTTGGCACTTTTGGTGATAAGAATAACATGACAATAGAGGCATGACTTTTTGGAAGAGAAAGGATGAGAACCTCGCAGGCCAAATAAGCAGGTTTGAAGAAAATCCATGGGAATCATTAATGAACATGTTTACAAGATTGTTTGGTCAATTTTGGGACAAATGGCCTTCCATTTTATTGTGATAATGAGGAAGAGTTGGAAAAATGATTGTAATTTAGGTACCTGGAAGTAGGCTTGAGGTGAGCTATTTGAAAGGTCCCCTGGTTGTTGCTAGGCTTATTCCAGGTATGGTGATTTCACAATCTGGTAGGTATCTTTGGATATACCCATTGTGAAAAGCAGCCCCGGGATTGGTCCTGGATTAGAGAAAGGTTCTGACCATCTCAAAGCAACAGTTACAATTTCATCTTGTCACACCCTGAGTCTAAAAGGAAGGAAATTTGCAACCTCTGTGTGTAGAAACCAAGTAAATGACTATAATTATAAATGACTGATTCCCTTAGAAGATGAGGGTAGCAAGTGTATCATTCTTGTTAAAGATATATTCACCCTTAAGGTTCTGGCAAGAGTTGGACCATTTCATGGCTCAAGCCCTCCTGGCAGTCTGTCAGGTCAACCTTAGATTCTTTGGGAGACAAGAGTAAAACCTCTTAGTTTTTGCAGCGCATCTGGGCTGCTTTAGGGGGTTTTGTCCCTCTTGGCAAAATTTCCCTGAAACAGAAAAACTCCCATGGGAAACAGAAATGAAGTATTGATTAGTTTTTGAGCTCTTACTGCCATTAGAATGCTGATAAGTATAATTTATTGGAAAATGAGAAATTGATCCAAAGAAATCTAGATAAATTCCTGAGTCACCTTCTTGCCTTGTGAAACTCCCGTAGCTTCTATGTTCAAACAGGAGTAGAACTTGAAAGATGTTGTCATAATAATGGAGCAGAAACTGCCCTCAATTAAATCAGACTCTTTAAAAAGAATTGCTGCTGGGCAAGTCAAGCCGGAGTCAACCAAATGGAGCAAACGCCGTAACCACAGCCAGAAAGTGGTTATGGCTGCTAAGTATAGGGGTTTCCCAAACTGAAATAGATGGTGTCAGCAATGGTGATCTTGCTGCCAAATGCAGAGCATTGCATGGATTGAAAATGTTAGAAGTTCATTTGATTGAGCCCTGAGCCAACTGCCAATCAAAACTGAAAGTACATGAACGTTGTTTACTAACACAGAGCTATTCTGTCCTTCTGTGCCCCTTGTTCCTTTCTTCCTGATTCATCCCAGCCTCAGCTTCTTTAAGGGAATGAGTAATTGGAGGCTGATTTCTACCTGTCTCAAGGGATAACCAAAAGTTTATACATCCATCTGAGTGTGCTGGGTATTATGTTCATGATATGAGGTGTCCTCCCAAAGCTCCTATTAATATAGGAATATTTAGGGGTAAAATAATTTCATTGTGAGAGCTGAAATCAAATCAGTTTGGATGGGCTGATTGGGTGGTTAACTGTAGGCAGATGGGTGTAGCTGAAGAAGGTGGGTCACAGAGGGCTTACCCTGGAAGGGTGCATCTTCCCTGCAACTACCCCCTCCTTGTCTGTGTTTCTGCCTTCTGACCCCTCCATGAGCTGAGCAGCTTTCTTCCACTGAGCCCTTCCCCCATGATATACTCTCTCACCCTGAGCCCAGAGCAATGGAGTCAACCATGTGGACTGAGATCTCCGAAACCATGAGCTTTAAATAAACTTTTCCTACTCTTAAGTTGTTCTTGTCAAGTATTTTGGTCACAGTACCACACTGGGAAACTCTGGAGAAGGAAAGAGCTTAAACTTTCATGTCTCTTTAAGATCTAGGTACTTAATTCAACTCTTAACCTGTAGATGGAGAAAGGAGACACCTGAATTCAACTAATGTGGCTTAAATGGGGCTTGCAGTGGGAGAAGGCAACTAGAAGACCAAGACCCTGTGAGTGAGGCCCATTGGACCAGTTCAGTGCATTGTTATTTCCACTGTTGAATTTTACATAATTATACTGTGAATGCTTATTATGTCCCAAAGGAGTCTACTGATTAGAAGAGCCGCTTGTAGAAAAGTTAGTAACATTCAGGTCCCACAATCTTAAGGACCTCTCTGAAACTTCAGGTATCTATTAACTGATGATTTTTCTGATTAGATCCTCTGGCAAAAGGAGGAGGCCTCCACCTGGAGACTTCCCTTGGGGTTCTGAACTTGTCTGATCCTCTTTCAAACTCAACCGAATGCCATGGAAGTTGTGTAATTCTTCAGCCTGTGTTCCCATTTTGTGGTGAGTCAATTTATATTTAACAGCGAGCAAGTTGGCAATGCACAGACTTCAGTTGTCAAATGGAAATGGTGTGTTCAGAAATGCAGCCAGCCTGGCACCAGTGACACAGCTTCATATGAACAAGTGGTAGCTCTTACCGTGCACTCTGCTGTCTGTTTCACAGAGGCTCCCCTAAATGCCTGGATCTGATTCACTTATGGATTGACTAACCTGAAACCTGATAGTATCCACTGGGCTGCTGTTGCTATTCAGCCTCTCCATTTGCTATTCTGAACTAAAGATGGACATTGTCTTTGTGCTCACATGCCCAACAGTCACAGGCTGAGTACAAAATAAAAAGACTCTGTGTTTGTGATGTAGGGGTGGCTGGCATGCAGACTTGTGACCCTGCCAATAGTGGACTAGTTTGTCTTGGTGAAGGAAGACCTAGCATACATGCAAGAGGCGACTCCTGCCCATTCCTGATGTATCAGTGGCACTAAACCCATCTTGGAACTGTCAGTGGTGACTTACTTCTGTTGACACATTTTCAGATTATGGTTTTACTGGTTCATTTCAATTAGCCAAGTCCAGCCATATCATTGTGGCCCTTGAAATAAACTTATGTAAGTCTCACAATGTGGTACTCTTTATCACAGAAGCCAGGCCTGAGAGTCATGGTACTTAAGGACCCTTCTATGGTTCTTTTTTTTTTTTTTTATTGTTGGTTGTTCAAAACATTACATAGTTCTTGATATACATGGGCATTTCATATTGTTGAGTGTTGGAATGACCTTCTTTTTTTTTTCTTTTTGTATAATGAGGATAATCTTTAATTAGATAGTGGTGATGTCTACACAAGTAAAAATACTGAACTGGATATTTTTAAAGAGTGTATATTATGGTATGTTAATCACATCTCAGTGTGGAATGACCTTCTTATAATCAACTCAAAAAGATTTAAAACAACCTCCCTGACCATCTCCTTATCTACACACAGTAGTAACATAGTTTGGTCACTGAATCTAGCTGCCCTAGTTTGGAATCATCCTCCTTTTGATTGCTAAGGAATGAGACACTATGTAGAACAATTTTAAAAATTTGGGATATCATCCTGACTCCTCCAAGACATGAGATTTTTATTTCCAGAATGACTATCCCAGGCCACCTGTCTGGTATACCTTCCTGATGGCAGCTAGGTTGAAGGGTAATGGGGGCCATAAATTTATTCTGGTTCAGCCACTTGTATATTCTTGTAGGATTTTATTTCCCTCAACCATAACGATATTGATAACTTGGTTGAGCAAATTGTTCACCAAATGCTGCTATACCCTGAATCTTCAGGTCTTCTTCCAGCATCCATGAAATTGAGGCCAGCTAACCTGTTAGCTGCAAGTATGGTAAAATCTCAGGTCTTTCACAATTGCTGACACCTGTTGCAATAGTTCTGGCTGCTTAGTGGAGAATAGATTGAAGAGCAAATGCTAGAAATGGGGTGTGTACCAGTTGTAGCACAGGATTTTAATTTGTGGAGATGACTGAGTGATGACATGGAGAGGCTATTGTCATCAAAAGAAGATTTTTATTACTTACATTTCCTAAAGAGAAAGGGGCATGCCACATCATGAAGGGCCACCTGGGGAAGCACCGGGTTTGGTCAGAAAGCAAAAGGAAGAGGGGAAAGCAGGAATCAAAGCCTTTATTAGGATTTCTGTAAAAGTGTATGACAGGGCAGGGAAATGGTTTAGGATCGGCTAGTTTGAATAATTTCAGCAGGCCGGGGATATTAGTTCGGTAATTTAGGGAACGAGTGGTATTGGCTTCCTGTAAAAGTGATTGATAAAGGAGATGGTTGAGATTGTAGTGCCTGGATTTGCAAGTTTGCATGGGAAAAGTTTACTCCCCTTTGCTATATTTAAGAATTGGCCAGTCCTAATAGGGCTGTCTCTCCCCAGTCAGGGAGACAGACCACAAATGCCAGAATATCAGAATAAGAAATATAGCTCATACAGTTCATTTTGTGATAAATGGATGCCAAACAGACAAATATAGAATTTAAGGAAATGCATTTAAAACAGGAAGAGTGCTTAGAGGGCTACTGTAGTAATTTAAATAGGAGGTGATGATGGTTTTGACTAAATGGTTGACTGGGGAGATGGAGAGAATGAGCAATTCTGAGACATGGTTTGAAATGTACACCAATTAAATTAGATGAATTTAGATATAGAGTTTGGGGAAAGAGACTAACTCTGGTTTCTGGCTTTATTTATATGGAAACTATTGCACAGTACAAATAGGATTTGTGGAGATGTAATAAAGAGACCGGCACTGGGCATGATAAGATTTGGCGTGGCTGTGAGATATGTATAAATTAGAATAATTTATAGATTGGGCTGGGGTTGAGGCTCAGTGGTAGCGTGCTTGCCTAGCATGTGTGAGGCACTGGGTTCGATTCTCAGCACCACATACAAATACATAAAATAAAGGTCCATCAACAACTTAAAAATATTTTAAAAAAGAATAATTTATAGATAAATTAGAATATGAGAATCTAAACTTCAGAGGATGGCTCTCTAGTGGTGATGAAAATATAGTATCTACAGTAGTAGAGAGTACTGGAGACCAGATGGAAGTATGAATTTGAATGAGTTGGGGCCAATCATACATTTGCTAAAAGCTTCACTTCTACCTGACTTGCCTCACTCTTTGAATTATCCACTTGGCCCCTGAAGGTACTTGAGTTTGTCAATCTTAATGGAAAAAGAAGAAAGACTATTACATAAATGGCAAATATAGTTATTGTTTTCATACTTTATGATATTTATTGTGCAGTGACATAGATGTGATTTACTAAGGCTTATCTTAAAATAGGCTCTTAGGTTATGGATTTTATATTTTCTTGTAGATATCACATCAGTTACCTGTCTGTAGAAGCTGGTGCAACCTGTGGTTCTGTTTAGTTTTGATTACACATGTTTTTTTTCAAACCAGCAATTTGGGAGCTTATTTTACAGGTAGAAAATATAAATTATTTTACTTTCTCCATCCTGTGGCTTTTCAGTTGTTGTTAACACAATATGACAATATGTTTGGTTTTCTCTTTGTTCTCCTGTATTGGCTCATTTTATCTTTTAATTTCAAATATCTTTCTTTGGAATTGTTCAGAAAAGTGTCTTATACTAAATAAGCCAATAATGAAAAGTAGCAAGAAATGCTATAAAAGAAACTGGAGGTATTTTAGAATTTTGAAGAGGAATGGTGATTGATGGATTACTATCTAATGTACAAAAGAGGGTCTAGTAGAGACAGGAAAGCATGAAGAGCAAGGAGTACAGAGGTGTCCACCTCATGCTGAGAGTAATGGAGAATGAATAGCAAGGTGAGTGTAAAGAATGCACCCCATGAAACTGCAATAAATCGTTTATTTTCTTGAATAATAATAAAAAAAACTGTAGCAAAATGACTAACAAACGACAGATATCATGATCGATTCAACTAAATCTCATTTTGCATATTACTTGGAAATATACTCATGCATTCAGCAAATGCCAATGTAGACTGACAACGTGCAAGTCACTGAACGTTATCATCTGTCGGCAGTTCGTAATAGCTTCACTTTTATCAGAATGTGGGGCAAGTTCTCGCCCTCATTGAGTGTGCTTAAATCATTGACAGATGGAATACGAAGAACTCTGGAGTTTTCGGAGGTCAGGGTACCATTTTCAGTGTTTTAAAATGTAAGAGAAACCAATAATAAAGCTTTACTGCCTTTTGAAAACATCTAGTTCCTTTGATTTGGCTATTTTAATAACTCATTTGAATCATAGCATGTCCCAATAACTAGCCACATTGAGTGACAGCTATATGCCTAATTTTAAACACAGAGTAATAAAAACAAATTATTGTTAACCGAAATACACTCGCTGGATAGAGGTTTCTAAAATATGTGGTTCATATATAACAAATACTATACCACTCACACTTTGAAAAGAAAATTTTTGTTTCATGGGTGGGAAAACACATTTAGAAAGAATGGTTTATATGTCTGTTTCAGGTCACTTACCTAGTTGGTGATAGTATGCTGGACACCGAAGGAGATTGCAGAAATCTCTGTGCATAAAATGTTAATTAAAATCATCTGTATTATTTTCCTACTTAGTTCTTACAATGCAAAGGGAAGGCATACCATTTACTTTTATGCTTCTAAGAATTCTTTGATGACCTACTATAAACTGAGATAAAGATTATATTTTTCATCAAAAAAATGTAGTTATTCATACTCCTTAAGAACTGAAACTGTAAAGGACTTGGTTTTCATGTTTATATTTACAGAGTTCTCATTGCATTTTGCTTGTCGTCCTTACTCTCTTCCTCCTCCCTGAGACTGGGAAAGAAAATTACAACCCATCCAGCCCTCCCTCTTTAATGCATGAAGAAACTTATTTTATCCTCCTCAGAGTTCCAGGCACGGTTGACTGGGTCTCTATTGTACCTGAAACAGACATATACTTTTTGCTTCAGTGAGTGCTTCTTGAGCTCATAAGCATTGAGAAAATATCGGATGATTTATAATCCCTTAAGAATGTAGACATTTCAAAAGCATATTCAGTTGAACTTAAAAACAATCTAATTAAACCACAATACCCAAGTAGTGCTAACTCCTTGAGAAGGTTTGGCTACAAAGATTATTTTTAGTGATCTTAACCATACTGGGAGCACCTGTTCAAATGGGACCTCTAGCACTCCAACATAATCCAGTATGTTTATGAATTTTAAATGCAGTCAGGCAGCTCTCTGTCATTTAACTATGACTAGCCACTATGGAGTGGCATCCAAACCTAGGCCGAACTTGTGTTGCAAGTAGAAGGCACATGCTCTCTTGGTTTGCAGCAGCTGCAGCAGCAGCAGCCTCTGATACTAATGGAGAGACAGCGCTGTCTTCAGTTCCTGAGGCCACTGGGGGTCTCTGTCCTGCTGTCCAAAAACCAAAACAGGGAAATGACTTTTTACATAGTTCCTTCTTTGAAAACAAGAATCACTTCAAGAAATACTTGTGCTAGAAATTCTCCAGATGAAGTATTTCCTCCTTGCCTGTAGGTCACTGTACCATTTTGAGCCAAGATGTAAAGACCAAGAAAAATGAAGGAAGAAGAAATCATCTCAATTGCATAAACATATTGGAGGCAAAAATTCCTTTAATGCCTGAAAATTCTACATGAAATTTATGAAGAATTTATGGAATAGGGTTAATATTTATTTTGAATTCTGCAAGGCATATTTGTAATGAGATAAGAGGTGAAACTTGCATGATAGTTTTCTATAAAGAAGATGGTATTTCTCATGAACTATAGAAAAAAGTAACATAAATACCAGACAATTGACTTATTTGCACTATCTTTATTTATTTCTTAAGGTTAGCTATTCATTTTTTTATTATGATGTAACATGTCCCTTCTCTTCTTGAAACATAAAATGGCTATATTTTAGAAAACATGTTCCATAAAATGACAACCTCTTTGTGAACATTTCTAATTCATCCCTTCCTCTATCTCAAATGAAAAATCCAGTTTAAAATGAATTTCAAAAGAATGCCTAAAATGATCATTCCATTTTGTTGTCGTACACGTGCTTAAGGGGACAAGAAAGTTTTGGAGTTTATTGGAGAGAAGTAATAATGAAAGTGAAATTTTACATGCTTTGTCACCCTTCCAGAAAACCAAAAACAAATAAGAATGTTTTTTAAAAGAATAAAATTTTGGTTGAGAACATTTAAATGAGTATCATCCCAATATTAACTTGCCCGGAAGAAATGCAGAGTAATTGCTTTAAAAGAAATTCAAAGTGCAATCTGCTTTTTTTGCAAATAGAATGCAGGGATTTAATTCTTTGAGGCATTACTCAATGGACTGTAAATGTGTCCCGTGACAGTGGGTCCACAGAGCTTAGTAATCAGAGTGGCTTCATTGAAAGCACTTCAGAATAAATGCTATACCTATGTTAGATCCCACTGAAAGACAGGAGCTGTTGATGAGGGTGACCCTGGGAAGCAAGTCATCTAACTATAAACAGAAGCCTGTGGAAAGCCATTGGTTGGAGCCAACAGTGTTTACTGTCCAGGTCTCCTCCTAGTTAACCTACATAACTGCACTGCTGGGGGAGCCTGAAGGTTCATGCCAGAGCAAGGTGTTTTTAAGGCTACCTGAATGTTGATTACAGACTATAACCTTCTCAGAACATTCTGTAAGCTTCCAACCAGGTTTCAGTCCATTGGCACTACAGACTAGAATTTATTGACTGTTGAACTTCACACACACGCACACAAAAAACTCACTTCTAAATACAACTGGAATTCATTTCAGGTGTTTGGAATTTGAGGTAAGTTTTATTTAGCTTTTGATTGAAGCATCATTATTATTATTATGTTATGTGGACAGTCATATATTTAAGTTTAGGCAGTCATATCTCAGAGGAAAATGTTTTTCTACTTAAAATGAGTAGCTTGGAAATTTTTGTATTTATTATAAGGATGCTAGAAGAAATATGTTTGTAGAAATTGTGCAAGAATGTCAATTAGAGAAAGTCTTTAATCTGTCCATGCTTATAGTTTGAAATACATTTGTCTTTATTCATGCCATAAAAAACTCACCTACACATTATGTTAATGATGGGAGAAATGCAGGTAATGTGATAATTGATAATTAATAAATGACATGCCACTATAAAATGCTCATAGATAGCTTTAAGGAGCTTTCCTCTAATAGTTTCATGCTGCAAGATTTTAAAAACTAATATGAGTTATTTAAATTAAGGTTTTTTTCCTTCTGAGTCATATGTTTTGAAGTTTTGTGCTGAGTTTGTGAATCTTTCATTAGATTTGAAATATAGTCTTCTCAATCTTAAATGTTTCATAGATTTAAGAGGATTACTATTTCTTCCATTAATGGAATTCTATTATTTTTTTTCTAGAATCTAGTAGTAAGACAAAGTTTAATTTTAACTTATTCAAGAAGTCCTAATATTATAATTGGTTTTACCTTTATTTGGATCAATACGTGAGCATATGCTTTGATTTAAAACACTGGTGTGGAAGCCCTTAGCGGGGGTACTTTGGTATGCTTTGAGTCTTTTGAGTTTCATAAAGAAAGAGTGTATGTAAACTGCTATTTTTCTGCCTATAAGGGACATGATCTGGGTTAACTATCACAGTAATTAAGTATCTAAAGATTGTTTCATTCAAGACAACTGAGGGAAGATTTGCTGTGTTGGTTCAATTGTATTCCTATTGTGGGAGGGTGTGGGGGGGAGGAGAAAATATCCCTTAATTCTGCGTGTCTGTGAAAACTGATTTACTGCCAGAGTTAGAGTATTTAGGGAATCCAAAGAAGAAAGGGAGGGTAAATTATCTCAGCCAATATTTTTCCCCCCTTTGGTTTCCAGGGTCTACTAAGCATCAGTGAGTTTATACAGTTCCTGCTTCTTTTCTTAGTTGCTATTTTTTAAAACACTGTGCAATTGAATGATGCTCAAAAATGTTGTTACACTATTGTGAAAAAAAAAAAAAACTGATTAAAATGCAGCATGCTGCAAATACATTGCTTCTTACTTTATTGAGTCAGATTTTTGCACTGCCTGTTTTGGTTTTGGCTTATCTTCTAACCCAAAGTTTGCTAAGCTGCTAAAATATTACTAATCAAAAAAATGACCAAGAAAGGCAAATATCCTAACCACATAGTATTTTGAGCTATAACTTCTTGGGTAGAAGAAATAGGAGAGAGAGAGAAGTTTTTTTTTTATCCATACTTTGATTTTTGTCTTTCCTCCTCCAATTTCTTTATAAATAGCTGTTAGAATATTCAAAGTTACACAGTTGATTTTTTGAGCTCAGAGCCACTTCACAGAGAGGAAGTTGACTGTGTGTGTATGTAAGGGCAGCCACATATTTTACTTTAGGGAAATGGTGCTAGACAGTTTAAAAGGTAAGACAGCTATTGAAGAGATGTAAAAGCCAGATGACTTCATAAGTGAGCATTGAGGAAACCAGGATAACTTGTCCTTAGACCCAGTTCTCAGAAAGCCTTTTTAATTGAGGTCAAAGAGGAAAGAATCGTAAGTCCACCTCAATTATTTATTAGGTTTACCTAGAATGAGACCTTCACTACAGATAGACCTAATCTAGAATTCCTTTACTTTTTAACCCCGGAGTTTTCCTACTGTGCTGATCCCATTTTATATTTAGAATGCAGAGTGTCCTTACTTCTTTAAAGTATATACATATTGTGAAGCTAACTGACTAAATTTTACTTCCACCTGAGCTTTTTCATTTAAGGATTCTTGTAATGAACTACTACTGGATTTTGTTTTCTTGAAGCCACATGGTTAATGGGGCTGTTTCCTCTGGCCACGTAGTGGTATGTGTGAAATATGTGTCACATGGACCTGTTTTCTCTTAAACCCTGGGGTTGCATGTAATTCAAATTGTTACTTTAATTTGATAGAAAATCTACTCAAACAGAAAGCACATAATTTGTGTTGTTTAGTGCATAAATTACCTATGGTCTGTGTTTTATTAACTCTGCCAATGAAAAATTTCATTTTAGGATTAAGGCCTGAGGAAAGGTGATTTACAAGCATTCCATAACAAAGGTTATTACAAGATAGATTTAATGTAAAACCACTTTACAGTATATTTTAAAACTGAAAAGTATTGCTTTAATATTGTGAAAAATATCATACTAACTTGTAACATGCCACATTTTTTCTTATTGTGTGGGATTTAATTTTAAAAATAAAGAACCCAAAGGTTAACATCTCAGAAATATTTTCTTTTAAAAATTATTATTTTAGTAGAAGATCAATAATTTAAAATTTACCAAAATGGAAAATTAAGTATATAAATGTATACAGTAAGTATACATTTGTATACTTCATGCACTGTGCCAAAAATATCTATATAAATTAATTTAAAAATATATAGACATATGCTATTTCATTTAAAATTGCCTTTAATTTTTCATTTGCACTATATTAAATTGTTTTGAATGTTAAAGAATTTCTCCATTTTCCTTAAGGGTTATGACAATTCTGTTAGGTAAGAACATTAGAATAGTTTTTCTATAATCTGAAAATCTCTTTTAATCTTCACATGCACACATCGAGCACACACAAACCCAATAGGGACTTTAACAGAAACTTTTGCACGTGAATTTAACAATTTTGTATTGATAAACCGGACTTACTCTGTAGTCAATTGTTGTTCTGATTGGAAAGGCTAGGTATTGGTTATACTAATAGGCAAATGATGTTAGGTTCACTAGAGCATGTTACACAATGATTGATATTTATGCTTTAAAACATATGATATCTCATCTGTGCCTGTGGCCAAATTCTTTTGAAGTTTCACAACTAAGATGAGCTGAATTTGTTAAGTGGTGGAGGGCTGAGTTGTCTGGGGTCCTGTTGTGCTTGGCAGGTCATGATAAATGGGGTAGTTTTTCTTAACCTTGTGGCCAAAACATTCCAATATCTTAAAAAGGAAAAAGAAAGAAGAAAAAAAGTGTGTAGAAGACATTGCCGAAAACATTAACAAGTTTTCTCTATTTAGGGAATGAGGGCAAATTCTTAAAGTTATTTTTAAACCATTATTTCTGAGAATTTATAAATCTTGACTTTCATGGAGCGAAATTTAGAGGTGTAGATGTGGATGCAAAACTCGTGAAATTATTCTTCCCTGCTTCAGTGTAAAGATGCACAGTAGAGTTAGCAATTTTAACTGAATTGCAATGGATTCTACTGAATTAATATATGCTCATTAAGTTACAGTCCTCAATTTTTAGAATAGAATATTTCATTTTACTTTTTTGTTGTAATACATGGAAAAAAATTCAACTGCCTTATTTACAACAAATTTAATTACCAAAAAAAAAAAATCCTAGCAAATTAAAGGAGACCAAGTAAACCTAGTAAAATATAAAGGAGACCAAAATAAAAGGAAACTATACCTGTAACTGTTTATAATGCTCGTTTGTGAGAAAAACTCCTTTTAACACTTCTCTATGTGCATTACTAAGGCTGGAAAATCTAGTCTCATTTCCAAACTTAAATTGTAACAGGATACAATCAGGCATCTCATAGTTACTTTTGTCACATTTTGAATACTGAGCTGCTTTGCCCTGTTGGGTGATAGTGAAAAAACATATCATTAGAAAGAGTTTGAAATATTCCTGAAATACTCTTGCAGTATATGTTGGGCTTAGGGCAGGTGACAAATAATTAAGGAAATAATTAAGGAAAAATGCACTTTAAAATTTTACAGGTTAATGTGTTTGGCATTGGGCTTTGCTAATGTACTGTACATAAATAATTACACTTTCTTTTTCTGCATTATCGATATTAAGATGCTTTTAAATTATATTCAAACTTGCTATGAACTCTCAAATAATTTGAAAGCTCTTGAGACAGTTGGAGTTAATGAAGAGTTATAGATGATAGGATTTTTTCCCACTTAAAACATAATTCCTCCCCAGTGTGTGATTTTGTCTAACCTCCCTCTCCCAAACTTGAATTCTGGAAGGCTCTGGACTGAAGGCCAGATATCAAGTAAGATCTCACCTATAACAGCCCAATACCACTAGGGTAAAGGAATTTCCAATCTAGGTTATTTGTGGTGGATTAATATTAATCTTGCTAATTTTTCATGTTTATGTTTATTTTGTCTACTGTTGCACTTAAAATAGAATATTCTATTGTATCTTTGATATAGCATTTAAAAGAGAGTTACAGGGGCTGGGGCTATGGCTTAATGGTAGCACACTTGCCTGGTGTGAGTGAAGCACTGGGTTCAGTTCTCAGCATGACATGTAAATAAATAAAATAAAGGTCTATCAACAACTAAAAAGATATTTAAAAGAGAGAGAGTTAAGTAAGTGCTTCTCTGAATGGAATAGATTCAGACTTTTGGTGCGTACTACAGTTCTCCCATTTTAAGATAAATCATAGTTTTAAAAGAGGTACTCAGAGGGCTGCAGAGAGAAGCTTGGGTAAAGAATGATAATAAAGAGATTAAAAGGGGTGTGCTGGGCTAGGGATATAGGTGAGTTGGTAGAGTGCTTGCCTAACATGTGCAAGGCCCTGGGTTCAATCCCCAGCATAAAAAAAAAGAGGGGGAGAAGGGTGTGCAAAGAAATTTCCCTAACTCCATAAAAAGGATTTCAGAGAGGTGTGCATTTTAGAACTGTATGGTTTTTGTTTATGAGGAAAAAGATACTTTATGAAATGGTTTAATAATTAGATTTTACAGCCACTTGGCAAAATGGCATTTTGTTTTCCTTGAGAAACTTCTCAAATTTGGATGGATATATTAAAACAGGTACTTTTTTTTTTTTTGAGAGAGAGAGAGAGAGAGAGAGAGAGAATAGAGAATTTTTTAATATTTATTTTTCAGTTTTTGGTGGACACAACATCTTTTCTTTTATTTTTATGTGGCACTGAGGATCGAACCCAGCACCCCGCGAATGCCAGGCAAGCACCTTACCGCTTGAGCCACATCCTCAGCCCCTAAAACAGGTGCATTTTTAATAAAAATTCTTTGTGACAATGTATTCTAAAGAGTTTTTACATTTTAAGTTTTTGAAAGACAAAGAAATGAATATGGTATTTATAAAAAATATGAAATAGGTCTGGTTAAGATATGTTGGACATTTTAGTTTAGCTAGGAGACAGTGTGCGTATCTGAGTTTGCATCTATGCGGGCATAGACATACAGCAGTTCTATGATGATCTTTTCAACATAAATTATATTTACTTGGACCTGCAAATGATTATAATTTCTCACATTAAATTATACATCTTATGTTATGTTCTAGAGTGGTATTAACTTGTAACATTGTATTTAGAGAATGATTTTTTTAGTGCTATAAGTAAATAAATATTGAAATAATTTTTGACAGGAGCCTATATTATAAAATTATATATTTTGTTTAATATTCTAACTCTTACTATTTTGATTCAGTTTTTTAATTAATTCATGTATGTACTTTTACATCTTTTATGTTATATATGCACTCTGAAATAGGACAGGAAAGTACTTATTTTAATTTGTATTTATTTAATGTAGCTCATCTGAGTCCAGGATGATCTGGGAAGTCCATCAAACTCTGGGTGTATTAGTTGATTTACAATATTTTTTTTAAAAAAATCCATGTTGTAAAATGAGTCATTAAATGAGTTCTGTTAAATTAGACCATAATTTAAACACCTAGAATAAAGTTGGAATAATTGTAATAAAATACTTTCAGATTTCATTATTTAATTCAAAATTTAAACATGACATGACTTTTTCTAGTACTTCTAATTATTTGAAAATATATAAAAACATTTGCAATAAAACCATTGATATTTCAAGAAGTTTTATTTTACTAAGTCAGAACCTGAAGTAATTAAAGTTAGGTATCATTCATCTTTACCAAGCAATTGTCCAATGATTTTATTTAACCCAGTCATAAAAATACATTTAACATAGTATACAGTCATACAAGAAATTGTTGCACTACAGTATTTTTATAAATATCATTTATGCAGTCAGATTCACAGAGTATTCACATTTGAAATATGAATAAAGCTGATAAGTATAAATTGTTGCTGACAGTAATTTCTGTATCAGTTTCTGTATTTACACAGTTTGGCATGAAATAATCTACAATATAATTTGCATTTTTAAAAAGTGTAATTTATGTCTATTTATTTATCCATGTTTTCCTTAAGCAATAATGCATATTCAAATCTAATTTACATTGTATTTCCTACACTGTTCAGAGAAAAAATATTGCCTTACATATCACCCATAAAAATACATATAGTAAATTATTCATTACAATAGCAAACTTTCATTTCCCAAGTTTTCGTCTTGGATTTACAGATGCAGACTTGGTCTCTTGTTATTACTGCATAGTATATAGTAAGACTTAATCATTTAGAGTTCATTTCAAAATGAAATGAAGTTTCAAAGAGGCCTTTGGAAAATCTTTTTCCGTGATTCCATGCTCTACATTTTTATGATTGTTCATGTTTCAGGAATTATAAACAGCAAGATTAAGTAGAAAATAATGGGATAATTGATTCCAGCTTTTCTTAGAAGATGGTGGATGTGATAGAAGAAATTCGTTCTTCTTTGTGCATTTTTCATGAGTTAATTCTGTTTCTCCTCAAAAGATTGTGAGCTTCTCAAACACCCAGTGGGTGAAACATATATGAAAAAAATAAGGTTGATTGTTATACTTCAGTATAATTGTCATGATGTAAAACATTCTGAAAATTATGCTATGTTCTATATATATCTTCCAGATATGATATTAAAAGTATTTACCCTTCTTAATACCATATTTCTAATTCTCTATAACTTATTTTAAAATTATACTCTTTGTGTTACTTGTGTATATTAGCATAAAGAATTTAAAGGACGAATAGCATTAGGATATATGAAAAATGATTTTTTAAAATAAAAATCAACTAATGTAATATCTACCCATTTTTCAGCCTCATTTTCTTCTCAGCATCAGTCCCTACTGCCATGTATTCTTTGTTTACCAGCTTACATATTTACTGTACTTCTTCCTCTCTTTCTCTAGAATGCATGATCCAGGAAGGTAGGTTTTTGTTGGTCTAAGTCAAGCTGATCAACAGAAGTTTATGCAAACTATACATGTATTTTAAATTTTCTAGTGACTACATGGGAAAAGTAATGAAAAATAGGGAAAATTATGTCATTTAAACCAGTATATTCAAAATATCATCTAATTTGAAGAGATATGTTTTTTTTTTTTCATAGTAAGACTTTGAAATACAGTGTGTCTTTTTACACATAGAGCATGTCTCAGTTAAGACTAGCCAGGTTTCAAGTTCTACATACCCACATGTAGTTAGTGGCTACTTAGAATCCGTTGAACTGCTTGAGTCTACTTCATCTCAAAGCCTAGACAGTGCCTCATTACCCAGGCATTCAGTAATGTCTTGCTGCATAGAATATCATGTGTTTTGGACAAAAACAAAACAAAATAACAAAAACAAAAACAAAACAAAAAAATCAGAAGTTGTTTTTTAGATCATCCTTTCTTGGAAGTTGGTGGGGCAAGGTAGGGTGAATGCTAGAGTTAATTGGATAAATTTTTCAAAACAACTTCATGTGCTGCCTAAAGTTATTATTATTAAAGTTATTACCAGTACTTGGTAAAAGGCAGTTACTTCAGTAGTCCAATTTAAAATATTTGTTTAAAAATTGATGCATTATAAGAAGTAACTAGTAGGTTATTCTTTAGCAATTATTTCATAGAATTTTAGTTCAAATCTTAGTTTTAAAACAAGAAGAGTATTAGTCAAGAATACAAAGTTCCACACATGCAGGGTGAATAAGGCTTAGAGATCTGCTGTACAGGGTCATGCCTATAGTTAACAATACTGCATTGTCTACTTAAAAATTTACTAAGAGAACAGATCTCATGCATGTGTGTGTGCTATAAAGAAAGAGGGTGGGAAAAGCCATTGGAGTTGACAGACATGATCATGGCATAGATTGTGGTAATGATGTCACAGGTATAGTCTTATCTCCAAATTCATCAGGTTATGTTCTTTAAATATGTACACCTTTTTTTTCAACCACACCTCAATCAATTGAATATTTGAAAAGAAAGAAAAGTAAGAAAACCTAATAGATTCAACTGACAAATACAAAATAAGAGGGGAAGAAAGGCTTCATTTCTAATCCCTGCCCTGTTATTATGGGACATGGAACAAGTCATTTAACCTCTTTACACCTTAATTTTCTATTTATAAACTGAGGATTTTATCCATCATGCCTGTCTTCATGGGTTACATGAGATTACGTATTGATAGTCTTAATATAGTGTGCCAAAGAGAATAATTGCTTAATAAATGGCAGTAATTATCATTATTGTGATGTAATAGAAATTGAACTTTACATATTAAGATCCTATGATTTTCATTTTAAACATTTTAGTTTATATGCTTCTAAATTTCATTTTCATCACATATATTGGTTAAAATTTTCTTATAGATCTGAATTTGAAGTTTGCTACATAACCACTTTCAGGCTAATCTTTCTGGTTCTCAGGATGGTCAGATAGGAACTGAGGTAAAAATAATATATACCTAAGTGGTCTTTTCCTTTTTGGTCCATCTTTTGCCCACCTCTTTTTGTATCTATGAAAACTAGGATTTGGATTTCAAATATGGGTATGAAGTTCTGCCTCATCTCTTGGCCTGCTTGTTTCCATTTCTTTCAAAACAAATTTGGTAGTAATTTGGTATTCATTGAAGACAGAGGTTCTATGTATTCTGTAGGAGTGTTCCATCCTTCCAGAACTATATGGTGCCATTCACTGAAGTGCCATTGGCCTTCAGTTCACTTGAGTTTATGTTCAAATTAGTCAGAACTGTTAGCTTGACCTCTCTATGTATGTTTTTTAATGATTTATTTAGCATCTCTTTATTACTTCAGAAATAAGTTGTGAAGCAATTCAGAAATGAGTTGTGAAGCAATGTGTAGATGCCATAAAATGACTATTTTTTTTAATTTAGTCTTTGGTGAATCTGAAATTTCCTTGCAAAGACATATAAGATGATTAGGTTATAGTCCACCTAATACTTCAATCAATTACAATATTCTAACAATACTTTGTCAGAAATATTGGTCAAAAACATCCTCTTTTCTCCCCATGACTCCTGTCTGAATTTAGACCTTCACCACCTTCCACTGAGGTATTGAGTGATTCACTTAATAAACATTTAGGGAGCATCCAGTCAAGGCTGGGATGTAATGATGTATGTCTAGGGCCAATGCCATCTCTGCATTCATGGAACTTCTATTCTCTCTCATTGCAGGAGACTCTTGCCTATACTTCAGCCTTCACTTTGTTCCCTCACACACTGTCTTCGAGGGCAGCACTACTCAGTTTATCATCCCCCAAAACCAAAGCCGAATGTTCTCTCTGATAAGTGGATGCTGACCCATAATGAGGTGGGGGGGGGCATGGAGAGAATGAAGGAACTTTGGGCAAAAGGGGAGGAAGGGAAGGGGAGTGGGTACGGAGGTAGGAAAGATGGTGGAATGAAATGAACATGATTACCCTAGGTATATATATGACTGCACATATGGTGCAACTCTACATCATGTACAACCAGAGAAATGAAAAGTTGTGCTACAGTTGTATACCATGAGTTGAAATGCATTCTACTATCATGTATAACTAATTAGAACAAATAAAAAATTCATATTATATACATGTATATTATAGACATTATACATTAAAATATATATTATATTTTATATATTTATAATATATATAATATATGTATATTTACATATATATCTATATCTATATATATATATCTATATCTATATATATCTATATCTATATATATATATATATATATATCTCCACTTCAGTGGTCTGCATTGCCCAAGGTTAATTTCTAGACCCTTTAACTGGGTACCAGGACTTCATAAGGTGGTTTCCTGCCAAGCCCAGGACAGGGAAGTGCTGATGTTCTCCATGTGGAGTTTTCAAGAACCAGTTCAGAAATTGTTCCTTTTTTTCCCTTCCCTTCTTCTTTGAGATGGAGGAGTTTGTTTTGTAAACACAGCACTTCAGATAGTTGTACCCTATACTAGTCACAGTATACTAAATACTACCCTTCCTTCATTCAACCACAAAGTGAACAAAAAATTCTAATTGCAACCATCTGGATGAAAGCATAGCTTTACCAATATCTGAAAAAAAATCTATTTTTTTACTTATACTAATTATTATTTAGAAGTCCAGGATTTCATGGGTACTAGATAGTAAAAGAATCAATAGATTTGTATTATAATTATTAGATTGGTATTATAATTAGTACTTTGAAAATGAATTAAAAAGAATCAGAACTTTCTGGTAAGTTTTTTGGAAAATGACGCTTTGGAAAACCAAGGGTAATAAAGAAAAAATGGTTTGTCAATAAGTCACAGGAAGCTTACCTGGCTCTGAGTCTTGCCGGGAGTGTATGTTTTTTTTTTTTTTTTTTGTTGTTGTTGTTGTTGTTGTTTTGTTTTTTTTGTGGTGTTCTGGAGCTTCTCTGCCAGTCTCAAAGGTAAGTCACCATGGTCTTAAGGAAAGTAGGATTCATTTGGAGTGTTTTTTGTGTATCCATTGGGCAGATCAGATGGTTTCTGGTGGTGATTTAGAGGAAAGAACTAGTGGGAAGGAAGGATTGTATTTCCTGCTGTCTTTCCCATTTGGTTCCTATTTTTTTCTTGGACAAATTTTTAATGGACATGAGATTTTGGTGGATTTTCTGGTGAATTTTGTATTCACATTTTAAGAAAAGTATTCTTCCCCCACCTTTTCTGTCTTTTTCATTCTCTTTGTCCTTCTCCTTCTCTTCCTCTTTTTTCCCCTGCTCTTAAAAACATTTCTTCCTTCCTCTGTCTCCTGGTGCTAGAGTTCCATGGTAAGGGAACAAATAGAACAGAACGACAATCTCTTTGCTTCTCAGTTTGATTTTCCTATTGTGTAAATGTGTACACTGGAAGCAAAAGAGAGTACAAAGTTAATCAAGGAAATAATTGGTTTCCCAGATTACAAAAATGTCTATGATTGGAAATGAAAGCAAAAGACACAGATTTTTGAAAGTGTAGGGCTGTGTGTGTGTGTGTGTGTGTGCGTGTTAAGCATTCTTCTAAGTGTGTGTGTATGTTTTAAGCATTCTTTAAGAGGAGGAAAGAATTGCTTTGTGAGCTAGAAATACAATACTGTACAAGTTAAAACTTGTCCTTAGTGGTGCCTTTAATTTTGCAATTCACACCACATAAGTGTCTCTATGCAGTATATATCGAGTAGACTTTTTCACTTCCAAGTCACATATTAGAAGCTGAAACTGCTGGAATCCTGTGGGTTGCATAAATAGGCAGGCCATCACAATATGGATATCCGGAGTGTATGACAGTGGACTTGTAAATATATATTGTGCACTTTCCATATTAATGAAAGGATTTTTGAGGTTTATTCTACTATGAATGCAATATACCTTTAAGACTATGGTATCAGAATAGGTATCTGGGCTTGATGTTAAATTTTGAAAGAAGATGGATATGTGCTTTCCCTTATTTAGAGGGTTACAACATACATCTCTTCAGAATGGATAGCATAGCCTGAAAAGCAAAAGTTATTCTCATTCTTTACCTTTCATAGGTTAGAAACCTCAAAATTGAAATATAGTCTGTGAAATATACTGCAAATATATGTGAAAAGTCTAGGAGCAATGCCTAAACTTAATTGATGTGCTGAGACATGTATAAAACATACAGTCATTGGATTAAGAAAATGAAAATTAATATATGAATGTTTTAGCTAACACTATACTGTGCTCCAGAACCTGGTGTTTATTATTGTGTGCTTTAGTGGGAGACAGGAGCAGTATCCATTGGAAAAACACTTCCTAATGGACTAAGAACAGTATGGCTTTCTCGTTCCTAAGTGGGAAACATGGTTCTTTGGTTTCTTTGTTCCTCATTCCACTGGTCCCCAGCAATTTATGCTGAACATTTTACATACTGATGGAGACCAGCGAAGTGC
The DNA here is from genome assembly GCF_021218885.2 of Marmota monax. Lineage (NCBI taxonomy): Eukaryota > Metazoa > Chordata > Mammalia > Rodentia > Sciuridae > Marmota > Marmota monax. The sequence goes on from NW_026691988.1 coordinate 5,494,749, forward strand.
ATTTGGCAGCTGTTCATGGGATAATAATGAAATACACTATTTAGTACTGCATGCTGTTGCTGTAAAATGTGGGGAGTATTTTATAGAGACCTTGGTGAGCAGAGCTGTATCCACTTTAATAAGTGTGTGAACCTGAGTAAGGAAGTTATATTTTCATATGAGAATAACTACTACTTTTTTCTTACAGGTAAAGAAAACGTGCACAGATTCCGATGTTTCAGAACCTCAGAATTCCAGGTACAGTAAAATAAAGATTGAGACTCCTCTAAGAAAAATTGAAGCTTCAAAACTAGTAAAATTTTATATTATATATCAGGTACAACTGAGATTTGAAACACTGAGTTTGTTACAGAATTTGTGTGTGGAAATTACATATTACCTGGCCAGGGCACCATTAATTATAACATTAATAAAAAGAGATTGTGATTGAAGTTGGTTTTAAAGAATAACAACAAATCTCTAGAAATGATTGAAAAATATTCTCTTAGATGTCATATTAAGTTAAACTTCATTTTTCAATCTGATCTTTTATAATGTATTTCTATCAGGAATTATGCTGGGTATTGAATAACAGTCAAATCTGTGTTTACCAAAAAATAAAAACCATAATATTTCTCTTTGTAATGAAACACTGCTAGATTTTTTAGAATACTATCAAATTAGTAAATGCAACATTAACTTGGCATTCTCTCTTTGGTTGTTGGGAGCCGGTGGAACTGAGGAATCGAAGTATGAGACCACTTCACACAGGAACCTAGTGCTAGGGCTAAGGATGTAGCTCAATGGTAGAGTATTTGTTCAGGGCACACAAGGCCCTGGGTTCAGTCCTTACTGCTGAGGGATTTGCTAGTACTGAGTTGTTTGCTAGACCAGATATGTTTTAATCTCACCATTCTCCTTCTTTCATTTCCATATTCAGGCCTGAATTTAAAACGGATAAGTAAAAGTATTATAAATACCATGACAATAATAAACTTATGTTCTTAATCTGATGCTAATGATATGACTTACCTTAATAGATTAAGAAATTCGCATTTAATTGTGAGTTGGTACTAGTTATTTTGTCCTTCTTCACATAGCATATGATGGGTGTAGTGATTCTCTTAGTACAACAAAGGAATACAGATCTCAGTAAAATATTTATGGTACCATGATTTCCTTTTGGATAGCTAGATTGTATTATGTACCATCCATTTACCATTCAATAACTTTTCCTTTATTTTACACAGCATGATGTTCCTATAATTGATTCCTCTACATATTAAAGTGATTGTGATCTTTTCCTTTGGATCATTAAGGGCAATGTAATATGATATAGGATTATTGACATTCAATCTTTGTTCTTTATAGTTAGTTATCAAAATGGAACTAAATAAATTTATCTTGTTGGAACATTAAGAAATGGGTGAACAAAGATATCCCCCCTACCCAATGAATCCTAATCTAATATGCAGAGAAGGGAAGGTGAAAGCTATATTCCTTGTAGGGACTTCCTTCCTGATCATTTTGCTGACCTTTATGAGTAACCAATCTGTGAATTACTTTGCAAGGATTATATACATTGATAAATTAGTAAAGTGCATGTCTTGAGGATTAGTAGAAAAAAGAGAACAATCATCTTCATTATATATCGATTTTTTTACATTTGAAGCCACTCAGGAATTTTGACATATAATTTTATACTTAAGTAAAATTTAAGTAACAGAATGCTTCCAAATTGATTCGGTGTTCATGAAGTCATCAGTATGTTAGAGAAGAAACAGAGTTTAGTGCTTAATGAGTTTAATCTTAGAATGACATCATTTTTTTTTTCAATGTAGAAAATTCCAATCTGTATGACCTCAAGAGTAATAGTTTTAGGGCTGGGGATGTTAGCTTATTGGTAGAATGCTTGCTTAGTGTGTGGGAGGCTGTTTGTTCAATTCCCAAGCACTGAAAAATAAAAGTGAGAGGAAAAACATAACTTTACTTTTAAGATAAATAATGGCTATTTTAAGAGACTGTTAAAATGTATCACATTATTTAACAATATGTATCTCTGTGAAATTGAAAATTAGCTGCTGTGAAATTGAAATTAGCAGTTGTTGAATAGAAATTAGCAGTTGTTTTCCATGGACCAGCTACTCTTAAAATTACTGGATGTGCAATATACATGGGTAAAATCAGACAAATCACTTTCTGAAAACTTTAAAACTTTGTGCAGTTGAAAACAAATGAACAAACAATCTTATTAAAACCCGATATGGAAAAGCCTTTGAGAACCTCTGGGCTTTCTTATTGGTTCAAGGCTGCCCAGATGTTCTGGCAGTACTGATCTCTCTCCTTTTACTGGTACACTGCCCAGTCTCCACACTCCAGTCACTGTCAGTGACAGAAGATGTGGCAATATTAGGTCTGAGAGTACTGAAAGTGGTACTCAGTTAATGTAATGATGGAACACAAAGAAAATAATTAATTATGCTAAAGAACACTAATTATGCTAAAGAATACTCTGCAATGAAATAATAACTACTGGATAGTTCGCTCATCAGAGATAGCTTAAAGTAGTTTTTATTATATGCATGTATAGAAGTTCTGTTTTTATAACAATTATCAAAAAATAATAGACACTAAGCAGTATTATTTTATTATATATAGATATGGATACTTTTTTTGCCCATTAAGACCACAAGCATTCACAGTCTCTCTTTCCCATTTCTGATCCACCCTTGTGTGTGTGTCTTTGTGTGTGTGTATGTGTGTGTGTGTGTGTGTGTATGTGTGTGGTATGAGACAGAAACTCAGTTGAGATTTAAAATTTAAAACCTGCAGCTTAGTAATTCCATTCTATATAAATCTTAAGTAAAAAATGGAACTCAGAATGAAGTACTGTCTCAGCATAAAACATAAGCTAGAGACCCACTACCATACCAAATGCTGCCTCACTCAGAACCCGAAGCAAACGTCATTCATTTATTTAGCTAGCTTTACAGTGTGTTGGTTTTGGATTCAAAATGATTAGAATAGATGCAGATGGAAAGTGTTTTTATAGTAGGGAAGTAATTAAATTGGGTGTGGAGACTTTGTTAGAATCCTCAGAGTGACATATGTGTATCAGCAAATTCTTTGTCTTGCTTGGCCTTAATTCCTCTTTTGGAAAGAAATGCTTGGGCTGCAGATGTAACTGGCAGATTGGGGAAAAGAGAATGTATAAACCCATGCAATGTGAGTAGGGCAAAATCATCTTCTTAGGAATAAGATAGTATGTATACACTAAAAGCCAGACATCAGGGACAGTATTTGCAGTTTCCTTGAACTATTAAACTTGATGTCCTATGGAAAGGGATATAAAGTGCTTCATATAAAAATTTACTCCACTTGGATGTTTTTCGTTTTTTTTTTTTCTTCTGTGTTGTTAACTATGTCCAGATTATACTCTTATTGGCCTTTGTTCTTAAAACTAATATTAACCATAAAATATATACCTGAAAAAACTAAAATTTATAATTTTTGTCATGTTTTACCTTACTTGAAAATTAAGTCTGCTACTAGATAGAGCATCTTAAGTGATAAGCAGAAACATTTTTAAGTTTTTTTTTTCCTATATTCATGGTGAATTCATTCATGTGGATTTGTTCCTCCTTCAAGTCACTCAAAAAATAATGTTCATGGTTCTTGTTTAATATAATAGATGGTTCCTAGATAAGTGAATATTTTAGCAGATGTTTCCATGAATATCCTTTTTAAAAAAACCTTTCTATTTTTTATTTCAAATATTAAGTGAAGATATAAGATATAATTTATTTCATACTTTAATTGTATTCTGTATAAATATCTTAGAATGCTGCTCTGTTACAGTGGCCTCCATAATACCAATTGAGTTCCTTTCATGATCTTTGTTCTGCTTCTCTATGTCTTTTCTCTTTTGGACCTCTGACTAGTAAAACATTTTCACTAAGAAGAGTTCAGAGACATAGAAAGGAAATGCAACTCAAATTAAGCAATTTCATTTTATACTTGTTTGGTTAACTAAGAAGTAAAAGAAATTATAAATTTTGGTGAAATTGGACTGTGATGTGACTTCTAGAAATTACACCAAATCTTTTCTGTCATAGCTTTGTCTCACCCTGCCCTCAATATCACCAGTAGAATAGAGTAATGAGATCCAAGGGAGAATATTAAAGTAGAGAAAGTACTTCTAGGTACAGAGGAACTAATATGGTAGTTTTTCCATTTGTAGAGAAAAAAGAAGATTTTGTATGTAATGGTGAGGGTTGGCTCTTATCTATTTCATAGGTTAAAGAAATTGAGTTTGCTGAGAACTCCGTGGCTATGTCTTCTTGCTCTGGACTTGATTAACTTCACAATTATCAAGTGAATGGCAACATGACTGTCCAACTTTAAAGAAGCTTTGAAATTAATTTTGCTTTAATAGCTAGTATTTCAGTGAGCCTCAAGAAGTTTATCTATTGAAGATCTAAGTGTAAAAGCTTAAAAATGCAATTAATTCATCTTATGTAAATAGTTGTGATTTAGCAGTATAACAGTTAAAGTATTAAGTTATGCATATTTATTTGCCAGCAAAATAACTTTTGCAGTGCTTCCAAAAGACTGAAATATTTATCTGCCTATAATTGCCTGCTTAAAAATTAAATAGTATGTTGTTTTTCACAGCAGGGAAAGCTCAGGGCCCTTCATGCATATTATTTTACTGTGTCAAATCTGAGGTCTGTCTAGCCCAATATTCTGTCTCCAAGATGCATTAAAAAAAAAAAAAATCATGACTTCCAGGTTGCAGTTCCTCAAACTTGAATATTTTGGGATGTAGTTCTAATAAACCCTAGATTCTCTCAGTAACACAATCTCACTGTACAGTCCATGGAATTATGTAACCATTTGTTGGGCATAGTCATGTTATTAGCATCCACTGGTTTTTCCTATTAAACACAGAAAATTACTAATCACATTGCAAACTATTTATCAAGTATTTCTAGTTATTTAAAACCACTTCCTTTAAGTTATATGGTTATACTTCTGAAAATGAGAGATGATTGATGGATAGATAGATATTCTAAGAATGTGATTTAATTTCCTTTTGACTTATTTAACATGAGTCATATTCTAATTTAATCCTTTTATTCCCGATTTGGGCAGTGTTTTGTCTAGTTTCAAAGTGTGAGCTTGTGTGGGTTCCTCTCCATTGTCTTCATTTAGGCTGGTATTCGCTGGAGGTTTTTTGGAATCCACTTTTCCTTTTCTGGCATATGTTGACAGATTCCTACAGGTGTGGATGCAGCTGGAGTCCTGGATGAGGATGAGTGATGTGTTCTGTTTTGCCATTTTTAACTATACCCTCAGTAGCTACCATATCTTTACCTTTGGGTCGTGGTAGCATTCTGAGCTGACTTCCTCAGAGAAGTCTCTGAGGTATCTAACTAAATCCCTGATAGCAGTGACAATTGAAGATTTTAATACCAGTCTCAAAATTTAAATTATTGTTTTCTAAATGTCTTATTATATATGTGTGCTGTCAATCTTTTTTTCTGTCTCATTGGAAACTCCTAGTAATTTATCCTTACTGGAAGCAGAGTTTAATGCTATCTTTATACTTGTTGATTTCTTTGTTTTTCCTGCTAGAGTTAATCTTTCAAGATTAAATGAGTAAGCAGATGAGAGTAAAATAATATGAGTGCAAGGCATGTACATATTGCTCCTCACAGAATAATTGATCTCTAAACATTGACATTGAACAAGACTCATCCTTTAACCTATTAAGGGAGGCAGAGAGGCTACCATTAAGACCTTACCATTTATACCTCTTCATTCAGATAATTGTTTGGCCTTTGCTTCACTGTCTTCACATCTTTTATTCTTGATTTTTTTTTTTTTGCTTTCTTTTTATTTCTTGTCTTTTCCCACATTATCTCTGTTCACAACTCTTGCCATGGTTTGGACCTTAGCACGTTCTGCTCACCAGAAACTGAAACGGAAGGTGTGTTTTATAAATGAAGAATCCCATGTGATTCATGTGAAGAAATAGTAGAGGAGACTGGAAACTAGGTAAGTTAGCACAGATCGTGGCTGGCTTGAATTCAGTTGTTTTAGATCACACTCTTATAGGCTGTAGCTACAAATACAAGCCAGTTAAGGCAGAGAAGGAGAGGTTTGTTTTATGTTGCTCTGTTGTCATTTTGTTCTTTTAAACTCAGATATAATTTCTTAGAGAACTTATGAGGGTATGTTGAATCTCAGAAGGTGAAGACCTGGGGTTGCCCTCTTGTTCATGTCTGGACAGTACTTGTGCTATCTCTCCTAGTGGCTTCAGTATCTCCATCTCTCAGGATACAAACTGATTGATCAGCCTGATTTTTCTCCAGGCCCCACAGTAGGAGGATGTGTGATTTGTACATTTACCTCTTTAGCCTCCCAGGTGGAAAAGTCTCTCTCTTTATCTCAGTTCCAGACTTCTAGGGAAGGGCATGGTTATCAGAGAGGCATGGTCACAAAGCAGAAGTGTGGCTTTTAGTGGACCTGACCAGGTGTGTATGAATGAGGTATGGAAGAACTTCCAGGAAAGGGATGCTGAGCTCATAACCCAACAAGTGGCCTTTACCTTCCACCACTTTCCTTTATCTAACCCCCAACCTCCATGCTTTCCTTTATATAATCCAGCATGTTTTAAGGAAACTGAAAACACATCCCCATTCCTTAATTAGATATAATCCAATGACTACTCATCTCACTAGTATGGAGACTTATTTCATAGGTGAGACATTTATAACTATGATCTGCAAAGTGAATATTATTGTTCTAGGTAGACCTTTAAGCGCAGTGGCAGCCAAACTTCCAGGTAAGAACAGTTCCATTTACCTCTGTGTGAAGACTTTTACCAAGCATGGGCCTTCCCTGTGCTCATCTCCAGGTTGATCAGTTAGTATCCAATGGACCCTGTCCTCTGCTCTCAAATGCCAGTCTGAATGTGAATTGCTTTCTGCATTTTCTATTATGAATCTAGTTGATGGGTTGTTTAATTAATGCATTTAATTAATGTTGTTTAATTAATTTTTACTATAGTTTAAATTATTTACCTTTCTGAGGGCAATTTTACCAAAGTTAATATCTAAATCTGAACTTTTAAAACACTCCTTAAGAATTAGAACCAGCAATCAGTAGCCAGGAACCCAAATTTGAAATTTTGGCAAGCCTTCTTATAGGCATAAAGAGGTCACCAATAGATTTCTGATCAGGTTATAATAGAGCAGTGTGTGTGTGATTACAGAGCAGATGTGACATAGGCACTTAGAGGCAGGGACGCCAGCTAGGAGATTGACTTCAGAGGCCCCAGAGAAAGTTTAGCAAGTTGTCCTTATTTTCAGAGACACTGCACATTATTTTTTCTTGTGATTGAAGCACATTTTCCAAACTGTCTACATTGAATATTTCTTTCTTTTGTTCTAAGTATATGGATATGTATATGAAATGGTAGATTTGGCCTGAAATGTACATAATGGCTGTGAGAGGGTTCTGGCCTCTTTTTTCTGACAGTTACATTATTCTCCAGTGATGCTGAAAGGCCTGACTTCCCCACAGGTATAAATGTTAATTGTAGAAAATTGCTGTGTTTCTTGTCAACCTCTCCCACAGTAAACTAAGCTCATATGAAATCTTATGAAACAGTCTTTCTGCAGATTGTTAGTTGCTTGGTGCTTGGGATCAAACCCAGTGTTTTATGCATGCTAAATGTGTGCTGTATCACTGAACTACATCCCTGTCTAGTGACTTTTATCCAAAGGACCTAACCAGTAAAAAAAAAAAAAAAAAAAAAAAAAAGAAAGAAAGAAAGAAGAAAAAGAAAGAAAAAAATTGCATCACAGGGAATTAAAATTGTTGCAAATGGGAGTCATGCCCATTTCTTGAGCACATAGCATATCAGCTGGTGGTCCGCTTAGGAGGTACTGAACTGCCATATATCCTTATGGTCATTCTAGACTTGGGGCATTATTAGTGAAGAATAATAATAAACTTGATGTAAGTAGAAACATAGAAACTTTTTGGGTCCCTCTTCAAGGTGGAAGAAATACGATCTGATGGCTTTCCTTTCAGCAATTCAATTACAGCAACACCTACTTTTGCCCTTAAACTTGCTATCGATCAGGCATCTACTATGTGACAGGCATTGTTTGAGATAATTTAGTGAACAAAACAGGAAGTGTATATTGACAATGAAGTATTCTAGAAGGTAATTAGGAGAGCATTGTGAGCAATAGATGATTTTTAAATTGGGTGAGCAACTCCAAAGAGAACAATACCACTAGGATGGAGTGAGACCAAAATTTAAGATCTGAAATAACAATATTCTAGAAAAAAACTACCATTTCTCACCTATCCGGGATTTTGAGAATATTTACGTGAAATTTTATTAAATGCGTTGCAAATAAATTTTTCTTCCTCTCTCAAATACTACAGGATGGAACTGTTCCCAGGCAGGACACCTCCCTCTGCCACACCTCACACCCTCCAGGACCAAATCTTTGTCCTGATTGGAGGACTTCACCAGCCAAGCCTTTGGAAAAAAATAAAAATAATAAAACTCCTTAAAGTTTGTGTCTTAAGATAGATGAGGGTTTAGTGCAATCCCCAAAATCTGAGTTCTAAAGATACAGAGATTCTCCTCATTATATCATCATATTTCAGTTGTCTTAGCAACCTACAGTGTTTTCATTTGTTTTTCAATAATCCAGTGAATGAATGTGGTCTTGGTTCATGTGTTTATGAAATTTTAGCACCTGATACTTGATGTCTTTTGAGTTATTTTACTGGGCCAAACAGTGATCTTTCTATTCTTAAAGTTCATGTAACTAAAATTGAATTTGAATTTTCTTCAATATGTGAATTTCTAATGAAAGACTATCTAACGTAAGAATAGTTGAAAATATGTATATATTCTTATATTTTAAAAATGCTCTCATTTTAATTGTAGTTAATTTCTAAGGCTCCACAAACTTGGCAAACTCAGTTATCTCATAGTCCTTTCCCACACAGTTATACCTGAGAACTGCTGAGAAACAAGAAAAACCTATGACACATCTAGGTGTCTTTGAGTTTTCTCAGAGTAAGTTTTTCTCTTTCTGTGCACCTAAGTCTAAACTGCAAACAATTCCTTTTTCCTACTAACAGGAGCATCCAAGTATCTGGATCATTTGGGGTATTTTTGTCAGTCTGCATCCTATACCTAGCCCAGTATCTCGCACGTAGTAGGAGTGCAATAAATTTTTATGTGAATGAATGAATGAGCAGTTAGTTTTTCCTTTTGGATAAGGGGGAAATTCTTCATATTTTTACCTATAAAGTTGTTACTACTGTATGCCATGTAATAACTAATGAAGTTTAAACGTTATTTGTGAACAAGATCAAATTTAAGAGGGACATTTAAATTTACTATAAAAGGTAGGGTAACTTTATTTCAAGTTTGTTCAAGTACAATCCCAATTTACAGTTGCTATCCCAGCATCCCTTACTTTCAGAGAAATCTAGTTTGAATGATAAATAGTGGATTTAACTTAATTAAAATCTTCATGGCCTTAGCAAACTTTTCAAGATAAAAAACGTAATAATTTCTCGTTTTCTATCCTTCCCCACTTCCCTTTTTTTTCTCATCTTCTCTATCTTATCTTAGGATGATTTTTATAACAGAGCATGGGCACTTGTATCTTTAAAGAAACACAATATGTGAAAATGCTCCTTAAAATAAAAGACCGCTCAAGAAATAACAGTTTTTGTAGGCTTAATTTAAGTAGGAAACACATCTGTTGCATTCTGTCACATAAATAATTCCTAGAAATTTTATACTTCTCAAAACTAATACCACCTTCTCACGAACACACACAGTGTTATTACATCGTCATTACAAGAAGGGATCCAGTCTTATCTTCTATATTTTCCCTGTGTCACCCATTCTCTCACTCTCTGTTATTCTTCACATGCAGATCCAAAGTCCCAAATAATAGGGGTGTGGGATATCACGCTAGAGCTGGGAAAGGAGTGATGAATGTGAGCTGGCAGAATGCCGAGACAGATGCACAACACCCATGCTGTGGCAGCTGCCATACTGCAGATCATCGATGTAAGACAGGAGCATCACACATAACTTCAGATGGGAGGCAACACCAGGCTGATGTGCTCAGACATGACCAACACTGACCATCATGTTGCACATGTGCTCTTGGCATAGCTATCAGCTTAGGCATTCTTATAATTATTTTAGAAAAGTAATGATGAAAATCAGGGTATAGAGAAGACAGATGAGACTTGTGAGTGCATGTGGGCATGTGCAATGTGACTGAAAGTTAGATGACCTGTCAGATTTCTCCAAGGGGCATTTGGAAAGGTCCATTCTCTGTTACGTGGGACAGACCAGCACAAATGCAGGATGATCTGATACTACCCTCTTATAGGTCTCAGTCGTAGCCCATCACTGTGAGAATCCCAGCTTCCTGGCAGTTTTCAAACATTTCAAAGCTACTCAACATGTTTGACTGGTCAGAGAAGGCTGCTGGTGTCTCTGGACTGGGAAAGACTTGGGAAATTCAAGGCTTAGAAAATGGTGTTAGTTGAAGCCAGCCTTTTGAGGGCCCAGACAGAGTGCTTTAGCTTTCCTGGAAAGGACATTTTCTTCTGCAGCATCTGACAGTTAAACCCAGGCATGGCTCTTGCAGACACTTGGCAATGAAGCAAGGACATCCTTGTGACAGTGTAGGCAGCAAAGCAGAATTCATCAATACCTCAGAAAAACAACCCAAGGTCAGTATCCCAATAGCAACACTTGACTGTAGGTGAGGCTTAGACAGAGTCAATAAGCTTCAGAGCCTGAATTCAAGGCCATTTCCTGACCTTGGGAGAGGAGTAAGGTAAAGTTTTAGAATTCTTTCCAAAATTCCAGTTTTTCAACTGTCTTTTTACTTGTTCTGTTCATTGCAATCTATCAGTTCTGTTCCATCTAACAGGTTCTTGATAGACGAGCATATGGATTTTTTTATAAAATTGAATTTTACTTTGTGGAAAAGTGTTATTGTTGTTTTTGTTTTTTTTTAATTCATGTGATGGAACTTAGTGATATTTGATGAATATTGGAAATAGTTGGCTTTTCACATATTAATAACACCTCTTCATATATTATTTGTCAGTACAATACTCTAGCCAGGGGTTGGAAATCTTTGGAACTGACTTATTTTCCTTGCACATATGGTATACAACCGAATTCCTCACATTCATCCTTCATGTGTCCTTTCTCCCGTGGCCCTGAATCCAGAGCCCATTAAGTTAAGGAACTGAGTAGCTGCTGCATGTTTTGGTGTAATAAAGGAGATATAAATGGAAAAAAAAAAGAGTCTGGTGCAAGTACTAGGCCTTGTTCTTGGGTCAAGAATTGGACGAATAGCAAAAGAATGTACCTACCCCTGTGTGCAATCCCTGCAAGCGACCAAACTAGTTTTACAAACCCTGTGAATTGATTCTGTGTGCCTGGGAGGGAGGGCTATTGAGATTAATTTACTTAAAGTATTTTGAGGTTTTGTTTTCGTTTTTTACTTTCTGTAAATAATCTTACCCCTTTTTAGAGAGGGAGAATTTTGTGTAATGGATTTTTTTTTAGTTAGATTGAATGTTGACAACCAAATTGAATCTATTATGAGTGGTTGAATTCTTTCTAAATGAGTGACTATGAGAACAGGTTTCAGTCTTTTTCTTATTTTGGGCACCTGACTTTTTTTTTCCCCAACTACTTCCTTTTCTCTTCATTATCATGTTGCTTTGACCCAGTTGACTTCTCTGTTTATTTTTTCAGTAATAACAGAACCTCAGAGTCTGCCTTTTTTTATTTATTTATTTTTTTATTTCTAAGACTTCTTCAACCAATCCTTTTGCATACATGCTATGGAAGGTTCATCTGAAAACTCTGGGAAGCCTCTAAATTGGTAGAGTCCAGAATTTCATTGACAGTATGAACATTTCTTTGGTAAATTGGCCATACTGTAGAAATGGGAAGGACAGGCTTCCTAAGTGAAGTCCTGCCATGGCTCCTTTGATTAAAAAAAAAAAAAGAAAAAAAAGTAATTTGTGGGTTAAAATTGGTTTCAGTAAAATCTTACCCTCAAATGAAACCTGTGGTGTATGTACAGGGAAGAAAAAAAAACCTGGTGTGATTGGTACCTTCTGTAGGAGGAAAGTGGACAGACCTGGAGAGCATCCTGTTAAGGGAAATAAACCAGACTAAGAAAGCCAAAGGTCACATGTTCTCTTCATATGTGAAATCCAGAGAGAAAAACATAAGAGAGAAGACTTCGTGAAAGTAGAAGGGAGACGAGTAAAGGAGAAAAGGGGGGTCAGGAGGGAAGAGGGGGATAAAAGGAGAAGTACTGGGGAATGAAATCAATCAAATTATGTTATGTGAAACTCATTATTATGTGTAAATATCATACACCAGTAAAATTAAATAAATGGAACAAATAATAAGGAGAAAACAATAACAAAGACATTATAAAGCATGTGAATGAGGGTGAATTAAATAAATGCAAGGTATGACATCACAACATGGTTATTGGTCTTTGGGCTAAAATGTGCCCTGCCATGATTGTTGACCATCAACTATCATCAACACCCCACCGGCCTCGTCCCATTTAGACCAGCACCAACCAGCTCAGTGGGGCCCACAGCGGGTCATGGTCGGTGCAGATCAGCATCAGATCAGCCTGCTTTGCTGGTAGAGTTTCTGAGCATAATTTGTACATTCTCAGTATCTTTTCCTTATCAGACCAAGTATATTTTTAAATTATTCTAATTAGTTATATATGACAGTAGAATGCATTTTGACACATCATACATAGTGTAACGTCTCATTCTTCTGGTTGTACAAAATGTAGAATCACACTGGTCATGTAATCATATATGTATATAAGGTAATAATGTCCGATTCATTCTACTATCCTTCCTGCACCCATCACCCCTCCCCTCTGCCTAATACAGAGTACCTCTATTCTTCCTTAGCTCCCCTCCCTTATTGTGAATTAGCACCCATATATCAGAGAAAACATTCAGCCTTTGGTTTTTGGGGATTGGCTTATTTCACAGTATTATATTTTCCAGTTCCATATATATTGGAAAAAGAAGAGACTCATTATTCTTCTTAAAGAAGAATGAAATTATGGCAAATGCCATAATTTCATTCTTCTTTAAGGCTGAGTAATACTCTATTGTGTGTGTGTGTGTGTGTGTGTGTGTGTATATATATATATATATATATATATATATATATATATCATATTTTCTTTATCCATTCATTTGTTGAAGGCATTTAGGTTGGTTCCATACTTTAGCTATTGTGAGTTGAGCTGCTATAAACATTGATGAGGCCATGTCACTGTAGTTTGCTGATTTTAAGTCTTTGGGGTATAAACCAAGGAGTGGCATAGCTGGGTCAAATGGTGGTTCCATTCCAAGTTTTCTGAGCAATCTCCATACTGCTTTCCATAATGGTTGCACCAATTTGCATTCCCACCAGCAATGTATGAGTGTACCTTTTGCCCAACATCCTCGCCATCATTTATTGTTGTTTGTATTCTTGATAATTGCCATTCTGACTGGATTTGCATTTTTCTAATTGCTAGAGATGTTGAACATTTTTTTCATATATTTGTTGATCCATTATTTTCTTCTTCAGTGAAAAGTTTGTTCAGTTCCTTAACCCATTTTTTGACTAGGTGGTGGTGGTGGTTGTTGTTATTATTATTATTATTTGGTGTTGAGTGTTTTATATATCCTGGAGATTAATTCTATAACTGAGGTGCATATGGTAAATATTGTCTCACATTCTGTAGGCTCTCTCTTCACATTATTGATTGTTTCCTTTACTGAGAAGAAGCTTTTCATTTCAATCCATCCCATTTATTGATTCTTGATTTTACTCCTTGCACTTTTGGAGTCTTATTAAGGAACTCAAGTCCTAAGCTGAAATGATGAAGATTTGGGCCTACTTTTTGCTCTATTAGGTACAGAGTCTCTATTCTAGTGCCTAAGCTTTTGATCCACTGCGAGTTAAGTTTTGTGCATGGTGAGAGATAGAGCTTTAATTTCATTTTGTTATATATGGATTTCCATATATAACATATATAACATATATTTCCAAACCATTTGTTGAAGAGGCTATCTTTTCTCCTGTGAATGTTTTTGGCACATTTTGTCTAATATGAGATAATTGTATTTATTTGTGTTTGTCTTTGTGTCTTCTATTCAGTACCACTGGCCTACTTGTCTGTTTTGGTGCTAATACCATGCCATTTTTGTTATTATGGCTCTGTAGTATAGTTCAAGGTCTGATACTGTGATGCTTCCTTCTTCACTTTCCTTGCTAAGGATTGCTTTGGTTATTCTGAGTCTCTTCTTTTTCCAAAGGAATTTCATGATTGCTTTTTCTATTTCTATGAAGAATGTCATGGGATTTTAATAGGAATTGCATTAAATCTATATAATGCTTTTGGTAGTATGGCCATTTTGACAATATTATGTCTTTCCAAAAGCATGGGAGATCATTCTATCTTCTAAGGTCTTTTTCAATGTATTCCTTTAGTGTTCTATAGTTTTCATTGTAGAGGTCTTTCACCTCTTTTGTTAGATTGTTTCCCAAGTATTTTATCTTATTTTATTTTGTTTAATTTTATTGAGTCTGAATGGGTAGTTTTTCTAATTTCTCTTACATTGGATTCATCACTGATGTATAGGAATGTGTTTGATTTATGGGTCCTGATTTTATACCCTGCTACTTCGATGAATTCATTTATTAGTTCTAGAAGTTTTATGGTGGAATTTTTGGATCTTCTAAATATAGAATCATGTCATCAACAAATAATGATGATCTGAGTTCTTCTTTTACTATTTGTATCCCTTTAATTTCTTTCTTCTTCATAATTCCTTTGACTAGAGTTTCTAGGACTATGTCAAATAGAAGTGGTGATAGAGGACATCCTTGTCTTGTTCCAGTTTTTAGAAGGAATGCATTCAATTTTTCTCCATTTAGAATGATGTTGGCCTTGGGTTTAGCAGAGATAGCTTTTACAATGTTGAAGTATGTTCCTACTATTCCTAGTTTTTGTAGTGTTTTGAGCATCAAGGGACCAAGTATTTCTTTTTAAAGATTTTTTTTTTAGTTGTAGATGGACAAATACTTTTATTTTATTTATTTTTTTAATGTGGTGCTGAGAATCAAACCCAGTGCCTCACACATGTTAGGTGAGTGCTCTGAGTGCTCTACCACTGAGCTACAACCCCAGCCCGATAGATCAAGTATTTTTATGTGATAACATTTTAAAATTTTTGTAAACTATTCAATTTGGAGCAACCATAAATTACCTTTCATGAAGCACTAGTGAACTGAAGAAAACTACTTTTATTAAACTAGTACTTTATTTTTGGCCCCTTTTCAAGTAAAAATCACTGTGAGAAACAAATATTCAATATGATTCATTATCTGATTAGTTCACAGAATCAAGATGTTGGTGTGTGACACATAAAAGTGGGAAAGTTAGGGGGTTAAAAGCTGGTTGATACAATCTTGTGAAGGAAAAAAAGATCCAGTGAGGCCACTTATGTTGTAAATCAAGAGTATGTTTTCAGTGCAGATATTTTCTAATGATTCATAGGAGAATGTTTCAACTTTGACTACATCTGCTGAAAATAAAAATGTAAGTAGTTGGGAAGCATTTAATTCTGACAGGAGTCTGTACTGTGGCGTGACACAAAGTTCACATTAAATGACAATAGTTTTGTATTTTATCTGTCTCTAAAAGTAGTCTCTTGACTTCTAAAGATGTGAACCACAGTTTTTCTGCTGCACATTACAGAAGTAACTGGCAATGTGCCAGTAGGATTTCCAGAGTAGGTTTCTTAAAATAATATCAATGGGAAGATATTTGTTTAATGTTAGAGTGTAAATTTCTGCCACAGTTTAAACAAAATTAAATAGATAGTCAAAAGAGGAGCTCTTGTATAATTGCCAGGAAAACATGAATGGAAGGAGCAGTTGGGCAGTGACATCTGAAAAGATAGAAACCAGTGTTCCCAAAGGCCAGAGTGTTCACAAGGGTTCCTTCCCTCATTCTCTGACACTGTGTGATGGTTGTTTCTGAATTGCACGTCTGAATATCAGCATATTTATCTACATATTTCTAGCCTGTGGGTGTGTGCTTTCATAGTTTCTACTTAAGAGTTTCATATTAAAATGGCACACACTTAATATATATTATGTGCAAAAAACATTATTTTGTCATTTTGCTAGTGAACCATTAGTAGTGCATTAGTAGTACACTGTCACTAAAGTATAATCTAATACAGATATAAGGTAGAAAGTGGGGGCTGGGGTTGTGGCTTGGTGGTAGAGCACTTGCCTAGCATGTGTGAGACACTGGGTTCGATTCTCAGCACCACATATATAAAGGCCCATCAACAATCAAAAAATATATTTTGGAAAAAGTTAGAAAATGACATGCAAATTCTCTTATGTAAATAGTCAATGCCATTGTAAGGATTTTTGCTTAGCAACAGCTGTGAAAATAGAGAATAGTATTGTGATAGTATTGTGCCCTGGACACAATGAGTGATATTATGCTCAAGTCAAGGATAGTAATACAGTACAGGAAGTATAATTGGCTCCCTTCTCTTTTAACAACATTAATTTTTAGATATCTAGATTTCTATATTCTATTTAAGTTTAAATTAACTTTAATTAGCATCTGTCCCTTTTTGTGTTAAATTGTAGAGTTTTCTACCAGATTGGCTTAAATTTTAATCAATTCTGACTTTTTTTTTTTTTTTTTTTGGTACCAGAGATTGAACCCAGGGGCACTTAACAATGGAGCCACATAACCAGCCTTTTTTTTTTTTTTTTTTTGATATTTTATTTAGAGACAGAGTCTTGTCAAATTGCTGAGGGCCTGGCTAAGTTGCTGGGGCTGGCTTTGAACTCACGATCCTCCTGCCTCAGCCTCTGAGCTACTGGGATTACAGGCGTGTGCCACCATACTGTCTTGACTTCTTTTTGTAAGAACTTAATGAGTCTGATATGGTTCATATGGGCAGCTTAGTTTTGCAATTAGACTGCCCACAGATTGAATTTTCCTGTAGTGTCCTATCACTCTTAGAAAACAATATGAGACAACACTAGATCTTAGACAAGTCTACATCTTAGACACAAAAGGAATCCATATACAATTCCCCTGCTTATTGACATCTTAGTTGACATCTCATTGAATCTTAGTTCATATCCTCTTTTAGCTTGATCTTTTGCCCCAGAAATCCAGTATCTCCTTCTTCTGTTTTCATGAAGACTAGTTTAGATGACACTATGTTTAGTATTTGACACAGAGTAAATACTCAATGAAAGGCAGTTATTATCTTTCAAGGTGTATACAACTGACCCTCAGGAGTTATGAATTGACCTCTTAAAATGTGTCAGAAACTGGGGTTCAGCTTCCTTGGGAATAATCAGCCTTGGATGGAGGACCTTTTCCTGCATAGCTGTGTAATAGCAGACACTCAAAATTTTAGCAGACACAGGAAAAGGTAACAGCCAATAATAGTGCCTTGGGTGGACTTTACTGTTTTGTTTTATTTTTTATGTCCTTTGAGAAACAACTACAAGAAACCAAGGGGTGAAGAGGAGAGAGCTGGGAAATTGCTCACCACCCCCATTATGACAAGCCATAGTCACTCTAAGAGGACTTGATTTACCCTTTCCTCCAAAAGCCATCTATGTAATTTTAGTCAAAAAAAGATTTTTTTTAATGTTATCTGTCTCTATGTTTCTAAGTTATCTATGTGATTCTTGGGAAACTCATACATCTCCTTGATACCACTGTGGCATTGTGGCCTGACCTGTGTGGTTACCACAGATTCCATCATGGTGCAAGGATGTCTGACAATGGAATTAAAACCTCTCCAAAATTCCTCCTGAGGGAGAAGTACTTTGGAGCATCTGTTAAGTTGTTGTATGGAGGGCTTTTACTTATAAGGCCTTAATTTTCTATTTGCTCTTCATAATTAATTAAATAGCTCTCTAACTAGAACACCTGTCCTTTTTCTGTGAATTTCTAATAATGTAACATTTTAAAATGACTCAGGATCAGAACAAAATTCCAGAGTCAGAATGAAGCTGTTAATTGTTAGGGAATTTGATACCTCCATTCCTGGTGACCGTACTACTATTCTTTTTTTTTTTTTTTTAATTTTTTTTATTGGTTGTTCAAAACATTATAAAGCTCTTGACATATCATATTTCATACATTAGATTCAAGTTGGTTATGAACTCCCAATTTTACCCCAAATACAGATTGCAGAATCACATCGGTTACACATCCACATTTTTACATAATGCCCTATTAGTAACTGTTGTATTCTGCTACCTTTCCTATCCTCTACCATCCCCCCTCCCTCCCCTCCCATCTTCTCTCTCTACCCCATCCACTGTAATTCATATCTCTCCTTGTTTATTTTCCCATTCCCCTCACAACCTCTTATATGTAATTTTGTATAACAATGAGGGTCTCCCTCCATTACCATGCAATTTCCCTTTCCATCCCACCTCATGTATCTGTTTAATGTTAATCTTTTCTTCCTGCTCTTCCTCCCTGCTCTGTTCTTAGTTGCTCTCATTATATCAAAGAAGACATTTGGTATTTGTTTTTTAGGGATTGGCTAGCTTCACTAAGCATAATCTGCTCTAGTGCCATCCATTTCCCTGCAAATTCTATGATTTTGTCATTTTTTAGTGCTGCGTAATACTCCATGGTGTATAAATGCCACATTTTTTTTATCCATTCATCTATTGAAGGGCATCTGGGTTGGTTCCACAGTCTAGCAATTGTGAATTGTGCTGCTATGAACATCGATGTAGCAGTATCCCTGTAGTACGCTCTTTTAAGGTCTTCAGGGAAAAGTCCAAGAAGGGCAATAGCTGGGTCAAATGGTGGTTCCATTCCCAGCTTTCCCAGGAGTCTCCATACTGTTTTCCAGATTGGCTGCACCAGTTTGCAGTCCCACCAGCAATGTACAGGTGTACCCTTTTCCCCACATCCTCGCCAGCACTTGTTGTTGTTTGACTTCATAATGGCTGCCAATCTTACTGGAGTGAGATGGTATCTTAGGGTGGTTTTGATTTGCATTTCTCTGATTGCTAGAGATGGTGAGCATTTTTTCATGTACTTGTTGATTGATTGTATGTCCTCCTCTGAGAAGTGTCTGTTCAGGCCTTTGGCCCATTTGTTGATTGGGTTATTTGTTTTCTTATTGTTTAATTTTTTGAGTTCTTTGTATACTCTGGATATTAGGGCTCTATCTGAAGTGTGAGGAGTAAAAATTTGTTCCCATGATGTAGGCTCCCTATTTACCTCTTTTATTGTTTCTCTTGCTGAGAGAAAACTTTTCAGTTTAAGTAAGTCCCATTTGTTGATTTTTGTTATCAACTTTTGTGCTATGGGTGTCCTATTAAGGAATTTGGAGCCCGACCCTACAATATGTAGATCGGAGCCAACTTTTTCTTCTATCAGACGCAGAGTCTCTGATTTGATATCTAGCTCCTTGATCCACTTTGAGTTAACTTTTGTGCATGGCGAGAGGAGGTGTGAAGTGTTGGAGACATGGCCTGATGCAGTGGGAGAGGACAGGGAGCCAGGACAGGGAGGAACCCAGTTTGTCCAGTACTTCCTCTGCCACCTCGGACCCTTCTCTTAACCTCACACTGCCTCAGTTTCCTCAGTTTTATCATGGAAAGGTAACAATACCTGGCTTCTAGAGGACTTCGAGGATTAAATTAGCTAAAACTATAGGACTTAGCACAGCTAAGCATATCAAGTGCTATTTTTATTATTTCTATTTGTTTTTATACTTATGCATTCATGTGAAAGGAAATATTAACATTCTGCCAATTAAATAGGAAAAACCGCAAACAGCCAGAAGTGTTATATTAAATTAGAATTTTTTGTGGTATTATTGCACCTAGAGTTTAACAGGATTCAGGGATTATAATAATAAGCATTTAGACCGTCTTGACTTATGTATACTGAAAACAGGAGTTGTCCTGATAGAATGTTGAAAACTATACAATAGCTAGCTACCTTTCTTTATTGATACTCTTGAAACAGCCTAAGCAATAATATTTTAGAGAATATAGTCATATAAAATAAATACTTTTTATACTTTTGCCTTTTTTAACTGAAGGAAGATAATTCTAATAAGTTTGAGTAGTGCACATAGACACTGTTAGTTCCAGATTGAAATGACAATTTACAAAAGTGTTTATTCACAAACATTATATCCCTGGGTGGGGTAGCACACACCTATAATCCCAGCGGCTTGAGAGGCTGAGAAAGGTGGATTGCAAGTTCAAAGCCAGCCTCAGCAAAAGCGAGGCATTAAGCAACTCACTTGAGACCCTACCTCTAAATAAAATAAAAAATAAAATAGGGCTGGGTATGTGGCTCAGTGGTTGAGTACCCCTGAGTTCAATCCCTGGTACCACCCCCCCCCAAAAAAAAAAAAAGAATGTAATATTACATCTAACTTTAAGGGTTTTCCTTGATATAAGCCAGTGTTTAGTTTTCATGATAGAGTTCAGCCCCTTAAAATAATATTTCCGAATCTCAATATATCATACTGTTTTGATCAATCAGACTGTCTTTTACTAAACAAAGGAAAACACTTCCACAAGTAATACTTCAGAACTGGAAGACATCTCTTTCAATCATTTATTCTTAACTTGTTAGTTATTATTATTGAATTCTTACTCCTAAAAGTGTCTCAGGTATTTTAAACACTCATCTTTGGGCTGATTCCTCTTTTAACTTACTTTTTCCAGTGTAGTGAGTGTGACTAATAAGAGAGAGAGATGAAAAATGCCAAGCCTAGTATCTCTTTTTGAATGCTGGTGTTGCTTGGTGATGAGACAAGAGCAGATAAGACCTTCAGTTACTGAAGTAATGAATAATTTCATCTATTAGTTTACTCAAATCATTCAGCCAGTATTTATTGAAGAGCTCTATTTGTCCCTGTCATTGGGCTCCTTTAGTAAAGACTGTCCACTCTTCAGCTTGAGACACTAAGGCAGGAGGATTGCCAAGTTCAAAGCCAGACTAAGCAACTTAGCAAGTCCCTATACTACTTAGTGAGACTCTGTCTCAGAATTAAAAAATAAATAATAAAAAGGCCTGGGGATGTGGCTCAATGGTTAATCATTCCTAGGTTCAATCCACAGAACAACAACAAAAAAAAAAAATTGAAAAACCAGAAAAGACTGTCTGCTCTTGACTGGGTAGAACAAGTCGTAGTTTCTAGTTGAACATTTTTCTTAAAACATTCAGAGATGACTGTCTTCCTATTATTTCCTATTATGAATCTAGTATGTTGTAGATCCTTCAGACAGAATATACACAGAGTTATACCAGCTAAAATAAAAGCCATCTATAGTTTTAGCTCCTATAATCTTCCTGTCATAGAGAATAATCCCAAGCATTGGCTTGAATAAAAAAGTTTTTTTTTCAACATAAACTATCTGAAACTGTTAATTCCTTATGTATTCAATATTAGCAGATATAAATCTGTCACTAAGAGAACACACTCTGTCTAGCTCTGTGGTGCTCTTCATGCCCACCTGTGGGCCTTCCTGCTCACTCACCTCCAAGTGCATTACTTAGATCCAGCTTGTATTCACCTTGGCTCTTCATGTGAGAAGAAATGGGTAACCCTAATTCCTTGTTCAGTTGATCCCACATCTACTGTTGCATTTTATTTAAAACTCTCCCCTGGCAGTAGCCTTCCCACTCCTTCATGGCTGCCTTCAAGCTTGTTGTTCTTCCTATATGAACTCACTCTCCTGGTTCCTTGTCTGGAGAACTCTTACTTTTCCTTTCTCACTTAGGATCCCACTTCCCTGAGAAGCGTTTCCCATTGTCATGAGTTGGAGGTGCCTTTCTAAAAAACTAAGGGCTGGATACAAACTTATTCTTGTATTGTCCCCATGATGATATGACTAGTTTTCCACTGGTTTGATAAAAATCATTCTCAGTGCAATAATTCTACCACCTATTATGGAGTGCTATTGCTCTTGATTCATTCATTCATTAACAGATTAATTCAATAAATACTTATTGAATATCAATTGTGTCAGCACTGCTTTAGGTGAGGCTGCAGCAAGGTATAAAATAGAAGTTTTCCCTTTGGGGTTTATATTCTAATGGGGAGAGACAAGTAATAATAAACATGAGCATATCCTAATAAATATTGATATGTAAGATAGATGTAAATATATGTAATAATATGTAAAATATTAGATGGTGCTATTGCTATAGAAGAAAACAAACTAGGAAAAAGGAAGAGGGATGTATTTTAGTTAACCTTCTGTCACTGTGACCAAAATACCTTACAAAAACAACTTAAAGGAGGAAAAGTTTATTTGAGGCTATGGTTTTAGAGGTCTCAGTCCACAGATGGCTGACTCCATAGCTCTGGGGTCAAAGTGAGGCCGAACATCATAGCAGAAGGGTGTGGTGGAGGAAAGCAGGTCAGAACCTTGCAACCAGAAAGCAGAGTGGGCTCCACCACCAGGAACAAAATGTAAACTCCGATGACAACACCAGTGACCTAATTCTCCAGCCATCACTACCACCTGCTCTTTCTATAGTTAGCATTTAGTTACTCCATATCCAGTGGATTAGTCCTCTGATTAGGTTACAACTCTCATGAACTAATCATTTCACCTTTGACCATTCTTGTTTTGAGGGAATACCTCATATCTAACCAGTAAAAGAATGTGTGTAAGGATGGGACCACAGTTTTACATTGCTTGGCCCTGGAAGCCCTCAATGAGAGCATTACTCAGAGGAAGTGAAGGGATTGGCCATGGAAATACCTGGGAGAAGAATTCCAGGAAGAGAAAAAGGCATTGGCAAAGGTCCTGATGCTCATTGGGTTTTAGAAAGAGTATAGATGACTGAAGAGCAGTGAGAATGGGAGGGGCTGCTAGATGGTATGACCAGGGGTGGGGAGGAAGGCAGTTCAGCTAAGGTTGTTTAAGGGTTTTATCTTTCACTCTGAGTGAGCCAGAAAGCCATTGAAGGGCTTCAAGGTGAGGGTTGAACAACTTTGTTTTTAATTGGCTCATTTTGTTTTCTGTGTAATGCAGTGCTCTCCAACATAACTTTCTGCAACGAAAATGTTCTATAATGCTTGTTGTTCTGTACAATACGCTTTTATCACATGTGGCTATTACATGCTTGAAATATGGCTGGGGCTCTTTAGAAATGGAATTTCTAGTTTTCACTGATTCGTATTTAAACAACCACGTGTGGTTGGGTTTTACTCTATGGAAAGCACAGGTATTCAGGAAAGCCTGAAGGGAAACTGGTTAGGGGATCCTGTCAGTACCCCACTCAGGTGTTACCTCATATACACAGTGTAGCCAATGAGACTTCATTGACATTTTCATTCATTAACTTTGCAGATAGTGATTCAGCATTGAGCATGATTCAGTCTCTGTTCAAAATAATAGGAGAGAGTAAGGTAAATGCACAACTAGTAACACAAGATGGGCTGGGTGAGAGAGGAAGGAGAGAATGAAGTGAGTACTTCCTGGAAGAGTGCACTGAGCACCACCCTGAGAACACTGCAGTGCCAACAGCACGTCATATGCAATCATACAAACTGGGCACATCACTGCCATCCAGATGTGAAGGCAAGAGTACATGGTAAGCCTGGACAAACTTACATCAGTATTGGAATGACTTTGAATGAATACAAGTGTGTATTTTGCAAATTCTCCCCATTAAAGATATTCTAAGAGTTATCACGATGTTCCATGCCTTGGTCTTCAAAATCCTGCCCTCAGCTAAGTTGACACAGCCAAATATATATATATCAAATAAAGAGCTATTAACAGGTAGTATAAAATGTGTTCCTCAAATATGATTGAAATATGTAAGTTCTAAGTACATTATTATGATTTTTTAATTTTAGAAGTTTTCCTATAAAAATGAAAATTGAAGTGTAAAGTTTTTTACTCAACCTTCTGGTGCTCTTCTGACTAGAACAAATTAGAAAGAAACACAGAATCATGTAAAATTAAGGACTACTTGTGATATACTAGAAAAATAATATATTTATAGTTCTGACTTTTCCAAAAGTTAACTTTTACCTTTTAGCTGTACTCTTTATTTTTGAGTATGCTTTACAGATAGCTGTTGTTATGGTAATATTTCAGTTGAATACAGAATATACTATTTATTTGAATTAATTTATTTAGTGGTACTGGGGATAAAAACTTAGGGTCTTACACGTGTAACTCTAACTACTGAACTACATCCCCAGCCCTAATTCTTTGAATTTTGAGAGAAAGAAAAAATACATTGTTATCACTTTCTTTTTTTTTATGAAGGAAATGTTATTTTAAAATCTTAAATTGAACTAAGTTTGTTGTTGAAATACTAATTCAGTTTTATCAACCACGTGTTATCACAGATTTAATTAACCTAAACTGTTAAATAAAGAGTCTTGGCATTTTTTTTTTTAATTGAAGGAAAGCTATCCATCAGAAGAGTAAGTTTATATAGATCATTCTACTTAGTCTAGTTGGAATTTGTTAGAGTTTTTTTTTTTTTTTTAATTGAAAGAAGATTAGTTGGTAAATGGTGGGTTGGGGATAAAAGGAGAGGGACAGCAAAACACAGACATTTTACAAATAATGGAGATTTTGTTCTTGTTCTAGAGCCTTCTTTTCCTCACAGTGGCTTCACATTACAACAAGCTTAGCAGAAGCAGCTCAGAGGCTGCCACTCCCCTTGAACTCTTGAATAATCCAGAGACCCCCCATGAAACACATGAAATGCAATCATAAATCTTCTCAGGTCCAGTGATTTTAGATTCCTAAATTCAATTAAGTTGAACCTGGTAAGAATTTGTAAGTCAAATAGTGAACTCTATAAAAATTCAGATTCAATTTAGGGTTCTGGTGTTTGTAACTGATTTTCTTTTCTGGAATAAATAAAACAATTTTTGTTTAAAATGGAAAAATACTGCTCCTGATTTCCAATCCCCCCTCTCCAACCCCAGCTTCCTTGTGAAGGTATTTCTTATTGAAATCAAACCTGTATTTCTTAAATTCCTAGACCACTATCTATCATTCAATTCAAGTCTGTTTTTCAAGTGGCAGATGGAGTGCCAGAAAATCAAAAGCTGCTTGTTTGGGTTCCTGGATTTTTCTGAGTGTTCTTGGTAGGATTTGCAGTTGAGGGCAGAGGTGGGAGAGGTGTAAAACTGACCTATGTTAACGACTAAATGTGTAAAGAGCATTAGGATAACCCCTTTCAGTTATTAATTATACAAACTTTCTCAGCACTGTCATGCATACCTTTATCATTTCTTGTATTGTTTGTACTGCAGGTTGGATTTTTCTAAAGAGTATTCATTACTATGTGGAAGTTAGTGCTAAGTACATTCTACATTTTTCTCTTAGACTCTGCATGGTGAAGAATAGCCATTGTGAGGGCATGGGGTTAGAAATGATGGTGGAATGTGATGGTCATCATTATCCAAAGTACATGTATGAAGACATGTATTGGTGTGAACATACTTTGTATACAACCAGAGATATGAAAAATTGTGTTCTATTTGTGTAATATGAATTTAATGCATTCCACTGTTATATGTAAATTTTTAAAAATGTAAAAGAAAAAGAATAGCCATTGCTTGGCTGTATTTTGTTCATGAATGCCCTACTAGAGTTCTCATTAATAAGCTGGAGAGGATATTCCTTGGCAGATTCCATGCACACTCTTATTAATGCTTGGATTTGCTCAGAATTCTTTATGTGGTTACACTGCAGATAGACTGTCTGAATAGTCTTGTCCTCTTGAATGATTTATGTGAAGGTTAAAAAAACTTGTCTATCCTCTGGAATCTATACACTAAATTGAATGAATCCCTACAGGCTTTTAGTTTTGGAAAAAATATTATGAAGTCATCCTTATAAAGGCAATTAGGTACTATGGTAAAGGATGTAGATGAAGATTCTGGGGTGAAGCCTAGACTTACTGTTTACTCACTGTGAGATCTCAAACAAGATACTTAACCTCTTTGTGTCTCAGTTTACCCATCCTGAAATCAGCGAATCATAAAAGTACTAAATGAGATATGAATGAGTTTATACCCCCAAAGCTTTTAGGACAGTGCCTGGTACCTAGTAAGAACTCAGCAAGTATTAATTATGATGTGTAATATTCATGGCATTCATCAGACCTGAGTGTGTTTGTGTTTGTGATTTAGGATTAATTTTCACTTTACCTATCAAGTAGCCTAATGCTATCCTTCCTTCCTTCCTTCCTTCCTTCCTTTCTCTCTCTCTCCCTTCCTTCCTTCCTTCCTTCCCTTCCTTTCTCTCTCTCTCTCTCTCTCTCTCTCTCTCTCTCTCTCTCTCTCTCTCTCTCTCTCTCTCTCTTTTTCTTTCTTTCTTTCTTTCGGTACTGGGGATTGAACTCAGGGGCATTTGACCACTGAGTCACATCCCCAGCCCTATTTTGTTTTGTATTTTATTTAGAGATAGGGTCTCATTGATAAGCTGAAGAGGATACTCCTTCTAACCCCTCCCTGGAGCTGAGGCTGGCTTTGCTTTGAACTTGAGATCCTCCTGCCTCAGCCTCCCAAGGCCCTGGGATTACAGGCAGAGGCCTGGCTTAATGCTATTTTTGATAGGGCTCACAGAGTCACATGGTCATTTTCAGTGCAGTTCATCCTCACTGATTATACTTTGATCTTGCAAAATCTTTGTTCCAATTCAGGTTTCATTATATGAGTGAAATGAAATTGATGAGTCAGTGATCTTTAGACCCTAAGTCCACAGCTTCCAGGTTACATGGAAGAAGCTTAGCTCCTAGCTAGCAAAGAAGATACTGGAGTCTAGATTGTCAAAATAAATTAGAAACATCTGTTACTCCCAACTCAAAGAAATTAAAGCATTATTTGGGGGGGGGGGAGAAACTGGGGATTTAACCCTGTCCTTTTAATTTTTAAAAAAAATTAATTCACTCAAGTTGGCTTCAGACTTATGTATGGGTCACTTGCCTCTGCCACCTAAGTTGTGGGAATTACAGGCATGCTCCACCATGCCCAGTAAAAGCATTAAAATTTCTATTCATTATCCAAAGGAAATTAAATCAGCATCTCATGGAAATATCTGCATTCCCATGTTCATGGTAGCATTATACACAATAGCCAAGATAGTGGAGGCAACTGAAGTGCCCATCAAAGGATGACTAAAGAAATGGTGTATACATATATCACATAATGCATAGATGAGTATTATTCAACCTTAAGAAAGAAGGAGATCTTGACATTCAACAATGTGAATGAATCTGGAGGATGTTATGCTAATGAAATAATCCATTCAGAGAAAGGCAAATATTACATGATCCCTCTTATATGTGGAATAAAAGAAAAATAAGTGAAATGGGAATAGAGATGGGGGAGAAGATGAGAGGTAGGTCAGAACGTACAAAGTTGCAGTTATGTAGTATGGATAAGTCTAGAGATCTACAGCACAGCATAGGGACCCTAGTTAATAATATTGTATTTTATACTGGAAATTTCCTAAGGTCTTAGATTCTAGATATTCCTACCTCCCTGATATTTTCCCAAAAGGTAATTATGTGTAATTAGTGGTATAATAATTAACAGTAGTAATCATTTTACTATGCGTATGTGTATTAAAACATCATGTTGCACATTTTATCTATATACAATAAAATATATGTGTTAAATATTTTCTGTTCCCTTCTTCAGGGTCATTTAAATGGATATTTACAAAGGGCTACACAGCTTTTGGAAAACTTCAAATATCGCTGCAACCTGTGCACATCTTTAAAAGTTTAACGCACTGGATTTTTAAATGTTTACAAAACCATTTTGAAGAAAGATAATATGAAGATATGAAGTCAGATCATGACCTTAATGTCCTTCTAAGTGCTACCAATATCTGTTGATTAAATACTTTGTATTAATTTAATGAAATGAGAAGACTATACAATACAGGTTGCCCAAGCAAACTGAAAAGTTGGCATACTTGGTATTTTCCTATGGAATTTGGTATGAGTGCGGTGTTAATGTAAAGTATGTTTTTAAAATAGAAAATGTGTTATTAGTATTTTTAAAATATAAATCACAGGGTGCTTTTCCTCTAAAATTGATTTAAACTTGAGAGCAAAGAGCCTCATATGAAGACAAAAGAGAAAAAAAATTTGAGAAAGCATTATTTAGGACAATTTAACTAAGGACATTGGATGATTCAGTTCAGGTCACAAATTTTTAGAAAGTTACCAACTAATATGAAAATTAGCAACAGTTTTTCCCAACTTAACTGTGAAAGATGTCTTAAACACTGTATTTTTCTGTTGAAATAAGATCTTATTTCCTTCTATCAATCATGTGCTTTCTCCCTTTCCTTTGACGGCTCCTACCTGCTCCTACAGTCAGTCCCTCTGTCTGCCAGGCTTTGCTCTCCTCCTTTGGGCTCCCCTGCAGGCCACTTCAAACAGGGCTCTGGTTCCCCAGAGAGCCAGTTAAATTATTGCCCCCAGGTGTTGATTTACCTTTGTCATTGTTGGATTTTACCTCTTTCAGCTTTGAGTGGGGCAAGAGAAAGGGACCTGGAAGAAGATCAAAGTGGGGCTGTACTTGGAGCATTAGAGGTGGGGTCGAACCCCTAGCCCTGTTTTGGCTCCCCCTACCCTCCCCCATAAGGCCTCGGCACTAGTGAACCCCTAACCCTTTGACCATCTGCCCTCCTCAGTCTAGCCAGAAAGTGGAGTGGATTCTGTGGTTAAATCATAAACTGTGCAGTTAGAAATGCTTCACTTCTACTTTAACACAGAAGCAGCCACAGGTTTGGCGCTGCATGTTCATTTAGTTGTGTGGCACAGTTATAGAAGATGACAGGGTGAAGCCCTGTTATAGTTTTGATTCATTTTTTTCTTTTTTAGCATCTACTCTGTTCTCAGAAGGCACTACAGATGAAGGTTGTGTTGAGTGAGACACCCTTCTTCCCAGGTAGCACAAAATCAATATGTTTGTAAAACTCTTATGGAGCAGGACACAGTTGTTACCTGTGTTTTGGAAAGCAGATATAAAACTCCATGTGAAAAGCAAGTAAAAAAGTAGCATCAGCATGATTTTCTTTTAGATCCATGGTCAATGAAGCATTCTGTGATCTTTCTAGAAAATCAAGAAAGCACATAATTTATTAAATGAAAGGCAAAATCACTTTATCCAGAGCGACAAGCACACTTTGGCACATTTTTTATATATATTTGAAATCATACTGAAAGTTCACTTTTCAATTCTTCTCTTTAAACTCTACATTATAATTATAACTCGCCATACAATTGATAATTACTTGCATAACATCATATCACAGTGTATATAATAGCTTATGTAATCATTTCCTCATTTACAGATATTTGTTCTTTTCAAAAATTTTCCATCTTATAATTACTTCATTGAATATATTTGTTCCTAAACCTTCTCATATTCCTGATTTTCCTAGGATAAACTTCTAGAAATGCCATTCTAGGTCAAAAGCTGTGCCTATTGTAGAACAGATAGCTTTTCACCAAGCTTGTACTACTTTATTTAAAGTCAAGGCTAGCAAGACAAGGGTGCTCTGTCTCATGCTTGTCAGCATTGAGCATTACTGTTTTTTAAAAACATGTAAGTCTTGCTGTTTCAGTGAGCAGAACTGATACACATTTTTAGTTTATTAGATATTAACTATTTTATAGCATAATAAGCATGCAGAAAAACACATGTATCATAAATGTTCAGTTTTATAAATTTCATTCAACTGGACACACCTATGTCATCATCATGCAGAAAAGACCTAAACATGTCCAGTCCCCAGAATCCTCCCTCATTATCTCTTCCCAGTCAAAATCCCTTTTCTGGCTTTAAAAACATGGCAAATTAAGTTGCTTATTTTTTAGTGTATACATCCATATGTATAAATTTTGCATGATGTTAGCATATTTTTGTATCTGACTCCTTTTGCTTTACTTCATTTTTGCAGAACTCATACCTATTGGTACATTTTGCCATATGGACTTGCATGTTGGTAATAGTCTCCATTGATTAATGTTAAGTGTCCTTGTTGTTGAGTGAGATCTATTCAAGATGTCTGGTCTTGTAACTTGTATTCTTCAAATGATATTACTCTGTTCTTTGCCTGGCTTAGATCTCCTGGCTCACCTTTCAACCACTAGCCTACCAATAGTCTTAAATTCCATTCTTTTTTCTTTCTTCTTTTTGGAAGTGCTGGGATTGAACTCAGGGCCTCACACATGGTAGGCAAGCACTCTACCACTGAACTACTTCCACAGGCCACATATCTTTTTCTTTTTATCATACTCAGTAGATGATAATTGCTGTTACTATCCTCTTCACTTGACTCCCATTGGCGAGTCCAAAGTGGTTTCTCTAGTTCTCATTACAGCCCTGCAACTGGATGAGGTACAGACAGGGAGAACGACTTCAATTGGAAATGGCACACTCTCTTCTACTCAGTTCCACTAAATAGCCTGCAGTCATGTGCACAATCCCACCTGCAAGGGAGATTGTACAAGCAGGATTATGGTTGCTGTCCCTGAGCACAACAAAAAACCTATTTATTATTAGGGAGGAAGGGAATCATGACATATTTGGGGACAACTAGAAAGACACCAGAAAACTACCAGTTTGTTCTTTGTTCTCAGCTAGGCCCTTTTATTCCTACCTGACAAATTTATGAGTCTCACCAACAACTCTCCATTTCTGGTAGTATTTACTTAAAACCTTCTGTACTCTCCTTGAGCTTGCTTCACTTTACTTGTCCCTTCAAGTTCCACCTGTGAAGTTCTTGCTTCCTACTTTATGGAGTAGGACTATGGGCCAGGAATTTCCTTAGCCTTCCTCTCTCACCTGTTACCTGGAGACATCTTTCTTTGGCCCTGGCTGTTGTTATTTTGACCCCATGTGCCTCATCCTGTTAAAGGCCAATTTTTTCTAGTTATATTCCAGATTCTTTCAGAGTTTATCAGTCAGTGTTGGTGTTAATCTGGTGAATTCCTTTTATATTTCTCTGTTTTCTTCAACTCTGCTACATTTGTCACTTTTGAACTATTCACAACTTCTTAAACATTCTTCTTTTACTTATTCTAAGACCATGCTCTCCTGGCTTTCCTGACATCTTTTTCCGGTGTCTCTTATGTGTTCCTCCTTCTTGCCCATCCTTTAATTAAAGGTCCCAGGGTCCTTTTGTCTTCTCACCTACCCCTTTTATTGGATGGCCTTCCTACCTAATTCTCTCATTCTCCATCCCTTGTGTTTTGCATGTTATTCATGCTCATTCCCACATCTGGGTTTTTCCATGTGTTGTCTTTTCTGTCTGGAAGACCCCACTTTCCTTTGTCTACTGTTAGATGGCTTACGGGTTTGTCTGCTAATCTTTCTTTGATCTTCTCTAAGAATTGATGAATAATTGCTCTTATATATTTCCAAAGGATGTGTACTTACTGATATTGTAGAGAAATTATAAAATTGTATTGTAATTGTCTGTTGATTTGTTTGTGTCCTTTCTAGACTTTGAACTCGGTGTGCCTCATTGTATCAACAGAGGATATTGAAAATATTTTAACACCAGTTCAGCATCAGCACAGATTCAGGAAAAAGAGGTCAGGCCCCTTGCTATGCCAGGCTCTATCTCCTCAGCTCACTTTTCTCTTCCTGGACTCATCCCTTCTGCACCTTGGCCTGACATTTTTCTCCAGAGAGTAAGCTGGAGGACTCATGGGGCTTACCAGATTTATTTTCCATCACTCAGTGATCACTGTTCTATGCTGCCTGATATTCAGTGT
Source organism: Marmota monax (assembly GCF_021218885.2). NCBI lineage: Eukaryota > Metazoa > Chordata > Mammalia > Rodentia > Sciuridae > Marmota > Marmota monax. The sequence continues at coordinate 5,526,692 of NW_026691988.1, forward strand.
CTTGAGAAACTATTGTTTACTATATTTTGATATTTGGGACTTTTTTCTTGTTTCAGGTTGGAGAGTCTGTTCCCTGACACTCTGTTGTTGGGTAAAAACAGAAGTTGCAATGCCTGTTTTATTTGTTTGAGATGGTTGGCATTAATATGTCAGTTTGGTGATTATTTATATAGCAACTTAGAGATGAAGGGAAATCAGAAACTAATATTTCTTAGCCTTTATTTTATGCCAGATGCTTAATGTAAATAAATTTATTTCATCTTATTTGTAAAGCTCATTGTCCTGTTTTTTAGATGAGCAAACAGGCTCAGAACACTCATGTAGCTAGCCAGGTTTCACAAAGTCAGGAACATCTGCATTTCAAACTGAGGCTTGTCTGCTGCTGAACCTTCCTCTCTTCTCACCGAAGCCCACAGCTAGTTGGATAAACCCAAGAGCCCCGATATATTGATGGATGCCTCATTATTGCTTAGGGAACCACCAGAGTGAAACAGTGCCCTGGTCCTCATGTGAAGGGGAACTTTCAGTAGGACATTTCTTATCTATGCTGTCAGTAAATCTTTCAGTAGTTCCTCATTTTTCCCAGATTAAATGTCCAGGAACATACAGTAACCTGAAAGACCTACCTGATCGAGCCCCCCACCTGTTGTATGTTGGACCCCAATTCACACTCTTCTTCCACTGCTCAGTCTTCTTCTGCCCACTGGCCTTGTCCCCCTTCTCAAAGCCCTTGCACGGGCTGATCTTTCTGTATGGAAATCTCTTCCCCCTCTTTCCACCTGACTCTTTCCTTCACTGTATTCAAATATAGTTCATGGGGATAAGGAGACACATATGACTATGATGTGTAAATTGCACCCTATCCTCATTAACACCATTCATCTTCATTCCATTTTCTCATAGAACTGGACCATTTCTTGAAATAATATGTAATTTGCTTAGTTATTACATCTATAAACTTCCCAAGGACTGGGAACTCTGCTTCTCTTGCTCTGTACTATGTCCTCTCAGTTAGAATGGTACCTGGTAATTTGAGGATGCTCAATAAATATTGATTAATTAATTCACTAGTGTTCCAGGTCCTGTGTCAGATAAAATGTCTCCAGAAACTCATAATCTGATAAGAAAATGCAGACACACAAGTACAAAACAGTGTGGAAGGACTATCATAGAGATATGTATAGGAAATCTCAGGAGCTTCTATTTATCCTGAGTTGACTTAGGAAACATTTCAGAAAACAGGTGTTCTAGGAATCAGTCTGAGTCAGTCAGGTAAGGAGAAAAGGTAGGATATTCCAGGCAGAGTGAGTCTTTGTACAATACATGGGGTCAAGAAAGAGCATGTCTTGTTTGGCCATTAAGGTATAATTCTCTGGGTACTGTGGACTTATGGAAGGATGCTCAGTAAGGGAGTGTAATGGTCAGATAAACTCTTGTGGAGAAACTACTTGGGTTACAGCATGAATCATGAGTTTCAATAAGATACAATGAGAAGGAAGAGGAAAAATCTAGCGGTTATGACATAACCCCAGCTGCAATTTGTAATTGTGTCAGGAATTTGTAATTGATGGGATTGGGTAAATGAGAGAGAGGAAGTCAAGGTGAAACCTAGTGATACCAGACTGAGCTTCAGATAGAATTTCATCATTCCCTAGAAAAGATAAAGAATTATATATATTTTATATTACATTGATATCATAGGTAAGCAAAATTACATGTGTATGAGAATTTTCACACCTGTATTTTTGCATTGAGAATAAAGGCCTCATGGACTGGTGTTTTGGCTCAGTGGTAGAGCAATTGCCTAGCATGTGTGAGGTACTGGATTCAATTCTCAGCACCACATAAAAATAAATAAATAAATGGAGGTCCAGTGATAACTAATAAAAATATATAAAAAAAGAATAAAGGCCTCAAATATGACCTTTCCAACTTGGTAGCCAAACAATAATAGAACCACAGTCCATGATATAAGATTGCAAATTATCCTTATGTCCCTCTACTTCTCCAGTACCTTGCTCACACATGAATGGGAAAACAGGGCAAAGCATAATTTTCCTATAGCATCCAAACACAGTTTCATGGGAATGAGTGGGAGATGACTGGGGCCAGCTGCTCCTGAAATTTTACCACTGTGGGCATAAGCATGGATGTGGGCACATGCGTAACTCTGCTACTCATTTAGAGTAGGGTAAAGCAATCTGCTGATACAGCAGTTTATTGCCATTATCCTATTCTGATCATTTGAGATGGTTATTTTGACTATAGATTTTTGAAATGACATTTTAAATGCCATCTGAATCTGAAATATGAAAATAAGTAAGTTCCAGTTGCAAGGGAACTGAAGGTTACTGAAAGCAAACCCACTTTCTGAAGGCCAGAGAGGTTATATGATTTGTCCAATGTTTCAGGAGTTTAAGGTAAGGGCCAAGACAAGCCCTTAACTTCTTGGATCACACTTTAATTCTCTTTCCTCTTCAATGCCACACCTGAACAGGGAAAGGAAAGCCATCCTTTAGGAAAGTGCATCTATTGACAGATCAGGAAAGAAAGCTGAAGGCAAGGAGATCAGGACAGTATTGGGCTATTGGGTTGAGTGAGAGAAAGGGCTGGATTATGAAGAAGAGAAAGAAAAAGGAAATGTGGGGTTAATAGGTGAGATGTAGGACTTGTAATGAGTTGGATAATGCACAGTATTTGCATGTGGTGAGCAGAATATATATGATGCGGAATGTTGGATGTGGATATCTGCATGTATTTACAGATATAATCCTCACATACATATAGATAAACTATATATTGAATAGCCAGGCATCTTTTTATACAAAAATCACCAAAAAATTCTTTTTTGTTTTAATGTTTGTAATAACACTGATATACTGATATACCCTTCCCAATATATAGATAGGATATAAGGCTCAGAGAGATTGTTTTCCTAAAATCACAAATTGAAGACTTGAGCTAGACTTGACAAGTTTCTTAAATTAAAATCTGGATTTTTGCCAAGCATGATGGTGTACATCTGTAACCCCAGCAACTCAGGAGACTGAAGCAGGAGTATTACAAGTTTGAGGCCAGACTCAGCAATTTAGCAAGACCTTTTCTCAAAATAAAAAATAAAAAGGACTCAGGATGTAGCTCAGTGGTAAAGTGTCCCTGGGTAGTTCAATCCCCACTACAAAAAATAAAATAAAACACAGTACACACACACACACACAACCAAAACCTCTGGATCTTTCTTCAAGAACCTCTTACTTTTTAAAGTCATATAAAGAACATTTATGAGTTTTCTGTTGTGACTGATTTTGAAACATGATGTATCAATCTATCCCTTAATTGTAGGAAATACATAACACTTCTGCTAAAAAATCGTATACCCTGAACCCTCTTTGATTCTTCCAGGTTTAAGTTGCTGTCAACTATTGCTCTTCCCTGTGTTTGACAGCTAACACTGTGACACTAAGAAATGTCCTGCACTGTGTGCTGCTTTGCTTGTGCTTTGCTTTAGCTTTTCATCCTTCAGCAGCTGGAGGTAAGCAGTACACATTCTGAATCTATATACCATCTAACAAGGTATAAAGTCAAGCCCCCCGCCAAGTTGTGATGAATTGCTTGCAAGGACTGTGTTCATGGGAGCTGCCTCTTCAGCGAGGTGCCTTGGTAACAGCTCACATTTTTCACCAAGTGGATGTGACAGCTGCAGCACATCCTTGGGTTTTGTTTTGTACATGCTAGACTGTTAGACATCTTACAAATCTCTTCTCCCTACAGTGCCCAGCATAGCAGCTTGAATACACTGATTTTCAAAAAAGTGTGTGTGGTTAATGAAAGGTTTTATTGGCATTACACGGGACATTTTTTTGTGGAACATTGGATGATGAAATGTATACATATGTACATAATAGATAGTTCATATACACATACAAAAATATTAAACTATCCATGTATATTCTAAATACATTTCAAATATGCATAATTGAAAAGCTGGTAGACAGATCAATTATATGAAACCTGAAGCATAAACTTGAAGTTTTGTTCAAGTGAGTATAGTTTAGATTAGCAGAAGAAATAGTAGAACAGTAACTAAGCACAGTTCTATAAATAAGAACAAACAAATTGATATCACGAGAGACCTACAGAGAAATTAGAACTTCATGAAGTTTACAACCTTAATGTTTCCAGACTAAAATATCATATATTTCTTTGAAATGTACTTGGAAATAGAGAAAATAGTACATCTGGGAGTCATAATTTCTACAGTGATGAAGGTTTACTGATGTGGCCCTCTGTTCCTTTAGTTGATGTAGTTGATGTGAATAGGATGACATGACACTCTGCTTCTCCCTCTAGTCTCTGGGCCACTGTTGGACTGTCTAATCATATCCACTCATAGGACAGGGCATGGTCTTTTCTCTACTTAAACACAGGGGAGTTATACAATAGTATTTCAATATCCTTTTTGTGGATTTCTTAAATTGAGTAATATTCTTGGTGTGGTTGCGGCAGTTGGAGCCTCCACACAGCCTTACAAATGAATAAGGAACCCAGTCTAGCAATGACATCCAGTGGCACTGTTTTCACTTACATCAACTAGTGAATGGTGTGACAGCTGGCTTTACACTCTGTGACAGTGGGGGCTATACTTTCCCAAAGGCGCTGATCTTTTATGGAAGTAGAAACTTTAGTTTGCATATACAAAATTTACTTTTGCACGTTGTGATTTATTACAGTTCCGCTTTAGCACACGTCCCTATCTTTCACAAGATGTCAGTGTGGTCTTATCCCTTGGGACCCCTCAAGATAAGTCTTGTCTGTTCCTCTTCACTAGTCCTTTGTGATATACTGCCTGGTATTGTCTTTTTATATGATGGTTATGTTTGTCTTTATAAGAAACTGTGAACTCCTATGGGAAATGGATTCTAGGTACAAAACTTGATATTCCCTAACTATGCCTTAGATAAAGTACATTTCAGATAAGGATATCTGTAAGTGAATGAGATATTTTCACCTTGTATGCAAATAATCATGACGTGAAAGATAGCATGCAAATAAACCATAAACTCCATATTGCCTCCATCACACCCCTCCAAAGGCAAAGAAGAACCAAGCAAACTAAAGAATCATATACTACCCAAACCAAAATTATTTCTGTGTACTTTAAAAAGAGTACAGTGTAGTCCAACAATATATCCAGCCATGACAACATGAATAGTTGCAATCTCATAATGCAAGACAAACACTGCAACTCTGGTGCCTAGCACAGTGCCTAGTAAACTGCATTAAACACAGATGTCCATAAATGAATGAATAAAATGCTCTCATCGAGAACTTAGGAGAGTTTTACACTACACTCTTCTTGGGGTCCCACTTAGGGTTCTCCATTTAGTGTGTGCAAGGGTAGGAATGGGATCAGTATAACCTATGAGGATTATATTTTTAAGGTGGCCTGATGCCATGGAGAAGTTGCAGGGATGTGATTAAGCAGGTGATGCTACAAGGAAATCTTGTAATTGTTGTCTTTAGAACATTCTCAGAAAATCACCCATAATTTATTAGATGCAAAAAGTCCCCATAATTTAAGAGATGTTCTCACTTATTCATGTCCATTATTAAGACAATAAACACTTATTCAGCATCCCTCTAAGCAGAGCTGACAGCATATTGACAAAAGCCTTAACATCACTTAAAGACTATAGAAGGAAGGACTTATATAGAATATGTTTTAGCTCTGGATTATTAGTTTTGCCATTATTGCAAATAATATCTTTTTTACATACAAATTACAATTTTTAAAGCATCTTTATAAATATATATTGGTCTTCAGTCCAGTTTTGTTTTGTTTTTGTTTTTGTTTTTTTAATGTAGGACAAGATCTATTTTTTTTTTTTAAATACATGAGAAAATTGGGATGCAATAGAGCCTGGGTCATGTCACTGACCTGGGAAAAGTGGAGGTAGGACCAGTGTCTATGTTATTCTTCTTGTCTGTTCACTCAGACTTTTAAAATAGGATGCTGACAGCAGGTTCTTCAGTTTGTTTACCTTTGTTTAGGACAGCACTGGAAGAAGGTATGACTTAGATGACCTTGAACAATTTTAACACATTTATAAGCCCAAGGAAAATCCACCTTGCCAAACTCTTGGCTTGTCCACAGGTGACTGTAAACTGAAATCTCACCCTGATATGGGTGCCTCGGAGCTGTGCAGACTGTTAGAGTGAATGCTGGTCCTGGTATGAGCCTAGGGAATCTGACAAGTAGCTCTCAACTCTGACACTCAATTTAATCTGGTTCATGTTCCTTCTCACTTACCACCCTTACTGCAGGCTGCCCTCCAAAGTCAGACTGCTCAGCAGAAAGAAGATGGGGACATCCCCTTTCCTCCATTTGACTTGTTCTTAGAAGTGCCTCTTCTCCAGTGAAACAGACTAAATACAGCTCAATCATGCAAGAGAGAGGTCAAAGCAAGTCTTCTAACTTTACCTCTGGGCAGATGTATTCAGTAAGAGTGTCATGCAGAAAGATTATTGCTATTCCTATCACATGCTGATTATAATTGCACCTGGAGTTGTATTCCAATATAAATATCCTTCAAACTAGCTTAGCTCTACTATCCAACGATTCTCCTAGAACTCAGGAAAAAGTGCTGGTCAAACTGCCAGCACATTAATCCAAACATATGAAGGAATCCAAATAAATCAAGTAACATCTCATTCTGGATAAGTTTTAATATACCAAGTTTGTGGCAAGCCACAGTGTTTTGAATTTGTTCCATATACCTCAAATTGGGTTATGGTATGTTTTACTTAGCCTGTATTCTCAAGATCAACCCAAATAGTCTTCATTTTAGTGTCTTTGTATTTGGATGATTCTTGTGTGGGTATCCTGAAGCTCATCCCCAATTTGAGGTGATAACAGCAATAATTAAATTGCAAAATCCAGACTTTTCTGGAACTGGGAGTTACCTTCTGGCATGGGATTGAAACCATGTTTATCATTGTTTTTGCCTAAAGCTAACTTTGAACAATAGCAACTTAGCTCGAAAAGATGTTTTGCTTGTAGGAGCATACACATTCTCAAAAGCTGAACCATATGCATGATCAGCTTACCCAGGACAGAGTTATGGATAACCATGTGCTTGTAGTGTTCTAAATTCATAGACAGGAATGTGAATTCAGAAGTGAAATCTAGTCGGTCTGTATTACCTCTGTGACAACTGAACAGTTCACTATTTCCCTTTATAAGGGGGTTTTAAAGGCATTTTATGTCTGAGGGCTAATTTTGCTTTTATCTTTAGTTTTTTGCTATTAGACAATATGAAATTGTTTTAGTATTAATCCTTTTGCTTTAAAAGGGAATAAAATTATATTTTATTTTTACCCATTTCTTTTTCTGTTGTGGATTTGCAAACATATCAGAACAGGGACAAATAAACATTTGTATTCCTCTCCTACCGATGTAAGATCTTAACATCATTTTATATTCACTTTGTATAGTAAAAATAAGTATTACAGCTGGGTATGGTGGTGCAAGCCTATAATCCTAGTAGCTTGGAAGCTGAGGCAGGAAGATTGAGAGTTCAAGGTCAGCTTCATCAAGTTAGCAAGGCCCTAAGCAACTCAGCAAGACCCTGTCTCTAAATAATATATTAAAAAGGGCTGTGGATGTGGCTCAGAGATTAAGTGCCCCTTGTTCAATCCCTGGTACCAAAAATAAAAATTTTTAAATGCTTTTTAGACTCTGTTGAAGATCCCTGTATACTCCCCTGGGATTTGTAATCCCTTTCTCTTTGGGAAAAATACTATCCTGAATTTAGAAGTTGTCATTCCTATGAATGAATTAGCATAACATTATTAGTATATATTTATGAATTTAGAAATAACATGACCATACTTCTACCAAATTTTAAAATTCATACCAGTATAAAATTTTATGCATAGTTTTGTGACTTGTTTATCTAAGATTTTATTCTTTACATTTATCCATATTAATACCTGTAGCTCTATCTAATTTTTATAACCAATATATATTAGCTCTATCTAATTTTTATATACCAATATATATTATTTATAATTTTATAATTTTACATATATATATGTAAATAATATATATTCCATATATAGTATTTACAGAACTCAAATTATCTATGCATTCTTTTCTGGATGGACATATAAGTTGTTTTTAATTGTTTACTCTTACAAGTAATGTTAATAGGATCATTTTTTCTGGGGTAAAAACAGAAGACAGGAGTTCAGGAACTTGGTACATGGTAACTGCCTCAGTGCGTATTGGGTAATAAATATTATAGTAACATATTTAACATTATTAGAATGTGTATATTTATTTAAAAAAATTTTGTGAAACTAAATATTTCAAACATTTCAGTGAAAAATTAAGAAGCAAAAATTATAAAATATTCCTCCTGCTACTCCTAGCTCTTCCCTTTCCTTGGTCTTTACTTCCCTCCATCTGGAACATTTCTTGGCATTGTCCCTTCTGACTTGTCCAGCCCTTGAACTTCTTGTCTTCCAGCTGTGTTTATGTGGCCTGAGGTGATGTTCTTGGTACTGTGGCCTCTGGCAACAGTTTTGTCCTCTCTCACTGCCCACCTTGCCTACCATCTGACTGATCTCCATTCCAGAGGAAAGCTGTCTTCTGTGGCACTTCATCTGTGCTGAGCCTTTTATGGGTAGAAGGAGGGTATCTGTGGGTGATGTGGTTGGGATGTGAAAAATTAAAGATGATAAGAGACAGGAACCTTTTGTGAGCAGTAAAATAACTGCATGGTTTGCAAGGAGAAGATGAATGGGATTAGGGAGAAATTTAAAAGGGAAGAACTAAGCTATTGAAATCTAAAATATTGAAGTCTAAAATTGTATTATGCAAAATACACAAAAAATTATGACAGTACTTTTAAATGTACCAATTACTGAAATAATGGAAAAGGGCAACTGATATTGCAATCATTCATCATAGGAGTGCATTTCCAATTTCACTAGTTACAGCAACATTTCTTTCCAAATTGGCTACACCAGTTTACATTTCCTAGCAGAAGTGTGAGAGAATCAGGCATCCTACCACGCTCCAGCTAGCCTTGACCTTTATTTGATTTTGTACTGATATGTTTGATACAATATTTCACTGTTTTCCAAAATTGCAATTCACTGATGATTCCCACTCCTATTAGGAGAGTAGTGAGTACCTGACCAGGGCACTTTTATCACTTTAAAAAATTTTAGTGAATTTTATTTGAAAAGACAATAGTTTTATAGTATCATTGAAAACACAAACAAGCAAAGGGAAAAAATTAAAATTAAGCCATAACCCACTACATAAAGATGTCTATTATTTTTGTTTTAAATCAACTTTACTGAGGTATATTTAGCACACCTATTTAAAATATTCAATGTAACATAGGTGTACTCCAATAGAGCCATGGCTGCAATCATAATGATCAACCTGTTCATTAACCCCTAAAGTTTGCTCCTGCCCCTTAGTATTTTATTACTTGCTTCCTCAACCCAAACTCCTGGAAACTTTCATAATTCTTCTCGGCTTTCCCGTGTTTTAAGTGTATATCAATGGGTCATTCCTTTTTATTGCTTAGCTGCATTCCTCTGGGTATTGGTTCCACACTTTGTCTACATATTAACCTGTTGGTGGATGTTTGCATCATTCCAAGTCATTTAATTCATTAACTCCTTAATTTTTTAGTGGAAAATATATATGCCCATAATTTTCTCCCAAGCAACACATTAAATATGAAATAATTCCTGTTACTTCTCACTACATGGGGCAGTGTCTGGCAGATAGAGGTGTACAGTAAATGTGTGTACTTGAAAGAACTAGACAACTGTTGGAAAATTTTAAGTTCTAGTTAGGAAAAAACAAAGGAAACAAACCTAAGAAATTAAAGAGCTTGGGACAGTTAGACTGAGCAATATTCTTTTCTACCCAAATGCTGGGATCCCACCACTCTCCCCAGTGCCTACTTGACATCTCTTCTCCTTCCTTCAAAGAAACACATCCTCAACCAAATCACTGTTCTGTCACCAAAAACACATTCTCTACTTTGTTCCTCTTTTGATCAGTCCTTCTGAAACCACTGAGTTCAAAACCTGGGTGATTTTGAAACTCTTTCTGTTCACATCTTATCAGTTCCCAGGTTCTGGCCATCCAGCTTCCAGTGTAGCTCCTGCTGCGTTGACCCTACCCACAGCTTGTGTTCAGATCTGGCCATGTCTCCCCACTCTCCAGTCACCTCTCTCTTGCCTCACTGAGCCCCCAGGCCTCCAGGTCAGCCTTTATGTGGTCACATTGTGGTTCTGAAATGCCATTTTGACCATGCCAAACTATTGCTTCCAACTCCCTGTTTGCTTCATTTTTATTTTTAAAAATCAACTTTCTTCAATTATACATAATACACTTTGGGGGGGTATGGGGATTGAACTCAGGGGCACTGGACCTCTGAGCCACATTCCCACCCCTATTTTGTATTTTATTTAGAGATACGGTCTCACTGAGTTGCTTAGCATCTTGCCATTGCTGAGGCTGGCTTTAAACTTGCAATCCTCCTGCCTTCAGCCTCCTGAGCCACTGGAATTACAGGTGTGCATCACTGTGCTCGGTTTTAACACACATTTTAACATGTTCAGTTTGACACATGCATTTGCCTTTTGAACAAAAATTCAAACTCCTCCACATGGAACTGCAAGTGCTCTGTCTTTTGCCCCTGACAAGAAAAGGTCTGTGACTTCTGTGATGCACAAATATTTAATGGTGTGCAAGCACCCAAACACACTCACCATTTCATACCCATGCCTTCTAGTTAACTTGCCTTTCCATCTTCCAGAATGCCTTACCAACTCTGATGGGGTGGGGGACAGATTCAAGTCGAAGGCTTTTTTTTTCCCCTGCACACATGAATACTCACCCCAAACCCAACAAAGTTAGTCACTTCTCATTTATGCTACAGTGTACACACACTGCCCTTTCCTCTGCTGCTATTATAATGTCCTCGCTGGACTGTAGCCACAGAGGATATGCTTTTTACCTTTGAAGCTAGTGACATGAAAAAATGGCATCTATCTAATACATTTTCAATAAATATGTTGGGTGCTTTATAAATGAGTAACCCAAACCATAAGGCTTAATAAATAAAAACAAATGAATGTGTGATTTAAATAATCTGATGAAATTGTAGTTTTTCAGCTGAAATATGCCAAAATCTTCCACTTGTTTTCAAAGCTATCCAACTTCCTGCCCACATTGTTTTATCAGCTTCCTAACTCACTCATGTCAATAAATTCTTCCTCCTTTTAAACTACACTAAGGCAGATTATCTAGGCTAATCTCCTACAAAGACTGCATTGATTATATTATTCCCCTGTCAGAGTCCACTGCTTGACTTTCAAAATATGCAGCTATATAATGCATTATTGTTAAGTGTATTCACCCTACTGTACCTTGGAACTCCAGAACGGACTCCTCCCATCAGACAATAACATTGCACCTGTTGATTGACATCTCTCCTTCCTCCCTCCCCAATACTCTCTCCAGTCTCCAGTAACTGGTATTCTACTCTCAACTTCTATGAGATCAACCTGTTTAGATTCCACCAAATGAGATCATGACAGTTACCCCAAGTTGATCACTACCCAAGGTATAACTAAATCAAAACATCACATTTTACTTCATAATAAGTACAGATATTATATGTCAATCAAAGGATGTTTTGAAATTAAAAAAAAAATTAGCTACTCTGGCAATCAAACTTTCTTCTGTTCTCCAACACAAATTCTCCATTCTACTTAGCCTATCTTCTTGGTTTTGCATGGTGAGAGTGCAGACCAGTTTGTTTTCCAATGCTTATATTTATCTTTGCACCTGAATACCCTGTCCTCTCTCTTCCATCTGCCTGAATTCTAGTGATAATTTTGCCGTACCGAAGTTGCACCAACAACAGAGCCATATCTCCCATGGACTTCTTTGGCCTTTCTCATAGCAGTTAGATGTCAACCATGTGGCTACCCATGACCGAACAACCAAGATGCTCTATAATAAGTATAGCCTGCAGGAAAAGTTTAGATGAAGAATTATGAAGACATAGTTCAAATAATGATTAGGATGAATAGAAGTGGATATTTTAGAATCGATATTTATGCAGAAACATTAATGGCATAGGGAACTATGTAAAGATTGAGGGCTTGAGGACTCACCTAAAGTTTTGATTTCAGTTGCCAATTTAATATTTAGTTAAGGATAATCATATAAGTACATGTGAAAGGAATGATAATGAGTTTAACTGTGCACATACAAGTCAGAAGACTTTGTGAAAAATCCCTGTGGAGATGACCAGGATAACATTGCAGATGAGGACTGGTACCAGAAAAGATATGAGGGCTGAGGAGGGATGGATTTGGAATAGATCAACAGCAACAAAAGAATATTTGTCAAAGACATAGAAACAGGTGAAATTTCCCCAGAAGGTGTTTACTTGAGCAAGATGCATTGAGGGCCCAGGTCACAAGATAAGGACATTAAAGGTTAAGAAGACAAGAATAACCCAAAAGAAGAATGAAAATTAATGGCCAGATCTGACGTCAAGAAACCAGGAAACAGTAGTTGTATCGCTTAAAATGGTTTCAAGGGCAGGTAATGGAGAACCAGGCCCTTCCAGCTTTAAACAATAAGGTAATTTATTGGCTCTCATAGTTGGAATTCCAGAGGTAGAGTGGCCTCCAGGAACTCAGGAACTTCATCAAGAAACTTCTTCTTCTTCTTCTTTTTTTTTTTTTTTTTTTGGTCTCCTTTAGTTCTGCCTTGCACAGTTTTGGATTTTCCCTACATTTGCTTCTCTTATGGTGATAGCATGACTGAAAGTAGAACTTAGGGCCACGTGCTCCCTCACTCACATCCAGCCAAAGAGGCAGTTTGGCTATGGGAGCTGTCCTAGATGAAGAAAGAGAAACGTACCCACAGTCACCAAAAAAACAAAAACAAAATGCTCCCATGTGGCTATTGGCACATATTTGATTACCCAGTGAATCCTGAAACAACCATTAATTTAGGAGACAAATTGGGCTCCCTCTTCTGGAGCTGAGGGTGAATTCGTCACCTTTGTTGCAGAGAGATGAACACCTAAACCAAACTCCAGATTCTTTTAGGTCAAAGGAAATGGAATGTGGATCATGATCGAATCACCAGGCAACAGACATCACTGTATAGGTAAGCCTGGGGAGGAGAAACCATCAACATAGACAAGTGCCCAAGAAGAGTTAAGGTAAGAATTCAGGGAAAAAAGAAATGACTGAAAAACGCTTGATTAGGAGCAAATGGATAACAGTGCCTTCAAATCCGTTCTGATGAAGCCTTTGCCAGCCACCAGGTATGTGAACTTGGGCAACTCTCAAGATCTTTTTCAGTTCTCAACAAAAGAAGAGAAAGGGGCTGTATTTTTATTCCATAGAATTGGTGGACTTTAGAAAAATTTTAAAGAAAAGAATATGATATATTTTATTGTGTTTAGGAAAGATTGGAAATGTTATATACTTCACTAAGCCATCAGTAGATTATTTGGGCCACAAAAATAGAGAATTTATATATTCTTTCTCATTGGTTGACTTTAGGATAAAATTAATATTTTGCAGGGGATGCAAGACAATTTGTAATTCCATATTAAATGATGTTTTATTGAATTATAGAAAGCACAGTGCCTGAAATATGGTAGAGATGAATAATTCCTAATCTATTTCTCATATTTAAAGATGAAAAAATATCATAGATTCTGTCAACAAAATTATATAATTTTTATACTGGAACTGTATCGTTTTGTTTATTGGAGAATGGTGTGTACAAAAAAATAAAATTATGCCATCAAAAAAAAAATGAGCGATATTGATTGATCAGTGCAATAAAGCCTAGGTAACTAGGTCTGACCCGGCAGGTCAACTGAAATTATTGGAAAATTTATTATACATTTAACACATGTTAATTTCACATTTACTATGTGCCAGTCACTGTTCTAGGTACTATAGATAGAGCAATGAATAAAAATTCCCTGTTTGTACGGAGAGATGATTAAGAAGTAAATATAGCATATCAGAGAGATAATAGAAGAATGAAACAGGGTACTGGGATAGCTGGCAATTATTGAGTGGAAGAGATGCTATTTTCTATAAGAAGGGTGGGAAGGGATCTCTGAACAGGGAATGTCTGAACATAGAAACAGAAGGACAGCTGGGAAACCATGCTCTAGGAAAAGTGAACATTAAGTGCAGAGGTCCTATTCTGAAAGTGCATTGGACATGTTTGAAGAACAACCAGTTAGAACCAGCTTGCCAAGATGGGATGATGATATTGGAGCTCTACAAGTGCAAGTGAGGGGAACCCTTTAGAGGATAGTCAGAGAAATGGGGTATCATGTCTCTTGCAAAGGAGTAAGGTCTGAGGGGTCAAGTGAGGAGTTCTGAATGACTCTAAGAGGGCTGGGAAGGCAGGAGAGGGCTTCGAACAGAGGATGGTTTGATTGGTGAGTTGGTGCTCTAACTGCCATGGAAGAAAAGGGTCTATTAGGGCAAGTGTGATCCTGGGAGACAGAGTTGAAACAAGTGCAACTTTTTTTTTTTTTTTTTGGAATTGGATGTATGATAAATCAAATCTACTTAAGCATAGAAACAGGACAATGAGGACAGGGAGTTTGGAAGAAAGCCTGAGAAGCTTGTGTATAGATGCTTCTTAACTTACAGTGTTAGATAGTTTTTGACTTTGCTTTGGTGCAACCCCATAAACTACTGCTTTTCATTTTCAGCAGAGTATTCAAAGAATTATGTGAGATATTTGGCACATTATTATAAAATAGGCTTTATATTTTGCTGGATCATAGGTTAGCAGAAGCACATTTTTTTTTTAAAAATTGCAATACTCCAGTTTATTTTTAAAATTCCTTCCTCCATCTGTGCATGTCATTACTTTTAGGTTTTCATTTATTATTAACTTACTTATTTTTATTGGTGCATCACAATTATATGTAATAGATTTTTACTAAGTATTCATACATGCACACAATGAAAAAATATAATTGGTCAATTAAGGTAAGCTAAACTAAGCTATGATGCTCCACAGATTAGGTAGATTTAATGAATTTTTACTTAATGATATTTTCAATCTACAATGAGTTTTTTGAGGACGTAACCCCGTCATAAATTGAGGACAGCCTATAATATCACTGACAAATCTATTTTTATAAGTAGATTATTTTCGTTGATGATTAACATTAACTATTCATGTAGAAGTATTTTAGGGAACTCTAGTTGTCTGTGTTTGTATAGTCTTACTCTTGATTTGGTGGGTTTGCTTTGTAGTAGGTGAAACATGAAGTGCACTTCCATTCTTCAGCATTGACAAATTGCCACCGATAATTGAAATCAGTGTCCCCAAAATGAATGACATTGGGGCATTTTATTGTAAAGAAATGATTGCATGGTAAATAATTTTTGTCAAGCTTCTAGGAACTACTCAAGTACTTTAAATTTAGAACACTGCGTGTTGCCCTTAATTATTCATGGTTCAATGCATCTAAATATATGCAATGTTTAAAAACCTTTTCAGCAGTGACATTCATGGGCTAGTGATCTCAAAGCTCCTCTTACTCTACATTATATAGGCTAAACAGTAGCTTTTTTCAGAATTTAGAAGCTGTCATCTGTATTTTCAAGGCAGACATTACAGAAAGACTTTATTTTGGAAAACAGTTTAAATGTAAAGATTGCTCCTAAACTTAAAGAAGCATTAGTTTGCTTAATTTTTTTTTTGCCGAGACCTTCATCACGAGAGCAGATCATCCCAATATTTGCAAACCAGGGATTCTTTCCTGAGGGACCTTAAGGAAGCATTGAATTCCCTGCAGTCAGTGTTGCCTCCCACCTGGGAGAAAGACAGCTCTGTAATTGAATCCCCACATATGTATTGTCATCCCTCCTGCCTGGCCCCCTGGTGCTGCTGCAAATTAAAAGATCTCCCAGGCTCAGCCTGCCTTCCAGCTGCCAGCTTGTGGTAGACATGAGGGAGCCAGAAGGGACCAGGTGGAGCAGTTTTGAGTTGCACTAAACACACAGTGCAAGGCGATTGGCCATAACTTCCCAATTGAATATTTATACCAGCCCCAATCCTCATCTTGCTGTTTGGCACAGTTCAGAGTGCTGAGCTCTTGTTGATTTCCAGGGCACTACATTGTGTGTGGACCTGATCTGTGAACTATTACGCCAGATGAGAAATGGACTGTAGGTTCCTATCGCTAGCACAACTTGCTGACTTTTTTTTTTTTTCCTCCTGGGAAACTATCATGTTATAGTGTCAGAGGATGGGGCAACCAAGCCATTGCCTATCATCCTGTAGCCACTGACCCATGAATTGTACACAGTCTCAAGCACCACTTCCACCATGACTGATTTTGGCTCCTATGAAGGGCCTCACAACACTGGATTGCATGTTACTGCATTTTTATTCTTTTCTCAGAGGTTTTGTTTCTGTTTGCTAAGGTCAGGCACTTATCACAGGGCCGGGTCATCACATTTCACATTCTGATTCCTCATAGCAGGTGCTAACTTCCTTGTGCTCAAAGTGAATGGGTTGAGTAACCTCATAAAGATACAGAATGTCTTGGCAGAGAAAGGAAGGAGTAGAGAATGCCTGTGTATGGAAGAGTTTCAGAGTTATTTAGTGAGTCCTATAAACCCAAGAGGATATTTAGAAAACTTCTACACACGCCCATTGACCTTTTCCAAGGTAGTAAATAGATCATAGACTTACACTCGTGTTCCTGATTTCCAATTCATATCAATATCTTTAGGGCACCTTCTTTTTGTATATGTTATAAATCATATTTACTTAAGAAAAATCACTTTTTAAATTGTTTCTTTAGAGGACATAATAAATTCTAAAACTGAACATCTTATGTCAGATTGGCTATAAAACAAAATTGTAAAATAATTAAATGTAAATAATTAGGGGACCAGTTTAGAATCCAGTGTAAGTTCTCTAAACTGTAGGCATACCATAGTAACCTCTTAGTTTTATAGTAGTAGTACTAATATTACATTGGATACACACAGAATCCAACAAAGTGATGTGTCACAGGCTTTTGATATATTTATGAAGGAAAGAGAAAAATAGACTAAATGATAGTACTACTATTAGTTCCAGAATTGTTACCAAGGAGATGATATGAATCTGGAGGTGACCTTCTAGTGCTGTCTTCAAGTCCTGTCCGTGACATTGGCCTGCTCATCCTGTCTGTATGATAAAGACATTGAAGGCAAGCTAAACAAGTTTGGGTGACATGGCACTGAGAAAGAGTACAACAAAGAGCAGAATCAGAATTTAACAGGATAGTTTGAAACAAGGGATTCAGACCAACAACATGGCTTTTGGGAGGAACACATGAAAAGCTGTTCACTTGTGTTCCAAACATCAAATGCGTGTGTAGCTGCTGAGAAGATACCTGGTTCTAAAGAATCAGCTGGGACACAGACATCAGGGCTTCCTTGCTCGGGCTGTAGCTAGAGCTCTGACTCTCAAATATCTTAGATTGTTCACACACTCTTCAGGTTGCTTATCTTGTTCATCTTTTGTACCATAACGATATACCTGTGGGTCTCATGGTTAAAGGGACCTGGAATGTCCTCAGAAGAGAACACTAGGCAGGTCAAGGAGCTTGCAGTGACCCAAGCACCCTGAAGAAACACGAGAGGCTTCACCTGAGAGGAGAAGGGCTCTTGGTCAGGACCGCTCATTGATGGGGAAAAGGTCTTCTATGAAAAAAAGCCTTACACTTGACATGTGTCAATGGATGCCTTGTGTTTTGGACACCATGGAGAGAAAACTTTCTAGCAATATAAGTTATCTGCAAATGATATAGCTGCCTCTCAAGAAATGGGTTTATTTAAAAGTGAGTCTTCAAGCAGACAAAGCAGACACTTATGGTCCGTGTTGCAAAAGTGCCTATAGCAGTAGCTGATATGCATGAAGAGTAAACCCTGCACCAAGCTCGGTGTTCTTTATGTGAGTCATCTCATTTAATTCCCACAGTGAATGTTGTGAGCCTAAGGTCTCATGGCTGACCAATGGCAGAGATAGAGTTAAAAACTCAAGTTTGATTAACAATGCACTCAGCCTCAAGCATAATATGATATTTTGCATTAAAGGACATTTAATGTCTTTTCAGAGACTGAGATTTAATTATTTCTATAGGTAGACAACTTGACTTTGTACCTATTGTGTCAGTACTTTTTTTATTTTTAAGTTCCACATTCTACCCTTGAAAAATCCTCATTTGTTCATCTTGCATAATATTTGCTTCTTATGAGGAATATATTTTCTTAGAAAAGGGCTTGATATATTTCTCAGTATAATTGATGGCATTAAATGTTTTGGTTGTGGCCTTCTGGCTTTACCCTACTACTTGCTTAGAGGAAAATAATTTCCTGCTTCATTAACCATGGTTTGTAACTGATCTGACAGAAACTTGACTCCTGTACCATTCAAATAATGCTTGGAGGATCTGTTGGATTTTTGTCGAGTTCTTTGTTTTCCAATGAAGAGAGGCTTTTGAAAATCAAAAGTTAGAGAAATGCTCCTATTATTTTGAAATATTTACTCACATTCTTGGCAGAATGAAGATTGAACATGTTTTAGCAAAATAAGTTGTTAAAGAGTCTTAGCTAAGAAAGGGCCAGCATTGCAGGTCGCAGGTCGAGAGCTGCAAGCCCTGGAAAGGAAGGACTGTGAAAGTGTCCAGAGAACAGTATGTTCATGGCTTTATTTGCTGTTGCTCCAGGGCCTGAGGTCACCCTGGCAGATGGGTCACTTGCACTGCAAGCATTCATGCTGGCCTCAGTGACAGGCATGAGGTCGGTGGCAGATTTCGGGTACAGCTCCCCTTCTTTGCATAGCCTACTTCCCTGATCCCTGGTCTTCCTCTTGAAGTCCCTTGTCTCCTGTCTCCAGAACTGACCTCAGATCTGACTGTGTTGGGAAACATGGGTTGGTGAGGTCCTCAAGGAAAATACATTCCTCATAAGGAGCAAATACTATGCAAGATGAACAAACGAGAATTTTGCAAGAGTAGAAATGATTATTTTTAAGTGGAACTTAAAAATTAAAAAGGACTGACACAATAGGTACAAAGTCAAATTATCTACCTGCTAAAATAATTGAATCTCAGTCTCTGAAAGCACATTAGATGTCCTTTAATGAAAATGAGGTCCTCCTGTTGGCAGTGCCTGTCCACATCGTCACTGACGCAGTCACTCTGCAGCAGAGGAGCTGTGTCTCCTAATCTGAAGTATGTTCTTACATGGTGACTGGGTATTGTTACCTGATGTTTCTAAAGGCCTGTCCTTTTCCCAGGAAATAGGAACTGGCACCAGTGGTGACTTGCTCTTGTGTTTTTTTCACCTCATGTAGGTTGACCAAGTTGCTTTTTTAGATTTATTTTTCACAAACTCTTTCTGTGTCCATGCAGAGTCCCCTGCCTCTCCCCACACACCTACCTCATTCATTTGGGACATCTCAAACTTCACATGGAATAAAATGAAAATTGTATACACAGTCTCATCAGAGTTTTACCAGTAGCCTACAAGCTCTCTTATGATACTTTGTGTTTCTAGATGTTCAAGAATTATTTGCTGAACTACATTTGAGTCCAAATAATTCAAATCTTTTCATCTTTTTATTTCTAGTCCTATTTTATTAGCACACACTATTTCTAGTCCTATTCATTAGCATACACTAAATACACTGCACTATTCTAAAGTAGGGGTGGGGGGAGGCAATGAGCAAAATAGAAAGCAATCCCTGCTCTAATAAAGCTGTACATTTTAATTACTTGAGGGTGAAGTAGATGCTTTACTTTTCAGCTGAAGCTTTTGTTGCACAGAAAAGGGTGTTAGTAGCAAATCAAATACCAGAACTCCTGTCTTAAATTCATTCCCCTGGTCAAAAATGCAAATTTGCTAAGTAAATGGACTGAGAATGCGGGGAATAAACCATACATCCATACTGCCTAATTTATGTAAAGAAGAAAAGCTAGCATGAGAGTATCTTTGAGAGTCTAGGATGCCTTTGCATTTCTTGGGTCATGAACAACTGATGGAGTCAGTCTAGTCTATAAATAAACAAGGGCTATGACTCATTACCAGGATCTGTGCGGAATGATTCATGGTTTCTGAGTCAGAGCAAATTCTAATGTTTACAAATGTACATCTTGCCCTTCCTTAGTTTGAAGAAGATATGTCATGCTAATAGAAATACATTGCACCTATACTGCAGAAAAAAATATGCATAAAGGATCAATACGCCATTTGCATGTATCCTCCAAATTCTTTCAGTTGTTTTTGTAAGTGAGTTTTTATATCTGTGGAAAAGTTCACTTTTTTATATTGTCCAGACAGATGCTAGTATTTACATGGCCTGATGACATGAAGATCATTAAAAAGGGGTGGAAATAGATACCTTGGGAGGGAAAGAGGATCAACTTTAAGTATCATAATGATCAAGGTAGATTTAGCTAGATCAAGGTAGATGCTAATTTTTTGAAAAATATTCTAAAAGTGTTTTATTGCAGAGATATGGTTTTGCAGTGTGGAAGAATTAAAATCACTTAAAAATTAGAAACAAACAACGTGCAATATAACCTGGGCTCTGGCATCATAAATGAATGAGTGCAAATTCTCTAGTGTGGCTAGCATTCTGTATGTCCTCTCTGAGACTCAGTTTCTTCATCTAGAAAAGGCTGAAAATAATGTATATATCAGTGGGTCATTTTGAAATGAAAGGAGATAATATATGTATGAAGTATCAAGCATAGAATGTATCATGCAAAATGTACTCAGGAAAAATTGGTGCCCGTTAATCATTTTATTAAACCTAAGGTAAACTTCACATTTTATATATTTTGTGTAAATTTAACTTCAAAAGTATCTGAAGTTTCATGATTAAATTAATTACATAGCATACTTAAGGAAGTCCAGAAATATTCTTACTGTATATTCTTGGTAGCAATAATACATTTCTGTTCTCTTAAGGATCTTTTAGTTGTAAGAAACACTAACCCACTAGAACAAATTTGAGCAAAAAAGGCTAAACTGTAAAGAACCAAATAGTTGCATTTTGGTTTCCTGTGCACTGGAATGTAACATGCTAAGGCTATGTTTATTTTGCTGGAGATCTTTTTGTTTTGCTGAAGTAACATTTTCTATTTCCTCTTCATTCCTCTCTGTGGTGTGTGCTCCATTCTTTCATTCCTGACTGATTTTCCTGGCTTACTCATTTTGCACGTGGTCCAAGTTGGCCAGGAGCCCCTACACTACTTTGGGGCTTCAGTGATACCATTGACCAGAGGCCTCCCCTAGGATCTTTTATTTGAATCCATCAAAATCCAGCTAATCCAGCCAGAAACTTTGAGTCTAAAAGTTCACATTGCTTCGTGTGTTCCTCTCAGTGGACACTTACTATTTTAAACCTTAAGTTTCTATGCACAGACTCTGCCTATTCAACTTAGATTGTCAGCTCTTTGAGGGTAGGTAGATCATGTTTGCTTCACTCAGTAATCCCAACACCTGTGACAGAGCTTCCCATGTAGTGAGCAATCATTAACTTGATCCATTAAATTCTATATCTTAGGACTGGGATTGTGACTCAGTGGTAGAGCACTTGCCTAGCACGTGTGAGATACTGGATTTGATTCTCAGCACTGCGTATAAATAAATAAAATAAAGGTCCATCAACAACTTAAAAAATACTTTAAGTAAATTCATTGTCTTTGGGCTGAGTAGGTCCTGTGGGAGATAATGAAATCATTGTTCACTGTAATGAAGTCTGTTAACAGATACTACTTTTTCAGGTCTTACGGTTTTTGACATCATCCTTGTTTTTGAATTTCATATATGTTTTTCTTCTCTTTTCACTGAAGTTGGTAAATCTTGTGATTCCTGACTGCCATTAAAACCATTTCCTACTTTAAAACATCTTAAATTTACCTTGTTTACACTTGATTTCACAGCTTTGTCTAAGATAGCTATGTGTGACACATCATATTATTCATCCAACCATCCATCCATTCATTCATCAAGTATCTGTTGAGAAACTACCGTGTTCCAGATACCTGTTCAGACATTCAGAATTCTTTTGTGAATAAAACTGAGAAAAATCCCTGGCTTTGTGTGATCATTTCTCTTGAGCTTGAGCAATTTCCTTTAACATTCTTGGATTGGCTCTTCAGGTCATTTAAAAAAAAAAAATCTTTGTTTTACTTTCATTGTTGAGGGATAACTTTCCTTGATATAAACTTCTAAGGTGACATATTGTCTTCCTCCCATCTTGATCCCTTTGTTTTCTGGCTTGCATTATTTCTCACCAAAAAAAAAAAAAAAAAAGTCTGTGAACTATTTATTTGATTGTTTTTATTTTATTTTTAATTTTTAGTCTTTATCACTGGCTTTGAATGATGTATTTTGTGATGTACCTGAGTTTGCATTTCATGTGAGTAGAGGCACACATGTGTACACATATGTAGTGTATCCTGCTTCAATGGTGTATGTCAACATATTTGTAAAATATTCAACCTTCATTTCTTTAAATGTATTTTTTCGGCAGCTCTCTTCTTCTCTCTTTCTGGTACTTCAGTTGCACACAGGTGAAGTTTCTTGATATTATTCCCAGGCACACAAAGGTTCTGTAAATTCATTGTTTTTTTTTTTTTTTTTTGTGGTAGTGGTGTGGGTGCCAGGAATTGAACTCAGGGGCACTCAACCCCTGAGCCACATCCCCAGCTCTATTTTGATTTTTTTTATTTAAAGACAGAATCTCAACTGAGTTGCTTAGCACCTCAATTTGCTGAGGCTGACTCGGAATCCTTCTGCCTCAGCTTCCTGAGTCGCTGGGATTACAGGTGTGCACCACCTTGCCTGGCTGTTCATTTTTTTTTTTTTTTTTGCTTCAAAATGACAGAAATCTTTATTGAGCATTGATTTAAATAAGACTACAGTTTGTTTCTTTCTCACTATATGAAGTCCAAATAAATCTACTTGGATATTTATAGAAACCCATTTATTTAGGGTTTCTTTTCCTAGCAAATTTTATACACACATATGTACACGCACACAGCTTTTGCATAATGTTTTAAATTTTTTAGGTAGTATCATAATATATATATATATGTATACATACATACATATATACATAATTATTTTACACAGTGATATATTGTGAAGATTTTGTAAAACTAATACATAACTTTAAAATGTTTTCTTGCATTTTCTAGTGTGAATTTATTTATTTATTTATTTTTTAATTTTTTATTGTTGGCTGTTCAAAACATTACATAGTTCTTGATATATCATATTTCACAATTTGATTCAAGTGGGTTATGAGCTCCCATTTTTACCCCATATACAGATTGCAGAATCACATCAGTTACACATCCATTGATTTACATATTGCCATACTAGTGTCTGTTGTATTCTGCTGCCTTTCCTATCCTCTACTATCCCCCCTCCCCTCCCCTCCCCTCCCCTCCCCTCCCCTCCCCTCTTCTCTCTCTGCCCCCTCTACTGACATTCGTTTGTCCCCCTTATATTATTTTTCCCCTTCCCCTCACTTCCTCTTGTATGTACTTTTGTATAACTCTGAGGGTCTCCTTCCATTTCCATGCACTTTCCCTTCTCTCTCCCTTTCCCTCCCACCTCTCATCCCTGTTTAATGTTAATCTTCTTCTCATGCTCTTCGACCCTACTCTGTTCTTAGTTACTCTCCTTATATCAAAGAAGACATTTGGCATTTGTTTTTTAGGGATTGGCTAGCTTCACTCCTGGCTGTTCATTTTATTCTTAGGTTGAATAATATTTTCTTGTGTTTTATCTTCAAGGTCACTCTTCTTTTTTTTATAATCCATTGTTAATTCTCTCCAGTAAAAGTTTTCTTGTTGCAACTTTCAATTCAACTTTTCAGTTTATTGATATCTTACTTTTCCCTTCTATGTCCATACTTGCCTCTCACTTTTTAACTGTATTTAATATTTTTATCTTCATGTCATTGTCTGCTATTTCCACCAGCTTTGCTATTTATGAATTTGTTTTGTTTTTATTTTCTGATGTTATCTGCTTAATGGATTGTATTTCTGGCTTCTTTACATGCCTAATAATTTTTAATTGGATAATAAGAGATTTTACAGTACTGAGTGCTTGATTTTTGTTTCTTTTAAAAAGTGTTCTCCTTGTTCTGGTAGACCATTAACTTGCTTATAGATCAGCTTGGCTTTATTGAGAGTTGTTTGTAAACTTTGTTCAGGAGTCTGGATTTCACTGGAGCCAAAAACTGAAGCTGAGCTCTTATGGGATTTTCCACTGAGAGCCAACGTCACTGAGACTCTGTGTGATTTCTCAGAATTGTTCTGCTTACCAGGTCCCTGATGGTTCATTGCCCAGCCTCATAGAATGTTACCCTCAACAGGCACCACTTAATATTCAGTAGAATCTCCAGGACATTCTGCACAGACTTCTGGAACTCCTTAGAGCAGGTCCCAACCACAATTTTTTTCATATCACAAATTCTAGCTTCCTCATCCTCTCAAATTCCAAGTATCCGTTGCATCAGTTCAGAAGAGAGTTATGTGCTTATGTTGAGGTGCAGTTAATGACTCTAGTGAAAATACAGTTCAATAATTGCAGGGTTGTGCTTGGGGTGTCCCCAAGATCATCCTTAGCTACGTTAATTGACTAAAAGAACTCACTCAGAAAAACTGTTAGGGTACAAATAATTTTTTTTCAGTACACAGGGCAGAGTCTAGGGGAAGCCAGGAGTTCATTTCCAATTGTATTTTCCCAGTAGATCTGTAGAAACAGTGTTTACCTCCCCCAGCACCTTGAGGTGACAATACTTAACTCTGTATCTAGGCATGGAGGCTCATCTATGCCCTGTTGGATAATTCCAAAACCTGGACCATATTCAGGTCTGCCATTTACTATTTTTTACTCTCTACTAGGAATGACTCCCCTGCCCCCACTTCTCCCTCTCTCTTTGATTAGGTACTAGTTATTTATTTAACCAAAGAGTGCTCTAACCTCTGAACTCATTCCCAGCCCTTTTTAATTTTATTTTGAGACAAGGTCTCTCTAAGTTGCCCAGGCACTGGCCCCAAATTTGCCATTCTCCTGCTTAAGCCTCCCCAGGAGCTGGGATTGCAGGCATGCACAACTATACCAGTCATTTTCTGCTTCTTATGTTTCAGAATATTTATAGTATTCTGAACATTATATATTTGAGTGTACACACACACACACACACACACATACTGTAGAGACTAAAGCATAGCATTTCTGTTTTGTTTTGTTTTATTTTCCCCAATAGGAAAGTTCTGCCTGACAGTTGAGTGTCTGACCATTCAGTGCTTCTTAAAGATGAATAACCACTATTTTGAAATTTCAGTATTTGAAGAGTCATTTGCTGAAGTTTCAGATATTTTTAGTTCATGTTTTATTTAGTAATGGCAAAGTCCTTATCTATGTAACTTTGATAAATTTATTTACCAGTTTTAGTAATATTAGAGTTTTTTGATAGATTTTTAAAAATTCTCTATGTAAACAATTGTCATATGTGAATTATAGTTTTATCTTTCTATACTCTACACTCTTACTCTTCACCATTTTATTTATTTATTTTTGCCTTGTGTTGGCCAAGATTGCTAGTAAAATGTGCTGAAGAAAGAAAAGCAGACATCTTTGCCTCATTGCTGAAAGAATTTAATATTTCATCATTAAATATGATATAAACTGAAGATTTTTCATAAACAGTTCTTATCAGATGAAAGGAAAATGCTTCATTTCCTAGGTTGCCAAGAACTTAGACACAAATGGATGATGAATATTGTCAAGTAATTTTTGTACCCATGAAATAATATTCTGTTAATATATTGAATTACATTGATTTCCCAATGTTAAATCAGCTTTGCATTCCTGGGATGAATCACACATGGTCATGATGTGTTTGTCCTTTTACTGTTGGATTGGATGTGATGCTTGGTTCCATATTTTTTATCTTTGTTTATAAGTAACATGGATCCATAACTTTCTTCTTGAGATTATCTTTGTCAGATTCTGGGTCAGGGTCATTCTGGTCTCCTACAATAGTAAAAAACATTCTCTCTTGTTTTTGTCCAACAGAAATTGTAAAAGATTGTTAGTATTTTTTTCTTAAAATGTTTGCTAGCGTTCGCAAAGGAAATCATATGACTCTAGAGTTTTCTTTTCTGAAAGTGACAATTCAGTTTCTTCAGTTGATCATTTATATTTCAATTTTTCGTGTGTGTGTGTGTGTGTGTGTGTGTGTGTGTGTATTGCTAAGAGTGGAACTCAATGCCTCACACATGCTCTGGAATTTCAATTTTTTTATTGGGGTCGGGTTTTTAACAATGTCTTTCAAGAAAGTCACTAACTTTGTCCATTGTTGAATTCACTGGCATAATACTTATAATATTTCTATATCCTTTTAATGTCATTAGTATCTCTAATGATCATTTTCTGGATTTATCAGAAAAATCCATAAAATTTATAAATTTTATGTCTTGTTCATGTATTTTTTACTTACCATTTTTTATTTTTTAT
Organism: Marmota monax; assembly: GCF_021218885.2. Classification (NCBI taxonomy): domain Eukaryota; kingdom Metazoa; phylum Chordata; class Mammalia; order Rodentia; family Sciuridae; genus Marmota; species Marmota monax. Next base: position 5,553,347 of record NW_026691988.1, read on the forward strand.
AAAAATAAAAAGAATAAAAATCTACTTACTTTCTCTTTGATTTGTTTTTCTTTCTCTAGTTTCTTAAGGTAGAAACTTAGATCACATACTTCTAAAACTTTGTCCTTTTTAATATACATTTCTCACTAACCACTACTTTATCTATATACCACAGGTTTTAAAGTTTTCATTATTGTTTTGTCCTAATTATTTTTTATATTTGTTTTTGGATTCTTCTATGACTTAAAGATTGCTTAGATATGGTGTTTCAATTTCAAATGTTAGGGACTATATATATATATATATATATATATATATATATATATATTTTATTACGTTTACTTTCTAAATTAATTCATTGTGATCAGATATCATTCTCTATAAGATTTCCATGTTAAAACATACTGGTATAGTCCTTTGTGTGCATTCCAGGTATGCTTGAAACTAGCCTATTTTCTACAATCCTTGTTGTTAGCATCCTAAAGCAAACTGGTAATTAGGTCACATTGGTAATAATGCTATTCAAATCTTTTGTATGCATTTTAAACTAATTTTTTGTCAATTTTTTTTCTGTTAGTTATTATTAAAAGTATATTATAAAAGCTCCAGCCATGGTGGGCTTGGTGGCATATGCCTGTGATCCCACTGGTTCTGGACACAGGAGAATTGCAAGTTCAAAGCCAGCCTCAGCAACTTAGCTCTGTCTCAAAATAAAAGGGCTGAGGATGTAGCTCAGTGATTAAGTGCCCCTGGGCTCATCCCTGCTACCAAAAATAAATGAATAAAAGGAAGCTCAAACTATGAATATGGACTTGCCTGTTTCATCTTTTAGTTATGTCCGTTTCTCCTTCAGGGTAATTTGAAGTTCTGCTTATAGGTACCTGCACAGTTTGGGTGGTCCAGTTTTCCTGAGAAACTTTTTTGGTTTTCATCATTTTCTAATTTCTCTCTATCATCTTGAAACCCATTTGTGTGATAACATTATAGCCTAAACATCTCTTTGCTGTTAATTTTCATTTGCATGGTATATAATTTGCCTTTATTCCCCTTTACTCTCAACGTACTTGGGTCTTCCCACTCTTTTAGAGTTCCTAGGAAGCAGACTCTGACATGGAGATTTCATGCACAGGGTGTATTTGGGATGTGCTTTCAGTATCAATACCTTTTGGGAGAAGGAAGGAAGCAAAGTTGGACTAGGAGACTTTGGTTGTTCAATTGCAACAAAGGCTCAGCTGGTTTTATGGGTGCCCTAGACTAGGATGCACCTTGGAGCAGGAGAAAGTGTTTATACTCCTACATTGACCTGTCAGTATACGAGGGCTGACCCCAAAAGGGATGTGATCTTGGGCACATAGAATCTGTTAGTTGAAGCAAGTCCTGGAAAGGAACTCAGTTGAGAGCTATCAGTTGGCAACACTCCCAGCAGCTATAGGAATGAGTTCTTCAGGCCTAGATCTGAATGTGTGGGTGGTGCACTGTGTCATTACAGTGTATAGTTGAAAATGCTTCTTGTAACTCTCCTATAGCTAAGTGTCAGTTGTGTAGTACAAGATGATGACCTTGGCTTTCTGTTGGAGTGTTTAATCCCTTGAAACTTAGTGTAATCATCAATGGGGTTAGGTGGGTGTGCCATTTTTCTGTGTATTTTCCATTTTTCTCATATGCTATTTCTTTCTCTTTTCCTGACTTCATTGAGATCAGTCATTTCTTTATGTTTTTATTTTAATTGACCTAATGGCTTTTTATTGTATTTATTGATATTTTTCTTATTAATATTTAATGACAGGAGTTATATTATGTACCCTAAACTTACTATTTATCCAAGTTTAATATAATACTTAAAGCCAAATGGAGAAACCTTAGAAAATACAACTTCATTCACTTGACCATCTTTTGTGTTGTTATCATTTATTTCACTTCTATAGCATATTATAAATCTCACAATATAGTGTCATATTTTTGCTTCAAAGATAGAAGCATATTTTTGCTTCAAAAAGCTGTCTTTAATTATTTAAGAGGAGCATAGAAGATAATCTTTGACATTTACCTGCATTCTTACATTTATGTTACTCTTCATTCCCTCCTGCACATCTTAGATTTCATTTGGTTTCTTTCTTTCAGCTGAAATCACCCCATAGTATTTTTTTTTCCTTTTTAATTCAGGTCATAGGTGAAAAAAATTATTCTCAATTTTTGTTTATCTATGCTTCCTTTCTTTCATAAAAGCATGTTTGGCTTATTTGGACCACTGAACAATAATTTTTTTCTAGCTTCCTTTTTAGAAGAGGGTTATCATTTTTAAGAATCCCAGTTTGGAAAAAAAAAAAAAAGAATCCCAGTTTGGGGCTGGGGATGTGGTTCAAGCGGTAGTGCACTCGCCTGGCATGTGTGCGGCCTGGGTTCGATCCTCAGCACCACATACAAACAAAGATGTTGTATCCACAGAAAACTAAAAAATAAATACTAAAAAAATTCTCTCTCTCCCTCTCTCTCTCTCTCTCTCTCTCTCTCTCTCTCTCTCTCTCTCTCTCTTTAAAAAAAAAGAATCCCAGTTTTATTTAGGGTCTCAATTCTAGCACATTCTCTGAAACAAACATATATCAAAGTCTCCTGTTCCTGGATGGATATTAGAAGTGTTACAACTCCAGCTCTCAGGCCTTTGGCTCATTTTTCAGCCACCTAGGTCAATGAGGTCAGCTAGAAGCTTCTGTTCTGGTTTTGAGTTCCCAGTTTATTTCTGGTTACTGAATTCTTCCTCAATGGTGACAGGGTATGCCAAATTATGGGAATTGACTGTTTTCACTGTTTCTTCATATTTATACCAGAGGTGAACAATTTAGGAAGGTAGATGTTCATATCAACTGCTAAGATGAAAGAATCTGCTTTTTTTTTCTTCATAATGTGGAATACTTTTAGGATTACAAATAACAATCAAATTATGAGAACTAAATCACTGTGGAAGCTTTTCTTATTCATTTATTTATTTTTAATAGACTGTATATTCACTTGGTTAACAAAGAGGTTTCAGCTATTGGCTTTATTTATTGTGAGATCACACATGTACTAAATGGAATCATGTATATAATTTAGTAAAAAATAATTTTTGAAGTTTCAACTTTTGCTCTGTTGCTTCCTACTCCAACAGGTCTATGGAAATGCAGGACCTAGCAAGTCCTCATACTCTTGTTGGACCTAGTGATACTGCTGGTAGCTCCAAACTGGATAAATCCAATCTCAGCAGCACATCAGTCACTACGAATGGAACTGGAGGTAAGTGTATCACCCCAGAGATACCCAGAATCATATCTCACTGTTTGCTTTAATTTTACATTAGGATTCTGCTAATAAATGATTATCTTATTATCAGTTCATCAGTATATCCTAGGAATATAGAGTTAGTATGTCATTTATCATTCTGTTGATTTTCTTGAAATATATGTTCTTCCTCCATAGTGGAAACATTCAGAGAGAACAGATAGTCCTGAGCAACATTTTGAGGGCCTACAGAAGGTTTTCTTTTTGTGTTTTTACTTATTCCTTATAAATATTTCAAATAATTTAAAAGTTTTTATCAAAAGATTTGAACTCTGTTAGTACAAATACACACACACACACACACACATACACACACACACACCACTTATGCCACTTTTGGGTTTTATTTTGATTTAAAAGAGATTACCCAAAATTTTTCATAGAGAATGTTTTTTTCTTAAAAATGATCTTGGAAATACAAAAATATGCATATCTGCTGTATTTTCTTTTCAAAGAGAATAATACCATAATACTTAGCACTTCTGTAAAAAAGGATTGTATTTTTTCTAGATACTTTCTCATTTCATTAGGCCATAATTATTCCACAACAACAACTAGTCTGTCTAAAATTCTGGTTTTTTAAATATAATTTTTTTATAGAATGCATTCAACTTGTCAGAACATATGATCCAATTCTTATACTAGCATATGTATATATTGACTATATACATACATACACTCTCATAAATATGATATAAATTGCATTTCAATTATTCACAACCATTTTAAAATCTCATAAGTCTAGTCTCATCAATAAAGTAAAATTTATATGAAATTTGGTTTAGTTTGTAAACTATTCTTATTATCAGATATCAGCATTTGCCACATCATATTTTCTTTTAAATTTTGAATAAATATCTATAAAATTTCTACACTTCTTCCCATTTAATATAACTGTGCAGTCTAAACTGTTCTTTGTCAAGTTGTGTGCATTGCAACTTACCTGTACTTAATAATGTTTTATACCAAACCCTTTGTAGATTAACATTCTCCTTGTTTATAGTGTTTCTTTGTCTCTAAACATGCATCTGTAATTTCAGCTAATTAATTATGGGATTGCAAATATATAAGAATATTTAGTGATGACTAAAGTATGGACATTTACATTTAAACTTGAAATAGGATACTAATAAGATTGAAAAATCCTCTGAAATCAGACTTTGAAGTTCACAAATCGTCCTGTACATATATTTACTGAACTAAAACAGATCTGGGTACACCAAAATGCAGAAGTCATACAGTGCAGTGCTAATTTGGCTAAAGGTCAGAAACCAGCACAGACATTGAAGATTACTCATGTACACTGAGCAGGCGTTCAGACAATGAACTCTTATACTGTTCCTGTTCTCAGGGGACAACATGACTGTTTTAAATACAGCAGACTGGTTACTGAGTTGCAACACCCCCTCTTCCGCAACAAGTATGGGAGACGATGGTACACTGCATGCGTTTGGGTGTGTGGATTTGCCCCTCTGGTTTGCTGTCTGTTGCTCTTTCTGTGTTTGCCCCTCTTCTCAGGGTTCAGTATGTAAAAAGGAGAAAAGTGAACAAGACTTTAGTTGTTTATGGTAACAGTGGGCTGTGGTTTTTTTATCAACTGATGCTCTAATCTTACATTCTAAAGAATGTAAGAATGTAAGATTAAATGTAAAGAATGTCAGTGAGGGGGCTGGGGATGTGGCTCAAGCGGTAGCACGCTCGCCTGGCATGCGTGCGGCCCGGGTTCGATCCTCAGCACCACATACAAAGATGTTGTGTCTGCCGAGAACTAAAATAAATAAATAAATATTTAAAAAAAAAAAAAAAAAAGAATGTCAGTGAGGTTTTTTTTTCCTGATATTTTTCATATTTTGGCACGAAAAGGTACATATGTGGACCACACGTGGTTTTTCTAATGACTAAAAAATTTATTATGTGGTTAATTTGACCCAGCGACAGGCACATTGATCAGAGCAAGTTGAAGGAGTAAACATATATAAAAATTTAGTTACCTAATAACCCATAGATTTTTTAGGATTTAAATTAAATTCTTTACATGGCAAAAAGATAGTAGCTAGTTTTCAGACTTTGATAAATATTTCAAAGTCAATAGTCAATATCATATTACTTTCAAAAGTTTCAGTGATGAAACTATATGTTTTAAATTTTTTAAAATATTGTTTAGTTTTCAGTGGATCTTTATTTTATTTATTTATATGTGGTGCTGAGAATCAAACTCAGTGTCTCACACGTGCTAGGCAAGCCCTCTGCTACTGAGCCACAACCCCAGCCCCTATATGTTTAAAATTATAATAGTCTCTTGAAATGTTTTGATCTATAGATATTTATATTCATACACACACAAATTTTCCCCATATCAAATATTAATATACTACCAAAATGTAAATATTTAAACCATCACAATACTGCAGAAACACTCATTTTAGGCTTAAAAAAAGAGCTAATATTTATTGGAAAGATGCATTAAAAGCAAGTACTCAAAATAGGCACAGTTTGGGTGGCCTTGCCCTCAGATCAAATTAAAACATCACCACCATATAAATATCACTGCACTATGTGCATTGTTTATATTTTTATGGTTTTAGTTTCAAATATTTCTCATTTTCACATTTGGAATACACTTTTCATACTTAAAAATATGTTGCCAGGATTCAGTTTTTCTTAATTCTAATGCAGAAGTCCCTTTTGGAAAAGATCAAGATAGTAAATGTGTCTGGCTTTATAGAACACACAGTCTCTGTTTCAGCTCTCAGCTCTACATTGAAGTGCAAAGGTAGCTATAAGCAGGGTAAAAATGAATGGCCATGGCCATGTTCCAATAGACTTTTATTTATGGACCACGAAATTTTAAAAATTTAAATTTCATGTAATTTTCTTGTGTTATGATATATTCTCATTTTGCCAGTTTTTTATCTTATTTTTTTGGTGGGGGGGATACCACAGATTGAACCCAGGGGTGCCTAACCCTGAGCCTATCAGCAGCCCTTTTTCATATTTTATTTAGAGACAGGATCTCACTGAGTTGCTCAAGGTCTTACTAAGCTGCTGAGGCTGGCTTTGAACTCACAATCCTCTTGCCTTAGCCTCCCAAGCTGCCAGAATTACAGGCATGTACCACTGTACCCAGCTCACTTTGCTAATTTTTTAGACAAGCATATGTTAAAAAAAAATTATAGCTCACTGACTGTTCTGAAGTAGTGTCAATGTATTACAATAGTGAATATGTCCAACAATATTTAGGAATTTTCATCTCACCTCAAGCAGAAACATTTTTCTAAGTGTAAACCATCAAGTTTTCTCGATTCTTAGGGTAAATATTATGTCTTATATGGCCATGTGGAAGGAAAAGGACTTATGTGTCAGGAGTACCATGGATCTAGATGTTAGCACTACTCTTACTGGCTGTGTCACCTTGAACAAGTTAGTTAACCTCTTTGAGCATGAGTTTTTTCCTCTAAAAAAAGGAAGTCTATAACATATAATGGCAAAGCATTTTGTAATTAGATAATGTATACAAATTGCTTGGCAATAAATACTGCTACATCTTTCTTTCTATAATTAATTATATAATGAATAAGCAAGTTTTTTAAGGAAAATAAAAATTTGCATTGTATTTAAAGAACTTTCAATATTTGGTCAGATAAACATTTTTGTTGAATAGAGAAATTTGTAAAATGGGCCAAAAAGGCAAACTTTTAACAAAGTGTTATATGTACTTCAGTTATTGGAATATAGTCTTAATGGCATACTGATACTGGAAATTTTAAGGAATTTTATTGAATTTTTAATGGCAAGTGTTATGTTACACACCACACATTGGTTATATAATCTCTTCCACAGAGAATAAACTGTTTTACTTTTTTAATTCAAAGTTTTATTGTTGGAGTTAATCACTTTGTAAAATTATCCCAATAAAAAGTATAAGCTAAATAAATTTAATGGCTTTTCAAGACCTTTCCATTAACTTTGAGAATAATTTTAATTCTGTAGTTTTAATACCAATAAATAGCATCACCTTAAGATCCTACATTGGTGTTTCCTAAATACATTGCGTTATTTTTTAAAGTAATTTAAAATGTTTTATCACTTTAGTCCTAACTGCATCATTATATCTGCAGATTTATATGGGAACTAAGATTTTTCCCTTTTAAAAGGAACACAATCATACCTTAGCAAACAAATGACTGGCCAGGCTTTGTGGGCCACACAAATTAGGCCATGGTGTTGTTGCACGATAGCAGCCATAGAGTGACTTAGTAGCTACAACTGACACATGACAATAATCACACGATCTGGATTTAGTCTATAGATACTAATTATTTTAAACAGTAAAAAATGGAAAATCTGATTACACATATATGTTTTTATATATAATATATGTATATTATATGTGTGTATTTATATGTATTTTTTAACTATTTGACTATGTGAAAAGCACCCAAATTGCAAATAGTCCAGGGTGGGATCTGACAAGGCAAGAATTTCTTTTACTTTTTTTTTAATACCTTGATTTTAATTATTTATTAACTTTTTATGTGGTGCTGAGGATTGAACCCAGTGCTTCATGTGTGTAAGACAAGCGCTCTACCACTGAGCCACAACCGCAGCCCCAAGAATTTCTTAATGTGACAGTTCTGTACAAAGTGCTGTGGCTGTGTAAAGTTGTTTTATCCTAAATTTCATGAACCATCTACTCACTTCTTTTGAGCATGGAGAATAAAGTCTCAGAACTCTCCAAAGTAGGACATGAAAATCTGATTTCTGCTTTTGAAATCAAAGCATTTGTTGTGTGGGTTTTAATTTTGTTGAAAGTGTGGTCCTTTTCTACTATACAAGGTTTTTGCTTCTATTTTATAGTATGTAATGATTTTGAATAGTGACCTGAAAAGTGAGTAAAAAGACCTGTTTAAACTCTATATTAATTTGAGACAAACAAGATATAATTGTATATTTTACTGAATATACACTGAATGAGAATTTTTTCGCAAGTTTTAGGAGAAACGTAAAAAAAAGTAGATTTGTTTTATTAATGAACATGTTTCTAACAGTGCCTTGCACATATTTAATTTTAAAAAGTTTTCTGCCACTAGGAAAAAATATAGTATATCTAATTTAAACTGCAGAAACAAAAGAAAATAAGATACATTTCAAATATTTTTGGGAAAATGATTTCCATTTTTCAAGCTTTATAATTATTTTGTAATGTATACTTTATAACTATTATCTTTTTATGGATATCAATATTACCCTCCTTTGTACTCTAATATCTGTTTAATCACTTAATATAAGTAAAAGTACTGATTTCACTTCTCTGAGTTTTCTATTGTTAAGAGATTCTAATTATTGGTTATTACCCAATATTACACCCTTTCTTTTAAAAAAAAAAGAAAAGAAAAATATCTTTGCATTTCATTTGGAGCTCAGGAGATATGTGTTAATGTCCACTTAATGTGGAAATGATGTTTATCTGGACAGTGCAATTTATTTCTATCCCCTGTTATCTTCTGTACTATAATTACCTGCATAGGAAAAATAATTTTACATCAGTGTCTGTCATTTTCCTCCACATGTTAGCATCTATTCTTTGACTTTTACCTTAAAATCCCTCCACTTTTGTATCCTGGACACATCTTGATATTTGTGCATCTGCATGTACTTGCTAGGGATGCTTCTTCTCAGTAAAATGGTCCACCTTTTTCTATCTCCCCCCCCCCCCTCTTCCTGGAGATTGAACTCAAGGGCACTCAACCATTGAGCCACATCCCCAGCCCTATTTTATTTTGTACTTTATTTAGAGACAGGGTCTCACTGAGTTGCTTGGTACCTGGCTTTCACTGAGGCTGACTTTGAACTCAGGATCCTCCTTCCTCAGCCTCCCAAGCTGCTAGGATTACAGGTGTGCATCACCCCACATGGCTCCTTTGTCTACCTTTAAGTAAATACAGACCTTTATAGTTTTAATGAAAGATGTTACCAATATTAAGAATGAGATAAAACGATCTCACCTTCTTCTTTGTCCTTCTATGATAGTTTTTCTGAAGGCTTTTGACCACCTGAAGTTTTCAAATTGAGGAGATTTATAATCACAGTCAATACTGAATTTTTAAAATCAAGTCTCAAAGTTGCAATCCAAGGTAATAATATGAATCTTGGGGTCTGATTCCTAGACCAGTTTCATCAGACTCACCTCATATTCTGCTTCATTTCCTAATGAACAAGTGAAGTAGGTTATCTTTGGGAATATAATAAATCTATTTTACAAGCACTGTTTATAGGTACGGACATGTGTAAATAGGAACTTAGCCACAATTAGTTTGGAAGTCTAAGAAACTCTCTTGTGGTAGTTTTTCTGTCAGCTTTCGACTATGTCATAAATGTCAGAAGGAAAATGTGGACATTATACCACAGAGGGTAACCTTTACATCCATCTGGATTATTCTCTGGATTGTCTCTATACAGATGAAAGGAATTCTTGAGTAGTTGGTACTTCCTTAAAGGCAAATGGTTTAGTGATTGGATTCTGCAAATGTACCACCTGATCTCAAATTCTAGTTCTTACCAGCAGTGTGACTGTGGACATGTTATTTAATCTTCGTGTGTCTCAATTTCCTCATCTGAAGAATGAAGATACTAATATTGTCTGTTGACTGTTGTAGAGAGTAAATAAATTAATTCCTGTAAAGCACAGGAAAAGCCCCTGGAATGTATCAAGCATCTTTTAATTGTGTGCTCTTATCATCTACTTTTTTTTCCTTGTTGTCTTTTAAAATATGCCATGAGGAAGAAATAAAAAATACAAGTTAGTAGCCTATTTCAGTACTTTCAGCTTTCAATTTAAATAAGGCATTCCTAGAATGTAACCATATTCTTATAATGCTCTAAGTCTTCATGGAGAGACACTCTCAGGAACATAAATAAACAAGTCATTTTTCAGGCCTGAAGATAGTTCTGGTAGAAAGATTATTATTAAAATTGAATTTCTTAATTCAGATCTTATTCTAAATTCCCAAATTCAGATCATTTCTTCTGTGATGGAACTGACACAGATTCCTTAGTCACCTGAATTTTAGTTTCTTTGTGTATGAAACGGAAAAAAGTGATTTGTAACTATCGGGTTGTTTTAAGGCTTAGCTAAATGCACATGGTTTAGCATATAGTAAGCTCTCAATAATAATTTTGTATTAATTAGAAATTTTATAGTGGTAAGCACAATTGCTAATTAGGTATAATGTAATGTGAACAACTGCAAATTACTATTGAAATGTACTAATCACTCATTCATTGGTTATCATTACGCAAATAATAAGACTCTACTCATGGTTGCTATTGAAAGTTAGGTCAACTTCCGATTTTCCTTTGGTTAGGATAAGTAATCCATTTTTTACTTCCTCTTTCCAAACTGAACAATTCACCTCTGACTCTACCAGAAAATTATCATGTCATTTTTCAAACATGAATACTAAGTTAACTCAGAACTCACTGAGGATCTGTTTAAGTCTGTTCACGTGGAAAGCACATAATCATTTCTGCATGTTGTTTCATCAGTCAATTGCTTTTCTAACACAGTAACATTACTGACACGGGTGTAATGTTGGTAGGTACTGTGTGACCCTGCTATTCTCTTTTGGCCTACTTAGTCATGGTTGGCTGGTCTGCAGCTTTCTTTATAGTTTACTGCTTGCTTCTAAGTTATATAACTGCACCATTCCATTTATGATCAGGAAACATAAGAAGTGACAAGTAGAAAATAAGTTTGTTTATTCCCTTACTGCTGTGATATATGTAGTAAAGCTTTGCAACCAAGGGAAAATATGGTGTGACCAAATGGGGAGAGGCTTTATCACTGCCCCACGTGCTGTGTCTCATAATGGCAATAATGTGTGCCAGGCTACATTGCTGCCACAGAGGATTTTGCCCAAATACACCATCTCAAAGTAGAAATAACATATTACAACAGTTTTCCAGAAATAGGCTTGCTGCTATCAAAGTCACCTCTTCTCTGCTTAGCTCTATAACACATTAAAAATTGTTACATCATTAATATAAAAAACCCAACACTTGAAGACTCCTTGTCTTCTTTAGTCTGGAAAATTTGTTGTCTCATCTGTCACCCATCAATGAATAGGCTCATGGTTTCTGGATTTGTATATGCCTCCATTGTACTCTAATGCAATTTTTGTTATTTTAAATATCTCCTTGGGAAGAATAAAATATCAACTAGTAAATCCCTTTGTTATGATTTGAATTAAATGTGCTGGTGACTGACTGGATTCTTCTGTCTGTTGACTCTATCAGAGTGTGCTTAAGTGAATTAAAAATGCAAATATATGTACTGCTGTTTCACTTTTGAAGGTTGACTGCCTTTAAAAGTCAGGCTCTGAGAACCAGCTTAGCCAGAGGATTCTAGAATAAATCCTCCATAAATGCATGCCCATTTAGAAGCTAAATTAACAAAACTCTTCTCGTCAACTTCTCAAAGTTTTCTCTTGCATGCCCATGATAGCTAGCGAGATCAGTCATAGAACAGTCAGGGTCTTTGATATACATTTAGAAGTAAAACTCACATGTACTTATTCTTCTACGTAGTGTCTCTTCTTGCAGTCAAAACAGAGCCCTTGAACAGCAGTGAAACCACAAGCACGACTGGAGATGGAGCGCTTGACACTTTTACTGGGTCAGGTAAAGCCTTTAGTTCGTGTGTCCTTATGTCCACACCAGGGTCCATACACAGCCTCCTCCTTGTGGATAGCAACGTGAACATCAAAGCTATTAGAACTTGAATCTTTATGAAGTTAGCAACAAATCCACTTTTGAGATTCATCCTAAAACTATGTATTTTTTACAAATTATAGTAGGAATCATTTTGCCAGCTTTTCAGTTGACAGTGAAGCAATCCCATGACTTTCTCATTAGAGATAAGCAGAGCTGGCTTCCTTCATCATGATTTTATGCAGTGCTTAATTAATTTAATAATTAGGTCACAACAGCCGACTTTGTTCCTTCAACTCACCCACTTAAATTACATTAAAAACTGCCTTCTATCCCCCATCCTAGATGTAAAACTATCCATTTGATTCCTTCTAAATAACCTTGCTTCCTCTCTGGGTTTAAAAAAGCCCTCCTGTGCAAGCAGCTGAGTGATAAGTATTAAAGGTTAATGGGCTTCGGGGGACACATGCTGGTTGCATTAGAACCCAGACTCAGGGAGCAATCCTGGGCTTCAAAGAGAACAACCTTGTGTCTTTAAACATCAATCCCTTTTAAATAGAAATATCTGATAACTCCCAGCTGGACACAAAGGGTGTGAAATAAATTGACTTAGTAAAAGTTTTTTTTTTTTTTTTTTTTTTTTTTAATTACAGTATTGACTTGGTAAAATATTTTTCTTTTTTAATTACAGTATTTTGGTTAGCTTATTTTCTGGCAAAAGGATTAAAACAAACAAACAAAAAAAACCTTAGAAGGAATGTGTACATCAGAAAGATGAAAATTAAACTTAGAAGAGCAATTATGGCAAATAAATCTCGGTTCCATTGTCTGCTTTAATGTATTTTACATTTATTCGTGTTCTTATGTGCAAGGATTTTATGTGGGTATGCCCTAAGTAAAAAGAGTTGAGATATGTGTTTGAGTATAATGTCATCATAGCACATTTAATTTTTATGGATGTGGATGACCCAGTTTTATTAGTTCATACCAGTTGGAAGTAGTTGTCATATATTGACATAAATATTGGTACTACAAACAAAAATAATGTATAGTAGATAAATTTTTCATAGAAACTCATTTATGCTAATCCACATCGTTTCTGGCATTTTGCCTGCTTCCCAGAGATAGACACTGACTTACCTTGTGATTCTGTATTGCTCACTTACTTCAGCTCTTGTAAACATTCTGCAAAGTAAATGTATATAATGCAATTTTAAGAAAAGGAGTTATTAAGTGATTGCTATCATACTTCAAGGGCATACAAGTACTTGGAAAGTTGAATGACAGAACTATAGAACGATAGGAGTGTCAGAGCTCTCTGAAACATTTTACAGACGAGAATACCAAGGTGCACAGAGAAGTCAAAGGTAGTTATGGCCCCATGATCAAGGCATTATAACTGGTACAAATGAGGCTAGAACTGGGTAGTACATGGGTCCTTTCAATAGTCCTCCATTGGAAAATATAAAGACACACAAAGAAACATGTGTAAACAATCATTCTATTTGAAATACACTCATATTTTCTTTAAACATATTTTCCCAGTTTTCTTTTCAAACTTTTCTAGGGCTATGCAGTCTAACAAAATAGCCATTTGCCACATGTAACTATTTAAATTTAAATTAAGTAAAATGTGGTAAGATAAAAATTTTGTTTTTTATCACACCAGCCACACTTCAAATGTTTAATGGATGCCTGTAGCTAGTGGCTACCATATTGGATAACTCAGATACAGAGCATGTTCAACACCATGGGAAGTTCCTTCTCAACAGTGATTCAGGATAAGGGTTCTCAATGGCAGTACTATTAAAATTGGGGGCTAATTCTTTATTGTGAGGGATCTATGCTGTGCATGGTAAGATGCTCAGCAGCATCCACACATATGCTCCAAATGCCAGTAGCACCATCAGTTATAACACCAAAAAAATAACTCCAGATATTTAACATTCTCCTGGCATATAAATTCCTCCCCGCTTCACATTTAGAATCACTGACCTAACGTATCCTAATAGTAAGAGTAAAACCCTAAAATCATTTGACACGATCATCTGGAAAACTAATAGACATTAAAATTTTTAAATTAATTTTCAGGATATTTTGAAGACTAGCAGTTGTGTTTCCTTTTGTTTGAAATATACTGAGTTGAGTCCTTTGGGGTTAATTAAAAGACAATGAGGGATAAAGAGAAGATCTTCCCCATTTGTATAGGGTGTCCCATACGTTTTTCTGGAGATCAGGCTGCCTTGGCAGGAACAGTCTTTATTCTGAACAACTAATCACAATTCACTTGAATCCATTTTTTATTGTTTTCTATCATCTGCAAATTTATGAGCATAAAATATATAAATTTTAATAAAGAAGCTTATATTCTCCATCTTGTTCTTTAAATGGCCTCTTAGTTTTCTAAGCCAAAAGTTGTGTTTTTTATTTAGAAAGTGAAAATATTGACATTAGTGAGAAATTTCAATTTAATTGACAATTTATTTGTTGTGGGTACGTTATTCTAATGATATCTAGATTTGTTAATTAGAGAGAAAAACATCCTATATATTCAGAATTGTGTTCATGTATATAGGTTTTGTCTGAAATACAGAATTTTGCTCTTCATCATATTTAATGAAAACTGCTATAGTGAATGTTTCTTTTCATCATTCTGTGTATTTTGAAAATCCTCCTATTTTTCAGTCTTGAGAATAATTAGTATGTATAGCCAAAGTCCTTTAAAAAAGCGACAAAACATCTTGGAATTAATTGTTTAATTCCAACTTATTTAACTGTTTTTCTGATAAATAAAACATTTACTATAGTGAATTAATAAATTAGACTGAAAGCACTATTATTATATAATGTACATTTAGTACCCATGGAGTGTAGTACAAAGTTTACCCTCATTGAATTGATTTGAGAGTTTTAAATATCCTTTTAAGTTTTTTAAGAATTAACTAGAAAATTAATGGCTTACCAATAAATTTATTTCTAATATACATATATAGAAAATTCACTTAAATTTTGATTCCTGAGAATTTTTAGAATATTATACTTCAGTCATATTTGACTATTTTCAAACTTGATTTCTAGTATTCATTAAAATGTGCTTATTGTACTATTGCTGTGAAAACTATACTTTCATTACCCCAAACTTATAGGCAAAATAGCATTTTAAACACCTTACATTCTGTATGTTTATGAAGCAATAGATCACAAGAGTACTTAATAACATTTGGATATAGAAGTATATCATATTTCATAAAATAGTGAGCAACTTAAACCTATTTGTCACTTTTACAATTCTAAAAGTTTAGCTCCAGAATTATTATGAACAACTTAGGAAGGTCATAGTACTTTGAAGTAGAACTATGATTGATTAGACTAAACTAATTCCAGCACTGTGTTGTGTACTACTTTAATCTTTTTGAAAAGTGAATGAACAGCAGATGGCCTAATAAAGACACTCTGTGTGCTTGCCCAGTATGGATTGGCTCTGAAGGGGCTGGCTCAACACTTTAGAACCCATATATTTGCAATACATCTGTCTTAGTCAAGGCAGATGGCTAAAGGAAAGAGAAACTTCCATACTTTTGGATATATTCCAGTCTGTGGTGCATATTTGGATGAAATGTTTATAGAACCTGACTTTTACTTTTAAGTTCTTTTTAGAAAAGTATTTTCTCTGATAGTTATAAATATGTATGTAAATATGATTGCTACTGCATTTTGTGATTATGCTTAATAGAAGGTGTTACATCATCCTGCATGTTTGCTCTCTACATTTCAAATATTTCTAGGGTACTTTGGTCTCTGCATTTTTAATCACTCCTCGGATTAGTAAAATGAAAGAAAATAGAAAAGAATAGCATGTTTACAATTAGTGAATGATGTTTTGAAACATGAAATTTTTCTTAAATATTATTTTAAGGCTGGGGTTGTGGCTCAGTGGCAGAGTGCTTGCCTCGCACATGTGAGGCACTGGGTTCGATCCTCAGCACCACAAAAAAATAAATAAACAAAATAAATATATTACATCCATCTAGAACTAAAAATATTTTTTAGAATTATTATTTTAGTTAGAATAAATCTGCAGGCAATATATTGCTATCATGTGGAGTTTACAATGTAAAGTGTTCAAATTTAAAAATTTACTTTTACACCTTGAAAGTTTAATTATTCTATAATCAAAAATACTTTTTTATAACGTATCAATATGTAAGAGTATACTGCTGACTTGAGAAAATGGATGAGTGATAGAATGATTTGAATGAGGAATATTTATTTCATGCTCTTAGAACAAAATTCAAAGCAGTTTAATTTGAAAAAGTATTTAGGGAGTGTTACATTTTAAGAAATGGATTTTAGAAAATGAACAAATTTTTAGAAACATTTAACATGGCAGTTTCTTTAAATTAGCTATATACCTTCTAATGGAATGCATTTATGAAGCAAATTTTTTTGTGCATTGGTTTTTTTGTGTCTTACAGTAATCACAAGCAGTGGCTACAGCCCTAGATCAGCACATCAGTACTCTCCCCAGCTCTATCCTTCCAAGTAAGTGGTCAGTAGATGCAGTTTTGTTAGAACCATTTTCCAGAATTACATTTATTAATTTCTATTCACACAATATATCAACTTTAATTGGCAAGAATTTCTGTACATACATGTAACATAGGCAGCTGGATAGATATTTGGATAGATTAGACAAATATTCTATACATATTAGGAATAAAGACATCAGGGGCTGGGGTTGTGGTTCAGCAGTGGAGCATTCGCCTAGCACATACAAGGCCCTGGGTTCGATCCTCAGCACCACATAAAAACGAATAAATAAAATAAAGGTATTGTGTCCAACTGCAACTAAAAAAATAATAATTTAAAAAAGAAATAGAGATATCACTTTTATCTGGGTAATGCCCTTCTTTCTGGGTATTTGTGGACTTTGAGCAGGACATGAAACTGAAACTAGAATATGCTATTTTTTTAAATGAAAAATTTTAAATGCTGGGTAGTTTAAAGAAAATATAAAGAATTCACATTTTATCCAAACATCAACGCTTCATAATTCATTCCATTATTGGAATATTTTTATTGGATTTCAAGTTATAATAAGCATACTTCTGGAAAAATATATATACATATGTTTGTTTTTATAACTAGTGTGGTCACCATACTAAGGACAATGGTAGATAGTTCAAATTTAACTATATTGGGTGTATATCCCAATTTGTTTGGAATCAACAAGATGTGCCTAATTTGGATTCCCAAGACATACACTTTAATATATAATGTGTTATTGTCTGTAACATCAAGAATATCCTTAAGTATAAGCTGGGATTGAATCTCCAGTTGGGAACACAGATAAAATGTGACATGATAAAGGGAATGGCATTCATTTTCTTTTCAGGAGGACTTCTCCTCCTTTTTTCTAAGATTTCCCATTTACAGTAGTGAATTCTTGGAAGAAATTTTAAATAGAGTTTTGTAATCACTGTATAGCATTAGGTCACTTGTAGTGAATCTGAATCTGCTTGTAAGCATATTAATTAACTGGCCTGTGCTCCCTTTTCCTCATCTACAAATTATTTAGAGTGCTATTTAGCTGTAACAAGACTTTAGATATAATATCTAAACCAAATTTCTCATTTGACAGGTGAGATAGTCGTAAGGAGTTTAAATTATTTTTTCCAAGGTGACCAGATTGCTTTGTAGCAGAGCCTGGGCTCCGGACATTCAAACTCTTATTTGCTCCTATATTGTTAAAATTATGTTGTAAATAGAGAGGAGGATTACTTCCTGAATATTATAGGGTTTCACTGAATCTAAGCTGTCTGAATTAATATGCAGTCTTTGTTGCCACAGTAATGCTATTTTTCTGATATTTAGGCCCTATCCACACATTCTTTCTACACCAGCAGCTCAAACTATGTCTGCCTACGCAGGCCAGACTCAGTATTCGGGGATGCAGCAGCCAGCGGTCTACACAGCCTACTCACAGACAGGACAGCCCTACAGCCTGCCCACCTACGGTATTTCACATCTTTTATCTTCTCCTTCTTCAGTTATAAGTGGGTAATCTTGCTGGCTAGTAGTTTTATACTCTGATGTTAAGTTCCAACTCAAGGAAGGTCATCTTACTAATCAAATGGTTTGTATGTGCATTTTGGAAACAGATTTGGGTGTGATGTTGCCAGCCATCAAGACGGAGAGTGGACTTTCCCAAACTCAGTCCCCATTACAAAGTGGCTGCCTCAGTTACAGCCCAGGGTTTTCAACCCCACAACCAGGCCAGACACCATATTCTTATCAAATGCCAGGTAAGTAGCCATACATGAAGCGTGTGAGGTGAGAACCAATTCTCTGAATGAGACTCTTCAGCTTCAGTCTTAGAAATGTTCAGTCCTAAAGACAGGTTTAAATTTACCCCCGCTCACATGATTTCTTAAGACAAACAAAGAGGCAGAAACATGATGGAAAAAGTTGAATGTACATGGAGAAACATGACTCAGACTGAATGTAAATACTTAATTTTAAGCCACATAACATTGGCAGGAAACAGAGTCCAAGCAAAGCAAACTTCCAGCCAGCCACCAGGTCAGGCAGGCACTTGTTTGGCGTCTATTTAAGTGAGGAATTTAAAAGACTCATAGTGCAAACTAGTATTTTCTTTTCAATATTCCTTAATAATGTAGTGCAATTTTGATTGTATGAAACTAAATTAGCACTTTTCTAAGGTCCACTTAACAAGTGATTGTTAAGTGACTGGGGATTTTGTTCATTCCTTAAATACTTACTACCTATTGGTAGTATAGTTCTTAATAGGACTTTTATATAATTTGTACCTGCCCCCATCATCAATATAGGATCATTTAATTTTTTAAAAAATTTTGGATCCTGTAAAAAATTATGTCTGATCTTTATATAATAGCTGAAGAAACAATTTTAGTGACATGGTAAAAAACATTAAAAGTTAGTTCTTCTCTGTCATTTTGTCTATAGTATTGATCATAATTTGGGGGCTATATTCATATATTTGAACCAATGGTTACTGACCCTTTACTTAGAAATTTTTGGTCGGAATAGCAAATCTCTTTCCACCCGGAATATTAGGTGGAAACATATTTGCATATACGCTATTGCCACAATGAGTCACAGAGCTTCGTGAGCAATGTGATGAAGCATAGAAACATATTCAGTTTTCCCCTGTATAGGTTTATTCAGACCAAGACAATTGCATTGATTACATAATATATTGCTAGTCAAAACACGTTGATAAAAGAGGTCTTCCACTTCCTGAATAGTTTTTCATTTCATTCCTTGATAAGTACAATCCACAAGAACATATTTAAAAAGAAAATTCTATAATTAATACTTTGCTTGTTTGGGGCCCAGCTGGAAAAATAATTAAATAAATTTTAAACTTTGTAGTTAAGTTGTAGAAGACCCTCAAACCTTAAATTCTTAAACTTGTATGAACCTTTTCCAGACTCTGAATCTTAATTCGCACCTCTCATTGTTCTAAAGAGAGACATAAGTATCAGAGACAGGTTGCTGCAAGCATCAGTTCTAAGTGGGGCTTGTATGTTTATTTCCTAATAATCTCACCCAATGTTTAGCTACGTTAGTTTCAGTCTGCAAATGTGGTGGAAATAGTTTGAAAGATCCAAAATTCTGTCTGTCTTGTAGTTTATTCTTTGAGTACTCTGGCTCTTGTAGACACCTCTCCTTGAATGCCAGCTTTATCCTGGTGAGACTGTCCCCATGTTCTCCTGCATAACCCAAAAAACCCACATGGCAAGTCTACTAGCCACCATGAGAAGGCTAAGCACATTTTCTTTATGAGTCTCCCAACTTCAAATTTCACTGCATTCACAACCAAATTCAAAATGTGTTTCTCTCACCGAATTCTGTGAAGTGAAATATTTTTATCATTTAACAAGGAAAACTTATTTGGGGTCTGTGTGGAAATTTCATTTTTATTTTACATATAATACTTATATATTTATGGGATACTATGTGATGTTTTGATATGTGTATCATTATATAATGTTGAAACCAAAGCAAGTAAAGCTTTCTCCTCATTTATCATTTATTTGTGATGAAAGGTTTCAGAATCTTTTTTTTCTAACTTTTTTGAAATATATAGTACATTATTATCTACATTAGGATTTTACTAGTGTGCAATAGACACCAGAAATTTTTTCTCCTATTCACCAACATCCCCACCCTTCACACTAGCTTCTTCTTTCCATCCTCTGGTAAGCACTATTCCATTCTTAACTTATATGAGATCAACCCTTCTATATATGAATGAGGTCACATGACATTTGTCTTCCTTTGCCTGGCTTATTTCACTTAATATCTTTCAGTTCCATCTGAGTTGTCACAAATTACAGGATGCACCCTATTTTATGACTGAATTGGTATGAAAGTTTTTAAAACAAAATTTGTTCTTCATCTCTAGGTTCTAGTTTTGCACCATCATCTACCATTTATGCAAATAATTCAGTTTCCAATTCAACGAATTTCAGTGGTTCACAACAGGTATAGTAGCTTTTTGTATTTGTTCTTTTTATATCTATTGCAGATTATTGAAGAGTACTTTCAATTATAAGTGTACATCCTCTGTAAATAAAGTTTCTTTATTTAAAATTCATATAGCAACTCAGGACAGTAAAAATTTACCTATCCAGAACTCTTGGGATATGTGTTATTCTAACTGTTTTAGATTTCTTGGTTACTAAATATGAATGCTGCAGTTGTTGCACTCTTTTGGCATGTTTTTTAAACATATTTTGCATACTTTTATCTTAAACTATCCTAAACACAACTTTATTTATCTTAACAAACTGTTATCATGATGAATATTAACTAGTAGATCAAACTATAATCAATCACAGGATTATGCTATAGATGCTAAAACTTTTCAATCTTAAAAAGTAACACTAGTTAATAAACAAAATGCCTCCAGAACTAAGACTGGGTTTTCATTTTTTAAGTATTTAATTCTATAATTTCTTTCAATAAATGTTTAGTTCCCACTTTCCTAATAGTTATAATTTTGGCTTTGGTCACTGAGCCTATCTTGAGCAGGCCTCTGTCTCCTCCTAATCATATTTTCCTAATGTTTTGAGAGTTTTAAAAATCTAGCTGGTGGAGGGCTGGGAATATAGCTCAGATGGAAGAATGTTTGCCTCATATGCACAAGGCCATGAGTTCACTTCCTAGCACCACAAAAAAAGTAAAAATAAAAAAATAAAAATCTAGTTGGTGGGAATGACATGTGGAACAAGAGTGCAGGTTCCTGAAGTAGCAACTTGGCACAGAGATGAACTTGTGATCTGTGCTGATGCTTCAGAATCTATTGTCTTTATTTAATGATTCTTAACTATGCCCAGAGTAGTTGAGACTGAAGGGTAACTGGTTTCTGGGCAGACAATGCACTATTTTACTTCAGTGTCATGGCTGAGCTTTCGTGTATTTTAAAATATCTTACTGCACAACTGCTTGGATTTTGCATTTACTGAAGGAATTCTATTCATTGCTTTTTTGTGTGGTTTTATTAACATAGAAAAAGGCCAGAAGGAAGTTGGCATTCATTAGAAAGTGTGGTATACTTGGTCAAGTAGCCATCAGAGTCATTGCATATTTTATTTAAAAGCTGAGAATTTTAGATCATTTATTTATTGATACAGCAGGCATTTATTAAGCCCATGCTGTACATTATATTTTTGACTAAGCATTGAATGTTCAATATGTTACCATGATGTACAATTATAATGCACCAATAAAAATATGGAAAAAAATACTTAAGTCTTTATTTCATGTTCTCCAAAGGACACAATCTTCATGAAGAAACAGCAATGAAACAATTTGGATAGAGGGTGGAATATAATAATAAAATAATAGAAATATGGGTTGGGGATATAGCTTAGTTGGTAGAGTGCTAGCCTTGCATGCACGAGGTCCTGGGTTCAATCCCCAGTACCACCAAAAGAAAAAGAAGAATAGAAATATACACTAGTCAGAGTGGTAGTGTAAAGGAAAGACCACTATACTTGGGAGGATTTAAAAAATATTTGTAAATTAGAAGAATATTTATTTGAAAAGTTTTAATCATAAAATAAATGGTGGGAATGACAATTTTGTCTGACAATTTAAGTAGAATGGATGTCATATAAAATATAGTTTGTATTTTGGATCATGGGCCGAGTACCACTTCATCATTTCTGTAGATACTGAGTGTTTCTCAAGTATTAGGAACAGGTCTGAACATTAGGGGACAGTGGTGTGGTGGCCAGAATCTATCAGACCTTATCCTTATTTCATGGAATTTACAGCCTACAGACAATAAACCAATGAACACACAAATTAATATGTCCAGAATTAAAAAGCTTGAATGGAGAGAACAAGATCCCACTAAAAATAATAACAGGAAAATAATTTTGAACAGGGAGGCCTGGTGGACGCCTTCTCTGTGAGAGACACATTTAGGCCAAGGCTCCTGAGAGCCAGGTGAGGAAAGAGGGCACAAGTGTTTCAAGCCAAGAAAGCAGCAAGAACCAGACCCCCAGGGGTGGAAGACTCCATGTGTCACTGAACTCCAGGAGGACTGGAGTTTAGCTGGAGCTGAGGGGAAGGTAGAGACAGCTGGTTTTGAAGCGGTAGGCAGAGGCCTGCTCACATAGAGACACAAGGGTTTCAGTTAGGCCTTTGGATCCTTGTCTAAACCAGTAGGAAGCTATTAAAGGATCATAAGCAGGAGAACCCTACATCATTATGTAATTTACGTTTTGTGTAATCTGGCTTCTGAGTGTTTGGGGAAAGTAAAAAAATGGAAATAGGAGATAAAGTAGATTAGTGAATAAAATGGGTGGCAATGGGAAGTGAAGGATGTATAGACCAGGGTAACCATATTGGGAATGAAGGAGGTAGAAATCTCAGAGATACACTGGAGCACTTGATACCTTATTCCCCAAAGACCAATGGGAGACTTCCCAGGGTGTACCCAGCTCCTCCTTAGGGTGTCAGTAGCTTATTAGCACACAGTGCCTCACACCCATGCTGGGGTCAAACAACAGGTACCAGTTGCAGCTCTGAAGCTTGTTGGCTATGTAACCTGGGCACAAATCACATAAGCATTCTGTGCTGTTGTCTTCTTTTTAATATATAACATGGGAATAGTAATAATAACACCACATAGGAGATTGTGAAGATTAGGTGAACAAAGCTATTTAAGCCCTTAGTACAGTAACTGGACACAAAGCCAGCCATACGTAAGACTCTGCTCTCTCTCTCTCTTTGACTCTGGAAAAGTCGGGTTGCTTGGAACTTGTTCAAATATTGATGAGTTTTTTCTTTGGCTCACAGGTAGCTGTGGGGAACATAAGATCCTGCAATTAACAGCCTAGTGGAATTTTAGTTTTTTGACATATTACTTAATCCTTTCTGGTAATACATGTATTACGCAGAGAATTTCCTTTTTGGGGAACCACATCCCACATGCATCTATGTTCACTCCAGAACTTGTCTCAACAGGGATCTTGATCCTGACCAAAGGTCTGTCATCACTGATAGCATTTTGGATTATCACATGGGAGATATATCAAACTCTATCACAACAGCCTCACTCACCATCTTAACATAGAAAAGAATTTTGCAGAATCATTCTTATCATTTTAAGGCTTTTTAAATTTTTTAAAATAAAAAACAGGGGAGCTGACCCAATGCTTTCATTTTTGTCTGTAAACAAAGGAGAAAACCCACAAGTTTGAAAAACCTCACTTCACTGAACATTTTTAAGTCAAGGCCTCAGGTAGCACATGGTATGTGAGAGGCTAGGTTAGAAAAATCCTTCATTCTTTTGTTTATTTACTCTGTGCCTTCTGCCAAGAAGACAGAATCATCAAGGGCCGCCTGGAAAGGGAACAGAATGCACTGGGCAGTCCGTGTGGAAGCTGGGTGGGGAGCAGCCACACTCCCCCTGCTGATGGCCTTAGTACTGATTTTATAAATGTGACCTGATTCTGGCTCCCCATCTCCTCTTCCAGGGCATAGGTCCTAATGATGTAAATCCTTGGATAAGTGTAATTAGGGAGGCAAATGAAGCATATGCAAATTTTAGACAGATTAAAATTTTTGTTCTATAGCTGGCTTGTAAAAATAATAGAAAGCTTGGTCTGGGGTTGTGGCTCAGCGGTAGAGCGCTCGCCTAGCACGTGCAAGGCCCTGGGTTCAATCTCAGCACCACATAAAAATAAATAAACAAAATAAAGGTATTGTGTACAACTAAAAAATAAATATTTAAAAAAATAATAATAGGAAGCTCATTACCATGTGCATATATAGGTACAAAATGCCAACAAAATCATCTCCACATGTGAGGATTAGCTCAATGCTCTAGACTCGGAAACAAATGGAGCCAAAGCTGGTCTTCCAATTGCCATGGTGATTGGGGTTGTTTGGGTTTTTTGCTTGTTATTTTTGTTGTTGTTTGGAGCACAATGGATGGTAATTTCTCTTCCAAGCACACACTTTTCCATTATTTGTTTCAGGATTATCCGTCCTACACAGCCTTTGGCCAAAACCAGTATGCACAGTATTACTCAGCATCAACCTATGGAGCATACATGACTTCAAATAACACAGCAGACGGCACATCCTCATCAACCTCCACCTATCAGTTACAGGAATCTCTCCCAGGACTGACTAGCCAACCAGGTACAGATCTTCACCCAGGTGAAATACTGTTAAATGTTTTCTAATAACATGAAGAAAATGGGCTTTTCAAAAACATGCCTTAAAATTCTCAGATAATTGTGATGATATTTAATCTACATTGGCCTCATTGCAAAAACTGAGGCTCTTTTGATATTTCAGAAAACCCTCCTTTTAGATATGGAACTGTTAGGAGATTGGACTCTCAAAGAGACTATGTATGTAGGAATGTGGATATGGGCGAATGGACCTTTTGCCAGACTTATTCTTTATTTTGTCAAAAACTTGACAGCAGAGTTATAATATTTTCTTCTTGAATATAACTGATAATATTTTCTTTCTGCCAGAGAGACTACCTAGGTCCTTCACCCTTAGTTCATCAGTAACTCCTAAAAGTCCACATTTATAGGATCAGTGGCAGGTAGTTTAACGTCTTTGCCTGATGTATGCTATTTGAAATCTATCATCATTCTCATTATATAAAGCTTTGCCATCTTCTTAGTAGAATCATGTTTGCTACATGTATTTGATATATCAAAGTATTAAAAGTTAAAGGCAAGTTTTAATAGAGATTCAACATAATCTCAAATCAAAATGTCAATAGATTTTTTTGAAGTAATTATAAAGGTGATTTTAAAATTACAAGGAAAGGTAAAGGAACAGAAGAGTGAAAACAATTTTGAAAAATAAGAATGAAGTTTGAAAACTTGCACTGAATAATTTCAAGGTTTACAAGTATAGTAATCAAGAAAGTACAGTATTATCAAAAGTATAGATTCATAGAGAAATGCAAGTGCAAAGACAATTGAATGAACAATTAGTATCTTTTAGCAAAAGGTACTGGAAAAACTGAACATCAATATGCAAAAGGTAAAAGAATCTCAACTCATAACCCATATGCAAAAAATTAAATTGAATTATAAGCCTTCATGTAAAAATTAAAAACTAAAAAATATCTAGAAGAAAAATGAAATCTTTGTGACCTTGGACAACATAAAGATTTTGTAGATATGACACTGAAAACACAATTCATAAAAGAGAAGTTAAACTAGATTTCATCAAACTGAGAAGATCTTTTAGAAAGCCACCACTACAGGAAGAAAAAGGCAAGTCACAGAGAAAAGATTTCCAAAACACATATCTGATAAAGGACCTGTATCCAGAATATATAAAGAACTCTCAAAAAAAAAAAAAAACTTGTAAATACTATCAATGTGTTTTAATATTTTTCTGCCTTTAGTTATTTTTAAGACCTAAATTCACCCATGTCTTTTATCTAGATTTGGAAAGAAAGAATATGGGAAAACATGGTCATATGTCAGCAAATTCTAACTGGACAAGTAGGGCCAAGATAATTCAATTCCATTAAACAACTATTTATTCAGTTCCTATTAGGTCCCAGCATTGAGCTAGAAACTTGTACTTAAGCAATGAAAAAAAAAGCTTTGCCATCTTATTAGAATTAGACTCTGTGCATGTCTTTAATGTCCTTTTAACAAGCAAGATAAAAATCAGGCAAATAATTAACAGTGATGTATTAAGAAAAGGAAAATACTCGATTATATTTAAAATATTAACAAGTAAACTAATGTGGACATAAAGAACTAACAATGAAACACACACACACACACGCACGCACGCACACACACATATATTTTTGCAGTCCTGGGATTGAACTCAGGGCCTCACACATGCTAGGCAAACATTTTACCACTGAGCCAATGCCCAGCCCTAAACCAATATTTTAATTAACATCCAAACTATGCTTATATCATGAATTGATGGAAGGGCAGCATCTATTATTTTTCATTTCCTGCTGAGAATAGAGTAGTTCTCCCTTATTCATGGTTTTCTTGTTGCAGTTTCAGTAAACTATGATCAACTGCATTCAAAAAATATTAAGTGGAAAATTCCAAAAATAAACATAAGAATCCTTGCTTCACGAGTGGTGGAGATGCTGTAGATAGGGAGGCTTGTCATACTCTCATCACATTGGAAAGATGTTTCTCCATGGTGAATGCGCAGGCAGAACAAATGAGGGGACTCTGCTGACACAGAACCACAGTAGTGTTTGTCATCGGAGTGTCAGAGACTGAAGGACAGACAGGACCATAGGGTGTTTTGAAGTTACTAGACTACAGTTACCATGAATGGAAACTGTATGCTCAGAGACGGAATGTGCTGCATGGCGCTTGGGTCCAAGGTTGATTTTGCTATAGTTTCCATGTAATCACAGCAGGGTTTCTGTGCAGGAAACACATGGATGGTGACTTCCATTTGCTAAAGAACACTCCATATTCAGAATAGTAGTTTTATTCATGGTACAGGTGCTACCTGCAGGCAGGGAGATATTCTGAGTGGGGACTTCGAATGCAGCACACCTACATGTGCATTCTCGTGTTTGCTATAAGATTCTACCATTTCTTCAGGCTTCCCGTGGCTGCTAATGCCAACAAATATGGATTAGCATAATTTTCATATTTCATCATACTTTTAGTTGAATTTAAAGAAGAAAGTATTTCTACTTGTAACTACATTGTTCTCTCAACCAAAATCATAACACACACGTCTGAATTTTTAAGGAATTCTGTGATCTCTGACCTTTACTCATGCCTATTGAGATCTGGCATGCCTCCAAAAAGCAAGCAAGTTTATAACTATGAATTTGTTTTTATTAATGGTGAAATCTGATGGATTCAGTTCAAGGGCAGGAAAAGAATTTCCCATTAACTGATTCTGCATTTTGGACTTATAGCAGAGACCTAACAATTAAGTCCACAATTTTTCATAGAACATTTCACTGTTTTCCATCTTTAAAACAGAAACATGCCCTATGTTCAATAAGAGACAGCTGGTTGTTCAGATATAGAGATAAACCTAATGAAATAAAGTTGGATCTAAATATCCAAAGCTTACAAGGGGCAGTTATTCATTATTGTACTGATTAAGGGATAATTATTCAATCATGTAGAAAAGCCCTGGGCAGTTGGTAATGACTGATGTTATTTGGAAATTGCAAATAGCGTTCAGTTATTTATTTTACCCTATTAGGTAGTTTGACAATGGATTTAAGAAACACTACTGTGCTGATTAAGAACAGACATTTTAGTTCATTATCGTTATGAAGACCTGTCTTTGGCTTTAACACAAAGTTTATCTAGGGTAAAATGATTTGCATGCAGGATGTTTTGAGAATGGATCAGCAAGTGAAGATGAAAGATTTTTACAGTTATTTTTATTAAATATTTTAATCTTCTTTAAAGTTAAGTGTGGTTAGTACTTTGTAGCAGTATTATCCTTTACCCTGAAACTACGAGAAACATTACAGTACATTAGCTAACTGAACAAGTGCTCCAGAAATGTCAAGGAGATAGTAAATCACTTCCCTCTCTGAGGCTAGCTTCTCAAGCAGAGGATGGACCACAATGAACTTTGCCAAATTACATTTTCCCCTCTTGAAGTATCCCATGCCCTTGTACAGTGACCTGAGTAAAGCAGACACTAGAGCTAACAGCTGTCTCTTTAAAAAAAATAGTATCAAGAAATGTTTAATGATCAGTTAAGCCCAAGTTTCTGGTTTTACTCTTTATCAGGAGATAGAGAGTACAGAGGTCAATACCGTCTCACCTGGATGGGCTGTGGAGGAGCAGAGACCCACCTGCCCTCCACAGGAAGTACTTTTTCACTTCAGTGAAGTCCTTTCAGTGAATTCCTCGGTCCTTTCTCACAGAGCAATAATGACTTTTTTATTTAATTGCTTTAAATGACAAATTTTAATATAGTTGTCATGTAAAACATGTTGTTTTGAAATATGCATGTATAGGGAAATGACTAAATCAAGCTAATGTATTTGTGACCTCACATACATCATTTTTGTGGTAATAACACTGAAAAGTCATTATCTTAGCAATTTTCAAAAAATATACATTATTGTCAACATGGTCACTGTGTTGTACGATACCATCTCTTCAACTTGTCCTTCCAAGTTAACTGAAATTTTGTATACTTTAACTGACATCTTCCCAATCCCTGGCCCCAGCCTCACAACACATGGTAACCACCATTCTATTCCATTTCTGAGACTAAACTTTTGCACTCTACATGTGAGTGAGGTCATGCAATATTTATCTTTCTGTGCCTGACTTATTTTGCTTAACATAATAACCTCCATATTGTTGCAAGCAACAGGTTTCTTTCTCTTTTAAGGTTGAATAATACTCCACTGTGTACATGGACCACATTTTCTTTTTCCCTTCACCTTTTGAAGGAACCTTGGGTTGACAGCATATCTTAGTTATTCTGAACAGTGCTTCAGTGACCATGGGAATGCAGGTATCTCCTTTACATAGTGATTTCACTTCCTTTAGATATATACCCAGGGATGGGATTGCTGAATCATTTGGTAATTCTATGTTTAACTCTTTGAGGACCTTCCATGCTCTTTTCCATAATGGGGGTCTTCATCTACATTCAACAGTTGCAAGCGTTCCCTTTTCTCTACATCCTCTCCAACACTTTAGTCTTTTTGATAATAGTCATCCCAACAGGTGTGAGGAGATATCTCATTGTAGTTTATTTGAATTTCTCTCATGATTGTTGAACATTTTTTTTTCATCTTCCTGTTGCCCATCTGCAGGTTTTTTTTTTTAAGACATATCGACTGAGATCCTTTGCCCATGTTTTAATGAGGTTATTTGTTCTCTTACTACTGAGTTGTTTGAGTTCCTTATATTCCTTATATGTTTTGAATACTAACCGCTTATCAGATGTATGCTTTCCAATATTTTCTTGCATTCTGATCAGTTGTTAGATTATTCCTTGATGTGTAGAAGCAGGCATAGATTTGACCTTTTTGTAACCTGGAAAATATATGGCAATTTGGGGAAAGCCTCATGATTAAGGCAGAAGTTCTGAAGTCACATTAAAATTGTAAAATACAAGCTAATTAATTTTGGTAAGTTAGTTAAGTTTCACATGTCTCCAATCTATCACTAAAAGACAACAATGAAGGACTTAATTCACTTTGTTGGAGTGAGTTTAAATCATGTGCATACACATATACTACAGTGAAAAGCTCTGACAAATCAATAAGAAAAGCAAGAACAACCCATTTTTTAAAATGGGCAAGAGCTTTAACAATTATCAAAAAGAAAATATAAAATGGACAAGAAACATAGCAAAAATGTTCTCCATCATTACACATCAAGAAAATGCTAATTAAAATGACAGTGCAATACTACCATGCATTCACAATGACTAAAATAAAGAAGACTAACCATATCAAGTATTGTCATGGATGTGAAGCAACTGGAACTCTTGTTGTTAGTAGGAGAGCAAATTAATACCCTCACTTTGGAAAAAGTTGATGTCTACTAAAGATGCACATATGCCTACCCTCTAACCCAGTAATCGCCCTGTGAGGTATAGATACTCAAGAAGAATGAGTGCTTATATCCACAAAAGCATGTACAAGAGTACAAATGGCAGCTTTCTTCATAATAACCTAACACTGACACTAACCCAAATGTCCCTCAATAGGAGGGATAAAATTTAATATACGTATTTCATGAAGTTCTAGCCACATAAATGAAAGAACAGAGTTGTTCTAGGTCTAATATGGATAAACTCAAAGACATAATGAGCAATGAAAATTTCTTTTTTAAAAAAAGAATGCATAACACTTTCTAAGTGTTTAATAAATTTAGAACTATTTTTCATGGTTTGCTTTAAAAGCTGTACTTTATTCCCATCAAAACATTTCTGTCCACATTTTTTTTTTCATATTCTTAGAGCATATTTTAAGACCCTCTAGTAACTTGCAAAGTATTAATGGGAATAAATTCTTCTGCATATGAAAACCAAGATACTTCTTATGACCACATCTTTTCCCTTCACAACTGTGGCATTTACTGGATCCTAGATTCAAATAGCCCTGTCGTTCCTGCTAAATTTCTTCTTTATTGACCCAGTCTACAATTGACTTCCCATAACTGATGGCAATAATTGAGATTTTGTAAGTTTCTATTCTTTCAGCTCTTGTACTGTGGGAAGAACAAAGCTGCCTTATGGTATATAACACCTAGAAATTGATTTAAAATGAATATCAAGACAGGTTTTAGGGACTATTATCCAAAAAATTTTAAAAGCTTACTTAAGAAGAGAATATCAATTTGCATCATCATTTTACTTAAATTAGAACATTCAATTTGCAGAATATAGTAACCTTAGGAAAGGTTCAAAAAATAATTTAAAATATTTTAAGTAATTTTATTAAAAGTTGATGTGTTTTCAAATAACTGAAGCCTAATTTAACACATGCAAAAGCAAGCTGAAACATAATTTACTACAAAATAGGGCTATATTTAACCCTACAACTAAAAAACTTTAACAGAGAAACATATGCCATGAACTTACAATATTGTAAAAGCAAATACTATTTGCAAACATATTTTTTGTGTAAACATATTTTTTGATCCTGTCCTGACATGCACAATATTTCCATAGAAAATGTTATAATCAAAAGAAATAAGATATTGGCTATGTAAAAACTGCTGTTTCTCAGAAAAATAATAATGCCGAAGGGACTGGTGACTGGTATGTATGTAGCCCAGTGATAGCACATTTGCCTAGGATAATACACAAGGCCCTGGGTTTGGTCCCAGCACTGATAAAAAGGAAAGAAAAAAAATAATGTATATAAGTATGCCTGGTTTGTTCAAATTTATTTATTTAGATTAATTTCTGCTTGGCTGCCTTGAGAATTCTTTTACTTTAATTTAATGATAAAGCATGATAGCCATAACATCTTTATGTTTAAAAATGTACAATTTAAACTTAATATAGTTTGCAATCTGATTCTCCTAGAAAGTTTTATTTTATACATATGATTTAAATCAAATTAAACATAAATCTGATTTTCCCTCAGTAGTGCAAAAAAGTAGCTACTATTACCGGTACTTTAATGTACAATGAAACAGATTCAGAGAGATTGAAATTCTTGAAGTTGTAGATTAAGACTGGCTCCTTTCTCATGGTGGCCTCAGTTTATCTTAAGAACCTCTAACAATTTTTCACTGTTCATGAGGTACCCTCCACCTGCTAAGATATATTGTCACTAGCTTTAGATATGTCAGAATTTTAGGTATTTGTGAGAGATACAGACACCAGCTAGATAAGAAGTCTGAACCTTAGGATATGGCTGGATAGAGGTATAAACTTGATCACAGGTGATTCAATACAGGTTCATTAATACATAAGAGGGTAATGTCACCCAAAATATGGAGTGAAAAGGATGGTGATCAAAAAATGGATCTCTTTAAAAAAAATGGATCTCTTCAATACCAGCATATAAGGAATGGCAGGACGGGAGTTCATATCTCCTAGACAGAGAAGGGCTGGTGTTTAGGGTTTAGGTGAACTGAAGCTAGCTTTTGATAAATCAGATACATGGAGTGGAAATAATTGTGTTGTCTGATACTTTAGCCACTGGCCATTCATGGCTATTGAACACTTAGAATGTGGCTTACCATAGTTTGAGATATACTATACGTGTAAAATATGCACAAGATTTTAAAGATTTAGTATGAAAATGAGAATGGAAGACATGTCATTGATCATTTTTTATATTGACTACATGCTGAAATGATATTTTTCATATTCTGAGTTAATAATGTGAGTCAATTTTATATCTTTTTACTTTTTTAATGTGGCTGCTAGAAAATGTTTTTAGTCAGCTTTTTCACTGCTGTGACAAAAAGACATAACCAGAACAATTATTTATTGTTTATTTTGCAGCTTATAGTTTCAGAGGTCTTGGTCTATAGTTAGCCAACTCCATTCTTTATGGCTTGAGGTGAGACAGAACATCGTACAGAAGTGTGTGGCACAGGAAAGTAGCTCAGAACAGGACACCAGGAAGCAAAGAGAGAGTTGTGCTCAACAAGGACAAATACAGATTCCACAAAGACAGCCTCTGATGTCCCACCTCCTTCAGCCACACCCTTCCTGCCTACAGTTAGCATCCAGTTAATCCCTATCATGACACTCAATCCCTAATTGGGTTTAAACTCTTATAACACAATCATTTCACCTCTAAACTTTCTTGCATTGTATCATTCATGAGCTTTTGTGGGATACCTCATATTTAAATCATAACAAATATAAAATTATGTGTGCAGTCATATCTGTGGCTTGCATTTATTTCTATTTCATGGAGCTGGTATATGAACTATTATTCTTCTAAGAAGTTTCATTTAAATGAGAAGATAGCAGAGAGTATCAAGATGGAAATGCAAGGTCAAGAGAAGGGACTTCTAAATTTGTCAGTGGACCACAGAGAAGGTTGAAGGAAAGATGAAAAAGGGTTTTTGATTAACCAGGCATGATTCCCTAAGAGGTGGAGCTAGGGAGTCCCCTTTGGATAGGATTGATCTAGAAGGCATCCTCTGTACTGTGACCAAAAAGAACGTGAGGATAGAGGGCTGGGGACTCCGTGATAGAGTGTGGCTCAGTGATAGAGTGCTTGCCTTGTACATGCAAGGCGCTGGGTTCAATCCTCAGCACCACATATAAATAAATAAATAAAATAAAGGTATTGTGTCCAACTACAACTAAAAAATATTAAAAAAAGAAAAAGAATATGAGGATAGAGCTAAATATAGATAAATATGTAGGTGAAGGCACAGAGATAAAGTTGAAGATGTGATGTATAAAAAGTATTTGGGTTTAATAGATCATATAAGTTAAAACAGAAGAGATCTGTATGACCAGTAAAAATTTTGACTCAATTAGAATTTTTGGGTTTGGGATTATAATAATTCTTTTCTTTTTCTTTTTGTCACAAGATTTCTATTATACAGAAATTTGTTAAGATAATTAATAATGGAGGCCCATACCTGATCTAAATATGAAGTGCTCTTCTTGATACAGGTTATGTTTTTGCAGGAGAGTTTGATACTGTGCAAAGCCCCTCCACACCTATCAAAGATCTTGATGACCGAACATGCAGGAGTTCTGGGTCTAAGTCCAGAGGCAGAGGCAGGAAAAACAACCCTTCCCCACCTCCCGACAGTGACCTGGAGGTATGCCTGCTGATTCTTCAAGAGTGCAGTCTGTTGGTCTATTTTAGTCATTGATGGATTCTCTAGCTTACTCTTCCATTAAATTTCAGAATTAAAGTAAAAAAGACATATCATGAACTGAGTAGATCTGCTTTGTCACAGGCATTTTACAACTCTAAGTTCTGAAATTTCATATTGAATGACCATTATAATAGTAAAATGAAAAGCAATAACAACTCAAAAGTAATAGTACTTTACAAATTCTAAGGCCTGAGATAATCACATCTTTCTATTCAAATTGGCAAAAACAAGCAGAAAGTTTTAAAAATAAAGCCATTTTGTGGGACCATTTCCTAAGAAAATTATATTTGGTAGGATTAAAGTAATGAAAGACTTATACATATGGGTTAATATATTTTAAAACATAAAATAACCTGTTTGGAAAAGAAAGATCATCCCAAAATAGGAAAATGTCATTCATTTGACTTATGGGTTTAAATTGTCATATCTGGGAAAATTTAAACTATGTAATTTTCTCATTTAAGAGCCCTTTTGAGATTCATGTATACTAAGCGGGTTTTTTTTTTTATTATTATAAGACATCAAGAAAAACTACTATTACTCGTAATGTTACTTCTTATACAAACTCCTGCTTCAATTGAGAAAAAATTTAATTTCCGGATTTACTATACCTCCACATAAAAGGTGATTCTTTTGCCTGAACAATAGCAGCAAATTTAAATGCCTTCAAGAACCTAGAAGGTAATATTAGTGATGAGACTGGGGAGCCCAGCAGACCCTGGAAGAGGAGAGCATTGGTCCGGTCTAGGGGACCTGTCATTGGTCCGTTGCAGGGGACCTGCCATCTCTGCAGTGTGGGAGTATCATCCAGCCTGGCCCCAATCTCAAGTTTCTCTGTTACAGTCAAAACTCTGAAGCTTGATGAAATCTCTTAATTTTGAAATGGTGATAAATAATTTCAAACCTTTTCAAACTCCGCAGGTTAGACAACATATTCATTGACCTAATCTGACTCAACGGTCTACACTTTGCATTTTCTATTTAGAGGTTACTCACAGATTCTTTTAAATATTTTTAAAACCCAATTCTTTATATGTAAATTGCAAAATTCCATGAATCCATGAGGTCTAAAACTTTAAAGTATATATAGAAGTTAAGCACACTTTTATTATAAAGTCTAAATGTGTCTTTTTTTTTTTTTTTTTTTTTTTGGTATTAACTACCAGTAGAAGAGTTTGAATGAATTTATGCAGTTTAGATCATCAGATATTAAGCTTATTATCACTTGTATTACTCATGTTTTTCTGGATTTACAGGAGTTAGAGTTTTCAAATGAAAAATAATAATGGAATAAAACATTTTCTGTAAAACAATATCAAGATTATACCTGAAAATGTAGGGAGATGTTTTCTACTTATGTAGAGGTTTCTGTTTCCTTTAAACTTTGTGATTTTTTGATATTGATTTTTTTTCCCCCTCAGCGTGTGTTTGTCTGGGATTTGGATGAAACCATAATTGTTTTTCATTCACTGCTCACAGGGTCTTACGCACAGAAGTACGGCAAGGTAAGGAATCAAGAACTACTGTACTTGTTAAAAGAAAATGCTAGAATGAATATCCACACACCTATTTGTATCTCATATTTATTTTTATTACCTGTGTCATAATGAACATACTTCACAAATGTATTTTCTTAGCTCTAACTAGTACTTGTTCTTAGCTCTACTGTACTTGTTAGAACTTATTTTATTCAAAAATCAAAGGTCACTTAAAAGTACTGTTAAGTGCTTTTATTGCAATATGTCAGATCTTCCCTTAGTTATCTATTTCCAGTGGCTTACAGGACTTTAACATGAACTGACACATTTCATGAAGCTAATGAGAAATTGGACGCCCTCTTCGTTCTTCATAATGACTTTTAGCTTTTTACAACAAAACCAAGTTTCTTACTCTTACACAATTATTTGAAAAATCAGGGATCAAAATAGACTTTTAAACGTTTGAAAACCATGTCTTATTCCCTACTAAGAGAACTTGAAGAAATTGAACAAATTTGTTGTACCTGTTACTATCGGATTCTATTTTGAAACAAGCAGTCCTTCTTTTTTTGTCTGACAGAGTTTTTGGATTGATGAATGAAAGAATGTTTCTGTACCTTGAATATGAACCTGAGAGATAACACCCCCTCAGGTTACTCATAGTCAGCAACAGAGGATCTCTTTGCTTCCCTGCCTTTCTCCCCTGCTGTTGTTTTCCTAAACAGCTTCTTATAACATAGTGTTATTCACTGTTTGAGTGCTGTTCCCAAGACTGATGCAGCAGCAAGAGGCCTATCAGCTGGAAACAAATTTTTAGGCCATTACTGTTTAAGACCTTGACAATTTAGGATTCATGATCTAACCAGAATGGATTGAGAATAAGCTGGTCTGCTTTTGACTACTGTACTTAAAGTTAGATAGAACTTGGTTCTTTAACACATCACACCTACACAAGCATCTTATTCTTTTTAGCAACACACTAATTGATAATGAGTGTCTCAGGCCAGCTCAACATGTGTTTTTTAGCAGTTACGTTAAGAATTGTCTTCTAGACAAACAGTGATCAATTTCATTGAAACTTCTTCCTCAATTGCACATATTACCATGTTTTGGGTGTAGGTAATGGAAGTTTCTAAACAGATATGAAAAGTAACAACCATTTCTAAATGGACTTTTAGGCCCTTGTCACAATTGTCATCTAAAGCATTCATCTCTAAAGTAAGATGAATACATGTGCATTAGATACACAAGACTGTCAACTTGGATAAGGAAAGAAAATACTAGAATGAATATCCACACACCTATTTGTATCTCATATTTATTTTTATTACCTGTTTCATAATGGACATACTTCACAAATGCATTTTCTTAGCTCTAACTAGTATAACAAATCGCCCACAGATTGGGTGGCTTAAACAGAAAACAATTATTTCTCATAGTTTTGGAGGCTGGGAAGGCCAAGATCAAGGTGTCAGCAGATTTGATTCTGGTGGGGGCCTGCTTCCTGGCTTCACAATGGCTATCTTCTTGCTGTAACCTGATATGGTGGAGAGAAGAGAAATAAAAAGCAAGGACTTTTGTCTTTTTACAAGGACATCTGTCTCATTCATGAGGTGTCTACCTTCATAACCCAATTATTTCTCAAAGGCTCATCCTCCCGATATCAGCACAGTGGAAGTTAAGATTTCAACATACAAATTTGGGGAGGTCACAAAGATTCAGTCTATAGCATACCCATGTGTATTAGCCATTTTTCCATTACTGTGACAAAAATTCCTGAGATGATCAAGTTGTAAGAAGAGAAAAGGTTTATTTTAGTTTTCAGTTTCAGGGGTTTCAGTCCATGGTGACATGGCTTCATTGCCTTTGACCTGTGGTGAAGCATCATGGCAGGGAGTAAGCATGTGGTAGAACAAGCTGTTCATCTCGTGGCAGTTGGGAATCAAAGAGAGAAGAAAAAATGGGTGAAGGTCCCAATATCACTTTTTTTTTTTTAAAGAGAGAGAGAGAGAGAGAGAGAATTTTTTTTAATATTTATGTTTCAGTTTTCGGTGGACACAACATCTTTATTTAATTTTATGTTGTGCTAAGGATCGAACCCAGCACCCAGCACATGCCAGGCAAGCACGTTACCGCTTGAGCCACATCCCCAGCCCCCCAATATCACTTTTGAGGGCATGTCCCCAATAGCCTCTTTTTCCCACTGGGCACCACCTCCTAGAGGTTCCACCACCACCTCTCAACATTGTCACAGGCTGTCTGGCAACCAAGCCTTAACTTTAACATGTAGGCCTTTGAGGAGCACTTATCTAAACCACAGCACTACACATGAGTATCATTAAAATATATGCTTATAATGTGTAAGTAAATTATACAAATTTGGGATACACACACTCACTCCAAATACTATTACTTATGGAGTATACAATCTAAAATGTTTTCAGAAAAATAATCTCAAGGATTTCTTCTGATATAGCATTGGCTTATAGGAAATAGCCAGTAAGGCTTATT
The DNA here is from genome assembly GCF_021218885.2 of Marmota monax. Taxonomy (NCBI): domain Eukaryota; kingdom Metazoa; phylum Chordata; class Mammalia; order Rodentia; family Sciuridae; genus Marmota; species Marmota monax. The sequence continues at coordinate 5,591,184 of NW_026691988.1, forward strand.
GAATTCGTTGCAATATTTTTGTACAGCTAAGTTTCATATTAAGACAAGTGTTTAAAATAAATAATCTACTTTGAATGCATGCTCTAAATAAAGGTCTTCTCAAAATAGTCACATTTGGGGCTATACCTAGATGTCCATGTTGTTCCCCTTATGCCAAGGCAGGGATGGAGATCATATTTTTTAATAACCTTTAAAATTTGAACATATTTTCTTACATCAAATCTCCTTTTTTTTTGGGGGGGGGAATTTTTATCTACAAAAATAATATCATTTGGACTCAACACAATGAATACAGAGCGTGGTAAAAACGTCATTATATATGTTTGCTTTTTTTTTTTTTTTGCTATAGCGCGGTGAAGCTGCTTTGCCCAGCTGACTCATAAACTGACTTTCGGAACAATTCCAAAGTTCTCAGACTTCTCCCAGCAGTGGTACATCACTTACATTAACCTGTCCCCTCCCTGGATGACCACCTGGCTATGCAATCCACATGTCCATGTTTCATTATTTCAAAGTGTTGTCTAGAAAATTTATTTAAATCCAAAATAGGAACATTCTGCATGCTTCCAGAAGTTAAAAAAAAAAGAAGAAGAAAGAAAAACCAGCAGTAATACCTAAAGAGCAGAGCAAGGTGAGGGGGAAGAATGGAGCTAACCACTATTTACTGCTGGTGATGTTCCACACAGTGGGTGTCACACAGTGCCAAAGGCTAGTTTGTTCTCCCTCTCTGTAGATAGGAAACATACTCAGAAAGGTCACTAAATGGGCACATGGCTGCACAGCCAGCCAGTGACACAGATGAGTCCTGGGACCCTGGACTTCTTGACTCCAGAGAAAAGCTATGTTCTTCCCGCTATAACACACCATGTGGCATAGACAATTCATCCACCAGGAATGCAATATATAAAGAGCATTTCCCAGAATCAGTAAAAATAGCAACATACGATGCAGATGGTGTGTGAGTTCTTCTTTCAATTGTACTAATTTTAATTACCTTCTCTCAGACTCTGAGATTCTTTCCCATTAAGAGGTAAAACTAAAGACATGTTGTATGAAATAGAATGTAGCAGACATCAATAGTGCTCTTCTAATAGTGCCCTATTAGAAGATAACTTCACGTTCACCATGTGTGTTGGCCTCTGGCATTTCAGAGGCAATGGTGGTAATTAAGGGCCAGGGCTTTTGAGTTGGATGAACTAAATTTGAAAATTTAGTTTTGATGTTTACTGTTTTCTGACTCTGGCCAGTTGATTAATCCCCAAGTCTTAATATCTATAAAATGGGAATAACATCATTACTGGAAAATGAGAATTAAAGAGCTAGCTAGCATGTTTAAAGGGTTTAGCAGAACGTTGGTTGTGAATTAGCGCTCAAGAATGTTGTAGCTGCTGTTTATTACTTTCAGAAACATCATCATCCCATTTAATTCTCACAATTACTTTGCTGTCTTTTATTTATTTGTTTGTTTGTTTGTTTTGTGATGCATGTTTTATGGATAACTGGGATAACGAGGGCTTAAGTACTTAATCAAGGTAGCAGAATAACAAATGCTGGCACGCATGCTGGAAACCAGGTCAGTCTCTTGACAAGTCCGTGTTCTTGGGACCTGCCCCTGGTTGACCATATTGAACAATGTTTTTACTCAAGGCAACTTAAGAAAATTAAAATTTAAAAAAAATTTAAAGCTGTTTTTCCTAATCAAAATTTAAGATGCCCTATTGAATTCCATGAAAAGCAATTTAGGTTGCCTAATTTGTTGAATTATTATTTACATTTTTCTAAAAGTCGTTATTGACATCTCCCTGAATGTTGATGAGGGAATGGATATTGCCTTTTAGCCAATAAGATGTTATTAACTTGGCCTATTGAGATGTAGCTTAGGAAGAGATGTTAAATCAGGTCACCTTGTGAAACTTGGACCACATGCAGCTCAGGGCTTATTGCAGAGGGAACAGAGAGGACATTGAGTGGCTTTGGCAAGTGAAAATGGTAAAGTAGAAACTAAAGCTCCTGGATAGATTGTATCCCTTTAGCAAACAATTATTAACACAAATGTGCTTCCTGCACTCTTGGGACTTACAAATAAAATCATTTCAGGTAGTAACAACTGCTATGAAGACAATAAATCTGGGTCATATAAAGAGTGACCTGGGTGTGTGACTAGAGGGGGAACGTTGGTGCTGAGACCTGAATTACAAGGAGCCAGGCAGACTAGGGGGAGAGGGAGAATGGGGAAGAGCCTCCCAGTGGGGCACAGAGGACCCTGAGACAGTGTTCCATGAATACAAAGTCCAGTGAGGCTAGAGAGTATAAACAAGTGGGAGATCCATACAAGCAAGTAGAGAGATAGGCAAGGACAGGGGCAGGTAGGTCTTGTCCTCTGTGGAAAGGCATTTGGGAGTTTCATTAGTTGTAATAAAAAGCCACTGGAGGGTTTTAGGCAGAGTTGGGACTTGATGGTTTATAATCATCTGCCAGGTGAGAATGGCATTTAAAGGAACAAGGGTGGACACACATTGACCATATAGGAGTGTAAGATATGGTGGTGGCTTAGGCTGGAATGGTACGTTTTCAGCCTTTAGTGTGAGTCGCAGTAACCTGCAGGGCTTGTTAAACACAATAGGTTGAGTCCTGCCCCTGTGGTTCAATTCAGTAAGTCTGGGGAGGGGCCTGAGATACTGTATTTGGAGCAAATTTCCAGAGAACTGGTGATCCTAAACCACTTTTTGAGAACTACTAGAATATTTTCCAAACTTTTACCTTGAGGAAAGTAGTTCTGGGTCAGGTCTGGAGGAAAGTCCATGGTCCAGTTAATTTTAGAGATGCTTAAATTTTATGGCTGTTCAGTAGAAATTATCATCTCAAAAGTCCTGAGAGTTTTAAAGAATCCTCTCTAATCAGGTTTAATCCATTGGTTCCCTAATGTATTCAGTAAAGGCTTTGAGGACTGATGGAAATTAGGTCACTTTGGTTGATTAGTTGACAATTCAGGACTCTTCACTGCTCATGATGAAAGTGACCAGGGCCATTATTTCTGGAACATTTATACTATTTAAAACTGTCTATGCTTGAAATTATTATGCATCCCCAGTCCTTTCCATTTCTTAGCTCCATCTTATTTCTACAATGTGATGTTTAGAATGTAACATTTTGCTATGTGACTGTGATATTTCACATTTTTTAGTCAGAGCATTCTTTCCATTTAAAATTAGTTAATGAATGTCCCTCCACATTTTTTATTGAATCATCATAGTTGTAATAATGGTGGGATTTGTTGTTACGTGTTAGTACATGCACACAATATAACAATGTAATTTGGCCAATGTCCCTCCCAGCGCTTCCCCCTTTCTCACCACTTCCCACCACCTAGTCCCCTTCTCTATTCTACTGATCATCCTTTGTTTTTCATGTAATCACCCCTACCTTTCTTTTCCTTTTTCCTCTCTAGCTTCCACATATTAGAGAAAATATACTACACTTGACTTTCTGAGTTTGTTTATTTCACTTAACATAATGGTTTCAAGCTCCATCCATTTTCCTGTAAAAGACATAATTTCATCTTTTGTGGCTGAATAAAACTCTTTGGAATATATATATATATATATCACATTTTCTTTATCTATTCATATGTTGATGGACATCTAGGCTGGTTCCATATTTTGGCTGCTGAATTGTGCTAATATAAACATGGATATGTATATATAGCTGTAGTATAATGACTTTAATTCTTCAGGGCAAATAGCAAGGAGTGGTATAGCTGAGTCATAATGGAGTTTCCATGCCTAGCCTTCTGAGGAACCTCCATAATGATTTCCATGGTGGTTGCACTAATAAACAATTCAGCCAACATTGTAAAAGTGTCCCTTTTTTCTCCACATCCTCTTTAGCATTTACTATTGTTTGCATTTTTTTTTAGAGTGAGAGAAGGAGGGAGAGAGAGAGAGAATTTTAATATTTATCTTTTAGTTATTGGCGGACACAACATCTTTGTTTTGTATGTGGTGCTGAGGATCGAACCCGGGCCCGCAGGCATGCCAGGCAAGCGCGCTACCGCTTGAGCCACATCCCTAGCCCCTTGTTTGCATTCTTGATGATTACCATCTGACTGGTGTGAGATGAAGTCTCTAGTTTTGATTTGCATTTCCCTAGGTCCTAGTGATGCTGAACATTCTTTGCAAATATTTGTTGGTCATTTGTATTTCTTCTTTTAAGAAGTGTCTGCTTAATTAATTTGCCAATTAATTAATTAATTGGGATTTTTTTGGTGTTAAGTTTTTTGAGTTCTTTATATATTCTGAATATTAACCCAGAGGACACTTTATACACATAATGTACCAAACAGAGCATTTTTATTCAAAACACACCTAAGGGCAGAGCAGCTCTAGGTGAAAGGAACAGGTGAAGGACTAGAGAGATCTCATTTCCCCCACTCAGCCAATTCCCTCCCCCACCATTCTCAATCACTGCAAAGGGTTTCCAGAGCTTGGGCTGTCTGTAAGGCAGTCACACAGCGAAAGGAGCACTGAGCTAGACGTCAGAAGATGTTCCTGGATGTGCCCAAGTGAAGCCACTTGACCTCCGAACCCATGTTTGTAGTCCGTTCCCTCCCTGGAGTTCTTGTGTAGATTAAGTGAAATAATGTAAATATATAAAAGTGATACTTGGCTATGAAAACCATCATCTACCTCCCTGGTCAGAGAAACTTAAGTAATAATACACATTCTTTCCTCAAATGAGAAATGACTCAAGGCAGATAGATGTTTTCAGACAGGCTGGAGGTCAGTTTTTACTCTCACTGTGCACAAAAGGTTACTGCAATGGGCTAAAATATGGAGAGAGAGGACTTGAGGATGTACACACCAACCATGTAAACCCTGGCCTGAAATTAAAACACCTACCCACCTACCTGGCTGTCTCTCTTTCTCTCCCCCACTTTTCAATAGTGGGTAATAATAAGTACCATTTTTGACCTCTCAGCATATGGGGCACTTCACCAAGTATCCTGCTAAATGCATTATCCCCCTGGCTTTCACCACCACCCTATGTCATTGATACTTTGTTACACAGTTTGTAAGTGGCACAGCCAGTTGGTACTTCCCTCTCTTTGACATGGTCTTAATCTCTATACCCTTTTGGTCTCATTTTTTTCTCCCCCCTATAAAAATAAAACTCAGGGAACAAAATCATTTAGGAATGCCATTGTACTCATAAATCATCTTGTAATAACTGACTTTTGTGTATTAACTTAAAAAATAGTTTTGGAAATAATGTGACTTGTCCAAGGATCTTTCTAATATGTTATCACTTTTAAACTCTGTTGGTTGTCAACACTCCCTCTTCTGGGCAGAACTATTCCTGGATGTGCACTAAAATGGCAAATGAAGGACATGAGCATTTGAGCTCTGCTGCTTGGGAGGCTGGTAATGGGTTCTGCAGCTGAGCACCAGTTGGCACGTACAGTTCTCATCACTGCAAAAATCTAAAATAGGAGTTTGTAAATTTGACAGGATGTAGACCAGGAGTCATCCATCATCTGTTAGAGTTTGTGAAGATTACCCCTATTCCCTGATTAATTATACATTATTTTACCTAAGTTGCAGTGATTCCTTTTTTTTCATGGAAGGGGGAAGCTAAATTAATTGTGCTTTAGGGATTTGGTTTATTTTGGAGCATTAATGTATCATGTGCTCTGAAGCTATGATTTTTTTTTTTTGAAGTTATTCCATAGTAAGGATACAAGGGAAATATCCCAGGTCAGAGAAAAGGCTGAAGGAAAAGTGGACAGCTGCCTTATGATATGTAATAAAAGTTCAAGTTCCTCTAACTATTTGCTCATTTCAGATTACATCTTATATAAGGGCAGAACTCAGGAAGTGATATGTTCATCTGGGTAAATCAATTGATTACTTTTATATTAAATAACCTATACATACTCACATATCTGAATAGCAGAATAGTCATGAAAATAATTATGACTTGTGGGAATTATTAGGGTGCCATGAGAATTAATCAAGTGTCTTATGGCAGAGTTAATGCTACACCCACGATCCCCTCCAGGCATAATAATTGGAAGGTTTAGCTTTGGAGGAGAATAGAGTTAGGTTCCAAGTTCTAGCTCTGCCTCCTACTACCTGTGTAACTTTGGGTAGCCTTTATAAGTTTCCATGATCTTTTGTATAAAATGAACAGAACAGTAAAAGTAATTATTTAATTATGAGGGTTGAATGAGTCACTATGTTAAAACTCAGCACTTCGCCTACCTCAGAGTAAACATTCAATAAGTGTTAACTTGTTTTGTTTAGTTCCAAGTAAACCTGAAATTTTGGCAGTTGTATGTTTTCTAAGGAAATTTTCTTCTTCTATTTGTATCTGTTATTTTAACCTATGATGTGAGATACCCAGCTCAGTGCTATGGAAAAGTCACACTATTTGTAACCAAGGTGGCTACAATGTAGTTTTGAGTATATATAAAGTATATATAAAATGAATGAATATGGAATTTTCAAGTCTCAAAACTTCAATAGTATCTTTCTTGGCTTTTCAAGGAGGTTGATAGTATATGCATGTTGTATGTGTATAGGATATGTGTAAATACGGTTCATACACATATATAAGTCAGATCAAGGACAGTGACATTTCTACAATTCCGTCTGAAGGAGTTTCAGAGACTCTTTCAGAGCTTTATGTTGAGTATATATTTTTGAGAACGGGTTTGATCTGTTGGATTGAATGGCACTAACTGATAGCATTATTAAAGCCAGATATCTTACTTTTATTTAAGCCCACCCTTATCAAGCTATTGCTGTGTCCAGCAAGCATGGGGAAGATCGTGAAAGGGTCTTCAAGTTTTTTAACTTGAAATTAATATACTAGAGAGTGGTCGTTAGTCTCTTAAAAGCCCAAACTTCTAGAAGAACCTTCAAAAAGGATCTTCTGAAGTTTTCAAGACCTTTTATCTCTGTTTATGATCATTCAGTCTTACATCTTGGGGAGATGGGGGGATCATTAACTTCTCCAAGGTTTCCTTAAATTATCATCCGTCCTTCTTTCTTAATTAATGTCTCACCCAGCCTTTCATGTCTTTCTTCCAACTTACCAACCAGTATTCTTCCTGTGTCCCAAGGCTTCCTGGGCTGGGTATGTTTCTACCATCTCTGCCCTTGCCTTCTTATCTCAGCCCTGTGTTTCCTAGCTCTTCCTCCATGGTCTGTCTCCCCAACGAACCTTTCCTTTCATTCTGAGTACTGTGCTATGCTAAATGGCTAGGTATTATTGCTGTGATTCCCCTTGAAGTATATTTATTCCAGTGTCATTTTTATAATTTTCACGAGTTTTATTCATTGGGTTTTCTTCTGACTGGAATCTCAGAAGCTGGTGGTGGTAGGTAAATTGGGTGTTGACCCTTTCCTGGCTTCTGACTGCTTAGTAATAACTATTGTTCAGTTGCCCATGGGTTGTTCACATCAGACACTTGGGCTGTGAACAAATCCTCTTAATCCAGAGCAAAATTAGCTTGTGTTACACCTCTACCAGATCCCTAGTAGGTAATTGTCAACGTGACTAAGAAGGTGACAGAAGGGTCATCTGATTCCGGAAGTCCACAGGTAGCCATTTTGGAGGTAAAGGTGGGCAAATGCATTCAGTTCATAACTTCACTCTGGAGAAGTTTAGTCCCCAAGATATCACACTGTGTCACTGTTCTACTCACTGATGACTCTCAAGTCCTGCAGTCCTTTGAAGTCATGGAGACCCTGAACTTCTGGGAAGCCAGAGATCATGCCGGCTATGGTCTTTCTTACCCATTCCAGACCTTTGCCATGAGAACTGTAAGACCTGGCCTTCTTAAATGTCAACATGAATCACCTGGCAATCTTGTTAAGCTGTAGATTTAGATTCAGGTGCTGGGGGGCAGAGCATGTGATTGTGATTCTGCCTTCGTGTTGAGTGCCCACTTTTTGCTGCTCTGCGAACCCCAGAAGGTCCCACAGAGGTCCTCTGCTGATTTTGTCCTGTGTGTCCACTGGAATTGATGATTAAAATGACTGATACACAGGTCCTTGCCCTGAGACATTCAGGTGTGGCCTGGGCAGCAGGAGTTCTAAAACCTCACCTGTGTTTCTCACAGGTGGTCATGTGTAGAAGCTTTGCCTTTGACCTGTCTCCCCGCATAGAGTTCTTGTGTATCACTGTAACCCCTCATTTGCATCCTTACCCCTTGGCTTCTCTGCCAGAGTCAGGGACTCTGAGAGGCAGGGACCTTCTCTGCATTATCTTCACAGTACCCAGCGCCACACATGGGCCTCTGCCAAGACAGCCTCATCGCCACCTGAAATGCTTATGTTTACTTGGTCTTTGTCTATTTATCAAATCCTGGACTTCACCTGTCCTTCAGCAGCTGCCTGTGGCCGCACATCTCCAGTGGGTGCTGGCTTCATGAACTCTCGTGGCTGACAATGTCATGCCTGCTGTCCCTTCAGGTCTTCAATTCTATACAAACCTCCTCCTTTTCTGAGGTTGGTAGAAGGAACAAACAGAAAATGATTCCCTGATCTTAGTAACCACCAAATCTGCACTCCTGCCCTATGGCCATATACTCTGCCTTCTTCCTTGTGGCTCTTTTGTGCTCTGGTTTGCTCTTGAAATGACCTCTCTGGCTCAGCGGCCCCCCTTCTGGATGCTTTCTGCCACCAATTACATGCAGTAATATTCCTGTCAGAAGAAAGGCCTCTTGAGCCATATTCTCCTACAGTTGCTTTTCTCTTTCCCTGTTCACTTCCAAGTTGCCATAAAATGACTCTCAGAGTTCGAGGAACCACCTTCTAGCCATAGAAAGTGCTCCTTTTGGTTTATCTTTCTGGGGACTTTGCTGTGCCTCTGACTCAGGTGAGGGCTCACTGTTTCTTAAAATACCCACTTCCCTTCCCTGTGCTCTTCCTCCCTCAGGAGAGAATGCATGCTTACCTCCAACTCTGTGTCCTTCCCGATGTCACTCTGGGCCTGGCCATCTCCCTCACCTTTTCCTGGCCTCTGTTCCTGCTGAGAGGGACCTTCTCTGCATTATCTTCACAGTACCCAGCGCCACACATGGGCCTCTGCCAAGACAGCCTCATCGCCACCTGAAATGCTTATGTTTACTTGGTCTTTGTCTATTTATCAAGTGTCTCCTCCTGTAACAATATAAACCCCACAAGGGAAGGGTCTTTGTTTTTTGTTTTTTGTTTTTTGTTTTTTTTTTGGCTCTCAGAATTTGAAATGTCTAACAGATAGTAGACATTTGGTGAATATATGATAAGTGAAGAAACGTACCTGAAGCCATTCTCCAATTCCCTCTAGGAATTTTAAGCCCACTATTTATTCATCACAGACAAATATCTCAATGGCAAAGCTTCCCTCCTGATCCACGTCTGAATTTTATTTCCTCTTTTACCACATATTTAAAGAGTTCATTTGTTCTAAAAACTCCAGGAGTAATTTTCACCTTGGTGCGTGGAGCTGGGCTGTCTTTCACCCTCTGTGATGAGTGTGCACATGGTCTGTCTCTGTGCATGCAAGTCTACAAGTGTACTTTGTGTCCCAAAGCAAGAAGTGTTCCAAGAGCTTAATCTTTAAAAAAAAAAAAAAAAGTCTTCCCTCTGTTTCTTTAAAAATACATAATTGCTGCCTCTCCTGAGATATTTTTACAGAGTGTCCCTAGAGGAGGAATTCCAGCTGATGGCCCAACGCAGGGCAGAGGCCCATAGACAGACAATCTGGCTCCAATTTATGCTCTGCGCTAACATGGCTAATAGGCGTTAGCATTTTGATTTAGAGAAGTTCCGTACTTGATCCTTGCTTGGTTCTACACTGGTGACATCCGGCTCAGAATCACACATTTAAAAGGCCAACAGCTATTCAAATTTTTCACCTTCCTCTTTCTTTCCCTCTCTTTCTCTTTTTCTCTCTCTCCGAATTCAATTAAATGTCTTGGGAACAGTTTCAATATTTTGATAAAGCAGTACACAGGATAAATTGGCAGGAATTCAGTTTGCCCTGTGTTAAACTCTGGTGTAGACACTTTGAACCTTTGGAACTATTACGTATGTTTGTACGCATCAGAGCTTCTGCAAACCCCTGCTAGTGCCATTTTATTCTACTTTTTTCCTCTGTCCAAGTTTTCGCTATCACTTCATTTGAGATCCTAAACTCAACACTCACTCCACTTAAACAGAAAAAAAAAAAAAAAAGCAGCAGCTCTTGATTCATAAGGTGCCCGTAATTCTATAAACATCTAATGAAAATGAGCAAACATCTCTGTTTAAAACTTGGGTTACATCCAGAAGTATGTTTCACTCTCAGATGCCTGATAAAACAGCAAGACTGCAGGCACTGGCAAGTCCTCCGCAGAGCTTTGGCAAGACAGAGGGTGCCCAACATTACAAGACGTAAGGCTACACCCACCAGATGCAGTTGTCCTCCTTAAATTCATAGGTCTGTGAGTCCTTCAGCAAAAAAAAAAAAAAAAAAAAAAATGCGGCACTATAATCTGCTGACTTGGAATTAACTGTCCCAGTGACTTAGAAAGCTAGGAAAAAAAAAAAAAAAAAGAGCAAAATGAGATATTTGAAAGTAAACCCTCACCAGGCATTCTCTAGAAATAAGATCCCCACCAGCTCTGACTGGTAGGGTTTTCCTGGTGTGGCATGAGTGTCCTTGGCTCATTTGTATCAAGCCTTTGGTGTGGCCAAAGAAATACTTCCCTTTAACGTGCTTGCTCTCAGTAAGCTTTAGTAAAATAGTTAGTTCACTCTCTGACAGACCTCAGACTTAAACTTACCTAGTTAACACATGGTATTTTGCCAAAATGCTTAGTAAGTGCTGGCTGTGATAGGGTGTGTGATGTGGAATCACCATAGCCTGAAAAACAAAGGAATAGCCCTCCCAGAGCCATGGGATTGCATTCCAATGGAGTGCTCAAATACGGTTTTCATCGTGCCATATGCCGTCCTTGCTTGTTAGAGGATTCTTGCATTCTTTTAAAAAACTATATTCGTTTGCATGCTTATCAGATGCACAAAATGCATTCTTCATGGATTTTCCTATCATTGCTTGGGTAGCATAGAAAGTTGTATAGTTCAGAATCATGGACTCAATGGAAGTAACAATCAAAGAGGAACTGCATATTTTCTCCCATCCCTATAAATCCGATCTGTAAATGCTAAGAATTTGAGGAATGAATGTAAGAAATTCAGTCATTTTATTGAAAACTTAAGAAGGAAAGAATGGCAATTCGTAGGATATGAATCTCACCAACCTGGTCTCCAGAAGGAAAACCTTTTAAAATAAGATATTTTTGAACTCCCATCTGAAATATATATCTCTAGGGCAGAAATCATCAGAAACAGCAGAGGAGTGTGGAGCTTGGTTTTGTTGTCTTGCATCAGTGAACATTCCTCAAAAGCAGAGAGCGTCACTAATGGAATTATATGTTTTCATGCTATAATTACATTAGATGATTTTTTGATATTTCTGTAGACATTTTGTTCATGGGTCCATGACTAGGCAGAATATTTACAAGTTTTCTACGGTCTCCTCCTGTCCAGTGCCCACCTCTTCCCAAAAAAAGAGAGACACCAACACCCTTTTTAACAAGGGGTAGTGGGGGGACAAATTGTATATTAAAAAAAATTGAGCGCTTCTTTCATTAAAAACAATAATAAAACCTGAACCACAAGAAGATAAAAATTTTGTACTTGCAGGAAACACCTAGGTCCTTCTGAGTTCTGAAACTCCTTTTGACAAAAAGAGATTTAGTTAATGTTTTGATTTTTAGTTTTGAATGAATATCTTTGATAGAACAGAATTTTGTTGATCTTTAGGTGTGTTGCCCTAAATGGCCTTGTCACAGAGGCAGGGCAGATAAACTTGGGGCAGTGGTGTCAAGCTGGCTGGAGGATACAGTATCAGGGTTCCATCAATCATATGAGCAATCCACATCTTTTTTTGAGAAACTAAAATCTTTTGCTATTAAAAAAAATCCACAAAAATCTCCACCAAGGAGATGTCAACATGTTAGAAAAGATGTTGAAATCAATACTGTTGCACCTTCCACGGACTCCCATATCAATTCTTAGCTTTCCTGAACACACCTCAATAATCCCTGTGCTCTCAATTCCTATTTCTTAGCATGCAATTCCTATTATCTAGGTTTCAATGGCTATAGATACAAAGATGACCCTTCAAATATGTTTACACTGTAGCATTATTGAAGGAAATACAGGGACAAAATTGATTCTATGCAGATATGGAATGAGGAGCTGCTTTTGCTTGCAAATAGAATTAGTTTGGAGTATAGATGAATATCCTTTGACCTGGCCTGGGTTGCATGTTTTTTATCATAAATTAAAGTTACGATTACATTTCTCCTTGTTTAAATACATTTCTTGAAATGCTATTTATTAGAATGTTGAAAACACAATTTCAGTTCTTTTCTCTCAAATTCCCACAGTCTGGCTCCTGGCCCGGCCACTCAACCCAAATCACCCTCTGAGGTCTTCCAAAATAATTTCTCAGCCAAAATCAATAGTATCCTTCTAGGCTTGTCAGCTTTCTTCAAAACCAGATCCTTCTGCATGTGCACACCCCATCTGGTCTCAAATTCTAAGGATTCATTCCCGTCCAGATTGTCTCCTTTCTGTATCTCCAGAGTCATACCTATAGCTCTTCTCCTTCAGCAATGGTTCCAACTGTGGTCAATTTATCACAGTGTTTGTGCGTGAATTACTTTCCTATCCAATCTCTAAACTCCCCTTACTTCCCAAAGTCTTACATCATTTGGTGCCAGGTGTTCAGCTGCAGTGAAACTTGGTAAAGGATCAATCCTGGTCCTAATTTTCAGCCCCTTGTCTCTGTTTAAGACCTTGATTGCTGCAACCAAAATCTTGAGTCCTTTTGACTCCTCACTAACCTCTTTAATTTTCATAAGCTCCCCAAAGCATATGTTTTCTACCTGTATTACTTTAGGGAATGAATGCTCTTTTAGTTGTCCTCCACCTTCTCTCTTCAGCCCTAGTGAGATGCAAGTTAAACCAAACTGCACACATATTCAGATGGAGACTCATCCTGTTGATCAAAATGCAACTCCTGCTTAAGTCCTGGTTGTACCATCCTCTGCCACTTCTTCCTCCCTTCCCATTTTAGCATAGTCTCTGCTCAAACCCTACAAACATCCCCTCAACCTCTCAGTCTCCTAGTTCTATCTCCTAGTTCTGATTGTCACCATTCTCAAAGGGAAGCCTTTTCCTCTGTTACAAGTTTGTCCCATTCCTTAACAAGTCACCCAATACCTTTCTCCAAAAGACTTTCCATGGACATGATGTAAATTGTGTCATGAACTGGCTGTGGCTTTCTTCAGCCTCCTCTCAAGAAGAGCTTTAGGTGAAAATGTGTCCTGAGTCAGCTCGACATGTATTTAACTTCACAGATGTATCTGTACATATGGTGTCTCTTAACCCTTTGGAAAGATCCATCTTTTTGGATAATTGAAAATCTGCATATACATATATGTAATATCCCAAAAAGAACACAAAATAATCATACACATTTTACAGTGTGTATATCAATATCTGTATACAACATGAAATGATCAAATCAGTAAGTATTTTATCCATTATCTCACAAACATTTATCATTTCTTTGTGTTGGAAACATTCAAAATCCTTCCTTCTGGCTGTATTGAAATCTACAATAAATATTAATTTTTAAATTTTTTTATTCTAATTTGTGGTATATGATAGGAGAATGCATTACAACTCCTATTGCATATGTAGAGCACAATTTTTCATCTCTCTGCTTGATTGAACATGAAACTTTTTCCTTCTATTGATACCGCCCATTATCAGTGACCCCACATGTCAGTCTGAACATTAGAGTTTGAACATTAGAGTTTGAACATTAGAGAAGCACACCAAGGCAAGCATCATTAAGGCAGGGTTTGTTTAAAAAGGGGTAACATAGACTTCTCCCTTTCTCCCAGGAGAAAGGAGGCCATAACTGGTATCCTGGTATCCCTAGAAGTGAGGTGGTCTGCCCTTTTTATCTGTCCTAGGCTTCCTTTGTTCTCTTCCCCTCTTCCCCTTATCTTTCTCCTTTCTGCATAGAGTGACTAGGCCCAGGAATGCTCCGTGGAGGGCCAAAAGGTGGGAAATAGGTGGGCTGAAGGGGGAAGGGCAGGATGTCGCTCCCTGTAGGGAGGGGCAATTCCTGAGACAAGTTACCTTAGCAACAGGTTGGAGCTGGGGCGGGTTTAGGAAGAACTCTAAAGGAATTAACATTTCAATTCCTCAGGGGACAGTCTCCAACTTCTGAGGACTCACTCAAAATTGGCCTGACTCAATGTGACTTGACTCAATTTACCTATCTGTACTGACTGCTGGCTTCACTATCTGATTATATATTTTTATACTATCACCACCTCTATTCTCCCCTCCATGCTAGGAAGTGTGTGAATCTTCAGTAAAAGTCCATAGTTCACACCCCGCCCCCTGCCCCCACCCCGCGCACACACACACTCACACACTAGTATGCACTTAAAATGTTTTAATGAAAATTGTGCTTTCTGAAATTTTACCTCATTATGTGTGCATTTTCTTTTCAGGACCCTCCCATGGCTGTAACCCTTGGACTCCGAATGGAGGAAATGATCTTTAATCTTGCTGATACACATTTGTTTTTTAATGATTTAGAGGTAAGAATTTTAAAAGGTAAGAATGATTGTTTCCAACACTAAAACTCTTAGATGGTTTTATATGTGCAGAAAACTGAAAGATAAATACATAGCTTAAGAGAACTATAAAGTTCTTGTCAAGACAAAAAATTGTATGTACAAGCATGATCTTTAAGCAAAATTGTGTTCATGAATGACACATATGTACTAGCACACATTAAGAAAAAAGTTTCCACGAACAGGAGATGCTCTGTTTTGCTGGCCTGTACCAAACACCTCACATGGTGCTCCTAGTTCTTTTAATATTTTAACCACAACCCTTTGGCACCTTTAGACTCAGCATCCCTAGCCTTTCAGGTGACCACTGAGGACACTATTTGCAATCATCACTAGACAATGTTCACAGACACTCTTAATGCTAATAGCATGGATCACTGAATTTTGCAGATAATTTGAACCCCCCTATTTTTGGACAACAGTATCATTCTGCATTTTCTCCTGTTCTAGATAAAAACAGTGCTGGACTTACCTACATATTACATCTGATGAGTTTAAATACATTTTTTTTCTTTTCTCAAATTATTTTTTTCATTTCCCAACCTCAGCCTGCAACATGATGTCTAAATAACAAAGAAGAGAAAATAAAAGCAACAAAATGAAAGGGCAAAGAGAACCAGCCTCTGAGTATCTAACTATAATCTCAGCTAACAAGCTGGGATATTAGGCATCCAGACAATAGAAACTGAAATAATTAAATAGTTTGGCAGTGGGCAAGAGTGTTACTTTGGCAGTTACAATTATGCTAAAATAGTGATTTCTCTTTCTTTTTTTTAAATGACCTGTTAAAATTTACTTTTTATCTCATGGTGTCACAATGAAAGTCTTTATCTATAATCACATTATGAAAGGAGAAGATTATTATTACTAAATCTCACCTAATTTTAGACTTTTTTATGTTGGACCTTCCATTTATTAATTGACAAGATTTTGAAATAAATACCGGTATTGCACTGCTTTTGCAGGGAAAAAAACTGTAGGATCCACAGCATAAAAGTCATGTCCAGGATTACCTGCTAGCTAAGTAGTTGAACTAGGGTTTTAAAGCAGATTTGGCAACAGAGAATATATTTCTGCTCCCCTACTGTGCTGAAATTTTAAAAAGTTTGTGAGAAAGAAAAGCCAAGTTTCAGTAAATGACTTAAATAAGTTTTTAACATTGACAAGGTCTTAAATCCAGATTTAGTTACATTTGAGACATGAGACTAAAAGCGAGTGACTCAATGTAACCCACAAATGTATGTGCTGAAAATCTACTATACCATGGCCATTCACTGTTGCTCTCTCTGCAGTGAGTCAGTAGTTTTATTGGATAATAAAATGACTGTTTAAAGAGGCTTTATTTTTTTTTAATGGGCAATATGAAAGATCAATATTTGTACGCATGTTTTCCAATTTTAGGTAATAAGAAATAATCACCTCCCTAAAATCCGATTTAAATTAATCCAGCTACTTTATTACTGTCCAGTATACAGAATGCTTTTACATGTATCTGTTAATGAGAAACACATTTGGACCTTTTTGGAACTTGAATTTTTTTATATACAGTGAACTTTT
This sequence comes from Marmota monax, assembly GCF_021218885.2. Lineage (NCBI taxonomy): Eukaryota > Metazoa > Chordata > Mammalia > Rodentia > Sciuridae > Marmota > Marmota monax. Next base: position 5,607,499 of record NW_026691988.1, read on the forward strand.
TAGATCAGTTTTCCTGTTGTTAATATGGAGGACTTTCATTCTAAAGAAGATTCTAAGATGGTTAGCTCTTTCAGGACTGTAAAAAGAAGTAAGAAATTATATGTGGTTTTATTCAAGTTTTATAACATTTATCTAATTTGCTTAATTTATTTTACTAGAATAAATGAAGTTTTAGCTTTTTTATTGGCACATTAGAAACCAGATGAAATAAATATACTGTTCAACTTTTAGCCAGACACTGAAGTGAGAAGGTAAAAGTAGCACACGATGAATTTGTAAATATCTTTAGCAATTTTGAAATGAATATTGGTACATTAAAAACATGTAGTGATCCTCTAAGGTGTTTTAAGACTTTCTTATTCAAGATAAAACACTATGTTAAAATGTATTCTTTTACTGTCTGGCAGAATCTCCGGTAGAAATAGTAACCGAGAAAATATTGTTATTCACTCTGCTCTTTCTGGTTGTGTTTTAGGATGTGAGAAAAATTCTATTTGACTTAAACCCAGAAACAACATAATATTTAACAATATTATGCTTGATCAATAAAATACTTGTGTATGTAAAATGATTGTACTCTCATTATGTATGTGCACATACATTCTTGCACATCCAGATGAAGTGACCAAGGATACTTAAAAATTTATTACTAACTTAAGTGAAATAAACAAGCACTAATGAAATGAAATCTAAACAATAGCTTTCAGGGTTTTTCAGTGCAGTTAACATACCCACAATCTGTCTGCTTCTGACTTTGAAAGCAACTTTATTTTCGCACAATTTTTCATTTCCATAAACATCTTAAAACCAAAGATTGCAAAGGTTCCTTAACTGGAATTAAATTATGTCTGCTTCTACAAGAGAGTAACTCCACCTTTAGCTTATTATGCTTTTTATTCTTGTATATTTAATCTTTTGGGGCCTTTTTTTTTAACCTAAAAGTCTAATTTGAGACTCAAATTCTTCAACATGTACAGCAACATATGTAGTGGCAGCTGCTTGTCTCATAATTCCTTAAAAGATACCAATTTAAATCCTAGTAATAGTTTGCTACATCCTGCCTAACTGCACAGAAGGCAAAGCTTACGGCACTCCCCCTAAGAGAATTCTGTTTCAATAAAATGTTCTTCAGGTTAGAATAATTTCTCAAAAAGAATGCTCCAGAGAGGTTGGGATCACAAAAGTGAGAGAAAATGGCTGTGGATTTTAACTGGAAAATAGTAGTGACAACTCTGTGGTTACCTTAGAAGACAAAACATTTAAGATTAACACTAGAGTTATATCAAAAAGTTAAGGTCTTCCACTAACATTTGTTAAATCATGATAACGTTTTTAGATATGTCAGGTTTGGGCCAAAAGGATTCTTACATAGTTCCTCAGAATGAAAACTAATTGAAGAACGGTTATTTAGTTTTTCCTAAAAATGTAATTGAAGTTCAAGTTTCTTTCACTGGACTGTAATCCTTAGGCAACAGTCCAGAGTCAACAGGCACAGTTAACTAGGCATAAATTTAAAAAGAAGTTAGATTTGGAAAAACCTCAGACATAACTTCAAATATAGAGTACGTGGTCCAATAAGTTTGATATACTGTTGTCCTCAGGAGTAAATAATAATTTTTTGGGAAACCTATGTACATATTAATCATGTGAGTTAATCCCCGAAATGTCAGAGGAATTTCTCTAAAAATTAGATGAGAGAGTATTAAATATAAAAATAACTTCTGATTACCCAGAGTAATTCACAAAGATACGTTTCCCCCGGGGATATTATTAGTTTATTACAAAAGAAAGACAGGGAAATCATTTACACAAAGAAAAATTTCAGAACCTAGTGGAGTGGGCAACATTATATGATACCGTTTTGATAGTGGTTCAGCTTAATCAACATACTTGCTAAGAACATCGCCATCCCTGAATAAGAAATAATTCCATCTTCTAGAAGTACTCTGGTGTGCCCACGTTCTGGGAGAACTTTATTTCCATCTTTCATGATAACTGGTAGGATCTCTACCTAGACTCTGACCTAGACTTTTCTGGAAGCATAATGCCGCTTAGTTATTGTTTGATCTGCATCCTTTTGAAATAGGGTGTTTCAAAATGCCTGTTCAAAATGCCTGTTAAAATGTCTGTTTGAACACAGCTTAGGCAGCCTCTGCCCTCCCACCACCTTCCCTCCACTCTTGATGTAATTGTCTCCTTAAGGTCTTCATCATTTAGAATATTACTCTTTTATATCATCGTACTTTGTATGAGAAAATTTAAATGATTGCAGAAATCCAATAAGAATTATCATTTGTCTAGACTTTGGCCATTTGTTATAAGAAAAATTCTTAAGTGATTATTTTCTTCCTGATTATGCCTGAAATGAGATTATATTCTGTTGAGTGAACGACCATGCTCAGGGAGGTTTTCTGAGCCCTTCCCTATGAATGTAGAGAGAGATTTTTAAGAAAATTATTAACCAGGCACAGTGGCACAGCACATGCTTGCAATCCCAGATAGTGGGTAGGCTGATGCAGTCTGGACAATTCATGGAGATCCTGTCTCCAAACTGGAAAAAAAAAGGGGGGGGGGGGATGGGGTGATGGGCATGGATATAGCTCCGTGGTAGAGTGTACCTGGGTTCAATCTCCAGGACCAAAAAAATTAATTTAAAATAATATAACCCCATAATTTATGTAAATCTTTTAAACTTTTAAAATTATTGTATAGAATTTCAATTTCCATAACAAAATTGTATTGTTAGGCCCTGTCACTGAGTTTTATGGTTTAAAAGAAGCCCAAGTCAACGAAACAGGATGATATGTGCTATGTAGACAGCTAGAGACTAGACATTAAGTATTTGACTACGGATACTTCCTATCCCATAATGAATTTGAATAACACCTGTAAAGCCTTTGCTTAGTATGGCCTATTTTGAAATGTAATGATTTAAAGAGAGAGAGAGAGAGAGAGAGAGAGAGAGAGAGAGAGAGATTTTGAATGGTAAAATATCATGCAGAGTCAGAATCTGTGAATATGATTAATTAATTTGGGGGAGATAAAAGAGGCCCCAAAGGCTAATCCCTGTCTAGTCTGGGGTTATTTACTTATTATAAGGTATAATATATTATTATTAATTCTTGATTTATTCTTCTCAGAGTTTGGTATTTTAAATTCCTTATCCACATTTCACCTTCAGATCATATAATATTTCACTTTACCTTTTCTGATTATTTGAAGATATTACAAGACTCTTAGCAAAAAGGAATCAAATCCCAACACCTACTTTTTCTGAGTATATGCTAACTTCAAGTCAGGTCAATATTATGTGGATATACTAACCTGAATTATATTTTCCTTGGAGTTTATAGCACAAGTAGGGTGGTAAATCTTCATTCCTAATCGATGATTTGAAGATTAAACTTATTTTGTAAATTGGTCTACAAAACCCCTCATGCTACATGTTTTCAGAACCTTTCTTATGTTATGCCTCTGGATTTCAATTTTACAGAGTAGAAAAGGTACCATTTCCCAGCAAAAAAAGAATAAGCATAGGATTGGTGGGATGGATGGGCAAATGCTGCCATCTTCTGGCCATAGGCTAATCACAAGGAACAATGGACACCTTTGTGTCACATGGTAACAAGTGTCATGTGAAAACAAGTAACATCTCTCATGTTTTTAACAGGAATGTGATCAAGTTCATATAGATGATGTTTCCTCTGATGATAATGGACAAGACTTAAGGTAAGCCGTGCCTTTCAGTATGCTGTTTCCTACAGAAATTCGGCTATGGAGTTTTGCACATGTAATTATTTCTTTTATTTCTTTTTAATGTATTTTGGGTGTTGCAGTACCTACAGTTTTGCAACTGATGGCTTCCATGCAGCTGCAAGTAGTGCAAACCTTTGTTTGCCAACAGGTGTGAGAGGAGGAGTGGACTGGATGAGGAAGTTGGCTTTTCGTTACAGAAGAGTGAAAGAATTATATAACACCTACAAGAACAATGTTGGAGGTATGTGTGTCTTATTTCATCTAATAAGGGCACCATGGGAATAGGTAGATTCAGCCGCAGTCCGTGGTAGAGATGGTGATACTGTAAAATAAAGCTGCAGAAGTTCATGTTGAATAACTTTCATCCTGAATTTTTAGTTTCTTAGAATTGTTGGGGAAATTTTAACTACAGAATAAAACTCCTCTGTCAAAGAATTGGGCATTCTTTGTGAAACTGTGTACTCAAATGTTCGGACAAGATTTGCAGCAGGGTATTTAAGTTAGAACACATATAAAGAGTCGTATCATTTCAAAAATGTTCAACAAGTCTATTTTTTCCTTTTGAAAAAAATCACATTATCTGATAGTATCTCTTTCCCACATACGGTATAGTGTTAACTTAGATTATCATGATTTTTTAAAGTTTAAATACTCTGTAGTTAATATCTAAACCATATTATATTCATCCATATGTGGTTTTGTTGTTGTTGTTGTTGTTGTTATTTTCGGCGGTGCTGGGGATTGAACCCAGGGCCTTGTGCATGTGAAGCAAGCACTCTACCAACTAAGCTATATCCCCAACCCCCTCATCCATATGTCTTGGAGTGATATCAAAACTAAGATCCACATATGTTTCTGTATGTAATAAACCTGTGTGTTCTGTATTATTGAGATTAATTTTAGGTCAACAAGATTCTTAGTATTAGTTATGAGATCATGTAAAATTCTTCTCACAGGGTATTTGTTTCTCTTTTCTTATAAAAGAAATTATATTTGAAGATCATAATCCAAAATCCAAAAGGGAATGATGCAACTAAATATATGCATGCATACTACACCTGTGTATATTCATATTTGTCATAGAATACAGTGTAGTAAATGAAATTCCATGTATAATATGCACCTCACATCCATGCATGCACATCCTGAGGGCAGGGCTGTGTTTTGTTTCACGTTGTATCTGTCCAGTACTAAAGCTCATTATAGATGCTCAATGAGTACTCAGAACTATAGGAGAACAAAACAATGTAGAACCATAGATAATTTTAATGTTAGAACCAGTGGAGACCTTCATTTCCAAATAGGAAATTGGATCCTGAAGACTCTGCAGAGTCCTACCTGGCCAGAGTTCTAGATTGTAATTCCTGTTTCCCAATTCACTCCAATGCTCTTCACAAGATTGTGTGTGTGTGTGTGTGTGTGTGTGTGTGTGTTGAACCCAGGGGCACTTAACCACTGAGCCACATCCCCAGCCCTTTTTGTAATATATTTTATTTAGAGACAGGGCCTCACTGAGTTACTTAGGCCTTCACTAAATTGCTGAAGCTGGCTTTGAACTCGTGATCCTCCTGCCTCAGCCTCCCGAGCTGCTGGGATTACAGGTGTGTGCCACTGTGCCCAGGTCATAAGACACTTTTGTAAAATCAAATAAATGGAATATCCAGTTAAAATCAATTGTAGGTAATATGCTTATTTTTAAAGTAAATATACCATTCTCCTTCCTCTACTAGACTTCCTTTCGCTAGTCTATTTATTTATATTTGATTGGTTCTTTCTACCTATGCATAAAGATTAAGTTCTGGAGGGGACAATAGAAGGGGAAAGAGGGAAAGAAAAGGGAGAGGATCTGAAATTGAATTCTATGCATGTGTGAGTTTGCTGGAATGAACCCAATTATTATGTAAAACTATGAAGCTCTAATAAAAAAAAAGAAGTTACTTAAACATGAAAACTTTTTTAAAATGATAAATAAAAGAAAATAAAAAATAAAGAAAAGAAGAAAAGAATGACATACCTGAATGATAACTATTTTCTGACTTCTTAAAGGGAGTCGAATAATATCCCTTTTAGAGTATTATTAAAATTATTTTAAAATCAATAAGACAGCAAATAAATAATCTTTTGTCTTAGAAAGTTTTAAGAAGCCACATAAAAGTCCATTTTCCGTCATACATCAGTATTTCTTTATTACAATGAGGACAAGTAAGACTTGCTTGAAAGTTTAAATTTTACTTTAAAAATCGTCCACCTGTATTTGAGCTCCCAGGATTCTGAAATACAATTTAAATCAGAAACCTCCCTTTTGTCTGGATTTTATTTAATTTTGTTTTATCATGAAACAAAGGCTGCATCTTTTGAAAATAAAAATTAGCATGCTTACTTCTTATCATAACATCAATGTAATTTTCCACCATTATCTATAAAGTGCTATATATTTCAGGATTGCAAACACAGGTTTTAATTTAAAAAAAAAAAAAAGCAAAGTATAATAGTGCTAGCACTACTTTTAGAAAAATTCTAATTGCTATGTATGATAATGCCACTATTTCTATTTCACAGTGGAAATGATTGTGATTATTGAGAAGCTAAACCTCTTTAGGCAACCATAATATTTGAGGTTTGTCACCCAAGGCTGTTGGAGCCCACCACTCCTCCAGACCCAATGGGTTCCAGCCTCTTGGAGTGGGACTCATGCCTGGGGGCTGAGAAGATCTTCTGGTGGCAGATGCCCAGACATGGCAGAAACTGGGGGCCACTCTTGCACTGTTCTGTCCCCATTGTTTAATTTAGTGCCTGACCCCTAGATGTTGTCTAGTAGATATTCATTGAATGAATGAGTGAGTGAATAATCAGTTCTGAAATGAAGATCAATATTGATATGTGTGTTTGTCTTTCCATTTTGATATAATTGAAATAAAAATTATCAATGCCAGAGAGAAGGGACACCAAACTTATATTCTTGTGGATATATTCAGCTCCTGACTCTGTCTTGCTTTTGATGTTGCAGGACTCCTTGGCCCTGCCAAGAGGGATGCGTGGCTGCAGTTAAGGGCAGAAATTGAAGGCCTGACAGATTCCTGGCTAACAAATGCACTAAAGTCTTTATCAATTATTAGTACTAGGTAAGTGGGATCAGTGCCCTTTCTATTTTAATTATATGGAAGACTGAGGTCTAATAGCACAACATAGATTTAAAAAATTAATTTCTAGGCTAATTTGGAGTTCAGAGGAATTAGTTCACTGAATCCAGTGATTTCTGTGTGTGCGTGTGTGTGTGTGTGTGTGTGTCATTGAGGGACAGCCACATTTTCTTCTCAGAATAACCAGGAGATTATATCTTTCCTTTTGTCTCCTCAGAACCACTGATAACCATACAGAAAGGTCACATGACTTATAATAAAAATGGGAGCACTCTTTTGATGACAGAGTACAAGGGATAATGGCAAAAACAAGACAGTACTGTTTATGAAAAAAAAAATTCTTGTGTTAGGACTTTCAGGCCATAATAGATAACATACATAACTTCAGTACACTAGAAACAGCAAGACAAAGCTCTTGAAAAAATTCTAATCTCTGTGTTGTTTGAACTTACCAGTGACATACTGACTTGTTAAGTAGATAATAAATTTAAATAGTTTTGTAAGTTGTTGAAGAGCTATTTGCCATAAATGTTAATTTGTAAAGTAATATGAACCTGGAAAGTGATCGTTGGTGGGTGGGATTAATCTTTGTACTTTCCTATTCTATAGTTTTAATTCCAACTTTAATGAATAAGTAAAAAAAAAAAGCAAGCTTAGCAAATATGTGGGTAACAGAACATATACAGAAAGAGATATTATTTGGACTGATTGAAGATACATAAAAATCTTGGCCAAGTAAAATGAGAATCTGGTATTGAGAACTTGAAAGTATGTGTCAAGCCTGGCACATGGCTTCTGACCCTTGGAAATGATCAAGAACTGCACTGTGAACAGAAAGTCTAAATGGTGGTGGCAGTTGGGGGTAGCAGGGAGCAGAGCTGCAGGAATCACATGAAAACAACTGTTAGAGCAGCCAGAGAGCTTGTGGGAAGAACAGTCACACGTGGAACACAGCGGTCTATTTTAGCAGTTCAAGATGTTAGGTGGAAGATCAATTAGACTATTCTCTGTGTCTATAAAGAGTTGGAATGAGTGGGATCCTAGGACAGGACAGAGTAATACAATGTAAGGAAGAAGTGTCAAACAACTGAAGCTGCTTAAAAATGGGACTTGCTGCCTGTTACTTTCTGTAACTGCTGATATGAAGACCAAAACTCAGTGCGGCAGGGACATGAGGCTCCTGAACCCGTGAAACTGCCATGGGTAGTGGAATGTGCATTTCTCTGAGGAGGAGGTCAAAAGCTTTTATCATTTCTAAAAGATGTCTTCTAGATAGTAAAAAACAGATTGTTTCATTATCGTATAGGTTTATATGTATATGTGTGTGTATATATATATTTTATATATATACACACACAGATATATAAAATATATATACACATATATGTATGTATATAGTTTGTATAATATATTCATATGTTATTTTAAAAAATACAGGCATAAAAAAGAAGGGATGGAGAAAAAATCAATACATGTTGAATAGTCAAATACTATGAAATTTTCTAAGCTATCTACATATAGTATCTTATTGTAGTCTTCACAAAATGTCAGGAATTACAGAAAAAAAAAAACATGTACTTTTTTTGAATTTACCCTCTGACCCTTATTCTTCTGTGACTATCAACTGGAAGAAATAATACAAGGTGTAGAAGAAATTTAATAAGCATTATTTATAACATTGAAAAATTGAAAGCCATGTTAAATATCAAAACTGGACTTCAAAAATATACAGTAAAATTTTTTTTTAAAGTTAAAAAAATGAAAAAAATATATGGTACACCCACCTATTTTGTTTTCTTGGAAAATGGGAGGTACGGAATAAGTTGATAGGCTTAGGAAAGAAAGGAAGGAAAGAAAGTAACAATTTGCATATATAGTATGATCTGAATGAGAAAATATATATACAAACAAACAATGAAAATAAATTCAAAAAACAGAGAAAGTGGTTATCGCTGGTGACTAATAATTGAAGCTTTACTTTTCATATTCTTCCTTATATTTGTCTTTTTTTTTTTTACAAATTCTGTCTTATAAACACATACACAAACTCATACAGTGTTTGTAGTTAAAAACAAGGTGATATAACTCCACATATTCCATAGTATAAATAGATACTTCATTTCAAAACTGTATCTCTAAAGTTGAAAATCCTTAGTTTTGTTTTCTCACCATGATTTTATTCTGTAGCATTTATCTACATATGACCTTGAATAGCATCTTTTTTCTAACAAAATATTATATAGAACTTAAGTGTCACAGTTTAGTGATGGTTGTGCATGATTTTTAATAGTCTGTCATTATTTGGGGAATGTCTGGTAATAGGCAAGGACTGTTGACTATCAAAAGGGGCCATTTATTATAGAATTTAGAGACCACAATAACAATTTTAAATCTGTGCTATTAGAAGTTATTTAGTGTTAGAAAACAGATACATATACAGATATTTCCTCCTTATTTCAGGAGTAATTGTGTAAATGTCTTGGTAACGACGACCCAGCTGATCCCAGCACTTGCAAAGGTTCTGCTCTATAGCTTAGGAGGTGCTTTCCCCATTGAGAATATTTACAGTGCAACTAAAATAGGTAAGGAAATTCTTTTAAATTTTGTATGGAATGTGCTTACATCTGTGCTTGGGCGGGGGGTAGTTCTTAATGAATGTCTTTGCATGGTTTCCTTTCCATCAATTTTAATTTTAGAATATCAAGCAAAATGGACAAAGTTCTCATAACAAGATACCCTGCATACAACTCATTACACACGTGTAAATTTTATGAGCATTTTTGGATAATCAATTCAGGATCTCAGTAGTTCTGATTCATTCCATATATTTCATAGAATATTACAGAACATGCTATCTAAATAATATATAATCTTGCCATCCATAATATTTAATAGTCTAATTGGTATGGGATATACTATTGCCTCCTTGCATGTGCAGGAATCCAGATCTAAAATAAAAAAGTGATTTTGTCATTACAGGAGAGTCTCACATAGATTCAACTAGGATCCAAAATAAAAAATCCAGAAAGAAATGAAGATTTCATGAATCAGAAAACATAATTGGAATATTGTTAATACATCATTGGCCAGAATCCACATTTCCAAAAATACATAGTAGCAGCCCAAGGACTACAACTTGTTTATTTAGTTTATATCTGTAGGTAGAGCCATCTTTGACTTCAAGGGTATTCTGCAGAGTCAGACTTCTAATGTATGTTCAAAAACTTCATCAAGTCCATCTTACAAGAGTTAAAACAGCACATGTATTCCACTGTCTGTCAAGGAAATGCCTGGGAAAATAAATAGGTTGTGTAATGTGCCCTGAAGGTCAACAGACTTGGGCTTTGGCACCTTGACAAGAGAAGTTTAAAATCCTAAAATCCCCCACCAAAAATAGCCTTCCCTGGGCCTTTGGGAGGGCTGATATTGGCGCTGGCACAAGGAGCCCCCAGTTGCAGCTGTTTCCGGAGGACAGTTCAAGTGAGCCAAGCTTTCAGAAAGCAAATGCTACGTTGTCATAGCACTACAATTCAGAGCCCAGGTCCCAACCCCAGGCATTCTTTTCATATAAATGTATGTATGTATGCTAGCAAGATTCATATAGAGAATATGATTTTGCTTTTTGACAACTTAAATAATTTTATACCAGAGTACACATTTTAGTTAAGGACCAGATTCCTTTTTATTGGCTAAATTATTCCTTATATTTAGTCTAAAAAATCATTTTAATTTTTCCCTTGAAGCTAGTATTTTTTGGAGTTCTGCACTATGAGATTAAGAAAAAAAGCGAAAATAGCCATGGCTATATGGACATTCTGGGAATAAAATTCAGAGAATAATGCCAGTATCATAAAAGCAAAGAACATGCAGGGATTCTATGATGTATTTTTGTAAGTATAATCAGAGGATGCTAGTGTCATCAGGTTGTGGCCCAATTGGACAGCATCCTTAGTATAATTAATGAACATATTAGATCCTACCCACTTGAAAAAAGGAGAGGTGTATCAGAGTAAATCCACATCTTAGTATTGAATCTTCAAAGTGAAACTTAAATTTCCCATAATAATATATTCAGTTGACTGTTTATGCTTACTTGAAATGATTAGACAATGTATATGGAATTAAAGTTGTTTCAATACACTTTCAGTGGAATAAAACATACTAACAATTTCTCTAGGTCAAACACTTAACCCTACTGACTTACTTGAACCATAAAATGCATTTGTTTAGTAATCTCTCCTAAGAGTTATGTTATTCACACACGTGTGTTAATTTCATCAACCCAGAGGTTGTAAGATAGCTCGAGTGATTTCAAAGAGATATTAACTCAATACTTTATGCATCTTTAGGTTACTGAATGCAATGGCTGGAAGAATAAACAGTGCATTGTTTTTCAGGCAAGGAAAGCTGTTTTGAGCGTATAGTGTCCAGATTTGGCACTAACATAACTTATGTTGTGATTGGAGATGGCCGAGATGAGGAACATGCCGCTAACCAGGTAACTTCACTCTGAACTTTATCTTATTTATCTTCCAGGAAAAGAAAGTTGCTTTGAACGAATAATGCAAAGGTTTGGCAGAAAAGTAGTATATGTTGTAATTGGGGATGGTGTAGAAGAAGAACAGGCAGCAAAAAAGGTAACCTGTCTCAAACAATGTTGGTGTGGTACTTCTAATGCAAGCCTTTTTGTTTGCATTCCTGTAGTTTGGCCCAATGGCAGCTTGACAATTGATTTAAATATACAGATGCAAGCGATAAGAGCATGAGAGAGTCAATACTTACTTTCAAAAAAAAAAAACATTTGGAGTCTAGCATTTTTTGCCTGAAATTTGATAGGAAATGTAGGAAAATTTATATTTGTTTGTGTGGATATAAATTAATGTATAATAATAATTACAGATTTGTGTGTGCATATATGTATATACGGTACACAAACACATACCATGCACACAGAAACATATGACCCCATAGTTCTTAAGGAAGATGGGGGGAAAACAGTTTTTAAGCTCATGAAACTCAACAAGATAAATAAGTTTAATCAGCTCATAGAAAAATGATTAGAGTGCTTTGTGCCATAGAGTCCTTGAGATCACCTAGAAAAAGGTGTTGCCCCATGATGATAAATGCTGGGGGTAGATTTAATAGCAGAAGAAAAAAAATGGTTGTAAGAGACTTTAATAAGCTCTATTGGAAATGGCATGTGTTATTCTTTTCTTTTGTGCCAACTTGTCTCACATCTTCCAGAAGATACTCATCCGTTTGGATGAGCCATTGGTACCTGATTGAAGCCAAGCAGCTGGCTTTGTACATATTCAGAAGATCTCATAGGCCCTAAGTATTTAATTTATCTGTTTATCTGCCCATATTTCTGAAGAAGAAATGAAGACAATTAAAAAAACATTAGGTGGCTGGTTAGACATCAAAAGGGGAATGATACCAGGATTGCCCCCCTCCACCATTCTATCAGTCAGTACAACACTGAGGTCTATTGCTTCCTTCACTGAATGATAGCAAAACATTATCTAGCCAAGATAAAAGTGATAGAATTTATAGAAAACACAAAATAATTTGTATTTTTAAGCAGCAACATATCATCTTTTAATGTTTGTTTTACATAGAAAAATCTTATTATCCTGAGGTGATTTAAAATGTCATCTAATAAATCCTTATTAGATGGAAGGTTTACCTGAGTTCTGTTTCCTAATTTTTTTTTTCAAAAAGACAGCATAAACAGTTTTATATAAGAGTTTATGGCTATAGTAGAAAGGGAGAGGAAATGATCTATGTTGCCTGTCAGTTCAAGTCAAGGAACATGGAGAAAGAGAAAGCACTTCCACTTGATTTGAAAAGTTTGGGGACAGTGTTGGCAGCCATACTTGAAATCCCCCATGCTTTTCTGTCCCAGGAAGGGAGCTGGTGCAGACTCTGGTCCTGTAGAGCACCTAGGTTTTAATTAGCAGTGTCAGTGACCCAAGACAGCACACAAGCTCCAAGGACATTCTGCACGAGGTCAGGGTTGCAGCCTTAAGTAACACAGCCTGCATTGTTGAATACTACTTGAAATGCTCCCAGTCACACACGATTGAAATGTCTCCTGGAGTTTGTCCTTGTCCTGAGTTAACGTTGTTTTGATTTTTCATATTGGCACCATAATTAAGCACAACAAAAAGCAGGCAGTGGTTGGGCCACCCCAGCAAATGTGTACATGATTTTTAGCCTGTGTGAAATCCACGTCTGTCTAGGTCAGAACTAATAAAATTCATTTTTTTCCAAACTTAAAACAGGATAAGTCTTTGAAAGTTAAAACTTATCAAGTCACCTTTGGTGATGCCTGGTAAGAAGGCTAGTCTTGGTAAATCATTTCTATACCTCTGGTTTATACCTGAAATTTCAGGAGAAAAAGTGTGACTCCAAATGGATAAGAATATCCAATAGAATGCTGTTTCGAATGGTTGTTTATGTAGGTGCAGTTTTGGTGATGGTGAAGGCTTAAAATTCTACTTTGGAACACAGGTGGTTGGTTTCTCTGGTACCCAAAATGCATGCTTTTCTTTGGATGTAGCAGTAATCGCATGTGCAGAAATATTAAATACTGTTTTGTTATTACAAATAGATCTGAGCTGAATTTTAAAAAATGTTACTTCCAGGTGAATTTCTGTGCTCTGATTTGACATAAAACATACTTTGAGAAATTTAAGAAGAAATCTCAAAGTGCAGGAATGTACTTGCACTCTCCTATACAAGTATATAATGTGAGAAATAAATGTAATTTTCAAAGTTTCTAGAAACCTTGTTAAATACAAGTAAAAAGAGACAGCTAGAGTTAATCTTAATAATACATTTTAATTAACCCAACATATGCCAGAAATTATCATAAATACCCAATCTATATAAAAATCACTGATTGATGTTCTTACTTCTTTTCCTTATTCTAAGTTTTTGCGATTTAGTATGCATTTTAAACTGGACTAACCAAGTGCTTAATAGCCACATGTGGTTAGTGGCCAAAATATGGAGCAGAAAAGAATTTAATATAGCAGTAATGAGTATTATGATGCTTAATTTATTTATAAAATACCTTTTCCATATATATGTATATATGTGTTTCCATTGTGTACATGAATATATTCCTTACATCTATATTCTGGATGTGTCCTCAGCCCAAATTTACATTATAATACTTTCATCTTGTCAGTTGCTGAAGTGCACTTTCTTTTTTTTTAAACATGGAAAGGAATTCACTGTTTTTCTCTCAAATACACAAAAGGGCTTAGGAAGTTTGTAGTTATCTTAGTTTTTTAGCTGAGAGATGGACCTTTAGGAGTGAGGTCCCTATCAGAGCTTGCTTTCCATCAGCCAAGTAGGAGTTTGATGCTTGTTTTTCCAGATGCTAAGGTTGGTAATGCTACTTTGCAAATATTAAACTATGTAAAATTTCAATATTTTCTTCTTTTATCATTAAAATTCAGCTTTTATCATTAAAATTCAGTGGTAGAGCACTTGCCTTGCATGCATGAGGCCCTGGGTTAGATCCTCAGCACCTCATAAAAATAAACAAATGAAAAAAAGATATTTTGTCCATCTACAACTAAAAAAAAAAATTTTTTTAAATCCAGTTCAGATCTATTTCTCTGTTACTTTGACAATGCCACCTTGGTTCTGCCAAACCTTCAAATATGATCATCCCTCCATTAAACTCCCTGCCTTAAACCTGGGTGGACTGCACATCCTTGTGTGCAGCTGCTTCCTTGAAGCAATGGCTATGATCTCTCTGTTCTTCACTCCTGCCTCTCTCTCTCTCCCATCCCTCCTTCTCTTGCCCACACAGCACAACATGCCCTTCTGGAGGATATCAAGTCACTCGGACCTCTTGGCTCTACATCAAGCACTGGAATTAGAATATTTGTAACTGTGTTCTCTAGCTGGAGATCCGTTTTGTTTGTTTTGGTTTTTTTTTTTTTTTTTACATTTCAAGTACACTGAATTTTTATGTGTGTGATTCAATGCCTCTGGCTCTACACATATAAATTGTCTTAAAGGATGAAATCGTATTTGGAATGGAAATTCCGGAATGAAGAATTCAGATTGCTGAATGGAATTAAACTTTAGTGCTACAGAAAGGAAACTCTATGGTCTTACATCTACAACACTTTAATGGTTTCTAAAACAAATCTGTGGAGATTGCTATGCACAGAGAATGAGTCCTAACTGGAATTCACAGCTTTAGCAAAGACCCCTCACCCTCCCGGGCAGCAACACTTATGCTCCGTCTGACAAGGTGGTCACCAACATTCCTCAAAATGGGATCTCTTCTCAGCCCTGAGGTTTGAATCTGACTTTAGCCTACCTAGCCCAGAAAATCTGAATTGGAATGCACTCAAGACTGTATAAGGACAGTCCTATCTAGACCTGTAATTTGTGTAAATTATTGATGAAAATAATTTACTGTGACTTTATTAGCCGCTGACTTTGAAAGTGGATGCAATTTTTCTTTCATTTGTTGGGGAGGGTTGAGGGAGGGGAAACGGGAATATAATATTGTCTTTTTTTTTTTTTTAAGTTTGGCAAACAGAATGTTCATACTGATGTGTTGTGCCTTAAAGACAAGACAGCGTTTGTGTGTTACAATGTAACTTTGGTTAAAAATCTCTGTAGATAATGAAAACCAAAAAACAAAAACCAAAAAAAAAAAAAAAAAAACCAAACAAAAAAAAACTTTGTGATAATTCTTCACATGACCAAATTTAAAATTCAAGCTATCAATGTTTTAACACTACATCAACAAGAAAACAAGTATATGTGGCAATAAGAAACCAACAAGAATAATAAGAGAAAGCTTGTGTTTTATTTGGGTTCTTAATAATTCCAGTGATTGTATGAGGCAACTATTTGTACACCCAATCATTAGCAGGTTTGAGAGAGACTGTGGGACATTTACTTAGAAAGAAACATGTTTGTTGAATTCTCAGTACCCTTTCTACAGTTCTACCCAAGAAAACTAAGAGCCATATTCATGACAATTTGCACAGTTTTGAATTTGAGACTTTTTGATGTGTGTAAGTTGCTTACAAGGAAGATATTTTCATGCATATCTTTAGGAATTATCTCCTTACCTTTTTTAGTATATGCCAAGGACATAGGTTAAAATTTAAGTTGAGTGAACATGGCTTAAAATATAGCTAAGTATGTTAATTCTCAATGCCATTGCAAAAATGAAATGTCATCAGTAAGGGAAGGCAGGTGACCCAGATGGCCCAAGGAAAGAAGTGAGTCTATGAATATTTTACCTAGAATATCATCATAAATTAGATTAGCAAGTGAGCCAGACCTTGACAGCATTAGCAAATTACAACAGGAAAATGCACTGGTATTTCACTGAACCCCTCAACTGAGTCTCTCTCCATTGCAGACTTGCGCATGTTGGTTTTCACCTGTACTGTTACTGAACAATAGGTTGCATTCATTGCAGGGAGAACCTGTCATCGTTGTGTTTGCATGGTTTTGGGTTTGTTTTTTTTTCTTCTTCTTCTTCTTGGTGTGTAGCCCATGTTGGGAACACGATACAGGTTCTCCTATCATATTCTGTGACATGATTTCCCTTGTGGAAATTTAAGACTTGGAGGTCTCGAGTATTCTAATGGTGTCTGCACTTGCAGTGTAATATGGATTGTGGAATCCAGCTGTTCATCAGTGCTCCTAACCAGAGGCTGATTCATGACAGTTCATCAACTGAGGCTTCTGTAGATCAAGTTAAGGTCAACGCTTTGCTCACAGATCACAACATTCATTATGGAAGTAGTTTATATCTACAGGTAGTCAGACTGCATTTCTTTAGTGAATGTGAAGGCCACATTTACGATGGGCAAAAAGATCATCAGATCCCAATTGTGCCTAAGATTGTGATTTCATAAAACTTATTCTTATATTTTGTGGGTTTTGGCTACTTCTACCCCCCAAGTACTATGGCAGGCAAAATATGGTTGAAAGACTTTTAATAATAAATAAAGGTAAATCTTCTGCTTTGGCTTGAAAATAGCAGTTTAAAAATGGAAGAGTTGCCTCGATTCTCAGTATTTATTTTGCACACTAAAACCTTAAATATTCATTACTGTGAATAAAACAAAATTATTTTTACTGTATAGCCCATTTCTTTAAATAATACAACTGTGGCATTATATAAAAAATTTAATTCTGCTCCATAACAAACAAGCAAGGCTTCTTATGCTGCTAAACCTGCAGGTGCAGAAAGAAACCTCTGGAAGGGGCATGGCCTCTGCAGTGCTATTTCTCACACACATCTTTTTTTCCAATTATATATTCAGAAGAGGCTGCCACCATGATACCTAAATGCAGGATTAATGGAGAACAGTTTTTCCAGCACAACAGTGGTGCAGGTCAACAAGCCATCCTCAGGGCAGCCTGTGATTTGGGGCATGCTCAAACTAGAACTCTCCTGCCCCACCTTAGGGAGAGAAAATCTGCTTTCTTTCTGGTCAGAAAAAAAAAAAAAAAAAACCATAAAATAAATCAACAAACAAACAAACAAATTAGCCATTTGGTAGTCCCCATGTTCTATTTCCATGTAGAATGGTGTGCCTTATTGTAAGTCAGTTTGGGTTTTTGTCTACTCCATATACAAACTTTGAATTCTTACTAGGAAAGATAACTACCTTGTGTTGAATGATAAAACTATCAAGACCATGTAATTTTAATAACAATATAGGTAGCCTGGCTGTAATATTGTGATTAAGACTCTCTATCCCTAAAAAAAAAAAAAAACTATAGATCAAATTCAGAGGCAAAAATAATATCTTATAATCATACAGTTTATGCACAAAATATAGATAACCGTCTCTAATTTTTTTTCCTTCGTCTCTGGTGAGCTGAGATTAAAAATTGTGTCAGTCGCATGTTCCACTATGAAGTTGTCTTCGTACAGCACATTTATGACGAGCCTATATTCTCAGTGAATATGGCATTTAGTACTTCTTTTCAAACCAAACTTAAGCATCATGAGCCAAAGTTGCATTTTGACTCCCCACTATGGTAGCATTATGGAAATCTCACAGTCGAAGTCAAGGGTTTCTGTTATGTATTAGTAAAGTATAGATTATTGGGGCCTACATAATTTAAAGAAATGTAAATTAATATTAAAAGCTTGTAAAAATATGTACATCTTTACTATTTCTCAATAAATACCCTTTGCAAATGTTTTCATTTTCTTCACCCTCCCATTTTGTAGAGTTTTTATGTGTGTATTTACTTTGATCCTAAGTCATGTGAAATTTGGGTTTAGGTCTCTTGATGTAGCCTTTCCTTTTGTGCCTAAGTTGCAAAATTTGCAGTTAAGTTAAACTGAGATCAACAGTCTAGAATGTCACAAACTGGTACTTCAAAGTGGCTGGTTTACTAAGGTAGATATGGGTTGCAGAGTGTTTTACATTCGTTTCAAGTAGAAGGTACACAAACCATTAACAGTAGAGAAAAGCTTATTAAAATATTTAGAGCAAGTTCCCTTTAGATGAACAGAATTGTACTTATGATAAGCTCTAAGTCATAGTTTATAAATATCTTCTAAGAAGATAAGAGTATTTTTTTCTGAACTGGATTTAGCAGCTCCTTCATTATCTTGTGTATTGACATTTTGCATATCTGTTGTTCACATGCAAATCAGAGGCAAATTTTGGACCAAATTCTACTCATTCATAACTTTTTCAAAAGCCTCCAAGTTAACAATAATGAAGTGGAATATTGTGTGGGAATACTCCAGAGAGTTTTACATCATTGCAAAATCAACCATGGCCTATGGGAATACAACAAATATATTTAAAAATAAACTGAGTATGTAGACTACCTTTCTATTCTTTTATATCTAGTTACTTTTGAATGTTGAATTTTGTCAGAATGATAAAACTCTATGTATCGTTCCCCAATGCTCCCCAGAACTCCAAACAATTATCACCCTTTGCCTATTCACGATACCTGCTTAGATGAAAAGGCTGTCGATCAACATGTGCAACATGGAGCCTCTGCTTCTGCCCCAGGTACTTCTTACCTCTCACAGGACTACCACCCAGGCCACAGTTGTCATCAGTTTCTCACCTGGATGAGACATCAACCTCTAACTGCATCTCTTGCCCTTATACCTCTTCAGTATACTTCATCACAGTAGCTGGCAGGATACTGAGAATCAGAGCATGTTCTTTTCCCAGAAATCTCTAGCAGCTGGATTTCTCTTCCAAGAAATCTCTAGCACTATTGTCCTTAACAATGGCCTCTAAGGCCTGTGAGAATGAATCAGGGATCATAAACTGTCTACTGTCTCATCTTCTACCATCTTGTGTTTCATTCCTCACTGCTAAACTTAGGTGCTTTCATATTCTTGACACATACCTGCACCCACCCACCACAGAGCCTTTGTACTCACTGTCATTTTCTGTTTGAGAAGAATTTCACCCAGATATCTGCAGTCCTTTTGTCCTGTATTTCCTTCAGGTCTTTACTCAAAGATCACCTTCTGATTGACTATGTCCCCTGCTCTAAAATTGCATGTGATTCCCTGGTACTTACCATTTCTCCACCTTATCATTAAATAGTACTTGATCGTTAGGTTTATCCAATATGATAGTTATGTTATAACTAACCCATTACTATATATGCCCTGTGAAGACATTGAAAAAATCTGTTTTATTTCTGTATAACCATAATTGGTAAAAGTGTTTGTTGAGTGAATTCCTAAATCATAAGAAAACATTTGCACGATCATACTTTAGAATTAAAGAAACTTGTAATTTGAAGCTTGATTTGAAGGGGAAAAAGGAGAAAACATCCAGGTAAGTTTGGAAGAAACCAAAGTTTTTGCAACTTTCCAGAATGGAATGTTTACTAGAATAATAATTTATAAAAAGCAAGGATAGACATAAGCAAAGATGTACTTGGAAAGAGGTCAAACAAGACCTAGGAATTCTCTAGATAAAAAGAAGCCTATAATGATTTGGTGATTGCTTCCTTGCCTCTCTTTTGTTAATTAAAAAGAAAAAAAAATGCAACAATGTGTTTCAGTTGACTTAAATTATTCAAAGCCACAAATAAGCCAAGTAAAATCAAATCTCTCTGCATTCTCTTTGGTTCATGATTCTAAATCTCTGAAACAAAAAAGAAAGAAAAGTGAATGATTCCTTTAGTTAACAAAACATAAATAATATTTAATATCTGTGTATTTTTTTTTATATTTTAAAAATAAATTATTAGATTTGGTGTTATGAAAGTACATTTGTTGTTACAGACAGGCCACTACTCAAAACTATCTTAAATTTGAACTGACCAGCCACTAATCAAAATCATCTTAAATTTGAACTGACCAATGTTAATTCTTGGGATGTTAATGAAGATGTTGTGTGTCTCAGAACCACAAGGAAAAGTGTTCACTGTACCCAACTCCTGACTTTGAGAATAGTAATCATTATCATTTGGATTTTTCCTTCATCTGGAGACTCTCTTCCAGGATCTGAAAAATATCAAACATAATATGTTCAAGAATCTCTAACAAATCAGATAATATTATAGAAGCCAGATGAGTATTTTCCCTGTTAATGAGATATTTTTTGGTTGTTTGCAGAGCAGTGTCTCCATGGCTACAGGGTGCTGGATGGTCTTTTGTTGTCATGGTATCTTAGATTCTGGTGCCTGGCAACTGCTTTCATTGTATTAGTTGAATTCTCCAGTGGGCCTTCAGGGAAAAGATATGAAATTAGAAGAGAGCGTGTATTGCAGAAGGTAAAAGATCTGCCAAGTCCATCAGGCAGAACCATGGCAGAGAACTCAACTTGCTCCTGACCCTCAAGACTTTTATACACAGTTCATTGGTGGTGAAGCCCTGTCATAAGCTTGCGGAGGCACCAGACCAGGGTTTAAAGGGAAGGCTCCCAAGCTGAAACTTAAGGACAAAAGGAGGGAGGCCATGAAAAAGAGGATAGGATTGGAAGCATCTAGACAAACTAGAAAATAGGAGAGGAGCTGGGATTGTAGCTCAGTGGTAGAGCATTTGCCTGGTACATGTAAGGCTCCGGGTTCGATGCTTAGCACCACATTAAAGTAAATAATTTTTCAAGAAAGAAAATATGAGAGAGAGGGTACGAGAGAAAAGACTAGAATATCATTGTTAAGGAATTGCCCATAATTCTTGTTTATAGAGCATTAGAGTGAAGAGAAGAGGAAATCAGAAGAAATGAGACTAGAAAATAAGCACCAGATCATGAGAATTTCCATTATAAAATCGATGAGTCTGATTATATCCTGGGATCAGTAGGTGTCAAATGAGGGACTCACAAACCAGAGGATTTCCCTGTCCCTATTGACACTTTGTAGCAGTTACTCTGGGCATACTGGGGAGCATTAGGGATCTAAGAGGTAGGCACAGGAGGATCCCAAAGAATCATCAATAGATTCCTGAATGAGCAGATGGCCATGAATATGGAAAAAATGTATAGATTTAAAGAAATAGCGGTGCAATCACCGCTGCTGAGTCCTCAGCAGATCCCATCTGACCTCTGTTTCTGGCTTGGGCAGTTTATGACTTGAATCTGGAGTGTTTCTCAAAACCTTAAGTATTGAAGGCTTGCTCCCCAGTGAAGCGAGGTCCATGGGTGGGGTTTTCAGCTTTGGGGAAGTAACTGGATCATGAGGGCTCTGACCTCATCAGTGGATTAATCCCTTGATAGCTGAATGAACTTCTGGAAGGTGGTAGAAACTTTAAGCAGTGGAGCATAGTTGGAGGAAGAAGGTCACTGCGGATGTTTCCTTGGGGACTATATCTTGTCCCTGGCCCCTTCTTGTTTCTTTATCTCTCCCTCTCCCTCTCCCTGCCTCTCTCTGTGTCTCTTCCTCTGTTTCCTGGCTGCCAGGAGCTGAGCAGCTGTCCTTCACCACACCCATTCACAGGTGAGGTTTCTACCTTGAAGCCAACGACTATTGACTAAAATTACTGAAATCATCAACTAAAAGTTTTTTCCTTTAAGTGGTTAATGCCAGGAATTTGGGTCATACCAACAAAAAGCTGCCTAACAAAGGGAGTTTGGCAAATCACATTACACTTTTTAAGATCTCAGAAACACAAAAGAAGAAGGATTCTGGTTGCTAGTTTTTGTTTGCTGTTGTATGTTTTGTGATTGTCGATGCTTGTTAATGGAGGGAGACATTGAGTCTGGGATTTGGAAGTGTTCATTTGGAAGCAGTTGGTGAAAAGCTGAATTTGGTTGTTTGTTAAATGTTTTGCCCAAGTCACAGCTGACTTATTCTGAGAGTAGTAAGAACCTAAATAATATCACCAATCACATCAGTTAATCGTTTAAAAAGCATTTACCATTTGTGCAAACTTGAGACACCCTGGCTGAAAGTCTAGGAATGATGCCAGTAATGTCGATGTGTCTGTAGGAAGAGCACCAGGGAGAATTATTTGGGGCTGCCAGTTGATTTGACACTGTGCTTTCACATCCTCTGCTTGCTGCAATTTCCAGTAAAGATAAAGTAATAATATGTCTAGATTTACAACCCTGAAGAGATTCAAATGCCTCTATGAACTTTTATGCAGTGGCTTATACTAGCTAGTCATTACCAGCTTACATCTGCTTGGAAACAAATATGACACTCTAATTTATTTGTCAAAGAAAGAAACCCTATTAGGGAAAGAAGTCCACAACAGAACGACAAATGATCCAGTCACTTATCGTTTTACAGATTGATGTATTCAAAAATATGGTGATCATTAAAATACAAGTCATGATGGATTTGAGAGCAAACAGTATTCTCTAGTATAGGAATAGAAAGCAAATCAATGCCAAACACACACCTGGAAAACCATCCTATGTGTAACATTATTTCTCATGAGCTACAGAAATAGCAATGTGTGGGATGGGAAAGACATTGGAGAGAGCTCTAAGAAAAAGGGATATAACATCATTTTTAAACTTTTATCTAGCATTTTACAAATAACAAGTGCAGTTTCCAAATTTTGAGCATGCACTGATTTCCCAAATAAAACCTATCACCACAAACAGGTCCCATTGGGCAATATATGTTGTTGCCATGCTCCACTCAAGAATTGTTTCTAAGGAAAATGGGACATTTTCCTTGCTTTTGTCTAGGTAGGGCAACGATGATCATCTCTGAACCTTCTTCTGTATCCTTGAAGACTCAGCTATCATTTTACTTCTCTGACCTTGGCAATATTCATTGAACAGACAGAGCTGGTAACACTGTAACAAGGTGACAAATGGGAGCATGTAGGAGGTGGTCAGGCTTTGATTCAGTCACTAGCTTTGGAATAAACTCTACAGCAAGAATGTTGTAGAAAGAAAGAGGAAAGAAACTGACATTGAAAGAAAGAAATAATGATCCAGAGAGCTTACCATGTTACCTTATTTAATTATCCCATCCCTGAGACTCACTGATATTACATATTATTTTTATTGTATAGTTGAAATCCCAAGGTCATCGGATTTGTGTATAACACAGAATCGGAACACAGGTCTTTCAGACAGACACTATCTGGATCACAAAATTAGGCTCCTTGCACTCTTTCTGCTTTTGAATTTACTGCAGTT
The DNA here is from genome assembly GCF_021218885.2 of Marmota monax. Lineage (NCBI taxonomy): Eukaryota > Metazoa > Chordata > Mammalia > Rodentia > Sciuridae > Marmota > Marmota monax. The sequence goes on from NW_026691988.1 coordinate 5,630,996, forward strand.
GAGTTGCTCAGAACTTACAGAGTTATAATCCGTGCAAAAGTACAATCAAGAGCAGGCCAGATTGCAAGCAATGGAATTAACTCTAACTCTTTATTCTCCATAGATATAAATGCCATCCAAGTAACTCTTATATTGCCTATGTGAGAAATGGCCTTTAGGTAGGAGAAATCTTACTTTTGCATAAAAGTGGTAAGTCCTTATCTGATGAATTCAACACTATTATGAAGACCCAGGAGATAAATATACAATTAAAGCTGCTGAATTGTTTAGCATTTTTCAGATTCCCTCTTTTCAAATCACCTTTCCTGGGTACGACATGTACCTCAGCAGCTTTTAGCACAACTGACTCAGCTGCTCTGACCTAAAGTGTGGTCCCAAGCAGGGTCCTGGACAGGCATCTGGCAGAAAGGGGCATTAAGAAGGTTCTGTGGCTATGTATATGGGGAACACTAATCACATGGAGGTCTGAGAAATCAACATGGCTTTAGGGGTGTCTCGATGAAGATGTTCAAAAGAAAGTCCCTAAAGAGGAAGAGAGAAAATGTTTTTCAAAACTGCTTTTTATTTTGTCTAAAACTCTGTGATGGAGATGATTTTTTTTTAAATCATGGTAAAATGCAGATGAATGTTAGGGTCTTAGCCACTTTTTAAGCACACCTTCAGTGATGCTGAGTTCCTTCACTTGTGCTGCCATCACTGCCCTCCATCACAGTACCCACTTCCTGCCTACAAGACCTAAACACTGTACCCATGCAGGATATTTTTTTTTTATTGGTTGTTCAAAACATTACAAAGCTCATGACATATCATCTTCCATACATTTGATTGAAGTGGGTTATGAACTCCCATTTTGTACCCCAAATACAAGTTGCAGAATCACATCGGTTACACATCCACATTTTTACATAATACCATATTAATGACTGTTGTATTCTGCTACCTTCACTATCCCCTACTATCCCCCCTCCCCTTCCCTCTCATCTTCCCTCTCTACCCCACCTGCTGTTGTTTAATTCTCTCCCTTGTTTTTTTTTCCCCTTTCCCCTCACAAACTCTTATATGTAATTTTTTTTTAATTTTTTATTGTTGGTTGTTCAAAACATTACAAATTTCTTGACATATCATAGTCCACACTTTGATTCAAGTGGGTTATGAACTCCCACCTTCAACCCATACACAGATTGCAGAATCACATCAGTTACACATCCATTGATTTACATATTGCCATACTAGTGTCTGTTGTGCTCCGCTGCCTTTCCCATCCTCCACCATCCCCCCTCCCCACCTCTCCCCTCCACTCCCCTCCTCTCTCTCTACCCCCTCCACTGTATAACCCTGAGGGTCTCCTTCCATTTCCATGCAATTTCCCTTCTCTCTCCCTTTCCCTCCCACCTCTCATCCCTGTTAAATGTTAATCTTCTTCTCCTGCTCTTCGTCCCTACTCTGATCTTAGTTACTCTCCTTATATCAAAGAAGACATTTGGCATTTGTTTTTTAGGGATTGGCTAGCTTCACTTAGCATAATCTGCTCTAATGCCATCCATTTCCCTGCAAATTCCATGATTTTGTCATTTTTTAATGCAGAGTAATACTCCATTGTGTATAAATGCCACATTTTTTTTTATCTATTCGTCTATTGAAGGGCATCTAGGTTGGTTCCACAGCCTTGCTATTGTGAATTGTGCTGCTATGAACATCGATGTAGCAGTGTCCCTGTAGCATGCTCTTTTTAGGTCTTTAGGGAATAGACCAAGAAGGGGAATAGCTGGGTCAAATGGTGGCTTCATTCCCAGCTTTCCAAGAAACCTCCATACTGCTTTCCAAATTGGCTGCACCAATCTGCAGTCCCACCAGCAATGTACAAGTGTACCCTTTTCCCCACATCCTCGCCAGCACTTGTTGTTGTTTGACTTCCTAATGGCTGCCAATCTTACTGGAGTGAGATGGTATCTTAGGGTGGTTTTGATTTGCATTTCTCTGACAGCTAGAGATGGTGAGCATTTTTTCATATACTTGTTGATTGACTGTATGTCCTCCTCTGAGAAGTGTCTGTTCAGGTCCTTGGCCCATTTATTGATTGGGTTGTTTGTTCTCTTATTGTCTAATTTTTTGAGTTCTTTGTATACTCTGGATATTAGGGCTCTATCTGAAGTGTGAGGAGTAAAGATTTGTTCCCAGGGTGTAGTCTCCCTATTTACCTCTCTTATTGTTTCTTTTGCTGAGAAAAAACTTTTTAGTTTGAGTAAGTCCCATTTGTTGATTCTAGTTATTAACTTTTGTGCTATGGGTGTCCTATTGAGGAATTTGGAGCCCGACCCCACCGAATGTAGATCGTAGCCAACTTTTTCTTCTATCAGACGGCGTGTCTCTGATTTGATATCAAGCTCCTTGATCCATTTTGAATTCACTTTTGTGCATGGCGAGAGAAAGGGATTCAGTTTCATTTTGTTGCATATGGATTTCCAGTTTTCCCAGCACCATTTGTTGAAGATGCTATCCTTTCTCCATTGCATGCTTTTAGCGCCTTTATCAAATATAAGAAAGTTGTAATTTTGTGGATTGGTCTCTGTGTCCTCTATTCTGTACCATTGGTCCACCTGCCTGTTTTGGTACCAGTACCATGCTGTTTTTGTTACTATTGCTCTGTAGTACAGTTTGAAATCTGGTATCGCTATACCTCCCAATTCACACTTCCTGCTTAGAATTGCTTTTGCTATTCTGGGTCTTTTGTTTTTCCATATGAATTTCATGATAGCTTTATCTATTTCTACCAGAAATGCCGTTGGGATTTTGATTGGCATTGCGTTGAACCTGTAGAGAACTTTGGGTAATATTGCCATTTTGATGATGTTGGTTCTGCCTATCCATGAACAGGGTACATTTTTCCATCTTCTAAGATCTTCTTCTATCTCTCTCTTTAGGGTTCTGTAGTTTTCATTGTATAAATCTTTCACCTCTTTTGTTAGGTTGATTCCCAAGTATTTTATTTTTTTTGAGGATATTGTGAATGGGGTGGTTTTCCTCATTTCCATTTCAGAAGTTTTGTTGCTGATATACAGGAATGCCTTTGATTTATGTGTGTTGATTTTATATCCTGCCACTTTGCTGAATTCATTTATTAGTTCTAGTAGTTTCTTTGTAGACCCTTTTGGGTCTTCTAAGTATAGGATCATATCGTCCGCAAATAGTGATATTTTAAGTTCTTCTTTTCCTATTTTTATGCCTTTAATTTCTTTTGTCTGTCTAAATGCTCTGGCTAGTATTTCAAGGACTAAATTAAATAGAAGTGGTGAGAGAGGGCATCCCTGTCTTGTTCCAGACTTTAGCAGGAATGCCTTCAGTTTTTCTCCATTTAGAATGATGCTAGCCTGAGGCTTAGCATATATAGCTTTTACAATGTTGAGGTAAGTTCCTGTTATCCCCAGTTTTTCTAGTGTTTTGAACATAAAAGGATGCTGTACTTTGTCAAATGCTTTTTCTGCATCTATCGAGACGATCATATGGTTCTTATCTTTAAGTCTATTGATGTGGTGAATAATATTTATTGATTTCCGTATATTGAAGCAACCTTGCATCCCGGGGATGAATCCTACTTGATCATGGTGCACAATTTTTTTTGATATGCTTTTGCATTCGATTCGCCAGGACTTTATTGAGAATTTTTGCATCTATGTTCATTAGAGATATTGGTCTGTAGTTTTCTTTCTTTGAAGTGTCTTTGTCTGGTTTCGGGATCAGGGTGATATTGGCCTCATAGAATGAATTTGGAAGAGCTCCTTCTTTTTCTATTTCTTGAAATAGCTTGAAAAGTATTGGTATTAATTCTTCTTTGAAGATTTTGTAAAACTCCGCTGTATACCCATCTGGTCCAGGGCTTTTCTTGGTTGGTAGTCTTTTGATGGCTTCTTCTATTTCTTCCTTTGTTATTGGTCTGTTTAAATTTTGTGTGTCTTCCTGACTCAATCTGGGCAGCTCATATGACTTAAGAAATTTATCGATGTCTTCACTGTCTTCTATTTTATTGGAATATAGGGTTTCAAAATACTTTCTAATTATCTTCTGTATTTCTGTAGTGTCTGTTGTGATATTGCCTTTTTCATCCCGTATGTTAGTGATTTGAGTTTTCTCTCTTCTTCTCTTCGTTAGCATGGCTAAGGGTCTGTCGATCTTATTTATTTTTTCAAAGAACCAACTTTTAGTTTTATCAATTTTTTCAATGGTTTTTTTGTTTCAATTTCATTGATTTCCGCTCTGATTTTAATTATTTCTTGTCTTCTGCTATATTTGCTGTTGTTTTGCTCTTCCTTTTCTAGGGTTTTGAGATGTAGTGTGAGTTCTTTATTTGTTGATTTTTTCTTTTTTTGAGGAATGAACTCCAGGAAATGAATTTCCCTCTTAAAACTGCTTTCATTGTGTCCCATAGATTCCGGTATGTTGTGTCTGAATTGTCATTTATCTCTAAGAATTTTTTGATTTCCTCCTTTATGTCTTCTGTGACCCATTGATCATTCAGTAACATATTGTTTATTTTCCATGTGATGCAGGATTTTTCCTTCCTTCTTTTTTCATTGATTTCCAGTTTCATTCCATTATGATCAGATATGGTGCATGGTATTATCTCCACTCCTTTATATTTACTAAGAGTTGCCCTATGGCATACTATATGATCTATCTTTGAGTAAGATCCATGTGCTGCTGAGAAGAACGTGTATCCACTTGATGATGGTTGATATATTCTATATATATCGGTTAAGTCTAGGTTATTGATTGTGTCATTGAGTTCTATAGTGTCTTTATTCGGCTTTTGTCTGGAGGATCTGTCTAATGGCGAGAGTGGTGTGTTGAAGTCACCCATAATTATTGTGTTGTGGTCAATTTGACTCTTGAACTTGAGGAGAGTTTGTTTTATGAACGTTGCTGCACCATTATTTGGTGCATATAAATTGATAATTGTTATGTCTTGTTGGTGAATAGTTCCTTTTAACAGGATATAGTGTCCTTCTTTATCCCTTTTGATTAACTTAGGTTTGAAGTTGATTTTATTCGATATGAGTATGGCCACTCCTGCTTGCTTCCGAGGGCCATGTGAGTGGTATGATTTTTCCCAACCTTTCACCTTCAGCCTGTGTATGTCTTTTCCTATCATATGAGTCTCCTGAAGGCAGCATATTGTTGGATTTGTTTTTTTGATCCAGGTTACCAGTCTGTGCCTCTTGATTGGTGAGTTTAGTCCATTAACATTTAAGGTTATAATTGAAATATGATTTGTACTTCCAGTCATGTTTATTTATTTATTTATTTTAGTTTGGCTAGTTTTTACTTTTTGGTTGTTTTCCTCCCCCTTTACTGAGATACCTCCCGCTGTTGGTTTTGGGCACTGTTTTTCCATTCCTCTTCTTGTAGAATTTTGCCCAAAATGCTTTGCAGTGCTGGTTTTCTGGCTGCGAAATCTTTTAGCTTTTGTTTATCGTGAAAGATTTTAATTTCATTGTCAAATCTGAAGCTTAATTTTGCTGGATACTGTATTCTTGGTTGGAATCCGTTATTTTTCAGCGTTTGAAATACATTGTTCCAGGATCTTATTGCTTTCAAAGTCTGTGATGAAAAATCAGCCGTTAACCTAATTGGTTTACCCCTGAATGTAATCTGCCCCCTTTCCCTCGTAGCTTTTAATATTCTCTCCTTGTTCTGTATGTTGGCTATCTTCATAATTATATGTCTTGGAGTTGGCCTATTACAGTTTTGGATGTTTGGGGTCCTGTAGGCTTCCAGGATTTGGCAATCCATTCCATCTTTCATCTCTGGGAAGTTTTCTAGGATTATTTCATTCAATAGGTTGTCCATTCCTTTGGCTTGAACCTCTGTGCCTTCTTCTATCCCAATGACTCTCAAATTTGGTTTTTTGATGAGATCCCATATCTCTTGCATAGATTGCTCGTGAGATTTAAGCATCTTTTCAATATTGACTATATTCTTTTCAAGTTGATAAACTTTGTCTTCATTATCTGATGTTCTGACTTCTACTTGATCTAGTCTATTTGTAATATTCTCGTTAGCATTTTTAATCTGGTTTATGGTTTCTTGCATTTCTAAAATCACTGTTTGGTTTTTTTTTTTAAGATCTCTATCTCCTGGTAAAGCTCGTTCTTTGCAGTTTGAATTTGTTTGTTTAGTTGGTTTTCAAAATATACTTTCAATTCTTGGATTTGCTGTCTCATGTCTTCTCTAAAATTCTGTTCCATCTGAGTTAGGTATGCCTTGATTTCTTTCCCTGTCCATGTTTCTGATGCTTCTAGGTCCTCCTGTAGATTTAAGTTGTCCTGCATTATCTGTACTCCTTTTTTCCCTGGTTTTTTCATGTTGTTCACGTTACTTTCCAGCTCTGTTTGACTGCTTTGTAACTGCTTTCTCCTATACATTTGTTTTGGCTTTGTTTATCTCTGTTGTCTCTCCTTTGTGGTGGGAGATTATGCCTATAGATGTTGGGCTTTATTGTACTTTAGAGCTGATTCATTCAATTTATAAAGGGCTTCCGGATTTTGTATGCATATAGTGATTTGTTTTTTGTTCTTAGGACTTTAGGTTAGGTGCTATGAAGGTATAAGGGTTAGTATGTCTTGGCTACTTTAGAAGATTGCTCTACTGAAGGGGGATGCTAACCGTCAATTGGATCAGGGTGTTGGTAGTAGCTAGGTATTTAGGAGCACTATAGACAGCCTCGAAACATTCACCTGTTTGCATTTAGACAGTTACACGAAATGGAGGACGTAATGCTTGGGATGAAAGTTGGGGGGAAGGGGAAGGAAGGTGCTCTTGAAAAGAAAGAAGGAGGGGGAGTTAGATAGCATAGAGGAGAATGGAAAGAACAATAAAATAATTCCTGGCAGGTCTCCTTTCAGCGGAATTTTGCTAGAAGTTCCTCAGTAGGTAGAATGTAGCTGTTTTAATGGGTGTTTCTGATCTGGTTAATGTGGAGATACTGAAAGTGCTGTTTCCTTGCCGGCTGTCATGTTGGATTCCTCCCCCATGCAGGATATTGCCACGGCCTCCCCATTCCCCTGGTAACCACCAGCCCAGTTTCCGAGTCTATGAATTTGACTATATAAGTAGAATCATATAGTATTTATTGTTTTGTGCTTATTTCTTTTTTTTTTAAGATTCTTTTTAAGAGAAAGAGGGAGAGAGAGAGAGAGAGAGAGAGAATCTTTTTAATATTTATTTATTTTTTTTTTAGTTCTCGGCATACACAACATCTTTGTTTGTATGTGGTGCTGAGGATCTAACCCGGGCCGCACACATGCCAGGCGAGCGCGCTACCACTTGAGCCACATCCCCAGCCCTGTTTTGTGCTTATTTCACTTAACATAATGACCCTAAAGTTCAGAATTCCTTTCCTTTTTCAACCTGAATAGCATCTCATTGTATATATACACAAAATGTCTTATTTATCCATTTATCTATCCCTGGGCAATTGGGCTGCCTCTAGCTTTCAGCTACTTCAAATAATGGTGTCATGAACATGGTTGAACTAATAATATCTATTTGAATTCCTACTTTAACGTATTTGGGGTATATAGCCAAATGTGTAATTGATGGATCATATGTGATTTAATTTTCTGAAGTACCATACTGTTTACCGTGACAGCAATACCATTCTAAATTTCTACCAGTAGCTCCCAAGTGTCTCAATTTCTTTTTTTATTTATTTTTTAGTTGTCAATGGACCTTTATTTATTTATATGTGGTGCTGAGAATCAAACCCAGTGTCTCACACTTGTTAGGCAAGCGCCCTACCACTGAGCTACAACCCTAGCCCCCTCCAATTTCTTCACATCTTCACTGATAATTTCTGTTCTCTTTCTTTCTCTCTCTGTGTGTGTGTGTATGTGTTTATAGCAACCATCCTAATGAGTGTAAGATGGTATCTTGTTGTGATTTTGATTTGTATTTCCCTGATTATTATGGTTTATTGGCCATTTGCATATCTTTGGAAGAAAATTTAAATCTGTTGCTTGTTTTAAATTTTTTTGTTGTTGTTGAATTTTATATTCTAGATACTAACCCCTCATTCAATAGATGAATTCCAAATATTTATCCCATTCCTTGAGTCACCACCTTCCATAAAAAATATGACTTCTTTTGTGTACCAAGTGTTCTTTTATTCAGGAAACCACCATACTTCTAGGCATATGGTTCAACCGTAACCAGTCAGCATACTTTATCCTATTTATACTGATAATTTCATTTATCAAAAGAGAAGGGTATTAGTTAGACCTAGAGTAGGCCTAAGAAAACTTAGAAACTAAGAAACTCTCCCAAAAACTGTTTTCCAAATCCACTGGGAAAGACGTCTTTCTGGTATCAGTATCTTTGGTGGTTATGTCCACATGGACTTCCAGGACCTGAATTTGAAGTCAACATAGGGGGAAACAGGGCTGAGAGATGGAATCCCTAGTGATGTCAGAGCATTTCCTATGTCCATGGCTCCTTATGTTATTAAGTTCTGTCAGGAGACAGAAATTTAACTCAAAACCAGGCTGAAAAATTTCAATTGTTAAACCAAAAACTTTTCTTTTTCCCTTCCTTAAACTTGTTTAACTTTGATTTTCGTCACTTGCAGTCAAGACAAAGTATGCTAATATGCATTTGTAAATATTTCTTCCTAGAGCCACCAGTCCAAAGTGTATCCTCTGATCAATGTTTGGGAGAATAAAAGGGTTAAAATTGATCACCCCAAGTCGATGAAGTGGTCCCCCTCCACTATGATATTCTCTACGTCTCCCATTTCTAGCAATACAGTGGCCAAGGTAACGAGGCTAAGAAGGGCATGAAGTGAAGGATTATTTATTTACATGGAAGGAGGGTTAAAACATCTCACAACAGGTTAAAATTATTACACTGAAATATTTACCCTCTCTGAGTGGCAGGGGGGCAAGAGAAAATAAAAGAGAAGGTGGACATGATAAAATCACAATATAAACCTGTACTGGAATGCCACAGTGAAACCTATTTTTGTACAATTATAACAATGACTATAATAAAAAGTAAATAAATAATTTGATGAAAAACAAAATACTTCTCCTCCTTTAAATGATGGTCATCTGGATGAACGTAGGCACCTCATTTTGTGTCACCTTTTAATTTGGTAACTTTTGAGTTCTCCATCTGCCTCCCTACTTCACCTCACACATTGTGACTACATTTCCTAATAATCTGTGAAATGAATTGCATAGAGCCAACTTAGATAATCAGATGCCAGATCCTATGACCACTCCTTAATTTTTCTTTCTTCGGAAAAACTTTTGGCCTATAAATCTTAGTCATTATAGTCCCACCTATAGGCATGCAACATGTTAAAGACAAAAGACAATACTGAGTCACATCAGGACTTCAACATCTGCACAAAGCCAGAAGGGTAGTTAGGAGTATGCTATGATTTGGGTATGGTTTGTCTCACAAAAGATTATGTTTAGGAAGTTTGGGTCCCAGTGTAATGGTAATGAAATGCGGTAGGGCTTTAAGAGGTAGAGATGAGTCGATAATGATTCTCTTAAAAAGCAGTAATGTCTGTCCCACAGGAATGGATTAGTTCTCCAGAGACTGGGCTGGTTACTTCAAGAGTGGGTTCTTACAGAGCAAGGTTGACTTCCTCTCTTGCTGTGTGACCTCTCTCATATTTGCCTCTATTACTGAGACACTCATCAGAACCTGAAACTAACTTTTGGATCACTACAAATGTAAGCTAAATAGACTTTAAAAAATCTTTATTTTATTTATGTATTTATTTTTATGTGGTCCTGAGGATCAAACCCAGTGCCTCACACATGCTAGGTGAGTGCTCTATCACTGAGCCACAACCCCAACCGCTAAATAGACTTAAAATAAATAAATAAAGTACCCAGACTCAGATATTTTGTTACAGCAACACACACAAAAAGAAAGAAAGAAAGAAAGAAAGAGCGAGCCCTGAAAGTATAGGTTTTCTTTCTTTTTCCATTTCTTATATAGCTTTAATATACTCATACTGGCACCCATCCTGAGAACTTACAATGCTTTTAAGGTCAACCAGAGCTTTTTTTAAACAACAACTGAATGATAAACTTTAAAAGTAGGAGTTTCTATGTTTCTATTGCAACAACTGATGAGCCCTTAGTGCCAGAAACATATCATGCTAATGAAATAACAAATCATGAACTTGACAATAATGAGGCTGTTGCCAAGATGTTTGCTTTTTAAAAGCAGTTAGTCAAGCTCAACATATATTTTTAACATTATGTTTAGAAATAAGTTGCCTGCCTAGACCCAAATCTGCTTTTTAAACTAATGATGAAATTGTACATAATTAATGAGTGCATTCTTTGCATTTTAAAAACTAGTTTAGTGAAATTTCCTTCTAACCACTTAGCTTTAATCATGTTTATTATCATAAAACATTTTATTCTGAGGCTGCCTCTATTTCACTGTAGGATAAAAAGTGAAATGGCTTTACCCTAACCAGTCTAATCATTGGGAAACTTTCCAGTTGCTTTCTTTTTTTTTTTTAACTAAAACAAACTAAAGTAAAATAAAACAAATCAAAACAAAATGACTTGTAACGGTGAAGGCAAGTGGAATTAATAATGTACATTTTCATTCAAAACAATGTCTTAATGAATGTCTAAATTCATCAGCTTTTCACTGCCTAATAACGTGACATGTTTACAATGTTGAAGGAAATCAGGTGTTTTCATGCTAAATGAAAATAAAATTTATGTACTGTTATTGCCATATTATTTGCCGGGTGTTTCTCACTCTATTCATCATTAAAGGCTGCTCAAAAAATACTGTGCAAACTGTATGTGGAGATGGCATGCAGCAATAATAACTCAGAATGAACCATATATAACCACCCACCAGTGCCTTGGTGGGGACAAGGATTTAAGAGGCAATGCTTGCTCCTCTGTTGCTAACTGGTGAAAAAAGGAGTCATCACTCAATGTTCTCTCTATATTGATACACTGGGAGCAAAGCTTGGACTCTAGAACTCCAGCTTAGGACAAAGTCGTTATCCATCATCATATGAAGAGCTGATGTAGTCAATAGGCTAAGTGGCATCACTTTAGAGATCATGAGATTTTTCTACCTAATTATATTAAAATATCTCTTGAGGAAAAGATGTTATGACTTACCTAATGTAGTAGTTAACAAATTGCCACCAAATATGGTAGTTTAAAACATCAAGCATTCCCTACCTCACCTACTGTCTTCTCTGGCAGGGATCTAAGAACTGGGTGATTCCAGAAAATGAGAGTCAAGCTGTATACCAGGACCCTGGTCATCTCAAGGCTTGATGGGTTGAGATGTCCAAGCTCACTTAAATGGTTGATGGCAAGAATCAGCTCTTTAAAAAAAATTGGTGCATTATAGTTGTACATGTTGATGGGATTTGTTGTTACATATTCATATGTGCATGCAATATAACAATGTAATTTGGTCAATACCAGCATTTCCCCATCTCTCCCTGCCTCCCACCCCTTGGTCTCTTTACTGCTCTCTGTCTGATTTTCACGGGAGATCTGCCCCCACTTTGTTTTGCTTTTTCCTCTCTAGCTTCCACATATGAGAGAAAACATATGACCTTCTGAGTTTGACTCATTTCACTTAATATATTGGTCTCTAGTTCCATCCATTTTGCTGTAAATGACAATTTCATTTTTTATGGCTGAATTATCTCTACTCATCCATTTATGGTTCCACAATTTGACTATTGTGAATTGTGCTGCTATATACATGGGCATATAATATGATGATTTTGATTCTTCAGCTTACATACCCAGAAGTGGTATAGCTAGGTCATACGGTGGTTCCATACCTAGTCTTTTGAGGAGTTTACATAGTGATTTCCACAGTGGTTGTACTAATTTACAATCCCACCAACAGTGTAAAAGTGTTCCTTTTTCTCCACATCCTCTCCAGCATTTGTTATTTGTATTCTTGATGACTGCCATTCTGACTGGCGTGAGATGAAATCTCAGTGTAATTTTAATTGGCATTTCCCTAATTGCTAACAATGCTGAACATTTTTTTTTTCATGCATGTTAGTCATTTGTATTTCTTCTTTTGAGAAGTGACTGTTTAGTTTCTTCCCTGGCTCGTGGTCAGAGGCTTATGTTCTTATCATGTTGGCCTGGTTATAAGACTAGTCCCAGCATGGCAGCTTGCCTGCCTCACAATGAGAAGTCCCAGTGGAGGAAACAGCCCAAGCTAAGAAGAGAAAGCACCCAAGGGGAATTAATCACAGCCCAAACAATGCCCCGTGGGAAGGATGACACCAGGGCATTGAAACCAAGAAATTGGGGTCCCTGGGTCTATTTTGGAGGCTAACTTATTCTTGGATGAAGCTGGCATTCATGCTTAAGAACAGAGAATTGAAATGAATGAGCATAGTCGATTAGTAGAAAGGGCAGGGTTCAAATTAAGATTTACCTGGTTCCAAAACCAAGACGGTTGTAATAATTATCTCCCGAGCCTTAAAATTCCCATCTCTGACCCATGGCCCATTTGATACAGTTGTTATAAGATTTAATGGGAAGATTTGTAAAGACCTTTCCTCCCTGTGGAGGCTCCCCAAAAGGAAATTGACAATGAAAACAAAAAAGAGGGGTCTCTTGTACAGAAAGGAATCCAAAAAATTGTCTGCCATACTAGACGACACGGTGTATCAGGTATGGGTTGCCAAAGAAGACTCCAGGGTGGTGGCAGGGCTCCTACTTCGCTGGATTGGCCAGGGTTTCCCTGGAGTACTGTTGAGTCACACCCCAAGCATTTATTGAGCACTGAGTGCCAGGTGCTGCTAGAAGCTGGCATTACAAAGACAAGGAAGAATCAGTTCCTGATGTCAAGTTGCCTTAGTCTTGCTTGGGGCCAGTGTGCAGGGAGCGGGGTGAGGAGACAGGCAGTGAGCCAAACCTCACTTGAGGAGGAAGTTTGTAGAAAGAAGAGCACATGCACAGAGGAGAGAGGACCTGACTCAGAGATCTGAGAAGCAGATTCACAACCAGCTAGTGGAAGTCAAGAAAGGGGTGACTGGGAGAGGCCAGCAGCAGGTGCCACCTGGCAGAGAAGGGGTCGCATCCCAGAATGCCCCTTGGGTGGGTTGTCAGAGTAGAAAAAACAAATACAGAGCATTTCACTAAATTTGAGTTTCAGATAATTAACGAATCTTTAGTGTAAGTATATCCCAAATATGGAATTATTATTTATCCAAAATTCAAATTTAGCTGGGTACCCTATATTTTACTGGGCTACTCTAACCTGGAAAGAACACTGAATTTTTTCAGAGCAATGGAAGTTGAAGAAGACAGCAGAAAGTTTAAGCAGGACTTTTATTTCCAGATTGAAGACTTTGAACTAGCTCCAATGTTGGATGCTGCTGGAGAGCCCGTGGGGTTCAGTTGAGGCATGTTGGAGGTTTTCCCAAAGACCCTCTTGTAACTGTGGAGAATGAAGAGATGTGGAGGGACTGAGACTGGGAGAATATTTAGGAGACAATTGTAAAAGGATAGGATATAGCTGGATGCAAAGGAGCATTCTTGTAAACCCAGTGGCTTGGGAAACTGAGGCAGGAATATCACCAATTCAAAGCCAGATTCAGCAACTTAGTGAGGTTCTAAGAAGCTCAGTGAGATCCTGTCTCTAAATAAAATATAAAAAAAGGGTTAGGGATGTAACTCAGTGGTTATGCTTAAGCACCCCTGTGTTCAATCCCCAGTACCAAAAACTAAAGCAAAAAAGCAGGGAAGATGACTTGACCCAAAGCAAAGTGGCAGGTGGAATCTTCTCTAAGAAGAGGAATTGGTGAGGGAGCATCTTATCAGTAGACACACCTTAGAAACAAATTTTTAAGTTTTAAACAAATTTTAAATTTTAAAACTAAATTAAATTTGTAATTAAAAATTTACATTTTAAACAAAGTATTCAAAACCTTGGTTGTCCATTAAAATTACATAGGAATAATTTTTTTTAAAATTCTGAAACTCCATTTCTAATGATATTGATCCAATTAACTGGAGGTAAAACCTGGATTATGACTAAAATATTATGATTAAATTATTTTTATTTTAAAAATTCATTGAACATTTCTAAAAAATATTTTTTAGCAGTTGATGGACCTTTATTTTATTTATATATGTGGTGCTGAGAACTGAAGCCAGTGCCTCACACATGCTAGGCAAGCACTCCTCCACTAAGTCTCCATCCCAGCCCTCTGTGAACATTATAATGTATAGTCAGGGTCAATAACTCTGAATAAACCATCTTATCTTTGATTTTGACAAGGAATGTCCAGCTTTCTTGAAATAGTACACCTGAGCAGGGATGCATCATAATCATAAAGTGGCTTGCTGTGCTCTCCTTCACACAGCATCAGTCCTTTACACATGCCTTGCAGGTGATGACTGGCTATTCCTGCTTAGGGACATCAAGAATCTATTTATTTTCATCATCATTTTTCTAAATATATCATCTTTAACTAGCTGAAAAGGAAGAGGGGAACAATAACATTGTTTTCACTTGGACTCTACCTAAAGGTCCAAATATATGAACACTTCTCCATATCACCAAGTAGTTAGTCCAGAAATCTCAGGCATCTGACCCTAGTAAATAACTCTGAATTTTTGTCTAGATGCAGATATCTAGAGAAAATGGGTTGAAATACCTGAGTTTGTGCAATTCATTCGTATCTTTCAGCTAAACTACCTGGTTTTCACTAAACTCACCTTGGCTTCCTCTTGTGCCTACAAGTGAGTAGCACTGCCTCTTTGCAATGATTTGGGCTGCTTCGAGCAATGGAATACGAGCTGTTTTTTAGTTTATTCCAGAATAAGTGGGTGTTCCATTTTAGTACAAAGAGAAAGCCAGGAGCCTATTTCCTCTTTTCCATACTAGCATCCAAGTGTCTGCTTGACAGACAGGCACTATAGACACTTTTATATTTGTATCTTTTTTTTCACTCACAAAAGATTTATGCCAAGATTATTTAATCATAAGAGTTCTTCAATTTCTATAAAGTGAGAATCAGTTTATCAACAACTCATAAAAGCCATGGACCCTCATATATTCTGCCTAATTTAATTCTTATTGCAAGCAGGCACACTTCTACTTTTGCTCCTCAATCCAAGTATCTCTGAGGTCAAGAGTTGTAATATTTACTCCTTGTTAAGAAAGGAAGGAATAAGTGATTTGACATATGAAATTTGTAACTAGTCAAAGAAAACCAAAAGGTTTCTTCTTCAAATAAGACCTGGTTTTACAACATGTGTTGGCGTCTAATCAAGCCCAAAGGGGTCTTTAAATTATGCAATTTTTTTCTTTCCTCCCTCTCTCTCTCTTTGTCATTAGAATTCCTGGCTTTGGAGACATTTTTGTGTGTGATGCATGTAGAGAAAGAGGCTGAAAATGGTAGTTTGAAGTTTCCAGTGGCAATCATCAGGAAAATGTTTTCCTGTTTTAACACTGGCTAAGAACTGTACATGAGAACTTGATTCTCTAAATCGGATTCTAGTGAAAATATGAAGACTAAATTTAAATAGCTTGATGAAGTTGATATAAACGTGATGCTTCAAAAGTATTTAGAACTGTGAGAAAGATAAAAATATGTTTAAAAGACCACTGAGAGAGGAAAGCCAAAGTGCTAGACTCAGAATCAAGAAACCTATTCCCGATTGCATTGGTGCCTTCTAAAATTTTTCTTTTCCACTCTAGTTTTTTTTGAGAGAATTTTTTTTTTTTACATATGAATAAAATAGTGGAATTGTAAATGACAGTCTCCAAAATTTCTTCCTGTTTGGGTATTCTAAGTAGTCACACTTACTGGAATTGCAAATGAGCATAATAAAAGGAATGTGTTACTTTCGTTTCCATTCAAGAAATACTTTCGCATCTGAAATTAAAATTACTGATTTCTTTATTTAGCAAACTCCCATTGAACATCTATTTTGTGTCAAGTCTACCAGGCACTAGGACCTGACAGCAGAGGAAGCAGGCGTTGTCCCAGAGGCCTTTGAGGACTGGGAAGGGGCACACTTATGCGTAACAACAACTGCAAATCTCTGTGCTAACTGATCTAATGGAGGAGCAAGGCAGAGCTTCTGGAATTGAATGCCATTTCCAATTCAGTGATATTTTCAGCCATGTTAAAAACTAAAACTAAATCTTATATCACAAAATAAACTGTATAGTGGATTTCAAAAAATGCAGGCCTTCTGCTGATCCTGTGCAAGAAGGCATGTGCACACAGACAGATGTGTTTATATATCGCGCTTCTCAAGCATCCTGTCAGCCTGTTGGGAACAGCATCGCAGCTGAAGCACATATAACCCAGACATCAGCTGTACAGGAATCAAATGGTTCCTTACCAAAAATTACCTTAGAATTCAAAGTATCCAGGCAACTTGACAGGCACAACCTATAATTCATAAACTAACCCTATCCCTGTACCCCACTGCCTCCCAGCTCACAGATATAATCCCTACATTCAGCAAGGAACCATTCTGAATTTCTACTGTCTCACTGCCACAATGAATTTGAAATCGTCCCCATAGAACAAAACAATGAAACACCATGAAAATAAGCAAAATAAAAAGATGTTAGTTGTCCGTCAAATCATGGTAGAATCATTGGTAAGATCACACAAATCCACAGGTTTGCTGAGTCATGATTAGAAACTAGTTTTAATCCTGTCTAATCAATGAATTTCAGCATAAGGCCCATGGAAACACCACAGCCAATTTTAAACTTACAGAATCAGTTAGTGACAGATAACTTGTTGCATTTAACAAGCCTGTGAAAGCCAAGCCATCAGTGGGAGCCTAACATTTTCTTTTCTTTTTTTTTTTTTTGTTTTGTACTGAATATAGAACCCAGAGGTGCTTTACCAGTGAAGCACATCCCCGCCACCCCCCTCTTTTTTCCAAATTTTATATTTTGAGACAGGATCTCACTAAGGTGCTTAGGACCTCTGCTTAATTGCTGAGGCTGGTCTTGAACTTCCAATCCTCCTGTGTGAGCCTCCCAAATCGCTGGAAATACAGGTGTGCATCATGGTGCCCTACTGGGAGGCAAACACTTCAAAATCAGGTGGCACATGCTCTCTATGAATGTGCTGCTAAAGCTGAAGTCAGCCCACTCGGTGCCCAACACTAAACACTGTTCCCATGTCAGTGCAACCTTTCCTGCCTTCATCACCCACAAAAACCCCAAACAAGTTCTTCTCAAGCCCTTTGTACAAAAGATCTTTCTTTACTCACTGATACTGGCCTAACTGGCAAAACTCTCCCTCCCTTAAGCAAGTACTTTTAAGAGAGTGTGTTGACCTCCTGCTTCCATGCTATATACAGATATCTGAAATCATAAGATGAATCTTTTGTTTTATTTACCAAGTTGTACAGACTTCTTTGTTTAGACAGTGATCCGTTATGTTAAAATATATTATTTAAGAGACATTCTTGACTTAGTATAGATTCAGACCCCTATGTAAAATTGTGTCTTCTTTTTAAAAGTTCATCTTTCCTTGGAAATTCTGCACTTACAGTTTTTAAAGTTGAGCTTTTCACCTGAAGCTCTGAACTGGCACCATCTCTTGCATTCCTTGTCTTTGTTTAGGCCATAACCATGCACCTCGTTCTCCAAACTGCAAGCCTTGGGTTTGGCTTTGGCATTAACTTTCCTTCTCTCTGCCCTCTTCAGGCATACCAACACTATCCATGAAATATTCCTCAGATCTCTGCCCTCCCCTCATTCTTTTGGCTCTATCCTTAATTAAAAATTTCAACCCCTTTTTGTTATGATGCTTAACCATGTTGAATTGTTATGGGAAGACATTCCCACCCTTTAAACACATCCCCTAAGCCTCTGTGTGAGGATAAAGAAGCAGAACTCAGCTTCTCAGTCTGTATGACACCAGGCTCTCCTAAGAGACCAAGTGGAGGCTCCTTAACACCAGGGCCAGCATTGCTGAATCCACCCTCCTCTGCACCTGTCTTGTCCATCATTCCCCCTCCCCTCTCATCCCATTTAAACCTCAATTGCTCTTACCTTCATTGTCCATGCTCATTCCTCAGCCTAAAACTTTTTTTTTTTTTGTCTTCTGAGCATGATTATATTCCCATCCCAAGCTGAAAAAAATCTCGCACTAAAATCATCTCTGTTCCAACATCAGTTACTCCCTGTGCTTTACAATCCATTCTGGTAATACACACAGAATTTGAAACATTTGTGCTCATTATTAAATGTTTTTCCCCTGGTGGATGCAGCTGATGGGCAAAGACAAAATTTTATTTCTCTCTGAGTTCTATTGGCCAGAACAAAAGGTAATGTAGAGTCAGTTTCCAGTAAATGTTTGTTAAAAAGGAATTCATTTGTCTGCATGTAGGTTTTAACATGTTCACGGAACTTGCAGCATTTCCCAACCCAGAGCTCTTCATCCTATTAATTCCACTTGACCCTGACCTCTCTGCACTGCCTAAATGAAGTCTGTGTGTTTCTCTGAGCAAATGTTAGTCTCTGGTTTCATTTTCCTGTCTGCTGGGCGCTTGCTGAGCTATTCTTAAGAGAGAATGCCAAGGCATTCCACGGTGAATGTTTGCATGTGTTTCCGGAGGAATGTGTCTTGGACTTTCCTGTCTTCACTGGCATTTTAAAGGAATGACTTCTCAGGCAGCAGAACGGAATGATTGCATGATGTTTGCCTTGGCAGTTGTTAGCAATGCTTTGGCAGATAGACTCCACACCTCCTGGTTTGGGAAGTGGAAGTATAAAGAAACATTTATGGAGCACTTACTGTATGCCAGGTACCATCTTAGAAGATAAAGATACACAAACAAGATACACACTACTTTCCAAAAGTTTGCACCCTAGTAAAGAACAAGCCAGGTACAATTGTACCTAGTAAGAGACAAGCCGGTGTGCAGGCAAGAGGAAGGTGCCCCTGGAGGTCTGCTGGCTAGGAAGGGCTCCATGCAGCAGTGATATGTTTGGGTGTGTATTTACCTATAGGCTGTGCAAAGAACACACTCAGAAGAGTCCTGGGTAATCAGAAGCCTCTGCCACTGGGAAGTCTTTTCAAGTTAATTTTCATTAACTTGACATTCACAGGCCTTTCAAATGTACAGATCTGATTTCTGCTCGGCTTTGTCAATTTCATACCTACAGTGCACAACTGCCACCACATTTTTGGTCTCTTCAAACCAAAAAAAAAAAAAGAGGGTGGGGGAGGGATTTATGTAACATAAGACTAAGTATGGGGCTGGGGTTGTGGCTCAGTGGTAGAACGCTCGCCTAGTACGTT
The DNA here is from genome assembly GCF_021218885.2 of Marmota monax. Taxonomy (NCBI): domain Eukaryota; kingdom Metazoa; phylum Chordata; class Mammalia; order Rodentia; family Sciuridae; genus Marmota; species Marmota monax. Next base: position 5,650,320 of record NW_026691988.1, read on the forward strand.
CAAGGCCCTGGGTTCAATCCTCAGCACCACATAAAAATAAATAAATAAAATAAAGGTATTGTGTCCAACTACAACTAAAAAACTAAGTATGTTTGCCAAAGCAAACATTGGTCACCATTTTGAGGCTACCCTTTAAAAATCTCCAGATTTGTAGCCTGGACAAAGGGGAGGGAATCCCGATAAGGGGGTCAATAAAAATGGTGGATGGAATAAGTCACAGGACATTGTATGACATGCTGGACACTTTCTACAGTGGTGGCAACCCTTTGAACTGCTATTGCTTGTTGATGGTGCCTTTGTGTCCACTTGACTTTTATGTGGCCAACTCTGTGTGTCAGTGCAGGGCACACTAATCCCTCCTGCTGAGCTCAGGTCATTAAATACTCGCCCTACATTTTACAGCTTCAACCCTGTGACAGGGGAGCTGACCCCAGCTTGGTGCCAGGCACCTAGCAAAATGGGGATTAATAAAACCCGCCCTGGTGTAGCCAAGGGCTCCACAGCTGCTTCTTGCAATTAAACTTGTCATCATTCTCTCAAGAAGCCCCTGTTGATGTTTAAATCCTAATTGGCAGGAGACACCTGTTTCCCGATGGGAAGGGGTCATTCATTTGTGGGCAACACAGAACAGAGGATGAGAAGCTGGAGGAATGAACACAAATAAATACCTTTGCCTCAAATCCGTTTGCTGTCATTTGGAGGCTCATTTTTGTTTTGTTTTCCTTTTCCTTTCTTTCTCCCCTACCCTTGATCCCACCAGAACAGCATGTGCAGCCTCATGCTGGTCCTTGGGAGCAAGTAACATTTTGGCCTTGAATCTTTTTTTTTTTTTTTTGAGCAAGAACTTTCCACAAGTGCCTCCCACGGGCATCCTTCATACTCTCCAGCATGAGTGCTTTTTCTTGACTACGTTTTTGCCAGGGTCCTGGTTGTCATTCATTCTGGTATTTGGGTATTCACTAACTGCCTGCAAGCTGCTTACTGGTCTATTTGTGCCTATAAAGATCACCAAGTATATTTTTAGTTCCTGTCTTCACTGATCTTGCATGCTCAATAGAGGGAGGCATTAGAACTGCACGGGGAGTGCACGTGAAGTATTCTGCTTAGATCTACTTGTCCAAGTGGTAGCAAGATTAGCCTTTCCACTGGGAACCTCAAAAGAGTCTGATAGAATTCACCGTGACCCTTTCTCTTAACACCACTGTATGTTTTAATTTAAAATTTAATTATTCTCTGATAACTAAGGCAAATATATAAGGTAATAAAAATAAAATAGTCTGATAAGAGCAAGAAGAAGCTATGAATCAGCAACAATTGAGGAACAACGGAGACCCCATTCTCATTTTCATGCTGTAAGCATTTATTGAACACCTAGTATGACTGGCTCTATTCTAGCACTTGGACTTTTTGGGATCACTCAAGGCTTCCACTTAAATTGCAAGGACTGTCTTATTAACAACTTTGCCAATAACCAGTTAAGCTCTCCTGGCAACCTTACCATGTCCTTGTGGGCTTTAGTGAAATGAGGCAATCAGGCAAGATTTACTCTGGAGTCCAAGCAAATTCCAGTGGGATGTCCTTCAAAAGCAATGCAATACATTCAAATACTTTCTCCTGTCCTTGTACTTACTATATGACTTGTTTTATGCCCAGTTTTATAAGATTTTATCTCTTGTGTACTCAAAATGGCATTGTCATTACATTACGACTGCTGAAAACAAAGGAAGTAAAAGACCTGATTATTGCCCTTGATATGCTGGTCTTGGCGAATGAGGTGCCCACAGTAAGAACAGCTACCTCCACACGACGATTTGGCATGAAGGTTTAATTCAGGGAATTCCATTGTTATTAGTACTCTAAAAGTTTCTTTAAAAACTATGGATATATTTTTTTTCCATGAATAAATTTTAGGATAAATAGTTAAATAGTTCCTAGTATTTTGTGTCTAAAATTATTTCATGAGCATCATGTTAAAATACAGATTCCTGGGGTCCTACACACAATGATTCTGATTCAGCAGGCATGTAGGGGTGGGATAGAGTTGACCTTTAAGAAGCACTCCAGATGATTTTGATGCAACCTATACTTAAAGAAGCTCTGAGATTCTCCACGCACCTGAGGGTCCTTTGGATAAGGGAGACTGTAAATGAAAGGATAAAATTCAGTCAGGACCCTTCCTGCCTCCATAAAGGACCAAGTGAGCTTCACTCATGGATATTAAAGTACTTTTAAGGCTCACAAATTCCTCCTTATACAATCAATCCTGGGAGATACCACAATCCGGGGATGCTCAAGTCCCTTATATAAAATGTATTTGTCTATAACTTGTATACATCTTCTTATATATATTAAATCATCTCTAGATTACCTATAAATACCTATATAATGTAAGTCCTGTTTCAACAGTTAAACTGTATTGTTTAGGGGAGAATCACAAGAAAAATGTTCCGTCCATTTTTGGTGCAATTTTTGCATTTTGATGCAATTTTTTTAATGCAGTGGTTTTCCATCTGCAGTTGACTAAATCTGCAGATGCAGAATCTGCAGATGAGGAGAGTCAATTCTATGTCATGCCACATGAACTATAGTTGACCATATACTGCCTTTTTGTATATTAAAAACTGCTCTAAGGATTTTGACTATTGATACTGTTTTTGACTTCTAAGGCCCTTTAAAAGACCCCCTGTGTGGTTTGCAGCTCACTCATTACCGTACAAGGAGGGCAACACTTGGGCTAAAACCTCCTTTTAGATTCAGTTTAGAACAAAGTGTGAGGCTTTGCAGTCTCTGTGTGTTTATGAAGTAGGCAACAACTAGCAGCACAAAGAACTTGGAGGAGAGGAGAATCGATGATTCATCCAGGAAGAAATAGCTTGCACCTGTGAGAGCACAGAAGGCGCCACTTGGCATTATTGGGGTGCTGCATCAGCTGGAAGGCAGACTCTGTCCCCAAACGAACTGATGGCTTGTAGCTCATGAGCAGCACTGGGCCTCTCTCACTGTTATGTTTTGCTTTTGGAGTGAAAGCAAACTCGTGACCCACGTGGGAGGGGAGGGGAGGTATGTACTTAGTAGCCTTCAGTCTTGGCAGGAGGGTAGGCGCTGCAGAGATGGGATGCAATCTAATAAGCACATGTGTTCTTACAGTATGCCTCATGGCCAGGCCACTTTATCTTCAGTAATCCCAATCTATGTCCCAGAATCACATTATTTGGCTGTGGATCAAACCTCGTGTATTCTTGGCCTGGAGAATAATGAAACGTGATCTCAAGACAAGATAGGACCGTGAGCTGAAGAGGCTCTGATGAATTTCCCTCCCCCAGAGGCACAACATTAAATGCAACATTGCATCAGGGAAATATATTTAACCTGCCACTAGAGAAGACCAAACATCGCCTCCCATCAGTGGCATCCTGCCTTGATAGTTTATGATTGCTGACAGGAGCCCGTTGATGTTACAGATAAAGAACTTCAGAAAACAAAGCTTTGGTAATGGGCAGCAGTCACTAGCAGTAACCATTGTCTTCAAGAAGGCACTGGATGCTATTAGAAGTGTCATTCAAAGGCCATTTATCAAGAAAAGCCCTTCAGGGTACAATCGTGTTGAAATTAAAAAAAAAATGTGTGCTTAAAGAGTCTGGTGAGAGGAAGGAGGCTTGGACCAGTGGAGCTCACCACAGTCTTGCTGCTCCTTCTTTGAGGCAGCCCTGGGCAGGGGGACAGTCTCTGTGATCTAGGAAGGGTCACCAGGAGGGCAGCCCTCAAGAAGGCTCCAGGCAGATAGGACTGAATCCCTCCAGCCACTGATGATCAGAAAGTGACTGGGGCTGAATTCTCTAGTGGGGAGAGGAATCGTTTGCTTTGGAAGGCTGGCTTTCCCCCTGTGAAATCATATACAGGTCACGGAATCTCTTAAGACAATGAGAGCTCCTTTCCAAGTCTGTTCCCTTGACTATGATTTGAACTCTGGCCTGCACTGCAAGGTACCACTTTCAAAATATAAACTAGCCTTGAGCTCAGTATTCACACCAGGGACACCTAGGTAAATTAGGTAACGGTCATGGTTGTACGAAGGAGAGATATAGTAACGGATAGCAGTTGTTGGGGAGGACGAATACAAATTCTGTTGATTCTATATGAAGAAGAAAGTCCCAGGACCAGCATTTTATTATTTTAATGTCATAGGATTTAAAAAATATCTCCCAAAGTCAATTTTCCTGGAAGGTCCAAAAAGGATGTTTGAGATTTTGGTTCTGCATTTTTAGAGAACTAAAGTTTTTCTTCTCCTCCTCCTCCTCCTCCTCCTCCTCCTCCTTCAGAAAGAAAGAAAGAAAGAAAGAAAGAAAGAAAGAAAAGTAACAAGGAAGTATATTTTTCTCCCAATAGCCAGATACATTCTCAGTAATAAATTTCATGGCTCTGTGGCCAGTTCAGAGTAATTGAGAAGACAGAAATAGTCAAACACTGCCACCTGCCGTCACCCCTCCACATTTGCTCTTAGAACTTTGGTTTTATTCAAATTTGTCACATAGGGATAGAGGATCCATTGATCCACTGCAGGGCAGTGGCTCTCGGGTTTCAACTAGCTTCAGACTCATCTAGAGGACTATGACAGCTTAGCTTGCTGGGCCCCGCCTCCGGGGTTTCTCTGATTCAGCAGATCTGGGGTGAGTCTCCAAAAGTTGCATTTCTAAAAAGTTCCCAGGGACTGCTGTGGTTGCCGATCCAACCACTGATCTATTTAGAAAGGCCAAGGATGACCTCGATTGCTGATATAAAGATCTCTAGGCAGAAGAGCTCAGCTCCTCGAACTCTATAGAGACTTAGATTTTATTGTTTATTCTCCCTCATCCTGTACTTCTCCTGGGAAGAACAGGTCGGGTGTGAAAGCCAGATGCAAAAGGATCTGATCAGAGATGCAGTCAGTCAAGCATGTGGGTTGCTGGGCCTGAAGCTGAATGCTTATAACAGAGGCGCATGGGATGAATTTGACTACAGAAGATTGTTTAAATAAAGGAATAGCTTGGCCTGGATTGTAAGGGACCTGCCCATTTGTAAGAGAAGTGTTTTCAAACTGGGTGGATAGTGCTAGTCTTTGAAGGTCTGGGCAGAATCCCAATTTCCCTGCATTTCTTTCACATGCCGCATGTTAATTTGTCTTCAAGATTCATTTATTCTGAAAAGCAGATGGCTGGAAGTGTGAAATTTTGGTGGTATTAAGTGCTATCATTTTTGTCATCACCAATGTTTTCAGTAAAACTGGAGTCATTATTGATTAAATAATACTCACAAAGCAAAGCTATGCTTTTGAACTTTGGAAACTGAAGAGAAGGGATGTGCTTCAACTACTTTTTATTGTGGTACAAGTCATGTAACATTAAATTTACTGTATTAATCATTTTTAAATGTATAGTTTAGTAGTTTGAACATATTTGCATTATGTGCAATAGCTCTCTAGAAGTTTTTCATCTTGCAAGACTGAAACACTAAATGCATTAAACTCTAATCCCCCCTCCGCCATTACCAGAGTCGTAGCCCTTGGCAACAACCCTTCTACTTTCTGTTTTGATGATTTTTAAGTAAGTTAGATGCTTCATGTGTGTGGAATCATACAGCATTTATCCTTCCATGAGAGGCTTATTTCAGTTAGTATAATGTCTTTGAGTTTCATCCACATTGTAGCATGTAATACAATTTTATTCTTTTTGAAGGATGAATAATATTCCATTGTATGTGTGTGTACTACATTTTCTTCATACATTTCTCTGCTGATGAACACTTGGATTGCTTTCCAACTTATGACTATTGTTAATAATGAACAGCACGCATTCATGTGTTTGCCAAGGGCTAGTGAGATAGAAGAGGGAGAAAGGTGATTTCTGAATCATATGGTAATTTTATTTTTAATCTTTTGAAGATCAATCAAACTATCATCCTTCATGAAAAGCATGTATTCTAATTTTTCCACTTCCTTGATGACACTTGTTACTTTCTATTCTTTTGATCATGGCCTTCCTAGAGAATGTGAAGTGATATCTCACTGTGGTGTTGATTTTCATTTCTCTAATAATTTGTGAGGGTAAACATCTTTTCACATATGCTTATGGTTATTTGTGTATCTTCTTTGGAGAAATGTCTTTTCAAATTCTTTCTTCACTTTTAATTGTGTAATCTATGTTCTTCATATATTCTGGGTAATAATCCCTCATCAGAGATACGATTTGCTAACATTTTCTCCCATTCTGGGGATTGTCTTTCATGCTCATGCTTATCTCCTTTGATGTGAACAGGTTTGAACATTGATGTCATCCCATTTGTCCATTTTTGCTCTTGTTGCCTATGCTTCTGGTATCATAGATATACAAAATGTTCGCCAAGTCCTTTGTCCCCAAACTTTTCTCTTATTTCTTTTTTCCTTCCATAAATTTTGTAGTTTTAGATTTTACATTTTGGGTTAACATCTATCCATAATGTAAGGAAAGGGAAAAACTTTCGTTCTTCAGCTCAGCCCATAATAGACCTTATGCCAGAGTCCCTGGCTACTTCCTAAACTTCTCTATTGTCATTCTGAAGTTCTGAGTAAAATCTGGCTTGTTTTGTTATTCTTTTTTCTCCCTTTATAAGTCTCTTTTCCTACTTCATTCTTTATTTTTCCATTAATTTTTTACCATCATTTCCTTTTTTTTTCAAATTATCTACAGCAGGAGGGATTTGTGTATCCTAGACTCAAGTTTTGCAGGTGAAGAAAATATATACAAACACAACACTCGACAACAGAATGGTTGATATGGTCCACAGAGCTTTCTCAGGGAGCATACTTTTTCTAGTAAGTTGCATCTTCTTCAACCTAGTTTTTCTTCAAACTGTGTAAAACATATTTTAGAATCTTACATGAAATATCATTCTATAAGTCATTGGCCTCGAAGAATGTCAATTTCCAAAGTTCAACCATATATATATGATGTATCTGTCACCATCAGCAGCAGTCAGCTGTGTGTGTGCAGCACATCAATTGCCTACAATGTGCATGGGCCACCAGCATTCTAAACAAGACAAAACAAGAAAACCTAAAACTTGAGTCATGCAGATTTCTGATTCCTGGCTCTTGGAATTTCTTCTAGATTTGCATTTATTAAGGCAGTTGCTCTTTCAGCCCCTGACATTCTTTGTCTAATTTCAACCCCATTTTGTTTTTCTTTCTTTGGATTTTATAATCAAGTTCTGGACACTTTTATTTAATGCTGGCTAACAAATCCTGTGGGCATTTTCTCTGATAATTACCTCTTAGGATTGCCCACTTCAATGATGTTCTAGTGCCAAGTCCAGGCCCAGAGGGCACTGCTGGCCATCCATGCAGGGAGTGCCAGGGAAATACCACCTGTGTTAATACCACTACCACCTCTGGGTAGCCCACCTCTAATCTGATCTGTAATGCCCATAGAGCTTACCTTTGCCAGTATGACACATTTTCCAACATCTTCTCATTCCAATCACAAATGTCCAGGGTCCTCGTGATGCTTTCTGGCTCCTTGCTTCATGCATTTGATCAATCTCCCCAAGCAACAGTTTCTGAAGAGTGCCCAATGTTCAAGACTTTTCCAACCTCCTCTTCCAGTTGGATCCCCATATAAATGGATGTCTCCCTTATCTTTCCAGGGAATTAACTTTCACTGAAGAATGTTAGCTATTTTGTAAGTCTTTGAACAAACAGAAAATATAATAAAAGTTTAAAGCAACATATTGAAAGCTCTGCCATGGAGGGAGGAGTCTGCAGCACACATGGAGGTGAAGAACACTTTTCTTATTTGAAGTGACTTTTGATATGCATGCATCAGTTGCTTCTGGAGATGATGCTTTATGGAAATAGCCTAAAGACTAATTCTCAAGTATTTTTGAGATAACAGAATGTTTAAAAATTGAAAGGAAAAAAAAATTGAATGTGATTGGAATTCCCTAAGGGCATAAAGATGCTGATTCCTTACCTGCAGGTTGCTGAATATGAAAAACAGGATTCAGCAAATACTCAGCAAAATCCAGGTACTGGAAATACAAGAGCAAATGGAAAATTTTAAGTGTACTTTTCATCTTCCTTTTAGCACTAAATACAGTTTCTGGCGCATAATAGAGGGTAAACAAACGTGTTCCCTGACTTCTGACAAGAGTTACTGCTCTCTGGGATCAAGAGATACAGGGCCAAAACCTGGGAGTGGGAAAAAAACTGGCTCAGGGCAGAGGAAGAACAACAGTAACACAAACCATAGTGATGAAACCTAAGGAGTGAGATAAGAATAGTTCTTTGGGTGTATTTGCAAGAACACTTCACCAGGCACTTCCCCAGGAAGAAACCCAACCACTGTTAAAATTCATTCAATCAAATCAGAAAACTCCTACCTACTTCCCTTTCCCTTCACTAATGCTCAGGTTTGGGTCTTGCCTCTGGCAATACTTCAGAGGAACACAAGAGGGCGTTCTGTTGTAACCTTTCAGAGTCCCTTGAATATCAATCAACCAAATTCATCCAAGACAAATTCCACAAAATGACTTTAGAGAGAGCATGCCTTGTAGAAAAGCGGTGTTGTGATTATACTACGATATGCACAATTTATTTTACACAAAACTGATGCAAACTCCATGAACACTGAAGTTAGTCATGGCTATTCAGGTTTGGCGCATTGTTTAGAGACGAGGTGGAGAGGGAGTGTTCCCAGGCTTTAGAAAACCAGGTTTTGCCTTTATGCTGTGGCACACTCCTTGCTGGGAGTGGGCTTTTTTTTTTCCTGCAGCCATCTACTTGATTAATTTGATGTTTCCAAAGATCCAGGAAAAAGATAGTTCTCAAGTAAAGGATTACAGGAAATGAGCTATTTTGTGTGCATATTTACGTATATGTATATATGTGTGTGTTTATGTACGTGTACATTTGTACAAATTATGACCGCTTAAAAAATCATGATTATTCTCTCAAAAACTGAGACTACACATACTATTTCATCATCTGATTCCCGATTCTTTAGCCATCTCACTGAGAAACAGGGAGGAGGGGTTTTGTGACTAAGAGTTTAGCTCTCCCTAGTTGCCCCTGCATGGAACTCATCCCAGGGTGCTGGGACAGGCTTGCTCACTCTGTCTGGGAAGGCATTTTTCAAATCATCTCCTATTGCTGTGTCCATGTCATCTCTCCCTCCAGCTAAACTTGCCCACACTGTTCTAACTCCAATGTCCTGGATTTGAACAGGGTTCATGTAAGGGAAACTGTCAAAAGGTAATAGAAATCAAGCACTTAAAAAGCAGACATACAATTCATTAGAGAAGCTATAGTTTTTCCTGCTATCCCAGCCATGATAAAACTGAATTGGGGCTAACTCTTAAAATATCATTCTTTCATTTTTCTCCCTCAATTCTAGTCATCTTGAAACCTCCTCACAGAAAAACAGGACCCTGATGTCCTTAAAACCCTTATGAAAGATAAGCTGAGATCACTATTTTCTTTCCCAGCCTTCAAAATGTTTTGCCTCCTTGTGAAGCCACTTTGAATATTCAGAAATTATTCTGTGATTTGCAAAATGCAAATTTCTCAATAATTGGCCAATCTCCCTCGACTACATTTTCCTTATCTAATCAACAGAGCAAATATTATTAGTTTAAAAATGTGAAAACCAGTTTAACATTATAACAAAGGAAATATAAATTGCAAAGCATTATTCAAGAAAAATTAAAATAAGAAAGTACTTCGATATCAATGAAATATAGTGTTTTAGTGAAGATATAATGAATCAAGTATAGTATATTCTCACGTTGCTAGTTTTTTTTTTGTTGTTGTTTGGTTGGTTTTGTGGGTTTTTTGCTTGTTTGTTTTTTTTGGTACTGGGAGTATAATTTAGGGGTGCTTAACCACTGAGTTTGATCTCCAGGCCCCTTTGGATCCAGAAAAAATTATAGCATAGAATTCTATCATGTGTCCTTATCCATTCTGCCAATTTTTGTCCCTTTTTTGGCACTGTGGATTGAACCCACGTGTTCTTAATAACTAAGCCCAGCCCTTTTTTACTTTTTTAAATTTGAGACAGAGTCTCACTAAATTGCATAGGACCTTGCTAAATCGCTGAGGTTGGCCTGGAACTTGAGATCCTTCTGACTCAGCCTCCTGAGTCACAGGGATTACAGGTATGCGCCCACACATTGCTAGTTTTAACAAATATTAAAAACATTGTTTTGAAAAGCAATTTTTCAGGACAGTTCAAAAACAAAATTGCATTCATGCAGAGAGTTTAAAAATTACTAAGCACCTCTGATACACTTATTTAGGGGCTGAAAATGCAAAGACTAGCCTAAAGTAACATACTACCTTGTCATGTTGCTTCTTTCTGACATTTTAAATTGAAAGAAAACAGTTATGCACACAGGGATATTCTCTGATATATTTGCTCTGAACATAATCTAACTGCCCAACAATCAACAAGGCAAGATCAAACTTTAGATTGTCAAATTCTAAAATACAATATAACCACTAAAATGAAAATTATGAATTAAATAATTAGAATTTTCTGAACAATATTGCCAAATAAAAAAATGAATTGATAATATGCCATGCATATAAAAATGGTGTGGGAAAATTCGGGAAAGGAACGTCGGAATGAAAGCATCAGATAAATTCAATGTTCTACCTTGTGTTTCCTATTATTTTTTGTGTCACAAAAGTTTTATTTAATAATTTGGAAACAGTAATGAGAGAAATAACATTTTTTTTTGTGAGGAACACCATAAAATTTGCTGTGCCGATGTTACACAGTGTTAAAAATCTCATGCAATTGACTCAAAACATACAAATAGTTGAGCAATTCCAATTTGTAAATAAAGACATCTCAAGTCTCAAAACATTTTAAGCAATTTTAAAACATTTTGAAATAGCAGTTTCCCAAAGTATGGTTTTAATTATTTTCTGGAAATTGTTTAATCTATCAGATCATTTTTGCTATTTACATTAATCTATGTATTCTTTATATCTCATATTTTTCTATTATACTTCTATGTGATATTGTTAATATCCCAAGGTCAAATGAGTCTGGAAATGCCAAGCTAATGGATGTGAAAGTACTTTGAAATCTGTAGTGTGCTTTGTAAATAACAGACTTTATTACTATAATGAATGGTTCCTTGAATCATCTTGCTTTTCTTTGTTTATACTAAGAAGATTGTTTTAAGAGATTTTTAACTTGGAAGAATCTTCTGCTTCTACCCACTATGAGTAAGAAAGATTGACTTCCCCACAGGAATGTGAGGACACTGTTGGTTTACTGTGTTTAAAAGGATGTAGGGGACAAGGATACAGCAAGTCCTTACATCACGAGAACAGGAGGCCTCAAGGGTCATGCCCCATGACGCGCGAGCACTCTACAGACTGCAACACTGCCTGAAAGGCATTCTCCAGCAAGGACAGAACATGTGAAGTTAGAAGACCTGAGCAAGGTGGAGGTCACAGTGGGGCTGTGCCACCTAGCTTCTGCATTTGAGAAAGGGAGAAAATAAGTTTAGTTCAAAGGATGGTAAATGTCTTTTCTACATTCTGTTTTTCTATTTCTTTTTTTCCTATGAGCATAGCAATAAAATGTTAAGTTGAAAAAAAATAGCAATAATTCTTGGACCAGGTTATTAAGGAAATAGGGAGTTGTGATACTGTCCCACGCAGCAGCTGGAATGGTGGGGGAGGTGCCCCCAGACAGGCTGCCAGGAGCCTGAGGCTTGGACTTGGGGAAGGAACAAGGAGAACCTCACGCAGGAGGCAACATGAGTCTCCCATTCCATTCCCAGTTTTAAGCCACCTCATCTTTGGTCCTTGTGAGTCAGCTACATCCACAGAGTAATGATGAATGGAAGCAAGGGACTTTGTCTTGATGTCAACTTAACACCAGGAGACATGATGCTTGCTAAGTTTTTGCTATCTTCTTATATTCTGGACATCTCGTTCCTCTCCTTTGCTAAGAATTTTGATAGTAAATGAAGGTTGTGTGATATTGAAAGTATTTTCTGCATTTGAGATGATTATAATATTATATTTTATCTTTTTAATCTATTAAATTATTTTACTTTCTTTCTGAAATATATTGTGCACTATTTAAGTCATAAAAATATGTGTGGCCACCACCCATCTCAGGAAGTAAAAATTTACCAGCATATATAATATATAATATATAATATATATATATATATATATATATATATATATATATATATATATTTCCCCCATATACCTCTACTTCATCAAATCTTTCTGTTTCTCAAAGATAATTGCTTCCTTTTTTTGAGGATTATTATGGACAACCATCCCGATTATGTAGGTGAAATAAAAATTATAGCTAGTTCTCCAAGAGGTATATCAGTAATTTCACCTGAAGATAGAGTAGCACAGTTATTAATAATACCCAGCCTGCATGATAAATTTTCCAGTCGTACTGTAGAAAGAGGTTCCAGAGGATTAGGCTCCACAGGTGTAGATTGGGCTATGTTGTCTTTAAATTTATATTCTCACCCAATGCTAAAACTAAATATTCAAGGTCATGAGTTTAATGGGCTACTGGACACAGGAGCTGACCTTAGCATCATATCTCGTCAAGAATGGCCAAAACATTGGCCATTACAACAAGCCACTCAAACGCTTCGAGGCCTAGGAGTGGCGACTAATCCCCATAGAAGTTCTATGATATTAGATTGGAAGGATCCTGAAGGATGTGAAGGAACTATACAGCCATATGTATTGGATCATCTTCCTATAAATTTATGGGGACGAGATGTCCTAGATCAATTAGGTTTGACATTAACAAATAATATCAATCCTAATGCGCCCACTACTAGAGCTAGACAAGGCTTTAGGAAAGAAAAAAGATTAGGAAAACAAGGGCAAGGTATAGCAGCACCAGTACAAATAGATCAAGGAAAAGACAGACATGGGTTGGATTTTCAGAAAGGGCCACTGAGACAATCAAAATTACTTGGAAATCAGAAAGACCAGTGTGGGTTCCTCAGTGGCCCCTGACTAAAGAAAAGACACAAGTAGCCCATGATCTGGTCAAACAACAATTAGCGGAAGGACATATACAACCTTCCATATCTCCCCATAATACTCCCATTTTTGTCATCAAAAAGAAATCTGGTAAATGGAGATTATTGCAAGATTTAAGAGCCATTAATAATGAGATGGTTATTATGGGACCTGCTCAATCAGCGATTCCTCAATTGTCTGCTTTGCCAAAAACCTGGCATGTTTTAGCTATAGATATTAAAGATTGTTTTTTTTCAATTCCAATTCATCCCGAGGATAGTCCACGTTTTGCATTTACTATCCCTGCATTAAATCATGAAGGTCCTGATCAGAGATATGAATGGAAAGCACTCCCTCAAGGGATGGCTAACAGTCCAACTATGTGTCAAATATATGTTAACAAAGCAATCCAGCCACTTAGAAATCAAAATCCTGAACTACAAATATTTCACTATATGGATGATGTATTATTGGCACATAAAGATAAAAACATATTGCTGGAATGTTATGCCACACTTACAAACTTATTAAAAAATTATAATCTAGAGACAGCAATAGATAAAGTACAATTAAATTTTCCAATTAATTATTTAGGAGTTCTATTATCCTCAACTATGGTCCGTCCACCAAAAATTCAAATACGAGTAGATCAACTCAAATCACTTAACGACTTTCAAAAGTTATTGGGAGACATAAATTGGATAAGGCCTTATCTAGGTATACCAACAGGAGAGTTGGGACCTTTATTTGATATTCTAAAAGGTCCATCAGATCCAAATTCACCCCGCATGTTAACTCCTAAAGCAAGAAAGGCATTAAAAATTATTGAAACATATATGGAAAATATACATTTGGATAGAATTGATACAAGTTTGCCTTTATTATTTATTGTACTACCAACAAAAAATATTCCTACAGGAGTATTTTGGCAAGAAGGTCCATTATTGTGGATACATTTATCTTATTCTCCTAACACTATTCTTACTAGGTATCCTGAGGCTGTAGGACAATTAATACTCAAAGGAATAAAAGCAGCGAAGGGAGTGTTTGGAATTTCTCCCAATAAAATTATTACTCCATATACTATGGATCAAATTGATGAGTTAGCTAATGAGTTAAATACTTGGGCAATAATCGTGTAAATCTAATGTTACATTTGATAATCATTTACCATCTAATCCTTTGTTGTCTTTTTGGTCTAAACATCCTGTAGTTTTTCCTAAAATGACAAGAAAAACACCTATCATGAATGCTCCAAATATATTCACTGATGGGTCTAATAATGGTACAGCAGCAGTAGTTACCCCAGCTCGAACTTTTACATTTTTAGTACCCAAACAATCAGCTCAAAAGGTAGAGCTTAATGCAGTTTTACAAGCTTTTTTGATGTTTAAAGATTCTGTATTTAATTTATTTTCTGATAGTCAGTATATAGTTAATGCTATAGTATAGCATTAACTATATACTGACTATTAACTATAGTTAATGCTATAGTATCTCTTGAAGATGCTGGTAGGATTTCCCCTTCTTCTACTGTTTTCTCTTTGTTTTCCACTATACAAAGTCTAATCTGGGACAGAAAAGATCCATTCTTTATAGGACATATTAGGGCACATACAGGATTGCCTGGAGCCCTTAGTTTAGGCAATGATTTAGCAGATAAAACTACACATGACATACATATTTTCTCTACATTCGAAGAAGCTACAAATTTTCATAAAAGGTTTCATGTTAATGCTAATACTTTACAAAAGCATTTTAAAATAACTAAGGAACAAGCTAGACATATAATAAAACAATGTCAAAATTGTGTGACATTTTTACCACAAGTTAATCTTGGAGTCAATCCTAGAGGACTGATACCTAACCATATTTGGCAGATGGACGTCACACACTTGCCAGAATTTGGAAAATTAAAATATTTACATGTTACAGTCGATATTTCTTCCGGATTTTTGATGGGCTCCCTTCATGCTGGAGAAAAAACTAAAGATGTTATAGCTCATTGCTTACAAAATTTTGCCACTGTGGGCGTTCCTAAACAGTTAAAAACCGATAATGGTCCTGGCTATACCTCTACCTCTTTTAAATAATTTTGCTCATCATTTGGTATTACTCATATAACAGGAATACCATACAATCCACAGGGACAAGGCATAGTTGAAAGAGCTCATCAAACTATTAAAACATACTTATTAAAGCAAAAAGAGGGAATTGGAAAGGGGTATATATCCCCCAAAGATAAACTTACAATAACGCTTTTTACTCTAAACTTTTTAAAATCTAGATTCATCAGGACTTAGTGCTGCGGAAAGGCATATGTATCCAAAAAATGTACATAAGCCTAAGGTACTTTGGAAAGATATTCTAACAGGACAATGGAAAGGTCCTGACCCAGTGATTGTCTGGAGTCGGGGTTTTGTTTGTGTGTTTCCACAGGGAGAACAGCAGCCAATTTGGATTCCAGAGAGATTAACTAAAACAATTTCTACAGATCGAAAAGAAGATGATTTGACTCAAATCCATAACAGCTGATATCCAGAGCTCCAGCTTGGCCATTCTTACATCTGCAACAGTGATTAACCAGTGATGCAATTTTTATTTCCTTGCCAGTGCACCCCATGTTAATTGTGGTAGTGCTGATATATCTTTGCTGATGGTGTCACCAGTGATGCAATTTTTCCCAAGGAGCCGTCTATTGGCTTGGTGTCGTGGCATTTCTGTATCCTCCTCCCTTCTGCTAGTAATGGTCTAAAATTTGGGGGCCAATGGCTATATGCTGGACCGGTAGTCAGTGACGGGTATGATCCAATTGCAGTGGTATCAACCTAAGACAGGAGGCTGACGCCTAAAGGTCAGTTTTCCGATGACGGGTAAGAACCATATGTTGAATTGGACAACCTACCAGGCACTGTCCTTAAGCCACATTAACCTCACTCCCCCACTGGCACCAAGGCCAAATTTGGGGGCCAACAGAGGTGAGGCAAAGAACCTCACCCCCCCCACTGGTGCATAGACCTATCCACAAGTATGGCTGTATGCTGGACCGGTAGTCAGTGACGGGTATGATTCAATTGCAGTGGTATCAACCTAAGACAGGAGGCTGACACCTAAAGGTCAGTTTTCCGATGACGGGTAAGAACCATATGTTGAATTGGACAACCTACCAGGCACGGTCCTTAAGCCACATTGCTTGTTGTTTAATTAATCAGAAGGGGGGAGATGCTGGGAGCCATTAGCCAAGTAGGTATGACAATTTCCTTGCCAGCGTACCCCATGTTGCAGTGACATTGAATGTAGGTGACCTTGCTCAAGGACCAAGGCGGATTAGGGTGTTCCCGGTTTAAGATAATCGGGTTTAGGGCGTTCCCGGTTTAGGTTCTAGGTTTAAGGTTTAAGATTATTCCTGCTGGGAATAGGGCGTATCCTGCTGCCTGAGTTCCCCTTGAGTTCTCACGGGATTCAGACAGTATTTTTTGGGAAACAGAAGCCCAGTGGATGTGGATTTGGGCAGAGAACGTGGATTTGGGCAGAGAATGTGGATTTCCCCAGAACGTGATTGCAGACGGCTGGTGTGAGTTCGGGAATAAAGAGTTGCTGTTTGAATCTACAAGCTGTGTGGTGGCTCGTGATTGTGTGCCCAGCCAGACTGCGGAATTTGTGCCCAGCCAGACTGTGGCAAATCCATCTAGAATTATCCATGCTAATGAATGTATTTATGCTTATATGTGCATGTGAGGGGCTGGGGTGAGGGTTGGTTTTAATTTTTTTTGCTTCTGTAATAATGTCAGTACTATTCCTTGGATAGACATCCTTTTTACACATGTCTACAAAGTCAGCTCACCAGAGATTGATATTGTTCATATTTCTTATTTGAGTTGTTCTGATAAGTCTTTAATTATATTTTGTTGTGGTTTTAATTTGAATTTCCCTAGTGGTTAATGATCTCAACATATTTTTATGTGCTCTTTTGCCATTTTAATTCCTTCATTCATAAAGTGTATGTTCATGTCTCTTGCCAAGTGTTACATCACTTTTTTCAATTTCTTCTCATTGGGTTTTGAGCATTCTTCATATACTAATGTCATTTGTCTCTCTTACTGCGCAAATAAGTCAACTCAAAATGGACCAAAGACTATAGAAATTAAATCAGAAACTGTGCAACTCCTAGAAGAAAACATAACATTAAATGCTTAGATTAGAAAAGAAGAAAATATCAAACCAAAAAACAAAGTTTCACTTTAAGAAAGTAAAAATAGTGAAATAAACTCAAGTTGAGCCTGAGAAAATATAATAACAGACACAAAATATGAATAAAATATAAGAATGAAATATAAAGAGCAGAAATCAATATAGACAACAGTAAGTCAATAAAAAAATCAATGAAATCAAAAATAGTTCCTTCAAAAGATCAATTTGGGGCTGTGGATGTGGTTCAAGCAGTAGCACGCTTGCCTGGTATGCGTGCGACCCGGGTTTGATCCTCAGCACCACATACAAACAAAGATGTTGTGTCTGCCGAAAACTAAAAAATAAATATTAAAAAATTCTCTCTCTCTCTCTCTCTCTCTCTCTCCCTCCTTCTCTCTTAAAAAAAAAAAGAAAAGAAAAGATTAATTAGGTTGCCAGACCAACAACAAAAAAGAGAAAACACAAATTTCCAACATCAAAAATGAAAGAGAGGACACTCTCACAGCCCTTGAGGATAAAAGATATGAAGGGAATACTATGAATAACCCTATATATGTAAGTAAGCACGTTCAAAGGAGGGTCTCAATCTCTTGATAACTTGCTAAACCCAGCGGTTTTCCACAGTGATAGTGGTTGCAACCAAATGGGTTCTTTGATTAATTCTATCAAGCATTTAAGGAAGAAATATCACACAAAAGTCTTCAAAAATAGTATAAGAAGAAACCCTTCCTAACTCAATTTATTATGTCAGTATAACTGGTATCAAAACCCAACAAGAATATTATAAGAACACACTGTTACCAAACTAAATACAATAATATGTAAAAGGATAATACATAATGACCAATTCAAATTTATTCTAAGAACATACTCTTATTATATTATTACTTCTTGCCGCAGTCCGGCTGGCTGGGCAAAATAACCGGGGGGTGACGAACAACTTGTGTACGTTGATACAGCAGGAGTAGGAGCCGTTTATTGCAGGACAGGAGCAGTATTTATACATTCCACACAGCTTATCTAATTAGCATAAACTAGATACATCAGTCAACCAATATGGAATCTCCATACTTAATGGCTCGCTTTTGTTACTTCTCAAACCACTCCCTCTGGCATTTTGCCAGGCACCATCCAGACTTGTTTATGAACTCTAACATTCCCTTGGCAAAATGCCAGGTGTTATTTTGACTTGTTTACACACTCTAACAACTTCTAATATTTAAAAATCATAAGGCACTGCCATGCTTGAAATCTAATGCTTAGAGCATTATATTAAATCAGGATTGAAGAACTCTTCTGTGTCTTGGACCAGAACTTTCACCCAAATATCCTTGTATGAGAAAAGGGTGGGGAGGAAGCTAAATTCCTTTATGGGAAGTCAATTACCCTTTAGGGAAAATTTGAACTAAGATTAGTTTTGGAAGTCTTTTATTCTGTTGTTGTTTTGTTGTTGTTGTTGTTGTTGTTTTGTTTATTTGTTTGTTTGTACCAGAGATTGAACCCAGGGACATTTAACTATGGAGCCACATCCCCAGCCCTTTTTATTTGTTATTTTGAGACAGTGTTTCACTAAATTGCTTAAGACTTCACTAGGTTGCTGAGACTGGCCTTGAACTTGTGATCCTCCTTCCTCAACCTCCTGAGTTGCTGAGATTACAGGCATGTACCACCATGTCCAGTTTATATTGATTTTTTAGAGTAGTAAAATGAAGGCTTCACCAGCATAAGATTCTGAATATTGTCAGCTTTCTCTTCTCCTTGATAGAAGTTTATTTATTAGTTAGAACAATGTGATAATTTCATACATTTACTTGTTTCTTGTTCATTCCAGTAGAGCTTTCTCCCATTTCCTTGACCCCTGTTTCAGTTTTCCATGGAATACAAAGACAACTGCTATGAGCTAATATTGAGCCATCCTCTCCAAAACACAACCCAAAAGGAAAATTCCAATTCCCCCAGTTAAAAGACCACTTGAGGCTACACATATCAGGGAAATGGTGCCTTCTAAAGAATTGCTAAGGTTTCATTGTCGAAAATTCCAACTTCTCTGCCTAGGCAGTTTTATTCTAGCATCAAGGTAATATCAGGAGGGTTGGAGAAAACTTTGGAAAGTAGCTCATTCTGAGGAAAGAATAAAATTGAGTACAACACGGGAGGATGGAGCAGTTTTTCATATTAATCCAAAAGTTGGTCTTTTTGGTCTAGTATCGGAATAAAACCCTAGAAAGAGATATATTTTTCATTTTATTTAAATTAGAGCATTTATGAGACTTGGATGTCTCCAAGAAGCTTGGTTTTACAGCCCATGTAGTGTAGGTCTAGTGAAAAGGTTCTGTCAGAACCCAGTGAAGCCTGAATGGACATATCTTGAGAGTGGTCTAGATCAATCAACACTTATGAGCATCAGACTGCTGCATAGATGACCGGCATCTCTTGGCAGACAGACCTGTAGAACAAAAATGGGAATGTAATAATGGAGAAAAACATTAAAAGGCAAGCATAAAGAGAATTCTGGGAAGATAGCATAGTAAAAAACCTTGGATCTCTTATATATACCTAAACAACAGTGTAACTCTAGGGTATATTAAGGGTTTGTTTGTATCAAGAAAAGGCAGTAAGTTGTGGTTAATTTCAGTCAATTTTAGTTCTTGATCTATTAGCAGCCACACATCTCCCACCCTGAATAGGTAGGAACCAGGACAGACAAAAATCATCCTCCCCTCCAAATATCTGGGATCTGTGCTCTGATTGTTGATTGTTGCATGTGATCAAGAAGCACAAAGACATGGGTGACAACTGTTGTTGTACCTCCTGCTCTTCACAGTTCAAAGCCCTCCCCCTCCAGGTGACTCATTGGGATATTGTCTTTTCTTTCAATCTATTATTTTTCTTTTTCTACTTTTGAGATACATACTGTAAAGACTAAGCCATTCAAAACCAACTTCATATACAGGGAAAATTAGAGAGTGGCTGCACACACCAAAGACAAAGTGTAGGAGAAAGAAAAAAAAAAAACCTGAGAAGATCTTAAGTTTACATGTTAGACTGGTCCTTGACATAGAGATAGCCTAAAACAATAAGCAGCAACAACAAAATCAATAAAAAACAAATTCTCCCAAGGAATGGGAGAATCTAATTTCTAGAGCTGCCACAGTATTATATACAAACTCACAGTTTCAACTATAAATCACAAGGCATACAAAGAAACAGGAAAGTAGTGGTCATTAAAAAAAGAGAGAAACTACTCTTGTAAAAAATCTGATGATAGTTTTTCTAAACAAAGACATTAAAACAATTTTCATAGAGATGCTCAAAGAACTAAAAAATATATGAAGAAAATAATATAAAAACAAAATGGAATGATCAAAAAAGAGATAGGACATCTAAAGGAAAATGAAAATGAAATTTTAGAGCTAAAAACTACAATAACTTAAATGAGAAATGCACTAGAGAGATTCAAAATTAGATTTGAGCAGATAGAAGAAAGAATTGGTAAACTTGAAGGTAGCACAAGGGAAATTACTGAATCTGAGGATAAGAAAGAAAAAAGACTGAATGAAAATCAACAGAATCTAAAGGACCAGTGGAACACCATTAAGTAAACCATATCAATTATGGGGGTATTAGAGAATAAAAGAGAGAAAAAAGGAATAGAGAGAATATTTGAAGGAATAATGACAGAAACTACCCAAGTTTGATGAACATCATTAATATAACAAGATGTTCAAAAATATCTAAGAAAAACCTACAGTGAGACACATTTATTATCAAACTTTCAAAACACGAAGATAAAAAGAGAATTTTTAAGATGATTAGAAGCAACTTGTCATATACATGGGATCCTCCATAAGATTATCATCAGAGTTCTCAGCAGAAACTTTGAAAGCCAGAAGGCAATAGGCCTAGATATTGAAAGTGCTAAAAAAAAAAAAAAAAAAAAAAAAAACCTGTCAACCAAAAGTCATATTCAGCAAAATTGTTCTTCAAATGTGAGAAATTAAGACATTCCTAAATTCACAAAAATTGAGGGAGTTAATTACTACTAGATTTGCCTTTAAGAAATGTTCAAGAGAGTTCCAAAGGGTGAAATGAAAGGAAACTACAAAGTCACTTAAGGCCGTGTGAAAAAATAATTTTAATAAAACAAATACATGGACAATCATAAAAGCAAATGTTGTAAGTTTAGTTTGTAATTCTACTTTTTGTTTTCTGCAAAATTGAACAGACTAATGCACTTAGATGAATTAATAGGAACTTAAGGAACTGGAAAAAGACAAAGATAAAAACAAACTAAACCTAAATTTAGTGGAAGAAAAAACATAATAAATATTTAAAGAAAGAATGAATAAAATAAAATAGAAAGCAATAGAGAAAGTCAATGAAAAGCACAATATGACTTTTTGAAAATCAGTAAAATTGGAAAGACTAAGAAAAAAACACAGGTGTTCTAAGAAAAAAACAGATGACTCAAAGCACTAAAATGACAGTGAAAATGTAGATATTACTAGCATTTATATAGAAATAAAAAAGATTATAATACAGTACTATAAACATTTATATATCAACATATTGGATAACTTAGATGTAATGGACAAATTCATAGAAATATGAAATCTGACAAGAGTTAATCATAAAGTAAAAGAAGATCTCAGATAGACTTACAACTAGCAAGGAAATTGAATCAGTAATAAAAATCTCCAGACAAATAAAAGCTGTGGACCTGATGGATTCAAACATTTAAACAAGTGACACCATCTTTCTCAAACACTTGCAAAAAACTGAAGAGAACATTTCCAAACTCCATCTATGAGGCCAGCATTACACTGATACCTAATCCAGATTAAGTCATGGTAGGTGAGAAAAACTACAATTTCTAGGAACATCAAAGTAAAGCCCCTCCTAAAAATACTAGCAAACTGAATTCATTAGGCATTAGCATGTCTACTTTAATAAATAAGAAAAAAATAATGTTGTTGAGGATGTGGAAAAATTGAAACGTTTGCACTCTGTTCATGGGGATCTGAAATAGCACAGCTACTATGAAAAACAATATGATAGCCCCTCCAGAAAATTAAAAATAGAATTGCTGTATGACCCTGCAATGTCACTCCTGGGTATATTCTCAGAATTGAAAGCAGAGTGTTCAAATTTGAACATTCAAGTTCACAACAGTATTATTTGTACTAATTAAAACATAGAAACAATACAATGGTCCATCTCCAAAGAATGAATAAGCAAAATGCAGTATATACACACAATGGAACATTAGTCAGCCTTAGAAAGGAAGAAATTTCTGATTTATGGCCCATCAGTGAACCCTGAGGCAATTAAGCTACTTGAAATAAGCTAGCCATAAAAAAAGACAATATATGCATTTCCACTCATATGGGAAAATTTGCATAGTCAAAATTATAGAAACAAACAAAAAAAAATGGTGTTTTCCAGGAACTGAAAGGAAAGGTAAGGGAGATTTTTTTTTGTGTAGGTGATAGGCTTCAGTTTTACAACATGAAAAGAGTTATCAAGATGGAATATAGTGATGACTGTACCACATTACAAATGTCATTAATACCACTAAATTGTAAGCTTAGAACATGTGAAGATGAGAGCTGGGGATGAAGTTTAGTTGTAGAGTACTGGCTTACCATGCCTGAGTGCCACCCCCATCAAAAAAAGAAAAAACAAAAGACAAAATAAGAAGAAAAATCTTATGAGTATTTTACCACCATAGGAAACACTGGTGTAGAGGAGAAGGATGGGTATGCACAGGCCTTCATCCAGGAAGGCCCAGTCTATCCCAGGTGAATTTCAAATGGACCAAAGCTCTTGGAATTCTCTGGCTGGGGAGAGTCTAGAACAAATTCTCAAGGATCAAGGAATAGATAGTAGAGGATAGGAAAGGCAGCAGAATACAACAGACACTAGTATGGCAATATGTAAATCAGTGGATGTATAACCGATGTGATTCTGCAATCTGTATACAGGGTAAAAATGGGAGTTCATAACCCACTTGATTCCTTTGAATCAAAGTGTGAAATATGATATGTCAAGAACTATGTAATGTTTTGAACAACCAACAATAAAGATTTAAAAAAAAAGGATCAAAGAATAGAAGTTCCTTTCATAATCCCAAAGGAATACAAAATCTTCTTTGTTGAGGATTTTTTGCATCAATGTTCCTAGAGATTATAGTTTTCTTGTAAGTAATTTATTCAGATTTAACATCAGAGTCGTCATGAAATTGAGTTGGGAAGTATTTTCTTCAGTTGTTTGGAAATGTTTAGGAAAGATGGTGTCTTGCTTATGATGTTAAGTTAGTAGCTATTTATTGGTTAATTGATATTTTCTATTGCTCTGCAAACCAAGAGAGTGGATTGCTATTCCGGCATGGGAGAGAAACCACAAGGATATGCTATAAACCACTGAGCTTCCAGTATGAGAAAGAAAACAGCAAATAAACGAGGGGCTATTTGGAAACAATACTTAAACGATTTCAGGGAAGGATCAACTGGGCCAGTGCCAAACGGATCAGAGTGCTAGTCATTATGAATAGAATGAAGGGCAGAATTCCAGCATGAGAAGAAATGAGCTTATTTTGAAAAAAAAAAAAAAAAACCATGAACATCTAAACAATATGGTAGATAAAATACAAGCAAATTATGCTGTTTTTCTAACACAAGAAGTTTTGCCGAGAATTTTTGTTTTGTTTTCTAGAATTCCTATTCATATAATAAACATTGATGTTTATTTTGAGTGGTATGGATAACATGGTGATTGTTCATTTGGTAGTCAAGTTGTATAATTGATGTCTCAATAAGACTTAAGGGCCCAGTTCAGCATTTTTGATAGATAGTTACATTTTTAATTGTGACACATTTAGTTTTATGAGTACCGGAGTGGTAGGTTTCCTTTAGATAGATGAATCAAACTGCTTGACAGGTATTATCCATCTCCTGCAGGTGATTTATTCTCCATGTGAACCTCCAATATTCTTTAATCACTGGGTGTGGGTCTCATGTACTTGCCTGTAGGACTTCCTTAATAATGGGATTAAGTCTTCAAAACACAGAGCTAAGACACAAGCGAAAAAATGTGAATGCCAAGGTCAAATGGAAAAATAATTTTAAAAATATTAAGAATTCCACTTTAAAAGCAAAACAATGATATCATTTAACTGAATATAGCTTTTCAGTCATTATCTCTTCCCTGAACTATTGCAATAATCTTTTCTGCTTCCAGTTTCCACTCATTGCAGTTTCTCATACACTACTCACAAATCAACTCTAATCATGTCATTCTTCAGTTCATAAACCTTCAATGGTTTTTCCTTCTCTGAACAATAATGTCCAGATTTGAGCCTGGCAGTCAATTTCCCAACTACCTTTCCAATTCTGTCTTCCATTTTGTGACCCTTAATTTCGTCAACTTTTCATCACTGTGACCAAAAGACTTGGAAATAAAAATGTAGATGAGGAAAAATTCATTTTGACTCACTGTTTCAAAGTTTCTGCCTTCAGTTGGCTAATTCCATAGCTCTGTGGCTAGATGAGGCAGAAGATCATGGTGGAGCAAAGCAGCTCAGGACATGGAGACAAGGAAGGGGAGAGATGTGGAGGGAGCTCTCTTCACCAGTGACAAAATATAAAAACCCAAAGTCACACCCCCAGTGACCACTTTCCTCCAGCTATAACCCCTCTGCCTACAGTTACTGTCCAGTTAATCCATATCAGGGAATGAACCCAGTGATTAGGTTAAGGCCCTCATAAACCAATGATTTCATCTCTGAAAATTCTTGCATTGTCTCATTTATTAGTTTTTGGAGGACGCCTCTTATCTAAACCTCAATAACCATTAAAATCCAGTGCCCTTTATGACCCTTATAGTTCAATCAGTTAGTACCATTCCTGTTTTCTATGTATATCTTGGATATTCCTACCTTGAAGTACTCAGTACCCTTTTTCCACACTGAAAGTTACTGTATATTTATCTCCTATCCAATTTTACAAGAGCCTAGTTCACATACCATGTGGTATGAACAGAATGTGTCTCCCCAAATATCATATGTTGAAGCCCTAAACCTCAATGTGACTTTATTTTGAGATAAGAGGCTTTATAGAAGTAATTAAGGTTAAGTGAGGTCATAAGTTGAGACACTAGTCCAAGAGGAAGGTGTCTTTGTAAGATCAGGAAGAGACAGCAGAGTTTGCTCCCTGTATGTACACATAAGAAAGGGCACATGAGGACACAGCAAGAAGGCTGCTGCAGGAAGAGAGGCCTCACCATAAACCAATGCCAACTGTATCTTTGACCGTTAGCTACTAGCCCCCGGCACTGAGAAAATAACCATTTGTTCTTTAAGTCCCCAGTCTGTGGTGTTTTGTTATGTCAGTGAGCAGACTAATCTACCACCTCATTTGCAGGTGTTCTCTGATCACCCAAATTCCTCTTTCTCTATTATGATGACATATTATTTGCACCTGTATAATAGCATTGAGAACTTCCCATTGTTAATTACATATTTAATGTATTGTTTCAAATGAGACTTGGCCTAAATAAGACAATTAACGTTACCTAATATAATAGCAGTTGGCATGTTTACAGATCTGTGTGTAAATTCCTGTCTCAGAAAGACCCTCTCCTGTTCTTTCAGCCTGCCCAACCAGCACTCCCATCCTGAAGATCAGCTGATTGTTGAAGCTGACTACTAAAGCTTAGGCCATAAGTGCTCCAGAAATTCAAAGGAGGAAGAGGGAGAGGAAGTGGCAACTAGCTCCTCTGGCCACCCCAGCAACTGAGTTGGCTCCTCTTAGGAAACCATAGCAGAAATCCTGAACAACACAGATGCTTACACTTCATTAACCAGAATATAGATTTTATGTAACACCTAATTTTAAGTCATGTAGTTGAATGCTCAAAAGAGATATTCTGTTGGTAAATAGCAGTTTCTACCATATGTTAATTCTTATCATCTCTAGAAGACTGCAAGTTCCTTAAGAGCATGTTTTGTACCTGTGCACCTTGAGTTTTGCACATACAAAAGTTCATAAATACTTACTGAACAAAATAATCAGTATAAATTTGCTTGTACTATACTTAAAGGCCATCCTACCCATTTCTCATTACCTGCTCAGATTTATGGCCATCCTAAATCTGCTTTGATAGAAACACTGTCATTATGTTATAGATGTTGTATTTTAGCAGAGTTTCATCAATTGGGGTTTCAACTCCTTGTTTTTTGTCTAAACTTTGCCACTGCACCAAGTTTTTAATTTATTCTCATATTCTCTCTCTCTCTCTCTCTCTCTCTCTCTCTCTCTCTCTCTCTCTCTCTCTCTCTCCCTCCCTCCCTCCCTTCCTCCCTCTCCCTACCCCTATCTCAAAAGATTGTAAGAGTAGAATTTTTTAAAAAATAAACAAAACAACTCAGTAGTTTGATAACTTGATACCATCAGATTTTCAAGCTTTCTTTCATCTCCTCCAGGGACCGTGGCAAGGTAGAGTGGACAGAATACTATTTTCCTTTTCCTTTTTAATTGCTTAAAAACCTGTCCTCTTCTGATATGGAAAGAAAAAAATTATTGCATTGCTCCTTAGATTTTCTTCTGTCAACTCTTCTACTTTTCTGTTTCTTCTCTCCATCCCTTATTCAGTAAACTAGCATGCTGAAAGGTAAATTATGGCATTGGTGATAGAGTAGAGTAATGGGAAGGTTTAATTCCCAGTCTTAATCCCTGCTCTATGTTTATGAAGATATAGGGGACACATAACAGCATCCAGCAGAGGTGCCACTCAGAAACAGAAATAAGCAACAGCTGAATGCTACCTCCTTCCTTTCCATTTCATAGTAGGGTTGAACCAATGGAGAGTTGGTTAAATTGTTGCCCCAATGGGCAAATGTTAGGGCTCCCTTTAAATTCTCCTATCCCTCAATCCTGCTTAGAGGGTCTAAGTCTACACTGAACTTTTCTCTATTAAGCCATCCCTAAGACACAACATAATCTCTCTGGCCTTGCTCTGAACTTTACTGTGCCTCTTTGCTGTGAGCACAATTAGCACAAAAGTATTCATACCTAGCAAGGGATCTTTGCCAGACCTAGCAAAAGTACCTAGAAAAATAGAGGAGTATCAGTTTGTTTATCCTAACTCCTTCTTTTCCTAACCTATCCAATCAAGTCTATGGCACATAACAGATGTTGTTAATAACATAGTAAGAGCCATTACTATGCCCATTTTCCCAGGAGTGCAACTGAAAGATTTTCTGTGAATATGGTAACAAGTGACAAATTGTTCATGTCTATTTTCATGAAATGTTTTGACTGCTGAAGTTGTTCTATAGCAGTTCATTAAAGGACCCATAAAATATGTAAGTTTACATTTTATAAAAAGATCATCAGGAATTTCTTGGCTGATAGTATTCTTTCTATTAAGCATCTGTTTTCTATTTTCTAAAGGCTTGCAGCAGTGGTTGTCCAATTGTATATTAAAAATACTTGATTTAAGCTGGATGAAAACATTGTAATTTCTTATTAAAGATTAGTAACCCACCAATGAAGCTTCCTTAGAAGGCAAGCAGCAATGTGTATGTAGCACATCTGGTTTCAAAATATTAAAAAATGATAAACACTCACCGATACAATCCATCTGTTCTTTCCATCTGCATAATTGTCTTATTTTTAAAACTAGGACATGCACTGAGCTTGACATTACACCAAGTTGAAAATTTTTTTTCTCTTCCATGTCGAGGCAATAATGAATGATTGAGGTCAGTTTTGGAGGAATGTCATGTTTGTTACTACATAGGTAGGTAATCTGGAAAATTGGTTTAATCCAAATTCTGTTAACTCTTCTTCAAAATGATATCTTAGTTGTTGTCTCCTTATTATAGCATTCAGAGCCACTGGGCATTTGACTCCATCTGAGCTTTAGTTATTCATTCTCTCACTTGCACTTTTCTCCCTTGGTCTGTTTGTTCATGCTACTTCCTCTCCTGGGATGCCCTTTTCCCATGTCTGTCTGACTAACCCAAAATCATGCAAAATGGTTTATGAAGCAACACTAGCTCATAAGGATGGAGAATTGTGTCTTTTTCATATAGGATAATGAGTAGAACAAGGAGTCAGGGGAGACAATGAATTGACAACATTCAAGACCCAAGATGAGTTATCACAACACTCTGGCTCCACCCTTACCCTTCACAGTTAGATTACATGAGCTGAAATTCATTTGGGTTTATATCACTGGAAATTCAAAAGTTCTGGCCAATCCACTTTCTAAAGAGATTTTGCCATTCCAAGTATTGAAAGAAATTTATCATAAAAAAATTCACCACAAGGATGAGAGTCCAGCATTCCACTGCCTCATGCTCCTCCTATCCTTTAAAATATGTAAACACTAAGATTCTCCTGTAGTCACAGAACCACTTTGAACCTTGGAGAATATCTCATCTACAGATGCAGTTTTTAAAAAGGATGTTCACTGAAAGCTGAAAGAAACACTTTATAGTCAATTTATGAACCAACTACTCTTTTAAGACAGCAGACTTCATTTCCCA
This sequence comes from Marmota monax, assembly GCF_021218885.2. Taxonomy (NCBI): domain Eukaryota; kingdom Metazoa; phylum Chordata; class Mammalia; order Rodentia; family Sciuridae; genus Marmota; species Marmota monax. The sequence goes on from NW_026691988.1 coordinate 5,679,098, forward strand.
TTTGAAACGAAGGCAGTCTTGGCTTGTTATATTCTATTGTGCCTGTTGTGGTTTGGATGTGAGGTGTCCCCAAAAGCACATGTGTGAGAGAATGCAAGAAGGTTCAGAGGAGAAATGATTGGGTTGTAAGAGTCTTAACACCATCACTGATTTAATCCCCTCATAAGGATTAATTGAGTGGTAACGGAAGTGGTAGGGTGGCTGGAGAGGTGAAAATTGGGGCATGGTTTTGGGATATATATATTTATATCTGGCAAGTGGAGACGTCTCTCTTCTTCTTGATCACCATGATGTGAGCTTCTTCTCTTTGCCACACACTCCACCATGGTGTTCAGCCTCATCTAGAGCCCTGAGGAATGAAGCCAGCCTTCTATGGACTGAGACCTCTGAAACAGTGAGCCCTCAAATAAACATTTCCTCCTCTACATTTGTTCTGGTCAGGACTTTTAGTCATAGCAATGAAAACTTGGCTAACACAGTACCTAAAATGATATGCTTCCTATCTCATCATTTATCATTATTTTAAAACAAGTCTTCTAATTACGTAGTTTATTTATTCTTTATGTTTGATTCCTCTATAGTATTAAGGAGAAAAACTCATAATCTAGAACTTTTGCATTTTGTTGGCTTTGTATAACTAAACTATTTTAATATTAAAATGAAATCATATGGTGAAATATTTTTCTTTCGATTTTACAAATATCTAACCAATCTATTTTTCAGACAATGAATGGGGATAGAAGTTGGATTATTATAGAACTAGACACCCACTTTTATATACTTATTGCCTTATAAGTAAGCTAATGAAATAGCATTATTCTTCAAACAATTAGAATAAAATTAAAAATCTATTTAACAAGTAGAATTTTTCTAGTTTGTCATGTACTCAGTGTATTTTAATCATGTATTATAATCACATACATGATTTATAAAATACACCTTTTAAAGGCTATATTCTGGCAACTCAAAATAAGGGATCTATTTTAAAATTACATTTATTACTCCAGTATAAATGAATAAATTTTAAGAAGGGCGGGCAAGGGAGAGGGAAAACAGTGAACTCCTCCTAAAAAGATGAATAAATATTAAAACTTACAATCTGACATATTAAAATCTTTTGTCTCATCATTGTATTTCCCCCCCTTTTTTCTGCATTACATTACTCTGACATCACAAATTCAGAGAAATTAACCGTAGTTACATTAAAACACCAAAGAACATTTCTATAGTATTATCTTGTAGAAAATTTTAAAGCTATTATTATTTTTTTAAATCCCTTATTAACTACTTATGGGTTAGAGACACTAACCCATAAGGAATTCTGCTAAGTACTTACTGAGGTAGTTACAGGACTTGGAGTCTATGAGTATTGTATAAGGTAGTCTCCAACTAATGGATATTGAAGAGTATGGTTACTCCCACTCTCAGACTTCTTAGTGACAACGGAGGGCTTCATCAGCTTGTCTTAGGGCATGTGCTTAGAAACAAGTTTTGGGAAACTTTGTATATTCATGTGAAAATGTTCTTTAAAAAGAGAAAGGTAGCGTAGAAGTGAGTAACACTGAAATGCGACATCTGTGCTGTGGGCTTCAGCTCAAGTCAGAATGACCATCAAGGTGTAGGAGTGACTTGTCCTACGTACATCTGTTTCTTTCTTTGAACACTTGTGCACAATATCCTTATTAATATCCTTATTCCATTACTCAACAAATACCTGAGATGATCAACTTCTAGAGAGAAAATGTGTAATCTGGTTTATACTTTTGGAGGTTTCCATTCATGGTCAGTTGGCCCTGTTGCTTTTGGCCCTTTGGCAAAGCAGCACATTATGGTAGGCAGTGTGTGGCAGAGCAAAACTGCTTACCTCCTAGCTGGAATGCAAAAGAGAGAAAGAGGAAGAGGCCAGAGGACCACAATCCCCTTTGACCTAAAGACCTCCTTCTAGCCCCATCTCTGAAAGTTTCCATAACCTCCCTGTAGTGTCACTCTGGAAACAAGTCTTCAACACATGGGCCTCTCGGGATATGTGTTCAGATCCAAACTGTAGCAGATGCTTATTCAGAAAAAGTGCATTACATGAAAACTATTCACTACACACTAACAAGGGGAAATTAATATTAGAGATGAAGAGACTCAGATGATGTTCACACTGTCTATATCATATTGAACACAGTGGGAGAATTAAGAAGAATGCCTCTCCTGAAGTTAGGATCTTCAGTTCCAAATTTGGAGGCAACCTAGGCAATAGATCCTATGTTGTTTTATAATTTACTTGTAATCTCAGGAAGAAAATCATTCTTTAGAGGACTCTGTACCTTGTCCCATCACAATAAATAAAAAACAGATAGATCAATAAATAAGTAATTAATATAGGGGAGAGTTTTGTCTTATTTATATCAAATTCTAACTGCAGCTCAAGAAACAATAAAGTATTTACATGTAATTACAGGACCAATTTCTTTCTTTAAACCCTTCTTAAAATTCTTCAATGGAAAAGGAATTCTTTTAGGTATTGACAAGTTGGATTACTAAAACATTTTTTTCCAAAATTCCAATGAAGCTTCTATTGTGATAAAAATAGATAAAAAAGAAAAAATACAGCTATATTTATTATTCATATGTCATCACCATCCTCTTCCTTCCCCACTGATGACATTTGATTTCTGTCCAGACATACTTTTGGTTATAGTATAGCAACATGACATATATAGTTGAGCCATGAAATGCAAATCTTCTCAAATAGTTTGAGAGCAGGAAATGTTAATTTAAAGCTTTTTGGTACAGAAAAAAAAACATTATGAATTTCTCTTACTATATGTTTATTTAGGGAAAATACTTCAAAAATGGCTCTAGCATTACCTACTCAGTCATCAGGTTTTAGAGCCAATGAAAAATCCAAATGCTTTAAAACACATATTAGGTATATTAATTTCTCCAAAGCTTAGAAGAAAAATAATAGCATCTTTGTTGTCAGTGTTGCTCCATTTCTGTTCCTCCTCTATTACAAAATTGTGCAGCCCTTCTACTTTTACATCATTCATTTGAAGAACTGGTGGCCCTAGATGCCAGAGGAATAGAGCTAAAAGAGAAGCATAATGGTCCTGGTCATTCCATAACAGACACAGAAATGATTTTGCCAAAGGATTCTGAATGAATTTTATATGTAGAAAATTGCATTTGTTTTGCAAGAACAAAACTATGGGAGAACAGCTGGAATCCAACTAGCATTGCATCAAGGCACAGACAGGAATTCCTTAGTAGCAAGGAATTAGCATAGTATCAGCATAGTAGATGTTTAGTAGCTCATTGTCAGGTGAAACACTGCATGAATGAATGAATGAATAATCAAATGAATCACAAATACAGTGAAAAACCCCAACTTCCTGGAGTCACATTTATAAACTGACAGAACCAAAGGTACCCTTCTCCCATGAGAGGATAGGGCTTCCTGCATGTGATACAAAACATGCAGTTCTCATTGACTAAGAGGGATGTGAAGTGCCATATATAATTTTAAATCTTCTTTACATAAAAGTTATGTATATAAGTGGGTGCCCATTTATTTTGTGCTGTTTTTCTTTAAATTTTTTCTTTGTTGTTTTTAGCTATGCATGACAGTAGGGTATATGATACATACATGGAGTGCAACCTGTTCCAATTTTGATACCATTCTTGTGGTTGTACATGATGTGGAGTTATACTGATCGTGTATTCATATGTGAGCATAAGAAAGTTATGTCTGATTGACTCTACTGTCTTTACTATTTCCATCCCCTCTTCCTTCCTTTCATTTGCCTTTGTCTAATCCAATGAACTTCTATTCTAACCCTCTTTTGTCATGAGTTAGGTTTGTGCTATTTAATATTCTTCTCCCTGATAGAAACAGAAAGCATCCCAATAACTCTTTCAACACTTTGGGTTTAGGAGAATATATAATCCCGAAAGTGTAGCTAAGCAACTATATTTACTGAAATTGGAAGAAAGGCAGCTCCACAGAACAATTTTAAAGCCACTGCAAGGCTCCTCACTGATGTGTTAGCTGTAGATTTAAAAAAAAAAAAAAAAAAAAAACACTACAAGAGAAAATCTGAGGTTAGATCCAAAATAAAATGAGTCATGGTTTAACAGCTAAATGGAACCTTCAGATTATGGAAACACAAACGCATTTGATGTCAAGATCTGTGGACTGGGTGTACTGCACCAGACGATCACTGCCTTGATATAGCCCCCCCCCCCTTCTTTTTTTAACAATCCAATTTTGGTTTTCCTTTCATTGCAGCAATTGTTATTCTTGTAAAATGATCTTTGAAAAGTAGCGTTTTCCTTGTCTTTGTAACCTCACATTAAGAAAACACCCATATTTCTACTTTAGTTATCAGAGAGGAAGGCTGACTTCCAAATCCAGAGAGAACAAAGTTACAGTCTTCTGAACTCATGGGTGGTAATTTGAACTTGACCTAACATAGTCAAGCTTACAAGTAGCCTAACTTCCAGAGATAGAATGCATGCTCTAAAGATAGAAAGGCTATTTATTGCTGGAAGTTTGAAGATGGCATACATTTTTAAGACATCTCTGAGAGGTGAAACAAAGATCGACGTGAGAACCAATCTCTACTTCAGCTTTCTTATGTTCTACCCCTTCCACAAGAGTTAAACAACATGTTTGAATGGAACATTTAATAACAAAAGACATTTATGATGTTTACTTAATGTTTTGGACCATTAAGCATCAACGACATGAGTTATTGTATGCAATATCTGGCCCCAAATCTTTTGACCAGGCTGCATTTTACGGCTCTTGGAGCTGCCAGCATCCCAATTTGAAAAAAATGTCTGTGGTCAAGTCCTAGTTTTCTCAGAGGACTTTGGATTTGAAAGTACCTTATGTTGCCAGAAAGTACCTTTTGAAGTTTACATTAAGATGGATATTTATTTATTTTTTCCCTATAACAATGACAGTGGTTGAGATAAACTGTTTAATTCTAAATAGAAAACACATCTGCTGTGTCTGCATTGTTTGTGGTTGCTGGAGGGGTGACAATTTAAACCAAGTAGCACGCATGACATTTTAAGTGAGATGTTGTGTGAGGGCTCCCAGCTGCTGACATTGTCCTCTTGTGCTCTGCAGGGCCCAGTGGGGCTGCAGGAGCCAAAGTCCCCATGAGTAAGCCCATAAGGCTGGACATCCAGGGTGTCTTCTGCTTTCCTTCGTTCTCAGAAAGTGGGGGACTGGCAAAGGATAATTTAAAATCTGGCTCTTTCCTTCGTTATTCTTGTTAATTTGGAAAAAGAAATTTAGCATTTATTGTTTTCAAATCTGTTTTCTCCCCCAAATCATATTGGTTTGCACTTAGGAATGTACAGAATATATAGATTGACTTTGAAAATGGCTATTCTTTACATCATTAGTCTCTTCGGTGTATTTCTCAAGCATTTCATAAAAGTTCCAAATGTTTCTTAATTAAATCTTTTATATTCCTTGTTACTTATAGTCCCATATATTTTTAATATTTCGACATTTTAAATGGGATTTTGCTGCTCCTTATAGCCATTTAAAGCTGTCTATTGCTTATAGGAAGGAAAATTAATGGTTTTTACATTAGTATTACGAGAAATACACATATTGTTTTCTTTATTCTTTCTAGTAGTTTTTCAATTCATGCCCTAATAATGCTTTTTAAAATTTGTGATATGTTGCTTCTCCTATTGTAATTATTATACTTCTTATTTAGTTTCATGCTGAGGTTGATTAACACTTTCAAAGCAAACTTAATTGCAATAGTAAGCAAGTTTATCTTTTTCCTGATTTGGTGAACATTTTATCCTAGAGTTTTACCATTAGCTTGATGCCAATTTTGGATTAATTTAATTGTCTTTTAATTTGTAAGATTTTTAGTATGTGCCTGTAAAAGATAAGGAAATTTTAAAAATACTTAAAAACTCTTATAATAATAAGAGTTGCTGTTTAATAAATACAAGAATTCCTTAATGTTATCAACTATTTAGTCAATAATCAGATTCTAATTGTCTCATGAATATTATTACAATTTAAAGTTGGTACCAAAAAAGATCCAGATATGATGATTAGTTAATGTTTCCTATAAATTCTCTTAATTTATAGGTTACCCATATCATCTATTTTTTTCTTTCTGCAATTTTATATTGAAGAAATTAGATTATTTATCTTGTCTGCTTTTTGCTGATTGTATCTTCGTGGTGTCATTTACCAGGTTCCTTTATCATCTAGAGTTCCTGTATGTTGGTAATTTGATTTAAAAGCTTTATCAGATCAAGATTTTCTTGTAGGTTGTGGTGAGTTTTTTCCCTCAGAAAGCATATTTCTGGTTGAATTTCCCTTTTGTTATCATTGCTTAGATCCACAGGTTTATCACTAGTGATAAAATAGTGATTTTTCTAATTCTATCATCATTTCTTGGTATAGACTGAATATTTATATCCCCTCTGCCAAATTTTTATGCTGAAATCCTAGCTCCATAGGATGGGACTAGGAGGTAGGGTTGTTGGGAGATAACTATGGTTATATCAGGCCATGAAGATGGAACCCTAATGAATGGAACAAGTTTCCTTTTAAAAGTCCCAAGAGAGTTTGCTTCCCCATTTGCTCTATGTAAGGAACAGAGAGAAGGTATCATCTGTGAACGAGAGAGCAGGCCTCTCCAGACTCTGAATCTCCTAGTGTCTTGATCATGGACTTGCCAGCCTCTAGAACTGTGAGAGGTTAGTTTCTATCTTTTATGAACTACTCAGTCTATGGCATTCTGTTATAGCTGCCCAAACAGACTGAGATGCTTCCTGTTTCAGTAGATTGAGATTTTCAGCAAGAAAATATCTTTTAAAATTTCAAGGTAAATCACAGGCTGTCCCCAGGACAATTACCGCCCTTTGCTATACAGCACAGGTGCCTTATGTGTCTTTCCCATTTCATCACACAGAAATATTAACAAGCTGTGTACTCATGGGGTGAGATAAAATTATCATTTTCCTGCTTCATCAAGGTTACTAAGTGATATTAGCATTTTTAAAATCATGTGTGCTCAATATTAAAAAAAAAAAAAATGACCGCTACACAAATTGTTTCCACTAACATGATTTCTACTGAGGCTTCAGTTTTCTCTTGTTGGTTTTTGCAACATCAATGCCAATGTCACGATAGTGAAGTGGCTAAATGGTGGTATTATTATGATGATGGTTTTGATCTTGTGGTTTTCCTAAAATGTCATGGGGCCTTAGAAGTCCCTGGACCACACTTTGGAAATGATTTCACTAGATTCAAGGACCCCATTACCAGGAAAATATTCTTCCATTGTCCTGGCTCTGCCTATGCTATCTGAGGCAGAGCTCAGCTGAAAAGTTAACTTCTTGGGGCACCTTCCAGGTCAACCCAAAGCAAAGCCACAATCTTGTCAATATCAAATCATCAAACTTCAATTCTCTGCACAGTGTTTATCACATTTGTATAATCTTTTTGATTATTTAGACCTTTTCATCAGGTTAGCTTCTTCTTTCTCCCTCTATGATACAAACTATTTGAGAAGTGAGCTTATTTTTTTTTCTGACCTGTTCTTATTTTTACAGCTAGAATAATTCCTGGCACCTAATAAGCATTTAAAAGCATTTGGTGAGGGGATAAACCGAAACATTTGTATTTACATAGAACATTTATAGAAGCCTACGCTAGAAGTAAGGACACTCGTGGAAAATGAGAGTAGGTATGATAGGAGTCTAGTGGCGTGGCAAGGTTGGGAGTAGGTAGGAGACTTGGAATAGGTGGTGACCTGAATTTATGTTCAAAATATGCTTTTTGCTTCAAATGATGGTTCTCGTGTGGCCAGCCATTTCTTCTTCTCTTTTCAGCTTTCTTTGGATTTTCTATTTCATCTTTCTGATCACATTTGTATATGGTATGATTTCTACTCATTTGTATTAGGTCACTTTCTGTTACTCTAACAAAACGTAGGAGAGTATATATTTTATAGAGGAAAAGATATATTTAGCTTGGGGTTTTGAAGGCTTAAAGTTCAAAATGGGGCAGCCCTATCTGGTGAGAATCTACTTGTCTGTATTGCAGCATGATGGAGAAATGAAAAGGGAACCAGTGATATTCCTAAAGATTCCAAGAACATAGGAGAAACCCACTTAGTAACAGTCTGCTTTTATGAGAAGTCACTTATTCCTTGAGCCTCCTGAGGACAGTGCCCCTGTGACCCAATTACCTTGCAATAGGTCCCATCTCTCAAATGTTTTCCAACAGCAATACTGTCACATGGCACTAAACTTCTAGTGCATAAACCTTTTAGCAGACATGCTAAAAGCATATGCAACTCTAGCACCTATACCAGTGTCAATGCAGCAATGTGATTCTGGGAGCCAGAATGGCTGTGTATTGTCTCATTTGTTATTCTCTGCTAAACTCTGAACATTTTTCTTGATCTGTACTCTAGCTGATCTCTAACCCTCAATTTCAAAACCCCATTCTACCAACAACCTAAGAAAAAGCAATCATCACTGAAGCCCAACTCCAAATTAATTGGAAATACATATTCAGAATATTCCCTGGAACACATTGGGAAACATCAATACCTAAATCTAGCGAGAGAATCAGAAACATACCAAAGCATGTAGTAGGGAGCCCACCCCATGACTGCAGAGAGGCTCCTTAGAAAAAAAGGATCAATATAATTTAGGTAGAGAACTCAAATGATATCTTCTATAATTTCTAAATTATTTTGTCAATATTTTAATAGAAAAATCTTAAAACCTACCTAAAACTCCAATGTTATATAAATAAATTTAAGTAAATTTGGGTAACTAATCATGTATTGTGCTTGCTACAAATAAAAAGCTAAACAATCTCCATTAATCCATCCCACAGAGAATATGGTCTTACTTGCAACATACAATACACTTAGAGATAAGACAGCAGGGCAAATGTCCCCATACTATTCCCCTGTAGTCCCTTTCAATCCTTAAGCTTTAATCCTTCTGGGTATCTCCTTCTATATACTGGATTATCTGTTTCTCTCTCTCTTCTCTCTTTCCTCCTCCTCCTCCTCCTCCTCCTCCTCCTCCTCCTCCTCCTCCTCCTCCTCCTCCTCCTCCTCCTTCTTCTTCTTCTTCTCTCTCTCTCTCTCTCTCTCTCTCTCTCTCTCTCTCTCTCTCTCTCTCTCTCTCTCTCTCTCTCTCTCTCCTTCTCTTGTACTCAGGATCCCAGGTGCATCCTGCCATAAGCCTCTGCATCCAGAAGGTATGTTCTGTGTGCCCCAGGGCTTCTTAAATATTGACACTTTCAATTTGTATTTTGACAATTCAATTTTTATGTTGTATTTCATCCTTAGTACTTTTTAGAATTGGTGCATATAAGACGAGCACACACTTTCTTTTCCTGATGCAGATTGTCTTGCAGAAACTTACACATCACTTCCCAAGGGTCCCTCTACAACCAATGAAGTTGCTGAGAGGATGAGAGGAATCAATACTTGAGTCTCAGTGATTGAGAAAAGCTAGTGCAATTTTTATCTTAAAACAATGACAGAAGTGTTAAATGAGATACAGACAAATATGCTATATCTTTGCCCCCATAATATAATTACCTTATTAAAAAAAACATTAAATGTGTGACTGGGGTATGTTTTAGCTCAACTGTTATTCTCACTAATTTGTTTTTAATGAAAATATCTACAACTGCAGGAGATCTGCAGACTATATATGAATAAATATTGAACTAAAAGTAAGGTTCTAGTTTTGGAACTTGTTACAAAGTCACAATATTTATGGAAATTCCTTCTGAGCCTCAGTTCACTTTTTTTACTTCTCTGGCTCATGTGTCTAATCTAATAAGACCTGTTCTACTTATTTTTCAAGGGTACCATGAAGTTTAGTCAACAAATTTCACAATAAAATACTTTGCATTTTATAAAATGTTTTATTTTCTACTCGCTTGTAAGTTCTCTGGGAACTGGAAACTAGTCTTAAACATTTTTTACTGTTGCTCAGTACTCAGCCAAGTAGCTGACCTCAGTCTGGGCTTGATGGGCACTTAGTAATAACTTAACAAATCTTTGACCCCATTGTCATTTTTTGCTTTGTTGTCAATATGGCAGATCTCTTTGGACTTCTATTCTTATAGCACCTCATATTTGCTCCGTAGTTACTAATCCTTCTCATCTGAGTTCTCCTACGTTGATTTGTTCTTTTGAAAAATATCAGCAATATATCTAACACCTTAGATAGGATAAGGGGAAAATCTATTAATTCATGTCTTTACATAATACAAAGGCACTAATACAATGTAATTAAGGAGAGACAGAGAAAGGGAGGGAGGGAGGGAGAGAGAGAGAGACAGAGAGAGAGAGAGATTGATTTTAGACTACTAAACAGATAAGTAGAAAGAGGCTAGATGGATAGCCCCCTTTAAGAGAAAGCCTGGTATTTGTAAGGATAAAATCATGATATTTTTTATGTTGCATATTTTGTCACCTAAAAGCTACTACTCCAGGCTTTATTCCCTGTGTATACTTATAATAAAATATCCCCTAAAACAAGTTCCCATTCATTTTGCTTTATAATTCACAGCTGGATCCTCTTTCTCCAAGGCTCTGTGATCTCCTAACCCTTCACCAAACAATAATTTCAATTATTCTCTCCCAACACTTAGAGTTTTCTTTATAATATGTATAAAATATTCTACTCATGATTTGTGAAACATGAATAAACATTTTTAATTTGAATTTATCACTGTAACTTATTAATTAATTTGGCAAGTAATCATGTGAAAGTCACTGTAGGAACCATGGAAATGCAGATATAATGACATGAAAAGTCTGTGCTTTCAAGAGTTCAAAGTCAAGAGCTAGGATTGATTGTTGATTTATTTAACACTTTGCATAACCACACAGAAAAAGTAAATGGGTCTATCTACCCAAAACATTTGAAATTTGGAAATAGATTCTGAAAAATATTGCTTACCACATATTACAGACCACACATGTCTTATTTAAATGTCTTATTTAATATTAACAAGAATTCTTTGAGACAAGTATTGCTGTCCTTATAGTTAAATAACCTAATGTCAGCTAGTGAGAAGTAGAATCCATATGACTTCACAGGTGGAACTGTTAACTTTATTTTATGCTTTCTCTGGTAAAGAAGATTGATGCTTAAGGGCTTTTCACAATTGGTAATAACATATGCATCTTTGCCCCAAACATCTCTTCATCAAGTTCTGGAGTCATATCAGAGAACAGACTCTAGCTGAGGAGGAACTTTGTTGTAAACCCTGGAATGATCAAGATCTGGTCAACAAAAGATAAAACATAACAGAAGTTTATTTAGAATAACCAAACTTTTCTTTCAATATTACTTTGAGAAGTCTTCATATCATAAAATATTTCTTTGCCATAATGTCCTAAGCCAAAACAATAAAGGCAAATATTGACAGGACTGTGTATAGATACAAACATTTATATTTGTCAAAGAAACAAAACCAACATATGTAAATATATGTATACATATACATGTACACATATATATGCATACATATATATGCACACAGATATCTACACATATCTACACATACATGGTGTATCCATATATAGATAAACATGTTTATTATAAGGAATCAAACTACATAATTATGGAGTCAGGAAAGTCCCAAGATGAAGACTCAGGAGAACCAATATTTTATTCTTAGTCCAAACACAGCAAGCTTGAGACTCAAGAAGAGCTAATGCTTCAATCTAAAGAATTCCATCTAACTCAGGAAAGAGACAACTTTTTCCTCTATTAAGTAAGGCCTTCAACTGATAGGATATTGTCCACCCACATCAGTGATGGTCATTTTCTTTATTTGTCCTATGAATTTAAGTATTAATCTCATCCAAAAAACACCTCACACAGCATCCAGAAAAATATTTGACCAAATGTGTGGTCACTGTGGTCCAACCAATTTGACACATAAAATTATCAGTTGCAATATCTAACATATTAAAGATTAGAAATAATCCATAAGTAAAATTGCAATGTGAAGGGAAAACCAGGAAAACATGGCAAGAAATTAAATATCATTTATGTATTTTTCAAAATAAGGGAAAAAGTAGAAAAATGAACAAATAATATTAGGAAGTTCACAAAAATATAAATGAGTAATAACATAGGGCAAAGTAAAAACTCATTGTCACTTATCTAATAAGAAAATGAAAACTAAAAGAAGTGTTTGTAAAATTGGTGGTGCCTATAGTTTATAAAAATGTTAAAGGAATGAGCAATCTCCTGTAGAAACAAAATTGTTATAAAATTCCCAGAAGACCATTGGTAGTATGCATTAATACCTTTAAGACAACAGTTCTAAGAATTATTCTTACAACAATTACTAAGATAAACTCACACATTTAGAGTCAACACTGTTAAATGAGTTCGGTATTGTGATAAAAGTTAGAAATTACTAATGACAGACCTAACAAGTAAGATTAATTGCTAAAACCACACTGTTTCTAAATATGGGTGATGGCCTTAAAGCCACTTTAATTTTTTTTAATTTGATAATTATAATAAGCACCTATTACCTTCTAGAATTTTTGTCTCATGGGACAATTACAAAATAAGTTACTTTGTGATTTAATCTATATTACAGATACTTGATATTGTATATGAAACAGTTCACATTTTCCAGTTCCTAAGTGTCTTTTTTAAAGTACTGTTAAAATTACAAAACACCCACATTTGTGTTACTATACACATTGGTCAGATTATCAGTCAACATTTACTGTGTGAGAACTATGTACACAACTCTAAACAAAATGTAAAGATTCAGGGAGGACTGAAGTGAACAAGAAGCCCAAGGGAGCCGTGATGTGGAAGGCCCTTTGGCAGAAGCTCTCCCAACAGGCTGGGGTAGGTGGCATGTTTACTGCATGAACTCATGACAGATGGACGGGGATGTCCCAAGGGGCTTCTTAGGCCTCAGTCAGCAAGGGGGAGCATGGAGAGAAGAGTTGTCTTAAGAAACCTGGAATCAAGGTCATACACGAGGTGCAAGCTGCTAAAAGCATGGCCATTGTCTCTAGCCATGCAGCATGTTTTTATTTTAATCTGTGCATTTATAAATATTAGGAACTACTTCAGACGTGACAGATATAGTAAGCTATTCTCAACAGAGTTCAGTATTTCTCATAAAATGAAATTCTATCTTGGTTCTAGGTCTAATATAGAGATTTTACTTGCTGGGCCATGGTTGGAGACTAAAGCGAAAAATGAAGACTGAAAGCTCTTCAGTCAGGAATCCCATCCAGACAAGGGCAGGCATATTATTTGCTTTCATATCAATAGATCCTGTTGAGATCTATCTATGTCATCTCCCCAGGTCCTTTTTACTCCTTACACACAAGAAGACCAACAAGATCCTGTGATTCTAGATCAGCAATGCACAAAGTATGGCATTTGGTTCAGCAGAATCTGTCACCCAGGAACTTCCTGGAAATACAGATTTTCAGGACTCACTATAGACACAGTAATATCAGAATTTCTGTGCTTGCAGCCTAATTTAACAAAACCTTCAAGTGATTCTGATGTATGCTCAAGTTTGAGAACCACTGGTCTAGAGGATGCAACTTTTAGAAGTCTCTAGGTAAACGTGAGAAGAGTAGTGCCATCAGTGGTAGTCCCCTTACCTACAGTTTCATTTTTCATGGTTTCAGTTAACCATAATCGTGGTCTGAAAATATCTAATGAAAAATTCCAGAAATAAATGATTCATATTTGAAATAACTCTTATTACCATATACTATTATTATTCCTATCTTACTGTTTTAATCTCTTTCAGTGCCTAACTTATACATTAAAGTTTATCACAGGTATGTATATATAGGAGAAAACAGTATAGGTTTAAGTACTATCTGCAATTTCAGGCATCTGTGGAATGTCTTGGAATGTTCCCCCATAAATAAGGAAGGACTACTATAAGTTATAAAAATTTTAAAGACATAACAAATATCCAGAAATTCAATTAGGTTTTATAGTATGTGATGGAATTATTTTATTCCTGGGCTTAATATTTTTCAAAATTATAATTATTATATTAATGAAACTAAAATTTATTTTTATTACATGTCATTAATTGAAATTATTCAAAAGTATAAATATAGGGGATTTCCATTTTAAAAATGAAATTCTGTTCTGAGGTTCCTTGTTTGTTCAGATGGAGGGTGTTAAGAGGAGAAGGTCAATGCAGAAGACACTTGCAGTCTCCTAGGGGTACTTCACAACCTTTTATCCCTTCTTGAACTTCCAGTTTGAGTGGTCCCTTTCTTGTTCTCCTTCAGCTAATTGGTCTTCCTTATTTCCTGAAGAAATTCTTAGAGAGACTGCCAGAAGGCTGGAAGTGAGCACTCGTGTGCTAGGACCTGCAGGTCTGTCAGCCCTCCTGGACTCAGTGGGACCTCACACTCTGCTTCCTTCTGTGATGGGTGAACTTGTGCATGGGTCCCATCCCTGATGCACAGCCTGTAACCCCTCTCTATTGCATCACTCCCATTTTCACATGAACATGCTGCATTCACCCTTATAAAACAAAGGCAAAAACCTCTTTTACCCTGTATCCCCCATATCTTTCTCAATCTTTTGTTCCACTTTGTTCCTACCCCATTTACAACAAAATTCTTCAAAGAAATTATTTAAACTCATGATATCTCCTTCCTGTCTTCACAATCTCATTTTTAAAAGTATTTTTTAGTTGTTGATGGATCTTTATTTTATTTATTTGTATGTGGTGCTGAGATCGAACCCAGTGCGTCACATATGCTAGGCAAGCATGCTGCCACTGAGCCACAACTCCAGTCCCTTAACAGTCTCTTTTGAAGGCCCTCCAACCCAGCTTTCGTCCTCACTACTCTACCAAAACTATGCTTCCTGGATTACCAATAGCCTCCACATTGAGAATAAAATGGCCTCTTCTCCATCCGTAGGTTCTAACCTCTCTCACATTGGCACAGATACTATACTCCCTGTATCTTTCTTTACTTGGCTTCTACTTTCTCTAAGTTTTTCTCTATTCCAGCCGTTCTTTCTCATTCCCCTTTGCTGTGTCTCTCTCACCTTTCCCCTAACCTCCAAACACTGAGGGCCCCACAAGTTGCCCTTCCATCTCTCCTCTTCTCCATTTATTACCAGGACTTAACTCACTGTGAATTTGCTATCAAGATGAATGACAGATTTGCATCCTCAGCTTTGACTTTCTCCCTGATCTAGACCAGTCCTGCATAACATTTCCACTCACTGTCTAAAGGGTATCAAATCTCTCCAGTCAAAGACCACCAGGAACATGTAGGCGTCCCAGCTAGATAGCACCAGCCCAGTTCCCATTTGTTACAACCTTCTCCCTAAGCCACACCACAATCATTTCTCACTTAATCTATCACATGGGCCACGCCACTCAGCTTGCTTTGACCCAGGTACACTTGAAACTCTCTTCCCCATACAGTACTTGGAGTGATTCTTTTAAATGTAAGCCAGGTTCTCTTGTTCTGCTACTTAAACCTTCTGATGGCCTTTCTTACACTTGCAACAGAAGACTAAGGCTGTGGCTGGCATGGTTCCCTGGGTCTTTGTGCATGTGGACCCTTTGACCTCATTTCCTCTCTTCGCTTGTTCAATCTGCTGCAGTTCTGCTTGCCTCCTCTACTCCCCAGACACACCAGGAGTGCTGCATCTGCTGTACTCTCTTTGTTCCTATTTTCTTCTTCCAGGTCCCATACAAATCCCCCTGCCCCTTCCCTCATTTGTGTTTGTTCCCTGTGTCTTTCCCTGATCTCTCATCTAGTTATCCTTTGATGTTCACCCTCTTGTTTATCACAGCACTTCTCTCCACTTGACCTATTTTGTGTTTTGCTCCCTGTCTGTCTCTTCTAGCTTGACTAGAAGCTCCTTCTGAGTTGGGACTATGTTGTTCACAGCTGCACGGAAGCATTGCCCGGCATAGGGTAGAATATCAAGGAATAGCGTTAAGGCCTAAACATTTCTGTTTCTCAGATGCACTTTTTTGATGCACTGGAGAAATGTGATAGAAAGTTTGACTTTGGAGAGGAAAGGGCCTCATGAGTACAGAGGGTGAGGGAAGGTGGCACGGTGTAGTGGGCTTGAGCCAGGACTCCAGAGTTACAGTGCAGGATGGGCCTAGTGGAGTCAGGGCAGCAGATTCAGTGCCTGTAGAGAGCAGCTCAACAGTCTTGGGCAGAGGAGCCACACTTGTCTTGGGTCTCAGTTTCCTTCTCAGTAATTTAAAACTCAAGTGATTATGAAGATGCTAACAAACATTTTTATATATAGATTAATAAGTAGAACTAAGATCTCATCTTCATTTTCCTTTACACTTATGCTCCTCTTCTCTACCTGCTGTCAGCCTCTCTCCCTCCCCATCTCCTACAAATATGTAGGCACCAACATTACCTATTCCAGGCTTCATATTCCTGATTCTCGAGTCACTTTAACGTCTTTTTTTTCTCTTCTGCCAGTGCCCCAATCCATCATGATTGTTGGTTGTTAATTTTTTTTTCTAAAATCCTACTAGACTCGCAGCAACCCTCCAGCTCTCCTCAGTTTATAACTGAATTGTGGTTGTCTCCTTTCCCCTTAAATTCATCTAAATGCAGTAGGCATGGGTCATTAAGTAGGAGGAGCTTTTATTACCTCAGTCCTTGCTCAGTCTCCCTAGTAATAACTAATATTCTCCATCTAAATACAATTACTTCCTTTCATGCTAGTGGCCTGTCTCAGCATCCATCATTCTTTCTTCTCTCCAAGTGTCTCTAATGAGTTTCTACTTTGCCACCTTCATCACGTTGTCCTAACTCTTGCCTCTGTGCTTTTGTGCATATTAATTTCTCACCTCCTTCAAATTTAAAAATACAACAAATTCCTTTAGGAAGACTTTAATTGGTTTTAGCAATTCTTAGTGTTCCCCCTTTCAAGGTTCCTATTAATGTGGGGATTTTTGTCCAGCTGGGTTATAGTCTTGCTTTGTCCCTGTCCCTTCATTCCATGCCCATATTTCTCCCTTTTGAAATGGGAATGTTTATTTTGTGCCACTGTATACTGGCTATCTGCAACTTGCTTTTTATCTTTAGAGGGGCTTATAGCCCACAGTTGGCCTTGAATCTCAGAGGACTCCTTGGGCTTGGACTTTTGGAAAATGTTGAAACTGTTAACAGTATGGGACACTCGGAGACAAACTGAAGGCATTTTGCATTGTGAGATGGACATGAGCTTTTGGGAACAAGGTGGAAATGTTATGGTTTGAATTGAGGTGTCCCCCAGAAGCTCCTTTAATTCAGGAATGTTCAGAGCTAAAATGATTGGACGATGACAGCTATAACCTAATCAATTCATTCTAGTTTGAATGGACTAAGTAGGTATTATTTGTAGGTAGGTGGGTGTTGCTAGAAGAGGTGGGTCACTGGGAGGCGTGCCCTGGAAGGGTGCATCTTCCCGGCAGCCCCTTCCCTGACCCACTGCTTCCCCACCCTGCCATAGCTAAGCAGCTTTCCTCCACTGGGCCCTTTCCCCATGATGTTTGCCCCATCTTGGGTCCAGAACGATAAAGTTAACTATCTATGAACTGAGATCTCTGAAGCTGTGAGCCCCCAGTAAACATTTCCTCCTCTAAGTTGTTCTTGTTAGGTGTTTTGATCACAGCAATGCAAAACGTGATCATTGCTGAGTGTAATATCTGAGATGTCAGCATATTCCTCTATACCCATGTTCTTGTGGAGATGGCTGGTCTCTGCTGCTGCACTACTCCTAAATCAGGGTAACCCCACCTGGAAACCCTCTTCCTTTTATGCCCTGAACAATACTGCCATCCTGGCTCCCCTCTACACTCCTTCTACAAGCTCTGTGAGTATTATGATGGTCTTGGACTTGAGGAAACACAAGACAGAAAGTGATCTCTCTTATATTTTGCCCAACCTATGAGCTGGATATTTGCTTAAGCAAGAGGAAAGGAAAGGAAAGGAAAGGGGAAAGGTAGAAAAAAATTACAATCAAATATTATCTAGTCCCAAGAATAGGGGACAGCTTTTGCTAAGATACAAAATTATCCCCTACATTATTTGAGGTGGATATGTAATAGAAAGTTTATTTTATTCCACTTGAGATAGATACAGTCTGGCTCTCATAAATCTTATATGACATTATGGGAAACTTATCCATTTGTACTTGGCCTCACACTTGGAAAAGATAAGAAGTATACTCCAGCATAAGCTGAGAAATCCATATAAGAATTAATTTATCAGACTCTTTTTACATCTATGACATAAGGGATTAAAAAAATAGAATGAACAGTTGAAACACTGAAGGTTAAACTTTGCCTTTCAAATTCACAGGAAATTTGTCTTGGTTTAAGTGATAATTGTGCTTAAGGATCTAGACAGCTGAAGGCAAACCTGCTGTGTGCAAGAAAAAAAATAATATGGAATAAGAAATGCTTATCCATAAAGTGGGGATTATATTCTTTTTTTCATATGCTAAAAGCCTACCTTTGGAATGATGTGGGAAAGCACACATATATGGTCCTGAACTTACAATGGGATCACATCCCAGTAAACCTGTTATACTACCTACAACCTGTGATGAACACGAAAGAAGAAATTCTCATCACAGACATGGTTTCCTAGCATAAAGGAGAAACAGTTGTCAATACTGTAACAGTTGAGGGAGAGAGACCCTAAGTGGTTCGCCTAGACTTCCTGCCTCTGTGCCAGAGTGAAAAGTGTCCAGGATTCTGAAGCAACAAAGGTTACTTTGTTTTGAAGCTCACAAGGTGTCACATAGCTACCTATTTAAAACTCAGATAGTAGCATTTTTACAGTTCACTTTAAAAAGGATAATGGCTTTCTGTCCATCACAAAATAGGAGTTCTAGTCCAAATCAAATTATAAACCAAAACAGAAGGCATCAAAGGACATGTAAAATGAATTCAACTTGAAATTGTGAAAGGGAAAGATGAATTTGAGCTGACACTGTGAGGAAAGGTTTTATGGAAGAGCCAAATATTGAAGACTATTAGAAAAGACATTGAGTGAGGAGATATATAGGTGGGGAAAGGGTGTCATAAAGAGAATAAATGTGACATTTGTGAAAAGTGGTATCATCTCAGTGTTTCCTTCTTACTCAACACCCAGCATCACATACTGCCTGTTAGTGTTAATGCAAACAATACTTTTGCTCTGGTCTTTAATATGCAAACAGGTTTACATTTGATTCATATTTTAAACTGCTAGGTGGAAGGAGCTCTATTCTCATTTTATTTTCCCTTAATCCTCGATAAAAAATGTCTTGCACATATAGTGAGAGCCTAAATAAATGCCATTTCTCACTGAGGAAAGGGGAGAGGTACAAAAAAGTCCCTTGGAAACTTTCCAAGTTACTGGGGATACACAACCAGGACTATTCCTATCACAGAATTATAGGTCGTGAGAGGTCCCAGCCATGCCTCTTTAGCACAGAGCTGGCCTCCTAAGCAGCACACCTACTCTTGTGATTCTTTATTTACCACTTTCTTGGGTTAGATTACTTAAATTCTCTGCACTCCCATTTCATTACTGCTAAGTGCAAATGATGATAATACTATTTACCTTTAAGTGCAATGAAAACTGCATTATGGAGAGCAGTGAAAATTTCAGTAAAATCAAGATTGAGTCTCACAAGTTGCAAGATATAGGAGGTGAAGACACAAGGTTTATAGACACTCAAGAATGCAAGTAAAAACTGTAAAACCCTTGGGCCTTGGAGAAGACAGAACCTCAGCACAATCCTGCCCAGGAAATGCCAGTTCATTTACACAGTAACTCCTCATCCTCAACTTAAAAATCTTGGGAGCAGCTGTGCATTTTCTTTGTTTGCAAAACTCAGTCCAGCTCCCTCTTGACCCACTGTGCAGTTTGGCAGTTTGCTCCACATTCTGTTCATACCCTTCTTTCAGAGAGAGCCTCCCTGTGAGACCTTAGGCCCATCCCACTCTAGGCAAGCACTGGGGATGCCTGTGGGAACCTTAGGAGCTACTTTGCCCAGTTTCCTCCATGAGTCTTTTTCTTCTTGGAATCTCCTGACTTTCCACAACTCTCTTCACTTCTTATTTCTCCCATTTGAGATTGAAGCAATCATTTTTTCTTTTTTCTTTATGCTCTGCTCTTATACACTTAATAAATGTTCTGCTCTGCTATTTAAACTCAGCTACACTTTCCTATTCATTTTAAAGATACTATCATTATTGATCTTCTCACATAGTATTATCATTTATTTATTTATATGCCCAGTGAAATGCACAGACAGTAAATAAAATATTATTGATTGATATGAGATGTATTAGCTATATGGTGTTGAAGAATACAGAGATGAGACCTTCAATAAACTAACACAGGTGGGGCAAACTATAAATAAGTAACTAGTCTCCAAAGCACAAAAAAGCAAAAAAAAAAAACACTGTGGCAAAGTGTAATGAGCATTATCTGCATTCAGCAAAAATAGTAATTCATTCAGTACCACATATAAATAATAAATAAAATAAATGTCCATTGACACTTAAAAAATTTTTTTTAAAGATTTTAAAAAATGCAATTCATCCAGCCAGAGACAGATTCTACTTTTTTAGAATTCTATTGCACAGTGAGAAATAAAAGAAAGAACATCAACAGATAAGCAGAATTCACATGACTTTTTAGTTCACTGGAAAATGACTGAAAAAAATATATTAGCTCTTATGAAAGAATTTGTCTAACTTGTAAAATGAGTGCATTACACTACAGGATTACTAATGACCCCTCTTACTTCCATATATCTAATGTTCTTTACTTAACTGGATCAATAGATATTATCAAATTGACATTAAGATCACAATAATATGCTCTTATTTTTTGCTTCTTTCACACAAAAGAAAAGCAACAAAAAAGATGGAAATTAAACAGACATGTTTTTAAGCACTAAAAGCACAGAACAAATGAAAGAAGGAAGAAAGGGAGAGAGGGAGGGTCAGGGAGAAAGAAAGAGAGAGAGGGAAGAGAGAAAGATAATCTGAAATGCTAATATGAGATTTGATGGAGGTGACCATCATTTGGGACCTATGGGACTTAGTTTTCTCTGTGTTTGTCCAGCATTTCACTCTTATGGTCTTCTCTGCAGACATTCTGGGACTGGTTTTACAGCATGATCACCTGTAATCTATCGAGAGGAACTGGAACTCAAGCCTGTTTCCATGCATTCCAGACGGCATAAGTGGAGTGAGGAGAATGGGATATGATAAAGATGACAATGGTGATAGCGATGATAACCTTGATGATCAGGAGAAAGTCATTCCAGACCTCCACATTCAAAGTTATTCACTTATATTCCAAATCAATATTTTCCTGGTTAACTGAGGGAAAAACAGTTTTGCTATCACATTATAGAAATCGAGCAATTTAATCAAGATGTCCACGAATGTTTCTACTAGCGTATATCCCAAAATTTCTACCACTTTCAGATAAATTCCTGTGAAGAAACAACAAAAGTTGTATCTTGGTCCATTTGGACTGCTTTGACAAAATGCTGTTCAGTGGGTGACTTATAAGAACAGGAATGTATTTCTCATAGTTCTGGAGGCAAGTCCAAGATCAAGATGCCAGTCAATTTACTGACTGGTAAGGGTTGTTCTCTGATTCACAGACAGCAGCTTCTTACTGTTACCTCATATGGTGGAAGATGTGAATAAGCTCCCTTGAGTCTATTTTATAAGGAGACCAGACCTGTCATAAATGTCTACCTTCATGGTCTAATAACTTTCCCCAAAAGATCTACTTACAAATGCCATCATCACAGGGGTCAAGACTTCAACATATGAATCTTGAGGGGACACAAACACTCAGACCATAGCAAGTTGGCCTATTGGATTGTGCTGCATAGACACCACTTGATCACGTACCATTCATAACCTTATGGGTCCCCTGACATTCTATTGCTAGGAACATACATCTTGTTCAGAAACACTCTGCTCATGACTATGAAACACAATGCTATTCCTCATTGACTAAACCTTTTGTAAGAGATGTGAAATATATCATATTGCTTCTTTCCTCAGCATTCAAGTAAAATGCTATGGTTTGAATGTGGTTTGTTCCCAACAAAACTCATGTTGAGGCTTGATCTCCAATGCAAGATGGTAGCAATGGTAGGGCCTTTTAAAGGAATTTTGGGTCATGAAAGATCTGCTGTCATGAATGGGTTAATGTATCTGTCTCAGGAATGGAAGTTTCTGCAACAGTGGGTTACTATCAAGTAGATCATCTCCTTTGGCTTCTCTCTTCCACACACCCACTTCCCTTCCACTTTCTGCCAAGAGGCCCTCACCAGAAACTGAACAGATACTAACATCATGTTCCTGACACTTGAGAACTGTGAACTCAGATAAACATCTTCTCTTTATAAATTATTCAGTCTCAAATTCAACAGAAAATGGATGTGAATAGAAACTGAACTGTTTCTCTCCCCGACACCTAGGTAGAAGTTCTCCCTTTTCTGTCTGTTATTACCTATTTCCTCTCGTTTAGGAAACATCTCTTAGGTCCTAGTTCAAGGAGTACATCCACAGAAAACTCTGTCCCCATTCTCCCTCCAGAGTTTATTGTTGTCTTGTTCAGTCACAGTACATTGCATGAACCTGTGACACACTATATTACATTTATTTATTTACACATTAATCTTTTCCAATCATGGTAAGCTCCTTGAAGTGAGGGTCCATATATGACTGATATCTGACAATATGTATCCCTAGCAATTAGGTGTCTGAAAAAGTACCTCTTTCAAATACTTTTTAATAAAATGAAAACATTGGTTTTATTGACACACCACTCTTTTTCCAAGTAGAAGGCAAGAGAAGCATCCTTCACATTGGAATATTTTAAATATTTCAGATTTCATGCATTAGATTATTCATTGCATAAAATCTTAAGAATAAAAGTCAAAAGCATAAATAAAACCAAATAAATCAAAAGCATAATTTAAAAATAAGATAACAAAAATCACCTTGGAGAGACAACGAATTGCATGGGAAGTTGAATTTGTCTATCAATAGCTCAGGTGATCACAAATGGGTCCACTCTGTGAAAAGGTATATTGTAGAAGTCAAGCTGGCCTCTCTACTTTTATAATTTTCTATTGCTTTGCATTAAATCAGATTTATGTATGTAACTTAGTTATTATTACCTTTTACCAGAAGTCTTCAATACCACCCACAAATTGTTTAGGCATCAGGGAAATGAATTCTTTTGCTTAAAAAACATCAAAATACAGAAAACATAAAGTTTGTATAAGGCATCACAGTGCAGCTTTGTCATGAGTTTTCTTTTTCAGTTGGTTATTATTAACTGTTGCAATTATTATTACTGAAATAATCCCAAAAGATTACAATATGATTAGGACCAAAAGAACAAACGTTGTAGCAAATATATTGGCTGCTTATGGAGTAAACTTCTACTCCACAGCCAACTTTTTGCTGTAAACTATGTTATGCAATAAAATAAAAGTCCCCCAAAATGGACACAGGCCTTCACTATCTTTTTGGATTAAAATATAGCATCATTCAAATGACTTTTGGTATGTGTTCTACTTTATCTTCATTATGAAGAGAAAAAAAAATGGATATGGGCTTTGGAGAAAATTATAGCCTCATCAGGACACAAATAAATTACATATGGCCCATTAAAACCCATCAGTGCAATTCAGATAACATTTATTTATTGTTAGTTGTTTTAAAGGTTTATAGTCATTTTCCAGATTTTGCTGCACTTTACTTACCCTCATTTAAAATTCTTTTTCTGTGGTGAACTGTCTGGTTTAAGTTTTATTTCCATTATTTTCCTCCTGAAAGTTAAATTCTAGAATGCTGTTATTTGGCATTTGCCACCAGATCTTTATCACAGGTTGGCTATCAGAATGCTCTAGGATTGCTGCTGGGCTCTATGCCACTTCCTTGGATGTACTTTGTTGATATATGAATGTTGAGGGGAATAAACTTTATCAAGATATATTTATAAAATGGCACTGTGTTCTATTCCAAAGAAAGTCAAATAAGGGACAAGCCAAAATCTATGTCACCCAAACATTCCAATACTGTGAAAAACACTTAAAAATTTTTATACACTAGAACCAATTTTGGGGGTTTATCTCACATAATTAAGCTGCAAAGGTGAGTTTATTTGCTGTATGAATTTTCCCATCTGTCTTAATATATTGCAGAGGTATGAAAGCCATTTATTGGTCAAAAGCTGTTAAAAGCGAAATATATTTCCAAATGTCATAATGTGTTGTGAGGCATGCAAGCACAGGATTTGGAGGCAGGCAAATGTTTATCTGCAGTTTATCAGCTAAGTTAGTCACAGTTTTCTCATCGACTACATGACAGTAATAATAAATATCTTGGGAGATTATTACAAAGATTAAGTTGAAAAAAATAAATGTATGAAAAAGTTACTCTGTAACGGTAGAATCAATAGGAATTATAAAAGTGGGATGAAAGGTGAGCATATACACAAATAGAAATTGATTTTTTCTTCTTATTTGGAACTTGACTATATGCTTTAAAATTAACATAATTTTTTGGTAGCAAGAGTGATGATGGCGGCACTGTGCTGGTGAAAATGGTGCACCATGAGGGTGATGTGGGGGGAAAAGCTGGGGGAGGGGCAAACCATTATTGATGGGCTCGTGATGAGGGTGTGGTGTGACGGTTGTTTAATGAGATGGTGGTACAGCTGACAGTGATGTTGTGTGAGGCTGGTAGGGTGCAATGGTTATGTGATGTGGTGACAGAATCAGGAGATGACGATGTGGTTGTCAATAGGAGGTTTTGATGGACATTGAGTGGGAGGCCAGTGTAGTTCATTTTATCTGACTGATACAGATTTTTGTGCCAAGAGGAATTCTAGGGGATCAGAATCTTAAGGTACATTGTATGCATTGCTTTGGGTTGTCTAGAATTGATTCTTATTACAATTATATTTAAAGATGCTAATTTTTATATTTCCAGTGGTAAACGGGACACTGATAGTCCATGGCATGGTGTGGCAATAGTGAGCAAAATATCATCATTGACTAGTCTTCATCAAGGACATATGAATGGTAAGTTTCTAAGGTTTTGGGTGATCCTATATGCAGTATCTTAGAACAGTCTAATAAACTAAGGAGCGTAATTGGGATTGGCTGGTTGATCCTAAATAAACTGGAGAAAACGAGAAGAATCCTGGGCTTCAAATTCCCAGGTTACTCTCTGCATAAAGGACTTGAAAGCTTTCATATCTGTGCTGAACTAAATCCTTATCTCCTCTAGTTGTAGGGTTAAAGTTTATGAAATGGGGACTGAGCAGACCTGGGGACTGAGCAGACCCTGAAGGCACAAATAAGTTATATGAACTTTCCCAAATATCCGTGGACTCTACTACTACTGTACTACCTTCTGCCTTCCTGTACATACCTATGCTTCATGGGGAGTATGCTATGGTCAATTAATAAGGAAAACTAAAACTAAGACCTGGTTTATAGATTGCTCTCTACAAAAGGCAGTGTCTTAGTCCATTTGTGCTGCTATAATAAAACACCTGAGACTAAATAATTTACAAAGAACAGGTATTTACTTCTCATGTAAATACTATAGAGGCTAAGAATTCCAAGATCAATACACTTAAAGATATGGTACCTGAGAAGAACTTGGTCTCTGCTTCTAAGATTGCATCTTATTACTGGAGCTTCCAGAGGGGAGGAATGCTGCGTCTTCATGTGGCAGAAGGGATGGAAAAGCAAAGACCACTTCCTTTAACTTAATCTCACTCAAGATACCAGAGCCCTAATGATTTAATCACTTCCCAAAGGCCATACCTCTTACTATTCTTACATTAGCAATTAAGTTTTATCATAAATTTTGTAATGACCACTATTATTCAAACCATAGAAGGTAGGTACCACCAGGAAGTGGACAACTAGAGTGCAGTTCCTTATAAAAACATCCTCCAAGAGACGGTGCTGAAGTGCTTTCCTCCTAGTAAGAAGAAAACCAAGAAGTACATTGGGTTGTTCAAATTTCTTGCAAGGACAATTTGCCAGGAGTTTGGAGAGATATCAGGATCTCAGAAGGAACATCTTTAGGAAATAAGTGACAATAAGTTTTGGGGAAGAAGTACATGAACAGACTTCTCTGAATGGACAAAGAATATGAACATTTTGTGCCCTTTGTGATTGCTCATCCACAGGTGACCTCAGCAGTGGAGGATTTTAATAACCAAGTGGATACTGATTCTATGAATGCCACTCAGCATCTTTCCCTAGCCACTCCTGTTATTGACCAATGGACTTAGGAACAAGTAGTCACAATACCAGAGATAGGAGTTTTGCATGAGCTTATGAACATGGATTTCACATCCTGAGGCTGATTTGATTACAGACGTGGCGGGGGGGGGGGCGGTGCCCAATTTGTAAGCATCAGAAACACACACTGAGGACCTAGTATGGTGCTCTTCCCCAGGGGTATTAAGCGGTAGATTAATTACTTTGGACCATTTTTGCCATGGAAGGGGCAGCATTTTTTCCTTATTGGAATAGACAATTACTCTGAATATGGATTTGCCTCCCTGCTTGTTATGCTTCTGCCAAAGTTACCATCTATGGACTCAGAGTGCCTTTGTTTGCCATCTGGGTATTTCACAACCATTGCTTCTCATCAAAGAACCCACTTCATAGCAAATGAAGTGCAATAATAGATCCACTTTCATGGAATTCAATGATCCTATGTTTGCCATCATCCTGAAGCAGTTGAGTTGATAGGTAGTGGCTGGCCTTTGGAAGACACAGATTACAATGTCAGCTTGGGGGCAATACCTTGTAGGATTGGAGTAGAAGGCTTTATATCCTCTTACTCAGCATGTGATATGTGGTACATTTTTTTCCTCATAGCTAAGATTCACAAGACCAGAAATGAAGTCTAGAAATTGAAATGGAACTACTAATTATTGTCCCTGGTGATCTTGTTGCAAAATTTTTGCTGACTTAAAGCTCTAGAGTAACAAAGAGGGGAATGGTTCCACCAGGACATTCAGTGCTGATTCCATTGCACTGGAAATTGAGACTACCACCTGGTCATTTTGTTTCTGCCTGCCTCTGAATCATCAGGCAAAGAAAAAAGTTACTATACTGGTTAGAATGATTGCCACTGACAACCAAAGGGGAAATTTGAGTCCTACCATACAATAGAGATAAGTAAGATTATGTCTGGATTACAGGTGATCCCTTAGGAAGACTTCTAGTCCTAACATGTCTTGTAATTAGAGTCAATGGAAAATTCCAACAACCCATTCTAGCAGGACTGCTAATGGCCCAGATTTGTCAAGAATAAAAGTTTGAGACATCCCTGCAGGCAAAAACCATGGTCATTTAAAATGCTTGTTGAGGGAAAAGGGAATATGGAATGGATATTGGAGGAACATATTACAAGTATCAGTTAAGGTCAATGATCAGTTGCAGAAATGGGGGTTCTAATAATTATGGATATATGTTCTTTATTTTATTATAAATAGTATATATATTTAGCAAATTATTTTTGTTTTCTCTTCTCCATTATCTGTTTTCATCTAACATAAGGAGTATTGATCTTCTATCACAGGATTTAAGTTATATAAATATATTCAAGAATATCAAGAAACATTGCCTGGGGGTTTGCATCCTCTTGGAAAAGGATTAGAAGGTTTGTGATGGTATAAAAGGTAGTTGAATCATGTGAGACAACAGTATGACATTGCCTTTCTCTTTATTTGGAAATTGTTTCAACAGATGTGCATGGACATCAAATTATTAAGGAATGGACTGTTGTGGTTATTTTTATGTGTTAACTCAGCCAAGACATGATCCTGGTTATTCAATAAACTCTAAGTGTTGTGGTGAAAATATTTTGTAGATACATTTAAATTCCATAATAAGTTGACTTTACATAGGGAGATTATCCTGCATAGGCTGTGGGGTCTGAATCAATTAATCAAATGCTTTAAAATCAGAACTAATTGTTCCTTGAGAAAGGAAAATTTCATTTCGAGAACTCCCATCCTGCTTTTCCTGATGGGCACCCTGTGGAATTTGAACTTGCCAATTGCCAGAAGTGCATAATTCAATTCCTTGCATATCTTCTAATATCTACAACTGATTCTGTTTCTCTGGTTGAACCCTGATGGATACAAAACACTCATACACACACACACACACACACACACACACACACGGAAATCCTTTCTTCCTTGTTTTCTTTTGTCAATACTAATTTGTCTATCTTTTGTCAATACTAATTTGTTTATTGAATATCTTTCTTCCTTACAGAGTAAATCCCTTAAAATCTAGATCTGAATTTCTGCATTCTTTGAAGCACTAAGCCCTAAGCCCTGCCCTATGTATTCAGTGAATGAAAGTTACTTTTTGAAAAATTTCAACTATCTTTTATTTAATAAATTTGTTAAATAAATAGTTTAATATATTGAAATAGAGAAATATTTAAATCTAATCATTTTAAACATTTTCTCTTCTGGTTTTCATTGTATACAGAACTTGATCTTGGGGATGATGAGGCTGTGGAAGACCATCCGTTATTTCAGTTTAGAACTCTGTTTAGTTTCTAACATGCTTCCATTTGTAAGTTATTCTTTGTCTCCACTAATTACCACAAAAGGTAATCTTGCAAATATTTCATGTGTCTCACTAGGCTAATAGTAACTGAAGTTTAATTTCTAAATTCATAATAACAATTCCTTTTTTTCCTTAAAAAATTTTTATGACAGTCATTCATTTTTCCATTTTCTTTCATTCCAATTCCCTTGACTGATGTCCTTTTAAGTATTTTCTTCCAGAAAAATGTATCCAGACAATTTCATGTTACATAATAAATCATTTTTATGATGAATTTATTTCTTCACTTATTCATTCATCCCTCAAATAATTAGCAAGTGACTACTGTATGCACGAAACTAGGCTACCTAATTCAGCATGTCAAGGCTTCTTAAATGACCAAGTCTAATTATTCTTTGTTAAAAATCAATCATAGAAATATAAAAATAAAAGCCTTTGCCCCAAACTTACCTAATTAAGTATTTACATATAGGTAAACCTTTAATTTCTTTCTTCTCTGGATTTGGATTTGATTACTTCTATAAAGAAAGCTAAGCATAATTTAGAATTGCTCTTGTGGTTTCTCCCTACATCAAATACACACACACACACACACATGCACACACACATATACACACACTCCTGTACTTTTCTTCAGGCATTTCTAAGACCGAACGTGAACCTACCCACATAGACCATTCAACCTGGCTGTTTTAACAGTGGCCATAAGCAATCAAATATTTTCCTAAGGACAGTAATGTTATCCTTTCATTTTCATTTTTTTCCCCAGAATATTGGAAGAAGGAGTATCAGAGCCAGTAGGCTGCCAGAACAATCTTCCTTTAAGGGTTAAAGACATTTGGTCCCCAAATATAGGCTACAACTGTCATTTCTCTAGCAGAAAACACCAACGCAGAGCAAGGTTGTGAAATGGTTGTCAGATGGTGTTGACCACAGAGAAACTACTCTGAAGCTTACAGTGATACCATGCCTGCAGCTAGAAACAAACGATATGCTCGAACAGCCCCACCCTCCCCTGGAAGGGACTCCGAGTGTCATTATTCTGCATTCCATGTTATAGGAAACTATGTTGCAGTCAAATTCCTAAGCACGATCTCTACCACAGTGTAACTGTTTACCCATCTGTCAAAGTCCCATCAACGTGACCATACAGAGGAGGAATTTGTTTGTGTGACTCCTCAGAACAGGACCTCCTGGTGACTGTGATTTTATGAGTCCTTAGCAAATATGAAAGGAAATAAGACAGAAGGGGAGAAAACTGAATTCTGAAAAAATAAAGAATAAAAAGAAATGAAATTAGAGAATAAAGGAAAGGAGGGAGGGAGGGAAGAAAGAGGAGAAAGAAAAATACAACAATAATAAAACTAACATCTTTCCAATGTCAGTGTGTATGAGGCAAAAGTCTAGAATCTTAATGTATGCATATTAATTCATTTTCTCCTCATAATAGCCAGAAATGGGTGCTATTTTTTAAAAATTCCCACTGTCTAGATCAGGAAATGAGTGTGAAAAGGTGAAGAAGCTTGCAAACTTAATATGGTTTCTTAGTGGTGGAGCTGAGATTTGAATTCAGGAAGTCTCTCTTCAGAATATGAACTTAAAAAAACTACACACTCTACTACCTTGAAAACTGCAATGGAAAAATCATGTGAAGCAGGGTAAAGAATTAGAAGAATTTACTCAATAAACATTTTATTCAATAAATATTTATTGAGCTGTTGAAGATGATACAGTCTCTGCAATCAAAGAGCTTTCAATTCAATGGGAGAGAGAAAGTGGAAGGAACAGAAAATAAAGGAATGGATGGGAGTGCAAGACTATGGTGGACCAGAGTGCCCTTTATGTACAATGGTGTAGACACACCAGAAGTAGCTTGCTGGCCTGGAGGGAAGGGGATGCTGCAGGAGTTTCTTTAGGAAGCCATTTCTGGGCTGACCCAGAGAACCAACTCTGGTAGCCATAGGGAGAATGGAAAGAGAAGGAGAATTATGAGAGGGAAACAAGGTTTATTATCACACAGCATGAGACAGACAATGAGAGCAAGGCTGGACTAATCTGTCAGTGGACTAATCTGATGGTGTGATGAACTGAAATGAAGTTGGTGGAAGAATTGTCCCGGGGTCTTCTTCAACTAGTGCAGTCAGGGAATGAACACTGTGAGCTCACTCCCGGGCTTCTGAGAGGGCAATTTAATGATGTTCACAATTAACTTAGAGAGAGAATGGAGGAAGAAGAAAAATTTAGGTGAGTGAGAAGAGGATCTATAAGAAAAAGATGGTAAGTTAGTGCTTGTTGAGTTTGAAATCTCCCCAAGTCTTCCAGGCTAAGGTGACTAGGAATCATAGGATCAAACATAAAGATCTGAGAAACAACGCACGGTAGTAGCAGTTAAATGCTTTAGAAGAGAAGGACTAATGATAGATGAAGATAATGGAAAAATCACAGAGGATGGGATTCTAGAAAACACCAACAGTGGGAGATTCACAAAGCAGAAAGAGCTTACGGAGTAAGAATAAATCACTGTGACCAAGGCACAAGGGTTTCAGCAAAAAGATTGGGGTCAGGCTCCAAATTCCTCAATAGGACACCCATAGCACAAGAGTTAATAACAAGAATCAACAAATGGGACTTACTTAAACTAAAAAGTTTTTTCTCAGCAAGAGAAACAATAAGAGAGGTAAATAGGGAGCCTACATCCTGGGAACAAATTTTTACTCCTCACACTTCAGATAGAGCCCTAATATCTAGAGTATACAAAGAACTCAAAAAATTAAACAATAAGAAAACAAATAACCCAATCAACAAGTGGGCCAAGGACCTGAACAGACATTTCTCAGAGGAGGACATACAATCAATCAAGAAGTACATG
This sequence comes from Marmota monax, assembly GCF_021218885.2. Lineage (NCBI taxonomy): Eukaryota > Metazoa > Chordata > Mammalia > Rodentia > Sciuridae > Marmota > Marmota monax. The sequence continues at coordinate 5,710,662 of NW_026691988.1, forward strand.
AAAAAATGCTCACCATCTCTAGCAGTCAGAGAAATGCAAATCAAAACCACCCTAAGATACCATCTCACTCCAGTAAGATTGGCAGCCATTATGAAGTCAAACAACTAGAAGTGCTGGCGAGGGCCCCCTCCCCCCACGCCTGCAAGGTAGGCGGAACTGTGACCACCCACAGAACAGGCCCAGCGGCCTGCTGAGGGGCAGAGCCGCCCCCTCCCCCCGCGCCTGCAAGGTAGGTGGACCTGCAACCACCAACAGAACAGGCCAGACCTGCAACTGACAGACAGAACAGGCCCAGCGGCCTGCGGAAGGGTAGAGCCGCCACCCCCCCCCCCGTGCCTGCAAGGTAGGTGGACCTGCGACCCACAGGCAGTACAGGCCCAGCGGCCTGCAGAGGGGTAGTGCCACTGCCCGCGCCTGCAAAGTAGGCAGAACTGCGACCACCGACAGAACAAGCCCAGTGGCCCGCAGAGGGGCAGAGCCGCCGCCCGAGCCTGCAAGGTAGGCAGACCTGCTACTGACCTGCAGAACAGGCCCAGCGGCTTGCCGGCGTAGTAGGCACATTGCCCCAATTGGAGGAGGGGCAGAGCCACCTCCCGCAACTGCAAGGGAGACTTTGCAACTATACAAGAGCAATATAAATATATAGGGGGAAAATTCAATAGCACAACAGTTTCACCAAGCAGAAAGAAATGCGAACAGTATGAAAAGACAAGGAAAGAAAGGACCACAAGCAATGCAGGTCAACTCAACGTTAGAAGAGGTAATAGCTGCAGCAGATGGAATGTCAGATAAAGAATTCAGGATATACATGCTTCAGATGATCTGGAGTCTCAAGGAAGACATCAGACAGCAAAATCAGACAATGAAAGATCACTTCAACAATGAATTACATAAACAAATCCAAGAAGCAAAAGACAACTATACAGGGAGATAGAGGTTATAAAAAACAAACAAACAGAAATCCTAGAAATGCAGGAAGCAATAAACCAACTTAAAAACTCAATGGAGAATACTACCAGCAGAGTAGAACACTTAGAAGATAGAACATCAGACAATGAAGACAAAGTATTTCAACTTAAAAAGAACATAGACAGCTCCGCAAGACAGTTAAGAAACCATGAGCAGAACATCCAAGAAATATGGGATAACATAAAGAGACCAAACTTAAGAGTCATTGGGATACAGGAAGGGATAGAGGTTCAAACCAAAGGAATGAGCAATGTATTCAATGAAATAATACGAGAAAACTTCCCAGACTTGAAGAATGAGACAGAATCCCAAATCCTAGAAGCCTACAGGACGCCGAATGTGCAAAATCATAAGAGATCCACACCTAGACACATTATAATGAAGATGCCCAACATACAGAATAAGGAGAGAATTTTAAAAGCTACAAGAGAAAGGAAGCAGATTACATTTAGGGGTAAGCCAATCAGGATAACAGCTGATCTTTCAACACAGACTCTGAAAGCTAGAAGATCCTGGAATAACATATTTCAAACACTGAAAGAAAATGGGTTCCAACCAAGAATTGTGTTTCCAGCGAAATTAAGCTTCAGGATGGAAGATGAAATTAAAACCTTCCACGATAAACAAAAGTTAAAAGAATTTGCAGCTAGAAAACCATCTCTTCAAAACATCCTCACCAAAACATTACAGGAAGAGGAAATGGAAAATAACAATGAAAACCAACAGTGGGAGGTAGGACAGTAAAGGGGGGGGGAAATAATCAAAGAGGAAAACAAACCATGTTTAGTAACAGAAATAAACAAATATGGCTGGAAGAACAACCCATATCTCAATAATAACCCTAAATGTTAATGGCTTAAACTCACCAATTAAGAGACACAGGCTAGTAGAATGGATCACAAAACAAGACCCAACAATATGCTGCCTACAGGAGACGCATTTGATAGGAAAAGACATACATAGGCTGAAGGTGAAAGGTTGGGAAAAATCATATCACTCATATGGACTTCGGAAACAAGCAGGAGTGTCCATACTCATATCAAATAAAATAGATTTCAAGCCAAAGTTAATCAAAAGGGATAAAGAGGGACACTACATACTGCTCAAGGGAACCATACACCAACAAGACATAACAATCATAAATATATATGCCCCAAACAATGGTGCAGCTATGTTCATCAAACAAACTCTTCTCAAGTTCAAGAGTCTAATAGACCACCATACAATAATCATGGGAGACTTCAACACACCTCTCTCACCACTGGACAGATCTTCCAAACAAAAGTTGAATAAGGAAACTATAGAACTCAATAACACAATTAATAACCTAGACTCAATTGACATATATAGAATATACTACCCAACATCAAACAGTTACACTTTTTTTCTCAGCAGCACATGGATCCTTCTCAAAAATAGATCATATATTATGTCACAGGGCAACTCTTAGACAATATAAAGGAGTAGAGATAATACCATGCATCTTATCTGATCATAATGGAATGAAACTGAAAATCAACGATAAAAGAAGGAAGGAAAAATCATGCATCACTTGGAGAATGAACAATAGGTTACTGAATGATCAATGGGTTATAGAAGACATCAAGGAGGAAATTAAAAAATTCTTAGAGATAAATGAAAACACAGACACAACATATCGGAATCTATGGGACACATTGAAAGCAGTTCTAAGAGGAAAATTCATTGCTTGGAGTTCATTCCTTAAAAAAAGAAAAAAACAACAAATAAATGATCTCATACTTCATCTCAAAATCCTAGAAAAAGAAGAGCAAAACAACAGCAAAAGAAGTAGAAGGCAAGAAATAATTAAAATCAGAGCTGAAATTAATGAAATCGAAACAAAAGAAACAATTGAAAAAATTGACAAAACTAAAAGTTGGTTCTTTGAAAAAAATAAATAAAATCGACAGACCCTTAGCCATGCTAATGAAGAGAAGAAGAGAGAGAACTCAAATTACTAGCATACGGGATGAAAAAGGCAATATCACAACAGACACTTCAGAAATACAGAAGATAATTGGAAATTATTTTGAATCCTTATACTCCAATAAATTAGAAGATAGTGAAGGCATCGATAAATTTCTTAAGTCATATGATCTGCCCAGATTGAGTCAGGAGGATATAGACAACCTAAACAGACCAATATCAATTGAGGAAATAGAAGAAACCATCAAAAGACTACCAACTAAGAAAAGCCCAGGACCGGATGGGTATACAGCAGAGTTTTACAAAACCTTTAAAGAGGAACTAATACCAATACTTTTCAAGCTACTTCAGGAAATAGAAAAAGAGGGATAACTTCCAAATTCATTCTACGAGGCCAACATCACCCTGATTCCTAAACCAGACAAAGACACTTCAAAGAAAGAAAACTACAGACCAATATCTCTAATGAACCTAGATGCAAAAATCCTCACAAATTCTGGCGAATTGGATGCAAAAGCATATCAAAAAAATTGTGCACCATGATCAAGTAGGATTCATCCCTGGGATGCAAGGCTGGTTCAATATACGGAAATCAATAAATGTTATTCACCACATCAATAGACTTAAAAATAAGAACCATATGATCATCTCGATAGATGCGGAAAAAGCATTCGACAAAGTACAGCATCCCTTTATGTTCAAAACTCTAGAAAAACTAGGGATAACAGGAACATACCTCAATATTGTAAAAGCAATCTATGCTAAGCCTCAGGCAGGCATCATCCTGAATGGAGAAAAACTGAAGGCATTCCCTCTAAAATCTGGAACAAGACAGGGATGCCCTCTCTCACCACTTCTGTTCAACATATTTCTCGAAACACTGGCCAGAGCAATTAGACAGATGAAAGAAATTAAAGGCATCAAAATAGGAAAAGAAGAACTTAAATTATCACTATTTGCAGGTGACATGATTCTATACCTAGCAGACCCAAAAGGGTCTACAAAGAAACTATTAGAGCTAATAAATGAATTCAGCAAAGTGGCAGGATATAAAATCAACACGCATAAATCAAAGGCATTCCTGTATATCAGCGACAAATCCTCTGAAATGGAAATGAGGACAACCACTCCATTCACAATATCCTCAAAAAAAAAATAAAATACTTGGGAATCAACCTAACAAAAGAGGTGAAAGACTTATACAATGAAAACTACAGAACCCTAAAGAGAGAAATAGGAGAAGATCTTAGAAGATGGAAAAATATACCCTGTTCATGGATAGGCAGAACTAACATCATCAAAATGGCGATATTACCAAAAGTTCTCTATAGGTTTAATGCAATCCCAATCAAAATCCCAACGGCATTTCTTGTAGAAATAGAGAAAGCAATCATGAAATTCATATGGAAAAATAAAAGACCCAGAATAGCAAAAACAATGCTAAGCAGGAAGTGTGAATCAGGCGGTATAGCGATACCAGACTTCAAACTATACTACAGAGCAATAGTAACAAAAACAGCATGGTACTGGTACCAAAACAGGCGGGTGGACCAATGGTACAGAATAGAGGACACAGAAACCAATCCACAAAACTACAACTATCTTATATTTGATAAAGGGGCTAAAAGCATGCAATGGAGGAAGGATAGCATCTTCAACAAATGGTGCTGGGAAAACTGGAAATCCATATGCAACAAAATGAAACTGAATCCCTTTCTCTCGCCATGCACGAAAGTTAATTCAAAATGGATCAAGGAGCTTGATATCAAATCAAAGACACGGCGTCTGATAGAAAAAAAGCTGGCTACGATCTACATACTGTGGGGTCGGGCTCCAAATTCCTCAATAGGACACCCATAGCACAAAAGTTAATAACTAGAATCAACAAATGGAATTTACTCAAACTAAAAAGTTTTTTCTCAGCAAAAGAAACAATAAGAGAGGTAAATAGGGAGCCTACATCCTGGGAACAAATCTTTACTCCTCACACTTCAGATAGAGCCCTAATATCTAGAGTATACAAAGAACTCAAAAAATTAGACAATAAGATAACAAATAACCCAATCAACAAATGGGCCAAGGACCTGAACAGACACTTCTCAGAGGAGGACATACAATCAATCAACAAGTACATGAAAAAATGCTCAGCATCTCTAGCTGTCAGAGAAATGCAAATCAAAACCACCCTAAGATACCATCTCACTCCAGTAAGATTGGCAGCCATTATGAAGTCAAACAACAACAAGTGCTGGCGAGGATGTGGGGAAAAGGGTACACTTATACATTGCTGGTGGGACTGCAAATTGGTGCGGCCAATTTGGAAAGCAGTATGGAGATTCCTTGGAAAGCTGGGAATGGAACCACCATTTGACCCAGCTATTCCCCTTCTTGGTCTATTCCCTAAAGACCTTAAAAGAACATACTATAGGGATACTGCTACATCGATGTTCATAGCAGCACAATTCACAGTAGCTAGACTGTGGAACCAACCTAGATGCCCTTCAATAGATGAATGGATAAAAAAAATATGGCATTTATACACAATGGAGTATTACTCTGCATTAAAAAATGACAAAATCATGGAATTTGCAGGGAAATGGATGGCACTAGAGCAGATTATGCTAAGTGAAGCTAGCCAATCCCTAAAAAACAAATGCCAAATGTCATCTTTGATATAAGGAGAGCAACTAAGAACAGAATAGGGAGGAAGAGCATGAGAAGAAGATCACCATTAAACAGGGACGAGAGTGGGGAGGGAAAGAGAGAGAGAAGGGAAATTGCATGGTAAAGGAAGGAGACCCTCATTGTTATACAAAATTACATATAAGAGGAAGTGAGGGGAAAGGGGAAAAAAACAAGAGAGAGAAATGAATTACAGTAGATGGGGTAGAGAGAGAAGATGGGAGGGGAGGGGAGGGGAGGGGGGATAGTAGAGGATAGGAAGGGCAGCAGAATACAACAGACACTAGTATGGCAGTATGTAAAAAAGTGGATGTGTAACCAATGTGAATCTGCAATATGTATACGGGGTAAAAATGGGAGTTCATAATCTGCTTGAATCAAATGTATGAAATATGATATGTCAAGAGCTTTGTAATGTTTTGAACAACTAATAATAATAATAAAAAAGAAAAAAAAACAAAGGTTTATCTATTGTTTCTCAGAAAAAAAAAAGATCAGTAACTTTGTCAAATATAACATAGTGACCACATAGAATACAAAGTGGGAGGCATGTATGGAATGGGCCATCAGGTAACTATTGGGACTTAGAGCCTAAGTAGAAGGCTCATGAAAAGAAGAGGAGAACATTTCCCTAAATGGAGAAGTTGAGAATAAGTAGGCTAAAGATGAATTTTTCCATGTTTTAAGAGGAAAGCAAAAGTTCAAGGTGAATCTATGAAGAAAGATGGAAAGTGAGATTGCATCCTGAAATTACAGTGGAATCCACAACAGCGGTGAATGGTTGAAACATCTGCTGAAGGAAAAGGACAATTTAAAAAGTTAAGGAATGACAAAGACCCACCTAGAGCTGAGGACAAATTTACAGATGCACAAATCTGCATGTGACTACCCTGAGCAGTTCCCCCTCACAGCAGGAGGTTTGGGTTAAATGGTAGGATACTGGATTTTAAGAATTCAGTGATGGAGCACTGTGAATATTTGAAGGAAAAGGAAGATAGTTAATGAGTATGTGGGTCAGCGTTCTGTGACTGTAGTGAATGTCCAAGGTAATCAAATAATAAGGAGGAAAGGTCTATTTTGGCTCATGGTTGCAGAGGTTTCAGTCCATGGTTGGTTGGTCCTGTTTGTTTTAAAGAAGCAGCACCTCATGACAGAGAGGGCATTGTGGAGAAAGATGCTCACGTCATCATAGCTGGGAAGCAAAGAAATAAGATGGGGACCTGGAATTCAATATCCCGTATAAGGTCACATGCTCAATAATCTAATTTGCTCCCGTTAGGTCTCTTAAAAATTCTCCCACCTCCCAAGAGTGCCATAGGCTAGGGATGAAGCCTTCAACACATGGGCCTTTGCAGGACATTACAGATCCAAATTCTAGCAAAGAGAGATGTCTATGTCCTGATTATCCATGGTGAAACTAAGCATCTACGTGATTACCTGTGTTCTATGGGCAATAACTATTAAACTAATCAGCATTCATTGAGAAACCACTACTGAGTGCCCAGCATGCTGTTAGGCAGTGAACTTTCAAAGCTATATGACTCCTACCTTTAATGTACTTATAGTTGGATGGAGAAATCACATTAGGAAATCATAATGGCAACATAATGAGGTAGTGAGTCTGGTGGTATGCACAGATTGTCGGTGGACCACAGAGAAGGGAAGTCCAAACCTAGGGTAAGGTGAGAAAGAAGAAAGATGTCCAGTGAATCCATGACAGAGACAGAGAGAGACACAAGTGGAAGTTAGCCAGGAGGAGTGCCAGGATGAGGCTCATGGAAACATGATGGAAGGCGAAAGGATGAGGATGACCACATCGAAAATGAGTTTTATAAATTATATTAAGCAATCTGGATCCTACACTTCATTCTCTATTATTATTATTATTATTACTATTATTACTATCATCATTATCATCATCATCATCATCATCATCATCATCGTTATCATTTTTCATTTTATACCTAACAGCATAAACAAGCAAGTTTTTATCCTCCAGGGAAACAGGAACATAGCTTGAAATGGCTGTTTCTCCTGCTAAAATTTCCTGAGGTCTCTTATGGTTTAGATATGAGGAGTTCCCCAAAACCTCGTGTGTGAGACCATGCAAGAATATTCAGAGGTAAAATGATTCAATTATTAAAGGGGTAACCCAATCAGTGGGTTAATCCACTGATATGGATTAACTGGTTGGTAACTGTAGATGGGTAAGTTGTGGCTGGAGGAAGTAAGTCATTGGGGCATGACTCTGGAGTTTATATTTTGTTCTTGGTGAGCAGGTTTCTCTGTCTCTCTCTGCTTCCTGGCTGTTATATTCTGAGCTGCTTTGCTCAATTGGGCCCTTCTGCCATGATGTTCTAATGCACACCTCCTGCCCAGAGGTATGGAGTTCACCAACCAGGGACTGCTCCTCTGTAACCATGAGCCAAAGTAAACTAAGCTGCTCTTTTGGTCATGGTGATGCAAAGCTGACTATAACAAAGTCCTATTTCTTAAGATCATATATTACAAAATGTGAATTTTGTAACCTACTCTATACCAATTTTAATATACCTTGAAGTATTTACCTTCAAAAAAGCAATATTCAAAAAGATACACCAAGGGTCTCTCTGGAGCTTTTATGAATGATGACTATAGTCAAGAAATCTTTGAATCATTTTGAGTGTTCTGTAATCAGTGTCCACTTTAGAAAAGCTGCCTGGCAACACTGTATTCTATGGTTTGGGAAAAAATACAAGTTTCTCACAAGTGCTATCAATGCGAGTAGAAAGAATGGCAGAGTCCAGAATTATTAAGAAAATTGAAGTTTTATAGACTGATAGTTGTGGGGAGCAGTCAGAATAGGGTGCCAGCGCTTCCCAGCTCCTATTTCCAATGCTCTTCCCTATGGTAGTAGAGAAGAGAGCCGGGGCCTGTTGATTAGAAGAAATGTTGAGTTCAAATTGGACATTGAATTTGAGGCTCCTGTGGCACATCCATGTGCCGCAGTCTGGCTGGGCACAATACTGATGACTGACAGGCATTTAAACATAAATGTCGGGAAGACCGATATATACATTAAAGTAGATAAGGTCACTCAGGGACAGGACCTTCCAGTTTATAATGCAGTTGGAGAAATGCTTCTGAAATAACAAACTAAATCACTAAAAAGCAAGTCTGATAACTTGGTTCCCATTGAAGGCAATGTGCTGGGGGGACAGGAGTTAGGACCAACTGAATTGAGGAAGAGACTTTATTAAATACACTCATTGCATCATCTTACTAAAGAATACAGGCCACAGTTGTGCTTAAGCCACAATTTCCTCGCTGCTTATTCTCATCTTTGTGCACATTACCAAACTATCTGCACTTTCACAGAAAAAAAAAAATGAGAGTGGATTTCATAGCCTAAGAGATGACCTGCATATGTTCAAGAATTCAGAAGATATGAAAATGGTGGAATGAACAAGAGAAGCTTCTGGTCATGCACTATGAGCTTCGAGATGGTGCTATTCTTCCTATTGTTGGTTTTGGTTGGCTGTGCTGTGTTACCTGGAAACCATTTCTGTAACAGCTGGGAGAAATCCTTTGCTTTTTGTACCCCATGTCTCCCTGTGCAGCAGAGTTCAATGCTACTTTCCAAACCAAATTCAGAGCTTTGAGATAATTCCTAGAGGAAAGAGGAAACTTGACAATATGGTTTGGATGTAAATATATTTTAATTTGTAGGGTTCTCCAGTAGCTTCTAAGAGAAGTAAGATAGGACAATAAAACAAGGCTTGTTCTATTGTACTTTTAGAGCGATTTCTCAAACACTTCTAGGAAGAGGAGAAGTAAGGGAGAAGAGGTAGTTACATGTGGTCCCTGATCTTTACTCTCATTCAAACCTATGGGTTGGGCTTGTCAGAGGTAACATGTGTGTAGCCCCCAGAAGCCAGTGTTTGAGCAAAAATGAAGAGATGATTAGAATCATGTAAAAATGACATGCCCTGGAGACCAGACCCAGGGGAAATAAAGACAAGTCAGATGGGTCCACAGGGACAACCAGGCAGAGGGATCAATAGATTGAAGATATGGAGTAAATTAAAGAACTAACAAGCACGCGTGAGAAGAATTCATAAGTTATTTTTTTTATCATAGGAGATATGTGGTTGTAGTTTCATAATCTTTTCGCTTTAAAGGTAGCATGAACAGGAGGAAAGTTACAGATTTAAAAACTAGACAACATATGAGAAGATATGGAGATCTAATACTTAGGGGAAAGGCAGGTCAGAGGCCTCAGTAGTTTTTATTTTAATTTTATTTAAAACAGTTACCTTTTCATGTTGGAATACATTAAAGAGTTTAGCTTTTTCTAGTACTGTATTCAAGATGAAATAAATTTTTGAAAATAAAACACTAGTGAAATGTGCTTAAAGGCAGTAAAATGTGTATAAAATGCTAAATTTGTAGTTACATCTGGCCTGTCAGTGCTTTAATAAAATTTTTTGCATTATATTGGTTTTATTAATCAGCTTTCAGTCACTATAATAAATAACTGAGGCAATTAACTTAAAAAGAAAAAAAAGGTTTACTTTGGTTTATGGTTCTGGAAATTCAAGATCAAGTAAGTGGCTCCACTCTTTGGGTCTCCCGTGAGGGAAGCAGATTACCATAAGCGCACATGAAGGAGCAAATGCTCTTCTCATTAGCCAGGAAATCAAAGAGAAAGATAGTGATCCCAAAAACCCCTTTGGGGATGTGCCCACAATTATCTAAAGACCTGTCACCTCCTGAAGGGTCTATCATGTACCAGTAGTACTACCATGAGGATCAAATGTTTAACACATGCACCTTTGAGGGACATTCGCTCAGTCCCTACCACATGGTCTTCACCCCTTATTTGAAAAGAAAAACATTCTTTAAATTTTCTACATTGAACAAGTCTGTCTTTCTAAATCAGAAGAAAATAATACAAAGTAATTAAAAAATAGGAATAATATAATTTTTGCCAAACTTTTCTTTCCATGTATCTTTTCTAAATCTATTATCTATAGTTGACATGAGAGTTAGATCTAAATTATCTTAGGAAAGGTCATGTCTCCTAAATGGCCCAAATCAGAGTTGTTGTATATGGATCACCTGTGAGTTTTCTGTGACTCTAGTTTCCAAAGAGCCTTAATCTTGGAGCTTCTAAATGGCCAAGATTTATGTGGCCATAAGTGAAACATTTCTGGAATGAATAAGATCTAGAAGTTTAGAAATCCTCAGGCTATTCTCTAAACAAAGATGTGGGAAACTATTAATGTTTATATTGAAGATTCCCTAGTGTTGGGTTTCTTTTTTCTCTTTCTTTTTTTCTTCTTCTTCTTTTTTTTTCTTCTTATTGTAGGATATTCATGCTTATGTCCTCTGCAGCTCTGTACAGTTGCTTCTATGCAGGGTGTCCCTGAATTGTGAGACATATTTGTAGGTGAGGCTAGAGAGGTAACTTACCTACTTTAATTGTAAAAGAAAGGAGGATGTCACACACACACACACACACACACACACACACAGGCTGATTTATTCATTAGACTACTAAGCCCCATTTCCAAGGCCCACAATATTTTTAGGGACCCATAAAATATTTTAGTTTCTTTTAGAATTAAAAGGGGAAAAAAAGAATCTTTTAATTTGAAGAAAGGATTTTAATGTGTAATATTAATATATTCATCTTTATTCCGATTGAAATATTTAATATTTCAATATTACATGTAATAACAGTATATTACATATAATATCATATAATATGATATTAACATGTAATATCAGTATATTCATCTTTGAAATATAATTATAAATGCCCTTTTGGGGGGGGAGGAAATGGCCACAAAGACAAAAGGGCTGGGCTCCTGAAAGCCATTACAAGACCTGATGTCTGCCCACATTTGGTTGGCTGTAGAGACCCTGGAGAAAACAACATCCGAGCCAAGCCTCGCTCAGTTCCAGAAGCAGGATTCTGATGAATCCAGGGTTTCATTACTAAGGAATTCAGTGACCTTTCTTCAGAGAAAAAGAATTCCATGGCAACCAAGGCATCGGCTAGATGCATGGCTTGATCCCAAAGTGAAATTTGGCATCAAAAGAATTATATGATTCAGTGCAATTCATCATCACTATTACAGAAAATGACAGGATTCTGTGGGGCGTGTGACCCTCATGAATCTGCGGGTCAGGAATTCAGCTGTCAGCTGGACAGTTCTTCTGGTTTCACCTGAGCTCACTGAAGTCACCTGCATCTTGACTATAGCAGGAAGTACCACTCCCCAGCTGGCAGGAGTGGGCAGGGCGCAGGTCAGGGTGCCTGAGTGCTCTCCCATCTGGCCTCCACTACGGGATAGACTGGACTTCCTCACACTGTTGTATAAACCTCCAGCAGCAATACAGCCCACCTCTGTGTCACATCTACCACGTCCCTTGGCCATGGCAAGTCTTACTGTCAAGATGAGATGGGAGGGATGGGAGGAATGCAGGAACCCACTTCACTTCTTAATGGAAGGAGCCACAAATAATTTTGCCAGGGACACGTATACGTGGTTGAGAGGAGTCTGTGGCCATTTTGGCAATCTGCCACACCTACCTGTTTCTTCAAAATGCTCTGTCAGTATCTCTGCCATGTCACCACCTTTTTGAAATTTTATGTTCAGGTAAACCACTTCATGGCTTAAACTGTAGCTTAGTTTGGTTCTGGAGGTCAGGAGAATGGAGATGCAATTTTAAAAATCCCAGTGTTTCTTTTAAAGCTGGGGTTTACGTCATAGTTGTAGTGTATACAGCATCATGTGATGGAACAAGCCTAACTGTGTGTCAGTCAGGCCAAGTTCATGTGGCAGCCTGCCCACTTCCTAACAACATGGCCTTGGGAAAGCTGCTTACTCACCTGGGCATCCCTTTCTTCAACTGCAAAATGAAGATAACTCACCTCCCACTTGGGTTGCTGGAGAAGGACAGAGAAGTCCATGCTGTGCCAACCACTGGTAGGTTCCTAACAGATCTTATTCTTGGCCTCATGATGATTACATCATGGACAATAGCCAATTAATGCATAACCTATTTAATAAACAACCACGGAGCCCTTACTACAGACAAAACTCTCTGGGTTTAATTTTATCTCTACCTTTCATGTGCTTTTGTGAATTTTGTGTTTTTAATGATGTATATGCTCTGGTGACATAACGCATACTGCTGATATGCAGCCAACTCTGAAGGGAAACGGGGATGTTTTTGAGGACCTTAAATAGCTTAAATGTGGGTATGTTATAATCAAACCAGCCTCATTCTGTGATGTCATTTTAGTTATTACTAAAATAGCTTATTTCTCTGAGTGCTATCTAGTTGTTTTTGTTTTCTCAAATTTGGGGAGTAATGAGGAAAGTGTAAAATGCTCAGAGTCTCGCTTTCAATGCATGTACTTTCTTCAATCAAACTCTATTTTGCATTTTTTTCCTTTTACTTTTTATAATATTAATGACTTATTACCTGAAGTCATTACCTTAATTTTCAGCTAATTAAACACTTGTGTGTTTCAGGAATATTAAGACAGTTTCCACGATCATATAGCCCCCTTATCCTCATCAAAACACAATGATTTGTTTTATATTTAAGCAATGAGTAGCCCCAGGACTTCACCAAGATTTCAACACACCACATGGATGAAGTCCTTGGACTTTGTTATCACCTGAGATATGAGTTTATTAATACCAAAGTTAAATAAATGTTACATACTAAGCTTGGAAATAATGTCAAAACACAAGTAAGTCAAGATGTATATTGTCAGGAGAATATAGGGTCTTTCCACTGATATTTACATTTTAATGAGGTATAAATATCATGACTTGTAGTTTGAGTGGATCATTTATGAAATTAATATCTACACTGCTTAAAAGTGGCTATTAAGTCACCAGCTTTGGGATGTAAATCAAATGACGTCCTTATTTATATTAATTTTCAGATTCTTCTTGGCTCTTTTCTTTGAAAGGTGTTCTAGTAAGGGAAAGAAGAAAAGTCTCCTTTTTAGGCTTGTTAACTCAATCTAAAATGGAAACCATATCTTCTAATTAGAACTGACAAACTTGGGAAACTGATGACATTTCTAGATTGATTAGGGTATAGAAATTTAATTTCATTCATTTCCCTTTTTATCATTAGATACAATAGAGATGCAAAATGGAGTGATCTTTGTGTAGAGTGCAAATATATGTATTTTATAAGAACCAATTAATATGAATATTATGTATAATCTTATAAGATGCACAAGTAATCTTTAAGAAAGTTTTCATTCCAGATTGAAGATAAAGAAAACCTCCTTTTCCACTAGAACACATTCTCTGCCTAGGAGGTAGTCAATAGCTATTTGTGGAATAAATTAATGTATTAGTAATAAGCATTTTGGAAACTAAAGTGTAAGAGATTAAGTCTGCATGGTCCAATTTGTCCTATTCTAGAAGCCTTTGATTTTGCATGGACACTGTGCTTGCTGAAGAGTTTCCTTGATAGAAGCCCGACATTTACTACCCGTGAGTTATGTCTAGAAAGATTTTCATCTGGCCCTACCTTTAGCACCCACTCTAGTTCCACAACATAATGTATAAATAACTCAGTGAGAGGAAATGTTTAGACAAAATAAATGGTTTGGAAACACTAGCTGCACGTGGGCTTCCCCGAGAGTGTATTAATGAAATTAACTCACACTCCACTGTGCCTTCTAGGTCGCCAATTTATGAGCATTGAACTACACTCCTGAAGGCTACTTGGATGAGGTTAGATGTGAAGCAAGGGATGGTTTTTCTTAGCAAGCAACTAAGTAGAAAAGAAAGCAGACTTGGGGGGGATGGTATTTTCTTTATATTTATTAAAATATCACTATGGATGTTTTTGGTCATCCATTCATTGAAAATAAAAAATATGAGCCAATTTATCTTATTTGAATTGATTTCTTCTACCTTTAAGAAGGTAGCAAGTAGAGCTAATTTTCTTAGTCTAGCTATATGTAGCTATTAGTTTATACATACATATTATTCAAAGTCAGCACAAAAAATAAAAACATGATTTTAAAAGATGCAGATTAATATGGTACATCTAAGAATTCCATTATTCAGTAAAATAATTTTTATGTGAAATAAATACCATAGCATCTATCAGGTGAGTAGGAGTTATTTATCATCTTTATTTTAGTGAATTTTTAAATAGGTATTTAAATAGATCTTTCCATAGACCTATGAGGTGTTGAAAGAGTGGGTAATTCAATTAGATTTATTATTTTGAATGCAAGTTTTAAGAAAATCAACCGCATTTGGTATAATACTTTTATGTCCTTTAATGACAATTTAATGTGAAATTCTCTTGTAATGAAAAAGTGTAATTTTACTCCCATTTCTGTTCCCTTTAATCACCTGTTTATTTCTTCAACCATGTAATCTTCAGAGGATAATTTAGTAGACTGATACACTCACGTAAAATGTACTATTGCATTAACATTCTTTTGTTATTTGGGACAAAAAGAACTATGTAAAAAATATGAAGAGAAAATAATCTGGAACAAAACATCCACATTCAGAATGATACATGGACGTAAGGAACAATTAATACAATCAAAAGAAGTTAGAAAGTTTATGGGTAGTGAATGAAGTTCTTGACATAGTATTAATTCTTGTATTGTCATTAATACCTTTTTTCCTTCAATATTCTTTGAAAGACTGCTTAAGGTATACATATCTAACTTAATGTTTCTTTTTTATTTCTTGATTCATTTGTTGTATGATTAATCATCACATTTAAATATGCTAAGTGCGAACATGTAAAGAGACATTTTCTCAGTAGAAAAGAATGAAATGAATTTTGTGTTTTGCTTGTCAAATTTCAGCATGTTTTTGAAAAATGTTTTCAGTTCATTAAAATTGCAAGTTTTAGTCCAAGTGATAATAAGCATTGTGATAGCAAATATTTTCTCATTTTATACTTATTTTTATTTTGAAAGAGAATGATTTAGATTCATATATATGTATATTAATTTATATAAAGGATTGAGGCTTATCAAAAATGAAATGTGACCCTTGACTTAGGGAGAAAAATGACATCACCCCAATCCTATCAGTAGCTTAGTAATTTGGAAGGACTTTTTTTCCTTAATAGTTTCTAAAATATAAACATGCATCAATTAGGGATACAATCAAGGGTATATCTGCCAGGTAGGTATTCAGGATGCACTTTATGAATACATCTCTAATCCTTGCAGTACTTGTATTTTAAACACAAGGAGACTGACACTTTGTGATTAAGACTTTGCATCAAATCCCTTGGTTTCTGAAAATATGCATCCCAGGAACCTTTAAAGAATTGTTATAATTTTCCCTACTTTGCTAGTTCATCTTCTCTAAGACCATCTGGTATACCTCCCATAAACTTCTTCTGTAGACATCTGCAGTATGAAATAAGCCCTGTGCACAAGAAAGCAGTAAGATGAGCATATTAGGAAACATGAGTTCTAGACCTCTTTTGACCAGTAAACTTGGATATCAACTTCACTCAGCCTTGGTTTTCTCCTTTCAGAACAGTAGGGCTGGCCTCGAGTGCTAAAGGTTTATTCCAACTCTGAAAGTTTCCTTACAGCTTTAAACATTTCTTTGTATAGTAATTTCTTTCTTTGGGAAGAAACAGGTCATGCAAGGTCAGGCTGAGAAGATCTTCCAACACAAAAGTCCTTACTGAGTAGCAACTAAACTTTGACTCAACCCAACAGAGAATTCACTTGAGTTTCTCTTTCTCCTTTAATGCTGTATCCATTGTACATGAAGGAGTGCATGATTAGCAATTTTCCCATTTAATATTAAGGAACAAGAAGCAGGTGCCTTAGAGTCCTGATTTTTGAAACACTATGTACATTTAAATGATTTATCTTTTAAGAAAAATAATTTCAAGAAGTGAATAATCCAAGATGAATTTTGGTTGGATTAAGCATCTTCCTTCTTATGTGTTCTATTATGGTAAGAACTAAAAACTAAAATAAAATGAAGGTTATCTTTTTCTCTTGACTTATTCTCTCTCATTTGCTAGTCTGTGTTCCCTTCTATGTGAGCATATTGTCTTCCCACGTTCCAAATGATTAAAGCTGTAAAGAATTTTCCAGCATTCTCTCTGAGCAGGATATTAACTCAGGGTCTAGCTAACGTGCTAGTTTGTGCAACTGAGCGTAATGGAAAAAGGTCACTCTATCCCCAACTCAGAAATCTTCTTCCGGCCCTCAGTTTGGAGCCCTTGGCCGTAACCTAGCTGTGCCTTTTGTCTGATCAGGAGGGGGCTATTTATTAGCAGTCATACAAAATAAACATGAAAAGTTTGCCATAAAATATGACAACCACTTTAAATAATGTTGACTTAATTAAACTTTAAATTTTATTTATATACTTTATGGCTTTAGTGTGAGCTCTTCTCGGATGTTTACTTCAGTGGAAAATCCATCATGTGAGGACCTTGAAAGGAATTAATCCCCCTACCCCTGGCACAGAGCTCAGCTCCAACAATTCAGATCTAAATATTTAGTGATGGATGATACATGTTTATGGAACAGAGGGCAGCATGACATTTAGATGTGAACTGCGGTTTCCATCTTGAGCATATGGCTGAAGAGACACTAGGAGCTGAAGCTATGCCAACCAACGGAAGTCGATAAGTTTTCTTACGCTTGTCTCTTTTTATTCCCCTTTGTCCATTCCATCTGTTTTTGAAATCTTTATAACAAAACTATTCTTACAATCAACTTTCCAGAAAATAAGTTCTGTTGATTCTCGTGTGTTTTGTAGTGCATCCCATGCCTAAACTAATGGCCTCGCTGGGTGTCAGCCAAAGGTTACAGGCCTCTCAAAATATTCCTGGAAAAAAAAAAGTTTATCACCAAACTGAAGTTTCTCATTAGTAACCCTGTGGTGTCTAATCTGTGAAATTACATGATTAACTCCTTTGCAGAGTCTGCTTTGGTTGGGACTTGCAATCCCACAGGAAGTTATTAAAAGTATCACCAAGATAATTCTCTTGCTTTGTACTTGGCCTCTGGGGTAAAGGAAATAGATCATTAGATGAGTACTTTATAATAAAGTCATAGATCACTCACAATTATTAAACGACTGTCAAGGAAGATTATTATTTTAAAAGTTGAGGACAGTGTGATTTGAAAAACAAATAAAAGCCATGAAAGAATTTCTTACTTCCTTTGTTTGGGAAGAGGAATGGGAAACACTGTCCGTCCCACTTCGTGCTTTTCGTACTTGATATTTTAATGTCTCTTGCAAACACCGCTAGGTTACCTTGTTCTTCTCTTGCTGAAGTTGTTTGGATGTTCCTTGAACGAAAGAGATGGTTCTGGTTGCAAGTAAATAAAGGAGATAAATGTCAGAGAAAATGGAATGAAGAAACACACCATAAATATAGGAAATAACGTGAGAAACATTTTCCTATAGAAGAGAGGTGGCCACATGCATGGTTAGAAACCCACTGGAAACCCGTAAAGAATGTTCTAGTAGCTCATTCAATTCACAAAAGAATCCGTTAGTGAGGGCGCTTTGCCCTTGGTAAGAGCGGAACACAAAAATATCAATGTTATAGGAAAAGCAATACCAGATAGCCCTCAGTATTAGTTCAAATTCTCTGCAGGAGACAGCTGTTCTGGAAGCTTCCACAGCATATTTGGCTTTCTGAGCTATACTCTGGGTTATTCTATTAACTTGTTCTGTCCAGACAGAAAAGTTCCATATGCCCATCCCCTGTTCTGTCTTCCAAAATATTTGCTGTATCTTATTTAAAAAAAAAGTCCTAATCAAGAAAAGACATGGTTTCCTTTGAAACCAATCCCTGTCTAGGCTAGAGATTTACATTAAAAAGTCCTGTTGGTTATTCAATCCAACCATTCAAATGTCGGAGTTTGATTAGTCACATTGGCACTGGGTATCGCTAGATAGCGATGTTAAAAGTTGCCAAATGAACTTAGTAGAAAATGCCGAGGCCATGGGAAAATTCTTGTACTAATAATAACAAACCTTTCACAGGTTTCTGACTATCAAACTCAATAGAGGGAACAAAATGGGACACTGGTGAAAGATTCTTTTTTCTTTCTTTTCTTTTTGTTTTGTTTTGTTTACAGTCTCTGATTTTCTGATCCTATCCAGAAAAAGAACATTATCCTAATACTTCACCAAAACGGAAATGCAGGACAGTTGAAAAAGAAATCCAGGCTTTCCACTCACACTTGGACAGCAATCCCTTTGAATAGTTATATAATAGGACTCTGACATGTAGAGTATGACTTCAGAACAGAAAGTTCACCAATGCACAGTCTTCGTCCATCTTTCATTTCAAGTTAAAAGAAGCAGAAAGCCTAGGGTCCAACAGACAAGCACCCAAGACTGGTGCGGGGTCGGGGGTTCTTGTGTTGGAGGTCTTCTTCTAGGCTCTCGTGTCTCTCAGACAGGGCCTCGTGTGTGGAAGCACTTTGAGCTGTCATCTCAACACTTTTTAAAGGAAGTGATGAGACATATAGCTATGGTAGCTCTTCTAATAATTCTTGGTCACACTGTCAGAAATGCTGGCAAGTATGGGCAGCCTTCTGCCCAGTCCTGCCAACCCTACTCTCAGAGAGCCAACTCATGATTCAGAGGGGGCTTCTGGGGTGAGATTTGAGAACCACAGAAAGAATGTTCTTTCAGAACATCTGTCTGGGAAGTAAGTCATACTGCTAGGATACCCCATGATTCCATTTAACACTTATGAATATTCAGGGATAGGAAAAATGTACAGCTGTTGCCATCCATGACTATATGGATCATCCCCGAATGTCCGAGTCCTCTTGTTTAATATATACTAAGCACTCACTACGTGGGGAGGATGCATGCTGTTGCTGGATGTCTGAGATGGAAAGAAGACCCCCAAGGTCAACCTAGCCTGTTGTACCATCTATACCTCGTTTTTCCCCATGACTGCTCAACACTGCTTTCTATAAGACTCCCATCACAGCCATGGCCATATGTCCACTTCATGAGTTTCCTTCTTAACAGGTGTAATCAAACTGCAGAAAATATAGCACAGAATTGTATAAGTGGATGAACTTAGAGATGTGGCCTTCTCAGCCCCCATCTAGATGAGATAACTTATGGCCCAGAGATGTTAAGCAGTCTGCCCAAAGACCCACAACATATTAGTCCCAAAGCTAAACCCTAGAAACAAATTTTCCCCCAAGAAATGGTTCTCACTGACCCCCTCTAACCAACCTCTAACCAGATATCTCTTTATGTCTGGACAGTGAGTTCTGCTTCTTCTGAAATCTAGAAGAATCCTAAATCTGTGCTTAAGTTGCATGACTTCTATCAGAGGGATGTGATCGGCATAATCCCCATAAATATGTGAATTAAATAGTGACATTTAAGCACCAAGGCTTAGGGGCAAAGCAAGCTGTTGGCAGACCACACTTCAGGATCTCTTGGCATCTTTCTTAAGGCAACTTGCTAAGTGTATTCCCCAAATCACGTGCACCCTCACATGCACAATTTATCAGAACTTACTGATGACGAGAGCTTGATGACTGTGGAGACCTGTCACAGACATCAAAGTACTTTGGATGGTCTAATCAGTTTTATTAAATGCAATTTTTTCTGGGATTTAGATTGAAACCTAAGTTCAGAGTCTATATTCTTCATTTTTCAGCTGGGTAAATGTGGGTCAGCTAACTGACCTCCATGCAGAGCATGGGTTTTGCAGCTACAAAATCCTAATTTCGAGTTCTTCATTCAACATTTCAGCTGTATATTTTTGGACAAGCTACTTAATAACTTTTCTGAATTTTTTTCATCTGTAAAATATATATTATGACCTCTGACTCTTATCATGATGTGTGAGATTAAATGAGGTCATGTTTATCAAGCACTCTGCACAGTACTAGGTACAAAGTAGAAGCTCAATAAACATTAGTAACTCTGTGTTTTCCTTTCTGATCCCTAATCCCCTCTTCTGTAATCTATGAGTGGTATGTGAAATCGTAAAGAACCACATTCTCACACAGGAGATGATGGAGTTAACTCAGCTGCAATCTCCTTATTGTCAATTCACAGGGCACTGAACTTGAGTGCTTGTGGTCCCTTGTCTAGAGTCTAGAGTCAGGGCACAGTGCTCAGCCCTGTAGGTGCAGGAGGGGTGCAGGTGGTGGTATCACAGATACCAGTTGACTCATCTATGAGGAGAAGAGAGATACAGAGACCAGGCATGATCTTATAACTGAAAAATCTCCAATAGCCCTAATGTCATTGGATATCCAGGATGAGGAAGAGGGACACCAGACTGCTCTGCCCTGGGAACTGCTGTGGAAACACACAACACAGTTCTAAAGATGACTGGATAGAATTTTGCTGCTCACACATATATTAGAAACTGAGCCTGGCAGGAACCCCAGGTCAGTGCGTACCTCAGATGACATTCTTCTAAGTGGAGGTGGCACTAAGTGGAGGAGATAACCTGTGAATGGCCAGAAGCCACTGTTGCAAGGCATAGTCAAACCTTCTGTTTTGACTAAACCCATATAATTTTTGACTGCTTTGATTTTCAAAAATGGGATCTAAATAAATGATTCTTTAGCTTGAAAAAGTTTTATTTTCAGAATATTTTAAAATCTAAGAAAATTCAACTATAATTTTTAGCTTGTGCATTAAACCACAAGCATCACTTTCTGTTCCCATGAGGAAATCGTGTTAGCAGTTCTTCAGTTACATTTGTATTTCACAGATTGACACCAACAATGTCATCATTAAAATGTGCAAGGATTCTTATATGAATTACTAAAGTGTCATAAACTTCTCAAAATTCCAAAATAATATTTTCCCTCAAAATTTTGTGTTATTTGGAAGTGGCGGGGGTTGCGGATGTTGGGAGGAATTTGGCATGAAGAATTACCATGTAAATATTAATGCAACTATTATTAAAAATTGAACTTCTGTTTCAGATTAAACCTTGAAAATATTTTTTAAAAATCTAAAACAATCTTTATAAGTATAAATTGCATTTTTTAAAATGACAATGATTGGGGAAACAAAGTGATAATACTTCTCATGACTTATGCTGAACTCCTCTTTTAAAATATTAAAATTGAAAGGACAGTTCAGCTCATCTGCTTAGGATTGTTCAGCTCATCTGCTTAGATCCCTGATACCTGTTCTCTATATGTCTGTCTGACTCCCTCTCTTACACACACACACACACACACACACACACACACACACACAGGGTGGGGGGCAGGAGAAACAGTAAAAGATTCCTTTAACTCACTGTGCATACTTAAAACAAGGCTTTGGGAAGCCACCCCCCATGGAGTTCTAAACTTCCTCTATCTTTGAGGCTGGGAATTCTGCACAGCTCTCTGTTGATAAGATATGGGAAACCTCCCAGCTCTCTCCAGTACAAAACAAGCACTGGCAATTTTCTTCTTCCTTTTTCTTCTTATCCTTGCCTGCCTATCCCCATGCAAACTCCTGCTAAGTGTTCATCGCTTTCTTTCTTGGTTCTGGCCAACCAGCTCTCTCACCATTTATCAGCCCACTAGATTCCCATTTGAATCCCACAGTATCCCAGAGTGCTCCTTCTTTTCTGCTTCCCCCCTGGGCCATGACCAAGGCTTGTCTTCATGGTAGCTCCCTGTTGTCAGGCTCCTCATTAACATCTTCAGATCCCAGCTTCCTCAATGTCTCAGATCCTGGCTCCATATTTTGGTCCTTAGCTTTTAAAATCTCTATCATTGATGTAGAGTGACTTTAACTACCATTTAATGGCACTTTCATAAAGCTTGCTTTGGAGTCCTTCGGTTTTAATGTCACTAAGGATGATTTGTAGGACGCTCAGCTTCTCATACAATCTTGACTTCACTTCCTTAGGTCTGGGCCTCTTTGGACTCTCCCTTGAGCCTCCTGGGCTCACTCACCACCGCTCTTTTTCCCTTTCTTCCTCCTGAACTTCCCATGTCCCAGTCGGGATCACTGCTCTGGGTCTTACAACCTTCTAGCACAACCCTGTCACTCACACCTACCAATCTAAGACAGTCCACCACAGGTCTGTCCATTTTAGTTTAGATTCAATCTCTATAAAAGTCTAGGAGCTTCTTAAACAAACAAACAAAAAAATACTCATATCTGCCTCCTCAGAGTGGGTTTCTCTGGGACTTCAGGCTCCTTTTCTTCCCTCTTCTGCTTTGGGTTCAGGGGCTCTTCCTGTCCCTCAGGGCGGCCTCTCCCTATGAACTCTGCTTGGAGTTCTCCTCATCTGCAACCTGGTTAAATAGTCTCAGTCTTTTATTTCATTAAGCTCTTCCATCTTACTGGCTCCTCTCTCTCTGCTAATAACCATAAGGAATTCTCTCTACCCCACTGCCTCAACCTCTGCAGTATTAACTCCATTTAAAATGGAAAAAGAAGAAAATTATATATAAGAAAAGCTATTTGCCAAGATTCTAGCATAGGAAATAAATACTGAGGTAATTTCTATGAAAGATCAGAACTAAGAGATATATGCTATTATTATTTAGCTCATTATCAACAGCAAGCCCTAGAAAATCGAAATGTTACAATCAACATAACTATTAAAGAAGATAGTTACTAACACCTACCTACAATATGATTAAATGTCCAGAATACACAGAAGTCTGAACAAAATACCTAGCAAATTACCCAAACCAAAAAAAAAAAAAAAAAAAATCGCAGAACAGATTTTTTATTAGCAACCTTTTAAACATTCAAATTGAAAACAAATATCAATTAATAATAGCAACCCAAAGGCAAAAACTACCTAAAACTGTATACAAAAGGAATAAGACTTAGATTTTAAAAAATAATAATAGTAATAGCTATACCTGGAAGACTTGTCAAAATATATCTTTCCGTTAAATGAAAAACATCATTTGTAATGTTCAAATCTTCCCATAATAATTAACGTGTAAATTTAACAGAAATTCAGTAATATTTTACTGAAATTACAATGTGAGTTATCTTAGATAATTTAGGATTCTTTAAAAATATAAATCACCAAAAAAGAGTCATAAATATCTTGAATAAAAAATAACAGAAGTGAATGGAAAACATGCTTCACCATATATTAATGTATTGTATAAACACAATTATAAATGATATATAAATTTATCAGTGGTAAAAAAAAGAGTTCAAAAATAAATAAGAAAGGAAAAAAAAGAGATTACAAATATAGACCCAAATACAAGTAAAAACTTAGCATTTGATAAGTTTAAACAAGGAATGTTTAAGGTGATAGAATGGCCTAACAATGATGGTAATTCTAATAATCAGAAGTGTGTTTGTCTGGTTTCCCCAAAAGTAGAGCTGAGACAAAAATGTGGCTACAGTAGTTGTGTGGGGTTTGGTTTGTGGGAGGAGAGAGAAGAAGAAAGCAGGAAAGGAGGGGAAAGCAGCCTGATGATACATCTTGGAGGCTGCTGTTTTGCACAATGTGCTCAGTTCCCCTGGAACTGCTAGAAAATGTGCACAACAGCTCCCAGAATTGTCCCCATGAAGGATGGGAAGTAGAGGGCATATTTGCCTACTGGTTCCTGTTCCTCCTTGATTGAGGATTGCCACAAGGTATTAAAACTGTCATATATGTATGGGATGCCCTTGAGTGCAGGAAAGGTCATCGAGCAGAAAAAATCTTCCAAGTAGGACATTGTCAGCCGAGAGAACATGAGGCCATCTGGCACTGTGTGGTACAGTTGTGGCTAAAATCAGAGGTCAGCTGTGAGGTGGCTCATGTGACTGATGTAGGTATGAGAAGGCCATGTAATTTGGGCACACTGAGAGAGGAGCTTAACTGGAATGAATGGTTGTTCTGGAGGAGTCAAGGGCAAGGGAATTGAAAAGGTGCCTCCTTCAGTGATAATGCTCTTTCTTCACTGTAACCCCATTATAGTGTTTTGATCCTATGCAGTCAATTCCATGGGTCACTTGAAGTACATTGACTACCTCTAAAAAAAAAGCCATGACACATACAATTAATCTCTGTGATGGACATTCTCCTGAATCTCAAAGTGAATTTTGCAAACTGATTACTATGTTCCCACTTTGTTTTACTAGTTGATAGGGGACTTTTGGGGCAAAATACCATGCAAATTCATGAAAAATGTTAAATTCTCAACTTCCAGCTGAAACATAAGCATCCCTTTAATCAGCTCATGTGGGTGAATCCCTGTTACACTGCTGGGTAATTTAGTGACTAGTAAGTTTGTTCTTCGATCAGCAGCCAAAAGTGTGTCAAGTTAGAAAAATGCAAGGATGATTTAAATGCGACTTGAAGAAAGGAGTAAAACACTTCCCATGGGTTTTTCAAGGACTATTAATATCAATCTTGCAAAAGAAGAAAGATCTAGTGAACACTGAAAGATACTAGTACATTAATATTCTCCAAAAAAAATTGTCATCATAATCTGATTTATCTTCAGTCTTTCCTGACTTTTCTATACAGATTCTATTTTCCAGGCTCTGCAGCTAATCTCCTTACCTGAATGCTCATTCTATTTGTCTGTATCTATTTAAAATCCCTCTTAACTTTATTTCTTCAAGAAGCTTCACTGATTATTGCTACAAATAACATTTTCCTCTTCTTGTTGCAAGATTTATTCATTCTAATCACCTGGCTTATATACCAAATGCATTAAATTTTATGTGCATGTATTTATGTAACAGTATGACTTAAAATATTATCATTTGGAAGTAACTTTATTTAATGGTTGTGCTTCCTGATTTATTTGATAGTCTACAAGCTCAAATTTATGCCTCTTTCATGTTGGCCTTTTTGCTTAAAATGCTTTATGCATTATTTGATTTTTATTGTAAGTTATCTTAAAACAAATGTAATTGAGAATATGTATTCTTTCTTTTAATTTTGGCTTGTCAAATAGCATTTTAGATTGATTTCATAAAACTTAGATCTTGTTCATTGAAGATTTTGAAGTGCTATTAATGTTACAAATAAAATTAGGCTCCTTTTCAAAGATTTTAAACTTTAATTTTTTATAACAATATGACACAACATGTTAAAAATAACAATCTCTTCTCATACCAGGTATCTAAAGTTGCCTAGAAAATGGGCTACCCATATACTATGATAGAGTAATAAGAGAGCATGAATGATAATTGTATTTCATGCAACATATACTCAAAGTTAAATTTCTAGAAGATAATTGTAGGAAAAATATGAGTGTTTTCTGAAATAAAACACATTATTCTATTCATGCTCCATAAACACTTATTGTTCACTATAGGTACAAACTGATCAAAATGTTTCTTACTTTTAAAATTTAACAAAACAATATACTGTAGAATGTATCAATAACACCAAGCAAATATACATTTTTATTAAGTAGGGCAGAGTTAAGGTCTAAGTCTGTCTTAGGGTATCTTCACTCCCTCAGAGTGCCTGCTGGAGGAGGTTTGGCAAATGGTGTGGTTTGCCAGGCACATTCCCCCTTAAGGGATGAGACATTCTTTTTCCAAACGTGACCGTGTTGGCTGTGGACAGCTCGCAGAAGAGTTCCTCTCTGGACACTGCCCTTTGAAGAGCTGAGCAGCTCCATTCAAGGCTTTGCCTGTTCCCTAGGCACAGCCCATGCCCATCACTGTCAAAACTGGTGGACAAAGGGTTGGTCTATCTTCCTGGACTCAAGACAGCTCTAAAGAGCCATCTGAACTCCAGAGGATCCTCTGAGGCCTCTATGAAAGCAGAATAATTTTTTAAACTCCCTACCCACATATGTCCCTCACTCATCAAAGGCATTAGAAAGTGGGTAAAGTACATTTACAGGCTTGTCTGAGAGACTGGTTCTAGAGATAATTGTCATGTGGGTCAGTGAACTGAAAGGGAATACTCACTCTGAATGTGAGCCTCACCCACCAATAAACTGGAGTGGAAAAAAAATGCAGAAGAGGTTTGAGTACATTTTTTATTGCTGTGACCATGATACCTGATATGAACAACTTAGAGAAGGAATGATGCATTTTGGTTCATGGTTTCAGAGAATTCAGTTCATGGTTGGCTTGTTCTGAGGAAGAAACATTATGGTGGAATGGTGTAGTAGAGGAAAACTGCTTACCTTTGGTATCTGGGAAGAGAGAGAAAGAGAGGAAGGAGTCAAGGAGAAGAAAAATCTTTCCAGGGGACACCCCCAATAACCTACTTTCTCCAGCTAGGTCCCATCTCCCAGTAGTACACCCAGATATCGATGCTGGATTAATCCACTGATGAGATCAGAGCCCTCACAATCCAATCACTGCCTTAAAACCCACCTCTGAACCTTGCTGCCCTGGGGACCATGCTTTTAACACATTCCAAATCCAAACCACAACAAGGACAAGCTTGTAGGGGTACACCCACACTTAACTCTTCTTGAGTGGGTACAATTTTTGCTGCTACAATTGCTCACGGAATTCAGACTCCGGATTTTTCAGCCTTTGAACATCGTCTTGCACCAACTCTCCAGGGAGCTTCCAGGTCTTCAGCCTTGCACCGGGGCTATAGCATTGGTCCATCTTTTTCTGAGGCTTCCATCTTGTTAGCCTGAGCAGCTACTCTTTTCCCTGCAACTCCAGCCTATAAGTGATCACTGTGGGGCTTCTAGTCTCAAATCCTGTAAACTAATCTGATAAATCCCTTCATATAATTATACATACATTCTATTGATTCTGTTCTTCTGGAGAACACTGATCAATACCACTGCCTTTGGTGATTCTTGCTGTTACTGAAATCTGATCAATATGAATTATTCTACCTAAATATACTCAACCTGGTTTTACTTATATTATGGCTACTTCTCCATGTCTCGTGTCTGATCTATTCTAGGCATAAGATAGTGTAGCAGGTGCACAGTTTAGCAAATGACTCATTAATTGTGGGATAATTGATGTCAAACACTAAAATGTGAGACTTGTAGCAGCAATATGATGTTTTTGAAGGACTTATTTAAAATAAAATAAACTAGAACAGATTCTTGATTATTAAGGTGTGTTTTCTCTAAGTTGTGTTTTCCTTAACGTGAATGGGAGAGAAAAACTGAAGTCTGGTTAATTAGTGCCAACCCAGGCTGTGATATTGTATCGCATTGTGAATACTAAGTATGATGTGTATTATAGTAGGAAAAGCATTTGAAATTGCTAGTATAGAGTTAAATAGAAAGACACTTGGGTCAAATAATCTGTGTTTGAACCCACTCAAACCCAGGTTTATTTACATGTTGTATATCTTTGGGAAGTTAATTAAACTTTTTTGAGTCTTGGCTTTACCATCTATAATATAAAGAGGATTTTAAAAATGGAACGTAAGCTCCAAAAGATCAAGGATTATTTTTTGTCTCAGTTACATCTTCACAATTAAGCATTTGACCTAGCACAGAATATGTTATCTCTAAATATTTATTTAAGATAAATGCACATCTATGTAGTATGGTTGTCATGATTAGAGAAAATGTAGGTAAAGCATGTGGAATATAAACAGCTCTCAAATAATGATCACTTATATGATTAGCCCTAGTCTTGAATACTTCTTTTTTTAATCCTGAAAGATCTTTTTTACCTGGATAGGTTCTGATTGGTTCTCATTACATCATCATGTTTGTTCACACCAATACTAGGCATCTCAAATCCATATGGCCCACCTGGTAGGAATCAATACTTACTGCTCTTGCTTGATAGTCTAAATCCTGTCCCTTCCAAGATGGCTGCCATCTGACAGGGAAAATGTCTGAGCTCAGACCATTCCCAGGGGATGGGCTTGGTGAGGTTATACCCTGATGTGTAATTGCTCAGAGCCCACAGTGAAGCTTGGGACCACACAGTTGGTAGTAACATGTGTGGGAGCTATTCCCTTGACTTTAGAAAGGCAAAGGTGAATACATAGTGAAGAATTACAGAGTTGAGACTCAACCTGAGTGTCAAAGACCAGGATGCCTCAACCCTAGGATCCTTAGCCTAGTGATGACATTAGCCAGCAACACAGGAGATGCACATCAGTTCCTGCTGCTGGGGATTGCCTTTTAACAATCCAAGGGAAGTCAACATCTTTCATATTCTCTCCCTTATTTATAGGTCCTTCAGCTTCCGGCGCAGGCTAAGTATGCCATGGCTTCTGGCTGTTCCATCCAGAAGAATATGGTTTTGCCACAATATAGCCAAGGTCAATGCCTGTTCTTACCAGAGATGCTCTTGTGATTTCTGCCACTTGCACTGCAGTTCCACTGGTGGCCTCTTCTTACAAGTGTGATATAATGTTCTATCACCAAGTCAGTCTGCTAATATGGTAGTATTCATTGCTCAAATATCATTGTTTTCTCATGTGGACAGGGAAACCCACAGGTTAGGAGATGCAGGAGAGAGATCGCCCTGAATGGTTGGTATTATTATTTTTTTTTTTTTTGGCTATTCTTAAGGGGCCTTGCTTCTCTTTATACTTAAAAGTTGTTTGTATCTCCAGAAGTCAGTGAGAATGTGGCCAAACTCTCCTTCTGGAAATACTCCCACCTCTAAATCATTCTGTTACAGGTGGGTGTAATTGTGGAAATTTTATAACTTTTCTTTATAAAATCAGAGAGTGAGAGCAGAGTTGGAAAAGAGAGAGAACAAAAGATAATACAATGAAGGAACTGCAAAAGTTCTCTCCAACTTGTATTTCAAAAGAACTTCTCCTGTCCCATACTGTTTATTTTCTCTACCTAAAATAATAAAATGTAATAGAGAAGCAGAGGTACAGGATGAAAGCAGTGGTTTTTTTTTTCTGATCTTCTTGCAATTAATTTTAATTCTAAAGAATTATGCTGCACTGTAATTGTGGATGAAGTTCATTACTCGTGGCTTTGTGTTTTACTAGGTAGAACAACAGATTCACAGATGATTAGTGATAGTCCATGGAAGAAAGTTTCTTGGAAGTTCAGGGATCTTAGTTTATGCAAAACCAAAATTTCTAAATCCAATGCCTTTGATGGTATCACAGTTCAAATACTCTAGTCACAATTGCCTTCTCAACCAGAGATGAAAAAATAATCAAAATCAATAATTCATGTTTCACATTGTCCACTACTGATTTTATAACGTAAATGAATCTTGTCAAGTCATGTTGGGGGACATTATAGCAATTTTGTTCAATAAGCTGCTTTTTTCAAGTACATATACTTACTTAGGTTTGTTTTACTCAATGTATTTTCATTAGAAATCAAAACAGACAAAAATCTTAAAGATAAGAATAGTAAATATTCACACACACTGTCAACTCTACTATAATGCACTTTTTGATATACTAAAAGTCTATGATCTACAAAAATTCACTGAGTTGTATGCTACTTTAAAACTGGAAGGAGGGGGAGGGAGAGAGCAATGTCACTGTCCAAAAAGAAAAAAAAAGGCAAACTGCAGGCCATATAAGTAAAAAGTACAAAGTAATTAGATTTTATTTGTTTCATTATAATTGGAGGGGTTGGAGGAAGAAATAAAATATGCCACCCATCTGCTTTTAAGGAAAGCAATTTTGAACATCCCATACAATAAATAAAATAATAAAAACAAATTTTAACTTCATGATAGAGTTAAGACAGTCAAAGAAGAGGGAGAAGAAAGAGACATGCAAGGAGACCACACACAGTCACACCACAGGAGATAAAGAGAGGGGCCCTGCACAGGAAGACACATGGTCATCACCACTAATGTGGGGGTGGGGGCAGTGGAAAGGGGAGGATTTTCATGGAGTCCTGCCTTCATCTGTGGTTCTTCAAGTTTTGATCCTTGAAACTGCGAAACTCATGCATGCTCTCCACAGGAAGAGTCAAAGCCCTTGTCACTTGAGGCTCTGTGCTGGTCTGTGACCTGATAGTCACAAACCAGAGGAGCTCTATGGGCCAACCCTCCTATTTTCTTACTTCTTTGACTAAATTAATAGAATTTATCTACTTACGCCAATTTCCTTTAAAAAGAACACTCATTTACTCTGCTAATTCTCTCACTTCTACACTCTTAAATAGAAAGTGAAGTTTAGTAATTGTATTTGGCAAAAAAAAAAAAAAAAAAAACCTGAAAGACATGAAAAGCAATGCTATTAACAAGAACTGGGGAGAGTTTTAAGAAGGAAA
Organism: Marmota monax; assembly: GCF_021218885.2. Taxonomy (NCBI): domain Eukaryota; kingdom Metazoa; phylum Chordata; class Mammalia; order Rodentia; family Sciuridae; genus Marmota; species Marmota monax. Next base: position 5,741,392 of record NW_026691988.1, read on the forward strand.
TGGGAAAAGAAAGTAGTTACCAGTTTGATGCATACCTTTTCCTTAAAGGACGTTTGGTACAACTAACAGAAAAGGTAAAGGTACTCATTGAAGTTAGATAAGCCCTGAGAAAAAACACCTCAGAGAGAAAAAGATGAGCAGTGGAAGAAGTCAGCCAAAATCAACAGCAGACATGTACAACCACATGCATGTAATCTGAGGAGAACAGCGAGATGCCCAAGAACAATCTAGAATTGAGACATGTGAGGGTAACAGTCACCACTCTTCACACTGAACTCACTATTGTGCTAGGCTTAACACTTTAAAGCTATATTTAAAAGAGGCATTTAAAAATAAACCTACCAGGCTGGGGATGAGGCTCAAGCGGTAATGCGCTCGCCTGGCATGCCCGGGGCTCTGGATTCCATCCTCAGCACCACATAAAAATAAAAAAAGGTGTTGTATCCACCGAAAAACTAAAAAATTAATATTAAAAAATTCTCTCTCTCTCTCTCTCTCTCTCTCTCTCTCTCTCTCTCTCTCTCTCTCTCTCTCTCTCCAAATAAAAAATAAAAATAAACCTACCAAGCACAGTGGAGCACACCAGTAATCCCAGCAACTTGGGAGATTGAGGCAGGAGGACCTCAAGTTTGAGACCAGCCTCAGCAGCTTAGCAAGGACCTAAGCAACTTACTGAAGCCCCATCTCAAAATAAAAATTAAAAAGGGCTGTGGCTGTGGCTCAGGGGTGAAGTGCCCCTGGGTTCAATCCCTGGTACCAAAGGAGGAAAAAATGGAGTCATACAGGATGCATTTTTATTTTGAGATCCATACATATTGTAGCATATATCATCACTTCATTCCTTTTATTCTTGAGTAGGTTTTCACTGACTGGATAAACCACAATTAGTTTATGTATTCACCAATTAATAGGCATTTAGGTTGTCTCCACTTTGGAGCTATTATAGTAAAGATCTCAAGAACATTTGTACACAAGTCTTATGGACATGTGCTTTCATTTGTCAAAGATAAGTGTCTGGAAGAAAGGTTAGATTATATGATAAGTATGTTGAGCTTCTCTAAGAAACTGCCTGTCTTCCAAAATGATTGTACCATTTTACATTTCTCCAATAATTTGTAACAGATCACCTTGCTACAAATGTGGTACGGTCAACTTTTTAAATTTTAGCTGCTCTAATAGATGCGCAGTGATATCCCTTTGTAACTGGAAGGAAAAATATTAAGTTACTTCATTTGAAGGAATGGTACACATGAAAGAATTCAGTGGTACAGAAAAGGTAAAGGTAAACCCAGGTGCGTGCACTGCCTTAATGATGGAGGAAATCATCCCTGGGGCTGTTGGGAAACCAGTCTCATGCTTAACTAACCTCCTCACTGTTTCCCAGGGTGACATGTCACACATGATCTGCAATGCCAGATTCCAGGACCCTCAACTTAAGTAAATTTTTTACGGTGGTCACCCAATTCTTTCATTGATTTACCTTTTCTTTTGGATAATGCACCTCAATGAAGTCACACATGGGAGTTATCTGTTTCTGACGGGGCCATTTTGTGCTGATCTAATAGTGACTGGTTCATGTTTTTTTTTTTTTTTTTTTTTTAAGTGTGATGCACACTCCATTGCATTCAAGCCACTTCTCCCTTGGTTGCAGTCAGGTTTCTTGATATCCTGAGGAAGACTTGGTCACTCTGTGGTTTCTATGGCTCTATTGGTTTCTCAGCAATGTTCACTTTCTTCATGAGATTAGTGAAGTTATTTGCTAAAATTATTCAAAGCCTCGTCACCATGGTCCAAATGGTAAGACATGGAGAGGCAGACAGGATGCAGAGCTTCAGTTGATCTGGCAGTTAAGGCACTCTCAGGGTCATAGAAGTAATTCCTGGGAACCTGAGACAGGAACAGTCAACATGGCAGACAGCAGGGACATTGAAATTGCTGAGATATCTGTGAGCAGGTGTCATAAATCTGCATCAGAGCAGCTGGCCACTGGAGTGGGGTTTGAGGTGAGGGAAGAGTTAGTTCCATGGAGGCACAGTTGAAGCAGAAATTTGAAGTAACCTCTACGAAAAACCACTGACCTATCTCATATTTATTTGCATTTCTCTAAAGATATTGAATTCTTGCTCTGAGTTGTTATTTCTGAATATATTCTTAGGTAAAACATCTGTTCAAAATTTTTGCAAACTTTAAAAATTGGTCCCTTTTATTATTGAATTTTGAGAGCTCTTTATATGTTCTAGATTTTGATCTTTCCACAGATGTATGCTTAGCAAAGAGTTTCTCCCAGTCTTGATTGTCTTTCATCATTTAAAATTGGTTTTTAGAAAATTATTTTTTTTTATTTTTTATGAAGTACAATTTGTTAATTTCTTTTTTTTTTTTTTTGGCTTGTGCTTTGGGTGTTGCACTTAAGAAATCTTCACCAAACCCAAGATTGCAATTTTTTTCTTATTTTTCTTCTACAAGTTATATAGCTTTGGGTTTTACATTTATGTTCATGCTTTGTTTTGACTTAATTTTTGCACAAAGTGTGACATTTGGATCAACATTTTCTTTACTTACTTATTGCACATGGATATTCACTTATCCCAACACTTTTTGTTAAAAAGACCGTCCTGTCATTATTGAGATGGAGAGAGAGAAATAAAGAAAGGAAGAAAGAAAATAAAAACAGATGGAAAAGGGAGGAAAAAATGAAGGCTAAAACAAAGAATGTAAATCTATAAATTAATTTAAGAATTAAAACCACCCAATAGAAAAAAATAGGCAAAAAATGTTACTAGGTAAAATACCTTCAAAGAAGTAAAAACGATTTTTAAAAATTCTCAAATTTGCAAATCTTAGAAAATACAAAAAGATTGAGAAAACTCCTTGCATACTTGTCATGTCATAATGGAATAAAATAGAAATCAATAAAAAGATAAAAGACAGCAGTAATTCTAGCACTTGGAGAGCAAATAATATACTTTTAAATGAGTAGTGGATCATAGAATAAATTTAAAAATCCTAGAAACAAATTAGAATAGAAATACAACATATCAGAATCATATGAAGGCAGTTCTAAGAGAAAAGATTATAGCATTGAATTTCTTCATTAAAAAATCTAAAGATCCCAAATAAATAACATAACATTATACCTGAATAATACAAAATAAGTAAGTAGAAGACAGAAAATAATTGAAACCAGAGCCAAAAGTAATGAAATTGAGAATAAAAAACAATACAAGGGATTAATGAAACAAACAATTGGTTCTTTGAAAGGAAAAACAAGACTGATAAATCCTTACCAAGCTAACCAAAAGAAAGAGAGTGAAAATACACAAATTATCAATGTTAGAGATGAAAAAGAAGATATCCCCTTGATACTACTAAAATCCAGAGGATTTTGAAAATTTATATTCCAGCAAGCTAGCAAGTCTCAAAGATTGACAAATTCCTACAGATGTATGGCATACCCAAATTGACCCAGAAGGATATAGAAAACTTAAACTAATACCAAGTCATGAAATCGAAGCAGCTACTAAAAGCCTTCCAACAAAGAAGAGCCCAGGATCACAGGGATTTTAGTTGAGTTCTTCCAAACTTTTGAAGAAGAACTAATATCAATCCTCCTGATATATTCCAGGAAATCGAAAAGGTGGGAACACTGACAGATTCATTCTATGAAGCCAGTATCACTTTCATATCAAAGCAAAAAAAAAAAAAAAAAGGGCACATCAAGCGAGGAAAGAAAATTATAGAGCAATATCCCTGATGAAAACAGATACAAAAAAATTAATAAAATATTGGCAAATCACATTTAAAAACACACTAAGAAAAGAGTATGCTATGATGAACTGGGTTTCATCCCAGGGATAAAAGGTTGATTCAACATAAGTAAACCAATAATTGTAACAGAGTTAAGAATAAGAATCATATGATTATTGCAACAGATGAAGAAAAAGCATTTGACAAAGTACAGCATCTATTCATGTTTAAAACACTAAAGACTCTAGGGATAAAAAGAACTTACTTCCACATTGGAAAGGCTATATCTGACAAACCCAAGGCCAACATCATACTGAATGGAGAACACCTGAAAGCATTTCCTCTAAAGATGGGAATAAGACAAGGGAATAAGACAAGATACTCCTATTCAACATAGTTCTTAAAACTCTACCCAGAGAAATAAGGCAAGAGAAGAAAATTAAAGGGATACAAATAGGAAAAGGAGAAGTCAAATTATCTGTTTGCTGATGACAGCAAAGACCCCAAAAAACTCAACCAGAAGACTTCTAGAATTGATAAACAAATTTAGTGAGGTATAGTAGGATATAATATCAACATACATAAATTGATCACTTTCCTGATCATAATGAGTCTGCTGAAAAAAGAAATTAGGAAAACTATTACATCCGCAATAATCTCAATAAAATAAATAATGTATTTGGGAATTAATCTAATGAAGAAGGTAAAAGACCCCTGTAATGAAAACTACAAACACTTAAGAAAGAAATTAAAGAAGATGTTAGAAGACAAAAAAAGACCTCCCATGTTCTTGAACAGGCAGAATTAATATTATCAAAATGACCATACTACCAGAAGCATTATACAGTTCAAAGCATTATACAAATTCAGTGGAATCTCTATCAAAGTACCAATGGCATTCTTCACAGAACTAGAAAAAAAAACAGTTCTGAAATTTATTTGGAAGAATAAGAGACCCAGAATAGCAAAGTAATTCTAAAAGAGAAGAGCAATGCTGAAGACATCATAATGGTGGATCTCAAGTTACACTACAGAGCTGTAAGAACAAAAACAACATGGTATTGGCACCAAAACAGACATGAAGATCAAAGGAATAAAATAGAAGATACAGAGACAAACTAAATAGATACAGTCATCTGATACTTGTAACTGTGTCAAAAATATATGTTTGCGTAATGGTATTGGGAAAACTGGATAGGCATATGTAAAAGAATAAAACTAGATCCAATGTATCACCTTGCACAAAAGTTAGCTCAAAGTTGATCAAAGACCCAAGAATTAGTCCAGAAACTCTGCAACTACTAGAAGAAAATTTAAACTCAACAGTCCAACATATTGGCACAGGCATTGAGTTCCTTAATAAGACTTCTAAAGTGCAAGAAATAAAAGCAATAGTCAATTAATGGAATGGCATCAAATTAAAAATCTTCTTCTAAGGAAAATAAAAATTAAGAATGTGAAAACCCACAGAAAGGAAGAATATCTTTGCCAGCTGCTTCTCAGGAGATTAATGTTTAGAATATGTGAAGAACTCAAAAGACTCAACACCAAAAAAAAAAATTCAATTAATAAATGGACAAAATAACTAAACAGATACTTCTCAAAAGAAGAAATATAAGTGGACAATAAAATGTTCAACACTTCTAGCAATCAGGGAAATACAAATCAAAACAACACTGAGATTTCATATGATTCTAGTCAGAATAGCAATTATGAAGAATACAAGTGATAATAAATGTTGGTGAGGATGTGGGTGAAAAGGTACACTCATACATTGTTTGAGAGACTGTAAATTAGTACAGTCACTTCGGAAAGCCATATGAAGATTCTTCAAAAAACTAAGAATGGAACCACCATTTGACCCAGTTATCCCACTCCTCAGAATATACCCACAGGATATAAAATCAGCAAACTTTATTCTGTTTTGTCTCATCTACTGAACTTCTAGGTAGCGGGGATGGGAATAGGAAAGACAGTAGAATGAGTCAGACATAACTTTTTTATGTTCATATATGACTACACCACCAGTGAAACTCCATATTATGTACAAACTACAAGAATGGGATCCTAATTAGAATAAGTTATATTCCATATATGTATAATATGTCAAAATACACTCTACTGCCATCTATATCTAAAAAGAACAAATAAAGAAAAAAAATTTAAAAAGGAAGATAAAAAGCAAAAAAATAAAATCAGCATACTACAGTGAGTCAACCATCTTAATATTTACAGCAGCACAATTTACAATACCAACCTAGGTGCCCTAGATAAATGGGATAAAAAATTTTGATACACACACATACACACACACACATACAATGGAGTATTACTCAGCCATAAAGAATGACTATGACATTTGCTTGTAAATGAATGGATCTGAAGACTATCATGCTAAGTGAAATAACCAGACCCAGAAAGTCAAGGGTGAATGTCTTCTATGATATGTGAAAGCTAGACTGAAAAAAAGGGGAGAAAATAGAAAAGAAAGGGGGATTCCATGAATAGAAGGGAGATCAGTGGAGCAGAAGAAAAAAATTGAGAGGGAGGATTGAGGGACTGGAAAAGGAAGAAATGATGGAGTGAATCTGATCCAATTTACCTATGTACATATGTATCTCCAGAATACATTAATTAAAATTTTAAAAAAAGATAAAAAATAAAAAAGAAGGCCCTCCCAGATGCAGGCTTCTCAATCTAAGACTTTCCAGCTTCCAAAATGATAAAAAATAAATCTCTATTCTTTATGATTTTAGGGAAAAAACTCAAATACACTCTAATGCCAGAAATACAATTTAAAGTGTCAGAATAGCAGAAAGAAGATTGATAAAATACAGTGCAATTGAAAACATGAGGAAGTTAGTTCTCTTGTGCAATGGCTTAGGAATATTTTAAGAAGGACTCTGGAAATATCATTTAAATATAGACTGTATGCAACCTTTGACCCAATAATTCCACATTTGGGATTTTCTCCTATAAGGACAAAAAGATAATTGTACAAGAGTGTTCTTTGAAGCATTTTTTTATAGGAGTAAAATTTTGGAAATAATTTAAATATTCATTGATAAGAACTAATTAAATTGTTGAAAAGCAGTAAGGTAGAATATTTACACTATTAAAAATGAGTTAGGCATTTAACAATAAACTGCATTATTATACACAACTATAATGCATCAATTAGAAATGTGGACAAGAAAATAGTAAAAGAAATGAGTTAGAGAAAAACCTCTACATTATGTGGAAAAGGCTATAAACAGATTGATGACTGATGATTTCATTTGTTTGTACATGTCTGTGTGAACATAGAGAAACAGTATATCAGCTATCTACTAAAGTTAGATCTGGAAAAAGGTGTAGGAAAGGATGGAACTATACATGGCTTTTTTTAATTACCTCTGAGTTTTGTTCAGTGTATCAGGCACAACTGGTTACAAAGTCAAAGGGAGGAATGGTAGGATGAAATTGACCAGATTATACTCATATGAATGTATCAAAGCGAATTTCACATTTATTTGTATCTACAAAGCACTAATTTAAAAATCTATAAATAGAAGGAATACCAGTAGAGGCAGAAGAGTAGGGGAAGGGAAAGAGGAAGTAGAGCAAATTATATTCCATGCATGTATGATTATGTTAAAATGAACCCCACTATTATTCATAACTATAATGCACTAAAAACATTTAAAATTATTTTTTAATCATTACAAAGTTAAAATTAAAAATATGAAAATTGATGAAAAAAGAATTATAAAATGCATGTTTAAGAATGGGCAACATGTCTCCCAGACTGAATTAGAATGGGACATCTTTCTATGCAATTTGGTGATATCAATGTGCAGAGATAAAGGATGGATTAGTGATTGGCAAAGGACCACAGAATGAAGATGCTCATAGAGTCAAAGTTAAATAATAGAAGCTCACTCACAACATCTTACCCTCAATAGGTCTGTATCTTTTGCAGAAGTGGATTTATAAGACAGACTTCTACCAGCCATGTTTGCTTTAATTGCACATGTAAAAATAGACTTCTAAGAGGTTTTTCTATGTCAATTTTCTATTGGGTGAACAGGCAGCAATAATATACTAGAGTATTGATATTCTAATTCATCCTTCAATATCTTGTGCATCTGAAAATATGAACTAGTCTTTTAGTGTGATCAACTCTGAGACAAACAGCAACAAATTTCTGAACAGCTAAAATTGAGGGTTGTCTCTGAGTCCTGATGCCTTTTCTGAGATCATGGCACAGTGTGAGATGACATATAGGCAGCCTCCAGTCAATAGCTCCAGTATCTCAACGTCCCTCACAGACATTTGAAAAGCAGGCTTTAGTTCTCCAGGTTCTAAAACTTGCTGTAACACTTCAGAGTCAATCAGACTCAGAAAGACTGACTAATACTTTCAAAATCCATATGCTATTGATAACAATGTCTTTTTGTTTCCTTAACTGGTGTTACCCAGATGAGAGATCCTAATGTGTTGAAAGCTGAGGGGGAGTCCAGGTCCTAGGAGGCTTTAAGGAAGCAGAATAAGTAGGCTGTCTTATGCAGAAAACAAACTTTGAATGCCTTGATCTTTATAATGTCTCTGGAAAAGAGAACAAAGAGACAATACATGGCAGACATGTATCCCAATTCCTAAAATTCCCTGCACTATTGTCTCTCAAAGTCTGCAACTTCAAGCAATTTCTCTCATATTTTTCTCTCCCAAACTCTTCACCACTGTATCCAACTTTTTAGATCCTTTCTGGTTCTTCATAAAGGGCTCTTTTCCTTATCAAGCTAAGTCAACCTAGAGCCTCCCGGGTCTTCTAGATCTTATCTTCACCTAGCAATGGAAAGCCTTAGGACCTGAACAGAAGAATACAGGCTGAAAAATACATGCTTATGTGTGTGCACACATGCATAATTGTGCAGCAATACTTTTTCTCTGTTGTAGGGGGAAAGTCCAAGAGTGGCAGTAGGAAGCTTATAAGATGAGCCAGCTGCTCCTGGGTGGCCATTTTCACTTAAGTGACATGCTTACATAAATTAATCATATGGGGGTTGGGAACTGTCTTGTAAAGAATTTCTTTACAAGTGAAGTTGGAAAAATTTTAAGGTCATGTACTTTCCAAAGTTGAGTTCAAAAATAGAATGGAAGGCCATTCTCAGGAGTATTGTGGAGGGAATTTCCACACTGACTGAGAGGCAAATACCATTGACCTTGAAGGTGAGTCCAACTCCAAAAATTGATGGTTTGGGGTCATTTATCATGACACCACTGTGGACCGATTGGGCAAAATTCATTAGGAAGCTCCCACCAGTTCAGAAATGAAAGATATCTACCTCTACTTCTTTACGGTCTTATTGCATAAACACATGCAAGTTTGGGAGATTCAAGCAGCATTTCACACTTGACAGGCCCCCTCCTCTATGGGATTTCTTCCTTTGCTTACATGAAGAGCCACATGAACTATCATGGAATTCTGCAAGATGCAGCAATAAAAGTGACTTTGGTCCAAAATGTTTGCCTGTGGAGCTGATATCTACCCCAGATTAAATTGTTTTTAGCCTATAAATAAAGGGTTTGACCTGTTCATTTTAACCAGTTTGTCCAAACAGAGCAGTTCAGCAAAGAAGTGATCCAGATTTCAAGTGTCCAGGCCTTACATATACAACATGCATGCACACATTTGCACATACATGTATCTTGTGTGCACACAGATTCACACACAAAACCTGAACACATTTGGATATTCTTCTCCTTCTGACCAATTTCAGAGTATCTGTCTTATTTCTCCAAAGGAATCACCCAATTAATAAACAGTGAAGGAAGAAAGAAAAATCCTAGAAATGTCTCCAGAGCTTCTCGGATTCAGTAGGCAATAGAATGAAAAGCAGGACAAATACCAATTTTAAAACGCATTGCCTATTTGGTTTTGAGATGAGAAAGCAAAGAAGATGGAAAGGGGTGTACCTATGGCCAAATGTCTGTGATTACTGGGTGGCAGGCATCCAGAGACACCAGGCCTTGACTTCGTTTTATCAGTATACTTCCTAAGTTGCTATTAAGAAGAATTTTCAACAATCTCATTTTTATTAGCCGTTTGTGCCCATTATAGTTTTCTAGTTGCTAGTTTGTTATGGCTTGAACATAAATAAGGTTCTAAAAATGTCTCCCATGAGGAGTTGCAGGGCTGGGTATGCTATTTAGACCACATAAAATGTCTATGCAAAGGATTTCCCTTGTAATGGGATTCTTTTATATTTAATAGAACTGTCATATAAACATATACTAGCATTTAAAATGCAGTTTCTGGACTATAAAATAAACACCATTTCTAATATTGCTGTTGGCTTCACATGCATGGAGCGCAGTTCATTAAATACTCTTTACCCCATTTATGTGAAACGCGCTTTTACCACCAGAGCAGCACATAAAGTGCAGTATTCCTTGAGCTGCAGTCATTTTTAAGGAAAGGTGAATGAAGGTCCGACATAGCAAATGTTATATATAGATTCAAGACAATTGTATATAAACACCTGTCCAATGCCACAAAACTGGTAAGCATGATAAATTATTATTTAGGACTAAAACAGCATTTATACATTGAAATGTAAATTCTAACATACCAGAGATTATAATTTTATTTATAAATATATTTATAATCCAGTGTTCACCTAAAAGGTAGTAGCAATACTTCATTTATTTATAAGTATAAATAAAGTGGATATAAGTAAAAGGGCTCTGTACTGATTATCTTTATAAACTTGAGTGAAAATTTACTCCAGAATACCTATTTGTCATCTGAATACTATAGATAATGCTATTAAGCTGACTCATAGTTTTCTTAGAATTAATATGGATTAAGTTCTTAGAACACTAACAGACACATAATAAGCAATCAATAAATGTTAGCTAGTCCTGATATTATTACTTTTTTTGAAATTTCATTTTAGAATTGTCAGAAGTCAGTACTTTGTTGCATATATTGATTTTTTTTTGTTCCCAGGACCTATAGAAATCGTATCAATTTTGTGATAGCTAGAAAATGTCATGATGTTAACAAATACGTAACATCAACAAATCTAAAAGTGCCCATGGACAATTTTTTTTTATATTTAATTTTTATGAAAGTTCAGGGGGTTGGCAGATTAAAAAAATATAGAGTGTGATCATTGACTTTAAGTTTATATGATCATTTCTATTAATAATTTTAAAATAATTCAGTTAATTTTAAAAATAAAACAGTGCATTACTAAATGACAGGAAAGTGACATTTCTTCAGATGGTGCTAAGACAATTGGCTATTCCTACATTACACAGCACAGGAAAAAAAAAGCCTCATAAATTAAAAACCTGAAAATGAAAATTAAACCTAAAAATCTTTTAGGAGAAAACCTAGGAGGCTATCTTTATGTTGTGAGAATACAGAAGGATTTCTCAAACCAAGCACAAAACCCACAAACCATGATGGATATTCGAAACTTATCTATTAAAATTTAAACTGGGCCTGGTGGTTCAGTCCTCTATCCTAGCAGCTTTGGAGGCTGAAGCAGGAGGATCACAAATTGAAAGTCAGCCTCAGCAGCTTAGTGAGGCCCTAAGCAATTTACTGAAACCCTGTTTCAAAATTTTAAAAAAAGGGCTGGGGATGTGGTTAGTGATTAAGCACTGCTGGGTTCAATCTCTGGGATAAAAAAAAAATTAAATTTCCATGTGACAAAACACAACATAAAATAATTAAGACAAGCCACAGACTAGAAGATACTGACACACATATAAAAACCTCCTTTTCCTCAAATAGTGTCTGGAGTTTTTCATGTATTATAAACCAAAAGACAACCCAATAAAAAGTGGACAAAGGGTTCACAGAAGAGAAAACATGATGACCAGTAAATAAATAAAAATATTCTCAATCTCTCAATGATGAATGGATATGACAATGAAATGACAAGCATATGGCTTTTACTTTTACTTACAGTATAACGAAATTGCAGGAGGCCAATTCTTTTATCCACAAAAATAAAAATCCAGGAAAGATAAATAAAGTACACTAATAAAGAACACTAAAAGGGATAATTATGAGTATACCTGTATGTATGCCAATAGTATTTGAAATGATTAATTTGATTGTCAACTTGATTGGATTAAGAGATGCTGAAGATTAAGAGACTTCTGAGTGTGTCAATGAGGGTGTGTTTAGAAATGATTGGCATGTGGGTTAGCAAACTGAAGTTTTGACCCTCCCTAAGGGTGGGCAGAACCATACCATAGGATGCAGGCTTGGATGGAATAAAAGTTGGAAGAACAGGAAGCAGCAGTAGATGCAAGCTCCATTCTTCTTGATTGCTGCTGTGATTGCCTGAGGACATCAGACTCTCCCTTCTTCACTCTTCCAAAGCAAATTATTCTCCAGGGAGTTTCCAGAAGCCTTAGGTCTCAAACTAGGGAAGCACTGTTGATCCCTCTTGTTCTTGGGCTTCAACTTCTTGGACTATGCAAATACTGGTTCCTCCAGCTCTCCAGCCCACAGACAGCCATTGTGGACTATCCAGCTTTTGGTCACATAAGCCAATCTCTAATAAATCCCTTTTTATAATCATATGTCCTCTTGATTCTGTTCCTCTTCCTCTAGAGAACCCTAATACAATATTTTTAAATATATTGTGTGGTCTAAAATATTTTAAAAGGTAAAATACATGAAAATCAATACATCAAAAAATTGGGAAAAGAGTATTTACATTGTTGGAGAAGTGATAATAATAATATATTAGAACTAAAAAATTAAGGATTCATATTTTAGTTTTTAGAGTAATACATTTAAAAAGAGTAAAATGATGAATTATGAAATAATGGAGAATAAGTATGGAATAATTAAAATTACTTGATTCATCTTATAAGAAGACAAGCACAAAATAAAAATAAAATAAATTCAAAATGGTAGAATTCAACTTACTATTTAATTAAATTAACTATGTAAGTAAATGGTCTGAATAGTGTGAATACAAGATAAAGTGCATTAAATTGGACTTTTTAAAAGATTTACCTTAAAGGTAGGGCTGTACAAATGTTGAAAGCAAATTTTAATTTTTTATTAGTGTGTATTAATTATACAGAATAATGGGTTTCACTGTGGCTCACACACATGCATTTAACATATTTTGTTTATATTTTTAAATGAAAAGGGAAAAATGATACACATTCAAACATTAACTAAAAGAAAGTTAATATAACTATTAGAAAAGGTGGGCTTTAATGAAGATTGTTCTTGGAAATGAACATTTCAAAATGGTGAAAGTACCAGTCCATTGGGTATATATAATAATTAATAAATATTCAAAACATATAAATAAAAAATTGGAAGAATGTTAAAAATGATTTGATAAAGCAATAATCACTAGAATTTTTATTACAAAAATGTATAGGGATATAGAAGATTTCAGCAACATGACAAAACAATTTGACTGAATTGACCAAGTGTAGTGGTCAATTTCTGTGAAAGCACAAACTTTCACAGAAGGTGCATTATTTTCAAGTATACTTGGGACATTATGAAAACTGGCCACGTGCTTGTCCATAAAGCAAGTTTTCAAACTTATTAGTAGCTGGGGATGTACAAATTAAAATCTCAATAAGTTTTCTTTGTCTACATACCATAATGGACATGATGAAAAATACAGAAAGTATTTTTATTGAAAAGAATGTGAAACAACTGCAGTATACTGCTTTTGGGGGCATAGATCAATATTTCAGAAAAAAAATCTTAGTGAAATCTACAATACTAAATATATGTATATGCCATGAAGCAGCAATTCTATTCCTGGGTGAATACCCAAGAGAAATTAATTCATATATAAACCAAATAATGTACAAAAATCTTTATAGCAACACTGTTTACAATAGATAACCACTGGAAGTAACTAACAAGTGCTGGCGAGGATGTGGGGAAAAGGGTACACTTGTACATTGCTGGTGGGACTGCAAATTGGTGCAGCCAATTTGGAAAGCAGTATGGAGATTTCTTGGAAAGCTGGGAATGGAGCCACAATTTGACCCAGCTATTCCCCTTCTTGGTCTATTCCCTAAAGACCTAAAAAGAGCATGCTACAGGGACACTGCTACATCGATGTTCATAGCAGCTCAATTCACAATAGCAAGACTTTGGAACCAACCCAGATGCCCTTCAATAGACGAATGGATTAAAAAAATGTGGCATTTATACACAATGGAGTATTACTCTGCATTAAAAAATGACAAAATCATAGAATTTGCAGGGAAATGGATGGCACTAGAGCAGATTATGCTAAGTGAAGCTAGCCAATCCCTAAAAAGCAAATGCCAAATGTCTCCTTTGATATAAGGAGAGTAACTAAGAACAGAGTAGGGACGAAGAGCATGAGAAGAAGATTAACATTAAACAGAGATGAGAGGTAGGAGGGAAAGGGAGAGAAAAGGGAAATTGCATGGAAATGGAAGGAGACCCTCAGGGTTATACAAAAGAACATACAAGAGGGAATGAGGGGAAAGGGAAAAATAATACAAGGGGGAGAAATGAAGGTCAATAGGGGGGGTAGAGAGAGAAGAAGGGTGGGGAGGGGAGGGGAGGGAGGAGGGGGGATAGTAGAGGATAGGAAAGGCAGCAGAACACAACAGACACTAGTATGGCAATATGTAAATCAATGGATGTGTAATTGATGTGATTCTGCAATCTGTATATGGGCTAAAAATGGGAGTTCATAACTCACTTGAAGCAAAGTGTGAAAGATGATATATCAAGAACTATGTAATGTTTTGAACAACCAACAATAAAAAAAAAAAAATTAAATATGTAAATAAATTAACATATATTCACATATTGGAATACAGAGCAATGAGGATGGGCCAACCACCACCATTCTCAATAATGTTGTAAAACTCAATGAAACAATGTTCAGTGAAAGATATGAGGTTTGGACTCTGATGCTGGTTCTAACTCTTAATAATTCTGGGTGAAACTAACCTGCAGTATTAGTATTACTGAACCCAGGTTTGGAAACTCATCCCATGGAAAACCAGTGTCTGAGAGGTGGGTTTCAGGGAAAAAAAAAACAAAGGCTTTATTTGGTGGCAAATGAATGAAGGAGATTTGCTCTCAGATCAGCTTCTCAACTCCAGCAGATTGAGGTGTTAGCAGATAAAGGATAGGAATCATGGAGGTGAGGGATAGGCTAATAAAGGGGAAGACGGTAATATCTTCTTTGGGAATAAGAAGTGATATTCTTGGAACTAGGGTGCTACTTCTTTTCACTCTTTTTGTAGTCTGGTGTTTCCAGTCATGATTTCTGGTAGGTGTCTTTATCCTTAAAGCAGGGAGAAAGATAGACTTGATAAGTCTAGGTCAAGTTGACCATATATTATAGTTTTGGACAAAATATTTCTCAATTGTTCAATAGGTCTACATGCAGAGCTGAATAGGAAATGCAACAAAGGAGACAGACACAATATGAAGACAGAGATGCCAAGCCTATTCATCCAGCTCTAGTCACTCACTGGGCATCTGTAGGCCAGCTGAAGAGTTAGTGTTTTCAGCAAAAGTGTCTTCAGGTCTCGAGGCAACTGCTATCACCAAAACCTACATATAGGAGGTGCTGTCTACAGCAAAGCCAGTGAGAGGCTAAAAATGTATGACCTCCAAAATTAGTGATTGTAAGTCAACTAAGAGCAAGCAAAACTAGAGAGTTTATGTAGGTTTTCCCTAGTTGCCCAGGCATGACACATCAAAGATGGTTTAAATAACAGAAATTTGTTTTCTCATAGAATTGGAGTCCTGAAGTTCAAAATATCTGCAGGGTCGGTTTCTTCTGTGGCCTCTCTCTTAGGATAGTAAATATCTGTCTTCTCCTGTGTCTTCATATGGTCTTCCCTCTGTACTTGTGTTTCACTTTCCTCTTGTTATAAGGACACCAGTCATATGAGATTTGGGCCCACCCAAATGGCCTCATATAAAGTAAATTATCTCCTTCAAGACTCTGTCTCCAAGTACAGTCACATCCTGAGGTACTAGCTCTTAGGATTTCAACATATTTGGGGGCGGGGGGACACAATTCAGCTCATGACTCTTCACACTCTGCCTCCCTCCAAATTCACATCCTTCTTATGGGTCAAAGGAAATCTAACCCCAATCCAACAATCACAAAATTCTTAACCCATTCAGCATCGATTCCAAGACCGGAACATCATCTAAACACCTTCTAAGTCGGGTATGGGTGAGACATGAGGATCGACTCACTCTGAGGCACAGTTTTCCAGCTGTGAACTTGTGCAAACAGACAAATCATCTGCATCCAAAGTACAATAGTGAAACAAACACAGGATGGGCTTTCCTTTGCCAAAAGGGAAAAATCAAAAGAAAACAGTTACTAATAGGGCATTATGTAAAAATGTGGATGTGTAACCGATGTGATTCTGCAATCTGTATTTGGGGTAAAATTGGGAGTTCATAACCAACTTGAATCTAATGTATGAAATATGATATGTCAGGAGCTTTGTAATGTTTTGAAAAACCAATAAAAAAAAAGAAAAAAAAAAAAAAAGAAAAACAGGATCATGGGTCCCCAACAAGTTTGAAACTCAGCAGAGAAAACTGCTATAGATTTTCAGGCTTGAGAGTAATTATTTGGGATTTGATGCTCTGTCCTCCGGTGACCTGGCCTGCTGAAATCATAGAGATGGCCTCACACTCTAAAACAAAGGAGAAGACAGCCCCAAACTCTGGACCTCTGCTGTTCAGGTTTGTGGAGAAAGTGTCATCCCTCCTGACCTCTGATCTGACTTTGGGGTTGCTCTTTCCTTTTGTTGAGAGATAAAACACATTCATGGCTGAATAGCTCTATTGGCCCATCTTGGAGAATCTCAGAAGTCCAAAAACATTCCTTCATTTCATCCCCTTCATGTCCCATTGGGTATATACCGGTAACATTTATGCTTATAAAATTTTCAAAAACCTTGTTGGTAGTGACAATAAATGTTGGCGAGGATGTGTGGGGAAAGGTACACTTATACATTGCTGGTGGGAACGCAAATCTGTGCAACCATTCTGGAAAGCAGTATGGAGATTCCTCAGAAAACTTGGAATGGAACCAACATTTAACTCAGTTATCTCACTCCTCTGTCTATACCCAAAGGACTGAAAATCAGCATACTACAGTGACACAACCACATCAATGTTTATAGCAGTTCAATTCACAATAGCTAAGCTATAGAACCAATCTAGGTGACCTTCAACAGATGAATGGATAAAGAAAATGTGGTATATATACACAATGTAACATTACTTAGCCATAAAGAATAATGAAATTATGGCATTTGCTAGTAAATGGATGAATCTGGAGACCATGATGCTAAAAAATAAGACAATCCCCCCAAAAACAAAGGCAGAGTATTCTCTCTGATATGCAGATACCAACACACACAATGGTGGGGGGAGTATACAAGTTCATTGGATTAAGACAAAGGGGGATGAAGGGAAGGGAGAGTGGATGGGACTAGGAAAGAAAGGAGAATGAATTGTACATAGTTTTCCTATGTTCATGTATGAATACATGAGCAGTGTAACTCCATATCATGTTCAACCTCAAGATTGGGATCCTAATTAGAATTAGGATTAAAAAAACAAACAACAACAAAAAAAAGTTTGGTTTCCCATACAATTGACAGGGTTCCAAGCTATCAGACAAAAAAAAGGTTATCCACAGATATTTCCTGGATACCCACATTTATTGTAAGGTGTCTAATTGTATCCAAGTCTTAGCATTATAATTTCTTTAACAAATTGCTGTCTACCCACATGTTGATATTCTCTCCAAAATATATTTGTATATTGTTTGCAATATGAATTGGCAGAGAATTTTCCAAATCCTCAAGTTTTGTCTCCTTTCTGCTTTACAATTTTTTTTCAATATATTTCTTTCATCTCACATTTAGTTATGAAACATCAAGGAGCAGACTGTGTCTTCAGCATTTGGCTTAAAAATCTCAATTAACTAAACAAGCTCATCACTGATTATTTCTACTTTCCACAAAACTCTAGAACACAATTTGGGCAAATTCTTTGCCACTTTGTAACAAGGATTACCTGTCCTCTAGTTTCCAATAACATGTTCAGTATTGCCATCTGGGACCTCAGCACAGTCCCTGTTAGGATCATGTTTCTCCTAACATTCTGTTCATGATGATATATGTATTCTCTGAGCAGACACAGGTGTTCTCTACAGCTCTTCTCTTTTCTTTTTGAGTCTTCATCAGAATCATCTTTTATTTTGTTTAATTTAAATTTTATCGTCTTTAACATCCATATTTCCATCAAGAATCTCTTCAAGGCAACCTAGGCTTTTCCTAGCACATCCAAAACTCTCCAGCCTTTTCCTATTACTAGTTCCAAAGCCAACTACATGTTTTAAAATATTCATTATGATAAGCACTCCATTTCCCTGTACCAAAATCTGTGCTAGTATTCCAGAGATTCCATAACAAAACACCAGAAACTAGGTGACTTAAATAACAGAAATTAATTTTTTTCCCCAGTTTTGGAGACTAAAAGTCTAAGCCCAAGGTGTCCATGGGCTTAGCTTCTTCTGTGGACTCTCCACTAGGCTGGTAAATACTTTTCCTTCTTCTGTGTGTTCACATGGTCTTCCCCCTGTGTGTGTTTGTGTCCTAACTGTCCTCTTCTTATAAGGACCCCTTTCACAGGGAATTTGGGCCCATCCATATGATCTCACTTTAATTAAATTACCTCTTTTTTGAGGGTAGACAATTCATCCTATGACATCTATATTGTTAACCTCCAGAATAAAGATTGTCTTTATGGAGGATAGTAGTAATTATGGAAAGGAGGCATCAGGAGCTCCTGTGGTCTGGGTGTTGATCACAGATGTATGCTCACTTTGGAAATATTTATTAATTTGAATACTTATGATTTGTGCACTTTTCCAAATGTTTGATGTTCTTCATTTTCAAAAGTCTTAATAAGCTGGGCGCAGAGGTGCTCAGCTGTAATCCCAGCAGCTTGGGAAGCTGAGGCAGTAGGATCAAGAGTTCAAAGCTAGCCTCAGCAAAAGTGAGGAGTTTAGCAACTCAGTGAGACCCTGTCTCTAAATAAAATACAAAATAGGGCTGGGGATGGGGCTCAGTGGTCAAGTGTCCCTGAGTTCAATCCTTGGTACCAAATAAATAAATAAATTAAAGTCTTAATAAGAAAAAATAAATTAATATTTTTTTTATTATGCATCAGATTGCCAAAATACAAAACATGCAATGAAGCATGGAGATTTAAGCATAGGTGCTAGGTTTATAAATTAGTGAAACACATTGAAAAGCAATTTGGTAGTTGCTATAATAAAAAATAATTGGCACTTATCAAACAGTTTTCTAAGAGCTTGAACATTTTAACTCATTTAATATGACAATGCTATGAAATATGTACCCTCAAGCTGTAAGCTAGACTTCTATAAAAAGAAAACTAAGAAAAAATTTAATGATTAAATAACAAAGAAGTTTGCAGTTCAGAAATAGGTGGTTAAGAGCTTGGTGGTTAAGGGAAACTTCACCCGATTTGCTATGTAGAATCCATCTCTGGGGCCAGTGTTTGTATCTCATTTCCTAGATAGCAGAAGGTGGGGACATGGGCAAACACACATGCAGGGGCATATATTACTACCCCTCATATCTCATTAGCCAGAACATAGTAATAGAGGAAGGATGAAGATAAAGCCTTTGTCTGGCTGGCCCTGTGTGCATCTAAAACTCTTGTACAGAGAATGACATATTTAAAACTCTTGTAGAGAGTACAACAAGCAGTCTATTATTGACAGTTACTAGTCCTATCATCATTTTAAAGGTGAAGAAACAGGGTCAAAGAGAGTGAGGTCACACATAGTAAATGACAGAAGTAAGACCTGAACTCATACAGATAATGCATCTACTGTCTCTGTACACCTAATAAAATTGAAGATGTATACTCTATAACCTAGCCATGCTTAGCCCACATGCCTCAAGAGCAAAGCACTGGGATGTTCACTGCAGCACTGCTTGTTAAAGAAACAAACAGACAACATAACTAAAAATAATCCATATACCAACTTAAGTAAGGAAACAAATAAATCAAGATTTACTCAGGCCTGGGAAATGTCAATATGTAAAAATCTCCAGAATATAATTCCATATAAAAGAAAATAAGTTTCATGTGGAATAACTACAGTATAATGTCATTTGCATGACACTTTTAAAACAAAAAATACTATGTATTATTTATGACTGAGTATAATATGTAGTAAAAGTATAGATTATGTATAGGAATTATGTTTATAAATATACCAATTATGGGAAAATGTTAATACATTTTTAGTCTTAAATACTAATTTTAATCTCTGTGTTGTTGTATGCTTTAAAAAAAATTGTGGTATGTATATTTTCTTTTTAAGTGAATGGTGAGATTTCTAAGAATAGGTACAACATAAATTACTCTTTCTATTCTTTGTAAACTATCAAATTATTCCAAGAATAACAATGTCTTTTAGAATGCTTCTCACATATAGAACTAATAAAAAATTACCATCCTGGTTTTTCATCTGGAAAATATTTTCCACCCATGTGTGGTGATTACTTAGTTAACTTAGAATTCAAAGTTCACTATTTCTGCCACAATCATATGTGAGAGGAGCCATTTTAGTCTTATATGAAATACATAATTTTCCATGTCTCTCATCTTCCATACTTCAAAACTTCTTTCTTTTTTTATCTAAAAAATATTAGATTCATTATAATTGATCTGCCATTTTTAATTATCAGCTATATTTTCAGATGGAAAATTTGATTAATATTTTCACAACTGAAAACAATAACAGACCTTATCACATTACATCTAGATTGTAAGGGAAGCAATTTCTTGGACTTGAAGTCGTCTAGTACAGAAGAGGCTTTGCATAGCTTTGACCTTCACATTCTTTCCAGGTGGGCATTGTGAAAAGACAAGGAACCAGAGGGCAGGCTGAGGCCTATAGTAGGGCATTATTTTTCTCTTAAACTGATTTCAGTTAAACCTAGATACATTTCCTTTGTTTTAAACTGTTTTGGTACCACTAAACCACCGTTATTAATAGCTTCATCAATCTTTCTTCTTATCAAATGTTGACATATTCAAGATAGATTTTGGAATTATTGGTACCTCAACACTCATCTCCTTTAGCATTTAATACTGATGATTTACAAAATTAATGCTTAGTCTTTCTTTTAATGAGACAGATATAAAAGGAGGGCAGAAAGTTTTCTCTTTCACTTGGACCAAAATTGCTTTATTGCTTAGTACAGTTAAAATCATCAAAGAAAGTTTCCATGTTTTAACAGTGGGTTCTCTGCAGGTTATAGGGATATTGTTCTACAGAGGAAAAACAAACTAAGGACTTTTATAAGAGGGCATTCTTGGTTCAGGGGCATTATAAATGATGTGCTATCACTTTCAGACCTAACAAGAAGGGAAAGATTTTAATGTTAAAATGCTACAATTGATTTGATGGTATCATGCTTGTCAAATATAGGATAAGCAGCTTTATTATGTAGGTAAGGTAAGCACAGAGTTTAGTTTGTCTATAGATACAGTTTCTTATATGATACAACTACAAAAACGAATTTTGAGGGTTCTCTGAGAGGCAGACTGAATTGATACAGCCCACTAGAAATTCCTTGGGTTCTTAGTAATCTGGAGCTTAATAATGATCTAGCTCTTTCAGGCAGCTAACCTGTACTAGCTTTATACCTAGTGGTTCACAGAATAAGTGTGTGATATCCAAGACTGCCAAATGTCCTTCTTACAGTCCCTTGTGAGAGAAGTTAAATAAAAATTTTGGTCAATTTTATTCCCCAGCTCTTTTCTCATCTAATCTATTTTAGCCTAGATTTCTCCAAAAGTAACCCCTAAAATGAAGCCTTCCATGCAAATAGTTTATTCAGACAGTAATCCCAGGAAGAAAGTGAGGGAACCAGGGAAGTAAGACAGGGAGGAATAGAAAATTTTTCCACACCTATATACTGAATTGCCATCACCATAGTGGCTCCAGAATTCCTCATGGTATATGCCTCAGAATTGTTCAACCTGGGGATAAAAAGCCAAATGAATTGGCTACATTTCCCCTTAGTAAATAGCAATTCCACCTGAACAGACACTTCTGAGAAGAGGATATACAACCAATCAACAAATATATGAAAAAATGCTCATCATCTCTAGTAATCATAGAAATGCAAATAAAAACTACTCTAAGATATCATCTCACTCTAGTCAGAATGGCAGCTATTATGAACACAAACAACAATAAGTGTTGGTGAGGATGTGGGGGAAAAGGTACACTCATACATTGCTGATGGGACTGCAAATTAGTGCAGCCAATATGGAAAGCAGTATGGAGATTCCTTGGAAAACTAACAATGGAACCACCATTTGACCCATCCCTCTCCTCAGACTATGCCCAAAGGACTTAAAAACAGCATAGTACAGGGACACAGCCACATCAGTGTTTATAGTAGCACAATTCACAATAGCTAAACTGTGGAGCCAATCTAGATGCCCTTCAGTGGATGAATGGATTTTAAAAAATGTGGCATATATACACAATGAAATTTTACTCAGCAATAAAAGAGAATAAAATCATGGCATTTGCAGGTAAATGGATGGCTTTGGAGAAGATAATGCTAAGTGAAGTTAGCCAATCCCAAAAAAAGCAAATGCAGAATGTTTTCTCTGATATAAGGAGGTTGACTCATAGTCGGGTAGGAAGGGGGAACATGGGACGAATGGATGAATTCTAGATAAGGAAGAGGGGAGGGAGGGAAAGGGAGGAGGCAGGGGATTTGTAAGGATGGTGGAATGTGATGGACATCATTATCCAAAGTACATGTATGAAGACTTGAATTTGGTGTCAACCTACTTTATACACAAACAGAGATATAAAAAATTATGGTATATATGTGTAATAAGAATTGTAATGCAAAAAAACAAGTACATGTATAAAGGCATGAATTGGCGTGAACATACTCTATATACAAAAATATGAAAATTTGTACCCTGTATGTGTAATAAGAACTGTAATGCATTCCACTGACATGTATTTAAAAAAATAAAATCAATAAAACAAAAAAGGACAATTAGAACAATCAAAGGCCATATTATCAAATTCTCAAAATAGACTAGTACAGATTATACTAAAATTTTTAAGTAAAATTGAATAATTAAAAAAAGAGAGCAATTCCAAAGAACTAATGCCCCCTGCAATTCTGGTTTGGACATGCATGAAGGCAAAGTGGATTTATTCGAGCATCCCATATACCAGCAGAAGAAATGTTTTGTGGCAAGAAGGAAGGGACATATGGGGCAGGACAGACTGACGTGTTGTCAAGGAGCTCCTGAGCAAAGTTGTTGGGATCTGCGTGTGCATCACCAGAAGCAATGCACAAAACCTGTATGACTCTGTCCATCCTTTGTGCCTTCTTAGTCTAATTGGGACCTCTGTCAAGTCCATAATGGAGTTCCCTCCTAGGTCATGACTACATGCTCTAAGGACTCAACACATGATTCTTAGTGCAACAACCTATGTTCCCTGGTGTTGCAGTTGGTCCAGAGACTAAAACTAATATTTATCATTTCATTCTTGCACTGTCCATTCTAGAATTCTTTTGCCCTTTGCCTGCGCCTCAGCTTGTCTACTGTGGTGACATAGCTTCTCTCTACACATCCATTAACCCTTATTCCCACACACAGAAGTACTAAGAGACGTCCTCGAAATACCCAGTGGTCTGGATACACCCTTCTCTGTTCCCAGACTGTTCCTAGATGCTGTCCTCAAGAAATTAGGGTGGGGCTAGGGATGCGGCTCAAGCGGTAGCATGCTCGCCTGGCATGCGTGCAGCCCGGGTTTGATCCTCAGCACCAAATACAAACAAAGATGTTGTGTTCGCCTAAAACTAAAAAAATAAATATTAAAAAATTCTCTCTCTCTCTCTCTCTCTCTCTCTCTCTCTCTCTCTCTCTCTCAAAAAAAAAAAAAAAGAAAGAAAGAAATTAGGATGAATTACCTAAAGTCATTCCATTCTTTGCCAATATGAGGAACCCATAGTTGGCAGTTGGACTGAAATTTCTGAAAAAATTTTACCATGTCCTGTAGTCGAAGTGTTTCCTCTCTGGAAATTGGGACTGTTAATCTGGTGAGTAGAAGTGAGAAACATGTATTCCAGGGGAGGGTCATTCTGACATTGAGAGATTTACTACTTCTGCTTTGGTTTCAAGTAATCTAATGACTCAGCACCAAATATCAGCTACTGGATAAGCAACATATCATATCCCAGATTATGGCAGCCTATCTTGCTGATCCTTAGCTTAGCTGCTTCTGAGCATTTGGGTTTATAATTTTATGCCACTTGTCTCTTCACAAAATGAGCACCCTGATCTGAGTCACTGTTATATGAAGAACTATAACAATGGATTGGTGTTTTGTGATATTTCAGATGGTAGCAGTGGCTGAAACACTGTGGGTAGATGTCAACCCACTGTAGGTGTCAATTTTGGTTAGGATACAACCCTGTTGCCTCCAAGGGCTGATGTAACCAGCCACTGTACAAGTGTTTGGAATCTCAAGGGAGAGTGCTATATCCAGGGTTTCAACCAGCTCTTCTCCTGGTCATAGTCACTGGAGTTCCACAAGCAGATATTCAGACTCAATAAGGACTCTAGAACACACCAGGTACCACGGTTAAACAAGCAGTTCTGATACAGCCGTCATACTTGGTTCTAGAATGCTCAGTATCTGAGCTGTGACTCCTCTGATGTGACCTGCTAGACATTCCACTATGGATGCTGCTAAATCTCCCAGATCTGCTCTTACCAAAAAAAAAAAAAAAAGATTAAATTTAAGTCAGATCAAAATTCTTGGTTCAGTTGCTAATTTGCAGGAAATACTAAAGATAGAAGAATGTGTTGAAAAGCACCATGAGTATGTACCCCACAAGATCCAGATGGTAGGAACTCTAGGACAAATGGCCCACATTTTTTAGTAAATATATCATAAAAGAAGGACAATGATAGAAGGGGTATCTCTACAATGAATAATACCAAAAATTCAGTAACTTTAAAAAAGGGTAGACTAAAAAGTATTAATCATCTTTCTTCTTTCAGCATCTGAACCCCTGGGTAATATCTGGGGACATCCCATCACATGGGTCAGATATTCTATTACCCAGAGGAGAACAGGAATAGGCACATGATCTCTGTGCAACCAATCAGATTACTCCACAAAGATCACCTGGATTTTCTACCCCATCATCAAGTGTCAGAGAGGGCCCATCCACCACAACTAAACACCAACTTCTCCAAACATCTCAACTCCATTAACACATGTCAAGACAGAAACCAAACACCTATATTAAGCATCCTTTTCCTCCAATAAATGCATTAGAACTTCAAGCACTTCTCTTGCTTCTTTTACAAAACACTGTTTCCAGGGTCCTACAACCTGAGACTGAAATTGTTACTCCAAATTACCTCTTATGAAAGTTTATCTCAATCACCACAAAGAACTTTTGTACTTCCAGCCAGGTCCTTATCTCCTGTTTTTCTTCCATGTGAGGTTCAGTACACTTCTCTTTCTTTCCCCCAAGCCACCTTCTCTATATCCTGAAACCATCTCATTGTGCCCTCTGAAATTCACCATCCACATACCCAACTACACTTTCCACAATGGCCACAACAAGACCTCCTCTCCCTATGTTTCTGCAAATCTTTGCTCAAATTTCCCCTGTTCATGAGACCTATCCGACCACCCCACTTAGAAATTGTCACCTGGAAGTCCCCTGCTTCTTTGCCTCCGTTGTGTTTAGCTTTGGGTGTCAACCTGTTTCCCCAAAGAAGACTGAATAATTCATCTCTTGCTCTACTCTCCTTTTTTCCTAAAGCACTTATCACTTACTGATCACTGTACACCATTTACTTCTTTACTGTGGCTACTGTTCATGGTCTGTCTCCTAGTGTCCCCCTCCCCTACTCCTGCTAGGATGTAAGTTCTAAAAGGATGGAGGGGTTTGTTTATTTCTTTCAGTATTATACCCAAGCACCTACAATGTGTCAGGCATTTTAGGTACAGGGTATATATTAATTAATTAAGGACCTCTGGATTTTGAATCAAGAGCCAATTTCTAACAAAACTAGGCAAAATAATTTTTCTTACTGGCTGTGGTGTTGGTGGCCACTTCCATAATCTTCCAGGAGAGGGCATGTACGACAGCAGCAATAAAGCCAGCAAGCATGTCCATTACCTCACGATCTTGTGGTCACTGTGGTAACAGTATTATCTACTGTAGCTGAGGTGTTTTGTTGTTGTTGTTGTGTGTGTGTGGTTTTAGCTCAGTGTTTTCTTTTGTGCCTGCCTGCTTCCTCAAACTCATTCTGCAGTCATCTCAGTGACTTCATATGTGACACAAAATTATTTTAAATAATTACTTTCCAACTTAAATGAGCCAATGAGTTTCTGTTTCTTTGATTTAAAGTAAGAATATCCAGCATTGGTCTTTCAAACACATGTGAGAACATTTCTGAAATACCTATAGGTTCTGAAAAACATCACTGAAATCCAAAGAGAAAATATTACAAGGGAAGGTCATCCACCTAAATAACTATTAACATATCATGCAGATTGACAACGAATCCAGAACCTCAGAACACAGAAAGCCACAAAACGTCAAGATTTAAGTGTGTTCCACATTTCATCTGACATCAGATAAGCAGCCTATTTCTTTACTTTCCTTGGTAAGGCTGGCCAGGACGACACAGCTGTGAAGAGACACCACTTTTAGAAAGCCATTACTTGGACTAGTGGAATATAAAGGCCATGCCTGGGAGAGCCCCAGCATGGATCCATATGGTTTGTGAGTCCTGTTCCCTGTGACATTTTTATGAAGGTTATGTATATGTCCCGTTCATCTTCATTCTCGTGGTGCTAATTGCTGTCTATTGGACCCGGCTACTGTGTACAGAGACCACATGCTTTTCCTGACACTGCCCCGGCTGTGGTGTGCCACATGGCCCTGCTGTCCTCAGATAAGAACCTGCTGCTGTCTGACCACAACAGCTGGAATTGTTCTTCCCTGAAGAGCTTATCATGTTGAGACTCAAATTGAGCTATGACACAGCCGACAAGCACGTGGAATAAGTGGATCCTCTGGGGGCAGCTCATGACAACTAAAAGCCTCCCATGTCCTGCTGGACATGGACTTCATGTTTAGAGTTGATAGTGAGGCTTCACATGACACTTCCAGTGAAGAAAGCATTGTGTGGAAGACAGCAAGAGGCTCCAGAAAGACGTGACGACACTTTCTCTAACAATCTGACTTTGTCCACACCAATCAGTTATTTATTTCTCCTTGATTAGGAGTAGAAAGAGACAAGAAGATAGTGCCTAAGTTCTTCCATTATTCTTTATCTTTCTAAGATGATGTTGGATATAGACAAAAGAATATGAGTGACCTCTTTATGATGTATAAAGAATTCCTTGATCCAAGAATGACAACATCACCCAGAATCTTTTGCTTTTTCCTAGTCTTTCCCCTGTCTCACAAACTCTGCATGGAGTTGACCAGTAGCCAAAATTTTATGTTTATCATTCCCTAGCTTTTTTCAAATGATTCTATCATGTATGTCTACATACTTAAACAACATAATATTTAGTTTTGAATTTTATAAAAAATGGTATCACATTAGCTTTTCTTTTCTAGGATTACCTTTTCTTCACTTAAATTGTGTTTCTAAGGTTCATCCTGCTGTCCTGTGGAGTAGGGCTCAGTCGCTTGCACTGTTGTAGGCTAGGTCTAAGTATGACTAGGCTGGAGTTTATATCCCTATTGATATTGGTAGTTTCTTGCTGTTTAGAAATCTGAATGGAGCTGCTGTGAACATTCTTGCCCATGGCTTTTGGTGCACATTGACTGCTCTTAGTCTAACATGAACACTTTGGAATGGACTTGCTGATTATTTTCATATTTCACTTCACAAGGTGGTGCCAGTCTGTTCTTCCAAACTAAGTGCTCTACCAGCAATGTGTGAAGTCTTCTCGATCCGTGTTCTTTTGCCATTTGTTATATCTGAACACTCAGAAGATTTATTTTCAGAGAAAGAAGAAATTGTCCCTAACTTGAAAGAGTGAGCTGATTAATGCAATCACAGTGAGGAAGTTTCCCCAGCTCCCAAGCTTGCATTTTCCAATGCATTCCTTCTTTTCAATGCACTTTCCTTACCTTTGCTGCTCTTTTGGTGAGGCCCATAGCACCTGTCAGAGAGGAGGGCATGACTGACTCAGAGAAATACAGATCCCCCTCTCTTGAACCACCCCAGGACTCCCCATCAGGAAGGAAAGACCCCAATTCTGGGGATCCCTGACTCTTGCACTGACAGAAAAGTCATAAAGCAGGTGATGCTTTTTCCTGGGCATCCCCACAGATGATGATTCTGTGCCAGATGCTCTTAAACCTGTTCCTTCCATGTGGAACAATCAGGAAAAAGGCATGGTGTGTGTGCAAGGGAAGAGTCCAGGATGCAAACCTTGGCTTTCTCTCTATACTGACATTAGAGTATGCTGTTATTCTCAGAACAAGCCACCAACTCACTGAGGCCTGGTTGCCCTGGCACTGGTGGGAGAGGGCTAAAAGTCTAGGTTGCATTTAAGAATTGTAAGTGGTGAGAATTTCAAGCTAGGTAGGAAAAAGGATGAGGCAGAAAGGTGATTGGAAAGATAATTCATTACTAATTGGTGGCTTTTAGTTAACTTAGGTTTGAGACTAAACCAAATCTCATTTTGAGAAAATCAGATTTGCTGATTCTCTAAGATGAATTTAATTTTCTTCCAAGCACAGCTACAGATTGTGCTTCACACCCTTTCAGAGATTTGGATTCTGTCTCTACTTATAATAAAGCTTGAAATCATAAAATGAAGTCTGAACTTTTACTTTTCCAATATAAAATCTTCTCTAAATTGGAAAATCCACATTTAGAAATGCATTTCCTCATGAGCAACTGGCTGTTTTATATTATATAAATACAAATTTAAAGTTTAATGAGTTATCTGCCTCCAAGTTTATTTCAAAAGTTCTGGGAAATAAATGATATGTTCAAGGTCACGATTTGTTCTTAGCATTTCTGAAAATATGTATGTATGCTGACTTATGGCATAGTAGGTAGTCTTTCCTAAGCAGAGGAGCACTTGCTCATTTGGCATATATACTGGGATAAAGATGTCTTTTATTTTTAAATGGAAATCTATTTCTATGGTAAAAAGTGATGTAGAAAGGAATGAAAAAACTGAATTTACTAGCTAAGAAAGATTCTGGATTGTAAAAGTGAGATACTCTAGCCAAAAGACACTTTGTCTCTTGTTCCTTGTCATTAGAAGTAGGTATGTGTATAATAAATAAGTGATTCGTCATTGCTCTGAAGTATCTGAAATAGAATTTTTAATTCACAAGATGCTTTCCAAATTAAGCAAAGGAAATTGGAAGATAAATTTATGACTACAGTTCCTGGGGAACAATCTTGAGGCCAACTGGACGTAAGTCCAGGGAAGTAGAGGTGGTGCAATAACAGAGTGAAATCAGAATAGCCCAACCAGCCAATAAGAATGAATCATGCTTAATATAATCTCAGATTTGGATACATTTTAAAGGTCAGCTAGCCCAGCAGCATGATTTACACCAAATAATTTTTTTGGCTCAGCAGCATAAAACCAAAATTGTGTACTTTTTTTTTTTTTTAGAACTATCCAAATCATTCCAGCAAAATCAGAATTGCCTTGAAAGTTTATTCTAACTTCCAACTCTAACATATTCATTTTTTGACATATAATCTTGGGTTAGCCACAAGGGGTGCTGAGGTAATCTTTGCAATGAAACACAAAATTGTGTGGGATTGCATCTGTGCTTTGTTCTGATTAAGGTAAATGGTCCTCAATAAAGCCCCCAAAGAAGCTCTTTTGGATCTTAGTAAGTTTTTAATTTTTTAAAGAATTACTGGGATCAAAGAATTTGAAAATCGTTGTTTTTACATTACTGCTGTCTTTCATTTTCTCCCCAAAGTGAATAGCTGATATTTTCTCCTGATCCCCCAAAGCAATAGTTGTAATGCCTCCAAATTGTCCTGTCTGATAGCATGGATCTCTGTTTCACTGCCAGGGAGTAATCATCCTGGAATCTTTGTTTTATCATAGAATCAGAATGATTCCTAAAGATGGTTTACTTCTTTTTGTGGAGATAAAATTACATACTAGGAGGACAAGTGATACCATAAGTCAAATAGGTAGAGTCATTAACTTGTCATCTGCACTCAAAACCTGCAGTCTTCCCATGCCTGCACGGTAAGCCCAAACTCTCAGCCTGGCATTCAAACCAACCCAGCCTCTTGTCCTGCTGGGCCTGAGCACAGTTCACTGTTCTAGCTGTACACTTCCTACACCATCTCCTCACCCACCATCACCTTAGATTAAGAACTTTGGTTAGAGACAGCTGGTCTTTGCACTTACTCTGTCCCTAGCCTAGATTGGGACCTACTCCTTAAAACTATAATGACTTTACATTATTTGCTAGGGAATAACTAACTAACTGTAACTCTGCCCCAAGTAAAAACAAACAATAGTTCTTGCCTGCCTCCTTACCCTGAAATCTCACTGCATAGAAACACTCATCTCTTAACTATATCTTCTGATGTATATTTCAGATTTCTAAAAAAAAAAAAAAGAAAGAAAATGCTTTCAAATGACATTTATTAAAGCTTTAATGCTTGTTCGATTATCTATTCACTATCTGTAATGGAAGATCAGTATTAATCCTTACCCTACCACTTGCTACACAGGTGTTTCTCTTCCTATTCTTCTAAGATGAATATATCAGAATATTTGACTAAGTCAACAATTTTTCATACTATATTGCACCATATAAAATTGATGAATTGGTGATATGTAACCACATTGGTAACTTTTAGATTTTATAATTTATTTTTAACTTACCTAAAGTAAAAATATATTTTGAAAGGTAGAAAACAAATAATTGTAGTTATAGCTATATAGATAGACTTCCTATTGGTTCTATCTCTCTGAAGAACTGTACATAACAGCACTAATAACACATATTTTTTAAATCAATACTATTCTGTTCTTTGCTGCTTTATTTGACTGTTTAAAAATCTTGAGGCGTTTTAGACACAAATATATTTTAGGTGCCATATCATATAATCAAACTCGCAGAAATGAAGAGAAAAATAGTGGTTTCCAGGAGCGGAGGAAAGGAGGAAATGGGAACTTGTTCAATGGGTATGAAGTTTCAGTTAGGCAAGACAAATACGTTAAAGGACTGCTGTATCATTGTACCTACATGAACATATTGTATTATACAAATAAAACCTTGTTAAGAGGGTAGATCTTATGTTACGTGTTCTTACCAGTAAATAAATGAAAACAAAGGACATGAAAAAATATTTGTAGGTGACAAGTATGTTTATCACCTTTATTGTGTGATAGTTTCATGGGCCTGTGCATATATTCAAACTTATGGAATTATGTGCATTAAATTTGTGTGCAGTATTTATCAATTATACCTCAATGAAACTGTTTAATAACTATATTAGATCATCTAATGATTTTGTGTCAATGTGCTTAAAGTAAAATTTTAGGAACCAAAAGGGAAAAAATAAACAAACAAAATCAGTATAATGTCCTTATTGCAATATAAAATAAAAATAAATAAAAGTGAATTATAAAAAAATTATATTAAATTCTACATATAAATGTTCAGTTTCCCAGTTACTACTAATGTAAAACAACTTCAATCTCAGTAACATAACACCCACCCACTTTGTTATGCTCCCGAATTCTGCATGTTAAAATTTCAGTAAAAAACAAAGCAATGGCAGTAGACAATTGACCTCATCACCACAATGTCTGAGGCCTCAATTATAAACACAAGAACTATGAGTGACCTGATGTCTTGGTCTAGGATCATCTTGTGATAGTGCAAAAAAGAATTTGGGGAACTATATTTGTCCTATTATATCTAAATTAAAATCAAGTCTTATGAAAGTTATATGAAATAAAAGTTCATTTACACACATGTCTAGTGGTTGATATAGGCTATAAGGTGAAATTTCAGTTGAGACTATGAGCCAGAACTCATGCAAGTAAATGACTTTGCATGTGGCTGCTTGGATTTCTTCACAGAATGGTGACTGGTTTCCAAGTATATCTAAGAAAGCTTAATGGATGTTGTGTCACCTTTTAGGAATTAACCTTCAAAGTCACATGTCATTAGTTATTCTCTAGCCACAATCTCACTTGGATTCAGGAAGAGAAAACCTTGAAAACTTCTTCTTCTTGTTGCGATGAATGTCAAAGCCATTTTTCAAGGATGTACAGAATGAAGTATATTATTATAGTCTCTTTGGAAAAAAAAAGTTATAATTTGGATCTGGAATGTTCCCCTAAGTCTCATGTGTCAAAGGCTTAGTACCCAGATAATGATACAATTGGGACATGGTGGAAACTTTAGGAGGTGGAACCTAGATGGAAGAAGTAGGTTCCTGGGACATACCTTTGAAGAGTATATTGTCCTACCCCCTTTCTTTCTCTGTCTCTCTCCAGGTGCCAGACCTTGTTTATTCCAATTTCTGATCCTATTGAGTATCAGTATTTTAGAGCTATGGAAGACTATCGATAAGAAAGAAGACAGACATATTATGACCATATTTTTCACTTTATGAAGATCACTTTTAGAGCAGTGGTGAATTGAATAAGCATAGATTAGCAGCTCAGAAGTCCTTCTCAGTGATCCAAATGATAAACGATGGTACTTTGCACTAAGTGTACAGGGAAAACTATATGAACTTGTTGAGAGTTTCCTAAGTAAAATCTACAGTGTTTATTATTAATGGATAGATATGGAGTATGGTCAAGGAACATGCTTGTCAACAATGACTACTTACTTTCTTCTTTGTACAATTTAGAGGGGCAATGAAAGCTATGGGGAAGAGATTTGGGAAAAAATTATAATTCAGCTTTTTAAATTTGGTTTATTAAAATCATCTTTAAAATATTTTTTGAAATTATCATTTCTATAAAGTGAGCATTATTAGCTGGTTTACTGATAAGTGAGTGTAGTTAATGAATTATCTGTAAAGAAAGTATTTTGTTTTTCATCTTTAGGAAAATGATCTCACCTCTATTCTGAAGCTCTTCTGCCACTTACATCATCTGGGAATCAGCAGCATGAATTTTTCTAGTTCTTTTCCACATTCACTTCATAATTTATGATGCAAGGTATCAAGATTCAGTGGCGTCTACTGGGATTTTCTCAGAATAAGGAGAAGGTTGTTGATGCCATTTGGCAGAGAATCCAATGGAATGAACATTCAGAAAGACTGCAGAGACAGAAGCCCAATAATCGTCACAGATGACTTGCCTGCTTTACTCTGGCAAACAAACACACTTAGGAAAAGAAGAAAAATGGAGAAGTAGAATGGCAAGAGAAAAATTTTGAAAGACAGGGGCCTTTAGTCAGGTGGCCACCATATTCCAGCCGCTTCCCATTGACTGAAACAAAGCACTGAAAGAACACACATATGATCCTTCATGGATTTTTTGTTGTTGTTCTGATGAGAAATGACATTTTACAGGCATTCACTTTTCAATTAATATCATGAGTCTTTTTAAAGTTTGATAACTGTATCTACATAAAATATAATCTTATATTGCATTGCATTTCCCAGTGTCACTTTTGCAAAAAGTCAACTTCATATATGATATTTATGCACTTTACATCTATTATCCTAAATCTTACCACAATCCTTTCAGGAAGGTATTGTGAGCTTCACTTTGTAGATGAGAAAAAGCAAGGCAAAGAAGTGATAAGTACTTCTCCAAGATGACATGTATTCAAACATAAGTCTGTCTGACTTTGACATCCATGTGATTTTCTTACTATAAATGTGAATTTAAGTCATGTCAACCGAAGTTAATAAATTATACAAATAATTATAAATATACTATAACACTAATCTAATTTCCAATTTGTTCTCGAAGTAGACGATCAGATTAAGTTACTGAATTTCCTCTTCTTTTTACTATTCTAATTCTCATTTGATTATCTATTCTAATGAGATTTATTCTTTCTCATGTTCTTTTGGCTATTTTTATTTTATTCTTCTTTATGTAGGATTCTTTTATGAGTGTGTCTGTTGCAATGTTCACTTAGTGGTCATGAATTCGTTTAGATAACCTTTGAAACTTTCTATTTCTTTCTTGCTTCTGCAGGATAGTTTACTGGGTAGAATTATTGCAGGATGGCAGTTATTTTTTTTTCAGGTCTTGAAACATGTCATTGCATGTCTTCCTGGTCTTTAGAGTTTTGCTGAGAAATCTGCTATTACTCTGATAAATTTGCTTCTATGCATACTTTAATAATACTCTCTTATAATTTTTAAAATTACTTCTTTGTTCTGAATTTTTGGTATTTAAACTGTAATATATTGTGGAGATTTTCTTTCCTGATCCTCTCTATTTCGAGTTCTAAATGCCTTCAGTACCTGCATGTCCATCTCATTCCCAAGATTGGTGAAAATTTCTGATTTTATTATGTTGAAGAAGTTTTCCAAGCCAATAGTCTGTATCTCCTTTCTTTTCTCAAGAATTGAGTCATAAGTTGGACCTTTTAATATTATCTCAAAGATCTTGAACATTTGGTCATAGGGTTTTTTTTTTGCCTTTATTGCTCAGTGTACTAATTCATGCACCTTGTCTGTGAGCCCTGAATTTCTTTTTATGTTGCTTAATTTTGTCTGGTGGTGAGATTTTCCAACGAGTTTTTTTTTTTTTTTTGGGGGGGGAGGTTTTCATTTCCAAGATTTCTGTATCATTCTTTATCAGAATCTCATCTTCTTATTGAAATGTTCTTTTATACCTTGTGTTTTCTTCCTAAGTTCATTTTTTTTAATTCACTGTTGTTTCACAATTGATTTTTTTACTCTTTGCTTGGCACTTTCTCCACTTTGATACCTATGGATCTGGTTATTTGAGGGTTATGTGTGATATTTAGAGGCATGTGATTACTGTTTTCTCATGCTTCCAGTAATTCTGTGTTGGGATTTGCACATCTGCTCAGATGGATGTCTCTTCCACTGTTATGTGAGGGCCTTTTAGTCATCTGCTTTCTCTTATCCATCCTGAGGTTGGGATATAGCTCAGTGTCAAGAACTCAGTGACCATGGTCACTGTGCTGTGATGAATCTCAAAAACCCCTTTGAAAAGAGATGATAATCATCAGTAAATCCAACTACTTGACAGAAAACCATATACTAGTAAGTGATAAAACTTAATTTAAATGTTCTCTAAGGTGAAAGACTTATACAATGAAAACTACAGAACCCTAAAGAGAGAAATAGAAGAAGATCTTAGAAGATGGAAAAATATACCCTGTTCATGGATAGGCAGAACTAACATCATCAAAATGGCGATATTACCAAAAGTTCTCTATAGGTTTAATGCAATGCCAATCAAAATCCCAATGGCATTTCTTGTAGAAATAGAGAAAGCAATCATGAAATTCATATGGAAAAATAAAAGACCCAGAATAGCAAAAACAATGCTAAGCAGGAAGTGTGAATCAGGCAGTATAGCGATACCAGACTTCAAACTATACTACAGAGCAATAGTAACAAAAACAGCATGGTACTGATACCAAAACAGGCGGGTGGACCAATGGTACAGAATAGAGGACACAGAAACCAATCCACAAAACTACAACTACCTTATATTTGATAAAGGGGCTAAAAGCATGCAATGGAGGAAGGATAGCATCTTCAACAAATGGTGCTGGGAAAACTGGAAATCCATATGCAACAAAATGAAACTGAATCCCTTTCTCTCGCCATGCACAAAAGTTAATTCAAAATGGATCAAGGAGCTTGATATCAAATCAGAGACACGCCGTCTGATAGAAGAAAAAGTTGGCTACGATCTACATACTGTGGGGTTGGGCTCCAAATTCCTCAATAGGACACCCATAGCACAAAACTTAATAACTAGAATCACCAAATGGGACTTACTCAAACTAAAAAGTTTTTTCTCAGCAAAAGATACAATAAGAGAGGTAAATAGAGAGCCTACATCCTGGGAACAAATCTTTACTCCTCACACTTCAGATAGAGCCCTAATATCCAGAGTATACAAAGAACTCAATAAATTAGACAATAAGAGAACAAACAACCCAATCAACAAATGGGCCAAGGACCTGAACAGACACTTCTCAGAGGAGGACATACAATCAATCAACAAATACATGAAAAAATGCTCACCATCTCTAGCAGTCAGAGAAATGCAAATCAAAACCACCCTAAGATACCATCTCACTCCAGTTAGATTGGCAGCCATTATGAAGTCAAACAACAACAAGTGCTGGCGAGGATGTGGGGAAAAGGGTACACTTGTACATTGCTGGTGGGACTGCAAATTGGTGCAGCCAATTTGGAAAGCAGTATGGAGATTTCTTGGAAAGCTTGGAATGGAGCCACCATTTGACCCAGCTATTCCCCTTCTCGGTCTATTCCCTAAAGACCTAAAAAGAGCATGCTACAGGGACACTGCTACATCGATGTTCATAGCAGCACAATTCACAATAGCTAGACTGTGGAACCAACCTAGATGCCCTTCAATGGATGAATGGATAAAAAAAATGTGGCATTTATACACAATGGAGTATTACTCTGCATTAAAAAATGACAAAATCATAGAATTTACAGGGAAATGGATGGCATTAGAGCAGATTATGCTAAGTGAAGCTAGCCAATCCCTAAAAAACAAATGCCAAATGTCTTCATTGATATAAGGAGAGTAACTAAGAACAGAGTAGGGTCGAAGAGCATGAGAAGAAGATTAACATTAAACAGGGATGAGAGGTGGGAGGGAAAGAGAGAGAGAAGGGAAAATGCATGGAAATGGAAGGAGACCCTCAGAGTTATACAAAAGTACATGCAAGAGGAGGTGAGGGGAAGGGGAAAAATAATATAAGGGGGACAAACGAATGTCAGTAGAGGGAGCAGAGAGAGAAGAGGGGAGGGGAGGGGAGGGGAGGGAGGGAGGGAGGGGAGGGGGTATAGTAGAGGATAGGAAAGGCAGCAGAATACAACAGACACTAGTATGGCAATATGTAAATCAATGGATGTGTAACTGATGTGATTCTGCAATCTGTATATGGGGTAAAAATGGGAGCTCATAACCCACTTGAATCAAATTGTGAAATATGATATATCAAGAACTATGTAATGTTTTGAACAGCCAACAATAAAAAATTTAAAAAAAAATGTTCTCTATAGCTCAACTATTCCAAAAGTGGGAAGGGCAGTAAAACTCTGTAATAGAATGAAAATTGTATATTAATGAAAGTGAGGTTAATATTAAACTGTATAGAGTATGGAAAGGAAATGGAAAAAAAGATCAGGGTTAGGGGGAAAGATACAGAAAGGAAAAGTGAGAAGAGAAAGAGAAAAAAATCAAGAAGAAGACAGTATTTGAAAAGAGAAAAAAAAAAGATGAATCCCATCAACACATTGCAATATTACTAAAATAAAAAATAAAATTGGATTGAAGTGTGCAATATCAAGAATGAGAGGGGAAAACTATCAAATCAACAACAGAAGACAATATCAGTGAAGTCAAAAACTAATGTTTAAATTTCTTGCTGAGATATTTGAAACAGAGATATTTCCCACTGGAACTTCCAGACTTGGATTCCACCAGGTATTCGAAGGCATGGTAAATACCCAAGCCTTAGATGTACCTGCTCTGAGTGTCTGTAGATGTGGAGGTAGAGACTCCACCAGCTGTCTTAGTACTGGGTTGGGGAACTGTATATTAAGTTTTTCTTCCTGTCTAGCTCAGCATTTTGCTTCAAAAACTTCATCAAACTCAGGCCTGCCATCTTCCTTACATGAACCTAGATAGCTCTGGCAGTTCTGCGGCATGCTAGTCACCTAAGAGCTCTTTGGAAAGTGTCAGGGATTGGTCCAATATTGTCTGGGGCTCAGCAGTTAGTTCTCTCCCTGGATCTGTTGGCAGCTATGTGTGCCCAGTTGGGAAATGCTGCACCTGTGGCTACTAGAACAGACCCAGTCCAGACTTCTCCAGCACTGCCAAGGTGGCTCTGAAAGTTCCCCAATGGATCCCAGCATTTGATATCCCCCTCCTTGGACAGATCAAGCTGTTTGCTGCAGCAGTGGGCACAGTTGTGAGTGCACGGTAACAGTGCCATGGGACTTGATCTGTTCTGCATGCTGTGCTCACTGCTGTCACCAGTTGTGGCAGGGCATGGGGGCTTTCAGCTCACAGCAATGCCACATAAATTGCTTAGGTGTCCCACTTCAAAGGTGACCCCGTGAACATACTTGCTGCTATCTCTAGGTGGGATGAAGGTATGGGAATATAATTCTTTCCAGGGCTGTGCACCAGGTGTGGACTTTATAAAATGGCTGCCTGCCACAGACCTCTACCAAGTTGAGAAAAGCAGAGCACTTTTCATGCATCAGCCTGCTTTGCAGTTCCTTCTCCAACTTAATTCAGTCTGGCCTTTTCCTGGCTGTCTCTCAGTAAGTGTGTCATTTTGCCTCCCTCTCTCTATCATACCTCCAGTAAGGCCTACCTCAAAGCTGTGGGTACAGGTACAGGGCTGATGAAATCCTTCTTGCTTTCTGTTCCACCACTCAGAATTTCGGAGTCTCTCCAAATCTCTTGACAGTCTAATGTTAGGTTTTGGTGCATCCCCTCTGACACCCACCTTGCTGAGGAGCTCTCTCAGGGTTTTTTTTAATTTGTTTTTTTGTTTGTTTGTTTGTTTTTGGTACTGTGGATCGAACGCAGGAGCACTTAACCACTAAGCTGCATCCCCAGCCATTTTTTGTATTTCATTTTGAGACAGGATCTCACTGAGTTGCTTAGGGCCTCACTAAGTTGCTGAGGCTGGCTTTGAACTTGCAATCCTCCTGCCTCACTCTCAGGTTTTGATTCCAAAATATGGAGAAGCTGGGATCTGCACTCTGCTTCTATTCCACGATCTCATACTCCCATCCCTGCACTGTGTATACATGTGTGTGCAGTGAGTATTTGTGTGTGTATTAAATATAGTTATACATATAATATAATATATATATATACATTTCATTTTAAATCTTCACACATGTAAGCATAAATAAAAAATGTTAATCTTCACAGCACATATGTGTGTGTGTGTATATATATATATATGAGTGTATATATATAATATGAGTATGTGTCGCTATATAATTTATGCATAACATATAGAGGGCACAAAGTATACATCTACACATGCACATATGTCTGAATTTGTTGTTGCCGGGGAGAAAATCCAGGGTCTTTTCATGCTAGATAGTGCTCTGCCACTGAGCTACACCTCCAGTCTCTGAATTTGATATATTTTTTTCAGGGACAAGAAAATGGAATACAAAAAAAAAAAAAAAAAACACCTTCCAGATTTCTTTTTTTTTTTATGGACATGTTAATTTATTGTTATTTGATCATTATATGTTGCATTCATGTATTGAAATATCACACTGTACCTCATAAACTTGCACAATTTTGTGACAATTAAAAATAAAACTGACAAAAACAGAGATGGTTCAGTTCTGATACTCCATAAGTCAATAATCAAGAGTAAAAATTTTACAATAGCCATGACATTAGATATTATTAGGATTTTACAACAGATATAATGTTAGCTTTATATTTGCATTGCATATTTTAAAATTAACAAAGATCCTAAACATTTTGTTTTATTTTATCCATTTTATAGAATTGAGAACTGAAATACATAAGAAGGTAACAAAGCCTGAATTCAAACCTATATTTTCTTGATTTCTAATACTCTGTCCAATATTTTAAAAAAGAAATATTTTCAATTGGAAGAAAAATTATGAGACACAAAGATAAACACAATTTTAGAAAACAAAGTAGGAGCAGTATAAGAACATCTCTCCTGCTGGAAATCTAAGAACCAACAGAAGGTAAAACCTATTAGCAGAGGCCAACAGCCTTGTGCCATCCTTGTGGAACAAAGGGCTATTTCTATAATATATTTTAAACACATTGTTACTCAAAATAATACCAAGTTCTCATGCAAAACTGATAGAGGTCTTGAGGTCAGGAATAGATTTCCAGGTGTCTGCACTCTGTAGATTTATACCTCTCATTAAAATTCTGAAGGCAGCAAAGATGGACCTAGACAGATATACCCAACCTATACCTAACCTATACCCATACCTATACCTAATCTTGCCATCAAGATTCCATTTCAGATCCCGCCAACAAGAAGTATTTGCATCATATGTGAAAGGCAGGGCCATTATTGCCCCTCTGGCATTTGGCTTCAGCAGATGACAAACATAAGGTTTTGTGTGACTCAGAGCAGTATCCTTCAAACCACTTGCTGAGGGTGTGAGCAGCTGAAGTCTAACTCTGGTTTCTTGCATTGTCTTACTGTGGCTTTCTTCAGCAACAATTTCTCTGTACTGTTAAACTCTACTGACACCATGTACTTCTCTACATAGAACATATATAAATGTGATTTCTGCTTTGCTGATGCATCTATGGCTTAAGATACTGAGTAAAGAATCTGGATGAGGTTATTACAAGGTGTCTAATTAGGAATGAACAAAGAAAATTGATAATGAATTCAAAACACTGCAACTTGGTTTTGTACTCCAAATTTCATTTATGTAAGCATGAATCAAAGATGTCACTCTTCACCACAGTTATCTTATTTTTAAAATTTAAAACTTAGAAATTCTCAGTTCATTCGCTTGCATGAGGATTAAAACCAGAGAACTGAAGAAAATGTTGTGAAGTCTGGAAATTCAAATTGTTGTCTCATAGACTCACTGTATTTATTTGTTTAGCATCTCTCTTTTTTTCGTTTTAAATATTATATTCACATCATAGACTAAATCAATACCCTAATAAAATTAGGATTCACCATTTGAAGAAATATTTCTTTAGTTAATAAAACTCAATTACATTTATTATATGGTAACCAAAGTTCTTCAGACTTAAATATACTGTAGATTTCTGTTTATAACAAAAATCATAATATCCTAAAGCTTCAAATACAAACCTTATAAATATAAAATTCTGAAAGTTTTTCCTCAAATGTTTCTTCTCAACTATTCTATATCTGTTGAAGGCATATGACATATTCATCAATGTTCACTGTAGTTCATGATTTTCTTAAATTTATGTGCTGGCTTTTTTTATGGCTTCTCTGTAAGATTCATAGTAGGTGCCTTCATCTTTAAAAATATATTACACGTACCCACACCTGTTCATTATATGCAACATCATCCCTTAACTTGCCACTGCTGAAGTGTACTTTCTATGTTTTTCTAAACAAATGAAATATATGTATTCATTTATAATTATAATATTTCTGATATAACATACTGGTTTCATTTTATCCTTGAAACTTTCTGAGAAATCATCTTCCAGCAGTAATAGAGCATGAATGTAAAAGCTTTGCACTTAAGTTAAGGACCTCAATATAAAATGGAAGGCATAAAAGAACACTAAGTTCCTCTTATATAGGTTAATCTTTTTAATTTTTTTTTAAATTTGTTCTAATTAGTTATACAAGACAGTACAATGCATTCTGACACATTGTACACAAATGGAGCACAACTTCTCACTCTTCTGGCTGTACATGGTGCATAATCACACCAGTCTTGAAATCATACTTGTATATAGGGTAATAATGTCCATCTCATTCCACCATCCTTTCTACCTCTACACTCCTTCCTCTCCCCTCTAGTGGCCAATCTAAAGTTTCTCCATTCTTCCTTACCCTCCTCATTATGGATCAGCATTCATATTGTCAGAGAAAACATTCAGCCTTTGGTTTTTCAGATTTGCTTTATTTTGATTAGCCTGATATTCTCTAGCTCCATTTGTTTACCTGCAATGCCATAATTTTATTATTCTTTAAGACTGAGTAATATTCCATTGTGTATTTATACCACATTTTCTTTGTTCACTCATCTGTTGAAGAGCATACATGTTAGTTCCATAGATTAGCCATAATGAATATCTTATTTGATTACTTAAAAATGTAACTCAGTGGGAGAAAAATCTTTGCTGCCTACACCTCAGATACAGCATTAATCTGCAGGATATAAAAAAGAACTCAAAAACTTTAACACACACAAAGATAAACAAACCAAATAACTCAATCAATAAATGGGCAAAGGAACTGAATAGAAACTTCACAGAAGAAATACAATCGATCAACAAATATATGAAAAATGTTCAACATCTCTAGCATTTAGAGAAATGCAAATCAAAACTAGTCTAAGATTTCATGTCACTCTAGTCAAAATGGCAGTTATCAAAAATACAAGCAATAATAAATGTTGGTGAGAATATGGGGGAAAAGGTATACTCATACATTGCTGGTGGGACTGCATGTTGTTATAACCACTCTGGAAAGCAATATGAGGATTACCCAAAAAACTTAGAATGGAACCACCATTTTACCCAACTATCCCACTCCTTGGTATACACATAAAGGACTTAAAATCAGCATACTACAGTGACACAGCTACATCAATATCTATAGACGCTCACTTCATAATAGCCAAACTATGGAACCAAGCTAGGTGCCCTTCAACAGATGAATGGATAAACAAAATGTGGTACATGTACACAATGGAATATTACTCAGCCATAAAAAGAATGAAATTATGGTATTTGCCAGTAAATAGATGGAATTGGAGACATCATGCTAAGTGAAATAAGCCAATCCACAAAACCAAAGGCAGAATGTTCTCTCTGATATGTGGATGCTAACTCACTATAAGTGGGTAGCGGTGGGTGAGGGAGAGAAGAATAGAAGTTCATTGGATTACACAAAGGGAAATGAAAGGAAGGGAGGGCAGATGAGAATAAGAAAGACCGTAGAATGAATTGAACATAACTTTCTTATGGTTTATATGAATATATGACCAATGTAACTCCACATCAGGTATAACCACAAGAATGGAATGTCATACTATATATATGTATAATGTGTCAAAATATATTCTACTGTCATGTATACCTAAAAAGAAGAAAGAAAAATAAAATTCATATTTTGGGTACCTAGTTCACCTTTAATCTCTAATCAATCACTTTACATTATGATTCCAACTTATTCATGTTTTATCTATCAGAGATAAGGTCATGCCTAAGGAATGAAAAATCTGAGAAATAAATATAATTAAATGGACTGTTGACTGTTCAATAATACCACCTAGATAACTCAGGTGATGCTGGGAGCCATTAGCCAAGTAGGTATGACAATTTCCTTGCCAGCATACCCCATGTTGCTTAGTGGAAGGACTCGTGGAAATAGGACATTTTGCAGTGACATTGCATGTAGGTGACCTTGCTCAAGGACCAGGGTAGATTAGGGTGTTCCCGGTTTAGGATAATCGGGTTTAGGGCGTTCCAGGTTTAAGATTATTCCTGCTGGGAATAGGGCGTATCCTGCTGCCTGAGTTCCCCTTGAGTTCTCACGGGATTCAGACAGTATTTTTTGGGAGAGAGAAGCCCAGTGGATGTGGATTTGGGCAGAGAACGTGGATTTCCCCAGAACGTGATTGTAGACGGCTGGTGTGAGTTCGGGAATAAAGAGTTGCTGTTTGAATCTACAAGCTGTGTGGTGGCTCGTGATTGTGTGCCCAGCCAGACTGCGGCATTTGTGCCCAGCCAGACTGCGGCATTTGGCGGCTCGTACGGGGAACGTCTAAAGCTTGGAGGTAAGTGAAATTGCTCGCCCCTGAGGAAGAGCGAAAGAATGGGTGATCAATTCAAAAAACAATGTGTTCTTGTTTTGACTTATTTTGTTTTTATTTCAAGTTGCCTGTTCCTAGAACTTTCTCAGGCAAACTGGGGAAAATGGTTGACTGAAGGTTTGAAGTTGTTCACCTCTGAGCAAGAAAAATTGTTAGTGGAAAGAGGCACCCCAGTAAGACCAAGAACAGTTAGGACATATGTTGATACAATACAAAAATGTAGCCCATGGCTTTTTAAAGATGAGTTATTAAGTATATCAATGGGACCATCATGGTATCCTGTAGAAGGATTTTTCTTCAACAAGAAAGAGATGGCTAGTTCTGTTTACTACATTTATCTAAGATCTTGGTTTTTACAGACATCTGATTAATTTACAAAGCTAAAGTGTTAAAATATCAACCACTAAATATAAGATCAAGTACTCTTTACTTATTAAGTTCCATAAGGTAATATATTTAAACATTATGTGTGTTTTCATAAATTGGTAAATGGAAAAATGTTTAATATTGCTTTGGTCTGTGTCTTTGCTAAAACAAGGTTACTAAG
Source organism: Marmota monax (assembly GCF_021218885.2). Taxonomy (NCBI): domain Eukaryota; kingdom Metazoa; phylum Chordata; class Mammalia; order Rodentia; family Sciuridae; genus Marmota; species Marmota monax. The sequence goes on from NW_026691988.1 coordinate 5,785,599, forward strand.
TGTTAAGATTCTATCATGTGTAATTTATATCCAAAGAGTAGAAAAATTTTCAGTTGGATTTCAATTATAGTATTATAGTATCATAAAAAACATGAAAGTCTTTCATCTTATTAAAGTGGAGTAATTTGTCTAAATCAGAAATTTTATAAGGGTTGTTTCAGAATCTGAATTTATAAAAAGGGTTAACGGTTAAAAAAGAGATAGAAAAAGATTCAAGATGTGGAAATATATTTTAATATAAAAGGTTAAAGGAAAAAGAAATGTTTCTAGATGAGATAATCTCTGTGTGGTAAAGTAAAAAGTTGTAAAATGCCATTAAAAAGATTTTGAGGAAACTCGACTTACTTTAAAAGCTTGAGAAAGGAAGAAAGAAGAAAAAGGTATTTGTACATGGCAGATTGAGACAAAGCTTCTCAATGGAGTTTTAAAAAAAAGCCTTTGGTTGAAGGGCAGCCATGTAAACTAACATTGAAGCGATTTAAACAGAATCTAAGCCTCGTTTAAAAGAGTGAAGCTGTAGGTGGTGAAAAAGTACATTTAAAAGTACAGTATAGATGATAATTGGAAGGCTTTAAAAGGTTAAATTGAAGGCGGTTAAAATGCCTTCATGACGGAGAAAAGATTGCGTCATTCGAAGCCTAGTTAATCATAAAGACATTATTTAAAAAAAATGGGAAGATAATAGGATAAAATATACTTAGATAAAGAAGATTAAAAATTCGAAGTGAAAAACTTTAAAGACAGAAGAATAGAAAATTAAAAAGAAAAAAAGATAAACAAGATGTAGAAAGATAAAAAATGTAGGAAGACAAGAATTTTAAACCCACAAAATAGGAAAAAAAAACAAAGAGGAAAAAAAAGCAACTAAGGGTGAATGTACAAACCTTAGGGGGGAAAAACTAGAAGATAGAAATAAGATAAAAAATGGTTGAAAATGTCAAGTAAGGTATTTCAGATAGAAAATGCAAAAAGCTAAGACAACTATTAGATACAGACATATACTTATTAAAGCAAAAAGAGGGAATTGGAAGGGGGTATATATCCCCCAAAGAGAAACTTAAAATAACGCTTTTTACTCTAAACTTTTTAAATTTGGATTCATCAGGACTTAGTGCTGCAGAAAGGCATATGTATCCAAAAAATGTACATAAGCCTAAAGTTCTTTGGAAAGATATTCTAACAGGACAATGGAAAGGTCCTGACCCAGTGATTGTCTGGAGTCGGGGTCTGTTTGTGTTTTTCCACAGGGAGAACAGCAGCCGATTTGGATTCCAGAGAGATTAACTAAAACAGTTTCTACAGATCGAAAAGAAGATGATTTGACTCAAATCCATAACAGCTGATATCCAGAACTCCAGCTTGGCCATTCTTACATCTGCGACAGTGATTAACCAGGATGCTTTTTTCAATATCTATTTTATTATTGCATTTTTCCACATCATAAGGTTCTATTTTTATTTTTTGAGCTCATACAAACCTAGGTTAATGTTTTTCTGATCAGTTTTATTTTTTAACTGTGAAGTTTTTAAACATTGCAATAGACATTTCACCTAGGTAAAGCTACAAGGCCTTTTCTATTTTCTTATGTGTTGTACGTTTGTGTGCACATTTGTGTTTTGTGTTGTATGTCTGTGTGTGTGTATGTCCATAGATCTTATATGAGGAGCACTCATGAAAAAATGGATCCGAATTATTATTATTTTTTTTATTCACGTGATTTAAATGGTTTAATTTAAATTAGGTAAACAGCTGTTAAGGATTGTTTTTAAAGGTGGTTAACAGATCTGTTTGTTTACTAATTTAAATTAGGTAAACAGCTGTTAAGGATTGTTTTTAAAGTAGGTTAACAGATCTGTTTGTTTACTTTCACCTTTCCTTTTCATTATATTTAATAATTCTTTTCAGGATAATGTCTCTTTAGCATCATTGCCAGAATTCCTATCTTCATCCCAGTGCCGGTGAAGACAAAGATAAAACCAAACTACAGCTTCTACGATAGCTATCACAGTAAACTGTATAAACTGATGCATCAATGAATATAACTCAACAAGTAATGCTCAATCAAGGAGTCAACTTACTTTGGGAAGAAACGGATTTTGGGAGGAAATGGACATATTGATAGATTCCTCCGCTTTGAACTGCTTACAGAACTTGCCTGGACTATGTAACTATCGTTTGGTGCAGCGAATTGTGGTAATGCTGGCATATCTTTGCTGATGGTGTCACTAGTGATGCAATTTTTATTTCCTTGCCAGCGCACCCCATGTTAATTGTGGTAGTGCTGACATATCTTTGCTGATGGTGTCACCAGTGATGCAATTTTTCCCAAGGAGCCGTCAATTGGCTTGGTGTCATGGCATTTCTGTATCCTCCTCCCTTCTGCTAGTGATGGTCTAAAATTTGGGGGCCAATGGCTATATGCTGGACCGGTAGTCAGTGACGGGTATGATCCAATTGCAGTGGTATCAACCTAAGACAGGAGGCTGACGCCTAAAGGTCAGTTTTCCGATGACGGGTAAGAACCATATGTTGAATTGGACAACCTACCAGGCACGGTCCTTAAGCCACATTAACCTCACTCCCCCACTGGCACCAAGGCCAAATTTGGGGGCCAACAGAGGTGAGGCAAAGAACCTCACCCCCCCCACTGGTGCATAGACCTATCCACAAGTATGGCTGTATGCTGGACCGGTAGTCAGTGACGGGTATGATCCAATTGCAGTGGTATCAACCTAAGACAGGAGGCTGACGCCTAAAGGTCAGTTTTTCCCATGATGGGTAAGAACCATATGTTGAATTGGACAACCTACCAGGCACGGTCCTTAAGCCACATTGCTTGTTGTTTAATTAATCAGAAGGGGGAAGATGCTGGGAGCCATTAGCCAAGTAGGTATGACAATTTCCTTGCCAGCGTACCCCATGTTGCTTAGTGGAAGGACTCGTGGAAATAGGACATTTTGCAGTGACATTGCATGTAGGTGACCTTGCTCAAGGACCAGGGTAGATTAGGGTGTTCCCGGTTTAGGATAATCGGGTTTAGGGCGTTCCAGGTTTAAGATTATTCCTGCTGGGAATAGGGCGTATCCTGCTGCCTGAGTTCCCCTTGAGTTCTCACGGGATTCAGACAGTATTTTTTGGGAGAGAGAAGCCCAGTGGATGTGGATTTGGGCAGAGAACGTGGATTTCCCCAGAACGTGATTGTAGACGGCTGGTGTGAGTTCGGGAATAAAGAGTTGCTGTTTGAATCTACAAGCTGTGTGGTGGCTCGTGATTGTGTGCCCAGCCAGACTGCGGCAAGGTGATATCAAGTTTTTGTAAATTAATCATAATGATAACTCTTTGAAGTTCAGTCCAAATGGTTTATTTAAGTCATTGATCAAAAAAATAAAAAATCTTAGCCAGGCACAGTGACACACTATTATTCCAACTACTCTGAAGGGTGAGACAGGAGGATGACAAGACCACCCTGGATAACAGCAAGAACATGTCTAAAAATAAAGTGAAAAGGATTGGGAATGTAGCTCAGTAGTAAAGCACCCTTGAATTCAATACCCTCTAGTACAATAATAATAATTGATTGATTAATCTGTGTAACATACATTATTATTATTACATTAAAATATTATTATTATTAAAAATGAAAAGTTTTTTTTTAAAAAAAATACAATTCGAAGAACACTTTTAGGGGAAAAAGTTATGGAAGCACAGCCTTTGGATTTTCCCTTATTTTATCCATGACCATTTGGTCTTATCCTTAAAAGCAGCACTAAATATGTTACCTTATATAGTAGAGAATGTTTGGTTTTTTCTTTTTTTCTCCTCTTTTTTTAATGTAAGGAGTACAATATGATATTTTAATATAAGTATACATCATGAAGTTACAAAAATTAACATATTTATGCTATAGCTATCTTAGTTCTCTTTCTTTCTCTTTCCTTTTTTTTTTAGGTGTTGTAAGAATACTGAATATCTACTTCCATGGTAAGTTGACAGTATGCAACAAAATCATATTAACTATAGCCTTTATGTTGTACATTAGAACTCTGGTCTTATCCATCCTACATAACCACAACTTTGTACATGTTGACTTACATGACTCCATTCCTCTCTCCCTCTCATTTCTGATAACCATCATTCAAATACTCATTTCTATGCATTTAATTTTTTTGATTCCTTTCATAAGTGAAACCATGCAGTATTTTCTCTCTGGGTCTGGTTTACTTCCCTTGGTATAACGTCCTCTAGTTTTATCCATGTGGTCACAAATGGCAGGATCTCTTTTTTGAAAACCAGATAATATTCCTGTGTGTGTGTGTGTGTGTGTGTGTGTGTGTGTGTGTGTGAGAGAGAGAGAGAGAGAGAGAGAGAGAGAGAGATGCACCACAATTTCTTTATCCATTAATGGCAACTTTAGTTGTTTGCATACCTTGACTATTGCGCAGGGTCCCCTTTTTGCCATATACTTGGCAACATAATTCTTGTCTTTTTGATGAAGCACATTGTAAGGGGTGTGAGACCATGTATCATTGTGGATTTGATTTGCATTTCCCTGATGGTAAGTTACATTGAGTACCTTTCCACATATCTTTTGGTCATTTTTATTCCTTCTATGGAGAAATACCTAATTAGATCCTATGCTAAATTTTTAATTGCTTATTATTTTTTTTCCTATTGAGTTGTATGAATCTCTTGTCAATTTTAGATACTGACCCCTTACCAGATACATGTTTTTAAATAATTTTTAACAGGGAGTAGGCTGACTTGTCCAAAAGTTGGGTTTTTTTTCCAGCAATAATAACAGGAGGAACAGCCTAATTCATTAACTTTCATCATTTATTCTTCCCACCCAAAATTTCTTTACATTGAACACAAAATTGAATGCATCCATCTTTTCTACCTCTAATGTATATGCTACATTTTTTTTCTTAAAGTGATTTTGTATCCTGAAGCAGCAACATTAAATTCTTTCTCAGCTCCAAATTAACAGTTTTAGATGACCGTTTATCAGGTGTATATTAGAGGATAGTGCAGTTTTTAGAATTCCATTTGCTCTATGCTGTTTGTGATCTTTGTACTGAACTTTCATTTGTCACAGGATTTGGCTCTCAGCTGTGTTTAGTTTTTAGGTCTTGAGAACAAGTCAATCCATGTTCAGACACCTAATGATATAATTTATGCAGTGAAAAAGACTTGACTGCCCCCTATCAACCTCTCTGTAGACAAGTCCTTTGTGGTTATGGGTAACAATGTAAAAAAAAATGTACCTCTTGGCAAACTTCAAAGTTTCAAAAAATACATGACTCTATAACTTAGACTTAAAGACATTTGGCACAGTGTCAAAATATCCTGGAATATTCATTTATCTGACACAATCCCAAAACAACCAAAGTCCCAATGTGTCTGTTGATTTGTTTTGAAATCTGTTCAAAACCGAAATGTTAGAGACTGTTAACACTAAATCCCATGAAAAGGAAAAAAAAAATCAACATGTATGACCAAGAATCAAGGTACTTTCTTCCATAGCAAACTCCCCCCTAAGAATGAGGAGAATGTAATTTACAAAGTAACAAATTGTCTCCCTGCATGTTTCTTAGGATTGGGATTGTAAATTACATACAAGTGGATCAGAGAATCACTTAGCATTGTTTTACTGTCAAGATTGCTTCTAGTATATTTGAATAAGTACTAATTTTAACATTTAGATCTGAAATTATCTCACTAAGATTTATCTTGCTGCTTTAAAAACTGAACTTGACACTTCATCAATCACTTTGCTTTTGAGAGTCCCCAAAGTGTTCTTATTCCAAATAGCATTTTATCCTGTGTTCATTTCAATTTTATCATATTATTTTTTGCCTGATTATTAAAAAAATATTTCTTATATCGTTAATTTCTTCTTAAGTGATTGCAATTAGTATCCTGAATTTTTGCTTTAAAAAAAAAAAAAGTCCATTTTTCCATAAAGTAAGAACCCAAGATTAATGAAATTGATATTTGGCATTCTGAAGCTTAATAAATTTTACAAATATTTTATTCTTTCAAATGCCATTTTGGGGGCCCATTCCTACTTACCTAAGGAAAAGTTTCTACCCTTTATAGAAATTAAAGGTGAAACCAAAAATTCATGTGATTTTGGGTAATGAAATCTTTACCAAAATTCATCGTGAATGAAGTCAAGGTATTCATCATTAAACCATGTCTGAAGAGTGGATGCTGATATAATTGACTCATAGGAATTATAATATGCATGAAAAACCTTGGAAAATCATAAAGGATGAAGTAACCAAATTATCCATGAGAATATGCATCTCTCAAATAAGTATTAAACAAATGACTGTTATTTTAAGTGAATGATAGGTTATCTAAGGGCATACCTCATAAACATGTAGTCTTAATGGATTTGCCTTGTAAAACTCAATTAATAAAGACTTTAAATGGTTATTACTCTCCTGCTAGCCTGAGATCAATCTCTGACAGTGAAGAATGAAAGGAACTTGTGATCTCTATGTTGCCCCAGAGTCTGACCTCCCCTGTAGTGTAGAAAGGGCATGGATAGGTTGGTGTCTCTAACACCAGACTTTTCAAACATTTTCAACAGTGACCTAAAAAGTATAGATTTTGCAAAGCAACCTTTATGTATAATGAAAATTATTCCTACCATTGTTATAATTAACACACATACAGTTTACCTATTCTTCTCTCCTAGCCTACATTTTTCATGCTGTTTTCATATCACCAATTTCATGACACCTGGTGACACATGGAGCACAGTTTGAAAAATACTATCCTAGACCTAGGTTCACAGTCGAGAGTTTACCAGAGAAGACTGGAGCAACAGAGAATAGTTATTCAGAGTACCAGTTGTAGAAGCTTCTTACATTAGCTCAGAATCAGAGATGATAATGGCCTTTACTTGTGATAATCTACTTCCTAGCTCCAAAGGATTTAAAGACGATTTCACTTTGTCAGGGAAATATTTGCTGAGAGTTATCTTAGACTCTTGCTTCCTTTGCTCCCCACATTCAACATTTCACCAGTTCTTCTGAACTATGTCTTGGACATTTCCTTTCTTTTCTATTCCCTTTTTCAACACTTTAGCCCTGGATGCATCAGCCCATACAGAGATGATTGCAGCAGCCCCTGGGTGCGTACCCTTCCATGACTGGTGGGTGTGTCATCATGAAACATTGTTTCAATTTTCCCCCAAGCTAATTAAAACTGCATAATGATGCTGTGCTTCCAAACATATATAAGGAGAGCATAGGGAATCAATATTTGCAGAACACGTACTTTTTGGAAGGAATCGGGCTATGTTCTTTTTCATTCAGCATTTCCCTTAATTCACAAAACTATACTTCAGTAATTATTACCTTCTCTTTGGTAATTCAGAGAGGGGACATTGAGAACTATTGCTTCCAAAAACAATCACACAGCCCATAAGTATTAATTTTCTATTGCTGCTCTAATAAATTACAACAAACTTAGAAATAAATATAATAAACACAAATACAAATATAAATACATTACCTTATAGTACCAGAGGTCAGAATTCTCACTGGGCTGAAATTATATAGCTGGCTGTCTTCCTTATTTAAAGTGGCAAACACATCACTCTATCTCTGCTTCACTTTGACATCTCTTTATCTGACTCTTCTGCCTCCTTCTTATAATCCTTATAAGGATCATAAGCCCCCCTGTGGTTATATTAGGTGTACCTGAGCAATCTAGGATAATCTCCCTTTCACCTCAAAGCCCTAGAAAAAGAAGAACAAATCAGCAGCAAAAGCAGTAGAAGACAAGAAATAATTAAAATTAGAGCAGAAATCAATGAAATTGAAACAAAAGAAACAATTGAAAAAATTAACAAAACAAAAAGTTGGTTCTTTGAAAAAAAATGAAATTGACAGATCCTTAGCTATGCTAACAAAGAGAAAGAGAGAGAAAACTCAAATTACTGGCATATGTGATGAAAAAGGTAATATCACAACAGACACTACAGAAATACAGAGGAAAATCAGAAATTATTTTGAAGAAAACTTATACTCCAATAAAATAGAAGACATTGAAGGCATCGACAAATTTCTTAAGTCATACGATTTGCCCTGATTGGATCAGGAAGATATACACAATTTAAACAGACCAATAATAAGTGATGAAATAGAAGACGCCATCAGAAGCTTACCAAGAAAAGCCCAGGACCAGATGGATACACAGCCGAGTTCTCAAGATCCTTAATTACATTTGCAAAGACAATTCTTCCAAATAAGGTAACAATTACAGGTTCTATCTAACATCTTTGAGGTCTTTATTCAACCTCTTACATGTAGGGTGATATATAGATAGATAGATAGGTAGATAGATATAGATATATCACAATTTATGAGATACATATATATGAGATATATATAATCCCAACTTACTCCACATTTGTCCAATAAAAACTAGTCTCAATAAATTTGTAAAAAGTGGAATCATGCAGAATATCTTTTATAAACACAAAGAGATTAAGCTATAAACCAATAAGAAGAAAATATCTGGAAAATTTTTCTGAACAATTGAAAGTTATGTAATACTAAATCATTCTGAGGTCAAAAAATAAATCACAAGGAACATTTTAACTGAATAAACAAGATATCAAAATTGTAAGATATATGTTAAATGTTTACATTAAAAAGATCTAATAATACTCTCTACTTTTACCTTTAAAAAAGAAAAAAAGGAGAAAATCAAAGTCCAAGTAAGTAGTACAAAAGAAATATTAAATGTCAGATAAAAAAAATAAACTATTCAACAACTCCAAAGCCCTATTTTGAAGTTCATTTTTAATGACCTATTTTTCTGTCTTTGGCTGAATTTTAAATCGTACCAAAATTCACATAATTCTGGCTACCAGAAACTTTACCAAAGTTCATTATAGACGAAGTCTAGATTATTCATAATAAAACATGTAAATTTCCTAGAACAGCCCAGACAATTATCAAAATAAAGACTGAAGTTAAAGAACATAATCTATCTGATTTTCAAAGACATAATATGAAACTACGCAACCAACAAAGGCTTCTAGTAGTGTAAACACATAAACAATGGATGGGCACAGAAATTAATGGAACAGAACAGAGTTCTGAGTTCAGAGGAGAATGTGTGGGGAGTATACACACTTAATTTTCAACGAAGGATGAAAGACATTTTAAGACAGATGGGAATGTTCTTTTCCTAAATTGTGTTGAGGAAGCAAATGAACTTCAACCCTTACCACCATATACAAAAATGAACTCAAAATCAATTACAGACATATATAATAATCAATACTGTCAAACTTCTAAATAAAAAGCATGAAAACAAGATCTTTGTGACTCTGAAATAGGCAAAGATTTATTAAGTAAGATACAAAAAGCATGAACCCAAAGAAAATGTTGACAAATTTATATGAAAGCTAAAAGTACCCACTCTATGGAAAACATTATTAAGAAAGTGTGATACCAGGGCTGGAGTTGTGGCTCAGCGGCAGAGCACTTGCCTAGCATGTGTGAGGCCCTGGGTTTGATCCTCAGCACCACATAAAAATAAATAAATACATCAAAAATAAAGTGTTCAACTACAACTAAAAAAAAAATATTTTTTAAAGGTGTGATACCAGTCACAGAATGGGAAAAGTTCTCCCAAAACATGCATTGTGCAAAAAGACTGTTAGATTTAACAAACAAAAGACACCCATTCAAGTTATAATTTTGGACAAACAAACAATTATTTTCTTAGTATAAGTTTGTCTCATGCAGTATGTGGAATGTAGGAAACACACACACACACATTTTTCATTGTTCATCTAAAAGTCAAATTTAACTGAATATTGCATATTTTTTCGGATAATCCTGCTTATAAGTAATGTACATTCAGAATACATAAAGAATCATAGCAGCACAATTCACAATAGCTAGACTGTGGAAACAACCTAGATGCCCTTCAATAGATGAATGGATAAAAAAAATGTGGCATTTATACACAATGGAGTATTACCCAGCACTAAAAAATGACAAAATCATGGAATTTGCAGGGAAATGGATGGCATTAGAGCAGATTATGCTAAGTGAAGCTAGCCAATCCTTAAAAAACAAATGCCAAATGTCTTCTCTGATATAAGGAGAGCAACTAAGAACAGAGCAGGGAGGAAGAGCATGAGGAAAAGATTAACATTAAACAGAGATGAGTGGTGGGAGGGAAAGGGAGAGAGAAGGTAAATTGTATTGAAATGGAAGGAGACCCTCAATATTACACAAAATTACATATAAGAGGTTGTGAAGGGAAAGGGGGGGGGAACAAGGGAGAGAATTGAACAACAGCAGATGAGGTAGAGAGGGAAGATGGGAGGGGAGGGGAGCGGGGATAGTAGGGGATAGGAAAGGTAGCAGAATACAACAGTCACTCATATGCCATTATGGAAAAATGTGAATGTGTAACCGATGTGATTCTGCAATTTGTATGTGGGATAAAAATGGGAGTTCATAACCCACTTGAATCAAATGTATGAAATATGATATGTCATGAGCTTTGTAATGTTTTGAACAACCAATTAAAAAAAAAGAATACATAAAGAATTCGTTATCTAACTCTCTATATGATATGATAACAAACAACCCAATAAAAGTTGTACAAAAAGTGTATAAAGCAAATGATATTCCTATATGTTGCTGGTGGAGATATTTTGGAAAACATTTTATCAATTTCTTATACAATAAAAATTAAACTGGTTTTATCACTGTAAATTCACTCCTGTTTTCCCAAGAGAAATGAAAATTGTAGACAAATGTTTACAGCATCTTTACTTATAACTCTCAAAAACTAGGAGTAAGTTAAATGCCCATTAACAGGTGAATGGACAAACAAATCTTGGTATATGAATACAACCACGTACCAAAAAAGAAACCAAGTACTCATTCACACAACGATATGGATAAATGTTAAAAACACGCTGTGCAAAAGCAGCCAATCTCAAAAGCACACATATTCTATTATGTTATCTACAATAAGTTAATAGAAGGTGACAGGATGCAGATTAAATGTTTTTTTCTGGGTGGAAATAAGGGTGGGAACTGAGAAAAAGGGGCAGTGGTGAGATTGACCAGGAAGAAATACATATATTTTCATTTCCCTTGGGTAAATGGTGATGCTTTCAGAGTGATGCAATGGCTTTTGACTGTGGTGCAGTCATAAAATTATCCAAAATTTCAAAGGTCATCAGAATGTACATTAGAGGGATTATTGGAACTGCAGTCCTCCCCCTCTCTCTGCTTCCAGGCTGCCATGAGGCAGCAGCTCCCCCTGCCACGCACTCCTGCCATGATGTGCTGCCTCACCACAGGCCCAAAGGCGACAAGACCAATAACCTTAGACTGAAACCTCCAAAAACCTGAGCCAAAATAAAACTTTCCTTTTTTTTTAAGATGATTTACCTCAGATATTTGTCACAGTCACTGGAATCTGGTCAATGTATCATCCACACCGTTCCCTTCATCCTAGCGCTTGTACCCTCCAACATCCACCTGCTTTGGTTGACTCATCAGTGCCTTCATCAGGAGATTGTTGTTGAGTGTAATTTTTTTTTCTGAATTTACACTTGTTATCTGAGAAAGAAAAAAAAAATCAGGGTCTAGTAGAAGTTTGTTCAACTGTTCCAGAAGTGGAAATCTGATTAAGGTACTAGAAAGTACTATGAAGAAGCACCATAACCCGCTTCCCATGAAGTTTCAATGTTAGTACAGAATGGTCACCTGTGCAGACCAGGTGGTTTTATTTAGCAAAGGGGGTGGGGGCACTGCAGATGATAAGGAGGTTGGAACAGAAGAACTGGAAGGTCTGGTCTGAAAAAGACTCTTAATGTTAGCTGTAAAAAATACCTTAAAAGATACTAGTTTCTGACAATAATCTCAAACTTTATTCCATTTTAGTCTATATTGGACAAGCAAAGAAAAGGAATCATATTTTTGAGATGAGCTGAGATTTTTTTAAACATATAAACCAGAAATATGAAGGTAATCTCTACTTAAATTGCATAAGCATGAGATTAAGAGGAAGAAAGCTGATTTCAATGTGGAAAACTATAAATTTAAACAAACACGTGGTATGCAATATCACACTTGCCAACACAGCTACAATGTTATAAAACATTACAGACCTTTAGCACTTAACATTCACCTGGCTTATAAACTGAATTTGACATCCCTTTATTCCTGCTGAAAAAGATTTTATCACAAAAATACTAGAATTACAATAACTTTTAGACCCAAATATTTACATGTGCAATTGAGGAGGCTGAATTTTGATGCACCAAAAATAATTAAATGTATGAAGATGTCATAAAACATCTACTTATCTTGCATATGAGGGTACAAGTGCTGCTTTCAGATGGACAGACATGATGTTCCTTTTCATCAAGACCTTGTAAAAATGTAGAAATATGAAACATATAATATTATAGACATGTTCAGTATAAAGTATAAACACTGAGGCAGAGTGGTATAAAGACCACAGCTAAATTTTCCTTAAACTTATTATCTTGCAAATGTTAACACAGGTCTAGGACCCTTCCACTGACACAGGCAGTTAATTTTCATAGAGTGGTACAAAGATGTGACAGAGCAATCAGCTAACAGCTCTATTAACCTCCAATTTTTTGGAAACAGCATAATATCTCAGCATCCTGGCTTAGCAGAAAAATGCCAATGATGAATTATAAAATCATTAATATGTAGTGACATATGTCATCATCTGTCACTTTTATGAAAATGTATCAAAAAGAGGGAAGGTAGAGTGAAATTGTTCTGGAAGCAATGGATAAGAAATGCTTCTTTTGCTTTCCACAAATAGTTTGTAAAAGAATAATTAAGAAATGGAGGAATAGAGTTCATCACACCCCGTGTACCGCGCCACTGCGCGGGTGAATAACGAGTTAGAACAACAAAAAACTATCTTGTTAGGAACTTACAGCAAAATGGGGGTGCACCGAAACCTAGAGGAAGGATTTCCAGCACCGAGGTCCGGTAATTGAGTCTCATACACAAGCCAACTGTGCGACCGGAGATCCAGGCTGACTGATCCGCGCAGCCCACCCCGCAGCTACAGACGGTGGGGAGCCGCCGAGAAGCGACCAGCAAGCAGGGAGATTCCTGCAGATTCTGTGGAATCCTGCCGCCTGAGCACTCACGGAGCCCCGGGCTGAGTTCGGGATTTCAGACGGGGAAGGAAGCGGGACAGCTCTATCCCCCACAATGGAAACTCCACCAAGGAAACCAGCGGCCACCATCTTGGAGAGCTGAAGTAACCACCGCCACTCTCCGACAGATTGCAACAATAAAACAGGTGCGTGTTACTCAGCTCTTCTCCCATATAGCGGGGAATTGGCAAAAAATCTCTCCTAGGCTCTCCGGGGGAGGGATTATCAGAGCAAGCCTGCATAAAGACGCGGGGAGAACTAGAGACACCCGACCTTCAACTCCCCCTCCCATCAGCGGGGAAAACAAAACCTGTATTGCCAGCGCAGGGGGAGGGGCAAGCGGAAAAAATCAAAACAATAGTGCCAGGGGGTTTTCAATAGCCACCTTCCACGCCCAACAAACAGCAGGCCCAGAGTACAGTTTGAACTGCCGAGAGGCATCACTCAGGGGAAAACCGGTCTAGCAGGAGAAACCAGGACTAGCAGGAGAAACCAGGGGAATAGAGGCCAGGCCCTCGCGACTGGGCGGCTGGAGAAACTCCACCCGCTCCCCGCAAGACTTGGTGGCTGGAATCCTCCCCCCGCCTTTGACCGACCACACAACTGGGCAGCTAGAGATTGCCCACCCACCAGCGACAGCCGGCCCATTGCCCCTGCACCTGAGCAGCTGGAAACCGCATGCCCGCCGGCTGCCAGCGCAACTGGGCAGCTGGGGACCGCCCACCCGCCTGCGACAGCCGGCCCATTGCCCCTGCGACTGGGTGGCTACAGATCGCCCGCCCACCCGCGACAGCCGGCCCATTGGCCCTGCGACAGAGCGGCTGGAGACCACCTGCCCGCCGGCGACCGACCGCACGACTAGGTGGCTAGAGATCGCCTGCCCACCAGCGACAGCCGGCCCATTGCCGCTGCGACTGGGCGGCCGGAGACCGCACGCCCGCTGGCTGCCCACGCGACTGGGTGGCTGGAGTCTGCCCCCCGCCTTTGACCCACTGCGCGACTGGGCAGCTAGAGATTGCCCGCCCACCAGCAACAGCCGGCCCATTGCCCCTGCGACTGAGCAGCTGGAAACCGCACCCCCGCCGGCAACCAATCGCCCACCGGCTGCCAGCGTGACTGGGCAGCTGGAGACCACCCGGCCGCTGGCATCCAGGAGCTGAAACCAAGCAGAGACAGTCCAGTCCAGCCCCTCCATTCGGACACCCCAGTAAGGAGCCTGGGGCCCACCATAGCAGGGAGGTGACATCACTGGAGCTCAGCCGTCGGAATTCCTTCTCAGCGGAATCCACTTTAGCAAGCATAGTCTACCAAAACAAAAGAGAGATAAAAGAGATATAAAAAACCAAAACAAATTTATAGAAGAGAGCAGAAACACAGCAATCAAATAGAACTGGAAAGTAGCGTGAACATCATGAAAAAACAAGGGAAAAAAAGGAATACAAACAATGCAGGACAACTTAAATCTACAGGAGGACCTAGAAGCATCAGAAACAGGGATAGGGAAAGAACTCAAGGCATACCTAACTCAGATGGAAAGGAATATTAGAGAAGACATGAGACAGCAAGTCCAAGCAATAAAAGTATATTTTGAAAATGAATTAAACAAACAAATTCAAATGGCAAAGAACGAGCTTTACCAGGAGATAGAGATCTTAAAAAAAAAATCAAACAGTAATCCTAGAAATGCAGGAAACTATAAACCAAATTAAAAACTCAAACAAGAATATTACAAATAGACTAGATCAAGTAGAAATCAGATCATCAGATAATGAAGACAAAGTTTATCAACTTGAAAAGAATATAGTCAACACAGAAAAGATGCTTAAATCCCACGAGCAATCTATTCAAGAGATATGGGATGTCATAAAAAAAAACAAATCTGAGAGTCATCGGGATAGAAGAAGGCACAGAGAATCAAACCAAAGGAATGGACAACCTATTAAATGAAATAATTCTAGAAAACTTCCCAGAGATGAAAGATGGAATGGATTGCCAAATCCTGGAAGCCTACAGGACCCCAAATATTCAAAACCGTAATAGACCAACTCCAAGACATATAATTATGAAGATAGCCAACATACAGAACAAGGAGAGAATATTAAAAGCTACAAGAGAAAGGAGGCAGATTACATTCAGGGGTAAACCAATTAGGTTAATGACTGATTTTTCATCACAGACTTTGAAAGCGAGAAGATCCTGGAACAATGTATTTCAAATGCTGAAAAATAATGGATTCCAACCAAGAATACTGTATCCAGCAAAATTAAGCTTCATATTTGACAATGAAATTAAAATCTTTCACGATAAACAAAAGCTAAAAGAATTCGCAGCCAGAAAACCAGCACTGCAAAGCATTTTGAGCAAAATACTACAAGAAGAGGAATTGAAAAATAGTGCCCAAAACTAACAGCAGGAGGTATCTCAGTAAAGGGGGAGGAAAATAACCAAAAAGTAAAAACTAGCCAAACTAAAATAAATAAATAAATAAACATGACTGGAAGTACAAATCATATTTCAATTGTAACCTTAAATGTTAATGGCCTAAACTCACCAATCAAGAGACATAGGCTAGTAACCTGGATCAAAAAAAACAAATCCAACAATATGCTGCCTTCAGGAGACTCATATGATAGGAAAAGACATACACAGGCTGAAAGTGAAAATCATATCACTCACATGGCCCTCGGAAGCAAGCAGGAGTGACCATACTCATATCAAATAAAATCAACTTCAAACCTAAGTTAATCAAAAGGGATGAAGAAGGACACTATTTACTGTTAAAAGGAACCATCCACCAACAAGACATAACAATTATCAATTTGTATGCACCAAACAATGGAGCTGCAACGTTCATAAAACAAACTCTCCTCAAGTGCAAGAGTCAAATAGACTAAAACACAATAATTATGGGTGACTTCAACACACCGCTCTCACTATTAGATCCTCTAGACAAAAGCTGAATAAAGAAACTATTGAACTCAATAGCACAATCAATAACCTAGACTTAACCGACATACATAGAATATATCAACCATCATCAAGTGGATACACATTCTTCTCAGCAGCACATGGATCCTACTCAAAGATAGACCATATACTATGCCATAGGGCAACTCTTAGTAAATATAAAGGCGTGGAGATAATACCATGCACCATATCTGATCATAATGGAATGAAACTGGAAATCAATGATAAAAGAAGGAAGGAAAAATCCTACATCACATGGAAAATGAACAATATGTTACTGAATGATCAATGGGTTATAGAAGACATAAAGGAGGAGATAAAAAATTCATAGAGACAAATGACAATACAGACACAACATACCGGAATCTATGGGACACAATGAAAGCAGTTTTAAGAGGGAAATTCATTTCTTGGAGTTCTTTCCTCAAAAAAAGAAAAAACCAACAAATAAATGAACTCACACTACACCTCAAAAACCTAGAAAAGGAAGAGCAAAATAACAGCAAATGTAGTAGAAGACAAGAAATAATTAAAATTAGAGCAGAAATCAACGAAATTGAAACAAAAAAAAACATTGAAAAAATTGAAAAAACTAAAAGTTGGTTCTTTGAAAAAATAAATAAGATCGACAGGCCCTTAGCCATGCTAACAAAGAGAAGAAGAGAGAGAACTCAAATTACTAACATACGGGATGAAAAAGGCAATATCACAACAGACACTTCAGAAATACAGAAGATAATTAGAAAGTATTTTGAAACCCTATATTCCAATAAAATAGAAGATAGTGAAGATATCGATAAATTTCTTAAGTCATACGATCTGCCCAGATTGAGTCAGGAAGACACACACAATTTAAACAGACCAATAACAAAGGAAGAAATTGAAGAAGCCATCAAAAGACTACCAACCAAAAAAATCCCTGGACCAGATGGGTATACAGCGGAGTTTTATAAAACCTTCAAAGAAGAATTAATACCAATACTTTTCAAGCTATTTCAAGAAATAGAAAAAGAAGGAGCTCTTCCAAATTCATTCTATGAGGCCAACATCACCCTGATCCCGAAACCAGACAAAGACACTTCAAAGAAAGAAAACTACAGACCAATATCTCTAATGAACTTGGATGCAAAAATTCTCAATAAAATCCTGGCGAATCAAATACAAAAGCATATCAAAAAAATTGTGCACCATGATCAAGTAGGATTCATCCCCGGGATGCAAGGCTGGTTCAATATATGGAAATCAATAAATACTATTCACCACATCAATAGACTTAAAGACAAGAACCATATGATCATCTCGAAAGATGCAGAAAAAGCATTTGACAAAGTACAGCATCCCTTTATGTTCAAAACACTAGAAAAACTAGGGATAACAGGAACATACCTCAATATTGTAAAAGCAATCTATGCTAAGCCTCAGGCTAGCATCATTCTGAATGGAGAAAAATTGAAGGCATTCCCTCTAAAATCTGGAACAAGACAGGGATGCCCTCTCTCACCACTTCTGTTCAACATAGTTCTCGAAACACTGGCCAGAGCAATTAGACGAAAGAAATTAAAGGCATAAAAATAGGAAAAGAAGAACTTAAATTATCACTATTTGCGGATAACATGATAATATATTTAACAGACCCAAAAGAGTCTACAAAGAAACTGCTAGAGTTAATAAATGAATTCAGCAAAGTGGTAGGATATAAAATCAACACGCATAAATCAAAGGCATTCCTGTATATCAGCAACAAAACTTCTGAAATGGAAATGAGGAAAACCACTCCATTCACAATATCCTCAAAGAAAATAAAATACTTGGGAATCAACCTAACAAAAGAGGTGAAAGATTTATACAATGAAAACTACAGAATCCTAAAGAGAGAGATAGAAGAAGATCTTAGAAGATGGAAAAATTTACACTGTTTATGGATAGGCAGAACTAACATCATCAAAATGGCGATATTACCCAAAGTTCTTTACAGGTTCAATGCGATGCCAATTAAAATCCCAACGGCATTTCTTGTAGAAATAGATGAAGCAATCATGAAATTCATATGGAAAAACAAAAGACCCAGAATAGCAAAAGCAATTCTAAGCAGGAAGTGTGAATCTGGAGGTATAGCGATACCAGAGTTCAAACGGTACTACAAAGCAATAGTAACAAAAACAGCGTGGTACTGGTACCAAAACAGGCAGGTGGACCAATGGTACAGAATAGAGGACACAGAAACCAATCCACAAAATTACAACTTTCTTATATTTGATAAAGGGGCTAAAAGCATGCAATGGAGGAAGGATAGCATCTTCAACAAATGGTGCTGGGAAAATTGGAAATCCATATGCAATAAAATGAAACTGAATCCCTTTCTCTCGCCATGCACAAAAGTTAACTCAAAATGGATCAAGGAGCTAGGTATCAAATCAGAGACACTGCTTGTGATAGAAGAAAAAGTTGGCTACGATCTACATACTGTGGGGTCAGGCTCAAAATTCCTTAATAGGACGCCCATAGCCCAAGAGTTAATAACAAGAATAAATAAATGGGACTTACTTAAACTAAAAAGTTTTTTCTCAGCAAGAGAAACAATAAGAGAGGTAAACAGAGAGCCTACATCCTGGGAACAAATTTTTACCCCTCACACTTCAGATAGAGCCCTAATATCCAGAATATACAAAGAACTCAAAAAAGTAAACAATAAGATAACAAATAACCCAATCAACAAATGGGCCAAGGACCTGAACAGACACTTCTCAGAGGAGGACATACAATCAATCAACAAGTACATGAAAAAATGCTCACCATCTCTAGCAGTCAGAGAAATGCAAATCAAAACCACCCTAAGATACCATCTCACTCCAGTAAGATTGGCAGCCATTATGAAGTCAAACAACAATAAGTGTTGGCGAGGATGGGGGGAAAAGGGTACACTTGTACACTGCTGGTGGGACTGCAAATTGGTAAGGCCAATCTGGAAAGCAGTATGGAGATACCTGGGAAAGCTGGGAATGGATCCACCATTTGACCCAGCTATCGCCCTCCTTGGATTCCCTGAGGATCTTAAAAGAGTGTACTATAGGGATACTGCCACATCAATGATCATAGTGGCACAATTCACAATAGCTAGACTGTGGAACCAACCTAGATGCCCTTCAATAGATGAATGGATAAAAAAAATGTGGCATCTATACACAATGGAGTACTACGCAGCAATAAAAAATGACAAAATCATAGAATTTGCAGGGAAATGGATGGCATTAGAGCAGATTATGCTAAGCGAAGCTAGCCAATCCTTAAAAAATAAATGCCAAATATCTTCTTTGATATAAAGAGAGCAACTAAGAACAGAACATGGAGGAAGAGCATGAGGAAAAGATTAACATTAAACAAAGATGAGTGGGGGGAGAGAAAGGGAGAGAGAAGGGAAAGCATATGGAAATGGTAGGAGACCCTCAATGTTACACAAAATTACATAGAAGAGGATGTGAGGGGAAAGGGGGGGGAACAAGGGAGAGAATTGAACAACAGCAGATGAGGTAGAGAGGGATGATGGGAGGGGAGGGGAGGGGGATAGTAGGGGAAAGGAAAGGTAGCAGAATACAACAGTCACTAATATGCCATTATGTAAAAATGTGAGTGTGTAACCAATGTGATTCTGCAATTAGTATTTGGGGTAAAAATGGGAGTTCATAACCCAATTGAGTCAAATGTATGAAAGATGATATATCATGAGCTTTGTAATGTTTTGAACAACCAATAAAAAAAAAGAAATGGAAACATGGTAGAGGAGAACTAGAGAGACAGAGTGTCATAAAGATTTGCATAGCCAATTATGAAGAATACAAGTGATGATAAATGTTTGTGAGGATGTGAGGGAAAATGCACACTTATATATATTGCTGGTGGGACTGCAGATTGGTGCAACCACTATAGAAAGCAGTAGGGAGATTCCTAAGAAAACTTGGAATGGAACCACCATTTAACCAAGTTATCCCAATCCTCAATATGTATCCAAAGGACTTAAAATCAGCATACTACAGTAATGCAGCCACCTCAAAGTTTATAGTAACTCAATTCACAATAGCTTAGCTTTGGAACCAACCTAGGTGACCTTCAACAAATGAATGGATAAAGAAAGTGTGGTGTATATACATAATAGACTATTACACTGCCATAAATAAGAATGAAATTATGGCATTTGCTGGTAAATGGATGAATCTGGAGACTATCATACTAAGTGAAATAAGCCAGTCCCAAAAAAACAAAGGCCTAATGTTCTCTCTGATAGGTGGAAACTAAAACACAATTTGGGGAGGAGGGCATAGAAGTTTGTTAGATTAGCAAAGGGGAATTAAGGGAAGGGAACAGGAATGGGGAATAGGAAAGACAGTAGAATTAATCAGATATAACTTTCCTATGTTCATATATGAGTAGATGACCAGTGAAATTCCACATAATGTCCAACTGCAAGAATGAGATCCTAATTAGAATAAATTATACTTCATGTATATATAATATGTCAAAACATACTTATTGTCATGTATACCTAAAAAGAACAAATTTTTAAAATAGATTTGTATATTCTATCACTATTTGAAAGTATTAACAGATCTAGATTTTCATTCCTTAGAAAACTAATATATGCTCTGGTCTAGCCTGATGTGAAACCCTACAGCCAGAAGGCCCTTGGCAGGTCATTGGTACCATCCTATTTGGACTTCATGAGCCAAATAAATTTCTTTGCAAGCAAGGCACTAAGTCTCAAACATTTTGTTTTAGCAACACAAAATGCATTAAGATAGAGCTGAAGCCATGGGAATAGAAGAAATCTATCAGGAAAACCTAAAAACATCTGGCATGGAAACGGAGGATAGGCACAATAAGTAAAACATTATTTTTTTTACAGAAATAATTAGAGATACCAAATAGATATATCAGGAAAAAAATAAATCAGGAGCAGTAGGGAAGACTTGGGTTATAAAGCAGATATATATCTGAAAATTACCACCTTTATGGACAGGACAATTTCTTAGATTTCATTGGAAGCCACAGACAAACAAGCACATAACTTCAGTACAATAAGATACCAGAGAGGGGGAACGGCTCCGTTCCATGGAATCACATAGGAGAAGTGCTCAACCTAAACCAAGGGGTGCTTAAGTAACTATGTTTTGAAACATGGGGGAGAGTGCAAAAGGTCTGCAGCACAAAGAGTAGGCAGACCTGAGGATAATGGAGCAAGAGAGAAGACTGAAGAGGGGAACAAGGCTCAGTTAGTGAAGGGCCCATGCACCATGTTGTGAAGCCTGGCGGGTCTTGAGAACAGTGGGGAGCAGCAGTATGGAGAGGATTTCATTTTAGAGAGATCACAGTTTGTAGAATAGATGACATAGGAATCAACGATTTTAGGCAAGGGGTGTAGAAGATACTTCCAACAATCCTTGGGCAAGAAGCTGATGGGTTGATCAAAGGTTGGGACAGTGGAGATGCAAGGAAGTGGACAAATTTGAGAGGTCCCAATGACTTAGGATCTATGATTTAGTCAAACATTGGGAGTTTACATATGGGAAGAGTATGGCGGAAAATGCTGTTTTGCATTACGAGATGAACAATGCACCATTTGGGAATAAAGAAACAAAGGAAGAGGAGCAGATTTGGAATAAAATGGCTTTCATTTGAGGCATCTGTGGGAAATCCAAGTGAAGATGGAATGATAAATGAAGGAGAGAGAGAGAGACTGCTATGGTTAGGATATGATTTGCTCCACAGAAGTTCATGTGCTGATGGCTTGATCTCTAGTGTTGAAGTGATGGAAATCCTAAGGGAGGGAGGACCTGGTGAAGGTAACTGGGTTATGGGGGCTCCACTCTGGTGAATAGATTAATACTATCATGGGTGGGGGTGAAGGCTAGTAGGAGTGGGTTAGTTCCTATAAGAGTGGATTTTTATTAAAAGACTGACAGGCTGGGGATATAATTCTGCAGTACAGCACTTACCTAGTACATGTGAGGTCCTGGGTTTTATCCCGTAACTGAAAAATATATTGAGACTGGCCCGTGCCAGGACTTTCAGTTCAGTCCTGCCATGGGATCTCTTCTGCATGTGCCTTGTTTCCTTTCCACTTCTCCACCAGGTTGTGTTACAGCCAGAAGGCCCTTGCCAGGTCATTGGTACCATGCTGTTTGGACTTTGAACTCCCACTATCATGAGCCAAATAAATCTCTCTTCAAGCAAGGCACTGAGTCTCAAACATTTTGTTTTAGCAACACAAAATAAATTAAGACAGACAGACAGAGAGCTGAAACCACGGGAATAGAAGAAATCTACCAGGAAAACCTAAAAACATGGCATGGAAGGAAAAAGGAAGCCAAAACCAGATACACAATGTGATGTTACATGTCAGAGATGGGAAGAAATTACATTTCAGACATGGGAAGAGGGAGGTGATCTGGCAAAGTAGCCTGAGAAAAAACATGCAGAGAGGAAGAAAACCAGAAAACTGAAGTATCATGGAAGCCAAAAGAGGAGAATCTTGTGGGAACGAGGACTGACTATTGCAGAGAGGACAAATAAAATGGGGATTATAAAATATCCATTAAGTTCAATGACATTTGCACAAATAATAGCTGCCCTGTGTTGCAGAGCAGCAAATTCCTCCTTTATAGAGAGGAAGTAAGCTGTTTTTAATGCTTCTCTGTGACCTGCCAGCTCTCTGGAATTGTTCAGTCTGCTTAGAGACTCCAGCTCCAAATGTGCTTGCCTCACAGACACATTTACAAACACTAGAGTGCAGGTGCACACTCCCAATCTCCAGAATTTGCAACAGTCCTACCCATGACTATAGCATGCAGATAAAGAATGTCCTCCTTTTGTCAATTGTCTCCCCTCTTTGTTCCCCTCTTTCTCTGATTTTTGCCTTTCAGTGAGGGTCAGTATTAAGGAGTCTTGAATTCATAGGGTTGAAAAAGTAAGACCTCACAAGCAGAATAATTCAAGAGCATTAGGCAAAAAGTTCAGTATTTAGACACTTATCTCTGTCTTCTACTACAACTCACATTTTGTTTCCTTCTACCACCCTTACTTTTATAACTTTGCAGCAGAAATATCTCCTGTAGACTTGCTGTCAAATAGAAAGACTGAGCCATTTTTACAAGTCAACAGTCATAATGCCCTTGAAAGAGATGTCATGAGGAGACCAATCCTCACTATCTTACACACCTCTCTCTTTCTCTCTCTCTCTCTCTCTCTCTCTCTCTCTCTCTCTCTCTCTCTCACACACACACACACACACACACACACACACACAGTGAGACAGTCCTCTTTCACTCCACCATCCACTACCTCCTTTTTAGTGGCTACTTAACTCTTCACATGCTTATCTTCCACTCTCCTTTTAAGTTTTTTTTAAATCTAAATAGTCTCTGTCCTTGGATCTTACCAGCACCTGACAGTGAATAATTCACAAATGTGAGTCAAATTTAAATTTATTTAATTCAATAAGCTAAAAACATATTGCTATTCTTTTAGTTCTCAATTCCTTATGAAAGTTGGAAGCATAATATATATTTTTTTCAGTCTTAGAGATACATTCTCTCCACCATGGGCCTGATTTAAGCGTCTATCTCATCTTTTGGTTTATGTCCTTAGGTCATTTTTATTCTATTCATTGGCTTTTAGTGAGTTTTTATGTAATAAGACATTTTAAATATAAAGTACAGGTTTCAAAAGCATACTAGTGTACTAGTAGAACATTAGTCAGAAACACATGGAACTTTGGGTACATTTTCTTTCATGTGAACTATATTTCCATAAAGTTCATTTTGAAAAATTATGTTAATATACCAAAAACTAGTAAAGAGATTGAACCAGTGGTTACACATGATCCTCCCAACAAAGAAAAATCCAGGATCAGATGGCTTCACTACAGAATTCTACCAAATACTTAAAAAATAATTAATATGAATCCTACTCAAGCTCTCCCAAAGAATTGGAGAGGAGGAAACACTACCAAATTCATTCTATGAAACCATCATTTCCCTAACACCAAAGCTAGACCCAAAAAGGAAACTACAGACCAACCCCCCTGATGAATACCAATACAAAAATCCACAAAAAAAAAAATGCTAGAAAACAGAATTCAACAGCACCTTTAAAGGACTATATGCCACAACCTAGTGGGATTCATCTCTGGGATGGAAGGATGGTTCTGCCTATGAAAATCAATCACTTTAGTTCACTGTTTTAACAAAAAGAAGGATGAAAACTAAGTGATCATATCAACTGATGCTGAAAAGTATTTTATAAGATTCAACAACCTTTCTGATAAAAACACTCAACAGAGGTAAATAGGGAGCCTACATCCTGGGAACAAATCTTTACTCCTCACACTTCAGATAGAGCCCTAATATCCAGAGTATACAAAGAACTCAAAAAATTAAACAATAATTTAACAAATAACCCAATCAACAAATGGGCCAAGGACCTGAACAGACACTTCTCAGAGGAGGACATACAATCAATCAACAAGTACATGAAAAAATTCTCACCATCTCTAGCAGTCAGAGAAATGCAAATCAAAACCACCCTAAGATACCATCTCACTCCAGTAAGATTGGCAGCCATTATGAAGTCAAACAACAACAACAAGTGCTGGCGAGGATGTGGGGAAAAGGGTACACTTGTACATTGCTGGTGGGACTGCAAATTGGTGCGGCCAATCTGGAAAGCAGTATGGAAATTTCTTGGAAAGCTGGGAATGGAACCACCATTTGACCCAGCTATTCCCCTTCTCGGTCTATTCCCTAAAGACCTAAAAAGAGCATGCTACAGGGACACTGCTACATCGATGTTCATAGCAGCACAATTCACAATAGCAAGACTGTGGAACCAACCTAGATGCCCTTCAATGAATGGATTTAAAAAATGTGGCATTTATACACAATGGAGTATTACTCTGCATTAAAAAATGACAAAATCATGGAATTTTCAGGGAAATGGATGGCATTAGAGCAGATTATGCTAAGTGAAGCCAGCCAATCCCTAAAAAACAAATGCCAAATGTCTTCTTTGATATAAGGAGAGTAACTAAGAACAGAGTAGGGAGGAAGAGCATGAGAAGAAGATTAACATTAAAAGGGATGAGAGGTGGGAGGGAAAGGGAGAGAGAAGGGAAATTGCATGGAAATGGAAGGAGACCCTCATGGTTATACAAAATTACATACAAGAGGAAATGAGGGGAAAGGGAAAAAAAACAAGGGGGAGAAATATGTTTGCTGTACTATTTTTTATTTGTTCATTAAAGGAGCCAACAGTAGATTATGTAGTCCATTTTGGGGAAAAAAGTATAAAATCTTTTAAATAAATAAAAATAGACAAGAAAAAAAAACACTCAACAATTAGAAACAGAAGGAACTATCCCTACATTAATAAAGCCCATCTATGAAAAGTCCACAGCTAACATCAGACTCAATGATACAACACTGAAAGCATTTCCTCTAAGATCAGGAACAAGACAAAGGTGCTGTCTCAGTGCATTTTCTGTTGCTAAACTAATGTAGCTAATGCTGGGAAATGTTTACAGGAAAGAGGTTAATTTAGCTCCCAGATCTGAAGATCTGAGATCCTGGTTCTGGCATCTGCTTAACTCTAGTGAGGGCCAATAACAAATGGCATCATAGCTGGGAGGCAAAATAGTTGAACTTCTCACAAGTATTAATTCACTCCAAGAGAAGAGAATCAATTATTTCTGAGTTGGTGCCCTCATGACCTAACCACCTTCCACTAAGACCCACCTCTTAAAAGTCCCACCACGCCAACATCACCACTCTGGGAACCAATGACTAGCACATGAATCTTTGGGGGATACACTCAAACCACAACCATAGTAGGTGCCGACTCTTCACTTTCACTTGACACAGTATTGCAAGTCCTACCCAGAGCAAATAAGCAAGACTTCATATTGAAAAGGAAGAAAAAATCATCTGCAAAAAAACATAACTTTATGTGTAGAAAACCCCTACAGATCTTACACACACACACACACACACACATGCGTGTGCACATGCACAAACTGTTAGAGCTAATAAACTCAACAAAATTGCAGATATAAAAGCAATGCACAGAAATAAATTGTTTTCAAGTACTAACAATAAACAACTTTAAAAGGAAATTAAGAAAACAAAAAAAGGAAACAATTCCATTTACAATAGCATTGAAAGGAATAAAATACTTGATAACAAAACTAAGGAGGTAAAATATTTGTACACTGAAAACTATATAAAACATTGCTGAAAGAAAACATAACTAAATAGAAACATCCCATGTTCATGGGTTGGAAGACAACATTATTAAATGTCACTACTACCAAACAATTTATATGTTCAACAAAATTCCAATCCAATACCAAGAGGAATTTTGGCCAGAAAAGAAAAATCCATCCTAAAATATATATGGAATCTTAAGAAACCCAAAATTGCCAAAACAATTTTAGAGGAGAACAAAACTGGAGAATATACACTTCTTAGTTTCAAAACATATTACAAAGCTAATCAAAAGAGTGAAGTTCTGGAATAATGATAAAGATATAGACCAATGTGATAGAATATAGATCCCATAAATAAATCCTAGCATATATGGTCAAATAAACAAAAGTTCCAAGACCACCTAATAGGGAGATCATATGTCTCTTCAACAAATGCTATTGGTAAAGCTGGATATCATCATTCAAAATAATAAAATTAGATCATTTTCTTACATTATATATAAAAAAAATTAAACAGAAATAAATTAGTAAGACCCCAAACTATAGAAACCCAGGGAGAAAAATTATGATGTTGGATTTGGATATTATTTATTGACCAAAAATACAGGTAAAAATCAACAAGTGGGACTATATCAGGCATTTAAAATTTTGCACATTAAGGATACAATTAATGAAGTGAAAATGTGAGCTACAGAATAAGAAAAAAATATTTTGTCAAGTAATGTATCTGGTAATGGGTTAATATCCAAAATACAGAAAGAATTCCTAGAACTCTGGGTATTAACAGGTATAGAGTTTTAGTTTTATAAGGTGAAAAAGTTCTGGAGAACAGTGGCATAATAATATGAATATATTTAATGCTACTGATCTGCACACTTAAAAATGGTAAAGGTGGTAAATTTTATGTTACACGATTTTTTACCAGCATTGAAAAAAGTTATTCTTGCCAGGAAGTAAGAATGTCAATCACCTTACGGATGTCACCCCTATGTTTAGTATGATGGTCACACATTATTGTGTCAGAGAGTCTTATACCTGAAAAATAACACAAATATTGGTATATCAAGGTACTTCTAGTGGAATTTGTCCTCTTCTGTTAAATACTTTTTCAATTTTCACTTTAGAGAGAATTCCTGACCACATTTTCTAAAGTAGTTTCTTACCAGTCACAATTTCTCTTTCTCCACTTTTCTCTTCAGAGTGTTTCATAGCATCACTAGATATTAAACTATTTGTTTCGTTGTTTCCTTTTTATTGTTCATCTTCCTACTAGAATGTAAATTCCATTAGGACATAGACTCTGTATGGCTGTGTGATGTTCACAGTGCCTTAAATATCACCCAACATAGAGCAAGCTCTCAGTCATTACATGAAAAAATAAATTGACGCTATTGAGAAAACTAACTTCTACAGGAGAAAGGGAAATTTATCATCTAATCTATATGTTCTGATTACTTTTTATATTACAAATGCTTTTACTTCTTTCCCATTTCAATGAATAAAAATAGTGGATTCAGCATGACAAATCCATTCGTGTGAACAGCCATTGCAATTCAGCCCAGTTTGAGGAGAGTGGGTGGGGAATTGTGTGATAGACATGAAGCTGAAAAGCAGGTTGGGGTTAATAAAACCATAGACAGGCTCCTCCATCCTAATGAGACTGAATTTCTGTGTAAAGATACTTCCTTATTCCACATTACTATTTCATCTGGAGCAAGGCTTGAAAAATGGATCTTTGACCTCCATCTATTTGTCACCTGCCTTCCAACCCTACAAAGACTCTGAATCTGAGATTCTTGGTAAAGTTTCATGCTTTAGAATGGTCATAGTGGGTTATTGTTGTTGTTGTTGTTAATGAATTCAAATGTATTATCACTTGCCCTTCTCAATATATTTTCTGCTCATAAAAATCATTTTTGAAGATGGATACTGTTAATCTAAAAGGGAGAGAAGTATGATGTGCCAAATTCTGGCTAACATTATTGGTATATAAGTGAGAACTGACACTTTTTTGTCTTAATTCCATATGTCATTCTTGTAATATACCTTCTCTAGCATCTGAATGTGTCACTTTCAAAAATATACACCTAATTATCATGAGAAAGAGCATGTAGCTCCAAATCCCTGGAAATCCATCACCATTGATCTCTGTATATACTTCTTTCAAAACCCACCCTCCTGGTTCTAGGAGTATTTTTCTATACATGAATATAGTCTTCCTATATTAACTATAAAAACCAGTTAATTCAGGTCAAAAAAGTATTTGTGCTGCCTTTTTGAAAAAAAAAATTACACCTAGGTTCTGCCCATTTTTATAGAATGTATTAATTTAATCAAAATAGTCCAATTATTTTGTATCTACCCTTAGAAAGGATTCTTAATCATTCATTAAGGGGAACCACTGTGTATTCCCCCCTTTGCAGGCACTTCTGTGTGATAAGAGAGGCACTATGGCTTATTACTCTGCATAACACTGCCATTCACTGCTACATGTGTATCACTCCAGCTAACTGACAAGTATGAGTAGAAATGACATAATTACTATAAGTCCACTGATAAAATAGAAAATGCCATTACCAGTCATACTTATCTTTGGCTTCTAGAAAAAGGACAAAATAATTTTTTATTATTTATGTAGCTCATGCTCCATACTTCCGAAATAATGTTCTTCTCCCATGGACTCCATGTGCAGCTTACCCATTCTTTGTATTGTTTTTCTCTAGATGTTTTAGATGATTGGTCAATTAATGTGAGCTGCTAACAAAAGGTCATATAATAGCCATGGGTGACTACTGGAAAAATATCTCTTCTAAATTAAAAATTACTTTTCCCAAATAAGATTTGCTATGTAATCCAACCACACAAACCAGTGGCTATTGAAAACTTTCTGATCAGTGGCCCACTCTAGAGGGGGTCACTTCTACACGACCACTCATTGTCCATACTGCTAACATATAGACAAATTCTGCTTTCACTTCTTTGTATTGAGGAAAATTCCAGGAAGAGGATGAAAATGGGTCATAAAAATCAACTATTTGGAAATTTGGTATTGTAAGCCATGAATCATAAACTCAAGAAGCCAGAAATGTGATAAATAGTGTCTTTAATATTTAAGTAAACATCAACTTCAAATGGCCTTGTCCCAATACACAGTTGATCATCAAAATTCATTCCCAGATTACCTAAAGCTCAAAATAAATAAATAAAATAAAACTCAGATGTGCAAAAGATGTGTAAATCTGCAAAAGTGTTAGAGTTATGAAAATTATGTGTAATTATTTGGTAACAGGGATTGTGAATCACTTTCCAGAGTAAACGAATGCTTTGCTGTTCTGCTGCCTTCTTCAGTTTGATGTTTCTCATTTACAAAAAAAAAAAAAAAAATGAGATATATTTCATTTACAGAAAAAGTTGGATTTAAATCTATAATTTGTAAATATTTATGCATATTTCCAAAGAATCCATGGGCTTAACTACATTTTTCCGTAATTACTTATATGCCTAATACATCATGTTAGGTCTCACATGTTGTGCTTTCACAATAAAACGTTCAGATGGGAAGGCGATAACCCAAACAACCTGACAACCTATCAGCAGACACTCAGAAAAAAATAAAACCTGAAGAGAGAGGTAACATATAAAATTAGTGTGGATTTAATTTGAAGACTATTTTCAACTTAGATTTTCTTTTTCTTTTTTATTTTCTTTCTTTTTTTTTTTTTTTTTGGCTCAAGGATGAAATTTCTATTCAGATTTTGCAGAGGGTTAATAAAGGACTTTTTTTCAAAAAGTGACCTGCCAGAGTCAGTGACCCCACCCCATTTCTCTTCCACCTTCACTCACATGGCGAGTGGGATATGGACACATTGTTCTGTGTCGCAGTCAAAGATGACACTACTGACAGGGATGGCTCCTCTCTCTCTGTGTGACTGAGAAGCCCAATATGGTACCAGGAGTTCTTCCTGTAGTTTGCACATATGAAGCTTGTTGGGAGATTTGTGAGTACAGCTGCTTTTAACAGAGTCTGTCATTGTTTATATCTCTGCCTCCAAAATACAAAATGGGCCGTTGCTAGGAATGAGCCACTTCATTTCCTGACCATTGCAAGCCAGACTGATGTCTCTGTTGTTCTTTCCCAGATGTTCCCCAGAACAGCCATGTCGCTTGAAGCTGTGCTCTGCCTTGGTCTGGAGTGAACAAGGTAAATTAATTTGAAGTAATTAGTATGCCTTTGGTTGAGATTACAATGCTCATGGATTTTTTGATAAATTATCTACTTAGGTTCAAAGACAATATGAAATCTTTATAATGGCTGATATCCTTACAGGTTCCATTCCACTTCATGTTCTTGTGTAATATAGTTTTTCTTTTGGTCTAAACCTGCATACTCACCATCCCCAAATATGAGGTCAGTGATTCAACAATAAAACTGGAGAACCAATTCTAAGGCCCTACCATGTATTAAATTGTGACAAGCAGTGGTGGGCAGAACACAAAGGAGGATGAGGTCTGCTGTATGTTGAGGTGTTCACAAGGTGGACACACTCTTGAGAGTGCAAATCAATGAGTGCCAGGACAAGTAACTGAATAGGGAAAGAAAGGGAGACCGTTTCAGCTTTGGATGTGGGAGGAATCTTTTATTGAACATAGTATACTTGAAAAAATATGATTGAGAGGACACTGTCAGCATGCAAACTATGAAAACTGGTACCAAAATTGCAAACTGACCTAATAATCAATTATTATCCTAAAAATATAGTTTCTCATGGTGTTTGAATTGCCAGTAAAATACACCTATATCGCTACATTTTACATTGTCACTTTTATGATGACAGTAAATTCCTCACCCAAAATAAAGAACTTTTTCCAATCTTTCTGAAACATGCCTACTAGAAAATCAAGAATTCATCTGATCAATTAAAAATGATACTTTAAATGTCACAATACACATTTTCTTTCCTTCCCATTTTCCTTTTGCCTCTTGCATGAAAGCAACCATGGCCATGATATTTTTCATGAGCTCTTCAATTCAGTAAATGTTGATTTAAGGCTTTACACTCCAATGGGTGCTTGTCTCTTCCCAACACACTGTGAGCAACCCCCTGACCAGCAGTGGGTATAGGCATAATGCTTAGCCTGACCATTAGAGAACTTAGCTTTCTTTGCAGGCTTTAGGAAGTTTACAGGGCCCCTGGGACATCCTCTGCTAATGAGTTACAGGCTGCCCCATCCATCCAGTGCTTTGACTATCTGCCCAATCTTCCAAGTTCCTAACCTCATGCTTCCTCCTTCCTCCTACTCGAGGTCCTCCTGGGAGACACTGGATATGGGGATGAAGCATTCTAATCCAAGGGCCTGCAATCTTGTCAATGTGTACAACCCAGGGGTCTGTTGCTTTGTTTATCTTTCCTACTTGTCTAGTGGGAGGTTTGGCTAAATGAGAAGGCTGCAGATTGTGAGTCTTGGAAAAATATCTGAATGGTTTGTTGTTGTTTTTAAAATTCCAGTCATTCATAATAGAGCTGAAACTGTTTTACTTGAAAATGAAATTGTGTGCTTTACTACAGGAATCTTTCCTTTCTGACAATCAGAAAGATCTTTCACGTTCTACCATGTTCTTGTGAAACTGAAATTGGGGGCCAATTAGTGATGGCTTCATGTAATTTGAAGATAGCAACAAAGTTATATTAAAGAGAAAAGACATCCTTTCCGGTGGACTGCTATTGACCCCAGGATAAGCCACACTTTATTTTAGATAGTCAAAGAAAATTGAAGGAAAAGGAATTTGGAGATAGAAATGTTATGGTTGCTTTCTGTTTGTAATAATTAAAATTTTATTTCATCTTGGAATCTATGACACACAAAACCCTACCTAAATCAAATGATGTTTTAAATGATGTGGATGAAATTTGAAGAAAACTGAAACAAAGATGCTGCTCAATTGA
This sequence comes from Marmota monax, assembly GCF_021218885.2. Lineage (NCBI taxonomy): Eukaryota > Metazoa > Chordata > Mammalia > Rodentia > Sciuridae > Marmota > Marmota monax. The sequence continues at coordinate 5,817,970 of NW_026691988.1, forward strand.
GGATGAATGTTAGAAAATTGATCATTTGCCTTTCTGGGGTTAGGAGGACTTGTCTTGTGAGTCTATTTTCCGGGCAGTGATAATGCAGATAATCAAAGACGATTGATTGCTGGCCCTTGATGTGGTTGCTTCTCTTCCCTGACCACAAAGGCCTTCAAGAGGGCCTATTCATGGAGGAGGTTTTGGATGAGGAAGGGGATGGGACACTGTTGAATAATTTCTGTCTCAGTGGAGCCATTCATCAGAGTTAAACTGTGAGTGTTGGAATGATGTGTGTGATGTGTGTGGGGAGGATCTGAGCTTCAAAGTCTGTAAACCTTAATACTCAGTGTCTTGCATCAGTTCTCAAATCTGTACAAATTCATTTTTTTTTTCTGACAAGGCTTTCTCATTAGAGTGGGGATTTCAAAAGTCCAGGTTGGTTTGGATTAACTGTTCAACAACATACCTCCCCACTGAATGAAAAAGTCAAAAGCAATTGATAAATATGCCGGTTCTAAAACTTAGATATGAATCTTCATTTATGAGATATTATTTATCCATCCACCCTCTTGCACCTCCTTCCTTCTACTCACCTTCCCTTGTCCAGTAAGAGAGCTGATTACTATTGTTCCATCTTTTTTAGTCAGCACGCTAGAATTGTAATCAAGCTCCTGTAAACTGAAATAGCAACACAATTTTTATGCCCTGCAATTTGCCTGATTCACAGAGACTTTGAATTAAATAAATAATTGAAGATATCCTTTGTCTAAACTTTATCCACAGCCATACAACAGAGAACAGAGAAAAGGCTCAACCATGGTATTTCAATCAAAACCAAAAGATTAAAAGTATTCTATAGTTCAAAAGACTTCTTGATTTATAGACTCTCACAGCTTTGCTAGGCCATAGCTATGGCTAAATAGCTGGTTCTCATGGCTAATCTGCAGGTAGTTTATTAGTCAAAGAATGCGTGATCAGTTCACCTAACCAGGAAGTTGGTGCTGGGTGTCATTCTTCTGCTTTTTTCTAATCATTCAATATTTTCAACAGCTCTACAGACACTCAGTTCATGATAGGGTCCTTTTTCCCAAGATAAGCATTCTTGAAAGAGTAGACTGAGAGAAAATAAAGGGCATTTAGAAAAGTGTTTCCACCGACATGACTTCCCATTATGTTAGAGTTCTTCCTTTAAAAACCAAGAAAAAGAATTTGAAAAAAAATTTTCAACAACAAACGCTAATCATAGTTGTGGTTTGTAGCAGCAAACAAACAAAACAAATAAACCACTAATTCTGGAGACCTAGGTTGGAAGAATAAGCAGGTTATAGAATAATTTTTTGGTGATATGGGAGGTGTGGAGAGAGGTCTAGATTATTAAGGTCACCAAAAATGAGAAAATTCTATGACTTCAATGTCTTAAATTGACTTGAGCCCCTTCATTCAGAGCCAAGTTATCAATGTGTTTGTAGCTCAGCCAGGTTGAAGAAGGGCCATATATTCTTAGAACAGTTGTTTGGTGAACTGGTCCTTGGCCTTTCATTGTATAGTCAAAACAGTTGGATGCTAGTCTGGTCTTTAAAAGTAACAACATATCACGAATACTGGTGCTTTAATGTACCATACTGCAAACTTTGATTTGTAAGTATCTTATTTGATTGGTTTACACAGATCTTACAATTTAATATAGAAATAATAAAAAAAGACAGTAATAATGAGAGTTCATGGAGGTCTAAAATTTGGATCTAGTGACATGTTTGGTGATTCTATCATTATCTTTGATATATTACCACTTCACTCATTCCTTTTAAAGAAGTCACTTTCAAGAGAGGAAACTTAAGCATTCTACCACCTAAAAAACAGAAGTCTATAGAGTTCTGTGTATTTATCTACTCTTTTTTTTTTTTTTTGTAGGTGTAGATGGAAATAACACAAAGCCTTTATTTTTATGTGGTGCTGAGGATCGAACCTGGGTCTCCCCCTTCCTAGGGGAGTGCTCTACCGCTGAGCCACAATCTCAGCCCCTTTATCTACTCTTAAAAATAAGAATAGTGGGCTGTTATTGTAGCTCAGTGGTAGAGCATTTGCCTAGCATGTGTGAGGCACTGGGTTCAATTCTTAGCACTGCATATAAATAAATAAATAAATATCCATTGACAACTAAAAAATATATTTAAAAAAAAAATTTTAAAAGAAGAGTGATTACTTGCTCTTTTTTCTCTTCTTAACACTCTAATTTTAGTATGCTATTGATTATGTAGAAATCTGAGAAAATCAAACATATTTGTGATTAGTCCTATTAGGAAAATAACCTTATAAAGCAAAAGATCTTAACCTAAACTGGCTTTAAAATGATTAAATTTGAGTGAAGTTTTCCTTAATTGTATTAAGGAAATTTATATCCCATGGTGTATAACGTGTTGTGAAACCAGGATTCAATGAGAAATAAAAGAGCCAGGAGGTATTCCAATTCCTCATGCTTTTGGTGGCTGAATGTCAGAAGGAACCATTACAGGAAGGCTCTTTCCTGACTGAGAGAGATGATTTGCTTCTTCAGAATGACTTGGAAGCCAGGGGAGGCCATCAAAACAAATCAGAGAAACCTTGGATCAGGAATTTTATCTGACTATGAGCTATATTCAAGGGTTTGTTTTTCAAATTATGGGGATGAGAACTGAAGGAATGAGACAATTTTCTAAGCACACACATCTTCTCTACTGCTGTTATCTTTTTGTCCCCTCTGTATCACCTGAATGTCCTTTATTCCCAAAAATGTAGTCAAGAAAAGGAAAGCAATAAAAAGCACATTGACCAATGCATGGCTTTTAATGTTCAGATGCTTTGAAAGTACATTTTTTTCTCCCCAAAATGTTTTTAAGGTCAAGGGGCCAAAGGACCCTGAGTGAGCTTAAAGATTTAGAGCATCCAACAAATTAAAGTCTTTCCTCTAACATGTCTATTAGAGTCTTTGAGTCTTTAATATAATTTAAAGCAATTGTCCCTGTCAGGAGGTCTAACATTTTGCACAGTTACACTGAAATAGTTGACCTGCCCGAGGAAACTAGAAGAATTTCAAGGGTACATTTCAAGACCCTGTTTCTGTTGATAATAGTGTTCCAGAATTTATATTTATTAATATTGCTTTATTTTGGTCAGACTCCCACAGGAAATCCTGAGGAGTGTACGTTTCTGGCATTTTTTTTTATCTTAGATGTTCCATCCCTTTGGTCTTGTACCCTGACTGCTCGACTGAAGAGGACCTTTGAAAGCCTCTGCTCTTTAATAGAGCTGAGGATGACAACAAGCAGGAACTTCAACACTCGAGGAAGACAATCTATCTACTTTCTTCAGTTATCATTAAAATGTCTTTTAGACATAGGTCATAACTGGAAACCTATAAATGATGTCTGTGTAGTAAGCACTTCCCACAGAGCTGGAGTCCCCAGTGATTAAAATTTATCACATTGTTCTTATGGTTACAAATGCTGCTGATATGTGTCATTACTTAGAAAGTACTATTCATAACATTTTGATTTCAGTCCAAAGAGTTTTTTTCCTGAATTTCCCATAAAATGCTCTTGATCTTTTTCTTAAAAGGTTTAATCCACTTCTCCTTTGAAAGAACAAAGAAAAGAGGTTGATTGTTCTCTAGTTTAAGTTTTGTGTAGTCTGATATATTTATTGCCTGGTGGGATGCATCTAATTTTCCACTGGCTTTGCTGAGAGAGTAATTAGGATAGAACTTAATCCTTTGCAACCTGCAGGGTCTAAGCTTTTACATGACTTAATTAAAAGTTACGTTGTTATATATGTAGCTCCATTAAAATGATATGTAGCCACAAGACCTCATATTTGAGCAGGACTTTGTTTTCCCAAAAATGTATGCTTTGAATGTACAAGTTTGCTCTTCAGTTAGACAACACAGTACACATTGAAATGCTTTGGAGGAAGCCCTCAATATGGGGGGAGTTTACTGGAACATAGGATAACAAGACAGTCTCCATTTTAGTCTCCTGGAGAGCTAAAGATGGAGCTCTTTCTGCATGGTTATCTGACTCTCATGCATTTTGCCACACTCCCAAGGGGTTATATCTTAGGGCACAAGCTGAATGCAGAGGATCAACTCTTCCTGGATATACTACCTGGAATGCAGTGAACTGAACTGGCTGGCATTATAGAGAAGACTGTGCAGGCAACCCATCTCTTATTTTTCTACCTAAAGGTTCATTATCTAAACAACAATTTGAGATAACCCTAGCTGGACAAGTCTGGCTAGAGTTTTGCAACTGATCTCTAAATCTGGAATTCAGTGTACCTCGTAATAACATTAAGATAAGAAAGAAAAGGAAGCAAGATACAAAGAAAATTTGATACCAAGTGTTTTTATTTAAGGAATAAATCAAAATTCTTAGTGTGATTTTGATTCCTAGTTATACAAAGTCCAATGCATGCACCATATCCTAGTCATCTAACCATCTAATAGCGTAGCTATTATACACACTTGTACTATAATTTAATGTTCTACAGTATTTTACAAAAGATGCAATTTGAAGATGCCCACAAATTTTACCTTGCAATTTTAGAGATAGGTGGAAAAGGAAAAGCAAGCATTTTCTGTTGGAATTCTACAGACAAGAGTATTGGAGGGTTAAGTAGACAAATTGCCAGATCTAGGATTTTTTTAAAAATTTTCAAAACAAAATGTACTAGTTCTTTCCATTGCTGACATACTTGGCTCCATGTAACTTTTGGAGCAAATCTTTTTGTATAATTATCTTGCAGCTTAAAGTCATTATGTGGTGGGAACAAAAAAAAAGGGGGTGGGGGTAGAAAAAAAGCCAGCTGGTGGCTAGCAAAAATGAAATAGAGGGGGAATTATTAGGAGAAAAAAAAAACAGAGAAATCAGAAAATTGATTCCATTAATCATTGAAAGAAACTCTAAGGGATGGACTTACTTATTTTGTCATGTGTGTATTTTATGATATAAAATATTCCTGGAAACAAGTATTTGTTATCCAGAGATTTTTCACTATAGGTTAAAAGGCCAGAAAGAGACAATGATACATAAGTGTAAGCAACATAAAACTTCTGATTGTGATGAAATGTTATAGCTAATGTACTTAGGAACTCATTTTTTTTTTATTTGGCACCGGGGATTGAACACAGGACCTTGGACATGCTACACAAATGCTCTACAGCTAAGCTACATCCCAGAATCCCAGATCCAGGAATGCTTTGGTAAGGGTTTTATATGTTTGGGTTTTTTGTATTTGTTTTTGTTTTCATATTGTTTTGTTGTTGTTGTTTTGTTGTTTGTTTTGGGGGGTTTTGTAACTCATTTTCCCTGTGTCCTTTTATACTGAGGGTTATATTGAAAAAGACACATATGTAGACAAGAGGACCCAATAACCACAAACAAGCTTCATGCCTTTGATATCTGAGCATCAAATTGAAATTTCCATCTACTCAACTATTTGCTTTACCTACATGATAGTAAAAGCTAGTTTTATGGGGTTTTCTGTTTGTTTTTTTAATGTCACCATATTTCCTAAAATAACTATTTTAGAACATATGCATACCAGAGAATATATGCAAATATTCCAAATAGCCACAGAAACTCAGAATAGCAAATTTAGAAGGGCCACAAGTTTCTAGACCTAGTTTGAATATGTAAATCATCTCTCTTCAGCCCTTCCAGGTAAAAGATGGCAGACCATTCTGTCTGTGAAGGACTGCTTCCAAGTTCATTCTTATATGGAAACATCTATATATCGGTTCTTGTATACATTCAACATCAGAAAACATAAATGTTTTCCATATATACATATATATATATATGTGTGTGTGTGTGTGTGTGTGTGTGTGTGTGTGTGTAAATAATTTTTCAGGGCCAAGGACTAAACAGGGCCTTGCTTGTGCTAGGCAAATGCTCTACCACTGAGCTAAACCCAAAACCTCAACATTTTCCTTTTTAACAATAAAGCTCTTCTCTCCTTCAGGCCAAATATTTTCTATTCCAATAGTTGTTCTTTTTTTAATTATTTGTTCTTTTTTGATATACATGACAGTAGAATGTATCTGGGCATATTTTCTATATGGAGAATAACTTGCCATTCTTGAGGTTGTACATGATGTGGAATTACCTTGGTTGTATATTTATATATGAACATAGCAAAGTTATGTGTGATTCATTCTACTGTCTTTCCTATTCCCATCTGCCTTCCCTTCCCTTCATTTCCCTTTGTCTAATCCAATGAACTTCTATTCTTCCCTCCCCCAACCCTTATTGTATGCTAACATCCACATACCAGAGAGAACATTCTGCTTTTGGTTTTTTGGGATTGACTTATTTCACTTCTCTTGACATGATTTCATATTCTCTCAACAAGCCCAGAAAACAGGCTCTTAAAGTGCAGCGCTAAGATATGAACTTAGGATTTTAAAAAATAAATTTGACCATTGCACTATGAGATGCAGATCATGGTTCTCATGTTTTCCTCAACCTACCAAGTTTTCTGTGAAACTAACTTAAATACTAGTAAGTTAATAGCAGTCCTGCTGCTCTGTCAACTTATACTGAATGTGCTATTACCTACAAGCCTTAGGACATTGTTTTTATCATTTTCAATGCAAACTATTTTCCCAGTTGGTTTTCTGAGCTCAGATTAAGCTGTATATGCTTATGCTGTATTCCTATTAAATTCATCCTGTGATGTTCAACAAGTTATTCAGCATGTCACGCTTATTTGGAGCCTAGTGTCATCATCATCAGATTCAGTAAGACTCCAGCTCATTTGACAAGATGTCTCCCAAATCACTGAAAACAGCATTGGGAAACCAGCCCATTCCAATATGTTGCATTCTCCCTCTCATCAAAAATATGCTTTCCTAACCCCTAACCCATTCTTGCTGACATTTAGATCTTTTCTCAAGAAAAGCACAATTTCAAACACAACATGATTAAAAAATTAGCGTACTCTTTATGAACTGTAATCCATGAGCACTAATAAAAATTTATTTTTAAAATAGCACAGCATATCTACCAAAGGAAAAAATAATTCAGGGAAACATAATGAATCAAAGTCATTCATGATGACCAACATCTACTTTGTTATTTGTTCTTTCTTTCTCTGATAGTGTTGCTGATGAAACTCAGATTGTGTTTACCATAGTTAGATTTTTGTCTTTCCTTAATCTCAACTAAAGCAAAGTGGTATAAGCAAAAGACAATGAAATATCCAATCAAATAAAAATTAAATCAGAGCAAATTCCCCAATAAAATAGAATTTTTGTATCTAATTTTCAAAACATGCTTCTTGTTCTAAGGCTTTTATAGAATTCATTAGACACAATTGAAATCAGAATAAAGTAATATCATTGGTGAAATGAAATGATTATACTAACTTTCCCCAGAAGTGCACACACACTAACCATAAAGAAGTCTTTGCCTTTAACTAAAATGTACGATCATCAAAATGCTTGAGCAGCCATACGTGTAGGAGTGATAGGACTCTCACATATTTATGAGCAGCCTTAAATCCTTTCTGGAACAAAAAGAAAAGTCAACAAAAGACACAGCCCCATATTTAATGAGGAGGGAGAGAGGAATCTAAATTGGTCTGCAGTCACCACTTTCACCAACCATTTTATTTTCCAAATGTTATATTGAAATGTTCAGATGTCTCCGTTGAACGAATTCTCCAAGCATAGTAGGGAGGTGGGCTTCATGGCTCTGTGGCCCAGAGACACTGGGCATCATTAAGCATAAATACAATAATAAAATATCTTTTAAAGCAATTGATTACTCTTAAAACTTCAGTAAATATGAAAAATGCTACTTGCCATCCTCAGGGTGATTCTCAGTTGTGCCCATGTCATGCCTTCCTCTGTGGCTCTGGGGAAGAATTTCATGTTACTGAGTCAGAACAGAATATCTTTGATTTAGCTTAGACAGGATTTATATGTGGATAAGACAATTCCATTTGTCTTTTTTGCCTCGCTTAAAATTTAAACAGGAAACACATATATACTGTATATATGATATAAATGTGTCTGTTTTTTATCCTGCTGCTTTTATTTAAATTTCCCCTCTCTAACCCAGCATTTCTTCTTCTATACATATCTTTCGTGTCAAAAAAAGTAGAATCAGACATTAGGAATTTATTTAAAAGTTTGTTGCAAGTCATTTTGCTTTATGAATGAACAAAAAAAAAGTTCATTTCATTAGAGTCAATACTTTGTTCAAATTAATTTTTACTCAGAATTGGAACACATTATCCCATTCATTGTATAGGATAATCCTGCTTTTCCTCCTATTTACCCAGCACATGACAAAGACTAGCTCCTCCATAATTAAGCCTTAACATGTCTCTCTAGCAATCCCCCAGCATTGCACATCACATTCCAACAGGCCCAAATGCATAGTATGACTCCATTTAGCAAATTAAATTACAAGATGTCCAGTTAAATTTGAATTTATGACAATAAAATATTTAAGTATATTCCAAATCTTGCATAGGATAAGATGATTTTTTTGTGTGTATCTGAAGTTTGAGTGACCTATAATTATCTGGCAACCTACAAAAAAACCCTCCAGGCCACTGTTTCACGCCATTTCTTGCAGACTACCCTCTCTATCTCAGATGTCCTGCTATGACTTATCAACAAGGAAAACCCAGTTCAATGGACTTTTGTTCTTCTTTCATAATGTCCTGACCAACCTGCTGCACCCCCACCCCAGCACAGCTGACCCCTCCCTCTCTTGTGCTGTGAGTGTGCCTGGGACACTAAGAGTCATGTGTCCTCACCCACGTGTGCGTTTGGACATGTAGCCAGTGGTGTGCAACTGGCTTTCCTCATTGCATTCCCAAGCAACAGACCTCTCAGGGGACCTTCCGAAGGGACAAGAGCAAAGAGCCAGAGCCAGCAAGACTGGAGACTGTGGACAAGTCATTTAGACTCTAGGCACTCTAGGCATCTACATTTTTTAAAAAATAGGTCATCCCTGGTCAAATATTGTTGCAAGTTAAATTAAGTTGTTTATATAGAAAGGACCTGTCACCAAGTACAGATCACCAAAACAGTTATCTTTTAATCCCAGAATCTTTGTTATACTAAAAATTCCTTTCAGTTACAATGTCTTTTTCTCTGTTTGTCTCTTTGTGTGTATCTCTGTCTCTCATAATCTGGAGAGAACTTCAATTTCAATTTTTCAGTTAAGTTTTAAATTTACCTAATGTACTTAATTAAAAGAGGGTAACCTCCATTTTTTGTATATTTTATTTGCTTTTACCATCTTACCCCAAATTCTGATTCAAATTCTTGCTTCTAGATTTCCTTCTTTTATAGTTAAATGGGGCTTCCAACCAGAATATATTAAAAGAGCAAAACTCTCCTCCCAAGAGCTTACAAAGAGAGTTTCTAAAAATTACTCTTGTCTCATCTGTCTGACTCACATTTATCTAAAAATAAAAGGAAAACTAGGAGAAAAAATAAACGAACAGAGGATAACGTGCAGCCTCATGTCTCTGAGTCAGATAACAAGATAATTTTCCTGCTTGCTCTATATTTCACTTTACTTTTCAAAATGACCTTTCCAACCCCTGACCCTATCACTAGAATATAAATCCATTAATGAGGAATCTTTTCTTCCCTTGTCCTTTTTCATATCAATTGCAGCAAGACACTAGACTGTCCTTTGAGTTCATTCACTTTATAGCTGTTAAAAAGAAAATATAGTCTGGAGACAGCCTGTCGCCAATTGGTTAAGCACAACATGGGGGAATAAATTCCTGACTTTTTAGCTTTTATCTGCCTCTGGTTTTCTATGTAAAACCTAGGAAATTTTCCAAATATCAGTTTTTAAATCTGTGAAATGGGTGAACCATTTAAAAAATACCTCCCTCATCTATGGTACTTTTTAGCAGAAAAAGCTCCTGAAGCATTGGTGTTTTATAGTTAATAGTTTTCAAGATAGACTTGCCTAACTTTGGTACCTATGTGCTTTTATGTCATTGCTCATTAGACTCTATGAAATAACAATAATGATATTGGTAATATGCAGTGGTTAGCATACTTTTCTATGGAAGTACACATATTTTAATATAACTGTAAAAGCTACAGAAACTAAAGAAAGAAAAGAAGGAATGGAGGGAGGAAGGGAGGGAGGAAAGAAGGAGAAAAGGAGGAAGGAAGGGAAGAAGAAAGGACACTAATCACTGAGAAAAATATACAGGTTATCTCAGAAAACTGGCAGATTTCTCAAGAGACACATTTGGGGATGCTATTCCATTCAATCCCCATTTGATTGTTTATTCATCAGATGTCGAATGAGAAAGTAAAGCTCTGTGACAGACTTCTGAGTTACATTTCCTGAGTTTCCTAATTACGAGAATGTACCAGTAAAATATATTAAACGTATAATTCAAGGGTTAATAGCTCACTGTTCCTAAATGAGTCCTCTAATAATTTTGTTAATATTAGCATTCACTGAGATTTGCTGCCTTTCGGGCAACATTTGCACTTATGTGGTAGTACAGCCTTCTCCTGAAGATGCAAGTCATTTACTGTCAACATTATGCATGCCCCCTGATAGTTAATACGTATCAGGAATGTAACTGAGTCTCCCAACAAGAGCCATAACAATCACAATGGCAACTGAGTTCTGAGAAAGACTTTTCAACTTGAGTCAGCACCCCAAGGAACACTTTGCAGAACTCAGAGATTGTGTTTTTCCCCACATTCTAAAATTCTTTTTTTATATAAGCTAATATTTTTATTTTTTTAAATAAATGACAGTGTAATACATTACAATTCATATTAAACATATAAAGCACAATTTTTCATACCTCTGGTTGTATATAAAGTATGTTCACACCAATTCGTGTCTTCATAGATATACTTTGGATAATGATGTCCATCAGATTCCTCCATCATTGCTAACCTTCTGCCTCCTCCCTTCCCCTCTCACCCCTCTGACCAATCTAGAGTTCATCTATTCCTAAATTTCTTCTCAGCAAAAGAAACAATATGTGAGGTGAATAGAGAGCCTGCATCTTGGGAGCAAATTTTTACCCCTCACACATCAGATAGAGCATTAATCTCTAGGGTATATAAAGAACTCATTTAAAAAAACCAAATAACCTAATCAATAAATGGGCCAAAGAACGGAATAGACACTTCTCAGAAGAGAATATTCAATCAAGGTCAACAAATATATGAAAAAATGTTCATCATCTTTAGCAATTAGAGAAATGCAAATCAAAACTACTCTTAAGATTTTATCTCACTCCAGTCAGAATTGCAGCTATTATGAAGACAAACAACAATAAGTGTTGGAGAGGATGTGGGGAAAAAGGTACACTCATACATTGCTGGTGGGACTGCAAATTGGTGCAGTCAATATGGAAAGCAGTATGGAGATTCCTTGGAAAACTGGGAATGCAACCACCATTTGACCCAGCTATCTGTCTCATTGGTCTATACCTAAAGGACTTAAAAACAGCATTTTACAGGGACACAGCCACATTATTGTTTATAGCAGCATAATTCACAATAGCTAAACTGTGGAACCAACCTAGATGCCCTTCAGTAGATGAATAGATTTTTAAAATGTGGCATATATACACAATGGAATATTACTCAGCCATAAAAGGGAATAAAATCATGGCATTTACAGGTAAATGGATGGAGTTGGAGAAGATAATGCTAAGTGAAGTTAGCCAATCCCAAAAAAACAAATGCTGAATGTTCTCTCTGGATATAAGGTTACTGACTCATAGTGGGATAGAGAGAGGGAGCATGGGAGGAATAGACAAACTCTAGATAGGTCAGAGATTGTGTTATGTCCCTCAGATATACTTGCCCAAAGTTTGCTTTTTTATTTTTATTTTTCCTTTTCTTGCTTTTTTTTTCTTTAAAAGTTTGCCTTTTTATAACAGCTCTGCCTTCACCCAGCTAAACCATCAGAACCCTGAGTGCAGGAACCATACCCATCTTGTTCATATCCTTATACTTAGCACAGCACCTGGTCTGTAGTCAGCATGCAATAAATGCTGAATAAACTTTCTCAACACATTTTTCCATTTTATCCACCCCTCTCGTGCCCGTTTCATAAGTTCAGATTCAATTTTAGGATCCATGACTATGTGTGAACTGTCATTCCACCGCATGTGCATTTCTCATTATCTCCTTGCAGGGTAGGAAGATAAGGAATGTAGCATCACAATCAAGCAGATCTTAGGATAGGCACAAGGAAAAGATGAGGAAAGGAAAAAAGCAAAGTTCACATGGAAAAGAAAGATTTAAACAGAAAAAAAAAATCAAGTTATAAGAAAAGCTTCTTTTGGGAGCAATAGTGGAGTGTAAACCCTCCTGGAACATTGCCAAAGTCCCAGTGATATTCTTGTTTGCAAAGTTAACTATTGTGAGTTCCCAAAATCTTCAAAGTCCTTCCTAATCTTCAAGTCACCTGATGTTAAGGGGGTCTATGAAGAAGGCTAATCAAGTCACCCTAATCAAAGTGCTCAAGTGCTGGCCTGGTTTTAATGTCAGGTAGTAGTATTTATTGTTTGCCTATTCTGTGCAGTGGTATAGTACATTTCTTCCTCTTCCAGCTGGATATCACAGTCATAAACTTAATGTAATGAAAATCTCAAAGCCTCCCCCAGAATATCCATAAGATGACACTCAGTGAGATATAATCCATGCTAAGAAAAGATAAGCAATACTTTGAGATTCAGGCCTAAGGGTCTCATGGGCATCTTATGCAATGATTCTTGAGAGCTGTTTCTGTGAATGAGGATATGTATGTGACTATTTTTTTAAAGTGAAACAGAATTTATGCAGGAGTATACAACTCTTTGCTTTTCAAGATGGCTTAAGAATTTCATCAGGGAGGCCACCTTTACCCATATATACTGGAGTGGCAAATGGTGGTGCTCTACCTCCGCGGAGGTCTTACCAACACAGACTAGAGGGACACACAAGGAGTAGAGAGGAAGGTTAAATTAGCTGGTTCAACCCAGAGTATCAAAAACTTTTTATAGCTTCATCATCTCACATCTAAGCATATTTTTTTCCAACGGAGGAAAGAAGAGATCTTGAAGTAACACATTACCATGTGTATATCAGCAGAGTATCTTGAAGACCCAGCACAGGCAATGCTGTGACACAGAGAAGCCTTTGAAGCCAACCTGAACACCATATTCATCAGAATTGTCATATATTGCAAGCAGGAATCATGAAAGTAAGCCCTCATCTTAGTCTTAAAGGTGATCTAAGAAAAATCAGGAAGACAATCTAAAAGAGAGGAAATGCAGTTTTACTACCCCCCTTGAATTTTTTTTTTTTGTAATAAGCATACATCATTTTGCAAAAATAGCAAACACATTATTAAACAGAAAAAAAGAAAGGACAGGAAAGGAAGGGAAGGGAGAAGGGAAGAAAGGAACGAGGGGTTATATTCCATGCCCCTTTACCATGGATACTCATAGGAGGCTGGGGATTGCATAATTAGAGGCCATAATTCAATGCATTTAATCATAAGGCACATCCTCATTTCTGAACACAGATACTTGATCTCTGAATACTGCAGCTATGGAGGTTAGCATAGAATCTTGATTCAGGCTTTGTCTTCCCTTTGTTCCTCAAAAATTCACTTTGGGTTCTGAAAGACAAAGCGATGGCAAGAGGAAAAAGAACTCCCTATGACCTAGGAGGAAAAGAAGAGAAGACTCAAGAGGCTTTCTGCACTAGTGGGAAATGATCACTCTTGACCTCTTTCTGTCTCCCTGCAGAGACTCATGGCTCTTTGTAGACATAACTAGAGAGATTAGACAGTTTCTCCCATATTTCCAGGTCAAGAGAGCAAGGCTAGAGTTGTTCAGATATTTACTGAATGCCTAATAAGCACAAAACATAGCACTTGGCACTACAGGGATCCAAAGAAATAGAAGATAGGGTTCCCACTGGAACAAGAAGAAATATATAAGCAAAATTTAGATGATAAATTAACAGCAAAACAAGATTTCACAAGCTTATTGCAAAAGACAAGAATACAAGCCATGAAAGCTTTCTTGAACAATGTGATATATTTAAAATATCCTGCTTTCTTTTAAAATGAATTACCTACATCTGTAAAATACACACACCCACAAACACACACATAACCAGCAATGTGGTAAAATAAAGTTGAAAAATTCAGGAATAATAAAAACATGAATTGTAAATAAAAAGAAAGAAGAGATTAAGAACAGGAGGCATTTATTGAGTGTTTTTACTATGTTCCAGGTACTATGCTAAGTGCTGTAAATGCATTTTCTCAATTCTTGCAACAAATTAATGGGATAGGGATTGTTACCATTTTAAAACTGACTTAGAAAGGTTTAAGTAATTTATCTGAGATGTCACAACTAACTGATATTTCTGCCGCACTCTACACTGTATTAGCAAATTTAGTCTGTCAGCATTGTACAAAGTTTGTTCTCAGAGAAGAAACCATTTTACAAACAAACTTATGAGCACTATAGAGTTGGGTTAATTATTCACATAAAAGGACAATTATTACCAGAAAGATTCAAATGTGTGTTGGTATACTGGGTAATGAATAGAATTTACTGTGAAAATGGTTTTGAGGGATGTTAGAAGCAATTTGTAAAGAAAGGCATATGGGGTGAAGGTGGGAGTTCATAACCCACTTGAATCAAAGTGTGGAATATGATATGTCAAGAAATTTGTAATGTTTTGAACAACCCACAATAAAAAATTTTAAAAAATAAATAAGATAAAATAAATACTTGCCAAAAAAAAGGCATATGGGTAGATCATTTATATTGTATCACTAAACTCTTATTGAACACTTACTGTGTGCAAGTTCATTCTTTTATGAACATGGTATGACAAATAAAATAGATCGAATCTCTGCCTTCAAGAAGCTAATAATAATCTGGTTGAGGTATGGAGTGGTCAGGAAGAGAGGTAGGAAGGAGACAGACAGGAAGTGCTGTGGAGCTATGGACAAAGCAATGTGGAGGAACAGGGGTGGACCTCAAAGTTCTCCCCTGAGAGTGCTGGAAAGGGCTTCACTAGGTCATAGTTGATTTGTCCCTAAACAGGTTGGCATACTTTGCCTGAAAACCAAAAGGCTCAGGGCGTTTCTGACCAAGAATCAAGGAGGTTCAAAGGCATGAGGACTGAGGCAAGGTTTTCCATATGAAGGTGAACACCTCTGAAATGGCGCAATACCAGGAACTCCTTCAGGTGAACGTAGCCACTACCTGCAAGAAAACAGTGAAGTAGGGGAAAGGCAAGAGCAGGTAGGGAAGAGGGGGAGAAAAGGAAGAAATGTTAAGAAAGTATGTCTGATCCCAGCAAACCAGGAGAACCCAATGCTTTTCCTTTGTACCTTAGAAAAAGGCATTGCATTCATTCTATCGTGCAACCCAGAAATGGAGACATCACGTGTGCCTCCTATTCACTCACTCCCTGCACCTCATCAATCATCCAGTCCATCTATTCCACCTCCTAAACCTCTCTCCTCTTCACTCATTTCTCTACAGCCTCCGTGCTACTAAATTAGGAAAACCCTCTGCATCTTCTTGAACTTGTTCAGTAGCCTATTAACTCTGCGCTACCAGCTGCTCCTTCTTTTAGCCAGGGGGATCTTTTTAAAAACAGAAATGTGTCCAAACATGTCACTATTTTAGAAGCTTTCCAATACCCCCACGACAAAATTTGTGGTTCACAAAATTTTCTCCAGCCTCTGCTTATGCTGCTACCCCAGCTCCCAGCTGCACCATTGCCTGTAAACCACAGCACTCTGATTTCCTAAAGCTGAGTTTTTTCCTTTCCTCAAATACTCCACTACCTCTCTTTCCAGACATCTGTGCATGCCGTTTTATGGATCTGAAGTGTTCTTTTCTCACAGTTTCACCAGTATAACTCCAGTTCATCTTTGGAGTCTCAACTAACCTACCACCTCTTCTAGGAAGTTCTCTCTGATGTTCACAGCTGGATCGTGCATTCTTTCTCCATGACTACATAACACATTGTTCTTTCTCTTTCCCAGCACTTAGAAATGTGCAATTACCTATTCACTTATCTTATTCCCAAATAGATCTTAAATTCCAAAGAGTAAGACAGCATCTATCTCATTCATTTTATGTCCCCTAACAGCTGAAGCATATCAAACCAGTAAATAAATGACAGAATAAATCTTACTCTAGGCCAATACTGAAGGTGAATAAAATCTTGGTAAATAACAGTGGATGAATCAAATTAGATTCAGCTACCAACTTCATGACCAAACCAAGAGGGCTATTGGGATTAGTCAGCATTGATCAAGCAGACTTCAGGCAAACGAAGCTCAGAGATGCTGAGGTGTTTTGTTTATATGCATCTGCTGTGTAATTCAGTAAAAGACAAAAAAAAATTAAAAATGGAGTGTACATTCAGGACTGGGGAATGTTCCTTTCACAGCTAGGGTCCAAAATGTGAGTTACACAAATAGAAAGATTTTGAATGGAAGGGTTGGGCCAAGTTGGGGGTTAGATAATAATATGATTTAGCAGATTGGAGAAGTAGCAGAATTTGGCTTTTAGTTCTCTATTGTAAGACAGTACCTAAAGAGTGAGACAACCTGTCATGAGCAGGCAATATGAACTTAGGGTTTACTCCATAAGATAATATGTACTATGTATTTCTAAGACATGAAAGACCCTAGCTTTATTATCTCCTAAATTCAAATAAACTCTTTTCCCCTCTCCTGCATTTTGCACCTACCTGGACTTTTTTCATTCTTTCACAGTAATCATCTTTCAGAGCCCTTGTATTGGTTTGAAAAAAAAAAAAAAAAAACAGTGATGGAGGCAGAATGAACTATGTGGATTCATAAGGCCATGAATGTACTTGGTGTAATAAAAATTCAAATAAGTATTGGGTTTGGGGAAAGGGCAGAAGAGAGGTCAGGAAAAGGCAGGAGACAGAGAAGTGCAATGACACCTGATGACAATGTCGGTAGACCATGTCGCACCTGGTTTAAGATCTGGGTCTTGCCTGGGCTGTTGATTGGCCTACTTGTCCATCTAGAGGTAGGAAAAGTTGGTCATTATCCGGACTTCAAATTGTGTATAAAGTCTGACAACACTTTCTGTTTTTCGAGAATAATTTAAGCTTTTCTGAACTTTTTTAGGTAAAAGCACACTTAATCATCTTGCAGCAACACTGGAAGCTGTCCAGCTGTAGGACAAATCAAAGAGCTTTCTCTAAAAAAGCCCTGAGCCGGATACCTCAGCTTTGGATAAGTACTAGTGGGAGAAAGGCAAGGACCCTGTTTCTGGAAATCTTCAAACCCGGTCTGAGTAAAAGCAGATACATTGACCCTTTGGGGAAAAGCTTAAGACTCAAGCATGAAAAGAAGTGCATAGTCCATGAATAATAATTTTTTATTTTTGTAAATTGAGAATATAAAACAGCTTACAATTATGAGCCATAAAGATAATCCTTAAGCAAGAATTTCTTCCTTAATTGACTTGTCTGAATATTCACCCTCCCTTCCCCCCAAAAATAAACCAAAGTATTACTGGCTCTGGCAGTTTTATACTAAAATGCAAGGTTATATATAATCCGGGAAAACCTAAGATAAGCACATCCTTCCTAATTGCCTCTTTCTAGGTTATGTTTCTTGTAACTCCTTGAGTTAAAGGCTCAAGGCATAATTTTGGGATATTTATCATATTTTATGCCTCTAACTCTGCAATGTTGGTCCTCCTGGGATCCATTCTAGGAAAGGTGATGGAAACACAGGCTAAGTGAATCCCCCCCCTTCCTTGACCAACCACACTAGCTGCCAATTCTCCAGTGTCACCAGCTTAGATGGCTATTGTCCCTCCTTTATTAAATAACTGGGGTTTTTTCATTTTATAATTATAGTGTTAATCAAAAATATAAAACTTGTCCTATACAAAAATGTCCTGCACAAAAATATCACCTGTTTGCCTTCAAGTTTCATGTTTATTTTGCATATTTTTCTTCTTTTAAAAAGTGTTCACATGGGTTTTAATATTTTTTATAAATTTTACAAATGTCATCAACCTGAAATTTTATAATGTTGAAAGCAAATGCAAGGTGGAGTTATATAAATCTCAAATATCATTTCAGTAAACATCAGTACATAGTTTAAAAAAAAAACATTTAAAAGACTTAAAGCTTTGAAATTTCTAAGTTTATAATTTCTAGAAATACTTTAGAATAATCCTTCCTACTTAAAGATTTCAAAGGGTTTGACTGAATTGTGAAATATTCAGACCATAATAAATCAGGCTAAAAGGGAATAAAAACTAAATCATCTGATTTTGTGTCTTAAGCTATTGAGAAATGATGTCAACTTGGGAAAATATAAATTATTGAGTGTCACTTTATACTCAATTTTACCCAGCTCTCATTTGGTACATTATCAGATGGCAAAAATTATATGCAGAGAACAATCTTTTTCTATTCATTATGTTCATATATAGTAGTCCTCCTTAACCAGTTTGTGATTTTTCTTTCAGCCATTTTAATATTTCACATTCTGAAAATATTAAAGGGGAAGTTATAGAAATAGATAATAAGTGTCAAATTGCACAGCATTCTAAGTAATATAATTAAATCTCACACTGTCTATCTCCATCCTACCTGGGACAGGAATCATACCTTTCTCCATTGTGCTCACACCTATTAGTCACTTGTTATCTCTCTCAAATATCGGATCAACCCTCATGGTATTGCAATGTTTGTGTTCAAGTGACCTTTATTTTACTAATAATGGCACCAATGCACAAAAGTAATGATGCTGATAATTTCAAATATGGTATAGTTGCTTGATTTTATTGTTGTTTTTAATTTTGTATTATACCTAATTCATAGAGTAAATTTGATCATAGATAAGTGTGTATAGGAAAACGGTGTGTGTGTGTAGTTTTGTAGTATCCTCAATTTAGCCATCCATTTACGTGTTGGAACATATCCCCTGTGGATGAAGAAGAAGTAGTGAATTCCCATGGATATCAACATTAAAGTGTTACAGCCCCAAAGAACTATATTTGCTTTCTGGAAATTTTTTTTCTCCTATATTAGCCGGTTTTTTGTCACTGTGATAAAATACTTGACAAAAACAACTTAAAGGAGGACAGATTTACTTGGAATCATGGTTCCAGAGGATTCAGTCCATGGCCAGTTGGCTTCCTTGTTTCTGGAATATGGTGAGGCAGAACATCAATGCAGAAGGGTATGGCAGAGAAAAACTGCTCACCTCATGGAAACAGGGAAAAAGAAAGAAGAGGGGCTGGGGAAAAATACACTCCTCAAGGGCAAAATCCCAAGGACCCACACCCTCCAACTAGGTTCCACCTTCCAAAGTTTTCACCACCTCCCAGTAGTTCATTCAAGTATGGATTCCTCAATGGATTAATACATTGATGAGGTCAGAGCCCTCATAATGCAATCACTTCTCAACATCCCACCTCTGATTAATGCTGCATTGGGAACCAAGCCTTCAACACACGAGTCTTTGGGAAACACTTCACATCCAAACCATATAACTCCTCTGCTCTGCGTCTATTCCTATTTCTTGTCCCATGTTACAATATCCACAATTATTCTGAGAACTTCTGATGTCAACTTCTGCCTCTGTAGCTTATGTTTTAATAAAATAGTCTTCCCTTCTTTCTTCAGTACCTATTTACTGGGTGCTTATGTTGTTAGCCTGTGGATAAGGTGCTGAAGACACAGAACTAAGTAGATACAGTTCCTGTCCTCAGTAAATAGGTATTCTCAAAAGTCATTCACCCCCTCTGAAGCCTAGTATCTTCACCTACAAAATAAGGTAATAATAATTACTCTATAAGTTATTGTGAGGATTAAATGGAAAAAAACAATTTTAAACACTTGACAAAATGCTTTGGCAAATACTTAACTCTCATTTTATTCCCTGGGTGCTATAATAGAGAAAATTCAACAAAAGATGTAATGTTTGAACCATGTCTTGGAAAATATCATTCTTCAAAGGGAAGGTGATGGAAAACATTCTAGATATTGGGAATACCCGTCTGAACACAGGGAAGTTGAAAGAGCATTTACACCAGGTATTTGAAAGAAGTGGAAAGTTATTCCATTAAGCTAAGAACAAGAAAGATATGAAACCTGAAAGCTAGACTGGTGTAATGGATTTAATTCTGCAGAACACAAGAACACAGGGACTCAAAATAAGAAAATAGCATGATTCTACTGGTATAGTGGTAAGATCATTGTGGTTTGTTAATGAAAAATGAGTTTGTGCTGCTGGAGCTCCAAACAGTGAAGTCAAGCAAGAGATTTACCAGATCAAATGAAAAAACTATGTCTGAACTAAGATAATGGCACTTATTGAATGATGAAGTATGAGTTTTAAAATATTTTTAAAATATTTTAGGCGTATCATCTTCCATATGTGATCACTGACTGAACCTTAGTATTCACATAGATGGTTATGGAGATAGGGAAACATCATTTAGACAGGGAAAAAACCCAAGGGACTACCTATCCTAAGAGGGCAGGGCAAAAGAAAGGAACCAATACAGAATCTGTGAAGAAAGGGTATAATTGCAGAGAATATTCTATTTGGAGTCAAGAGAACAGAGAGTTCTAAAAAGAAGAAATTAAAGATACATGCCAATATCATTGAAAGTTCAAGAAAGAGAACTTGGAGAAAGTTGGTTCAATCTTCTAGGCCAGGATTGAGAACGAGAGAGAATGTACTACCTCTATTCCAGTTGGATTTGAGGAAGGGGTGTCTTCAGAGCAAACTAGTGTTTTGTTTAAATTGAGAAAACAGAAGTAGCACTCTATAGAAAGTTTAACAATGTCGGAGAAATGTAAAGATCCAGTGTTCCAGTGGGAATGATTAGGTGGAGAGCCATGAGGTGAAGGGGGGAGAAGTCACCAGACCACCAGGAAAGAACAAGACTGGACTACATAGAGATAAGAGTATGAGAAGATTAATGGTGAGGGAACTCTGACTCTTTTTATCCTTTTCTTAATTGAAATAATTTTCAGCACTTTGAATTCCTTTCTGATATCTCATTAACTTAGTAATTTAATGCTTTGGCTGATCTTCAGTTCTACCCTGTTAAGGCAATATGCCAATCTAAGCAGCCGTGATGCCAACCACCATCCTGAGAAAGCACAGTCAAGTTGGTCCACAATTGCAAAAGCTTTTCCTCTCAGATTGAAAGCTGCCTCTGTGAGCTTCTCACTTGTCAGCTCTGCATTTAGTGACAGTCTTGATATGCTTCATAGATATGTTTATAGTGGATTCTGATCATTGTCCAAGCAAGGAAAACCTAAATCTGCATTCTTCTGATTCAACTGCTTATCTTTGTAAAACACATAAAAAACTGTTACTTACTAGTCAAGACAGGATGTTATCCTGCAGGAGCTGCCTGAAACTTCATCATCACCGTACAAAAAAAGCTGGCACAGTCTAGGTGTGCCCCTTGTAGTTATTCAATAAACTAAGAAAAAGATTGAGTAAACCACATGTCTACATTGAAAGATAAAGTTCCAAAAATTGTTCTTGTCACCAGATATGCCTTGTTGAGGACCCTGTTTTCTTTCGCCAAGATGCTGAGTCTAATATTTTACAGCCAGCTTTTTCAGCAGTCCTGTGGTTAGAGAAAATGATGTACTGCTATAGCAACCACATTTGGAACCACAGCAGGAATAATTTAATCAACATGGCATGAAGGATATTGCTGAATTGAGCAGTTTAGTGTCAAATCAGTAAATGAGTTATCAAGGTCATCATTAATATGTGTACCCGAGTATGGTGGATTTAACAAATGCCCCCCTCCCAATTCCTTGATGCTCCTATCAAAAAGTAGATTCTATGTGCCATACCCTCAAAACCAGAAAAACTTATGGATTACAGCCAATAAACTGTGATGTGATTCCAAGGCTAAGTCAGAAAAGGCCACACAGCTTTTCTTGGGACACTCTGAAGTCTGACTACCTTAAAACCATAATACCAGAAACTACACGTGTAGGCACTCAGCTGAAGTTCAGTTGGCTCCCAGGGAACAACCAACATCAGTTACTAGCTATGTAAAAGACTCATCGTGAACAATTCAGCCCTACTGAACTTTCAGGCTAATATTGGCCTGCGTATAGGAGATACCAATAGAGAATCATCCCTCCAAGGACTTTCCAAATTCCTAATCCACAAAATTAAGAGCAAAACAAAAATGTTGTTTCAGTTAGATAAGTTTAAAAATAAATTGTTTCACAGCAATAGTAACAAAAACAGAATTTGCTTTCTGGAAGTGGAATACTGCTAAAATTTACAACATCCCCCCCCCACCACCACCACCAAATGCATCAACTTTGAGACTCAGTATTGAGTAGTGAGCAAAACTGGAAAAGCCTTGAGGAGACTATTTTTAAAAGTCGAATGGCCTTTTAAGAGAGTGCCAGTGAGAGCTTAAAGGTAGATCCTTTCTCTACAATGAGAAAGTTAGCTAAAGTCTTGCCAGCAGAATCAAGGAAAATAGAAAATTTGCATCATGAACATCATATTTTCTGACCTTAAAATATACTACAAAGCTATAGAAATCAAAATAGCATGGTACTGGCATAAAAACAGGCACAGAACAATGGAACAGAACAGAATGCCCAGAAATAACCCCAGGATTTACAACCCACTCACTCTTAATAAAGGAGCCAAAAACATACATTGGAGAAATCACGTTCTTTTAAATAAATGATGCTGGAGAAACTGGATATTCACACATAGAAGATTGAAACTTAACCCCTACCTTTCACTCTGTACAAAGATCAACTCAAAATGAATCAAATACCTCTAGATTATGGAAATATTAGAAGAAAATATAGGGGAAATTCACGAAGACACTGGTACAGTCAGTGATTTTTTTTTTGTTTTTTAGTAAAACCCTCAGAAGCACAAATAACAAAAGAAAAAATAGACAAAATGATTATATTGAACTAAGAAGCATCTTTACACAAAGGAAAATATCAACAAAGTGAAGAGACTGACCTATAGAATGGAAAAAATTGTAAAATATTCATCTGAAAAATAATTAATATTTTTATAATAATCCTTACAAAAAAATCAGTAACAAAAATGTCCTATTGAAAAATTAGCAAATTATACAAAGAGACATTTCTCAAAACAATAAATTCAAATAACCAAAACATTTATGAAAAATGTTCAATATCATTAGCAATTAGCTAAGTGCAACCAAAATCACAAAATGGTGTATTTATTTCTCCAAGTTAGAATGATCATTAGCCAAAAGAAAAAAAATAACCAATGTTGTTTAAGTATGTAGAGAAAAGAGAACTTTTATTCACTGTTAGTGGGAATATAAATTAGTACAGACTCTATGGATAACAGTATGGAGGTTTCTCAGAATCTAAATATAGATCTACCATATGATCCAACTATCTCAGTTCTGGGTATATATCCAAAGGAGATGACATCAGTGTACCAGAAATACCTACATGCTCATATTTATTGCTGTATAGTTCACAATAACTAAGATGTAGAATCAACTTAGATGCCCATCAACAGATTACTGAATAAAGACAATGTAAAGGGTGCACACAATGTAATATTATTCATCCCTAGGAAAGAATGAAATCCTGTCATTTGCAACAAAATTGGTGGAACTAGAGAAAATTATGTTAAGTAAATAGGTCAGACATAGAAAGATAGAAAATGATCTCTCATATGTGAATGCTTAAAAAAGTTAAATTGAATGTACAATAGTGATTAACAGAGGATGAGAAAGGAAGGGGAAGACATAAACGAGGTTGTATAACAGGTACCAAACAGAGCTAGATAAAAATGATAAGTGCTAGTGTTTAATAGTACAATGCAGTGACTATATTTCACAATAATGGTATGAATAACTAGAAAAGAAGGGCTCAAATATCCCAACACAAAGTAATGATAAAGAGATAAATATAACCAACATATATTCTATACATGTATTAATTGATCAGCATGTATCCTATAAATGTGTTACTATATCATATGACCACTGAAAAAAGTTTCAATTACTGTGTTAACCCATTTTTTTTTAATATTCAAGGACTGGAAATGCTAATACTGCTCTTTGATTATTGTAAACTCTATACATGTATTGATTTATCATACTGTACCCCATAAATGTGTACAATTAAACTAACAATTAATAAAAATGTGCTTTAAAAGAAAAGAAAATGTGTATAACAAAAAAAGTTTAGAAATGAGAAAAACATCTATTCTTTTAAAATATTATTGGACCTGAACAGACACTTCTCAGAGGAGGACATGCAGTCAATCAACAAGTACATGAAAAAATGCTCACCATCTCTAGCTGTCAGAGAAATGCAAATCAAAACCACCCTAAGATACCATCTCACTCCAGTAAGATTGGCAGCCATTATGAAGTCAAACAACAACAAGTGCTGGCGAGGATGTGGGGAAAAGGGTACACTTGTACATTGCTGGTGGGACTGCAGATTGGTGCAGCCAATTTGGAAAGCAGTATGGAGATTTCTTGGAAAGCTGGGAATGGAGCCACCATTTGACCCAGCTATTCCCCTTCTTGGTCTATTCCCTAAAGACCTAAAAAGAGCATGCTACAGGGACACTGCTACATCGATGTTCATAGCAGCACAATTCACAATAGCAAGGCTGTGGAACCAACCTAGATGCCCTTCAATAGACGAATGGATAAAAAAATGTGGCATTTATACACAATGGAGTATTACTCTGCATTAAAAAATGACAAAATCATAGAATTTGCAGGGAAATGGATGGCACTAGAGCAGATTATGCTAAGTGAAGCTAGCCAATCCCTAAAAAACAAATGCCAAATGTCTTCTTTGATATAAGGAGAGTAACTAAGATCAGAGTAGGGACGAAGAGCAGGAGAAGAAGATTAACATTTAACAGGGATGAGAGGTGGGAGGGAAAGGGAGAGAGAAGGGAAATTGCATGGAAATGGAAGGAGACCCTCAGGGTTATACAGTGGAGGGGGTAGAGAGAGAGGAGGGGAGGGGAGGGGAGAGGTGGGGAGGGGGGATGGTGGAGGATGGGAAAGGCAGCGGAGCACAACAGACACTAGTATGGCAATATGTAAATCAATGGATGTGTAACTGATGTGATTCTGCAATCTGTGTATGGGTTGAAGGTGGGAGTTCATAACCCACTTGAATCAAAGTGTGGACTATGATATGTCAAGAAATTTGTAATGTTTTGAACAACCCACAATAAAAAATTAAAAAAAAGAAAAAAAAATAGTAATGTAATGCCTGGTAGAAGCATTTATAAATATATCACATTATTTTGCAAAGCAGGTAATATAGACAAGCAATAGATCGGAGACAAATAAGTTTTATTACTAAAAATATTAAATAGAATTTGTGGTTGCCAAATTCCAGAATTTGCAATGTATCAAACTACTGCAATTTGCACTGTGGGAAATAATAAAAATATGAATTTTTTTTAAAGTCTATATCTGTTTGGCAAAGGTACACATATATTCATGATATATTGATTCACTTAATTTAATTCATCCATACTCAATCTTGTCCACAAGTCTAAAACAGAAAATTTTTGCTATTAATAAACAAAGTGTTATTCATCTCTCATATTCTGCAAAGAATTGGAGAGACAGAAAGTTAATAGAATCATGCTTCTAATATAGGTAAGAAATCATCCAAGGGAAAATGCTACATATTGCAAATAAATAGAATGAATAATAAAAGAGAAAGAAAAGATAGCAAAATTGCCAAGATGTGCTTATGTATTTATCCAAGTAACACACCTTAACACAATTAGCACTTTATATTTATTATTTCATTGTTTTTTTCAATCACAACCTTAAGAAAACTTATAGTTACCCATGTTCCACAAATGAGATCAAGGAAGCTCACAGAAAATTAAGTGGCACCACCAGAAACCCAGGACAGGTCACCTTAGAAGTCTAAAGTCTGTGCTCTATGCATTAATCAAGCTCCCCAACAACCTGATCAATTTTATGCCCATTTCCAGTTTGTCTGACCTTAAGAGACTTGGAGTCGCACCAGTACTTCTCCTTTTTTGTAGGATTGCCACCAGAAAGCAATTGACCCATGATCCTAGTTTTTTCTGAAGTATCACTGGAACACAGTAAAATCATTTTTGGAAATCAGAATCAAGTGTGCATTTTGTGTTTCCTAGGGGGGATAAAAAACAACTTTAATGTTGGTCATTTGTCAAATAGTATCACTTCATGAACATTCTTTTCAACAATGGGCAGTAGTGTATATGAGAACTGTTGCCTTTCTTCAACAGAAAAGAATGGGTCATTATCACCTTGAGATGCTATCCAGTGTGATTGTTTTCCACTCTGACTAAGCCATGAGGAAATCTTCCAGGGACTGAATATAACCAAGGTTTCCTATGGCTGTGGGAAAGGTTGCCAGGCTGGGGAAACTAACTTTATGAGAGAACTCATGTACACATGTTGATTTTAATGCAAGATTCCTTTTAATGATGCTAAATTCCTTCCTTTCATACCTGAGAATATGAACTCATTTCTGATATTCAGAAGAAGTGAAACTTTTCACATGCAACTACATATTTTCTTCTCTGATTTGCCTTTTTTTCAATAATAACTTAATTCT
The DNA here is from genome assembly GCF_021218885.2 of Marmota monax. Lineage (NCBI taxonomy): Eukaryota > Metazoa > Chordata > Mammalia > Rodentia > Sciuridae > Marmota > Marmota monax. The sequence goes on from NW_026691988.1 coordinate 5,844,638, forward strand.
ATGCTGATAATTTGGTGCTCTTATGATATGCTAACAATTACAGATAATCACAGTAAAATACATTCTTAATAAGCAATGATGCCTAAATTTGGACTAATTCTAGAAATGAGCACAGTAGTTCATCAAGAACATCTGCTAATAGCAAAAGCTAGGCTTCATTTTCATTTCTAGTTTTGAAGAAGTACAGAATATAAAGGAATGAACACCAAGATTCCTACCACCCAGAATTTAAAAATTTTTTAACATTCAGTCTCATTTATTGCAAGATTTTTTTTGCACGTATATTTAAAAACATGATCTGAGTAATATAATCCTGTTTCATAATGGAAGAGAATGAAGGATAAAGGGAGAGGGGGATGGAGAAGTAGTGAGGAGGATAAAGAAAGAAAAAGAAGGGAAAATGGAAGAAGAGAGTGGGGATGAGGGCAGAGTAGGAAGGGAACCAAAGGAAGAGGTAACATTGAAAAACACAGATAACACTGAAGACCTCTTGGGCCACCATTGTCATTCCATTTCACATCACTCTCCGAGTTTGACGTGTATCCTCCGGAGGCTCTGAGTTTTATTCCATTATTTATTCCTGTGATTTATTCCATTATTCTAACAACATACCTAGCACCCTTTCACTCCTCACTTCACTGCTCTGCATCCTCACTTGAGGGCCAGTCTTGATAGGAAGGATGTGTTTGGGAATTCATCGTCTCTTCCAGGTTATACAATTTAAAGGCATATAATTATTCAAAGTATTCTCATGTGATTGTTTTATACTTCTGTAGTTTCTGTTGTCATTTTTCTCTTTTATTTCTGGTTTTGAGTCTTCTTTCTTTTTCTTATTCTGGATAAATATTTTTTAATTTGAACTATTCAAAAGTTAACTTACAGTTTCATTGATTTTTTTCTATTAATCTTTAGTATCAATTTTACTTATTTTGCTTTGATCTCTATTATTTTCTTCCTTCTGCTAAATTTGAGGTTAGTTTGTTCTTCCTCTTGTAGCTCCTTGAGCTGTAAAGTTGGTTATTTGGAGCCTTCCTTCTTTTTTGATGTAGACATTTATTGCTATGAACTTCCTTCCTGGAATGGCTTTTTGGTGCATCCCGTGTCTCAGTATGTTCTGTTTCTGTTTTCATTTGTCTTGGGATATTTCTTAATTTCCCTTAGTTTTTTTCTTTGACCCACTGGCTGATTAATGTTCTAAAATTCCTTCTGTTATTGATTTCTAGTTTCATCTCATTCTGGTCAGAAAAAAGTCTTGATATGATTTCTTAAACCTGCTAAGATTTGATCTGTGACCTAACATCTGATCTATCCTTTAGAATGTTCTAGTACTCTTGAGAATATATACTTTTTTGCTCATGGGGGGAATATTCTATATATGCCTGTTAGGCCCATTTTGGTTATCTAATATTTTAATTAGCAGCTTTGCACCTATGTTCAAGTATTATTTGCCCACAATTTACCTTTACTGCACTATCTTTTTTAAAAATTTTTTATTATAATTTGTTATATGTGACAGCAGAATGCATTACAATTAATACTAAACATATTTTTATATCTCTGGTTGTATACAAAGCATAGTCACATCATTCCTGTCTTCATACATGTACTTTGAATAATGATGTCTATCACTTTCCACCATCTTTTTTATACTCCTTGCCCCCTCCCTTCCACTCCTTCATCTTTGCCCTATCTAGAGTTCACCTAATCCTCCCATGCTCCCCCTTTCCAACCCCACTATGAATCAGCCTCCTTATATCAGAGAAAACATTTGGCATTTGTTTTTTGGGGATTGGCTAACTTCACTTAGCATTATATTCTCCAACTCCATCCATTTACCTGCAAATGTCATATTTTTATTATTTTATTGCTGAATAATATTTTGTTATGTATATATACCACATTTTCTTTATACATTCATCTACTGAAGGGCATCTAAGTTGGATCCACAGTATAGCTATTGTGAATTGTGCTGCTATAAACATGGATGTGGCTGTGTCCTTGTTTTTAAGTCCTTTGGGTATAGGCGGAGGAAAGGAATAGCTGGGTCAAATGGTGGCTCTATTCCAAGTTTTCCAAAGAATCTCCATACTGCTTTCCATATTGGCTGCACCATTTTGCACTCCCACCAGCAACGTATGAGTGTGCCTTTTTCCCCACATCCTCACCAACACTTACTATTGTTTGTATTCTTAATAGCTGCCATTCTGACTAGAATGAGATGAAATCTTAGAGTAGTTTTGATTTGCATTTCTCTTATTGCTAGAGATGTTGAACAATTTTTCATGTATTTGTTGATTGACTGTATATCACCTTCTGAGAAGTGTATGTTCAGTTCCTTGGCCTATATATTGATTGGGTTATTTGTTATTTTGGTGTTTAGCTTTTTGAGTTCTTTATAAACCCCAGAGATTAGTGCTCTATCTGATGTACAAGTGGTAAGAACTTGCTCCAAAGCTGTAGGCTCTCTATTCACCTCACTGATTGTTTCTTTTACTGAGAAGAAGCTTTTTAGTGTGAATCCCTCCCATTTATTTATTCCTGATTTTAATTCTTGAGGAGTCTTATTAAGGAAGTAGGGGCCTAATCCAACATGATGGAGATTAGGACCTACTTTTTCTTCTATTAGATGAGGGTCTCTGGTTTAATTCCTAGGTCCTTGATCCACTTTGAGTTGAGATTTGTCCTGTACTATCTTGTTCCGATTTTGATGTCACCTTATATCAATCTCATATCAAGAGCCAAACAGTCGTTTTTCTATATTCTGGAACAACTCAAGGAATTTGGTAAATTTTATATAAAAAAATGTTTTGGATTTGGGCTTATAATTAAGGATCTGTGGGATATATCTTCTAGGTTGATTTCTTTAATGGTTATTTTTTCCAGTACCAATTTTGGTGTTTTATATTTCTGTAACCTTTCAAATTTGCTAGCATATAACCTTCATAAATTATTTTATTACATTTTCTGGTTTATGTCACTTGCAAGCATTTATTCTACAAAGCATATGAAAAAATGTCCATCCCCTGGCTGCCTCTTCCTTTTCTCCATCACTATTACAATGCATTGCCTTCTTAATAAACTTCTAGTTACATAACTCTATTATTTATACTGGTAGTCTGATTCTCTATATCCTTGATATTTACATGTATTTTAGTCTCGCTTGCATTTTTAAGGCATTACTTAGGAAAGCATGAACAATAATTCTGTGAACATGTTTCTACTGCTACTCGGTTCAACAAAGTAAACTTCACCAATAGAATACAGATCTTTGTTTCTTCCTACTGAAAGAACTCTCCTGTATACCTACTCCAGATCTATGTACTATTGTGAACTTCAACATGCACCATTCCTGGCATTTCTTAAACTGCGACTATACACACAGAAATCCATAAGCAAGTAAAGTGCTATTTTGCCTATTGGTGAAGTTTAATAGACAGTACCATATATACATGTGCTTATGTCTGTGAGGTTCATTGTGTTTCCTGAAGTCACCTCTGGAATACAGGAGGTACTAGATTTCCCATCCCCATGTCTACTGCTAAGAAGACCCAAACGAAGACACCTTTTATATGGCCAAACAGTGAGACCACTGAAGCACACAGTGTGGCAAATTCATAGCTCTAAACATTCTAGAAAAAAAGAAAGCTGAAAACAAATGAGCTAACCAACTTAAGGAATTAGAAGAACAGCAAAATAAACACAAAGAGAGCAGAAGGAAGGAAACTATAAAGATAAGAGTGGAAATTAATCAAATGAAAAATAAATATACAGTACAGAGAATCAACTAAGGCAAAAGTTCAGTATTTGAAAAAAAACTAATAAAGTAGACATTTGGGGGGGGGGCTCTTAGAAAATATGAAACAGCAAAAATAAACAATATTAAAAATGAAAAAAGACAACTATGGATACTACTGAGACTAAAAATAGATAAGAAGATGCTATGAAATAGAGACTTTTCTCAAATACACAAAACCTTAGGTAAAATGGAAATTTCTTCAAGAAACTACAACTTAACTGATTAAAGAAGAAATGAAATGTCTGGATTTCTTTTATTTGTTAAATAAACTTAATCAAGATTAGAAATCATCTCTTGAAAAAGTTAGTGCCATGTGTGATATACATATACATGTGTTATTTAGAAAGTCTTTTTAAAAATCAATTTTCAAAAGTATGCTTTTTTCCCTATATATCTAGTTATTACTTATTTCTAATTTATTGAAAAATGGTACAGAAGATAAAAATTCTATGAAAGTACGTCTCAGGATAGTCTTCCTTGTGTGTATTAAGAACAAGCTTTACTCTTTTATTTGTGTTTCCTTATCCTCATCTCAAATTATCCAAATTTTTCATATGTTTAAAAGTTATTACTTGATTCATCAGTTATTCAGAGTATTTCTACAATCTTACACTCGGGTTATAGATTTATCTATTATAAACCTTTTTGAGGCTGTGCTACAATGTTTATGCAGAATGATAAGAATTAAATTCTTATCATCGTGTAACAATCTTCTTCATGTGTAATAATTTTGTCTCGATAATCTTCTTCTTCATGTATAATAATTTTTGTCTCAAATATTATTTTAGCTGGCATAAGTAACTGTTATCTACTCTATTACCATTTTGGTGGGTTTTAGCTTAGCATAACATCTTCTTTCACTTCTGACTTTTCTGTGTATTCATATTTTGGGGAATTTCTTTTTAATCCCATTTGACAATACATGACTTTTAACCATAAGTTGATTGAATTCATAGTAATTATTATTACTGATAAATCTGGACTTATTTCTGTAAATTCATTTTGTACTACATCTCCTGATCTTGGAACAGGTTTCCTTTTTCTTCTTTCTCTTGCTTTTTTTCTTTTTTTGGCCTGATTAATATTTAAAATTATACTCCAATGCTCCAATACAACATATTTAGTATTAGGTTTTTGTAATGTATCCTGATGAGGAAATCTTGATGATCTGCCTCTTTAATTCAATCACCGAGTTTTGCTTGCACATGGCCTTTCCACCATTCTATTTCTGGAACTCTAATGAAATATCTATTAGAATTTCCCCTTCTATGTTCCAAAAATGTTAACCAACTACTTCAGTTATCCTTTTGGTCAATGTGACTAAAACACCTGACAAGAACAATTTAGAGGGAAAATTCATTTGAGGCTCACAGTTTCAGAGGTCTCAGTCCATGAACAGTTGACTCCATTGCTCTGGGGCTTGAGGTGAGATAGCACATCATGGGGGAAGGGTCCAGGGGAGGAAAGCTGATCAGTTCATGTCAGGGTCTGGAAGCAGAGAGAGAGAGAGAGAGAGAAGGAGGTGCAGGAAGAACAACCCTTCCACACCTAGCCCTAGTGACCTACTCCTCTAGTCACACCTACAGTTACCACCTAGTCAGCCCATTCTAACTAGGATAGACTGATTAGGTTACAGCTCTCAGAATCCAATTTTACTTCTGAATATTCCTGCCCTTATAAAGGAGTTTTTGGGAAACATGTCATATCCAAACATAACACTCACTTGTGTTTCCTGTGAGTGTAGCTTGCTTGATTGCATTCAAAATGATTTTTTGAATCCTTATTCCATTTTACTAGTTCTTTCTCCTATATCCAGAAGAAGAAAGAAACCTGGGGGGTGAAGCCTGGTATTAATAAAGCCTTAAGATTGAGCATTGGAACCAAAACACTGTTATAGCTTCAAAGATCTAGATTGCTATGCAAACTTAAAGTGAAATCATTTTGGATGGCAGGTGCTTGGCCTAACCAACCTCAAGAAACAAACTAAATGTAAATCCTCCCTGAGAGCAAAAGCATTTTAGTCTGGAAATCTAATTTCTTATGTAGAGAGGCAGTCCCCTGTCCTTTTCATGAGTGAAAGCTCAAGGACATGATTTCTCATGCTCCAGTATAGCTGTGGTGCTATATGAAAAAAGTGACAGAACAGAAGGAGAGCTCCATTGAGATAATGTATTTAGGGAATTTTTAGGCATTTTGAGAAACTGCACTGTCTCCCCCACTTTTCTGTGGTTAAAAAAAGGATGATCACCATACTGGCCCATTTGCAACAACTCCACTAATTATACTATGACAGATTTAAGTGATTCTATGAAGGAAACAGGGATGTTTCACATTCAATATTAAGTGTTAGGGACATGTGATGACATCTATGATCTGCATAGACTGGGAATTAAGAGATGTGACCCTTTATATCACACTTCTGTCATACACTACAACTTTGCCTGGGCCCTTAATGTCCATTCTTGGGGCTTGTTATATGTGCCGTCATTACTGAGTGTGTATGACTAGTAGAGTCGCAGATTTGCAAACAAGAGGTGGGAGGGAGAAATTTCTAAGAAGTATTTCTAATATGGGAAAGTATAGTAGTTTTACACTATTTTTCTTGGGTTTCATAATGTGTTTTAATCAGTTTTTCTTTGCTGTGACTAAAAGACATGACAAAAACACTTTTAGAGTAGGTAAAGTTTATTTGGGGGCTCATAGTTCCAGAGGTCTCAGTCCATAGAAGGCCGGCTTCATTCCTTGGGGCTCCAGGTGAGGCACAACACCATGGTGGAAGAGTGTGGCAGAGGGAAGCAGCTCACATGATGATTGGACAGTAGAGAGAGAGAGACTCCACTTGCCAGATCCAAAAGATATATCCCAAAGTCACACCCTCAGGGATCCACCTCCTCCAGCCATACCCTACACACCTCCAGTTACCACACAGTTAATCTCATGAGGGGATTAATTCACTGATTGGGTTAAGGTTCTCATAATCCAATCATTTCTCCCCTAAACCTTTCTGCATTGTCTCACACATGAGTTTTTGGGGGACACCTCACATCCAAACGTTAATAAATTGCAAACCAGAAAAAGCTCCTCTGACATTTTGAAGGTAGAAAGCAATCAGACTTTTGTTAAACCCAAGCCTGATTAATCATCAGAATTACTTAAAAAGTTCCTATAAATAATCAGGAAGAATCTCACTCTAGGCTTTAAACCTGAGTGAAATAGCACCCATACTTTACCCCAGGCTGAACCCTCCCCAGTCACTCCTCCACCTTGGGATGTTTCTTTCATGGTTTTTCTACCATCTGTAGTTAGATTCATGTTCATTTGTTATCTCTTTCAGTTCATTCTCCTTTAGTGGTCTATGCAGTCATGAAGACAAAGGGGCTAGATATTATTCTCTTCATTCTATCCATTAAACTACCCAAGGTCTAGAAACTAGGAGGTGTTCAATAGAGATGTGAAGGAATGAATGGGTAAACAGACAGAAATCTCTGCAGTATGACCCAGGGAACCTTTTATCTGTAAAAATTCTACATGTGATTTTGGTGGCCAACCCATTGAAAATCACACTAGATTACAACAAAGCGATTTTCAGTGAAGGAGAAGACACCAGGATTGTTGATGGTGCGGTTGCTGGGGCAGCTTCCTGAGCATTTGGAACTCAATGCCCTATAGTCACTGTTTTTATTAATAATTTTCTCTTTGATGACAGGGAAGTAGAAGGAAAACTATTAGATGAAGAGGATGGGACCTGTGGGGGAGGGGAAGAGGAGTTAAAGGAGGGGACTGAGAGGGTGGGTCATATATATGAATGAATATGCCACAATGAAACTCACTACTCTGTAAAACTAATATGCACTAATTTAAAACATAATGATTTTATCTTTGAATTTGTTCTTAGTAAGTGACGTCTGTGGGACAATGAGCATGAACCCGGGGCTTGGAGCATCTGCTCAGGGGACCCTGCTTCCCACCCCCTCACTAACCCCCCAGGAGAGGATGTCAGCTGCCTGTTCCCCTGCTTCTGCCCAGCAACAGCTGTTGTCCTCATGCTGGATGGGTCCTTGGACAAGGGTACAGGAAAAGTCAGGGTCTAGTCTAGGCACTACATTATGGTCATTGTGGCCTATGGTCTCAGATGCCAGGGAGGGTCTGCATTTTCACAGGAGTACTCCACTGCCAAGGAAGGCAGGTTTTGAGTAACAAAGAACATGACAGGTCAAGACAGAATGGAGGAAAAAGGAAAACCCTTTATCCTGCATTTTGAGCAAGGGATCTCATATTTCATTTTGCACCCAGCTCAACAAATTATATAGGTGCACTTGGAGAAAAGAGATTGTTTATCAGAAGGATAGTATATATTTAAAGTTCAGAGATATATTTCCAGGCCAATTTCCTTAAGGATGGGTTGCTGTGAAACAACAACCTAGAAGGCACCTAGGTGACTTTTACTCCACACAAATTGATTTTCATAACTGATACAGAAAATGGGTTCCAAAAAGGTGCTATGTATCTGACATTCTGGCTCCAGGTCATCTGGAGGGAATAACTGGCCTGAGCCTGTACCACAGAAAAGATGGCTTCCAGAGTGGTTGTTTTGTCTCCAAGGAAACTAAGACAAACCTGTAACTATGTTTATGGATTGGATAGCCTAAAACCGGAGACTCTACCCCATCCTCTGCTACTTTCTCAAACTTGATCTTGGACACAGTTAATATTTCTGACTTATTGCTCTGCACAAAAAAAAGAGTATTCACTTGTAAATGGGGAGAAACTGACCCAGATTACCAAAGTAGTTATTAACTTTCACTTAACCTTCCAGTATGAAGGTTATCTGAATTCTAGGGAAGCCACTGCTGACTTCCTAGGGCTATTAGATGATTTCCATGCAATGTCATGAATCATATGTGTGTGTGTGAGTGTGTGTGTGTGTGTGAGTGTGTGTGTGTGTGTGTGTGTGTGGGCGTGTGTACATCCATTTAGGTGGTCAGATTCTCTCTCTTTCTTCCACTGTTCTGTGAGCTCTAGGAAAGTCTCTTTTTCCTCACCATTTTAACCTCAGGTTCTGGAATAAAAATCCTATCACATATATTTTACTACTTGATGAGTGATTGCTGCCCATGTGTTAAACCTTACCAAGTGCAAACACAGATATCAGGAGAGGAGAAGATAATAAAAGAACACGGAAATAAAAACAATAGGCTCCATCAGAGAACCTCGTCTGCCCCTAGAACACATTGGCTTTAAGGTCAGGAGGTGCTGCTATAGAGCATGGCTGGGAGAGTATCTGAACCACTCATTTTAAGACCACCACCCAGTGCTGTTTCTCTAGGAGAAGGCCCGGCTGCAACTCTGAGTTAGTTTGGCCTGAACCTGAACTTCCCTGAGCAGCCTAAATATTTCCCAATTCTCCCAGCCTAGCATCTCCAGATTCCTTGGCCCAGTCTCTTCTGTTGGAGTTATGTAATGGGAGGGCGAAAGTCAGGCTCTAGAGGAGGAAAGCAATCATAACAGCTTGCCATCCCAGACCTTGAGAAAGGACTGGGCTTGAAGAAAGAGTACTACAAATATATCAGTGCACAGACACTTCATTAAAAGAGACAAGAAAGAAAGAAAGAAAGAAAGAAAGAAAGAAAGAAAGAAAGAAAGAAAGAAAGAAAGAAAGAGAGAAAGAAAGAGAGAAAGAAAGAAAGAGAGAGAGAAAGAGAGAGAGAAAGAAAGAAAGAGAGAGAGAAAGAGAGAGAGAAAGAAAGCCTCCAAAACTGAATAAATAACATAAGTTCAAATGGCAATAAAGGCCATGAAAAAAATATTAATCACGTATGAGAAATGAAACCAACAAGAGAGGGAGATGGTCGTATTTTACCACGCAGTTGGGGAAGCCCTCTTTGAAGAGGTGACATCTGAACTAGAAACCTGAATTAGGTGAAGGCATGGAAGAAGAGCATGTCACCCTGAGGCCAGCACTATGGGGCAGCTCTACAGAAGGGCAAGTGCAGCTCAAGTGAGGGGAGTCAAAGAGAAGGTGGCAGGAGTATTTTGCAAGGACCAGATGCAATAGCAAAATTTATACCAATCACAATGGGAACCAATTGAAAAGTGATTGTAGGGCAGCTGAGAAAGAAGCAGGAAGCCCAGCCACAGGCCGTGATGGGAGTCAGGACATGGCATGACAGTGGTTATTCCAAAAAAAGTGTGGCAGCAGTGACAGTAGTGTGAAGTGGTCAAATTCAATATCTACTAGGAAGGTACACCCAACAGTACTTGCTAATGGATTGGATAGTAGAGGATTGGGGAAGAAAGAAACCAATTGTGCTTCCTAGTTAGAGAAACTGAACAAAACATAATGCTCTTTGTGCAGTTGGAGAAGTGATGGGTAAGGTACATTTTGGTGGGTAAGTTGTGTTTTGCACATGAGAAGGTTTGAGATGCCTATTAGGCATCCAAGTGGAAACTTAAAATGACCAGTTATATAGACAAGTCTGAACCTCAAGAGGGAAGTCGTGGAAAAAGAATGTAAACTTGAGCAGACTGAAGATGTTTAAAACTTACAGACAACAAGGTCAGCTAGGAAAAGTTTGTAGGTAGGAAAAAGGAGGAGGGGGAAGGGGAGGGGGGAGGAGGAAGTGGGGAGGAAGGGAGAAGAGAAAGAAAGAGAAAACAGGAAGGAGCTAAGGCCTGAAACGTTGAGTGGTGCCAACTTGGAGAGGTCAGGCTGCAGAAGAGGTGTTCCTACAGGGGAAGAAACAGTCAGTAAGGTAACAAATCCTAAGGGAGTGGTGTCCCAGATGCTGAGAGAAGAAAATGTCAAGGAGAGTGATCAATAATGCCAAATGTTGGTGAGAGCAAAAAGAGTACTGACCTTTGGCTTGTCAAGTTAGAAAGAAGTAGTTCCATTATCAGGAGCAGCTCCTGTGGAATGCTAGATGTGAAAATCTGATTGGGTGCAAAATATTAAGGACATATCATGAACAATGCTAGGAATTTTACTAACAAAGGGCAAAGAAATGAGCTAGAGGTTGGTGTGGGATCAAAAGGTTTGTTTTTATTTAAGATAGGAACCATGATACTTGAAGCCTGATGAGAATGAGAGAGCTAAAATAACCATGTAGGAGAGAGAAGACAATTGGTTGTAGAAGAAAGAAGCCACGAGGGCAGTGACTTTAGCGGAGTAGGAAGCTCGTCCTCAGGAGAGGAGGGGAGTTGACAGACAAGCATATGGAAAGTTTAGGCCCACAGTCATGCTGAGATGAGGTCATCCTCTTCTGGATGCTTCTCTTTTCTCAATGGAATAATCAGTGAGGTCACCAGCTGATAGTGAAGAATGGGAAGGTGGAGTTGGAAGTTTGATGACAGAGGAGATGATAAAAATTTTTGCTTTCTTAGAGATGAGGAAATGTGGTAGGCCTCATTGAGGTCACTTTCACTGCTTCTCTCCGTCGCTCATGGCCATTCCTGGACACAGATGGCCCAAATCCTAGCGTCTCTGGAATCCTTGTTCCAAACTGAGATGTGCTTTGTGTAAACGCAGGCTTCAGTTTTCTCATGTGTACCAAATGCAGAGAAAGTTTGCTTTTTTGCTAGTTTGTGAGAAGTTGCATGGATCGTACAAGTATTAGATGTAAAATCCTTGGAAAAGGGTCCCCTTCTCAATGTCCATGGTGGAGGTGGAATCATCCAATCCCTTTCTGCAGGAAAGTCCTCCTCTTTCTAAGTGGAATTGAATACAGATGGGAAGTGGACTGAACAATCTTCTTTATATTAACACTAGTGTGCTGAATTTTTATTTTTTGTGGTTTTCCTTTCACACTTATCCCAAAAGTTTCCCTGTTGGCACACCATGACTCAATTTCAAGCTGTTGTCATTAATGCCAAAAAGAAGGTGAATTTGAAATAATTTAAGAAACCCCATAAAGAGAAAATTAAGCCCCAGTACTAGGTTTTCCCAGATTTGGGGGACCCCAGAAGAATAATAATATATCAGCTACTATGTCAAATCTAGTTAAAGTCAAAATAAGATTTTACACAAAAAGCCATTCCCTCAAATATGTTTTTAAAAGAAAGGATAATAATACTGATATCTATTACATTCTTTTACTAATACAGAGTTTTGGCAGCTTTGAAATAAGCCAATATCTGTTGTTTCACTGAAGATGTGTGAGAAGGAAACCTTCCAAGGAAATCTGCCTGATTTAAATAACAAGGAGGCATGACATTCTTCTTTATGAAACCAAGAACAAATTGAGGTAAGGAGGAACCAGGAAGATAGTGTGTAACACCAAAGGCTCATCAATGTGTTCTGAGTTGCTTGCAAATATTTTTTACTTGTCTGGCCTCCACATAACTTAGCAGTATTATACCAGAAAGTGGCTGAACGTCCTAGAGACTATTTTACACATTCACATAGCCCAAAGTAAAAAGAAAAAAAAAATTCTACAATCCTCTTGGCAAAGCCCTTGAGTTCTCCTTTTGGAAATATGATAAACTTGTTTATTCTATTTGTCAGTTTTCCATTCCTGAGTTTCCTTCATTGAATTTGTTTTCTTCTTTATGTAGCCAATATGCCCCCAGAATTTTATGTCCACAATTACAAAGAAAAATTAGGTAACAATAAAGAATAATTGTATAGCACAAGGTTTGGTTAATTGTGAATGGGATGAAGCAGTTATTACAAAATTTTGTCTTCTAAATGACCTTTAAGACATAAAGTATGTTATTTCCATCTCTGTGTAACAAGGTAGAACTTTTCTTTTGCACTGAATGTCACTCATAGTGCCGGGTACATTGTCTCTCTGGGATAGAGCTGGTGTAGCAGATTACCAAGGATGGAAATCCTTGCACACCAGCATTTTTGGCCTCTGATAGTTAGGCTTTTGTTGTTGTTGTTGTTGTTGTTGTTGTTGTTTTATCACTGTAACCAAAATATGTGACAAGAACAACTTAGAAGATGAAGAGTTTATGTGGATTCATAGTTTCAGAGGATTTAGTCCATGGTCAGCCAGCTCCTTTGTAGAGTTCCACACCTTTGTGATAATGTCAGTGTATCCTGGTGTTGTATGTAACTTAAAAAAGCTTTTTAAAAAAAGATACAATGTAAGATTAAAAAAAAATACTTAGGATCATTACATATATTTTCCCAATTACACAAATTAGAAAATCTTTGGATTATAATAAAAAATACAAAAGATAAGAATTACTATATGCTCAGCTTTCTATGAAGGGCTTTTATATACACAATGTCATTTGTTATTTGGTATAACCTCATGAGTTGGGAAATTCCTTATTTAATAAAGAAGTTAACAAAGACTACAAGAAGATAATTTAGACATTATAAGAGGCTAAGATGTGGTTCCTCTGTATCCAAATGCCATGTCTTTCTCATGATAATACAAAGTCTAGCATAACATATTATTGTAAATATGTGGTCAAATAAAAAGTAGGGCATAGCAGCCTTCTTGATATCCCAGGGCTTATCGATTAGTCCAGCTTCCCTTGTATTTAAGCAACAGATGAGCCCTTTCTCTGCAAGATGCTTCATAAGTGCTCTGCCCTTATGGCTATGGAGCCCTACAGTTAATATCTAATAGGCTCTCTCCCCTGCAATATTCCTGGTTCCATGTTTGCACCTCGTGGTCTTATTCCACTGGTCATGGCTTATTGGCCCAAAGTTAAACAGTTCCTTCAACTTGAGTCCATCCATCTCCTCCGGACATAAGTTTGAAACCAGGACTGTTATGGTTTGGATATAAAGTGTCTTCCCAAAGCTCCTGTGTTAGTGCAGGAATGCTTGGAGGTGAAATGATCCATCTGTGAGAAATGTAACATAACCAGCCCTTCCTAGTTTGAATGGACAGGGTGGTAATGGTAGGCAGGTTGAGCAAGGCTGGAGGAGGTGGGTCAGTGAGGGTTATGCCCTGGGCATCTTCCCTGTGGCCCATTGCCCACTCCCTTTTCTCTCTACTTCCTGACCCCACCATTAGCTGAGCAGCCTTCCTCCACTGAGTTCTTCTCCCCATGATATGCTGCTTCACCTTTGGCCCAGAGCAATGGACTGTAACCTCTGAAACTGTGATCCCCCAAAAAACTTTTCCTCCTCTAAGTTGGTTATTGTTGGGTATTTTAGTCACAGTGGTTAAAATATTAACTAAAATATGGACCCTAAAAGAAATAATTAATATCTTAAACTAAATGATGTATATTCTGAATTGTAGAGTAAACAAGTTCCACCTTCTGGATTGGAGGAATGAGCATGAAGAGGAAGAGAAATGAAGGATTCTTGGCTTTGAATTTCATAAACTACTTCCCATCCTCATAATAAATCCTTTTTTAAAACATTTTAAATCAAGTCACTAGAATTTTATTACTTGCAACTAAAATCCCAAATAATACATCTGATAATCTAGTAAACCCATCTTAATCACTTCATCCTCAACCCTTAGCAAAATGTTCAAAATTCATGTAGATGGATGAATATGGGTAACAATTAAATTTAAAACTCTATAAATTGTGAATTCTTTAATTTAAAATATAGATTGCCTAGGGCTTTTAAGTCACACTGGATAGTCTTGAGAGTGGAATTTAGAGTGAGGGTTGGCCACACCAGATGGTCTTAGGCTACGATTGATTGATAATAACAACATAATTTTTAGTAGAGACTTTGGGTCAAGGGGCATCAGTGGACCACTGGAGACTGAGACCACTATCTGGGCAGTCATGTCCACATGATAGCACTCAGTTAAAAACTGGACACCAATACCAGATGGCTTCCCTGGTATTCTCTGCATATTGTCATACATTGATACTGTGTCCCTAAATTTTATGTTACTAAAAAAGTTCGGAGACAATATTCATCCCAGATCTTCTACTGACACCCCATTCCAAGAAATTTCTAGAACACCAACTTAAGTTTTGTGTGTGAAGGATGAGAAACTTTCACTATTGTGTTGCATCCTAGAAGGAGAGTGATGTTTTGAGAACACATAGAGCTGTCACAAAGGTAAGTCAGGTGACTTGCCTGTTTAGCTTTCTTGGGTTACTTTGGGGCATGAGCAGAGCTGCCTGGGAATCAGGAGCCACCCAATATATAACCAGCATTGGATGTCAAGCTTTATTTCTGTATTCAACAAGCCTTCCCCAGAGAGTTCCCAGCTGTTGCTGCGACCTTGGCTTGGCCGCTGCCGTCTTGCCATAACATTGGCTTTCCTGTTTCTGATTGAAACTTTTACCACATGATGGTCTATTACTTGTCTACTTTCTTTAGCAGCCACCTTTGCTCATGTCACATAAATGCCACCTACACCTCAACATGGGGAAGGTGGCTGCCTTATCAACTTGTGCATAGTTCATGCTTCTAAGATTCACTAGGTGAGAACTCTAGGAATCTTCCTGTTGATTTTATCTTCGAATAAATTTCTAAAATCTCTCGAATCTCTCTGCTCCCCTCTGTATTCACCACTATCAATTCTCCTCTGAACCATTTGAATAGCTCCCTATCTGACCTTCCCTTATCCACACTTACCACCCCCTCTAATTGCTCCTCCACAATACGAGAGTGATTTTTCAATTCATATATATGTGTGTGTATATACATGCATATATATGTATGTATATATATATATATATATATATATATATCTTAAAGCAAAGAGGTGACAAGACTATATGTATATGATACACACACATACACACACATATATATATACACGTATATGTATATATATGTGTGTGTATCATATACATATAGTCTTGTCACCTCTTTGCTTTAAGTAAGAACTTCCTTTGAGTTTACCATAAAAATCAAAATCATTACCAAGGCTTTGGATTCAATAAGACCCAGACCTGACTGACCTCTACAGACACTTCCTCCCTGGGTTAACGTGCACTGGACATGCCAGCCTCCTTTCAGGGCTTCACACACGCCGTGCATCTTCTCATCGCTCCATCAGTACACATGCTCTCTTCCTGGTTGCCTCTTACTCACACTTCATCCTGTAGCTCAGTGGCTACTTCTTCACTAGGTTCTTCCCTGTTCCTCAGCCTAAATCAGGTCTCTCAAGGCTCTCTATGTTTCTCTCTCATCATTTATACCAATCTTTGATGATATACTGTGTGTGTGATTATTGGATTAATGTCTATTATCTCCACTATTATATCACCAGTACTAATACAATGCCAGCTGCCACTCACCAAGTAGTTGTTGAATGAGTAAATGATGAGTTTACAAACTCAGGAAAAAGAATGTATTTCCTTAGAAGAAAATACCATTTGAAATGTTTGAAAAAAGAACTTTCAATTATGAATCAGTTCTTAATATTTGTGTTTGCTACTCGATGAGTAAATTTATTTTAAATAACAATATTCTGAGGTTTAAAAACCAGTAAGTTAGTGTGAATCACAACAGGAACAACAAAAATGAACTTCCTAGTGTTGTTGAGACTCTCTTTTGAGTATGTAAATTTATATCACTCTCCGTTTATTAAGAAAAGATATTTTAATGTGTTTTTCCACTCATCTAGATTTACAGTATTTTAAAATCTTTGTGCTTCAAGTTTTATTTTTCCTTTAAGGATGTGCAATCCAAAAATTTAGTAAATGAAGTATATATACAGTTCATGAACATATTTTAAGACTTTTGGGAAACATTCAAAACAAAAGCTATTTTGAGGATTAGGAAATAGCTTGTCTGAATATTGCCAAGTGTATTCAGAATAACCTTTTTGTGGGATGCAATGAAAAAGAAAGAAAAGAACTTCAACATTCTCATTTCAAGGTTACAAGGGAATGTGAACAAAAAGTGTTTCTCATCCTGTTAACACTTAGAAACACAGAACATAAAAACAATGTCTTCTTTCATTAATTTTTTTTTAAACATACACAAGGAAACTTTAACTTTTGCCTTTTAGCTTCTCTGAGAGGGTCCTGGATCTATTTTGACCCCCTTTTTCTCCTTTCCAGTTTTCCTGTGTTATAATGACCTTTGAGTACCTGTACAGACCCAGTCTACACATCAAATGAGTCAGGAGTGGGAGAGAAAGACCTTCCTTCAAGAAGGGGTTCTTGTGTGACTTTGGTAATGTCATTGCAGTGTCAAGACTTCCCTCTCAGCTACAAACCAAAAGAAAAGGAAAGCACTCCATTCATAGCACATGGCTCACAAATACCCTTTATAAAAATGAGCAGACACATGGGTGTTGGAAGAATCAGACCAGTTAGTAAGAACAATAGCAGAGGATAGGATTCTAGATTATTATGAATTCACTTATGATGACTTTGGCTTTTAACAATTAGGAGTCCCTATAGGGTCTGTATTGTAAATCAAATGCCTCGCTCTATACTTAAGAAGAACTCAGAGCCCCAAATACTATTTTCTTTATATGAAACCTGCTAATATAAAGGTGTTACAAGGATTTAAAATAAGTAGATAAAAAATAAGGATTTAAAATAAAATAGAAATGTGTTTAGGGAGAACTCTTTACAAAAAAAAAATAATAACTTAGTACATAATTTGAACCACAGACCCAAAGGAAAAATAATATTAAAGCAAATACAGTGTGGCCAGCACTCCTACTGGACAAGTAAGGCACTGTGTACTCAGCTGACTGGGTCATGTCAAGACCTACTTAGATGGAGAAGCGAAGCTCTATTAGGTCCTGGGCACTTAAATCAGAGAATTTCCTAGAACAAAAGAACCAGCGTGGTACAGCAGAATAGGATGGATGCAGAGAAGATTGAGAATGAATAGGAAATCCTAAAACCATTGCCACTGGGTAAAAAGAAATCATCCTGCAAAAGCAAAGACTTCTGGTCTCTAGTGGTCTTGGAGCTGACCAGCCTGTCCACTTCTTCTTTGTCCAGTGCTTGGCAAACTTTCTCCTGTAAAAACTATATCTTGATTTTTTTATAGAAGAACCTTAAAGAGAAGATAATCCAGCTCATTCCTCATGAACTAGACCCAAATGTTGAGAAAATATGTTTATTCAATATGCTATTAGTATTATTAAATTTATATGATATGCTACTAAATATATATAAATTAGCATACTAAACATTTATTTAGTATGCTGTTAAATGTACAAATAAATGCATTGATTCCATGCATTATTAATTTTTCATATTGAAAAATAACATACTAAAGAAACAGGCAGAAATCAAGCTAAGTAATTTTTTCTACTTATAATTCACAAAGCATTAGTTTTTTATATGGCAAGAGAGTCAAACTATGATAGGACAAAGCTATTGAAAATCAATTACCTTCTCAAATTGGCAAATTACAGCAACTCTTACTTCAAAAATTAGGATTCTTCCCTACATTTAGGTTCTTTGGAGGTGGCAGTAGTCTAATCACCTTCGTCTGATGATCATAGCCCAATCCCCCTGGCATTACACATCTCTTCGAGTAGCGAAATCAGGACTAGGAGTCAGGTCATTTTAAGGCACCAGAAATCCAAACCTTTCCTCAAGATACAGTAACTGTCCTGTTTTTTGTACCCCCAAATTCCACTTTTCATAGTGTTTTTCTTCTTTGAAAGTTGCCATAATATATAACACTTCCTTGTACTTAGTAGTACCTAATACATATCATGTAGTACCTAATACATCTCTTTCTACTTTAAGCATGTATTTTGATGGTTGAATGCTTGATTTTTACCATTAAATTTTTACCAAGATTTAAAACTGTATGAGTTAAGATAAACTGCTCTAATAAATTGGCCTGAAAGTTCTAGTGAGTTAAAGGCAATATAAATTCATTTCTCACACATGTAACAGTACAGGACTACTCTTGAGGCTAGAGAGACTCTTTCCACAAAGCATGTGTGGCTCTGCTGTCCTCTAGAGATGAAGCACCATTTGAATGCAACTGGCTGAAGCTGAAGGCCAATATGTAGGACCCTTCTGAAAATCTCCAGCCTACATATGACTCAAGTCAGTCCACTCAAAAGCCAAGCGATGGACTAGGGTTGTTGTTCAGTGATAGAGCACTTACCTCAAATGTATGAAGCACTGGGTTCAATTCTCAGCACCACATATAAATAAATGCATAAAATAAAGGTCCATCAACAACTAAAAATTAGTATTTAAAAAAAAAAAAAAAGCCAAGGGATAATAGGAAGTGAAGTCCGGGCATTTGCCTGGTGATAAAACAAAGGTGGGGCCAAACCTAGGGAATTCAGTGACACAGATACTCTGTCAAATTCATTACTTAAAGCTTAAGACTTCATCAATGAGGGAAAAGTCAAATCTACTGAAAAATGCTTACTACACTAAATGTCATAATAATAAATCTCTGACTTCAAAAAAGAATGAGAATATAGGACCAAGTGAGAATATAGGACTATGTACACTTAAATATAAATTGCACAAGTAAGATTTTAAAAATCAAAGTCATAGTCAAAGTTAAACTGGAATAAATTTTCATTTTAACAGCCACAAAAAATTCTACTATTCTTTTTTTTTTTTGGTGGAGAGAGTGCCAAGGATTGGACCTCATGCATGCTAAGTGCATGCTCAACCACTGAGCCACACACCCTCAATGTCCTACTTACTTTTTCAATTTTAGCAATCAGTAATACACACTCCCTAAGCATACGCTTTGTGCGGGGGCACCATGTTCAGCAATGCTCTGTGCACAGCAGGTATATTTGCCTCCTGATCTCAGCGTTCTCTGTGGTCAGGGAACAATCACACAAGCAGAATATAGTTTCTTTTCAATTTTAGAATCTGCAGTGTCCTTAATACACATCCGAGCTTGAATGATTTCCTTGTTGCACAGAATCCTGATTTCTTTCTTTTCAGTTTTCTGTTTCAGAGTGTTTTTATTTGTAAAGACCTTCCCTGTCCCCATCACCCTACTACTGCTTCCGATAGATCAAGTGTGCATTATTGAATCTTTGTCTTCTCTGTCACCAAGTTTTGTAGACAAAGCAAGTAATGCCACAGTCTTGGTCTAATTACAGCTTAGCCAAATGAGTACATACCGGAGCAGTGTCAGCCCAAATCAACAGGCCACCCACTGAGAGAGGGAAAAAGAAGACTCCAGTTCCTCCCACAGAGAACTGGATGAGCTTTCGATGGAAACAGGAGATAATTGTGTTTTGCTATTGGCAAGTGCAAATAGTGCCTAGCACAGCAACACACATGCCACAATGTTTAATAAATATTCCTGAAAGCTTGATAGTAAAAAGAAAAATAGTGGTTTGACAGATGTATGGCACAGTATCTTCCCCACACGCACTCCCTCCCCATATTCTTGAAAGAGCAATTCTAGGAAGAACCTAGTGGAGAAAATATGTAGAGTGGCTTGTGGATATTTGACTGAACTTTTCAAATCAAGATTCAAAATATATATATTTAAATTAAAAAGTTGTGTGATTAACTGGGTTTCAAAATATGAAAAATGTGATATTTCTTTTCTAATATCTGTTAACCTTCTATGCCTTTTCTCTCACCAAAATTCTGAGTCATTTTTTAACTATTAGTTTAAATTTTGCCAATTGGAAGCAAGTAAAAACTTGCGGATGTGCTGTAGATAAGTGGTTCTCAAATGGGAGTTGGTAGGAGAATATCAGAATCTGAAGAGATAATGGAGCAAAGAATGTGTAGTTTGGAAAAACTTCCCCTAACTGGGTCTACAACCCCTACCCTACCCTCTTCCTCATGTGGAACTACTGTCGAGCAATTACTTCCTAACATGAGACCAAACCACTGTCACAGAGCTAGAGCCAACAAACATGGCTAGAAACCTTGAGAATGAAAAGACAGACTTTTTCCCTTTTCTAGGAAAAGAAACAAGGAAGTATCAGAAGAGCAGTCAATAACAGGAAAGTTGCTTAAAAGGCCATGCTGTTGGGAGGAGAATGGATGATATTTTATCTATTAGGAACTGGATGTTGTTGCAATTAAGAGAGGCCTGGAAAGCAGTGATTGACACAGAAAAATTCCATTCTGAAAAATAAAACTATCAGTGCACACTGACTGCTATAGTTATGAGATGAGATGTCCCCAAAATCTCATGGGTGAGACAATGCTAGAATATGAGTGATGTGACCTAATTCGTGGATTAATCCACCCATATGGATTAACTGGATGGTAACTGTATGCATGTAGGGTGTAGCTAGAAGAAGCAGATCCCTGAGGACATGACTTTGGAGTTTGTGTTTTCTCCCTGGTGTGAGGATTTTTCTCTCTGCCCCCCTTTTTTCTTTCTCCCCTTCCTGAGGTCATGTCTGAGCTGCTTTCCTCTGTCCCACCCTTCTGTCAAGATGTTCTGCCTCTTCTTGAGCCCAAAGTTATAGAGATGGTGGATCATGGCCTGAACCTCTGAAATCATGGACCAAAATAAACTTTTCCTCCTTTATGTTGTTCTTGAAACACTGACACTGTGGCTTCAGCAACCCAGGAAACTTCCAGCTGTCCTTTGCCAATGTAATGCCAGCAGCTGCCTTTATCTCATCATCTAACATGGCTGATAAAGCTCCAGATATCACAAGTGAGTTGCAAGAAACTAGCAAGTGAGAAAAAGGAAAGGTGTACTTTAAAGAAAGCTCCTAGGAAGAACATCAAAATTTTTCCAACTTAGACACATAGTCTCATCTGCTGTGATTGGGTCTGGAAAATGCAGTCTTGACTCCAAGCTGCAAAGTGTGAAAATAAAAACATTAAATATATATATATATATAAAAGAAGGAGGGAAGGGGAGTTGGGTGTTGAATGCTACAGTTTGAGTGTTGAATGTCTCCCACCAAAGACCCATGTGTTATTATAGACTTTATCCTCAGGGTGGCGCTAGTAGGAGGTAGTGGAACCTCTGAGAGGTGGGACCTACCAAGAGATCATCCAGGACATACCTCCACAGGGACTGTGGGACTCTGATCCCTTCCTTCATCTTTCTATTGTTTTC
Organism: Marmota monax; assembly: GCF_021218885.2. Taxonomy (NCBI): domain Eukaryota; kingdom Metazoa; phylum Chordata; class Mammalia; order Rodentia; family Sciuridae; genus Marmota; species Marmota monax. The sequence continues at coordinate 5,866,324 of NW_026691988.1, forward strand.
TGGCCATGAAGTGAGTGGTTTTCCTCTACCTCATGCTCCCTGCCTTGGTCATCCAGCAACCCCACCAGAGGCCTAATGTCAAATGTCTGCCTGATCATGGACTAGAAGCTCCATAACTGAGCCCAAATAACCTTTCCTCTTTATAAACTAATAATCTCTGGTATTCGTTCTAATGACAGAAAGCTGTCTAGCATAGTAAATAATAGCTTCTGCCACAGAGGCATTTACTATCCTCCAAATTAGTGCATCAAGTTAAATTTATATGACAAATGATATAAGTTGCAAATTTTCATTAATTAAAAATCATTTGGGAAAACAAAATTGGGGGTTGTATGGGATTTATATGAGTTATATGTCAATGGAAAAAACTGACAAAGTCCATGAGGTTGGGATCAGCAACCCTATTTTCTACTTTGTTGTAAGGCCTATTTTTAATTTCAGAGTGGCTTAGTTATTTGTGTTCTTTTTTTTTTTTCATGTAAGTTCAGTGTTTACTACCAGCTTTTCCTAAACATTCAAACTTGACTTGTAGCCCTGATGTTTCAAAGTTAACGTAGATTTCTGATTTGTCAAATATAAAATAGGACTTGTGCCAATGTTCAAAATAAACTATATTCACCTTTTTCAATAGATATTTCCTGTATCTGTCTGATTTCCATAATAATAGGCATTGTACCACCATTAACCCATATCTTAATACCTATAATTCAATGGGTGATGGTAACAGGAGTCACTACTGAAAAACTACCGAGTTTAAGTGTTTAGTTCAGGGATTTTAATGAATGATTAGCTGTATTTTGATAGGAACACCTCTCAATTATTAAAATAATATCCCCAAATTCTTTCCTTATTCATTGACTTTGTAAATTTTCATTCTGTGTAAATATAAAGTAAGCCAAAATAATTCTTCATTGTGCTTCAATCATTAATTTAACTAAATTGTAAATTCAAATCCATATAGAACACAAGTGAGTTTAATTAAGGAGTTTAAATGGGGAAGTGTTTAAGAAAATGGACTACTTAGAGTAACTTCAGAGTCAAAAAACTTCCAAGATCTTGTCCTGTACTTTACTCAGCTAATTGCTCCTGTACACACCTTAGACCTGGTCACTACCAGCTACTGCAGCCTTTCTATGATCTCAGTTTTAGGCAGCTCATTCTCCAACCAACAGCTTCTAATTTTGGCATTTATTCTTTCTCCTACTTCAATTTCAAGAATCCACTGGTAGGACCACTTTGTCACTGTCTTTCAGTTCCCTTAGTCCTGACCTTTCTCCTTACCCAGCTAAAATTGTGCTAGTCATTAGAATTATAGCCTTTCCAGGCACAGTGGCACACACCTGGAATCTCAACGACTTAGGAGGCTGAGGCAGGAGAATCACAAGTTCAAAGCCAGCCTCAGCAAGTTAGTGGGGCCCTAAGCAATTCAGTGAGACCCTGTCTCCAAACAGCTCCCCTGGGTCCTGGGTTCAATCTCCTATACAAAAACAAAAACGAAATTATAGCCTCAAATTTTCATTCTCTTTTGTTTTCAGATTTGCAATAATAACCTCCAACCATGGTTAAATGTACCTTTCTGTCACTCTACACCTACCCTACATCCAACTGAATATGGAATTTTAAATGACAGACAACTGTGTCTAATTTTTAGTAGCTCTTTCCCCCTCCTCCTTTTTCATGGATGACCTGGTTTCCAATTTCAATCAGAAAAAAAAAAAAAAAAGCAATCATTAGTTCCACAAGCTCTCACCCTCCACCCACATACCTACATCGATATTCACATATTTTTTCTCCCAATCTGTTCCCATAAATGAACTGCACGTAGTCCTATTGAAGGCCGACATCTCCTCTTGTGTACCAAAATCTACACAGTCTGGCCTATTAGATTACATGTCTTCAGCAAGTCTCTTCTCTCTTTTGCCTCATCAGTTGTCCCCGTTTATTTTGGATCATTCCATTCATCCATGAATTTGCTATAATTTCACGGATCTTTCTGAAACACACACACGCACGCACGCACGCACGCACGCACGCACGCACCTTCTGGACTCCACTTTACTCCACAGCTGTCATTTCTCTGCTCCACACTTCAGGAGCACTCCTTGATGGAGTTGTCCATACTTGACAGACTCTTCTCCTACCTTTTCTTTTAAACCCATTTCATTCAGGCTTTCCTACAGACCACTCTACCTAAGCTGCTCCTGTCGTGGTTATCAGTGACCTCTACATCATTACATTCCAAGGCCAATTCCCAGTCTTAACTTCACTTGAATTATCAGTACTATATGACACAGATAATTTTTCCTGAGATACTTTTTTCCTTCTGCTAGCAGGTTAACAAGTTCTCCTTGTCTTCCTCCTGCCTTGATGGCTACTCATTCTCAGTATTATTTGTTAGTGGAATAGTCCAGGATTTAGTTCCTGGGTCTCTTTTCAATCTACTCATTCTCATGGGAACTTCATTCAATCTCAGACGAGTGACTCAAATATTTATCTTTATACTACTTCCTTGAATTCTAACCCTTTCTATCCAACTAGCTGTTTCACAGTGTTGCTTAGATTTCTAACAGGCATCTCAAATCTCTCATGCCTAAACTGAACTCTTGATCTCTCTCTACACAAACAAAACCATTCTCTTTTATAGCAGACATTTTCATCTCTGCTGATGCCAACCATATCAGCATTAGTCAGGCTGAGCTGGGTTTTGCTACAGTAATAAATAAGCTAAACATTTTATCAGCTTTCAATAGCAAAGGTTCATTTCTGGGTGTATAACCTCTTTATGTATCCTGTAGTTATCACATCATCTTCGTCCTAGGAATCAGAATGACTGAGCAGTCTTTTTCTAACAGAAAAAAAAAATGACACAGAAAATCTAGTATTGATGCTTAAAGCTTCTGCCCACTTTTATTAGTCAAGCAAATCACATGGCCTCCTATTTTCAAGAGCAGAAGTGTATTATCCTTTCACAAGAAGGAATTCTACACTGAGGGAAACTAAAATATTTGGTAAATAATGAAACAGTCTACCACCTTGGTCCTCAAGTTGCTCCAGCTAAAATTCTTGACTTCTTAAAAAAAAAAAAAATCTAGTCCATCAATAGATCTAGCTGCCTCTCATTGCTAGACAGCCTAGACCCCATTTATGTTTTTCTAACTGGTCTCCTTTGTCTTCTTCAGGTGTTTGTTCAAACTTCACCTTTGAAATGAGTCTTTATTACCATTCTGTTTAAAGTTTCACCTCCCTCTTCACTCTGACACCCTCTCCCTCTCTTGGTGGCTTGTTTCCACAGCATTTTTTACTTTGTAATTTTCTGGTAGTTTTTATTTGTTGCCCCCTCACTGAACTAGAGCACAGGTTTCCTGACTCTACCCTGTTCACTATTGTGGGTCTATCATACACAACAATGTCTGGGTCGCTCAGCACTCAATATACATCTATTTACTGAATGAACAAATCAATGAATGACTCTAACTGTGAACTTAAACACAGAAAGGTCCAGTCTTACGGACTTAGAGAAAAATATGGTACTCGTTAACATATATTAAGCATTCACACAAACCCAAAGAGATTGCTGAGTTATTTGTCTCAAACTAGAGAAAACAAAAAGAATTAGAGAATCTAAATAGTACTTTAAAAAAGCATTCAAAACATTAACACTATAAAATTAATGATCCAAGCAAACCTTGAAACTTTCTTATTTAATTATAGACAGATGAATTTAAATCAAAACTTGAAATTGTATATATTATGATTTCTCATCTCTAGCAAAGCAAAACTTAAGGGACCATTTCATAAACATCTATACCAGTGTTAGTAAAAAGTAAAAATTTACTTTTCCTCTGATTCCAGATTTAATGAAGAAAGCCTATTGGTCCTATTAATTTCTTGCATGCTATAATGATTTTGCCAAGAGTAGAATTTCTCAACCTTAGACCTACTCAAATTTGAGGCTGAGTAATCCTGTTGTAGGAGGCTGCATTCTAGGATGCTGTATTCTAGGATGCCGAACAGCATCTCCATCTGTTCACAAGGTGCCAGCCAGTAGCCCTCCACAGTTATGAACAAAAACTGTCTTCAGTAATTATCAGATATCTCCAGGGGAGTGAGGCATAGCAGTGACCCCATTGAAAACTACTGTTTAGAGTTTGACAGTACCAGGATAGTCAGCACTCCTGTATGTCTGCAACATGTGACTTAAAAAACACCATGGAATTATATGAAATAACAATGGGATTATAGAAATAACAATGCAAAGCAGGCAAGCAAATCCTTAAGTGTATGATTTAGAGAAATATTGAAAAAGCTTCCCTTGAAAAAAGGACCCCTGATTTTTTCCACAGGAATGTCTTTGGCTTGGCAGTGTAGAAGGATGTAACCCAGAAAGTAAAACTTATCAGGGTATATTGGTGTATTAATGTATATTGCTTTAAAGATAGTCTAGGAACAGAATTCAAGACCAAGGGGAAAGATAATGAACGCTTTTTACTGGAGAAAAATGACAGCAAATTCCAGGACATTGTCAGGAGGCCCTGCAGTGAAAAATATTGTTTATCTGGAAATACATGAAGTCTCCAGCCATGTTACCAAAGGAGAATGAACCTGTGCAGGAAAATTTCACTTGTCAGCCACTTGTTAAGGATTAATTCCTCAGTGGTCACCTCAACCAAATGAAAAATAACAGTGAAATTATCAATTCAAAGTAATATACAGGCAGCTTTTAGCCAATATTAAATGACTAACTTTATTACTACTAGGGTCTGTATTAATATTTCAAATTTTTAAAAATTGGAAATCAAGTTATTCAAAACTAACAGGAACTCTGCCATACTTTTGAAATTTACTTTTAAATGAAACCCTCAAATATTTAAAAATTTAAAAAAACTCTTGTCTTTAATAATTTTAATTGATTTTTTTCCTTAAAATTATTAAATTCTCTGATTAAATGCAAAAAAAAAATTAGCAAGATAACTGAGAGGAGCCCCTATGATATGACCTGCTCAATTTTTCTGACTCAGTTCTTCTTGAAACCACAAAAAATTTTAGACCAACACTTGGAGCAATAGGTGATTTTAAATAAGTAGACTTTTAGCTACTTATAAAGAAACTATATTTATCAAATTATTATGCTCCATATTTCTTTCTTTCCAGTAAAGACATTTTTGAAATATTTATGACTGTTAAAATGTGAATCCTTTTTCAATTATACATAGTAATTGGAGGGTTTGGCATAAATAAATATAAATGCACATATTATTAGAAATTTTAAATCCAGTTGGTGGACTACAGAAATTTAAATCTCATCTCTACATTTACACTAGAGCTACATTCAGGTAGCAAAATTTATTTATTTTTTTCTTTTTTTATTTTTTGGTGGTGCTGGGGATTGAACCCAAGGCCTTGTGCATGCAAGTCAAGCACTCTAGCAACTGAGCTCTATCCCTAGCGAGGGAACAAACTTCGTTAATTCAAGTTTTATTTTCTATCCTAATCCTGAAAAAATATACAAATAAATGACAACAGTACCAAAAGTAAGACAGTTAGTGTGAAATTTTAGAAATCCATTGATCTCTTGGGTATACAAATAATGTACCTACTCCCTACAATTAAATATTAGTCACAAGAATATGTATTTTAAAATATAAATACATATTTGGGGGTGGGGATACTAGCAATTGAACACAGAGGCACTTTACCACCGAGTAACATTCTAGCCCATTTTATTTTTTATTTCTGAGATAGGGTTTCACTAAGTTGCATAGGCCCTCACTAAATTGCTGAGGCTGGTCTTGAACTTGCAGTCCTCCTACCTCATCCTCCACAGTCACTGAAATTACAGGTATGTGCCACCCCACCTTGCATAAAATATTCTGACATTGCCATCTAAATACAATTGACCAACCAAAAGAATATTTGCCTTTATCAGTTTCAAAAAATTCTTGAAACATGCTTTTAATGTATATGACTTTTATATTTGCAGTGTAAGTGGAAAAAAATTTAGATGTTTTTCAGTTTTTATTTTAGTGAAAAAAAAAGTTATTTTTAAAGAGAAAATAATAGCCCATCCATCAGCAGGGTGAATTGAGGCATTGGATTTTAGAAGAAAACTATGACCATAGGTTCAAGTTCTCAAGAATCCATTAATAAAGAATTTTTGTTTGTCTGCCAAAGCTGATTTTTAAACAGAGTATATAAAGAGATAGAGCATAAAAGAAATTCACAGGCGTTTCCTGCCAAACAGTGTGCCATGTGCATATTCTTGAGTGATTTTTAAAATCTCAGCTTTTGTTTAGTTGTATTTCTGCTAAATTTTCATTGACTTGTACATAGCTCACAGGAGTAGAAATGTATCTGTGACCTAAGAGAAGTTCCTGGCTCTACTAAAATGCACAGTTTCCTTTCCTTTGCTAATTTTCTTGCTTATTTGGGGACCTGGAAGTTTGCAAGGCCCAAATACTCACCTGGAATACCTTACCCAGCGGAATGTGCTACTGTATCTGGATATGTGTTCTGTTTGAATCATGGAAAGAGCTTTGTATTTGGTTTTTTTAAGTTGTGCTAGTCGATTCTATTGCTTCTTCCTACAAGTAATATCCAGGAGTTCTGAAGAAGGTACACCATTCTGTGGAAGACTGAAAGTGAGCCAAGAGATGTCTAGCATAGTGCATATATAATGCAAGTATCTAGTCAGAGGATGCTAATACTAACTATTGAGTACTGGAAATGTAGGACAAAGGTAGTTTTGCTTGCATGGAAACAAAATATTCAAACTCAAAATACCTTCAATCCAATTAGCAATGCACACATCTTTGCCAAACAAAAGCAAAGCAAAATAATAATAACAATAATAGTGCTATGTCCCCTTTCTCAGATAATGTCACAAACCCAAACCACATTGTGTAGAATTCCTAGTTCCCGAAAACCTTCACAGATGTTAGTCACCAGGTCTTGTTTATAATACCTCAAAATTTTTGTAAAATAAAACTTCTGTCCATTTTCACTGCCATTACTTTAGGCTTTATCTTTTTTCCAGTCACATATCATGCCAATCTCCACCATGCAACATGTGCTTTTGCTTCAACAGTTATTTCCATGGACCTGAAGCCCAATATTCTGGCTGTCCTTGAGTTGTGGTTGTGTTGTATTACCTCTATTCATTTCTCCAGACTACCCACAGCCCACACTTCAGCAGAACTAGCCCCTCCCTTTTTAATATCACCTAGTCATATATTCATACTGATTCTGTAGCTGTGTGATATTTATTACAACTAAGGGTAGGTTATTTGTATCTCTTGTAGCAAACTGCTTTTTGATGAGGGCAGGGCTTGCCTCACTCAACTTACCTTATGGACTCCTTTCAAAGTGTCCTGCATCTTGTTTTAAGAATCAGTTAAAAATGTTCAGTTAAAGCAAGTGATCATCAAGTTAAACAATGAAATTCTCAAAATTATCAGCTTGAAGTAAATTTATTCATTGATGACTTATATAAGACTTAGTTTGGTTTAGCTAAGTGTCAATTCATGTTAAAAGAAATTTGAGGAAGAAAATGATTTATTCTTCTTTCTTAGCAGGTTTGCTTAATAAACTACCACCTTCTCAATCCAAAACAATGTGTAGTTCTTAGACGTCAGGACTTTATTCCATTTCAATAGGCAAATGAGATGTGTGCTAGTCAAAATAAGCTTCTCAGCATCAAAGAATTACACAAAGACATGTAATAAGGGGCTGGAGCTGGGACTCAACGGTAGCGCACTTATCTGGTATGTGTAGGCACTGGGTTCAATTCTCAGCACCACATATAAATAAATAAATAAAATAAAGGTCTACCAAATAATTTTTTAAAAACATGTAACAATAGGAAAAAGTAATGGAATTCACTTCCTGAATGTTGGAGACTATAAAAATCTATTTAAATCTGTATAAAATATGAATTTTATATTGACTTTTATTTTCCTATAAATAGAAGAGTCCTCCATAGACCATATACATTTACATCTTTCATCAAAAATGAGAGACATCAACTGGCTAGAACTTTAATTGTAATTATTACAAAATATTTTCATTTCTTCAACATGATGAAAAGTGTTAAAAGTACCTCTGTATGAGTTCTTCCCCAAGTGCTGCATAAAACAGGGCAAGAAAGCAGTTTCCTATTACCTTTGAACTCAAAAAGCAATAAGCAACTAACATGAGGCTCCAAATACACACAAAAATCACTTAAGAATTTACAGTGTTTGTAAATAATAGTACATTGAATATTGAGTGTTATTTGATACCAATTCTCGGTATCAAAAAAATGCATAACATGTAACGTGTACGTACATAGATATACATAAATATATATGTGCGAGTGTCTATGTGTGTGTATATGTGTATACACAAAAGCCCTTAACTAAATTTAATTGAATATATGTATAAATATATATATGTATATTACACACATATATATATTTGTATAATATATATTTTTACATATGGGGAGGGCTAAATATACATATATTCATAAATATACATATATACTCAATTAAATTTACAAAAGCCCGTAGTTAAGGGCTTCCTTTTAGGCCTCATTTTATAGATAAGGAAAATTAAGAAACATAAAATCTAAATAATTTGAGAATTTGAGCACCGTCATGCAGCTACTATGTGGCAGAGCCTGGGTTTAACCTAGCCCTGCGCTTCCAAGTCCAAGCACTTAATCACTAAGCTTATGGGGTAGCAGTATGGGGGTAGAGAAAGGAGAAGGAGAGAGATACTATTAGGAAATTCAACCAAACTGTATTTCTCAGTAACATATTGCTACTGAGAATAACAATACTTTTAACTGTTTTTATTCTTTCTGTATTTAAACTCTCAGATATAGTGTATATATGCACACATGAGTATATACATATATGTATACACACCTATGTTTAATATGTTTTATTCTGAAATATCTAAAAAAATTTTTCTAGGAAGAAGAAATATATAACCATATACAATATATTTGTAATGTCAGGCATGGTGGTGCATGCCTGTAATCCCAGTGGCTGAGGTAAGAGGGTTGCAAGTTCAAAGCCACTCTCAGTTATTTAGTGAGGCTCTAAGCAACTCAGTAAGACCCTGTCTCAAAATAAAAATAAAGAAAAAAGGGCTGGGGATGTAATTCAGTTCAGTGGTTAAGAGTCCCAGGGTTCAATCTTGGTATATATATAAAAAAAAAAAAAAACTTATCAATGCATTTTGAGAAAGGAGTAAATAAACTTTTATATGTTGTGAAAGTCTTAAAAATTAGATATAGTGAGACTAAAGAAAAATAACCCTGATTTTTAAAACTGGGAACAAAAAGGGTGGAACTTCAGCACATTAATATGTAAATTCTAAGTTTCAGGAGAAATTGAGCTTTGTTAGTGCTGAGACCTTTTCCATTAACCACAAGGCCTGAGCATCCCCTAGCCTTCTCGTTTGCCCTCAAGTGAGAACTGAGTTATGACTGGCTGTGGTGGAGAGAGAAGAACTGTTCCAGGACACACGATGGGGTGGGCTGGGGGAGGGCTAAGTGAAGGCCTGCCATGTAGCTTGTAAAGTGCAGCAGCTGTGGCCTGTTTTCACTAATATCTGACATGTTTCCTTGGCCACCAGCCAAATTGAGCTGTACCCAACACTTCTCCCATCCTTCCTGTGCCTCCAGGATCCTTTGTAACTGCTACTTGAGACTCCAGTCCACTCCAAGTCAATCTTTGGGTTCCTTCCTCCCCTTAACTGCAGGCATCCCACCCTAATTAATTAAGCCGGCACCACCTTCATCGGGACCTTCCCACACTTTGCCCTTCGCCAGCCCAGAAACATCAGCACATTCCTGACTTCATCACTTGTCAACTCCCTTTCTGTTAAAGACCAGTGTCCCCTTTCCCTGACCTGGCCTCTGATTTGATCTCACTTTAAAGTATCCCACTTTAAGAGACAGTAACAAATGCTGCCTTTTTCCTGTTTGGTTTGTTTATTCATGTTCACCAGGCCTGTTATAATTAAAGACCAAGGGACTTAGGAGAAGAGCCCAGAAGATAGTTCATGCATTTGATGTGTGGATAAACTCAATATTGGATTTGTGACTAAGCTCACTTTACCTATTACTAACTATGTGACCTTGTTGAGTTTGTTAAGCCCTTGTCAGTCATTCAAATACTCATTAAGCACCCATTACTGTGCCATTTTCTGTTGTAAATGCTGGAGCTTTAAACAAATAAGTAAAAAAAAAAAAAATACTCGCCTTCAGAGAAGCTTATACTTAGGAGAGGGGAGATGTCTATTAATAAGTAGATGAATTTAAAAATATAAATAGACATTCAAGAAAACAGTGGAAGGAATGGGAGAAGAAGGATAGGGAGTGCAGCATAGGAAGACTGGGTGCAGAGGAGAAGGTGGCAACTTGGAATAGAATAGTCAGGAATCACCTGATGTGACATTCCACCAGACCTAAGGAGGTAGGAGAGGGAGCAAGATGGATACTTGGGGGAATCATTGCCAGCGGGAGAAATAGTGAGCATAAAGGCCCTGAGAGAGGAGGGTCTTACGTGGAACATTGAAAGATCAGCAAAAGACATATGCCTGATAGAGAACAGAAAATAGGAACAGGTAATGTCAGAGGCACAGGAACTAGGACACTGAGGGCCTTGTTCATAACAGAGAAAATGACTTTGAAATGGGAAATTACTTGATGGTATTGATTAGAAGAGCAACATGATTTGACTTATTTCTGAAAAGCGTCAACCAACTCCTCTATAAAATGGTGATTAATAGTAACAAGGTGATTAAGATAAACCTGTCTGCTCAACTCCAGAGCCACAGCTTACCAGCAGTAGGACTTTAGGTGAATTTTTTAGCCCTCCCAAACTTGTTTTCTCTTTTTCAAAGTAAAATTAATAGCAGTTTCTATTTCACAAGGTTGTTGAAAGAATAAATCATATATAGTGCATGTCATGGTGATTCCCATAGTGCCTGGCACATGCAGAAGCCAGAAATGTGCTAATATCATCAGGGTGGTGAAACCAGTGAGGTAATGTAAGTGGAGTGCTTGGCGTACTGTCCAGCACGGCAGACACTTCCACGTCATCTGCTATTATTTACGGGCATTACCAATTACTACTTACTAGCTGTTTTGAGGTAATTGGGTGCATTTTACAAGTTTATAGTATATCACTTAAAAAGAGAATAGCATAAATTCATAGATAATCTCTAGATGTCTCAGGATTAACAAAGATAATTGAGTTCTACTCTATGAAATACCACAATGTACTTGAGTGCATATACATGCATGTATAAACATATCCCAACATGAATACACACTCCCTTGTCTTATTAAAAAAAAAAAAAAAATATATATATATATATATATATATATATATACACACACACACACACACACACACACATATCATTTTTTAAAGAAAGAGTTGAGACAAGTCTCTGTGTGTTGCTGACCTATTGGATGTAAAAATAAAAATTGGTTTTCTCAACCTAAATAAAAAAGTCATCAGAAAAAGATTTTGCAAAGAATAATATTTTGACGAGAATGTCAGAACATTGTAATGAGAATACACATGCCATAGTAAACTGTAGGCATAGTCCAAAAGGTGGAGGTAAGGAAAAGTTTTTAAAGACAAAAATGAGGAGGATTAAAACAGATATGTTGAAACTTTAATCCTTTGCTACAATAACAAATAACAAGAGTGGTATCAGCCAAGGGTTGAATAGACCACTGCTGGGCAGATGTCCTTGCTTTTGTAGAAAACTGTAGTGGCCTCTGTGCAAGCTTCTTGTTCTGGTAGAGTCTTTTGTGATAAGTCCTAACGGGCCACCAGGCATGTGAACCCTTCCCTCATGTTGTCTACACTGTATTACTTTAGTTGGTTTTGTTGTTGGGATGACATCAGCAACACCATTTTGATTTTGATGATTTTCCTACTTCTTTCACTGTGTCCTGAAAGAAAGAAATGTGAATTATCACCTCCCTGTTTAAATCCAAATCTGCATCCTGCCCTTGTCCATTGTAGAGATTCAACCCCTACAGATGCAGAGTGGGGGTTTTGGAGGCCTAGTGGTTTTCACAGCCACAAACATAGTGGTTTCATTCCTCAAATGCTGTGCAGCTCACACCCCATTTCTTTTCTTCCTTCCTGGACCTGGACTTTCTTAGTCTGAGGAGGAGGGTCTCACCTTCCTCTCTCCCTTGCCCACCATACAGGCTTGCACATGTGTATGTGTATGCGTGCACAGACACATACAAAACAAACACAGGTCCCCAGGAGGAGGCCTTTATTGGAACTCAACTACACATCCTAATCAGATTTTAATAGTCCCCTCACAAGGAAAAAATATATATATATATATATATTTGGAGATACTTGCTATAGGGTGGGTCCTGGTTCTTCCTTTTTCTAAGAATGAAGAAAATGTAATGTTTTCATTCTCAATGCACCTAATTAAAAAAAGAAAAAGAAAACAAATGACCTCTTAAAATCAGATAGGAAATTATCCTCACTTATTGTCACTTTTTAAAATCTGTGCTATTCTGCACAAGGCCAGGCAATTCTCTCAGATGGAATGGTCACTAAACATTGAGGATGCTTTTCTATGTAATTTAAACTAAAAATAAGGTTAAATCCCAAATAAAGTTGCATCTTTCAAACAATTCAAAAGTTACATGTACCATGAAATGAGGGTGGCTCCTCCCCAGACTTGGCAACTCCCCATGATTTGTTTTCTTCCTTTCTTTTCCTATTCATTTGAGTGCTCTGCTTAGCCAGTGCCCTGAAAAACCTGTTTCCATCTGTTGAGGAATCCATCTCTATTTCTGACTCCACAAAGCCCATGCTCTAGAATGCGCCCTTGCTGACATGTCCTCTGGTGGTGATCAATTATACTATAGATCAGTTACACGGTTCTGCTTTCTTTTAAAGAGAACCATCAAATCATCAAAAGAGGTAAGCAAAGGCAGAAAAAGGTGACATTCTGATCTTTATTAGACAACATGGAATGATTAGAATAATAAAATGCAAATGTCCAGAAATTGAGTTATGCATATATGACGATAAAAAGGGGTACTTTTTTGCCTTGTTCATGCAGGGAAAATTGGGAAGTAGAAATGAAAACATGTAATGGTAAGCAGCAGTCTTTGCTTCCGAAGTGTTCACAAAAACACTTGGGAAGAAAATGCAGCTTCTTTGGAACCACTTAAACAATCCATCTGCTTTATTTCTCCAAAATACATCTCCATCCTGCAGGGTAGTTGGAAGTGAGGTGTGCGAAAGATGGATTGGCATTGACTTTAGCTTGCGTACAATTTGCAATTTCTCCCTGCCTTTTACTTGGAGTGGTCTGTTTGGGGTAAATACTCAGGTGCTCTTATTTCTGTTTTGCTGTCTTCCAGTTCCACCCCTCTATTCTTGTCCTCCAGAGGGCGCCACTTCTACGAAGGACTCGTGAGTAGTTTGCAGGGAACTGGGTGTGATTTGGATTTGGCAAGGAAGGTGCTGTCCAGGATCTCTGCCCCAAATCTTTGTGCTGCCTTTGGCCCTTGTCCCTTCACGGTGTGCTCTGTGTGCTAGTCCCCAACCCCATCCGGGCTGGATGGGAGCGCGCAATCCTCCCGGATCCAGGCTCCAGCTCCGCCCAGGCTCCACCAGGTGCTCCGCTCCCCGACTCCGAGCCAGTGGCCTCAGGAGATCTGGATTTTTACCCAGGGAGAGACGGTGGGCGACGCAGGTGTCCTACTTTATTACATCCTTCATCCGCTTCTTGGGTTTGTTACCCTCCACGGATAGGAGGGGCTGATTTCCCCCTTCTTGTTGCTTTCTGACCGATGTTCCTCCCACACACAAACTTTGTAGGTAGTTTCCTTCTGCCCCTTCGAGATTCACTAAAAATGGTCAAAGAGAGCAGAAAGAGAAAAAAAATAGCCAATAAAGAAACGACTGGAAAGGATTTCCCAAACATCACACTGCTTACCTTTAGTGGTACCAACGGCTTATGTTCTGTATAGCATCGTGGTTGTATAGCTCTTTCCCTACACTATGCAGAGAGCTCCTTGAGACCAGGGTTGCTTTAACTCGCGTTTGAATCCTGCAAAGATACAACATGGACAGTGTCTACTGATGTTTGATAAATAATGACCTAGGTCGAGATTTGGGGAGGGTTTCCACATGTATGTTCGTTTATTTGAATTTGACTTATAATTGCAAAAGCAACAAATATTTACTACCTTGTTTAAAATCTTATACTCTTACCCATTATACGTACAACTAATAAGATTAAGCTAGCTTAAGCATCTACTTCTTGATTGTTAAGAGAAACATGGTAGAGTATTTTTGTTATTAAAAAAGTTTAGGGGATTGGGAGTGTAACTTAGTGGTACAGCACTTTAATTTATTATTATTTAATAATAAATTAAAATTTTAAAACAAAGTTTAAACCTGTTAATGTTTAAAAAAAAAAAAGCAAAAAAGAATTATCACATCCTAACTTCTTTTTTCCCCCTGATATTTTGGAAATTTGTTGTCATGCAGTTCTGGAGAATAGAAGTCTACAGTTAAGGTGTGGTCAAGGCTATACTCTCTCAAAAACCTAGGAAAGGATCTTCTTTACTTATTCCAACTTCTGGAGGTGGCTGGCTGTCCTTCAGTCCCGGGCTAGTGTCATAAGTCCAATCTCACTCAGTCTCTGTCTTCATGTGACCTTCTTCATGTTTAAATTTCCCTCTTCTTATAGGAATACCAATACTTGATTTAAGGCCCATCCTAATCCATTCTGACTTTATCTTAACCTCACTACACCTGCAAAGACTTCATGTTTAAATAAAATCACATGCATAGATCTTGGATTTTGAAAAGACACAATTCAACCTAATACAATGCTTATATTTGGAGATTTCAATACTCTAGTCTCAGTAATTGTCAGAACATTAACAGATGTTTACTGGCAATAATGGAATTAAAGTAGAAAACAATAATAAAAAACAAATATATAAAAGCCCCACATACTCAGAAATTATGAAAACACTATGACATTTCTAAGTAATTGTAGAATTATACACAGGCTTCTAAATTTATTCTGAGTCCAAAGAAAGAATCAGAAGAAAAATCAGAAGTGTTTTGAAATAAATGTTACTGATACCATAATGAACCTAATATCTATTCTTTATAGATTTACCTAGAAAATTGGCATCTCATGAACATTTGAGGTAAATATATATATATTATATTATATATATATATTATATATTATATATTTAACAATATATATATATTGTTAAAAGGACAAGGGTAAGCCAGTTGCAGTGGTGCAAACTTGTAATCCCAGCAATTTGAGAGGCTGAGGCAGGAGGACCACAAGTTCAAAAACCAGCCTCATCAACTTAGTGAAGCCCTAAACAACTTGGCAAAATAAAAAATACAAAGGGCTGGGGATGTTATTCAGTGGTTAAGCACCTCTAGGTTCAAACCTCACTATAAAAAAAATTGAGTAATATGATCTCACCCAGTTGAATAGACTACCTGTAGTTTCATTGTTTGAAACATGCTTTTTTACTTCATTAAAATATTGATTTCGGTCAGTAACTCTACCTTATGTTCTATGATATAGTACCTATGCACTATGGAATTCTATGGAACTAGACAAACCCTTAAATAGAAATAACCAAGATGTACAAGCTCAAAACTACTTGGGTGATTTCAAAGGAGAAAAAATAAATAAATAAATAAATAAATATATATATATATATATATATATATATATACACACACACACACACACACACATACATATGCACACACATATATATACTATATGGTATAATACATGTACATATCTTTGTATATGTGTGTGTGTATATATATATATATATATATAATATTGGTTTTCACAGGATTTTCTAAGCTGTGATCTATGAAACTAGAAGCACAATGAACCTTACTCATATTTAGATTTTCAATTGCATGTGTGTTTCTCTGGAAAGGGCTTTATAGTTTTCACTTGATTTTCCGAGGAATCCATGAATCCAAAATGTTAAAAACCCGTTTTAGAGATAAAAGTATATTTCATTGCTATTCTTTGCTCTCTGTGTTCTTTGTTTGAGTCTTGTTTTGTTATTGATGTTTTGGGTGCCCAAGAAGTGCACATTGCAAGACACTGGGAATGACCTTTTTAATGCAAAGAATGGCCAGATGTGATAATACAAACCTGGTTGAGACCCTTGACTTGTTTAAAATTTAAGTAGCATTACTTCTCTTTGTAATAAAGATATACTAAGCATGGAAACCTCTTGTATGCTGCCTCTGAAACCAGAAAATAAATAAATAAATGCAGCTATGCACATTTTTTATTTGCAAGCATTCACAAATGACATGCAAGGCATAAACATTGGCCAAAAATCATAGTTAAGCATTTTGTTTAAAAAAATACTTTATGTTTTTAAGCCAAAAACTATTTAGGATTCAGTTGTTCATTTCCTAATTATTAAATTAAAGCATGTTTAAAGTGTTATGCTTTAAGTATTCTCTTTAGGCTTAATGTCCTTAGCAATTTAAAAAATGCAAACAAAACTAGTCAATAGCTATGTAAACAGTCATTTAGGACTGAAGAGGACTCCCCTGTTTAGATTAACAAGAAAATGGTGCTAGAGGCAACTTGCTAAATGATGTGAACTAAATTTAAAAAAAAAAAATGTTGCTAGAAGAAATGATTCTACACATATGTTCTGAATGCTTCTGCTTAAATTAATGTTTTCCTGCAAATAAGACTGTTTCTAGACAAATATTGTAGCTGTGAAGATAAATCTACAGTAGGTAAGGTATTTGATTATTCAGAGCCAAGATGTAAGAATTGTGTTAGAAAAACATTAAATGACTAAAAATACTTTGGAATTTCCAACCACAGAACATATATAAATTGTAGTCTGTATAACAACCAATAATGGAACCCAAAAACAAATCCATTTGCAATGTCTTCAGGATATGTCTACATTATACAGTGTGGGACAAACAGATACCTTAACTAGCATTCCACTGAAGCCGTAGATGGCTCTCTTTTGCCTCTGTGTAAAATATTCTGCCACTTCCCGTTGGAAGTGGATGATCTCAACATCCACCTTAAAATTAACTTCCATCTTGGAAGAAGGTTGGCAGACGTGTTATGATTAAATAGCTTTAATAAATCTTGATAATTTACTTTCAGAACAAGTAGACTAGAAATATCATCATAGTAAAACACATCCTCTCTGACTTAGCAGAGCATTTTGCACATTATGGTATTAAACATGGGTTTTATTTCAGAGTTCCCACCAGACATGGAGCTAATGTATTAATTACTGTAAATGCATGTAAGTGTAAGAGTTTTGAGTCCAGAAAAGAAGACTCTTAGAATGACGCTTACTTTCAGCTGTCTCAAATTGGTCTCAGGACAACCCAGTGGATCAAGACCATTGCCTCTGGTGCTTGCCTCTGACTACCCATGAGTCATAGAATTGACAAAAACAGGCGCTTAAAGCCATGTTTCCTAACTTAGTCGAACAATAAAACTCCAAGATGAGGTTTAGGTTCATTTGTCTTTTTTTTTCTTTTTCAATTCCCAAGAGGTAAATTCCAAATGGTACTGAAGGTACAAGGAAGAAAATTGAGGTATTCTGAGATTAATCCTAAGTATTATCAATGAAGACTTGCTCCCTCTTGGCTTCACTATCATACAGAAGGTACAAGCTCAAAGACCTACAAGGTCAAGTGGTTCATGTGAAGTCAATGTAGAATAAAAGTGGGTGCCCCTCATAAGGTAGACATTCACTGTCCCATTCCACTGCCACCTTATGAGAAGAACATGAAGTATGGCTTTTTAAAACTTTTTTTCATAACATGTATCTGAATGTGACTATTCGTGAGTTTTAAATGCGGACACTAATTACAAATTCCTATAATATCATGTAGACCTGCAAGTGTAATAGCCAAAATGTTTTACAAGTCTGTGACCTCTGGGAAAAGAGCTTCTTGGAACAGGCTTGACTATGTGGCTATGGGAACTTGGGCATGTGACCTAATATCTAGGGCTTCAGTGACATCATCTGCAGATGGATGAGTAGGTTTCCCTAGCAATAGCCTCTGGAGTCCTTAGCAAGGTGAGCATGCATCAATTCTGTGTTAGTCCACTTTTTATCACTGTGACAGATTCCTGAGAAAAACAGCTTAGAGGAGGAAAAAATTTATTTTGGCTCCCAGTTTCAGAGGTTTCACTACATGGTTAGCTGGCTCCATTCCTTTGAGCCTGAGATGAGGCAGAATATCATGGTGGAAAATCATGGATAAGATAAACCTTTTCAGGGCAGGTCACCCTTGACCTACTTCCTCCAACTGGACACCACTACCTACATTTCCGCCACCTCACCATAGTCCATTTGGCCATGATGGATTAATGTTTTGATGAGGTCAGTGATCTTATGATCCAATCACTTCCCCAAAGCTCCGCCTCAGAGCATTGCTATATTGAGAACCAAGCCTTCAACATATGGGTCTTTGGGGGGATATTTCATACCTATATCACAATAGATTCTAAATTATAATCATCCTCTTGCCCCCAATTCCAGCTGTTAGATGAGGACATGGCTAACAAAGGATCAATTGTACCCCAATCTAGGATGTTCCTGTGTGACTAGCTTTTTATATTCAATAGCAGATCAGTTTTTTTAAATTGACTATAAAAATTATACTTACAAAATCAATTAAATCTGTTAAATATGGATAAATAGAGGAAAATATCTTATGAACATTCATATTCCCACCAAATATCTTGAGACAGATCCTTCCTATTCTTTGTCTGTGTACAAATATATCATTTTTAGAAAAAAAAAATCACACCCAATGTAATTTTTTATAGTTTGACTTTTTTACTTAATACATTTTTCAATAAATACTAGGTATTTTAAGGTGAATTGATATAATCC
This sequence comes from Marmota monax, assembly GCF_021218885.2. NCBI lineage: Eukaryota > Metazoa > Chordata > Mammalia > Rodentia > Sciuridae > Marmota > Marmota monax. Next base: position 5,885,285 of record NW_026691988.1, read on the forward strand.
CTATAAGATTAATTTCAATTCACTTTATTCAACATAAGGATGAATATATCCAGGTTGTCACGATTATATTGTTGAGAATCCAAAAAATACTAAGCAATCCTCCCCCACAAAAATGACTCTTCCAAATCACATGGTAATTTAATGATAAAATTCTCAAAATGTTAAGGAATCTAGGATGTAATAATAAATACCTCAAAATTTGAAGTAAAAACAGATCAAAACACATTTATTATATCATGAAGAATGTCACTTAACTATAAGGACAAAATCCTGTAGAATATAAGGTAGTAGTAGTCTGAATAGTGAACTTAGAGAAAATGGGGGGAAAGACAGAAGAGCCACTATAACCAAATCAAAACGTATACGTGATTATAAAGAGAAAAAAATAAATATCATTTACATATTAACATATATTAAGTGTATTTATACATTAGAAAAATAAAGTACATGTTAATAATATTAGTAAAATGTCAATTATTTTAACCTTCTTTTCCACTAAATCTCTGACTAATCAATAACTAAATTGCAAAAAAATTAATTTCAGATTCAGCAATGGTACAAATTTCTGTTCAAATTTTCCTTGAGGGCTCTAATTAGTGAAATTAATCATCAGCAAACTTGTTCAAAACTGAGAATAAGAAATCAACTTAATGAAAGGTGATTCTGTGCTGTTCCCTCCTTTCACTCCTGGCCCTCTCTGACTGTTACAAAAGCATCTAACCAAGAGTGGTTGCAGCAAAACACTGAAATGCTTCTCTTAGGAAAAAAAATTATTTATCTATCAATAGTCTAAAACACTAATATGAACTTTATTCCCAAGCAAGTTGTGAGATCTGTTTTAAATAAATTCCAATTCTGTCAAAAGTAAAACTTTGCAGAAAAACATATACTAGTGGATGTGATCTGTTCGAAAGTTTCGTTGTCTATCAGATTCTGTGAAGCAGTGTCTGCTTCCATTAATCTAACAAACAAACAAAAAAGGACAAAAATCTGTTAAAGATACTGGATCACTAGTTTTATATTCATAATTTAAAAGTATTAGGCCCATTCTAAGTTGATGTGACTTTCCATATTTTAATTTCTTCATGTACAAAGCCACTGATAAACTTCCTTGAAGGACATCCTGCTCTCCATTTCTGAAATTTAAAAAATCAATTGTGTGAAATCATCTTGCAATACGGCTGCTTCCTTTCCCGAACACAAATATTCTTATAAAAATTTAACAAGATAATTTTAAAACATCTCATCAATATTGTTTTTACAAAGCAATGCTTAGTTATAAACAGACTTTTAGGTCTCAAGGAGATTTGAGATACTTCAAAGACTTGTTCTAAACCCCCTAAATCCAGGTTTCTCCAATATATTTGCTAAGACAGAGTATGTTAGTTCAATGCTAAAAATGTTTTAAGTATTTTGTTATGCACTAGAAAAGTTTAAAGGGATTTTATTCTAAGAAATAGGCATTTTCTGGAATTTCCATTTTTTTACTATTTTTTCAAAAGGTAAACAAGTGCCTATGTTCACTGCTTTTCTGAAAATCTCCTCAAACTTATTAAGGAAATAACATATCTCATCTGCCCAGGGCAATGTATATTAATATATTTTGATATGGGTTAAAAAAATAAATTCCCCACAACCTTGCTCTTACAGATGGTCTTCTTGGTCACTCTTATCAGGAAAGAGGATAATCTGTCTTCTTTTAGTATATCCTATTGCTCAATGGCCAGAAAAAAACAAATAAAGGCCATTTTGACAATTTTTAGAAGTTTTGTTAATATTAAGTGATATGTACATGTTTTTAAACTCTGAGTTGAATAAATTATAATTATGTGCACAATGGTTAGTAATAAGACTAAAAATCATATTTATGCTTTTTCCCTAGTAAACTTTAAGTGATGTTGTAGACCTGGTTAGCCTGGCAGGTTTAGGTTATTGAAAATATAGAAACCAAAATTTCTGAGGGTGATTTCCTTTTATTTCACAAAAAAAGTTTCTTTTGAACTGAATAAAATAATTCCTCAGCTTTCCACTGCTCTTTCCTGGGAGGAAAAAAGCTATAAGGAATGATGATTTATTATTTCTTGTTTTAATACATATTTTGAAATTTTTACAGCCAAAAGGAACACAGATAATTCTTTAATGTCCATTTCCTCTAATATAAAACAATATGCATCCCTTGCCAGTGGCTGGATGTATTCTTCTCATTTATAAAATCAGAAAATAAAAGAAGCAAATGTTTTCCTACTTGCTCATTTCTTATGAAGTCAATTCTATTTACTCATGCAAAGCAGTAGAGACTCTAAGAAACATCTATTTACATTAGTATTTTGCCCAATGATATTCTATAATGTTCCATCACATATGTAACAGAAAGAAGGTACTGCATGATCATAAGGACATTAAAGAGTCGCCTATGTATTTTTTAAGAGTTTTGAAAATGTATTAAGAATTAAATCATTCATTATTCTTTATTTTTCTACATTGTCAGATTTTCCAATATGGGTTAAATGTACCTATTTTGTTTAAAAGAAATAAATTAGAATTGTGGTTTTAAAATTCCGAGGCCTTGTCCATCAATTTCCTAGCCCATCTCTAAAAAAAGAAAAAAAATCCAGAAGGAATAAAAACCAAAGATATGAGGTTTCTTTTCCTGTAGAGGAAAAAAAATGTAAAATTGGTTTTTACTTGATATTTTGACTGTTGCAGAAAGAATGCTTATAGTGAAAATCAGTTTATTCTCTCTCCCATTACAAAATTAACATTTTAATAACTGTCTTTTTATTTTTAACTAAATTATTTATTTATTCTAATTTGTTATACATGATGGCAGAATTCAGTTCATATCATATTGCACATATAGAGCACAGTTTTTCAAGTCACTGATTGTATACAAAGTATTTTCACACCATTCATTTAACAACTGTCTTTTTATTTCCTACTGAAAAAAACTAATCAAGAAATTTTATTATGAGCACTTGTGTTCCTAGGTCTATTCATTACTAGAAAGTAGCAAGTTCAAATTCTTTTTATATACCCTTATTTTCTCACATGTGGACTCTTGCACACACACACACACACACACACACACACACAAATTATGTATCTGGGCACAGGTAATTATTCAAGCAATTATTGGAAGTTTTCTGGGCACTCATGTTGTTAGTGTCTCTCTCTTTCTCTCTCTCTCTCTCATACTTGAGCTAGTTAAGTGAAACACAAATACTTGTTAGAGATCAGGGCCTGCCTCTAGGTAATCAGAGCCCATGTTCTCAAAGCACAAAGGTTGACCACATTTTCTTTGTTCTTCTCCCTATTCTCTGCAACATCCAGCCCCCCTCATCAAAAATCTCCAAAAATCATAAAAGACTCAGAATAGCCAAAATGATCCTTAGCAAAAAGAGCAATGCTTAAAGTATCACATTATCTGATTTAGGTATACTAGAGCCATAGTAACAAAAACAGCATGATATTGGTATGAAAACAAATATATAGACCAACGGAATAGAACAGAGGACACAGAAATAAATCTATGCAGCTATGGCTATTTGATTCTTCATAAAGGTGCCAAAGAGACATGGTGGAGAAAAGACAGCCTTTTAAAAAATGGTGCTGGTAAAACTGGATATCCACATATAGAAGACTGAAAGGAGACCTCTATCTCTCACCCTGTACAAAAATCAACTCAAAATGAATTAAAGACCTAAAACTGGTAGAAAACAAAAGGGAAACACTTAAAGGCATAGACACAGTCAATTTTTTCTAAATTTCTAGATTTTCTAAATAGCATTACAACAGTTCAGAAAATACTAGCAAGATTCAACAAATGGGATTGTATCAAATTTAAAACTCTACACAGCAAAAGAAACAATAGAGTGAGGAGACAGCCTAGAGAATGGGAGGAAATCTTTGCCACCTACTCTTCTGACAGAGGATTAATATCCAGCATATACAAAGAATTAAAAAACCCAATCAATAAATGGACAAAAGAACTAAACAGAAACTTCTCAAAAGAAGAAACACAAATGATCATTAAATATATGAAAAAATGTTCAACATCCCTAACAATTAAGGAAATGCAAATCAAAACTACATTGAGATTCCATCTCATCCTAGTCAGAATGGCTATCCTCAAGAATACAGAAAACAAAGCCAGGTTTATTGGCACATGCAACTCAAAAGATTGAGGGAGGATGATTTCAAGTTCAAGGTCAAACTTAGAAAAAAAAGAATACAAAGTAAACAATAAATGCTGTAGAAGTCTTGGGGACAATGGAACCCTTATATGCTATTTGGTGGGAATGTAAATTAGTATAGTAACTTTGGAATTCAGTACAGAGGTTCCTCAAAAAACTAAAAATAATAATACCAATACTTTTCAAGCTACTTCAGGAAATAGAAAAAGAGGGAGAACTTACAAATTCATTCTACGAGGCCAACATCACCCTGATACCTAAACCAGACAAAGACACTTCAAAGAAAGAAAACTTCAGACCAATATCTCTAATGAACCTAGATGCAAAAATCCTCAATAAAATTCTGGCGAATCGGATACAAAAACATATGAAAAAAATTGTGCACCATGATCAAGTAGGATTCATCCCTGGGATGCAAGGCTGGTTCAATATACGGAAATCAATAAATGTTATTCACCACATCAATAGACTTAAAAATAAGAACCATATGATCATCTCGATAGATGCGGAAAAAGCATTCGACAAAGTACAGCATCCCTTTATGTTCAAAACTCTAGAAAAACTAGGGATAACAGGAACATACCTCAATATTGTAAAAGCAATCTATGCTAAGCCTCAGGCTAGCATCATTCTGAATGGAGAAAAATTGAAGGCATTCCCTCTAAAATCTGGAACAAGACAGGGATGCCCTCTCTCACCACTTCTGTTCAACATAGTTCTCGAAACACTGGCCAGAGCAATTAGACGAAAGAAATTAAAGGCATAAAAATAGGAAAAGAAGAACTTAAATTATCACTATTTGCAGATGATATGATTCTATACCTAACAGACCCAAAAGGCTCTACAAAGAAACTATTAGAGCTAATAAATGAATTCAGCAAAGTGGCAGGATATAAAATCAACACGCATAAATCAAAGGCATTCCTGTATATCAGCGACAAATCCTCTGAAATGGAAATGAGGACAACCACTCCATTCACAATATCTTCAAAAAAAATAAAATACTTGGGAATCAACCTAACAAAAGAGGTGAAAGACTTATACAATGAAAACTACAGAACCCTAAAGAGAGAAATAGAAGAAGATCTTAGAAGATGGAAAAATATACCCTGTTCATGGATAGGCAGAACTAACATCATCAAAATGGCGATATTACCAAAAGTTCTCTATAGGTTTAATGCAATGCCAATCAAAATCCCAAAGGCATTTCTTGTAGAAATAGAGAAAGCAATCATGAAATTCATATGGAAAAATAAAAGACCTAGAATAGCAAAAACAATGCTAAGCAGGAAGTGTGAATCAGGCGGTATAGCGATACCAGACTTCAAACTATACTACAGAGCAATAGTAACAAAAACAGCATGGTACTGGTACCAAAACAGGCGGGTGGACCAATGGTACAGAATAGAGGACACAGAAACCAATCCACAAAACTACAACTATCTTATATTTGATAAAGGGGCTAAAAGCATGCAATGGAGGAAGGATAGCATCTTCAACAAATGGTGCTGGGAAAACTGGAAATCCATATGCAACAAAATGAAACTGAATCCCTTTCTCTCTCCATGCACAAAAGTTAATTCAAAACGGATCAAGGAGCTTGATATCAAATCAGAGACACGCCGTCTGATAGAAGAAAAAGTTGGCTACGATCTACATACTGTGGGGTCGGGCTCCAAATTCCTCAATAGGACACCCATAGCACAAAAGTTAATAACTAGAATCAACAAATGGGACTTACTCAAACTAAAAAGTTTTTTCTCAGCTAAAGAAACAATAAGAGAGATAAATAGAGAGCCTACATCCTGGGAACAAATCTTTACTCCTCACACTTCAGATAGAGCCCTAATATCCAGAGTATACAAAGAACTCAAAAAATTAGACAATAAGAGAACAAACAACCCAATCAACAAATTGGCCAAGGACCTGAACAGACACTTCTCAGAGGAGGACATACAATCAATCAACAAATACATGAAAAAATGCTCACCATCTCTAGCAGTCAGAGAAATGCAAATCAAAACCACCCTAAGATACCATCTCACTCCAGTAAGATTGGCAGCCATTAGGAAGTCAAACAACAACAAGTGCTGGCGAGGATGTGGGGAAAAGGATACACTTGTACATTGCTGGTGGGACTGCAAATTGGTGCAGCCAATTTGGAAAGCAGTATGGAGATTTCTTGGAAAGCTGGGAATGGAGCCACCATTTGACCCAGCTATTCCCCTTCTTGGTCTATTCCCTAAAGACCTAAAAAGAGCATGCTACAGAGACACTGCTACTTCGATGTTCATAGCAGCTCAATTCACAATAGCAAGACTGTGGAACCAACCCAGATGCCCTTCAATAGACGAATGGATTAAAAAAATGTGGCATTCATACACAATGGAGTATTACTCTGCATTAAAAAATGACAAAATCATAGAATTTTCAGGGAAATGGATGGCACTAGAGCAGATTATGCTAAGTGAAGCTAGCCAATCCCTAAAAAACAAATGCCAAATGTCTTCTTTGATATAAGGAGAGTAACTAAGAACAGAGTAGGGAGGAAGAGCATGAGAAGAAGATTAACATTAAACAGAGATGAGAGGTGGGAGGGAAAGGGAGAGAAAAGGGAAATTGCATGGAAATGGAAGGAGACCCTCAGGGTTATACAAAAGAACATACAAGAGGAAATGAGGGGAAAGGGAAAAATAATACAAGGGGGAGAAATGAAGTTCAGTAGAGGGGGTAGAGAGAGAAGAGGGGTGGGGAGGGGAGGGGAGGGGGGATAGTAGAGGATAGGAAAGGTAGCAGAACATGACAGTCACTAGTATGGCAATATGTAAATCAATGGATGTGTAATTGATGTGATTCTGCAATCTGTATATGGGCTAAAAATGGGAGTTCATAACCCACTTGAAGCAAAGTGTGAAAGATGATATATCAAGAACTATGTAATGTTTTGAACAACCAACAATAAAAAAAAAGAAAAAAAAACTAAAAATAAAACTATCATACGATCCAAGCTATATTGCTTCTTGCTATATACCAAAGGAATTAAAGTCAGCATACTATAGAGGTACCTGCATATCCATTTTATCACCTCACTATTCATAACAGCTACATTATGGACTGAGCCTGAGTGCCCATCAATGAATGGATGAATGGTAAAGAAAATGTGCTATATATACACAATAGAGTATTATTTGGCACAAAGAAGAATAAAATTGTCACTTGCAGGAAAATGAATAAAACTTAAGACCTTCATATTAAATGAAACTAGTCAGACTTAGGAAGACGTATGTTTTCTCTCATATGTGGGATCTAGGGGGAAAAAAGAAACTGTATGAAAGTATAAGAGGGACAATTAAGAGAAGAGGAAAGGAATCATGGGGAGGAGGAAGTCAAGGGTAAGGAGAGATAGGGAGTGCATGTGCTCAAAATATGTCTGTACGTGTACAAATGTACCACAGTGAAATTCATTATTCTGCATAATTAATATGCACTAAAAAAGAATCTCCAAAACTAGTTTTTAAAACTCTATATCCTCAATGAGATATATGCTGATTTTCCAGTTATTCTTCCTAGACCATGAACTTAACTGCATATATAATAAAGTAGCCCAAACTCTGTAACCATCCAGGTAGCAATAATAATAATGACTATTATGTTTACACTGCAAGGAGACAAGTGAGATGATGATAAGTATCCTTAGAGTGAAATGCAAATTACATAACTAGATTCCAAATCTATTGCCAGTATTTCCTTCCCTCCTATAAAGATAACAGATATCTGTATTTGATGGCATACATTTTCCATCATACATTGTCTTTATTCACTTATCTTTGTATCTTCTACATTTAGTTGGAAGCCAGAAGACACCTATTCAATGGTTTCAGAGAGCAATTTGTATGCTACTGATGTTAATATTCCTATAGAAAGTATCCTGATGTACCATAATTGTTGTAACCTATTTTGAAGACAGTTTGTTAGGATACTACTTGTCTTGTAATATGTAAATTCCACAAAGTTATAAATCTGTGTAATTAAGAAGATAAACATGTAGAGCTTCTATGAATAAGTTTATTTATATCTATGAAAGGATATCAGGTCTAATTTCTTTTCTTGCAAAGAAAATTATTGGAGAATCATTCTGTAATAAAGAATCCTATACATGAGATAGATAAATACATTGTCAAATAGTTTTAAGATTCTTCATTGCACTGTAGCAACCTTCTATATAGTATATAACACCCAAATATGCTTGGTCCTGTAAAGAAGCACACTTGGGAAAAGCTTTCCAAAATTCAGGGGAATGTTAGCTGTGCAGGACCTCTTATGATGTTATCTATAAAAGAAAAGAGAATCAAGAGTTTGGGCCAATAAGATGTCAATTTAGTATGGTACTACTATACCATACTCTAGAAACTATGCCGTCATGTTCAAATTTCTATTCTCAGAACCACTGACTCACCCAGTTCCAAAGCCACCCCTTGCCTAAACAGGTTTTTAAGAGACTTCAAGTTAAGGGATATAACTTGTGTCCAGGTTCAGACTTAGAAGTAATTTAATCAAACTGCCATATGAAGGAAAGGAAATTGGAAAGCCCTGAATCCTGTAGAATTTCACAGCATTAACTCTAAATTTCATATAGCTTAGGAATACTCATGTTTTCTTTGAAATGAAATATAATGCTGGATTTGCAATGATGAGATAATAAAGGAGTCAATTATATCCTTAGGAGGAGGAGGGATTATGACTGTAGCCATAGCTAAACCTGAATAACTATAATCTATCTCTTTAAAATTCTTTCTTGCAAATTTAAGGAGATCTACTTTATTTACTTTGAAAAATCACACACATTGAGATATGTGCAAACCATGTTGCTGATGCCACCAATGTGAATTTTATTGTTCTGCATTATCTGCATTTACTAACATCAACTACAGAGCAAAAAACACCAACTCTACTATTCATTCTGTATAATGTAAACCTTACAGTTGGAATTAAGCCAGTTCTTTCACAAATAGTAAATTGTTGTGTACTATAGATTATGTTCCATGTAGTTCTTGAATTCTAAAAAGAGCGTACCTGTACTAAAAGCTGCTAAGTGAATCTATATAATATCATTTTATAGTATCCTGAAGCAGAAAGATTTAATATCTATGTTTAGAAATTTAGTATAGAGGAGAATATATATCCTTACTTACATTAGCAAAGAAGAAACTCATCAATATCAACAATATCAGTCCTGTGTTGAGTGTTAGATGAACATCTGCTAGATGAATACTTGTTCGATGAAGGTATGGCTCACACATACAAGTGCTAAGAGTTATCCCAGTTTGGTAGCATGTTATCTTCCTGAAGTATAACTTCAGAAATGATAAATGTTTTAAAATATATGTTGGAGTAAGATTTATCCATGTTACAGGGCACAATATCATAAATATTCTACCCATCGTCTATAATTACAGAAATCAAATACTCACTGATAGGACCAAACCAAAAAAAGCAAAGAAATTTTCCTTATCAAGAACAGAATACTATCTAAAGTATATGCTGTGGAGATATAAAAATTACAATATCAAACATCCAAAAATTTAGGACTAACAAAGTCAAAACATAACCATTCTAATTGCCCCAGATGGAATTCCAGAAGTAAATATAGTAAATTCCTAATACTTGAATATAGCTTGATTTGGTTAATTTTATTAATTTGCGTTTTTGCAAAAAAAAAATGAAATAGAATTTTTATTTCCCAGTTTCATTTCTTCTTACTGGTTCCAATGAATAGACAAATTAAGTAGCTCTTTACTCCTACAGTGCTTCTTAGAAATAAATTACATGCATACACCAGGGGAAACAATGCACAGTATGATAAATTACCAGGAAAATGTGGAGTAGAACTTAATTTTCTTCAAGACAGAGTACAAATTTTTATAATATTATGTGGACATACAGATCAGGCAGTATTTGGCCTTACAGAGCACAAAAACTTACATGTGAATGTGAATAGAAGAAGTATTAACAACAGTCAAAAACTAGGAGGAAAAAAATCCCTAATATCCATCAACTAATGAATGAATAAATAAAGTGTAGCATATCCACCAAATATAATGCTTTTCAGCCATAAAAAGGAATAAAGCATTTGTATATACTGCAACATAAATGAACCTCAAAACATATTCTAAGTGAAAACCTCAGTTGCAAAAAAACACTTTATATTATTTAATTTACATTAAATCCCCAGAATAGACAAATCTATAATGACAAAGTAAATCAGTGGTCACCTAGAGCTAGGTTGGCAGTGGGGATGAGAGTGATTGCCAATGAACAAGAGGTTTCTGAGGGAGAGGGGGATGAAAAAGGTTAAAATTAGACTGTAGTAAATTAGATTTATTTGGAGATACAATCATCCACTTCATTTTCTACATATCTCAAATTTACTAGAAAATTATTATCACCTCTGCTTTGTGTGACACTGCAATTCTTGTATGTCAAACCTATTTTAAAGGTTTTTGGTCACTTCATTTAAAAAGCTGAGACACTTAGAAAGAGCAGCAGATGTTTTTAAAAATAATGTCAAAAGAGGATACTCAAAAGTGATATAATCAGGGCTGGGGATGTGGCTCAAGCGGTAGCACGCTTGCCTGCCATGCGTGAGGCCCTGTTTGGATCCTCAGCACCACATACAAACAAAGATGTTGTGTCCGCCGAAAACTAAAAAAAAAATGAATATTAAAATTCTCAAAAAAAAAAAAAGTGATATAATCACAACTGGCAATGTTGTTTTTATCGTAATCTTTTATTCCCCACTCATTTGTTGCTGCTTTTCTCTTCTAGGCTATAAGAATTTGCTTCACCAATCCCCCAAAAACAAAAGCCAAATGCTTTCTTTGATATGAGGATGCTGACTCATATCAATGGCAATGGGGGGGGGATGGGAAGAATAGAGGAACTTTAGATAGGGCAAAGGGGAGGGAGAGGTAGGAAGGGGGTAAGAGGGTAGAAATGATGGTGGAATGAGTTAGACATCATTACCCTGAGTACATGTATGAAGACATGAATGGTGTGAAAATACTTTGTGTACAATCAGTGACTTGAAAAATTGGGCTCTATATGTGATATGAAATGAATTGCATTCTGTCATTATGTATAACAAATTAGAATAATTAAATAATTTAACAAAAAAAAGAATGAATTTGCTTCAACTTTACCAAAATGAAATTTTGTTTTCATGCTTGTCAATATTAACATTCACTTTACCTTTGGCGTTATCAAAACTATTTTTTTTTCAGTGTAAGTTAATAATATCTAACACAACACTGTTGTGCTCTGTCACCCATCAAAATATTCTGGAGTAAGAAAAATCTCAATTGGTTTAACTGACCTTACACAGTTTAACTGTCAAATAAATTCTATAATGGACAACTTAGAAATCTAATTTGGTAATCCTAAGAAACTCCCTTTCAGTTCCTCCCTCTGAAAGGTTCAAGAAGCAGCAATTACAACATTGACATCTAGCTGCAACCTGTGAAGTATTTCTTGTGCTCTCACTGATACTCTCTGTAAAATCACCCTAGCTTTCCTAGAACCTAGAAGATGTTGTCTTCTAGTTACAATGTTTATATATGCAGCTTTTTTCTACCATTTTTGTTTGGCAGAGAAACAAGTTGGAAAACCTTACAAATAATAAACACCTCAGGCACCAACAATCATTTGTCACTCAGCTCCACCAAGGGCTCCAAATCTCTGAAATGTGGCAAATCTTTTCCAGAATAAATGTCTTACGAACTGCTAATGTATATCCATTCCTTACCTTTAACTACAGTTTAAACTTCACCTCTAACCAACAAATCAGACAAGACCTCAAAAACTGATTTATTAATGGCAAAACTTTCAGCTCAACAGAGTTCCAGATGTTCCTGACCTTCAGTGATGCCACTGAATCAGATATCAGATAAGGAAATTGAATGAAAAAAAAGATTAGTCAAAGAAATATTGTAATGAATATTATAATAATGTAATTTATGGAAATAAAACACACTTGACACAAAGACAAGAAAGTAAATCGGAAAACATCATGGATCTTGACAGAAAGCTGAACATCACAAGAGCTGAGCTAATCTGAAGCTGATACAGGTGGCTTCATAGATGAAGTTGAAGTAAGACCTTTGCATAGACATTCATCAATGACTATCAGTCAAAATGAATTTTTCATCTAATTGAGAATTTAGAATGCTGCTTAGCAGCACAAAGGCAAAAACAAGCAGAAACAACTCCAAAGCCATGTCTCTGCAGCTTCCAGGTGCAGTTTCAAATAAATCACCTAGAATAATCCACTATCTCCCTTGAAAACTCATGTTTAAAAATATTAACACAACATATAATTTACTTTTAGTACTTTTTAAAGTTCAAGAGCTTTGCATAATAATCACATTCCTGCAAAATGATCTGTAAAAGGTAAAATTTGGTAGGAATCAGATATTAGATAAGGAAATTGAATGAAAAAAATGATTAGTCAAAGAAATATTGTAATAAGTATTATAATAATGTTATTTATGGAAATAAACCCACTTGACACAAATGTATAGAAAAAGAAAGTGTGTCTCTTCTTATATATGTCATTTCTCTCTGAAGCCAATTTTATTTCTTTGAGTAGCCTGGCCATCTGCATCCATATAACATTGATTTCTTCATGGACAATTCACTTTATACATGAAAAACAAATATATGTATTTCTGGAAGAACAACCATTACAAAATTGATATTACCTGTTAAAATCTAATCGTTTGATTATCATTCAAAAAATGAATAAGATTTGCTGCTTTCTCCAAATATTTTTTTTACCCCAATAACGGTTTTAGAAGCAAATGAAACAATTTTCTTATTTTGAATATTTGGAAGTTTAAAGTCTTTCTTGACTTCACAAAAGTTACCTGTGGACCAATCCTGAGCCTCAGGTTAATTTCACAGACTCTCTCACCCAGCGCTGCTCCCAGTAAGGAAGCGCTCCATGCCACGTGCAAGATAGCAATCATCAGCTCTATTAAAACGGTTCCAAATCTCCCAGCCCCGCACTCAGGATCCACTTCAAGTCCCGGTGTTAGCGCTCTCTAAGCGACAAGTTGATGGGGCAGAAGATGGGGAGGGAAACGACCCTGAAAGCTGAGTGTTGGTTTTACACTCGTTGGGTATCTGTTACAAGTGAATTTCCTCTGGCGCCAGCAGGTATTTTGAGCAGGCAACCGGAGGGATCCCAGAGGGAAAGGATAAGGTAGGAAAGATGGAGCTGTGAGTTTGGGGATCAAAGCTTTAAAGATTCCAGAGGAAATCGGTCAGATCCGGGTTGATTTGCCAAAGGGCTTTAAGTTAATTTCTCAGGCTTGGAACAGCAGGGGAAGGAAGGGGAAAGGTAGGGAATAAACAAGATCCCAGAGGAGAGACCACAGGACCTCGGGGAAGATGGGAGGCTTGACCCACACGTTTAACTCGGGGAACCCGAGGGCATTCCTGCAGACTAGGCCAGCACCGCGGGAATGGTCTACCACTTCGCCCAGTGGCTCCAGGGAGCCCCGTGGATAGGCCGCAGCTATAGAGCCGACCAGGGAGGGGCGTTGACAGTGGAGCAGAGGCCGCGGCTGGCCTTCCCTGGAGGTCCAGGAGGCAGGATCATTAAAGCCCGGCAGCCATCTGAAGCGCACAGTAAAAGTGACTGCGATTTATTTGGATTGGTCACTCTAAAGGTGTGGGGAGAGAGCTATTTATCCGATGTGGAACCTTGACAAATTGACCGGGCAGTGCCAGAGAGGACCTTCGCTCTGACCCCCGGCGGTGCTGGGGCGGAAGGCAGGATCCTCCCACTTGCTCCCAACCCCGAGCGGAGCGCCTTCACCTGCCCACGGGGGCAGCAGCGCCCCCCGCCCCAGCCCGCCGGGGTGCCCATTACCGGCTTGAGGGGTTCCAGCCGCTGTCTGCGATTCTCAGAAGAAGATTTCCGCTCATTCTCCAACGACACTTTCCTCCCAGGTTCCGGGAAGATAGCCAAATCTGCTCCCTGCTTCGTGTGTCCTGCAGGTGACCCAGTACCCTGAAGCGTCCAACCTGAGGAAAAAAATCGTTTTGTTTGGCAGCCTCCTAGTCACGCATGTGAAAGGTTGTTGGGAAGTCATTTTGGAAACATTGACAAGTAGTCGAAACCTGAAATTTAATTCCATTTAATAAGGAATACGACTATAATATATACACTGTTTCTTAATTGACCATAACAACCCTAGTGTCACCGTATATGCAGTAGATTGGCTTCAAAAGCCCTGCAGTCCTCGCTCTTCCTGCTCACGTTGAAAAGACAGAACCACTGCCATATCCATTCCTTCTTATTTATGAACTTGCTATTCTCAGAATTTATTTGTCATTAATATATTAAGTAATTCATTAAGATTCTATTAAAGCCAAGACATTTGTATTATACACCATCAAAAATAAATAGGCAAACTTTTAACTTCCAATGCAATCAAAATAAATTATTTCTCCAGTGATATACTATTTTTAATGTAATTTATTGTTGCCTCAGAGTTAAGGCCAACTCTATTTTATCAAGTAATGCGAATATGCAGGTCTAAATACCTAATTTAAATATGTGGTTCTGAATAAGAACTCAGGCTAATCACTTTGCTTTCAGATCTGAAACCAAACTCTTGACAGTCTCCGAAAATCTCTGCCACAAGCTGAGAAGTTATTTCTTTAATTGTTTGCTTTTATTTTGGTTAAAGACCTAAAACTGAATAATCATAATCTGAATAAAATTTTTATTCATTAAAGAAAATCGGATCCCTTCAGTAAAGAAGATGAAAGTTCCAGTGTGGCCCGAAGGTGAGGGTTTTAGCTCTTTTGATGGAGATTATTTGAACCTGAAAATTTTGCGTGGCTATCTGTCTTGCTAAAAGTCAGGGCGAGATAAAGTGTAATCTGGCTAAGATTCTGCTGGAAAGAAAACACTGAAATGACTGCTCATTTATCACTGTACCCGCCCTCCCCCTCCTCCACCTTGGTTTAATTGACAATGTAACACCAAGATGTTTGTGTCTTTCCTTCACCATTGAAAATGAAACCAATCCCATAGGAGGGAAAGTAGTAAATTATCCGGTTTATTAAATGAGGAAGTGATTTAAAAAAAAAAAAAAAAGTGTAGGAATTAGTTGCAAAATTTCTACCATCAGCAAGAACCCTGGACAGCTATCCAATTTCTAAGAAGATTCCAGGTTTTTCTTTTTGCCTGGTACTGGATGAATCTCATAGGTAGGTTCCTTGACCACAAGAGCTACTTAAGGTAGTGGCACTATTCCTAAACTAATTAACTTAGTGATGATGGAAATTAAAATGATCAGTTCACTTGTTTCTAGTCTAGACAGTTATGTAATAAATAATTTTGATAAGAATCCAACAAAATAGTCACTTCCAAATATTACTTGAGAGTCTATAAAATACAACAACCTAGGAATGTCTAAAGTTATTATTAAAAGAATAAAATGCCTATGCACTTTAACTTAGCAGTTCTGTTTTAGGGAATTTATTTGACAGAAAGAATTGAGAATCTGCAAAAATTTCACCTAAGGAATATCACAAGGACAAAAATTGGAAATGAATATATGCAACATGAAAAATTATTTTGTAATTCAATTATGTCAGAAAAAAACTTATGACATTCAAGAATGTCTATAACTTTTTTGAATAACAAAATAGATATCATAAAATATAATTCAATTATTTACTTAGGAATCTCTTTTTCCATTAATCTGAAATACCACCTATTCCTTAAATTAGGTTTTCATTTATATTTGGATTTCAGGATTCTTTGTATTGTTTGACAAATGTGTGCATTTACTCAGGTGACAACACACAATTATTAAATCAACATATTCATAATATATGTTAATATTCCTCCCCTATTACCTCATTTTTTTTTAATGTTACTGGCAATAGAAGAACCAGTTAACCTAGCTTTAAAAAAAATTTACACATATTTTCATTGAGATTGCATTAAATTTGTTGCTTACATAAGGAGAAGTGACATCTTCCAAATATTGAGTCTTGGGACCCAAGAGCAAATATATTTTATGGTGAGTTTTTATCTTCTCTCATTTAAAAAAAAAAATATTCCTCAGTATTGACCAGCAGAAATTATAGTGATTAAGAATAAAGTTTCTCATGCTAATGTAACCATGAGCAAGTTATATAAATACTCTATACCTATTTTCTTCCACATAAAACAGAAATAACACTGGCTCCTGTCTCAGAGAGTAATAATAAGGATTAAATGAAACACTTCATTAGAAACATTTAAAACCTGGCAATAATAACTTCTCAATGAATGTTTCCTCACTGAACATTGTTTCTTGATTTTTTTCCTAAGTATTTTATCTTTTGTTTTGTTATTATAAATGGAATCTTCTTTTTGTTTTCTAAAGCAGTTTATCACTCAGATTAAGAAGAATGCTATTTTTATATATCAATTTATAAACTTTCATTTTTATTAATTCTCTTATTGATTCTATCATTTTTCAATTGATTCTCTTCAATTATCCAGGTAGGAAATTTTTCATCTGAAAAAAATGATAAATTACTCTCCACCTATGCTATTTTACCAATTCATTAATTTGCTTCTCTAGTAATTGCCTTGGTTAAGACTTCCACAGCCATAATAAATAACAGCAGAGATAATGTGTTCTCTTCTCCTTGACTTTAATGAGAATATATTTAGGCTCTGTGACATGTTTTGTCACATTACAGAAGCTTCAATTTTGTTTCAACAAGTTTTTAGGGGATTGGATGTTAAATTTTGTCAAATGACTTCAGCACATATTTTTTTTCTGTTTTTCTGTTTTTTTTCTTGACCTATTAACATAATAAATACATTAATAGAGTCCCTAATGCTAAAATACCATTGTATTCATACATTTTTATTAATGCACTTATATGTATCACATTAGTTTATTCATGTGCTGCTGAATTATACTTTCTGACATTTTAACTAGGATCTTTGCAAGGATTTGCATAAACATGAAACAGAGTTTTTAAGGATGATGGATGACTATGTATGCACATATTTAAATGCATTAGCATTATTAAAATTAGTCACTGATGTCATGCTAGCTTCACCCAAAAAAAAAAAATAATTGGAAACTTTCTTTTCCCTATCCTCTGAAATTGTTTAATAATGGAGTCATATGTCCCTTAGAGGCAAGAGAATTATATGACAAAATTATCTAAACTAGGCATAGTACCTCACACCTGTAATTCCAGTGGCTCAGGAGGCTGAGACAGGAGAATTGTGGGTTCAAAGCCAGCCTCAGCAATGGCGAGGCAATAAGCAACTCAGTGAGACCTGTCTCTAACAAAATATTAAAAGGGCGGCTGGGGATGTGGCTTAGTAGCTGAGTGGCCCTGAGTTCAATCCCTGGTACTGGGGGCGGGGGGAAGATCTAGATCTGTTACTTTATTAGTGAGGTGGTGGTGTAAAGTCTTAACAAGTTTTTAATTCTTCTAAGAACTACTAGATTTATCTGAATCTTTGGTTTCAGTTTATTTTTCTACAAATCATCAAGGTTTGCATTTAGTTGGACAAAGTAATTTCTGAATTATTTTGATTCGTTAGTTATCTATGGTTATGTTTGTTGTTATTTCTAATTTAAATTTTTTTCAAATGCAAGAACAATACCAACTGTTACATTGCTCAGATCTTATTTCTTGATCTAACTAATGGCATTTAAGAAAATGTTTTATATAGATCTACTTAATTTTGTATGTCATTTAACTACTAAAGAACCTAATGAAGACAGCTGTGAGTTACTGAATTCTTTTTATGTGTCAAGACTTCCAAAATAGATTGTATACATATTATCCCTTTTAATCCTCACAACAATAACTGTTAGAATCCCTACTTATTGGATAACAATTGTATTGAATGAAGCTTCTGAATTCTGCTCATTCCCTCAGTTGTACAGTCATAAATGCTTAAGTAGCTAAATATCAGAATACTTGGTGGATTGAGGAGGCATGTGACAAGGTTGGGGGTATTTACCAACCTGAATAGAAATATTTCAATTTTAACCACTAAGTGTTTTTGCAGTAGTATTACAAGACTCAGAAACGACTATTATTTCAGACCAACCAAAGTTAATCTGGTTTATTAACCAACTATTCCTTGTTTGGAACATAGTACCTGTTCACACCAACCGAGGTGACTTGAATCCCAACCAATATTGGGCCCCTTTGGATGACTGGATTTTACCCACCATAACTTGCCAAAGAATACAAAGCCTTGACAATTCTGATAATTTTTGATATCTCATGACCTTAGGTTATTTTTCTTTCCTTCTATTTGATTTTTGCTTTTCAGTTTGAATACTTTTTTTAAAAAAGTTGTTTTATAATCATTATATAACTATATTTTCATCCTTTTGCATAACCTGAACTGGTTTGAGGCTCTGAAAGTCTGAAACTTAATCACTTCCTAAATGATGGTTACTCGGGTTCATTGTAATCTCAATTCTTTCTCATCAATAACCAAGGCTTTCTTCTCAATAGTCAACGTTGACATGGAGGAGTTAGTTTGAAAGAGAGAGTAAGAAGTATAGTTTTGGGTGTAGTGACATATGAAAATGACTAAAAGGGACAGGGACATTCTTTCCTGGACTTTGGGAATTAAATTCAGAGTAAAGCCTACTTGAAGAACTATACATACAGAAATACTAATTAAAGACTTGAAAATGGTTGGAATCATTAAATGGGAGGAAATGAGTATTCAGACCTTGGGGAATACCACCCGCAGTAGGTGGTTTATGTAAGAATAGGACACAGTAAAGACACACCAGGTAACCAAAGACAACATGAGAACAACATAAAGTGTATAGTGTTGTAGGATTCAAACAAAGGGAAAACTTTAAAAATACAGAAACTGGCCAGGCTCTGTGGCACACATCTATAATCTCAGCGGCTGTGGAAGCTGAGGCAGGAGGATCACAAGTTCAAAGCCAGCGACTTAGTGAGACCCTGTCTCAAAATAAAAAATAAAAAGGGATGGGGATTTGTTAACACCATGGGTTCAGTCCAAGGTAACCCCCTACCCAAAAAATAATAGAGAAACTAATGTATCATTTTTTTAAGTAAAAAAAAAATGATAGTAACGATCATCCAGGAAGTGATTAAGTTATGGCAACCAATACAATAGAATATTATTAGAAAACCACTGGAATCAGTTATATCTATGCTTGCTAGCATGGAAAAATTTCAAAGCCACATTAGGAAATCACAGAAAAATACAAATTATTAAATACATATGAAATATGTATGTTGTACAATCCTAAATAGGTAAGAGGAAAATAAGAAATATTGCATAATACATATGAATGTTATATATTCATACATGAATACCTATATGTCTACATTGTTGGATGATTGATAGATGTAGATATTCATAGAATTTAAGTATATAGTGGGCTTTAGGATTGCCCACCAGTAGAAAGAAGACACTAAGTATGAAGGGGATTTTCATATTTTGATAAAGTACTTAAGCTTTTGACAGAGTGCCCCGGGTCCAATCCTGTATTTGTGTGTGTACACATATATACACACACACTAATTTTGTAAAATTTGAATAAATCATATATTTTTTAATATCTCTCCAGATACCAATGCTGTATTAGGAAACCAAGGAGAACAGTCATTATAATTTTTCATTTAAAATGTGATGATGGTCTTAGAAGAACAAGTTTAGAATACTGGTAGGAAAGGATTCTGGTCCCAGAGTGAGAATAGATGAAAGTGGGGTGTCACAGATTTCATCTGTTTCCTGGAGGGAATAGATAGAGGGAATAGGCTCGCCACAGATTTGTTCAAAATTAAATCTGTGCCATCGAGTGAGCCAGCCATGGTCACAGGGTCACCATGGAACCTCTTGCTAAAGTCTCAGGAGAAGAGCATTCTCTCCTTCTTCCTCCTAAGTCATACACAGGAAGAAATACATCTAGACCACCATGCAGTAGTCTGATTCCATTTGGAATCTGACAACCCAGAAGTCAAACCAACAGAGACAGAGAGAAATGTGACCTGAATTCTAATAATTAACAGAAGCTCTAAACCTCACTATGCTGAGCCAACTATATCCTCAGACTTTTTACCTGTATTAGCCAATAAATTACTACCTTCTTTCTTAAATCAGATGGAGTTTCCAGTCACCTGATATAAAACTCATCCAAAAAGCCTATTTTCATTTGGGACTCTGTCTACATAATGTAAGAAAGAACCCCTTAGCATTAATTTTAGAGTTAATCCAAAAAAACTTAGTTTAGCAATTAATTTTGGTTTCCATCCCATAGCTCTTACCAGTGCAGCTTGCTAGCCAACAATGTAATAACACTGAGCGTTTTGAATTTCACCTCCTCTCCTTTGCTTAATGAGTAGTGAAAAGTCTGAAAGGGTGAATGGGAAAAATAACTGCACGATCAATCCCAAAGGCTAAAGCAGTGAACCCCAAAGAAATTCAGTCAAGTTGGTAAAAAATTGTTTGACCTCACTGAAGTTAATTCTTTCAACAGGTTAATCTTTCTGGCATGCTTCTGAAGAGAAGATAGTAGATTCCTTTTGAAAGCTAATATGAGCACTATTCAATGCTATCAAAGAATAGCTATCCTTTTTATAAATACAAATATGTTTGTGCATTATTGTAGAAGATTCAAATTAATGACTTCATAAAATCTATGGGTCTGTGTTGGGTTTGTTTTATGTTTTTATGTCAGGAAATGATATAAATATGTAATATATAATCCACACAAAAAATAAATTTGTGTAATACTTTTGTAAGGTATGAAACAAAGTAATGAAATACACCTAGAACTACCACACAACATAAAAACTACAACATTGCCAAAATCAGTAAATCTATTTTTATGCACATAAACAATTACATACCTCTACACAGCCCTCTCAGGTAAAAATCACTGTTCTGGATTTTGTGCTCAACAATCCCTTATATATTTATATAGTTTCATCATTCATATATGCATACCTAAACAATCATAACATATGTAGCTTTCTATGGCTTGATTTTTTATTCAAGAGTTCTATATTCAACATGTTCCATGATTCACCCTTGATGTTGAATATAGTTGTCATTCATGTAATTTTCTTCATTGTATAACATAAAGCCTTTGCTTTTTTCTATCTTGTTCTGTTATATAACTTGTTTTTCTTTTTCTATACCTAATGTCAGAAAGAATATTTCCCAGACATTGTCTGTATGGGAAGATCATGGTAATAAGAAAGATTTTTTTCCTCGGGAGTTATTGATGGGAAGAAACAAACAGTGATTCTATCTGCTACAGGCTTCCCAGAACAAACTGCAGTATTATCATCATAAGAAACCTAAGTAGAAATTATGAGGAACTGATCATCACATCTTCTTAAGGATGGTCTGTGTTCCATACTGTGCCAAATACCTGGTTAAAAAATGAAATGCAAGAATAGTATTCAACAATTAAAAGGAGAAAAACACTAACTTAGACTATAATATAGATGAACTTTAAAAACATTTTGCTAAGTTAAAGAAGATGTAAAAGATCACATATTCTATAATGATATACTTTATAATTTATATAATATGTCTAGGAAGGGCACATTTACAGACACAGAAAATGGATCAATGATTTCCTGGGAATAAGGACAGGAATGAGGATGAACTTTAAGTGGGAAGGTGGAAATTCGTGTGTGATGGGGGCAGTCAACTTTGGATTGTAGTTATGGTTGTATAACCCTGTACGTTTACTAACATCATTGAATTGTAAGGGGGGATTTAAGGTATATAAATTATGCTTCAATAAAGCTGCTAAAAATGGAAATGCTGTCACAATGACTGAAATATAAATCTGGCATATTTTTTATTTATCTTAATGCAATATATTGGTTGTCTGGCCTTTTGAAGAAACAGCTTCAGTCCACTGAATTTTGGCACTTACATGGACTGTTTATGTGCCCATTTTGAAATAAAACTAGAATAGGAAAAAACAGCAATTTGAGAAGACCTGCTCCGGTAGATGAAATCTGAGTGAAGGAATGAGTCAGATTACTTGCTAAGAGGCCCAGAAAGTAGCTTTAGAAAGATAACCACTACTCCACATAGAAACATAGAAATCCTAAAACAGCAGCAGAGTTCCCAAGGGATCTTATGTCAGGATGAGGAAGGATTACAGGAAACCTCTAACACTTTATTTTCCTTCCTGAAGCTCTGGGAGAGGTTTCAGTAACTCCATGGACAGGTCAATAGCTACTTGTGCTATAGAGTTACCCACAGCCCTCATTATAACTTATGTCTTGCCTGCTTTTTAAAACCCACTTTGCTTTTGTCAGGGGCATTTAAGGTTTTGGTTTCCACAAGTTTGCAAGTCTCAGTCAAGTTCAGGTGGTGAAGAGGTAATTGAAGTAGGACAGTGCACATGTCTTCAAAGGAAACCAACCTGGAGGAAGCTGGGAACAAAAGGATGATTTGATCAAATTGATCATACACTTTGAGATGTCATTTGAAATCAAACTGAGGAGTTTTCTCTAAATATGACCGAGACCTAATGGTACATTGGGAGAAAAGAAATATAAAGTATTTTAAAATATTTTTAAAAACATGCAGGAGTGTTCATGAAACTGAGAAGGAAGGTGATTGTTTAGATAATTTAAGCTCTTTTCCAAAATATGAGAAAAATTGGCAAGGATTATCCTAATGATGAAAATTCCTCTGATGGTTTTGTACATATAGAATTGTTGTAAGTATAGTGCCCTGTTAGAGTTTAACATTCCAGAAACAAAGAGTCAAAAAAAAAGACATTATCACTCCTAACACTTTCTCTGTAAAGAAAACTGTGACAACAGAGTGTGCTGCTATCTCACAAATCTCCATCAGCTACCTCACCATACTCTTCTTTCCTGTTATAAAAAGATTTTTTTAAAAGATATAGGTTACTTTATTTAAAAGTTCTTAAGTATTCTAGGAAAGGAGAAAGAATGTTTTATTTATATATTTTATTTTTATAAGTGAAGGACCAAAAATGCCTACAGAAAATATAAAATATTAATCTTTTAACAAGTTTTACATAATATGTCTCAGTAACACTTCCAGAATCAAGTATGGAAGTCCATATGCCAACATTTCATTTTTAAAAAGAATGCATCTGAACTGAAAACATTATATTCAGGTTGTCTTTTAAGGATTTTTTTTAAATCTATAAAAGAGAGTATAGCCTAACTTTTACACACACACACACACACACACACACACACACACAACTGAGGATCAACTCCAGGGGCACTTTATCACTGAGCTACATCTCTAGCCCTTTTAATCATTTTTATTTTGTGACAGGGTCTCACTAAGTTGCTAATTGACCTGCATTTGCCATTCTCCTGCCTCAGCCTCTCAGTCACTGGGATTGCAGGTGTGTGTCACTGTGTCCAGCTATCCTCACTTTTGGTGTACAGAAGAATAACACAAATTGAAAGAGCCCAAAGGGGGGAGAAAAGACATCAATCTGATCAGGAGTCTTTTTTATACAATGGGAACAAATGGTTATGAATTTTTTTAATGGAAATACTGCTAACCTACATAATTTATGTGAAGTCCCTAAGGCTATTTCTTTATTGTTTGGGAAATTCATGAAACGTTTTGATCCATTGGATAAAAACCCTCAAGGGATGAATAGGTGAAGCACATTTATTCTAGGATTATCCATCTTTAAGATATTGGCTTTGAACACTTTTTCCCACTTTTTTCTTGATGCATTATAACTGTACATAATGGTAAGATTTGTGATTGCATATTCATACATATACCCAATATAACAATATAGTTTGGCCAATATGATTCTCAGTATTTATTTCCTTTCCTCCCTCCCCTGGTCCTTTTCCTCTACTGATCTCCCTTCAATTTTCATAGTTTGGCTATTGTGAATTATGCTGCTATAAACATGGATATGGATGTATCACTATAGTATGATGACTTTAATTCTTTAGGATAAATACCAAGGAGTGGTATAGCTGGGTCATATGGTATTTCCCTGCCTAGTCTTTTGAGGAACCTCCATATTGATTTCCCTAATGGTTGTACTAAATGACAACCCCACCAACAGTGTAAAAGTGTTTCTTTTTCTCTACATTGTTTCCAGCATTTATTATTAACTGTCTTCTTGATGACTGCCATTCTGGCTAATGTGAGATGAAGTCTCAGGGTGGTTTTGGTTTGCATTTCTCTAATTGCTAATGATGTTAAATATTTTTTTCATGTATTTTTTGGCCATTTGTATTTCTTCTTTTGAGAAGTAATTGTTTAATTAATTTGTCAATTTATTAATTGGGTTATTCGGGGTTTTGGTGTAAGGTTTTTTTAAATCTTTATATATCCTAGGTACTAATCCTGTCAGAAGAGTAGCTAGCAAAGATTTTCCCCCATTCTGAAGACTCTTTCTTCACATTTTTTAATTATATCCTTTGCTCTGCAGCCACTTTTTAATTTGATGTCATCCCATTTATTAACTCTTGGCTTTATTTTTTGAGTTTCAAGGGTCCTTTGAGAAAATTGTTGCCTATGCCTATTTGCTGGAGTGTTTACCCTACATTTTCCTCTAGGAGTTGCACAGTTTACAGTTTTATTCCTGGGTCTTTGATTATTTTGAATTGATTTTTGGACAAGATGAGACATAAGAATCCAGTTTCCCTGCACCATTTGTTCAAAAGATTTTTCTCCAATGTATGTTTTTGGCACCATTGTCAAGGATCAGATGATTTTATTTGTGTGAGTTTGTCTTTGTGTCTTCTGTTCTGTACTGTTGGTCTGTGTTGGCTTTTATGCCAGTGTATGCAGTTCTTGTCACCATAGCTCTGTGGTACAGTTTGCAATTAGTTACTGTTATACCTCCAGCATTGCATTTTTTGTTTAGAAAAAATATATATATTTTGGTTTTTTTCTAGTTCTGTAAAAAAAAAATGTCATTGGTATTTTAATAGGGATTGCATTGAATCTCTATATTACCTTTTTTTAAATATTTTTTTTGTTGTAGTTGGACACAATACCTTTATTTATTTGTTTTTGTTTTTATATAGTGCTGGGGATCGAACCCAGTGTCTCACACATGCTAGGCAAGTGCTCTACGACTGAGCCACAACCCGGCCCCTCTATATTCCTTTTGATAGTATGGCCATTTTAACAATATTGTTTGCCTATCCGTGAACATGGGAGGTCTTCGCATCTTCTTGTGTCTTCTTTGATTTCTTTCTTCAGTGTTCTATGGTTTTTACCATAGAGGTTAGAGTTATTGGTTAGATTTATTCCTAGGGTTCTTACCGACCCCCCCCCGCCCCCACCAGGCTCTTGTGAATCGGATTGTTTTCTTGATTTCTTTCCTCAGAAGATTCATTGTTGGTATATAAGAAAACTACTGATTTTTGTATGTTGATATTTGTAACTTGCTTCTTGGAGCTTTTTGGATTTTCTACATATGGATCGTATCATCTGCAAACAGTGATCATTTAACTTCATCCTTTTCTATTTTTATCTCTTTTATTTCCTTCTATTGCCTCATTGCTCTGGCTATAATTGACTTTGAACATTTTTTTTTAAAAAAAAAGCTAATTAAAGAGGGAGAAAAGGTTTGCAAAAAAATAGAATCTAGTAGGATTACTTGCTTAAAATTTAAAAACTGAAGATTAAAAACTTAAGCCTTTCACACTTTTTTTTTTTTTTTTTGGCTCCAGGAATTGAACTCAGGGGCACTCAGCCACCTGGTCACATCCTCAGCCCTGTTTCGTACTTTCTTTAGAGACAGGGTCTCACTGAGTTGCTTAGTGCCTTGTTTTGCTGAAACTAGCTTTGAACTCGTGATCCTCCTGCCTCAGCCTCCTGAGCCACTGGGATTATAAATGTGTGCCACCATGCCCAGCCCTTTTATACTTTATATATATATATATACTATATATTTTAAAAACTCCTCCTTAAAGACAAAATGATAAACAATAAATGCAATAATTAGTTTGGTAGTTATATTATGTTTTAATACTTGATTTTTGGTAAGATGAAAATACATATGAATATGAATACATTTATGAAAATTAAAATAAAAAGAAATATTGGAGTAACATTAAATGGGAAGTCATATGTAAATATAATCGAGGGGTATAATTATTTTTCCCTTTTGGTCTATAAGTTTAAAGTCCTTATTCAACAGTGCCATTAAAATTTTTTTTTGCTTTATTTGTCATTTAAAAAGCATATTTTGTTGGTTTGTTCATTGAGAATTAACCCATCACCAGTGGCAAAAGTTGGCTCCATTTTCCCTATTTCTAAAGATCCAATATAAGTCTAAATATTTCCATGAAGGAACCACATGACTAAATATCTTCTTTCACTCATTTTGATTCTTCCACACATGAAAGCCCACTTTGTGATCCTTGTCTGTGGCATGTATACTCTAAATCACAAAGCAAAAATTGAGGGTACTGGATAGTGCCCTCCTAAAATTCATGTCCACCAAGAATTTCAGAATTTATTTATACATATTTTATATGCATATAGATGTGAAGAGTTCAATACAAGGATTGTTTCATGTATCCATGGAAGCTGAGAACTCCATGCTCTGCCATCTGCAAGCTGGAGGTCCAGGAAAGTCAGTGGTACGTTCCAGTCCAAACTCATAGGCCTAAGAAACAGGTTAGCCAATGATGTGAGATCCAGTCTGACTCCAAAGACTTAAGAAGCAGGAATGCCAATGCTCAAGGGTAGGAGAAGATATGTGTCTCAGCAAAAGCAAGGTTAAATTTATTCCTCTTCCTCTTTTAGTTCAACTTGGGCCTTCAACAGAATAGATGAGACTTACCCTTAGATGATTTTATTTACTCAGTTTACTGATTAAAATGTTAAATTCTTTTAGTACACCCTCATAGACACACCCAGAAATAATATTTTACTTGATATGTGTGCATCCCTTAGCCCAAGTGAGTGCACACTTGAAATTAACCAGGGAAAAGGCCATGTGAAAATAAATTCAGAGACTAGAATTATGTTGTCCCAAGTCAAAGAACACGAGAAAACACAGAAACCAAAAGAAGCAAGTAAGGATTCTCCCCTGAAGTTTTCAGAGGAAGTCAGGCCCTGACAACACCTTGATTTTGGATTGCTTATCTCCTGAACTATCAGAGAACAAATTCCTTTTGTTTTTGGTCACCCAAATTGTGATAATTTATTATGGAAGCCTAGAAAACTAAGAGTTGTGCTTTAAAATCTCTAAATATACTCATCATTCATGAATACAAAGATAAGAGCTTTTCAGAATATTGGCCTCTCTTTATACAAATGAAATTGGAGGCCAGAATTCTAGAATGTGACCATATGAACTCCAGATGAGACTAGGTATTTTTACTGAGGACTAATTTTAAAAGTAGGTGGTGTAATACCAAAGACCTGACAACAGATCATCTTCAGTGTGAATATTTATTTTTTTCTCAGAAACTGAAGTACTATTTTTATGATTGACAGCATATCTAGACAAATATGAGAAATCATATAGTAATAGAATTCCACCATTCTTTTAAAACCATAAAAAATTCAAGACAGCTGCTAATCTAGCATCAATTTTGAAAGAAATAGTCCTAATAAAAATAGTTACTCTGCATTTTAGTTGGTGATAGGCTAAGCTTTTTCTTTAAAAAGTGTAAATAACATCATGGCAAAAAAAACGTTGCGACTTACTTTTTTTTTTTTTTCACCTCTATGGTCAAATGATTCATGACACCAGTGCCTTCTATAAGACTTTTACATTATATGCTAATCTATATTCTACATGGTATGGACTTAATGAATTTAATTTGGTGGGAAAATAATTGGTAATGACACAATCATTTAAGTCATCAAAAGTGAAGGTAATGACTGAAGTAATTATAGCTTAATAACAAATAGATTTTTAATTCTGTGCCTGAGACCATGAAATGTTTTCATCCAAAATAATAGAATTCTTGCCTTTACTGGAAATGCTCTTCCCCGCCCCACAACACACATACATTTTTAATACTTAGTTTTAAAAGAAGGTGTTTCTTTGTTGTTGTTAAAAGTCTTACATCCTGTAAAATCTTGCCCATAACCCAATGTAGAAAGTGTGTGTGGCAGAGGATGCCAATGTCCAAAGGGACCTTAGACACTGTTAATAATCAACAAGTACCATCACACCAATATTTATAAGCCTTTACTCTACATTGTGGGTTAGATATGGGTGTCCCCCAAAAGCTTGTGTGAGATAATGCAAGAATTTTCAGAGGTGAAATGATTGAATAAAGAGAGGTATAACCTAATCAGTGGATTAATTCACAGATACTGATTAACTAAGCAGTAACCATAAGCAGGTAGGGTATGGCTGGAGGAGGTAGGTCACTAGGGGTGGGCCTTTGGTGT
Source organism: Marmota monax (assembly GCF_021218885.2). NCBI lineage: Eukaryota > Metazoa > Chordata > Mammalia > Rodentia > Sciuridae > Marmota > Marmota monax. The sequence continues at coordinate 5,913,935 of NW_026691988.1, forward strand.
TTATATTTTGACCCTGGTGAGGGAGCTTCCTCTCCTCTCTCTCATCTCACTCCCCACCCCCCATCCCCACCCCTGCCAACTCTCCCCTTCCTGGTTGCTGGGTCCTGAACTGCTTCCCTCCACCACACCCTTCTGCCATGATGTTCTGCCTCACCTCAGACCCACAGCAATGGAGTCAGCTGTCTGTGGACTGATACCTCTTGAAACCATGAACCAAAATAAACTTTTCCTCCTCCATGTTGTTATTGTTAGGTCTTTTTGGTCACAAAATGTAACACAAAAACTGACTAAAACACCATATATTAGGCCTTAAGTGAAATTGTTTCACAATTATCTTGTTAATCAACACAATGGGACCCATCTCTGCTATCACCACATTAAAGAGAAAACACTGAATCCCAATGAAGTGAAAGGACTTGTCCAAATTCACACAACTAGTTAATTGTAAAAGCAAAATTTGGACTTTGTTCAGGAATGTTATACTGAGCCATAATAACTTTAGAGAAAAATATGAAAAAACAAAATCATAATTATCTTAAGGACTTCCATGCTTTACATTTTGAAGGATGTGAACTTTACATTTTCCACCTAACATTTAATTCACTCTTCTATACTCAAATTCATTTGAGAAATGTTAGACCCCACTCTTCCTGGCAAATCATTTCATATTGGATGTCTTTGCAATTAGGTTAAAAGAAAAAAATTATTATTCATGTGAAAGGAGGAAGTTTAGTATCTGCCGAATGTTCTAACTTAAAATAATACTGGCTTTATCTAAAATATGTCAGAGTGACCAGTTGAAAAGACCCCAGTGAAGTCAATCCACTGTTTTGTCTATGGAATAACTGGCTCAAAAACATTTGACAAATTTTATTACTGAATTGATCTAACCCACATCTATTTCTATGTGGGAGCTATGTGTTGTACTCAGATGCACTGGATGAAAAATTTGTCTAATGGTTCTTTAAAATTGATTTAGAGCTTCTAACTAAAAAATATTCTCTCTCTCTCCCTCTTTCTCTCTCCCCCTCCCTCCCTCCTTTCTTCCCTCACTCCCTCTCTCTTGCCCCCCTTCCAAATTTTAGAAATGAGAGTTAGATGACCCTCCTCATCAAAGGCCAAGAATCTGGCTATATAACTCTTCATCATAATGATTCCTCATACTATATATATATATATATATATATATATATATATATATATATATTCTGAGGTTTACTGTTATTCTTGCTGTTTGTGTCATTGGTATAAAATCTATAGTAAACCCTCAATGGCAAAAAATCTTAGGTATATCTTCACTTCATCCTGAGTTGGTGAAAGTTAGAAATAATAAACAAGAACTATTTTCCAATTATAATTTCTATTGGCAAATTCTATGGATTGAACTGTGTCTCTCCAAAATTCATATATTGAAGATCACAACCCTTAATATGACTCTATTTGGAGATAGTCTCTTTAGGAGGTAGATGAGTTTAAGGTATTAAGAGTGTTCTAACCAGATAGTGCTGATGGCCTTATAAGAAGAAGTGTTCTCTCTGTGTGTATCTCTCTATGTCTCTTTGTTTCTGTCTGCAGAAAGAAAAGTTACCCAGACTATAATATTTTCTTATGGTAGCTTGAGCTTCCTAAGACAGTAAACTACTATTAATTTTTTTTAAAATCGATATAACATTTTATATTAGAAAAAGCTTTCCATTCATTCTTATCTCATAAATATACTTGATGCATAATCAGATTGATAGAAATTAAACAAGCAACTTAAAGGAATTTAGTGAATGCCAAAGGTGGCTTGTATATTGCATGAATAACCCACACCTTTTTACTGCTCCATCCTCAAAAGGAGTAATTTATAAAGCTGTTTCACTGAAGGTAGTTAGTGACAACATTAGTTGGAATGGCTCCATTGGTGCATGTTCTCAGACACATAACTAGAAGCAGGTTAATTTTTTAAAAAACTGATTCTGAGCCCCAGATAAGAGCTGAAGTTGGTTTGGACTATTTATAAATTCACAAAGAGCTTGTGGTCTGCATATCATCATTGAAGCCAGATTATACCTAAAGTGAATTTTTCATCAAGGTCAAAGAAAATATTCATGCTTTTACATAGTTAACTTTATATTTCATACAATAAATACACTAGCCACGACTTTGGGATTCACTCTCCTTCTTTTTTACTAATAAGTCCCTACCCCAAGTTTCCTTGAATCTAAAGAGCTTATTTAGAAACAGTATTTCCAAACTTTTCTCGTGGTTACAGAGGCAAATCGAGTCACAGGTTCAAGTAGCAATACTGTTACCCTCATCTCATGGGAACAGAATTCTTGACTGTGTAGGGCCTCACTGGCTCTCAGCGCCTTTCCAATTCTAGCAGAATATTATTTTGCATCTTTATTTTAAAATGCTACATCATTTTATATTTGTAAGATCAGGATTTGCCCTCTCAGAACTTTCTTGTTGATCCCAGGATTGAAACTCTATAACTCTACTCCTCAAGGAAATAATCTTAAGGAAATAACTACAAGAAAGGCTCTTTTATTTTAATGCCCATCTTCTCCTGTCCTGACAGAAAATAGGCTGACAGCAAGTTGACCAGTTTATTTTTCATACCCATCAAAAGCCATATTTAACACTTAAGTGCTTTACAGGTGTCTTCAATATGATCCACAAGTTTTCTTTTTAAGAATACTATAGAGATTTTGCTTCCAAGCTTAATGTGAGCTACAGAAAATAAAGTACACTTAAGCAAATTTTTCTAAAACTTCATTGTTACAACAGAAATCCTCTGGCACACATTTCAATTCAGATTTTCATTTCATATAGCATCTTCTTCTTTAGTAGTCAGTCTCCAAAGAAAGATTCTAAATGAAATGGAAAAATGAAGACAAAAAGCCCTACATGGTAGAGTCTCAAGGCTTGTTCCATCTTTTCCCCTCTCTTTCCTAAAACTGAGTAGGCTCTAATAAAATTATTCTAATATTAGAAAACAAGGAAACTATTAAACTGGCTTTATAAGTTCTTACCTCTCATTGTCTGAGTTTCATTCAGCCACTTGTTCCTGAAGCATAAACCCCAATCCTTCACGAATACAGGCTTGGCTGCTTTCAAAGCTACGTCATGGAGAGTATGGAATGCCAGGTTAACTTTTGGACCCAAAGAACCATGAAGAGTCTTTACATTTTATTGGCATTGGCCAACTTTAAATCTTATTGTTGTTGACGTCAGATCTATAATTCTTTGTGCTAAATGTGAAAAGAGGGTTAGGGTACAGTGAATTCCAAGGGAACTTCTGATTACTGAATAGATTCATGTCCTGGGCTGATGCCAGGGAAAGGTCACAGTAACACCCAGCATCCCCGTTACTGACCTCCTTAGAAAATAACTAGTCTAACTAGTTATGATCACCCTAGCAGACAAAGTGCAACAAGTTGGCACCACTATGATTTGTAACAAGGGGAGATAAGTCTCAATATAAGAAATGAAGTTAAAATTTAATTTTTAAAAAGTCAGACTTCAATGGACTTAGGAGCAGATGGTATAATCAACTGGCAGCAAACAAAAGATAGAGTGGCAGTTATATAAAATTGAGAAAGAGGCACCAGCTTGCATAAAAGCTCAGCAAATTGGTGGCAGTTACCATCAAAGAAAAAGAATAAAATATCTGGAGATGTTCATTAGAAGTGAAGGAAAAAGGAAATTGGCAGTTTTGCTGACTTTCCAGGATAAGATACCTCCTGGCCTCATCATAGGGAGTATAAGAAAAAGATGACCATTTGAATTTAAAGGCATATTTTTCTCTCTGGGAAAGATAATATGATGGCATACAAAGTCAGTTCAAAAGAAGCCTGAAATGTCTTCTTTCACATAAAAAAAGGAAGCAAATTATTCCATCCCAAGTGCAACTGAATCAAATTTGAACTTCCTGAAAATTTATCAGTTGATAAAGTGGGATTTAAGTTCAAGGATACATTCCATTACTAATCTTCATTTTACAACTTTTGAAGATAAATTTTCCTTAGCACTAAAATCTTTCAAAGATAGCCGTCCTTGCAAAACAAATTGTTAGAAGTGTGCAGCAAATTGGCCAGATGTCTCTGAAGCATAAACTGTTACTTAAAAAGTAAGGTAAGAACTTTTAAAAACTATCTCACACTTTCAAAGCACTAGTTTTCTATTTAGTGCTTTGAAACAGTTAATTTTCAAAGCATTTCTTTCTCCCGTTATTGTAAGTTAGTAAGCATCTCAAAAGGGATTTTCTTCTCACAGAATATAATTTACATTTTGGGAAAATTTGGCACAGTTTTTAAGTTGTAGCTTAAACGATTTGTTCAGTAGAATCTGACAATAAGCCACTTCCCTCACCTGTTTGTCCCCAAGTATTTATTAGCAGAGATCGACATAAAATTTCAAGAGAAAAAAAGCATTAATATACTTTCTTCAACATATTCAGATGATAGCCTTCTTCAGTTTTTGTTCCCAAACTGTTAACTATCCCCTACAGAATTTTTAGAAACACTCCAAGGTTCATTATCAACATACTAGTCCTCCCTATTCTGAATGTATCACTGCAAGATAAATAAACATGGTACTTAATTATAGTTTACATTGTTATAAAGAAAAACAATTGAAAGAGATGTTATTTTCCTATACTTCTATTTTGCTATAAAAAAAATAATTGCTGGCCAGTTCATGGCATGAGGTAAGTTTTGCTCTATTCTAGAATCTGCTGTTTTTAAGTTTCCAACATTGAAAAGAATTATAAAAAGCAGCAATCTATTTGGAGGTCCATGTTACTGTGATTGTCACTATCCCCCAAATGATCTATGCAGCCTATCTACTGAGGTATGGCAGAGAATTAGACCCAAAATAACAGAAAGAAAAAAAAATGTGACTCCAAGAAGAAGAATCTTTACAGTTTATAGTCTGGTTATGTATGGCAGTAGTTCATATTCTTAATTATCATCCCATCCAGAGTAAAAATAAATAAATTATTTGTGGTTATTTGCAAATATCTCAGTAGCTACAACACATTCTCTCTCTCTCTCTCTCTCTCTCTCACACACACACACACACACACACACAAATACACATACACTTGCACATTTCACAAAGTACTGGCCAATGCCCATTTTCACATAGCTCTTAGTCTAAAAATAACTTTGAATTTCGTGTCTTACCAAGACTGAGAAAAAGGAAGGCAAATCAAAGAAAACTAGTTTGGGAATCAGCAGGGGGGACTTTTAACAGGCCTGCTGGGTGTTCTCTTAATGCTATCTTGGGCCTCAGATTAAATTATTATACGTTCTCTGTTGTAGTACTGGGTCGTCTGTGCATGAAGACAAAGGCAACTTCAACTTGATATTTCTGTCATCCCTGCTGTGGGAAGAGTCCCTTTCCTGGTTTATAACATCAATCACTCTCGCAATAAATCTTGGTAGTGGATATGGTCATTTAAATCTCCACCTGCACAAACAACAGAAAATAAGAGCTCATAAATCTCTATACTGGTGATTAACAAATTTTGGATCCTTAGCAAAGATATTGGGGGGAAGGGTTCACTAATTCATTAATAAAGACTGATTTGCTGACAATCTGTTTAGTTTACAGCATAGGGGGAAAGCAAACAAGACCCTGCTAACAAAACAAAACGTTAGAGGTTAGCAAATTCCCAGCTGAGCCCAGGATTAGAGATATGATATCTTAATGTAGCTGAGGGGTTCAGAATCAGTCAAAGGTTCAGAAGATGCTATTGAGTTTTGCTTCAGCCCCTCTTCCTTGATGCTTAATTTTAAGGAAAGAAAATCTAGCACAAAAGGAGAGATTCATGTATTAGTAAGGGAGAGTCATGCATTCAGTCTTCCTAGTTTGATAGCATCACTTTCATTTAACCCCTACATTGCAGTTCCCTTTCCTCACCTACTTAACTCCCTAGAAGAATTTTTTTCTTCTCCAGGAAAGATGGTCCAAGCTGGGATTAAGGATGAAAAAGAACCTTTTTCAAAAGTATAGTCCTGCTTTGTGTTTTAGAATGTGTCTGCTTCACTTGAGTAACCCTGGCATTTAAGAGGATAGGAGAAGAGGAAGCCAGCAGCATTGGGAGGAAGTTTGCATGACAAGAAGTCCCAGGCAAGGTGATGTCCTAGAGCAACTGAGACTGTGATGTCTACAAGAAAAGCATTTTTGGAAATAAATTGCAGGTAGTTTTAATTTCATCAAGATTATTTTTTTACTGATTTTTTTTAAAGAGAGAGAGAACTTTTTGATAATTATTTTTTAGTTTTTGGTGGACACAACATCTTTATTTTATTTTTTATGTGGTGCTGAGGATCGAACCCAGTGCCCTGCTCATGCCAGGCGAGCACGCTACCATTTGAGCCACATCTCCAGCTCCCATCAAGATTATTAACTAGTAAAATATTTCCTCACATTTGTATTATTCTATTTTATTCCCTACCCACCCCACCAAATTGTGTGTAGGTGTGCAATGGTCAAATGTGAGTACACACTGCAGTTCCTTGGTATCTTTTTGTTGCTGCTGTTCATTTTAATTATACATAATAGTGAAGTCTATTTTGACATATTTACATAAACATGAGTACACCTTATTCTACTTAGGATCCCAGTCTTGTGGATGTACATCATGAGGAGATTCACTGTGGCATATTCACATATCTACATAGGAAAGTTATGTCAGATTCATTCCACTGTCTTTCATATTACTCCACACCCCTTCCCTTCATACCCCTTTGTCTAATCCACTGGTATCTTTACAGGACCAAGTACAGAAGGATTGTTTTTTCTTTTTTTGTACTTTCTCTGTGAAACACTTGTTTTCTTAACTTTTCCCAGGTAAAATGGGAAAATACCGTGGTTAAAACCTTGGAGTCTTATGGGATGTTAGCAGGAAGCAAACTGAATCTTCTCTGGATTTTAGTTGTTGTTTTCTTGGGAGGAAGGAAGAGGGGCATGGAGCCTTTGTGAGATTTGTTAAGGAAGGCCCAGAAACAGCGAATGATCTTGACATTTTCCTACCCTTCTCAGTAGCAACCAGTTGAGGCCTCTTCAGAGAAAAGAAGGCCTAAGGAAATGGGCAAGCGACATTAGCTGTGAGTAGGGCTAGCTCCTCCTCTGCTGGGCCAAAGTGGGAGAAGAAGACTGGTAGGTGTGCGTTACAATTGAGTCGATTTACAAGTCGGAAACCAAGGTTTGTTCACGCGTGTCTCCTCTGCTTGTGAAAGGGGTCCAAAAGCTTTGCTGGCCTAGCAGGCCCCTCCCCTAGACTGCAAGGATCCGCCTCTCTATTCCCCAGATAAATTCCTAGTGTCCACCAAATTCCTCAGCGCTCTCTCACACTCCTCTGCGGCCACGACTCCGGGGGTGGGGAAACCGATTGCCAGTTCCCTTCCTGCAGAAAGCCTTCGCGCTTGGTTTTCACAACTCTGCAAAGGGGAAGGGGTGAGACCCAAGCAGCCAGATCCCCAATTTTAATTTCCAACAGGAGGTAGCTGCTCCGTACTTGGAGGCCCATTGGTTTCAGGGTCTCTCTCTCTCTCTCTCTCTCTCTCTCTCTCTCTCTCTCTCTCTCTCTCTCTCTCTCTCTCTCTCTCTCTCGTCTCTCTCCTTTTTGCTCTCTCTCCTTTTTTGCTCTGTCTCTCCACCCCTACCCTCAACATGTCCACCGGCTCCCTCAGCGATGTGGAGGACCTTCAGGAGGTGGAGATGCTGGAATGCGAAGGGCTAAAAGTGGACTCCAACAAGGAGTTTGTGACTTCCAACGAGAGCACAGAGGAGAGCTCCAACTGCGAGAACGGGTCTCCCCAGAAAGGCCGCGGCGGCCTGGGCAAGAGGAGGAAGGCGCCCACCAAAAAGAGCCCCTTGAGCGGGGTCAGCCAGGAGGGAAAGCAGGTCCAGCGCAATGCGGCCAACGCGCGCGAGCGGGCCCGCATGCGGGTGCTGAGCAAGGCCTTCTCCAGGCTCAAGACCACCCTGCCCTGGGTGCCCCCAGACACCAAGCTCTCCAAGTTGGACACGCTTAGGTTGGCGTCCAGCTACATCGCCCATTTGAGGCAGATCCTGGCTAACGACAAGTATGAGAACGGTTACATTCACCCCGTCAACCTGGTGAGTTCTGCGGTGCTGCGCGCCCCAAGTCTGACCCGCGGGGTGTGAGTGCCAGCGTGTGCGCTCGGCTGGGACTGGGGTGCCGGCACTGGTGCGCCCTCCCTACACACCTTAGCCACCGCCGGCGTAGTGCCTCTAGGGACCGATTCCTGGCGCTCCCCACAGCGCCCGCGCTCCCTGCCCTAAGTGCCGCCACCGGAATGATTTATGCGAGGGTTTGACGTGGCAGCCCCATTAGGGATTTCCATGTGTATTAAGCTGGCAAAGAGGAGGGATCCCCCGCGCGGGTGCCAGAGCAGCTCCCGCTAGCGTGAAGGGGCTGGTGCAGAATAGGGAACGTTGACAAGATGTTGCGCACCAAAGAGACATCTTATTAATCCCTTTATTTTTCCGTTAGCTGAGAGTAAAAACGTGATTTTTCTTTATAAACTTCCAATTCCGTTCCTTTCCCAAGTATATATAGGACCATTCATGGCCACTTTCTTATAAACGGAAGTCCCCCAATTACTTAAATATTCTGTTTCTTCTCTGAGTGGGTTGACATTTTTAAATAGCATAAATTCTGTTAGATATCAGCATTCTTAACAAATTTGCACACGTATTGGTGTACCGAATAACACTAAAATAATAGGTCACTCTCATCTGAGATTTAAAAAGACATTATTCCTGTTTTCTTAAAAAGTAATGCCCATTGAATCTAATTTTTTTAAATACAAAAAACTAATGCTTATTGACCCTACTATTTTTCTCAAATGTATTTCCCTGTTTAAGAAATATGTTTTAATTCCCCTTTTATTTGATTTCACTTTAAAAGGTGCAGGCTCTAAAGAAAACAACAACTTACTAGAACTTCTGTTTAGATGTGATAAGAATGAGACTTTCCTCTTAAAAGTCAAGTCTTATCGTCCATCACTAGTGCCTAGAGGGTTGAGTTGTCATCTCACCCAGTTGGTCTCAGGAGTTGGGGGCAGGGGATGCAAACACATTTTGCCATGAAAAATATTTTCCCCTCCAATTAAAAGGGTCCCCAGCCCTCATGAAACTAAAATGAAAATATTTCCTAGAATACTTACAATTGCTGTTGTCTTCATCTTTGAATAAAAATTTAAATAAGCTGTATTATAAAAGAGCCCAGAGAAAGGAAGAGACAGTTTGGCTTTCTCCATAGTAGGAAAAGGGTCTTAAATAAAAACGACCATATATCTATTATTAGCAATATTTCCCCTTTCAGAGCTGGTGGTTAACTTAAAACTGTAGTCAAATCCTGAGTTTGAAAGAAGAAAGTCTGCACCAGGAAGATAGATGGGGATGAGGGTGAGAGGATCCTGAAACCTGACCGCTGTCTTATCCAAGGGGCTTAAAGGGCACTTCTCTTCTAGGAGGTGCCCACTAGTTGCAAGGTCCTTATGAGTTTCTCTGCTCAGGCTATTTAGAGCATCTGCCTCCCGGTTGTGCCACCGCACACTAAGCTTTCCCGGGGCTTCTCTTGGATTTCAACTGGAACCCAGCATGGGCCTTTTGGGCTCTTATTCTAAAAGGCCACCACCATCACCTCGAGCACCTTGGCACCAAGGCAGCTTTTTTGCTTTATTCAACAGAGGGACCACGTGGACACAAAGTAAATCGCAGAGATAACCGCCCTCCCCTGCTCACTGCTTACCCCACCGCACCCCTTCCTTTCCTTTTCAGTCCCGAACCCACCCTTTCTTCTCCTCCTGGGCTGCTTACCTCCTCCACCCTCTTGTCTCCTGCAGACGTGGCCCTTTATGGTGGCCGGAAAACCCGAGAGTGACCTGAAAGAAGTGGTGACCGCAAGCCGCTTATGTGGAACCACAGCGTCCTGACCTTGGAGGTGCGAGTCTGGGAAAGGCGCGCTCCCGGCGGGGAGCGGCCCCGGGAGGCGACCCCTGCCCTCCCTGCTCTCTGTCTCTGCTTCCCCCTCGCAACGCTCCTCTCCCATCTCACCCTGAGAGAACACTTTACAGCGACGAGGAGATTCGTTTCCAAACCAGAGGAGATCAATCGTGCTTACAGATTCCCATCTATTTAACTTTATTAACTTCTACCGTGAATGACTTCGAGCCTTGCTGGTCCAAGTGCAATATGTAATTATAAATATATAAATAGATAATAAGAGCCTATCAATGTGTATCTTTTGTACAATATGTTGTAAAATGTAGATCATAGAATAGCTGACTTTGACAGTCACATTTATAAAGTAATTCACTTAAAGATATATATTTTTTTCAAACAAGTTTTGCTACTTTCAAAAATAAATCTTTCTTTATATTGCTAAAAACACTGGTGTGGTTTTTTTTTTTTTAATTGGAAAGAAAAATGAAAAACTATGGGGAAGTTTGATTAAAATGGTTCTTCCAAACCTCTAGAAAAGGATTAAATGTTATTTCCATTATGAAGGCGCGGAACATATTTTGTACTGAAATCCTAAAAAGAAATTCTTACAAGTTGTTTTTAAGATCATGAGAAATATTGAACTATAAACAGAAAGAGCAGGATTATTTTGTTACTAAATTCAGGAGGGGGAAAAAGCAGGAAAAGGAAAATTCTATTTTTCAAGTATTCTACGGTATAATTGCGATACAAATAGGGAAGTGAACTCCACGGTGTATAATTTCCAGGCGTGTTTGTGATCCCAATAATCCACGTTTGCAAACGAGTGAAAAAATAAGGGGGACTATGAAAGATGTAAATTCCATAGCCCTCGGGGTGTGTTGTGCATCACCAAATGCTGCAACATATTCTGTATATTTCTTATTAATAATTCATTATTTAACTCACTTAGGCCTGCAATTGGGTTGAGGTTACCCCTTGTCCCGCCACGACTTCCGGCGGGCTGGTTTTTAATTTAAACATCTTCCAGGCTACGGAACAGCTCGCAGAGGAAGATTAAGTTGAGATAAACAGAGAAGCGAGGCAGAGGAGCCTGGGATCGGGCTCCCTGGCTGCCCCAGCGCAGCCCGCGGCTGCCGATGCGCCAGATGCCACCGGGGCTGTTTAATGTTCGGGGTTATGACCGCAGTGTTTACACGACGTCTTCGGTTATTTATACTGTTATTCCTCGTAGAGGGCCTTGAAACTTCCGCTTCATTTGCTCTTTCTTTTCGATCCTCCATTCTCCCCCACCCCGCCCTTTGTTTCCCTGGACTGTTTGGTACCTGGCGTAAGGACTTTCCCATCCTTCTCCCGCATCCAGCCAACCCCAAAGGCCGCGGTTCGGGTGGAGCTCTCAGCCGGGTCAGCAGGATCCCGCTGTGTTGCACCGACGTGAAGCGTCCATTCTCCCGAGGCTAGGAACTTTGGTGCCTCCTCGTCCACGTCATTTGCAAGTTGGAGGATATTTCAAGGTGTCAGGCTACCTTCTACCCACACCCCATTTGACTTTCAAGAGCACATTTCCAGTTCCAGCCCGCTCCACTTTCCCCAAATTCACTTCTACTGGAGGGACAGAACCCTCGCCTCCCGGGCCTAGAGTTCAAATCAAATCGTTAAGACTGGTACCAGCCCACTCAGCTGTTTGCCTTTCACACTCAACAATCTTACCAAGTTTCTAGCAATTTCTTTAAAACACACACACACACACACACACACACACACACGCTCGCACGCACACACAGATGAATGCCCCCCGTTCTAAGCGCTCCACTCTGGCAACCCTTTAGAGAAGTAACTTCTTCGTCATTCTCTGACAGCCCCAAACTGCTGACGGATATTTTTTAAAATCCTTGTGCTTCCTAGCTCTAATTTGGAGCCTTTGCTTTAGTCAGGAGGCAGAAGGCTACGAAAAGGGAACACACCCGGATTCCAGTCCTGGTTCTGCATCCAGCTAGCTATATCCTAAGTTAGCCAACCCTTGATTCTCTCCTCTCTAAAAAACAAAGATGGTGATAACGATAGTAATAACCACACTCATGCTTTTCTCTTTTACTGTACAAAGGCTTAGTGTGACTCAAATGAGATTCTATTAATGCAATTTCTTCATAAATGAAAGACTCCTTGCAAATGTCAGATACTTGTACTAAATGGCAGGTGGTGAACTGCATATTCTTAGGCCCCCAAATGAAAGCATCTAGGTAGGAAGCTCAAAAGGTGTACATTATAATGTATAGGCAAAGATCTTTTATTGTATGAACTACAACATGTCTCTTCCATGCAGTATTGAACCCTTCTTACCTTCCACCTCTCCCCAATGTTCTCCAAGTTTGCTCAGAAGTGTCTATCAGGCTGACTCCTAGAAATCTAAAATCCAGAAAAACTCAAATAATAAATACAAAACTTAAGAGCTGCATATGGAAAGAGGACACTGATGTTTAGTGATGAGGACACATCTCATCAGGAGCCACAACCAAGGTGCCTGAGCACAGTTGGGTCTCCACAGTTGTAGACTAAATGAAACAGTGTGAAAGGGAATGACTGGGTTGTGATTACCATTAGCTCTAAGAATACAACATGAACATTTCTGCACACCTTCACCATACCTCCACAGTTGAAAAATCTTTCTCCACGGGCTCTTCTCCTGTCTCAGATCACCAGTAAGCCCACACTAACCATATCTAGATTCCCTGCACTTTTTTATCACCTTGCATCTTTCCCCAAAGGTACAGCCCCAGACTCCCTTGTGCCCAGTCTAATTACTTGAATTGCAATTTGACAAGCAGCTGCAAAACATGAATAGGGGACCCCTTTACCCCAAGCTAGTATAGCCAGGAGTGAGGACTTGGGAGTGACCTATGAGGTATAGGTGACAAAAAGTATCTTAGAAGAAACTTTCAAGAAGAACCAGGGGAATGACTAAAGATGTCACTTATAATGCCTGAAAAAAAAATGAAGTACTTCAAAAAAGTGTGTGAGTTTGCAAGAAGAGTATACATAGTCAAATTATACTGTAGCAGTGGATACTCTGCCTCCTCCCCTACTCACTTTTCTTCCTCTCTCCCCCTCCTCGCTTGTATGTCTTCTACAGGGAATTCAGTATGCTTTTAGCAGGTATTCCCATTGTCAAATTGAATTTTTGTTTTTTAAGAGAAAACTAGAGAATAGGTTCTCTTCCCTGAAAAGAGAAGTAGTGAACAAGGTAACATGGAATCCACTGGTTATGTGTATTCAATTAGTGAAAACACTACATAGGGGGAACTTTTAAGCCAGTGGTTCTTTTGCACATTTCAGAATGACCCGGATGCTCTGACAATTGGAGTTTCTCATGAGTTTCCACTTGATGCCATTGCTGCTGATCCAAAGACATCTTTTTTTTTTCACATTCCTCAGTCTTTATTTATTAATTTTTAGAATATGCATTTGGGATCCTAGCAACCTCCACTTGGGTTCAACCAGAGTTTTTCTCTATTTTGGAGGCCAGGTGTGGAGAGATTGGGATGAACAATTTATCAACTCATTATAAATCCATGAACTTTATAGATTTGACATATTTGAATCAGTTGCAGTTATTTCTTTTTATATTCAAATTGTCATGTCTTTGGCCAGTGGAGCCTCCTTCTAATTGGCTTGTGTATTCCTTAGATACTACCATTAGTTCGAACCATTAATCTCTGGGCAGCAGTTTCTTCTTTAATTATATTAGTTGATTTTTAAGATCCCTTTTAGTTTTAGCTTCCTTTCTAGAGAAAAGATCCCATATTCTAACAGGTTATACATTTAAACTTTTTTTTTCTTTTTTTATTGTTGGTTGTTCAAAACATTACATAGTTCTTGATATATCATATTTCACACTTTGATTCAAGTGGGTTATGAACTCCCATTTTTACCTCGTATACAGATTGCAGAATCACATCCGTTACACATCCATTGATTTACATATTGCCATACTAGTGTCTGTTGTATTCTGCTGCCTTTCCTATCCTCTACTATCCCCCTCCCCTCCCCTCCCCTCTTCTCTCTCTACCCCCTTTACTGTCATTCATTTCTCCCCCTTGTATTATTTTTCCCTTTCCCCTCACTTCCTCTTGTATGTAATTTTGTATAACAATGAGGGTCTCCTTCCATTTCCATGCAATTTCCCTTCTCTCTCCCTTTCCCTCCCACCTCTCATCCCTGTTTAATGTTAATCTTCTTCTCATGCTCTTCCTCCCTACCCTGTTCTTAGTTACTCTCCTTATATCAAAGAAGACATTTGGCATTTGTTTTTTAGGGATTGGCTAGCTTCACTTAGCATAATCTGCTCTAATGCCATCCATTTCCCTGAAAATTCTATGATTTTGCCAAGGACATCTTGACTAGGGCTTTTTTTTTTTTTTTAGATCTGTCTTATTAGGGAAATATAAAGAATTAATGCAGATGGAAAGGAAATGCTGCAAAGTAGAATGTCTTTTAAAAGGGAGGATGCATGTTCTGGGCTCCAACTTGATTCAGTTTTGTATTTACTCCAGGATGGCATGCAATGGACTCCAAATACTGCCATTCTGGAAATCAAACTGCTAGTCCTCGAAAAATAAGATTTGTTAAACCCTGGTGCATGACCCTGTGTATCCTCATCTAATGCCCTCAAAGATAAATTTGCAGTCATTAGGTGATGAATTAAAGATCTGGGTGAGAGAGAGCCAGGCTGTTTTTCACTCCCTTGCTACCCTTAATGGAGAGAAAAATCAGGGCACCCTGGACTCAACACCCCCTGCAAAAGGATCCCTCAGGTCATTCGCAGGCCAGAAAAGTTGTCTGCATCACTCTAATGGAAGTAATCAGGTTCACTCTGGTTCAGCACCCTGAGCATAGGGGAAATCAACCCATGGTTGGGGTGAAGGGGCCCCAGGGGTGAGCTCTGGAGGGAGCAGAGAGGTGGAGTAGAGAAAGACTTTTTTTTTTTTTTTCCCTACACCGAAGAGAAAAAGTTTTTTGGAAGCAAGAGGCAGGAGGGAAGCTTACATTTCGGTACCCGAGCCTATGCAGCTTTATTTATGTCCATTTGGGAAAGAGGTCTCAGATTCAGAGGGTAAGTACGATGCTGCGGCTTTGCCAGGCGCAGAGACGCAGCGATGGCGGGTTCTGGATCACTGCAACACCCCAAGGGGAATGCAGGCATGAGCTGGCCATGGCTGGCCGGCTGAACATCCTTTCTTAGCTTGTCTTCCTTTCCTCACAATTCCGTAACTGCCCGTGGAAACTCACTGGGTGCCAATGGCATTCCTGAGAGTCAGTCTGGCTTCCTCCAGGCGTCTTGGCACCGCGCACCTAAAGATCTTGGCAGGCTCTTCCGGTCCACCCTCTTCCCGGTTAACCACCTCAAGAAGAAGCTTCAGAACCCCTCCCAGGACAGAAGGAGGAGGAAGGATGGGAAAAGGCGGAGAGAACAACCCGTTTAGAAGGTCCAGGAGTTAGAAGACCAGACTTCTCAAGAGGAAAGACACATAGTGTTTTGTGCCCAGCACTTAGTATGTACTGTCTGACACCTCCATAAATGTTGAACTGTGAATGAATCTTTAACTCTTTGAGGGCATGGAGAAGGCAGGAGATAAGATGGAGGATTGTTGGTGGGGCCCTTCCTGTGGTTACACAGAATTTTAACCTCTTGTTGAAGTCTAGGTGCATATCTGAGAAGAAAATAATAATTTTTAAAAAGGCAAGCAGATGTGATGAGATTTGATGGAATCAACTGGGAATGGAATGTTTGAACTGGCCTCCTGCAAACCTCAGATGAAATGTGTTCCTTCTTTTTTCCAGTAGAAGATATTATTAGGTTTTTTTAAAATATATATTTGCTTAAACAGTACTTTAAAAATGGAATTAATTTGGGATACTTTTTAAGAACATAATGTTTACATGTTCTAATTTTAAAATTAATCCAATTGGGAATGAGGAAGTAATTTGTTGCCTTTTACAGATATAGATACAATTCTGGTTTAGTGGAAACAGTTTCTGACTGAGTCCTTGGATAAGATCCTAAGCCTGCTGGGACCTTAGTTCTTCCCATTTGTAAAATGAGTATAATAGTGATTGCTTGGGGAGAATAATGTACATGTGGACAATGCGTGGCACACGATAAGACTCTAATTGATGTTCCTCCCTTCTTCTGTTCATTAGTTACAAAAATGACTGAAAGAATGCTATCCTTCCCCTAGTTATCTATACAATACTAAACAATTACTGAATTTTATGACAATATAATTGCACTAAATCACTTTGAGTGTGATTAAAGGAGGTTATCATTCCATTCTCCTTCATCACTGAGACCTCACCATCTTATTTGCAGTAAATCCTTCCCTTAATTCTGTATTTCAGCATTTATCACCTTATTCATAATAAGTAACTATTATTTTTTTTTCATAGTTTACTTAGTTTGTGTGTATCTCCACCAGCTACATGAGAGCAGGGACCATGTCTAGCTGGTTCCCTTGCTTTCTTAGTATCTAATAATATAGTGTCAGGTACAGGTAAGTGCTCAAAGAGGAGTACAGAAAGATTAATAACAAGCTTGCTAAAGATACCCAAGTCTGCTCATTAAAGTTATATTGCACTTCTAGGGCCACATACTGGCTTAGATACATTGTCTAATTTTTTTGGTAATATACCACAGTACTTAGGCATTTATCTGACACTCTGTAATATAGATGAAACTATAATGAAAAAAATATATTATCAATTATGTTGATATTATCAACATCTTCAATTACGAAACATGTGGATTCCTTTTAAAGCACCACATCCCAGGTAAGGGTCCACAATAAACCCTGTGCCTTTCAACATAATGTGTGCCTCCTTCTGGCATTCTGACCATCACCAAGGAGCTGTCACATTTAAAGTTTTCTGATTGGTTTGCAGGGTTCCCGTGGAGTTCCCGTTGGTTCTCACGGGTTTTCCGCGGAGTTGGAGAGTGTTCTGGTGGGGTTCTGGCAATAAAGTAGTTCCTGTTTGAACCTACAAGTACCTCGTGTCGGCTCAGTTATTTTGTGCCCAGCCAGACTGTGGCAACTAACAAATTTTGTCTATTATTATTTTTCTTCTTCTGTAGTTCATGTGAATACCACCATCTTTTTTTCTTTGCCCTCAAATCTTACTTTCATACATCTATATCTCATTCAATTACTCTTTTCTTTACGATTATTTTTTCTTAACAAATAAATTTTTATTTCCTGAAAGAACTCTTCAATATACTCACAATACTTGTGATGTTTTCCCCATACTAACCAGTTATTCAACTCTATATGGATTAACTGGGTGTCTTATAATTCAATTCAATTCTGACAATGTCTATCAAAGTTAGAGTCAGCCCCCATAGGTTAAGGGCCCAGTTCCACAATACTGCTCCCATTTCACATGCCAGATTTCTGAGTAACAGGCAATAAATCATAAGTTCCCATAATCCCTTCCTCAGAGTTGATCATTTACTATAATGGCTCCCAAAACTTAGGAAACCATTTACTTATGTTAAATCAGCTCATTGTAAAGGATACAGATGAACATCTAGAAGAAGAGGTCATAAGAAGTCTGTAAAGGTCCTGTGCACAGGAGCTTCTGTCCAAGTGAAATTGGTGTGTTCCTCTCTTCCACACACAAATGTGTACAGCACCTGGAAGTTCTCCCAACCTGTAGTTTAGAGTTTTTATGGAGGTTTCAATATATAGTCATGGTTGATTAAATAGTTGGCCAGTGATAATTGAACAACCTCTAGCCCCCCGCCCCCTCCCTTCCTTGGAGGTGGGGTAAGGTTGAAAGTTCTAACCCTCTAATCACAAGGTTGGTACTTCCTCAGGTAACCAGCCCCTTCCTAAATCTACCTTTTGACTCCAACCATCTGTCATTTCATTAGCAGGCAAAAAGACACTCACCACTCAGAAGGTTTCAGGTATCTTAGAAACTCTTATGCCAGGAACCAGGACAAAGACCAAATACCTATTTCTTATTATGTAACAAAGTTACATTTCTCAATAAGGAAATACAGAAATCCAAGAGAGCTCTAAACCCAAGAAATTTCTTTGTTTTTAATCAGCATGAGTTACTTATTTACAAAAAACAAAAATTCATTGTAACTGGCTCAAATGAAAAGGGATACTCCAAAGAATCTGGCTGACATTTTAGAGCAGAAAACTAGCAGTAACCAGGACTTAGGAAAAAAACTGAAAAAGTCAGAAGTAAATATCCTCTTTGGGGGCTCTCTGGGCCTTTATCTCTGTTTTCTCTGCTTATATCCATTTTTTCCTCTGTAAACTGATTTTCTTTGCCTGCTAACTTTCTACTGTTCCCAAATGTGTATTGCATATGGGTTTGGTTTCTTAAGCTGCTCCCTGTGACCTCAATTCTACAAGATTCAGCTGCATACTCTATTGTCAAAATTGTCTATCACACATGTCTTAAATTTGAATTTTCAGGATGGGGACCACTGTTGACTTATTCTAGGAGGTTCTGATTAGATTCCCAAGTCAGTTGGAGGTGGATGGACAGGACAGTTTTTAACTGGGGCAGATCTTTTGATATGGGGGCTCTGAATGAGAAAAGAAATTTGAATCTGTTTGCTATACATGTCATAAAAAGCAATCAGAACTGGGTTGTCTACATATGAACCACCTGGTGTTATTCTGCCATATCATTGGGAAGTAACATGATTTAGGGAAATGGCCAAGTTCTAAAGTCTTATGATGTCTATCATGGGTTAAGAGGTTGGGATAATGATAAAAAGAAAATATTCACATAACCTAGTGATGTACTTTATGGTACTAAACAAATTTATTAAGAAAGACACCACTACATTTTTACCAATAAGATGCTGTTGCTGGCTATATTTAAGAAACAGAAACATGAATCTTTTTAAATTTTCTTCATCCATTTGCATTTCACAAAGCACATTTCTATGGACTCTTACATTTCATCTTCAAAGCAACCCTGACCAGGAGGTATTATCATTCACATTTTTCACATAAGACAATGGAAACTCAGAGAGGGTTTCTCCAAAAACCATATAGTAAATAAGTGGCAGAAAATTGAGTATGGAATTATTGTATTTCATAGAAACTGAAATGGGTTCCTGCCTTGAACATAGGGTCCCCAGGATAGACTATATTAAGAAAGGTATACCACTAAAAGAGAAATAATTCTTTCTAATAAATTTATGACATGAAACTTTGATTTTTAAATTGAAGCTTTTAATTTTATGCTTATTTAAAGATCTATTTTGAATTTGCTGATGTTTAGATTACTGTCTCCCAAAGATCCATGTGTTAAAAGTTTGGTCCCCAGCTCATGGTGCTTTGGGAAGTGGCAGAAACTTTTAAGATATGGGCCTTCAGATATGGGTCTAGGGATAGGTCTTTATGTCATTATTAGGTCATTGGGAAATTACTTTGAAGGCACAGTCAAACTTCAGTGCCTTTCTCTTTCTTTTTGCTACCCAATGATGAGGTGAGCGGTTTTGTTCCAAAATGCTTCTCCTGAAGTGATGGGTGTCAAAATCACATAGCAAAAGGGCCAACACAATCATAGACTGAAACTTCCCAAATGTTGAGGCAAAATAACACTTTTTTTTATAAGTTGATGATCTCAAGTATTTGTTATAACAACAGAAAGATATATTTATTAGTATATTTTATCCAAAATTTTATAAGCAAAATAAGTTAAAACATTCCAGAAAGTATTTTCTATTCAGAATATAATTTATTGTGAATAATTTATTCATTCCCAGTCATTAAAATCTGGTAATTTCATATATATATATATCAGCTAGTCTTTATCATATAATAACCTACACCGAAACTCAATTGCTTAGCAACAAGCTTTTGTTGTTCCTAAGTCTGGGAGTCATGGGAGGTTCTGGTGATCTGGGCTGAGTTCTACTGTTCTTGCTGGCTTTGCTCATTTGTCTGTGGCTGGCTGGTGATTTGGATGGGAGCTCTATAATACAGGATGCCCTCATTCACCTGTCTGGTAGCTGGCTGGTTATTGTCTGGGGTATGAGGGTGAATGAATCATGCGTTTCTCATTATCCTATAGGCTATCTGATACTGGGTCTCATAATGACTGGGCAGAGAACAGAAGCTCACAAGGCCTCTTGGTTCTAGGTTCACAACAGGCATAGTATCACTGCTGCTGTGTTCTGTTGGCTAAAGCTGGTCACCAGGGCAATTCAGATGCATGGGATGGGGAAATAGATTCTATCTCTCAATGACAGAAGCTGCAAAGTCACATTGCATAATGCATGGAGACATTGTAGAGTTGAAATTTGGGAACATTGTTGTAATTAATCTACCATATAAAGATTTTCCTAGGAGTTCTTCATAATCGGGGTCCAGCCCTTCTGAATCATTTTGCACCTTGAATTGTCAATATTTAATGATTTGCACCCAATTTTGTCCTCTGTGTTATTATTAAGAGCATTTCTTGGAAGAGTACTCTGTTATCACTGAGATTTTCTTCCCAGTCACTAATACATGTTCTCTAACTTTCAGTGTTGAACCGTTCTTGATTTTCTTAGAGAACCTTAGAAAATTAAGAAGACACTAACATAAATGAGTTATACCAAGTTTTCTTTTACTTATGACTACAAATGTGGAATTTCTCTGACCCTAGTTGAATTGCTTGGCATGTATAATGTGCTAATGGTGGCCCCAATGATACCTAATCCATGCAGACTGTAAATGGCACTTTATTTGCAAAAAGGGCCTTCTTGGATGTAAGTCAATGATGTTAAAATGGAGAGATTTTTCTCAGTTTTTTGGGTGGGCTCTAATTGCCATCACAATTATCCTTATAAGAAAAACAGAGAGGGGAATTCAATACACAGAAGGCAAACAGTGATATAAAGATAGAGATGGAGATTGGAGTGATGTAGCCCCAAGCAGATGAATACTAGCAGCCACCAGAAGCTGGAAGATACAAGGAAAGGATTCTCCTTTCCAACCACCAGAGGGAGTGTCATCCTGCCTGTTGACACCTGGGTTTTGGTTTAGTGAAACTGATGTTGAACTTCTGGCCTCCACTAATAAAGAGAACAAATTTCCATTATTTTAAAGCCCTATGTTTGTGATTGTTTGTTACAACAGCCACAGGAAACTAATACAGTATGCTATAGGTAGTCCTTTACATATATCTCAGTAACAAAATGTGACAAGGACATCTACTTATGGTTTACTTCCTTTCTTGCATCTTTTAAAGCTCTTAGATGTTAATTTATAAGAAAATACAGATTTATGAATAATCTCTCAATGATACAAGCTTTTGTTATTATACATTACTTCTCAATTTCTATGCCTTCCTTAGAAAGCATAGAAAAAAATTAGGAAAAAAAAACATTTTCTAATGGAAAATAATCTTTTTAAATTAATTTTTTCATTTATTTTAATTAGGTATATATGACAGCCAAATGCATTTTGATTTATTGTACACAATCGCAGCACAACTTTTCAATTCTTTGGTTGTATACAATGTAGCGTCACACCATATGTGCAGTCATACATGTACCTAGGGTAATAAAGTCTATTTCATTCCATCATCTTTCCTGTCCCCATACCCCCTCCCCCCTCCTCCCTCCCCTTTGCCCAATCAAAGTTCCTCCATTTTTCTCATTGCCCCACCCCATTATGGGTCAGCATCCACTTATCAGAGAGAACATTCAGTCTTTGTTTTGGGGGGATTGACTTTCTCTGCTTAACATGATATTCTCCAGTTCCATCCATTTATCTACAAATGCCATAATTTTATTCTCTTTTAATGCTAAGTAATATTCCATTGTGTATATACACCACAGTTTCTTTATTCGCTCATCTATTGAAGGGCGTCTAGGTTGCTTCCACAGTTTAGCTATTGTGAATTGAGCTGATATAAACTTTGATGTGGCTGTATTATTATAATATGCTGATTTTAAGTCCTTTGGGTATAGACGGAGGAGTGGGATAGCTGGGTCAAATGGTGGTTCCATTCCAAGTTTTCTAAGGAATCTCCATACTGCTTTACAGAGTGGTTGCACCAATTTTCAGTCCCACCAGCAATGTATGAGTGTGCCTTTTCCCCCACGTCCTCACCAACACTTATTGTTGCTTGTATTCTTTATAACTGCCACAGAATGGAGAATAATATTTAAAAATACATTCTTGACTGCAATTAAATCCAGCACGGGTACTACCAAAAATATAAAAAAGTCAAACAAAGAGACCCATATTAAGGTAATATCACAATTTTAGAAATGCAAAAATGTGAGAGAGGAAAGTACATGGTAGAATGCTAATATACAGTACCTCATTTCATTTCTGAAATTGTATCATCAATGAATGTCCACTATATGCATGATTCTGTGCATTTGAAATAGATGAGCAAGATGACATGTTCTTGGCCTTCAGTGTGAATCTTTTCAGTAATTGCTGAATATCTTCTATTCAAGGACCTGAAAGGACAGGACAGCTTTGTGTTCTGAAAAACACCAATTTATGGCAATTTCCAGAAAACCCAGCTACCTGGACATGTTGGAGGCCCCTGCCACATAATTCAATCCCTAGACTGCAAAACCTTTACCTTTCATTTATGAGGCTAGCCTATCATGATGCACTTCCAACTGCCTCTACCCCAGCCTAGCCACCCTCCAATGGTGGCCAAGTATCTAGAAGTGACTTCAACAGGTCTTCCCTGCATCTCTACTGCATACTTTTATTTTTCCAACACTAAAATTAGCTATCATACCGTTTTGGAATGAGCTATATGTGGTGGGAAATCATTCTTCTACAGATATAGGCAGCCGTTTTGCAAATACAGACTCTAAGCAAAAAAAAAAAAAAAAAAAAAATCAGTGTATGATGGATGCCTTAGCAGAAACTTATCCACATTTACTGAAAAAATAGAGCCAAAAGCTATGAATGATATATTATCAATCAACCATATTCTGTGACAGCTGAGTTTAACTTTTGTTTCCCCAACTGCCAAGCCATCATCCTAGAGAACTTCCCTTCAAGCAGTTTAAACTTCCCAAACCTCAGTGACTTCAGTGACTCTTTTGCTTTTTCTTATTTTGAATTTTATAAATTAACTCACATGTTATACTGAATTCCACAATCTTTCTTGTACTTCTTATCAGATACATTCAAACTTATTAGAATAAATATTTTAAGAAAGTGATATTTTCAATTGCTCATAGGCAAGACAGATCTTTGGAAGATGTGTCACTTAATGGCTCTGACCCCAGCATAATCATTTAATCTCTCCATGACTTGGTTTCTTCACCAGTAAGATTTCTAAAGTCTCTTCCAATTAAAAGTAAACAAAACAAACAAGTAAGCAAAATATGACTCTAGAGAAAATCCTGTGGTTTTTGAGGCAGACTGCTGGTATTTGGCCTGATAAATGCCCCACTAAGTCTCAACTGGATGTTGCAGAAAGTCTGAGATGGCAGGTAACATGACTACATGCCAGTGGTCTTAGACCCTCCACTGGCCTTGATTATCAAAACAGAGAATATATGAAGTCCTTTAAGACTCTGTCTCTCGTTAGAATGAATTCCTTTCCCATATGTTGGGTAACATTAAGAGAAAAGTTTAAAATGAAATGCTTATTTTTTGTTATTATATGGTGCCACAACTGGGGCTTATCTTCACCGATGACTGGAAAGGCAAGAAGGGGCTGAGAGGAGAAGGAGGATGACACAAGGGCACAGCACTCTGAGGACTTAAACCTTCAAATCCTTTAATATTTTGTTATATTTCACTCATTCCATCCACCATTTATACAGCTATTCCATGGTTTTCAAATATTAGGCTATGAATGACTGCATGATTTTACTTCATCCATGAGCCTCATCTTGAATCCAAGTTTACATCTTCTAGAAGTAGAATTCTGGGCCAAAGAACATGACCAATTTTAGATTTCTGATATGTGTTGCCAAATAGCATCTCATTTTATATCCCACCACCAATTGCCTAGTTCATTACTTGAACTGGATTTAAATTTAACTGTATGTTTAACCATTGCACAGATAAATAGAAAAATGGGTTAGGACAAATGAGTTTCTCTCTTCTCTACTAATTGATATCATCATCCCTTTAGGGCCAACTTGCAACTTTAAAAAGATTGTTTCTTGGGCAAAGGCTGAAGGAGAACATGAAATAATGAAAACTATTACAATTACGAAGCTATTGGAAGAGAAAGTAAACTGGCTTCCAGTTTTTTGTTTTGTTTTTTCCCTCCCATTCCATCTCCAAGACCCTCTCAAAGGTTCCACCAGCTTCCTACTATTAGAGTAGTATCTCTCTAAAGACCCATCCTTTAATACATGGACCACTGAGGGGCATTTAAAATTCAAACTACAGCAGTCACTTAACATTACAGTATCACCTTTGTGTCAAATCATACAATTATTTTTGGAAACACGATTTTTAAACATTGGGAAATATTCTATTTAATGCAAAAAAATCATAATTTACATTTCAACATTTAAATTGTTTTTTTTTTTCCTATGATAAGTAACACTATATTTAACATCCTTATACATCCTTACATCTTTGATTGCCTTGGATTATTTTTATTAGGATGGATTTATAGAAGAGTTTTTTTATAATTAATATTGCTAAATTGTTTACGGAAAGGTTTTATCCATTTCTAGTCTCACCTGCAATACAAAAAAAAATGCCAATTATAAGATTGACTTTCAACTGAAAGTCTAAAGCTTTGGCAAACGTACTTATTGTTGTTTTTCTAGGTAGTTTTCAAACCAGGTTTTGGAACTTACATAATTTTTCCCAAGAAATAGGAAGATTGTGACAGAGAGTTTCCACTGTGGTCAATTATAGATAGTTAGGTACCCTCCATATGGTCTGGTCATTTTGCCTCTTGATTAAATTTACTATTTTAAAGTATTGAAGGACATGTAGGACAGATGCCCAGTTGCACTCCTTGGTTTACATGGAACTCAGAAGTCCTGTGAGAGGATAATTTGAACTCTGTTTATGGTTGGAGTTAAAAATACATATCTGATAACCTGAGAGTCCCCATGGGAACCCGGAGTTCAGGGAGGATAGTGACAGCCTCAAGAAAAACATCACCTTCAGGGAAAGCAAGTGGAAAGAGAGCCAAAATGCATAACAGTGTGAGGATATGGGAGAGATCATTTTCTCTGGAGAGAATAAGAAACTGAGCATGACCATGCCCTGAACTAGCTAGGGACTTCAGAACCCAAGGAACAACATGGGAAATATCCCATACAGTGCCAGTGAAGACCATGTGCAGAAACGGACTTCCATCTCCACCCAACAATAATGTTAGCCTTCCCCCTCCCTGTTAGGGTAGTGCTACTATAGGTGGTTTAGTGGAGAGTCAAGAACTTTATCATAATTTAGCAATAATAAGACCATCCCCATTACATTGTCAGTGGAGACAATAGAGGAACCAGAACTCCCACCAAAACCTAGTTGTAACAAGGAACACCCCATTCTCATGTGTTCTAAGAGGCAAAGTAGGATACCTGGACTTTTACCGCTATGTGAAAGCAATAAGGTGGCTACCCCTTCACTTTGCCATATTAATGTTGAGAAAGCCAGCTAAAACAGGTTTAAGTAGAATTGAGCATCTCATAACATAAAAATGTTCTGGTTAAAGTAAAAAAAAAAATCACTATACCAAGAAGCAGGAAGATCTCAAAATTAATGGAGAAAGGCAATCAATAGATGTTACTATTGAGATAACAGAGCTACTGAAAACATCTGATAAATATTTTAAAGCAGCCATGATACAAATACTTCAAGGGCAATTGTAAACATACTTGAAACAAAACAACAACAACAAAAACAAATATATATATATATATATATATATATATATATATATATATATATATCTGTGTGTGTATGTATATGTGTGTGTATGTATGTATGTATATATGTGTGTGTGTGTATATATATATATATATATATATATATATATATATATATACACCTCAACAAAGAGTTGGAAAATCTCAGCAAAGAAGAACAAATATAAAAAAGAGGAGGGTCTAGGCCCAATGGGATACACTTGTACTCCCAGCAGATGAGGCAGGAGGATCTCAAGTTCAAATCCAGCCTCAGGAACTTAGTGAGGCCCTCAGCAACTTAGCAAGGCCCTATCACTAAATGAATATAATAAAGGGCTGAGGATTTGGCTCAGTGGTTAAGTACCCCTGAGTACAATCCCTGGTACCAAAAAGAGAGAGAAAGAGAGGGGGAAGAGGAAGAAGAGGGGAAGAAAGAGGGGGAAGTGAAGAATGGGAGGGAAAAATAGAAGAAATAAGTGGAAATTATTTTATTTTGTTTTATTTTTTAATTTACATATGACAGCAGAATGCATTACAATTCATATTATACATAGAGCACAATTGTTCATATCTCTGGTTGTATACAAAGTGTATTCACACCAATTTGTGTCTTCATACATGTAAACTTTGGATAATGATGTTTGTCTCATTCCACCATCATTTCTAACCCCATTCCCCATCCCCTTCTCCTCCCACCCCTCTGCCCTATCTAGAGTTCATCTATTCCTCCCTTGTTCCCCCTCCCTACTCCACTATGAATCAGCCTCCTTATATCAGAAAGAACATTCAGCATTTGTTGTTTTTTTTTTGGGGGGGGGGATTGGTTAACTTCACTTAGCATTATCTTATCT
This sequence comes from Marmota monax, assembly GCF_021218885.2. Lineage (NCBI taxonomy): Eukaryota > Metazoa > Chordata > Mammalia > Rodentia > Sciuridae > Marmota > Marmota monax. Next base: position 5,940,629 of record NW_026691988.1, read on the forward strand.
AACTACATCCATTTACCTGCAAATGCCATGATTTTATTCTCTTTTATTGCTGAGTAATATTCCATTGTGTATATATGCCACATTTTATTTATCCATTCATCTATTGAATGACAACTAGGTTGGTTCCATAGTTTAGCTATTGTGAATTGTGCTGTTATAAACATTGATGTGGCTGTGTCCCTGTAGTATGCTGTTTTTAAGTCCTTTGGGTATAGACTGAGGAGAGGGATAGCTGGATCAAATGGTGGTTCCATTCCAAGTTTTCCAAAGATTCTCGATACTACTTTCCATATTGGCTGCACCAGTCCACCAGCAATGTATGAGTGTGCCTTTTTCCCTATATCCTCGTCAACACTTATTGTTGTTTGTCTTCATAATAGCTGCCATTCTGACAAGAGCGAGATGAAATCTTAGAGTAGTTTTGATTTGCATTTCTCTAATTGCTAGAGATGTTGAACATTTTTTCATATATTTATTGATTGATTGTATATCATCTTCTGAGAAGTATCTGTTAAGCTCCTTGGCCCATTTATTGATTGTTTTTTTTTTTGTGTGTGTGTGTGTGTGTGTGTTTAGCTTTATGGGTTCTTTATATATTCTAGAAATTAGTGCTCTATCTGATGTGTGAGGGTAAAAATTTCTTCCCAATTAGTAGACTCTCCATTCACCTCACTGATGTTTCTATTGCGGAGAAGAAGTTTTTAGTTTTAATCCATCCCATTTATTGATTCTTGATATTAATTCTTGTGCTATAGGAGTCTTATTAAGGAAGTTAGGTCCTAATCTTACATGATGGAGATTAGGGCCTACTTTACCTTCTAATAGACATAGTGTCTCTGGTTTAATTCCTAGGTCCTTGATAAACTTCAAGTGGAAATTTGTGCATGGTGAGGGATAAGGGTTTAATTTCATTTTGCATATGAATTTCTAATCTTCCCAGCAACATTTGTTGAAGAGGCTATCTTTTCTCCTAGTACATTTTTGGCACCTTTGTCAAATATAAAATAACTAATTACATGGGTTAGTCTCTCTGTACTCTATTCTGTACCATTGGTCTACCAGTCTATTTTGGTGGCAATACCATGCTGTTTTTGTTACTATTGTTTTGTAGTATAGTTTAAGTTCTGGTATAGTGATGCTACCTGCTTCACTCTTCTTGCTAAGGATTGCTTTAACTATTCTGGGTCTCTTATTTTTCCAGATGAATTTCATGAGTGCTTTTTTTATTTCTATGAGAAATGCCATTGGGATTTTGATTGGAATTGCATTAAATCTGTATAGTGCTTTTGGTAGTATGGTCATTTTGACAATATTAATTCTGCCTATACAAGAACAAGGTAGACCTTTCTATCTTCTAAGGTCTTCTTTAATTTCTTTCTTCAGCATTCTGTAGTTTTCATTGTAGAGGACTTTCACCTCTTTCCTTAAGTTGATTCCCAAGTGAAAAAATGGAAATTTTACAATGGAAAAATACAAAAGCCAAAATTAAAAGCTCAGTGGGTGGGCTTAATAGCAGAATGGAGGGAACAGAGGAAAGAATTAGTGAACGGGAAGATAAGACAATAAAAATTTTGAACGTAAGAGAGAAAATACTGAAAAAGGGATTGGAGCCTTAAGGATCTGTGGAATTATAACAAAAGATCTGTTGTTAATATCATCTCAGTCCTATAAGGAGAAGGGAAAAAAGGCAGGATTGAAAAAATGTTACTTAAAGAAATAGTGTACTTAAGTACTTAAAATAATAATTTACTTAAATAAAGTAATTACATACTTAAATAAAGTACTTGAACAAATAATGGCAGAAATTTTCTTAAATTGCTAAGAGATTAATATTTACAAATTAAAGAAAAGGAGTGAACCCCCAAAAGAATAAATCCAAATAAATCTAGGATTGAGTACCTTGTAATTATAATTCTGAGAACTTTAAGACAAAAAAAAATCTCAAAAGCAATCAAGGAAAATTGATATCTTACCTGTATGGATATAATGTTTTAATACCAATGTTTTCATTTATCTGAAATAATGGTGATCAGAAAGACATAAGATAACATAAAATTGTTAAGACAGAATTCTAAGCCCGGGTAAAACATTTTTCATTCAGAAATGAAGGAAAAATTAAGACAATTTCAGATGAGCAAAATCTAAGACAATTAAGCTTATGATTAATTTTCAATGATTTTAGAATTGAAATTTCTTTTTTTTTAAAGAGAGAGAGAGAGAGAGAATTTTTTAATATTTTTTTTAGTTCTCAGCAGACACAACATCTTTGTTTGTATGTGGTGTTGAGGATCGAACCCGGGCCGCACGCATGCCAGGCGAGCGCGCTACCGCTTGAGCCACATCCCCAGCCCTAGAATTGAAATTTCAATTTAAAATTTCAATTCTAAAAACTGGCTAAAGAAGGTGTTTTTGTTTTGTCTTGTTTTATTTGCTTGTTTGTTTGTTTGTTTTTTAATAGAAAGACTATGACAAAAGAAAGAACCTTAAAACATCAGGGAGAAAAAAGAACCAAAAAAAAAAAAAAAAGGGAAAATATGAATAAGTACAATAGACTTCCATTCTCCCTCTTGCATTTTCTAAATTATGTTTAACAGTTGAAGCAAAAATTATTATAATAATGTCATGTGGTTCTAATACATGTAGGGAAAATATTTAAGACAGGCAACTATAAAGTAAATAAAGGAGGATAAGTGAACACAAAGAGCAGAAAGATTTCTATGCATCACTTGAGTTGGCAAAATAATATGAGTGGATTATAACAAAGTGTGTATGTAAGGTAATATCTAGTGAAACCATTAATAAAGAGATAAAGCAAAAATACAGTATAGGTAAACAGAATTCTGAAAATATTCAAGAAACCTAAAAGAAGTCAAGAAAAATAAAACAGAAAAAAAAGAATAAAAACAGAGAAAAACAAACAAAAATGGCAAACAACCTGAAATATATCATTAATTTACATTAAATGTAAATAATCTAGATATAACAGCTAAAAGTCAGATTACTGGATGCCAGAGTGGATTTATTTTATTTTATTCTATTTGTAGTGTGGGGGATCAAACAAAGAGTCTCATTCATGCTTCAGAATGGATTTGAAAATGCAACCTGCTATGATTTGAATACAAAATGTCTCTAAAATGTCTCCAAAGGCATGCACTGAAGACTAGGTGCCAGACTATGGTGCTATTAAGAAGTGGAGCAACCTTTAGGAGGTAGAGACTTCTTGAAGAACGTAAGGTCACTAAAGGCATGACCTCAAAGAAGATGTTGAGATTTACTACCCAGCTTTATTTGCTTCCTGACAGAGGTGAGCAACTCTGTTCCACCACATGCTCTCTGCATGATGTTTTGCCTTACCATAGGTCCAGAGTGACCATGAAGTAAAACCTCTAAAGCTGTGAACCAAAACATTCCTTCTTTATACCTTGATTATATCAGGTAGTTTGTCATACTCATGGTAAGCTAACTACTAAAGGACTCAACTACCTGCTGTCTAAAGAAAACCTACTTAAATATAGCAATATGGGTAATTTTTTTAAATAATGAAAAATATAAACATATGTGTCATATAAACATTAACTTTTTAAAAATAACTAGCATTAATATATAAAAGGTAAATTGTAGAGCAAGGAAAATTACCAAAAATAGAGATATTAATAAGTGGTAGAAGAGCAAATTCAGCCAGAATATATAAAAAGCACATCTGCATATGAATAAAACAAAAAGAACTGGAAAATATGTAAAGCTAGAACTGAAAAGATAAGTAGGTAGATCCACAATAATAGTTATAGAATTCCACATTCCAAATTCAACAATTGATAGAATAACTACATAGGAAATAAGCAAAGACATAGAAGAACCTGAAGAACTGGATAAATGAACAATGGAACGAAATGTTCCTTTCAACAACAGAAGAATGTACATTTTACAAGTGCTCATGACCATATTCTGGCCCATATAACAAATCTCAACAAATTAAAGAAGACTGAAATATATAGAGTGTATTTCTTCCCTTATCTTTCTCTTTCTTCTCTCTTCTTTCTCTCTCTCTCCTCCACTGTTTCTTTTTATTTTGTAGGGCTGTGGATCAAATTCAGGGCCTTGTACATGCTAAGCACACACTTTTGTCCCTGAGCTACTTCTCTAGCCTAAGTGTGTTCTTTGACCACAGAAACATCTTCAAACACTTGGAAATGAAACATTTCACCTATAAATAATCTATAAGTCAAAGAGTGTTATGGTTTGAACCTGGAATGTCCCCCAAAGCTCATGTATTTAGAGCATGGTCCCCCAATGAGGCTAGATTCAGAAGTGGGGCTTTTAGGAAATGATTGGATCATGAGAGCTATAATCTCCCCAGTGAATTAATCCACTTTGTGAATTAATAATTTGAATGGACTACTAAGTGGTAACTATAGGCAAGTGGGGTATGGCTAGAGGAAGTAGGCATGGCCTTGGGGATTCTATCTGCCCCAGGCCCTTACACAAATACAGACACATCTCTCTGTCTCTCTGACTCTCTGAGTCTCAGTCCCTGTTTAACCAAGTACATTGATTAGGTTCTGAGGTGAGCCAGAGCATTATGATAAAAGGGAATGGTAAAGGAAAACTAATAAGCTTCTCCTGGAAGCCAGGAAGCAAGAAGAGAGACAGAGAGATTTTGGTTGCAGCAGTGAACAACTAACACCAAGAGGAAAATAAATGAAAAATACATTGAAATGAATAAAAGTGAAAATACAATATATGAAAAATTGTGATATACAATGGAGTATTACTCAGCCACAAAAAAGAATGACTTTATGACATTTGCTGGTAAATGGATGGATCTGGAGACTATTCATGCTAAGTGGAATAAGCCAATCCCAAAAACCAAAGGTAAATGTTCTTTCTGATATGTGGATGCTAATATTAACATACAACAAGGGTGGAGGGCAAAGAATCAAAGTTCAGTGGATTAGACAAAGGAGACTAGAGAGAAGAGAAAGGAATAAGAATAGGAAAGACAGTGGAATGAATCAGACAAAAATTTCTTATGTACATATGTGAATACACCACTGTGAATCTCATCATCATGTATATCCATAAGACGGGGATCCCAATTAGAATAAGATCTATTCAATGTTTGCATCATTCTACTGTCATGTATAACTAAAAAGAATAAATAAAAAATTTTAAATTTTGTGGAATATGGCTAAATCAGTAAAAAATTATAATTATAAATGCATATATTATAAAAGAGGAATAATTTTAAATCAACACTCTTAACACCTGTCGGTAATCTTGAAAAATAAACCTATAGCAAGCAGAAGAAAAAAATATAAAGATAAGAATATGTCTTAGTCTGATTTGCATTGTCCTAACAGAATACCACAGACTGGGAATTTTATTGTCTCATGGTTCTGGAAGCAGAGAAGACCAAGATTCCTGAGCTGGCAAGGCATCTGCTTAAAGGCCTTCTTCCTGTGACATCCCTTGTCAGAAGTCTGAGGAGCAAGAGGGTCTCTATAAGAAAAGGGGAGGACTGGACTAGTTCTTTTACAGGGAAACCACTTCCTCATTGACGAATGCATTCTTGTAATGATGGCCTTAATTCATTCATGAGGCTGAAGTCCTCATGACCTGGCCATCTTTTCACAGTCCAACCTCTTAACACTATTATAATGGCAATTACATTTCAATGTGAGTTTTGGAGAAACATTCAAACCATAGCAGAGTAGAAACTAATGAAATTTAAAGCAGAAAATAACAACAAAAAAAATCAATGAACCAAACTTTCTTTGGAAAGTTTAATACAATTGACAACCTTCTAGCAAAACACAGAAGACACAAATTCTCAATATTGTAAATTATATAGAGGTAATTCACAAATTACTTGTAATTCACAAATTGAACCTGTAAAATCAAAAGAACAAAAAGGAAATACTATAAACCATTTGACACATATAAATTCCAAAACTTCGATGAAATGAAGAAAGTCTGAAATAAATCAGATATATAAAGACACTGTATGTTCTCTGTAGATGTTTAAGAAATGTGAGTGTTTTTTAAAAGTTGATTGGGAATGTATAATAGTGATTACTAGAGGCTGGTAAGTGATGGAAGAGAGGATAATCAAAGACTGGATCATGGGTACTAAAACTAAGCTAGATAGAAGTAATAAATTCTAGCATTCCACAGTACAACGGGCATGGGACTATAGCTCACAGTTACCTTTTATATGTGTTATGAATAACTAGAAGAGAGGAGCTCAAAGACTCCAAACACAAAGTAAAAAAAAAAAACTGTGGAAATGCTAATTACCCTGATTTGATCAGTACACATTGTACACATGTATTCTAATATCACACTGTATACCATAAAAATGCACAATTATTACATCAGCCAAAAAATTTAAAAACAAAATGTTTAAGGAGTTGAAAATGTTAATTGCCCTTATTTGATCATTACATACTATATACATGTATTGAATTATCACAGTGTACCCCATAGATTTGTACAATTAAAATAATTGAAAATATAAAAATAAATTATTTTGAAAAAGAAAGACTGCATATTTTCCTCAATAGCAGAAACAAGGCAAAGATATTTCCTATTACCACTTTAACTTAAAATAATGTTAGATGTTTTAGCCAATGTAATAAGGCAAGAAAAAGAAGATAAAAGCCATATACACTTTAAAGAAAGAAATAAAACTGTTCTTGAGTAGGGAGGAAGAGCATGAGAAGAAGATTAACATTAAACAGGGATGAGAGGTGGGAGGGAAAGGGAGAGAGAAGGGAAATTGCATGGAAATGGAAGGAGACCCTCATTGTTATACAAAATTACATACAAGAGGAAGTGAGGGGAAAGGGAAAAATAATACAAGGGGGAGAAATGAATGACAGTAGAGGGGGTAGAGAGAGAAGAGGGGAGGGGAGGGGAGGGGAGGGGGTATAGTAGAGGATAGGAAAGGCAGCAGAATACAACAGACACTAGTATGGCAACATGTAAATCAATGGATGTGTAACTGATATGATTCTGCAACCTGTATACGGGGTAAAAATGGGAGTTCATAACCCACTTGAATCAAAGTGTGAAATATGATATATCAAGAACTATGTAATGTTTTGAACAACCAACAATAAAATTTTTTTTAAAAAAAAAATAAATAAAACTGTTCTTATTTACAGATTACCTGATTGTGTAGAAGATCTGATTAAATAAATAGATAAATAAATAAATAAAAATTCCTATACCTAATAAGAGAGTTCGGCAAGGTCACAGGATACAAGATAAATATTCCAAAACCACTTATATTGAACCACTATTAATGAACATATAAATATAAAATGGAAAATAGAATGACATTTACAATTGCTCAAATATAATTATGAGTAAATTTAACAAAATATGAACAGGCCTTATGTGCTGAAAATTACAACATGGTATGTCTCTCCATTTATTTAGATATTTGATTTCTTTCAACATTTTGTAATTTGGTTTCATTATTTTACAAAAGTGAAAACACTACAACTGTTGCAAAACAAAAGATTTGATTTTTTTTAAGTGAAAAGGATGTTTGAAAATGTTAAATGACTTTCCTGAAACCTACTATATGACCCAGTTGCCCTACTCCTTGGTATTTATCTAAAAATACTAAAATAAGCTTGCTATAGTGATACATGAAGATCAATACTTATAGTAGCACAATTCACAATGGCCAAATTATGAAGCCAGCTTAGGTATTTCTCAATATATGATTGAATAAAGAAAATGTGATATACATATATATATATATATATATACATATACATATATACACACACACACACACACACACGTGATACAAAATGGAGTTTTACTCAGCCATAAAGAGAATGAAATTATGTTTTTTTGCTGGCAAATTGATGGAACCGGAAAACATTATGCTGAGTGAAATGATTCAGATGCAGCAAGAGTGGAACGTGTTATCTTATATTCAGAAGTAGAGAGAAATAAGGGATTTTTAAACGAAAGCGACGGGGGATCCCATGAAGATAAAAGGGAGAAGAGTGAAGTAGAGGAAAGGGAATAGGGGGATGGGAAAGTGGCAGAAAAGCCGAACGAAACTATGACATGTGCATGTATGAGCATATCACAATGGATTTCACTTTTACATACATCTATAATGCATCGATTAAAAAAAATAAAACAATAAAAAAATTATTTGCCTGAGGCCATCCCACTAAGTGCCAGAATTGGGGTTCTCAACTCAGTCCACTGGCCAGAGCTGGAGCTTCTTGCACTTGATTGCATTGCCCTCTGCTGGCTCCATACTGTGGTCACCTCTGAGAGCGAAGAAACAAGAGCATTGCCTTATTGGTAACCTCAAGTACAAAAGCATGCCCTGTGCATGTCCTCCAGGACCACAAAAGCCTGCATTTCACACTTGCCTAGGCAGCTCCCACAATCACATAAGCTAATTCCTCACAATAAATCTCTTAGACCCTCTAACTGTGGAAATAAATGCTAATTTCCCTAATTTGATCAGTACACATTGAATGTTAGTGAAATCCTCTTTGATCCACCTCATTGAGAAGCAGTACTCCCTCTGCTTGAATCCCAAGTTCAGCCTTTCTCTAATCTGTTATCTTGAATCACCTCACAATAAATTTTTTATACATCTCATATTGATTTGGCTTCTCTGATTGACCTTTGATACACAGGTAAAAGAGACTTAAGGTTGCAGGAGGTATTAAGTTTAACTAATCATCCATAGCTAACCTTAAGAGAGGACAAATATCCTGAGTTATCCAGGTGGGACCAATAATTCACAAGAGTCCTTAAATGTGGAAGAGGGATGCAAAAAGAATCTGTTACAGGAAGACTTGACTGACCAGCCATTCTCAGATTTGAAAAGTACAAATGCAATTCAATGGAGGGATAGAAACAGAAAGAGCCATAGTCTAAAATGATTGCAGCCTTTAAGAGCTAGAAAAGGGAAGGAAACAAATTCTTTTTTTAATATTTCTTTTTTAGTTGTAGTTGGACATAATACCTTTATTTTATTTACATATTTGTATGTGGTGCTGAGGATCGAACTCAGGGCCTCACACATGCGTGGCGAGCGCTCTGCTGCTGAGCTACAGCCCCAGCCCCAAGAAAACAAATTCTTCACCAGGCTGCCAGGAAGAATGCATCCCTGCTAACACCTTGTTTTTTGCCCAGTAAAACCGGCTTAAAACTATGTCCTCCAGAACTGGAAGATAATAATTTTTGCTGTTATAAGCCACTAAGTTTGTCAAGTTTGTTTCAGCAGCAATGAGAAATTAATATGTAAGCCATTCAAATACTTTTTTGGAATAATGAATAAAAAATATGTAAATCTAACTTATAAGCACATGTAACTCATATATTTACATACACATTTAGTTTATAAAATACATAAATTTACATATGTAAACTTTAATTCAAATGTTAGAGCATTGGTTTAATTTGTGCTTTGCAAAAGAAATTCAGAAAAAAAAATAGCATTGGAATTAGCATTTGAGGAATTAGCATTTGAGTAAGAGAATAATCCCACAGAAATTTCTGCCAAAAAATAATGCACTATAACAGAAGTACGATTCAGGGCAGAGCCTCTTATGAAGTATCTATTACAATGGTCCAAAAATTGGCTTCATGACCCTTGTACTCTTCAATCAAATCAAGAGTCAGGAAAGTGTAAAGAGAAAGGAAATTTTTGTAAGATGTTTGGAAGAAGACATTGTGTGTGGTGGTGTGGGAATGAGCAGTTTACCCCTCCATCCTACCCCCACACCAAGGGACACAGAAAGGGAAGGATCCCAAGGGCTACTCAGAAGCCATCAGATGTTATTGCTGCAGAGGAAGAAAGGGCTTCCCACTGGAGGCCACAAAGGCATCTTCCTCAAGGGCAGAACCAGGATAGAAATACTGTACTGGGATCTACATACCCAGAGCTTGTCATTCACCAGAGAGAGAAGTGGGGGCGGGGAGGGGGAGGAGAGAGAGAGAAGGCAGTAGGTCACCTAGGGCTCAATCCATGCTCCACCTGAAGACAGAGGCACCCAAGGAGTGAGTTAAAGTCATCACACAGAGTCTCCAGTGGCCTTCTGAAGTGAAGTTTGCATCTGTCTTAGACAGTGCCCAAAAGAAAAAGATGTTTAAGTCACCAATATCTGCAGGTCCAGAGAACATGACGCCAAAATATAATGATGCCCTGTTCTTGTAAGATCTTTCCTGTCCCATTATGGACCTCCAGACCCACCACTTACTGTTTCAACTAGGAGTGCAGAAACTAGTAGGACTAGAAGGAAGAGCAGAGGGGCTGGTGGTGGGGGTGGGGGGTGTGGGGGTGGGTGGGGGTGTGGAGGACAAAGAGAGAGTGCTGCAAAGAAGCCAACTACATGGGCCTGGGCCTGTTCCACTTTCAGCCTCAGGCAGATCTGTGCTGGGATGTTGATGTTTAGCACATGATACAGTTTAAACATTTTATTAATATCTTCAGCTGGACCTTTTAATTACTGAACAGATACTCTGTGACACTCAGAACTGTATACTATCTCAGAGTTAGCACAGAAATTATGGGGTCTGTCAAATTTTAGTTCAGGGAAATACCTTCCCCCACTGCACCCATTTTAAAGAGGCAATAGGAGAGTGGATAAACAAGTAGATGGTGTGTTTGGATGACATCGGCATCCCAGCTCTGTTTATTACTGGGACTTTCCATTCCATAGCATGTTACTACCAGATTGAAACAGCAACACTCACACTTTCTCCCTCTGACTCCCTGCTTCTGCTGCCACACAAGGACTGGAGCCTAGAATTGGCCAAGGTCCCATTTCTTAGACCCACCCATTCAAGACCTAATGTATTGCTCGTTTTCATTGTTATTACACATCTGTTCTTTTCCATTCCTCTATTTTAATTGTTATTGTGGGTCCAGATTGCGTCGTATTTGATTACTATAATAGTTTTCTCGTTATTGTCTTTGCTTAGATTTTAGGATCATGCTTCCATTTAATCTATGCCACATTAAAGGCAAATCTTATGAAATCATGATACTTCCCGGTATTTATCTGCCTCGCATTCAAAGGCTTTCATGAGCTAACTTTACATTTTTTCAACCCTATTTCTATGTTTTCGTATCCAATGTATTTGTGTTTGGTTAGCTTTATCTTCGTTATAACCAAACCACCAGAAAAAAAACAACTTAAAGGAGCAAGAGTTTAATTTGGGGCTCATGGGTTTCAGAGGTTCCAGTTCATAACTGACCCCATTGCTCTGGGCTCAAGATAAGGCCGAACATCATGGGGGGAGGACACAGCAGAGGAAAGTTGCTGAGCTCATTGCAGGGTCAGGAAGCACATGGTGGAGAAGCCACCATGAAGATGGCCCTTCTAGGCTATGCCCCCAGTGACCCATCTCCTCCAACCACATCCATCTACCTATAGTTACTACCCAGTCAGTTTATTCTAACTAGGATGGATTGATTAGGTTACAACTCTCAAAAATTGAATCATCTTACCTCTGAATATTACTTTATTAGCAGGAGCTTTGGGGGGACACCTCACATCCAAGCTATAAGTTTCTTCCAGATAAATGGGTATATTTCCTTCTGTCTTAAAGATTCCCATGATTGAAGTTATACTGACTGCAGTTTTGTAAAATCCCATCCTTCCTTCAAGGTCCAACTTAAATGGCACCTCCTCCAGAAAGCCTTTCCTAATCATTTCAGCCCGAAAATGTAAGCTGAAATGTGAATAAGCTAGATTCTAGTGTTACAGAGCTGAGGTCTTCTGTGAAATTGAGGCAGCACAAAGCTGTCCCTTCAAACCTCAATTCTTGTGACCAAGTCAGGAAGATTTCAGGCATGTTGTTCAGAGTAACAGGAATAAGTTTATTGAGGGGATAGGAAAAGAGGAAGGGGGTGAGGGATCCAAGATGGTGGTTCAGAGAGAGGCAGCATTCTGTGTCACTCTGTGACCTGGGTCTTAACTAGTGGGAATACTGCTTCTCTGAAAGTGATAGAGGACATCTACACTGCTGCTCTTGTGAAGGAAATCACCAGTGCTGTTCCCACAGCAGGGCTCCGGGCCTCAGCATTAGAGCAGGACTCCCAGCTCCTGACACCCAACTTCTGAATACTAGCCCACTCAGGCTTCAAGAGCCCTTTAGCAGGATCACCTATCAGCACATGCGCAGAACTTCCAGATAACTTTCTACTCCCATACAGGACTCTCAGCTGCTATCCACCCACAGAAAGTCCAGCTGCCACTTGCCTGTGGAACTCCATCTACCAACCTGGGGCTCCCCAGGTTGCCTCCCTCTTGTGACTCTGTGGTAGTCTGCCTGCACCTAGGGATGTCCTATAGGCTCTGAAGACAGCCAAAAGATGCAACACTGCATGCCACAGAGCTCATCTCTGAACACATCGCACAGCACCATCGCACAGCTCCCCCGACACAGGACACCCCAGTGCTTGAAACAGCCTGCCTCCATCTTGGGTCACCTTCCTTGCCATCTTTGGTGGGGGCAGCTCCCAGATTGGAACTCTAGCTGGCCAGGTACCTGGTTTCCAACTCCCCCTTATCCCCAGTGGCACAGTAACTGCCCAACACAAAACAAATCTCAGTGGGTTGGGTGTGCAGTGTGACCAGGGCACTGCCCACAGGAGCCCCAGTGAGGTCCTTCAATTGGAAACTATTAAAGGAGAGGGAGAGGGCACAATAGTTTAGAGACTAACAGAGAGACCAGCCTTCAAAAAAGGAGCCAACAATATGCTGCCTCCAGGAGACTCATCTGTTAGGAAAAACATACACAGACTGAAGGTGAAAGGTTAGGAAAAATCATCTCTGTCACATGGACTATGGAAGCAAGCAAGGGCTTCTATCCTCGTATCAAATAAAGTAGACTTCAAGATAAAGCTAACCAAAAGCAATAAAGAAGGACATTTCACACTGCTCAAGGGAACCATATACCAATAACAATTATAAATATGTATGCCCCGAACAATGGAGCATCTATGTTTATCAACCAAATTCTTCTCAAATTCAAGAGTCAAATTGACCACAGCACAATAATTTTGGGTGACGTTAACACACCTCTCTCACCACTGAAAAGATCTTCCAAACAAAAGCTGAGCAAAGAAACTATAGAACTCAATAACACAATCAAAAACTTAGACTTAACTGACATATATAAAAGATTTCATCCTTCAACAAGCAAATACACTTTCTTCTCAGCAGCACATGGATCCTTCTCTAAAACAGACTATAGAGTATGCCACAAAGCAACTCTTAGCAAATACAAAAAAGTAGAGAAACTATCCTGCATTTTATCATATCATAATGGAATGAAATTAGAAATCAATGACAAAATTTAAAAAAAAATTAAATTATTTTTGAAGATTAAATAATATGCTGCTGAATGAACAATGGGTTGCAAAAGACATCAAGTAGGAGATAAAAAAATCTTAGAGGTAAATGAGAACACTGACACAACATACCAAAATCTCTGGGACACTATGAAGGCAGTACTAAGAGGAAAGTTCATTGCATGGAGTTCATTCCTTAAAGGAAGAAAAAGTCAACAAATAAATGACCCAACATTCCATCTGAAAACCCTAGAAAAAGAAGAACAAATCATCACCCAAAGCAGTAAAAGACAGGAAATAATTAAAATTAGATATGAAATCAAAACAAAAGAAGCAATTGAAAAAATTGACAAAACAAAAAGTTGGTTCTTTGAAAAAATAAATAAAATTGACAGACCCTTAGTTACTCTAATGAAGAGAAGGAGAGAGAAAACTCAAATTACTAACATATGTGAAAAAGATAATATCACAACAGACACTACATAAATGCAGAAGTTAATTAAAAATTATTTTGAAAACTTATACTCCAATAAAATAAAAATGCCAAAGGCATTGAAAATTCTCTAAAGTCATATGATTTGCCCAAATTGAATCAGAATGACATACACAATTTAAACAGACCAATAATATCAAGCAATGAAATGGAAGACACCATTAGAAGCCTACCAACCAAGAAAAGCCCAGGACCAGAAGGATACACAGCTGACTTCTACAACACCTTTAAAGAAGAACTAATACCAATACTCTTCAATTTATTTCAGGAAATAGAAAAAGAGGCAGCGCTTCCAAACTCATCCTATGAAGCCAGTATCACCCTGATTCCAAAACCAGGCAAAGACTAATCAAAAAAAAAAAAAAAAAAAGAAAGAAAGAAAAAAGAAAAGAAAGAAAGAAAACTTCAGACCAATATCTCTAATGAACATAGAAGCAAAAATTCTCAATAAAATTCTGGCAAATTGAATACAAAAACATGTCAAAAAGATAGTGCACCATGATCAAGTAGGATTCATCCCAGGGATGCAAAGTTAGTTTAACATACAGAAATCAATAAATGTAATTCATCACATCAATAGACTTAAAGATAAGAATCATATAATCATCTCGATAGATGCAGAAAAATCATTTGACACAATATATCACCACTTCATGTTCAAAACACTAGAAAAATTAGGGATAACAGGAACATATCTCAACATCATAAAGGCTATCTACAGTAAGCCCCAGGCCAACATCATTCTAAATGGAGAAAAATTGAAGGTATTTCCTCTAGAACTAGAAAAACATAGGGATGCCCTCTTTTACCACTTCTACTTAACATAGTTCTTGAAAGGCTGGCTAGAGCAATTAGATAGATGTAAGAAATTAAAGGGATACAAATAGGAAAAGAAGAACTCAAATTAGCACTGTTTGCCAACAATATGATCCTATACCTAGAAGATCCAAAAAGTTCCATAGAAAGCTGCTAGAACTAGTAAATAAATTCAGCAAAGTAGCAGAATATAAAATCAATACCCATAAATCAAAGGCATTTCTGTATATCAGTGACAAATCCTCTGAAAGAGAAATGAGAAAAACTACCCCATTTACAATAACCTAAAAAAAAAAAAAACTTAGGAATCAATTTAACAAAAAGGTGAAAGAGATATACAATGAAAACTACAGAATGCAAAAGAAAGAAATCAAAGAAAACCTTAGAAGATGAAAAAAATCTACCTTGCTCTTGATAGGCAGAATTAATATTATCAAAATGACAATACTACCAAAAGCACTATACAAATTTAATGCAATTCCAATCAAAATCCCAATGGCATTTCTCATAGAAATAAAAAAAGCACTCATGAAATTCATCTGGAAAAATAAGAGACCCAGAATAGCTAAAGCAATCCTTAGCAAGAAGAGTGAAGCAGGTAGCATCACTATACCAGAACTTAAACTATATTTGCCGCAGTGTGGCTGGGCACAATTCACGAGCCACTTGTCAAAAGAAATGAACTTTATTTTTAGAACACACACACACCGCACCACACAGCTCTTCAGGAATTCCCTCAGAGCCCAACTGCCACCACCAGTTTCCCACAAGCCTCTCAACCTCCCCCACTCCTCCTGCTCTTGAGGCCGACTGGCTGGGTCGTGTGTGCAGAGCCAAAAACAAGTCCCCCAATGAGCAGCTCCGTGGTCTGAAAGAGCGGGGAAACAGCCCAATGAGCATCACTGCAGAGGAGCCAATCAGTTGGCAGCTAGAAGTTTGCTGGGGCTGCTGTGAGCCAATCATCAGCTGGCAGTTGGAAGTTGGCTGGCAGCTGGAAGTTTGCTGGGGCCCCTTCGGTTGTGGCTCTCAACATCTCCCCCTCTCTGTTTAAACAACAAGCATGTGGCTTAGGGACCGTGCCTGCTTTAGGTTGTCCAGTACTACATATGGTCCTTAGCCGTCATCTGATGAGCTGACCTCAAGGCGTCAGCCTCCTGTCTTAGGTTGGTACCATTGCAATTGGATCTTACCCGTCATTGACTACTGGTCCAGCATACAGCCACACCTGTGGATAGGTCTTTATACCAGCAGGGGGGGGGGGTGAGGTTCTTTGCCTCACCTCTGTTGGCCCCCAAAATTTAGCTGAACGACCATCACAAGCAGAAGGGAGGAAGACACACCAAGCCAATTGACGGCTCCTTTTGGAAAAATTGCACCACCAATGACACCATCAGCAAAAATACCCCAACACTACCACAAGTCACTGCACCAACAGATAGTTCACAATGCATACAAGTGAGTTACAAGTGATACATAGTCCAGGCAAGTTCTGCAAGCAGTTCAGTGATAGCTATTGCAGAAGCTGTAGATTGGTTTTATCTTTGTCTTCACTGGCACTGGGATGAAGATAGGAATTCTGGCAATAATGGCTAAAGAAAAAATTACGTAACATTCCAGAAGGCACTAAAAGAAAACAATTTTCTGAACAATTTACATTATCTTGAACAGAATTATTAGATATAATGAAAAGGAAAGGTGAAAGTAAACAAACAGATCTGTTAACCTCCTTTTTTGTTCACATATTAAAACAATCTTCAACAGCTGTTTACCCAATTTAAATTAAACCATTTAAATCACATGAATTTAAAAAAAATTTGGATCAATTTTTTCATGAACGCTCATTATATATAATATATGGACATACGTACATACAAACATACAACATAAAACACAAGTGTGCACACATAATATAATACATACAACACATAACATAATAGTAAAGGCCTTATAACTTTTTACAGGTGAAATCTCCATTGCAATGTTTAAAAACTCTATAGTCAAAAAATAGAACTGATCAGCAAAACATTAACCTAGGTCTGTATGAGCTCAAAAAACAAAATAGAACTTCATGATGTGGGAAAGGGCAATAATAAAATAGATATTGAAAAAAGCATCCTGGTTCTGTCGCAGATGTAAGCGTAGCCAAACTGGAGTTCTGGATATCAGCTGTTATGGATTTGAGCCAAATCATCTTCTTTTTGGTCTGTAGAAATTGCTTTAGTTAATCTCTCTGGAATCTGATGTTGAGAGCCACAGCCAAAGGGGCCCCAGCAAACTTCCAGCTGCCAGCCAACTTCCAACTGCCAGCTGATGATTGGCTCACAGCAGCCCCAGCAAACTTCTAGCTGCCAACTGATTGGCTCCTCTGCAGTGATGCTCATTAGGCTGTTTCCCCGCTCTTTCAGACCACGGAGCTGCTCATTGGGGGACTTTTTTTTGGCTCTGCACACACAACCCAGCCAGTCGGCCTCAAGAGCAGGAGGAGTGGGGGAGGTTGAGAGGCTTGTGGGAAACTGGTGGTGGCAGTTGGGCTCTGAGGGAATTCCTGAAGAGCTGTGTGGTGCGGTGTGTGTGTGTTCTAAAAATAAAGTTCATTTCTTTTGACAAGTGGCTTGTGAATTGTGACCAGCCAGACTGCGGCATTTGGTGGCCCGCAAGGGGAACGACTGAGGGTAAGTGATAAGGTAAACTGCTCGCCCTTGAGGGCAAGGCAAGAGGATGGGTAGCCATTTTAAGATTCTTCTTTTGTTTTGCTTCACTTTTGTTTTAAGTTGCCTGTCCCTGGAGATGAGTGAGATGGAAGAAAAACCGCTCACATCTGAGGAACAGATAGGGAGAAAGGATAGATGGACATTTCAGGAGGCTATTATAATGATTTTTTGTTTTTCCAATTTTGTTTCACTCTGTTCCAGTTTTGTTAGGCGTTATCTTGTTGGCTTGTATTATAGTTATAGTAGAAATATTCAAGTAAAAGAGAAGGTCTCTCAAACTAGTCAGACAGGAAAAAATTCAAGTCAAAGAGAAGGTCTCTCTAGCTAGTCAGACAGAGGAAGAAAGTTTAGAGCAGAAAAAGCTATCAGGGGAAACAGCCCAATGAGCATCACCTCAGAGGAGCCAATCAGTTGGCAGCTAGAAGTTTGCTGGGGCCACTGTGAGCCAATCATCAGCTGGCAGCTGGAAGTTTGCTGGCAGCTGGAAGTTTGCTGGGACCCCTTCGGCTGTGGCTCTCAACAATACTACAGAGCAATAGTAACAAAAACAGCATGGTATTGCCACCAAAATAGACTGGTAGGCCAATGGTACAGAATAGAGTACAGAAAGACTAACCCATGTAATTAGTTATTTTATATTTGACAAAGGTGCCAAAAATGTACTAGGAGAAAAGATAGCCTCTTCAACAAATGTTGCTGGGAAGATTGGAAATTCATATGCAACAAAATGAAATTAAACCCCTAACTCTCACCATGCACAAAACTCAACTCAACATGGATCAAGGACCTAGGAATTAAACCAGAAACCCTGCATCTAATAGAAGAAAAAGTAGGCCCTAAACTCCATCATGATGGATTAGGCCCCAATTTCCTTACTAAGACTCCTATAGCCCAAGAATTAATATCAAGAATCAACAAATGGGCTGGATTCAAGCTAAAAAGTTTCTTCTCAGAAAAAAAAATCCATATGGGGTGAAGGTGGGAGTTCATAACCCACTTGAATCAAAGTGTGGAATATGATATGTCAAGAAATTTGTAATGTTTTGAACAACCCACAATAAAAAATTAAAAAAAAAATAAAATAAAATAACTACCTCAACATTTCAAAAAAAAAAAAAATCCATGAGGTGAATAAAGAGCCTACAGAATGAGAGCAACACATCAGATAGAGCACTGCTCTCTAGAATATATAAAAAACTCAAAAAGCTGAACACCAAAAAACAAATAACCCAATCCATAAATGGGCCAAGGACCTGAAAAGACATTTCTCAGAAGATGATATTCTATCAATCAACAAATATATGAAAAAATGTTCATCATCTCTAGCAATTAGAGAAATGCAAATCAAAACTACTCTAAGTGTTTCATCTCACTCCAGTCAGAATGGCAGCTATTATGAATATGAACAACAATACGGGTTGTCGAGGATGTGGGGAAAAAGGTACCCTCATACATTGCTGGTGGGACTACAAATTGGTACAGCCAGTCTGGAAAGCAGTATGGAGATGCCTTGGAAAACTTAGAATGGAACCACCATTTGACCCAGCTATCCCTCTCCTCAGTCTATACTCAAAGGACTTAAAAACAGTATACACAGCTACATCAATGTTTATAGCAGCACAATTCAAAATAGCTAAATTGTGGAACCATCCTAGGTGTCCTTCAGTAGATGAATGGATCAAAAAAATTTGGTATATATACACAATGGAATAATACTCTGCAATAAAAGAGAATAAAGTCATGGCATTTGCAGGTAAATGGATAGAGTTGGAGAAGATAATGCTAAGTGAAGTTAACCAATTCCCCCCCCCCCAAAAAAAATGCTAAATGTTTTCTCTGACATTTTTTTTTCTCTGATTCATAATGGGATAGGGACGGGGAGCATGGGAGGAACAGACAAACTCTAGATAGGGCAAAGGTGTGGAAGGGGAGGGGAAGGGAGGGGGCTTGGGGTTAGAAATGATGGTGGAATGAGATGGACATCATTACTCAAAGTACACGTATGAAGACACAAATGGTGTGAATATACTTTTATACAACCAGAGATATGAAAAATTGTGCTCTATATGTGTAATATAAATTGTAATGCATTCTGCTATCATATATAACAAATTAGAATAAAAAGAGAAAGGGGACACTATCAAGGGAGAGAGTGGGTCCTCTCAGAGAGGAGAAAGACAATGTGCCTCTCCTGCACTCCAGTTTTGTTGGGGAGCCCAGAGAAGTTTCCAAAGAGTTCTGCCAGGTCTAACTCTTGACTTTTGACTGACAGCAAGATGACATTAGACTTCCAAGCACCCACTGCCATGGCAACTCTAGGTCACCTTGGCCCATGCTGACTGGTTCTAAATGGATTCTGAACCATACTTTCTTACAGATTTTATGGTTAGGAGGAATTATCCTTATCTCCCAGAGTTTCAGGATCTGGTCACAAAAACTACCTCTTTAGGAGAACTTGGTTTCCTCTTATCAACATTATTTGGGGCCTGCATTTCTTCTGCATTTAACAGGCACTTTGCTGAGGAATGTGACATATCCTGTCCATTTAGGTCAGGCAAGATTGCAGGTAAATTGCTTATTGGAAAAGAAAGCATGTGGAGGTCAGCACAGTGGGCTCATTTATAAAACATTCCTCTTAACCTCGTGTTCCCACCATTCACATCTGTCTGTTCCCTAACACTAGAACCGCATGAATCAGCCAATTAATCAACTAGTGACTGGAAGAGACAACACTTGAAGGTTCCTATCAATATCAACTTTACTGTTCAGTGAAATTAACCCTTCCGAACCCAGGATGTGTTGATTCACAAAGATGTGATTCACATAAAGAAACAAATTTTCTATTATATATTTAGAAATTCACAGGAATATGAGGGACAGAGGAAATATGGTCACAAGAAAAGCACTTTAATAGTGAATAAAGTTCATTGGGTTTTCATGTGAGGACCCACCTTTACATTCAACGTCAGAGGGCGGAAACCATTCAGTAATTTGAACAAGGAAATTTTTCATTTAAAAATAAGCTACACCAGAGGATTAACTGTAAAGGGAGAATCTTAGGGCTAAAAGACTATATCTACCAAGGAAACAATTTGGAAGAGATGTCCCCTTCCCAAGGCTGGAGTTCAGACCTCACTGGAGAATTTTCCTGGGTTGATTCCAGCCAAAGCTGACCCACAGCAGGTCTCAGAAGATACTGGTAAACTAGAAGCTTCAACTGGTCACAGCAAACAGGAAACATCCCCCTGGGGTGCAGCCAGGCAGAAGCTGGCAAGCTGGGAAATATGGCTGCTGGGTATCACTGGGAATTTGCCCTCTGGTGTTCAAGGGAAAGCCATTCATAAGAAATGACTGCCACACTTGAGAAGTCACTGGAGAAGATGCTTAGTGGAGATTCCAATGGGGAGGTGCTATGCTCTGGCCACCAGATGCAACCAGTTACCAAAGCTATCATAGGAGCCTGGCTTGCAAAAGAAGCTGGTTCACCAAAGGAACAGCTTAGAGGAACACTGGGTGAAATGGAAAGAGAAGCATCTTCCCTGCAGTGTCCCTCTATCGCCCTCTACTGACAAAATTATAATGGAGCCCACTGCAGAGGAGAGATGCTTTTCAAGTGCAGTTCCAGGACAGTGAACTTGGAATTGAACAATGGAAGGTGTTTTGGGAGTTGAGAAGTAACAAATTGATAAATGGAATACTGCCAAACCATTTTATTCCCGCATTCTTATTTTTCTATCAGACAAAAATGGCTTTGTAAATAAATTTTCCAGGTTCCTGAATCCTAGGGTTTCTCTAGACACCACCACCGTGGTACCATCACTGCCATAATTAAAGAATTCTAAGGGAATGAAAATCATTTATTGAGATTTGTTCTAGGATTGGTTGTTTACATAGACTATCTTCCTGATGGAGGATAATATAATGAGTGCCATACTTTTTGTAAGCAGTATATAAACTCTTGCTTTTCTTATGTCACAAATGAGGAAACTGAAATTCAAGGATATATAGATAATAAACGATGGATCTAAAAACAAAAAATTGAATCTGTGTCCAGGTGACTAGAAAATCAGTGCTCTATTCTCTAACTCAGGATGAATTTCTCAACAAGAAAGTAGTTTTTGTGATCTGCTAAAGAAAATCCAGGTTATAAATGGAGAGTATGGTGCTTCCACTAAGGTCCTGACTTTGAGAAATCCTGTTGGCAGTCAACTCTTACTTTTCAGATGACAAATGTCTTCTGTAACTTCCTTAAAGTGCAATAGAGGTTAAGATTTCTTTATGAAACTTGATAGCTTCATTGTGAAGCTATCAAGTTAGTCTAGCTGTATACGTATTGTTACTGCTAGGTGGTTCTCGAGGTCTAGATTTATGGAACTCTGAGAGCTAGGCGTGTGCTAAGTTGTGCCTTTGATGCATAACCCTTGCCACAACCAGGTATTATTATCTCATTTTACAGTTCAGAAAACTGAAGACTGGAAAGGTTAAATAACTTGACGATAATTATCACCAAGTGGTGACACTGAGATTTGAGTTCAAATAGGCCTGATTTCTGGCTCGACTGACTTCTTAGTCATGCCATGAGGTCAGGGTCCATGCGTGACCCAGTAACCCTTTGTTCTCCCTGCTCTGTTGAAAGGTTTTCTTAGTTTGAAAGAGTCTAGATCTTTATGCTTTAAAATATTTTTAAAATACATAATGACATAATGTATTTTTCAGCTGCTTGCTTTTTCTTTTTCTTTCTTTCTTTTTTTTTTTTTCGTACTGGGGATTGAACCCAGGGACTCTTAACCACTAAGCCACATTTCCAACCATTTTATTTAGAGACAAGATTTCACTAAGTTGCTTAGGGCCTTGCTAAGCTGCTGAGGCTGACTTTGAACTCATAATCCTCTTGCCTCAGGTTCCTGAGCCACTGGGATTGCAGGCATGTGCCACCATGATCATGCCCAGCTAGCTGCTTTCAATTAATAAAGGAAATTGCCCCTTTAAGATGATTAGCATCCTTTAGGAATGTTGTGCTGTCTTACGGAGAGCAGCCCATTTCTAACAGTAGGGCAGAGATTGCAATTGTCTAGAATGACTGATTTTTTTATTCCCTTGCTTCTTACCCTGGGTCTGCTTCGTAGAAGCATCACATCCACAGGGCAGGTCTTTATGAACAGCTTTATAAAGCAATGGGTCCTATAGCACCTCC
The DNA here is from genome assembly GCF_021218885.2 of Marmota monax. Lineage (NCBI taxonomy): Eukaryota > Metazoa > Chordata > Mammalia > Rodentia > Sciuridae > Marmota > Marmota monax. Next base: position 5,963,194 of record NW_026691988.1, read on the forward strand.
AGTTTATGTTTAGCAAAAAAATAGATTTCAGCACACATTTCTGGGACATTCAAACTTAAACAAAGCTATGGAAAACAAAACCTACTTAAACATATAATACTTAAATGTTTTTTTCACTTAGCATTTGTTAAATTCTATTTAACTCTTTGTGGAAAAAAGATACAAGCAAAAACATAGATTTTAAGAATTTAATAATATTTCATATTAAATTAAATTTTTAAATAAAATACATATTTTTAAGTAAAAATATGTCTGGGAGGGCCTTACACAGATCTCTTAATCCATGGAAACTTTGATTATAAAATCTTCCTAGGATTTAAGGTAGCTTCATACCCAGGTCTAATGGCTGTGCCAGGAGTTTCTGATGTAGTGTAAAAAGGATTTCATGTTCTCATAAATCTCAATAGGTCATGATAACAATTAAAGAAATAATTCTTGCAAATTACTGTTATAGTTTATGAAAATTCATTTTGCATTATTTCCCCCCTTCTCAAATTTTTCTGTATAAATCATTCCTTTCTTTTCACATATCAAACCACAAGAGGGCAGCCTTGTTTCTTGTTTCCTCTTCTGCTCTCTCTATCAGGGATCCTTACTGTTTTTTTTTGTTTGTTTTTTTTTTGGTGGGAGGTAAATATTTTTTTTTCTTTTTTTTAATTGGTTGCTCAAAACATTACAAAGCTCTTGATATATCATATTTCATACATTAGATTCAAGTTGGTTATGAACTCCCAATTTTACCCAAATGCAGATTGCATAATCACATCGGTTACACATCCACATTTTTACATAATGCCCTATTAGTAACTGTTGTATTCTGCTACCTTTCCTATCCTCTACTATCCCCCCTCCCCTCAGGGATCCTTATTGTTACAGAGTTTGGGGTTTGGGAAGGAAAAAAGCAAAACCCTGAAAAAGTAATTGATCAACCAAATTATGATATGTGCATGTATGAATATATCACAACAAATTCCACATTTGTGTATAATTATAATGCACCAATTTTAAAAAATAAATAGAATGGAGACCAGTAGAGGTGATTGGGGGTGGGAGGGGAAGGGAAGTACTGGGAAATGAAATGGAGCAAAATTATGTTATATGCATAAGTGGTTATGTCACAATAAACTCCCACAATTATGCATAATTACAATGCACTAATAAAAATAAAATTTAAAAAACCCAACTGATGCAGAACCACATTCTAGAAGAAATTTATAGAAAAAAAATAATGGGAGCCTGTGTTTTCTTGTTAATAAAAAATAAATTAGATGATCTTTAAAGTCCATTCTAGCTCTAATTTATGATTCTAAACCTGACTCAATCCAAAACATGGATCTACTGAGCTTGGACTGAGAAGTGAGAAGAAGATAAATATAGGAAGATTTCCCCAGCAAGCTCTACAGGCGTACTTCAGAGATAAGTGACATGGGAGGTAGGAGGGAGGCTGTTCCAGCATTTTCCAAATAGAAGGTAGGAAAACATTAAGCTCAACAAACCTCTTGAAAGTTCAAAGATCTCCAGGACAAAACGAATTAAGAAAGACAGTGACAGAAGTTTAAAAATGAGTTGGAAAACAGGGCTGGGGTTATAGTTCAGTGGTAGAGTGCTTGCCTAGAATGAGTGAGGCCCTGGGTTCGATCCTCAGCTTCACATACAAACAACAACAAACAAATAGACAAAATAAAATTTAGAGTCTTTAAAAAAAAATGTTGGAAAACACTAGTCAAAGTTTCTGTTACCATGCCCTATTAAATGTGCTAAAATCAATACTTACTAAATAAAAATACCACCTTAGATGAAAGCTAGAAAAAAATCAACTCCTAATAGACTTATTTGTCTAACAGCTGCTTAGAAGAGAAATACAAAACCATCCCTACTCAATAAAAGCAAAGTTTCTGGGCAGAATACCAATACCCGATCAATAATACCTTAATTCCTTTGGGAAAAAAAAAATAACAGAAAAGTAGCAGTCTCCATGGTGTCAAAAAAGAAGAGACAGAAAAGAATTTCATTTGTCTTCTGTGGATTTGTTTAGCAGTTAAAGTCCTATTCACCTTACATATAAATTTGGTCTATTTTGAATAAGACAGATCCTATCCTAGGTCAATATTGTTTGACACCAAAAATAGCCAAGAGTTTTTTCTTTGAACAAATTTCCTGGTCACTGATTATTTTTGTGATAAAAATACCTTAGTGTCAATATTTACTGGAGGCAATATACCAAAGTATTTCAGAGCCCAAGCTTTGGAATCAGACCAGTTAATTTTAAATCTCTGGCCACTTAAGCAAGTTATTCGACCTAAACCTTTTCCTCATATTTGTAGAGATAATATAACACACTAGGCTATTTTTGAGGAGTAATTGAGACAATAAAAATAAGCGTTGTGTAGAATTTTCAGGGGGGAGGGAGTACTCAACAAATAGCAGATATTGCCACCAAGAACTTAGTTGAAGTTTTATTAGTTTTCATGGATATTTTTAAATGGATTATAATGGTTTTCCAGACAATACCATTATGTGGAAATAAAAATAATTTTACTCTGCCTTTATTTCCATTATTCCTTTTCTTATCTCACTGTATTGGCTATAATTTCTAACACAAACAAACAAACAAGAAAGAATGATGACAAGCGGTACCCTTGTCTTAGCTTTAATGAAGTTACTGCGAATGCAGGCTTCACAAATAATCCAAACATGGAAGACATCACAATGATCAAGTCTTACTTCATACCTATCCCATTCCCTTGCACTGGCCAAAGGTAAACAGTATTCTGAAATTTCTGTTTATAATACCTTTCATTTTTCTTGTGGTTGAAGATGCTGTGGAGTTACCCTGGTCGTGTATTCACATATGAGCATAGGAAAGTTATGTCTGATTCATTCTATTGTCTTCTCTATTCCCATCCCCCCTCCCTTCTCTTCATTCCTCTTTGTCTAATCCAATGAACTTTTATTCTTCCCTTCCCCACCCTCCCTTATTGTGGGTTAACATCCATGTTTTAGAGAGATTCTAACATTCCATCTTTGGTTTTTCGGGATTGGCTTGGATTGTCTTATTTCACTTAGCATGATAGTCTATTCTTCTTTCTGGCTGAGTAACAATCCATTGTGTATATGTACCACATTTTCTTTATCCATTCATTTGTTGAAGGGTACCTAGGTTGGTTCCATAGTTTGGCTATTCTAAATTGAGTTGCTGTAAACATTGATGTGACTGCATCATTGTAGTATGTTGATTTTAAGTCCTTTGGGTATATACTGAGGAGTGGAATAACTGGGTAAAATGGTGGTTTTTAGATAGTTCTGCCTATCTAAGAACAAGGAAGATTATTCATCTTTAAGATTTTCTTTAATTTCTTTCTTTTAGGTCTTTCACCTCTTTTGTTAGGTTGATTCCCAAGGGTTTTTTTTTTCTTTTGAGGCTATTGTAAATGGGGTAGTCTTCCTAATTTCTCTTTCAGAGGCTTTGTCACTGATGTACAGAAATTCATTTGATTTATGTGTGTTTATTTTATATCCTGCTACTTTGCTGAATGTATTTATTAGTTCTAGAAGTTTTCTGGTGGAATTTTTCAGATCCTCTAAGTATAGAATCATGGTGTCAGCAAATAATGATAGTTTGAGTTCTTCTTTTCCTATTCATATGCCTTTAATTTCTTTTGTCTAATTGCTCTGGCTAGAGTATCAAAGATTATGCTAAATTAAAGTGGTGAAAGAGGGCATTTCTGTCTTGTTCTAGTTTTTAGAGGGAATTCCTTCAATTTTTCTTCATTTAGAATGATGTTGGCCTTGGGCCTAGCATAGATAGCTTTTACAATGTTGAGATGGATTCCTATTATTCCTGATTTTTCTAGTATTTTGAACATGAAGGGGTACTGAATTTTGTCAAATATATTTTATTCATCTATTGAGATGATCTTATGATTCTTTAAGTCTAGAGATATGATGAATTACATTTATGTATTTCCATATGTTGAATCAACATTACACCCCTAGGATAAACCCTACTTGATCATTGTACACTATCTTTTCAATATGTTTTTGTATGGAATTTGCCAGAACTTTATTGAGAATTTTTGCATCTATGTTTCTCAAGAATATTGGTTTGAAGTTTTCTTTCCTTGATGTGTCTTTGTCTGGTTTTGATATCAGGGTGATACTGGCTTCATATAATCAATTTGGGAGGGTTTCCTCCTTTTCTATTTCATGGAATAATTTGAGGAGTATTGGTGTTAATTCTTCTTTGAAGGTCCTGTAGAACACAGCTGAGAATTCGTCTGGTTCTGGGCTTTTCTTTATTGGCAGGCTTTTGATGGAATTTAGAAATTTGTTGATGTCTTTGAGTTTGTCTATTTTATTAGAATATAGGATAAATTTTCAAAATAGTTTCTAATTATCATCTGTATTCAGTAGCGTCCATTGTGATATTTCCTTTTTCATCACAGATTTTAATAATTTGAGTTTTTTCTCTCTTTCTCTTTGTTAGCATAGCTAAAGGTTTATCAATTTTATTTATTTTTTCAAAAAAACCAACTTTTTGTTTTGTCATTTTTTTTACTTGTTTCTTTTGTTTCAATTTCATTGATTTAAGCTCTGATTTTAATTATTTCCTGTGTTCTTCTGCTTTTGATGTTGATTTGTTCTTCTTTTTCTAGGGCTTTCAGATGCAATGTTAGATCATTTATTTATTCCTTTTGATCCTTTTAAGGAGTGAGTCCAGTGCAATGAACTTGCCTCTGATCACAAACTTCATAGTGTCCCAGAGATTTTGATATGTTGTATCAGTGTTCTCCTTTACCTCTAAGTATTTTCCATTTCATCCCTGATTTCTTCTGCTATTCATTCATCATTCAATAGTGTGTTATTTAGTCTCCAGTTGTTGCCTTCTATTTTTTTATTTTATCATTGATTTCTAATTTTATTCCATTATGATATGATAGAATGTACTGTAGTAGCTCTATATTTTTGTATTTGCAAGGAGGTGCTTTGTGGAATAAGTTATGATCTATTTTAGAGAAGGACCCATGTGCTGCTGAGAAGAAAGTGTATTTGCTCATTGATGGATGAAATATTCTACATATGTCTGTTAAGTCTAAATTATTGATTGTATTATGTAGTTCTGTAGCTTCTTTTTATTTATTTTTATTTATTTATTTTTTAGTTTTTGGTGAACACAACATTTTTATTTTATTTTTATGTGGTGCTGAGGATCAAACCCAGTGCCCTATGCATGCCAGGCGAGCGTGCTACCGCTTGAGCCACATCCCCAGCCCTCTATAGCTTCTTTATTTAGGTTTTTTTTTTTTTAAGAGCTATCCAGTGATGAGAGACACATGTTAATGTCACCCAGTATTGTTGTTTTGTGGTCTATTTGATTTTCAAACTTGAGAAGGGTTTGTTTGATGTACATAGATGCTCCTGTTTGGGGAATAAATATTTATGATTGTTATGTCTTGTTGATGTATAATTCCTTTCAGCAGTACTAAATGTCCTTCTTTGTTCCTTCTGACTAACTTTGGCTTGAATTCCACTTTATTTGATATTAAAAAGGAAACCCCTGCTTTTTTATGCAATCCATGTGAGTGATATGTTATTTCCCATCCTTTCACCTTCGGTCTGTGGATGTCTTTGTCTATGATGTAAGTCATGATTCTCTTGGAGACAGCATATTGTTTGGTCTTGGTTTTTAACCTAATCTACTAATTTATGTATTTTTCTTTGCAGGGGGATTACTAGGAATTGAACTCAAGGATACTCAACCACTGAGCCACATCCCCAGCCGTACTTTGTATTTTATTTAGATACAGCATCTCACTGAGTTGCAGAGTTTCTCACTGTTGCTGAGGCTGCCTCTGGACTATCCTCCTGTCTCAGCCTCCCAAGACACTGGAAGTACAGGTGTGCACCACCACTCCCAGTCAATCTATGTCTTTTGATTAATGAGTTTAGGCCATTAACATTCAGGGTTATTAATAAGATATGACTTGTATTCCCAGTCATTTTGGTTTATTTCTGGTTTTTAATCTTAGTTTCTCCTTTGATTGACTATTCCTTTAGTGTAGTTCCTCCCTTTGCTGTTCACTTTTATTCTTTTCCTCTTCATATAATATTTTGCTGAGAATGTTTCATAGAGCAGGCTTTCTAGTTTTGAATTCTTTAATCTTTTTGTATAGTGCGGAAAGTTTTATTTCATCTTAAAGCTTACTTTGGCTGGATATAAAATTCTTGATTGGCATCCATTTTTATTTCAGAGCTTGGTATATGTTGTTCCAGGACCTCCTAGGTTTGAGGGTCTGGATTGATAAATCAGCTGAGATCCAAATCGGTTTCCCCCTCTCTATAATCTGACACTTTTCTCTTGCAAACTTTAAAATTCTATCCTTGTCCTATATGCTAGGCATTTTCATTATAATGTGACTTGGTGTGGGTCTGTTGTAATTGTGTACATTTAGGGTCCTATAAGCCTCTTGTATTTGATTTTCCATTTTATTTTTCAGGTTTGGGAAAATTTCTGATATTATTTCATTGAAAGGATTGTTCATTCCTTTGGTTTGTATCTTCACACCTTGCTCTATTCCAATAAATCCTAAATTGATATTCTCATGTTATACCATAATTCTTGAAAATTTTTTTCATGGTTTTTTACCATCTTCTCTGTGTGGTTAACTTTATTTTCAAGGTTGTATATTTTGTCTTCATTGCCTAAGGTTTCACTAGTTTGTTAATAATGCTTTCCATTGAATTTTTAATTTGGTTTATTGATTCTGTCATTTTGAAGACTGCTATTTGATTTCTTTTTATAATCTCTATCTCTTTTTTAAAGTGATCTGTCACCTCTCGAAATTTATCTCTGATCTCACTCCTTACATTATCCTTTATGTCACAGATCACTTTAACTATATACATTCTGAACTTCTCTGACATTTCTTCTACTGTGTTGTCATGGATTCTATTTTGGAGTATCTTAGTTTGTTTGGGGTGCTTTGTTCCCTTATTTTTTCATTTTATCTGTGTGTCTTCCTATCTAGCAGTATGAATCTGAGGTAGTGCAGTTTCTACCCTGTAGAAACTCACATTTAAGGGGGAGATCAATATTAACCCCACCCAATGCAAACAATATACAGCCTTAAGCCAAATAGCTCCTATTAAGATGTCTACAGTTTTGTCATGATAAACAGAAATGATGTGTTCAATTATTATCTGCAATATAAACAGTAGGTTTGCAAAAGGGTTTATCATGTCTAATGGTGGACAAAGAGAGAAATGGTGTAGGATGTGATTTTATGAGGGAGAAAGAAAGAAGTTAGAAGTAAAGGATTATAGGAAGTGTGAAAAAGGAATCAATAGAAGTTGGCTGTTAGCAGGAGAAAAGAGAGAAAGAGAATCCAGAAAAACAGATAAGTGAATGGAAAAATATATATGAAGTAAAAAATTAAAAATTAAAGGATGTGCAAAAAACTATAATATGTTATTCAGATAGCCCAGTCCTCAATAAACTGATCCATAAATAATACTTGGTCTCAAAAATGGTGGGGATGTGAGAGAGGGAAAAGAAAAAAAAATCTTGAAGGAAAATTGAGCAATTGTTTCCATTGGAGTTCAAAAGTTTCTCAGCTTCCCTTTTTGGCCAATATGTGGGGTTGTCTGGAGATTGCTGGTAGCTCCACCCTCAGGATGATGAGGGTTGCTATAGTTGGAGAGTTAGTCCTGGAGGTAGAACTCCTGGAGGCAAGGTCCACATTGGAAGACTGCACCCTAGGAATCTCCTTTCAGTTCCACTCATGTGATGTAGAAGCCTGATCTTAGCCCATTATGTCACCTGTGGATCCCACAATTTCTGGTCTCTGATTTAGTCTCTAAATTCGGTGTCTAAAGTTCCCACCCTTTTGAGATCAGGCACTTCTCTCCCAGGCATTCCTGTGGGCTGAGCGTTGGGACCTGTTCTATGAGCCTATTGTGGAGAGCTATTCTGTATCAAGCAGATCAGGGCTAGGTAGTGAGAGTTGCAGGCCAGCCATGAAGCTGTGAGCACTGGGCTGGTTGGTTTCTAGGACAGGATTGGGAGAGTGGAAATTTGGGAGCCATAGGGCCATGTTGGGTGCTAAACTGATGCCAGACCTGGTGGGACCAAGTAATGGGGGGATGCCAAACTGGGGAGGGAGTCAGGGACTGGGCTGGTACTGGGGCCCAAAGTGCCAACCCAAGTGGGCCCTGGGAACCCAATGGGTACCAGATGAGCTGAGAGCACGATGCCCTCACACCCTCTTCCAACCTTCCAAATCACTGTAGCCAGCCCCATCAGTTGCCAAGTGCTTTAGGACTTATGGAGCTGGGGAAAGTCCACTCTTTCCCACCTCTGCAGCAAGATGGTGGCTATTAGCACACCTAGTAGGAAGACCTCAGGTGTAACCAAACCTGCAGGCACCTTGATAATGGACTTCCAGGCCCTGCCTGGTGTCCCAACATGGATGGTGCTGTATCTCGACATGGTGATGGTGGTGGCAGGTGTGTTGCCTCATTTCTAGCTAATCCTTTTTCTAGAGGCAAAGTCTTTGGCATTTCAACATTTGATATGTTATTATTATTGTAAATACTCTTTATCAGTTTAAGAAAACTGGGTTTTATTTCTGACCCTGTGTTATGTTTTAAATAATGAATGCATATTAAAGTTTGTCTAGTGCTTTTCTGCATCTACTAAAATAGTCAACTGATTTTCCTTTTTAACCTATTCATTTAATGCAAAAATTATTTTGTCATGTGAAAACAATATTTGAGAGTTTTATTGACATATAATAAACCACACATATTTAAAGTGTATAATTCAATAAATTTTAACATATGTATACACTCATAAAACCACTACCACAATCAAGATAATGAACATTTTCATCACTCCCCAAAGTTCCCATATGCCCTTTTAGAATCTCTTTTCTCTTCCTACTCCCTTATTTCATCCCCAAGGAATCACTAATCTGCTGTCACTATGTATTAGTTTGAATTTCCTAGAAGTTTATATAACTGGAACATGCAGCATGTTCTTAGTTAGACCTGACTTTTTTCACTAGGCATAATTATAATTATTCTGAGATTCATCGGAGTTGCTCTTGCCTGTATCAATTATTCAGACCTCTTTATTTCTGAGTAGTACTCTACTTTGTGGAGATGTCACTGTTGGCTTACCCATTCACCTGCTTGTGAATATCTGGATTGTTTCCCGCTTCTGTTACAAATGAAGCTGCTATGCAGATTTGATATAAGCCTACATTTTCATTTCTAGGAGTAGAATGGTTGTATTAGATGAGAGGTACAGATTTAATTTTTTAATATACTGCCAAATGGTGTTCAAAAGTGGCATTACTATTTTACATTCTTCCAGTAGTATATGAGTTTTGTTTCTTGCATCTCCTTTTCACCACTCGGTACGATCTCTTTCTTAAAATTTCAGGTGTGCAGCAGCATCTCATTGTGGTTGCATTCACACTTCTTTGCTCACAAATTCTTTTGAGCATCTTTTCACATGCTTATTTGCCAGCTGTGTATCTTCAGTGAAATGTCTGTGAAAATCTTTTGTTTATTACTTTATTGAATTGTTTGCTTATAATTGAGTTCTTAGGGCTATTTATAAAATATGTGATTTGCAATATTTTCTGCAAATTTGGCTTACCTTCTCATTCTATTCACAATGTTTTTCAAAGAGTAGGAATTTTCATTTTTATAAAGTCCTGTGTATTAGTTTAGCCTTACTGGGTATTCTTTTAATGTCATATATAAGAAATACTTATCCAATACAATATCAGAAAGGTTTTCCCTATGTTTCCTTCTAGAGGTTCCATAGTTTTAGGTCTAGGATCCATTTTGAATTAATTTTATGTATAGTACAAGGTATGAAGATATGGATTGGATTGAACTTCTTTTTTTTTCTTTTGAATTTGGCTACCAAATTATTCTAGCACAGGTTGTTGAAGAAATTATCACCTCTCCACTGTTTTGTTCAAGAATTTTACATATTACCACAGGCTGGTAATTTTCATATCTCGCACTTCCTTTGTTATGCTTTGATACTAAGACATTTTAGTTTCATAAAAGAAATCTGGAAGTATTTTTTTCTTTTTTTAGTATTTCTTATTTTTCTATTTTTATGTCAGATTGAAATTATTTGTGGCTGGGGATGTGGCTCAATGGTAAAGGGCTTGCCTAGCATGTGTGAAGCACTGGGTTCAATTCTCAGCACCACATAAAAATAAATAAATAAAAAGATCACAATTATTTTTCTTCTTTGGTTAAGCTACCCACATAAGTCATATGGAACTGGAATTTCTTCATAAAATTTGGTTTTGACCATTCATTTGAGATCTTAATTATGGAAAAAAATGTTTGCTAGGAATTTTTTCTTATCTTCTATATCTTCAAATTCTTTTGTATAAAGTTTATCATACACTCTTATTGTTGTCTAATGATTAGAGTATCTGTAATAATGTTTCCTTTTTTATTCCACATAAATTATTTCTACCTTCTTTTTTCTCAATCTTAATTAAGCAGATATTTATGATTTTATTAGTTATTTTAAAGAACCAACTTTTGGCCCTATTAATTTTCTGTTACGGTTACTTTCATTTTATTAATTTATTTTATAATAGTTAATATTTTTTTCTCTTTATGTTCTGTAAGGTTACTTTGTTTATTTTAATTTCTTACTGCTGACAAAATTCATTAATTTCAGCCTTCTTTATTTGCTGATATGTATGCATGAAAGATTTTAAACTCCCTATAGTTCAGCTAGATCACAGAATTTACCAATAGCATATTTAATGTCATTAAGTTTAAAATATTTTCTAATTCCTATTAAAATTTCTCATTGGTCCATAAATTATTTCAAATGGAATTTCTTAATCTTCAAATATATAAGAATTTCATGTTATATTAGTGTTATTGATTCTAATTTAAATATTGTGTTCAAGGGAACATGTTTGAATGTTGTCAATCCATTGACTTTTTTTTTAATTGCTGTATGGTGCAATGTTTAGTCAATTTTTGTATATGTTCTATATGTGCTTAAAAATATTTGTTCCCAAATGGGGTGTGTGTGTGTGTGTGTGTGTGTGTGCGCGTGCGCGTGTTTGGGTTAGCTCAGACATTTTCTTTGTGTTATGTTAATCTTTTCTTTCTTTCTTTCTTTCTTTCTTTCTTTCTTTCTTTCTCTCTCTCTCTCTTTCTTTCTTTCTTTGTTCTAATCAGTTATACATGACAGCAGAATGCTCTTCAATTCATTGTACACAAATGGAGAACAAATGTTCACTTCTCTAGTTATACATAAAGTAAAGTCACACCATTCATGCAATCATACGTGTACTTAGGGTAATGATGTCTGTCTCATTCCACCATCTTCCCTATCCCCATGCTCACTTTCCTTTTCTCCCTTCCCTTTGGCCTACACTCATCCAATGCACTCCCCCACCTCCATTATAGACTAGAATTCACTTATCAGAGAAAGCATTTGGCCTTTGGTTTTTAGGGATTGGTTTACTTTGCTTAGCATGATATTTTCTAACTCCGTCCATTTATCTGCAAATGCCATAATTTTATTGCCTTTCAATGATGAGTAATATTCTATTGTGTATATATACCACAGTTTCTTTATCCATCCATCTATTGAAGGGCATCTAGGTTGGTTCCACATTTGTCTATTGCAAATAGTGCTGCTATGAACATTGCTGTGGCTGCGTCACTGTAATATGCTGTTTTTAAGTTCTTTGAATATAGACCAAGGAATTAAATAGCTGGGTCAGATGGTGGTTCCATTCCAAGTGTTCTGAGGATTCTCCACACTGCTTTCCAGATTGACTGTTCCAATTTGCAGTCCCATCACCAATGTATGAATGCACCTTTCCTCCCACATCCTCACCAACACTTATTGTTGCTTGTAATCTTGTTAATTGCCATTCTGACTGGATTGAGATGGAATCCTAAAGTAGTTTTGTTTTGCATTTATCTAATTACTAGAAAAGTTGGACATTTTTTCATATATTTATTGATCTAATCTTCTATTTCTTGAATGCTTTGTTTTAAATACTGGTTTAATCAAGTTCTAAGAAAGGTATAAGTATCTTCCAATAGTGTTATGGATTTGTATTTTCCACCTTTTAATTCCCTCACTTTGCTTTATTTATTTTGAGGCTATATTAATAGGTACATACAAATTTAAAATTGTCAAATCTTCCTGGTGATCTGATATTTTATTTATTTATTGGTACCAGGATTTGAACCCAGGGGGCTTAACCACAGAGCCACATCCCCATTTCTTTTTATTTTGAATTTTGAGACAGGGTCTCAGTAAGTTGCTTATAGCCTCTTTAAGTTACCAGGGCTGGCCTCAAACTTACGATCCTCTTGCCTCCACTACTACCCCCTACCCAGGAGTTAATAGGATTACAGGCTTTCACCACCATGCCCAGCCCGATATTTTATCATTACATAGTGATCTTTATTATTTCTTTTAAAAGCTGTCTTGTCTAGCTATATTAACTTTGTTTTGGTTAGGATTTGCAAGTTACATTGTTTCAGACTTTTTCATACTTTAGCTTTCAGTCTTTCTATAGCTTTATGTTTAGATGTGTCTTATACCCTATATATATCTGGATTTTAAATTATTCTGCAATTTATTTATTATTCTTAGGGTCTAAGTTGCTTAGGTTCTCACTAAGTTGCTGAGGCCGGCCTTGAATTTGGGGTCCTCCTGCCTTAGCCTCCCAAGTTGCTGGGAATACAGATGCTTTTCTCATAAATTTCACTTTTAACCATAGCATTTAGTCTATTTAGATTTAATGTACCCTTCCAAATATCTGGGTTTTAATTTACCATTTGTGTGTGTGTGTGTGTGTGTGTGTGTGTGTGTGTGTGTGTGTGAGAGAGAGAGAGAGAGAGTTTTGTTCTGCCTGTTCATTATATACTTCTCTTTCCTTTCTTGCTTCTTTTCAGTGGACTATTTCTTAGAGTCATTTGATTTTTGCTCTTTACCAGTGGGAAGTCATAGTCTGTTTCTATTCTTTGAGCAGTTATCCTACTAAGCATGCATACTTAACCTTTACCTTCCTTCCTAATAGCACAAGCTTAGACTGTTTGGTTCCATTTACTCCTTCCCAACATAAATGCTATTACACATTAGTTTTCTATTTTTCGATGCCATGCTATTGTGTGTTCTTTTATACATTCAATTTCAGTATGTGCTAGATTTACTATTTTCTTGCCCACTTTTCTTTGCTCTTTATTCATTTTATCTTACAAGTTTAATCTGTTTAAGATAGCTTTTCTTTTATTAAATAATCGTAGTCACTTTATTGCTTGCTTTATAATCTGTTAGGTACAAATATCAAGTATCTGTGGTTCTGTTTCTGTTGTCTGTTGTTCCTGTTGGTTCTTGCTCATGTTACCTTCCAGTCTTCTGTGCCTGTTTAAACCTATTTATGTGCTGCTATTAGTACTTGGAAAGGCACTTGTGGGAATAATTTGAAGCCTACCAGGAATCTGCCTCCCAGAGAGATCTGTTTCTGCTATGCAACTAGGAATACTATCAGCCTGAGATCATCTTAACCTAAATTCAAAGTTTGAAATCCCTTGGACCACCAAGGCAATGGAAACAACCACAGGAGGAGTTATCGACTTCAAGTGAATTCTTACCCTCAGGATACAGCCCTTTTATGTCCATCCCACTGTAGGGTCAGGAGGGCCTCCCATTCAACTTTCCACTTTGTGTAATCTCTGGGCAATTAGATATCAAAAGGAAGGTTTAAAATCTCAGGATGGGCAAACGTCCACAGGGTATAAGCACTTTCCAATGCCCATTTTCTTTTCTTCCTTCTTCTCTGTTCTCAATTTTGGTCTCATAGTATTTTAGTATTTGCTTTTAAGAAAGTCTTCGAGATAATGCTAAGTAAAGTTAGCCAATCCCAAAAAAACAAATGGCGATTTTTTTCTCTGATATAAGGTGACTGATTCATAGTGGGGTAGAGATAGGGAGCAGGGAGGAATAGATGAACGCTAGATAGGGCAGAGGGGTGGGAGGGAAAGGAAGGGGCCAAGGGGTTAGCAATGATGGTGGAATATGATGGACATCATTATCCAAAGTACATGTATAAGGACATGAATTGGTGTGAACATACTTTATATACAGAGATATGAAAAATTGTGTTCTATATCTGTAATAAGAATTGTGATGCATTCCACTGTCATGTATTTAAAAAATAAAATCAATTAAAAAAAAGAAAGTCATCTAGATATTCCACCTCCACCCTCAGCATTTTTCATAGTTTTCATCAGTAGGGTTGGGCAATTCCAAAATCCAGAGATCCATTCCTTTCTTCCTGAGTCACTCTTGCTGTTATTTTTTGTTTGTTGAGGTAAAGTCTCACTATGTTGCTCAGGCTGGCCTTGAGCTTGGTATCCTCCTACCTCAGCCTCCTGAGTGTCTGGGGTTACAGGCGTCTGCCACTGAGGCCAGCTTACTCATACATAGGTTTGCAATAGATTTATTTAGATTTACATATTTTTAATTGGTGTATTATAGTTGTTAATAATAGTAGAATTTGTTGTTACATATAGTGTGTACATGCAAACAACATAACAGTATAATTTGGCAAATATAATTCCCCAGTATTTTCCCCTTTTTTGCCCTCCTCCCTCGCCCTGGTCCTTGTCTCTATTCTACTGCTCTCCCTTTGATTTTCATGACCCCTGCCATGCACCTTTCTTTTCCTTTTTCCTCTCTAGCTCCCACATATTAAAGAAATCATATGAACTTTGACTTTGTGAGTTTGATTCATTTTGATTGATATAATATTCTGAAGTTCTATTCATTTTCCTGCAAAATGACATGATTTCATTTTTCTTTATGACTGAATAAAACTCCATTGTATGTATATATCATATTTTCTTTATCTATTCAACTGTTAATGGACACTTCAACTTAGTTTGGCTATAGTGAATTGTACTGCTATAAACATGGGTATGCAGGTATCACTAAGACAAGGTGACTTTAATTCTTCAGGATAAATACCGAAGAGTGGTATAGTCATATGGTGGTTCCATTTCTAGTCTTTCAAGGACCCTCCATACTGATCTCCATAGTGGCTGTACTAATTGACAGTCTCATCAACAGTGTAAAAGTGTTCGTTTTTCTCCACATCGTCTCCAGCACTTATTATTGTTTGTATTCTCAAAGGCTGCCAGTTTGATTGTAGTGAAAAAAAATCTCAGGGTAGTTTTCATTTGCATTTCCCTAATTGCTAATGGTGTTAAACATTCTTTTCTGTATTTGTAGGCCATTTGTATTTCTTATTTTGAGAAGTGTCAGTTTAGTTCATTTGCCCATTTATTAATTTTGTTATTTGTGGGTATTGTGAGTATGTGTGTTGTTGTTGTTGGAGTTCTTTATATATTCTAGACATTAGTCCTCTGTCACAAGAGTAGCTAGCAAAGACTTTCTCCTATTCTGTAGGTTCTCTCTTCACATTCTTAATTGTCTCCTTTGCTGTGCAGAAGCTTTTTAATTTGATGCCATCCCATTTATTAACTACTGACATTATTTTCAGGGTTCCTAATGAGAAATTCATTGTCTGTGCCTACAAGCTGGAGTATCGACCCTACATTTTCTTCAAGGAGTTGCACAATTTCTCATCTATTTCCTAGGTCTTTGATTCATTTTTAGTTGATATTTGTGCAGGGTAACAGATAAACATCTAGTCTCAACCTACTACATGTGGATAACCAGTTTTCCCACCATTTGTTTAAAAAGATGTCTTTTTCTTCAGTGTTTTTGACACCTTTGTCAAGGATCAGGTGGCTATAAATGAGTGGGCTTGTCTCTGTTTTTTTCTTTCTGTGTGATTGGTCTGTGTGTCTATTTTTAAGCCAATGCTATGCAAATTTTGTTACTATAGCTCTGTAGTATAATTTGAAGTTAGGTATTGTGATATCTCAAAAAAATTTTTTTTTACTTAGAATTATTTTGACTCTTTAGGTCTTTTATTCTTTCAAATAAATTTTAGGACTGTTCTTTCTAATTCTGTGAAGAAAGTTAATGGTGATTTGATGGGGATTGTGTTGAATCATTTGTTACTTTTAGTAGTATTTTAACAATGACCATTTTAACAATATTTATTCTGGCTATGCATAAATGTGAGACGTCTTTCCATCTTCTTGTATATTCTTAAATTTCTTTCTTTAATTACTTATTTATTTTTTAACCCACCAGAACACAATCTCTGTCATTTCTTTCTTTCTTTCTTTCTTCTTTTTTTTTTTTTTTTTGGTACTAGGGATTGAACTCAGGGGCACTCGAACACTGAGCAACATCCCTAGCCCTACTTTGTATTTTATTTAGAGACAGGTTCTCACTGAGTTGCTTAGCACCTTGCTTTTGCTGAGGATGGCTTTGAACTCGAGATCCTCCTGCCTCAGCTTCCCAAGCCATTGGGATTATAGGCATGAGCCATTATGCCAGGAAATCCCTGTCATTTAACTGGTGAACTCAATATATTTATATACATAATATAATTGATTTAATTCATTATTGCACTTTCTGACTTTTTGAGTCAATTGAATGCATTTACACATATTATAATTCCTAAAAATTTAAAATTTGTTCCCACTTTCTAGCTTTGTGCTTTCTACTTGTTCTACTTTCCTATGCTTTATTTTTTCCTCTCTACTTTGTATTTGTTTACATGTTTTTTATTTCACTTTCTTTCGTCTGCTAGAAAGGAATTTGTACACTGTTTGATTCTCTTGTGATAATGTTGTTTTAGTTCCCTTACCTAACAATAAGATCTAAAATTCATCATACTTTAACTTCTCTTTCAAACAGTACAAGTCTTAAGGACTCTTCTTGCTTCAACATGCAACTCTTTTCCCCAATTTGAGTTGCTAAGTATGTGTCATACAATTTCCAGAATAGAAATATAGTGAGCAATATTTTCAACATTAAAGATTAAAATGCATATCAAAATAATTTTTAAAATGTTGTATATTTTAAAATAATGTTAATATTTATCTTAACTTTTGTTATAAATTGAATTGTTAAAATGCCTAACTGAGCTTTTGGCCTAACAACACATATTTACCTGTTTATATTTCTGAAATCCAATTAAATTAATAGAAGAAATAAAAAGAAAATTAATTTATAAAAGCATTAAATACAAGTCTGGGGGCCACCTGAAAACTAGAACAGTGGAGAATTTCTGGATATAAAGTAGATGTCATATAATATAATAACTCTGAGGAGGAGAATGAGATGGCAGAGGGGATTCGAGGAGATTTCATTTTGTGTGTGTAAGTTCTGCATTTCTACAAAGAAAATGTGTTCATGTATTATTTGTGTAGAAAAAGAAGTTGCATAATCATTTATAAATAAATTATATGAATCAAGGATACAGATTTGACAATAAAACCTAACACAGATGAGGATCTTTGAAATTTATACATTTGAAAAATGTTATAAGAACTCCTTCAGTAGGGGCTATAATCAAAGATAGAGGGGATCTGTAATCTATGTGGAATGTACTTTTGTTATAAAATAAGAACTTACTACGTATGTATTTTATCTAATGGCTGGCCAATTGACTTAATACCATTTGTTAACAATGTATCCTTGCCGAATAGAATTAAAATGTTACCTTTATCATTTGCTAAATTTCTTTAAATAAATGGAACTTTTCCACTCACATTCTTCTCCATCTTTGTATCATCACTAAACTGTATTAATTATTATTGCTTTTCAGTGTGTTTTTCTATCTGGCAATATTTATGTTCTTCTTTTGCAAAATTTTGTTATGCTTTTGCATTTTATTTTCCAGATTAAATTTGGAATCTGAATCTGATTAATTTCATAATTAATTGTCATTGGCTATTAATTTGGATCATGTTTATAGCTGCATTTAAGGAGAACTGACATCTTTACACTATTGAGTCTTCCCATGTAAGTAAGCAGTTTAACACTTGTTTCACTTTTCTTTAAATCTTTCATTCTACTTCTGCTTCTGTCTATGCCAGCTTTGTTATCTGTAAATATCATCCTCATCTTCACAGAGGAGGAAATGTCAACTTGTTGCTTTGGATTCATACCCTCCCAGTTCCACTACAGAAAAGGAAATTGCTCTTTCGCCAAGCTGCACCTTAATAAATACAGCAGTAGGCTACCTGTGTTAGTCACCTTTTAATTGCTGTGACCAAAATACCTGAGGAGAACAACTCAGAGGAGGAAAAGTTTATTTGGGCTCACAGTTTCAGAGGTTTCTGTCCATGGCTGGCTGATTCCATTCCTCTGGGTCTTGGATGAGAACAACCTGGTGGTAGGGTATGGTGGAGGAATTCTGTTCACTTATGGCAGTAGGGAAGCAGAGAAAGAGAGTAGGAGGAAGGGGGCCTCCAAGAAGATAAACTTTTCCAGGCCATACCCCTGGTGAACTACTGTTAGGGTTTAGATGTGATGTCCCCCAAAAGCTCATGTGTGAGACAATGCAAGGTTTGGAGGAGAAATGATTGGGTTGTGAGAGTCTTAACACAATCTGTGCATTAATCCCCTGATAGATTAACCTGAGTGGTAACTGAAGTGGTAGGGTGTGGCTGGAGAAGGTGAGAATTGGGGTGTGGATTTGGGGTATACATTTGTATCTGGAGTGGAGTTTTCTCTCTCTGTCTCTCTTTACTTTCTGATCATCATGTGAGCTGCTTCCCTCTGCCATACTCTTTTGCCATAATGTTCTGCCTCACCTTGAACCCCCAAGGAATGGAGCCAGCCTTTTATGGACTAATACTTCTGAAACCATGAGCCCCTAAATAAACCTTTCCTCCTCTACAGTTGTTCTAGTCCTTTTAGTCACTGCAGTGAAAAAGCTGACTAAAACAACTTCTTTCTCCAACAAGATTTTACCTCCCAGTAGTCCATCCAACTATCAATGAATTAACCCATTAGAGTGAATTTATCCACTGATGAAGACAGAACCCTCAGAAGCCAATTATTGAGTGCATAAAATCCCTACCTCTGAATCTTGCTGCATCTGGAACCATACTTTCAACACATGAGCTTCTGGGAAATATTCCAGATCCAAACAATAACATGTGCTGGCTTGATCACATACCTTATTTCCATCCATTCATAATAGTTCAGGAAGGTGGGGTATTGAATTCAATTAGGAAAGCTAAATCATACAGTAATTTTAAGCAGAAACAGTAATTTAAAAAAATCTCTAACAGGGTGCTGGAAATGTTAATGGGTTGGCTAGTAAGAAATAAAGAAAACTCTAAGTAATATAAAAATAACACATAGAAGGAGCAGGCAAGACCCCTAGGGCTGAGATGGAGGACACAAAGCAGAGCCTCCCTCCATCTGCTTCACCTTAACCTGCACCATTGTGGCTGATCTTCAGGTCTTATTGGAGAGGACATGATCATGGCTCCCTGAATGACAGAACCTATAATGCTTCACAGGTAGAATTCACTGGCAATCGACCTTCTGTGTGGTAAGAAAAGCAGATGACAGGGAGGTTTCTCTCTAGAGGCACTCTCCCTGGAAGGGTTGGGGTTGGGGGTCATTGCTGCAGGAGTCAGATGTTGGAGAAGTGGCTCATAACATAGCAGCTACATACATTTCAGGCACCTGGCTGACTTCTCAGTTTCCACATGCCCCTTTCTACACCCAAACGGTGCTAGATTTTTTAGTGATAGATATAGCTATCTTTCTTATAAGTGACGTTGACCCTTTCCACAAAATGAGGAAACTTAGAATCCCAGGAGTTATTGTATCCATCACTGGATATATAAATTAATCCTCAAATTCACTCATAGTTCCTCCAAATAGTCTATTACCTGAAGACTAATAGTGAAGTCAACTTCTGTATAGAGTCGCATTGTGACCTTGAAAAATATGTCTAAAAGTATAAGCTAGTGGCCCGAGTATAAAGGGGAAAGGATAGCTGAAGACAGGGGGAAAAATGATGAATAGGCACAGAGTTTCTTTTTTTGGATGATGAAGATGTTCCAAAATTGATTGTGGTGATGGTTTCATTACTTTGTGAACACACTAAGAACCATTAGATTGCACACTTTAAGTGGATTCATTGTATGATATGTGAATTATATCTCAACAAATGAATAAATCTATTTTAAAAATAAAAAACCTAAGTGCTACCTAGCAGTGCCTGTGATTGGAACCTTATTTGGAAATAAGTCTTTGCAAAGGTAATTCAGTGTCAAAATGAAGTCCCCCTGCATTGAAGGGTGGGACCTAAAATCAATGGCTGGTGTTTACAAGAAAAAAGGGGAGGTTGAGACAAAAATGATATGGAGATGGAGAGAGGGAATGGAGTGATAAGTCATAACCCAAGGAATGCAAAGATTGTCAGGCAGCCATCAGAAACTAGGAGAAATGCATGGGACACATTTTCCTTTATTGCTTGTGAAAGGAACTAACCTATAAATATCTGGAATCTGGACTACCCAGAGCTGTGAGAGAATACATTTCTACTGTTTTAATCCACTGAATTTATGGTACTTTGTTATAGGAACTCTGGAAAATTAATACGCCTGCCAACAATTTGGATATAAATAAAAATGGCGAGGAATGATGAGAAGAAAATGGTTAGTAAATACAAATTGATACCCAGAACAAGTCAATAGAAAATATCCAAAGATACTAGTCTTTGTTTCTATAGTCCTTGTACCACAAGTCTAAAATTGATATTTATGGCTTCATTTTTTTCTCACTCATTCTGTATTTCCCCTAACCTCAGTCAGAATGTGAGCTGCTTGGGTTTCTTTACCTGGTAAAGTGATCCAAAAAAATGGTCAGTTTTGAAGGGTCCAACTCCTCAAACACTCTACCTTTTATTTTTGGTCACTGTCAGTTTTCATTGATCTTAATATTGGGAAACACTAAAAAGATACCCTGGATTCTACACTGCTCTCCTTGCCTCCACTGTACAGAAGAAAGCCAATTTCTTTTTGGTAATTAGGATCAATCACTCCATCAGACAGATTACCTTTTGCCTTTTCCTTTTGCTTTAGAAGAATAAAGAACCCAATGGTCAGGTGGTAGTCTGCCATTCAGTCTCGTGAAATCATTGTTGCATCTCCTGACGGAAGCACTTTCCCCTTGGGGTCTAAGATCTCTAAACCAGCAGCTAATTTCCCAGGTAAGGAAGAAAAAATTCCAAGAGAAGGTTGTTAGGTGATATCATGAGATGAGTCATTCTCTCTGCAGCATCTTGATTCAAATGTGTCTTAGCTATGGGAGAGAGTGCCTCATGACTCAAAGCATGTCATGTAAGACAGAATCTTATTTTTCTAGGGCACTCTTTCCCAGCTGGGACCATAACTAAATTGTCCATAAGTCATTTCACTGTTCGGTGAAGCCAGCTGCTTCCCTGTGATGGTGTATTTGGTCAGCCCAATTAATTCTGTAGGCACTTTTGATGTAAAATGAGTTCCCAAGAAGAGACAATATTGAGTAGAATTCACTGAGGGTAGATGAGGCATTTAGTGAGTTCCCAGAGAGTCACGCTGGCAGGAACATTATGAGGAGTAAAAGCAAAGCAATTTCCAGAATATGTGATTATTTCAATAAGGACAAATCTTTGTTGGATGATGGAAGAAATCCAATGTAATCAACCTGCCACCAGATGGCTAGTTCATTGTCCCCAGGGATGGTGGCATATTAGGGACTCACAGTGGTTCTCTCCTCTTGAGGGATTAAGCATTTGGCAGTAGTGTTGGCAAGGTGAGCCTTAATAAGGAGACATCCAGGTTGTTGAACATGAGCATAACTTCCATTCCCACCACCATGACCACTTTGATCATTGCTGAGAGCCACAGCCAAGTCAGAATGGCTCATGGCATTTTGCCAATAGTATTCGTTGAGAGGCGAGCCATTAAGATGATGCTGAATTGATTCAATTGTATATTAGACCTTTACTATCCACCTCGGCCGCTACTTTGGAGTTCTCGTGGGGATTCCTGGAGAGTTCGCATTGGTTGGGGAAGTGCCAGAGGAGGGATTTCTGGTTGGTGGTTCCTGAAGGAGCCGTGTGGCGTTCAGGAGAGTTCCCGGGGAGCGTGTGTAGAGTGTGCTGGTGGAGTTCAGAAATAAAGTTTTTCCTGCTTCAGTGGCTCGTGATTTGTGCCCAGCCAGACTGGGCAGATCATAGGTCTATTGATCAGGCAGTGGAGTGACTGAGTAAAGATGCTGACTGACATCTTCAGGGTGTGCCATTCTATCCACCTAGTTATTAACAGTCTCCTCCACAGCATATACCTTTGGTGTGTCTTCAGTTAGGACATAAATATCTTAACAGTTTGCACCCATTTGAAGAAGTCTGCCTTTTCCCCAGACTTCCTTGCCACCTACTTTCCAATCCCATTCCTCCTAAGACTTAACCTTATAAACACATTAGCAACTGCCAATTCTGGATCTCTCACTCTTGATATGCTGGACAAACACTCTGAATTATGCCAAATAGAAGTTTCCTTTACCACTATCCTTTAGACCCCTGAATAGGGCTGGGAAAACCACTTGTGCTGCAGAAGGTGGATTCTAGATAGGACTTCTTTATTGCAGGAGCCTGTCTGACAGACATGCTAGAACTTTCTTATTTCAATGTTTAGCCATCATTCTTTACTAAGAGAACTTAAGAGTCCAGATCCAACTTCACAGAACAATGAATTTGGAAGTGACAGGCAATAAATCAATTACAGCATGGATACTATATAGTTGGCCCAACTTAGATCAAAAACATACTTTTCTATATTCACCAAGGACACTATAGTCAGTTTGGGCTAGGCAGAGAGAAGTAGCTCCTCAAAACATGGGAGAAGAACACTCTTCCCAAAAAGGAGATGAGTTCTAGGCTAATAAAGAAAAGTTTCCCCTACATTTCACTCTTTGGCTGCTCAAGGCATGTATGAACACACACACAAAAGGACACATATGTGCATGCACACACATACCTTTGCCTTATATCTCTAGTTCCTCTTAATATAAATCAACTATTCCATTTGCCATTGCAAATATATGCAACTGTCCTACTACAGTAGTAGTAGAAAACTCAGTCACATCCAGCTACTGAATTATGCCCTAAATTTGGGAACTTCAAGTGCTGTCAATTCTGATCAGATCCAGATCAGGCTAAATGATAATTAGAAAAATTATCACTAGTGCACAAATATATGAGAAGTAGGGGAAAACAGGACAAAAACTAATAGAAAAGGGAAAAGGAAAAACAGCATGCAATGATGGTAAGGATATTCCATATCCTGCTAGGCAAGAACAGTAAAAGAAAGACTGCCCTTCTCCAGCAGACAACTAAGATCTTTGGTTATTCCATCAAAATTCCAAGATTTCCCTCGTCTCAAAGACACTGCCTTAGATATGTTACTACATATCTATTAGGATGGACATGGTAGATCTGAAGCCTGGGACATCGCCTTTAAGAAAGTTCAAGAGTAAGTAACTTTTTCCAGGTTGAAGACTTTCTGTCATACCTTAAAAGTTCACTTGGCTGCCAGTCAGAGTCATTTGGGGAAATCCATTAGCTTCTTATCAAAAATCTCACTGAGAAATGAGCTTTGAATATGGACCTTGTCCTTCCTGTTTCTACCTCTTTGAAACTAGCCGAGCGACTTTTGATAATCTCTGAGAGATCTTAGTTCAGTGACTTTTGTCACAGATTCTCTGAGGGGAGGAGGAGAAAACATGTTTGGGTTATAAAGCCAGGTCATAGCATCAGACTCCATCCCTAAGTTGTTCACCACTCAAGTGACAAAATGGGAGGAATTATCTTTATGGTGAAGGAACATAACAGAAAATATTTGGGGAGAATCCTGAGGAACAAGGCATCCCTGACTCTATACTCTCTATTCTCATACTTAATGTAATAACTTTATGTGAGGCAGAAATTTAGTTATTCCAACTGGAAGAACAGATATATGATCCTTATCCATTGTTTTAGTTACCTTTTTTGCGTCTATGACTAAAGGACCTAACCAGCACAGTCACAGAGGAGAAAGAGTTTATTTGAGGACTCACAGAGGTCTTAGTCATAGAAGGCCAGTTCCATTTGTTGGGGCTTGAGGTAAGGCTGAACATCATGGCAGAGTGTGTGACAGAGGGAAGCAGCTCACATGAGATCAGGAAGCAGAGAGAGGTCTCCACTTGCCAGTTACAAATATATATATCCCAAAGCCATGTCCTAATTTGCACCTCTTCCAGCCACACTTTACCAGTTCAGTTACCACTCAGTTAATACCTATCAGGGGATTAATTTACTGATTGGGTTGACTCTCACAACTCAATCATTTCTCCTCTGAATCTTCTTGCACCATCTCACATGTGAGCTTTTGGGGGACACTTCACATCCAAACCATAATGTCAGGATAGGATAACTAACCCACTGGCAGCAAGAACTCTTCGGAACAATGCAATATGATTTTTACCCACTAAATGCCTGTCTCTTTTGGAAAAGCCATGCTGAATCACACGCCTCTTAGCACTAAGGGAGACAAGAAGCAGTCAACATTTCCCAATAGCCTAACAGCCTGTTGTTTTTGTTGTTGTTTTGTTTTTGTTTTTTTGTCATGTTCCCTAAAGCTAGATCTTTACTGAGTATAACAAATGATGTACCAATGTCTCAAACTGTCTATGATAAAGGATTCATTTGTTGTTGTTGTTGTTGTTTTTTAGTTACCAACCCATCACCAATGCTTTCATAAATAGAAAATTGCTTGCTTGGATGCCACTGTAATGTCAAATTGTTAAAAGTTTTAAAATGTTCCTCTATTAAGAGGAACATTCTATATTCATAACATTGCTGCTTACTATGGCTTGCAGATTGGCTTTGGTCTGTATATTACATTTTCAATAGCACTGAAATAACCAATAATACTTGCAATTTTTCTAGCCTGGATGGATGGCTCCTCACCATTACAAATGCACCTTGGTTAAACCAATTCTACATGTTAGAACTGGACCTTCCATCTACCCATTTCCAGATGTCAACTTCTATATTAATCTAGAGCCTTAGAACATAGTGTATTCTACTTTAGAGTGCATTGTTTCTTACCTGGCATATGAATAATGGGGCACTTTAAAAAAGCAATGAGTCCTATGAACTTTATCTCAGTGTCTTACTTCTTTCATTTGAAGTGAATTTCTTGGTTAGAGAAATAGTTGTTGATAGCATATAAGTATTCAAAAAGTCTATTATTAACAGAAAATGGCGTTTGCAGTGAAACCACATTCACCTCCATAGTGAGAAACTATGGTAGAGAAGAAAATGGTTGACTTATCCATGACAAAAGGGAACCCAAAGAAATTGGGATGCTTGGTTCTAGCCATCTTGTTGCTGGTCTCCTTAAAGGCCAGTGTCTTGTAAGGGCTTTGGAATAGGTCACCATTATAAAATGGACTTTTCAGCAGTGGCAATAGTTACTGGAATAGAGCATTCCACTGCTCCTGCCTTTGCCTTGGTAAATAGGTCATATTTTTCTCTACCTTACAACCTTACTTTTCCTACCACTTGGAAGAAAACCCAAACTCTTCTTATGGCCTACAGGGTACTGCCGGGTTTTAAGGTCCTAATGTATCTTCAAATTCTATTGTCACTCTTCTCTCTCCCATGTTCCAGATGCCTTAGCCATGCTAATTTCCCAGCACAGCAAGCTCTCATATATCCTGTTCACTCTTCCTGGAACATTATATGTGCTTCCCTCCAACTCCCATTCTTTTAGAAATAGGTTGAAAAGTATAATACAAACATTATTTTCTAACCCAGTTTCTTATTTTCTTCATTCTATCTAAGACAAGATACAATTATTTAATATTCCTTAAAAATAAAATTAGATTTCGAAACAAATCCAATCGGTCTACAGAGCTTTAAAGTGCTTTTCACACTCAGTGGAAAGCAAAAGATCAAGAGGTATCCTTGGAGATCCGATAAATAATTAAATACCCCAGTAGCTGCAAACTCCCCTCAGAATTCTGCCTGTGTTTTCTTCAAATGTTCAGTGGCATTTCCATCTGCATTCTTGATTCACAACAATCGGAAGCCAGGCACCTATGAATCCATCTCATGCATGGTCTTTTAATAATTAAATCGGGGCTACCCATTGGCTCAGCCGGGATCAAAGGCTGCAGGCCAGCTGGGGGAGCAGAGACCCGCGCCCGCTTGGGAGCGGGGTTCCACGCGGCGGCGCCCCCGGGGCCGTTATGAGTCTCGTTCCCGCGGGCAGCTCCTCTCCGCCACCCCCGAGGAGCCCCGAGATCGCACTCGGGTCCCGGTGCTACCGTTCAAACCGGCGAGTGTGCGCCCGGGGCTCCCCGGGTCGCTGCAGGGCTACCTGGGCGCAGAACCGCAGGAGGGTCTCAGTCTCCAGGCGCCCCGCTTAAGTGGGAGCCCCTTCCCAAAGTCCGGCCGGCCAGATCCGCCGCTTCCGCGCAGCGCCGGTCGCCGCCGGCAGCCGCGCTCTCCCTCCTCCCACTCCGGCATCCGGCTACCCGGCGCAAAAGCCTCCGAAGCGCCCCCGCCCGAGGGAGAGCTTGGACCGTAAACCCAAGTTGAGTAAGGACTATCGAAGGAACAGGCGACAGAAGTGGCATAAGCTCCCTCGTTATCCGTCCATTTTTCTCTCTCCATCCTTCTATCATCCCCTGCCGCTCTCTTTTAGGACTAGGATTCGAATTTCTCAGTAAGAGCTTTATCGCGACGTCGTAAATTAACGCGTTTGACTAAAATAGTGACAGAATCGTTTAGTGGTTAAAGACTACTTTAATTGTGATACGAAAGGCATTTTGCATAAATTGAACGGACAAGAAAGTTCTGAGGTTTGACAAAAATAAACTTAAAGTCCATTTATGTATAAAGTACCCAGAAATTACACGTTTAGAAATCAACTAAAAATATACGAGGGATGCGGATTATTTACAATCTTTTCAAGCGATTCTCAAGTTAAAAAAAAAAAAAAGTCCGGCCAAAGACCACACATCGCCCCATGTCACGCCAGCCTCGCTAAACCTGAGGTCAGGAGAGGCCGGACTCTTGGTACTAGGAAGGAGGAAAAGGGAAAGGGGACAGGGGCGGGGAAAAGTGACGGGAGCAGAGAGAGCCGGAAATGAGTGGCTAGCGAGGAGCCCCAGAGCGCCCTGTCCGGTGGCGCTCTAGCCCCTGCGCGCCGTCTCTATGCTCCTCCGCGTCTGGTCTATTTATTGTCGCGGGGAAGCAGGGGCCGCCCTGTACCCGGAACAACAAAGCACGAAAGACGGAGCCCGAGCCTCGGGGGCTCCTAGCAACGGGCCGGGGCGGGAGTTCCATGGAGACTGGGGAGCGCGCCCGCCTCATCTTCATTCTTGTGCTCCAGCTTCTCCTTCGCATCCGACGCAACCGGCAGCAGCGCTGCCGCCGCGTCCTCTGCGGCCGCCCCGTCTTCCCACGGTAACCCCGTCGGCGATCCTGGGCGGGGGGAGGCGGGCCACTGGGCGGCCCCAGCGCCGGCCGCGGGGCGTCTGGTCGCCGGGCGGGCGTGTGCCGAGCCAGGGCCGCGCTGCGGGTGGAGTGTGCGGGGGCGGGGACTGGAGGAGAGGAGCGAGATGTGGGAAACTGGCCCGGTGGCCGAGGGAGGGACCAGTCTTAGGAGGACCGGGAATGATTTGGGGGCATCTCATTAGGGATAACGGGGTGGGGGTGGGGCGTCCCTGCCTAGGATCTTTATCGAGTCGGGTGTGGGGTAAACCACCGCTGGGAAAGACCGGGAAGGGAGTTCCCCGTCTGTCTCTGTGGAACCCTCAACCTGGGAATAGAGGAACCCTGCAAAGATGCTTGGGGTCCGTTGCTTCCCAGAAAACTTCAAGTGGCCTCTGCAGCAGCGGGAAGGCTCCCAGATAGCGGCTTCATGGGCGCCTGGTGCTGCCAGTGTTAACAGCCCCAGTTTATTATCATTGTTATTACTGAACCAAAATTAGGCTTGATGAATAAGGATCTGGGACCGAATTGTGGGTAGGATAGGGTAAGAATGAGAGTAGGGATAATAGCTTAGTAATAGCCAATAAGAGCCTTAAAAATAAATCGAATTGGGAATGACGGTTTTTAAAAAAGCTCTCCTGCGGAGATGTGCATTTGCAGGCTCTCTCAGTGTGCTTATTGCAATAAGACGCAAACTGCAGCGAGTCCACATCTGTGAACTCCGACTGCATCTGTCACCTGCAGATCCAAAGCGACACTGGCAGTAACTAGTGTGAGCTTCTGTGTTTAGGGTTAAGAACATTTTCTGTCTCTTTCAAAGTATCAGAAAATGGCAGTTCATTCAAATTGAAAAGTGACTTTTAACACTATCTGGTTGAAAGAATTATTCAGAGTTTGAAATACCCAATTATTCATTAGTTTATGCTCTCTTTTTAGCTTTACAAACTACTTAACGGTTTTATACTTTCCTAAACCATTTTAGGTCAGTAAATGAGACTTTTATGTGGCACACTGGAAAGGTCGAATATACATACTGCAATAATAACATTTTTGTGGTCAGTGGTAACAAAGCTCTTTATGTAAAACTGAAGATTAATGATGAAAATGAAATTGTTACAGAAGCAATTATGTCCAACACAGCTTATGTTTTGTCCTCCATTTCTTTTGCTTAAGACTGACTTCTCTTAAGGAAAAAAGTGTCATCTTGACCCCCAGTCCCACTTCTTTTCATGCTATGTATTCACTTTTCATGTTATGTAATGTATTGTAATTGTAATGACCTGCTACTATGGGCTCTCCTAAATGAGGAATAGCCAGAATAGGAGTTTTGAGTCCTGTATTTCATTTTAAGTATTTATATTTAATCTGGAATTGAGGTTCAGTGTCTCCAGTTGAAGTAATTTAATGTATGTGTGAAGAAGTGGGTGGTTTCCTTTAACAGGAATGGGAAATGTGAACATTGGGAAATGAATTGCGTTCTTAAGAAGAAAAAGTCAATATTGTGATCTTTGGATTAATGAATCAAATGCTATTGTTTAATCTTTTAATATGGCTGTTCTATGAATGATATTCTGAGATGACCTCACTTGAGTTTGTGGATATTGACTCCCAAGATTTATTTCATAGTATATATGAGACTTAATGAACTCCTTTGACCTCAGGGCTACCATCTGACTCACTTCCCGTGGACTTTGTTTGCTGAGTCTTCTGTCCATTTTGAGTGTGAGAGGGGATCAACACCTAGCTTCCACCTTTATTAATAATACAATTTCTGCTTTTTTTGCATTCTGCCCAAACATTCCTATCGTTTGGTATTGTCCTAGTTTCTCTCCTTACTTAATTGTGCTCCAAGCAAAAATGATTTTTTATACCATTTGTATTTTTTCTGGTGTTTTTTTGTTTTGTTTTAATGTAATTTTCAATATATGCCCTTAGCCTGTATATACTTTCATTAATGCTACTTCATCTGTTTTATTTTCCTTCTGAATTTTTCTCCTTTAGTGGAGAATTGGAGTGGTCATATCAGATGACCTGTGTTCATTTTGAATAACTATTGACTGAAAATATAACAGGTAAGAAAATTATCCAAGAATCAAAAGATCATATTGAAATAAGGCATGGGAAAATGTTTGAAGTTTTCAAAATAAAAGGCCTTTAGAAGTCCAAGTGGTAATACTGGAGTTGTAGATATAATCACTCTTTTAAAAGTAAAAGGGTAATGTAGAGTCTGCTATATATTTTAATTCTTATCCTAAAAAATTAATACAACTCTTTTTGATCATTTTGCATGTATTTGAATAAAGTTACATTTTGCCAAATTTGAGGGAACTGCTTAAGTGAATTTTGCACATTTTTCTTCACATGGGAAATTGTTACACCGAAATCTTTGAGAATGTATCTATGTATAGAATATGCAGAATTTGCTATAAAGTAAAATAAATAGCAAAACATAGCTGAATATTTTGGGAGCATGTCATTTCTTACCTTCGGTGTGAAATGTTATTTTAATCAGCAAATACTGTACAGTCTAGCTAAGTAGGTGAATTCTGTTTTTAAGTAAAGGAGGCCAGTAATAACCTGGTGATTGATTTCCTTCTGTTGCATCATAGACCATGTGATGAAATTATTGCTATGAAAAATAAAGTTTAAATTGATTTTAGAAGAAATTTACAGTAAAATGTTTTCATAGGGTCACTACCAAAACTTTGTAGTGCTTTGAATATTTAGCCATACTGTGACATTTGGACTAATATAAAGATTTTCTGAAATTTATACTCATTTTATTGCACCTTTTATATGCTTGCTGCCTCTTCAGGTGTGTAAAGCTGGATGAAATATATGTTTCCCTTCAGGTACTTTTTGTGCACTTATCCCAGAGAAATGACAAAACATGGGTAACAAAACACTATAGACGCAAATTTGAATTTTTTAATACTTTGTTACACACTGCCTAGTACTGTAATTACTAGTGTATGGATGTCATCTTGCCTGCTAAAACACAAGTTTCTTGAGGGTTAGGTCTATGAGTCACCATCACAGTGTATTGTTTGTATCCTTGTGTATTTTGATGATAAATATGTTTATTTTTATTTTGCTTCAGGCACTCATCCAGTGGATGAAGAGAACCTTTTTGGAATCTAGTTCTTGATGCCTAAAATTTCAATTTTTTCGTGGCTCTAGGGTTGCAAGTTACAAGCAGCCAAAATTTCTAAAACATGACTAGGGCTTTGTTTTAACCAGTTGAAACAATAAAAACAATGGTTGGCTGCCATAACTTGAGCAGATACAGGATTTGCTGTCATCATATGACTACCACTTTGGGATATTTCAAAAGGGTGAAAGTCTATATACATATCTAAGATCTTTTTGAGGCCAGACAGACAAGTTTGGTTTTTGTATTATGACACAGGCTTTTCTTTAGGAGAGAGATGGAGTTGTGGGTTTTTGTGTAGTTGTGAAAAAACAAGATTCCAGTATTATGTTATTAATGGAAAGGAATCAGGTCACAACAAAAGTTTTGTTTATCTGGTCTTATTTGTTGTTACTAAAGGGCAATTTGGTTTACATGGCTGGTTTTATGCTAGATATTATGCTAGGGATCCTATTAAATGTTAAAAATCACTGATGTGATTTCTGGCACAGTTCAGATGTACTTTCATGTGAGAGTCGATAACTATAAAATTTCATCAAAAAAGGGAGCACAAAGTGTGGTTTTAGGTTACTTTTACCATGAAGCATTATCCATTAATAAAGAATACTGAAAATCAGATGAAGTTAAGGACAGAGTTTTCTCAGGATATATGTGGGTGATGTTAGTTTTGAATTATGACTAGCACAATAAGTATCTATCTGTAGATATTGGCCTTGGTATGATTTGGTGTAACTCCCTAGCTCTGGGTACTTAGAATATCTTAAAGTAAACCATTTGTTTCCATTACTTAAATAGTTCCAAAAAATAGGGTGTTACTCTTCCTCCTGATAAATGGGATTAGAGTTGGTATAACTTTTGAGAGTATGGACTATGGCTACAAGTTGCCAGTGTTCTGCATCATGGCTTTTCAATAATGGTAAGGTCTTAGGGAGTGTTTTTCATTGTCCTGAGCCCCAGTTTCCTCATCCGCACTGTGGAATTAATATTAATATTACCTCACAGGGTTGCTGTGAGAATTAAATGTGAAGCACTTAGAACTTCAGTTTGATTTGAAAAAAAATATTAGCAGATACCATAGCAGGTGCTGTCAGCAGTGGTACTAGGTAGTGTGTTAAAGGTGAACCATTAGATCACTTGAAAGCTTTGTTTCTTTTGTTCATAGGCTTTTTACTGAAGCATTGAAGTTCTGTTCTTTTTGATCTTGAACCATTGGACTCATCTCTGCTGTTAGATTTTGGAAGCGGAGAGTACTTTTTAAAAATTTTGAATAGTCACACAGGCATCGGGTTATCACTTGAGGCAGATGGGCTAAGTAAAGAGAGACATCTATGTTTCTTGGATAAGGAAGGCCAACAAAAGCCAGATGCACCAAGTTGCAACTATTGAAATCTATTTTCCTGTGGACTTGACTATTTAGCAGTATGGTACTTCTGAATAAAAGGAATAGACTCCACTGGTTTCATTTAGCAGAATTAGTCTTTAGAAGACACTATTTTTTACTTATACAACCTTAATTGATGGTAAACTTGAAGCTTGTTAGTGCCAGTCCATTTAACTTTGAGTTTTCTGTGTGACTGTAAATGTTCTAAATGGTAGCCTTCTTGTAATTTTAGAAGTTGCTGAAATTGCTGCTTTTCCCCAGTAGTTCAAGTGGTTAAGAATGACTTTGTAGGATTATAGAATTATTTATTTATGGTAAAGCTAAAACCAAATATTGAGGCTACCTACGCAGGGAAATAATTTGATAATTCCAGCTTTGTTTAAGTTGCTATTGAGATAGTGAACTTTTAAAGTTAAGTCCAAATGTTTTGGTTTAAATGTATGAACATTTGAAACTACTGACAAAAAGTGTTTCTGCTTAAACAAAATGAATTTTAAACTCTTCTGTTTTGTCTAATATCCAGGTCTTGTTTATTACTTGAAATACATTTTTATACAATGTACATTATAAAGTGTATATGAAATATACTATTAAATGTATTGCTCTTTAAGCGTGAAGAGATAATGTTTTGTAATTCCTTTTTCCATGTTGTGCTAGTTTTATTCATTTTAGGTTTTTTTTTTATAAAATTCTACACACTAAGGAGATTAGCAAATTTGTTTTCTCTTCAGAGGTGTGGCTTTTGTTTTTCTGTTCAAAGAAAGTGAATTCTAATTGAGACCATTGATTTAGTTGAGCAACTAGATTGGCAAGAATTAGCTTAGTATTGATATAATATTGTTATCATTATTTATTATAGATCTGAAAAATACTAAGAAAAGAGAAGAAATGATCACAACTACTTTGCCAAAAAAATTATAGATGTAGAGATAGAGCTTCTTTAATTTCAGATACCCTGAGGACTGTGTTGGGAAACTTTTAATACAGCAAGTCTCCAGGATGTCAATACTATTGTCTATAATAAAACTTCCCTGTTTTGAGCAAAGGTCTAACACATTGTTAATGTTTCCCTATTGTCCTTTCCACCACAGTCTTTTTCAGGGACAGATGTTGCTTGCTGTCCTTCAAATATCAAGACAGTAAAGCCAATATGTAACCCCAAAGTGCAAATAAGATGAGTATTTGATTTATGGCAATAGTCGACATTTATAGAGCAAATTATTATTTGAACCTTAGCTGAGACTCCTGGTGAACCTGATGCTTTTATAGAACAAAAACGACTCCATCCTTTTTGTCAGATACTTATGTTTTGCCATAGAGCCCTTTTCTCTTATCTGCTTATGGCTCCAGTGCATTTCTTGGGCATCCCATTACTTGTGTGTCTGTACAGCCTACTGAAGTTATGCTGGGAATCCCTTAATTGACCACAGTTGGGCACCTTTGGTGGTCACAGGAGGCACAACCATGTTAAAGGCAGTCACCAATTCATGAGACCTTCTTAAGATTTTGTGTGCTAATCTCAAAAGCAGTCTGTTCTGTATTCTTGGGGGATATGAAGTAAGGGATATGACATGGCTCAGTAGATTAAATATATTTATGAATAATTTATCATCTTCTCAGCAGCATATTGCTAACATAAATCTTTAGGTCAGTGTAGCAAAGAAAACCTTTGACTGACCAGTAATCTTGAAACTTTCACTTCAATATGCAGTACAAAACTACTTGGATAATTATAGTTATGCTTAATGACATTTTGGTCAATGAAGGGCTGCATGTATTACTCTTGTCTTTTGAGATTATAATGGAATTGAAAAATTGCTGTTACCACATTTTTACTGTACCCTTTCTATGTTTATATATGTTTAGATACACAAGTATTTACCATTCATTGTGTGATTGTTACCTACAGTATTCAGACAGTAAAGTGCTATGTGGATTTTGTAGTCTAGGAGCAACAGGCTATATATACAATATACCCTGGGTGTGTAGCAGAAGCTATTTTATCTATGTTTGTGAAAGTGTATTGTGATGTTTGCACAGTGACAGAATCACCTATTGACACATTTCTCAGGATATATCCTATCTGACAAGTAATACATGAGTGCATTTAATCCGTGTATGCATGAAGAATGTGTACCTCTTGATTTACCCTTTTTAGATTTTTGGTTTGGGCCTGTTAAACTTGAAAGTGTTTCAGATGTCTAAATCTATATCTTTGTCTTGTGTTGTATCCTCACTCTTACTTTTAAATAGAAGAGTAATGACTTTATCATCAATTCCTGTAACTGATATCCTGAAAGTGACTGACAGGACAGTCATTGTATGATGGCTTCAGCTTTCATGGAATAACTGTAAGATATGGATGAGTTAGACCCTGGGGGGTGAAATAGAGGAGAGGTTAACATTTAGGGGGAAGGAAATGGAATGTAAATAGTGCTGAAAGTCCATGTGTATATTTTAATTAAAATAATATTTTCTTGTATCATAAATGTATTTCTGTATTTGCAAATATTCCTGAATACAGCTGCCCTTTAGAATTTGGAAGTCCTAACTCAAACACGTAATAACTTGGCTTGGTCAGGTAGCTTTATTTCTAGTAAAGCTAAAACCAAATATTGAGGTTACCTAATCAGGGAAATAATTTGACAATTCCAGCTACATAAGACAAATTGAAAATTTGAGTGCTTTGGGGCTGCAAATTCCACTTTCATGTATAGTGTGAAACTACTTGGATAATCATTTAATTCATGTATATATTAATGATGCAAATGCATGCCTCTTGATTTATTCTTTTTTACAAGGTAAATCTTCCCAGTCCCCTGCAGTACTGAGGATTAAACTCAGGCCCTTGAGCATTCTACACAACTACTTTACCACTGAGCTACATCCCCAGCCCTTTATATTTTCAAGATTTGAGTTTCACTAAGTTGCTCAGTCTGACCTCAAACTTCAGATCCTCCTGTCTCCGCCTCTGGAGTAGCTGGGATTATAGGCAATGTGCCACTATATCAGGTATACAAGTATAAATCCTAATCTTTAAAATTCTTATTGTTGTCATGATAAATGTCTGCATTTTCTACTTATCCCTCAGCCCCACAATTCTTTCCTTAATTTGTCCTTAAAATATTTATTTAATTTAGCAATATTTTATTGCATTTAGAACCAAGTGCTAGTTACTGAGTCAAGATCTAGTTAAAGACACATATTTAAATTAAGCAGTTCTCAGATGGGTGTTATGGCACAGATCTGTAATCAAGGTAACACAGGAGGCTGAGACAGGAGGATTGCAAGTTTAAGACCAGTCTGGGCAATTTAGCAAGACCCTGTTTCAAAATAAAAGAAATAAAAAGGATGTAGCACAGTGTTAGAGTACCCTGGGCTCCATCCAGAGTACCATAAATAAATAATAAATAAATAAACAAAGCAGTTTTCTTCAGGAAGCTGGGTCCCTGTGATCTAGTAGGCTGTTGTAATACAGATAGGACTTCTCATTTTTGAGTCCTCTTCAAGTGTTCATTGGCTCCCTCTTATCCATCAAGATCTCATTTTAAAAATCATTTCTTATCTCTAAGATGTTTGAAATGCCTTCCCCAGATCATTCCTCCTAAAGTTTCTTTTATCATATTGTTTCCTCGATCATATTCTCTGATTAAAAAATTGCTGGCCTATTTATTGCTTGTTTTCTTCCACTGGAATATAACTGCTATGAGGTTTCTTGCTTGATGATTTTGTTCTGAGCTGTATTCCCAGTGTATACCCACAGGCTGTGGCTCACATCAGTTACATACTAAGTGCAATTAAAAGTAAGAGTTTGTTATTTGAAGGAGTGGGGAAAGGGCATTCTAGGCAGGTATAAAATCTTGAAAGTCAGCCATTGTAAGCTGGAATAGTAAAAAGTTGAGAATGTTAAGGTATATTGGAAGTGAAAGATTAGATTATAAAAAGAAAATTGGAAATGGGATGCACACTGCATTTGAAGCCAAGCAGATTAGATTCTGTTATATTCTTCTAAAAGAGCCAAGAGATATTTCTTTAAGTAGGAATATGGTACAAATAGGAAGATAATTCTGGTGGCTGTTTGGTAGATGAACTAGATTTTGGAGACTATCTGCAGTGAAGAGTTCCATTATAGGGTTGTAGCCATAATGATATGTAAGAAAGCCTAAAATAAACCTTGATTTGAATGCAGAAAAGAAGCTAGAATCAAAGTGAACTGGGCATAAGGAAAAATTGAAAGATGAAAGATTCTGAGTACCGGGTGGAGGATTCTGAAATTTCTGATTCAGGCATGTGAATATTGGATAGTGGCTCCATTTACTAAAATTAAAGAGAGAACAAGTATTTTTAAGGAGATCAATGAGCTTTGTTTTGGATGTATTGTTTTAATTTAATAGATAGGCCTAATAAATATTTGGGAATGTGGAATCAAATCTCTGATAGATCAGGATTAACATAGGCAGCTGTAAGCTTATGGGTAGCAATTGAAGCCTGGAAAGCTTCAAGAGGACAGGGATGTAAGGCAGTGGTTTGTAACATGCAGGTATCTTAGACGTGTCTGAGAATGTGGGGAAAACAGTGGCCTCCACAGGCACACAAGCAGACTCATCTGTATACAATTTCAAAGGGGTTCCTCACCTCAGGAACTGTTGCTTCAAGCTTTTCAGGAACTGTCCTAGACTTCAATTAAGAAGTTCTGGTGTAAGGGGCCCACAGAAAAGTATTTGAGATGGGTAGAGAACCTAAGGGACATGCCTCAGAAGCTAGGGATGGGGAGGGAGAGGGAGGGAGAATTTTGAGAATAAGAGGTTCCCGGTGCTTTAGGCTCTGGAGAGGTCTGGTAGGAGGGAGTTTCAGGTGTGCCATTGGATTCAGCAACAAGCCATTCATTTTTACATACTGTGTAGAGGCAGAAGGAGATTGTTAGTTTCCAGTATAAATCAGAGTTCAGGAAACAAGACCTAGTAAAGAGAGGGTGGAAATCTTGATGTTGTCTATGATATAATGTAAGAATATAGCCCCATTTTAAGGGACTTACTGAAAAGAAAATTCCATTATTTTGATTACCTTTTTTGAGAACCCAGTAGGTTCTCAACTAGCTCCCCTTTAGAAGCATCTTAAAATGGGTTTAAAAATTAGAGAGTCCTATCAAATTTAGTTAATATTTTGGAAGTAGTGGGAGGGGAGCTTCTTCATAGTCTTTGTTTGTTTCTTTTCTTTTTTTCCCCCCTTACCCAGTGTTCCTGTTATGGTTTGAATATGGTCCCCATTCCTCACTCAATCAAGAGTGTGATCCAAAAGTTTTATGTTAATGATGGTTTGAGGGTGGAAAATTTCTTTTCTCTCTGTGTTATTTAGGGTGTGGTACCTTTGGAAAGTGATTAGGTTTAGATAAGGTAGGATGGAGTCCCCATGACTAAATCCTGGTGGTCTTATGAGAAACAGAACAGAGAACAGACACACATAAACAGGTGTGCCCCCTGTCTCATGATGTGATGATTCTCAGTTGCCTCCGCACTCTGCCAGTAAGTAAGTAAACCTTCGCCAGAACTGATGTCAATACCATGCTGTGCCCTTGAGCCTCTAAAAGTGTGAGCTAAGTAAACCTTTTCTTTATAAAGTTAGTCTGCCATGGGTAATTTGTTTACAGTAAGGGCAATTTAGTTAATATAGCTCAAACTGAAAAACTTCCTTATCACTCTTGCAGTTATCTTCTGTGTAAGAACCCTTCCTTTTGCTTGAATATTATCACCAAATTTCTTACCTTACTGTTGTGCTACTTGAAGTTAATTTAAAGACTTTGTCCAGACTTTAAATTTTTTAAAAATTGACTTTCTTCTGATCTCTAGCCACTTTCTTTGTATTTGTCTTTTTTAAAGTAACTTTCAACTCTCAAACAAGAAATTCTTAATGGTGCTTACATGAGGAAAGAATATTCTGTAATTTGTTTGCTTTATGTATGTTGTTTTTTTTAATCTTTGCTCTTTTTAACAAGGAAAGTTTGATACTATAAAAGTTTTATACTATTTTTCCAATTAATTAATTTCATAATCCCTTTCTTAAATTAACATCCATGTATGAGACCTTGAAATGAGTTGTCTACACTAAAGCAAATTTTTATATAAAAGGTAACCCTATAAAAGCAGTTGAAAGAAAACTGTTCAAATAGGATATTTCACTTGTGTTTTCATCTTGCTGTGCTTTCTCTTAAATTCTTGCTGTCAATGGCTCAAGTTTGAACCTGCATTCAAACCCTTAATAAAAATCAGAATACAGAGAAGTTTGATCTTAATGGACACCAGCCCTAACACTGACCAGAAGCTAGAAGAGTGTTTGTTCTGCCATTAGCTACCCAGTGAATTAACAATTATACTTGTAAATAAAAATAATTTTTAAAATTATATTAGTTTAATGACTAAATTAACCTCATAAATTGTAGTCTTCTATTATCGGTAACTTAGGACAAATGTCAAACTTCTCTGTAAAGAAAGAAAATTTCCAGTTTTTAAATGGCCATCTATAATAAGTAAAACTAGGGACATGTGTGAAACTTACTTAAAAACTGATGCCTTGCAATTTAATTGAGGTGAACATCTTAAAACTTAATTTTCAAATTTAATACCCACATCTATTGTATTCTAATTTTCCTGCTTATGCAGTTACCTAAGTAAAATTTAGCAAAATATTCATAATGTGTAGTTGGTCAGTCTTTCTTTTTCTATTTCTATCACCATCTTCCTCGTATATTGCCTCCCCAAAGAAAAACCTCACAATCAACTACTATTTGTTTTGATTTGGAATGGTTTTGTTATTGAATATTTTTAAATTCATGGTTAAATTTAGGCATTTTTTTAATACTAATTTCACTTACCAGATTCGTCAAAATTATATTCTTTTATCTTATCTATTGCTTTTAAATTTGAAGAAATGTGTTCCAAAACTTGAGGACTGCAATGAGTAACTAGAAATCCTTGCCATTTTTGAACATTTCTCTGTCCATGGAAAATGAAGAAAGGATAATAATAGTAACAGTGAGAATAGCTAAATTTAAATGCTTACCATGTGCAAGTACTGTGCTGTGCACTTAATATGAAAATTTACTTTCTTTTTTTTCTGTTTGCTGTTCTTTTTAAAATTTTTTAAATAATTTTTTATTTATATGAGACAGTGGAATGCATTACAATTCGTATTACACATATAGACCACAATTTTTCATATCTCTGGTTGTATACAAAGTATATTCACACCAATTCGTGTCCTCATACATGTACTTTGGATAATGATGTCCATCACATTCCACCATCATTTCTAACCCCATGCCCCCTCCCTTTCCCTCCCACCCTCTGCCCTATCTAGAGTTTGTTTGTTCCTTCCATGTTCCCCGTCCCTACCCGACTATTAATCAGCCTCCTTATATCAGAGAAAACTTTGGTTTGGGGGGATTGGCTAACTTCACTTAGCATTATCTTCTCTAACTCCAGAGATATTGTATATCTCTCCTTCAATGTCTCACTAGTTCCTTCAATTCAGAATACCCTCCTCCTTTCCCTGTCTTCCCTGCAGACATGTCCTCCTTTTAGTGTTTTCTGTCAATAAATAGTAGCTTAAACCGTAAACCTGAAGTCATCCTCCCTCTCCCTAACTAACTACATCCATTACCTGCAGATGCCATGATTTATTCTCTTTTAATGCTGAGTAATATTCCATTATGTGGAATATTATGCCACATTTTTTTTTACCCATGCATCTACCGAAGGGCATCTAAGTTGATTCCACAGTTTAATTTGTGCTGCTATAAACACTGATGTGGCTGTGTCCCTGTAGTATGCTGTTTTTAAGTCCTTTTGGTATAGACCAAGGAGAGGGATAGCTGGGTCAAATGGTGGTTTCATTGGTTCAGTCCTCAGCACCACATAAAAATAAATAAATAAATAAAATAAAGGTATTGTGTCCAATTACATAATTTTCACAGCACTCTGGTAGGTTCTGTTATCTGCCTTATTTTACAGATGGGGATATTGAGCATGGTATGGAAAACTGCTATGATCGGGGTATGCATGATGGCATGGTAGTGGGACTCAGAATGGTGACACTGGCTTAGTCTTGGGAATCAGATTTCTCAGTTCCTTTGATTTGTTAAGAAACATTTACCCATGATAATTTTAATTATTTTCTATTCTAGGGTTTCCACATTTTCATTTCTAATCTCTAGACCTAGACCAGTCCCGAACAGTCCACTCTTCTCTGATTATTGTGTATCTCTCCTTAGATGTCTCACTAGTTCCTTCAATTCAGAATACCCTCCTCCTTTCCCTGTCTTCCCTGCAGACATGCCCTCCTTTTAGTGTTTTCTCTCAATAATAGTAGCTTAAACCATAAACCTGAAGTCATCCTCCCTCTCCCTTTTCCTCATCCCCATATCAAATGCAAAGCCCTGTTTATTCAGTTTCCTGAAAATACCTGTCTTTTTCTGTGTGTTTCTTCCCATCTTCAACCAGTACCACCACTCTCATTCATGTTACTGCTGTCATTTCTCTTCTGGACTGCTACACTATATCATGAGTGGGTTTTCTTATCTGTTCTTATCGTCCAATGCTATTCCAAAAGGGGTATTGCTATATTTTTTAAATGTGAATGCATGTTTTTTTTTTTTTTTTTTTTAGCTTACCATTGCTCTTCAGATAAATGAAAATCCTTAACATAGCACAAAACCCAATTAGGCCCCTCCTTCATCTCTAGCCTAATTTTATAGCATTTTCCCCTTTAATTCTCCCAACACTGGCTATACTGCCCCCCCCCACACACACACACCAAGTACTGAACAGTTTATATTCTTAACTCCCCTCAGTGCTAAGAATACACGCTATTCCCTCAGGTCTTGTTCATTGCTGGATCCCTGTATTGTAGCATGGGGCCTAATACTTTGATTTCCAGTCTATTATTATAGAATTGAGTCAATAAAGGTAATGCCTAACTATAGAACAAGTAGGAGTTAGCCACATGTGGAGGTATAGATAAATCATTTTTAACCAAAGGAAGAGATTATATTTTTTTACATATAAGTGCTTTTATAAATCAGAAATCTCAGAAGGAAAATGAACAGTGAATGTGAGTACTTTGAAGTAGTTACCTTCAAAGAAATATAAGTGGTTGGTAATATTGGAGAAGTTCACCCTCATTAGTATCCAGGGAAAAATCAGCTAATTCAGTGTTGCTTGTTTTCATACCTCAAGTTATCAGTGATTTTTGTAAAAATCCTTTGGTGGCTAGATAAGAAAGCATATATATATATATGGTCCTAGTTAATTTGCACAGATAAATACATTGATTTAATAATCTAATAACGTGTCTATATGATAATACTTAGCAGTAATTATCACTGTAGTATGATTCTGAGCAACTTTTTCTTTCTTATGTAATCAGAATGAAACGCTGTCTTTTTGAAAGTCATATGTTAAGACAACTTATTTAGAAATATTAAGATATCTGTTCAAAATAAATGTTGCTTATATAGTATACCAACTTTTTCACCTTTGAGTTTGTATTCCCAGTTCAAAGTTGTATTCTATAAAATACAGAAGGTTCCTGGCTTATCATGGTTCAACTTGCACAAATACAAAAGTCATATTAATTCATCAGAAACTGTACTTCAAATTCTGATCTTTTACCTGGCAAGCAGTATGTAATAGGATACTCTCTTGAGATTCTGGGCAACTCCCAGTCAGCCATCTATCTGATCAAGATGGTAAACCTCCAGTGTCTGCTGTGGACTGTGTTGCTAAGATGCTCAGTGATTCAGTATAGTAAATGCATCTTCCATTTATGATATTTTCAATTAATGGTGGATTTTTTAGGGGTGAACTCCATGGTAAGTCGAAGAACTTCATACACTGTCTCCCTCCCCTGTGTTACCCATAGTATAACTAATGGTAGCATTGACTGATATGACATTATTTTAAATAGAACATATTATAATTTGTGAGGTGCTCAGTAATTCCTCAGAACATCAGTAAATGATGTTTGCATTTTACAAGTGAGATTAGTAGCAGTTCAGAGCTAGTACATAGTTACATAGCTTCTGTTAGGATCATGTCTGTTGTCTTTACATCCAGGTTTTCTTTGTAGATAAGTTTGTTTCTGTGTTGAAACAGTTTTATTCTTAAGTAGGCTGCTGTTTAAACATTGTTAAGATAGGATTAGTATTAAATTATGAATTCTTATATTTCATAATATTTCAGTTTTTTCAACAAAACTGTTTCATGAGAACATAAGCCATTGACTGTATCTTTCCTTAATGAGTGGTTCAGAAAATTAGCATTATTTAAATCTTCTCTCACCATCTTCTAGGCATCATTGCAATTTTTCATTGACAAAAACATAAAATATGCTCCTATTTAGTGTTTTGGTGTTTGGGTTTTTTTTTTTTTTTTAATAGATAGTTTTTGTCAACCCTCAGAATTGTTGATTTCCATGAAAATAGCATCATGGCTCTCTAAATAGATTTTGAGAAATCATAACAATTATTATGATGCCAGTTATTCACATAATGGTACCTGCTTACCAATCTATAGACTTAATATCTGAATTGTCATAAATAGTAGATGGAGACATGTAGTGAAGATTAATTTTCTTTTAAACTTAGTGTATTGAGGATTTTGTGCATCAAATACTTTTGCTTTTACTTAAGCATTTATTAGATATTTTGTATAATATGGGTGGTACACTGTGTAATTCTTTCGCTTAGTTTAGATAAATCATCATCCCAAAGCTGAACTTCCTACATTTTCTTCACCTTGCATTCAGGTTCAGAGGGATGATAGAGGGATAAAGTTAGATGGACTAAGGAGCAATCTCACAGCAAGATGAATAGAACTAAAAACCTTTAACTTGTCTTTTGTGTGTCCAGGCATACTGTTTTTTCATGTAACTAGACTACCAAAATGCTAACCCTGAGGACTATCTTCTAAAGAATAAGCTCTTGGGCCCAGCACAGAAAAGTCCTCATAATTTAATGTCACCCTGCCAGATTTCCCTCAGGTGTCTCTTATACTGGTTTATTCAATGACAGTCCTATCAAGGGTCATGTTATATGCACATTTTGTTCATTTAATAAAAAAATGTGGACTTTACATTAATCAGTGCTAAATGTTATTTTTTGATAGTTCCTCATTGGGCTGGCTCAGTGACCAGCAAACTATTTCTTTTTTTTTTCCATTTTTTTATTGGTGCATTATTTTTTTAAGTTGGCTTACATATTTATTCAATTTACTTCAACATGATTCACCATATCATTAAAAAAAACTGAGGTGTATATTCTGATATATGAACCACAAAGGCTCCCCGGACTTGCTTTTCAGGAACAACAAGAAGTAAATCTTAAAACAATAGTTGTGGTAGGCAGCCTCCAAGATGACCCCCAATGATCCTCACCTTTTGGTATTCATATCCTTAAATAATTCCCTTTCTTTGAGTATAGACTGGATTAAGGTTGATCAAATATGGTGAAGCCCGGTGCTGTAGTGCACACCTGTAATCCCAGTGGCTCAGGAGGCTGAGACAGGAGGATGGTGAGTTCAAAGCTAGCCTCAACAGCAAGGTGGTAAGCAACTCAGTGAGACCCTGTCTCTAAATAAAAATACAAAATAGGGCAGGGGATGTGGCTCTGAGTTCAATCCCTGGTACCAAAAGAAAAAGAAAAAAAAAAAAAAACAGTGGTTTGCTCAAGACTTAGGAAATGGTGCATTATACTTTTAAATAATGGTGGGATTCATTGTTACATATTTCAGTTGCACACAGTGTAACAATATAATTTAGCCAGTATCATTCCCCAATATTTTCCTTTTCTATCTCCGCCTTCCTTTTCCATGTTTCTTTCCTCTACTCTTTGATTTCCATGAGATGACCCCTACCTTTCTTTTTCTTCTCTAGCTTTCACGTATGAGAGAGAACACACAACCCTTGAATTTTTGAGTTTGGCTCATTTAGCTTAACATAATGTTCTCAAGTTCCATCCATTTCCTGCAAAATGACATAACTTCATTCTTTATGGCTGAATAAAACTCTATTGTGTATGTGTGTATATATATCACATTTTCTTTAGCCATTCATCCAGTGACA
This sequence comes from Marmota monax, assembly GCF_021218885.2. NCBI lineage: Eukaryota > Metazoa > Chordata > Mammalia > Rodentia > Sciuridae > Marmota > Marmota monax. Next base: position 6,007,337 of record NW_026691988.1, read on the forward strand.
GACACCTGAGCTGGTTCTATAGTTTAACTACTGAGAATTGTGCTGCTATAAACATGGGTGTGCATATATCACTATATTATGATGGTTTTAATTCTATAGGATAAACACAAGGAGTGGTATAATTAGGTCATATGGTGCTTTCATCCTGTCTTCGAGTTTCATACTGATTTCCATAGTGATTTACAGTCCAACCAACAGTGTAAATTGTTGTTCTCCCCATCTTCTTTAGCATTTATTATTGTTTGTAGTCTGGACGGTTGTCATTCTAACTGAAGTGAAATGAAATCTCAAGTGTAGTTTTGGGTTGCATTTCCCTAAAGATGTTGAACTTTTTTTTTTTTTTTTTTGTATACCTGTTTGTATTTCTTTTAAGAAGTGTCTGTTTAGTTCATTTGTCACTGAAGTTTTACAGTGTAATTTGAAATCAGGTATTGTGATGTCTCCAGCTTTGCTTTTTTGACTTAGAATTGTTTTGACTATTTGGGTCTTTTATTCTTCCAAATGAATTTCAGCACTGCTTTTTTTCTAGTTCTGTGAAGAACGTCATTGGTATTTTGATGGGGATTGCATTAAATCTGGACATTGGTTTTGTTAATGTGGCTATTTTAACAATATTAATTCTGCCTATCCATGAACTTGGGAAGTCCTTCCATCTTCTTGTATCTTCTTCAGTTTCTTTCTTCACTGTTCTAAATTTTCATTGTAGAGGGCTTTTGCCTTGTTGGTTAGATTTATTTCTAGGGTTTATTTTTGGTTTGGATTTGTTTTGAGACTATTTGAATAGAATTGTTTTCCTTATTTCTTTCTCAGCAGATTCATTATTTTGTATACAAAATCAATAGCTTTCCTAAACACCAATAATGTAACCTGCAGGTTTGTAAACTGCTTCTTTATGAACTCTGGCAGTCTTCTGGTGGAGTCTTTTGGGTCTTCTAGATACAGAATCAGATCATCAGCAACAGAAATAATTTAGCTTTTTCTTTTCCTATTTGTATCACTTTAATTTTCTTCTCTTGCCTGATTGCTCTGGCTGTGGTTTCAAGAACTAGAAGTGGTAAGAGTGGATATCCTAGTCTTGTTCCAGATTTTAAAAGAAATGCTTTCAGTTTTTCCCCATTCACTATGATGTTGGCTCTGGGTTTTTCATGTAGAGGCTTTATGATGTTGAGTTCCTCCTATTCTAGTTTCTTCAGTGTTTTTATCATGAATGGGTGTTGGATTTTATCAAACATAAAATGCTTTCTCAGCATCTTTTGAAATAATTATGTGATTTTTATCCTATTGATGTGGTGAATTTTATTTATTGATTTGCATATGTTAAACCATCTTGGCAACTCTGGGATAAAACCAAGTTAGTTATGATGTACAATCTTCTTAATATATTGTTGAACATGATTTGCTAGTATTTTAGTAAGGATTTTTGCATCTACATTTATCAGGAATATTGGTCTGTAGCTTTGTTTCTTTGATGTGTCCTTATCTGGTTTTGGTGTGAGGGTGTTACTGGCTTCATATAATGAATTTGGAAGTGTTCCATCACTTTCTGTTTCCTAGAACAATTTGAGGAGTGTTGGTATTAGTTGTTCTTAAAAGAGCTGGTAGAAGTCAGTTAAGAATCCTTCTGATGTAAGCTAGCAAACTGTCTTAAACAGCGACAGTAAATATGTTAGGCTTGTGGGTGATTTGATCTTTGTCAGAACCACTCAACTGTGCCACATAGTCTGTACAGAAACACATGAGCATGGCTGTGTTCCAATAAACTTTTACAAAACAGAGACGGGCCCATTGGCTGTAGTGTGCTGAACCCTGCCAAACCTTTTGTGATCTAGTTTGTTTCGTTTTGTTTCCCATCTGTTGCTCTGACAGTTCTCAAGTTTTTTTATTAATTCATTAAACTGTTTAGTTATAATACTCAACTATGGATCTACCAAGCAGTTAATAGCTACTGTTTAATACACACTTGGTGTTATGCTATGTACTTGACATGGATAACCACACTTAATTCATTAAAGCACCCTGGAGATGGAAATGATTGTATCACCAATTTACAGAAGAGGGAATGAAGACTTAGAAGTTAAGTAATTGATGATGTTATTGCACAGTTAAATGTTAACTCTAGGTAAGAGCCGTCTTTTGTAGGGTTTATACTGTACAGTCAGGCAGATGTGAAAGAACACTCTAAAAGACAAAATGCTATTTTTCATTACTTGACAGTCGAGGGACTGTCCATTTTCTGATGTGCTGTGCTATTTAGGGAAATTTATAAAGAATCTGAAGTTAGTTTGGATGGCATATCATACTTTTAGAATAGTGATCCTGTGTGTTCATGCTGTATTAGCCAATTGAGGTAGCCTTTGATGAAATTCATCTTAAGAGCCAGGAGATGGCAGTGTTTTCCAGGTGATAATTGGAGGTTGCATTTGTAGTAGTTGCTGGAGTAATGCTTTGTAATACCACTCAAAAGTCCTAAAATATAGGACCTAAAATACAGAAAATATATTGTTGTCCGTAACACCATTGAGCAAGGAATAAGCTGTTGCAGTTTCTGTAGTGCATTTTCATAGAAATCTATTTCTATGAAATCTATTTCTATTTCCTATCTGGAGTTTTGAATTTGACTTTTTGTTAGGAGGTAACATTTAACAAATCCAACTCATACCAGGCATTTATTCAAGAAACAGACAAAAACACTTGATCAAACCAAATCTTAGTATTAGATTATGGCCATGAGCAAATTGTTGATGTTTATATATAAATGGAAGTAACTTTTATTTTTCTTTATAGTAAACGTAACATATTTGCTGTTTTTTTTTTTAAATCAAACTCTACTAAACAAAGTAGAAGAAAAATAATAAAAATACTGATGTGACAGTTCTAAGTAGAATAATTGTTAACATTTTGGCAGATATAAGTATAGAAATGCATACCTACATAGATAAAAAAATGAACTATCATTAGACTTAGGTAATATTTTGTTACTCTAACAAGCATTATGGATCTGTCTGAGCCCTTATAGTTTTATACTTTATAAAATACATTTATCAGTATATTATATGAGACTTGTACTTTATTTAAGCAGTTCCTTTTAGATGGACTTACAGATTGTCATATTATTAGCAGAATTTCTGTGTATAGTCTTGTTTATAATTTGCTCAGTTCAGTTGTTTATCAAGATGCATGTTTATTACCAAGCTTGACTACAATTTCATATATGTATATTGACATTTTAAATTACTTGAATAATCATGAAGAAATTTTTTTCCAAATTTAAGAGAATTTTTGGTTTACTCGCACCTTTGTCAGCACTACTTGGTGTTTACCAGTATGAATAAATGCTATCTTATTCTTTGGTTAGCATTTTCTCAGTTGCTCATAAGTTTAATATGTGTATGTGTGAGTGTATACAGAGAACTTATTTTTCTTAGATTAAGTTAGTATTTATAATAATGGAATTTAAATATTACCAAAAGCAAGGGATCAATGAAAACATTGTATATCCAACTTTAGTAATACCTAAAACACTGGGTTGCAGTAGCCTTGAGTATTTATGCAAGAAAAGAGGAAAAAATAAAATTACATAGTAAGCATTCACCTTATTTTCCAATATAAGAAGTTAGGCAGATAATTAAACAGAGAGGATCAAATGCTTATGGTTTTGTTCTTTGAAGAAAGTCGTAAAGCCTTTCAGCAAGATTGAGGGAAACAAAAAAGCACAAATAAGGGATACTAGAATTAAAAAGGATTTAACTGTACCAAAACAAATTTTTAAAGATTATTATGAAAACCATGAAGAATTACATACCAAATTAAGTTAAAATACTTAACAATAGAAAATTTCCTAGGAATATTTAGTTTAGCAAAACTGATTAAAGAATTAGGACATCATTTGTATTAAAAACTCTTTAAAAAACTGATTTAGTGTTCTAGAAATCTGTCTAGCAAACAAGCAAGAAACAGGTCCACATAATTTTAAAATAAGGTCTTCTGAACTGTCTTCCAGAGAATTTAAGAATGAAAAGAAATTCCTGACTTGTCCAATGTGTCTAGCATAATCTCCAGACCCAAACCAGATAGGACAGTATAAGAAAAGACTAGTATAGGCTAATTCTACTTCTGAATATAGGTGTAGCAGTCCTAAATGAAGTATTAGCAAATCAGATACATCAGTATATTTTTCAAAAATTATGACTTAATTCCTTTTGGGACATAATATGTATACATGTAAAAAAATTTAAGAAAAATGTATAAGAATGATAAAAATTGATAGTAGAAGTTTACTGTGGAGAGGAGGAGGGATGAGAATGTGATAATAGGAGAAGTACCTTCAGGGAAACATAAATTGTGAGGTTTAATTTTGAAGGTGAATGGTGGGTACATAGATGTCCATTGTAATATTCTTTTTGCTCTTTCATATATATTAAATATTTCACGCAGTAATACTTCAGTTAGCAGGCTTGACAACTTGTGAGTTACTTTAAAATACCTGGTGATCATTATTATCCAAAGTACATGTGTGAAGACATGAATTGGTGTGAATATACTATGTATACAACCAGAGATATGAAAAATTGTGCTCTATATGTGTAATAAGAATTGTAATGCATTCTGCTGTCATATAAATAAAAAATACCTCATTTTCTGTAGAATGGCTTAAATGTTCCTTTTGGAGCTATACAAACTAGTAAAAAAAATAAGTATAATAGCATACTTTTCATACACATTTTCATGGATATTGTGTTAAAGGGCTTGTTGGGAAGAAGAAGGTTCTTTCACATTCATATGAAAATAGGTGGCTTTGGTAATGTTTTCAGCCTTGCTAACAAGTTCTTTTTTTTTTTTTCATTCCTAGAATAAAAAGAAATTGTTTAGATATAGATATGGGGTTGAAATGTTGGATTTTATACCATTCCTTTCCAAATAATAATTGAACATTTACACTTTGCCAGATGCAGTGTTGAGCTGTGGGCACTTACGGACACATACCATATGTAATATGTAATACCACATTTAAGATGTGGTATTTGACCTCAAGAAGCTTAAAATTTGTGGGAAATAGATGATCTAGGTGCCAAATCATAGATAACATAATAGAGGCAATTTGGAATATTTCTTCCCAAGTAGGAATTAGTTTTTACCATTTTCTTATAACTATTTTGTTGTTTTATTTTAAGCAAAGTTATATGTGTATATTTTCAGGAGTAACGTAAGCATTTTGGACTACTAATATTCATGTAGACATTTTTAACCCTCTGATATATTATTTACACTTAAAACTGGAAGAGATAAAATAGGCCCCTAGATGCTTTGTAGAAATTGAAATTTGTCTGTTTCACTGGACTGCCTTTCTAGTTACCCTTTTTAAAAAGGGTATATGTTTAAGAAGCTATAGTATTGTCTGAACCTGCATGCCAGTTTACCTGTCTGAAATATAACCACTTTATAATTTAAAATGAACTATTCCTATGACTTCATTTTTAGAATTTAAGTTGCTGGCAAGTAAAAACCGTTGTCAATCTTGGATTAATTTCAAGGCTTCTTTGCATTCATAAAGATTTATTTTACCTCGTATTTCCTATGTTTTTAATCCTACATATTGTCCTTGTATGGTTCCCCTCAGGCAATTTAGTAGCTTTAAAACTTCAAGTAGTAAATCTGAGTCAGTTTGTTTTAACCTGTTTGAGATATATATATATTTTAAAGTATGTCATGAAACAGTAAACTTTATTTATTCTTCATTTAAAGTTTCTCCTTAAGTATTTGGTTTTTGTAGCCTCAGAGCTGTGTAGCAGCTTATATTGGGCCACATATAACAAAAACTCAAAATGAGGGGAATTGATTTTCTCTCACACATATGAGATCTAGAGTTAGGAAGTACAGAAATAATAAGAGCACAGCATCAGGAGCAAGCTTCTTCTGTCTCATCTCATTGTTCCATGGTCCCAAATGGCTACTTCAGCTTTAGCACTCATAACCAAATTCCAGGCAGCAAGAATGAAGGACAGAAAGGCAAAGGAATCCTTGGTGGCTTAGCTTGTCATTCTAAGCAGACATCCCAGGAAACAGTAACCATTTTATTTGTATATCATGAACCAGAACATAGTCTTGTGGCCACTTGACTGTGTCCGTAGCCAAGGAGCCTGAATTCTCTAGTATTTTATTTCTATTACAGTCTACCCAGCTAGACGTCTGGGTTCTGGTCATTATAAAGGAAGAGTAAAATTGATGTTAGAATGAGCACCCTAGAGCCTCTGCCTCACAGTTATTTCACAGTTTTTGTAGGAAAAAGCTTGGTAGTGATCAGATGGCTTGATAAATTGGCTATAGTATAATCATGGCAAGTGATATGAGGAAATCTCTGATCTGCCTGTTGATTTGAACTTTCATCAACAGCCACTATCATTTACTGTGTTGTTATTTTCCAAATATATGTGTTTCCTACTTTTCATACATTATTATCATTTTCAAAAATTTTTATTCTAATCTGGGGATTGAACTAGGGCTTCATGGTTTTAAGCAGCACTCTACCACTGTGCGACACCCCCAGCCCTCTCATTCAGTTTTTATGCAATATTCACACCACTCTGGTAGGCACTATTTCATGTTACAAATGACAGCACTAAGGCACAGCAGTCCACTGCCACCCTCGCCCCACCTCGTGTACGTAGAAATAACTTGGGGTAGCTCAGACATACACACGAAACAAAAACAAAATTATATTCACAGTAAAGGGAATATGGGAATGTAAAAGCAAATCTAGTGAAGTGTGGGAACAATTGATAGAAAATTAAATGTGGTTTTATAGAGATGGTAAGTAGACTTGCTCTGTCTTGTTTATCTGCTTTATTAGAAACTAAAAGGCAAAAAAAGAAGGAATTTTCTCTTTGATCTCTTGGCATGCTTATTGTTTTAGTCATATAATAACTCAAATGCTTGTATAGAATACTAGTTTTTCATATTTTGTCTTCAAAGTATCATAAAATAATCATAGTATATTATTATATTTGCTGATTTGTATGTATGGAAGGTGAGAGTTAGAAAAGGCAGATATCCATTGTTTATTTTTTAAAATGCTAAAACCCAAATAGCATTTTTTAGCTGGCTATAGATCATGTGCTCAGTAAAAAGTAGGGCTTGCCTATTTATTTATATCAATGCTGTTATCATAGGAGTCTTGTAAAATTAATACTGGTTTTGCATAACTATTTGTTAGAGCTTTGCTTATACACACAAGTATGTGAGCTCCTTGAGGATAACACAGTTTGCCTTATTCATTTTTTTTCCTCTAGTGTCCTTGGCAAAACAGGAAGTATCAGTGAGTAAAGAATGAATGAATGTCTAGTAAAGGAGTTTAATGACTTTTATTTTGTTTTATTTCTCAGGATGTGATCTTCGTGGCCAGAAGCTAAGTTTTAAACTACCCCAATGGATGCAGACAGTGATGTTGCATTGGACATTCTAATTACAAATGTAGTCTGTGTTTTTAGAACAAGATGCCATTTGAACTTAAGAAAGATTGCTTTGGAGGGAGCAAATGTAATTTATAAGCGTGATGTTGGGGTAAGTATTTGAATTTTGTATGTGTACTATCATAACCTAATTTTATACTTCCATGAATGATACTACAGATAGTTTATGAGTACCTTACTATGTGCTAGTTGTACTCCATAGGTTGTTGAGTCCTGAAGACAATGGCCCCTCCTCTCATGGAGGTAGCAAATTTTGGAAATTACCTATCTTTGAGTCTTAGCAAAGAATTCATTGGTTAGACATGTTATTCTCTCAGTTTTTTAAAAATAATTAGATATGTGTTTATTAGACTTTTATCTGGCTCTGCTGACATATGTTTCACTCAGAAAGATAGCATTCTTTAAGAAAGCATCATTAGAACTGCTAAAATTATCCTCAGAAATAATTCTAAAGATTGTTTACCAGTCATCCATCACTACTTTGATAATATTTCTGGTTTGTAATTTATCTGCAAAGCACCTTTTACTTGTAAAATGAGAAATCACGATTCCTGTATATACTTCTATCAGGATTTTTGGTAAATTTATACATCTATACCTGTATAGATATATACATTTCTTTGTGTATTCATATAACTCAGTTGAATCTACAAAAAGGCCGTGAATTTTAGGAAGATTTTACTGCTAAGGTGACAAATCATCACTGATTCTCTTGCAATTTCAACTCTAGAATCTAGGCTAGGGCTGGGGGAGTAGGCATGTGTGGATGGAGAGGGAGAAAAATGTGTTTCCTTAGTGTTCTTACAGCTTGTTCAACAGGCAGATCTCTCAATGTCTTTGAACTGAAGAAAGGGACCTTTATATTTCAAATGTACTTAAATTTAATTATATTTGAATAGTGCTCTAATATATACTTTTTGATGTTTGCACATCAGGAGCTTTGGAGAAGCTGTGTCTTACATTTGGAACATTCTTCCCTCAATATCTTCACTGCATTCTGATCTCTCACCACACATGACCTCCATACCGACCCTGATCAATCTATGGCAACACCCATTCCTTCACTGTTCTCTAATTTGTAGCCCTGCTTTATTCTGCTTCATGGTACCCATCACTACATTATATTGCATCCTAGAGTTGAGATGCCTGTTACATACTCAAGCTCCTCACTGAAATCTTCAGAGCAAGAGAAATGTCAGAGCGAGAAATGTAATTTTAGATTCCTTATATATAAAAGGTATTTAAAGGTCTGGGATAGAACAAAATTATCTACACAGTCTGAATTAATAGGTCAAGGATTAAGGTCTAAGATAATATGTAAATTTAAATTTTCATTTTAACTTTTCATTTATGGAAATACTTATTACATGCCCATTATTATGTGTAAGAAAGAAATAAATGCTTACTGGGATAAAGTAATATAATAAATCAGGCATGTCTCCTTAAAACTCTAGTTACATTTTTAGTTTTTTTGTCATAGGCAATATTATCAAATTAGAACATTACTAAATTTGGAGAGACTTAAAACTGCCAAAAATGACAATAAATAAAATACCTCATAAAATTTCATACATGACTGACTGACTGAGAAACATTGGACTGAGTTTATATTGCATTTAAATGTTTCTCACCACCAGTTTCTCCATCACCTAAAACTTCTCAGTCAACCTTCCTAGAAAAAAAAAATCTCTCCATGTCATCATGCTAAAATACTAGAGCAATGTTTCACACTTTCCTTTCTAAAGGATCCATGAAAGTTCCATTGATATGACTAGAGTAGAAAGAGTTGAACTGTTTATGTTTTTATAGTTTGTTGATACCAAGTATGTAGTGAGAGATTTATGTAGATCTTGTTTTTTAATTAATTAAATATTTAATGAGATTAATTGTGTTCTCTATTCAGTCTTGAACTAAATTTCATTTGGGGTGATTTAGAGAGAAGTTAACTTTGAATAAGCTTGGAATAATACTTAGACATTGGCATGGCTATACAAAATAGAACCATACATGAAAATTAACAATCATTAGGTAATCAGATTATTTTTTTTCAGAAAGTATTAATGAAGCTTAGAAAACCTAGAATTACAGCTACAATTTGGTCCTCAGGAAAAATCATTTGCACTGGAGCAACAAGGTAAATGTTTCTTGAGTTCTTAGTTTTTTATTTTTTACTTTCCCCCCATGGAAAGGGTGCTTTTCGTAGACTTAAAAACAAAGTTCTGTGTAAAGTTGGTTATGTTCCTCAGTGTGAAGTATTTTTTCCTGTGTAACTTGGTCTTTTTCTTTCCTTAAAACATAGCGAAGAAGAAGCTAAATTTGGTGCCAGACGTTTAGCCCGCAGTCTGCAGAAATTAGGTTTTCAGGTAACATTTTCAAAAATTACACAAAACTGCAAATATTCAAGGATTTATTTTTGTAAAATAGAATTCGTATGATTGACTTTTTCTGAGTTTTATATACTGCCCTTCAGCATGAAAATTTGGTAGCAAAACTTGGCTGTGTGGATATTTTAAAAAGATCCTGGCTTTTCCTAATCTCCTTTCCTTTAAAGAAACTTGTTCCCTTCCAAGTTAATTGTCAAAAATGCCAGGTCAAAATGATGAGCTGAGACCTGCAAGGCCCTGGTGATGTGGACACACTGGTTAGCAGGCTTATTGCTGTCGGCCTTTTCAAATATTTGTACAGACAAAACTTTGAAATAAATTATTATTTATTATGAACCTGCTAGGTCACTTGCAAATGATGACTAAGTGGAAGAGAAGGGCGAAATAGTCCTTGAAGGTGTGGGCCAGGCTGTTTGGGATTTGGATGTTTATCGTGTTGGGAAGTTTAGTTTCTTTCTGATGACCTTAAGTCTTAGAAGGAGCTGAACTGCTGGTGGGGAGTGGGGGTGGGGAGTGGGGCAGGGTCTGGGGGATGCTGGCACTTGAGGAGAGTGGCAGTAGAAGTCTAAAGGTGAAGCTATGTGATAGTGAGGCCATTTGACACTTTTCTGGCTTTCTACTGCTTTGTGTAAGTAATACTGACTTGGAGGATAGACAGTGCACCCAAAATTGTGGTTTTAGGAGGAATGTTGGAAAAGATAAGGAGATGAAACAATTCAAGATGTTGGTAGGAGTGGCTGAAGTTATTAATGTGAAGAGAACATTTTCAGCCTGGGAACTGCTTTTCTTAGAATAGCATTAGAAACACTGAGGGCAAACCCAGCTTTTTAAAAACAGTGTATCATTCTAGCCCCCAAGGAAAATAAACCTCTAGTTACATTCAAGGAAATGTCTTTTTACCTTAATGAATATTAGAAAGACATCTGACCTTTGGAATCCAATGTACAATCTCTCCATTTACTGACTTTTTAAAGTGACAGCTTTTCCATTTTGACTCCTTTAAAAAGGAAGAATTAATTTAACTTTTTTCTTTACTATTTCTTGCTTTAATTTTTTTCCTTACTATTCTTGTTTCTTTGATAGTTCAAACTGTCTCATTTAAATTAACAAATTATATACAAGATTTAAAAATCCTCAAATGTGCCATTTTAATCATGCAGATATCTCAGATTTTACTATTTTTTTAAATGAAGTTTTTGAGCTTTTTTTTCTTTCATTGAATTACAGCTTTTAATACTAAACAACTTATAATACTAAATTCATGCTCAGGATGTTTGGTTCTCTATATAAGAGTAGAAAGTTAATAAAGAGTGCCATGATGAGCAGATTCTTCTGTTGCAAAATAATTCACTGAGTTTCACTTCTCTCCCAAAGGTAATATTTACAGATTTTAAGGTTGTTAATGTTTTGGCAGTTTGTAACATGCCCTTTGAAATCCGTTTGCCAGAATTCACAAAGAACAATAGACCTCATGCCAGGTAGGTCTTTGAAGAATCAAGATAACTTAAAAATTTGAGATTACCCATCAGACTATAAATATTCATATTAATTTTGGCATTTTTAAAATGTAGTTATGAACCTGAACTTCATCCTGCTGTGTGCTATCGGATAAAATCTCTAAGAGCTACATTACAGATTTTTTCAACAGGAAGTATCACAGTAACAGGTAATGTGTGATGTTGAAACCAAACTTGTCAATTACAGACCAAATAATATAAGAGATGTGTACACTAAGATAGAAATAATGTCTAATTTGTCCCCTTTCAGTCACTACTTCTGCACTTCAAGGGCAGTAAGTCTTCTGACCTTTTTTTTTTTTTTTTTTTTAAAGAGAGACTTTTTTAATATTTATTTTTTAGTTTTTTCGGTGGACATAACATCTTTATTTTTATGTGGTGTTGAGGATCGAACCCAGCACCCCGCACATGCTAGGCGAGCGCGTTACCACTTGAGCCACATCCCCAGCCCTAAGTCTTCTTTTTACCTTATAGATAAGTCTTCCCTCCTTTTGTACTATTTGTACATTTTATATCCTGTTTTGTGTCTAATTTCATTCTCCATTATCTTAGTGAGATCATTCATTCTCATTGTTGTATAGAATCCAATGTCCGAATGTACTCCATAGGCGTTTCATTAGTTTTCAGATTGGAGCTTTTAAGAACATTCTAATATGTATCTTCATAGTATTTTTTTAAATTTATGATATCTTATAAAATACCAAAGAGAAACCCAGTCTCTGAATTTCATAGAGATTTTTACATAATTAGAATATCCAAATATAGTTGGTACCTATTTGTTACATGTGTTTTGTTATATCTTTTGAAATTAAAACAAGTATTTGGGAAGGAGTAGTTTTGGGAGACTAGCAAACATGTCAAAGGGCAGCATTAGCATACAAGATGATTCTTAAAGGTGCTGTGATTGTGAATCAAGCAGAGGCATTGCATGAGAGCCAGTAGGTGCATGTTAGGCAAAATTGAGTTGAGGAACAATTCTTTAGTCTTGGAAAATGGCTTTTTATTCCTTTAATTCTTAGAAGAGAAACATTAACAAGTAAATTTTAATTTTGACCATCTGTGGGTTTTCACATCTTCCTTGGGGACTTTTAAAGCCAATTGCCAGGATCCTGCCTGAATCTTAAAAACAGAGTGGTGGAGAACAAGTCTGTTTGTTCCCTTTCAGCTATCTGTTTCTATACTTTGGAGCCTGAACTTATAAGAATATCCACAATGTACTGTTAAGTCCTGCTAAGTATAGAGTTAACAACTCATATGTAAAAATCTGTTTATTGAGTTGATGGACAATTAGACAATATAACAACAAATTGAATACAGTCGACCTAGTTAATTACCATGCAATATACATGGACACCTGGAATATCCTGTGAAATGTTAACAATTCAGTGAAACACCTTCTGAGTGGTTTCTGTGAGGAAAGTTCTATTCTATATGGAGGGGGTGAGGTGAGGTGAGTCAGAAAAGAGCAGACCAATACAAGACATGTTCAAAACCTTCAGAGTCTACAATGAGTGGATCTGTAAATATTCACAGTTTTTCAAAACGGGTAATTATACATTGGTGAAACCATTTTATTCGAAATTTTGTGAAAATACTTTTATACCTTTTTTGTTTGTTTGTTTTTAGCTACTTAAATAAATAAAAGATTATATTTTTAAAAGTTGTTCCAGAGCTGTACAGGTTAATTTATATGTAGCATTACCTCACTGCCTTCCCCACTCATTGATTTGGATAAACTCTGAGGTTACAGGGACCAAATTAGTAATAAAAATGCATTCCAAGTAGTAGTAAATTTATGAGGAATTTTAGACTACATAGTATAAAAAAGCCAATATTTCAGTAGCAACTTTATTTTACTTTGCTATGTTCCTCCATATTCCTCTGAGTCTCAGTTGAAGTCTAACCAAAAGCCAGAAAACAGTAACCAAAAAAGATAGTGGGTGTCTAGTTCTGTGTATTATTCTTCCCTGTGCATATTTTTGTGCTTTTTATTCTCCTCCGTAGTTTTGTTTGTTTATTTTTACTTCTTTTCATACTGGTACCCTAAAACAAAATGAATAACACATTTGGTATTTCAGATTTCTTTTAATTATGCACACACAAAAAATTGTGTTCTCTGATTCTTATTAAAATTTTTTTCTTGATTCTTTTTGTGGTTGTTTGTATGATGATGTATGTGAATTTGATATTCTAAAGTAGATGATATTTTTAACTGAAAAATCAGTATTTCCTAGCTTCTCAGCTCTTCTCAACTTTTTCAATTGTGTTCATTTCAGGGCCCAATGTAAAGGCTGTGGCTACTGCTGTGGAACAAATATACCCATTTGTGTTTGAAAGCAGGAAAGAAATTTTATAACTCATCACTTAATTGGTTAGAATCTCTAACTGAGCACCTTTTAAAACCTGCTGCACATTGGACTCAAAGCAAAAGGAAAACTGGACCAACAGTAATTGAGGAAATAGACTCTTTTATTCACTCACAGCTACAGTGTAAGCTCCAGTCCCTTTGGATTTTATTTCAAACTTTGCTGTAATATAAAAAGGAAGTTTACAAGACATGACATTGCTGCTTTTACAAAAGGACATTCTATTTATTTTCGCAGTAATTCTCATGTCCCCATAAGCAGAGCTGTCACAATGTGCACTACCTTAAATTGTTTTATTGTTGTCATTGTAATTTTTTTCCAGTTTGAGCTAATGTGTTTTATTTGTGAATAGTCTTTTACATTTTTGTATGCTGAATATGGGCACCAAAGAACCTGTAAAAGTTATCTTTTTCAATTGAATGTGCACAAATAAAAGTTTGGAAAAGATCTTTATTCATATCCATTCTGTAACTTTTATTCCCCATTTTCTATTTTAACAAAAATTGTATTCATAATTCTTTTTTTTTAAATCTATGCAAGTTTAGACTTCGGCTAAAGTGTGTTAGCTTATTTTTGAAGTGTATTTTGTATATATATATATGTATATGCTGTGTGTGTAAAGTATCTTTTCATGCTCTGTTACCAAATAACAAATAGGAAATTTTTTTCTTGGGGATTAGAAGTAAACACTTGTATATACTCTAGGGAACTGGGTAGGACTTTATAAAGGATAATGTTTTATGTTACTAATTTAATATGATAGAAAATGTTAAATAACTTTTAAGAGTTAAGAAATTGTAGTTTTTAAAAAAGAAGCCTCTTTCCCACTAGATGAATATGAGAAAGAAGCTGTGATGGGTGGTACCTCACCTGTTACCTTTGTTATTCTGGAGAGACTCTGTAGTTGTAGGGAAGTGATTAAGGTTCTTGGTGCTCAAGGCTATATTAAGAGTCCTGTCAGAAGTTGATAACATTGTGTAGTTTTAACAAGAAGTGCCCACAAGCTGCCTCTGTGCCACAGTATAATTATAATATAGTTGAACTTGAACTTGAAAGCCATTTTGCAAGTTATGTCTTTCCCTTTACTGTGTCTTATTTGATGGAGCTAACGAGTGGCAATTCAGTGTATAGGATTGCAATGCTTAAAATTATTATAAATAAGTGTTTATGAAGCAGTGGCCTCTGGCTCACCCTGAGCCTTGGAATGGTAGCACAGGATCGATCAGTCTGCAGTTGCACTCTTCTTACATTTAGGAGTTTAGCATAATTAACAGTGGTTTTACCAAGAAATACAGCTGTGTAGAATTGAATCAGCTTCTCAGTAGAAATTTAGTAAAATCAGTATTCCAACAGTGTCCCGAAAACCTGAATTACCAAAATGTCTTGAAACATTTGTAAAATCTTACAACATCTGAACCTTCATGTTCAGTACATTTTCCATACCATATTATAAAACCTTGAAAACCTAGCTTAAGCACTGCACTGAACAATATATTTTCTGTTTATTTTTATCTTCTTTCTCTCAAAGCCTTCCCCTACCCTGTCACTCCCTCAAATGTAGGAGGCAAAAGCTAACTTTTATACTTTATTTCTTATGAAAGATTCAAGTGTGTGTTTTAGAATTCTATTCTTTTTTTCCCTACATTTGTGTTTATTTGCTTCATTTCAAGATCAGTAGGATAGCTAAACTCATAAATACAAAGAATATTACTAGATGAAAGAATTATAGGTAGACTTTTTTAAATTTGAGATTTTTCCACTTAGTTTTAATAAACAGTCATAAGTAAACTGTCCTGCAGTGTTCACAAAAAAGAGTGGGGGGGAAAGAATTATACAACTAAGGTGCAGATCCAGGTAATTTAACATTTTCAGTATTCAGATGACTTGAGAACCTTGCAGATCAGTAGAAATGAAAATGCTTTATCTGATGGAGAGGAAAGCTAGCCTGAACAAGTCTGGATTTAGGTTGCTACATGTATGCTCACCACCTGGCAGTGTTTGTGGGTGATCCACTAAGTATGACAAAGCTGGGAAGAAGCAAGTGTGTCTGATGTCTTCTGGCTTTCCACAAGTACTGTACATTTTTTATATAAATAAAAGCTGTGAATATATACATACAAATTATAAGTATTACCCCCTTTTTATTTTTGAAAACCAAAAGGCTTCATTTGATGGGTGTGGGGGACAGGTATTGGGTAAAAATGAATCTGAAGACAAAATGGCCTGCTCACAGACTCAGGATGATAAAAGGAAAATATAAGAGAATGTTTAAGACACTGAAGTTGAAGTCACAAGTAGTAAACCATCTTGGTTTATTTTCTGCCCATTTGCAATGAATGGCCAAACCAAGAAATAGCTTAAGTATAAATGGTGTTTGAACTTGAAAGGAATTACGTTACAATTTAAAAAAAAAAAAAAAATACCTTAAACAATCTGTGATGCTTAGAAAAAAAACAAACAAAACCAAGATAACATGAAAACCTGACTTGTATTTTTAAAATCCTGGCATGTAACTCTTAAGTTAAACTGCAGAACACATTTTGCCTTCTTGTTCCAAAACAAAAGCACACTCTAATTTGCATATGAGGGAATCAATATCTATTTTGCTCCTTCCTGCCAACTTTTAATTTGGATGGTACATCTCAGAACCAGACTTTTAGTCATTTTCCTGAGTCTTTGATATTAATGATTTACTATTTATATAGATTTATAGTCTTTTCCACTTTTTAAATGAATTTAGTAGATCATGTACCTTTTATCAAACTGGGACAGTTTGTTAGCTAAATACTGGGGCTTTGATATGTAGGATTCTCTTATGATCAATCATTTTTAAAAATTATTTTTCAAGTTAGGTTGTTCATGCATTAAAAGTTTTTGTGTGTCTTCCATAGTTTATATTAGTAATCTTATGGGTTTCTACTTAAGTGGTTCTAGATTCTTTATTATGGATTTTCTTTCATTCTGAATTCTCTTGATGAAATACCTTATCTAGTCTTAAATTCAACTGGAGAAATGCAGAATAGAGCAATTCATTACTGTTGGGTAAAAAACCCACTGGATGTTTGCTGGTTTGGTTGGCCATCTCTTGTTTCATCACAGAGAAGAACATAGGGAATTGTCCTAATTTCTGAATGTCATTTATTAGGTCTGTATTGTTCTGAACGTCAGCATCATTTATAGCCTCTCTGCCATAACCTGAGGTAGAGATATTCCTGAGACATGGGAGGAATTGCAGGAAACCATGGATTACTAAAAATTATGAGAGTCTTCCAAGGAGAAAATTTATAAGTTTGACCTAATAACATAAACCTAATTGCTTAGAGATTTAGATAAATAACCTAATGGACTGATTCCTTTTCTGGTGTTTTACTAATAGCTACTTCTAAATAAATATGGTTCCAAGATTTTAAAATTTTCCTCTTTAATCATTTAAAAAAATGGAAAATGCTTATTTTTCTCAAGTATTACACAGAATTTTCTTTTAATATTTTATATTAACATGAAAGTCATAATAGTAGTATATTTTGCATTAAATTTTACTTCATAATTCATAAGATAAGCTCCCATAATCTTTATTCTTGTAGAACTGTAACTAGGAATTACCACAAAATCCTAGCCAGGAGCCTATCCTAATCTAGAACACGTGTGTAACTAAATTGTCTACATTGCGTGTCCTGGTTCTTTTTTACACAAGACCCAGTGCAAATAGTATCTTAGTAGGCAAAAATGTAAGCTTGGATCCAGAACACTTGTGTTTCTGAATAATAAAGCTGCAACTGGCCTCCATACATAGCTTAAGGCAAAGGTTGATCTCTTTACTAGGATTTAGTCTTTAAAAGCCTGCGGTGTGAAGGAGAAAGTATTGAACCAGCCAGTATTTTCTTTAACCTGATATCTTGCTCAAAAAAAAAAAAAAAAAAAAAAATTAGGGCCATGTATCTCATCTACCTTTTGAGATTCCTTTGGGGAAGAGGGAATTAAAGGAAGTCTATAATTTCAGGTGTCCCTTTAAAAATAGCTTACGACACTGAATAAAAACCTGGGCGTGGGGAGAGGAGGGTAAATATGCCACTGGTAGTGCTTTCATCCTGTATCAGCATTCCTAAGGCCTTGAGGCCATTAGGTCTCTGGAGAAAGCTGCTTTGGTTGTCCCCTTCCACACAGCTTTTTACACTCCAGGAGCTGCTCTTGGGGTTTTCTTTTTTGAAGCTGTGTTGGCATTAATTCTTCTTGGTGATGACTCATAAAACAAATGTTGTTTTTCACATAGTTCCTGAAAGAGAAAGAAGCACTCATGAAAATGTCATTCTTAGTTTCCATACTTGAAAAAAATAGGCATGCTTTTATTTTTTAAATCACCCTGGAGTTTTAATGTTTTAGCTATGCAAAAATGTTTTATTGTGAAGCCTCTTATATCATGAAATATATAAACCCTAGAACCTGGGTCAATTTCTTGCAAAAAGTAAGGTGTAAGTTAGGGTGTGTTCTCAGAACACAACTCCTATGACTCTGCAGGCCAGGCTTCCAAGGGTTAGAAAGAGAACCAGTGAGGGCTGGGGATTTAGCTCATTTGGTAGAGCTCTTGCCTCACATGTACAAGGCCCTGGGTTCAATCCTTAGTACTGCAAAAAATAAAAAATAACTAGTGGAGATTTTATCCCAAGTCCTATCTCATTTTCTTCCATTTCTCCGATTCCACCACTATGCCTGTATTTACATCTATATATTTTGGCTTCTTTATTATCCACTCATTTCTGCATGAATAAGTTCTTTTCTATAAGGTTATTCCCACCAGCATAAAATATGCTTTAGTATTTTATCTTTATTTTACAAATATCTTTCAAATATCTTTTTTCTATAATTTAACCACTTAATCAAGTGGCTGTGCCCTGGTAGGTGGTAAGGATGGAACTGCATAAAGACTCCTGCTTTCAAAGCTTAGGTTTTCCCAGGGGAGACAAGCATGTAAGCATATAATTTAAGTAAAAGTGCTGGTGGGAAAAGTAAGCAGTAAAAAGGGAAAAGAATGACTTTGGGGGAGAGATTGTATTATACAGTAACATGGGGCCGGGCACAGTGGCACACTCCTGCAATCCCAGTGGCTTAGGAGGTTGAGGCAGGAGAATCATAAGTTCAAAGTTAGAGGCCCTAAGCAATTTAGCAAGACCCTGTCTCCAAATAAACATAAAAAAGAGATGGGGATGTGGCTCAGTGGTTAAGTGCCCCTGGGTTAAACCCTGGGTAGGGGAGGGGAGGATTAGGTCAGAAACTGGGATAAGAATTCCAGAGAACTGAAAGGTACAAGCAGGGATATTGGTTGGTGCTTGGGAATTTGAGTCCAGGGAGGTTTTTTTTGTTTTGTTTTGTTTTGTTTTTAGTGCAGAATAGTGCAGTTTTTTGTGTGAGAGAAAAAATCCCACCAAAGAGGAGATGGATGGTAGTGGGTCTGTGCACAAATGAAAGCACGGGCCTTTGCATCACAGCAGAGTAGGCACAGATGTGGGTAGGTTAGTAGATCTCATGGCAAGAGGATGAGGTGGTCTTTTTTATTTCTGTTTTCTCAGTACACTAAAAAGAGTCATCAACAGAAAGTGGGAGGCAGTTCTGGAGGCTTGATGAGAGAATGTAGCTGTGAGGTAATTCACCTTGTAAAATAGGAAAGTCAGCACACCAGGGAGCCACAGTAGATTGCAGGGCATTCCTAAAGACCTGCTTGAAAATTGTTCTTGTAAATTTAAAACAAGACTGGTCAGCGTAATTGTATGTTTTCTACAGCCACATTTAGCTCCTCAGATAAAGGATAAAATAAGCTAAAATTTGGTTTAATCAGAACTGAAGTTTGCCCGAATGATAGTCAGGGGAGGGCAAGGGAAGGAAAAGAGACAGAAAAGGGAATGGCTATGGTGGCCATCCATGGACCTGAGCAGCAGAAGAACGAAAGAAAGTGAGAACATGGACAGTGGCTTCCCAGTGGTTTCCAGTTCTGGGAGGTTGTCAAGATTTGTCCAAGTGCAGGTTTTTGAGAAAGTAAGCCAGAAAGGAAGGGTGCAAAAGTGAGTGGGGTGTTGGTGAATGGTAGGAGTGATGGGTAAGGACAGCGGAGGGTGTGACGACCACCCACTTGTCTGCTCCCCTTCAGAGCAGAACTTCAGGGAACAGATTCTAGCTGGTGTCTTCACTTCTTTCTCCATCCTCTTTGGTCACCTTCTGTTCTTATTCCACTGACATTTAGCCTCACAAGCCGGTGATCACCTCCCTGTTTATACTTGGCCTCCCTGGTCTTGCCACTTACAACAAAAGTCTTTTGGCCTCAGTGACTTGTATTCTTAGCTTCCCTCCAGCCTCACTACTTTCCAGGCCTTTCTGATATTCCCTCTCCTCTGCTTGACCCCTGCGTGTTGACATAATCTAGGACTTGGTCTTGGGCTTCATTCCTTTCTCTCTGCTCTCCAACTGGATGATCTCTGGTTTCATGACTTCAATACCACCTACAAACTGATGGCCACCCACATTTACTCTAAAGGGTCTCAGACTTAGGTATCCAACTGCTTACTGATCTGTATCTTTACTCAACGTCTAATGAACATCTCCAAATTAATATATCCAAAACAGACTCTGTCGTCGCCTGCACCCTGAAGCCTAGGCCTCTTTCGGCTTCCTTATCCCTTCATCCGTGCAGTTTCTCAAACTAAAACTTGATGTGTCATGCCATGCTAATGTGTCATGCCAACTACTCCATTGCCTACGCCTGTATCCAGTCCATTCATTCATCCAACAGAGAGCTTCAGCTGTATGCCAAGGGGCTGGGAAACATCAGTGAACAAAATACACAAAATTATCTGCACTCAACAAATTTAAATGTAATGAGATAAGCCAAGTCAATGAGCGTTTCAGTTTTCAGTGTTTCCAAACTTAAGTTGGAAAGTCTGGGACACAATAGTGATCTTAAATAGGGTGACAGAAAAAGTGGAAACTGGAACAGTGAGACAGGTGGATATCTAAGGGAAGGAAACTAGACAGAAGACAAATACAAAGCCCCTGAGTCTTGAACATGCCTGGTGAGCCTGGGGTATAGCAGAAAGACCAGAGTGGCTGTGAGAGTAAAGGGGGTGAGGGGAGCAGAGCAGGGCTTCGAGGCTGTGGTAATGCTTTTATGCTAGATAGAAAGTAAAGGGATCACTCTGGCTGCTGTGTAAAGAAAAGATGTAAGGGGGATGAGGAAGGGAAAGCATCAGGTAGGGTGGCTAGTGCAGTAATACAGAAAGGAGTTCATGATTACTCAGATCTGGGTAGTAGCAGAAGATACACTCTTTAAATAAGAGCCAAGACAGACTGAACATGGGGTGAGAGAGAGACTGATTCAGGGAGACCCCAAGGTTTGTGGCAGAGCAAGGAGAAGTAAAAGTTTGACAACTGAGTAGAATAAGTTTGGCAAAACACAGGTTTAATTTAGGACATGCTAAGCCTATCTGGTAGACATTCGGAAAACGATTGGAGTCCAAATTCAGGAGTGGATCTGAGCTAGAGATAAACTTAGATAAACAGCTAGACTGTAAACTTACAGTCCCTGGCATATTGATAATACAGACCATCGAGATCATCAAGCCAGTAAGTGTGATAGAGAAGTGGTCACAGGACTAAGCCCCCGGGTTCACCAACTCTGAGAGAGAGAGATGATGGCCCTAGCTGAAGCTGAGTCAGGGACTGGTGTGGACCCAACCAAAAAGTGAGTCCTTGAAGGCAGTGAAGCTGATATTTTGGCAAGGAGGACGGACTTTCCTCAATCCAACCATGGGATGGACGTGAAGATGGTGTAAGAGGAGGAATAAGACTGAGAGGACTTTAAGGTGTTAAAAAGAGCCATTTCAGGGTAGTGGAGGTCATAAAATCCTCATTGGAGTTGGTACACAAGAATGATGACAGAACTTTAGAAGGACTTTGCTATAAATACAAAAGCTGGAAAGAAAGGTGCAGTCAGAAGACCTTATAAAAAATATGATGACTCAGGGGTGGGCAGAAAGAATGTAAAGAACAGATTGGAGAATGTGCTAGAGAAGGTGAGAGGGGAGGGCATGATGGGGTTGGCCTCTAAGAGTGATGGAGTTCATACTTAGAACCCTGAGGGGTGGGTGCAAATACTGGTGCATGGGTTGACGTGGAAGGTGGTGGAAGTTCCTTCCTGATTATGTCCACTTTCTTGGTAACCTGAAAAGCAAGAGCATGGTTAGATACTGAGGAGGTCCAGAGGTTTCCAGAGAAAGGTGGTATTGAGCAGTTGTCCAGGGCAGAGGCAGACTGAATAACCAAGGGGCATGTGTTGGCAGCACTGAGGGTCACTTGAGGTCAGTGGCCATGACCGAAAATAAGTCTAGCACTGTGCTTCTGTGCTTCTCCACTCAGCTAGGTGACTGCAGATGCTCATTTGGACGTACCTTAGCATGCCCACTGGGTCCTGTCACTGTCCCACTTAGAACCCTTTAGTAGCTTCCCATTGCATTTAGAATGAAGCCCAAACTCCTCGGCCAGCCAAGCCCTACTCAACTGGTCTCCACCTGCATTTTAACTTAATTTAAAGGCAACAGCCTCCAAGACTTCTTTCCATTCCTGGAACAGGCCAAGCGTGTTTCTGAGTACCCTTTGCACTTACTGTTCTCTGCCTGAATTCTCTTTCCTCCTGTCTTTTATTATCACCCAGATTTTATCTTAAAAGTTACCTCTCAGGGTACCTTCTTGGATTATCATTCAAATGATCCCCTAACCACTTAGACTTACTCTATTTTCATTCTTGTGGCAGTTTTTCTGACTGACAGTGTCTCAGTACCTAGAATCAGTACCTGGCACATAACAGATGCTAAATCAATATTGAAAATAAATAGTCTCATGAATGAATGAAAGAATGGCCACATCACATTGACTGTTAGAAGTGAAATGTAATTTAAGCTTTCGAACTAAAATATTTATAACACATTAACTTGTTTGGGTTTTTTTCTATTTATTCCCATTGAAATTGGGGGCCGGGGGAGCAGAATAAAATCACAGTTGAAAAAGCAAACATGGAAAATGTCCCATTCTGAGTTTGTAGCTGGCAGGGCAGATATTAAAAATAAAATCCTTTCAAATTATATTGTTGGGGAAATCTTTTCTGACCTCTCAGCTGAGTCACTGTTTATTTTATAAGAAACTTAACATCCTTGGAAGAATATTTGTTTTCTCAGCTTTTTAGAAATAGAAGTAAAAGAACCCAACTCCAAATGTGAGAGAGGAAAATATTAAGCAATGTGTAGTATCAAAATTGAAGTTCATCTAATATTATAAATAGTTTCCTTTCTTACTCCTTAGGACAACTTATCACAGATTTCAAAAGTTGATTCACTGTTTTATTAACTTCTAAATTCCTAAAGACTTCCTTAGCTTAGGAATGTGCTTCCTAAGTCTTCAAGTTCACTGCAGCTTCTCTGTACTAGCAAGGTCCATGGGCTTTGCCCCTCATTTCCTTAGCTGTTTGAAAACTCATCAATACCATGACTTTTGTGGTTATTTTATTTTATTCGTTTGGACATTTCTCTCCAGGGAAGCTTGTTTGAGATATGCTTCATACATACTTTGGTCAGTTTACATAATTTAGTCTGCTTTCATCTTTATTTTAAATTCTTTTGCTAACCTACTGCATCAAGCAAAGAAAAACCCTGGGCTTTCTTGTATTGAATAAATAGGTGTTAACAAAGATTTCTAGAAGTAAATTCTTTTCTGTTTGTGCCCTCAGTACTGGGCTTCCCTATGGTACACACCTAGTATTCTATTGTGGCTAGAACTGAAAGTGCAGAATTGTTTCTGTCTTATCTTTCATATTTCTCTGCCCCAATGTCCTTATCTATTTTTGTCCTTCAGCCCAAACCTCAAAGTGTCATTTAGGTTCACCATACCTTCAGCTTTGGTACATTCTTAATTTATGATTTACAGCTTTCTTTGAGGGAGCCTGCATTTGAGGAATTGCACAACTCAAAAGTAACAGAAACATGATTCTTTCAGAAACATTTCACAAGTCATAAATGTCCTTCTTTAGACAGGTTCTTTCCCCACCCTAGATTCTGAATTCATACGCTTTGTTGAGTTTTAGACATCCAAATCATATGTTCTTAAGAAATGTCTCATTCTGGAAGCCCACTAGATGAAAAGATTGCATTTTCTTAAATTCTGTCTTCAAATTTTCATTTGGTTTGCAATATGATACATTTGACAACCCTATATGAAAGAGATCTGAAAGTCTCTTGATCTTCAGTTGTGCACAGCTCCCTGCTTTCAAATTTGACTATTTTGGGGGGGGAAGGGGTACCAGGGTTTTAACTCAGGGGCACTCAACCACTGAGCCACATCCCAGCCCCATTTTGTACTTTATTTAGAGACAGGGTCTCACTGAGTTGCTTAGCACCTCACTTTTGCTGAGGCTGGCTTTGAACTCCTGCCTCAACCTCCCGAGCTATTTGGATTAAAGGCATGCTCCACGACACCCAGCTCTAATTTGACTATTTAAAGAGTAAAATAAAATAGGGAGTGATAGTAACAGACCCTTAGTTTCATTCAATTCATAGAATAAACATAATAATTCTTTCAAGTAGCAATTTGTTACTGCTTTCTCCCTGCCTCAATTTTTTAGTTAGTGCTGTTAATAAGATTATTTTTTTAATTTTTATATGGTGCTGAAGATCAAACCCAGTGCCTCATACATACTAGGCAAGTGCTCTGCCACTGAGCTACAGCCCCAGTCCTTAACAAGAATTTTAACGAACCTCTGTTTTTAAAGGAATTTGGCTTCTGAAGATAGTAAATGGGTAATTTGAGAGGGCATATGCATCAAATGGACTGATGATGAGGCCAGTGAGAGCCTCCAGGCCTCTCTCTTCCTAGCCTTTTCCAAGACTCACACAGTCACACCCAATTTTGCATTTCATAACTTGTAATAGTTTCTTAAATAGGACTCTCAAAAGCTTAGGCTGCACAAAAGTACCCTACTCTGACCTTGCCTGCATACCTAATACCTACATACCTATGTGTTGAACAGCCATTTTCTATCCCCTATGTGGATACTTCCCCAAAACTCTGGTCCTGATGGGGCTTGCATTCTTTCCCTTCCATCTTCCTGTCCCATAGTAACCTCAAATGTAATATGTACAAACTGAGCTCAGCATTACCCTTAAACCCCCACCAGATTCCGACTCCCTAACCTGTTCTTTCTTCCCCTCTGTGTCTCAAATCAGTGATTGACACTGTATACTAGTTTAGTCTTTGAATCTTGGGAGATGTCCCAGTTCCTTCAATATAAGTAACTTATCACAGTAGATTGCAAATATTTTTCAGTCATCTGCTAGGAATCAGTGTGACGCTAGATACTATCGAGGTTATGTAAGAAAGATAATGGATAAAGAGCATTCATGGAAACCAAAACTTCATCAACCTAAAGAGGTTTAATTGTAAGAGTGCTAGCTAAGGCAAAATAGGAGAAAATGTGACTAGGAAATATTGAAAGTCTGGGAAAAAGGAATTCTTCCCAGGTTTGGGTTACTTAGGGTTTTAGGCTGAGGATTTGAATTGACTCTTAAAGCATAGGGATGTAGCTGTAAGTCTTGAGAGATAGTACTAACGTGGAAATAGAAGGAGAAATAAGGACATAAAAGACAGAGAGGAGAAGGAGATTTAGGCAAGAAGATTGTTTCATGGGAGCTAAAAGAGAGAGTTAAAAAAAAAAAAAAGGAGGAGTAGACTTTGTACGGTAGCCTATCCTGTGATCCCAGCTATTTGGGAAACTTAGTTTGATTGCAAGTATGAGGCAAGCTTGGGCAACTTAGAGAGACCTTGTCTCAAAAAAGTAATAAGGGCTGGAAGGGTAGCTTAGAGCTGGAGTGTTCTTGAGTTCAACCCACAGCATGTATAAATAAATAAGGTAGGTGTGGTAGATTTGATGTGGTCAAAAATTCTTTGCCCTTCATTCCATCAAAAGATAAATTATGGGCCTGAGCATATGGCTCAGTAGTAGAGCATTTGCCTAGCAAATGCAAAGGCCCTGGATTCAGTCCCCAGTACTTAAAAAAAAAAAAAAAAAAATAGTAAGGTCTACTACTTCTAATGGCAACAGAAAACAGATGAGATATATGAATTTCAGAATGCAAAAGGGCCTTGGAGTTTCAGCCTCCACCACCTTGCAGTGTTGCATGAGAGAAAGCCACATTTGCTTCCTAGAAGATGGGAAGCCATGTGCAGGAGCACTGAAGCTCCCTACTGACCACCAGCACCTACCACCACCTACCCACTCAATGCAGCCAGATGTGATCATGGGCCTTGCAGTGCATCTGACCATCTCACCCACATAGCCCATGAGTGAATCCAAGTGAAACAGGCAGCACCACCCAGCCATGCCAAAGAGTCATGGGAAACAGCAGCTGTTGTGTTAGGCAATATAGTGGGATGATTTGTTATGTAGCAATAGGTAACTGAAGTGAAACCAGAACAGGGAAGGAGGAAAAGCAAAGGCAGAGACCAATGGATATGCAAGTCACTGGTGTCCTGGTATCTCAGTACTGGAAATGGCCTGAATCTGTCAGGAAGGTTTCCAGTTCCAGGTGGAGGCATTGAGTTACTGAGGTCTGAGGCCAGTAATGATTCAAATCAAATATCTGTAATTAATAATCTTGTTCAGAGCCTATGCTAATTATTTTGACTTCAACTTGCATAAAACCAGGCAGTGTGCTGGTCAGGCTGAGGATATATAGCCTTTCTGTATTTCTCACTGTAAATGGATCATTTTTGTTTTTATTTTACTTTAAAAAAAATAACCTCATCTGTATCAAAACTTAGCCCTACCATTTGATAATTACCTTATGGCTTAAATTAAGAAGAGTTTTTCTGCTTACTAAAGTAAAATATTTTAAAAATCTCAACATATATACCCACCATCAATTCACTATCAGGCTTATTCTTCCTTCAGATAAAAACTAGAGGATCAGTATGCCCACAGTTTCTGTAAGCATATTTCCCTCTAAGTGTATTAAACGTTTTTAAATGAAAATCACAACTCATAAAAGAATCACAAGTCAACAATGTGATTTTTCCTGTTATATTAATACCCAATAATAAATATCCCTACATTTCTATGTGTAATGATTTGATCCTAAGGAAAGAAACCAGTTGGCCTTCATTCCTACTCCTATGTGTCACCTCTTCCCCCAGGCCATCCATTTTGGCAGTTAAGAGCTTTGAGTTGTGTTACTAAAAGAAAGTTTTCCATGGCCCACTACTGAATTAAATTATTTAAATTCATTTACCCCGTTTTTTAAATGCTTATATCATATAAGAAACTCTCGTTCTGTCTCAAAATTGCCTAGAATGTGCCATATTTTGAACAATTAAGGATGTTTAGGCCCGAAAGTTTTATTAAGGCTGATAATGACAGCCTTAATAAGTGCTTAGGGATCAAAGATCTGTTAAGTCTGATAACAGATGAAGGGCTGAAGCCATGGTCCTGGCCCAGGGTGGACGTGTTATCCCAACATCCACCCCAGGTCTCAAAGAATGCCTTTTTTTTTTTGCCAGAAGCTAGAGAGATGGTTGAGGTTCTCTGCTCCTTACTGAACAGAGCTTTAAAAGCAAAGCCCCAAGCAACTTAGGAAGACACTGTCTCAAAATAAAAAATAAAAAAGACTGGGGATGTGGCTCAGTGGTTAAGCACCCCTGGATTCAATCCCTGGTTACCCTCCCCCCAAAAAAGAGCTTCACTTGCTGGAAAGCAATGCTTTTTCCACTTCCTTGACTGAATCACCCACATTGATGACAGGGCAGGGAAACCAGATTATGCACTGAGACAGTCTTACACCAAAGGAATATCTGGAAAGAACTTCAAATATTACTATTTAACTGTATATAAAAGTTGTGGATTTGGGGTTTTGGGGATTTGTTGTTGTTGTTGTCTGTTTTGGTACTGGGGATTGAACCCAGGGTTGCTTTACCACTGAGTCACATCCCCAGTCCTTTTTATTTTTTATTTTGAGACAATGTCTCCCTAAGTTGCTTAGGGCCTCACTAAATTATTGTGGCTGGCTCCAAACTTACAATCCTCTTGTCTCAGCATCCCAAGTTGCTGGGATTATACAGGCATGAGCCACTATACCTGGCAAAAGCTGCATGT
This sequence comes from Marmota monax, assembly GCF_021218885.2. NCBI lineage: Eukaryota > Metazoa > Chordata > Mammalia > Rodentia > Sciuridae > Marmota > Marmota monax. The sequence continues at coordinate 6,035,246 of NW_026691988.1, forward strand.
TTGACTAAAGGCTATTTATTTATTGTTCAAAGATCAACGCATACAAATACTTACGCTTTTGCTAGTTCCATTGATATTTGTTCCAAAGAGCATCCCTTTGTTTCAGGTATAAAAACAATAACAAAAACCAGAGATGCTAAACTCATGATTGTATATATAAAGCACACCCATGGCAGGCCAATAAGATCTATAAGGAACAAAAGAAATTGATTAGAAATGTGTTTTGTGTTGCTTGGATCCCATTTTATAAATGCTTTTTAAAGCATATATAAAGCCATATGTATTTTCACAAATGCTAGTAGTATCCAGCGAAATAGGATTCATGAATTTAAAATGTAGTCAGCTCTGGAAACCTGTTCTTACTAATGATGTCAGCTTTCTCTGGTAAATAATAATCTTGTGACTAACCCGATTTAAATTCAATTGCCATCTTCTTGCTGGGCATGGTCATAGTGAAAACAAATCCTAAAGCCATACAGAAAAATACAATGCAGAAGATAAAATTTCTCTTCTCACCCTCCATAGTTTTCCCTCTTGGGAATTGACACTGTAGCAGTTTGGTTTTTATTTGGTGGACATTTGTAGTGACACATTTATACAGATGGACTTTTCTTAGATTGGGTGCATTCTATTTTACTGTGATATGAGTAACTTACTTCATGCAATATTTGATCACTTTTTAATAGTCAGTTGTATACTTTGTAATACTTCTTTCTAGATCCAGAGGGAAAAACATGTGATATTGGGTCCAAGAAAGACACCAGTGAGCTAAGATGCATCAAGAAGCAAGATCCTCAAGATTTTGATGGGTTTCACTTTGCCAGTCTAGTTTTTCCCTTGACCACTTCTAGCCAGTGGTACAATCCCTTTGTAGTCACTGGCCAATATCAAGGAACATTAAGTGATGAGGTGTGCCACCCCTCCCCATTTGCACTGTGCTAGCCACTTGCATTGTGCTGGCTCCTGGCTCAGCAGCATGAAGTTCCATGTCACAAGGAGTAGTGAGAAAGTAGTTGGCTCTTTCTGCGCATACATAGCTCAGGCCAACTGTAGATAAGATTTGCAAATAGCTCTTAACAGCTGCAGCCACAAATCACAGTTGGTCAGGCAGGAAAATGAAGAGGTTGTATACTGAGGCTGATTTGGTAAGTGCAGTGTGGAAAGATCTAAGCATAGTAATCACATGTGAGTGAGTTTTGCTGAGGTGGGATGAGCAGGAAGAGCAGTCCCTTTGGCCATTGCTGGTACAGGGCTCGGCCTGACTTATTGCTTAATAAAGTGCTTATAGAATTGGTCCTCTCTCTTTCTCTGAATTGTAAACTTGAATATGGAATTGAAAACCCCAAAAGGCTGTCTCATTGAATTTGACCTCAGTTCTGTTAGAGCACTTTCAGTAGCAAGGAGCTCACCTTTTCCCAAGCTTCCCCCTGCACAGTGATCCAGCTCGCTCTGCTCAACAGTTCTTTGTCACCTGAATCTACCCTTTAGTCATTCTGCTTTATAAGATAGAATGATTTGACCATTTTACATTAAAACCAAAATCATGCTTAATTAGTAAGACCCTCAAAAGTAAATTCCAAAGGTGATATACTAAATGTATATTCATGAACGTATATGTGTACATATATTTATGTATACATGTGTATGTGTATACATGTGTGCACTTTGCACATACATATATGTATATGTATAAATATGTGTTCACAACCCCGTTTTAATGACAGCCATGCAAATATTTGAATGCACTCTGTCCCTTTTAATGACAGCCATGCAAATATTTGAATGCACTCTGTCCCTTTCCTGAGACTTTCTTGTCCAAGTTGAACATCCTGAACTCCCCTCCATTCTTCTCAGAGCATAGGTGACCTGCCTTGGTTATCCAGGTCACCCTCCTTGGGTGGACACACTGCAATTTTTAAGTAACCTTTTCAGAATGCTTTGAGCTGAACACAATACTGCAGTTGGGTCATGCCCACTGTACAATATGTTTTCCTATCTGGAACAGTCTGCTTTTATTGATTCAAATGAAATTTCATCAAAATGTTGGTATCTGAGGGCTTGTTGCCAGCTAGAGCCTCACATCTTTAAGGTCTTTCTAACCCATACTTGGAAAATTGACTTTCAAAAATAAGTAGAAATCTTCAAGTACCCCCATTAAATATCATCTAAAAGTTTTAGATCATTCCAGGCTTTTAAAAATTTGGATCATTTTTCCTAACATTTGTTCTAAAAAGCCCATTTGGAGAACTTCAAATCTTCATTAGCTCATCCAATATATTAGCTAGCCTTCCCAAGGGTTTGTGCCATTTTTTTATGCCTTGACATTCCAATTCTCTCTCTTTTTTTTAATATTTCTTTCTTCACACCAAACAGCGAATGAAATGTGTGTGCGCACGTGTGCATGTGTGTGGGTGAGTGACGGTGAAGGGCACATATTTATGTGAGTTATCTGAGCAGGAGAGGTATGGCCAATGCTAATAACCAGCAGTGTAGTTTCCTTCAATCTTAGGCTATTTCTAAAAATGTAGGACATAAGGATTTTGACAATTTTATATGAAAACCAAAATCATGCTTACCTAGCAATTTCAAAAGCTAATTCCAAAAGTAATATACTAAATATATACACATATGTATATGTGTGTATGCATATATTTATGTATACATATGTTCATATATAAACATGTGTGTGCACATTAAGTAAATATCCACTTTTGAAAATAAACTATACAAACATACACATAAATATGAATGCAGACTACACATACAAATTGAAGAAACTGGGTAATTTGTTTAATAAAATTTTCTAATTTGGATTTTTTTATTTATTGTAGCCAGAATGACCCCTAAATATATGTGAAATAAGAAAAACCCGTTGATCTCTTTCTGCCCTAGTCCTGCCTGGACTTGTGGTTGGAGACCAGGGATGATACCTGCCTCACTGGTCAATTTTAGAGGATGCTGGGGCACCACCTCATTATTTTGGGAACTAAAAATAAAGTTCCAAGCACTTATCTTGCCTGTCTTCTATAATCCACACTTCAGGTTAGCTAAATCACTAAGAAGAAATTTCTCTCTAGAGAAGTATTCCACATAAAAACATAGAAGGAATGGTAGAATAAAGATAGTGGGTTTAGAAAATAGTGGCTCACAGCAGTTTAACATGGCAAAGTAGGAGACCATTCCTGACATTCCTCCTGAAGGTAGGACAAACCCTGTCACCTACCAGGCAGTTTGCAAACAAACCAGAATACCTAGACCTCCTCAAGTCCCCATCTAGATCTAAATATTAATGTACAGGAAACACAAAGAATAGAGGGACATGTGACATAAGAACAATCTACAAATTCCAGACTCTCTAAAATTCTATGAAACAAATGATCCAATTTCTTCATAAAAATATAAGGTGGGGTGAAAGGTGAGGGGAATGGAGATGAAACTGACAAAGTTGTGTTTCATACATTTCATTGTAGATTATATATTTGAATGTGATTCAGCCAAAGTATAAAAAGTAATTATAAGACAATTACTAAAATGTGAACACAGACAGGATATTTGATACTTAAGGATGATTATTAAAATTTTCCATTATACTGTGGTCCTATTTTTTTAAATATCTTTTTTTTAGAGGTCCCTGCTGAAATTTTACAGGCAAAAATGACATTATGTGTGAGATACAACTAAATTTGGTAGGAGGAAGATCAGGCGGGGTCATAAATGAATTAAGACTGAGAACAGCTTTAAGATAGGTAATAGGTACAGAAGGTTCATGGTCATTCTTTACCTCTGAGTGTGTTTGAAATTTTCCACAATAATTTTTTTACAAGGATGTCCATCCCTAATGTTTGTCTTAAGAGGATACAAATCATCAGAGGAAAACAAAGAGTTCTTACCAGTTACAGTCAAAAACGTCAGAGAGATGAGGAGATTGATGCCCCAGTTCATGCTAGAGGTTAAAGCCATGGCTCGTCCTCTGATCCCACCAGGGAAGATCTCGCTGAGCACCAGCCAGGGCACTGGAGAAAGAAAAAGTGACGAGACAGCAAAATTAGGGAAAACCCATTGTGATGGAGGGCTGGCTCATTGATCTCTCTGTGCCAGGGCCAATACCTGTGACAGCAGGACAGGACAGCCCAGAAAAGGAACATGCCTTCTCTTCACCTTCAGCCAAGGGAGACAGCAGACAATGGGCCTCCGGAACATGGAATACTGGTCTAGGACACAGGCTTTCGACACACAAAGGAAGGGGCAATGCCTGGGGCAACCAAGGGCTGACTCTGAACAGCCACCCAGCTCAGGAGCCTCAAGGCTAGATACCAGCTGCAGTTGCTACCGTATGGTGTCCTTTCCTATGCCCTCCTTTCCCCTGGACCTGGGAGAAGTCTAGAGTCATAGCTAAGGAGTGGGTAGGAAATGGAGCTAAAAGGACAAGGAATACCTGCCACTCTCCCTTCTTCCACTTGAACCTCCTGGCCCTGGGTGAGCTGGGTGGAGGGAAGCCCTAAATTCAATAGAACTTCCAAATGTGTTTATTATACCAGACTAGACATTTGAATTTCTGGAAGAAAGACTCTTCTTGGCACCAAGATGATCAGAGCACTTTTTTTTTTTTTAATTTTCTGTGAGTGACAAAGAGCATTAGGGATCCGCTTAACAGGATTAGAAAGAACAGAAGCGAGAAAATTAACTCATCTTCCTCTCATATCCCAGCCACCGAGTGTCTCTAGTAAAGTCTGAGCAAGTTCTTACAGGGAGCTGACTTTACAAACATCCAATAACATTGTCATTTGATCCTCACTAACCCTGAATAATTAGTAAGTATTTATTATTCCTCTTTCATAGAAGAAGAAACTGAGGCTTTGAGGGGTTAATGACTTGCCAAGATCACGGAGCTCCTACGTGACAGAGGTAGCATTGAACCCTGACAGTCAGTCTCTGGAACTCGTGTTTTAATCACTGTGCTGTCTTCATAGTGGCACAGTAAATATTTGTTTATTAATAAATAACTGTGAATGCAAGCACATTTGATTCTGTGGAAGAAGGACTTTGGAGCTGCCCAGCCTTGGCCCCCTGCTGGCTAAGGCGCCATGTGTCAGAAAGCCAGTGTTTGTAAAAGGACCAGCTGCATAATGCCAGCCCAGAAGAAGAAGCTATAAGCCAGGGAGGGGTCCCATTGGCCAGCACCTCTAGCACTTCCAGCACCAGAACCGAGCAGTCAGCTGTGTGTCTCACTGAACAATTAGCTGCTCACATCAAGATCACGTTCTCCTCGTTGTAAATGTGCTGTTTTACAGTAAAATAAATAAATAAATAAACTGAATCAAAAATTTCTTTTTTCTTGATTATATTCTCCAAGTGAGTCTATATAGGGTCACCTTGAAGACACGGAAGGTGACTATAACAAAAACAACATAGTTATTGTTTTCATTGATGGGAAGTTTTTTTAAAAAAATCCTTATCTCCCACCCTTTCACCTCACCTTTTCCCTCTACTCTTTTTCACCCCCAAAGACCTTTACTAATTTGTATCCTTGGTGGAATCTCTTTTCTCTTAGTGAGCTTAGTGCCTAGGTAATCCTATCTGGAGCTTTGCAAAATTGAGGCTCTAACTCTGGGTAGATTGAATAATTCAAAGCAAGCTTTCCAAAGGGGACCTAGCCTTGTGTCAAATAAAGTAAATAATCTATGCCACAGACATATACCCTACCCATGTCCCTTTCTGACATGGGCATTTGACACAGATTAGTTGGAGCTAAGGGTCCCTTAAGACCTTATGCTGTAACAGGAGGGAAAAGAGGGGAGAAATCCTTCATTTTCTTCTAGTAGAGGAGTTAGCTCAGATTTTCTTGATCCAAATTCTAGCCCTCCCTGAACACCTGTCTAACCTTCTTCTTTCTGACTTCACCTTTCATCACTATGGACTTTTGAATTATCTGGTGGCATTCAGTAGATACATTGCTGAGCTCATCAAAACCACATTGGCCTCAGATGAAAATGAACTGATCCTGCTGTTATAGAAAGTGATGGATTCCACCAACGTGAAGACAGGTGCTTGTGCAGAGCACAATTTGTATGTTCTCTGTCTGAATTGCCAGGGTCTCCGTGTCTTGAAAAACTTGAGATCCTACTGAAAGTCTATCCTAGGCATACCTTCAATTCAGCAGCTAAGCCAAGTCCTTGGGCAATATAAAATTCTGAATAATGAATCAAAGGTCGAAAAATAGACTTCCTTCAGTCTATGCTCTAGTGGGAACTTGTCAGACAAACCCTGCACCTGACATTTCCCAAAATAAACGTATCATTGCTAAAATCTTCTGCTTTCTTTTTCCATGGAATGGGAAGAATTCAACAATGGATGCCTTGGTTGATTACGATCAATAAACTGGATGTTGCAACAATTGACAAGGGAATGCTTCAGCCATCCCAAGATGGAGAATATTGTTTTAATAATGATTTCAGAGATATAAAATTCCAAGTTTTCAGATATGGAAGAGTGAAATAAAAACCTGAAAGTGGCATTTGTGATAAGAAAGTCTTTCCATGGCAATCTTGGGAGCAAGACAGTGCGAGAATATTATAGTCTTCATGGTTCTCCAAAAAGATGTTGTGAATGGCCAAACTGAAGAAATGGAGAAACTCTGCTTCTTTTCATAAGTAAAGAACATAGAGGTATAAACCACCACATTGGGATGTAATATGGCGATTTTTATAATAATGGGTGGAAGCTTTTTTAAAGTCACTATGTTTTCTTTTCCCAAGAAGGTGACCCAGTTTCTCCTCAAGTAAAATCCAATTATTACTAAAAGGGAGGGCTCCTTTTCATTGCCACAGGGAGGAGATGTGGCCCCCCCTGAGCATCCTCTTTATTCCCTACGCCGATGATAAACCAACAGAAGATGCATTGTCCTATTGGCTCGGAGGGGGATCTGCAGAGTACTCATGACAGTGACAGAGATTTAGTGAACTCCTACACAGTGAGCCCAGCAGCTGCGGCTCATAAACAGTTCTCCTGGACCCCTGTTATTTTTCCTTCAACCTCATCATTCTAGGGCCACCTCAGCAATTTGCACTCCCCATAAATGTCGGAGTCTACATGTCCTTAAGGTCTGCTGTATGCTACAGTGATTGAGGAAAATTTGGACTAGCATGGGCCACTGGGGAGGGGTAATTGTCCACAGATATGGAACTCATATTTCACATGATATTAAGTCATGAGGACCGCCCATAAGAACTTGCCCGGTCTAGATGAAATAAACAGACAGAACATTTATGGCTACACAGAGTGTCATAAAAAGATCACAAAAGAAACAATATGTTGAAGTCCCTCTGTTTTCAGTTGGGGACACAGACTTGGGTTAACAGGGGCAGTCCATAGAGATAACAGCCCTACCATATGTAAGTTACCCTGTGTATTTTCATACATCTCCTTATTTCTGGTCACTGCCTTAATTTTTCCTATAAACATTGTCATTTAACCCCCTACACTTTCAGATTTAAACCCTGCAGTTCTCTAGGCACATTTCCACTTGGCTGGGGTTCTTCCTGAACCACCTGGCATGCTCACCCAGAGTTTGAAAGACTCGTCGAGGTCTTGAAACTCTTGCCAGAGAACTCCTAGCAACTTTGGAGTCAGTTCTACACTCAAGCTACAGAGTGTTTAGCAATTTGATTTGCTAGGAAAGCTATGTCCTGTGCTTTGTAGAAATGAAGCCAAATCCTATGGTTTTTATTGTATTTGCAAGTAGGATGCAGCACACCCAGCTCTCTCTCTGAAAGGGGGTACTTAAAATGTGATTTTGAGTAGGAGCATGCCATCCCTTCCAACCAGATGTTTAAATTCTGGCCTCATAAGTTTCCTAAGTGGAAAAAAATGGCCTTTAAAAATAGACTCCATGATAGGCCACTAACTCCAACATCAGCAATCATGTATCAAATTCCTTTTTTCTCTTTTCTTTTTTATAGTCTCACTATTCTCTCTTTCTTTCTTTCTTTTTTTTTTTTTTTGTGTGTGTGTGTGGAGGGGGGCGTTCCAGGGATTGAACTCAGGGACACTAGTTCACTGAGCCACATTCCCAGCCCTATTTTGTATTTTATTTAGAGAAAGGGTCTCACCGAGTTGCTTAGTGCCTTGCTTTTGCTGAGGCTGGCTTTAAACTCGTGATTCTCCTGCCTCAGCCTCCTGAGTCTCTGGGATTACAGGCATGTGCCACCATGCCCAACTAGTCTCAGTATTCTTGTGCTCCCTGAGTTGTGCCACTTGTGGACTTTAGTAAAAGAAATACTTTATTCAAAAATATTATCTGGGATTATTTAAGTCACAAGCTAAGAAAATTGATAAAGTATTCCTCAATCTTTTGCCCTAATGATTTCAAATCAAAATAACTGAAAAGATTTTCAAATAGTATTTTAGGGAAAATTGGACTAAGTGAAGTAACCCTCAATTTATAAAAAAAAATGCCAATGTTAAAATTTGTGATCAGGTATCAGATGAGAATAGGAAAGAACTTTGTCAGTGGGCTTTCAGTTTTCTTGCTTGTGTTGCCTTTAAAGCAATTTGGAAGCTAAGTTTTTTTTTCCACATATAAGCTAATATCTAACATTTTTTTTACCATGAATTTAAATAGTGACAAAGGATGCAAATTCTTGTGTATTTACATTCTAGCATTTAAAGAAAAATAGTTATGTCACTTTTTTAAATGCTTCTGGCAGAATTTAAATATGATAAGTGTTTGATACCTATTACCATCATCCATCCAAAAAATATGGGAACAAAGAATTAGCATAAATTTTACAGAGTTTATTTTTCACTTGACTTAATATTTTATCCTACTAATGAATTTTTAAGCCTCAAAATCTTTCACTTAACACCCTACCATGCTTCTCCTCAAAAAAATAAAAAAGACCTTAAATTAAAATTTTAGGTTTAGTTTTATTTATTCTAAAAGAGTATAAGTATTTTTTTCTGAATTGAGTTATTAAAACAATACTTAATACAAAACAAATCAAAATCATAGAAATATCTTACAAATTTTAGCAATGATTATTAAATATGAAAATGAAAATTTATTGCAAATACCTCAATGAAATGAATGGGACTTTTTTTATTATGTATGGTGAGGGGTGAATGTCATCTATTTCTAGAGTAAGATGATTCGGTTCTACTTTTTAAATAGATGAAATTTATTATTCTCAAGAATAAATAAAGTAGATGAAGAGTTGAAGGGATCTTATTATAACAATGCCACTCAGTTCTTTGAATTAACAACAAAAGTTATTCATGATGATATAATAGCTGGTAACTTGATTAGGTCATCCTTTATTGTTTTGTTGAAAGCAAATCATTGGAAATATCTTGGCTTATGAAAGAACCATTATCTAGTCATTTGAGTCATTTCTTAACACCTACACCAATATTTCCAGATGTCACTTTGATTAGTATTCTTGGGTTTTTATAACTTGTGATATGTGTCATAATAAGATTTCTGATGGGTAATAAATGAGCCTTCTTTTAAATGGAAGAATTGTTACAACTTGGGTGATGGGGATGAAGAACTTTTAAGAAACATGTTTATTTGAACTTGAAGCTCTGGAAATTGACTTCCTTTGAGTTACTGAAGTGATGAAACTAGTAATAAATGAATGCTTGTGTTTATTGTTACTGTTAAAACCTTAGTCCATGTCTTCAGCATCTGTACTGTCCAATATTTATAATTTTTAAGGACATAAGACTATAATAGAAGTAAGTCAGAGAGGAAAGTTAAGCACTGAAGTCTTATGTGAGCTGTTGCTCATGGTGATAGAATCAATGGTGCCATTTCTCTGTGCTTAGCCCTGTGCATGGTGCAAAATTGCAGTGTTAAAATCTTTGGTTCTGTGAGGTACTACTATTGCATCCTCTAATTCTAAACAGGAAAAAGGATTTTATTAGTTAAATGTATATATTTCTTTAAGTTTTTCCTCTGTGGTTTGGATATAAAGTTAGTGTAAGAACTATATGGATGCTTCTTAAACATACTTTGCATTATTTTAATGACAAATGCCAGAGAACCAAACAATCCCCACTGCAATCAAAGTGACCTTTAACCTAGGTAGTTGGGAAAAAAAGGACAGCGATTATGTGAATATTGGTAATAACTGAAACTTAAGATCTCAAAGGAAAAAAAAAAAGCATTTTAAAGATTTTAAAGGTCAGAACACTGAACCCAAATCTAATATCTGAATACTACTGTGCAATGACTATATTTGGTAATAAAATAACAATTTATGCAAAATACCTTTTTTCTCTAAAGTTATATAAATAATTATCCCATAAGAATGATAGAAAAGAAAGATAAAGCACATTAAAAGCCTTTGACTGTGATGATTCTGAGTGTTAGAGGCCTGCAGCCTAGGAGGAAATATGAAAATATCAAAATCTCTTTTGAAACACTTGATGTGCTTCTGGAATGTAAGCCTCTTTGTCTCAAACTCAGTCTGCCTTGGAGTGAAGCAGTTAAGTAAACTTCCAAATTAGAACAGTTCCACCTCCCTGTAATTGTCATAATTTTGAACTGTGCAAACATCACATGAACAATTTTTTGAAGAGCCAGAGTTTATTTAAATATAAAATCTAAATTTAAATGTTATGGCAGATGACTCCTCTTATACTTCCTACTGATACCCAATCTCCGAAAGACTAGTTGTACTCCATAAGATAAAACAAACAAGAAGCTAAACTCCGCAATCTCTGAATCTAAAAATTCTAGTCTCTTGTTGAAAACAGAAAAGAGGACGTCTGGGTTTTCGGATATTTGCGTCGGGAGACAATGCTGAATGGGTCTCTGCTATTTCCACATGACTTGGGAGCAAAGGCACTGACCACTTTTGTTCCAGACTCTCTTTCTAAGACTACTTGGTAGTGTCTCACTCTGGAGGAAAGGACAGCTTTGTTTTCTGTCCAGAAAAGTAAAGATAACATCTGCCTCCAAGAAGTCAGCAGGCTTACTGTCTTATAAAGGATTTTTGTTCTCTAAGGGTGGGGTTCCTCTCTTACACAACCCGTTATATGTGCAAGCATCATCTAGCCCTCTTCACGGTGACCTGTGGGGATGGGGGTCTAGCACAAATACTGATATTTTTAAAATTGCTATTGCTATAAATAATAAGCTGCCCTTTGACTCTAACTAAGGAGTCTTGTATCTTTTTTAAAAAAAAAATCTGTTTTTTTTTTATTTTAGGTGGACACAATATCTTTATTTTTATGTAGTGCTGAGGATCAAACCCAATGCCTCATGCGTGCCTGGTGAGCACTCTACCACTGAGCCACAACCCCAGCTCCAGGAGTCTTGTATCTTTTATCAACATCCATGAAAGCACAACAGGCTAACTTCCTAGCTTTCGAGTGGGGCAAAATCTCAGGCCCTTTATAGTTATTGACAGTTTGATTATTTTGCAGCTATGGTATGATTTTTCTTCAAAGGTGTTTTATTACTATTATTAACTTCAGATTGCTCATTCATATCTGAGGAATTGAATCTGATTTTTAAGCCCATGCTAATCCAGTGAAATATTTGTATAAAATCTACTACTAATTAGGTAAGCAAAAACATCTCCCTTGCAAATTCCAGATTTAGATTTTTACATATTTCTCTTAGGAAAACCATAAAGGAATTACCTCAAATCTTTTTTTCTAAAGAGTCATATTTAAATGCATTCAATTGCTAAATCAAAGTAGGAATAATTATCCCTACCTTATGGATACCTTATTATGGAAAACCTCAATCTTTTTATTTTTTATTTTTTCAGGGAAGTCTGTTTCATACTTGGATAACAAAATGGAAAAACTTGGAAATGAATATTTTGTCTAACACCATAAAAATTTTAAATGGCTTTAATTTCAGTAAATTTAAAACAAGAAACTTCTTTAGTCATCAAATATTAGAGATGGCCCTGCATCTGTAATTAAATAGCTTTATTTGGATATAATTTTTGGCCAAATGTGCCTGGGATTCACAATTATCTCATTCTCTAGATACAGGATCTGATTCATATCAAGGGAGATCTGGATATATTAACCCCAGACTAGAGAGCTTTCCTTTACTCACAGAAATTGAAAAAGTTCTAAAAAAAATTTTTTTAAATTTATCCAACAAGTATTTATCCTGAGCCAGGTTCTATGTTAGGCTTCGGAAAGCCACAGTGAACAGGGCAGAGTTTACATGAGCACAGGTCATACAGTCTAAATTAGTCACACCAATTTAGAAGAGTGAGCATTTGGGTGTTTCTTGAAATCACACCTTTTGCCTTTCACCAAAGCTTCATGGTTTCCTGTAAAATCTGTCTGGTTTCTTAGGAAGTTCTCTTGACTGTAGGTGATCCAGGATTAAAACAGGCTTCTCAAAGCCACAAATCCATTTCTGTAGTCTTAACCCAACTGGAATAGTTTATAGAGGAAGGTGAAGATATTAGGTGTGGAGTGGACACACACGTAGCAAAATACCTGCTGAGGTCAGTGCTGACATCATCAGAACCATTCTCCTCACGTCTAGACCATGACCAGATGTTTAATACCACCAGTCATGGAGTGTACATGAGGCACTAAGCTCAAGGTACCGTATACAGATTGCTTCATTTAATTCCACGATTTTGTGGTGAGGTCGGGATTATTGCCCCATCTTCTCAGAAAGGAAATTGAAGCTCTGAGAGAGAATCTGAGAAGCAAGAGTCTTATTTGGATCCTACTCAAGATCATTTGTGATCTACTGTAATCTCTGCTTAAATCTCCATCTTCCTAGATTGTCATGTTTTGTTTTGTTTTGTTTTGCTGTGGCCCAAATGTCAGCACCTCAGAAATGTCTTCTGTGTCCATTATATCTGAACTAACCCTCCTCCAAGCGTATTCTTCTCTTTAATTTTCTTTATCACTTGTTTCCACCAAAATTTCAATACCCCTATTTCCTGAAGTAGTATTCTACATGTATTCATTCTTTGCTTATCACCTGTCCCCACCACTAACTCCATGAGGACAAGGTGTAGATCTCTCCCATCCATTTATGAATCCCCAGCCCCTGGCACCATATATGTCAATATATGTCATTGAGTGATACACACCTGCCAGATGAGAGAGTGAATCAATGAATCCCCACGCTTTCTCCCTCTTTTCCTAGTCACTCCAATATACTTACTGCTGCCTATTTCAGTCCTCAGAGTTGGTAAGAGATTGGGAGGGATTATTTGGTGTCACTGACATTCAGCCTTCAGTGTGAGGTTCCACTTGATTATGTGATTCAAAGGTAGTTGACAGATGATGGCTATAATCTCATTTTCTAACTTAATTTGAGATCTTGGGCAAATTTTTTTTCTATCTGCTCATAATGAAAAGATATACCAATAATGACATGTAAGAAGAGGTTCATTAACCAACTTATAAACACATGAATTGTTGGATTGAAAAGGTCCTAATAATCATTGTGGGGGAAAAAAACAGTCACACACATTTTTCTGAGTTACAGTGGCTATTTTAAGGAAGTCTGGGTCTCTACACAAGTATAACCTTAAATGAACTCATCAGGCCTTGAATCTTGGCTCATCTTCTCTTACTTCTGAAGTGTGAGGAGAAGAGAAATCCTCACATGCTCCATTTCTTCACAATGTCAAGAACCACTGATTTAATGCTAAAAAATTTCCAGTTGTTAAAAAGAGCTAAAATGACCTTTAGGACCATCCAGAAACACAGTAGAAAGTGAGGTTAAGATATTGAATGTATATTGAAATGAACGATGAAGTATGGACACAGAATATTTAATAAAAGCCTCTAATAATGACAGTGGATTACATATACTGATTTTACGTGATGGAAAATTTTTAATATTAATTACAGAGAAATGGAAGATAGGGGCTGTTACCTCTTATGGGCCATAAACCCCTTCAGCAGACTACTGATGCTAATGAACTCCTTAAAATATTTTACATGCATAAAATAAATAAATAAAATTACTTGTTACTCCATTTATGCTTCCCTCCCGAATTCTAGATTCCAGGACAATCTTGTTGTTTTACAGTTAGAGAAACAAAGGACCAGAAAGTGAAATGTTGTAGTGCATATACTTCAGCCTCAAAATAGAAACACTTTCCTGGCAGAAGAAAACCATGCTGTGATCTAATACAATGAAGGAATGTTGTTCTAAGCCAACCCATATTTAAGAAGATTTAATAAGGATGGTTTAATCTTCCTTTTGCTGTTATGTGAGAACAGCACATACTTTACCCTTTAAACCTCTGTTTATACAAGAGATTTGTTTGGATTACAAGCAATAAACTCTCTAAATGAAATACCTGAGCAATAATCACATCAGGTTAATGAGCTTTAAAATGCATTCAAAACCTGGTATAAAAATCCTGCTCCTAATAAAGACCTTGTTTAAATTCCAACTAGTTTAAACCAATAACCTAAAATACAATTCTAAGGATTGAAATGAAATTCCTATGGCACATTTTCTTTAGAAAAGAAAAATCACAACATGAATGTAGATATAAATGACTAACTCTTAGCAAAGGGTGGGGGTGAAGAACAATTATTCAGACTCTCCTAAAACCACTAGGAAAATCTGTAGTACAAGTCATGGTGAGAAATGATTGTTCCTTTAGAGAGGGTGATTCAGATGTCTATCTCTAATGGCATGATGCAGCGGGACATGTGAACACCCAGGTCAGCCCTTGGTACTACAGTTATAAGTTAGACAAACCAGGAGACGGGAGACTTACTCCCTTTCTCACATCCAGATTCCCTGTGATTCCAATAGTCTCCATCTTGCTAGTATTACTTTTGGTCTATAACATTCTCAACATGTTCGACCAAAAGCCTCTCTCCGTTTTTTTGGCAAAAAACCAGATGTGCATGTGCACACACACAGACACACACACATAAATTCTAGGATGACTCTCAGATACTCTGTGTCCAAATAGCTATCTATAACTTAATTAAAGAAATGCCCGACTGCCTCCCATTGATTGGTTCTGAGCACTACTATCTCCTCTGTACCTTTTCTTACAGACAAAAGTAGAAGGAGATTTTTTAAAATCATGTCCAAGTGATAGATTGTTCTGCAAAATCCTTGTGATGGTCTCTGGCAGCTACAGGACATTCTTGGCAGTCTAGCGTTTCTAGCTCACTGGGGCCTTCATCCGCCCACTTGAGAACTTGACACAAGTAAAGGAGCACACTGAGATCTTTTCTGCATCTGCATGGTTATTTTCAAAGTCTTTCTCCACTTTCCCTCAGCAGCCTAAATGTAACCCAGCATCATTTTTAAACAGACTTATATAATGGTTATTTAAAAGGACAGAAAGAAAAACACAAAATGTGGTTCCTTCCTTCAAAAAACAATCCAGTAACTCTATTCTAATTAATACACCCTCCAAAACAACAACAACAACAACAACACACACACACACACACACACACAGAAGCAATTCATAATGTCCTTAAGGACGAAGCTGAGTTATTCTATTACAACACTGGTATTCTACTCTATGGCATCAAAGTGCTCCCACACACATTATTAGCTCATTTGACTCACCTAGGCTCTGGCAGATAGGTCAGGCATTATTAGACCCATTTCATGGATTGGAAACAGCTTAGAGAAGAGGAATGACTTCACTAAGAGCTGAGACTAGAATCCAGGTTGTTTTTTTTTTTTTTTTTTTAATTTTCACTTGGTCTGTTCATAACCTAGAGTCAAATGACTCTGTGCTAGAAATTCACTAGCTCATATGAATGGAGATCTGTGAGAAAAAGTGTAGATTCATAGAGGAGGTAAGATTTTCCATTAAGATCCAAAGAGAGGAAAGATATGGATAGAGAAGAGAGGGAAGGAAGAGGCCACTACAAGTGTTGTGTGTTTATTGGCCTGGGGGTGGAGCAGAGGGAAATGAAGAAGCCCAGGTGGGCCAAGAATTGCCTGGTTGCACAGTGCCTGGGGCATCATTCGCTACTTCCGGAGGTAATTCTCTGAGAATGGTGGACCTGGAGCACAGTTCCATACACTGCCAAGTAAATGGTGCTCAGATGCCTTGAAAGATAGGGTGAGATAATGAAGGACCTTGAAAAATATCTTCTCTCAAAGATGGCTGATAGAGTCATAGAGAGTATGGAATTAGCCCACAGGGCCTAAAGTTCTAGTCCTACATCTGTGTGACCTTAATCTCCTGTACCATCTTATTTCTTTTCTATAAAAGGAAAATGTCAGACTAAATAATTTCTAATCTTTTTACCTTGAAAGGCACCTGACTTATGGTGAAAAAAAGAAAAAAAAGTAGGAAAGAACAGAAAATTCGGGAACACGGGCGACATAAGGAAAATGTATATAAGTAATACAGAAATAGAGGATGGGTAGGCATTGGAAGGTTCTGGAAGGGAAGAGGACTACTGGAAGGACCTCCCAGTAATCTAGGAATGAGAACATAAGGCTAGAAAAGAATGTTAGAAAGGAAACAATAAACAGGGAGAGCTATTTGTGAAGAAAAATCCAAGAACATTTGGCTACTGACTAAATTGAGTAAAGGCCCCAAAGCATCATTTCCAAGTAGCTGGAGGAGTGGTTACCCCATGTAAAAGGAAGGGAAATGGTAAGAGACTTGGTATAAGAAGAAAAAAATTCCACTTCGGGCTTGTTGTGTTCGGCTGACAGTGAAGCATCAAAGTGGAAAAGACTCATACCCATTGGGGAAAAAAGGAACAGGAACTCATGTGAGATGACAGAACTGGAGATAAGTGAGAACCATCCGCTCAAGGGAGATGATTAATGTTCCTGAGAAAACAAACATGAAAACCTTTATGATGCATTAGCCAAAAAGTATTTTTCAGTTTTATAGTTAAACAAACAGCAGCCAAGAGATTAATAAAATGACCTCACTTTTTTTTAGAAGTGTTTTGAATGGAAGCTAATTATACACTTTAATAATTAACATTTTAATTTTTTAGAAATGTTTACTACAGAAACTGAAGACCGAATTCAGGTCCCTTGGCCTTTTGAAATGTATTTTTCCGTATTCATATCTATCCTATTTGAGTTCCTAGTTTATCATTGTGGTGGTTTTATACTGTGTTACCTCAATTAAGGTGGACCTACATTTCCCAGAATTCCCTTCCTGTGCAGTTCTGGATGAGAGTTGAGATGAGAATCCTGTATCAATTTAGGACCAAAGTGACACATCAGCCCTGGACTTGCTTTGGTTGCCTCTAGCCATGATTACGGTCTGCATACCATGTTGCTCATCACTGGCTCTCTTATCAATGTTGGGGAGCAGGGATTGTGGCTAGATCTCTTCCTACATCTTCTCTAAGTCCCAGGCCAGGGAGGTACATTGTTGGATTTCTTGGAGAAAGGTGGCCATTTTTCTGCAGCTGGCCTGAAACCCGGGACCTGATGTGGGGAACAACAGATGCAGACTGCAGTCTCTTCTCATGGACTCTAGTTTGTTGTAGCAGGTACAATGCTTTTTCTTCCTTCTGCTTTGAATCCTGTTTTCCCTCTGTCTGCAGAGACTCTAGGCTGCAATCAGATGCATAGGCAACAGTCTTCCAAGGACATCTTCACTAGCCTTTGTGGCCCTGATCAGTAAGTTTTTGCCTTTCCTCTAGCTGTCCTGTTCTAGACCTTGCTTCCTTGATTTCTTCCACAATTATGTGATGTCTATTCCCTATGAGAAATCCCTTACCATATTACACACAGTAGTTCTTCTGGTGCAGTTGTTCACGTGGTTACATTTACCCAGGCATTTCCCTACCCAACCTCCCTTGAATTGATTTCACCTAGCATATTGTACTTATTCTAAAGGGAACATTAGTACAACTAAAGGATAATAACATTTTAAAATGCATCTTAACAATTTAAGATAAACATAGACTTAAGATAAAAGATAGACTAGGAACATATTAACATAAGGGTGTGGGACAACTAGGACTTCGGGTGCTTGACGCTAGGCATTTACCAGCACCCAGAACTACCCAAGCTCCAGCTGGTAAGCGATAGAGAAAGAAACTTCTAACTTGCTTAAGCCATTGTTATTTTGGTTTTTAATTTATATCAGCTGAGTCTAATTTTTAACAATACTTACATTCAACATATTTGAAATCAGGTTCAGTTATCCAAATAAATGCACATCAAAAATTCTCTTCTTATTATTATACTTCTCTTTTTTCCTATAGTTTGGCCTTTTAAAAAAAATGCATACTCAACCTATCAAAGCTGCAAAAAAAGAGCAGTTGTGTCTCTACCTTGCAAAAAGTACAGAGCGGCCCATGTGATAGCCTGGTGAGTATACAGTGACAAACTACTTTTATTCATTCCTACTTTCAATGTCTCTTCCAGGAGAGGGCTGAACTAAAAATAATTAACAGATAATGTTTGGATCTGGAATGTCTAGGCCCCTGGGTTAGAGGCTTAGACAACAGCCTGGGTGCTATGGGAGGTGTGAACCTTTAGGAGGTAGAGCCTAGTGGAAGGGAATGAAGTCATTCGGGGTATGTCTTTGAAGGCAATATTGAGATCCAGGTCCTTTCCTGTCTTTCTCTTTACTTTCTGGCCACCACTATGTGGGTGTTTCCTCTACCACACATTTCTGCCATGAGGTACTTCCTTGCCACAGGTCCAAAGGCAACAGAACCAAGCAACCATGGACTAAAACTTCAGAAACCATGAGCCAATATAAATCTTTCCTCCTTTTATATTGGTTTTTCTGCTCCACACAGCAATGGAAAGGTGACTAGCACGTTAAAATTTGCTGTCTATTCTTGTCTTGGACTGGGGAATTAATGTTAAATTTCAAAATACAATAAATGTTTTCATCTATTCCAACAAGTTGCTCAATTTTTTTGAGGTTCAGTGTCTTTGTTTTTAAAATTCAGTGAATATTATTTCTTCACAAGGTAGTGACGAAGGTAAAATGAAGTACTCCAAAATATGTGAAAACTGCCTATCACAGTATGTACAAGAGGTGTCAGTACATACTGGTTGACTTTAAACTTTAATCATAGTTTTAAAAATTAGAGTAGAATGTTGTTTAAGGAATCCTAGAAGGTAAATAACAAACAGTCTCTAGTAATTGTTTCCAAAACCAAATGAGGTTTCCTGAAAAAGGGAATTCATGATCTAATGCAATGTGGTATCAAGTGATGGGTTAAAAACTGCAAAATTTGCTGCATTTTTCAAAAAATTTCAGAAGTCAAAGGCAGAAGACTAGCATGAGATTGAAAGGACTCTAACCATGAACAAGTTGATTCTGGAAATTTAAGATTACTATTATATATATATATATATATATATATATATATATATATATATATATATATATATATGCCATGACACAAACTCTTTCAACCTGAGAGTTTCAAAACATTGGGTCAAGAAAATTGATGTACAAGGAAATATTTTTAGTTTTATAATGAACATACATGGAAAAAAATAATTCTGACAAAAGAAATCAGTGGATTGATAACCTACTACCTGAAGTTTCTCAAATAAGCCCAACTTACTTGCTCATATAGGAAACTTTCACAAATAAGATCAAGTTGTTCCTCTGTGTATGACCTGATCCTCTGATAGACTATGAAGAACTTACAATAAAAATGTAAAGAAGATGCTTTTTATACACAATGGAGTATTACTCTGCATTAAAAAATGACAAAATCATAGAATTTACAGGGAAATGGATGGCATTAGAGCAGATTATGCTAAGTGAAGCTAGCCAATTCCTAAAAAACAAATGCCAAATATCTTCTTTGATATAAGGAGAGTAACTAAGAACAGAGTAGGGTCGAAGAGCATGAGAAGAAGATTAACATTAAACAGGGATGAGAGGTGGGAGGGAAAGGGAGAGAGAAGGGAAAATGCATGGAAATGGAAGGAGACCCTCAGAGTTATACAAAAGTACATACAAGAGGAAGTGAGGGGAAGGGGAAAAATAATATAAGGGGGACAAACGAATGTCAGTAGAGGGAGCAGAGAGAGAAGAGGGGAGGGGAGGGGAGGGGAGGGGGGATAGTAGAGGATAGGAAAGGCAGCAGAATACAACAGACACTAGTATGGCAATATGTAAATCAATGGATGTGTAACTGATGTGATTCTGCAATCTGTATATGGGGTAAAAATGGGAGCTCATAACCCACTTGAATCAAATTGTGAAATATGATATATCAAGAACTATGTAATGTTTTGAACAGCCAACAATAAAAAATTTAAAAAAAAAAGAAGATGCTTGATCAGATGTCATTAGCTTAAAGTATCAGAGTAGCCACATAAATATCACACAGATATATACCCAAAATATTGAATCCTAATAAAGGTGTTCATTAAGGATATTTTATCATTGATAAGTCTTAAGAAGAAGGACCAAATTTCAGGAACAAGTCAGAGCAATCCAAGGATAATGGCATGCTAATATTAGTCTGTCTGCCCCACACAACCTTCTCTGGGAAATATGGAGTCAGAGGACAGGCCAGCTTTTGGTCACCCACGTTTTGAAACCTACAATCAAATCTTGCCATTGTTGATTATACTTGAACCGACACCACTGACTTTGCATAGCAAAAAGCAGGGTTTATCAGATTTACTCCTCATCTCTTGGAATTTGAACAAATCAATATATAGAAGCTGAGGTTTTAGAAGTGGGAGTAGAAGCTGAACAATGAAGAGGCATAATTGGGGCAAGAGAGGCCATATCAGCATATGCAAGTTTAGTGCCCAAAGATGGAGCAGGCCAACCCCAGTGGTTGCTGATTGGAAAAACCTGACTGGATATAGTACACCTGCAATCTCCATGAGGACAGGAATGAGGCCTTGCTTGTTCATCACCATTTCCCTAGCATTTTGCATGGTTCTTTATTCTTTAAAAAAAAAAAAGACACTCAACATATCTTTGGAATGCAGGTAATGAGTTAGCACTGAATAGAGAGAGCAAGCCCTTACTTGTCCTTCCTCTAGAAAGCCCGTCCAGCAGACCTACATTTGCCATGAAATTCCTTCTTCAACACAGCCCCTATCTCTTCTTATTTGTCTGAAACTTCCAACGTTTCTTTTTATTTTAGCCAATTTGTTTGCCTCCTTGGTTCTTGTCAATAAGTTTCAAAACTAACTCGGTAACAGGAAGAGACCAAGAAAAGGGGGGAAAAGGAGGGAGAGGAATGAGAAGCGGGAAAGAGAGAAAGAAGAGATGAAGGTAGGGGTGGTATGGAAAAACTGCCTTCAATATTTAGCACTTTTTTTTCCCTAATGAGGCATTAAAAAGAACTTTCTCAACCGCACTACAAGAAGGTTCCAACTTTGGATTGAGGCTAAAAGTCTGCAGAACTGCACAAACAACCTATTCTAGCAGATCCATCTCTAAAAGAGTTTACTCAAGAAGTGTTTGGATTTTCTTATGGGAACAGACTGGATCTAAAAAATAAAAAACAGAAAATGTTCCCTGTTAGCTGCTCATATTGTGTTGAATGGACCTAACTAAACTTCCATTATTCTATTTAATAGACAAGAGTGAAGTGCCCTGAAAAGATTATTGTAGCAAATACAATTTACTCAGAGAAAGAATGCATCCTCTTCTATATTCATAATTTCTCTCTTCGTCATTATTACCTGAATATATTTATCGTCATGTCTTTAAGAAAATATAAGCACTTGATTTATTTTGCTTCCACCCACAAGGAAACTTAGGAATGGTATGCAGGAAAATATAATCCCAGAAAACATTGCTTTCATAAAACAATACAATGTCCTTGGGGAATAAATCTCTTTACAGGTTGATTCATACCCAAACAGTTGTATTAAAGTATCCTCATATTTACTTATCCTTTTCAAAAGTCCTGGGCTTTTCAAAAGCAGGTACAAACTGACCACATTAGCAGAAACATCAGACGGTCATTATTACCCTTGTCTTGCTTCTAGTACTTATATGTAGCAACATATTATAGCAGTATGATGCTCTGACTAGTTAAAAACAGTACACAGACATTCATAAGGCAAGAGAGAAATGGGATAAAGAATAAAATACTTACTTGGTCCTAGACCAATGGAAAAAGCAGCAATATAAGCAAGCAAGCTGGCTAAGGACAGCCATTTCAAAAATGCTGGGACATCAGCAGGGTCGGTGACTATCTGGTGTTCAGTTTGGCTTAGTCCAGCATTTGGTAAGGGTGTGGAGGTGACCTCCCCTCTCTTATCCATGTCACTTTGCATGGGCATGAGCGAGCCCCTACTGAGGGAAGTGACCCCTTTAAAGTGATCTCTGAGAGTACTGTTGCTAGCTGACAGATTTCTTGCTCCATAATACACAGACTCATCCAAGGACTGGTTGATAGGACTGTGGTTTCTGCAGATGTTGGTGAAGTTCATGTGAATGTTAAGATTCACAATGCCCATGGTCAACAATGAAGCTGCCATTACAGAGGAGCCAATGCAGAGGAAGGTTTTGCTGCCAACATGATCTACAAGAAGGGTGGCTGGGATGGTGCTGATGACCTTGACCACCCCAACCCCAGTGGAAGCGAGGCTGGCTGCCTCATTACTTTGAAAGCCAACAGACTTCAAAACAGTTGATGCATAGAATAATATGTTTGGCTGGCCAGTGACTTGTACAAAAAATACCAGTGTTAGACCTATCATGATTCGGGTCCTCATGTTGTCCTTGGAACGAAACAGATCCCAAAAACTATACTGATATTCATCTTTCAAGGAAGATTTAATCACAGTGAGTTCCTCAGTTGTGTCTGAGATGGCTCTTAACCTTCCAAGAACTTTGCTAGCAACTTCTTCTTGTCCTTTCATCACCAGGAACCGAGGGCTTGGAGGAAGACAGTACATCGCAATTGCTTGCAAAACTCCCAAGGGAATAACAAGACCAAACATATACTTCCATCCATGGGAAACACTGGCGAATGCATAATTTGAAATATAGGCAAAAAGAATGCCAGTGACAATCATCAGTTCATTCAGTGACACAAGAAGGCCTCTTCTGTGTTGGGGAGCAATCTCTGCAATGTACACACAAGTGGCAATGGAAGACAGGGAAATGGAAACCCCTATAGCAATGCGTCCCAATATAAGAACTGTGTAGGAAAAACTGAGTATCAAGACCAAGCTTCCAAGTCCAAGTAGACAGGATGACAAGATGATTGCAGTCCTTCTTCCATATCTGTCTATCAGGACCCCTCCTGTGAGAGAGGCGAGGAAAGCCCCAATGAGGAGGGAGCTCACAACCATTTCCTGCTCATGGCAGGTCAGGGCTAGTAGGGTTTTGATCTGGAGAAGAGCCCCAGAGATGAGTCCAAGTTCATAACCCACCAGGAGGCCACTGAGAGCTGCAGTGACCGATGTCAGGAAAGTGAACAGGCTGCAACCTACAGGAGAGGAAAAAACGGACATTTGTTCCAAGTTGTAATTTTAAACATTGTGTGTTTAGAATGGAGGCTTAACCTTGTAAACAATGAGTTTAAACACAACTACAGAAAATCATGCACAACCCCCCCCCCAAAAAAAAAAGATTATAGAAGGAATTTTTTTTTCTTTCTTGTTGAGGAGGAAAGACATGGAGATATTCAGGAAGTCCAGTTTTCCTCTATCTGTGATATTGATGTTGTTTTTAGTTAAGAGCAGACAGCCATGTGACTGATGATAAAGACTGAACAAACAAGGATACTGCTTAGCTTGTGCCTTGGCATTGGATTAGAAATTCAGCTAGCCTGGCGCTTCTGGTCCCACTCCAGTTCTCTAAAGACAAACTTCTGAGAGCAAGATGCAGTGGGTAGGAGCCTTTAGAAGGGCCACAAGCTCCCTGCAGTACACGGGAACCAAATGAAACTAGCCTCCAAAACACTCGCCCTCCTGTCTCCCCAGCCACATGGGGCTGTAACTGGCTTCGCTGAGGAACGTGAGGATGTTGGGGCAGGAAGTGGAAGTGGGATGGGAGGTGTGTAAAAGCCTTCACAAAGTCAAGGTTGTGTTAGAAGGAAAGAATGGCGGGGGGATGGGTGCAGGGTAGGGAACCAGCAATATTCACTATTCACTTTGAGTAAGAAGGAAAGGGAATGAATCAAGGAGAACTTTCTTTTTTAATGTTAACATTCTAGGGAAAAAGTCAAACAGCGAGCAGTTATTAATTTCTGTTAGTAGGTGCACAGGTGCTTATTATATGTCAAAATAGAAACCAAAATTTTTAAAGTGGCAAAGGGAAAAGCATATTAGCACAGGATAGGGCAGTTTCCAGGGTGCAGGACAGGAAAGCTCTGGCCATGTCTGAGTAACTGTCAATGGCCTGCAAATCGTGTGTGGGGCTCAAGGTGGGGCTGGAGAGGTAGCTGCGATATGGAGAGTGAACTTGCATAGGCAGGGAGGGGACACTTCATGTAGACCTTGAAGGGCACAGTGATACCTTTTCATTGTATTATATTCCAAGTATAATAGGCTCAACACCCACTGAATGGTTTCACAACATTTCACACTATGGATTTCTTGTTTTCCTACGCGCTGCTGCTTGGAGACTAGCTCTTCAAGGGGCAAGATTAGGGGCAGAGAGAAGTATGTTGCCTTGGTTTTCAAAAGAGGAACACTTAGACCTGGGTGTTCAGAGTGGAACTGGAGACAAGGGGACAGATATAAGAATTATTTGGGAGCTAAAAATGACTATTCTTGCTCATGAATTGAAGGTGGGTGAATGTTCTGGGACCTAAGACGGCTCTGTGCTTTGAGCACAGTATTTGACTTGCTGTATGCAGTACTGTATACCACATGGGACGATACAACACCACAGGGACGAACTGGGTGTGTGTGATAAAAAGAGGAACAAACATCAAAAGTTACACTTAGGACTTAACTAAAATGCTTTGCTTGTTTTACCTGGAAGATATTTGGGTACAAATGTCCAGTAGTGGATGTTGGATGTACAGATTTGGAGTTGAAAAGGCAGATCAAAGCTAGAGATATATATTTGGGAGTCAGAAATAGAAAAATGGGTGAGATCACTTAGAATAGGGGAAAGAATAAGCAGGATTAGGACTGGGTTTGGGGGAATTCTGACATTAAAGGAAGAGGATCCAGCAAAGGAGGAGGGAAAGAAGCAGAACATGAGCCAGAAACAACTGCTTAGGGCAGACAGTCAGCAGGCCCATTTAACCCTGCCTTGGAGAAGAGGAGAGTGTTCTTTGGAAATGTTATTCTGCTCTCCTGAAATAAGCAGGTCAAATGAAGGTGATCTAAATCTCTTCTCATCACAGATTTTCCAAGGTATTTTCCATCTACAGGGTCCTGGTGGAATATGGTAATTGGGAGATTCCAAAATTCCATAAATAGAAACAACAACAACAACAACAACAAAAAAAAAACACTGAGTATTTAGATGGAGGGGTAAATAAGAATGCAATAATTCTTATTAAATAAAACTGATTTGTGAGCATTAGACCATTAAATTAAAATTAAATCAGTAATTTCTTTAGCTAATCAGAAAATAAATATTCATCACCATTTTATAACAGGCTGAGCCATGTATATAGATAGTGGTAATAAACAAATGTACCCCTTTCTCCCAAGAAACTGAACTACCCGATGATATTTCCATTATCTATTATTTATCACGTACTGGTTTTATATGCAAAATGACTTTGAAGTGGTCTCTTATATAAAGTACTTTTAGGCCATTCAGTATCATTCAGGCCTTCAGTTTCCACATATTCTTTTTCCCATATAGTCTTAAAACCCTTATCAACAGTTCCTCGACCACAGAATGAGTAGGTAGGATCTTCACATTTGGAAAAGAATATTTTATTATTCTTACCTTTACTTACTACTCCTTTTATCCATGATTGGTATGTGAATCCTGTGTGTCTTTGGCAATTGGTAATTGGTCTCTGATACTCTGATTGAAGAAATTTTGGAGCTTGAAACCCTTGGAAGACACATTAAGTGAGGCATTGGAAGGCCATTTGGAGTGAACAAGGGCAGCCAGGGCCTCTGAATTAAGGATACAGGGAAATGAATTCCAGAATGACTGTGTAGTACAAGATTGTCCTTGCCACCTTGTCCATCTCCTTCTCCTTCCCCTTCCTTGCTTTCCCTTTTATTAGATGAGAAAGAGCATTTCTTTCAATGAAAAAAAAAAAAAACAAACCCTCCTTAAGTTTCAAGGATTCCTTCCTTTGATGCTCTATTATCATATCTTGGACAGGGGTAGGGGAAGTAAGTTAAAAGAATGGGGGTCACAAAGCCTGCTTCCTATAGTCTGGGGAAATTACCTCCTGAGAGAAGAGAGATCTGGCTTCTGCCGCTGCTTTCTGGACTTAGGTCATTTGCCTAGTTCTTCAGCCAGGGCTTGTAGGACACTGACAAACGGGGATGTGTGCAAAGGGTCTGGAAGCCATCCCAGTTTGTCAGAGTCCCTGAAACTTAACACTGAGCCACTTCAGAGACATAATAAAGCTATTTCCACATAAATTGGTATGAAACATTTTACCTTCAATGTTATATAACAGATTAATTTCTTATTACCTGTCTTTCTATTTTACCTATCTCAAGACCTACAAGATTGAAAAGTTGCACTAGGACATTCTATGATCTTAGTCCCATGTGGAGAGCTTACCAACTTGCTGTTGTATGCCATGGAATTAAGCTAAAGCTTTAGTAGTCTGAATTTTATTTATCTTCCCTATTCCATGCTTTAAAGGGTGCTGCCTCAAACTAGCATTCTCACTCACCTTACTACTGGGACTTACCACTGCTGATATTTCACCACAACCCTCAAGCTATCCTTTCAGCATTTCTAATTCAATGTATAAGGCTACCTAATTCCAAGACTGCAACCTCTGACACCTCAGGACACCATCGGGGCTACAGATAGAGTCTTGAGGTGTCACAGGCTGTTGCTACTTTCCCATATAAAAATCATGAAGAGTGTCTACTTTTTGGTTAATGATGATGACAGTAGCAAGATGTCATTCTATGGATGCCAGGAAATACAGTAACTATTCCAAGAGATCTGGCAGTGAGCAGAAGAAATAGGATGTGGTCTGAAGGGATGGCAAGAAGGTGGGGTTTGTGTTGCCTAAACATAGCTGCTAGAGTTTGGGGCAGCTGAGTGCACTGAGAAGCAATAGCCAGGACTAGGTAAAATGAGAATTTGAAATTACTGCTTTTCAGAAAATCCCCAGCTCCGAAGTTAAGCACTCTGCCCTCAACGCTATTTCACTTGTGGCCTTGCTTCATTTACATCCCTGTTCTCCCCAAAAGTGCCATAGGGAATTCTCAGCTATTCATGGACATCACCAAGGTAGAACTGTCTGGTGCCCATGGACTGTTTGGTTCTGCTCATTCTGTGTCTTCTGGCCACTTGGCTCAAAGACCACTCACTGCAATAGGAAAGTCTCCAGCGTGCCTCCGAAGGCAGTGACCTCGCTTCACTAAGGTAGTATGAAGATGTGCTCATAAGAGGCATTAGGCAATTCAGCGGTGAGACCCACAGCACAAGGCGCAGGGGGCAGCACCGGCCATGAGATTGCAGCTCTGGCTTCCACAATGGCTGCATTGTCCCTGCTCTCGGTGAGTCAGATGAAACTCCAACTGGAACCAGCACTCAACACAAAAACGCTCCATTTTGCACAATATTTGATTTTCTGCTTGCTTTCTCCTTCCCTTTTTCCCCCATATGCCTACCATGGTGTATGGACATAATGGGCACACAATAAAAACTTGCCGCCTGACTAAATCCCGCAGCAGGCTGAAAAGCAGGCACACACAGGTTGCTTTGGCAGGCAGCCAGGTAATTATACATACAGCTTGACCAACTATGAATGCTTCACAAATTTAAAAGAACCCCCTCCCCTTCATGTTTTGTTAAAAAAAAAAAAAAAACCCAAAACCTTGCAATTGTCCAAATAGACTTGCTGTTTATGTTCCGCCTTTTTTGGCTCTTTCTCCCCAAATACCTTTGATGTCAACTCATCTTTCAGCAGCTATCTCAAGCGCCACCTTCCCCTAGAAGACCACCCTTAGTCACTTCCGGGTCCTGCTCTGTTATATTCTGCTGTGTGGCTCCCAGCCCTTTTGTGTTCCCTCTGTGCACAGGCTATTTTCAGAGGGCCTGACCCATGGTAAGGCACTCATTGATGGACTTATTTGCCTTTACTGTTGACAGAAAGTTCCTTGAAGGTAAAACCCTGCTTTATGCATATCTGTGTTCTCACCTGTAATCATTTGGCACAAGGAAAATGGTCATTGTTTGTTGAGTTAATGACTGAATGAATAGGAACACTACTCCAGGGTACTTGGTCCCCACCTCCCACAGCTGTATTGTCAGACTAAGGTCAATGCATAGTATTAGGTAATGGCGGACCTTAGTCTAATGATACTCAGTGTTTAGCAGTTCCCTTTCAAGAGCCAGGTTTTCAAGCTCCACATCATTGTACACATACCAGTTCTTGGGCCCATCTGCACCATTTGCTATTTCCAGAAACTTCTGCATTCTTTTACTTGTGCTTCTCATCATGCTGCCCCTTGCCCCGCCCCATACCCCAGTGTCTTCCATCTTCCTCCACAGCCTGGGGAAACCTGACTCATCTTGGAAGATCTAGCTCTAATATCCCCAGCTCTACAAAACCTTCCAGACTTCCCTTCTTGGGTTAGCACTGATCTCTCTCTCTCCTCTCTCTTGCATCGTATGACAGCAACCTGGATTATATTAAATTATTTCTGTCTCCTGCCTTAGATTGGGAACACCTTAAGAGCAAGAGTGCATATCACAGGCCATGCTAAGGACAGGCTCTAGGATAGGCCATGAAGAAGGTGTTCTGGATTAAAAGACTGCTCTGCCACAAACTCCCAGAGGACATGTCCATGGAGAATGTGCTACAGGGTTTCCAGCCCATCAATGGTCCAAGATGCTGCCTTTGGGCCCTGGACCACATATGGTGCCCCATGTGGTGGTAATATTAGGCTCTAGCCTTTACCTAACAATTATCCCCACCTCTTCTCTGAACCCCAGTCTTCCCTCTAACACACAGTAAAACTCAGGCCAACAGAAATTTGGCTTCCCTCAACACCAACTATTGTTTGACATTCCAGAAAAATAAAAAATAAAAAAAAGATAGGCACCTTCCTTTCTACCTTCCTTCCCTGTAAATTTTTCTGGTACTTGTTGAGTTCTTCCACTCAAAAAAAAAAAAAAAAAAAAAAAAAAAAAGGTTTTCTGGCTGGTGCAATGGCACACATGTGTAATCCCAGCCACCTGGAAGGCTGAGACAGGAGAACTGTGAGTTCAAAGCTAGTCTCAGCAACTACGAGGTGCTAAGCAACTCAGCGAGACCCTGTCTCTAAGTAAAATACAAAATAGGGCTGGAAATGTGACTCAGTGGCTCAGTGCCTCTGGGTTCAATCCACAGTACCAAAACATAAAAAGTTTTCTATTTTTTTTATTTATTTTTGGTCCAGTTGTTTAGGATTAATTATTTATATGTTCCTTTCCTTTTTCATATCTATCCTCTGGACCTTTTCGTCTACACTCTCATATTTATCCTCCACAGCCCAGATTTGGGACAGTTATTCTGCTTTTGTAATTTTCTTCTCTTCCACCTGTCTTGTAAAGCTCTGTTTGCATCTCGGTTCTCAGCTAGCTCTACCTTTGCCTTAATTTATTCTTCATCATCAGAGGTTGCTATGTGTGGATGTGGTTTGTCCCCCAAAGGTTCCTGCGTTGCAGTTCTTGTTCCAGTGTGGTGATATGGAGGTGGTGGGAACATGGAAGAAGTGGGCTCTAGCAGTAGAGGTTAGAGGTCATGGGTGCTGCCCTTGGAAAGGAAGGAGGCTTCCTGGAGTGAGTTCTGGTGGGAGTGAGTAGTTAAAAAAAACTTGAACCTGACCCCTGACTCTTTAGATTCCTATTTAGAGATGTGATCTCTTCCTCCCACCTGCCATTGCATTTTGATCCTCACCAGTGACAAAACTAATGCCTCCCCAATTTTGAACTTTCAGCCTCTAAAACTGGGTGCGGTGGCACACACCTATAATCCCAGGGACTGAGGAGGCAGAGGCAGAAGGATTGCTAGATTTACAGTTCTTCCTTCTAGGAAGAACGCTGTATTTATTACAATTAATGTTTGGATGTTCAGGTGGATGCTAAGGCAGAGGCTCACAGGGCATGTTCATGGTGAGTGGGTAGACTCAGGGAAGAAAGAAGGGAGAGGGAGAAAAGGCAGAGGGGCTTTACATAATACAGAGGGAGACTTTTTGAGAGAGAGGGAAAGAAAGAGGGAGGAGAAAAAGAGAATGAGAATGATATCAGTAAAGAAAAGTTAAAAGAGCTCAGAAACAGGAGAAATGGAAGAAAAGGTCAGGATAAGTTGTCAAATTGTGTGGATGGGGATGGAGAGAGAAGCCTAGGGAGCAATGTAGGCTGATTTTAGGAAAGTGACTTTATGAGAAATTTCCTCGAGGGATTAAACAACAGAAGTTTAAAGAATGGGCCCACCTAATAGTCCCTTGCAGTGTAGCCCTTTTCAAATCATTAGTAACGATCTGCAAAGGGTTTATAAGATTGGGTTTGGGACTGCAAAGGGCAAAGGGCTATGGTCTACTTATGGCTTAGAGTGGGGTTAAGGGGAAAGACCAGTGGCTGGAAGTGAAGGCAAGAATCCAGAGAAAGCAGAAAGAGGGTCCAGGAAGCATCAGAAGAATCAGCACCTCAGGTGTGCTGGGCACCAAGGGCTGGCAGGGGCAGAAAAGACTTAGGAGGCATGTGTGGGTTTAACCACACGAAGGCTATAGCCATTTATTTGAATATTGAAAGAATGGTGACCCTTAGAGCTGCAGAATTAGGAGGCATGTGGTGGGGTTTTCAATGAAAACTCAATTCTGTCTCTATACCATCACTTGCAGCAGCTGTCTTGATTTCTCTAAACTAATATGGTCTTCTTCCCAGGAGTTCCTGTTTTCATGGTCAACACCCAGGTCTCTCAGCATGGTCCCTGTGTACAGCTTCAGATTCCGTGCTGTTCTCTTTCTTCATTTTACATTCTGTGCTCCCATCCTACCAAAATATTTGCACTTCCCTGAATATGCCATTCTCCCTTCTCCAACTTGTATATATGCTATTTTCTCAGCTTAGATAGTAGGTAAACCTATTGGCCTCAGTTATACTTCCTATTTTTTTTTGTTTCTTTTTGGTCATTTATTTATTTTTTTATATTGGTTCTTTTTAGTTAAACAGGACAGGAGAATCCATTTTGACAAAGTTACACAAGCATGGAATATATCTTATTCTAATTAGGACCACATTCTAGTGGGCGTACACAATGGTGGGATTCACTTACGTATTTTCACATATGTACGTAGGAAAATTATGTCAGATTCATACTGCTGTCTTTTGTATTCTTATCCCCTCTCCCTTCCCTTCATTCACCTTTGTCTAACCTACAGAACTTCTCTTCTTCCCTCCCCCCGACCTTTATTGTGATTTAGCTTCCTCATATCAGCAAAAATATTCTACCTTTGGTTTTTTGGTATTGGCTTATTTCACTTAGCACGAGAGTCTCCAGATCCATCCATTTGCTGGCAAATGTCTTAAAGCCATTCTTTATGATTGAGTAATATTTCATTGTGTATATGTAACACAATTTCTTTATCCAGTCATCTGTTGAGGGGCACCTAGGTTGGTTCCATAGCTTAGCTATTGTTGACCTGCTATAAACATTGTTGTGGCTGTGTCACTGTAGTATACTAATTTTTAAGTCCTTTGCAGATATGCCAGGGAGTGGGATAACTGGTTCAAATGTGGTTCCATTCCTAATTTTTTTGAGGAATTTCTGGACTGCTCTTCATAGAGATTACACCAATTTGTAGCCCCACCAACAATGTATGAGCATACGCTTTCCCCCACATCCTTGCCAAGATTTATTGTTACTTGTATTCTTGATTGTCATTCTGAGTGGAGGGAGATGGAATCGCAATGTAGTTTTAATTTGCATTCCTCTAATTGCTAGAGATGTTGAACATTTTTTCATATATTTATTGACCATTTGTATTTCTTTGTCTGTGAAGTGTCTGTTCAGTTCCTTTGCCCATTTATGGATTGGGTTATTATTATTGTTGTTGTTGTTGTTGTTATCATTTTGGTTTAAGTTTCTTGAGTTCTTTGTATATCCTGGAAATTAATGCCCTATCTGAGGCACAGGTAGCAAAGATTTTTCTCCCATTCTGTAGGCTCTCTCTTCACATTTTTTCATTGTTTCTTTTGCTGTGAAGAAGCCTTTAAACTTGATGTCATCCCATTTATTGATTTTTTTTCTTGTGCGTTAGGAGTCTTGTTAAGGAAGTCAGCTCCTGAGCCAATATGTTGAAGTACTGGATCTATATTTTCTTCTAGTAGATATAGGGTTTCTGGTCTAATGCCTGGGTCTTAGATCCACTTGGAGTTGATTTTTGTGCAGGGTGAGAAACAGGGGTTAACTTGCTATTACTTATGGATTTCCAGTTTTCCCAGCACCATTTGTTGAAGAGGCTATATGTTTTTGGCACTTTGTACAGTATGAGGTGACTGTGTTTATATGGTGTTATGCCTTCTTGACTCAACTTAGTCATACTGTCTTCCAAGAGGCTTCAGGAACTGGCCAGACTCATTCCTCTGTGCATCTTCATGGTATTATGTACCTGGCCACCTCTCCATTGTAGAATTCCTGAACTCTTCCCTCTCTTTTTTTTTTTCCCAGTTTTCAATCAGCATCTGCAGTTCCTGGATGTCTTCTATTTACCATTGGGCCCCAGGACATAGCATCATATATGATTCCTAGTAGATTCTCAATATTTGCTTCACCACAGAGATATAGTCTGATAAATATGTTGTTAGGTAATTTCATTGTTCATACAAACATCATTGAGTTTAATTATACAAACCTAGATGGTCTAGCTTACTCCACACATAGACTATATGGCATATCCTATTGCTTCTAGGCTACACAATTGTACAGCATGTCACTGTACTGAATACTGTAAGCAATCATAACTCAATGGTATTTGTGTATCTAAACATAGAAAAAGTACATTAAAGGTATAGTATAATCTTATGAGACCATCATCATGTACGAGCCCATTGTTAATCAAATCATCAATACACAGTGCATGACTGTAGCTATGTAGTCTTTTATCTTTCTGATGAGTTGGTAAAATCTCTAGATGGGGATAATGTCCTCAATATCCTTACTCTGAAGCATTCAACTGCGCCTCTCACACAGTATATGTTTCATGGATTAAAATACCTTTTAGTTCAGTTCAATCAGCCCTTCTTCACTCCTGTGCTCATATAACCAACATGTATGTACTATGTGCATGTATGTACAAGGCTTACACAGATGGTCAGCAAAACCAGCCTTGGTGGTTATAAACACCATGTTGAGATGTTTCCTAGGTCACATTTGGATTCATTGCCACATTTACGTTATCACTAATGAATAGGTTGGAGATATAGGGAGCATAATTCCAATTTACTATGGATTACACAGTACTTTTTAAGCACAATGAGTCAGCTCAGAAATCTGATACGTATGATAATATATATTTTATCCAGGAACTTAAAATTTTACAGAAAACAAAAGGCCACATGAAAAAATAGGGAACTAGCTAAAATTGAATCCAATCGGTTATGAAATGAGTGTAACTGGTTTCCAAATTCCCAGATTAGACATGCTGGAAGTAAAGAATGCTGACTGATGTTATTAGTCAAGAGGGCAAAACCCTGGACTGGGTTTACGATATTGAGGTTCAGATCCCCACGCTGTCACCTACTACATGGGGTAAGTCACTTTGCTTTTCTCCAGCAGGTTTCTAGGCTGAATGGTGAAGAGTCTGAATCAGAGTGCCTATAGCTGCCAGCTAGACTTTGACAGGCCCAGCAAGGCTTTAATCTTTCTGTTCCTCTGCTCCTCACTGGTAAGACAAAGATAACAGTATTGTGTAATCTGTAGAGTTGTGAGAATGAATGAGATAGAAGAATGCAAGGAAGAAGGCAGTCAGTGCTTGGGAATTGGCAGCTGCCGCTGGCCTCAGTTCCCAATGGTGAGCTGGGATACACCTCATGGACTCATTTTAATAAAGATAAGAAGGAAAAAATAGTAACGAAAGCACTTGGCCCACAGTCATTTATCAAAAATTTGTTTAATCTGAATCCATGTGCTAAAATCTTCATAATATAAAAGTAAAACTTTGAAACAATCTGTCTTGCTGATTGCAAAGGAAATAAAATGATACCTTGTTTCCAACCTAACAATTGTGCCTTTTCATAAATTCTTGAATTCCTTTGTTTTCGAAATTGGCAGCACCTACATGATTGGACTTGCATCATAAAAGTTTCTTCATGTGATTTTTGCCTTGTGGTTTCTACATTTTCAGTTTCTTAGTGGAAATTTTAAAAAATCAACATTTTATTAGTGTAGGGCTGCTTTCTCATTGGACAAATTGATCTAAATTGCAGCTCTCTCCCATTCTTAAAAAGTCTTGCACCTCTGAAGCTGAGATATCATCTCAAGCAAGTTTCTAAAAGAGCTTAGCGCATAGCTCTCAACTCCAACTTCCATAAAGTGTGGAAACATTTTGTATATAATGATATAGACGTTGCTAACAGCTCCAAACTGCCAGGCAGACCTGAGTCATGCGTTGTTTGAAAAATAATTACTTCCAAGGGAATCACAACTGAACAGTTCAAAGTTAAATTAAACTAGATTTACTTAAGGAAAAAAAAAATATTCCTGTAAGTCAAACAAAGGACTGCATTTTCCTCCCTGATACTTAGGCAGAGTCATTGAAAAATGAGTCATTGTTCAAAAACAATAGAAACTGCTAAACTTAGATTAAGGTGATCAATTATTTTAGTCTTATTATACTTACTTAAATTGTATAGAATAATTAGTATATTGCTGATGCATAGCCATTTAGCAATACATAAATGATTGTGCTATAAGTGGAAAAAGAAAATAGTGCCAATAAGAAAACAGAAATTACCCATATAAATCTATGATTTATTATGAAGGTTATTTGACTTCATTTCAACTGGGAAGTATTTTGAGAAGTTTCCATTTCTATGATTTTAACTGAAATTAGGTTCTTTTGTTGAGGAAAGATAGGATGAGAAATTGTCCTGTGTGGTATGGTCAAATAGTCCCTTGGGAAGGAGTCATCCAACTTCTTCTTTCTCACCATCATTCCAGAGCATCGTTTAAATTATTCAATAATGCACTCTTCTGGCAGAGATTGTTTATGAGGGGAAAAAAATGAACTAGAAAGCTTCAACTTGGCTTAACTTAAATGTCACATAAAACCAGTTCTTGCTCATACACTCTGAGTAAATAGCTGCGGGGACTCTTAGCAGCCAGAGCTAGCTGCATACTAGTGGAGGGTCCCTTTGGTGCTCTCAGAACTTTCTTTTAACTTTGAGGCTAAATAGTACTTGGGTTCTTTCTATTGAGAAAATGCTACCTATAAAATTATGGCTCGAAGACTAGCTATTCTTGAATGAAAAAAATCCCACATATCTACAGCAAGTGAAAGCTATATTTTAAAATTGGCCGATTTCATCTTTTATATATACACATTACATTTGTTTCCTCAGGCTGTCCCACAGTGTATTCACTCTATTATGAGCTTTGTTTCTATCAGCTGGTGTCAGATAGAACACCAAAAATTACCTCTTTGAGAATGCATAGGGATTCTACTAGTGGGCCCACCTCAGGGTCC
This sequence comes from Marmota monax, assembly GCF_021218885.2. Classification (NCBI taxonomy): domain Eukaryota; kingdom Metazoa; phylum Chordata; class Mammalia; order Rodentia; family Sciuridae; genus Marmota; species Marmota monax. The sequence continues at coordinate 6,070,971 of NW_026691988.1, forward strand.
TAGCAGCTACTCCATTCCTGGGACCTCTGCTGCCTATACTACTGCTGCCCACCTCGTAGAGAGCAAGTGGTGTTGAAAATATTCAGCCACTTAGACAGAGGTTTCTAGCCATCAGAATGGACACTGGCTGCAAGAACCAGTTCAGGCATGCTGGCGTGTGCCGGCTAAAGCTCAGCCTGTGCAGGTGGGCCCCAGGGCTTGGCTGGCTGTTCCTGGGCTGGCCATATCCATGTTTGTCAGGCCCTGCCAAGGCCTGTTTGCCTCCTGCTGCTGTCGTTAGGAGGGGTCTGTGGCAAGAGACAACCTCTCTGCCTCTCTGGGTGACGTGTCCTTAGAGAGCAACAAGAGCATTGCTCCTGCTGCGTGTGCCAAAAACCACCGGGAGTTTGCGGTGAAACAAATCCCACCATGTTTGTTTAGAGCCTTCTCCCTTTCTAGGAGGCCCCAGGGGGGTCATTTGCTCAAGGCTCCTCGTCATGCAAAGTCTCAAATTTAGACTTTTGATGTGATTTCCAAGTTTAAATATACAGTCTTAGAGAGGTGCTGACTGGACTAAAGAGGGAGATGTTTATCTTTAAATCTGATCTCATTACCAGACACAAGAAGCTCTAGTTCTTCATAACTTGACATGTCTATAAATCCTGTCATTTTCTTGGGAATATCATGATACACACAACAATTTGTTGCTATTATTATCAGTCTCCCATTTGTTCATTGCACATTTTTAAAGAATTAACAATTTTTTCACAGGTTTTGGCACTTGCGTTTTTAATATATAGAAAGCCTGGGAAAATGGGGATGACCTAACTTCTCACAAACTCTGAGAGGCCCTGGCTCCAGGCTGGCTCTGCCCAAGTTAACTGACCTGTTGTTAGAATCCTGCTTCCCACAACCAAAGCTCTATTGTCAGGCAAGCTGGTTGGACTGACTTTCTCTTCCCTGGGGATGAGTTTGTTCCCAGAAGTCTCCTCCATCTCTCTGACAAGAAGACTTCCTCTGGGCTGGACTGAATTTAGGAGGCCCAGTTTAAGCTAAACCTAAGATAACATCCCTCCGTAGGAGCCAATCTACGATGATATCTAACATACTGATCATCCCTCAGCTTCCAACAGGAATTCACAGGGTGTTTGAGAACAACTGCTGAAGAGTTTCCTTCTGTTATTTTTTAAGTTCCTGACTGAGGCATCTTCTGAGAGAAAAAGAGCAGTTTTCAGGTGGGTCCAGGAGCCCAGTTTGGGTATTCTAGGTTCCAGGGTATTCTCTGAAGTGCTAAGGACTTGCACTCATACAACAAATATTGCTCTTGGTTTTTGACTTTGGGGACAAATAGAAGAGGAAAAGGCACTGTTAATAAGGGCAAAAGGAGATTAAGGGAACTCTCTCTTCCTAGGAGACATCAAAGCTCCTGGGCCAGGGGTCACCAGGTCAGTTCCACATCAACCTCTGCGTGAACTTGGGTCAATGGCCCATCATTTGGCCCCATGTTCCTTGGATGTGAGATTCTCTGGTGTGTAGTTTCTCACTTTCTCTGCATCTGTTGTCCACTCTGGGTACCAGGATTTCAAATTGAACTTGGCACTGTCCTAGAAGATCAATTAGAATAGGTCCATGAACACTGAAAATTGTGCTAACAATGTACCACTTTGAGTCAGAGCTTCTTGAAAATGAATTAAGTTCATTAACTTCTAGTCGTTGGAACAAAGCATTCTTTCCAATTAAGAGAGTTGGCCACGGAAGACCTGCCAAAATGTTTCATTATGTGTAATCGTATTAAGGCAGACTTGATTGTGGAGCTTAGGATTTTCATTTTGTTTTGTTTTTCAGTATCTCACATGATTTAATCACCTCGTCCTCGGTTATATAATTCATCCCTCTTTGTGACTGATTTTTTCCATCTAGGAATATAGAAAAGTTGCTATCTTCAAATACAGAAATATGACGATAATTACTGAGCATATTTTATTTTTTATTGGTGTATTATAGTTGTATATAGTGATGGGATTCATTGTTACATATTTGTACATGCACACAATAGAACAATATAATTTGGCCAATATCATCATTCCCCAGTGTTACCTCTTTCCCTCCTCTCCTCCTTTTCTCTGTTCCCAAAAGGACTGAGCAACAGTCTCTATTTGACTCATCTCCCTTTGGTTTTCATGAACTGAGCATTTTTTAAATCCTCTGAATTCCCTGGATGAAAGAAATTATGGAAAATTAACCTGCAAAGAAGCTAAGACGAGTATTTGACAAATATTATTTCATCCAACCTCAACATCTTCATAAAAGACCAATATTAAGGAATGGAGATGCTAAATGACTTGTCAAAATCGTACAGCAAGAATGCACATTCATTCATTAACACATAGATGTGTATAATTTCTTATGAGTGCCAAGAGATGTTTAAGACAAGTTAGGAAAATTTACAAAAGTAATAATAAAAGATTCTGTATCCATCTCAATCTAAACTACATATAACATAGATCAAATCTGTATTCATCTGAGACTTTAGGGAAACATTTTGGCTTCTCTTCTAGATAACCGAGGTTCATTTAAAATTAAACTTGAACACTAATTTACAGCATTCATTTATCACTTGTCTACAGTTGCACTTGAGGTTAAATTATGAGCATGGAGTCAATTTTTACAAGCATAAATACCCATCGCCTTTCTGGGGGATAATTTCAAACTTGTACAACATCAGCTGTTAAGGTCTACCATGCTTTCAAAATCATATCAAAATTAGGTAATCAATTTTTCATGGAAACTATAAAAGCCCCTCCTGGACAGAATTTCTTTTCATTTTTGTGATCTTAACACTGACCCCACTTGGCTGTCACCATCACCTGGGCTTCCTCTGCTGTCTACACTGAAGCTCAGTTTCTCAGGGATTTAGAGAAAAGAACTGTTAACTCTTTCTCTTTACCCCCATCATCCTAGCACAGATTTTTTCTTGCCTGCTCTTAGGAACTTTGAATCAGCTAGCAAAGCCTTAGGGAAGGGACAGCTTTGTTTTAGAGAGGGTGAGGCCATTTTGAAAAATGGCCCCAGCTCTCCCTGCTAGCTTGAGTAAAAGTGGGAAAGCAAGGGGAAGCTGAGCATGGAACAAGACAAGGAAGAATGACAGTTTCTTCATTCCTGAGGAGGCGCCACTTCACCTTGGTGGGAGGGTATGTGGACTCTATAACAAAGCCAGGCAAACCCATAACATCAAAAGCGAATGTAGGCTTATTCCAGGGTGACAGGCCTTGTATCATTTAGCATTTTAGGTTACTGATGACATTTCCATAGGTAACTGGGACTATTACACATGGATAGAAAGAGCAGGGCTGAAGAGAGCAGTAGGAAGGAAAGAATTACTTGTCAATGATTTTATTTTATAGTACAATCAGTCTCTATTCCTTTGCAAACTAAATGAATAGGAAGAGGTGGTCAGAAGTGTGCAGTGTATTTGTGGAAATCCTCAAGGTGGAACTAAAGAAAAGCATTTGGGTTAGCAAAGACCATTGAAGTGAATTAAAACTTTTCGAAATTTCACCTCCCTAAGGAAAAAGTATTCCACAAACTTCAGTTTGAAAGACTAGTTTTAAAGAAAGAAGGATCACGCTAAGTAGGGGGTTCAGGCTCGGGTTAATAAGTTCAGAACAAATATGCAAGGAATTTTAAAAGAAAGTTGTGTTCATTGATTACATAACTAATAATTTTTATGAACCCCACTTTAAAAAATTGATTTCTTAAAAGGGTGCTTATAATGCTCTCTTGTTTATGTATTGTCCTTTTGCAACAATAAATGAAAAAAATGTATGTGTGTTTACAAGCGAAGTTGTTGACCAAACTTTTCAAAATGAAAAAGATTTATACATTGTGTTGTGTAAACACAGTTGATGGAACCCATCATACCAGCAGTGGGTATGTAGCTCATTTTTTTTTTTTTTTTAATTTTTACCAAAAAAAAAAAAAAAGTCCTAACCAGACTTCCATCCTCGCTTTACAGCTCTAGGTCATTCCGCGTCCCACCAGATACTCTCCCCGTCGTCCACGCATCCAGCGCGCTCACGCACGCGCACACACCGCACACATACACACGCGCGCGCACCTACACGCACACAAACGGACAGCTCGCCCCGCTGGTCTGTCACGCGAGCCCAGCCTTCTCACTTTACCTCCCGAACAGGCAGGATGCCGGCCGCCGCTGGCTCCGTAGCTGCCATCGGTCTCCGCCTCTCTCCCCTTCTGGTTCAGCAGATTGGGGCCCTCTGTGTTTTCAACAGGTACCATGGTCACGTAGAGTTACAGCCTCTCCCTCGCCAGCAGACTACCCCGACCTCCCCCGCGGACAGGAGTGGTCACTTGTCCCATGGTAGCATGCTAAAGAAGAGTGAGGGGAAAAAAAAAAAAAAACTTCGGGCAAAGCCAATGTGATTTGTGACCAACTTTGTTTCTATTTCCGAAGGCTTTGCCCTTTTCGGTGACACAGGCTGTTGCTATTCCAAGCAGCCTATCACAGCCAGGGGGAGGGCCCCGTCTCCAGGGTTGTTTTTGCCTTTAGATGCGGACTTGGAAGCAAGAGGTTAAAAGACTCTGGGACTGGACTCAGACACAGTGTTTGGCCATTAGCTAGGGCTAGCTCTTGTATGCCTGCACCTTTGAAAAGAGCCAGAGAAAAGAAACAGATTTAAATGCAAGCTGAGAGTGGGGACAGAATAACTCAGATTTTATCAGTTAATCTTGCAGAAGAGGAACAGTTTATGCAAAGACACACCAGAAGGAAAAGTGTGTCAAGTTTTCAGCAAGTCTGTTGTTACAGGAATCATAACACTTACCAACTTAAACAAAGCATAAAACGTCTTTAATATTTCAGCCTAAATTGGGTCTAGGTAAATGCCTTATTTACCTCTCTCCAAGGCCTGTCCAACAAATCAAGGCTTGCTACCAATTCAGAATACATATATTCTTTAGACTTATTATATCCTGAGATTATAACAAAGTAGCTTTTTAACGTGTAACTGTCTTTAAGAGAGGCACTAATCCTGAATCTTCTGTCAGGTTGTTTGATTGCTTGGGTAGGAGGATACTCCTAGTTGGGGAAGGCTGGCTGGTGGAAAAAATCCACTGTGTGGGTGTGATGGTCATATAATCTGAAACAAATCAGAGTGTGTGAAGGGAGGTTTATTTTTCTTATTCATGCAAATATATATAGTCTTTCAGAGCTGTGATTTTTTTTTACCTTTGGTATACATTTAGCAAATCATATTTATTGAAAATTTTATAGAGGAACCTAGGATTATTTTTAGAAAATCATTCTGAATGAAAACTAAAATATACCTAATACATATGTGCCAGAAATAATGCTAAGTTCATTCAAATGATTCTTCTGAAAAAAATAAAAACTTATGAGGCATGTGCTACTATTACTGAAGAGAAAACGGAGGCTAAGTAACTTGCCTCTTCTTGACCTTAAGAAGATGCCCTGAAGTGTGATCAATAGTCCTAGTCACTCCTCTGCACAGGGAACCAATCCATGCTTGTGTAGGCAAAAGATGACTGTCTTTGCTTCCTTTCCACGTTTTTACTAGATCACCACCAAGCTCTTCATTAACACCATTTTAAAAAATTCTTTTTCATCACTAGATATTTCTGTACTTTTCTTATCCTTTAGGGAATCAGACACATCTGCTGATAATGCAGAAAAACTGAAGTCCTTCTAGTGTGGCCCAGGCCTGTTCTGATTAACAGGGTAGAAGTACAAATCCCACACATCAGCTTGTCCCCACTTAACAACAACATCAACAACAACAATGCTTAGACAAGTGCTCTAATTTGTTCCCAGGATGTGTGATGATGGTAGGAGCAGGAGTTTTTAGTCTGTGAGACACACGTACTTTTTATCAGTTCTCCATCTTCTCTTGAGTTCTATCTTCTCTCTGCTTGGAACCAGTGAACTTAGTATTGGTATGGGGAGACAATGTTCTTGCTGTGGGTGAGTCATATAATTGCTTTGTTTCATGACCCTCAGGACCCGTGTCTTTAGCAATTTGTTGGCAAGGTGGAAGTGTTGGACTGTTTGCTATAACAATTGAGTAGGCACAAGATAAACCTGATTCCAGATTACCAAATCATGCTTAGGGGGAATTCAACAATTCTCCTTTTGCTTTCTGTAGCTGAACTATACAGGTTCTCCATGGGTATAAATCAATCAGAAGTTAAGAGAAATAACGAAATGTGACTGACCATATTGTCCATAGGTACACCTAATTCTCTTCCTTTTCTATTATTGTTGGCCCGACAAGGGCCACTGGCTATCTCAAGCATATTTCATTCTCTTAACTCAGAGAAAAGTTTAGAGGGGGGACATTTCTTTCATCCAAACAAAAGAGGGACATTTTCTCTAAATCCCTTCAAGACCCTATACTCCTTCCCAGAAATTTTCATACTTCTAACTTATTATGGTTACATACAGCGATTTGATTGCATCTATATTCCTTGCTAGATCAAAAACTCCAAGAACGATGGACCAGGCCCATGTGGTTTACTGTAGCATCCCAAGTGCCTTGTACAGAAAAAAAAGTATTGGTAAATATTCCTGGCTCTGTTAGGATTCATATAAGAATACTCCAAAGCTTAGTCCCATGGCATGCTGGGTACTTTGAACAGAAAGTTCAAAAGGAAAGGCATCAGAAGCAATGTTTCTTTGACCTTCTTCTGCCCTCCTACCTCCCACCCCCCTCATCCTCCCATAAAGCAAGTGATAGAAATCAGAATTCCTGTTCCTCAAGGTGGTGATAGAAACTAGAATTGCTTTTTTCCAAAGCAAGCTGTAAATTCTAAAAAGGTTACACTCTGTCCCTTCTTCCTTGAAGAGGGTCCTGCCCCACAATCAGTAGGGAGGAATACTATATGGAGAGGCCAAGAAGAATCTGGACAGTCTATGCTGTGATTCCCCACTCATTTTATTATGATGAGATCATATTCTTTTGTCCATTCATATTTTATAGGCATGTCCATTCTTCACCAAACCTAAACATAAAAATGGACAATTTTACCTGGGTCTTTGGGTCTTATTTCTGAAGTCTTATATGTCACGCAAAAGTTTGATTAAATTTATTATGCTTTTCTCTTGTTAATCTGACTTTTGTTATAGTCATGCCAGCCATGACCCTTATGATAGGGAAGGAGAAATATCTCACATTTCTACCCCTTCAGCTGACAGACTGATCCAGTAGTGAACTTTATCATTACTAGAAAGTGAGCTCCAAGAGGACAGACACCTCTGTGTGTGTGTGTGTGTGTGTGTATTCATCTGTTTCTGTATCCCCAGTTTCTAGGACAATATCAGGGTTTTTTTAAATAAATGATTGCTCACAAAAGGAACTTTTAATGAACAAATAACTCTTTAGATTTTTAGTATCAAAACTCATGTGATGATTGCTAATGATACTTCGTCTGTCCTCTCTCCTTTCTGTCCACCTCTTTAAAGCACAAATCATCACCAGAAGTCACTGCAGTTGGAGCTACTACCATCATTAAAAGCTATTTCTCCACTCAAGGAACATATAATCAGCCATCAGCAGACAGCTCATTGCTCATAACCCCCAAAATTTAGCTACATACCATTTTAGCCACTGCTCATAGGCAATGCTATCGAATCCCAAAACACTCATCATGACTTAAAATTAACAAAGCAGTGAACTAAGTGCTTTGCTTTATGAAGTAAATACTATTACCTCCTTTTGCAGAAATCAGAACTAAGAAGCTTATGAAACAGATCCAAGATCAAAAGACATTTTCTAATGTTTTATTATGAAAATTTTTAGTCACAGAGAAAAACCTAGCTGCTATAACATTTTACTGTGCTTGCCCATCTACCCACCTACTGACTATTCCATTTATCCATTGATCTATATTAGTTTTTATGTATTTTAAAGCAAACTGGAATACTTAGCATTAACTAGAGATCAATATTTGTTTAGATTTATGTGCTTTGGAGGGGGCAAGTATTACCTAAAATGCAGAGCACAAATCCTCAGTTTACCATTAGATGTGTTCAGAAAGCACACATACATGTACCATCCAAACCCCTCTTACATGACAGAACTTGACTGTTATCCCAGAAAGTTCTTCATGTCTCCTGTGTCAATTTTACCAACCTCTAGAAGTGACCAAATGTTCTAATTGTTTTCTACGTAAATTGCCTTTCCCTGTTTTAAATCTTCGTGCAATAGAACTGTTGAGTAATTACTCTTGGGTAAAACTTCTTTCACGGAGCATGATTTCAGATTCATCATGTTTTTGTGTATACTGGTACCTCATTCTGTCTATTGCTAAATGATATTCCATAGGTGAATATACCAAAGTTAAGCCCTTCTCCTACTGATGGGTGCCTGGACTGTTCTACCTCAGCTATTATAAATAAAGCTGCTTATGAGCATTCTTGTACAAATCTTTTTGATGAACATAATATTTCAAAGCACAGCAGTCCAAGTCTGTTTGGTTCCAACCCTACGTGCTTTTCACTACACCCTGCTGCTTCTCTGCAGTGCACTATATTTGTGTGGAATGCATCTCCTGAGGTTTTATTCCAGAAGTGACGGGTTCACAGTGCAAACACAAATGGGTAAATCTGATATTTAGGTAAATAAACAAAATAGTCAGATACAAATTCAATTCTGTGTTAGCTGTATTCCAATAAAATACCAGAGTATGATTGAAGAATATGTATTATTTCATCTATCTATGCTATTTAAATTACTCTCTAAAGGTTTTTAATGTGACATTTTTTCCTATATTTCAAATGGTGCCAATCATAATATAATGATTAAAGTTCCTAAAATTCTAAAATAAACTAAAACTTGTTGGCACTGCCTGTAATCCCAGATATGTAGGAGGCTGAGGCAAGGGGACCATGAGGCCAGCCCAGGCAATTTAGCAAGGCCCTGTCTCAAAGATGAGAAATTATATCCCATCTATGTATGATATATCAAAGTGCATAAATGCATTCTACTGTCATGTATAACTAATTAAAACAAATTTTTAAAATTTAAAAAAATAAAAAGAGTCAGTGATATAACTCAGTGATAGAGGAACCCAGGTTCAATCCCCAGTACCAAAACAAACAAATAAATAAATAAATCACAGTTAAATTCTTTTTATGCCTATTGGATATAATATTATATGTCATTAAGTGAGAGATTTGTAGAAATGTGATAAAGTGTTATTTCTATTATTTTAAGTAGAAAAGCTATTGGAAAATTAAATACTTAATGCTATCACAACATTTTAAAATATACATGTATATTGTTCGGGTCTGGAAGGGCATTTGAAAAAATTGAAAATAATTGATACATTGGGGTGGCAAATCATATGTAAAAAATACTCAGTTATAAAATGTTTGCTTTGCTTGCTGAGGGTATAGCTCAATGATAGAGCACTGCCTAGTATGTGCAAGGCCCTGGGTTCAGATTTCCAACACCATATACATACCAAAAAAGTTTCTTAATATCATTATAATAGTGTATGTATAATAACATAAACCTAAATAAAAGCTTTCCATATTTAGGGCTGTCAAGTAAGTGGGTCATTTGCATCTTCAGATGGCACTGTTATTTATAAAACATTTTTTCTAAAATATCTTAAAGAAGGGGCAGCTTTTCCTTATTTGCACAAAGATGCATTTGGGTGACTACCAGTGCTGTTCAAATATAATCTCTCTTGAAATCACATCAGAATCTTATATATTAATTTGGCCTGTGTCTGCTTTTATAGTATTTAGCTATATAAAATGAATATCCTTCTCCCTTTGACTAGCTATTTTTTTCAAATAAATAATTTCTAGTTTAAAAACTCTCCTCAGTGCTCTTTCCATGTGCTTGGGTGGAGGGCATCCACAAAAAGTCACTCACTGATTGACTCTTCCTTTGAGGTCAACCTTCCTTTTTATACCATGATGGAAAGGTTGTTAATTACCTATGATCATAGGCAGCCCTGGTTGGCTTGAGGGGGTCTGGTCCTCTTTCATTACAGGTGTCTTCTTATTTGCTAGTCAATGAGGAGGGCACTACATGGAAAATGACTATTTTCCAAAAATAAATGACTTGAAAAACTTGAGGAAATTTAAGGAGTAGAAAGTTCCTAAGGAGAAATATCATGTTCAGCTTCTTAAGACCAACTCATCAAATTTCATCACTTGCATACATATGAGAGATTTTAGTGGATTTTCATCTTCCCTCTAGGACACCCAGCTGAAGACCTTTCTGTTCTGTGATCGCCCTCTGTATGGAAGAATCTGTCTCCTAAGTAGATGATGGAAAGGCCTTTTCTCACACCTTCTGTAGGGGCAAAAGGTAAGTTACCTTTCCATACCCATCATGAGGGCCACAGTGGGCAGAACTATAATAAAATGCAGGTTAAGAAGAGAAAAGCAAATTTAATCAAAATTCTGCATGATGTGGATCCTTCAGAAATGAAGACCCTGTGCATATTCATGCTTAGTTTGGATGAAACGTGGACAACAGTGTAGAAATGTGATTGGACAAGAGTGTGATCTAATGGTAATGAAATGAGTGAACCCAGCAAGGCCTGTCTGTTCAGATTCCTCTTGGTCTCTCTGTGTAACATTCCTTCTTCCCTGATGTGGGCCAGGCCACCTCTGGAATGAGAATCTTCAAGGGAGATGGGAAAAGAGAGAGTATGACCTTTCTAGATTTATGGCTTGCTTTGGAGAAGAGCAGTTCTAGTTCCTATGATGTCCCTTGAAGAAGAATAATTCTGGTTTCTGAGATTTACTTCAGGGAAGAAAGAACAGGAGGAGATAGAAGTCCACAGACTTTACTTCTTAGGCCTTCATTTTAAAGTAATCAACATACCAAAGCTGTTTTCTGAGCCTATACACTTTATATTTAAGACGAGGCTTGCCAAGTAGGTCATATACCTTTAATTTCATATCCAAAGCTGCTGGCACAAAGTAGCAGTACCTACAGGCCCCATCTGGTAAGGATGGTGTCAGTTCATTAAGCCAAAAAGTTGTATTCAGAGTTACCAGAGGTGGCTGGACTAGCTCAGGACAGGACTGGAGTCACTCTTGTCAAATTTCCTCTGTATCATGTGACAGAGACATGGCAATGGAGTATTCAGCCACTGACTTAGAAACAGTGAAGTTGGAAAAATATTTCCTTTTGGTTTATTACTGAGGTTACAGACACTTTAGTATATAGGTAAGCTCTTGTAGCTCTTCTGGTATAAGAAGGACATCCAGGAATTCTTCCACAGTGCCAGTTGTATTGCACATATTTCACACTATTGTTCCTGTGGCCCAAAGATGAAAAGTCACAGGGCTAGAGGATGTCCCTTCATGTTATCCAGTCCTGTGGCTGTCTCCTAGGGCCACAGAGGAAGGACTTTTAAGGAGGCAGGCTGGGTTTTTTTACTCTTTCAATAGAAAGTAATGTCACACACACAAAAAAACATTGTTTTATGAAAAGAAAATAAAAATGTATACATACAATTACTGCATATGGTGGTGCACATGTGTAATCCCAGAAACTCAGGAGGCTGAGGCAGCCTCAGCAACTTAAGCAAGGCCCTAACCAATTTAGGGAGATCTTGTCTCAAAATAAAAAATAAAAAGGGCTTGGGATGTGGCTCAGTGGTTGTGTCCCTGGGTTCAATACCCAGTACCAGGAAAAAAATGAAAAGGGTATATAGCCCCAAAATAGAGGTAAAGAAGTATTACAGAGGTATATTAGACAATTCCAGATTATGCAATGTTTGTCATAATTGGCAGGTTTTTTTACATTTTTAATTTATCTAAATAATTTTTCACTTTCATACTTAATTTTGTATTATTATTCATAAGATAGGAACCCTCAATTTTATAAATTTTAGGCACTACAATACTTGGATCTGTCCCAATTTTACATTGAAAATACATTATAGAAGAATACATTATTGAAAATATAGTTCTTTCCAGATGACCATGCTAACTAAAAAACCTCACTTGTTCCCATGCATACTTCCACTGCCTAAATTCAGGCCACCTCCAGACCTTCCCCACAGATAGCTCCAATAGCCTCTGGGGGCTCCTTGCCTACAGTCTTGCTCCCAGAAGCTCATCTTCCATATTACAACCAAGATGTTTTTTCTCCCCTGAATTCTAGATTGTTAAGTGGTTTCCAGTTGTTTTGAACCTTTCTTAAGCTTCCAGTTGTTCTTAGAATTGGCCAAAATACCTGAATGAGGCTTAAAATGGCCTTCACAATCTGGTATGAGCTGGCCCCTACAGACTCACTTCTTGCCACTTCTGATTTGAGCTCTGAGATCTGGTCTCATCCTGGACTATATGGTGGATCAGCCAATCACTGCCTCCTTGACCTGGTTCCCTTCTGGATGCCTTTGTCTCACTTCTTACTGTGGTTCTCTTCCACCTCTCACAATGCAACTAAATAAACCAGGAGTAGATGGCTCATGTTCAGGGTACCTACAGGGTAGTTCAGGACACTTTCCCTCTCTTTTATTTTTATTTTGAAACATGGTCTTACTAAGTTTCTGAGGCTGACCTTGAACCTGCAATCTTCCTGCCTCAGCCTCCCAAGTTTTTGGAATTATAGGCATGTGCCATCTTACCTGGCTAGGGTCTCCTCTTTCAGATCCTTTCTCTCTGGATTAAGTTAGAAAAAAAGATTCTATCAGTCAGAGCTCAGTGCAGGAACTTTAAGCAGGAAGGAATTTAACACAGGTCATTTGGTGCTTCTAATATCATTGGAAGGCTTGAAAGATCAGGTTCCAACCATGCAGAAATGACTCATCAGAATAATACCAAGCTGAATCACCAGCTGAGCTTCTACAACTAAGCCGCCTAATGGAGCAATGTTTTGCTTTAATCCAGGCACTGAATTATTTCTGCCCCCAGAACTGCATTCTCCAGGGAGGTTTAGATGCTGGATGCTGCCTCAGGGAAACCTCATGTCTGCCTGGCCCTGGGAAGGAACACAAACAGGCAAAGACAGCAGCTTCCCCATCATATCCATCTTCATGAAGATGCATCTAACTGGTATCCAGAGCACTATAGCAAGGATGTCTGGGAAATGTTGTTTTCTGTTCTCTCCAGTTGGAGGGAGATAGAATGTTAGGTAAAGAGGGCCGCTCAATTGTGTACACCACGAGGGGCAATGTTTGGCTAATCAGAGTCAGGCCAAAGCTTGTGCAAACCAGAGGTATCACAGCTGGAGCAAGATAAATGCAACATATGAGAAAGGTGAATTCAGAGAGGGTAGAAGAACAGAAACTCCCAGAGTGAAGCAGAAAGGTGGAACTCTATGGTCACATGAGTATGATGTTAGTTTGGGGTTTCTTTGAGGTCCAGCTGTATTTCATACTTGTCTTTTAATACCCAAGGGACTGGCCCGTAAACTCTTTTCCCTTCCTTGTCACCCCCTACCTATCCCCATTTGCCAGGTGCTCCCGTCTTTTCTGAGTTCCTTTTCCCCAGACTGGGCCACGTGCCTCTCCTTTCTGCTCCCAGGGCACAAGTTACCAGAACTCAGAGCTTCAAGCAGAGAGGGCTGCATTGTAATAATTTACTACTTGAAACCAAGGTCACAGCCACCTTATTCACACTCCTCCAGAGCCTGGCAGGGTGTCTGAAACCATGACTTGCTCACTAAATATTTGTTGAAATGTAGGAGAGAATGATGGAGAAGAGGATGTAAACAACAAAATTTTAATTCAACCCAACATTGTTTCATTGCTGCATCATTTTGAAAGTGAGTTCCAGGACTAGTCTTGGTTTTCATTCTGTCTGCACCACCTGCTTGCCATGGAACCTCTTTATACCTGAGAGTTCTCATCTCAAAAATGGGATAGTAATACCCATTATTATAATAATACCACCCATCCCTAGGGATCTTGTGAGGTCTAAATGAATTAATATACAGAGTATCTAGATAAGTATCTGATGATAGTGACCTTTAATAAATGGTAACTGTTGTTGCCTCCCAGGGACTTTGCAGAAGTATAAAGTAATAACTGAAAATCACATATTCAGGAGTAAGATAATAGAAAGTCTAATGTTGGATCTCTATTATTCACATGACTTTGAGTAAGTAAAATAATCCCTCCTGGACCTAGTTTCTTCATATCCCTGATGGGAGGGATACATACACTTGCCTTGAATAAAGCTGCTGATTGCTTGCTTAGAAGCCAAGTTCCCTCCTTTGGGCAATATTCCTCAAATGTTCTTTTGGGCAATTGCATGTCATTTTTTATGAACCTGTCAATGATTATGGACCACCTAGCCAAGTGGTAGGCTTGCAATTCCTGCCAGTTAACCTATACCACTCCCTAGTTAATGTGTGGGCTTGTGGTGGCCTGTTGTGACAATTAGATATTGTGTCCTGGGACATCTTGAGAGGTGGCACAAGAATGGGTGAAACAAAGGTTTCCAGTGGCAGAACTCAGAATAGACTGTATTCTAGTTCCTTTTACCTGGTTTTCTTGAACTAAGTTGGTTCTTCCCAAGACTTGTTTTCCCTATTTTTCTCATTACTTCTATGAACCACTCTTTTCTTTTTTTAATTGGTACATTATAATTATACATAATAGTGGGATTCACTATGCTATATTCATACATGCACATAACCTAATTTGTTCAATTTTCTTCTCTTTTCCTCTATTCCTACTTCCTCTAAATTACTTTTTCTATTCCACTGATCTCACCTTTATTAGTAGTAATATTAGTATTATTAATATTTTAATTAGTCCATTATCATCTGTTTATAAGCAGGATCCATTGCAGTATACTTGTACATGGATATAGCATAATTTTGTAGCCTTTGTCCCCCAGTACCTCTCAATGCCCGCCCACCTCCCTCCTGATGAACCAATCTAAAGCCAAGCAACAAATTCACTGTTGACTAGTGTTACCCAGAGTCTAAAATTTCTCTAACATAAACTCTCTCAAAGGATTTTAGTTATGATAAAATCAGATAAAATATTTGAAATGCCAAAAAATTGACAAGGTACTATATAAATATAATCTGTTCCCCAAGATTAGAGCAATTGCAACTGTGGAAGAGAACTGAGTTAATGCTTAATCTATGTATCCATTGAAACTATGCTCTCTCTTTCTAAACAAGTATGGAAGCAACATATGACAGTAGACTGGCAACCTATACAGTGGTGATAAACCAGAAAGGTCCATGCATCCGCAACTTTTACAATAGCATGACCTGACTCAACATTTCAGAGAACCACATACCCAAATCTCAGGATCTTTAATTCTCAGGTGAAAATTTGGGAGCTGTCTTTTCTCCCAGAATTGGTAATAAAAGAGCAGCCAGGGAAGAAATGCAGTAAGTGTAAAGGACCTATATTTTTCACACTTCATCTTTAGACCTTCTACTCCACAAAATAGCACTGGTTCAAGTTCTGGTCCTCTCCTTGTTGGTAAATAGAACAGATACCCAAAGCTGAGATAATCAAGTTCAGCATAAAAATAGGAATGCAGTTGCTAGGATGGCACTCCCGAGCTTGTCTTCTGCAGAGCTGCATGGTTCCTCAAGCTGTAATAGGTATTGGAAGCAACTAAAAAATGAGGGGGCTGTGTCATCCAAAAAGATTGCAAAATTCTTCATATTGTATGCTGTTCTCAGAACATCAGAAAGACACAATATCTAAGACATTTTGCAGAATAGATGTGTAGGCACATTTTAGGATTTTGGCTTCTTAATTTCTCCCATCAAAATGCCATTGACGTTTGCAACAAAGCTTGGAAAATCTGCTTTAAGATATTTGTGGTGGTGGGGTGGCTTAGCTCATAGGGTCACGAACCTGAATTTTCTCTTCTTTGCTGCCCCCACTTGATAGATGAGGGGAGAGCAGATTTCCATTGCAATGGATAGAGGAGAGAAACTGAACATTGCTGCCAGAGTATCCTGTACTGGGAAAGAAAGAGCCACTTGAATCCTGGGA
Source organism: Marmota monax (assembly GCF_021218885.2). Taxonomy (NCBI): domain Eukaryota; kingdom Metazoa; phylum Chordata; class Mammalia; order Rodentia; family Sciuridae; genus Marmota; species Marmota monax. Next base: position 6,086,934 of record NW_026691988.1, read on the forward strand.
GTTGCTCTTGTCCACTGCTCTGTACAGTTTTGTGGAACCTGTTGTCTGCTTGTTTATTTGGTATCTATGCCTCCTCAGGTTCTCTTGAGTCCTAAAGAAATGGGAAGATTGGTATTCTTTCAGAAACTCATCCAAATGTTACCTGTGACCCTAGCAAACTGAGGTGATGGAAACAGAGTAAAGGGGGAACCACTCTTTTGGAAGAATCAGAGACATTTCTAAGCTATCTGTCTACTCTCATTGTGTCTGTGTCTTTTGATTCTAATACCCATTTTGTCTAAATATCAATTGCAAAGACTGACATCTTTGATCTAGATTTCTTTCTTATCACACCCAGCAACCATCTTTTTTTTTTTGGTGGTGGTGCTGGGGATTGAACCCATGGCCTTGTGCGTGTGAGGCAAGCACTGTACCAACTGAGCTATATCCCCAGCCCTCAGTAACCATCTTTTCCACAGCTTCCCAGATCCCAAACACTGTTTAATAAGAATACTTTGCTTTTTTTCTAAGCTATAAATGGCCTCCTTAGGGTTATATAATTTTCACTGTCCACAGAATTCTGATTTCATTCTGGCTTGTACTGAGATTTGAAGCAGAATCTAGGTCACAGAATATCCCATTTGAGGCTGTCCTGCACATGAAAGGGTCACCATGGAAAAGAATTTTAATGTAATTCTTAAGACCTAAATGTGTCATTATCCCACGCTAGAACATTTTAGAATTTCTACAGAAAGATTTATGAGGCAGTTTCTAGGCCTCCATTCCTCCAGTGGCTAACTCTAAATTCACAGCAACTTCCAAGTGGCATTGAGGCATCTCTGTCAAATTTCAAAGACTTCCCCAAGTAAAGGGCACCATGGAATGGTCTACCCAGATTGAGATACTTTGTCACTTCAGTCATTATCACTGTATGCTATTTACTGACCAATAGGATTCAGGTGAAGGGGGAGGCAGCTTTCTCTTTTTCTCTGACCATGCAGAAGTAAACAGACTCTCACAATCTGCTCTCAAAACAACCTGCTGGGCGTGGGGCTCTGAGAGGTCTGATGTGCAGGCAAGCTGTCTAAACTCTTCCTCACTGTTGGAGCTCTTATATATGATTCATGGGCTGGACAAAAACAGATCTTTTTCTCTTGCTCTCCTAACTTCTGCCAGACAGGTGCAAACAGCAAATTATAACTGTCTTCTGAAAAAAGCAAAAGAACTAGAACTCCTGTTATGATGGGTAGCTCATCAGGAACAGCGTCATCTCCCAGACCCTGTCCCCAGTTCTCCACCCAAAACTGTTTTAAAAAATTGTTCACAAAACCAGTGACCACAATTTGTTCTCTCTTCAAAATTTCACCTTCATTACAATTTGTCTTAAGCCCTTCCACAGTACACATAATCTATCCTAGTTCCCTTTATGGAGAATAAATACATCCCATACAACCTGCAGTGTTCTCTGAATGATCCTTCTATCCCTTAATTAAACGTTCCACAATGAAATAAGAGAAAACCAAGGCTCAAAGATCAGTATGTCTAAGAGACCTAACAATTACAAACACGTTAATTCAGAGTGAATACCTTTTAGAGAAGAGCAACACCGAGATACCTTTCTTGATTTATTTCCAGAACACTATTCCTGGGAGAAGCAGATTTATATTTTCCAAAAGTGTTCTACTGATGGCTGAACTGGTTCAGATTTCTTTATTCTGATGTACAATCATGATTGAATAAACTGATCACTGGTCATTTCTTCTTTTGAACTTTATAAGTAAATCACCAAGAATCACATGTAAGGTCAGAGTGTGACCTCAGAGACTGCCTAGCCCAGTGCTCAGTGTCCTCTTTTGACAGGTAGGGAAACTGAGGCCCTACACAATTAAATAATTAGCCCCCAGTGACCCACTCAGCAGGTTCAATTTATGAAGAAATCACTAATTAGTAGGTAGCAAAATTATTAAGTTCACATTATCTTGATTTGTAAATTATCAAAAGCCATTAAATTCCAAATCACTTGTGCCTCAAAACCTGTGCCCCGGGCCCTGCAGGTGCCAATTCTTGTTTTTTTTTTTTTTCTTACCCAACAAAGGACCACCAAGGAAGAAAGCAGCTTGTTCAAGATCAAGAAGTGGGTGAGGAATAGGGTGAAGACAGACATCAAGCATTAGTAAGTATAATTTTCCCCTTGTTCTTTCTGATTTTTTTTCCTATATGATGAAATATTTAAACATCATGGTGGGAAATTAAGAATATACATCTTGTCCAAATTTATTGTGGTTAAGGAATCAATGATGAATAAGTGTTTTGTAACTATTCTGAGAGCAATCTTGTTTTAACCATCATCTTAATATTCATTATGCACTTCCTTGCCTTGGTTAACATATGGTATGAAATAGAATGAATATTTTGTAGCTTATTCTGGGTAATGAGTGTATTCTGTTTTCCTACCATGGTGTCCTGAGGAGTAACTGATGTGTGAGTTATGAAGCCAGCTCTGCTTGTTCACTCAGTTGTGTCTCGATGGAGGTCCTCAAAACATTTCGTTCATAAACCTCATAAAAGAATGTACAAACTTTGTGAAAATTTTTTCATACATTTTAAAGCTGCTATGTAAATGTTTTACCATTAGTTAAAATAGTTGCAGAGTCTGTATTTTCCAGGGTACCATATAATGTATATATTCTTTAAATATGTGAATTAAAACAAGAACTATAGATCCAACATATGAATAACATCTGCTACATATCCTAATAGGCCTCAGTGTCAAACTAGACAAATAATAGACATTTTCCACCAGGAAACTCTTAAGCTCCATTTTAGACTCAAATAAACACATCAATGTGTTCTCTGATAGTATTCTCATTCCTGGATTCTTTTTCTAAATTAGTTCGATATTAGATGGGAAGATGGAGACCTATCTTGAGTTGAACTTGAGACCTGTGGTTTGCAGGAGGAACAGGCAGGCCCAACCTGCATTTCTCAATTGAAAAAAAATCGTGCAAAAGCAGCTGGAGTTCAGTCTCTGAGAAGTTTTTGAGAAAACTTGAAAATGTATTACTCAGTGAAAAAGGCCTATCTGAAAAGCTACGTATGGCACGATTTCAATTATATGACATCCTAAAACAGGCAAAAACTTTGGAGACAATAAAGAATTGGTGGTTGCCTAGGCTTAGTGGGGAAGGAGGAAGCACAGAGGATTTTTAGGAGAGTGAAACAGTTATACATAACACTATAATAGTGGGCGTATGTCTTTATACATTTGCCCAAGCCCACAGAAAATAAAACTCCGAAAGTGACCCTAAAAGTGTGTCAGTGTAGAATCACCAGCTGTAACAAATGTCCCACTCTGGTGGGGGATGTTGATAGTGGGGGAGATGGAGTTTGAGGAAATATGGGAAATCTTTATGCTCTCTGCTCAATTTTCCTGTGAACATAAAATTGCTCTGAAAAATATAGTCTACTCTAAAAAAGAGAAAGCACTGGACTAGATTTGGTCAAGCTCAATCAGAGGTGATCTGCTGATGCTCACAGGTGGTGTAATACCAGGCTGAGTATTCTCCCCTGGGAACAATGCCATGCTGGTCTACCATGTCTTATCATTGTCTAGTGGTGCCAAGAAGGCCAGCCCCCCTAGACTGGGGATGCAGCTCCATGAAGCAAACAAATTTCCATCCCCAGCAGGGGCAGATCTGCAAACCAAAAAATGAGAACTTTGAGGTCAGGATGAGATTGAGTGTGAAAAAACGAAAATGTTCTTTTCTTTGTGAGAAGAAGGATTCTAGAATCAGAGAGGCAAGGATGTGCCCAGAGAACTGCTGGTGAAGCCCAGCAGTGAGATGAGGTGGTTTCTGCACAGGCAAGTGGATGGGTGTCAGTGAGGTGGCAGGAGGCCAGCCCTAGGTCCCTGAGCTGACAGCTGCTGTAAGTTATTCTTTGTGTCAACCTGCCTGCAGATTTGGCTCGGGGTGGAAGCTGGACCCAGCTAAATTGTGGGGAGACAATGCTTTGTGCTCAAGACATGCTCAAGACCAAGGCTGAGAGATGGCAGCAGTTGCCTCTCTTTCTCTGCTTCAGTCCTGAACTCCCGGGTGGCCTGAGGGACTGCTGCTTTCACTTCTCTCTTGTCCTGTGGTCTTTGTTTTCAACATCAAAACTTTCCACTAGGAACCCAGGAAGAAGCTTAAGGCTGCCAAAGGAAAACTGTTAACTGAAAAGCACCTGTATGCTTAACTAGGCTCTGTGCCTGCAGAGAAGGGGTGATGGCCCCTCCCAGGTGAATAAAATGTACAGACCCATAATAGCTCTTTTAAGTGACTGAAGCAGTATTCTGAGTGTGCTTATTTTTTAATATTAAGCGCTTTGTGTGTGCACAACAATACCATATTTGTTGGGTTCAACTATATCTGGAGATAGAAAAATCGGAATCTAAATAATCATCTAAGAGCAGCATTTTTCCCTTCAGAGTGTGTGTGTGTGTGCGCGCAGGCTCACATGTGCATTTGTATGCACATGCCCATGTGACACAGCAGCCTAGGAGTGGTGGTGATCTGGCACTGAGGAAGCAAACCTCCTTCTTCTTTTGTTTTTCTCAAGTCCAGATGAATGGATTGTTCTGGATGATCTAAAAGACAGAGGACAGAGCGGCCAGTGCTTGTGGTTTGTGGGTGTTTCCTAGAAAAAAAAAATCCACAAGCTGGGTGGCTTAAAACAACAGAAATTTATTCTCTTGCAGCCTGGAGGTTGGAATCTAAAGTCAAGGTGTTGAGAAGAATTCTTCCTCACCTCTTCTAGCTTCTGAGGAGTGCCAGCAAGCCCTGGCATTCCTTGGCTTTTAGACACTTTTCTTCAATCTCTGCCTGAACATCGTCACTTGGCTTTCTCCCTGTACATCCCTGTCTGTCTCCTGTCCTTCTTCTTCTTCTCATAAGCACTCCAGTCACACTGGAGTAGGCCCCACACTAAAACCCTAATTGTACCTTTATTGGTCCTGTTTCCAAATAAGGTTACCATCTGAAGTTTCAGGAAGTACATGAATTTGGGGGGACATGGAGGTAAAGAGTCAGGAGCGACCCCTGTACCAATGGAGCTTTGAGGATTTGGGGAAGAGACAGAAGGCTTTGTAGTGCCATGATTTGGCTGTATTTGAACTCTTGAGCAATCTGCGATTTGATTGCAACCCATAAAGTTGAATGCCATTGATTCTTTTGACAAAGATTTTTGGAGAATTGATCAGCAAGGCTGAGTGAGAACTTTCATGAGTTACTGTTGATTTGGGGAAAATCAGTGGGTTTTGAGATAATACTTTTTAAAAGACCTATAAAATGCTTCAAAACTCCTGGGCAAACACAAGGTGAGATATTAATAAAAATGTCAGAAAGAACACAAAGACAACCTTCCTAGGGTTTATGAAAGCAATTTGCTATATACCTCAGGAGAATTCATAGCAAGGAACAACACAGATGGTCATCTTTAAGGTCACTGTCTCAGATTCTGAATTTTTTCTCAAAAATAACTTTCCTCCAGGAACACCAGGGCAGCCCCACTGTATTCCAGCATGGCCATGCTGCCTGAATTCTAGACTAAGCTCCTGGGATTGGTGGTGGGAAAAGCCCCTGGCAGAAATCAATCAGAAAATGAGCCACGGAAGGTCTTGGGTTGGGAGTGGGAATATTAAGTAGATGGTGCCACAGTGACAGATATCCAAGCCCAGAAATAGTATCAACAAATGAAATAGCCAAGATGTGTTCATTTCCTAGGGTACTAAAACAAAGTACTATGAATAAGTAGCTTAAATAGCATACATTTAGTGTCTCATCTTGCTAAGGCTATGAGTTGAAGCTCAAGGTGTCAGGAGAATTACACTTCTAGAAGGTTCTATTCCAGACCTCTGTACTAGCTTCTGGTGGTTCCTTGTCTCATGGCAGCAAAGGGTGTTCTCCCTGTGTGTGACCCTCTCCAAATTTCTTCTTTAAGAATACCAGTCATTTTGGATTAGGAATTCATACTCCACCAATTCTTAACTAATAACTGTCCACCTTTAGGGATGCTTTTTCTAATATGGCCATTTTCTGAGGTCCTGGGGTCACAGCTTCAAAAATCTAGATTTTGTGGATTTGTCTACTTACGTTAACAGAGAGAGATCCCCCAAAGATTAATAAAGGTTTTCAAGGTATAAACACTGCAATGCAATGGGAAGATGATGTCATAGTAAGCTTTGAGCATATTCAGGGAAATAGAAGAAGACAAGTGCATGTAAAGGTGAAATGAGGAGGGTTATACCAATTCATTTTGAAATAATGATTCTTGGTTACGGGTCGATATCAAGGGTATTGTGAGTCCATGGTTGAACAGAACGTTGCTGGGCAGATGTTCTTGTAAGAAGCATTTCTGTGCGAGACTGTGATTCTGACAGTCTTTTGTGATAGCTCTTGTTATTTAAGCATATGTGTGAATGAGGTCCCTTCCTTCATAACTGTACAGCTTTATTTATTTATTTGTTCATTCATTCCATTAGGCTTGACACGGGTGACTCCATTTTGATTCTGATAACTTCCACAGACTCTTTGCATAGAGAAACCTTTCTTCAGACACTGCCTCCGAATGCCTCAGAACTTTAGGAGAATCTCCATCAGGGGGACCAGATTTATTTTTGCTACAATTTAATTGTCTTTTTCTTCTAATGCCTTTAAAGCAAATCCTGCTTCCTAAAGCTCACTAAGGGCTTCATCAGGTTAAGAAAATTCTGAGATGGAGATGCACAGTGAGATGAGGGGGCTCCCTTGCCTAGGCCTGAGGACTTCTGGGGAAGATCCCTCACCTACTGCCAAGTGACCGTGGTAGAGCTAACATCCTGGGAAGCCCAGACTTGGCTCTTTTGGACTGTATCCAGGTAGAAATTTCAGGATTTTCTTTTCAGAGACTCACAACTGCTTAAGAGATGAGAAGGAGAAGAAGAAGAGAATGATATAAAATTATTCTTGGGAATGTATCAGTTTGCTTCTCAGTCTAGCTGCCCCAGTGTGTTTACCTCCCCCAACCTAGAAGATAGCCAGGCCTTTGTGTTCCCAGCCTGCCACGGGGTGCCTTTGTGTGGCACTGCAGGAAGTAGCGGTTGCCAAGCACCGAGAAGATACCCCTCCTCCTGGCTTTTGTTTTGACTAGGCCAGGGCTGATGGAGGGGAAATTACTCTGCCTAAGAGGGAGAGAGAATGGAGAGAGTGCAGGGTTGAAAAGACCTCAGCCACTGCAGGAATGGGAGGTTTTGAAGAGCTCCATTCCAGAACTGGGAGGGAAATGGGGCCTTTGTGATTACAATACCTTGTCACTTTGAACATTTGGGTGAGGGGAGAAGGCAGAATCTCTGTGGATTGGATTCTTGGTTCACCCACAGAGGCAGCTCCTCTCTCCCCACCCAGTCCTTATAGAAATTAGAAAAAGATGCCCCAAGACATCTTATGCCAGGGATGGTGTGCAGATTACAGACTAGATTTGGTTCCCACTGGCTCCTTTACCTACACAAAGTTACCAATCCTCCTCTCTCCTGCCAATCCATTGCAGTCATTTTTAACTCTTTTCTGCCTCCAAGGTCTGTAAGTAAACTTATTTTTTTTTTTTTTTCATTGGTATAAAATGCTTTATTGAAACTTAACACATAATACATAACAATGAGATTACGAAAATACAGAAGTCAGCCTAGTTATCATAGTTCCTTTGGCCGGTTGAGGCAGCTCAGTGGCTGAGCCAACCTGCAGGCAAGAGTTCACTCCGACTTCAAGATTTGATGCTGATTCTTTTGGATTTCTACAATTATTAAATCCATGTCTGAGTGGTCTGTCTTTGTTCTTTTGTGTTTTGAGGGCTGGCTGGGGCAGGGGTAACAGCTGTTTTTGCTGGGAGAAGAGCAGAACCAAATGTCTTGGCCTTCTGCCCTGAGTTCACAGGGAATACGACAAGTAAGGAGAGACTGGGCCACCCCCTGGCTAGGCCTCAGGAGGTGCTTCCAGTTAGGTTCTAAGGTTGAGGAGGTAGAAATCAGCATTTTATCCTTGTCCCTGTGGACTAGCATCAGTCAGCACTATCTAAAGTGAGATCTGGCTGCAAACTGGTCATCTGAAGGTAGACACGCCTAGACACCTCTGGCCCAATACGGCGGGAGGTGGACGTCACTCCTTCCCCTCGGCGCACCTGTATGTCTGCCAGCAAATTCTGGCGTTCTTGCTCCGAAAAACACCTCTGATAAGCCTGAAAGCAGTAAATGATCTCTTAATGCTGTACCATCCCCAGCTGTCCTCCATCCATGAACAAAAGGGTGGCAGGCTTGGTCTGGGGAATGAGAACCCAGGGTCCCTCTGGGTCAGCATGAACTGAGCCAACCCACACTGCTGACAAACGGCATCTTTGGGTCCTCAACAGGGCTGTTCATGGAAGTCATCTGGGGGGCCCTCTGAGGCCAAAGCAGGTTAGGTGACCCTAGAGCAGCATACCTCTACCAGGAGCCTTGGGGAGGGATAGGTATCCACAATAGCGCTGGCCATTTCCAGGCTGACTCGGTTCAGCTGCTGAATCTGTCTTCTCCAGACTAGTGCCAGTCCCCTGCCAGTGCGGTCTACCTTCACCCCTCCAGCCCAGTCGCTCTCCAGGCAGAAGGAGAAGCTGTTTTCATCTCGGAGTGTCCTGCAGATAACAGCTGGGAAGCTGAGCTGCTCATTAGTCCTACACTTGTCCCTTCAAATAAGGACTGAAAAGTCCAGTGACCTGGAGGTGGATACAGTGTCATATCTGGCCAGTTTGAGCCTTCAATGATTTGAGCAATTACTTCATTTCCAAGCACAGTGTTAGTTGTGGTTTCCCTTAAAAAACTATAACTAGTCCCTTTCATTACTATAGAAGGTACCAGATTCTTCTGCTTGTAAGCTAAAGGAGAGTATTTTATTTATTGGTCCTGGGGACTGAACCCAGGGGCACTTTATCACTGAGCCACATTCCCAGCCCTATTTATTTATTTTTTAAATTTTTGATGGTGTTGGGGATTGAACCCAGAGCCTTGTGCATGTGAGGCAAGCACTCTACCAACTGAGCTATATCCCTAGCCCCTCTCTTTATTTTTTGATAGGGTCTTGCTGCTGAGGCTGCCTCAAACTTGTAATCCTCCTGCCTCAGGCTCCTGAGTTTTTGCTAGGAAAAACTAGCATGGCTGCAAGAATTATCCTCAAAGGCAAGTTCCTACATGGAGGCAGCAGGCTATTCTGGGGACACTCACTTGAAGGGTGCCTCAGCCACGGCCTTTGTGAATGTGCAGGCGAAGTCAGCCAGTTCTTTCCAGCTCTGCACAATCTGAACCTGGGCTTCGGTATGTAGCTGCAGATCCACCAATGCCTCTTCCACTTCTACCCTGGACACCACAGGCCCTGTGCTGGGCTCTCGTCTCTGCTGCTTCTCCTTGGCCTGTTTACTTGACGCTCCCTGTTTCCTTCTCCTTGGAGGATTCTGAGCCCTGAAGCATTTCTCATGATCCACAATCACCAACGATACAGCTTTCCCTGCTGTCTTTGCTGTGACATCAGTTACAAAGCCTTGAAGTGTGTCCTTCCCTTTTCTGGCACTGCCTGGACTTCCCTGCTTAAAGTTGCAGATCATGGACATAAAAGCTTCTGCCAGGAGTAACACAAGGACTGTCTGCTCCTCCACCCAGTCCTCTTCATCCTCAGCCAATCCTGCCCGTCTCCTCCAAGTGATACTGCAAGGCACAGCCTGTGCTTCAATTGCACAGCAGCACTCCATGGACTGCAGAGCTCCCAGGAGCTGGCCCCCACCTTCCATCTGTAAAAGCACTGGATCCAGCACCACAACGATGTGCTTTAAGCATTCCTCTGGCCTCTGGGCTTTCAGCCTGTTGACCAGCGTTGCCTTCTTTTTTTCCTGTTGTCTTGGGGTGCTTTCCTTCTGGCCTGCTTTTTCCTGCAGCTGGCATCTCTGCAAGTCTCTTCTTGGAACATTCTTCCTGTGCTTGGTTCTCTTCTGGGGCTGGGGGACATCAGAATTTGTTTTGGTTACTTCCAGGCTATTGTTCTGAACAAGGTGGGTAAACTGGTAGGCTGGAGGCTGAATGCATGGATTGTCTAAGACAGGGTCCTGGTTACCTAGTACACTCCTCTTTAAGGTAACATGGAGGGGAACGTCAGGGATCTTTGAAAAGGGCTGTTTTTTCCAGTCACTTGATGCTTCTTCATTATTTTGATGATTCAAAACACTTTTAACTGGGGAACTAGAGTGTTCAGAGTTCAACTGCTTGTAGGTCAAAAACTTACACTTAAGCCTCTCAGCTAGGGGAACAAATTCCTCTTCGCTCTCACTTCCACTACTTAGTACTCCGACTGGTTTTGTTTGTGTGAGAGTTTCATCAGTGTCTGAGACAGGTGGTGGATCTTTCAATCCTGGTGATAAAGGACAGGAGGCCTCAGAATCTGAGGAGTCAATCACTACAATCTTCTCTGCCCTTTGAGGCTGCCTCCTCTCTGTTGAAGATGGTTCCTTCTTCAGAAAGGAAAAAGTTGGCAACTCCTCGGAATCACTCTCACTGGATTCTAATGACTTCATTACAGCCACCAATATGTGCTTTCAAATTAATTGCCTGCAACTTCCCGCGCCACTCTTTCAGTAAACTTATTTTTACATTATCAATTTTAATGGAGTCTGTTTCTCCAAATCTAATTAACTCATTCATGCCTGTGAGACGGGGCAAAAGACAGGTAGCTGGTTGTCAAGGAAAAGGAAATGGGTAGATAGCACTCCCCTTCACCTGGTTGCTAACAACTTCCACAGGAGGAGAAGGATCACATTTTCCAACACCAGCAAATCCACCTCATAGATGGCTGCTTTCCTGCCCTTTTGGTTACTTTTGGTCACACAGACAAGATAGGAGGGGGGGGACATGAGAAGAAAGAAAACCTAAAATCTATACAGGAGCAGGACATCCCTACACCCTCAGGCACCAGCTCTGGACCCTCTCCTCTCCAGAGGACTCTCTCTCTCTCTCTCTCTCTCTCTCTCTCTCTCTCTCTCTCTCTCTCTCTCTCTCTCTCTCTCTCTTCTATCCTTTAAATAAAACTTTTTGCCCCTGCCTCAGCATTTCTTCAGTGTTTAATCTTCAACACGGGAGGAACAAGGACCCAATCCTGATTTTCATTTGGCCTATAGATTAATTTTTAAAAACTAGTATTCACCATGTAGCATTTATAATAGTTTGATTATGAGTATATTATTCACTGTAGAATTTAATTAAACAACACAGTTGTTACACAGCTGGGGTCTTCCGAAACTGAGGCAAGGTGAAACTCTCCCTTCAAACCCTAATTCTTGTAATCAAGTGAGAAAGATTTCAGATTTCAGACATGTTCCTCAGAGTAATAGGATTAAGTTTATTGAAGAGATAACAAAAGGGAAAGGGGATACTCTCAGAGAGGAGAGAGACAATGTGCCTTTCCTGCACTTCAGTTTTATTGGGGATCCCAGAAAAGTTTCCAGAGAGTCCTGCCAGGTCTAACTCTTGAATTTTGAAGCAAGAAGACATCAAACTTTCAAGTACCCACTGCCATGGCAACTTTAGGTCACCTTGGCCCTTGCTGACTGGTTCTAATTGGATTCTGAACTATACATTCTTACAGATTTTGTGGTTAAGAGGAACTACCTTTATCTTCCAGAGTTCCAGGATCTGGTCACAGAAGTCTCCTGGGTTCCTCCCATTGACATTATCTTGGCCTGCATTCCTCCTGCAGTTAACAGGTGGTTTACAGAGGAATGTGACTTATCCTGTCCACTGTGGCCAGGCAGGGCTGCAGGTAAATTGCTTCTTGGAAAAAAAAAAAAAAAGCATGTAGGGGTCAGCATAATGGGCCCATTTTATGGAATTATTCTGTTAACCTCATGTTCCCACCATCCTCATCTGTCTGTTCCCTACACTATGAGACTCAGAAATGTACTCTCATGTCACTAAAAATTGTGATACCAGAAAAAGGATATGACCAAGTGTAGAAGTCAAATAATTAATCTCCTTACACTATATCAATTGCTCAAAATTATACACTACATTTTAGATTGTTTCATATTGAAAACCTGACTTCATTATAGGTAAGTTTGTTTTTCTTTTACTTTCTAATTGCCATTTTTTTTTTTTTTTTTTGCTAAGAAAAGCATATGCGTGTGGCTGGGAATATGGCTCAGTGGCACAGTGTCTGCCTCGTATGCACAAGGGCTTAACCCCCAGCACCACACACACAAACAAAAGCATATGCCTATCCTTTTCACAAATGTCACTTAGCTTCTTAATGATATTTGTCAAGTGAATCCATTGATCTTCCTTGATTTTTTGTTTTAACTTGGGCAGGTTTTGCTTTCTATGTCTGCTACATAATCTTCATCATTGTAGAGACAGATGTGAGTGGTGGGAGCAAGGGGTTAAGGGAATAATTCTATAAGTTGGGCTCATAGTGTGGACCCTCACATGCTTTCTATTTTAAAATAAATTTACCTGCAGTCCTGCCTGGCTTAAGTCGAAAAGATATGTTACAATCCTCAGCAAACTACTTATTATCTTAAGGAACAGTGCAGGCATAAAATGCCAATAAGAACACAGTTACCCTGAAGGTAGAGACTTTTGTGACCCTTACACAGACCAGATACCAGAATTTAGGGAGATAAGAATAATTGCCCCTAACCATAAAATCTGTAAGAACAAGTTTCAATTAAAATCAGTCAGCATGGGCCAAAGTAACTAGAGTTGTCCTGCATAGTGGGGACTTAAAAGTCCTCCGTGGGACTCTGAAAATTTCCCTGGACCCCTGAATAAAACTGGAGGGTAGAAGAGGTGTGCTATCCCTCTCCTCTCACAGACACTCTCCCTTTAGTGTCCTCTTTACTCTTTTCTATCCCTTCTAGTAAACTCATGCCTGTTACTCTGAGCAATATATCTAAAATCTTTCTGGAATGATTGTAAGAATCAGGGTTTGAGGAGAGATTTTTGTGCTGCCTTGGTGTTGCAGAAGGCCCCAGTTCTGTAACAACTGGTTAATCAGCTCTTTCTTGATCTCTATCTTCTTTGAATTCATTTTAACTTTTGCTGAAATTTGCTCCAATATTTTTGAAGGGTAATTGGTAGAAAAATTTCTGAGTTATTCATGTCTGAGAATATCTTTATTTTGTCTTCATGTATGAGTAAAGATGTGGGTTGGTATATAAATCTAGATTAACAATAACCTTTCCTCAGAAATCCAAAGGCATCCAATAATAGGACAAGAAATTTGATGCCATCTGATTTTTATTCCTTTTGAAGACATCATATCCTCTTGCTGTTCACTTCTCAAACAATTTTAATCTATTTTATGTTATTATGAAATTTTATATCTTAATATGAATCTTTTCCCCCTCCATCAATTAATATTTCTAAACATTTTCAATCTAAGGCTAGATTTTAAAAAATATTTTAGCAATATTATTGGTATTTTTTATTTATTATTTCATTCTCTTTATATCTCTATTTTTCTATTTCTGGAACTCCCATTGACTAGGTTTTGGATTGATCTCCAAAACTCCAGGGACTATATATAGGGGAGATAGATAGATAGATAGATAAATAGATATATTAGCTATCTATTGCTGCATAACAAATCACCATAAATTACTTTGTGTATAACCAGAGATATGGAAAATTGTGCTCTATATGTGGAATATGAATTGTAATGCATTCTGTTGTCATCTATAACAAATTAAAATAAATAGAAAATTACCACAAATTTAGCGGCTTAAATATTACACATTTACTGCCTTTCAGCTTCTATTGGCTGCATCCTCTGTTCAGGGACTCAAAAAGTTGTGGTCAAGACATCAGCTGTGCTGCAATTTAATGGGACAGCTTGGATGAGAAAGATTCTGCTTCAAAACTTGGCATAATTTGTTGAGAGCCACAGCCGAAGGGGCCCCAGCAAACTTTCAGACTGCCAGCTGATGATTGGCTCACAGCAGCCCCAGCAACATCTAGCTGATTGGCTCCTCTGCGGTGATGCTCCTTGGGCTGTTTCCCCGCCCTTTCAGACTACAGAGCTGCTCATTGGGGGACTTTTTTGGCTCCGCCCACGCGACCCAGCCAATCAGCCTCAAGAGCAGGAGGAGTGGGGGAGGTTGAGAGGCTTGTGGGAAGCCGGTGGTGGCAGTTGGGCTCTGAAGGTTTTCCTGAGGAGCTGTTTTGTTTGGCCTGTGTGGTTCTAAAAATAAAGTTCGTTTCTTTTGACAAGTGGCTCCTGAATTGTGCCCAGCCAGACTGTGGCAATAATTGATTTCTTTGCAGCTACAGGATGGAAATTCCCAGCATTTTGGAGGTTGTTGGTTAGAGGCTGCCATCAACTCCTAGAGGCCACCCTCAGATCTTTGTCATAGCATCCTCAAAATGTGGCTGTTCACTTCTTCAAAACCAGCTGGGGAAAAAGAGTCCCTGGCACTAGTTTTCTAGAAGAAATGATTCCAGAGAGAAAGGGAATACTAACTAGAGCAATGACCTTCCATAAACAAAAGGGGACAAGATGTGGTACATAAGTGGAGAGATTGGCCATAGATAGGTAGGAACCTAGGCAGTTTATCCATAATGAAAGAGAGAGTGGTAATTGAGAATTGAGGTTAGTAGCGGGAATAAAGCTTCCTTCCCACTGAGATGTGGAGAGAAGGAATGATTGACCTTGTCCAGACTTCCTTATAAATATGTTAATGATATCTGTCAGAAAGACAGTCAGCCACCAGGTGTCAAAATGATCAATTAAGACATCTTGGAGATATATAACGATCCACACCAACATGAAGCAAAATAAAGAACTTTTCAGGCATGCAGAGCTGAATGGACAAAATTAACTGTTTTTCCTCTATTAATCTCTTACTACTGCATCTTTACTTTTGACAGCAGATAATGTGGATTTTTTCCTACAGTGAGCAATTTTCCCATCCTTTCTGGACATCAACCAGGTGTCCTACAATTCAATTCAATTCTGACAGTATCTTCCTGAAGTTAGTACAGCCCCCACAGATGTAGGGCTCAGTCCCACAATCCCATCCCCCTCTTCAGATACCTGTTGCAAGTCCAGATCTCTACTCTGATCTCCTGGTATAAATGGAAGTTCCAACAAGCTCCTCCTCAGTTTCCAATACTTGTTAGAGTAGCTCACTGAACTCAAAAATAATTTACTTGTTGCAATTAATTTTAAAAGGTAACTACTCTGGAACAGTTAGATGGAAGAAATCAGTGTAAGGTATGTGAAAGGGGTTTACGGAGCCCTCTGTGGGTGTACCACCCTCCAGCACCTCCATGTGTTCAACAGCCCAGAAGCTCTGCAAACTCATTCTTTTGGACTTTTATGGAGACTGCATTACAAAAGAGAGATTGAGTATGTCATTTTATCATTGGTGGTCCAGTCAATCTTTAGCCTTTCATTTCCTGTGAGAGTGGGGCTGAAAGTTCCAACTCTAATCACACGGTCACCTGAAAACAGCCCCTTTCCATCTGTAGGGGCTTTCCAAAAGTCACTCCACGAACATATACTCAGGAAATATGGGCTTTTTAGGAGATCTGTGCCAGGATCCAGGGATATAAATGCTGGTTTTCTACCATTTATTTTTCTGAAAAAAAAAAATTCAGGCTATATTTTAACAAAACAAAAGAAGGTAATAGGTCAAGATGGCTTATTGTAAATTCACCTGGAATTTGTGGAGTTATATGGTATGATGGGCTGAAGAACAGAAAGCTCAAAATTAAACATCTTTCTTTGAAAACAATAAATCTATGCACACTGTTCAGAAAACAATTTTTAATCTAAAAACAAAACGCATCCTAATGACAGAGAAGGAGACATATTTTTAAAATGCAGACTCATCTGGTCTCTCCCCAAAAGAAATGCTACCTCTGTAACTGGGTCTTGACTGTGGCACATGAAATTTGATGCTGGGTGAGATCTATGATTCAAGTACTTCTGCTCTGACAATCTAACCCTTCTACCACCAAAGTGGGTAGGAGGGCAGATGTTATTGTGGAAGTGTGGTGCACATGATATCTTTTCTAGGCTTTAAAAAATAATTATCTTTGGTTTTCTGGGTAAAGTTTGATTCCTCTGGAATCAGTCTTTCTGTTTATTCCTCCCAGTCCTTCCCTTTGATCACTAATTTTGGGAAATCGTTCTTGGTTACCTGGCAACAAGCTAGCTGAGACTGATGGCTCACGCCTCCCAGGGGAACAGCTTGAATTTTCCCACGCAATAGAGGGCTCCTCTGCATCCAGGTGGAGGACTGGTACCCAACTCAACTTCTCATGGTAGCAGACACCTTCAAATTCTCCAGATGCTGACAGCTGGCACTTCCCAGAGATAATCAGCACCTGAGCTCAGCCATCTTAGTGACCAAAGCCCAAATGTGTATTTCTCATGTTCAAGACCATAATCATGCTCACTTCACGCAAAGAGAGAGCAACAAGAACTCAAAGACTCCAACTGGAGCCCCACCCCACTGTGTGTTCAGCTACTCCACAGATCAAGCATGGCCCTCAACCGCATGTGAGTCCCCAAGCACTCTCTGCTCTCAGCTTCCACCACATGTAGCCTCTGGTTTGCAGGATTCCTTTGGTGACTCTTGGGTGTTCCTTCTGATGTTTACATGAAGGGTTAGACTGGTTAACATATGCGATTGGCCTGGTTTCCTACGCACCTGTGTAGGCCTATTCCCCCAACATAGCTTGCCTGAGATGGGCAGCCTGTTTGTGTGTGTGTGTGTGTGTGTTGTGTGTGTACGTACATACAACGGAATGACAGGCTTTACTTTTGGATGGAAACCCAAAGGGAACATACAGGCTAATTTTGTTGACAACAAAGCTAGGGCTTTACTCTGGTATGTTAGTGGCCACTGTTAGAGCCCTAAGTCCAGTGTGATAGGACACTGTATTTCTTTAGAAATTAAATCTCAGTGATCCCTGTGACCCTGAGGAATAAATACACTACTGGCTGCTTGTTTGGTGAGTGTGGGATTGGAGAAAATAGAGGAGAAGGCAGCCACTAGCTGTTCCGGCGAAAACCTTCCAATAAACAACTGTCTCTCACCTATGCTCTTGTCCCTGCCAAGGCTGTTTAGAGACTCGCTGGGGCTTGCAGTGAAAAGCGCCCACCTCTACCGCAGCCTTCTCCTGACAGTCTCGGGAGCCTGTCTTCTCATTCAGTACTACTCAGTCTTTTCACTGTAGTTCAGAAGTAAATCTGTAGTCCACCCATTGCCTGTCATGGTTGTTTTCACCTCTCTGTTTCCTTAGTTGTCTCATATACTCACCCAGTGTTCTTCCCTGGAAACCTAACCCCTCTATTTTTTCCTGTATTTTTATTGATGCATTATAGTTTGTACATGATGATGGGATTTGTTGTTACATTTTTGAAAATGCACACAATATAACAATATAATTTGGCCAATACCATTTCCCGGTATTTCCCTTTTTCCTCTCCTACTCCTTCCCCCTAGTCCTTTTCCTCTACTCACACTGATCTCCCTTCCATGTTTGTTCAAAAGACGCCCCCCCACACACATACACCTTTCTTTTTCTTTTTTCCTCTCTAGTTTCCACATATGAGAGAAAACATACCTTTGACTACTGAGTTTGGCTTATTTCACTTAATTTAATATTCTCTAGTTTCATCCATTTTCTTGCAAAGGACAATTCTGTTCTTCTTCTTTTTTTAAAAAATTTTTTAACATTTATTTTTCAAGTATCGGCGGACACAACATCTTTGTTTGTATGTGGTGCTGAGGATCGAACCCGGGCCGCACGCATGCCAGGCGAGCGCGCTACCACTTGAGCCACATCCCCAGCCCCAATTCTGTTTTTCTTTATGGCTAAATAAAACTCCATTGTGTATATATACCACATTTTTGAAATCTGTTCATCTGTTGATGGACACCTAAGGGTTCCATAATATGACTATTGAGAATTGTACAATAAACATGGGTATACATGTATCACTATAGTCTGATGACTTAAATTCTTTAGGGTAAATATTTAGGAGTATATGTGGATCATATGGTTGTTCCATTCTTAGTCGTTGGAGGAATCTCCATACTGATCTCCATAGTAGTTGTACTAACTTACAATCCCACCAACAGTGTAAAAGTGTGTTTTTCTCCATATCTTCTCTAGCATTTGTATTGTTTGTATTCTTTTTTTTAAATTTATTTTTATTTTTTTAGTTATTGGCGGACACAACATCTTTGTTTGTATGCGGTGCTGAGGATCGATCCCTGGCCGCACGTATGCCAGGCGAGCGCGCTTCCGCTTGAGCCACATCCCCAGCCCTTGTTTACATTCTTGATGGCTACCATTCTGACTGCAGTGAGATCAAATCTCAGTGTAATTGTGATTTGCATTCCCCTAATTGCTCAAGACGTTGAACATTTTTTTTATAGACCATGTTGACAGACCTTTATTTTAGTCATTTTATTTATACACAATATTGAGAATTAAACCCAGTGCCTCACTCATCTGAGGCAAGTGCTGTACCACTGAGCCACAACTCCAGTCTGAACATTTTTTTCATATATTTGTTGGTCATTTGTATTTCTTCTTTTAAGCCGTGTCTGTTTAACTTACTTGCTCATTTATTAATTAGGTTATTTACTTTCTGATGTTAAATCAGGTCTTTGTATATTCTGGTTATTAATCCTCTGTCAGAAGAGTAACTAACAAAAAGATTTTCTCCCATTCTGTAGGTTCTCTCTTCACATTCTTAATTGATTCTTTTCTGTGCAGAAGCTTTTTAATTTGATGGCATCCCATTTATTAACTCTTGGCATTACTTCCTGAGCTTTAGGGCTAATATTTGAAAATAGAGCCTGGGTTTGAAACAATAGGCTACCATAATCCCTGCCTTTTGTGTTTGAATAGGATGCAAAAAAAGGACACTTTTCCTCACATTTTTTAAAATTTCTGCCTTAGAAGATTGAGTCAAAAAGAATAGGTGGGGGACTGGGGTTGTGGCTTAGTGGCAGAGTGCTTGCCTAGCATTCATGAGGAACTGGGTTTGAATCTCAGCATCACATATAAATAAACAAAGTAAAGGTCCATTGGCAACTAAAAGATATTTTAAAAAAAAGACTATGGATATATCTCTGTGGTTCAGCACCCTGGGTTCAATCCCCAGTACAAAAAAAAATTAATGCAGATCTTTTTTTTTTTTTTTTAATTTTCCAGGGCTGAGGACCAAACCCAGGGCCTTGGGCGTGCTAGGCAAGCACTCTGCCACTGAGCTAAATCCCAACTCCATAAATGCTGATCTTTAAAAAAAAAAAAAAAAAAAAAGAATAGGTGGCAAATATTCCCATATTTCCAAGTGAGGTGCTGAGCCTCCTAAGTAACACTAGCAAAAGAGAGGATCAAAAGCCTCACTCTGGGCAGTGTAAGCCCTCTAGTGGCAAATTCCCTTTACCCACTTCAGATCTGTTTTCATGACATCCTTTCCTCATCCTACCATCTACCAAAGGATGTAAGAGGTTGAGATTGAGGAGGGTGTTCTTATGAAACAATGCTGGCAAGCTGAGACCTTTCCCCCCTCCCCCCACCCCCAGACATACGGCTACCGGAAGGATGCTTTCCTTCACCTGAGGCCCAGTGACAAGGCTTAGAGGCACTTAGAAAGACTGATAAGTTTGTAAGAGTTTGACAATGTGTTTGACCCACAGCTAAGCAGCCAAAAGGTGAAGCTGAAGCCACAGAGCAAGGAAGGAGGGCTGTGGTGGGGCAGGAGGGAGGCTCAAGGATGCTTGATCATACCATGAACCAAGTGAGCTATAAATAGACTGCAACTGGATCTATTTGGAAGGAACTCAACACAGGAGAGTAACCAGTAAAGGGGTCTCATCAGCATCAGAGCAAGGGAACACCACTGGTGCAGGTGCTTAAGTGAGTGTTGTTGTTGGGTGCAGCTAGAGAGTGCACCATCTACTGGTAGAACTGTGCAGTAGAAGGTTTATAGGAGCTTCTGAAGAGCTGCCAAGAGCACTCAAAAAGGTCATCTTGGAGCCTCCATAACCCACTCCCAATTACAGCCCTAGAGCAGGTGGTTGTGTGGAGAGACTCGAGGAAATAAGAAAAAAAAAAAAATAGACCAGTCCTCTCTTTCCCATGGCTAGTTTCTAGTCCAAAGGAGGCCTGAGCTGGGTGAGGCCAAAAACTTAATTTAAAATAGGGTTGGAGTTTTTTACTTTACGTAGAACTAGATATTTCAATTATCTAAATAAATCTCATTATAAATGAATGTGACCATATGGAGGTATTTTCTGTAGCTTTAGAATTAAAAGATTTTTGAGGCCTGCCTTAGATTCATTCAGACAGAGAAATACCTCATCTTCAGATTTGAAAGGTCAATGAAGAGGAAAAATAAAGCTGTTGCTTTCTGCTTTCATTCTATCAAATTTATCATTCCATTCTTCTTCCTTAGATCTGATTTCAAATGTACCTTTTGAAAAAAGATGAAAGAGAAATAAGAGGTAGCTACTTAGATGAACATAGGTAGCACCTATGTTGTCCAAGTACTGACATGTTAATAATAAACATTCACTATTAATTAATCAAAAATTAATTTATCATCAACTGTCCCATGGTCTGAGTTGGGAGTGAATGAGGGATTCAAATATTAAAGCTTAGATATAGAGTGTCCCTCAAAGGCTTATGTGTTGAAGGCTTGGTTCTCAATGCAACAATGTTCAGAAGTTGGGCTCTTGCAGTGATTCAATCATGAGGATTCTGACCTCATCAGTGGATTAATCCATTGATAACAGAATGCATTTTGGGAGGTGGTGAAAACCACAGGAGATGGGGTATAGTTGGAGGAAGGGAAGTTGGTCCACTGGGGACAAACCCTGGAAGTGTATTTCTTGTCCCTGGCCCCTTTTCCCTCATTCTCTTTTCTCTGCATCCTGGTTGCCATGAGGTGCACAGCTTTCCTCTACCATGCCCTTCCGCCATGCTGTTCTGCCTTACCTCAGGCCCAAAGCAATGAAGCCAACCTACCAAGCATTGAAACCTCTGAACCTGTGAGCCAAAATAAATCTTTCTTTCTCTAAATTGTTTTTCTCAGGTATTTGTTACAGCATTGAAAAGCTGACTAATACAGATGTAAATGAGATCGAGTCTGTGCTGCCTAAGTCAGACATGTGAACAAATAATGACAGCACACGGTGACACCATAATTCAGGCATATATGCAAAATCAAATAGAAGCTTTTACATCTTATTTTTTCTCTTGCATTTCTACTTGAGTTTCCTTAAAATTAAAATTTACTTGGGGAGAGCCACCAACCCTAAATTTGGAATTTTCTAGTAGGGAAATAGACCATAATGAAATAGCTGGTGGAGTGGGGCCCAGACCATAAGAGGGTTGAAGTGGATGGGCCAAAAGAGAATTTGCCTACTGCACGACTTTGCACAGAGCCAGAGCCACTGCCAAGGAATGAGTTTTGCAATAGCTATTATGCAAATTAAATCCAACTTTCTGTGATTAGTACATGGTAAAAATTGGAACAGTAACATGTTTTTTTTTTTTCTAACACATATTTAAAAAGTCTTCTACTAAACTAAAGCTATTTCTTGAATTTCACTTTTAGATTTGGCAGACATTATGGTAAGTGAGAAGAAAATGGGCAATTTTTAAATGTTTTTGGCATTTGGTCTAGTCTTAGATAAGAATTAAAAATGAGAATAATAATAACCTAGGTTCAAAAACTTTTTCCTTGGAGTTTCTAAAATGAGCAAGTTATAGCCACTACAATTTTTTACTTTTC
This sequence comes from Marmota monax, assembly GCF_021218885.2. NCBI lineage: Eukaryota > Metazoa > Chordata > Mammalia > Rodentia > Sciuridae > Marmota > Marmota monax. Next base: position 6,108,758 of record NW_026691988.1, read on the forward strand.
AAACGAATTGAGGAAGATAAGTTTTTTGTCAATTTTATTTTGTCAAATAAAGACATAAATATGGCATTTTGGCCATTCAACTATTAAGAGATTACTTTAAATCTAAGAACCACTGAAACCATTTAAAGACCTTTTTCTCTGCAATAACTTTAAAAATATTTATATGGAAAGAACAGGGAGTTGCATTTTAACTATTTATTTACAAGTATTCTACATTCCTCATTTTGAACCAAATTTACCTGAGGTTAGGATTCCCCCCCATGTAATAGAGTCACTTTGTAAAAAAAAAAAAAAAAAAACAGTTTTTAAATTGTCCTATACTTTAAGGGAAATTTTTTTTTCCTTCCAATCCTGGTGGAGTGGGGCCCAGACCATAATAAGGTTGAAGTGGATGGGCCATCCACTTGGGCTATACTTTCAATGTAAATTTAAATTATTAGCAAGTTATAAAATTGATCTATGGTAGTTACATGTGAGAAAGATGGTATTATTCTAGATTAAATAAATCAGTCATGTTTTGGGGGTGTCATTAAGAATCTGAGGTACATAATGTCCCATATGTAGAAAAGACATCTAGTTGTCTTCATTTCATTACCATAGTTGAGACAACTGTTTACCTTATTTCCACCTCCAAGTGCAATGACCTGCACACTGTGGGCAGTCAGCTAATATTTGTCAAATACATGAGTGAATGCTTGGATGATTTGTTCAGAGTGGATGGGAGGATCTGTTACCTCGGTGTCCCAAGCCATGATCCTTAGTCTTGGTGTCTGTAGGTGTCTCCCTTTTCTCCTCTGCTGGAATTCAGGACCAATTGAGAGATAGGTGTGTGAAAAGTGCAGAAGGGGACCACATGTCACTTTGATATTGATAAGGCTATGCTGGGAGGGTTGCCAAACATTTGGCTAATATTAGATATCAGAGTTAGACAGGCTCACCCACCTACCCAGGACTGCTGTGGGCAGCTGCATCATCTTCCAACAGGGGCAGAGCCTGGAAAACCAAGAGTAGAGCAGGGAAAATGGGAGGTGATGTAGGATGTGTAGGTCTAGTTCCTTCCTCCTCTGGGAATTCTGATAGTGATGGGTGGAGAAAGATGGGGTGCTTGACCCTTGACTCATAGGCAGTCTCCCCACATGGGAGGAAATACCAAGAAAGGAAAAGCAAGATACTTCTCTTGAGATGAGTATTTCGTTCTTCTACATTTAAGAGCCACCTCATAAGAGAGGTCTTATGTCTTCTTGGGACACAAGCACCTATCCATCATGGGCCCCAAGCTACCAGTACCCCCTCAGACAAGGAAACTCACCTTCATTGTATCCTTTCTGCTCAGTTCTAGCTTCTCCAATCATAGCATCAGCCTTTCTCCATGGGCTTTACTCCAAGGACAAAAGCTGAGCCTGAGGGTAGGTGGTGCAGACTCGTTTATTCTGAATGCTTTCCTTCTGTTTTTGGTACTGTAATAAAAAGACATCCTGAAGTGATAGAACACAGAGTCTGAATCTGGTTTCTCAGGATGTAAAAGGAGGGAAAACAACTCCCATTCTTTAGGTTTCTGACAAAATTAGGGATAAAATGCACACAAATATTCCGACAATTTATTATGCTTCCCTTGTTAAAGTAGCATTTGCAATTTAAATAATAAGCATTTTTTGTGAGTTTTAAAATTCGTGGTTGATAATAAAGAAAAGAGAATTCCCTCTTGCTTTCCCTTATGCTTTGTTGAGGATTTCACACTGGATCTCAATCATTGTATGGTGACAGAAAGTCTTGGAAAGTTGGGACTCTGGCCAATTATAAAATGGTCAATTCTTAATGTTCTTGAAAGGTCCCTTGAAAGAGAAGGCCTTCTGCTGGTACCAGAAACGGCAGTTAGAACAAGGAAAGGAGAGATGCTGGGTCTTTATGGGCGTCTTTGAAGTTAACAAGTCAACCCAATCCTATCCAGCCTTCAAAATTTTGACTTCTACAAGCCTATAAAATACTTGTATTATTTGAGCCAATGAGTAGATAGACATATTTGGCAAAGAGTTGTAACACTTGAACTATTATCCACCATAAGTGTTATTTTTTTAACTCCTGTCACTAAGCAGGCTTTTAAAAAAAGTTGAGTGCAAAGAGGTTACATTGTGATAAGAGAGGAGAGAAAGAAAAAGAGGAGTTAAAGGAAAAAAAGGAAGAGGAAGAGAAGGAACAACAACAAAAAAGCAGAGGCAGCCACAATTTTTTTTCAGATTGAAAGAAAATGAAGGAAATTAAAACCACTTAGAAAGTTTTTCATAAAGGTAAATTACTCAATTTAAAGGACTTTCCTTTTTCTGAGATTGAGTTCTTCTATTTTTTTTGGCATTAAAATATTATTTTATAAGTACATGGTGGAGATGGTAGTGGTAGCGCATGCCTGTAATCCACTGTCTTGGGAGACTGAGGCATGAGGATTGCCAGTTCAAACCCAGCCTGAGCAATTTAGCCAGGCCCTAAGCAATTTGGTAAGACCCTGTCTCTAAATAAAATGTAAAAAAGGGCTGGGGATGTGGTTCAGTGGTTAAGTGCCCCTGAGTTCACTCCAAGGTACAAAAAAAAAAAAAAAAAAAAAAAGAAAAAAGAAAAGAAAAGAACCACAAGGTGTCTGGGTATAGTGGTGCATACCTATATTCCCGGCAATTAGGGAAGCTGAGACAGGAGTATCACAAGTTTGAGGCCAACCTCAGCAAGTGAGACCCTATCTCAAAATAAAAAATCAAAAGGACTGGGGATGTATGTAGCTCAGTGGTAAAGTACCTGGGTTCAATTCCCAATAGCAAAATAATAACAAAACAACAACAAAAAAGAAAACCGTGGTGAAAGTAATAAGTAGCAGTTGCTTGGCTTTTTCCTCCTAATCCCCCCATTTTAAATAAAAACTGGGCATCTTTATTACACTCTATCCTATTTTAGAAAGGTCCATTGGTCTATGAAGTGCAAGGTAAGCGAGGCACTTTATCAGAGGTGGAGTGGAGTGCCCAAAATACATGAGAAATAGGACCCACATGAGAATGGGGGAACTCAGGCCCAAAGGGAAAAAGGATGAGAACAGGAAACCTAAAGCCAAAAGATGGGGAAGCAGACAGAAAAAGCAGAAAGGGCCAGAGAAAAGGGAGAATTCAGGGTCTTCCTATTCCTTTCCTTCATATGATCTTTGCTTAAATGAGTAAGATATATATATCACAGCACCGAGTGAGTCTATGTGAGTGTTGTCTGTTATGGGTTAGTATAATTATATCACACACTGTTGTGGAAGAAGAAAACTAGTATGTGTTGTCCCATGTCCGTGATCTCAGTAGATCCCCACAAACTACCTTCTTATTCCCATTTTACAGACGAGGACTCTGAATACCTGAAAAATTATCTAAAGCCTCAGAGCCTATATAGTATGAAAGCCATTATGAAATAATAATAAATGCTGGAAAGGTTGTGGGGGAAAGGAACATTTATATATTGTTGACAGAATTGTTAGTCATTGTGGAAATCAGTAGGGAGGTACCTTAAAAGACTAGGCATGAAACTACCATATGACCCAGCTATACCACTCCTTGATATTTATAAATTTATTTTATTTTTGAGTTTTAAAATTTGTTCTAATTAGTTTTACATGACAGTAGAATGCATTTTGCACATTATACATAAATGGAACATAATTTCTCATTCTTCTGGTTGAACACCAGTCTTGTAGTCACATATGTGCATAAGCTAAAAATGTCAGATTCATTCTATCCTTCCAATCCCCATACTCCTCCCCTCCCTTTACTCTCCCCTCTACCTAATCCAAAGTAACTATTCTTCCTTAGCACTGTCAATCTCCTTATTGTGAATTAGCATCTGCATATCAGAGAAGACATTCAGGCCTTTGGCTTTGGGGGATTGGCTTATTTCGCTTAGCATGATATTCTCCAACTCCATCCACTTACTGGCAAATGCCATCATTTCATTCTTCTTTAAGGCCGAGTAACATTCCATTGGGTTCCATACCACAATTCCATTCCATACCACAATTTCTTTATCCATTCATCTGTTAAAGGAAACCTAGGTTGGTTCCATAGTTTAGCTATTATGAGTTGAGCTGCTATAAACATTGATGTGGCTGTGTCACTATAGTCCACTCTTTGGTATTTATTCAAAAGAAATGAAGTCATCCTACTGTAGTGATACATGCATATCTATCTTTATAGCAACACAATTCATAATAACTTAACTATGGAACCAGCCTAGGTGTCCCTAAATGAACAAATGGATAAAGAAAACATGATACACACACACACACACACACACACACAAAATGGAGTTTTATTCAGCCACAAGGAAGAATAAAAGTATGTCACTTACAGGAAAATTAATGCTGAATGGAAGTTGAGAACATTAGGTTAAGCTAAATAAGCCAAACTCAGAAAGTCAAATGTTATATGTTTTCTCTTACATGTGGAAACTAGAGAGAAAAATGGGGGGAAAAAAACAGAAGGGAGACCAGTAGAGAAAAGGGATCCGTGGGAGGGAGAAGGGAGGAAAAGGGGAAGCATTAGGGAGTGAAATTGACCAAATTATGGTGTGTGCATGTATGAATATCTAACAATGAATCTGGTAATATGTATAATTATAATGCACCAACAAAATATTATTTTAAAACAATGAAAGTCTGTTTTTATAGAACTTCCTTAGAGGCATGGGGAGGCAGGAGTGGAGGAAAGGGATAGTGTAAACAGGTAGGGATGACATCATTTCACATCTTACTGAAGTGGTTCTGGGTTCTCAGTCAGCAGTAATGCAAAAGTGAAGACACCTGGGAACTGACTTTTGTAGTTTAGTGAAGTTCACCCCAATGTCATATTTTATGGGAATACTAAGTATGTGTCTACAAAATGATGAAATGTACTCTAGAAGCAGTGTCTTGATTATGAGTTTTCTTTAATCCTAAACTTTGCCATTTTTCATAAAATAGTCTGTGTTTACACATCTCATGATTGAACCAATTTCTATCAGAAATTACATTTTTATTCATCCTACAGTTAACAATTGATGAGGCAGCTGCATCAGCCCGTAGTAATAAAATAAAATTCATTCCGCCAATCCAGCTTTAGAATAAATTTATTTGTCACTTGGTCACTGATAAATCCGGGGCTTTGCACAGCTTTAATTTAAAAGGTTCTCAACAATGCCTGGACTCAGAATCTGTCCCTTCACCATTGCAGAAACACTAGAAAGAAGCAATTCTGACTATCACAGTAATTCAGAACTTCTTTAATGAAACAAGCTTTCTGAGGCTTCATATATCCACATTCAGCACAGCTAAGCACAGCTGTCTGCCCTTGACTCTCCACAGACTGGACTCAGTCTTTCTCACTCTATAAAACACAGGACTGACCACCCTATATATTTTAAAGACCATTTTCTAGTTTTGTATTTCTACTTGTAATTCTTAAATCAAGGGAAAGGTGTTATTTGTTTTGGAGAAATGAAAAAGAATTTCATACTGCTTGAAGGAGAGTTTTAAGTCCATTTGGCCTCTTAATTGAAATATAGAAATACAGACTATGTTCTCTGGGTACCCTCCTGATTCACAACATCTCTGTTATGGTGAAGATCTGGAAATCGTAAGTTGGTGTTCTCTGTCCTGATTTCATCTCTTGGGGGTGGAAGTGGGGTGCCTGAGAATGAGAAAGGCAGCCCTGATAGCAGAATGCTGGTCTGGGACATCAATGAGGGCTTGGTTTTGCTGCCACATAACAGCTGGCACCCACCACTAAAAGTTGTCCTTTTCGGTTGAGCAAAACTAATTTTACAGAACATTGACACTAGACAAAAGCCATTCTATGACCAGGATAGATGGGGACAAAAAACAAGTCCCTTCCATAATCACTCCTGAATCCAGACAAAACCATGGACAAACAAACAAATTAACAAAATGATCAAAGACCTTGATGACCTGGTTCAGGTAAGTGACAGCTTCTTCTGTATCAATAACAGCTTTGTCCTTGTTCTCGTCTCTGCTTCTAGATAAAATTCACTAGAATATCTATTGTGGAATGGATTGTGTTCTTGTCCCCATCCCCAAGTTCTTATGTTGAAGTCCCAACCCTCAGTACCTCAAAACCTGGAAACATGGAAATAGGGTCATTGTACTGGAAATAGTTCAATTGGGTTCATTGCCTAATTCATTGTGACCGATGTCCCTATAGGGAGGGGAAATTTGGATACAGGCACAGGCACACAGAAAGAACACATGTAAAGATTAGAGTTCGCTAGCCACAAGCCAAGGTACTCCCAGAAGCTAGGAGAGAGGCGTGGGCTGGATTCTTCCCCAGCACCTTCAGAGGGAGCCTGGCCCTGCTGACACCCTGATCTTGGACTTGCAGCCTCCAGTACCACGAGACAGTAAATTTGTATTGTTTAAGCCACCTGTTTGTGGTACTTTGTATAGCCCTTAGGAATTGATAAACACCCAGCTGTGGAATAGCCTTTTATCTGACAGAATCTGATCCAGAGAAAAATCTTACTTGCTTGAACTGTTGCCCAAATTACAAAACAAAACTCAATCCTATACTTCTCTTACCCTCTGACTGACATACCTGCACATCCTCAGGGTGGGAGTTTTTCTTTGCTGCATAATAAAATAAAAATACCTTTGTTTGTCAATAAAAACGCCTTTGCTTAACAATGTGTCTTCAATGGTAACCTCTTGCTAAAATGCATTGACCCAACTAACAGGATTTTTTTTTCAACAATGTGTTTAATTATTGCTTGTTTCAATTGCCTGAGTTTTCCCTAGGAAATTCTTAAATTCCTATCTAGATGTTTATTATTTAATATCATCTCTTTATTATGAAAAGGCTTCTATATATCACCAACCGCACTTTATCCAATGCTATGTCTGCTTTTTATTGCTTTAAATGTTGATGTTTAATTCTATTTCTATATTTTTAAAACTCACTGAAAATGTTCCATTGTCTTCCTACTTTCATTGTCTGATTTTTTTTTAAACTTCAGTCTTTTCTGTCATAATTTTCTGGTCTTATTTCATTTTGACCCTAATTAAAAACTTTGAAGAGTTCTCAATTTTTCTTCTAGGTTTGATAAATCATTTTTGGAGGTCACCTATTTTGCTTATTTGTTTTTCAATTTCTTGAGTTCCTTCTTCGTTTCTTTTAAAATTTCTATGATTTTGTCAGTGCATATAGTAGACTATATTTATTGTTTAAAAATATTTGCCTCACGGGGGAGTATACTCCATCAAGCCACGCATAGATCAGCCAACCCCTAACTGACCCACAGATCCATGAGAACAAATACTTACCACCATATGCCACTGAGACTCTGTGACTGGTCATAATGCATCAATTGGTAATGGGTACACCACATTTTCTCATTTGATTGTTCATTCATAACCCCAAGAGGGATTAGTTAACCACCCAGACCCAAAATTTGCCAGAGAGAATGTATAGATGACCTTGGTTTCACTTTGATGATTGGGTGCTTGTTAAATTTTCCCTTTAGATCCCAACTATTTAGTAGGTTGGTATACTTGGCTCCAAGACCAGATTCTAGCAGCTGCCTGATTAATTTTATCTAGCTTTGTTTTGTGAGGTAGATGGGATTTTTATTCTACCTCTCTGACACCAAACACAGAAAGAATATGAAAAACGATTCCCTCCAGAGCCGCTACTCTACCCAGAAATACTTGACTTGGGGAGGTTACGTAATCCAAGATCCAAAGCCTTCCCATCTTGTTCAGCTCTCTTCTGGGAATTGCAGCTCCTAAGAGAAAGAAGCAAGGTGCCAAGGGACACATGGAAAGGCTGGTAGAGCTGGGTATGGCAGTTTGGCAGTCTAAAAGGTCAACAGCCACAGCAGAGAGGAAGAGATGCCTTATTTGTGTTTCTTGGTTTGTTTTTTGGTTGTTTGTTTCAGCCCAGACCTTGAGTTTCTGGACCAAGGGCAGAGGGTTTAGGTGGCATTGGGTTCCTCAGTTTCTTCAATCACAACCCAGGCTGCACATTTCTTCCCAGGCTACACCTCAGAGTTGAGGAAAATTTCTCATAGGGTCTGAAATACTCTTAATGTTCATTTTTAGCACTGTGAGCTTTCCTTTATTTCTGTTTTCCTAGAATTTTAATACAAAGAAGGGTAAGTATGAATCAAAGGCTCCTCACTAGATGCCACTTAAAAGGAGGGAATAAAAATAAATACAGTAATATACCTAGAATATTTGTTCATTATGGGAAGGGGCACATTTTACATTTCTTAACTAATTTAAAACATAGTATTAGCATATAGCATTTGTTCTATAAATTTTCTTTGACAGATAAAAAATCAGTTTGAGCTAAACCACAGACCCTCCCCCCCCCCCTAATTATCCAAATGACATTTCTTAGCAACCAAGAGAGAAATTCACATCCATTTCCAAGGTCAAAATATCCTACTGCTAAGATCATAAGCCAATTCACTATTCACTTGATTAAATTAGTACCAACCTCATAAATTCAGTGTGAAGATCAAGAGTGTTGCTTAAAGCAGTCAGTATAATGCAGTGTAACAGCAAGTATGTCTCAGAGTTGATTTAGATATGAGCCTTTGGTAATAGCTGCTGGGAATGCAAGTTCCTCCATGGCAGAGCTTTCAGTTTTCTTCAGTCCTGTTGTCTTCGCTTCTAGATGCTCAACATACATTTACTAACTAAATGAATGACTGAGGGAAGAATAAATTAAGACACACATAGGGCTAAGTTCTCTGCCACTGTGTCGATTCTTATTATCTCCACTAGAAATATTACTATACATGTTTATCTTCTGCTAGCACTAACACAGGCCATGAAAACCCCAGAATGATTAATCCCCAAATAGACGTTATCAGCTAAAACTGTATTACTAAGTCCAAGGATTTATTCCCGTCTAAACTCCATGATTTAAAAAATTGTGGCAGGCGTTAACAACAGGTAATTGCACATAAATTAGTATTTGGACCTCAACATGAAGCTCTTTAGGGACATTTTCTTTAACTTTGCTGCAGTGGGTCCCTGAAACATCCAGTATTTATTGTGTTGTTGATACCAGTTTATTACAAAGGTGATTTTAGCTACTGTTAGTGGGAAACATAGGTTAAGCAATAAAATTAAGCACCTTGGGAAATGAGACAAGTAAATATTTGCAAACAACATGTACATCACATGACAAGTGAGGGTTTTTTTCTATTCATATTATCTACTTTATTAGGCTTCTAGCTATTCTACATTATAATAAGTTGAAATTTTTACTTACCTTTCAGCATCTAAATCTTAGAATTCTTCAATCCTGAGGAAAATGGTTTTGCTTTTCTTTTCTAGTAAGTAAGATTAAAATGAATGTTGTTTGAAGTGACATATAACCCTATTTCACTTCTGTTTTCATCCACACATTTTTTATATCTCATGAGTCCAAACAAGTAGTTTTTCAGAAATCTCGTGCTTGAAGATTCTAGAATTTTCCTGTGCTCCAATTCTGACTTAATGTTTGAAGATTAGAGAGAAATCATAAAATAATAAAGCAACACAATTAAAATTAAATTAAACACAATTTGCAATTAAAAACAAAAATTTTCTTTTAAAAAGCTGTAAACAGCTGCTTATTGCTTAGGGCCAGAATTTTCCGTAAGGATTGTTTGCATTGTTATAGTAAAAAATTTCCAAGACAACATTGCCATCTTTTGGTAGAGTCACTACAGTATCTTCTGAAATGAACTTTGGATTGCTGAAGGAGGAAACCTTCGCTTTAGCTTTGCTCTGGTTTGTTTTATAAATTTCATTTAAATTTGCATGGGTGTGATTCTAGCTACCTGGAGGTTGGTGATTTTGAGCCTAGCCTGGGCAACTTAGCTCACTTAAGAAAATTGGAAAAGAAAGAAAGAAGGAAAGCAAGGAAGGAAGGAAGGGAGAGAGCGAGGGAGGGAAGGAGGGAGTAAGGGAGGGAGGGAGGGAAATAATTGCATGGCTGCTGCTTGAAAGAATTTCACAATTTGGTATAGTGGTTATGAACACTGATGTTCATGACTACTCTATTACCTACCTGTGTGACTTTGGTGAGTTGAAATGAGCATTCATGGGCCAGTGCCTGACACGAAATATGTGCTATAACAATTAACATTTCCTCCTTAAAGTAAACCAAAAAGAAAGCTTCCTATTTTCTAGGAACATTTCTGATTTCTAAGAGATTTCCTATTTTGTTTAATATCCTTAGAATAGCAGAACATAAAGAAAATCTAAAATATTACTAAAACTTTTATCTCTACCTCTTAAAATTACTCAAGGTCTTCATATAGGAGTGCCACTTCATGATAAAACTTCTTTTTAAAGAAGTATTTTTTTAAAATTTCATATTTTTCTCTAAACCCAATTTATTATGGTGACAAAAATCTGGAAAAGATAACTATAAGCAAATAAAAAATAGTAATGGTTTTGAAAATGCAGCATATAATTACTAAAAGCAGCTTCTAGAGTGTGGATGCCATTACAGAAGAGAAACAACCAGCCACTGGAAAAGTCTCTGATCTGAAATCCACGGTGACATTTCCTCGCCTCTTCTCTCCTATCAGCCATGTTGTCCCCTTTTCTGCACTTTACAATTTGCTTTGTAGACTCATGCCCTTTCCAGTGTAAATTTGCCTGTCTTTTCTTAGCTCCTGCCAAACCTCCTCTTCATTGATTACTCTGGTCAATACAAAAAATGCCCAAGAATGAAGCAGAGCCCTTGAAAGTCCCCCTGGAAGGTCATGGATGAGAGGATATATCCATGTTAATATTCGTTCCTTGTTCTCATACATATTCCATAAATCTCAATTAATGTGTAGGACAGTTCAAATAATATCCCATATTCCCCTTCCCCAGAGACTTAATGAAACTTACCAGATGCTTCTGCCTTAGTCTTGTTAGACTCGAATTTTGTGCTCATTTTACTTCTGCTTTGTCTTCTTCTGTGAATCTTCCTTTTGTTAAGCCATCCTGGATCCTGGTCACTTTTCTTGTGACCCTTTTTTTAAAAAATATTAATTGCAAGGATTCCTACAGCACATCCAACACTGGTGTTTGATTCATTACACACCCACGTACCCTCCCCAACCTGCTCTTCCTTGCCCTACTTCTATTTCCGCAAGGAGGGTCCTCAACAGGCCACACTGCCTGTCATCTAATTGCACAGGTCAAACATAGGAGACATCTTTCGTTTCTCTTTTTGTCTCACATATCGCCATCAATCCATAGATAACTCATCAACTCACCCTTCAAAATACATATCTCATCAGACGTTTTTAACCTTCCCCCTGATGATTCTTTAGGAGGAACTGCCAATTTCTCTTCCTGAACCACTGAAATATCTTTTAAGAATGTTAACCAGATCACTGATCCATTTCTATTATCAAAGCACTTGCCATGGCCCCAGACCCTCCAAAAAGTAGCCAAGGAAACGTGACTTTTTTCTGGACTTCTTCTACCTTCTGCCTGGTTTCACTAGCCTTTGAACTCTCCCTGACTCTTCTTGACTATTCCTTCCTTAGAGCCTTTGCACTGCTGTTTTATCTACCGGGAGTCCTCTTCCTCCAGGTGCTGCAAAGACATGCTCCCTCACACCATATCCCACTCCCACCACTGCTAGGTGTGACCCAGTTGGAAAGCCTTTCCTAAATGTGATAAGGAAAGAAGCCATATTTGCTCATCCCTGACCCTATCCTCTTTACATGGAACTGGTTCCAGGATACTTTGGATCATCAACTACACCCTGGTACTGTGTGTGCATTTGTTGGTGCTGGGTCTCCATCCTAAGACGTACAGTTTATCAATGCAAGGTTCACTGGTGTACTCCCAGGGCCCCAAAGAGGGCCTAGCATATAGGAGAAGTTTTACAAAATGTACTGAATTTGTGTGAAAGTTACTAATTAATGAAATGTTAGGATTCATTTGACTTTTTTCAAACTGCACTATTAAACTCCATTATTAAAAGTAATAATTACCACTTAATAGAGTGCTTATAAAATAATAAATACTATCCAAAGTGCTTAATTGCATTATCTGATTTCATTTTCACAGTAATCCTGAAAGTGTTCCCTGTGACCTTGGTGATATATTCATTTTCATAAATTAAGAAAATTGGTGATCAATATATACAAATAGCACACAGTTTCTCAGACATTGTGTAGCTGTCTTTTCCAAACAAGCTTTTCTCTAGATTAAAATTGCCTTAAGCTAATTTGGCCGTTTGATATAAGATATTTTGGGAAGATGTCAGTAGCTTTCAGTGATTAGAGAGTTAAAGTGTTTTTTACCCCACCCTACCATCAACTATATGTATTAATGACAGCAAGTTTCAGGTTGAATTATTTAATTCAAACAGATTAGATAGTGAACTGGCATAGTAACATATATATAATCTGTTTTTATAAGCTCAGTGACTAACTTGCATGGTAAGTTTACTGCATGTGATAATATTCTAGCAAAAGAATTTAGCTAATCTAGTGAGATGAGGTGATTTTTTTTTTTGGAAGTGGGTGTCCAAGTCTTATTTGGTGTCCAAGAATAAGAATTTTGAAAGCTAAAGACAGCTGTGCTCAGGAAGAAGCAAGGAGAACCCTCATTGTTATACGGAATACATATATGATGTTGTAATGAGAAAAAGAATAAGAAAGTGTGTCACATTAGATTGGATAGAGAGAAAGGATGGGAGAGGAGGGGAGGAGTAGGGAGGATAGGAAGGGCAGCAGAATAGAATAGACAATATGATTGATGTATGTACATTCCATGTATGTATTATATGTCAAAATACATTCTACTGTCATGTATGACTAAAAAAAATAAATAAAAATTTAAAAAAGACAGCTGTGCTCATTAGTTTTTTATATACCAGTTCACAAAAGGACAAATGTTCCTGCATAATATTTTAAGCAAACTATGTAATTTGAACACCATTCATTTTAACAATACAAAATTAATTAATATTTTTATTTCTGGTGCTGGATATTGAATCCAGGGCCTCACACATGTTAGTCAAGCACTCTTCAACTGAGCTACATGTCAAGTCCTTTTTATTTCTTGTTTGGAGTCAGGGTCTTGCTAAGTTGCAGAGGTTGACCTCCAACTTGCAATCAATCCTCCTGCCTCAGCCTGCCCAGTAGCTGTGACTACTGGTGTGTGCACAGTTCTCAGCTTGAGTGCTTATTCTTGACGAGGGACAATGTGCTTCGTATGTCAAGGAACCTATTCCAGGGTATTCATATTTCATGCACATATCACACTATCCAAGCTGAAGGATTTAGAGGTAAATTGCAAACCATGGATGGGTGGTTCTCAATAAGAAGGCCAACCAGGACTGTGTAAGTGGGTAGACAAGTGGATGGACAGCCACACATACCCTTATGCTTCTGGGGGTAGTAAGCAGGACATGTGAAGCACTCACAGTTGCCAAGCAAAGACTTCTCTGGAGTTCTGGGTTTCTGCCTTCTGTTCTCAGGGGGAGCACACTTGGGTCTTGCTCTCACAGGGCTCTGTGGATGAGTTGAAAGTTACTACTGAGCTTTCGTCATGCTGCCCCTCTAGGCCTCCACTTGGGAGATGAGTCAAGCAGATGCTGCATCACTTATCCAGGAGAACTGTTCTGGTTGTACAGATGAGGAAAGCAAAGGTTTGCTATCACAGGAAGTTGGCCACCATCACATGCATTTTAGAAGTGACTCAAAGGCAGGCAGAGGGGTGGAAAGTTTAGAGCAGGAGAGAGGGAAGGTCTCAGGTGGGCCCTGACTGGACACTGGAGGCCCGGAAAGGTGGAGGTAGAGTAACCAGTAGTGGGACCTCCTATGTGATTGCTTGAGGACTATATTCGACTTTCTCTTCTTGGTCCTAAGTTGGGAATGGGGAAAAAGTTATGGAAGCTAGTTTTTAACCACATTCAGGTCTGGGGGGCCAATTGGGACAGAGTCACTGTTTAACTTCGTGGAATGTTACTAGGGATTGTGATCTGACTTCCTACAAGTCTGACCTAATGCAGGTTGGGCCGGTTACTATAGTACTGGCTTGGTTTCCTGGGTATGTTGCTGCAAGTTATAGATTCTACTTTCAAATATGATCTGACTCCTGATTATTTGTAAATGCAAAATCAGGGCTGTGGGAGAGTGAGACAGGGTGATTGTTCAGGCTGGGTTTTTCATGATCTTGGGGTTGCCCACAGAGGTTGGAAACTTTAATTTGTGTTTCCATGATGGCATGCTTCTTCAGATATCATATTCTTATCCCTTTCCTGCTATTTTGATCATATCTTAGGAGGAAGAAGAGCTAAATTTTTTAATGCAGGATAATTTGTAGTGTTTTTTGTACCAGACTAGAAAGATGAAAAGGTACATTTCCATCTCCTCTGACACTTGTTGAAAAAACTAAGGCCAACTCTGCTCTGCGGGGCACAGGTTCTTCTGCACTGCCTCCTAGTGGCAGCAAACACCAGCTACTCTTAAACTTCATTTTCTAGATTTTTTTTTTTTTGCTGGAGAAATCTTGTTAAGAAGAAATGCAAATTAAAACTACTCTAATATTTCACCTCACTACAGTCAGAATGGCAATTATCAAGAATGCAAGTAACAGTAAATGTTGGCAAGGATTTGAGGAAAAAGGTACAACCACCATGGAAAGCACTATGGAGATTCCTCAGAAAACTTGGAATGGAACCACCATTGACTCAGTTATCCCACTCCTCAGCAAATATCCAAAGGATTTAAAATCAGCATACTATAGTGATGTGGCCACCTCAATGTCTATAGCAGCTCAATTAACAATAGCAATCTATGGAACCAACTTGGAGCCCTTCAACAGCGGCATGGATAAAAAAAAAATGTGGTACATATACATAATAGAATATTACTCAGCCACAAAGAAGAATGAAATTATGGCATTTGCTCATAAATGGAACTGAAGGCTATCATGCTAAGTTAAATAAGCTAATTCCCCAAATCCAAAGGTCAAATGTTTTCTCTGATATGAGGATTGTTACAGTAAGCTCTGGGGTGGTGAGTAGAGAATAAAAATACTTTGGATGAGACAAAGGGGAATGAAGGGAAGGGAGCAGGGATGTGAATAAGAAACCGAATGGAATGAATTCCAGACATAAGTTTTCTATACCAGTGTAACTTCACATCATGTACAACCATAAAAATGGGAAGTTATGAGTTGGGGATGTGGCTCAAGCGGTAATACACTTGCCTGGCATGTGCGGGGTGCTGGGTTCAATCCTCAGCACCACATAAAAATAAAAAATATTAAAAATAAAAAAAAGATGTTGTGTCACCAAAAACTAAAAAATATTTAAAATTTTTTCTCTCTCTTAAAAAAAGGGAAGTTATACTCCGTGTATGTATAATATATCAAAATACATTCTACTGCCATGTCTAACTAAAAAGAACAAATACAAAATTTAAAAGATTAGGCCCCCATCAAGGAATTTAGCTCGAGTTATCATGAATATGGGCATGAATAGTGGGAGGATGGAGGTAAGAATGACAGTAGTCACAAAACCAACATGATATTCTATGTGATTGATACAAAGCAAGTCAATTGATATGTGTCTGAACTTTACTTTCAATAATTAGTCATTCTAAATTAAACTCTAACAATTTGTTACAAAATCATTGCACATTTTTCTCCCACAAAAATGAAATTCATTTTAATAGTTTCAATGTTTATTTGCCTCAATATCTTTTTCTTACAGAATCAGTTACAAGAAGACATTCTTGTGACATGATAGACATTATGTCATTATTGATAAACCTTAGTTTTGATGAACCACATTCTCCACTGGTGACCAATTTTGGCTGTTACGTGTATGCTGTAATAGTGAAAGGAAGTTTCCAGAAATGCTTCCAGAAAATTATCCTGCAAAGTTTTACTGTACTACAGTAGGAAATTTTAAAGGGAGTACTTCTATGTTGCTGCCCATAAAATTTAACATTCCTATGGTCAGCAGTCAAATAAAATTGTTACATAGCTACAGTAGTTCTGTGGATCACAGTGGTCATCTAGTTTTGAAAAGACCACCATGTTTTGATGTAGTAACTCTTTTTTTAGTAGTTTTAGCCAATGTAGAAAAATAATTGATTTTAAAATTTTAATTCATTTATTTTTTGGTATATTATAATCATTCATAATAAAGGGATTCATTATGCAATTTTTGTACATGCACTTAACATAACTGAATCAATTTCATGCCCCAGTACCTTTCCTTCCTTCTTCACCTCCTTCCCATGGTCTGTTTGCTCAACAAAGAATTTGATTTTGAAGTTGAGTTTTGGCTCATAGATGAGACAAACTTTCTAATTTACAATTGAAGAAAATCTTCATGATATTTCTAGCTTTCTACCCACAGAGATGGCATTAATAACATCAGACTGTCTTTCTTTTTTTAGTTTTAATTATACATCATAAACAAAACTTATTTGTCTTTCTTCACTTTGCTAGTGCTTTTGATGATTTCAAAACCATGAGGTAAATCGGATTTTGTTTCCTTCTTTCTTTTGCTCATAATATTAATTTTACTTAAAATATGTTAAATCAGAACTGGGGCTGTAGCTCAGTGGAAGTACACTTGCCTAGCACTTATGAGGCACTGGGCTTGATCCTTAGCATCACATAAAAGTGTCCATCTACAACTATAAAAAATTTTTTAAAAAGTCAAATCAATACTATTAAAATGAACTTAATAATATTTATTTTCAAAAGTCTACTTTTTACTTATACCGTATATCTGTTAATACATCAAATTTATGCTGCCACTATTTGAGTTTTTGTGTTAACTTTCCAATTGTGTTTTTGATGAAGTTTTTAAATGTATCCTTGTTAACTGTATTTTTATATTACATTTCTTCACCATTTCAATGGAGCCTAATTTTTTCAGGATTTTCCACTGAAATCCGTTGTTTTTCCATTCACCAAGATTGACCTTTGGCCAGCCCCTGGAATGTGGCCCTCAGAATGTTCTTCGTGTTGGTGACTGATGATTTCATTGTTTACTCCTGGAGCAGTGGACCATTTTGTCAGGTTGCTTTGCACAAACATCAAGATGGATAAGGTGAGCCTGTTTTCATTGTTGAGGTTCTGAGTTTTGGTGACCAGGGCTGGTTGAATAACAGACAATGCCAACAACCCCTTAAAGCCTCTGACCCTGAGACTTGAATAGACTTTCCTGGTCATCCACACTCCACATGGTCACTGTGGTTCTCTGTAAGATAGCATGTACACCCTGTGTGACCTTCAATGAGGGACTCAGAGGCCCTCTGGACTTTCTGTATTCATCAACACATTTCATCTGATGTTTTGCTGTTTTCATTGTAGTAAGAAACTTTATTCACGAATATAACTTGTTGGGTCATGTAAGTACTTCTAGTGACTCACCAAACGTGAAGCAATTCTGAGACTCCTAGTTATATTATCTGCAGGACTATACTTCCCAAATGTTCAAGTGTAGAAATGTTGGCATCTGGAAAAAAAGAAAGAGATCTTGAAATTTGGGGAATGTACAAATCCAGATATAATTACATGGATTGTACGGGTTATATCAGTAAATTATTTAAAATAATTAATTTTAAACCTTTCTTATTTTATTTTATTCAGATATTTGGCTCATGAAGTCTCTTGTCAGTAGGTTGATCTGTTGATAACTGAATGCACTACTGGGAAGTGGGCCTAGTTGAAGGAAGTAGGTGTGTACCCTGGAAGGATTTGTCTTCTTCCTGGTCCCTTCTTCTTTTTCTCTCTCTGTTCTCCTGCTGCCACGAGTTGAGCAGCTTTCTTCTGCCATGCCCTTCCGCCATGATATTCTGCCTCATCTCAGGACCAAAGCAATGGAGCCAGTCAGTCATGGACTGAGATCTCTGAAACCACGAGCCAAAATAAATCTGTCTTCTTTTAATTTGTTATTGCCTTTGCTGACACTTAAGTTTGAATTTCCTTGCTTCCAATGATATTATTAATGTTTTAGTGTTTTATTAGTGTATGTATGTGTGTGTCTGTAAGGGGTATTCAGGAAATCGAAAAGAGATAAATATATACTGTACATATTTGTCTTTAAAATATTCAGAAGTTTATAATAAGTGGAGAGTAGTAATCTTCACAGTGAAAAACTAGTATTCATTAATTTGAAAATGTATATTTAACAGCTATTGTTACTCATTGAAAAGGTGACATAAGCAAAAAAAAAAAAAATTGTTATTGCCAGGTATTTTGGTCTCAGTAACAAACAACAACAACAAACTGATTAACACAGATCTCCATAATTCATCTTACAAAACTGAATTCTATTAATTTTGTTATGAAATGTAAAATTCAGTTCAGGTATTAATATTGATAAGATATCTTTATAAAAGAAATCCATCAGTGTTATCAGTTTGAAAGACAGCTCCTTATTTAGATGCACAGATTATTTTAACATTGTTTGATCATAAGGTCATTAGATTATCAAACTTATTCTAACACCCTGTCACTTATATATCTGCTTTCTCAACTGCACCTGTCTTCTCCTCTTTAGGCTCTCATTAGTCACTTTATTGTTAAACATTAGTCTCTGATATGACCTCTCACTGAGACTTCTTTGGGCATCAATATTTCCTATACATTGTTGCTACATTAATTTCCCTAAAGCAAAGTTCTGATCTTGTCAATCACAACTGAAAAATATTTAATGGATCTCCATGTCATAGAACAGCAGTTCACAAATATTGTGAACATTCAAATCTCCTTTTAAAGTTCTGATGCCCAAGCCATATGCCAATCTAAGTAAGCAGAACTTTGAGCAGAAGTGGAGTGAGGTGGGAATGAGAGCCAGGTATCAATAGTTTTTAATATTCTCTAGGTGAGGCCAACACACAGTCAAGGTTGTGATGCTGCTTTATAAGAGTAGTTTATTAGAGCAACACCAGCCCTCTCTGTAAATGCTTAAATGATGAACCAAGCCTGCTTTCTCTCTTTCCTCTCACCTCCAGCCAGGAAATGGTGAATCTCAAGGATGGGCCTGGGCATTTTATCTTTTTATAAAACACACAAAAGATTTTGTTCCTTCTTATTGAAAACCTATAGCCTAGACTAATTAAAGACAGCATAATCAGATCAAAATAAGAGTATTGTTTCTCAGTTAAGGTAAATTAATTAGGTGTGAACCAGGAATGAAAACTCTTATAAATGAGAAATGACAAATATCATAGTTACCATTGTGATGCATTTACTTTTAGAAATTGAGGCAAATTCAAATATGATTTAGCCATTATAAATTATCACAATTTCCTTGGCCCATCTTCTATGTGGCATTGGACAGGCCCTGTTTTGCAGCTTCCTGGAGAAATGGGGTCTCATCTTAAAAGCCCCACTAGAACAGAAACATCTATCTTACTCAATGCTCTATTCCTAGAATATAGAACAATACTTGGTTCATATTATATAATAAAAAGTTATTTGATGAATAAGGATATGCAATTTTCCTGTTTCTAATTTGCGATCACACAATCCTATATAAACTACTCACCTCCTTTTCTCCTCCATTGTTAAGATGTCATTTATCTTTCAAACACCAGGGGGAGCTGGACACTTGTAGGTACCATATGTTTTTTTTTTTTCTTTCTTTTTCTTCCTTCCTTTCTTTCTTTCTTTCTTTCTTTCTTTTCTTTTCTTTCTTTCTTTTTTTTTTTAATGCCACTGATGTTTCCTGGTAAGCACTGATCCTGGATTTGAGCACAAACCTTTATTCCTTAGTGCAATGATGTCTGCTGACTCCAATCCTATTTCTCATGGGTCACAGTTGTTCCTCTCTGCTATCACTGCCATGGCTTTGAAAACCGGAAATTTATTGTCTTATGGGTCTGGAAGGTAGAAGTCTGAAATCAAGGTGTTGGCAGAGTCATGCTCCCTCTGCAGGCCCTAAGGAAGAGTCTGTTCCAGGCCTGGTAATTCCTTGGCTTGTGACAGCATAATTCCAGTCTTTGTGTGTACATATCCATCTTCAAATGTCCACACTCTAGAAGGATACCAGTCATATTGGAGTAGGGTTCAATCTATGCAGTATGATCTCCACTAATTATCTCCACAATGTTACCAAAAAAGGTCACATTGTGAGGTTCTGGGGGTTAGTATTTTGACTTATGAATTCTGGGGAGGAGACACAATTCAGCCCATTCCATGCTCCAAGTTTCAGCCCACTGTTTAGCCATCATCTCCCAAAGCATTCAGAATGGTGTCAGAGCTTATCCATGAGTCCTCAGGTCCTACTGTTGAAACCAGGTCAAAAATTCCCCCAAAGATTTGTTCCCATGTGGGATCCTGGGTAACCTTACTTTGCAAGACCATATATTCATTCTAAGAAAGAACGTTTTTTTTTATAGTCCCAAAGAAAGGGAACTACAGCATTTCTTTCATCCTTCTCTTATCTTGATTTCTGCTTCAACACCTCTCCAAAAATGATGACATGGTTTTATGATGGTACCACCTTTCTGTGGTAAAACTAGTCTCCTCTTACTATCTCTGAAGCAGCCCTGGTAGTATAGGTATCACAACCAAAATGACATTGCCTTCGATAAGATCCATACATTCCCAAAACCCATAGTCTTGACACTAAGACTATGTAAGAAAGTCTTAATAGCATTCATAACTAGCACCAATTATGGCCATGCCACCAGGGGGAGTTAAATAGAATGTTTCCTAGAAGCATTCACTTAGTCATCCCTATAGAAGAAATAGGCTAAATATGGAAGAGGAGAAAAATGGATAATGAATTAATATTTTGCACTAAAGTTTTCATTGAAAAATGAAAATGAATTACCCAAAAATATACTAACCATTATTAAGTGATATCTAGATCTCAGGAACTTTTTGTATAGAATTATAGCATAGCATATATTCTGATATAATAATGCAGTAAAAGAAAAAAAAAACCACCAGATTTCAAGTGAAGTTAGAAAGAAATGAAAAGATAAATAAGAGAACAGAATATGAAACTTTAAAGTCACTGTGATAGAGAAGAAATTGCATGAGCTTTGGAATCAGGGTTAAATTGAAATCCTTGCTCTGTAGCATTAAACCAGTTATTTATTTGAAGACACTTTCATTAGCTGCAAAAACTTTATTTAGGTTGCTATAGTTAAATAAGAGATTAATATATGTAAAATGTGCTTTATAACAGGAACTCAATAATGATCATTGTTATTATTTTATAAAGGAAGGGTGCTCATATTGTTATATTGTGTGCACGTACAAACATGTAACAACAAATCCCACTAC
Organism: Marmota monax; assembly: GCF_021218885.2. Taxonomy (NCBI): domain Eukaryota; kingdom Metazoa; phylum Chordata; class Mammalia; order Rodentia; family Sciuridae; genus Marmota; species Marmota monax. Next base: position 6,130,044 of record NW_026691988.1, read on the forward strand.
TATGCGTGCTTACAATGCACCAATAAAAATTATGGAATAAAAGGTTGTTCACACTCCTAGATGGCACATTTGATCATTTTTGGTGTTATGACTTAGTGGAGAGTAAGAAATTGCTGAGACCTGAAAATATACATGTAGAATAAGTGAAATAAAGTAATAGAACTAAATCTTAAAGGAAAATAGATAAATGCAGCTTGAAATGATATAGTCCAGAGTTTCCTTGTACAAGGCCACCTTCAGTAATTCACTGAAGATTTTTCATTCATCAGTCACTTGTTCGTCTAGTCCCTTCAGCTCAGCATCTGACATAAAGCAGCTCTATGCTATCTAGCCAGTAGTCTCTAAAATTGCTTGGCACCAGATCCCTGATCAGGCAGGAGTACTATAAATGGTGACATACTCCATCAATCATAGCCCTTTATCTGGGGTGGCTGAAGGGGAGATATTCAGAAATGGACACAGTAAGTGACAAAGAAATTAGGAAGCTCACAAAGAATTGCTGAAAGCAGAAGCCAAGAGGCACAGAGAGCCTGGATAAAAAAGCCTGTGCTGTTGCAGAGATGCCAAGACAAGCCATTAACTACAGGAGCAGGAGAAGCAGCCAAGGAATAAATGCTGAAGCAAAATGCTGAGTTGGAAGGAACTGATATCAGCTTCTGCAAAGACGTCTCCTGGACTTGCAGCTGGTCCCCAGAGAGGGGGGTGACCACAAGAGCCCTGTTATGTGCTCTGTGGTGGCTTCTTTTCAGGGTGTGGAGCTGCTCACAAGGCTTCATGTCTCCTTTTCTTTTCAATACATCATAACAACAAATCTTCAGCTGAGATTTCCTGACTGTGCTTCTGTGGTTAGTGAATTGGAAGAGTATAATTAATATACTGTCCTGAGAGCACCACAGAGAACCACTTAGCTGAATGGTACAGGGAAGCTCACTCCCATCTCCCACAGACAACTGCTTCACCAAACAGCAGCTGGAGAAAACTATTCCCACGGACTCAGATTTTCCCAACTGGCCCTTAGCAATGTCTCTTTATTCATGTATCACTTAATAGTGTCAAACGCTCTTACACTCCATATCTCATTTGGTCCTCATAATTTCTTTTCCTTTCCTTTTCTCTCCCCCTTCCTCCTCCCCCCCTTTCTTTTTCTTTTTTTTCTATTTGAGCCTGCAGAGAAATGAAAAGGTCTCCCTTCCACAGTTGAGGTAGATTTAACCGTGTGTTCAAGGCTAACTGGCTGACTTGCTGTTTCCTATGTTTGAGAAGCTGTGTGTTACTGTAAATCCTCCAAGATGCAGGAAAAGTACCTCAGGCCAAATGGAACTAAAGAGAGACCAACCCATGGAAGAGAGGATGGATACTTTTATGGCCTGTTCTGGTGGATGGAATCAGAGGAGTCGAGGGGAATTCCAATCATGACCAAGACAAACATACATTCTGATTGTCCACAGGTCTGAGGACTCCAGCAATCCATTCAGTCTAACATTGGTTTCACCTTCTTTCACTCTCAAAATTGTTCTGATTTGGACAATAGTTTATGTTGTCAACTCTTCCATAATCCTTGAGGTATTGCTAGTTAATAAACCAAAGAAAGATAAAAGTATGTTTTCTTAGTAAGACAGAAAGACTTACTCAGAAAAAAAAAAGCATCTCTTTTGGAAAATTGTCAATGAATTGAATTAAAACAAAAACAATGCTTGGCCCTTACTTAAGCATTCTGTTGGGCCAATTAGAACTGCATTCCTTGAGTATTTCAGTTCATGTTTCTGAAGTCTGAGTGAGTAAGTCCACTGTATTTGTGGTGTGTGGATTGTCTGAGCTTAGCTGCTTGCAATAACAAAGTAACAGAGACTGGATAGCTTATAAACAACTGAAACTGATTTTTTTTTTTTTGGTTCTGGAGGTAAGAAGTCTGAGATCAGAGTGCCAACATGGGCAGGTTCTGATGACAGCTTCTTTTGGCTTTGCACCTAGCCATCATCTTGTATCCTCAAGTGGGGGAAAGAATCAGCTCTCTCTCTGGCCTCTTCTTATATAAGGACACTAATCCTATTCATGACCTTCATCAGCTCCTCAAACCCACTACCCAATACCATCACATTGGGGACGAGATTTCAAGTTATGAGTTTTGGGAGAACACAAACTTTTAGTCCATAAAATGGTTCAAGATTCTTTTCCACACCTGTTTCCCATGCGAGATTGGAACTAGACACAAGTACTTTTTTATTTGTGAACTAACTACTTATGCTGTGTTTAACCTGTTCTATATCTAGAAGAACAATTTTTCAACAGGTGGAGATAAAAAGTACTTAAAAATATGATGTCGCAGCAGTCTAAATTACATAATAAGCAAGTGGCTGAGATTGCCAGAAAGATGTGGTTGTAGAAATACATTCATTTGTTCATTTTTGTGGAAACACGTGTTGTTTTCATGTGTGTGTCACAAAATGGAAGAGTCTGGGAGAATCCCTTTTGCCAAGTTGACTATTGATTCTTCTACTTTGAGATCAGCTGAGTCCAGGTCCTTGTCATCTCAGCTGTTCATAATCTCAGCATCCCAATCAGTCTTTCTTCTTCAGTTTATCCCCAAACCGATCCATCCAATAGAATGTCAAAGGGTCGACTTTCCTAGAATGCTAGATTCATCATCTCTTCTCTACCACAAAACATTTAGATGTTCCAGTGCCTCACATCATGAAAAGGAATCCCATGCACAATCTTTTGCATGGATTTTATGAGTGTTCCATTGGTTGGTCCATATCATCTCTCCCCATACTCTATGGCTCTCCTGTTGATAGTTTTCACTTTGGCAGTTGATCCTGCAAAAATCTTGTATTGTTATTTATTTTCTTCTTAGTTTTAGATCTCATTTTTTTTTCAACAGAATTGACAGGTCCATGGTAGTAATACTTATTTTCCTTTCCAAAGCGCAGATGGTTTATAGGTGAGGTTCTGGACTCAAATTCTGGAAATTGTCACTGTATTTATAGAACCTAGCAAAGCATCTGTGTGAGACTGTGAAACATATACTTGGTCTTTCTTCCCACTTCCTGGTACAAAGCTCCTAAAACTCTTGGACTTTGTATTGCAATGAAATTACTGGGGCTGAGGGCTGCCATCACCAGTAAGACCAAGGCACGACTAGAAGCTTGGGATTTTTAACTCCCACCAACCTCCAGGAGGGGGAGAAGGCTGAAGGTTGACTGGTCACCAATGGCCAGCAATAGAGCCAGTCATGTGTACTTAACGAAGCTTCCATAAAACCCCAAGGGCCCTGGGTTTGGGGACCTTCTGGCTAGCTAAATATGGGCAGGTTCCCAGAAAGTGACACATCAAACTGGGGATGGAAGTTCTGCACTCCTTCTCCTACAGCCTCCTCTATGCACCTCTTCCATCTGGATGCTTATCTGTATCCTTTGTAATATACCTTATAATAAATGGGCAATAATAGATAAAATGTTTCCCTTGAGTTCTATGAGCTTCTCTAGCAAATTCATCCAACCCAAGGAAGGGGTTGTGGGAATCTGGATTTCTAGCCAGTTGGTGGCCAGAAGCACAGATCACAACTTGGAGATTGTGACTGGCATCTGAAGTAGGACAAGTCTTATGGGACTAAAACTTCAACATACGGGATCTGACACTACTTCCAGGTAGACAGTGTCAGAACAGAACTCAATTATCAACATCCAGCTGGTGTCTGCCGCAGAATTAATTGCGGCATATATGGGGGAGATTCTCCCACATGTCTGATATCGGATGTTGTAGGCTGTGTAAATATAGAAGGAGAAATTGACCTTTTCTTCCTTTCTAAGAACCTGATACCAAATTCATGCCAGAAAAATTACTGAATTGAGTATATTATCATAAGTGCTTAGTATATGAGTTGAATAACTCACTTTTCTCCCAGCAGATATCACCAAATTTATGACATTTAATTTAAATTTAAGATTTTTAAAATTAGGTCTTTAAAGTTAAAAGCTTATTTCATTCATTAAACTAATAATTGCATTTTCAAGCTCTAGAGATCTTGCTTTACATTATTGCAAATTTATTGAATTTATGTTTCTTTGCTTTTAGGAATAGTTCTTTGGCTAGTCCAAAATAGTGTGTTTCCTTCTTATTATTTTTTCTTATCTATTGTGTTTCATTTGCTGTACTCACAGATGTTAATGATGGGGATGACAATGACTGACATTTACAGAGTGCTCTCTATGCTCCAGGTACCAGGCAAAATGTTCATATGTATGACCTCATTTGAGATTCATGACACCTTTATTGCCTCCATTTCAGTGATGAGGAAACAGAGGGAAGGGAAGTAACAAACTCTCACAGTCACAAAGTGACAGAATGAGAATTCACACCCAGGCATTTTGACAATTATGCCATTAAGCCTTCTTCTGGAGGGTGGTTGGGAAGAAGTTCATTAGATTTGACAAAGGGAAATGAAGGGAAGGAGAGGGGATAGGAATGGGAAAAACAGTAGAATAAATCAGACACAACTTTCCTATGTTCATATGTGAACACACGACCAGTGTAACTCCGCATCATGTTCCCATTGGTCTTTCTTCCCACTTCCTGGTACAAAGCTCCTAAAATTCTTGGACTTTGTATTGCAATGAAATTACTGGGCCTGAGGGCTGCTGTCACCAGTAAGACCAAGGCACGACTAGAAGCTTGGGGTTTTTAACTCCCACCAATCTCCAGGAGGGGGAGAAGGCTGAAGGTTGACTGGTCACCAAGAAGAAAGACCAATGGGAAATTAAACTCCATGTATGTATAATATGTCAAAATATACTGTCATGTATAACTGTACAGTTAAAATATAAAAATACAAAGAACAAATAACGAATTTTAGAAAACCTTCTTCTATTTCAATATGTAGTTTTTATAAACATAATTTTACTGAATTTTTTAACCTGAGTGCCAATACATTAGTTTATGGCCAACAAAGTATGTTTACAGCTTAATGAAGTGGATTTTGTTTACCATGCTTTGTTTCTTCAATGAAAACTTCAAAAAATGAGTTCATGCCCTTCAATTTTCTGATAAGTGCCTGCCATGCTTATTAAATTGGTGCATTTTTTTAACTAGAAAAAAAAGAATGATTGGACTTTAAAGCTTTAAAACCCAAGCTTCTCTCTCATCTCCAAAATGTATTTAAAAATTCTTGAAGTGTTTTTAAATCAAACAATTATCTTTAAAAGGAGCTCCTGAAAGTAACTTAGCACAGAGAAGAACTGTATCAGTTGTGATGAGGATTACTATCAAACACCAAAGTTAATAGTTATCTCTAACAAGGGATTAGGATTATGGATGATGGTTGAGAATTGCTTTAGATTCATCTTAACTATTTAAATTTTTATAATGAAAATATATTCAGTTAGTGCTAATATACTTAAAAATAAGTTAAAAATAAAAAGGATGACAAATATTTGAGGGAGATAACTTAGGCCTACCTGGATTTGACTATTACATAATGTACAGATGTATTGAAAAATACATGGTGCCCCACAAATATGTATAATGTCATGTACAATATTTTTAAAGGATGTAAAAAATTTTAGAAATATAAAAATATAAAGGAAAGACTGTGCATGCATGATTGTGTATGTATGTATGTGTGTGTATATGTTTGTATATTCAGGACTGAACCCAGGGGCCCTCTACCATTGAGTTACATCCCCAGTCCTTGCTTTTTAAAAATAGGGCCTCACTAAATTGCTGAGGCTGGCCTCTAACTTGTGATCCTCCTGCTTCAGCCTCCCAAGTCACTGGGATTACAGGTGTGTGCCACCATGCCCAGCTTAAAAATGAGTTTCAATTAAGTTTTTACAGACATTGATTTTATCCACGAGACCAAACCTGTTCAAATGTGAGTACCGCGTGGCTGCTCCCCTTGTTTTCCCTTGGTTCCCGCTGTCCCCTCTGTGTTGCCAAGGCCTTTCCTGACGTCATCTGTTCAGCCTATGTTCTTACAGTGCCTCTAAACTCTACGATTCTAAGCTTCATCTAAGTGTATCCATCATTGATCTATTTCTTTAGATGATTGTCTAATTCATACCAGTGGATAATTCCTTATAAACTACATTAACAGTTATCTATTATCTTTCATGGATAAATTGTGTACTTTAACTGGGATTTTTGGCACATGTCTTAAAGAAAGATAATGGCTATCATTTTGGGGCAGTCGGTGTGAGATATATTGGGGAGAAGAGAGATTTTTTAGAATCCCCTTCATCAATTATAGAGGGTGTGTTTTCCATCCTTTTATTGATCATTCATTTTATTGACTGTCAGGGTTGTTTAAAACTCATTTATATGTGAAGTCATAAAAATTGCAGAGGTATTCATAGGTTATTTGTGGTCACTATAAATAGAAAATAAAATTTCTTTTGCAAGTTACATTAATAATTATATTTTCAAGTTCTAGAGATCTTGCTTTACATTATTGCAAATTTATTGAATTTTTCATTCTTTGCTTAGTATTTTTTCTTTCTTTAGTATTTCCAGTCTTTAGGATGGGGAGAGTTTGAGAAAGCTATAGAATTTGTATTTATTCATTCATTCCGTGTGGATAAACAGCCCCTGCAGAATTTTTTTCAAGAGATTGAAAGCAGTACCAGTTCATAACAAATACAGCTGATACTGCTTTTTTGTCAAATGTTTTTTATGTGCCTGCCTACATTCTAAAACATTGGCGAGCCGCTCCTCAGATATTGAGTGGAAAAGCTTTGAAATAAGCTCACAGTTTGAAGAAATTGCTTGGGAAATCATTTAATATGTTAGTGCCTATGTAATTGTACTAGCATTACAGAATTAATTTTGTAAAAAAAACACATATTTTTGTATATAATTTATATGTTGCAGAAAAAAAAAAAAACCAAAGTGAAAAAAATCACCAAAATCTGACAGTCCAGAATCTATTGTATCTTAAGAGAAAAATCAAATATTTTTACTTTGGTGAGAAGCAGAGTAAATATTTTATTGTGATATTAAATGAAATTAAGTTATATGAACTTAAAGATTAAGTATAAAGTGTTTTTATTTGAAGCCATACATGTTATATATATTTATGCATAACAGAAATTTTTGACTAATTTTTTAAAAAATTGGTTAACATGGCTACTTCTAGAAATTAGGACTTGGAACCTGAATGATGAAAAATGGAAAATAGAGAGTAAGATATTTACTTTTCAACATATATTTTTTTTGTGCTTCCTGAAATTTTCTAGTGTGAATTTGGATCACTTTTATTTTTTCATTTGGTACATTAAAATTACATATAATAGTAGGATGCATTGTTAGTTGTACAACACAATTTGGTCAATTTTATTCTGAAATATTAGATGACTTTTATAATTTAAAAATAAATTTCAGAGTGCTGCAGTTTCTGCCAGACGCGCAAGCACCGCACTCAGGGCTGAATTCTGGGTTCGAGACGGGGGAAGGAAGCGGTCCATCTCGGTTCTCCACACCGGTCAGACCACAGAGGAGGCCAGCAGCCACCATGTTGGTAAACTGACGTCACCACACCTGTTTTTGACTGACCGCAGCTCATTCAGCCATAGAACAGGTAATTTCAGGCTGCAATTCGCCTGTGGCTCGCAGACAGATTGCTAGGGTTCAGCGCCTGGGTGCTTCTTAAAATCTGATCTTATCGGAGTGAACACGGAGCGCGGGGCGGCCGAGTTCCAGCTCCCGGAACCGTCCCGGAACCGCCCTGGCTCAGGGCTGCGGAGCCTGCGGAGGCTGCTTCTTGGACCCTGCTACTATCAGAGCAAACACCAAGCACCAAGAAGCCGAATTCCGGCTCCCGGAACTGAGCCCGCGGGGACTGCTTCTTGGAGCCTACACTTAGAGGAGCTTACACCGAGCACGGAGCGGCCGAGTTCCGGCTCCCGGAACCGTCCCGGAACCGCCCTGGCTCAGGGCTGCGGAGCCCGCGGAGGCTGCTTCTTGGACCCTGCTACTATCAGAGCATACACCAAGCACCAAGAAGCCGAATTCCGGCTCCCGGAACTGAGCCCGCGGGGGCTGCTTCTTGGAGCTTACACTTATAGGAGCTTACACCGAGCACGGAGCGGCCGAGTTCCGGCTCCGGGAACTTCCCTGGACCGGGGCTAGGAGCCCGCGGAAACTGTGTCTCGGTCCGGGTCCTGCTGAGGGCTGGTCAGGACTCACCTGTTGCTTGGGTTGCCCGGCAAGGGGAACGAAATGCTGCCATTCGCATAGGATATCAACATGGCAGAGATCTGATGTCAGCAGAAAGCGGTGGAGGAGAGATCTTCATCAATACCAGCGGTGACATAAGCAGTTGGTCTCCTGGTAAGGGGGGTGAGGCTCAGTCACCCGAGTCTCCTCAATTTGTCCTCGAGCCAGAGGGAAGGAGCCGGGCCGCCGCCAGCCCCCGGAGCAGGCCCAGCGGCTCGCCAGCGTGGTGACCGCGTGACCCCAATTGGAGAGGGGGCGGAGCGGAGCCGCCACCCACACCCGCCAGGTGGGCAGACCCACGACCCAGTAGTACATGGGCGTGGTAGGAGGGGCAGGGCAGAGCCGCCCTTCGCGCTTGCAAGGTAAACAGACCTGTGACAGCCTGGCGGGTCAGGCCCAGTGGCCTGCCAGTGTGGTACACACGTCACCCCAACTCGAGTAGGGGCAGAGCAGATCCTTCTCCCACGCCCGGATCAGGCCCTGCCGGTGTGGTGGTCACGTGACCCCAATTGGAGTGGGGGCGGAGCGGAACCGCCACCCGTGCCCGCAGGGTGAGCAGACCAGTGATCAACCTGCAGATCAGGCCCAGGGGTCCGCAGGCGTGGTAGGAGGGGCAGGGCAGATCCGCCGCCCGCGCCTTCAAGGTAGGCAGACCTACAACAGACCGGCGGATCAGGCCCAGGAGCCTGCCGGCGTGGTACAAACACCACCCTAATTGGAGTAGTGACAGAGCAGAGTCGCCTCCCTTGCCAGGAACAGACCCAGCGTCCTGCAGGCGGGGTAGTCACGACACCCCAATTGGAGTAGGGGCAGAGCAGAGCCTCCACCCGTGCCCGAAAGGTGGGCAGATCTGCGACCGACCAGCGGGACAGGCCCAGTGGCCTGCTGGTACGACAGACACGTCACCCCATTTGGAGTAGGGGCAGAGTAGAGCTGCCGCCCGCGCCTGCAGGGTAGGCAAACCTGCAACCGACCGGCGGATCAGGCCCGGTGGCCTGCCGGCGTGGTACACTCGTCACCCCAATTGGAGTAGGGGCAGAACAGAGCCGCCACCAGCTCCCAGAACAGGCCCAGTGACCTGCAGGTGTGGTAGCCACAACACCCCAATTGGAATAAGGAGAGAGCAGAGCCGCCGCCCGCACCTGCAGGAAAGATACGCAAGCAGTATGAAAAGACAAGGAAAGAAAGGACCACAAGCAATGCAGGTCAACGCAACTTTAGAAGAGGTAACAGCTGCAGCAGATGGAATGTCAGATAAAGAATTCAGGATATACATGCTTCAGATGATCTGGAGTATCAAGGAAGACATTAAACAGCAAAATCAGACAATGAAAGATCACTTCGACAACGAATTACGCAAACAAATCCAGGAAGCAAAGGATCAACTATACAGGGAGATAGAGGTTATAAAAAACAAGCAATCAGAAATCCTAGAAATGCAGGAAGCAATAAACCAACTTAAAAACTCAATGGAGAATACTACCAACAGAGTAGAACACTTAGAAGATAGAACATCAGATAATGAAGACAAAGTATTTCAACTGGAAAAGAACATAGACAGCTCAGCAAGACTGTTAAGAAACCATGAGCAGAACATCCAAGAAATATGGGATAACATTAAGAGACCAAACTTAAGAGTCATTGGGATACAGGAAGGTACAGAGCTCCAAACCAAAGGAATGAGCAGTCTATTCAATGAAATAATACAAGAAAACTTCCCAGACTTGAAGAATGAGACAGAATCCCAAATCCTAGAAGCCTACAGGACGCCGAATGTGCAAAATCATAAGAGATCCACACCTAGACACATTATAATGAAGATGCCCAACATACAGAATAAGGAGAGAATTTTAAAAGCTACAAGAGAAAGGAAGCAGATTACATTTAGGGGCAAGCCAATCAGGATAACAGCTGATCTTTCAACACAGACTCTGAAAGCTAGAAGATCCTGGAATAACATATTTCAAACACTGAAAGAAAATGGGTTCCAACCAAGAATTGTGTATCCAGCGAAATTAAGCTTCAGGATGGAGAATGAAATTAAAACCTTCCACGATAAACAAAAGTTTAAAGAATTCGCAGCTAGAAAACCATCTCTTCAAAACATCCTCGCCAAAGTATTACAGGAAGAGGAAATGGAAAATAACAATGAAAACCAACAGTGGGAGGTAGGACAGTAAAGGGGGGGGGAATAATCAAAGAGGAAAACAAACAATGTTTAGTAACAGAAATAAACAAATATGGCTGGAAGAACAACCCATATCTCAATAATAACCCTAAATGTTAATGGCTTAAACTCACCAATTAAGAGACACAGGCTAGTAGAATGGATCACAAAACAAGACCCAACAATATGCTGCCTACAGGAGACGCATTTGATAGGAAAAGACATACATAGGCTGAAGGTGAAAGGTTGGGAAAAATCATATCACTCATATGGACTTCGGAAACAAGCAGGCGTGTCCATACTCATATCAAATAAAATAGATTTCAAGCCAAAGTTAATCAAAAGAGATAAAGAGGGACACTACATACTGCTTAAGGGAACCATACACCAACAAGACATAACAATCATAAATATTTATGCCCCAAACAATGGTGCAGCTATGTTCGTCAAACAAACTCTTCTCAAGTTCAAGAGTCTAATAGACCACCACACCATAATCATGGGAGACTTCAACACACCTCTCTCGCCACTGGACAGATCTTCCAAACAAAAGTTGAATAAGGAAACTATAGAACTCAATAACACTATTAATAACCTAGACCTAATTGACATATATAGAGTATACCACCCAACATCAAGCAGTTACACTTTTTTCTCAGCAGCACATGGATCCTTCTCAAAAATAGATCATATATTATGTCACAGGGCAACTCTTAGACAATATAAAGGAGTAGAGATAATACCATGCATCTTATCTGATCATAATGGAATGAAACTGAAAATCAACGATAAAAGAAGGAAGGAAAAAGCATACATCAACTGGAGAATGAACAATAGGTTACTGAATGATCAATGGGTTATAGAAGACATCAAGGAGGAAATTAAAAAATTCTTAGAGATAAATGAAAACACAGACACAACATATCGGAATCTATGGGACACATTGAAAGCAGTTCTAAGAGGAAAATTCATTGCTTGGAGTTCATTCCTTAAAAAAAGAAAAAACCAACAAATAAATGATCTCATACTTCATCTCAAAATCCTTGAAAAAGAAGAGCAAAACAACAGCAAAAGAAGTAGAAGGCAAGAAATAATTAAAATCAGAGCTGAAATTAATGAAATCGAAACAAAAGAAACAATTGAAAAAATTGACAAAACTAAAAGTTGGTTCTTTGAAAAAATAAACAAAATCGACAGACCCTTAGCGATGCTAGCGAAGAGAAGAAGAGAGAGAACTCAAATTATTAGCATACGGGATGAAAAAGGCAATATCACAACAGACACTTCAGAAATACAGAAGATAATCAAAAACTATTTTGAATCCTTATACTCCAATAAATTAGAAGATAGTGAAGGCATAGATAAATTTCTTAAGTCATATGATCTGCCCAGATTGAGTCAGGAGGATATAGAAACCTAAACAGACCAATATCAATTGAGGAAATAGAAGAAACCATAAAAAGACTACCAACTAAGAAAAGCCCAGGTCCGGATGGGTATACAGCAGAATTTTACAAAACCTTTAAAGAAGAACTAATACCAATACTTTTCAAGCTACTTCAGGAAATAGAAAAAGAGGGAGAACTTCCAAATTCATTCTATGAGGCCAACATCACCCTGATACCTAAACCAGACAAAGACACTTCAAAGAAAGAAAACTACAGACCAATATCTCTAATGAACCTAGATGCAAAAATCCTCAATAAAATTCTGGCGAATCGGATACAAAAACATATCAAAAAAATTGTACACCATGATCAAGTAGGATTCATCCCTGGGATGCAAGGCTGGTTCAATATACGGAAATCAATAAATGTTATTCACCACATCAATAGACTTAAAAATAAGAACCATATGATCATCTCGATAGATGCGGAAAAAGCATTCGACAAAGTACAGCATCCCTTTATGTTCAAAACTCTAGAAAAACTAGGGATAACAGGAACATACCTCAATATTGTAAAAGCAATCTATGCTAAGCCTCAGGCTAGCATCATTCTGAATGGAGAAAAACTGAAGGCATTCCCTCTAAAATCTGGAACAAGACAGGGATGCCCTCTCTCTCCACTTCTGTTCAACATAGTTCTCGAAACACTGGCCAGAGCAATTAGACAGACGAAAGAAATTAAAGGCATAAAAATAGGAAAAGAAGAAATTAAATTATCACTATTTGCAGATGATATGATTCTATATCTAGCAGACCCAAAAGGCTCTACAAAGAAACTATTAGAGCTAATAAATGAATTCAGCAAAGTGGCAGGATTTAAAATCAACACGCATAAATCAAAGGCATTCCTGTATATCAGCGACAAATCCTCTGAAATGGAAATGAGGACAACCACTCCATTCAAAATATCTTCAAAAAAAATAAAATACTTGGGAATCAACCTAACAAAAGAGGTGAAAGACTTATACAATGAAAACTACAGAACCCTAAAGAGAGAAATAGAAGAAGATCTTAGAAGATGGAAAAATATACCCTGTTCATGGATAGGCAGAACTAACATCATCAAAATGGCGATATTACCAAAAGTTCTCTATAGGTTTAATGCAATGCCAATCAAAATCCCAATGGCATTTCTTGTAGAAATACAGAAAGCAATCATGAAATTCATATGGAAAAATAAAAGACCCAGAATAGCAAAAACAATGCTAAGCAAGAAGTGTGAATCAGGCGGTATAGCGATACCAGACTTCAAACTATACTACAGAGCAATAGTAACAAAAACAGCATGGTACTGATACCAAAACAGGCGGGTGGACCAATGGTACAGAATAGAGGACACAGAAACCAATCCACAAAACTACAACTATCTTATATTTGATAAAGGGGCTAAAAGCATGCAATGGAGGAAGGATAGCATCTTCAACAAATGGTGCTGGGAAAACTGGAAATCCATATGCAACAAAATGAAACTGAATCCCTTTCTCTCGCCATGCACAAAAGTGAATTCAAAATGGATCAAGGAGCTTGATATCAAATCAGAGACGCGACGTCTGATAGAAGAAAAAGTTGGCTACGATCTACAGTCGGTGGGGTCGGGCTCCAAATTCCTCAATAGGACACCCATAGCACAAAAGTTAATAACTAGAATCAACAAATGGGACTTACTCAAACTAAAAAGTTTTTTCTCAGCAAAAGAAACAATAAGAGAGGTAAATAGGGAGCCTACATCCTGGGAACAAATCTTTACTCCTCACACTTCAGATAGAGCCCTAATATCCAGAGTATACAAAGAACTCAAAAAATTAGACAATAAGAGAACAAACAACCCAATCAACAAATGGGCCAAGGACCTGAACAGACACTTCTCAGAGGAGGACATACAGTCAATCAACAAGTACATGAAAAAATGCTCAACATCTCTAGCTGTCAGAGAAATGCAAATCAAAACCACCCTAAGATACCATCTCACTCCAGTAAGATTGGCAGCCATTAGGAAGTCAAACAACAACAAGTGCTGGCGAGGATGTGGGGAAAAGGGTACACTTGTACATTGCTGGTGGGACTGCGGATTGGTGCAGCCAATTTGGAAAGCAGTATGGAGATTTCTTGGAAAGCTGGGAATGGAGCCACCATTTGACTCAGCTATTCCCCTTCTTGGTCTATTCCCTAAAGACCTAAAAAGAGCATGCTACAGGGACACTGCTACATCGATGTTCATAGCAGCACAGTTCACAATAGCAAGACTGTGGAACCAACCTAGATGCCCTTCAATAGACGAATGGATAAAAAAAATGTGGCATTTATACACAATGGAGTATTACTCTGCATTAAAAAATGACAAAATCATAGAATTTACAGGGAAATGGATGGCATTAGAGCAGATTATGCTAAGTGAAGCTAGCCAATCCCTAAAAAACAAATGCCAAATGTCTTCTTTGATATAAGGAAAGTAACTAAGAACAGAGTAGGGACGAAGAACAGGAGAAGAAGATTAACATTTAACAGGGATGAGAGGTGGGAGGGAAAGGGAGAGAGAAGGTAAATTGCACGGTAATGGAAGGAGACCCTCAGGGTTATACAGTGGAGGGGGTAGAGAGAGAGGAGGGGAGGGGAGGGGAGAGGTGGGGAGGGGGGAGGGTGGATGATGGGAAAGGCAGCGGAGCACAACAGACACTAGTATGGCAATTTGTAAATCAATGGATGTGTAACTGATGTGAATCTGCAATCTGTGTATGGGGTGAAGGTGGGAGTTCATAACCCACTTGAATCAAAGTGTGGAATACGATATGTCAAGAAATTTGTAATGTTTTGAACAACCCACAATAAAAAATTAAAAAAAATAAATAAATAAATAAATAAATAAAAATAAATTTCAATAAAAAATCTTAAAAATACTTTAAAACTAATTTGGTCTCACTGTAAACTATACACATAGATCTGTGACATCACAGCTAACATATTATTTAATGTGAAAGACTGAATGCCTTCCCACTAGGATCAGAAACAAAACAGGAATATTTACTCTAATTATTTCTCTTCAACCTGAACTAAAGACTCTGGGAAAATTATGCAAGAAAAAGAAGTAAGAGATATTTGAATTAAAAGAAGTAAAACTAACTCTCTTTTGCAGATTATATGATCTTGGACAGTGAAAATCCTGAGGAATTCACTAAAAACTATTTGTATTTATAAACTGGCTAAACAATGTGGCAGAGTATAGATAAACATACAAAAATCAATTGCATTCTTGTACATTTAAAACGAACAGTGTAAAACAAAATTAAGAAAGCAATCTAATTTTTAATAACAGTAAGAAAGAATAATATGTCAAGAAATGAGTTTAGCAAAGAAATGCAAGACAATGGGATTATTACTCAGCCATAAAGAAGAATGGAAGTATGGCATTTTCCAGTAAATGGATGGAACTGAAGAATATCATGGTAAGTGAAATAAGCCAGTCTCCAAAAAACCAAAGGCCAATGTTCTCTCTGATTTGTTGATGCTAACCCAAAACAAGGGAGGTTGGGAAGGGGAATAACAGAAAGAAATTGAACTCCACAAAGGGTAATGAAAGAAAAGAGGGAGGGGAATAAGAAAGACAGTAGAATTAATTGGTCATAACTTTTCTATCTTTGTATTTGTATACACCACCAGGGTAACGCCATATCATGTACGACTACAAAAGTGGGAACCTAATAGAGTAAGTTATACTTTATGTATGTATATTCTGCCAAAATACATTCTACTGTCATGTAAAACTAAAACAAACAAAAAACCCACAAGTCTGATGAAACCTACTATAAAAAAATAAGAAAATGTGCAAGACTTATTGGAAATGATGGTGTATGCCTGTAATTCCAATGACTCAGGAAGCTGAGTCAGAAGGATCACAAGTTTGGGGCCAGCCTTGGCAACTTAGTGAGACCCTGTCTCAAAATAAGAAAAATAATAAAAGCACTGGGGATATAGCAAAGTAGTAGAGTGACCCTGAGTTCAATCCCCAGTATCGATCCCCCCTGGAAAGTGCAAGACTTACACTCCAAGCCATAAAACTTTGCTAGAAGAAAATTTTAAAAGTCTAAGTGAATGACTCATGTTCATAGATCAGAAAACTAACATTGTTAAGATTGGTAATATTCCCAAGTTGAGCTATAGATTCAACAGAATTTCTATCGAAATCTCAGGCATTTGTGTATCTGGTGGTTTCTGTTTGTTTTCTCAGGAATTGAGAAATTGATCCTAAAAGTCATAGACTTTCAAGAGACTCAGGACTGAGAATAGCCAACTAATCTTAAAATTGAAGAAAAAAGCTAAAGTATTCACACTTCTTGATTTCAACACTTAGTACAAAGCTACAGTAATCAAGATGATATGGTAAAAGACAAGACATACAGATCAGTGGAATAGCATTGAGAGTCAAGAACTATACTTTATGGTCAACTAATTTTTGACCAGAGAAGACAACTTAATGAAGGAAAGAATAACATTTTTGACAAAATGATGCTGAGAAAAGTAGATATTCACATGCAAAGTGCTAAGTCAAACCCTTCCTTAACAGAAAAAAATTAACTCAAAACAGATACAGCTGTATAATAAGAGCTAAAATCATAAAAGTAATAGAAAAATATGACTAAATCTTTGTGGTCTTGGATTAGATGATTGTTTTTAGACATAACATCAAAAGCATAAGTGAAAAATAAAAACTTAACTTGTACAACATGCACAAAACTTTTGTGCATCAGAAACACCATTAAGAAAGTGAAAAGACAGCACAAAGAAACAGATAAAATATTTGGAAACCATCTCTGACAAGAACTTGTATCAGAACATACCAAGAATTCTTACAACTCAACAATAAAAACACAATACAATTAAAAAATGGATAAAGGATTAGAATAGAGATATCTTTAATGAAGATATTAAAATGGTAATAATCATATAAAAATGTTATAATCATGTTCAAGGTCATCAGTCATTACAGAAATGCAAATCAAAATAGTGATATTCTACTTCATACCAACTAGGGCAAGTAAAACAAAAAGATAGCCAATATTGGCAAAGATATGGGGAAACTGGGACTTCCAAACATTGCTGTGGAAATGTAAAGTCAGGTAACCACTTTGGAAATTAGTTTAACAGTTTCTCAAAAGGTTAAATAGAGCTACTTACTACATGACCCAGAAATTCCACTACTAGTTATACAGATGCAAGAAATGGAAATATATATCCACAAAAAATCTTGTATACAAATGTTCAGAGGAGCATTTTTTATAATAACTAAAAAGTCAACACAACCTACATGTTTACCAACTGATGAATGGATACACAAAATGTGCTCCCACAGAACATTCCAGATGACAGAATGTTATTTTGACAGAAAAGGACTAAAATATCGGCACAAGTTACAACATGGATGAATGTAGAACACGGGTAGATGAAAGAAGCCTGTCGAAAAGACCACATATAATTTATTCATTGGAAAATACCCAGAATAAGTAAATGCATAAGGACAAAATTTAGGTTAAAATTTGCCAGAAGCTGGGGAGAAGGAGAAATAGGGAGTGGCTACAAATGGATACAAGACTTCTTCTTGGGACGGTGAGATTTTTAAAAAGTAGATTGTGGTAGTGGCATAACTATGAATAAATTAAAAACCTTTGAAATGTACACTTAAAATCAATGTTAAAGGAGTTAACAATAGAAACATAAATGTAATTAAACAAAAGGTTAAACACACTGAAGTAAAATGATTGCAGGTTTGTCAAAGAGCAAGCTTGGTTATGAACCACATTTATCCAAATCATAACTCTTGTCTAAGGTACACAAATGGACTTCCGTGACTTTTCCCTTTCAGATTTGGTTTTCTTGTTCTTATTCTTTTAAGATTCACATTCAAGAGAATATAAAAGTCTCTTCAATTTTAATCTCTCTAAGAGCTACTAATATTTTAAGAGAGCTTTCTGGTTCACCCACAGGAGTGAAGCAGAACAGATACATGCCAGAGGAAAACTGTTAGATGACTCCTCTGCTAGCTCAAATTAAGGCAGGGCGAAGGAAAACTGTTTGCAAAACAGGTCCTCTCTACAACCCAGCAGTCTTCAGTTTCTTTCACTTCCTCCAATGGGAGTCAAAATCCAACATAAATATCCAAAGGCTCTATTTTTAGCAGGAAACAAAAATCATATATACATTTTGGTCCAGTTTGTTAAAAAGTTTGAATTTAAAGTGAGCCTACAAACTAGTATCAGAGCTGGACACAGTAGTACTCCTGCAATTCCAGCTGCTTGGGAGATGGACAGGAAGATTGCCATGCCAATTCAAGGACAGCCTGGACAACTTAGTGACCCACTCCTCTAAAAAAAGAGTATCATTGAAATGTCACAGTGCATCCCATATTATGTAGAAGATTGTAATTAGTTTAGTATTAATTTAAGTATTAATAATTAAAATGATAGCAATAATAATGATGTTCAGTATCATAGTTATTTTGTTTTTGATTTTGGTATTGGTGATTGGTCCCAGAGGCCCCCTACCACTGAGCTAGATCAATAGCCCTTTTTACTTTTTATTTTGAGACAGGGTCTCACTAAGTTGCTTAGAGCTTCACTTAGCTGCTGAGGCTAGCCTCGAACTTGTGATCCTCCTGCCTCAGCCTCCTGAGTCACTAGGATTACAGGCATGCACCACTCCATGCAGGAGTATCACTGTTGACTGTTGAAAGATACAAGGAGTTAAACAAAAACAAGACAAAACAAAACAAACAAACAAACAAAAAACTTCTTACAATTAGCAATGTTTGTTATTTGAAAGACCATCTCAATTTAAGGGGTAGTTTTGCTGTCTTTTTATGTAAAGGATATGTGTGTGTGTGTGTGTTTGAGCAAGTGCATGCATGCATGTGCACCTATGTGTAACTATTTGTGATTATAAGAGTTTTTTTTTTAAAGAGAGAGAGAGAAAGAGAGAATTTTAATATTTATTTATTTATTTTTAGTTTTCGGTGGACACAACATCTTTGTTTGTATGTGGTGCTGAGGATTGAACCCGGGCCGCACGCATGCCAGGCGAGCGTGCTACTGCTTGAGCCACATCCCCAGCCCTATTACAAGAGTTTTAAAAATCTGGTTCTGTATCACAGTCCCAGATAAAAATTCTTAGAGAATCTGTGTTTTTCTTGACGGTGGTCATGTAACAACACTCTTTCTTTCAACCTAGCATTCTTTTCAAGTGACAAATGAAGGACTAATGTTTAGAGCAAAAAAAGGAAGCCCCTCACTCCTGCTTCTCAGACTGGATAATACAGAGATTGTCTAAATACAGTGGTACTGACAAGAGTGTAAAAGCTAATCATTGAAACAGTGGTCCCAACTGGAGGTAATTTTGCCCCTCAAAGGATTTTGATGATGTTTAGAGACATTTTTGCTTGTCACAGCTGGTGGCTTCTACTGGAATCTTGTGGATAGGGGAGTAGGAAAGCTACCAAATATCCTACAATGCACAGGACAGCTCCTCTAACACTTGTTCAGTCCTGAGTGTCCACAGTGCTGAGAATGAGAAACCCTTGTCTAAAGCAATTTTGTATCATAAGAGGCTAATGAATCAAAGGGACTATGCGTTATAGTTTCAGAAATAGGGAAATGATAATAACTTGATAGAGCATTCAATACAAGCGATCAGAGTTTAGAAAAGGAGTGGGCTTTGGTGACTCCCCCAAGGTGCCAATCCCAAGCAAAAGCTTGAGCCAGAAACCCAGAAACTCTGTGAGAGAACTTACTCTCCGTCTACAGCCAGTTTTCATCACAAGAGACCTGAGTAACCGCATCAAAGGGAGGAAAAGATGTGCTCTGTCATATATATATATATATACACCAGAAGTTGTGTATAGTGACATTTTAACTGCGATGGAATGGATAACTTACTTCTTTTGAAATTTATTTTTTTAGCTCTAATATTTGTTTAAAATGATCATGCCAATTATTGCTGACACCGCAAGTATAGGAAAATGAAGAAAAAAAGAGATTGTTGTACACACACATAATGATTTCTCTTGACCAAGTCAGACATTGTGGGTTCCCTGTATGGAACAATACCATAAAGATATTAGGTAGTAGGGAAGCAAGTGTGCTAAGCACTCTAGGTGACCTGGAGCTCAGCCTTGCAGGGGACACTGGAGAAGGTTTCTAGTGCAATGCGACATTTTGACCAGATGATTTATTTTTCAGTGCCAGGGATTGAACCCAGGGGTGTTCTACCACTGAGTTACATCCCTGGCCCTTTTCATTTATTTATTTATTTTTATTTTGAGAAGGATTTTGCTGAATTGCCCAGGCTGGCCTTGAACTTGTGATCCTTCTGCCTCCGCCTCACAAACAGCTGGGATCACTCACAGGTGTGTGCCACTGGGCCAGGCTCTTGGCCAAATAATTTTTTAAGTAAAGTTATGAATCACCCAAAACTATTAACAAAAATTTCTATGATTGTTGGCATCGATTATCTTTAATCTCTATAGCAATAACCCAATTCTGCAAAATGAGTGGCAGCAGCAGATTCAGTGTGTGAATTTCCCTCCCTGTTATCTCCTAGAAGTTCCAGAGGGGCATCTGCATTTGTGCATCCGCCCATGACTGCGACTTTCACTACCTGACACACATACCTCTTTCCTCATCCTCTGCAGCTTAGCAAGAGTAGACATAGGCCTGGCTGTGACTCCCACATTGCAGCTAAAATCAGCCTCTGGTGTTTAGCAAAACTTTATTTAAGGTTTGGAAATAATAGGACAGAATTACAGTTGAGGAGAAGATAAACAACTGAGCTCACTGAGCCTGCTCCAGAGTCTGCAGGTCAGCTGCCTAGGGAGTCTCCTATTGACTGGCTCTTTCTTTAGTTCCCTTCTGCTGCCCTGTTATAGGAGCTACTTTACCTCTCCACTCCCTCACCTCCTGGGACAGTTACCAAACAAGTATTTTTCACCAAAGGAAAAATAAAAAGCATAGTCACTAAAGGAAGCAATTTCTGTGAAGTAGCACCACCCTAGGAACATTTCTGACATTAATATGTTGAATAATTCAGGTTTTTCTTCAACTTGCAGTTTCGAAAGTACATATTCTCTTTACATTTGAATAACCAATAGCCATTAAATTGCTTTCTGTTTAAAAAATTAAACAAGTTGAAGAAGAATTTTAAGAAGAAGAAGAAGAAAAGAAAAAGCGGAGCTGTTTATTGGAGCTTCCCTGTGCAGAGAAACAGGGAAACTGTTCGTAGATTTGAAATGATGTTTTCCTCTTGTTCACAAGGCATCATAAAAGGCCAGCAATCAATCTCAGAAAACTGTAGTATAGTCTTGGCTATTACTGGCAGGGTGACAGGGATTGTGTCTTCTTCTATCTATCTACTTTAATCTACAACTTTATATTGGAGTCCTGCCTTGAAAAAATTTGAAATGTGAACTCTTTCTGAAGGTCAAGGATAACCTACGGTATCAATTCATTGAGGTGGTTCTTGAATACAGAAAGTAACCACAGGGCTCCTAAAGGAGAATTATTTATAAGTGAATCAGGAGCCTGTCCCAACAAATCAGATTCAGAAACAAGGCCTTCAACTGAAACAAGAATAGTTGTTGCAGATACAGCACATGGCTATATCTCATCTATCAGCTCTATCATTGTAGAAGGAAGCAGAAATGCATGTATGAAATTAAATGAACCCAAATAAGTCAGAGCAGGCAGCTTTGCCATTGGCCCCACCCCACTTGCTCTTTACACAAAAATGATGTTGTATTATTTCCTTCTCTCTTTAAAGAGACAATCTGAGTATCTAGCATCTAAAAAGTGATCGTGGTAAGGCATCTTCTGTGCAACCAGGATTAAGATGAGGACTATCCTGTGAACTGGTACCACCACTTTAGAAACCGGCAATATATACTCAAACTGAATAAAAAGAAACATTATGTTCCATCAATCAATATTTACATGTCCATAAGTAAATGCAGATATGCATATTATATACTTCCTACATATGCAACAATGGCAGTCTCAGATATATTTCCAAGAGAAATGAGTGTATATGTGCAAAACAGGACAAGTATAAGAATGTTTAGAGAAGTTTTATTTTTAAACTAGAAATGACAAAAATATCTACCAACACATTAATGGGTATATAAATTTTGATATAGTCATGTTGTACAATACTATTTGGCAATAAAAAACCAAAATCATATTATTATGGACAACAATATCAATGGATCTCATTGAAATGATATTGAATGAAAGAAGCTAATAGAAAAGAGAATCTACAATATGTTCCCCATACATGAAGTTCAACAATAGGGAAAAACACAGCTGGAGTTATAGAACACTTGCTTAGTGTATGCACAGTCATGTTTTGATTCCTGGCATGGCAGAGGGCATATCTCAGTGATAGACAGTATAACACTGATTATGGTTGGTAGGTTGAATGCGAGGATACCAGAGAGGCTTCGGGATATCAAAAACATTTTGTATCTTAATCTTGGTTGTGGTTTTATATAAACATACATATATACCTCTATTGATCTATCTGTTTAGATCTAGATTGATAGATATGTAGGCATATATGTGTGTGTGTGTGTGTGTGTATACATATATTCACTAATCTATACACTTGTGATCTATGTAATATACTGTATGTGAATTTAAAAAATTAAAAACCAGCTGAAGACAATGAGAAATTCCCCACAGCTAGGGAGTCTGGTCTTATGAATCAATTATAATTGTTATACCCTAACAGGTAGCAAAGAAATACCTGTAATGATTCAGAGACATCCATAGACCTGGGTGACTTTTCAAAATGTTCTTCTTGAAGAACTGTAAACTAGTTTTTTTTTTTTTTTAACTAATAGAGCAGCTGGGAGTCCAGAATATCAAGTGTTGATCCATGTGAAGTGATCTCATTTGTAATGACTAGTCAACCATAGAATCTGTCTAGATTAACTAAGAATTACAACCATGTTGGACCATATCTAATTCAGCACATAACTGATTTTTAAAGAATTACTAATATGATTCAACAACCAGCTGTTATCATAAGACTGAACTAATTAAGAAAAACAGCTTGGCTGGTTTCTGTTTTCCAACTTACAGTTCTCTAAATATTTCCCTTACTGTTGAATACTTCATTTTTCACCTTGATTTTTCTCTTTTATAAATGCACTTCATGTTGCTGTAGTATCTGACAATGTATTCAAAGAGATAGGATTCAAAGCCAATGAACTTAATCAAAAAAATATTAAAAGGCTTTTGTGACTGATTTTTGAAATAATGTTTTTGCATCTTCCAATAAGCTATGTCTGTGCTTAGGGCAGACAGACAGGGATATAATTTTTCTTTATATATATAGAAAGACAGAACAAGTGATCTAACAGCAATAATAATACTGTGTTAGCAGCAAAATGGTCATTTAAAGAGGAAAGGGTTACTTTGGAGTACCTTGTTTCTACTTGGGAGAATCCCAGCTTCTAAATCTAAATATTTCTTAGTTCCAATCCTGAATTTACCATATATTTATTAGTTGTGTGATTGTGGACAAGTTGCTTAACTTCTCTGAGCCTGAATTTTTTCATCTATAAGATGGAGAAAACATATCCCTCCAAGTTTTGGTGAGTAGGAAATGTCTTAATACTCTGAGAATGTCTGAAATATACCAGGGAAAAATCATATGTATTTCCTTACCCTTGTCCCAGCTAAAAGACAATTCTGACCCCCTTTTCTCTAATGGTAACATCCAGCTCTTCCCCAATGCATTCATGATAATGCTGATTTTAGATGCAGAATCCGTTGAGCAGCAAACATGAGCTTTTGCATGAGATTCCAGCCAATTGGTAGGGCTAGATTCCTTGCAACTTGTATGTCTAGCAAAATGGATGAAATTTCTAAGATATGCTTGTTTCAGATCTTATTAGCTTATAAGTTAATTGAAAAATGAAATGAAGATGAAGATCATCAGTCATAACAAAAGCTGTGAAATCTTTTGAAGAGGTAGTCATTGACCTATGGTAATTCATTAACAAATAAAAAGCAAATTAAAGAGCATTTATGATATGCTGGAGCTACACCATTGTATTTGAAGGCACAGTGAAGGTAAGAAACATTTTTAGGTTTACGGAACAGCCTGTACACCAAATCAAGGACTGGTTATAATGACCTCATTCACTGTATTTTTACCTTAGGTCCAATTTAATGATAGGGATTCTTCAATAAATAAACTAAAAAGATTTACTGAGAATTATGTACAAAGTACCTAGCAATCTTCCATAAAAGGAAGCCAATACCATTTTAGGAGCCCTCTTGGTAGCAGAGGTTTTGACTTCAGTCTCTGGCTGTTCCTCTCCTGTAGACAGAGGCCACATTCTTTCCTGGCTAGTAGAATAGCAGCAATGGCCTAAAAGGGAAATCTAAGAGGATTTACACAAATTATGTGGACTTCTCAAAATGCCAGGAGCCAAATCCTCTTAGAACAGTTCAATCATCTCATGGGAAAGTTGTTGCCTACTTCGTTACTGTAGGAATACTAAAATTTGTCAAGAGAAATAAGAAAAGTCCCCAAGGCTGCAAGTGGGGGGATGATCTGCAAATGAACTGCCTGTTATGGAAGGAAGCCCTGGCAACACTAACTAAATTGTCTTGTAAGCCACACAGCCAGCAGGTACTCAGGAAGCACTGGAAGAATGGAATTTAATTGAACTCTCTTTGAGGTGAAGAGGCCAATAAAGTAAGAGTAGTAATTTTAGCTCAAGGCCCTGTGGCTGTTCTAACTTGGTGGCACAAATTACCCTGAATCTTCCCTGGAGTCAGCCATTTTTCTAACCTCATGGAGGCACTTCCTCTCTCCCCCCAGGCTTGATCCATTTCCTTCCTTTCCAATTTTTTTTTCGCTCTCTGACCCCCATCCCTTCATAGAGTAAGTGATTGCTGATCTAACCACGTTTCCAAAGTATGACATTTTATTAAATGTCTTCTCTTGCCCTGTGTTTTTCCGTTCTCCCGAACAAGGAGCACAGGCACATTTTCCCATGTCCAGTCTTATGTCTTGACCTCCTAGGGCCAACTCTCAAAGGACTGCCCACCTTCCTCCTTCGTGTTCAGATGCAGTGTGTTCACAGCTTCTATAGGTGCCAATTATTTTCATTTGAATTGTACTTTTCTAATCACTTTGCATTTGAAGAAAATTTAGCAGCAAGTGACTTTAAGCTATTTGTGATTCTGCCCCATTTGTACAGTAATGAGATTGTTTGTATGTTCTCCTGCAGAGAAAAATATCTCCGTTAAGGAAGAAATCCTGTTAATTCTCATTCTGCACAGAAACTGGCCCTGGGGGTCATAAACCTAAGAGTTCACAAGTGATCAGCAGCCTGACTCAAATGAATGCCAAATCCTTCTAAGCTGAACATTCAGTTACTGGAAATTGGTAGTAACAATTCCATTCTGATTTCTCTTCTCAATTTTGGCATAGACTCAAGGGATTTGATATCCTTGATTGGAATTCCTTTTCTTTCCCTCCCTCCCTTCTTCCCTCATTTCCTTCCTTCCTTCTTTTCTTTTCTTTTTTTTTTTTTCTTGTTCTTTCCCATTTGCCATTGGAGTACTGTGAGAACATAGTTGGGAATGGTCCTCTGTGATGTATGCACCACTCTGGAGAGGCCAGATGTCCTTACACCAGGGGATCCTGGGCATATTACTGGTCTGAGCTAATAAAATGGTCTTTCCCTCAGGAGTAAAAGGGCAATGAACATATCATAGATTGTCTGTCCAGCTTATAAACAGTGAATTACTGATTTTCCACAGTGAATCATGGAATTGTGTAACCTACATTTCTCACATCCTCCACAAACCATTGCAACTGTCCTTTGTGAAATTCGTAGCTTCATGAGAATATTTATACAGTGGGACAAAAAGTAAGAGTTTTAAAAAACTGATGGGGGGTGGTATTTAAAAATACTTGGACAGAAATATAGCTTGAGAAATGCTGGGAACAGAGGAGTATGAAGGGAGATAAAGTTACCTCCATGGAAAAACTAAAATGTTTAGGACAGGAACATCAGGAAGCAAGATTTTTAAAGACCCACCATGATACAAGTAGTCTGAACATGGGTTTTTTGTATTATTTGTAAAAATTATTACTAGTGAATATTATGCTATATTATAATAGTGTATATTATTACTATAATAGTAAATATTGTGTTATAATACTGAATATTATTATTAGTGATGATATATCATGTAAAATGTATTGTATATAATATAAAATATATATTTTATATGTAACATGATATAACAGTATATTATTATTATAATAGTATACTAGTTTATTACACTATTTTGTACTATCTTAAAAGATCCACAACTCGCAGAGCATGGTAGTGCATCGGAAGCTGTGGCAGGAGGATCACAAGTTCAAGGTCAGCCTCAACTTAATAAGGCCAGTGACTTATTAACTCCCTAAGCAACTTAGTGAGGTTCTGTCTTAAAAAATGAAAAATAAAAAAAAATATATCAGGGATATAGCTCAGTGGTTAAGTGACCTGGGTTCAATACCTGGTACAAAAAAAAAAAAAAAAGACAGAAAAGATTCAGAACTTTAGGGGCTGGGGATGTGGCTCAAGCAGTAGCGCGCTCGCCTGGCATGCGTGCGGACCGGGTTCGATCCTCAGCACCACATACAAAGATGTTGTGTCCATCAAAAAACTAAAAAATAAATATTAAAAAAAAAAAGATTCAGAACTTTAAATGATGCAAAAATGAATGTATGTAATTAAGTTGATTTAAAATGTCAGTGATTAACTGTAGCTATGGTAACTTAAATGTAGCTTTTCACACAAGCAAAAAATAAAGAAACAAAGAAAGAATAGCCAAAAATAAATCAAAAGAGGTAAACTAAGAATTATTCTTATAATGACACACCCACTTGTCCTCTTTTCTGTCTGAACAATATGGTCCAAACTATTACGTGAGATTTAAAATGATAGATCAGGGCACAACAGGGTGTCCATGTGGGGGAGTGCTAGCTTGTGTGCATTTTGGAAACTGTGAAGTTAGAAGAATTTGGAATGAATGGAACCAGAAGTAGAGACAGAGCTGTAAATTCATGGGTTTTGAAGTAGATAGACTGTGTGTGTAAGAGAGGGGGAGAGGAGTGAATAGTTAACTAATGCCATCCTTGGCTTCTAAATACCATTCTCCACTAAAAGGAACCAGAGCTTCTTGGAAAAATGGTGGATTTCAGGTCTTAGTCAACATCTTTTTTTTTTTTTCACAGAAAGTAAAGAAATGGTCAAGGAATGTGGAGACATGTCAAAAGAACACAGAAAAAAAAATTGAATGGGCTTTTACATACTAAATTTGGAGTAATTTGAGCATCAGAATAAATAATAATAACAGATTATAACCTATTGAAAAACAATGAATATATGCTAAAATAAGTAAAGAAATGAATGAACATATGGAAATTTGGAGGAGGAATGGAATATTTACATAGTCTCAAACTCACCCTCCCATTATTTATCAATTACAGGGAAAAAAGAGAAACAGCTTCACAGTGGAGAACCATAGCAGACCTACCTAAATAAGTGATCAGAATTGGCATTATCAGTAATGGGACAATTTGAAATTGTGAGTCATCTAATAGAATACAATGAGACATGGCATCATTTCTGGGATATGCAGAGGTATAATCTAAATCTAATCAGACAAAATGACACACGAAGGATGTTCAACAAAATAACTGACTTGACATCTAATGCATCTAATACAAAGTCATAAAAGGTGAGGAAAGTCTCAGGAACTGTTCCAATTAAAAGGTACTAAAGAGACATGACAACTAAATACAAGACTTGATTCTGAATTGGATCCTTTTGCTGTAAAGGACATTGGGACAAATGATAAAACTTGACTCAGGTGTGAGAATTAGAGGATAGTGAAGCATTGATGTTAAGGTCCTGGTTTTGGTGGCAGATTGTAGCTGTAAAAGAGAAAGGTTTTGTTCACAGAAAATATATACTGAAATATTGGGGAGTGATAGAGCCACGTGCCAGTCACGTTCTCTCAAGTAACTAGGGACAACACTTTTTGGTACTGACTTGCAACTTCTCTTTGAGACCATTTAAAAAATGTGGAATAAAATCAGATAGAACATTGTACACAAGAGCACACAAAGAGGATCCTTTTAGCTTTTCAAGGAACATCCCAAGGATAAGTAGGAAGGCTTAAATAAATTTGGTCTACACAGATATTATAGATTAAGTATCTGAATTTAAAGATTGGATGTGTTAGTCAGATTTTAATTGCTGTGATCAAAAAAACCTGACAAGAACAACTTAGAAGAAGTAAAGTTTATTTTGTGTTCATAGTTATGGATGTTCAGTCCAGGGTCAGTGAACTCCATTGCACTGGGTCTAGGGTGAGGCAGAACATTATGGTGAAATGGCATGACAGAGAAATACTGCTCACTTCACGGCAGCCAGGAAGAAGAGAGAGAGGGGTAGTGTAGGGGGAGAGCCAGGGACACATGCCCAGGGATCTACTTCCTCTAGCCACACCCCACCTGCCTATAGTTTCCACCCAGTAGTCCATTCAAATTATTAATCCACCAAGTGGATTAATTCACTGATGAAGTTATGGCTGTCACCTTCCAATCTTTTCACCTTGAATATTCCTGTATTGCCCTGCACATGAGCTTTTATGGGACATTCCAGTTCCAAACCAGAACATTGGCAATGGAGCTCTCTGGTGAACACAGACTGCTTAGGACCTAACTTGGGTCCCTTTTCACAAAATTTCTCAGGTTTTCATCTCTTTACCTCATTCCATTTCACACTAGTGGCAAAGGGACAATATCTATTCTCTTGATTTACCAAGTTATGAGAAATCTTTGACAAGACCATACTCTGATTGGCCATTAGTATTAAAATGACTTTTCAAATGGAACATCCCGCCCAAATTTACATGTAAATTGTGTAAAGTTGGTTAGCCCGCAAATAAATAGATTTCTGCTTATAAGAAATAAGTACAAACAATTGGGCAAACAATGAACACAATGCTAGAGGCAGTAGAGTGTCCTCTACAGACAGTGTCTACACTGGACATGATGGTGCACGCCCGTAATCCCAGCAACTTGGGAGGCTGAAGCAAGAGGATGGCAAATTCAAGGCCAGCCTCAGCAACTTAATTAAACCCTCACCCACTTAGCAAAACCCTGTCTCATTTTAAAAATAAAAAGGATTGGGGATAGAGGTCAGTGGTAAAGTACCCCTGGATTCAATGCCCAGTATCAATAATTTTTAAAAAAAATAAAAAGAGTCTTAGCAGGCAACTCTCAGGGACAAACCTGGCTCTGTCACTTTCCTATGTGCTCTGGGGCATGTCACTCACCTTTGCCATATCTTAGTATTCTCACTTGTAAAAAGGTTTAAGATAAAATGTTCTCTTAAGAGTTTGTGAATGTCAAACACTTAAAATAGTAGCAGGGAGGAGGGTAGATAGTGATTCCTCAGTAAATATTAACTAATAGTATTATCTATTAACATTCTAAATATTCACACCTTATGAGTTGGCTATTCCCTTTCTAACCTTTACCTCAGAAAAAAAGAGGAACACCCAAGTATAAGGATGTCCTTTGCAGCAGTGTTTGTAATAAAGGAAAATGTAACCACTGAAATGTCCATAAATCAAAGTTAGTGAAAATATAATAATTCATTCCTTCCATATTTTTTACTGTAATTAATAATCATCATGTCATGATTGTGAAGTAAAAGGCAATTTGGTGTATATACTATGATAGAATGTATGTGGAAAATAGACTAAATCATATTTTATATATTTTTATGACTATATGTAAATACATCTAGTACTTAGAAAAATATCTTGAAGCACATGTCAACAATCGATAACAATTTTGATAACTTTGAGAGAAAGGAACTAGATTAGAGATATTATCAAGAGGAATTTAGCTTTACCTATAATCCTGATTTTCTAAAAGGAAAATGTTTGTATATAATCTGTATAATTCAAGATTGGTAGTGCATTCATACTTTCATGCTGTAGATATAAAATTTTTAAGTACACAATCAATTCTTGAAAAAAGGAAGAGAAGAAAATACTTCAATTTAAAGTATTTAGTTCAAGAGGAATATCAACGTATTTTACTCTGAGAAATAATAAATACTATTTGCTCCAGATGATTACCAGCTCTGTGTTTTATAGAGATTAAGAGTGAAAGTTGTCTTCATTTCCTAACCATGCCAACAGATGACAGGAAGCCTAGATGGGAAGGGAGACCAGTCTGGGGGTTGGCAAATACGCAGCGAATCGTCCATGAGGTGCAGTTACAAGGGGTCAATTTCTTAAAAAAAAAAAAAAAAAAATCATTGGTGCATTATCCATGATGGTAAGGTCCATTTGACATTTTTTTCCTTTTGCTTTTGTTGTTGTTGTTGTTGCTGCTGCTGCTGTCACTGGACTAATAAAAGTTTTGTGTGGAGTGGGGGAGGAACCTTGGTCTCATTGAATGACAATCCAAAGCAAATAGGTCAGGCTTTCCCTTCCCTCTGCTCCTCAGCACTGTCAGTACACATTTTAGAATTGGAGCAATGCTGTGGTCATGAAGGAGTGAAGCTCAGACCTTGTCATCCTTATAGGATGCACGCACCAGCTGGCCTTTTGCAGGTTCTACACCAAAAGCCCAAGTTCATTCCATCTAGGGACAGGAGTAGCAGGTCCCTGCAGGTGAAATGGAGCTGAGCAGTCAACAATGGCCTCAGCTGGGGAGATAGATGCTCTTTATGATGTGGAACCTCTCACTTTTCTCAATTGTGAGATACGAAGGATAATAGTACCAATAAAGGTAACCAATGCCACATTGACAAAACATTTACAACTCCTAGATCAAAACAAAACAAAACATTTAGAGGTGGGTGCAGTGGTGCATGTCTATAATCCCAGCAGTTGAGAAGGTTGAGGCAGAAGGATCACAAGTTTGGGGCCAGCCTTAGCAGCCGAGTGAAGCCCCAAGCAATAGTGAGACTCTATCTCCAAATAAAAAATAAGGACTGGAGATGTTAGTGATAAAGTGTCTCTGAGTTCAATCATCAGTACCATACTCTCTCCAAAAAAAGAAAAAAAATATGCCTCCACATCACTCACTGGACTAATGGACCATGAATAGATGTCCTTTGGAAAAATTAAACAACATTTTTAGTAGTTACTTGACCTGAGAATTTGTGCCAAATGCAATGGTGACAAAAATTTCATATACTGCTTGTGTTTTTATTTATAAAAGTCGAAATCCTACTTTTTTGAAGACAGAAGAATGTGAGATAGAACAATTGATAATATATCCACAATAGAGTTTAGAGTTAAGAGATTTCAAAAATACAATACTGTGTTGTGTAATCAAATGCCTATCAGATTGATTTTAAGATTAAGGTGTGGTTGGACCCAGTGGCACACATCTGT
This sequence comes from Marmota monax, assembly GCF_021218885.2. NCBI lineage: Eukaryota > Metazoa > Chordata > Mammalia > Rodentia > Sciuridae > Marmota > Marmota monax. Next base: position 6,161,347 of record NW_026691988.1, read on the forward strand.
AATCCCAGTGGCTTGGGAGATTGAGGCAGGACGATCTGGAATTCAAAGTCAGCCTCAGCAAAAGCAAGCAATGAGATCCTGTCTCTAAATAAAATACAAAATAGAGCTGGGGATGTGGCTCAGTGGTCAAGTGCCCCTGAGTTCAGTCCCCGGTATTCCTCCTGAAAAAAAAAAAAAAAAGATTAAGGTGTGAGCAAAAATTACACATTCTGGGATTCCAGAGTTCTGTGATGGGCTCCAATGGAAAAACAGGATGGAAGAAGCCAGAAGCCAGGGGCTTTGGTGCGAAGCAGACACAAACCATCCAAAGTAGTCTCAGAGAAACGCTGAGCTTGAGAAGCAATGGCCAGTCTCTTGAATAGAACTAGAACCTATGCTCTGTCTAGGTTCTATCTAGGAATGGCTTGCCCTACCCCTCCCTGCCCCTAAGAAATTATTCGAGGATTCTGGGAATTTTCTTCTGGAAAAGTAGCTACTGGTTGGAGTTTGGAAGTTGGGTGTCATGAGCTAAGGGTTACAAACAGCTCATTTTACTTTTTTTGTGGGGGGGGGGAGTAGCAGGGATTGAACTCAGGGGCACTCAACCACTGAGCCACATTCCCAGCTCTATATTGTATTTTATTTAGAAATGGGGTCTCACTGAGTTGCTTAGTGCCTCATCTTTGCTGAGGCTGGCTTTGAACTCGTGATCCTCCTGCCTCAGCCTCCCCAGCCACTGGAATTACAGGAGCACCCGGCTGGCTCATTTTACTTTTTCAATCTTGAATTTTGCAAGCTCCATGGGCAACTGATCTGTAATTTCAGGGAATTGCAAGGGCTAGCGTGAACTGCTTCCAGAGAGAATGTGATGTACTTGGCACGTATTCACCCACTATAAAATGTAGAGGACTCCATCTCCACCTGAGTCTAGTAACTCCCTGACCTCAGCATCAACACAGATTAGCATCCACTGTGACTCATTTTATCACAGCACAGTGATCTGTGGTTTTAGTAACTTAGTTCAGCAGCCCTGATGCAGGTGCCAGTAGTGTGTCCTGGGGGCTCTGCAAAGCACAGAAGCAGTCTAGCCCTGGATGCCTGCCTCATATCAGCCCCAATGAATGATCATTTCCACAGAAGGATTTTCTCTTTAGCCACCCCCCTCAAGTTTCCTAATGCAAAATCCACACTGTCAGAAAATTCTGCTGTGCAATGAGATGCATACTCTCACCCCTGTGAATTTGGGTGAAAATGGGACAATGGAGTGAAGAAGGTCCAGGGAAGGTCTGTTTCCAGGATGTACCCCATGCTGATCTGGCAGCTGCTGTTTCACTGGTTTAAAATGAATGGTACGAGGCCTTTCCCAGAAAATGTCTTAATTCTAATTTCTCTGAGGGGTCTACTGTGAAACACTAATGGCCAAAATAAAAGCACTGCTACCAGGCCTTCCAGAGAGTGGGGTTTGGCTCCAGGAGTCTCCTCAATGCAGCCTCTTCAAGCAAGTAGACTACAGATGTGGCACCCATAGGGGACAGAGGGCTGTGAGTGGGGGGGACACTGAGGTTTAAAAAACAGTTCTATAAACTGGACACACTGTGCTGACCCCCACATGCTTTCTTTTCTAAGGAGCAGTTTACCCGCAGCCCTGCCTAACTTCAGTGAACAGGACATATTACATTCCACAACAAAATACCTGTTATCTGCAAGAGAAATGCAGATCCAAAATAATTCTGATAAGAGGAACAGAAGGTACCTGGAAGGGAGAGAATCGGTGACCTTTACACAGACAAGATCCCAGAACTCTGGGAGATAAAGATAATTCTGCCCATCCATACAATCTGTAAGAATAGGTTTAATTAGAAATAGCTGGTCAGCATGGGCCAAAGTGACTTAGAATTGTCATGGCAGTGGGGATTCAAAAGTCTGATGTGGCCTTGTCATCCAGTCAAATGTCAAGAGGTGAACTTGGACAGGACTCTTTGTAAACTCCCCTGGGATCTCAATAAAACTAGAGTGCAGAAGAGGCATACTGTCCCTCTTCTCTCTGAGAGGACCCAGTCTCTCCCTTAAGAGTGTCCCCTTTCTCCTTTCCCATCCCTTTTAATAAACTCATGCCTGTAACTCTCAGGGACTTGTCTGAAAACTTTATGACTTGATTGCAAGAATTTGGGTTTGAAGGGGGCTTTCATGCTGCCTCAGTTTCTCAAAAGACCCCAGCCCTGTAACAGTACCTCTATATTACAATTGCTTTAAATAGTTAACTAAATATTTTTTTCATTTTTTGCTATAATTCTATTCTAGATCTCTTTCCTAGTTATATCAAAGAACTATAAGAAAATTCATATTTAAATAATACAGTATAGACAGTAAAATCTTAAGGGTAAATAAGAAGAATTGGTTATGTCTACGGAGCACCTTTATATACTTCTAAATAGTTCTATTTAGAGCTCTCAACATCCCTGAGAGACTTTGGAAACAAAATATTTGAAGCTAGAAAAGTCTAGGGGTTACCTGCCCAGGCCCCTACCCGAGACAGAAATTCCAGTTTAACCACTCCCCAAAGTGGTCATGGACCCACAACAGCTCACTCCAGCTCTCAAGATGTCAGGGTTTTCTTAGATAGCGGGGAGTGCAACAGATTTCTTTAAATTGCTTCAAAATCGGCATTCCTCTGTTTCTACCTGTTGCATTTCTATTCTGCTGCATAGCATAGCAGGAAAAAAGCCAAATATATGTGGGTGGCCATCATGCTGGGTGGCCATTGTGCTCTGCATCCCTGCACCCTCTTCATTTCCTCTCCAGCTAAATGCCACCCAAACTTCCCTTTTCTGGGATAGCCACAGATTTTGCTTAAAGAACATGGGTTCAAAAACTTTTCTCATCCTGCTTGTTTTAATCCAAATGCTTTTTCTGAAACACCTGCCCCAAACCAAACTTGGTTAGTGGCGGGTATACAACTGCTATACATTTCACTTGTTCTTGACTCCGATTGAGGTCACAATCAATTAAATCTCTAATTTTCACACGTGTTATTAAGCCTTCCCCCTTTTTTTTTGGTCCATTTTATGGTTGCAAGGTTGATTCTCTGGGCTTTGGTCTGAAATTTTATACTTATCACCAATGAAATATGTTTGATTCTTTCAATAATCTTTGGATTCTGATTCTGTTATATACCATGTTCTAGCTTTTATTTTTTTTAACTCTCAAATTTTAATTACAGACTATCAATGTTTATTGTTTGACAAATTGATTAGTTGACATGGATCTAAGTATTATCACCTCTGTTTTTCTAGAGCACAAATATTTTAAAAATGTCTGGAAAGAATTATCAAGTGAATTATCCATTCAACAAACATTTATTGAGCACTTACTGTATGTTGGACACATAGTGCTAGGATTTAACAGAGAACTGTTATAAGGTCTTTGCCCTTATATTTAAGAAGAGACAATAAGTGAATATTTTGCAGGATGCGGTTTGTTAAAAAACAAAGATGCTGGAGGGAAAGAATAATTTATAGAGGAGTTAGTTTAGATGGAGGGAGGGAACGTGTCTTCTCCAAAAAGGTGGAAAGTAGGTGAGGCAGCCTTCAGGAAGAGGGATGAGCAAATGGAAATTCTTGGAGACAGGTAGGAGTGTGAGCAGCATGTCCAGGTCCTGAGATTTTGTAATCTAGTTGGGTTTCTGTCTCTCTGATTCTGGTACTTGGCCCCGAGCACAGGACTTCTTAGGTTTGCTCATGGCTCTTTGTGCCAGAACACGGGGAGAAATTTTCTCCCAGAACATAACCCCTCTCTAGCCCTCACCTGGCACATTCCGGCACTGGTGGTCTTTTACAGGCTATTTCAGAGGGGTTTTCATTTCAAAGGGCACATGAAAACAATAATCATAGGCTGAACAGGCACAGGAACAATGCAAAGCACAACCAGAGAATACTTTCCAGAACTTCCTGTGGCTACCAAAATCACAGAGGCTCAAGTCTCTTATGTAAAATGGCATAGTACTTGCATATAACCTGTGCACATTCTCCCATAGACTTATTTTATTCTGGAAATGGGGATTGAACCTGGGGGGACCTTAACCACTTAGCCACATCCTCAGACCTTCTTTATATTTTATTCAGAGACAGAGTCTTGCTAAGTTGCTTAGGACCTTGCAAAGTTGCTGAGGCTGGCTTTGAGATCCTCCTGCCTCAGCTTCCCAAGCTACTGGGATGTCAGGCATGTGCCACTATGCTCAGCTCCCACAGACTTTATATCATCTCTAGATAACTCATAATACCCAATGCAATGTAAATACTATGCCAATAGTTGTAATACTGCATTGTTTTGGAAATAACTATAACTATATATATACATTTATAAATGTATTCAGAATATGTATAAATATTCTGAATATATATGTGTGTGTATATATATTCAGCACAGGTGTAATTTTCCCCAAGACATTTTTATTCATGGTTTTCTGTAGATGCAGAACCCATTGATATGAAGGGCTGACTCTAGCCCCTTTTGAAAAGTCCCATTTGCTTAAAGAGCTCTGTGTGTGCTTAAGTGTGGGTGCAAGCCTGTGCACTGCTCCTACCTCACAGTACGAGCGTGTCCTTGTGGCCATGGTCCTCTGGATATCCTTATTTCTTACTTTTGATCCATGTCATACAGAAGTGCCAACTCTGTTTAGGTTGTGTATATCCCCCTGACTCAATCTGGTCAGATCATATGACTTAAGAAATTTATCGATGCCTTCACTATCTTCTATTTTATTGGAGTATAAGGATTCAAAATAATTTCTGATTATCTTCTGTATTCCTGAAGTGTCTGTTGTGATATTGCCTTTTTCATCCCGTATGCTAGTAATTTGAGTTCCCTCTCTTCTTCTCTTCGTTTGTATGGCTAAGGGTCTGTTGATCTTATTTATTTTTTCAAAGAACCAACTTTAATTTTGTCAATTTTTTCAATTGTTTCTTTTGTTTCAATTTCATTGATTTCAGCTCTGATTTTAATTATTTCTTGCCTTCTACTACTTTTGCTGTTGTTTTGCTCTTCTTTTTCTAGGGTTTTGAGATGAAGTGTGAGTTCATTTATTTGTTGGTTTTTTCTTTTTTTAAGGAATGAACTCCAAGCAATGAATTTTCCTCTTAGAACTGCTTTCATTGTGTCCCATAGATTCCGATATGTTGTGTCTGTGTTTTCATTTATCTCTAAGAATTTTTTAATTTCCTCCTTGATGTCTTCTGCAACCCATTGATCATTCAGTAACATACTGTTCATTCTCCAAGTGATGCAGGATTTTTCCTTCCTTCTTTTATCGTTGATTTCCAGTTTCATTCCATTATGATCAGATAGGATGCATGGTATTATCTCTACTCCTTTATAATTTCTAAGAGTTGCCCTGTGACATAATATATGGTCTATTTTTGAGAAGGATCCATGTGCTGCTGAGAAAAAAGTGTAACTGCTTGATGTTGGGTGGTATATTCTATATATGTCAATTAAGTCTAGGTTATTAATTGTATTATTGAGTTCTATAGTTTCTTCATTCAACTTTTGTTTGGAAGATCTCCAGCAGTCAGAGAAATGCAAATCAAAACCACCCTAAGATACCATCTCACTCCAGTAAGATTGATAGCCATTATGAAGTCAAACAACAGCAAGTGCTGGTAAGGATGTGGGGAAAAGGGTACACTTGTACATTGCTGGTGGGACTGCAAATTGGTGCAGCCAATTTGGAAAGCAGTATGGAGATTCCTTGGAAAGCTGGGAATGAAACCACAATTTGACCCAGCTATTCCCCTTCTCGGACTGTTCCCTAAAGACCTTAGAAGAGCGTACTATAGGGATACTGCTACATCGATGTTCATAGCAGCACAATTCACAATAGCAAGACTGTGGAACCAACCTAGATGTCCTTCAATAGATGAATGGATAAAAAAAATGTGGCATTTATACACAATGGAGTATTACTCTGCACTAAAAAATGACAAAATCATGGCATTTGCAGGGAAATGGATGGCATTAGAGCAGATTATGCTAAGTGAAGCTAGACAATCCCTAAAAAACAAATGCCAAATGTCTTCTTTGATATAAGGAGAGCAACCAAAAACAGAGCAGGGGGGAAGAGCATGAGAAGAAGATTGACATTAAACAGGGACGAGAGGTGGGAGGGAAAGGGAGAGAGAAGGGAAATTGCATGGAAATGGAAGGAGACCCTCCCTCATTGTTATACAAAATTACATATAAGAGGAAGTGAGGGGAAAGGGGGAAAAAAACAAGGGAGAGAAATGAATTATAGTAGATGGGGTAGAGAGAGAAGATGGGAGGGGAGGGGGGATAGTAGAGGATAGGAATGGCAGCAGAATACAACAGACACTAGTATGGCAATATGTAAATCAGTGGATGTGTAACCGATGTGATTTTGCAATCTGTATACGGGGTAAAAATGGGAGTTCATAGCCCACTTGAATCAAATGTATGAAATATGATATGTCAAGAACTATGCAATGTTTTGAACAACTAATAATAATAATTAAAAAAAAAGAAGAAGTGCCAACTCAGCCCCAAAGTCATCTGGAAAATGAATCCCCAGGTCTAGTGACAGCAGCCTTTTACTCAGATTAGCTTTGGCTTCCAATTTTCATCCTTCACAGACCATATTAAATAATGAGAACACCAGCCAAAGAGGAACCGCCCAGGGGGTTCTTCTCAGACGTCCTTGATGCAGAATAAATATGACAAAACCTTGGCCAGAATAAAGAGATGTGAGTAAAAACCTAGTAAATATGTGTTTCCCCAAAGCAGACAATATAAAATAATGTGTACTTAAGTTAACAAGACATGTTTTGATTCTAGTAACAGCCTGAGAACAGTCTGAGCCTCCTTCCCTCCCTCTGTGGAGACTGTCGGAGGGTGTCTGGATGTCTCGTGCACAGTACACGGGAGCTGATGGAGAGCAGTTACATTCAGGTCAGAGAGGAGCATGTGCTCTTTCCACCATTCACTCTTCTGCCTGGGAAGTGATGGAAATATGAGGTCAGCAAGACCTGTCTTAAATTGCGCATCTTCCATTCATCATGTAAAACTTATCCTTGCTAGCCCTGTGTCCCTTTTATGACTTCAGGGGACCACAGGATTTAAACCCTGAGTTTCTGCCTCCAAATCCCACTTCAACATGCTCAACTCAGTACCACGGAGGGAACTTGTCTTCATGCTGCTTGTCAGGTTTAAACAAAAGAGCTTCAGGTTTTTCATTTATAAACCCACGACCCTCAGACACCCAGTTAAACATGAGGACAAATTGAGTCTTTGTGTTTTGCAACAAATCAAATGTTCTTATTTTCTGAGATATGGGAGGCAATAATATTTGTGTGGTCACTTAATTATTGCATATCTCTCTTACTAGATTGAAAACTCCACAAAGATGGGGACCACATTTATTTTTGCTCATCATTGTATCCTCAACACCAAGCATGGTGGCCAAAATTGAAAACCATGAGTATTTTTTTTTTAATGGAAGCAGTAATATGCTTATGATTGACTGAACCATAACAAACAAATAAAAAAAGTTTCAGGTAGGGACTTGATAATTTTTTAAGTACAACTTACAGCAAAGTCAAAAAGGAAATAGAACTTTTCAACAATATCCTCAACTTTTTCTCCTGTGTTAAATGACAGCTGTTTTAGAAGATAAAACATCAGAATTAAGATTCAGACAAGGACAGCTATACAGGATGAAGTCTTCCAGGTAAAATATTGATTCTTGCTCTTAAATATGGCTGCTTTTTTTGGTTGTGATTTGTAAAAATAAAACTATAGAAATTGTGTGCTATATGTGTAATATGAATTGTAATGCATTCTGTTGTCATATATAACAAATTAAAATTTAAAAAATTAAGAAGAAAACTATAAAACTCATGAGCAAAATTTTCTACAAATAATTTTAAAAATTAAAAATCCCAAAGGAAATATATTGAATGTGAGTAAAAGGATTGAATAGTAAAAATGTAAAAATAGGAGAAATAAAAACATGAAACATGAAAACTCAAAATCATTCATCCTCATGGCCACTGGGTGGCGGTAAAGGCTAGTGTTAGTCCATAAATTTACCAATGTCAAAGTGAAATAAGTACTTTTTTCCCCCCTTATACTGAATATTGAACCCAGGGCCTCATGCATGCTAAGCAAGCACTAACATACATTCTCAATCCTTTTTTTTACAAATTCTGTTTTGATTCAGGGTCTTGCTAAATTGCTGAGGCTGGCTTTGAACTTTCCATCCCCCTGCCTCAGGGTCTCAAGTAGCTGGGATTAGAAGCCTGTGCCACCAAACTCAGTGAAAGTAAGTCTTTATATGCAAAACCCCTTTCCTTCATTTGATTTCCATAACACCTCTGTGAGGAATGCAGTGTGGTATTGTTATCCTTTATTTTTATTTTTTTTCATTTGAATAATGTTCTTTCTTTATTTTTTATTTACTTTTTTAATTTTTTATTGTTGGTTGTTCAAAACATTACAAATTTCTTGACATATCATATTCCACACTTTGATTCAAGTGGGTTATGAACTCCCACCTTCACCCCATACACAGATTGCAGAATCACATCAATTACACATCCATTGCTTTACATATTGCCATACTAGTGTCTGTTGTGCTCCGCTGCCTTTCCCATCCTCCACCATCCCCCCTCCCCACCTCTCCCCTCCCCTCCCCTGCTCTCTCTCTACCCCCTCCACTGTATAACCCTGAGGGTCTCCTTCCATTTCCAAGCAATTTCCCTTCTCTCTCCCTTTCCCTCCCACCTCTCATCCCTGTTAAATGTTAATCTTCTTCTCATGCTCTTCGTCCCTACTCAATAGACGAATGGATAAAAAAAATGTGGCATTTATACACAATGGAGTATTACTCTGCATTAAAAAATGACAAAATCGGGGCTGGGGATGTGGCTCAAGCGGTAGCACGCTCGCCTGGCATGCGTGCGGCCCGAGTTCGATCCTCAGCACCACATACAAACAAAGATGTTGTGTCCGCCGAAAACTAAAATAAATAAATAAATATTTAAAAAAAAAAAAAAAAAAAAAGTGACAAAATCATAGAATTTGCAGGGAAATGGATGGCATTAGAGCAGATTATGCTAAGTGAAGCTAGCCAATCCCTAAAAAACAAATGCCAAATGTCTTCTTTGATATAAGGAGAGTATTGTTATCCTTTAAAAGCACAAAGCTTAGACATCATTACACACAAGAAACTGCCTCTCAGGAGATTCCTAACAAATTTTAATGGAGCTATTCACTTTAAAATGGCCCATTCACTTTTGAGCCACATGTTTTAAAGTTATTAACTGGTGAACTTTGGTTCCCTTCTCTCGTTACAAGAGTCTACCTCATAAAAAGGCAATCTCTATGGAAGAGAAACCAAAATAGCTGGCCCATTTCTTCTCTGTGGCGGCTCCTTTGCTGGCTGCTCAGTAAATAAGGCTCCATGATGCTGACAGGAGGAGGCCTGACGAAGAGAGAGGGAACTTGTGTCAGAAACAGCGGGTCCCCATCCTGCCCTTCCACCTACTCCACAGATCAGTCCTTTATGATTTCAGAGCATTTAGGGTATGTCATCATACCCTAAAAGAGAATAGAAATCTGTTATCTGTTTGACTCTCTAGCTGGATAAGAAGATAAGATGAGTTAATATGTGGTAACATAATTTACTCTGGGAATGCATGTGGTCACTACTTCTTTGAAAGCCTACTCCACCCTCATTCACATTCATAGTGCTCCAACCAAAAGCCCCCAGGGAAGCTTCTCTTGGCCCCTTGAACCATAAGGTGTCTGTCCTGGACTCTAAACTTGATGTGCCTGTAGTCTACCTATTTATTAATTAGCTAATCATGTGCCTTCATATTCTTGGACATTTCCTATTAGCCTCACAGTTTCAGCTTTCATATTTAGGTTGCCAATCATCTAATGTTTATTTTTCAATGCCATGTGAAGTACAGCTCCAACTTATTTTCTATTTCCTAGGATTATTTGCAAAATGATGTAGTTTCCCAATTAATTTAGGGTGCCACTATTCTCATACAATGTGTGCTGTCCCATGCCCCATTTATCTATTTGTCTGTCAATATGCCAATGGCATGCTGTTTTAAATACTGTTAATGTCTTTATAATGTCTTAAGATCAGTTGATCTGGCTTCTCCTCTCTACTGTCCACTTTGTATTGTAATGCATCTATTCTTTCACATCAGTTTTAATGAAATATTTGTATGTCTTACTGTTTCATATACATTCTTGAGTATATTGATTGAACCCAAAGGAGTTCTACTACTGAGCTACATCCCCAGACCTTTTTAGTTTTTATTTTGGGACAAGATCTTGCTAAATGTTCGTGCTGCTTTCAAACTTGCAATCAATCCTCTTTCCTCATCCTCCTGAGTCACTGAGTTTACAGATATGTGCCTCTGTGCCCAGCTCTTTCACAAACATTTGACAATTATTTGTCCTATTCCACAAAAAACTATCCCTTCAGGATATTCACTGGGAATCTATTGAAACCTATAGATAAATTTTGGAAAAATCAATATATTTGCAATGTTATAACATTCTATCAACATACTATATCTTTTTTAAACAGCTAATCCCTTTAATAAAGGTGCTCTTTTATCTCTCTATAAAATGTTTACATATTTTGTTAGGCTAATCGAGTCCTTGATATTTCACCATTTTTTTCTGTAACTATAAACAAAAATATGTTTTTCCCATTATGGTTTCTAACTTACTGCTGGACAGAAGCATAGATTATCGGTTTTTGAAGGTCAGTGCTGCTTGAGGGCCCTTTGCTGAACTTCTCAATTAGGCTTACTGTTTGTTGAATCTCCTCTCTCTCTCTCTCTCTCTCTCTCTCTCTCTCTCTCTCTCTCCAGTGTGTGACTTTCATTTACATAAAGCTTCAAGAATGGGGAAATGATGATTTAGACTTTATTTAATACCATCTTTCATATCCCCTACTTAAATTATGTGTTTGTATGTAAGATTAGCCAGGTAGGGAACAACTCAATTTCTGGGATTTAATTTCTTTTAAAAAATCCTTTTAAATCTCTATGAAAGTCAATTCAAATAAACATACACATTGAGATGTGTTTAAAAAAAAAAAAAAAGCAAAAACCCTGACTTCTACTAAGTAACAAAATTCAATGGGACAATGTGCTAAGAAAGTCTTAAAAGACTCCCAGAGACCGCAGGTTCTAAAATAAAAGTCTCCATCAATACAAATTAATAATAATTTAAAGAATAATTAAAAGACTCCATAAAACCAAGATGAGGAGTCACTAACTGAAATGTTCTATCTTATTTTTCATTATTTGCTCTGAGAAGCAGGAAAGGTGTGTGTGTCTAAGGATCAGAGGGCACCTGGCTGTCTTCAAAGCTTTTACAGATGAACACTGAGAGTGTTCATTGAAAGGTGTGTTTTAAGTTACAAAATGCCATGAGGTCTAAAGTCCTCAGCTCCATAGTTGAGTGCCAGTAGCACCATCATTTATCTGCTTGTTAGAGATTACCATACATCCGCATCCCTGGCACATGCTACCTCAGATCTTCTACAATACAAAATAAGTGATTCTAGTACCAATTGGGGAAAGAAGTAGTCAAGGTTCTGAGAGAATAAAAAATAGGAAGGGTTTCAAAAGCCAGAGGTTTTCTAACTTACTATGCTTCCTCCTTTACCTTAATCTTTTCTTGGCTTCATGATCATTGCAACTCAGGACAGCTTGGCCACACTGATTCCTTGTCCTTTTATGAAATGACAATTTTTCAGATTATCGTAGACATATCCCATTTTCCCTGTGAGAGCAAATAGTCTGCTATAAAGGGAGCCTAGCAAATGATTCTTGCACACTAAGAGCCTACTCATCTCCTTTCCAAAACTGGTTAGGGAATTCTGATGGAAGTTGGGGCTACCAGCTATGTGAACATCATTAGAAGCCAGAGATACACTCAACTTGAGAGGGGTGGACTTTGTGTCATTTAATGCCAAATGGTTATTCCTAGTAGAAGTCCATTCCTTTCACCTATGCAAAGAATTTTTAATCCTCAACATTTAGAAGTGTGTGTGTGTGTGTGTGTGTGTGTGTGTGTCAGAGATAAGGAATGAACAAGGAAGTGGGGAAAACTCATTGAATTTTACATAATTGCATGTGAAATCAGACTAAAAATTTTAGATGTTTCTGGGCACAGACTCATTTTATCTTATTGTCATGTTCTGGTATGATGTGCAAGCTGGTTCCTGAAGGCATGGAGTTTATGATCCCTTAGAACCAGAGGTGGCTTCCAGTCTGACATTTTTATTCTCTGTGATTGGAAAGGTCAGGATAGTTCACAGCGGAGTGACTCGCAAGAATGGTTGGAAGGGAAAATATATTTTAATCAGGAAAGTCAGGAATAATATCCAGGTATGCCTTAAGACATAGAAGAGCTATTTAATGACAGAAAAACTAAGATGGTGTCCATGCTGGCTTAGAAAGATTGTAATTAGGGCAAAGTAGCATTTGGAAGGGTGACCTGTAAAAGGCTCTGAAGACCTTGTAGGCAAGGCAAACATCATACATAGTTGCAAAGGACAACCTTGAAAGGGAATGCTCCAGCCCCAGGGAAACTTCCACTTTTGCATGTTCATGCTTTTTTTTTTTTTTTTTTTTTTAGCAATAACCAGATCACTGTGTCTATATTCAACACCAGATGAAAAAGTCAGCATGTACATCGATGTTCATAGCAGCACAATTCACAATAGCAAGACTGTGGAACCAACCTAGATGCCCTTCAATAGACGAATGGATAAAAAAAATGTGGCAGTTATACACAATGGAGTATTACTCTGCATTAAAAAATGACAAAATCATAGAATTTGCAGGGAAATGGATGGCATTAGAACAGATTATGCTAAGTGAAGCTAGCCAATCCCTAAAAAAACAAATGCCAAATGTTTTCTTTGATATAAGGAGAGTAACTAAGAACAGAGTTGGGAGGAAGAGCATGAGAAGAAGATTAACATTAAACAGGGGTGAGAGGTGGGAGGGAAAAGGAAAGAGAAGGGAAATTGCATGGAAATGGAAGGAGACCCTCAGGGTTATACAAAATTACATACAAGAGGAAGTGAGGGGAAAGGGGAAAAAAACAAGGGGAAGAAATGAATTACAGTAGATGGGGTAGAGAGAGAAGATGGGAGGGGAGGGGAGGGGAGGGGAGATAGTAGAGGATAGGAAAGGCAGCAGAATACAACAGACACTAGTATGGCAGTATGTAAATCAGTGGATGTGTAACCGATGTGATGCTGCAATCTGTATACGGGGTAAAAATGGGAGTTCATAACCCACTTGAATCAAAGTGTGAAATATGATTTGTCAAGAACTATGTAATGTTTTGAACAACCAACAATAAAAATTTAAAAAAAAGAAAAAAGAAAAAGTCAGCATGCCCTGTAAGGTTATGTTGCACCCAAATTTGTTAAGTACCAGAATCACAAAGTGAGGTTTTGAACTTTTTTAAAAAACAAACAATTTGGAAAACTTTTAAAAGAATCAACCAGACCCCGCCTCTAAAATTCTATGTTAATTTTAGCCAAAAGATTGATTCCTTTAAATTCTAATTTAGAAAAAAAATAAATAAATTCTAATTTAGAAGCACCTGTTATTGGATGCTTTTCTGCTTGTGCATGCATACTACATTTCTGAAAGGATATGTTGGAAAAACTAGTTGTATTGATTCTTTTCAGCCATGAGAAATTGAGATAGAAGTAACTGAGATGATTGGAAGATTATTATCTACTTTTTCTCCATATGGTTCTTATTTATGTAACCATAAGCAGGTTATCTATGCATAAAAATTAAAAATTAAGGAAACAGCATTTCGTTAACATTCTTTCCTCCTCATTATTCCATCTTTTGTTTGATATATTTTTAAATAATTTATATATATTTGATTTGAAAAAATGCATTTTCTCTAAATTTTTCCCAAGGTATTCATTATTAGGTAGCACGTAATATAATTCAATCATGAGATCATTTCTCTCTTTTTAAGTGATCTTTCAGAGGGAAACATAGTCATTATTTTCAATTTTGATTCCAAATTATTTTCAGCTTAATTTTAATTGATCTAATTAAATAAACTTTAACTTTATTATTGTCAAAATAGTAGATCTGTGCTAAACTTTGATAGCAACACTGTAATGTACTTGGAATTAAATGGTCTTGTTCACTTTGGGAAGTGCAATGACTTTGACCTCTGGAATGCTGTGTTCAGAGTCTATCAAGATAGTGGGAAACTAAGATGAAGCATGATTGTGTTGAAATCCAGTTAAGATTAACAAATTGGTAGACACTCATCCATTTTATTTGTGTATATAACGTGACACTGTTTTATGCTGATGACCCTTGGTCTACTGTTTACAAGAAGTGCCTGTCTGCATGTATATTTTCTTGTGAACAGTCTGTACCTTTTGTATTGTCATTACTGAATCGTCATCATGCCAGCCAGGACACACCAGGTGGAACACAGGACAGAGAACACCGAATATAAGAAACAGAACCCTGCCCATCAAAGTCCATGGTTTCCAAGACATCCAAATACACAAAGATATCTGTCTGAACACAATGTAACAGGTAAATGCTAAATAAACATTAAAGATTGTTATAAGCATTGCTGCTAAAGTCCTTCACAGAAAACTAGGGGAAAGCAAAAAAAAAAAAAACAAAAAACATACGTACATTAACTATGTACTCATCTAGCCAAGTGCATAGTAGACAAATTAGCCACAGTGGTCTAAGAAATAATGATTTCATTTTTGGTCTGGGTAATAAGTTAATGATTTCCATGTAATAAGAAAAACATTTAAATAATTTATCAAATTGGGCTTAATTGATTAGGATAAGCATGCTTCTTTTAATAAAAGTAATATTCCCATTATCACCTAGAAAGATGTTAATTAACATCTCTCTTCCCAATACAAGGCGCAAGGCATGTGGAATAGGATTTTAGGGACTTTTGGTGACTGAGAAGAGAAATTCTTTCAAAGGATAGGATAAAGCTTGATTACATTCTGTAACATTTTGCCTTGCAGATGAAATTGGTTGATTCATTATATCCTGATGTTGAAAACACTGGTAGATGACCTTCTCCTTCACATGGTTTTCAAGAATGTGAATCAAAAGCAACATGAATAGCATGAATAGCTCCATCTCCTTGTCAAAAATGATTTTTTGACAGCTTTTTAGGATATTTCTCCTATAATCTAGGACAGAAGAGGGGGTACTGGGAAAAGCATTGAGTAGTAAAGGAAGAAGTAGATTGGTTTTCGCTTAATTCCAAGTCCTTCTGGCCTTGATCAGGGATTGCTGTGAAAAGATGGACACTGGCTGCGTTTCTGCTCCCAAAGAGACAAGTTAGGAGAGGCTGGTCCAAATTGGCAGTTTTGCCCGAAGCTAGAAAGCTGGTCAGTATACCTGGGACTTTGATCCAGGTCTTCAGGGTCTCTTCCTTTGGCAAATGTCCCATGCATTGTGCTTATGCAAGTTGTACCCACCATTACCACCACTGCCAGCCCACTAAGTTCTGCTTTAGCCTCACTTTCAAGGTCCATTTGATTTTGGACAGTCTGTCTGTATCATCCCTATCTCTTTAAGTATCATTTTTTTTTCTTTTGGTACCAGCTATTCAATTCAGGGGCACTTAACCAGTGAGCCACATTCCCAGCCTTATTTTTTTATTTTTTGTATTTGATTTAGAAAAAAGGTCTCACTGAATTGCTTAGCACCCCACTTTTGCTGAGGCTGGCTTTGAACTCACGATCCTCCTGCCTCAGCCTTCCAAGCTGCTGGGATCACAGGCATGCGCCACTGTGCCCTGAAAGCATCTTTTTCCTTAAACAATCTGAGAACTCAGCAACTTTGTGTTGCTAAGTTGTGTCAGGTGTCCCTCCTACATGGTCTCATAAATTTTTTTCATCAAGGCACATATTATGATAAAAATGTTTATTGTTATATAACAAATATAAAGAAAAGTTTATGTATCATACATAAGTGAATAATTTGATGAAATATCAAAAGGCAAAACCTCCTACCAGTAGCACCCTGAAAACCGTCCCCTTTGTAAACACCCTATCATTACCTCCTCAGTCCTCCCCAAGGGTAATCATATCTTGACTTCCAAATCCATTTATCTTGTTTGTCCTGCTTGTAAATTTTATATAAATCAAATCAGACAGTCTTGTTTCTGCTTGTGAGATTTCTTCCTTGTATTATGTATAGCAATTCTTCATTCCTTTCCTTTGGATAATATTTCATTATATGAAATCACACTAATTTATTCATTGTATTATTGATGGGTAATTATAATTTTGAATTGTTCTATTTTGGAGTTAACTTGATAATATTACTATAAACATTATTATATATATATATACACTCAGATATGTATTATATGTATATATAATATATAAAATATATACATATATAGATACATATACATGTACATATATACACTATATATATATATGTATATATATGTATGTATGTATTTTAGAGCTGTGGACCAAACCCCAGGCTTCTTGCCAGGGAAGTGCTCATAGGAGTGATATCTGTAGCTCCTGAAAATTTTTTTATTGAATATAAGTGGAACTAATAGGGCATAAATTATATGATACCTAGAAGGCACCTTTGTAAAATCTCGTGCATTAATAAATGAGTAGTCATAACAAGCACACATGTGTTCGCTTTTATATCCATTTGTCACCTCTTAGGAACATGTTTTCAAGCATGGATGGGCATTGGGCCCAGACTGCCATGATATGACATCTGAACTGACCAACTTACTAGCCAGTTTCCCCACTTTTAACATCACTGGGTTGTTAAGCAGATTGAATAAATTGAACATAAAATACTGAAAGCACTGCCTGGCATATAGTAAGAACTCAGTGGGGTTAGCTATTACTGTCCTTGTCCAGTCCTTAAAGTTCACATACCATTGAAGTCCCTAGAACTAAAATTGGTTAATAAGAATTTTAGGGCATCCCCTGCACCTAACCCCATAGAGAGTCTCTGGACTTTTAAAGTTCCCTTTACTCAACATTCACCATCTGCTATATATTGTGCACTGGTGCATGTCACTCCAAGGAGATTAGGGAAGATAGTGACTGGCTTATTCTTCATAGTAGCAGTGGTTTTAAGAGTCACATTTTAACTTATGGATATCTTAGCTGAGTGTGTTCCCTCTAACCCATATTTGAGCTGACCCGCAGTTGGAGAGCCATGAAGAAGTGTGTTGTCTTGCTTTCAATCATCACACTCAAATGGGGGCTGACTGGGCCTCTGGGAATATGCTTGCAGGGATATGTCCCATTCCCTTAGATCAAAGATATCTCCGCATGTAGGTTATTTGAAACCACAGAGCTTAGTAAATATTTATCATTTGTCTATTGATCCCTGTTCTTTCTTGACTTCCCTGTTCTTGGCTTGTTCCCTTCCCACCCACTTGTGCTAGATTTAATCTCCCATTCATGTGACAACACTTGGGACTCAGCTGGCATCTCTGGGTTCTAGAGAAATGCACAGCAGATCTTATAACTGACTATACACCAATAAATTGGATCTTTACCTTTGAAAAGTTAAAAAATTCATGGTCTACAACTGCTTCCTGAATTATCTATACTTAGAGTATAAACTCCTACTGCAAGAACTGTGTTCAGATAAAAGTGTGATTTAAGCATTTTTGTTCAAGGAGGAATTCATAACTTTTATTGATAATGAGAATGAAAGGGAAATATGTGAAACATCTCCCCAGCAGGCACTAATCTTTACTAGGAAAATGCATGGTTTGGGATCTATTTTGCATTTGGTTTGATAGGGACTTTAATATCTAGCTAATGTCCATAGAGCAGTATCTCAGCTGCAGAGTCTGATTTTTGGTCTACCTTGAGCAGGAAGTTGTTGACTCAATTTGATCCCACTCCTTTGCTGGACTAAGAAAAGGACTAAGAGATCTCCAAACATCTGTTCCATGCTTAGAAGCCTTGGGTGTGGAGAGGAGGAAGTAAAGTAAAGGGAGGTGGATTTCAAGAGGCTTAAGAAGAAAAAAGGCCACAGCTTTCCCTCAGGGAGGTCTGGTTAGAGGGTATGCAGTAGGCTAGATTGTACTGGTAAGATTCACTCTTTGGGGACTCTATTTGCCAGATACTTGTGTGAAAGGCCTAGAAAAATGAGAAAGTTCAAACAGTTTGAACTTGAGATGATCTCCTAATATCATGCCACCTTCCTTTCTCCCACAATACAAATTCTAGCAGCATGAGTTCCAGAAGGCTCTGCAGACCACGCCTAGATGATGCTGAGCCCTGCAGTGCTGGATTTCCTGGGCTCCTGTCATTATAGTGTTCCTGCAGGGTCCCTCTTAGGAGACTGCCCTGAGTACTTTTAGAAACCAATACCTTACCTTGCCTTAGTGTTTTCATTGTTTTAATTCTAAATGAATCCATTACTGCCCCTTCAGCAAACTAATATCCTAACCCTCATTAGAACTTTCTCCTAAATTTGCAAGCTATTATTTTGATTTACATTTCAATAAACTTCTTTTGTCATTTCCAGCAGGCTCTAAAAGGACAGTGATCTGTACAATTTGCAACTGCATATCCCTAGCACTCAGAATAGAGCCTGGCCCCCAGGAGACTTAAAAGAATTTGTTAAAAGAATTACCTGTTACTTAGGTCAAATGTCAGGACAAACAGTCCACTTGAGAAAGCAGGCAATAAATATAGGGAACATTACTTCACAGCTGTCTTGTAAGATGGGTAAATTGAAAAGGATTTGTTTGGATTCATGACTGACACCATAAAATGCTTCTAAAGATATGGAATAGCCAGGTGTGGTGGCACACACCTGTAATCCCAGTGACTCAGAAGGTGGCTTAGTGGTTTAGTACACTGAGTTCAGTGGTATGGTACACTGGGTTCCATCTCTAGTACCATGCATACACACACACCACCCCCCACCAAAAAAAAAATGTTCTCTTTATTTTTTTCTACTGCTGAAGATGGTGAACCCAAGACCTCATGCATACATAGGCTTGCAGCCTACGGTGACAATAGACACCTGTTGATACTTCCCTGGAGGCAGAAGGCACTGCTGCTATTGGAAGTATAAACTAGTAAGTTGGATATCACAGCAGCATTTTCATGGTTTTAAATCTTAAATGGATCCATTATTGCTTCTTCATGAAATTATGTAAAGTAACACAAACCACAATTTTTGTAAATATTTTTCAAGGTTTTATTGCAAACCAAAATTGGTTCATTGCACACAAAAAAAAGTTGTGTGGTAGGAAGAAGGGATTGTACATATTATAACCATGTTAATTACAGTACATTAAAATGGTGGTTTACATTACAAATAAGCCTGTAAGTTTAAATATACTAGTGTTATAACCCAATGTACAGACTTTCTTTATACAATACATACAATTATCAGGAATGCCAAAAAAAAAAAAAAAACAACACATAAATAATGCCCATTTTACAGGTGACATTTTAAACAATGAAAACACCAAACGGCTTCAACAACTGGGGCATTGGTCCATAAAAACCCTTTCTAAAAATAGAAATATTTGTAGCAGCAATGCTTTCTTTTAAGCATCTGGATGCAAGTCATTGCAAGACCATTTCAATAAATTTTAGTTATTAACAATATCTTACAAAAAAACAGTCTACACATAAAATTTATCTTCCAAATATGGAAGAAACAAACAATGTCCCACATTGTAGTGTCCTGCAAGTGTCACATTGATGCTTATAACAAAATCCATCTGTGATCAGGCATACCACACTCATACCATTGTTCACATAGTATATCCACAAGGAAAAATAAAGAACTGAAACACTCTGCGATAGGAAAAGCTTTGGAGCTAACACGATCTCAGCAGAAAAGGCACATTTCAGAATATTCCTTATCACAGCCCAGACAGACCCACAGAAGATCCTTCTTAGATCAGCATCTTCCTCCTAAGGAGATCGTTGCATCTGTCTAGGGCGGGACGCTAATGCTCATTTCAGAGATAGCACCACGTTGGAAGGAAGGATAAAAATGAAAACCTCATGAGCTCACTGAGAGGAGAGTGTGCTCTTTGAAAAGCTTCCAGGAAACAGTGTGCAACAGGATTGCCAAGCTTCCAGAGATGTGCAAATTCTCTTTTAAGATGTCCTGTCAGCTGGCAGCTCTGCCCAAAGGCTAACTAAAACATTTAAAACACACATGAAATCCTTCAAAACCACCCCTAAGCCTGTTCAGAGGAAAGAGTCCATGGGAGGTGCATATGAAAAGCCCAGGAATGCCTCAGCAGCTTCCTTCACGCTGGCTGTGATGAGGATGCTGTCAGGGGACCTGCCGATGGAGTTGGGGACAGGCTCTTCGGTAAACTCAGGATCGAAATGCCGCAGGTCGCTGGGCCCACTCTATTACAGGAAGAAAAAAAATACAGTCTCAGAATGCACATGGTTACTTGACAGGGAAACCTTTGGGCTTCAAATGCTGGAAGCTCAAGTCTTTAGGATGCATACAAAAATTCCCATAATCCTCCACTTCAAGCACAAAACCCCAAAGGCCATAAATAGTTTAAACCATGAGACTAATGTTTACTTTTTGTCTCTTGGTGCTTTGATAAATATGTTTGAAAAAAAAAAAAAGATTTGTTGAAATAAAAACTCTACTTTTTCTCTGGGAAAATAATGGGTCTATGGATAAAACATCTGCCAATTTTCTCCTTGTTTTGTAAATGGGATCTTGCTGTGTTACCCAGGCTAGAATCTAACTCCTGGGCTAGGGTTCTTCCTGCCTCAACCTCCTGAGTAACTGAGGTGACAGGTGCCCTCCCCATAATTTATTTCTTCAAGTCCCCCCCACCACACCCAACAAATCTGACTTTAAAAAAATGGCCTTTAGGTCTCAGTAACTTAGACAGGGAGATACTCACCACATTTGGGTTAAAAGGGGGCGTTATCTTCTTATTAATGAGATCATCCCAGTTAATCAGAGAGAAGAAGACGTGATTCTTAATCTCCATCTGTTGAGAAGAAACCAGATTAATTTAGCCAGGCAGAATTCAATAAAGGCAGTGAGGTCTAGTGTACCTCTCAGAGGGCCCAGGAGAACAGGAAAACATGACTCACAAAGTCGTCCTTGGCACCGAGCCTCTTTGTCCTGTCCTTCTGCAGGAGGCCCTCCAGGAGATGTCTTGCAGAATTTGTGATATTTGGTTTCAACTGGAGGGGCTTGTTCAGAATGTTATCGTACATCTCGGCTGTGTTTCGGCTGTAAAAAGGAGGCTGTAAAAGGGCGGGGGATTATTTTCTATTGAATTGGAAGTTTGGTATAGCATATTACCAACAAAGAAAAAGGTAACTGCAATATATTAAGCTGGACTTCAGATATTCTTATAAAATGACCAATATGCCTCTTATCAGTTTGAGATAAGCTTACTCTCAAACTCAAGTCACAGAAGCTAGGCCTAGATTTTGGCAAGAGTGTCATGGAAATGGGTAGTGTCCTATGGTTCCCTAGGTGCTACTCACCAGGCCATACAGCATCTCGTATAAAACAGCCCCCAGGCACCACCAATCCACCGTCCTGTCATAAGGCTGCTTATGAAGTACTTCGGGTGCAAGATACTGCAAGGCAAATCAGGAAAACAAGAATTTAGAAACTGCTTTGAAACCATGCAATTGCAAAACCAGGAATGGACTTTGAAAAGTGTGCAACACTTAAGAGTGCAACTCTCCAAGGGTGCAACTTGGAGAATATATTTCTTTAGATTACTTCTGAATAAAATCTCAGTATTCTTTGAGGCTGACTGGCCTGCAAGGTGTACAGATATTTAGGAAGGAACTGGACACCCACAGGTATCTTATTTGGGTCTTCAGACACATTTTATGGTATGGATCTTACAATTTGCTAGTTTCAATTAAAGTAACAAAGTCCTGTAATTTCTCATGTTGCAACAAAGAGTAAGTGTATTTTACTTGCACTGAATTGTATTGAGAAATCTCTAGGGTTTATTCTCTGGGTGTTGAAAGAATTATTTCATCTCTCTCTCCTGGAAGGAGGGGGAAGACCAGGGACCAAATCAAGAGCTCCTACCTCAGGTGTGCCACAGAAGGTGGATGTCGTGCCATTGTGTTCAATGTTTTCCTTGCAGAGTCCAAAGTCAGTAAGGACAATGTGTCCCTGTGAATCTAGCAAAATATTCTCTGGTTTTAAGTCTCTGTTAAAAAAAAAGTGGTTGCAAAGGTTAATTTTACTTCATAAGAAATCTTCTGTAAAGATAGTTGCTACAGATATTACAAGCATTTTTTAATTCATCATGGTAGTATAGTAAATAAAAAAAGGAAATCCTTGTTATGCTAATCTATTCTGGATCAGATGCAATCTTAGTTGGCTGGTTCCCTAGTGGCAGGAGTCAAGACTACTCACATGCTGAGAAACAGGGTTTTAGGTGATCAAGTTGCATATAAACACAAGTTAGTCTAAAATGTCTCTTTTCTACCCTGGAAAGTGGCTTTATGGGATTCATTGTCTCACCTATAAACGATGTTCAGAGAGTGCAGGTAACCCAAGGCACTGGCTATTTCAGCAGCATAGAAGCGAGCCCGTGGTTCTAGGAAGCAGCGCTCCCTCTGGAGATGGTAGAACAGCTGCAGGAGACAGAGGAACAAAATAAGTCTGGGCTTCCAAAGCATTTACTTAGTCCTGACAGAGAGCTAAGGAGAACAATTGCAGGAAGTGGCTCTAAATAATCTATTAATGATTTTAAACCTGGTAGGTTAAAGGAAATGCTAATTCTGGTAACTTTTCTCCCCTAAGTATTTAAAAAAATTTTTCTGGAACTTAAACTAAGCAAACCCCTTGAGACCCCAAGAACTAACTTCTACTCCCCCAGCTCACCTCTCCTCCATTAATGTAGTCTAGGACAAAGTACAGTTTGTCGGCAGTCTGGAAAGAGAAGTGAAGGCCCACCAGGAAAGGGTGTTTCACATTCTTCAGTAGAACATTCCGCTCCGACATAATATGCTTCTCCTATGAAAAGGATGATTAAGATTCAGTGACAATTTTCAACTTGGCACCAAAATTCCAAGACACTTACTGAATAAGTGTCCAACTATAGCCCCAACCCACCAGTATATCTCATACCTCCTTCTTTTTCAGGATTGCTTTTTTCTGCAAAACTTTGACTGCATAAAATGCTTCTTCTGCCTTGTGTCTTGCTAGAAGAACCTAAAATTTCAATAGAAAAAATAATTTTTTAAAATCCTCATTCACAGAGAAAGTAAAATGATCACATGAAAGAGTATCTTGTAGAAAGTCTTTGGATGTGAAATTACCTTTCCAAAACTGCCCTTCCCAATTACTTTCAAGAAGTGAAAGTCAGATGGTTTAGCATGAGGATTGGATGATGGACCAAGGTTGATTTGCTGAGAAGGACTTGGCTAGAAAATAAAACATTCTCTCTTAATATCATTAATTCAAAGGAAGATGTCTAAAATAAAGTACAGGCAATGAAAAAGATTTACAACTACAAATGACCAAGAGAAGTTACTAAAACACTGACAAACACATTCAAAATGACTTCACCCACACATCATTTAAAATGAGTACGAAAATTATACAGTCATGCTGCCACTAATACAATCATGCTGCCACTAATAGATAAAAATTTTAATAGAATAAGCCTTTAAAAATGCTCCACTGACTCAATACTTAAATACTTATGAATTAATGAGGCATTCTTGCCTTGGAGCCAATTTCTATAAGTGCTATCTTAAATGCAAAAATATTAATTTACAAATTTCCTCCACAGATGCATTACAAATAAAGAGTACTTACTGGAGGAGAAGGGTTGGCATTCATAAGCTCGGGCTCCTGAGGTTGGGAGATTTTCAAAATGGACTGAACTTCAGGGCTGCAGAGAGTAAAGGAACAATTTAGAAACTCCTAACTCGCCACTAGAGGGCACACCGAGATAAACAGTGAACTTCTGATTCAAATGTTCCCGGACAATTCAGTAATTGAAGTTGAAAACATCCAAATTAAAGAAAATAGCTCAAGAAAATGATAACCTAGTTAAATACAGAAATCAGGCTTGTCAGTGGCGATAGGTTGTGAATTAAATAAGACTTTTGGAAAAATTTATTTTACCTCGCCAGGACAAGCTCAGTTTTCAGATAATTTTAATGTTTACAACGTTTCCAATAAACGAGAACGTAAGGAGACTTCCCTGAGTGAAGTCTTTGATATAAGTCTTTTATCGCCTCCAATTCCCCCCCGTCGAAACTTACTGTTTGCACGCATAGGAGTTATTGGCAATCTTCTGAATAAAGTCGTTCAGGCCCATCCTCCTCTGTTTCATGAAAGCTGTGGATTAAAGAGGAGAAAGAAACCTTTAGACCATTTCCTAACGTCGGAAGCCACACAAGCCATTCCGATCCCGGACCTTCAAAACGTTTCCACTTAGCGAATCCCAGGGTAGAAGCCCAGCCTTCCTCCTACACTCACCGATGAGAATCGCTACCATTCCCCTCATTCTGGAGTAAGTGAGGGTGCCTCTAGCAGCCTCGGTTTTCACCGTCATCGCCACCGACAGAGCACAGAGAAACTAGGCTGACGGGAGACGGGCTTGGCCAACACTGCGCTCGGGCGGCTCGGGCGCCTTTATAAGTACTGCCCCTCCAGGGGCGGGGCCTGGGCCACAATGAGGAAGCGCTGGGAGGCCCCGCCCCGGCCCCGCCCCCGCCGCCCCGCGGTTAGCCCGCGGCGTTGCAACTGGTGGCCGGCGGTAGGGTCCCCTACTAGCAGCCGAGCTCCGGGAGGGGGCGAGGAGCTCGGGGACCGTGTGGGGAGGGCCGGGCGCGGGGCGGTTATCAGCCTTCCCGTCCGGAGAGGACAGCGTCGGCAGAGGGGGCGGGGAGGGCTGGGGAGCCCGGGGTAATTTTCCATTTTTCCCATTTATTGGGTGAGTCAAGAAAAATCAGGAGAGCGGCGTGGTAACCGGCGTGGCTTTGGACCCGATCGCAGCCTCCTCGCTGCTTCACCCTCTCGGCCCTAACATCCCCACCGGGGGCCCCCCAGCCCTGGCTCCGCGGCGCGACCCGCCCAGAGTTACTTCTCGAGTGCAGGCGGCTTAGCGCCCCGAATCTGCGCGGGCAGAGTGGGTCCCGGGCGCCTGGCGCGGACCCCCGGCTCCCACCGCCCCTTGACCAGGACCTCCATCCCCAGCCCCTCTTTGAAGCCCGCGAACCGGGCAGTAGCCGAGCAACTCTGGCCAAGAAGCCGAGTCCCCAGCGGGACGGGCGGCGGCGCTTACCCAGTCCGCTCAGCAGGAAGGACTCGCTCCTTTTCTGCGCCTCGGCCCTCTTTTTGTGGCGGGGCCGGAGCAGCGACTCGAGCCGGGCC
The DNA here is from genome assembly GCF_021218885.2 of Marmota monax. Taxonomy (NCBI): domain Eukaryota; kingdom Metazoa; phylum Chordata; class Mammalia; order Rodentia; family Sciuridae; genus Marmota; species Marmota monax. The sequence continues at coordinate 6,186,786 of NW_026691988.1, forward strand.
CTGGCCAGCGCGCCCTGCATCTCCCCCATGGGCAGCGGACTGCCGGGCGCAGCTAGCGAGAGGGACCGGCGAATACTGACGTTTCCTTGAAGGAGCCGCCGTGACTCAGGCCGGGCAAGATTTCCTGCCCCAAGTCCCAAAACAAACAAATGGCCCTTGTGCACGGCCGAGTCGCTTCCGAAAACGCCTTTTTTGTGCTTTTGGCCAAAACCAAGCAAGGCTGAAAAATCCCAGAACTTGGAAGAGGAGGAAGGAAGGAAAGAAAGAGGGAAGGAGGGGGGGGGGGGATTAGGAATGTGTAGGGGAGGGGGCGGAAATAAAATAAGTCTCTGCACTAAAGGGGGGAAAAGTACAAACTGCATTTCACTTTTTTTTTTCCTAAAGTAATCTGAGAACATTCTGTCCGTTCCGCACGTTTTTTTTTCCTTACATTTTTAATCCCCGCCATGCCAAGAACACGTGAGAAGGTGGTAAGAGGGGAGCAGTGACTTCGCTTGGAACCGACCTGGGGTGACCCTGGCATCTTAGATTCCTGTTCCTCTCATGAGGCCTGCTCCTCTCCCGCTCTCCCACCTGAAGGTCACATTGTATTGCTTTAAACCCCCTTTGTCCTCACATTCCCTACCCCTCTTTTGGTTTATCTCGGTGCTAACCCGAGTCGTTTGCCACCTCGCTTTTTCTCACAAGTTCCCATATAAACGAAGATCACTAACTCCTGAAAGATAAGCCGAGACACTCCGCTCCCGAAACAGAGAAGGGAGGGAAGGTAGGAGGCGGCGGCTCTGGCATGGCAGGGCAGCGAGGCCGGTGCCTTACAGTAACCCCGCAATAGGGAGCTGAAGTCTGACTGCCGGTGCGGGGACGCGCGCCAGCGCTGGCCGGGAAACTAAGCACCGCGACTGGACCAGGGGCAGGGAAGACGGCTACATATTACCAATATTCACAGCACCGGTACCTGGCGCTTGCTGGTGCTGTCTGCTGTGGCTGCCCTGCGGTGACCCCTTGCTGCCAAGGACTCTGCTACTTTAGAGCTGACACACTCCAAATTACCAGCTGTCAAACCAGGAATAGCATGCGAAGCGCTTTTCCCTTGGTCTTGGAAAGGGGTTTGTTTTGCAGGCACAGCCTCCTTATTTGCCCTAATATGATCTTTAGTCTCAACAGCTTTTGGGTTGATCAGTTGGGACAGTCAGAAACTGGGAAGAGTCTAGCATTCCCTCTCCCAGAGACTGTGGTTGGCAAATTTTGCTCTGCACCCACTTTAAATAAAAGCATTTAGTATTGTCTGAAATTGATCCTCCAACCCAAAGCAAGGTGAATTCAATTGCAAATCAGGTTAACTGATCCAAGACTACTTCCCCATGCATGGATTCTTAAGAGCATATAACTTTGTTATTGGCAGCACCCCCCCTGTTGCACGTCTCACCCCCCAGGGCTCATCCCAGCCCTGCTCAGACCCACCTTGTTCCTAATCCTCTTGAGCAGAGATTCCTGAGATCACCCAGAAACACTAACCTTCACAAAGTTATTTGCTTATTTAAAACTTTAAGAAAACTTCCATGGAGACCCTCCCCCACACACACTGCCTCATGTACTTTCCCTATGCCAAGTAACCCCAAATCCTTAAAGCATCTGTTTTACCCACCCCATTATAGTTCTCAAAGAACAAACCTTTCCAAGGGGACTTAATAACCTCCTCTTTCATTCTTCGAGTTGCACAGAATATGAAGGCTCTGGATTCTTTTCTGGAGGCTAGAGAAGTCAGTTATGGCTGGAGTAGCCTCCCAGCTATGTGCCTGTGATAAGACTGGAAGCTCTGAGATGACAAGGGAGCATCAGACACAGGCAGCTGTCTTTGTTGTTATGAACCCCACTTTATATAAAGGGAATTTACATACAGGAAGGGAACAAGCTGCAAAGTTCAACACTGGGCCATTTATTCCCACTCCCCCTCCTTGCAACACCATCCAGAAGATTACAGTCATCAGCGTCCTAGGTTTATTACACCTCCAGCAATACACACAAGAAATGTAACTTAACTGATTATCATCACAAATCAGTCCAGAAAAATTCAAAACACATGAACAGGATTCATTTTCTCAAAGAAGCTCTGTTGCATGCATTCCAGGATGGATGTGGAATTCAAGTTAGAGGACTCTAAGTGGATAGAGAAGAGGCACAACCATATATTTGTGGTTGGAACAGAAAAGGAACAGTCTGATGTGCTCCTTCCTCCCCCTACCCTAATGTTCAGCTCTTGGAGACGGATGGTCTGCTAAACTTATCATTTAGCAGAGAGAATCAAGTTGTTGAGACTGGCTTTTCTTCCAACCGGATACCTGATGGGTGGAGCAGGCGCCCCCTGTTCTGTCCCAGCAACCTACTAAGACTTCCGAACAGGAAGGTGACACACGGCGGTGGTGGGGAGGGGAAGCGGGAGAACTGTGTGCGACGCGCCCGTTAACACTGCACAGGCTTTAGGTTGCCCTGTGGCCGCTATTCTGGCGCTTGATCTGTTCTTCCTTCCTGTCGCCAGCCTCTTTCTTTGGTCCAGATAGTCCTCCTACCGGGAGGGATCCGGCCCCTTCCCTGTTCCTCCCTGGTAGTGAAGTTGCCGGAGTCGCCTTACGCTGCTGATTAATGCAACCTAGAGGGCGATCGTGTTCTCTGGGAGAACCACTTCAGATTCCACGAATCCCCCCATTTGTCTCCGGATGTTTAATCAGTCCCAGAAAGTTTCTCCACAACGTCGTGTGTAGTCACAGAAAATACAGATGTCTTGATAGGAGACCTGCTAATTACCCCCCCCCCCCAGTGCCCCCGAGCCAATCGTATCACATTTATGCCTCAGTGCTGGGGAAACCTGCAATCAAAACTCTAAAGGAAATGATGCACCAAGATATAAACTTTGCACTGAAACAAAACATTTTTCAGGGCATGTGTACTTTAATACTTCAGAAGATTGTTTCATTGCTTCTCTCCATTATTTCTCCTTAAGAACAGACTATAAAACCTTTACTAAAATATCTTTTTTCCCCATTTAATTGAAAGGCTCACCAATTACTATTACAACACATTAGAGGAAATACTCTGAAATATATTATTATAACTCACTTGAATCAAATGTATGAAAGATGATATGTCATGAGCTTTGTAATGTTTTGAACAACCAATTAAAAAAAAAAAAAGGATTCAGCTATACCCTCCCTTGCACTATTTCTTAAGTGCTCTGTTAGTCTTGATTGTTCATTGATAATAAGGTAATACCATTGATTTGTATTGCTCAAAGTGCCACCAATTCTAGAACAATCCTATGCACAGTTTAGGCTCCCATATTTTTTTCTTCATTGGGTGATGCATATAGAAACCTTTCCCTAGAGCATCCTCAAAGAAACTACAGAGAAATACCAGAAAACATAATTATTACTCTAGAGAACAAGTGAATGGATCAGGTTTTGTTGAGGCTGTCACTAAATGCATGTGTTTTTAAATAGTATTCACTGAATAGAAAATGATGATGACAAATGGGTTTATTCATGACAGCTATTATGGACAACTAACCAGCAACGGTGGTTATTTAAATGTCTATTTACAGAACACAGGTTCTATAGAGATTATTACCTTCCCTATTCATGACTGTCAAAATTGACATACATGAAGAAGAATGCAATATAGTAAGATAACCAAGAGAAGACTTTTTCTTCTTTTTTCTTTTGGCACGGGGGATTGAACCCAGAACTCTGCCACTGAGCTACATCCCTAGCCCTGGGATTTTTTGTTTGTTTGTTTGTTTGTTTTTGATACTGGGGATTGAACCCAGGTACACTCTATCACTGAGCTACAACCCCAGTCCTTTTATTATTTTTACAAAGCTGCTGAGAGTCTCAGATAAGTTGCTGAGCTCTTGACAAGGAAGAATGATAGACAGAAGCAGTGGGTCTATGACTTTCTTTCCATCTTTGGAATGTTGCCAATGTCTGATTTAGCACAATCCAATCCGATGAAAGACAAAAAAAAAATTAAAAGCCCATCAACTAGAATACAATATGAAGGGGAAGGAATTATACATATTTCACAGCTTTGTATTTGGTTGTTAGGATTTACCTGGAAAATGATGTCTGGGAACATTCTACAGAATTATGAAAAATAATACAATGGTCTGGACAGAAGAGAAACGTGGAAAAATTTTAAGTCAAAATTCAATGCTCTCTATGAATTTTCTTTTCTTTCTTTCTTTTTTTTTTTTTCTCCTGGAACTGGGAATTGAATTCATGGGTGCTCTACCACTGAGCTACACCCCAAACCCTTTTTATTTTTTGAGACTGGGTCTCACTAAGTAGCTGAGGCTGGCTTCAAATTCAGAATCCTCCTGCCTCAGTTTCCCAAGTAGCTTGGGAGTAGAGGAATGAGTCACTGCACCCAGCCTGTGATTTTCTAGAATCAAAAGGACTGTGGCCTTACTGAAAGCCTTCTGTACTATAGATACGGCTTTTAAAAGGCAATTTGTCAACTTAGAGAAATTAATTTGTCATGATAAAAAATGCCAAGCACCATGTCAAGGGGCAGGTCAGGGAGTCCTGGTGTTAGTAGCCTCCCCATTCTCTCTGGTCTGCTCTGCCTTCTGTCCCTTTCCCAGGTCCAAGGTACATCCACTTCCCTACAAGCCCTGCAATCAAGGCTCAGAGGCCAGGCAGCACAGGACTTGGAATTTCTTTACAGGCTGAACCATTCTTGAGACACACATATCAAAGTCAGAACTGGCAATGGGCTATAAAGGACTCTCTTTCACTCCTAGTTTATTTACAAAGTGCCAGTAGTAAATAAGGCATCTGGATTTCTGGCGGACATATTTTGTCAAATTTGAAAGCTTTAATTTGCTCAGTGTAAGCATCTCCTCAAAGTCTCTCTTGTTTCTGACCCTATAATCAATCTAGGATGAAGTAACAGAAGTTCAGGGCACTCTTAAGAACTGTTTCCTATAAACCCTGCCTACAAATTGTAGAACAAAAGATATACGTAATAGTAACCATCAATAGAAAACCCAGAGGCAGGCATGGCTAGCTGACCGATTGGCGCCATTTTAAAAGACATCAGCTCAGTGAGCTAACTTTTGGTTTCAACCCTGAATATAAGCTCCATACCTTTATATGTCAATTGCAGGAAACTTGGGAGTGTGTCATGCTTATGGAAGGGATTCTTACTATCTACTTTACTTAGCTGTAACTGAGGCCTCCTTCTTGCAAGAATTAGGCAACGTGCTCCATGTATTTTAACTTTACCCTCTGTATAGTGAGGACACTATTACTTCCCTCACATAAATTGTGAAAAATAATGGAAATAAAGAACTTAATCTCTTTCGAGTTGGAATCTCACATAAAAAATATGCATCTGTATTGGTCACCCTCACTGTACACACATCGCAACTACAAACAGAACACCTCATACAATAGAAAGGTTTCCAATAAGTCAAAATAATTCATGAGTGTGCTGTGATTAAAGGCCACTTAATCTACTAGGCCAAAGGTAGGAATTCCATGGAAAAGGACCTAAAAGATTATGTACTTTTTGTTCTTTAACTCCCCCCTTAGCCACTGTCTCCACCCTTGAATGGGCTCCATCAAAGAACTAAATGCCATGATAACCAAATAAATACTTATTTACCAAGTGTTTGAAGTAAAACCAGCGGTTCTGGGTAAAAAAGCCAAAAGCTAACCCTAAGAAGTTTTAATTGTTCAGGGTAGGTGGGAAACAATAGAAGGTAAATATGGGCCTATTGAGAGGGTGGAGTCTCAAATAAGGTCAAAGAGGACCAGTTGAGCCTAAGATGCTTTTCTAGGTCATCCGCTTATCTTCCAGGAAAGAGAAGAGGAGCAAGCTCCCACTGATCCTGTCTCTGTTATTTTTAATCTTTCAGATCTCTGCAGTGCCTGCCTTTTGTGGCCAATGCTGCCAAGTCCTGGGTTTAACAAGGATGCCAGGTTGGGTGGCATACAGCACACAAGGAGGGCAACAGTCTATATTTTATTAAAATGAACTGTGCATTCCACAAAGCAAAGGTAAATTTATAGAGATTGCTCTCTTTCCTAATGCCTACCTACTACATCTCCAAGCCATAAAAATAAAATCTTGGGCATACTTGACCATTTAGAATATCTACTTTTTCAAGTAAAGAATGAGCTAAAAGTTCTGCAGCTCATATATCACATGATTCTGTGATATCAGGGGGAAAAATAAATGCAAAAGAAAGTTCTGGAGGCCCAGAACCACCTCACATGGCTTCCGGAATAATCCCCACACTCAGCTAATCCTTTAGAACATGTGCCTTCTACACCTACCTGCCTGCCGGCCTGCCTGCCGGCCTGCCTGCCTGTCACTGCAGCCTTTAGGTGGGAAATTTGCGTTCTTAACTATTTACATCTGTGGCTCATCTTTGCGCCTTGGGTTCCTTGAAGACCAAACAGCACAATTCATATTTCTCACCCACCTAATAATGATGTTCTCTAGTCACCTCCCTGCTGGCCTCTCCACCCTCTTCTTTTATTCTCCTGCTTTCTATCCAGGCTGCTCTCTTTGTGTCCTTTTGCAGCTGGTTATTTGTAACTCTATGAAAATCGGGAACTGCACCAGTTTATCAAGTAAAAGTTCAAAGACAAATTACTATGCTGCCGTATTATTCCTCTCATCTATTTAAATACAGTAGGTAAAAATATGAAGGACATTGTCTTAGCACCAGACAGAATTTTGATTTTCACACAGCACTACCCCCACATGGCAAAGTGAAATTGCCACACTCCCAGGATACCTGGATAGGGCACATTAGTTCTTCTGATGACCAGAAAGCCCTGAGAGAATGTGGCTTCTTCATACCAGTCTTTTCAGGAAGTGTCTATTGTACTCCTAGAATTGCAGGAGATTTGCCATACCTCATCTCGAAGTTTCGAAGCTTATTCAACTCAAGAGCACAAAAGCCTCCACTGCTGTCCCCTCCTCTTGCAGCTATCCCTGCAGCTTGGCAGGCAGTTCAGGAGTCTGTACATGCTCACCTTTTCCCTAGCACTTGGAGACACTAGAAGGTAGGCTGATTCTGTGCATGCCTCTTTCCTTACTTCTTAATTTACATCTTGGACATAATCAATATTTAGTACATACTGGAGATATTTAGTGGATAAATCCCCTTGCTCCTATGTTTACTATAATTTCCCCTATTTTTCCCCCTCAGCCTAAAAACTCTAAAAGTCACATTTCAGCAGAAGATATTTATTGTAGACTAGTTCATGGGAATAAATCAATTTTTGCTTTCATCATTATATCCTAGATTTTACAAGCATCAGAACTTCTGTGATTTAGTACAAAATCTATGGAAATCAGTACAGAGGTTACTCAGAAGGCCAGACATAGAACCACATATGATCCAACTGTATCATTCCTCAGAATTTATCCTGAAGACTTAAAGTCATCTTACTACAGTGATGCATGTTTACTTATGTATATATAGCAGCACAATTCACAATAGCCAAACTATGGAGCCAGCCTAGGTTCCACTAATGCATGAATAGATAAAGAAAATGTGGTATAGAGACACAATGGAGTTTTATTCAGCCAAAAGAATGAAATTATGCACTTGTAGGAAAATGAATAGAACTTGAGCATATTGTGTTAAGAGGAATAAATCAAACTCAGAAAGTCAATGGTTGTGTTGTAGTTTTCTCTCATGTGGAAAGCTAAAGAAGAAAGAGGAAAAAGAAAGGTGGGGGGTGGATCTTATGAAAACTGAAGAGAGATCTGTAGAGAAAGGGACCCGAGGGAAGGAGGAGGGAGGGAAAAAGGGAAATACTGGGTTATGAATGACATTGAGCAAATTGTCTTGTTATATTGTGTGTATGTATGGACATGTAACAATGAATCTCACCATTACTATAATTATAATGCACTAATTAAAATATGGGGAAAAAAGAACTTCTATGATTCATCTTTATAGCCTAATTTTTTGAGAGCACATCATCATAAAATCAGACACTTAAAAAAAAAAAAAAACTATTTGTGTTTTAATTGTGATTACAGAATCTGTTTAGCAAATAAGATATTTTCCCCAAAGAACTGTTTGATGATTTTGGATCAAGGGTTTCAGATGTATTATGTATATATGATAACATCAACTTTGTTTCATAATTTCCACTTCACAAAAATATAAATGAAATCTTATAAAAAAAATAAGCCTTTGTGACCACAAGAAAATGACAGTGAACAAATTAAACAAATGTGAGCAAGAGATTGTAATCATGAATAATATCTAACCTTCTAAACTAAATAATACGGTCACTTAAAAAAGTACTACTAAGCCAGGCTTGGTGGCAATCCCAGGGATTGAGGAGGAGGCAGAAGAATCACAAATTCAAGGCTAGCCTCAACAACTTGATGAGGTTCTAAACTATTTAGTGAAACCCTGTCTCAAAAAGGACTGTGGATATAGCTCAATGGTAAAGTGCCCTGGGTTCAGTTCCCAGTATCAAAAAAGAAAAAGTACTACTCTAGTGTTAATTATTTATACAACTGCTTAAGATGACAGTGGTGCTGAGTGCAGAGGCACACATTTATAATCCCAGTGACGTGGGAGACTGAGGCAGGAAGATTGCAAGTTCAAAGCCAGCTTCAGCAATTTAGTTAGGCCCTAAGCAACTCAGTGAGACTCTGTCTCTAAATAAATTTTTAAAAGGGCTGGGGAAGTGGCTCAGTAGTTGAGAACCCCTGGGTTCAATTCCCAGTACCAATAAAAAAAAATTATAAAAAATAAAATGACAGTGGTCTTCCATACTCATTTAGTGCAGATGACTGTTCCAAAGAGACAAACTATTTTCATCAATTATTATCTATAATAATTCTACTTCATAACCCACATATTATTGCTTAAAAATCCAATCCAAAGCCTTAGAATACAAACATATCATCATGGTAGACCTATTCGAAGTTCATTTTTCAAATCATGTTGTTTACCAACATTACTTTAAGTGGCAAGTTCTGCTTAATAAAACTTGATTTTACCTTTTAAAAGTAAAAATATTCTTTCCTCATTGCATTATTATTTTTGTATCTATGAACTAAACCTGCAGTCATCAGTAATGCTTCACTGCCTTCTGATCTTTTTCTGTATTATGAGAACAAATGACCACAGGGCAGGAATGTGCCCCAATATATACTTCTTTTTTTGTTGTTGTTTTTACCTTTTTTTTTTTTTTTCGGAGCATTATAGTTATACATAATGATGGGGTTTGTCATTACATATTCATACATGCACATGATACAACAATATAATTTGGCCAATATCTCTCCCTAGCACTCTCTCAACACTCCTTACCTCTTGGTCCCTTTCCTCTACTGATTTCCCTTTGATTCACCCCAACTTCTTTTCCCCTCTAGCTTTTGCATGAGAGAAAACATAATGACCCTTGACCTTCTGGGTTTGACTTATTTCACTTAACATGATGGTCTCTTGTTCCATCCATTTTCCTGCAAATGCCATAATTACACTTTTCTTTATAGCTGAATAAAAATCCACTGTGTATATATACCACATTTTCTTTATCTATTCATCCATTGGCTAAGCATGGATACCTAGACTGGTTTCATAGTTTGGCTATGGTGAATTGTGCTGCTACAAATATGGGTATGCACATATCACTAAATTCTGAAGAGCGGTAGAGCTGAGTCATCTGGTGGTTCCATTCCTAGTCTTTGAGGAACCACCATATTGATTTTCATAGTGGTTGTACTAATTTACAGTCCCACCAACAGTGTAAAAGTGTTCCTTTTCCTCCACATCCTCTCTAGCATTTATTATTATTTGTATTCTCACACTGCCATTCTGACTGGTGTGAGAGGAAATCTCAGTGTAGTTTTGATTTGCATTTCCCTAAGTGCTAATGATGTTGAACTTTTTTTTTTCATGTATTTGTTGGTCATTTGCATTTCTTCTTTTGAGAAGTATCTGTTTAATTCATTTGCCTGGTTATTAATTGGGTTACTTGATCTACATTTATTTATTCAGCCTGCTTCTTGATCACCACTCTTCTCTGTCTCTTTCCTCCTATCCGTTCCCACTTCCTGGTTTCTTTTCTTAGGACTTTCATTTTTCTGAGGATTATGGGTTTCTGAAATGTTGATAGGGACCTTGTTAAAATCTTCCAAGACTGTTATCCATTTACAAAAAATATTTTAAATTTTTTACATATTTATATATAAATATTTACATATATCATTTATAGAATTATAATTACTACTACACATTAAAAATATTAGCAAAGACATTTACACAAAGATGTCAAAGAGGAACAATGATAACAAGCACACTAGAGGCAGCTAGACTGCTTCTAGGAATAAGAACAAACATGTCTAAAACAGGTAGCTTGTTAAGACATGATATTACTGAATCTAAGATCTTAGTCTCTCCATACAAGCTAATTATTTTTCCTCAGACAGAAATCCTTTCTGAGTTTCAGATTGCCTTTTGGAAATTTGACTCACAAAGAGATTGGGTAAAAGCATAGGGCTTGATCACTGCAGAACACTGCCATTTCTTAAAAGTAACACAACAACAACTCTATGTGTTCGATGTTCACCTCAGGCTGTGTCCAGTGTAAAAGATAGTTCACAGGAAGCACATAGTGTGCTTCTCAGTTTTGTTTTGTTTTGGTATTGGAAATTGATTGGGCATAGTTTAACACTGAGCTACATCCCCACCCTTTTTAATTTTTAAATTTTTAGACAGGGTCTCACTAAATTGCTTAGGACCTTGCTCAATTACTGAGGCCGGCCTTGAATTAGCAATTCTCCTGCCTCAGCCTGGCAAGTTGCTGGTATTACTGTCATGCACCACCACGCTAGCCTTCCTTTCTCTTTGTTTTAATGTCTGAAGATATTATACACATGCAAGTTGGATTTTTTTTATTTGAACAGTACTGCCAGTCTCGATTCGCACTATGCATAGAAAATATGAACAGAACTGTCCTAGTGTTAAAAGGATCTCAAGGAAGACAAGCTTCCCCACCTCTCAACAATAGTCCTAGTAGTCACTTACTGAGAACTTGTCTAAATCACCAAAGATCTGTCTTCATCATTTTCAGTCAGCAGCAATTGAGCTTTTTAAGGCTAGGCTCAAATATCCTCGTTTATAAAAAAAAAAAAATAACTCTTCTGTACATTCTATAGCCAGATCTATGCTGGGGCCTAGGACATTCTGATAAGCACAAATGAACATCCTCCTCTCTGTCATTTCCACAGTTTAACCCATCTATTATACTAGCTAAGGCTTATTGAATGATTATTCTAAGTGGCAGACACTATATTTTGTGCTCTTTATGCCATTTCTCACTTTATCCCCTCTAATGATCTTATGAAAAACTGTTATGTTCTTAAGAACTGCAGCTTAAAGAGATATTATTTTAATATATTATAGCTAGTAATGGCAAAGTCAGAAAGCAAACCAGGTGTCCGTGATACCAAAAGCCCTGCTTTCAATCAGTAAAATGCAGATTTTTCCTTATGTTGGGGTTACAACCTAGCAAACTCATCAGAAGTTTAAAATATTGAAAATACATTTAACACACCTAGCCTATAGAATACACTGAACATCCTAGTTTAGCCTTGCCTACCTCAAACGCTTACCTCAGCCCAGTTGGGCATCAGAGAATATCATAGTGCATATTACTAGCTCAGAAAAAGATCAAAATTCAAAATTCAAAGTATGATTTCTACTGACTGTACTCTTAAGAGTTCCACTTTATCCTTTTTGAAGCAGTAGGAAAAAGAGTCGGAGGAGTTTGCAGGAAATTTGACCTTCTAGTTCTCTCTGAGCACTTAGGGAATCACTTTCACCCCATTAGAAAGTGAAAGAATTCTTGAATTAGATCATGGGTCAATCAGGATGGTCTGTAACGTTCATCCTGATCTGTTCTAAATGACAGTCCTTCACATATGTCTAGACAGCTCTCATCATTATAACTTGTATTTTATGCTACTTTATTCATTTTCTAGCCATGCCTGTCCATTTTATCCACTTGAGCCCTCAAGAGTGAAAACTAAGCTGGACACGGTGGAGCTCACCTGTAATCCCAGGGTCTCTGGAGACCGAGACAGGAGAATCTCAAGTTCAGAGCCAGCCTCAGCAAAAGCGAGTTGCTAAGTAACTCAGTGAGACTCTGCCTCCAAATAAAATACAAAATATTGCTGGGGATGTGGCTCAGAATCCCCAGTACCGCCCCTAGCCCCCAATAAAAAAGAGGGAAAACGCTTGCCTCCTTCTTTAGCCCATTGCCGAGTTGAAAGGTGTACCTCATTCATGTCTGTCTTCATTTCCTCCCTGTCCAGTTCTCCTCCACCACGAACAAAACTGCAGTATAGTTTGAATCTTACCCTTCACTTAACACCCTTTCCCCAAACCCCTGTGTCCATACTCCAGCTATTTTCATTGCATAGTTGTACTCTTACCTTTTCAAAGTAGCAGTTGGAGGAGAATTGGTAGTGTTTCCAGGAAATGTGACTTTTTCAGTTCTGTCTCAAGATTTATGATCCAACATTTAGCTTTGGGTGATTTCTTAACTTCTTCAAGTATCCTCAGGGTTAACACCCATCTTGCTAATCCCACAGAGTGATTGGAAAGATCAGATGAGATTAGGTATGGGAGAACAATTTTAAAACTCAAGTAGGTTATGTAATTTAATACCCACAAGAACAGCACAACCTAGTTATTAATGCAAAATTTTCCTCTGAGAACCAAACTTTTTTTTTTTTTTTTTGTACTGGGGATTGAAACCAAGGGCGCTTAACCACTGAGTCACATCCCAAGAAGTTCTGTGACAGGGTCTTGCTGAATTGCTTAAGGCCTTGCAAAGTTGCTGAGGCTGGCAAGAACTGAAATTTTAAGGAGTGGAAAGAGCTGATTGTCATGCATTTTTGAAAAGGGAGGGGCACATAGATAAGGGAGCTACCCTGCTCACAGTAGTCTATTCCAACTAATGCAGCCCACCCTGAGCCAATCTTTTCCTAAATCCCATTGACTTCTCTATTTACAGTTGATTCACTTCTTAATGAAATAAAGGACTTTCAGGGTCAACAATTAGTTTTTTGGGGAACTCTGTCTTAACAATTTAATTTTCATATCTAAGCACACCCTGTTTACACACACCTCCACCCCCCTACATTCCTCTCACACCCACCCATCCCACCACCCAGGTCTCATTTACCTTTACTCCCTACTCCTCATCTGTCCCTCTCTATCAGCCTTTTCATCCCTGGTAGTCTTTTCATAACTAATTTTTGGGGCTTATCTTTCTAACTGTGTACAGTCTTAAAGTTGTAAAATAATTTTTCTTCAGATGGTTAAAAACTATAATTTATTTAACCAAATAAAATGTTTCTGCTCTGAAGAACAAAAATTCAGAACATTTTTTTTCCCATTTGTTTTTCCTATGATATATTGTCTTGTGTATTGTTAAAGCAAAATAAATTTGTCCCGTGGCCACCTTTATATCCCTACCTTTGGAACTAAAGCCTAAACTGGTTGTGAAAAAACTGAAAATCTGACTTAGGAGTACAGTGAGTGTGTGTGTGTGTAGTTTTTTTTTTTTTTTTTTTTTTTTTAACAACCAGCTGAGTCTCAGCCAATCACAACAGTCACACATTAGCCAACCACAGACTGCAAATTGATCAGAACAGGTCCAAATAAGCAAACTTGGAGAAGTAATCAATCAAGCTATTTCCTGTATCTCAATTTCATTTTCTTTCTATAAATACTCCTTGTCCTCCACCCTGCAAATTCCCTGAATGCGTACTGGTTCTGAAGATTACCAAATTTGAGAACTTTCTTTGCTCAGATAAACTCAAATTTAATTTGTGGGAAAAAATTTTAACAGCACTTTATATTATGGATTATGAGAAATTCTTTCAGGCAAAAAGAAAACTGTCAAAGGTGGAATGTTCAAACTAATGATATATATCAGACATTTAAACTTTAGCTGCAATTGGTATCCACTAGATCTTTTTGATTCTATGTTGTATTAATCTGATGTAAACTAATAAAATGAGCAAAGCTTCATTAAAATACGAGAAAATGACTTTTCCAAGATTATGAAGTACACTTAATTTTATTTTTCTTGCTTTTTTTTTAAGTGACAAAATTTCTAGGTACCATTTTAGTTATAATAAAATCTTATTTAAGATGATGAAAATCAAAGATCTTGGGCATGAAATAAATAATCTGAATAAAATAGACAAGGAAATAGACACTAACCAACTTGTAATTGTTCAACTTTTGATTTTTTTTTTTAACTTTAGGATGATACAAAATTGGCATGCATTCAGTAGAAACTGTGTTTCTAAATTTTTTATCTTTTCCTAGGGTAGAGATATGCAAAAAGATACTTACTCATGATGTTCAGCTGTAGGCTATTTGAAGTATTCTGAGCACATTTAAGGTAGGATAGGCCAAGTTACAATGTTGGTAAGTTAAGTGTAGTAAAAGCGTTTTCAATCGAGATATTTTCAATCTACAAGGGTTTGTAGAGATGCAAATATCTATGTAAGTGGAAGAACAACTGTACTCTGAAAATATGTTAAGAGAATCCTTGGAATCAGAAAAATTGGCCATTTTGGCCAGGAGTGGTGGCACACACCTGTCATCCCAGCTACTCTGGACATAGGAGATCACAAGTTCCAGTCCAGCCTGCATACTCCTGTTTCAAAAGGCCAGGGATATAACTCAGCAGTATGGGGCTTGCCTAGCATGTAAGGCCCCTGGATTCATTCTTCAGTACCACACACACATAAACACAAGCAAAAAAAAAAAAAAAGAAAGAAAGAAGAAAGAAAATCATCCACGATGAAAAAACTTTTAGTTTACCCTTCAATTAAAAGCAGAAGTAATAAGTAATTTTGTTCGGGCATGATGGGTGGAACATGCCTGTCTATAATCCCAGCTATCTGGGAGGCTGAGGCAGCAGGATTCCAAGTTCGAGACCAGCTTGGGCAATTTCGTGAAAGCCTGTCTCAAAATAAAGAAAAGACTTCGGCTGTAGCTCAGTGATAATGCACTTGCCTATTATGTGAGAGACCCTGGGTTTAAGTCCTACTACCACCAAGAAATCAAAAACCAACAACAAACAATAAAAAGCACCCAGTAATATTCATCTCAACAAAGAGAAAATTTGTGATCTCCACAAAGGAATGAACAGATTTTGCTCCATCTGAAAAGCTTCAGAAGGCTAAATCCTTAATTTACACAATCCACAGGAAAGTAAGGGAGCTTTTCTGTTGAGCTGAGTCTATAGTCACATATGCACACATTTTCAGCAGGACAGTTGTGAGGATTGGATTTGATAAATTCTCTGCTGCCAAACCTAACTCAAATACTAGATGAGCATGACTCTTAAGTATCTTTCAGCAGAGGTTAGAAATGATATTTCACTACTCACTGAAATAGATAACCCATCCTTCAACCTGGAGCCCTCTAATCCATTGTAGATGGTTAAAGTCATGCAAAACTAAGTGTCTTTTGCTTTGCAAATCCTCGCTTACGAATTCAATATTTTCTGCTCTAGTTTTCACTCGAGATGCAAGAAAACAGTTTTCTCATGCTTCTGTCTGATTGTGGCAGCCTGGATTAAACCATGAGCGGGTTGGGTGGGGGAGGTCATGGGGAATGGGAGACGAATTTTTGCAATTCAGGATTTACTCTGTAACCAGTGAAGAATCTGTTTTACTTCAAAGAAGAACCTAAAAGTTGAGTTTACACATGAAGTGTAAGAAAATACCCCCTAGTTCTCTCATCTGGTTGATTACACCTTCAAAAGCTTTAAGGTTAAAACTAGTTAAAAGTAAAAAAAGGAATGAGATATTTTATCTAAATGACTTGGTAATGTCTAATGTTATCTCCAGTTCAAGGATTTTTAGGGCCAGCATGTGTCTATTTCCAGGAAGCTTATCAGTCTTGTGTCTGAGGCTGCAGATAATGGAATACAGTAAATGATGAGCTTCATGGTCCAGGAATAAAAAACAAACTATACATCTAGTAAAGTATAAATAGAAACAATAATGATAACATGTATCCTTCTTTTAACCCAGAAAATCCTGTGCAAACATAATCCCACATAAGTGATATAATTCTTTCTCCAAGTAAGAGCTAACATAAATTGACTACTAAATATACATTACACAGTTCTAAGTAACTTTACTGCATTATCTTTGCTCTCACAAAACTCCATGCTCAATTATTACTCTTCCATTTTTGCAGATGAAAGAAATGGATGTACAAAAGTGCTCACAAGCTCACACACTAACCACACAACAGACCCTGAACTGTGGAGCAGCTTCCTGCAGTTCTTTGAATGATTGGCTGGTCAACTAACTCTTCTGGGGAGTTTACTTGCCCTAAAAGAGGTGTGGTCCAGGAAAATGAGAATGACTGTGGCTTCTGGTTCTAAGATGGAGGTAATGGAAGTAAAGTTCAATTTTGAAAAGTCTGAGTTGGAAAAATAGGGTATGTGAAAAAAAAAAAAAAAAAAAAAAAAACCAGCATATGTGTAGCAGACTGGATCTCTGTACTTCTAAAGGGTTAGGTCTTCAATAAGACTTTCAAAATGAACCTTCTTTAATTTTGGAGAGAACTCATTGTATTCATTTCCCCAGCACAATGTAGGATCAGGCATGTTCCAGGTGCAAAGGACTCTAGAAAACATTGAATGTCCTGGCAATTATTTTAGGGAGCAGTGGGAGATGTCTAAGGAGTTAGTGACTTTTACATGAGATATGGTACACTCTTTTCTCTTTGTGGAAGGTTTTTATGTTTTGAGTTTTTTTTTTTTTTTTTTTTTTTTGGTGGGGGGTGGGAGGGGCTACCATGGATTGAACTCGGGGGCACTCAACCACTGAGCCACATCCCCAGCTCTGTTTTTTGTATTTTATTTAGAGACAGGGTCTCATTGAGTTGCTTAGTGCCTTGCTTTTGCTGAGGTTGACTTTGAACTTGCTATCCTCCTGCCTCAGTCTCCCCAGCCTCTGGGATTACAGGTGTGTGTCACGGTGCCCAGCTAAGAAGGGTGTTATGTTTTTATTTGTGTTTGACATGGGATAAGCTGAGTCTGAAGAGGATCTTTCATTTGATAGTGTAAAAAGTTATGGTTGGTGACTTTCATTGAGTTAATCAATCAATAATGTCAACAGCCATTGTTATGTTGAGGTTGTTATTGATCAAATTTCAACACAAAAAGCAAAAATGGAATAAATGACAGTTGATAGTAGGACAAATTTTATGATCGAAGAGCCATAAGAATAGTCTCTTAGGAAATCAACCTTTGTATTGGATTTTTATGCTTAATGAGGGAGAGGGTATTCAAGATTTAGGTCAAAGGACAATTTCAAGTACTTAGGCTGGTGCCTCTCTGTGTTCTAGTACCCAACTTCATGTTTTACTCCCGAGAATGGTATTATATGACTCTGAGATTCTTCACTGTGTATAGGATAACTTTACTGAGAGCCACTGTTCTTGTACTTTGACCTAAGATCAGTCTACTTTAAGGATTTTTATGTATTTATAGGCATTTTACTAAATGATTATCAAGTGGCAAAAACTACCATGAATACACTGGTCAACATGTATCAGATGGAAAATTTCTGTGTCAGCAGATCATGGTTAACATTTATCCTAGTTACCTCTCTCTCTCTTTTTTAAATAGATAATGCTATACTTTGGAGGACAAAGCAACTATTTTGTAGATATAAATACGAGAGTGATGTGTGTTTTAAGAAAATAAATCTAGAAAACTGTTTTCTTCATTTTTGAAAATTTATAATAAATTCCTCCCACTACTTATATTAATTCAGTGATCTAATTTTACATATTCTCTGAAATACTGAAATACTTCTGTAGTCCATATGTTTTTAATCTATGAATCACTTCATTTCTATATTCAGCACATAAACTATTACTGCTCTTAAATAAATATAAATATGCCACTTTATAGTGATTCCTAAGTACCCAGAAATTTATACTAAATTTTAAAATGCAATACATTATTAGAAAATATAAAGAAAAAGATGCATAATCATGGAAATAAAAGGGAACATTCAACTTTCCCTTCTGGGAAAAATTTGCACAATTATGATTCTTGTACTTTAATTTTTGCTTGAAATAAATCTAGGCATTTTCAAAACCTCCAGGGTAGAATTGTCTTGTTAAAAGAAACCTTCATTCCAGGCGTGGTAGCATACAAGTTGGAGACCAGCCTAGACAATTCAGCAAAACCCTGTCTCAAAGTAAAATAAAAAGGGCTAGGGGGTTGGGGATATAGTTCAGTTGATAGAGTGTTTGCCTCGCATGCTTAAGGCCCTGGGTTCAAACCCCAGCACCACAAGGAAAAAAAAAAAAGGAAACTTCAAGTAAAAGGATGTAGGGAGAATATTAAGAGGTTATATTTTCCTACCTAACAAAATAAGTGCCCAGTAAGAATGATGGCCTTTGAGAGAAATCCTATTGTTGACTGACTTATGTGACTTACTTCTAACCAATGAACATTATATGTGTTACCAATAACAACAACGGGGAAAAACACAAATTTTTAAAGTATGGAAATCTCATCCTACCTTGAAATTCTAATTTATAAGCCAATGCAGGACCAGCAATTGAAAAGCAAAGGAGTACAAAAACAAACAACTCAGGTTTCAGAGCCTGAAAACAAAGATTACAGGAAAGAGCCTAAACTTGTGCAGCCTGTTTGCTTATTGTCTGAACAAATGTTGGGAAGTCATAAGAGCTCAATGAACAAAAGTAGAGGTGGTAAGATTATAGCTGATTAGTTTCCTTCATTTCTCTATTTTCCTTTTTTTTTTTTTTGCCTAATATGCCACTTTTTGATTATAATTGTGAATAAAAGGACTTTTTAAAAATGACTTGTTTCTCTGTGTACCCATATCTGCATATGGCAACTGAGCATACCAGTCTTTTCCTCTTGTATTCAAGCACAAAGACACTGAATGCAAAAATTAGCCAGTCCCAGGGGATTTCAAGATGTGCTAATCCTCAATAATTCCTTAGTTCTTAACAAAGAAATGTTTTTATTAATTTTATTTCTATCAAGCAAGATGGACTAGTTTCCTTTGATATTCAATTCTACTTGAACTAAATATCAAGAGACTACATATTGAATTCAGTAAATAAAATACTCTCTGATGATGGCTGGCTTTGAAAGGAAAGATTCCAATCACTTAGAATAATTTTCATAGGAAATATAAGAACATTTTATGAAAATTATTTCAGGAGCTGGGCATGGTGGCACACACCTGTAATCTCAACAGCTCATCCCTAAGAAACTCAATGAGACCCTCTCTCTAAATAAAATATAAAGACAGCCTGGGGATATGGCTCAGTGGCTCAGCACCCCTGGATTCAATTCCTGGCACACACACACACACAAAATCAGGAATTTTAAAAAAGCTGTAATAATAAAATTCATTTTATAATAATGACTATAACATTGCCCTTTAAATATATTGTGCCCTAGGGTTTATTTATAAAGGTAACATACCTGACAACCATAATATGAAAGGTCAAGGTGGGGGTTGGGTAAATGGACAAATGTTTCAAGGTCTCAGAAATAGACTGAAAATTTAAAGTTATTTATTGTAATCTCTAGAGCCACCATTAAAAATATAATGCAGTGAAGTATAATTAGAAAGTCAACAGGTAAATTTACATCAGCTGGGCATGCCTGTAATCCAGCTACTCAGGAGGCTGTGGCAGGAGGATGATAGGTTTGAGGCTAGCTTTGGGAATTTAATGAAACTCTGTCTCAAAATAAAAATAATAAAAAAAGGCTTAGGGGTGTAGCTCAGTGGTAGAGTGCTTGCTTATAATGTACACAGCTCTGGGTTCAATCCTGAGTATCACAAAAAAAATTTATATTAAAGTATAAAAAATATTCAAATAATTTTAGAGAAGTCAGGAAAGTAACTCTACCATTTTGCTATTTGTTTTCTATATATACCTTCTTTTCTTTATTTGCCTGTTCTTAATCTGTGTCAGCAACTAAGCATAAATGGTTTAAACGTCTTGTATTAAAAAGAGAACAGAGATTGTCAGACAGGATTTAAAAGGGAAACTTAGGCACATGATGGTTAGAAGAGAAGTGCTTTAACCATGACATGGATAGTTTGAAATTAAATGGATAGAAAACCTATACTACCACGTGATGAAAAGCCATAAGAAGACTGGACTGGCTATGTAAATATATATTTTAAAATATTCTTCAAACAAAAACGTTTGCCAGAGATAAAGAAGCACATTTTCTAACAGCAAAATGATCTTTCATCAGGAAATCATGACACTCATAAAGATATATGTACAATAGCACAACTTCAAAATTTGATCAAAAATCAAAATTGATTGAATTAAAGCTGCAAAAGACAATTTTACCACCATAGGTAAAGATTTTAACACCCTGGTCAGATTGATTGAACAACTAGGCAAAAAGAATTAAAAAAAAAATCCCTCTAGACACAGATCTTAGTCTATGCCTTAGTTGTCAAGAAAAATTCTCATGAAGGAAGAAGGATACTATGTCTTTTTAACCCCACTGATGATCCTCAAATCATGAAAGTTATGAAAGTGAATAGACATGGAAAACTTCATCTGCTTTCTCATTTCTCTACCTGCTCTGCATTGAAAAAATATTTTTTTCTGTACTGGGTCTTGAACCCAGGCACTCCACCACTGAGCTACATCCCTAGCCCTTTTAGTTTTTGTTTTGAGACAGGGCCTTGCTAAATTGCTGGAGTTGACCTTGACCTTGCAATCCTCCTATCTCAGTGTCTTAATTCACTGGGATTACAAGCATGTGCCATGGCACCTGGCATTAGTTTTTTTTGTAACTTAATTTCTCCAGCTTCTCCAAGTGTCCAGGCAGCATCTTCTGGACCTACCCTATGCTGATTCCTGTCCCATTCTAATCTCTTTACATAACATCACAAATCATTTAATTTTCATTTATGATGCTTCCTTCTATTTTGCTCCTGCATCACATAAGGCTACAAATCTTAATAGCAGTATTAGCCAGCAAGATGGCTTCTTTATTGTGGTCCATTAGCAAATGGATCGAAATGATGGCAAAAAGAGGCCAGTTCACTTTCATGTTTCTTCATCTTTCTTCAAAGGAAATACATAAAAACAAAACAGGAAAAAAATTGACAGATAAAATTAATAATAAGTTTAGACCATAAGCCTGGTCTTAAAAAAAAAAAAAAAGCCATCAGAGAGATTTTCATTTCCCTTCTCAAGTTCTCTGCTGCTGCTAAGAGGCACAGACGGACTCTTTTACAAAGAGAAGATTAAAGCACAGATTTAGCCTGTGCGGCTCCACATAGGAGCTGCTTCTTCTTCGGAAGTGGATGAGAGAACAGGCCTGCGGCTCTCTGCCCAATTCCCAGCTCTCATACTTCGGAGCTGTGAGCTTTGGTTATGTCAGATAACCTCTGGAGCTTGTTATCTTGCTTCTAAGGAGGGATAGTGAGGGCAGACTGCCCCTCCTATTTCACAGCGTTGCTGCAACACACTAAATTAGATTTTTGTGAACACACTTCATAAAAGTGTGAGGCATAATACAAATATTAGACAACAGCACTGGTTTTCTGTTTCATCAGGCCCCACTTAATTAGAAGAGGTGAAAGCTCTATTATCACTCTCTTAAGTGTTTCAGCTCTTTTTGACCCCGCCTCCCCCCCATCTTTAGTGTCTACTTAGTGTAATTAGTCCTCATGGCTCACATGTGTTTTGAAAAAGAATCAAAAGATGCCTTTATTTTCCTGTAAGAACAAGCCCTACCCTTTGTCTGATTTTTAATTGTGTAAGGTGAGGGCACAGTCAGAGCTCATAACATGGTATTCGTCTGATTCTGATTAGTGCTGGGAGCCATTAGCCAAGTAAGTATGACAATTTCCTTGCCAGCGTACCCCATGTTGCAGTGACATTGAATGTACTTAACCTTGCTCAAGGACCAAGGCAGATTAGGGTGTTCCCGGTTTTAAGATAATCTTGTTTAGGGCGTTCCCAGTTTAGGTTCCAGGTTTAAGGTTTAAGATTATTCCTGATGGGAATAGGGCGTATCCTGCTGCCTGAGTTCCCCTTGAGTTCTCACGGGATTCAGACAGTATATTTTGGAGATAGAAGCCCAGTGGAGGTGGATTTGGGCAGAGAACGTGGATTTCCCCAGAACGTGATTGTAGACGGCTGGTGTGAGTTCGGGAATAAAGAGTTGCTGTTTGAATCTACAAGCTGTGTGGTGGCTCGTGATTGTGTGCCCAGCCAGACTGTGGCAGATTAGTTTTTTTTCGTCCCTTCAGTACTGGAGATTGAACTCAGGGGCACTTGACCACTGAGCCACATCCCCAGCCCTATTTTCTATTTTATTTAGAGACAGAATCTCACTGAATTGCTTAGCGCCTCAATTTTGCTGAGGCTGGCTTTGAACTTGCAATCCTCCTGCTTCAGCCTTCCCAGCGGCTGAAATTACAGGCATGTGCCACCATGCCCAGCCTGATTAGGGTTTTACCTCTGGATCTCACACAAAAAGGCAGATTTGCCTCCTGTTAAGTATTCTGAAGTTTGATTCAAGTTAGTTTTTTTAAATCCCCTTTTCATCCTGGGGTGAGGGGGGACTTGAACTATGCATTTGCCCATTTTATTCTACTCCTCTCTCCTTGACTCTAGGAAATAAACTCATTCCAGTGTTCCCCTGACACTTGAACACAGTTCACACTCCATGATGCTACACCTAATGCTATATATGTTCCTGAAACTCAGAAAGGAGATTCAATGGAAAAGACTTTTACGATCATGAAATAGCTTGTGAAGTGCATTCAAGTGGTGGGCTGGGTATAAGCCAGCCAGCAAACAGTACAGAATGCATCCTGCACATCACAGGATCAAAGTGTATTTTCCCAATAATACCTGAATCATCAGTAGTCCAGAAGGTTCTTGGGTCAGGCTTGGTCAGGATGTTGGCGTGACTACATGGCTCTTTCACCTTGGAAACATAAGGAGAAAAAAAGGTGATGTGAAAATGGCGTCACCATTGCAGTGGCCTTTGGTTCTAGAACAGGGATTTGAGGCTGACGCTGGGGCATCTAGCACACCTGTGCTGTGATTAGGGTGGTTTGCCTAGGACTCAGCTGACTATAGCACTGAAAGTCTAGTATCCTGGGAAATCTTTAATCCTGGGCTAACTGCAAAGGTGGATGACCCTGGCTAGGCCTGATGCAATTTTACTATCGGGGCTGATGGCTGGGCAAGCCCATGAGGGCTGGAGTTCAGCCCTCCACTTGCTCCTGCTTCCTATGCAGTACTCTGACTACACAGCTGTATGCAGAAGCCATCAGTTAGCAAAGCTTGTACAAAGATACTAACTGACATTAAAAAACATGTTGGAACTCTACATAACAAATGATATTTTTAGTAAATACTGCTTGGGAAAATACATAATTGAATTCGGTAGCAGTTTAAAATGAATTCTTGTTTTATGATCCTAATAGAATCATTATATTTTTAAATAGTAGCATATGTACACATGTGATATGTGTTATTTATTCAACTTAGAGGGTTTTTTTAGTGTAGATCCAATTAAAAGATTCCTTATAATAAGCTCAAGAAGATGGCAGTGAAGCTTTTTTTTTTTTCTTTTTGGCAACTGTATACTGCTGTGATATGTAGCTTTCAGATGTATCCTCAACCAGTGAAATATAGAACTTAATTTTAAAAGGGACTTTCCACTTATCTGGTTTTTGTAGTGCAATCATTTGATTACTGTAAAATGTCTCTAGTCTTATTAACTACTCAATGGGTAAATTATTTCCACTGCAGTAATAATCAAAGGGCTCAAGAATGCCATGAAGGACACTATTTGGTTTCACTACCATTTTCTTTCTATAGCAAGACATTATTGAAGAAAGCAGTGTATGAATTTTCAGTCTGGCATAATCTCCTTCTCTTAAGGATTAGTATCAGAGAACATATGGAAACCAGAATCTTAAAGAGACATCTGTACTCTCATATTCACTTGATATTATTCATAATAGCTAAGATGAGGAAACAAGCTAAATGTCTATTAACAGATGAATGGATAAAGAAAACACAGTGTATATATATAATGGGATATTATTTGGCCTTTAAAAAGAAGGAAGTCCTAAGTGACAATATGAATGAATTTGGGGGACATTATACAAAGTGAAATGATAGTTACAGGAGAAAAAATACTATACTTCCACTTACACGAGGTGTATTAGATAGTCAAGCACATAGATAAAGAGAGTAGAATGGGGAGGGGTAGGGGGCTGTGAGGAGGGGCAATGGGGGTTGATATTCACTGTGCATAAAGTTTTAGTCATGCAAGATGGTTAGGTTTTAGAAACTTGCTGTACTACACTGTGCCTATATTTCACATAACCATATTGTACAGTTAAATATTTGTGAAGAGGTCAGATCCATGTTGTGTTCTTATTGCAATTAAACAATCTGGAATTGATTACCACCCTATGTCTGTTAGTGTATCAGAAAAGCACATAAGATATTTGACACATAAATATGTAAGTGTTCTAAATATAGGAATGGAATTTCCTGGCAATTGTAATATGGTTTTCATTTACAGGAAACATGAAAAGAAAAAAAAAAAAAAACTACAGTAAAAATTTCATTAAAATTTAAATCTCGAGTTCAGTGATAGAACACTTGCAGAGCATGTGTAAGGGCTTAGTTTGATCCTCAGCATTGCAAAAATTAATAAAAATAAATAAATAAATCAAATCAATAAATCTCATTCCATGGCCACATTTTGAGCAGCACTGTAAAACCACCTTCATACTCCACTGAGCAGTAAAGAGTTCCTTCCAAGGAGTTACCTATTTCTCTAAAGAACCACTGTAATTGTTGGGTAGCTCTTCACAGTTTGAATCTCATATGGATCCTTGAAACTTGACTCTAGCTCACTCTTGAGTTACACACAAGAGTTGTGCTCTCTCTTTTATATAGTAATATACCTCAAATACTTGAAATCACGATTATGTCTTGCCTTAGCTTCCCCTTCCCCTAACTGGCTTTCTTCCCTTCCACAGTTCCTTATGAAATGGTTTTAAGTCTTCTCTGGCATTGTCTGCTAGTCCCCTGGGAGCTTCCCAGCTAGGGCCAGATAACAGTCACTGAAATAAGGGACTGATGTTGAGGTATAGCTCCCTGGGAGGACGACTTGTGTTATCTCCAGAGTGAGGAATTAAAATGTTCCTAAACACCTTTATCAATTTAACACGGCATGAGAGTAAAGAATATTATATGATTTTGCCACTTTTTTTACACTTTTTAATTACAAAAGTTCTAATTGATTTCACAACTATGCATCCATTTTGGAAAACTGCCATATGAGAGTTTGCTTTCTGTGTTAAGCTTTGTAATTACTCAGGTCCTTGCAGAGTTTGTGTAAAATAAACATCATTCCTCTAGATCTCATTTACTCATGAATGATTCTTCACCAAGATTTCTTTCTTTCTTTTTTTTTTTTTTAATTCTTCTACATGTGGAAGATGCCCCTGTATAAAGCCAGGGTCATCAAAAATTTCTTCTTGTTCTTTGTGTTGTTACTGTGCAAATATAACCATACCATTCTTCATGATTCACAAGAACCAAAGTACTCATAGAAAATTATCTAGACAGCTCATATAGTATGTGTGTGTGTGTGTGTGTGTGTGTGTGTGTATCCCCAGTATTGGGGATTGAACCGAGGGACACTTTACCATTGAGCTACATTCCCTGCCCATTTTATTCTTTTATTCTGAGACAGGGTCTTTCTAAGTTGCCAATGTTGACCTTGAATTTGTGGTCATCTTGCCTTGGCCTCCTGAACAGCTGAGATTACAGGTGTGAACCACCATGCCTGCTTCATACAGTATAGTTTAAGCAAAAATCCATGAGTCACTGTATGCATTGTGATCGTCAGTAGGCAATGCTCAATGACTAAATCCTGTAGCTTTAGGTACTTTACAAAAGAGAAAAAATTCATTATCAGATGTGTTCATGAAACACTTACATTTCAGAAAAAAAAGATGGAAGTTGAAGGAATGACTAACTCCTAGGATTTTACTGCTGGAAGAATCTGCAATGGGCTTTTTGATTCCTTCTTTCTTTCTTTCCCTGGTATAAGGACTCAGGGGAATTTCTCCAATAGGATCTCCCATTTTGGGTTTTAATTGTATGTCGGGGGGTGACAATATAATGAGCAGTAGAACAGCAGTACAGAATTTTTAAGTATTTTATTTTGGAAAATTTGAAGCACTAAGCAATTTTTGTAAACCTCTATGCACCTATTTATTAAAACCTACCATCCAGCTTTAATAATTATCAAAATCATGCCAATCTTATTTTCACTTATCATTTTATTTTTGGCTGAAATATTTTATTTATTTATTTTTTTAATATCTTTTTTTTATTTTTATATGGTGCTGAGGATCGAACTCAGTGCCTCCTACATGCTAGGCGAGCACTCTACCACTGAGCCACAACTCCAGCCCCAAGGCTGAAATATTTTAAAGCAAATCCTAGACATCACAGAAATTCACCTATAATTTTTTTAGAATGTGTTCAGACTGACAACTTCTTTTTTTTCCTTTTTGTGGTATATTTATCATGCCATTGTCATAACTAATCATTTTAGCAATAATTTGATTTATTAAAGTTTATTTAATAAATTAAAGCATGTGCATTCTGAAAAACAGAATGAGTGCTTGCATTATTTTGTAGACAGAATAATTTGAATAAATTATTTACGAAGATACTTTAAAATTGCAGTCTCCACAATAATCAATGGAACTTAGCTTTACTTCTTTAAATCCTCATAAGTTTTTTTTTAATGGGAATCTTAGCAAATTATTTATTTAATAGAAGTGGTATTTTTTTTTCAACTTATTTCAAAAGAATTCTAGAAGGTTAAGGAAGAATGGAAGGAGGGTGGGAAGGAAATGTCCTTATCTGAGAGAATAAGACATATTGGAGCATGAATGGGAGGAAAAATAGCTCCCAGAAAGTAATTGCTAAATGCTTAATTACTATAGTTGTGAAACCTACAAACACCATTTTGGCTGATTTGACCATCAGAAGATGAAAGGTATCAGGATATCATATTTAAGGAGATGTTCAGAAATTTTCAATAAGACTCTAAGAAACGAACCTGGGAATAAATCACTATTATATCTACTTATATGAGAAACAAATCTACATATTAATTCTTTAAAATGCCTCCATTTAATGGAAAGTTGAACAGCTTTAGCAATAGTATAAAGATGGTAGTTAGAGTTATTTTTCTCTAGGTTACCTCATCCTTATTTTAAGAACATTGGTCCAAAAAGATAAAATGCATACATAACATAACATATATATGCACAAATAACTTATTTAAAATAACCTGTGATATTGATATAAAAGAATTGTCAAACTATGTATTTGTCCCCTATTTTTTTAAATTATTTGTAGTAATTTGCATATGACTTTCCATAAATCTCTTTAGCAGCTTATTATAAAATCATCATTTCTTCCTAAGAAGAAATGAAGTTCTTCTTAGGAACTTAGGAACTTCCTAAGAAGAAATAGAAGTTATTAAAATATTTGTCTTATTAGCTGGGAAGTTGTTTTTCTTCCATCCCAAGTTGCTTGATCAAAAGTTGCAGAATATTTTACATCCAGGGAAGTGAAAGCTTGCTCCTCAAACTGCTGCAGACTTTTGCAAAAAGCTCCTTCCTGGTAGCACGGCATATAACACTGTCCTGCAAATACTAATTCTGAGTTCAGTTCTTTGTATGGAGAAGGAGAAAAAGATTTGGTTTATCATCTCATTTTGATGGGCTTATGACATTCAACAAGTATTTATTAAGTCCAAGATGCAACTATCCTGATTGCTATAAAGTCAGAAAGCAAACTCATTGATCTTTGAACATTACATTCCGATTGGAGAGCAGGACATACATATCTACAAAACAGGGAGCCCAAGATGGAGTTCCTATAAATGTGAAGTAGGTGGTATAGCTATTAAGTTTTGTCAACTTAAAGGCGGAAGCAACACTGTGGGTGATGTTATTGAGCAAGGCTTCAAGGAGGAAGTAGGACTTGAACAGGTTTCTAAAGTACTGATGACGGCTGGCTTAGAGAGGAGGCCATAGAAGGGTGTCCAAGGTGGGTGGGACAACACAAATATAGGTGTGGGAGCAGAACTTAATGAGGCATATTTGGGCAACAGCTGGGTGAACAATATCATGGGAATAGAAAACTTATGGGAGAAATGATTGGAAACTAGAGAGAAGTTGGATCATGGCAGGTTTTAGGTATCAGTGTGTTCCTTCATGCTGTGGGAATTTGGAAGTCCTTGCACTCTGAGTAAGGGACCGCAGTTGAAAACACAGAAATCGAGGATAGGCATTCCTGTATATCAGTGACAAATTCTCTGAAATGGAAATGAGGACAACTACTCCATTCACAATATCCTCAAAAAAAAAAAAAAAAAAACACAAAAAACCCTGAGGATAATTAGGAGGCTGTTGTAATCACAGAGGAGGGTTGATGAGATCATGAGCAGGATGGGGACAACATGTCAGGAATGACAGTACATGTGAGAATATGTGGGGTGGGTCTCAAATGTTTCAGAGCTTTGGAAGTTGGTGACCACTTAGGGTCAAAGCAGTCCACAGTCTCTGGCTGCTGGAGGAAGCAAGCTATTCTGTGCTCAGGCTGGTGCTGCAGGCCTACAGAACACAGGTGGGCCCTGGTCATGTGCTTGGTGGCCATCTTCTGTGGAGAACTGGCTCCGTCTCTGACCTACTGAACTGTATCACCTTTGAGTGCTCAGTGGTGGGCTTCCCCCACACAGTCGAGTGGGCTTCTCATGCTCTATCCTGGGCCACCATCCTCCACTTCCCACAGCTGGATGAGAATGTGCCCCCCACTCCACTACAGCTAACCACACCCACAGTTTGTGCATTTGTCATCATAAACCTCTGCGTTCATGAAGATGGCAGTGTGGACAAGGACAGCAGGACTCAGGTCAAGAGATTAGTGAAGAGTCAGCAATCAATTTGATCTCTGCAAGTTAATGATTTATCCTGGTTCAGTTGCTTAACATTAAATTACATCATATAACATGGAGATTAGGGACTATTCCTGACCTCTGAAGAGATTGTGATGCCAACCAGCTAGACGAATACTCCTCCATTTGCCCTCTTGTTGGTTTTGATATTTTTCAACTTGGCCCTTGTGATTGTGAATTGCTTAAGGCAGCCATCACCCAGCCCACTTCTCTTATTTATGTTTCCTGCTTGGCCGAGAAAGCACTTCTTTCAACTCCAGTCTACATAAGGTCAAGACATCCAGGTCAAACTTCTACTAAATCAAATGTTTGTTTTTTGATGGTTCTGGGATTGAACCCAGGGCCTCACGTGTGCTAGGCAAGTGCTCTACCACAGAGCTACACTGAGTCCATATTAAATGTTTTCTGTATTCTAAACCAAAATTAGAGCTCAGAGGATCAGAGACTTAGGAAACTGGAAGGGACCTTTTCTCACCATCCCCTCTTGATTGATGGTTGAGAAAACTGATTACCAGAGAGTAGCATAATTTATGTTAGTGACTGAATGAAGGTTACAGCCCAAGTCTCTATTTTAAAATGTCAGATGAGAATTGATATTAGTTTCTTAAAACTCAGATGTATGTTCAGTTTTAAAGTTATTTCAGTTATTCATTCAGTAAGCACTTATGGATAATCTATTATACAGTGAGCACAGGGCTAGGAACCACAGCATAGATGTGAACAAAGGGCAAGTCCCCACTCTCATGGAGCTTATTCTCTGATGCTGTTGATTGAAGTGGGTCCTGTGGAGGCAGTTGACACGAGTAGGGAATGAGGTGACACTTGGTCATTTTGGATTTTTAAGGGTGTATACTCTTACATATTTTTTCAATAATATCATCAGAATTAATCAGTCTCTGAATTTGTAAGTTAAAATATGCAGCAAAATAGGCAGCAGAGTTTCGTTTGAATGAAACACAGCTTTTCCACATTTCTAACATGGCTGCTCTGAGTTGGCACAGAGCCACATCTATACAACATTCACTTCGCCCACTTAAATTTCCTGCCTGGACTCCCAGGCATTTGAGTTTCCACCTGGGAGTCGACACAAAGCCAAGGTATCTAGAGCAAACCTTTCTGTATCTTATTCCAAAGCATATCAATAACTTCTTAAGAAAAAATTACTTGGGGCATAATGTTGGTAGATTGTGCTTGATTTTGAGGGAAGGCAATTAATACATGTCTTTTGACATCATTGATTTGGTAGGATTCGAACTATGTTAAAGTAGCCAAAGTTAATGCTATCAGAGAATCATAGTTTTGTGGCTATAAAGTATTTAACAGGTGATTTAATTCAGTCTTCTTATTTAAGAGGAGAAACAGATTCTGAAAGAAGTGACATATGGGGGCTGGGGTTGTGGCTCAGGGTATAGAGCTCACCTAGGTAATGGGTTCTATCCTCAGCACCAGATAAAAATAAATAACATAAAGATATTGTGTCCAACTATACAAAAAATGACATATGGAAGGTTACACAGATTGTCAGAAGTCATTTCCATTTATAATGCATTTATTTTAGAACACAGTTGGTAGATATGGTTAGACAAAGCTGTTTGGAGCATGGGTTTTGGAGTGAGATATATGCAGAGTAAAATTAAGGCAGCCCCAGTCCTGACTATGTAGGGCCCATGGAAAGGTACTTAATCTTTTCTACCCTTAGTCTCCTTATTGGAAAAACTGGCAAAGTTAAGGGGTAGGGTTAAGGCTAGGGTTAGAGTTAACTCCATCTAAGTTTCAATTCTCGGCAATGGTTATTATTATTATCCATGGTTTTATCATCAAACATGTCAACAGGAGTGCAACGACTCAGGTAGAGGCTGGAGGGGATAAAATTTTTTGAGAGAAGTTGGCCGTTTGTTGAAAATCTACATGGAGCAAAACAAATGATAGATAGATAGATAGATAGATAGATAGATAGATAGATAGATAGATAGATAGATAGATAGAAAATCTACATGGAAAGAAGCATAGCAAAAGCAAAAATAGTTGCTTGCACAGATTGTGCTCTCGAAATCCTCAGCCTAGAACTTGCTTTGCTCAGATATCCCCAGAATTCTACTCAGGTATCTGTTCAAATGTCAACTTCTGGGTAAAGCCTACTTAAATGGCAACTTCCTATCCTGTTCCTGCTTAATACTTTCATTCATGATACTTAATATTTCCTAAAATATGATTTTCTTATTTTCTTTGTTTGTGGTCTCTTGCAAATTTTCTGAATCCTAAAGGGGTATTTGGCATATAGGAGGCATTCAATAAATATTTGTTTAATAAGTTATTACTCTCTAAACTATTCAAATGAGAATCATAAATCCCATTCAACTTGAACCACTAGAATTTAAGGAGATAATCATTATGCCAAAATGTTATGGTTTTTAACACATGTGTCTTCATTCCTCTTGAATTTCTGGCACTGAGACAATAAATTGATAAATACATTGGTTAGCTTAGAGCACTTGATGTCTCTGTAAATAACTGGATGCAAAAGAAACCACTCCCCAGCCTAGCAGTAAGATTGCGATACTACACATCAGTATTATTTTTTTTCTTTGCATAAGGAAGTAGAAAACTGTTTGGGCTGTCATCTATTATCAAATATACTCATTAGAAAAACTTAGTAATGACTGACGGAAGTGGGGGAATTGAGGTATCAGAATATTTTTAAGCTCCCCAGGGGTATCTAACTGGCTTAAATCCACTTCTGCCTAATAAAAGTAACACGGAATGAGTGGTATTTACCCACTAATACAGCCGAGAAGCTGAGTATGGCTATTTCAGGGTAATGAGGATAATATGAGAGATGATTTCCAAGCCTAGGTTAAAGAATAAGCAAACATCCAGTCAGGGCTTTATTGGGAAAGAGAGAAATGTTTTAAGTATCTCTTTTGGCAAACGACATAATCATTAGTATGTCTCTCCTTGAGTTTACTTCTAAAAAGATACTTGACAAGAGGGGAAAATGTAGAAATCTGTATTTGAACTTTATGTGAAGTTGTCAGAAATATGTTTGTTCCTACTGATTCCCTATTCAGAAGCTATATCAGGTCAAGGCAGGTGTGGCATTATAATTTGTTTTACGTTATAATTTACAATGTTTAATTTCTTCTAAGGAGAAAAAAAGTCTGATATTAATCTTCCATTAACATTTTAGCCATACAGTTTAGCCTGCCAAATGCAATAGTCAACAAATGCTATGTTTATTTCTTCTGTTATAAATGGAACTAGATATCCAGTTAATCTATTTGCTGGGTTTTTTTTTTTTTATGTAGCAGGTTGACTGTACAGTACTTATGGTCTACAAATCTAAAATATTTCTTATATGCCTTGCTTCTGCAAAACTAGTTAATAATTTGGCCATCCCAAGAGTCCAGAATATTGAGTTAATTTTTTACAGAGGCTCCCAGATGTGCTGGAAGAGGCGCTCACAGCAGATCCTGCCAGCATTTTTTTTTAAAGATTTCATTTGACCTTTCTTGTATTTGATATGAAACACATGTTAAACACAATACCTGACAAATAAGAACTGCACATTTCTGCAGAAGCAAAAACACAATGTATACATCTTTTCCAACGTTTCAAATATCAGCCATGTAAGGTTTTCATTGTGAAACTGAGTTAGCATTTAGCCAAGTTAATTATACATCTCCACAATGATTCTTTCTCCAACATCTCTTTGGTATTCAGTGGGTAGGTCATTAGTCTCATGAAGAAATAAGTGGGGGAATGTCCAGGGAATGAAAAACATCTATATAACATGTGAAGTGGCTAGTTTTACTAAGTACTGAATTTCAACTTTAAGAGGTGCCAGTTTTGAACCCAGCCAGATCCCTTGAGCTCTTAACTTCTGGGAAGTCAAGAATAAAAATGCAAGTCTGTGAGTGTTCCAAGAAGCTCCTGTATTAAGTGGCTTCCCTTTACAGGTATTTTCTGTGACATTTCCATGTGTTTTTGCTAGGTGTTCTGGCAGGACATCAGATATAGTTTTATTTTTGCCCTTTTTGTCTATATTTTCTTTTCTTTTTATTTTTTAGAGGACTCTGGGGAACATGATAATATACCACATGTGTACTTTATCCTTACATGAATTTAATTTATATTTTATCATTCCTTTTTCTCAGGTCCATCTTTTATCTTATAATATTTATGAAGTATAATTGTGGATTCAGACCCTGGTTAGGGACCAAATAGACATTCCAGATATTTGAGGGCAAGAGGCTGTTGCTGAGGAATGAATGAAACTACTTTTAGCTGTTTCCAAACAGGAAGTAAATCCCACTGCAATCTGGTATTGAAATTTTCCTAGAACTAGAACATTGAGCACTTCAACTCACACTATATTTCAGAATAATAATTATTAATAATATTTTTATAGAGTATTTACGATGGGCTGGACACATTTATTATCTTGTTTTCTTAGCTAATCTCTTGAACAAATGGGCACTTTCAGTAGCTCCATTTTGGGGGAAGGGGAATCAGACAAAGGTAACCTTTAAAATCTTATCGGGGGAGGTGGCATCAGCAAAAGGGTGGAATAAGCAGCTCTAAGCTCTCATTTCTCAATGGAAACATCAAAAATAAAATAAAATAATAAACAGAAGCTGTCAGAATCAAACCTATTAACATTCCAGAAAACTTATAGCAACCAAATGAATGCTGAAATCTGCACTCCCCACTCCCCACAAAGAAAAGTTCTCCTAAAACTAGTAGGAATGCTTTGTGGTATTTTCACTTGCTCATACCCACTCCTTCCCCAGTTCAGTGTCAGTCTCAGGAATTGGCGTTCCTTCTCCAGGTCCCTGGGTCTGGCATTTGTCTTCTTTAACCTATCTGGGAACTGAAAGACACAGATTGCAACGTGCTTGTCCCTTCCTCAGGCTAGAAAAGTAGAGGGCATTGAAGGAAAACCTTGCAAAGATGATGGGCAATCTGTTGCTGCCTGTGAAGAAAGATTATGCCTGAAGCTGAGGAGGAAAAGCACATTGTTCTCTGTGCTTTATTATAACTAACTTATACAGTATCTCCAGGAGGGAAGAATTATTATCATCATCCCCATTTTACAGAGGAGGAAACTGAAGTAACTTGGGAAAGGTCCATGCAGTTAGCGAGTTCAGGCTTTTTTTTTTTTTTTTTTTAATTTCAAGACTTTTTTTGGTGTTGGTCCTGGTGGGGATCAAAGCAGCCCCGGCTTTTAATTACTTCATCACATTGCCTCCAAATATGTACAGATTTGAAGTCACATGGCTTAGATTGCAATGATTACTTATATAATAAGTACGTTCATAAAAAATATATATATTTTTTAACTAGGTATTGAATCCAGGGGTGCTTTACCATTGTGCCACGTCCCCAGTCCTTTTTAGTTTTTAAGATAGGATCTCCCTAAATTGCATAGGGCTTCCCTGAGTTTCTGAGGCTGGCTTTGAACTTGCAATCCTTCTGCTTTAGCCTCCCAAATCACTGGGATTACAGGTATGCACCACCATCCCTGGCCGTTCATAAAGTCTTATTTGAAATTCAGTTCCTTTTAACTTTAGGGCTTACTTCTTCCTTATTAACCTGTTTGAAAGACAAGAATGGATGGAATTCATTCTTGATAGAATGAGTATTCATTTTCTTCCTAGACAGGACAAAATAAATTAGTGTTTTAATGATTAGTTTCTTGTGGGAAAATGAAGATAATAAACTAGGATACCTTTTTATAAAACTAAGATTAAGAACAATTAGGGACAAACCTTTATTTTTAGGACTCAGAAAAAAAAACAGGACGGGGAGAGCAAAGGAAGCAAAAATATCTGAATAAAATAAAGCATTTTGAATAAAATAAAGCATTAGTATTTGAATAAAATAAAGTATTAGTATTGCTTATTATCATTTAGGTATCTCCAGACTGTAAACTCTGTAGAAAAAGGGATTGTGTCCTAAATTATTCAGAAACCACTTTCTATTGACTGAGCATAGTCACATGTTAACATTGGTCATAATAATCAATCAATAGATATTTGTTAAATGAATGAAAGGTAAACTTCTGTTTTACCTGTATACATACGTTACTATTGGGCTATGCTCAAAACCAGAAGTAGATTTTCTATATCTGTAAACAGATATAGAACTTTGCTTATGCTACCTCATTTGCAATGCATCCCAAGGTCCCCCATGAGTTCCGAATGCTGTTATAAAAGAAACAAAATTTTAAGTCTTGTAGTTGTAACAAAAATTCAAGTCCATAATCGCAGAAAAGAGATGCTAGGGGGCAAATGAATTGCAAAGTTTTATGTCCCCTATTCTTTTCTTTTGGCTACGGGGGATTGAACCCAGGGGCACTTAACCACTGAGCCACATTCTCAGGACTTTTTATTCTTTAATTTTGAAACTGGGTCTCATTAAGTGGCTTAAAGCCTCTTAAGTTGCTGAGGCTGGCTTTGAACTTGGAATCTTCCTGTCTCAGCTTGCAATCTCTGGGATTGCAGGAGTGTGCCACTACTTGGGGATTGTTAGTCATCTTAATTTGACCTGCAAATCTCTCTTAACTTTCCCACTGACCCAGTAAACCTGTAACTCTCAAGTACACAAATCTTAATGTCTATTACTTACATATCTGCTAAAGTCCTTCTATTCTGTTACATTTACTGTATAACTGCCCAAAGTGCTGATTCTATTTATATTGGTCACAAATGCCCACAAGTTTTCTTAAAAGACACATGGACAAATATCTTTTCTGAACATTCATGAAAGTTACCCATTTTTACACTAAGATGATTTTAGAGGTGAAAGGTAATCTCTCATTATCAGATGAAGTGCTTGGGGAAGACAAGTTCAGCCCCATGCCTTTCTAACCACCAACAGTTTCTGTTTGTTTTTTTTTTTTTTTCAGAAAATACCACATTATATGCACACAAATATACATTTGCAACGATTTCCTCTTTGTATGTTTGCCTGTGCACTCCCACGTACATATTTGTGCTTTGTTCTCTGTAGAGAATAGCAAGAAAGAGGCCTGGAGGCTGGGGATGGAAAAATCAGGTGAAAAGAAAAATGTCTTGATTATAATCTTTGAAATTTCTTTTCTGAGTTTGACACTTCTTTTGAGTAATGATTTGTTCCCTAGTTAAAGTCACTGATAAAGTCTGTTGCAAAAAACCCATTCTGTTCAGAAAATGAGTTTGATGTACACACTGAGCATGATGACACACGCCCGTAATCCCTGTAATCCCAGCGACGTGGGAGACTGAGGCAGGAGGACTGCAAATTCAAGGTCAGCCTTGGCAATTTAGTGACACCCTGTCTCAAAACAAAAAAATAAAAAGAGCTAGGGCCATGGCTCAGTAGTTAAGCACCCCTGGGTTCAATCCCCCCTTACAAAAAAAAAAAAAGTTTGATGTACAGCTGGGTGATAATTAACAGGACTTGACCTTGCAATAATCAGAAGCCAAGAAAGACTGGAGAAGGAGAACTCAGATCACAACAGTTTACATATCTCTCCTAAAGATGAGTTAGCCTCAGGCTTGATGCTATGGAAGATTGGCCCCAAAGACTACCCAGGCAGATTGGTACCCAGGGCAGTCAGGGGTTTGTTACCACGCTCCTCAAATCATTCAAGCTACTCATTGAAAAGTTAGCATGTAAAATATATTTCAAACAATGTTTTTGTCTCTTTCTCCAGGTAAAGAGAAAGAATTAGCAATAATGATATTATTCAGTTGGACTATTCATTTTAGAAAGGAAAATAATACCCACAGTAACATATAGAACTAATTTTTTAAAATGGTAACATTCAGTGCTGACGAGGGTTAA
Source organism: Marmota monax (assembly GCF_021218885.2). Classification (NCBI taxonomy): domain Eukaryota; kingdom Metazoa; phylum Chordata; class Mammalia; order Rodentia; family Sciuridae; genus Marmota; species Marmota monax. Next base: position 6,223,760 of record NW_026691988.1, read on the forward strand.
ATAAAACCAGTATTCTCTTGCTAGATGCAGTGTGCACACCTGCCATCCCAGCAACTCAGAAGACTGAGGCAGAAGGATCACAATTTCCAAACCAGCATCAGCAACTTAGTGAGACTCTGTCTCAAAATTAAAAAAAATAAATAAATAAATAAAAAAGGATTAGGGATGGAGCTCAGTGGTAAAGCATCTCTGGTGAACCCAGGGATGCAACATTTCCAGTACCAAAAGAAAAAACAAAAGTATTCTCAAAGACTGCTTCCATTTTAATTTTCTGGAAGCTACTCTATTACAAGAGCTTGTCAGAAAATGGGGTGGAGAGACGAATGTCATGATTGGTTAGCTTTCCAGATTTTGAGGCGGATGGAGGTTTACTGGGGATTGAACCCAGGAGTGCTCTACCATTGAGCTGTCTCCCCAAGGCTTTTATTTTGAGACAGGAATGTCATGATTGGAAAAATCCCTGATGTAAAGTGTTACTATAAAAAAGAATAAATGAGTGAGACACAGTGGCACTCGCCTGTTGTCTCAGCTACTCTGGAGGCAGATAATTGTTAAATTTGAGGGAAGCCAGGTGATGTTGTGATACTGTCTCAAAATATACTAAAAAGGGCTGGGGATGTAGCTGAGTGGTAGAGCACTTGCCTAACATATTTGAGTCCCTGGGTTCAATTCCCAGGACTGAAATAAATAAATAAAGTAAGTAAATAAGTGTGTGTGTGTGTGTGTGTGTGTGTATGTGTGTTTGTGTGTGTGTGTGTGTTTAATAAATGGTTTGTGTTTTTAAGTGACAATCTCATATTCCTTTCAGTATTGAACAGTACCAGTGAACTTAAATGCATGTTCATTTCACTTACAGTCTTCAGTTCTATGTTGGAGTTCTTGTAGAGTTTCTCTGGGTTTGTGCAAAAATAAGGCCTTCTGATACTAATCCATGAGAGGTTCATTTTGTGTCATGGGTAATACAGGGACAGGGAGTGTCAAAGTTCCCCTGTGGGGATTTCCTTTAAGTGCCATGGGCTTCAATCATTATTTCTATTGACTTTTCCCCTGTGGACTTGGTTCTCTCCCAAAGTAAATCTGCATGCCAGGGAAGCACTGTGTTGAATTTCCCAAAGGCCAATACTGAACATGCCAGACAAGGTTACCTTCGGCTACCCTTCTGAGGGCCTGAGCCTTCAGAGGAACTAATGAACCCCATGTTGCATACTTGCATGTGTTGTAATCATTTTCAGCCTGCTTTCTGGAAAAAAAAAAAAGAAGGAGAAGGAGAAGGAGAAGAAGAAGAAGAAGAAGAAGAAGAAGAAGAAGAAGAAGAAGAAGAAGAAGAAGAAGAAAGAAAACAATAAACATGGGATTTAAATATAATCATGCAGAAATAGCTGAATACATTCCTAAAAACTAAATTTGTTCATAATCACACTGTTGCCAAACTAAATTGTCATAGTTATTCTACTAGTATTAGGCAACTAGAGTTGATTTTTTTTTTTCTTGGCCAGAAAAACATGAACCTGGAAAATTTATCCAAGGTTAAATAGAGGAAAAATATTAGAAAAAAATTAAATAGAGGGATAAAATATGAGTGTGACCTCAATTTTCTATAACAAACTTGTCTGAAACCAATCAGTTGTATTAAAATCAAACCCAAATTTAAACAAAAAGCCTGTTTTAATAATAAGACACTTACAAAGACTAATATAAAAATTAATATAGGGGGCCAGGCATGGTGGCACACACCTATAATCCCAGTGCTTGGGAGGCTGAGGCAGGGAGATCTCGAGTTCAAAGCTAGCCTCAACAATAGCAAAGTTCTAAACAACTCTGTGAGATCCTGTCTCTTAATAAAATACAAAATAGAGCTGGGGATATGGCTCAGTGTCTGAGTGCCCCTGAGTTCAATCCCCCATACCCCCCCCACCACAATTAATATAGGGCCAGGAATGTAGCTCAGTGGTAGAGCACTTGCCTAGCATGTAGTAGGCCCTGAGTTTGATCCCCAGCACTGGAAAATATAAAAAGTAAATAAATAAATTCAGAATGAGAGTCTGGTGCTACTAAGGAGCTGTTAGATGATCTCACATTGGAATTGTGCGTAATTGTGAACTTCTGGGGCCCAGGTTGAAAGACTGTTTGGAGAACTTGTAAATTATTTAGAATACAAACACATAGTTTGCAAAATAATTCAAGTTTTGTAAAGTAAGACCAACTAGGGGAAATGAGCAGGAGTATTAATTTTCTTGAAGAGAAGATGGCAATTGAGTACAATCTTTGAGTTTATAGAAAGCTCTTTGGAAGGAGATGATTGTTTATCTTCAGTGAGTATAACACAAAGGAAAATAGGCTGGGTTTGAAGTATAAATGCTCTGGTAAGACTAACTAAATGATCTGATGGGACACGGTTGAGGTTCTGCAGTCTTCTCTATAGCCATGAACTAAAGCTGGTATCTTCTCTGTCACTGTGTTGAGGGATAGGCATGAGCTGTGTCCTACTTTCTTGTGTCTCTCAGCCTAAGGTCCATGTCCTTGGAGAAGTTAGACTCAGTGTCAACTCTGAAGCGAATGAACTGAACATTATTAAGAAAACAGGAGAGGACAGCGAGGATCAAGAGGGAAATATAGGCCTGGATGCCTTTTAGGAAAAAAAAAAAATAGAAGGTCACTTTAAAATAATAAAGTTCATTATAAAAATATAGAAAAAAATGACAGGAAAGAAATAGAAAAATAGATATCTGAAATAAAGAACGTGATCAAGTGTTTCACTTAAATTGTGAACTAGGGATTTCTAATTAACCCATTTTTGCAAACACAGCATCAGAAAACGTGGATAGGTGAGCAGCCCTGACTTTGAGGACATGAGCTCAGTATTAGTACAGGGCCACAGTATGTGAGGTCCCTTGTTATTAGCCCGTGATTTTTTCTATAGAAATTTTAATGTACAGTAACAGGATTTTAGTACTGACAGGTTTGTCCCAAAATAGAACGTGAGTCACTCATGAAGGAGGGATTCCAGGAACTCGAATTTAAGAGTGAAGTTTAAAAATTTGCATATGACTCAGTTCCAACACATTTTACATAATATTGGATACTTTTTTCTTCCTATAATTGCTTCTATGCTTCATTTGTTGTTTTCATCAATAGCCCTAGATAAATGATTTTAAAAATTCATTAAGGGATGACTATGTTAGGTGGTTTGCCAACAGCTGAAATGCCTAAAATAGGCATATTCTAAGTATTGAATGTTAAAGGGTCTTTTTTTTCCAAAGTAATTATACTAATTGCAGAACAGAATGGTTTGCTACATGTTGAGTTCCAATTTCTCCCCTTCTCAAAAATGAGAAGGCTATTAACTTCCAAGTGCTAATGGGATTCAGGTAGAAGCCATCAATGCTGTTTTCAATTTTCCTATTCCTCCCACCAATATTATATTTGGACAAGAAAGCACCCTCTGCAATCATCCCCAAGGTTGCTGCTATATTACTTATAAATGAATTCATTGTTGAATGAATACTTCCCATTTTGGGAATTCAGTTTTATTGGCTTTATTTCCATAAAATGAACTCAATTTCATTTATATACACTTTTTAAGGAGAGTGATTTTCCACCATAGCTTTGTTTTTTCAGCCCTATTGCAATAGGCTGACTCCACTGAAAGAGGTTTCTACTAAAATATTCTCTTCTCTCAAGCAACAGGATACTGAAGGGAATAAAATGGTATATCACTGCAATATCAGACAATTTAAATTAGAATAAACTAGTCATTGAGAATGATATACTGTAAAATAACATATAACTCACAAAATTTTGCACCAGTACAAGGGTGAATAGAAATCTTATTCCCCAATACGATAGCTTGCCTTTTTTAAGTGATTTAGCAATTCCTTTTTTGGAATATAATTATTTTAGAGTTCAGAACTTTTTTTAAAAAAAATGATTAACTGTATCTGTAGGAAAGGATTACCTTCCAGCTAGAAAGAGAATCCTTTTCTCATTCGTTCACCTTTTGCATCAGAAAAGTAGATAACTACCTGGATTATTTCTCATGAGAACAAGAAATGGGTTGAATTATGAACTAAGAAAGTAGACCATAAGGTTTTAAAGAAACTCTGCCTTCAGATGAGAAGGATCTTGGAAATTAGAGAATTCCCTCACAAATGACAAGAATTAGATATGAAAACTACTTTTGAGCAGCCTAGTAGCATCAGCTGAAGTAAGACTCTTTTCAGAACTAATTACACTTACTGCTATATAAAGAAAGGGGATTCTGGCAACTATTTCCCTCATGGCAGAAATCCAGAAACAACCCAAAGCCAAAGGAGTGGGGGCAACTGCCTAATGATCTGACATAAAACTCTTTATTTTTAAAATTGGGACTAAAGAATATTAATTCTCTCACATGATTCCGGAAATAAGGTTTTTAAAAATTCCCTCAAAACTTTCATGCATTAAAAGATGGTCCTGAGATAGTAGCATGGAAATAATTAGTACTTTTAATTAGTACAACTGGGAAATAAGGCAGACTGGCCTTAATAAGGATCTCCAATGTGGAGCACATTAAAGTAAAAACATTTTTTTTTTCCTAATATCAAAGTGCACTCTACTTTGTAACACACAAAGTGAGTTATTTTGCAAAATGGCAAGAGTATAATTGGATTCAGAACAAGTTTGATGTATTAAGAAAGGAAAAGCCATGAACTCTAGTACCTGGGATTTAGATCATCTCAGATGTTCACCAATTTGAGAATACACTACTCATACATTAAGGTTCTTAGCTACTTAAAGTATGTTCTGAAATACAGTACAAAGTCTATTTTGTGGATCAAAATTGAAAATGAAAATTATAAAATATGCTAGAAGCATGCCAAACACCATTTCTGAATAGAGTCTAGCAGCTAAACTTGGCAACAAGAGAACTACCATAACACTCCCCCAGATCTACAGGAGCAAGCACATCTGGAATCCTAATGATCCCAGGAGCTTTGGGACCTTTGGGGGCCAGCCATCTGGTACAAAGGAAATCTGGACAAAGTGTCCCACCCAACAGAAATAAACTTATTGTGCTGCTATGAAAAGCAGTCAACTGCACTTCCCTCTGATAACACACCAACTTCTCAATTGGTGAGTCATCAAGAGAGATACATGTGCACAAAGTGCTCACGAGCTGATGTGGAAGTAAGTCCACAACCAAGCAGATGCGAAATATTCGTAAAACCAATCCTTTGGAAAATGGCATGGGGTAAATCTGCTACCTTTGTTTAATATTTCCTTAATCTCTGTTGATAATGTCAGACTCTGGGCTCCTCCAAGACTCAGTACTACATCTGTAAAATGAAAGGGCTGAAGAACATGAAATTTATGCCCTTTCTGATCCTAACATTCCATCACTTTGTGATTTTACAGAAAACATTCTAAGTACAGAGAGAAAGGATTACTAAAGAACAAGAAATGAAAGCGAACATTTGAAGCCAGCTCCAGGAAAGCAAGTTGCTGGATGGCATCAGACCATTGGGGAAGAAGGCTGAACTCAGAGATGACCTCTCAAATGATGAGAAATGTGTATTATGCTGTCAGAAAACTAAGGTGTCATCCCTGTTCTAAGCTACCTGCAGACTATGTACTGATTGCTGGGTCTGACCCACATTACACCACCGAAAGAATCTTGGATAGATGAAGGGAGAATGTGTGACTTCCGCAGGCCAAGATGGCGGCTGCAGGATGAAGAGTAGCAGGGTAAGGGGAATGTCTAGAGGCCATGATGAAGGATGAGGACAGGGATCCTGAGGGAAGTGAGGTGGGCAAAACAGACAGACAAAAACACTTAGACATGGAGCCAATTAGAAAAATCCTAAGACCTAACAAATGACTTGGCCAGTAGATAGATGGGAGACTAGAGCTGGAGAGGTATGGTGAAAGAGTCTGAATAGCTAAAATATAATGAAAGATATTTTAGTCTATTGAATTCAGCTTCACATCCTGGTTGTGCTTCTAAATGTCCTTTACATCCTTGGACTTGTTAAATAATTTGTTTTCCTCATGAGAAAATTGAAAATAATTTCTCTTTTGCACAATGCTTGTGGTGATTAAATAAGATAATGCATATCAAGGTTAAAGATATTTATTGGTCCTTGGTAGACATTAAAAAATGATATTTTAGTTATCATTATTACTACTATTGTTATTGTTAGTTGAATCATGAATGTGCATAGTATATTTGCTTAGGAAGAGTAGAGAGGAAAACTATTACTTCAGGCACCAAAATTATTAAAAATATGAAGAAGCTTCTTAGAGGTTAGTAAAGGAAGACAATAAAAGGCAAGGGAAGGGTGTTTGTGGGTGAGCAGAGTTGATGACATTCTGAAAGTCTATGAGAATGCTTGCCAAGCTCCAAACCCTGAGGCAGAGACTGGAGAAGAAGCCATTTTTGTTTGAGGGTGTCAGAGAAGAAGTGCCATCTTTGGTAGGAAGTCAAATCTCAGTTAAAGCAGCCCTTTCCTAAGCAGGTTTTTGGTCCAGATAGGTGAGAAACACTTAGGTTCTTTCCTCTTGCAGATTTATATAGCACCTTACCTAAATGAGGGTTGTGAAACATCTAACCTGACTCTCTCAAAGCTCTCGTGGCCAATAGACCATTTTAATGCCAGAAACATTATTTTGCATAAGATGAGAGGACAGCACGAAGGGTTGAGGAGAGTTAGATTTAATGTAGTTTATTGACAATAGTTCAGAGGGAAGGGAGAACAGGAGATTAATGATAGACTGGGTGAGAAAAAGGATAGGCCATGGACTTTGGTTTGAAACCTATGGGAAACGTGATTGTGAGGAGCTGCTGTTTATGAAGCAAGTGGAAAGACAAGAGCAGGAGATGATATGGCGGCAAGGCAATGGAGACTCTCGTCTCTGCAACTCCATGTTGATGGTATTTTGAGAGGAGTAAAAGTGAGGGACTTAAAAAGTTGGGGTACAGTGGCCCTTTGAACACTGAGAATTTTTGAAAATGTTCAAACCTGTAATTTGTCCTTGAGTGTGAACTAGATTGTACAATGACAGTCTGAATAGATATTTCAAATAATATTTTAAAAATCTTAAAGTGATTTCACGTCTTATGTGTTATCATCAGTACTTTTCCATAGTTAGCTTTTGCTTTCTGGTATAAGAAATAGAGGATGAATAATCATGGCCAAATAATAAATAATATATGCCTATATTTAATACAATAATAATTAACTTTATTTGTAAATTGTCTGAGTTGGAAGAATACTTATAAATGATAAAGCATAAATATAAATGATAAAATTGGGACAATTCATTATGGCCTATGGAAATATTTTTGTTGTACCTTACAGTTTTAAAATATTATACTTGATAAAATTAGCTGCGTGTGGTGGTGCACACCTATAATCCCAGTGGCTCCCAAGGCTGAGACAGGAGAATCGAGAGTTCAAATCCAGCCTCAGCAATGGTGAGGTGCTAAGTGAGATCCTGTCTCTAAATAAAATACAAAATAGGGCTGGGGATGTGGCTCAGTGGCTGAATGGCCCTGAGTTCAGTCCCAGTATCCCCTGCCCCGCAAACAAAAATTAGATCATTGGTGATTTTCCAATAATTATTCTTTAATGGAAATTCTTATAATTATTCATTAATCCTGCGCTAATGAATTGTGCTATGTGGTTTGTTCTCAGAAAGTTCATGGTGTTGGCCATCAATCTATAAGTAATTGTTACCTATATTTTTAAAACTCTATGTTTATCTACACAGGTGAAGGAAATTAAGTCTTGATGAGATTAAAGTTTAAAATAATAGAACTACCATCCATGGTGGCACATGTGTGAAATCCCAGTGACTCCCAAGGCTGAGGCTGAAAGATCACAAGTTCAAGCCCAGGCTTAGCAACTTAGTGAGACTCTGTCTCAAAATTAAAAGGGTTGATGATGTAGCTCAGTGGTAGAGCACCCCTGGGTTCAATTTCTGTACTGCAAATAAATAAATAAATAATACCAAATTTGAAAACTCTAGGGGCTGTGGTTTTATTTATTTTTAGGCCATAATAGTTTAGTCTTCTAGGCAGAGATTTTCTCCTTGAATTAAAAGTAAGGTGCTTGAGATGCTTTCTCTGGAGATTATATCAACAATTTGCCTTTCCATAGGTGGCTGCAATTCTGTGGCATAAAATCCCAGTTGCCTCATTTTCCTTTTTCTTTCTTTCTTTCTTTTTTTTTTTTGGTGGTGGGGGGTGCACTGGGATTGAACCTAGGGCCTTGTGCATGTGAGGCAAGCATTCTACCAACTGAGCTATATCCCTAGCCCCCAAGTTGTTTTCTATGAAAACATTTCAGGTTACCATGTAGATTAGACAAATACTCTTTGAGGTTTGTCAAAAATAGATATTTAGGGCAAATAACCTTTAGAACAAGGATGGCAATCCTCAAATTTTTGTTGTAGACGAAGGCAAACTAAAAGATCTTTACTCCAATTTTCCCACAGTTTTAGGTAAAGAGATAGGGAAATGAGACAATCTTAACATGGCTTAGAAATCAGTGCCCTGACTGGAACAAGTCTCACTTGTTCTATAAAAGCTACACTGGCACAAGCTTATTCAGGGGTGTTCTTGCTTTAAAATCTCTACCTCTTTTTAAATTCTCTTTTTGGTGAACAAAAAGATATAGGACACAGGCTTAAGATTAATAAATATTGTTTCCGGCAGACCCCGCTGGCAATGTAATGGGCAGTAGGAGACTGAGCACATCACACATAGTTCAGGCTCGTTAGAGTTTCCAGGGTGGGCAAACTGGTGTAGAAACAGGGGAGATAAAGAGGAAAAAAATGATGTCTGTGTGCAGACCTCCTCTCATTTAAACCTCCCAGCAGCTCCGTTAAGTCTGTGTTGTTAATTTAATAGACTGGAAGGCTCAAAGATACAGCAGGTAAACGTCAAAGCTGAGTTTTACACATACAAGGGCCAGTAATAGTTTTTTTTCCCCCCCTAAATATTGGGTAATAGCAAGTAACATGCCTGGAGACACAATATTCTTCCTGCCTCTCCCATTCTCCAATATTCCAGTCTACCTCCCCTCCTCATCCCCCATCTCCATCCACTCACCCAGGACAGGGTAACTGTTTTGAGAATACTTTGGTACTGTAAAGGTGCTAAAAAAAAGGGAAGCAAAATCTTCCCTTTTTACAGAGGGGAAAATCCCTTTTTACGAAACATCCTGTTTAGCAATTGTGAAGCTTGGATTTCCCCAAAATGAGGTTAGGGTGACATGCTACTGCTTGTCACATGGCCTTAGTTCAAAGTCACACCTGCTGTGGACTTTTGCAAAATTTGCCTATATGTGGCCCACACAAAGCCACAAAGACAGGACTCAAAATGGCATTCACCACGTTTGAGATGTTGAACAACAACAAAAAAATAGTACTGTTTTTATGAATTAAGCGGATGGTATGTGTCACAAGGAGGAAATGAACCCTGTTAGCTTGAACTTGCACCTCCCCTCGATACTGAAAGATAATTTTTGTGACTGAGGTTAATAATGCAGTTATTTGTGTTTAGATATGAATGTAACTTGACTGATTGGGAAAGCAGGTGCTAGATTGTGGCACCACGCCTGAGACTCATGAGTCATGTCACTGATCTATAAGCCATCCGTACCATGAAAATGGAAATGGGAGCCAACTCTGTCATACAATCTATGCTATTCACTGAAATTATAGACAATTTCAGCCTGTGCATTTGCAAAATGGTCTATGCCATTTTTACTTTAAATGCCTTTTTTACTTGGTATCTCTGATTTGTCTAAATAAATATTATAATCCATAATAATCATTACTGATCCATTATGATACTTTATGAAAATAAATACAGCTTTTAGTCTTAATGCATGAAATACAGCCTATGGCTTCTGTTCATATCTTAAACAGCAGAATTCTCACAGCTGTTACTATTTCAACTATGAAGAAAATTGGAACTTTGCATTTTCCAGAGGCTAAATATTGCTCAAAACCCCCCACTTCTTTAAACATTGCTATTTATTTCATCATGTATATCAGAGTCTGTGGGTCTGATTAGTATAGGGGGATTACAGAACTGTGCTAAAAGGCCAAGGCCCCTTCAAGCCCAAGGAATATCAGAAAAATCTTCCTAGTCAATTAAAAATGTCTAGTCTGTGAGATTAGGCAAGGGAGTATACAAGTCCATTCTTTAAATTAACAAGTGTCACTCAAAGTACATTCAACATTGATAATAAGACCAATAACTTATTCCTCCACAAAACCATGTGGAGAAGCATCTTAAAAACATCTGATCTCTCCTGCCTTTTTAAAGACTTTTTATTTATTCATCTTTAACAAATCTCAACAGAGAAACTCCTAACTGATCAAGGTAAGCTGAGTTCTCAGGTCAACCATAAAGTGGAGGGTACCCTGTATTCAACTAAGTCATACCTGAAAGGTTTCCCCTCCCTTCCTCTTTATTCCCCTCTCCGTTCATCCTACCATTTTCTGAGAAGCTTTTAAATTCATTTTAAATTTCCCATCAGTCAATAAGTAATAACAAACATAGTAAATAAAGTTCGTTTGTGATTTCAATGCCTCTTTTAATATTTTTTTTCCCATTTTAGTGCTGAGAGTTCTTCAATTAATCTTATCCTTTCTCAAATCTGGAATCTGTATTTGTCTTTATAAAATAAGAATCAAGCTCATTGTGTTAAATCTCAGGCATATTTTATCCCTAATGGGGTCAGAGCCATAAACCTTAATCCAAAGCCATAAATCTCCAATGGAAGAATTTCTGGAATTCAACTCTGTCTCTCATCTACTTTTTATTCTTATTGATATAGTTTTGGTGGTTGAAACATTAAATGAATCCTCATTTCCTAAGTATATATAGAAAAATTATTTTAAATGACTTTTGTGAAAACCCTTAGTGGTCTGAACTCTATTTTCCCACTGAGCTGCATTTTCCCGACTTCCAATCTACTGTGGTATTCCAGGACTCCAGGACTTTGATTATTTGTCCCATCTGTCTGTGTGTCTTTTTCTCACCCTTCCCTATTTTGTTAATATATTCATTCTTCACCTCTTTGCTTAGATCTCTCTTTTTCTGGGGAGGCTTGACTGGCTTCCAAACGGTAGCCTGGAGACCCTCTTCTGAGCCTTCCAGACCTTCCACTGTGGTAGCACATGGCTAGCTGGCTCCTTACCAGAACCTCTCCCTCTCCTGGAAGCACTGCATGAGGTACTAACTGCCAAATCTACAACAGAAATTCTCAATGAACAACACTTGAGAGAACCAACCAAGACTCTATTACAGGCTGGAATGAGATTCAGCACCCTGATGTCCTTGTTACCATGTCACATAGGTAAATGGTCACTACCTCAGAGATCTATCTTCATGCTGATATCAGATTTGTTTGTTTTAAAAATAACCCAGGGCTGCTGATACAAGGAATTCTAAACCAAAAAGAGAAATGTAACTGTCATCAATTTCCTTCTTTTTTTCCTCCCTTTGCTACTCCCAAGTTAATACATTTAGCATTTTCTAATCTGTAAAGACCTATAACCTCTGCTCTTTGTGTTACCCAAGGAGCCACTTATCTGTTGCTTATCTAAAAGGGCCAAAGGTGCTGAATTCTTGCATTTTTTTCCTTGGATTTAGAAATCTAAGTGAATCTTCTAAAATAGTCATTTAAAACCCAACCTATAAGGAAAACAACAGGAAATATCCACCAAAATAAATGACAAGTTTATTGAGACTAGACTTGTGTATTTATAGCTATCAAGGCTGATGGACATTGGAAAAGTAAACTTAAATTATAGGGAGCAGGCTGTGGAATCTGGCTGGACTTCAAAGACTTTGTTAATATGTTTTTATACCAGTGGCTGCTACTTGTGGTCAATAAGTTAGTTTGATCTACTGTCGAATAGAGTTGAGTCATTTATCAGTGTATTTCTGTTGGTTTTGATAATTCTTCCAAGAGATGGTGTCATACAAATTAAGTTTTGCTAGAATCTTACCTAGAAATAGTTTGATTTATTTACTAGTTCACAAAGACTAGGGAATCTAATGTCAGAGACCATTGAATATAGAATGACTGCTTTACCCTGAATACTATGGGGGGAATGTGTATCTCAGCACACTTAGGTGTTCATCCAAGCTCTCTGTGGAAGCAGAAAGAATGAGAAGCAATTTACTTTGTGTGAGTGAAAAATATCAAGGGAATATTCATATCTTTTATTTCCTTTTCCTCAGAAGACTTAAAGGAAGAGTCTTTTCAAAGGGAAATTTTAGATTAAGTTATACTATTCTAAGAAATTATTATTACAACTTTCTTTAAACTCTTCATATTTTTGTTTAACTTGTTCTCTATACTGAAGTTTACAGTATAAAGATATTCTTTTTCTTTTCTTTTCTTTTGATACTGAAGATTGAACCCACGGCCCTTAACCACTGAGCCACATCCCCCAGCCTTTTTTATTTTAAAACAGGGTCTCACTAAGATGCTCAGGGCCTCACTAAATTGCTGAGACTAGCCTTGAACTTGCAATCCTCCTGCCTTAGCCTCCTGAGCTGCTGGGATTACAGGTGTGTGCCACTGCACCCAGATAGAGACGTTTCTTGATAATTAAATTCTATCATTTTAATGAACAGACAAACAGAAAAAAATAATTATAAACTTTGTGGAAAAAGAGAAACAATGACAAAAAAAAAATCAAGTGACATGTAATCCAACTTTGCTTTATCCCTTAAATTCTGTTCTTGTTTATAGATTTTTAGTAGTTTGTAAAAAGTCTTCTTTTAAAAATTTAAAAGTCTCAAAATTACTAAGAATGGATATTATTTTAGTGGAAGTCAGCCATATAGTTTCTGGGAAGAACTATACTAAAAGGAATAAATTTAATTAGAAGCAGGAAAGATTGGGTTACATACAACAAAAGCCAACAAAATATGCTCAACCCCAATGGTGAGTATAACCACTGGCAAGAGATTTCCCAGAGAGGATAGGGAATAGTTTTCCTAGAATATTTTATAGCCTAAGTAGTCTGGATGAAGTTCCGTATCCCTTTCCAGACTCATTGCTGGGAACGTGGCATATTCGTGGGATGTAACTCGTAGGAGAGCTTACATAATAGAAAGGAACAGAGCTATGGGTACAGGCATAAGCTTGCTTTACCCCAAAGTCCTCATCCTAAAATTTATGATTTAGATCATGCCTCTAAATACAGCAGAGGTATGTGCTGCTTGGTAGGTAAAGCAATTGTTTGGTCCTTGCCTAGAGGGATGAGATGAGAGAGTGACCCAGAATCCCTACTGTCTCCTCTCCATCCTGGATCCAAAGAGAACTCTCTAGATTCCCAGCCCTCACCTCTGGAAGAGAAGGGTAACATTGAATCTGAAGGAGGTGCCCTACTGGCTCTTATAGACCCAGAAAACAGGACTGGAAACACACAATACTTTTGGAAGAGAGGGATGCAGCTTCCTGGTTACTCGTTACCTGGAGAGTCACAGAATGTGCCCGTGGGACAGAAAGCAAGCTGGATTTACTTGAATCCTGTCACATGCAATATTCTGTTGGGAACAAGGGCTTGCTTGCTCAGTTTTTTTTTGGGGGGAAAGATAATGTGCTTTATTTAGCTTTCAGCTAACACAGATATTTCTCTAACAGTAAGGATACCAGATCTAGTTCATTTTTGTGAATATAATAAGCAAAACTCAGAATCAGAAAAAAAATTGCCATAGGTAGGATTAAAAGAGAATTGAAATCTACATAGAAATAATTCAGGGTCCAGTGGCACACATTTGTAATCCCAGCTACTCCAACCTGGGCAATTTACTGAGACCCTGTCCCAATATTTTTAAAAAAAGGGCTGGTGATGCAGCTCAGTGGTAAAATGCCTCTGGTTTCAGTCTCCAGTATTGGTGGGGAGGATTCATTTTTAATTTATCTATTTTCTTTTTTAAAATTTTTTTTTTGGATGGGTTACTTTTTTGAAATTTTAAGTTGTTATATATAACAGCAGAATGCATTATAATTTATATTACATATATAGAGCACAAATTTTCATATCTCTGGTTGTATATAAAGTATATTCACACCATTCAAGTCTTCATACATGTACTTAGGGTCATGATGTCCATCTCATTCCACCATCTTTTTTTACCTCCATGCTCTCTCCCTTCCCCTCCCACCCCTTTGCCCTACCTAGAGTTTGTCTAATCCTCCCATGCTTCCCCTCCAAACCCCACTATGAATCAGCTTCCTTATATCAGGGAAATCATTCAGCATTTGGTTTTTGGGGATTGACTAATTTCACTTAGCATTATATTCTCCAGCTCCATCCATTTACCTGCAAATGCCATGATTGTATTCTAATTTATTGCTGAATAATATTCCATTGTGCATTTATACCACTTTTTTTTTATCCATTCATCTATTGAGGGGCACCTAGGTTAGTTCCACAGTTTAGCTATTGTGAATTGTGCTGTTATAAATATTGTTGTGGCTGTGTCCCTGTAGTATGCTGTTTTTAAGTCCTTTGGGTATAGACCGAGGAGTGGGATAGCTGGGTCAAATGGTGGTTCCATTCCCAGCTTTCCAAGGAATCTCCATACTGCTTTCCACATTGGCTGCACCAATTTGCAGTCCCACCAACAATGTATGAACGTACCTTTCCCCCCACATCCTCTCCAACACTTATTGTTGTTTGTATTCTTAATAGCTGCCATTCTGATTGGAGTGAGATGAAATCTTAGCATAATTTTGATTTGCATTTCTCTAATTGCTAGAGATGTTGAACATTTTTTTTTTATATATTTGTTGTTTGATTGTATATCACCTTCTGAGAGGTGTCTGTTCAGTTCCCTGGCACATTTATTGATTGGGCTATTTGATTTTTTGGTGTTTAGCTTTTTGAGTTCTTTATATACCCTAGAAATTAGTGCTCTATCTGATTTGCAAAGGGTAAAACTTGCTCCCAGGATGTAGACTCTCTATTCACTTCACTGATTATTTCTTTTGCTGAGAAGAAGCTTTTTAATTTGAATCCATCCCATTTATTGATTCTAGATATTAATTCTTGCACTATAGGAGTCTTATTAAGGAAGTAGGGCCCTAATCAGACATGATGGAGATTTGGGCCTACTTTTTCTTCTAATAGGCACAGTGTCTCTGGTTTAATTCCTAGGTCTTTGATCCATTTTGACTTGATTTGGGGCATGGTGAGAGATAGGGGTTTAATTTCATCTTGTTACTTATGGATTTCCAGTTTTCCCAGCACCAGGCCAGACTGGGCAACTTACTGAGACCCTGTCTCAACATTTTTAAAAAAAGAGCTGGTGATGCAGCTCAGTGGTAAAGCACCTCTGGTTTCAATCTCCAGTATTGGTGGTGGTGGTGTGTGTGGGGGGGGGTGATTCATTTTTCATTTATGAAAATAATTGCAAAATTTTAACACAGAGGCAAAAACAGAAAAATAATTAATTTATTGCTTAACATACTAATAATAAAAGAAATTTATATCAAATCAAAGATGTATCAATTAATGAAATTAACAAAAATTGAAGCATGCCACCACTTTCAACAGGGGAAGTGCTAATGGAATAGATTCATTCATACAATGTTGGTAGCATTGTTGTTGATTCAGCTCTTCCCAAATTGGTCTGGAAAGTATTTTGACAAGCACTATTATCTTCAAACCACTCCATTCCTGGGAATTTATAATAAGGTTCAGTTTATCCTAAGGTTATTCAAATTGAGTAAAAAACCTATAATTTGCAGTCTTATCCAAAAAAGAACACAATTAATAAAAAGAAAGGGCTAATAGGTCGGTAGTTATATAACATATCAATCTGATGCAATGTTAACTGTAATCATAATTATTGAATTTATGTTACAATGTACGAATGTGTCTAATGTTAAATGAAGAAAATGTAGCTTTACTATCTCTTATATACAATAACAAGCATGCAATCAAACAAAAACTCGAATACACATGGAGAAAAATAGAACGCACAATAATAAAATCAGTAGGTGTACAAGAAAATGAAATTATTTTTAAAGGTATTACTTTTTTATATTTATTTTTTAGTTGTAACTAGACACAATATCTTTATTTTATTTATTTTTATGTGGTGCTGAGGATTGAACCCAGGGCCTCACACGTGCTAGGTGAGTGCTCAGTACCACTGAGCCACAGCCTCAGTCCCTAAAGGTATTATTAAAGGTATCAATAATGCTGTTATAAAAATTCTTTCATAACTTTTAAGTCATGGAAAAAGTCAAGACTTATATAAATCAAGTGGATTTATATTAAAAGATGTATGAAATCTGAAAATGGACATTTCAGCGAACCAACAGCTCCTAGAAATTATAGGATAACAAGGTAATAATTTTATAGCTCTTATCCAAAAAGAATTGCTTGAATTGAAGGTTTACTTAGTACATTTTCAATTACTGTAGACCAAAGAAAAAAAAATCTAAAGACTCAAAGAGAAATCAATAGTTTCCTCTGTTTATATACCCCTGGGAATAAACATATATTTGTAAATGCTGACTTTCCAGAGGAAAAAAAAATGCAAGTTTCTTTTTGAGATTAAATGATCTTTTTTTCCAATTATGTTTATACTAATAATATACTGGTAAATATTGGTAATAGAAGCTATAGGGATTTTTGCTATGTTAACGAGCAAGTTAATTAATTATTTTTAATATTTCTCAAGACATTATTTTTAGGTAGTATATATATATATATATATATATATGTGTGTATATGTGTATTTTTTTATAATATATATATATATATATATATATATATATATATATATATATGGAAAGCTTGGAAATGTGATGCTTGTTTTGGATTCACTGGTTCTAACTGTTTTTAGCTCTAAGTGCCCTTAGGTTATTTGCCAATTAGCTCTATTTCAAATGCTTTTTATATGTCTATATTTTAAGAGCTTCTTCACATGTGTACTCTGGTTTAAGTCATGTACTCTCAATGGCCCAGTGAGGCAGGAAGTGCTGTCTTCTCTTGCAGGTGAGCCTCAGGAGGTCAGGTAGTTTGTGTAAGGTCATGAGAACTGCCAGTGGCATGCAGAGCTCAGGTTTTCTGAGTCTGGATGGAATGTCATCTACTTGGTCACATTCCAGGTATACAAAGCAAAAGCAAAGGGCATTTGCTTGTCCCTCTCTGAGTGTGCTGACCTTTTGTTGTATGTGAAGAGTACTGTCTTAAGGATAATATGGAAGAACTTTGTGAAGAACTAGCATACTTGTGGGTGACAAGTTCAGAAGTCAGCAGCCCTTCCCGCCCCTGAGACCATAACACATCGTGTCAAAGGCAGAAAACTGGGGGAAGAAGGCAATTTAAAGCACTGTTATTTTCATCTCTATGAGGCTTCAAAAAAAATTATAGTGTAAATTAAAAGAAACCAGAAATCTATAAAGCCATCTGGCTGATTTAAGTATATTTTTTATAGCATCTTTTTAAGAAAGATCAGAAAAACTCAAAACGATATTGAAGTCAGTATGGAAACTATTCCCCAGCTGACCATTTCCCTTCCAAGATTCCTGTGCTTCAAAGGAACCGCTCAACAATTTGGAGAAGAGAGATGAGGACGCAATACACCTTGAGTACTGGCTGCCTGACAGATGAAGATGCGGCATCTGAAATGCTGAGCAAGTGGAGAGACCCAGACTCCAACCCTGAATTGTGTGAAGTCTATTTAATTAAAAGTGTCTTCTATGATTGCCTTTGCTAAATTGTGGAGGAGAGGAAGAGGCAGTGACCTTACATTTAATCACGTCAACTGCTTGTAGTAAAGTGGTTCATAACTAAACTGCCTGATTCCTTCCAGAGGACTCTGACTTTACTAGTCCTTAAGAACAGCACACAGTGCCCTGGCTTCAGCCTTTGGTGCTGACTAAGCACTTTCCAAGCTGCCTTCAATTGAAAGACAGACACAGGAGTCTGAGGAAATCCTTGCTCAGCCAAATCTATCCCATATGAGAGGGCAAACTTAATGAGAATCAGCCGTGAGCCCTTGGCACCCAGCCTCTGGAATGCATGGGTTTTACAGCCAGCATGGGCTGCAGAGATTTTTGTCTTCATCTCTCTTTTTTTATGTTAAAAACATTTGTATGAACAAAATGCCAGTTTCAATGAATAAAGGGAAAGAGAAAAAAGAGCACACTATGTTTATAATATATATGCAAGCCCTGGGAGGAGGAGAAAATGAACACCTTGGATTTCATGACTGTAAGAAGCTTAGCAAATAAATGGGCACCCAAACAAATATCACACAGGGCCAGAGAAAGCTAATTGACAGACTGAGTTTAATCAGGGTGCTGTGGGAACATAAATATTGCATTTTCCATTTCTCTCCACTGTCGTTCTTTGTAATGATGGAATAATCTCATGGGGTGAAACTCTGATGGTACCTAACCAATGAGGTGGAGTTGTAACTATTTACTGTCTACAGTGGGTCTCCTAGTAGGCATAGCAATTACCCCAAACCCACAAATAATATGGTCTTGAAAATTCAAACAACATATAGCCCTCTTGATTAATCTTCCCCATCTCATTACCTGCTTATTCTAATCCCTGGAAGATGGCTATCACCATTTTGATCTGATGTACTTCCAGATCTTTTTACTTGCACTTACACACACACACACACACACACACACACACCACAAAAGGCATGGATAAAGAAATATAAAGTGTTTTTTTTTTAAATAAATGTCATAATGCCATATTCATATTCATTTTTTACTTGGTTTTCTAGTTTAATGTACCTTGGAATATGTTAGCACATGCATATCTCCTTCTTTGTAAATGCTGTTTAGTAGCCTATATTAGGTACAAACCATAATTCAATCCCTATGAATTTACATTTCTATTAACCATTGATGTTTCCATTTTTTCCCTATTTCACTATTGCAATGGATATTGTTCTATTTTTCCCCGTTATCACATAAGCAAATATTTATTAGGGTAGATTCGGAAACATGGATTTGCTAAATCAAAAAGTATGAGATTCTAAAATTTTTAATAGAGGAACATTGCCAAAAAACTATTCCAATAACACTGCTTTTCCTATACTTTTAACCAACATAATATTATCATTCAACATTCAGTAACTGAAAGATTAAAGACAAATGGGGGATTTTATTGTTTCATTTTGCATTTTCCTGGTGGTGTTATAAACACTAAAAATAGTTTTTAATTTCCTTTGTTTTCTATGTAAGCCCAGAGTTATTAAGAATGGTGATTTTCAATTCCAGGTGTATCAATTGGCTGGGGATGGTGGTTGACCCTCATTTTTGCTCTTAGTTTCTAATTTTATCAAACTGTGATCAAATTGTGTGGCTTGTATGATTTTTCCTTCTTGGAATTTGACAAGATATGTTTCATGATCTAACTTATGGTCTGTTTTTGCAACTCCTCCATTTATGCTTAAAATAATATGTATACTTTGTTTATTAGATACAAAAATCAGATTTTGGTTAATTGAGTTAATTAATATTTTTGTTTATTTTACTTTTTATTTGTTCTTTTTAGATATACATGATAGTAGAGTGTATTTTTGACATATTACATATACATGGAGTGTATCTTATTCTAATTAGGATCCCATTCTTGTGGTTGTACATGATGTGGAATTTCACTAGTCGTATATTCATATGTGAACATAGGAAAGTTATGTCTGATTCATTCTACTATCTTGATTTTTTTATACCCTTATGTATTTCCAGTCTTCTTTAGTGTGTGTGTTTGTGGTGCTGGGGATCCAGCACAGAGCCTCACACATGCTAGGCAAGCATTCCACCTTGAACTACAACTGATCCCTCAGTCTTGAACTAGTAATTTCTGGGAGAAGTATAATTAAAAATATCCTGTATATGAATTGTCAGTTCCTTTGTATTTCTGTTAGTTGTTGCTATAAATATTTTCATGTTAAGGACATATAGAATGTTTCATCTTCTTGGTAAAAATCTTTCATCTATGTGAAATATTTCTTTTTTGGTTTTTTCAATATTTTTGTCTTACATTGCATTTTGTCTGATATTTATATTGCTTCCCCAACTTTGGATTTCCTTCCTACCTCCACTCCAAAATATTTATTTCTTTCTTTTCTTTTCTTTCTTCTTCTTCTTCTTCTTCTTTTTTTTTTTTTTTTTTTGTCTTCCAGTATGGTTGATTCAGATACTGAAGGTACTGTGAGAGATTTGGTATATGGTAGAATTTGTGAACATGTTTAGTCAGCATGCACCCATTGAAAAATTACTTTGGTCTCCATTTCTCTATAAATTTATTGCAGACCAAATGCTACAAGTTGTATTCCATTGGCATGCATTATTCAGTAACAGCTTTCACAGTCTAAGTCATCATCTTTCCAGTCTCATTCCCAGAAAGATCTGTTTAATTTATAAACAGTCCATTTTAGACAGCACTGCCAGTGACATCACAATATTGCTCTTCTTCTGGACAATTTATTGGCAATAAAAATACCCCAGTTTCTTCCATGGGAAAAACATGTTGAAGGCCACCAACTCAACTATGGGCAAGGCCTAACTCTTAGTAATTTCGGACTATTGAAAGTAGCATTTAGAATATATTCTTTTAAAAACTGTAAAAATAACACCTCACAATTATTTATAAAGGATGTGATTTATTTTGTTTTCTTATTTTACTTAAAACATACTCACCTCATTTTTTCTGTTTTATCTTTTTTTAAAAAAAAAAATTTTTTTTAGTTGTTGATGGACCTTTATTTTATTTACTTACTTGTGGTGCTGAGAATTGAACCCAGTGCCTCAGACATGCTAGGCAAGTGCTCTACCACTAAGCCACATCCCCAGCCTTCTATGTTTTATTTTTATATATCAAAGGGAGTTTATTTTCATTTGTTGGTCATTGAATTCCAACTATAGATAATAAAAAGAGTTTTACTTAGCTTAGGCCTATCATGTGATGTTTGAGAGGTTTTGTCACTTGATCCATTGATCTGGCATCAAAATATAGGTCGCCCACCTCTAGTACACAATTTGCACATAAACTTATTTCTTATATGAAAGATTTTTAAAGATCCTATCACATCTGCAAACTATTAAAAAAATAACTCCTAGAAAGAAATATAATAGCGAGCATGTAATACCTCAATTTTTATAGGAGGGATCATGGAGTGGGAAAGATGAATTAATGATTTGCTTAAAAGAATTGACCCCAGAAGATTTCAAGAGACTAATATGGGTTTTTTCCTACCAAGTAACACCCTTTCTATCACCATCTCCAACACCTCACTGTCTCTCCATGTTCTTGCCACCCAACTCCACTTTTTAGTTTTCTTCTTATCTGTGTTTGTGTATGTCTGTGTGTGTGTGTTGTTGTTGAGGACTGGAACACAGGGGCCTGGTACATGCTAAGCAAGTGCTCTGCCGCTGAGCTACATCCCAGCCTGACAACTCCACTTTTAAAAGAACAGAATGACTTTCTCGAGGAACCATATCATCATTTTATCCCTATAGGAACATGAAATACAGTTTTACTTTTTAACTGTTAATATGTAAGAGTCTTCTTGATTGGTAGTGACCTTATGAGCAAAGCCAGCAAAGTCTGAGAACCAGGTAATCCATTGTAAACTGGAGATTCTCAATGATTTACCTCTTATTCCAGGTAAAGTAAAAGAATAAAATACAACACTGCTTTAAATTCCTTCCAGCTCCTTGTTTATTGTTTCCTCTCTCATGGAAGTCCATTATCCATTAATGTATCCCCAGTTCCTATCAAATGGGGAGGATAGTAGGTTCCCAAGTAAATATTTAGACTAGACATTTGTGCTCTGTGTAGAATATGTAGGGCCTTCTTTCTGCCTTTAAATCATGAATGGCTCTTTAGATCTTAATGAACTGGCAAACTCTTCTAGACTCTAAGAGTCTGCAAACTATAGCCAGTGGACTAGCCACAAGGCTTTGTAAATAAATATTTTCTTTGAACACAGCCAGGCAATTCATTTAAATACTAATTACCCTATGGCTGCTTTCCCTACAAGGGCAGAGCTGAATAGATGACAGAGAAGCAATGTTACTAACATTTTACAGAAAAAGTTCACCAACCTTTGTATTTAAAATCTATTTATTAGCCAGGTGTGGTGGCACACACCTGCTTGTAATCCCAGCAACTCAGTGGGGTGGGACAGGAGAACTGAAAGTTTAAGGTCAGTCTTGGTAACTTAGGGAGACTCTGTCTGAAAATAATAAATAGAAAGGGTTTACAGTGGGGCTCAGTGGTAGAGCACTCCTGGATTCTATCTCCAGTACCACAAGAAAAAAAGAAATCTATTTATTGCCCCTTATGACCAATTGGAGTTGAGCCAAAGTCTGATTCACATATAACATGCAAATCAGCAAACATTAGTAATAATGACATATATTTGCATGGAACTTTATAGGTTGTAAAATGTAGGCCTAGGGGTGTAACTCAATGGGAGAGCACTTGTGTGAATTATGAAATGGTTCTTATGTATTAGCTTTTCTGAACTTCCACTAACCCTAGAGAGTAGACAGGCAAGTACTACTTTCCAGAGGAAAAAGACTTGGAGACATTGCATGATATACCAGGGTTAAAAGGAACTCAGATTTGATGCTTTCAATCTTTTAACAACTTTTCCTCTGGAATATGTTTATCTCATTAAAAATAGGGGTGGTGGTTATTAACATTTGTCATCTCATGTTGCATCGACTTGAAATAGTATTACAGAGATCACCTGCAATTCATTGTAATTTGCAGTAATAAACTGTGTCTCCTAAATGGTGCTTTTTATGTCAGTATAATGGCAATGAAGATAACGAAAATTTTACCTAATGGTTTAAAAAATGAAAGTAAATATGAGGCTAATTAAGTTATAAATTAAGTAACAATCTCAAACTTTAAAATCTGAAACCTGCCAGATAAGTCAGTTACCTGGCTTTTTTTTTTTTTAGATTAACACAAATAACAACAACAACAGAAACTCTTAGAGTATCAGAGAAAAATTAATCATTAAAATATGAGTATATATGAACTTGGAAAAAAAATAGTGAAAAGTTGATAATAGCACTTTGTACATAGGTCAAGTCATGTTTAACTAAATATTCCAGTGGTAGCTACAAATCTATAGATGGCTATATTTTTATATTTTTATTTTTATATACCTAAAAACTAAAAACTTGTGGGGATTGTTTTTCCTGTGGTGCTGAGGACTGAACCCAGGGCCTTGTGCATGCGAGGAAAGCACTCTATCAACTGAGCTATATCCCCAGCCCAACTTATGAGGAATTTGACAAACACACTGGTGTATCAGTGTTAGAATAGCATAAAATTGGTATAATACACTGTCTGACTCCTTCTATACAACATTCAAAAAGCAAGTTTATGGAGATAGTAAAAAGACCAATGGTTGCCAGGGATTAGGGCAAGAGGAGATGAATGGGTGGAGGGCAGAGGATTTATAACGCAGTAAAATTTCTCTGTATAATACTGTACTTGTAGATACTATTATACGTTTATCAAAACCCAAGAAATGTATGACACCAAAGGCAAAAACTGCATGTAAACTATAGACTTTGGTCAATAATGATGTGTCAACGTGGATTCATGCATTTTAGTAAATGGACCACAGTGCTGGGGAAGTTGACAGCGGAGGAAACAGGGCATGTGTAGGGAAAAAAGATACATTCTGTATCTTCTGCTTTGAACCTGAAACTGCTGTAAACTAGAAAGTTGATTATTATTATTATTATTATTTTTTAATGTGATACTGGGAATGGAACCCAAGGCTTCACACATACTAAGCAAGCCTTCTACCACTGAGTTATATTTCCAGCCCCTGATAGTTTATTTTGAGACAGCATCTCACTAAGTTGCCAACACTGGTCTTGAACTGATCCTCCTGCTCAGCCTGCCAAGTAGATGATTTGCAGGCTTGCACCACCATGCCTGTCTATAAACTCTATTAAAAAAAAAAATTTAACAAACTAATGAAGACCACAATTCTGTTTCTTCCTCAGAAGCTTTATAAAGGTGTAATAGAAATGATCATTATTATTTTTTATCATACTGGCATGAATATAACAAAAAGGTTTACAATTCTTCCAGAAGAATGAACCCAGAACAAAAAAAAAAACTTACTTCACACCCAGGTTGGACTTCCCATGAGCAGGATTCCTTCTCTGGAGGGAGCATCCCTCTATGGAAATCATGGTCACCCAGGCATGTTTGACACAAGCCAGGCTCAAAGTCTGGCTCCCCAGGGGGGATGTGGACCCCTGAGGGGCCAGTGTACTTCAGGCTGGGGCTCTGATGCTTGTCCACACTGACCATTGGGCTCTTGATCCATCTTCGAACCTACAAAGTGCAAAAAAAAAAAAAAAAAGAGAGAGAGAGAGAGAGAGAGAAAATAAATGCATTCAAATTTCTTTGATGTGCAATGTGGCTCTGCTGGGAAATTTGGTAATTCTCTCATAAAGAGAGAATCCAGTCTCATGACCTCTCTCTCCTCCAAGTCTTCACACAACCCAAATTGGTCAACACTGATCAGTCCCTATCCAGCAGCATATATTATTTGTTGTTCATTTCTTTGTGATGAAGCCATCTTCTTGTTTATAAGATTGGGGTAATGGTTGGAAAAATTGTTCAGTGTTTTTATTTCATTTTATTTTATTATTTTATGTGCTGGGGATCAAACCCAGAGCCTCCCATATGCTAGGCGAGTGCTCTACCACTGAAGTATGTCCCCAGTCCTACAGTATTTTTAAATGTGCAAGTACTTTGCCTGGCATATACTTGGTGTTGATTAGATGGTGACTATTTCACTTTGACTCTTAGTATTATGATTATGCAGATGGAAAGAGAGCTCACACATTTCTAAAGCACATTGTTAGTTATGCTTACTAGGGGAAATTCTAACCACAGTTTAGAAGCTAATTGTTTCTAAACAAGTTAATATGTATTTTAATATTACAAAATATTGATTATAAAAGAAGTTGCTTCTAGCTGAGAAATTTTCTCAAGTTTATTTTTAAAATTCTAAAACTCACCACTTGTCTTTTTTACATGTAGGATTCCTGTAAGGTACAGGGAAAACATACAGTTTTTCTAATATTAAAAGAGATGATGTTTTATAGCATTTTAAATAGGCAAAGCAACTCTTTTAAATGTTTCATACGTATCATTTTGTTTAATCCTCAGAATAGTCTTACCAGATAGCTACTATTAACAATCTCATTTTATAGACAGGAAAACAGAGGCACAAAGAGAAGAAGCAAATTTCCCCAGGGTACACTGATGATGGAGCACAGGCAAGACCTAGGTATCTTGCAACCAGAATTTACAAGCATACTCTAAGACCTGACCATCAAATGCTTGAGATTTATTTTGATTCAATATATCACTTCCCTGCTTTTTAAGACTCCTGTAGGGCTGGGGTATAGCTCAGTAGTAGAGAGTATGCCTAGAAAGTACAAAGCCATAGGTTTGATTCCCAGAATCCCTCCTTCCCCACAAAAGACTACTATAGATTCTTTTAGAGTTAATCAATTAGTGAAATTAGCATATAGCAAAAGATGAAGAAAGAAGACCATATAGAACTTTATATTATCAGCAATTTTTAAAATTACACTGAGAATGAACTAAAATTGTAATAACAGTAGAAAGTTTAGGCAATTTGCTTTATTACTGATGGATAATTATGTAATCACCAAAAAATAAAAATTAGAAAGACAGTGAAAATATGAAAAATGTTTAGAACACAATTATATGGAAAAATGTAAATAGAGAATTGTTTGATCACTATAATTACAAATGTAGAAACATGGATGCTATTTATAGTCAAAGCAAGAAAGTATAGACAAAATAGACACTGTTCTATTTTTTGCTAGGATCATGAGTATTTTATTTTCCTCCTTTTATAACATACTGTCCTTTACTTTTTTAATATAATTTTTTTAAGTTTACAAGAAGCTTAAGCAATTAAAATCCAATTTCTTTCTTTGGCTACATATGTGTACTTTATTTACATATACCCTTTACAATAGCTGTTTAAACTATCCTTTTGAGTTTACTATCCTAATAGTCAAATTTGGAAGTTTCCATCAATATTTCTTGCACTATAAGACTCCATAAGTATATTAGTAGGTGTATTCAAAAGTGTATTTGAGGGCTGGGGATGGAGCTCAGTGGTTGAATACTTGTCTAGCATGCATGAGGCCCTTGCATCCCCAGAAAAGGGGTGTGTGTGTGTGTGTGTGTGTGTGTGTGTGTATGTATGTGTGCATTTTTAATGTATTAATGAAAGTCTAAACAAAACTCAAAGATTGAGACTATAATAAAATCTCTCCTGATGTTCTTAGTCCCAAATGTGTTTTTGATTAATCTAGAAACTATTCAGTTTCATTAGAGATGGAAAATATTTTTTATTATTCTTATTCTGAGGGTTTTGAGGTTGGAGTTGGTACTCCTTTCCAAATGCGAATTTAAGATTAATCATTTTTACTTTGGCTTTACTTTCTCTCAATATTCTTTGCCAAGTAGATTTAACTTTGTGGTTAGTATGAACAGGATTTAAATAGATTTATCTTCAAATATATTTGTAAGTTGAATGGGCTGATTAAGATTTTTGGTATCTTGAAATATAGATCAATCGCATGCCACCAGAAATTTGCCCAATGCAGCTCCAGTCTGTATGCTTGAGGAGGACACATTTATTCATTAATAGGACATGTTAGCTGGGTTTCTTGGTCCATGCCTGAAATCCCAGGAGCTCAGGAAGGAAGGAGGATTGAGACTTCAAAGCCAGCCTCAGCAAAAATTGAGGTGCTAAGCAACTCAGTGAGACACTGTCTCTAAATAAAATGCAAAATAGGGCTGGGGATGTGGCTCAGTGGTTGAGTGCCCCAGAGTTCAATCCCTGGTACCCCCCCCCCCCCCCGCAAAAAGGACATGTTATTTACCTAATAAAATAAATAACAAAAGTCTAGCACGGAAGGAAAAATATAAAGCAGGGTTGGGTGAACACGATCATTGTGGGTGGGAAGTTTCAATTTTACATGGTCTGAGATAAGGAGTCCTTACTGAGAAGGTGGTTTTTTTGTTTTTTGTTTTTTTTTTTGGTAAAGACCTGAGAATTAAGGACAGAGTGGTGGATACATGACACTCACTGTGAGCAGGGTGCATGACCAAGCGTGGATTTCTGGGGAAGATTTAGACTGCAAATGTTAATTAGATACTTAAAGCAAATAGCCACATATTATTGAAGTCTTCCAGGAAAACAAACAAAAGCAAACAATGACTTCTGTGACTGTTTTGGAAGTATGTGTCTACGTGTTGACCCCATATTTCTGGAGATTTGCTGTTAGAATCAATCTTATGCATTTCATTAAAGCTTAGAGAAATATACATTTTACTTAAGAGAGCTAGGTGTGTACTTGACGCCTTAATTCATTCCACTGGGGGCCAAGGTGTGGGTGGGAGTCTTTCTGAACCCTGATCCTGAAAAACCCTTGACAAATTAACCCATTCTGATTCTTACAGATATAGAATATGATAATCTCTCTTTCCACAGAGTGTGGCAAGAGAAGTGAAGAAACAGTCCATTTCTCAAGGGGCATTTGTAAGGTGTTCCTCATAAACATGGATACAGGGCGGCATCTTCCAAGGGGACTGTTGCTGGCTTTTATTGTGCACTTTGTCTTGAAATACCTGATCTCCTCTGGCTAAGTGCTTATCCTGGCTTCAATATGTCCCTTCCATTTTCCTCCCTGACACTTTTCACTAGCTTTGTGGCCTCACAAATGGCTTTTACAGGCCCAATTAAGGACCAGATTATGATGTTTACTTGATCCTGAGAGAGTAGCTGGGCTGTGAGTGGACAGAGACTCCCTGGAAGCCTTGGAGTCTTGCAAGGTGCCCTCTAAATCTGCTGAGCAGAAAACCCCTCCCCCTGGCCCTTAGAGAATTCTAGCTACAACTGCCCCATTGTGTTCCTTCAGGCGGTGAATTGCTTTGCTGGAGGGAGTGTTGGTGAATGGATTTGGGAGCCCCTCTGAGACCAGTCACAATGGCCTGGAGAGCGACAGCAGCTGCGTGTGTGAGTAGCATGAATGCCCGGATACAGAGGCAGCCCAGGCCCTGTGGCCACCTGGGCCCTTGTTTTATTCAGAGCTACACAACTCATCTGTGGAGAGTGTTGTAAACAAACATGGACGTGGGCAAAATATCCTTCTTATCTTGCACAAATCAAGAATTTTCATGCTTGAGGCTCACAGGAGCCTGTTTTCAAACTTTTAGAAATAACTATCTCCATAGACTTTGGGGAGAAAGGCAAGGCCCTTCTTTTAACCGTGCAGATATTCTGAATAAACTGTGTATACATAAAATATTAAACTAAATTATTTGCTAAATCCAGTCTGCCTTGGTTTTATTAATTTCTTCATTTGGGGGAAAAAAATGTTTTCCTGAGCAATAATCCCTCAGACCAAAAGATTGCCAGATGTGAAGGAGATTGGCCAGCTTCTAGGGATTTTCCACTTGTGGTTTTTTTCCTATTATGTAATTGTAAACAGATATTACTCTTAATTTAAAATGGTTTAGCTGAGAATTATATCAACTGATACACAAGAACGATGGAGCAGGAGGCACTTCTGTGTGAACTCAGACAGCAGCACCTGCTGTCCCATCACACCCTTTCTTTCCTGGGGCGAGGAGCTGTCTCCTGAAAGACAGGATAACCTGAAAGTTGGATGCAACTTTCACAATTTCCAAAGAGGCATCTTTTCATTATAGAAAACAGACTGTTTGCACGATGCCATGATCACTTTTAATTCAGAAATTGTTGACCCAACTTTCTAGTGAGATTACTTGGAATTTCAATCCTTATAAAAAGGGACCCTTCTCCCCCATATCCACTACTTTTCCGGAGGGTGCCATGCCGGTTAGCAGGCGAGTCGTGGTGAATAAAATTCAGGCTCCTGGAAGCACATTTCTCTTCCACTGGTGCCTGGGATTACTTCATAGCATGTTTCTGAAAATGTCAATGCTATAATATAAGGTTGGTAATAGTAATCTGATCTCTTCACCTCAGCTATACATGGTCCTTTTATAGCCTTCTGTTCTGTGAACATCTGCAGTGTCTATTACTTATATAAAGCCACAGTACTTTTATGCTAACTGGTTCTGCTATTATGCTTATGTCATGTACCCAACAGCTTTAGTTTTTTTTTTTTCTTTATAAAATAATTCCATAGCCAGGCGTGGGTGCCTGTAATCCCAGAGACTCAGCAGGATCACAAGTTTGAGGTCAGATTCAGCAACTTAGCAAGACCCTGTTTCAAAATGAAAAATAAAAAGGATTGGGGATGTAGCTCAGGGGTAAAGTGCTTCTAGGTTTGATCCCTAGTACTGTCCCCCCACAAATACAAAAGATAAAATAAAATTATTCCCTAGAGACTAGCATATGGCCTTACAAATAAAATAGGCAACAAAAATAGGACTTGCTTGATTATTTTTTCTGATAACTATATTTATTTATTTATGACTATCAGCAGGCTTTGCTAAGGTGTTCTTTCCATCAAGGTAAGAACTGTGCTCTAGTTAACAATTTTCCTTACAGCAGAGCCTGCCCTGGAGCAGGTGCCCTGAGAAAACTGAATGGTCATTGGAAATCCCCATCCTTTCATGTTGATGCCCTTGGGATTTCCCAGTTCTTTCCTTTTGGCCTTGACCAGTAGTTGCATCCTGTTTTAGGGTTTCAGGGTCTATCCTTGTGTTTCTGCAGGACTGGTCTGGGGGATAGGATGGAGGTTGTGATTCTAGGGAAAAGGAAGGAAGGAGAGGGAACACATTTCTCTATCCTTGTCATAGCCCAGAGGGCTGCCAAGCCTCTCCCCTCCACCACAATACCTTGTCATGAGGATTAGACACCAAGTGCTCTTTCCCTGAACTTCTGGCTCAGTAACTATAAAGCCCCTTTCTCTTCCTCCCCATTAAGACCCACCTCACCAAGTGTTAAATAATGCTCAAGAGTTCACTAACATGAGTCTTTTTTTTTTTTAAGTGAAGGTGGTTTTTCTCATTCCTTTAAATTATGGGATGGTCCTATTTGTTTGGATTAGACAGTCCTGAATTTAGAACATTTTAAAGAAAAGAAAGAAGAAGAAAGAAGTAGAAGAAAATTATTTCAGGTACTATATCATAGGGGGGATGTGTGTTATTTGTGGTGGACTAATCCCTAGGAAAGACCTGGCCATTCTGTCCACAGCTAATCCAGTTTATAATCTTCCTCTCCTGTTTTCTCCAAGAAATCCTTTTTTTCCAGTATTTTTAAACTTCTCTCTTGAGGATACTTGTCTCTTAGCATATTAAACACATTGTTCTTGCAATATCTCTAAAAGCTAACTAAAAACAGACCTTTCACACCCACAAACTCTGCCTTGTTCCAGCACCCCCTTTCCCCACACCCCAAATCTTTTCCTTCTTTAGCCAAGCTTTATGAAAAAAACTAATCTCCATTTTTTCATCTCACATTTTTCTCCTCAACTGATTATAATTTATTCAGTAAGCAATATTTATGGATCACTTAATATTTGCTGGGACTAAAGTGAAGAATATAACAGAAAGTCTCACCCAGTGAGACAAGTCTTTACAAGATGCCAACAGATACCTTTCTGTGCTCATCTCAATTATACATACAAAGGCTCCTGGGCTAGCAATGGGGTCATGTCTTCATAAACCCATTGTAAAGTGAAAATAAGGTAAGTAAGAACTGCACCTAATGCACCTTCTTTGCCAAACATCACAGCTTAGCAGCACAGTCCACCATTGGGTATTGGTCCCCACCTCCCCACCGCCCTCCTGTACTCTGCAACATTTAAAAGTTTCAACAAAGGGCCTAGTATTATGTTGTAGAGAAATATTATCTTTCTTTCTAATTCTCTCTCTCTCTCTCTCTCTCTCTCTCTCTCTCTCTCTTTCTACCAGGGAATGAACTCAGACGCAGGCATCCACTGAGCCATAACGCAGCCCTATTTTGTATTTTATTTAGAGACAGGGTTTCGCTGAGTTGCTTTGTGCCTTGCTTTTGCTAAGGCTGGCTTTGAACTCCAGATCCTCCTGCCTCAGCCTCCAGAGCCGCTGAGATTACAGGGGTGAGCCATTGCACCAGCTATAATGTTGATCTTTGAGGGAGGATGCTTGCATTTCAAAGACGGGCACATGAACCTATGGTTCTCACAGCACAGTCAGTGTATTGCATAGCAAACTGGTAAAAACATGGCTCTAGAATAATTCTGTTTGGCTAAAAAGCCCAGAACCACCATCTTGACACCAGGTGAAAGATAGCCTCTCTAGAATTCAATGTCTGCATTTGGAAGAGGGAGACAATTAATTGTACCTATCTCTTGGGGCTTCCTGGGATGATACAAGTCCAGTGTGTGGCGTCATGGTAAAATTTGCTATTACAAGTGGGATAGGGTTGTGGAGGGCAAGAGGGATGCAGGGTAGAAAGCTTCAAGGCTCGCAGGTAGAGAAGGCCAAGCTTGGAGTAAAGCTTGTATGGCAAGATAGAAAGCCAAACAGGTAAGAGGGTTAGATAGCAAAGCCACTGGAATGCTTGAATAACTAGCTGTTATCTTTAGCTCAGGGGAAGGGGAGCCTGAAGGAGTTTAGACTGTAGAGTGATAGCATCAGATTTGCTGTACTGTTGATGAATTGGAGCAGGCTCAGGGGAAAAGCAATCTAGACCCAGGGAAGAAGGTCCATCTCCAAACTTGGGTATGCCAGAGAAACTTTAAAAAACTCAAGTTCACCAGTGGCTTTTAAATGTTTTAAGATTTATTTTTTAACTCTATGTGACATGAATGAAGGGCAGGAAAGACTAAATGGAACATGAAATAACTGGGATCTTGGAGGTCTTGGAGTTGGGCAGGGTAAGGGTCACTGGGCAGAGTGAGGAGCAGGTGAGAATAAATAACAGAGATGAAATGCTATTCTGCATTTCTACTTGGAGCTTACCAATAGTGCTCCTCAAAGATCTCTTTCCTTTCTTGCATTCTTTACCCTCCTCAAATTTAAGTAGTATCTTACAGGTGTTAACTTCTAAAAAGATCTAGGTATACTGTGAATTAAATAGGTTTTTGTGGGTAAAAATAGGGTCAAGTATAAAGCACAAAGTATCACTAAGCAGCAAATATAATATTGTTTGTATATTGCTCTGAGGTTAAGCAGTCAGTTTACAAATGATTTGGATTTCCTTATAATTCACTGAATAAAAAAAATCTAAGATATAAAGATGATTTTTATATGGGAGTGAATGATTAACTAGATTAAGAGAACTGGATTCTATTTCATGCTTTGCAATTACCTTGAGCAAGACACTTTTTGCATTGGAATTTCAGTGCCCTTATCTATGAAGTGAAGGTCATGGAGCAGGTAATCCTTGCAAAGCCTTCTGGCTGTGTCTCAGACTCAAGGCTTTTTTTTTTCCCCCCTGGAGTCTGCTAAAATGATTTGGATCTCCCAACCCCTGTGGTATGCAGCACTCAGCACAGGTTTGTTGAATGAATGAATGATCAAGCATTTGCTCTCCTCTAGAACATTGTCTCTAAGCTTGTCATTCCAATCACGTTCTTCCTATAGCTCTGCATTTCCTCCATTAGAAAAACTGAGAAGAATCCACAAAGCTTTTAAAAATCATTTTATGGTCTTGAGGGCAGTTGTTGGAAAATCCATTTAAATTGGAAAGATAAAGACTGAATGAAAGTCTCATTATTTGGAACTGTGTACATTACTTAATTAAATTGAAAATGGTAAATGAAAGGAAAAATGACTAAAATTCAAATGGGGGGCTTATTACCACTCTCAGACATATCTGCTCACTCGTGGCAGAGTCCTCTTATAAAAATCTGTACAACATGCTCCATTTCCATTTCATACAAAAACAGCTTTCCTCCAAATTATGCTTGTGCTGTATTCGTAATGGTTTCTATTTCTGTATTCTATTTTTCCCCTCACATCATGTTTTATAAATGAAGAAAATGGTAAGATTTAATTGTTCCTTGAAAACAAGAAGAAAGTTGGAGTTAATAAATAGATAGTTACTGAGACCCTACTATGTCCAAGAACTGTGTTTAGTTCTGAAATGTGGAAGAGGGGTAAATGGATTGAATGACTTGCACATGTTCAAAGACCCCATAGAGATTGTGGAAGATCAAAAACCCCCTGACCTCAGAACAATTGAAACAGAAGAAAATGACGCTTAATGTTCACCTGTGAAAATGGAGAGGGAGAAAAAGGATATTTTTCAAGACAGATGCACAAATAATTATAATAATCACAAAGCTAAAGGTTCAGATCAAAGCAAAACCCAGCAGTATTATCCCTGTGATGTGATCCCACCCTCTTCAGATATGGTGTATTGTGCCAGTAGGCATCAATACCGGACAGCACAAGGTAATTTGTCAAATGGGGGGAAATGGAACCAAGCATATAACTAACTTATAATCCATATGTATGCATTTAATGAATTACATTTACACATCTATCATTAAGAAAATAGCAAGCCCTTGGCTTTATTTGGAGAACTTCATAGAGAAAATATATGGAGAAATGTGAGTTAGAAACTTCTGATCATGTTGCTTGTTGCCAATCTTTACTATAAAACTAATGCTCATAATGAATCATGTATTAAGTCTATATACAAATATGAAATTAGCAGATGTTCAGTAAGCACTGTATTGCAATCTGGTAAGAAAAATATAAACATTTGCTTAGCTTGCTTAGAAAGTCCAGTGATAGAAGGGCTGGGGTTGTGGCTCAGTGGTCGAGCACTAGCCTAGCACATGAGAGGCCCTGGGTTTGATCTCAGCACCACATAAAAAATAAATAAATAAAATAAAGGTTTTGTGTCCAACTACAACTAAAACATAAAAATAAATAAAATTAAATTAAAAAAAAAAAAAGAAGAAAGTCCCGTGATGGAAGCAGTTCTTCTGGTACCCTTTGACCCTTTTCATGGTAACTGCAGCCCTACCCCCACCTCCACATCCACTTTCTCACTTGGAAACTACTCATCTCAAATATTATGATTTTGAAGTCTTGCCAAGTACAGCTCAATGGATGCCTCACTACAAGGATAGGTAAATATATGATTCAAACAAAGACAATTACAAAACTCCACGCCTATGTTCATCATGGTTGGTCCAAGTATTGGCATGTGACCCAAGCAAAGCAATCAGATTCTTTTCTGTGCTTTTTTTTTTTTTGGGGGGGGGGATGGGGGCATACTGAAGCTGGGGGATAAAGTCTTCTCTTTCCTTTTGGATTGCAAGTTCTGAGGATAAGTCCTGAGGAAGATCAGCAGCCATAGCTTTTGTCAAGTGAAAGAGCTTGAGATAATGGTGCACCTAATGAGAAGAAAGAGAGGCAGAGTTGCTTTGCACCCAGATTTCAGAATGACTGTGCATTTTAAAATGTGTATCATGTTGTACTTAAATGCAAGGAATAAAATTGCATGGGAAAAAAATGAATTTTAGGCAGACATAATTATTTAAAACACTTCACAAAGTAAATAGTGGGGGTACTGACCATAGACAGTGGTGGTAGGACCCATGTGGGACTTTTGAGGGTCCCCGGTATGATGAGTTTTACCCCTTTGCTTGATGGATTGGGAGAGATTTGTTGAAGAGTCTTCCAAGACAGAGAGAAACTGCTACGTTTTACTGGGGCAGGCACTCAGAGAACCCTGGGTAGCAGCTAGTAAATAACTATTGTGGAAATATTTCAATATTTTTGAACTATTATGGACTTATCAGTACATACAAGACAAATGTGAGCCCTAATTTGAGAAAAGATGAAATGGATTTGGTGCTGTTCTTTGTGGAAGTGACAGTGAAGTTTCTTTTTTTTTTCTTTCTTTTTTTGGTATTGGGAATTGAATTCAGGGACACTCAACCACTGAGCCACATCCCCAGCTCTATTTTTTTTGTATTTTTATTTAGAGACAGGGTCTTACTGAGTTTTTTGGCACCTTGGTGTTGCTAAGGCTGACTTTGAACCTGAGATCCTCCTGTCTCAGCCTCCTGAGATGCTGGAATTACAGGCGTGCCTCACCATGCCCAGCAAGATTTCTTGATATAGATTGTCCATGGCAGAAACAACTGCCAAATTGCTTGAACTCAAGTTGTGCAGTTTGGATTCTTAAAGTCTTAGATCACGTCGCCAATTGATCATGGCCATGGGTTTATTGCTTTTCTACAATCCTGAACATTCCACTAAATGCCCAAAGATAATAAAGGATATAAAAGAAAATTATTTTTCCATGACCAGTGTTAAAATAAGCATTTAAGTTTTATAAAGAAATACAGAGCAAATTCTGAACATAAGGGAAATTAATTTTAATGAATAGGAGAAAATAAGGAAGAAGAGCCTGAAAACATGGAATAAAATTTCTTGGATGGATTTTGTAGATATGTTGGCTAATAAAATCATTAATCCAGGGGCTGGGGATGTAGCTCAGGGGTAGAATGCTTGCCTGGCATGCACAAGGCCCTGTGTTCAAACCCGAGCAACACACACACACACACACAGTAATCCAGAACAAAACAAAAACATAAAGTATTAATGAAAATAGGAAATTTGAAATGCAGACATGTTTACTATGAGCTGAATTTTAAAGAAATGCTATTGGTCGGATGAAAGAGTGTGATGGGCAGGTGACTAGCTTAGGAGCACACGGTCTTTCCTCAGTCCCCTGGGAACACAAGAGCCACAGATTAAGTGATGATTAAACACCATCACAGTGTGAATGCCTTCTTACTCATTTCCTTTACTTCCTATGCTCCCATTCACGGTAGTCTACACTTTACTGACGGATCCATCTTCCCCAGTTCTGACCATATTACTTCCTTGCCTGGTACCATCAATGACTTCATTATCTACTTACAGTATGATTCAAGTTGTTTGTTTAGCTTTTGTCTGGCCTCTCTATGCTCTGAAACCAGCACAATTTATAATTCTGTTGTCTACCACTTGCCACCTTTTGCTTCATGCACCAGACCAAACAGATTGTTCGATTGCTTTTTTCCCCTAGTAAATCCTACACTTTTTCACCTTTGAGCGTTTGGCTGCTCTGCATGCCTGTCAATATGTGTTCCCTTTATTCCTTACTCCATTTCAGTTTTGCTGGATCATATCTTTCCCTAATTTGAAAACCTTGCTCTAAAAACATCTTCACAGATGCTTATTACAACTCTATAAAGTGTCTTCCTTCTTGAATCCCTTTTATACTTTATGCTTCTCATAGGAATCCATTAAGATATGGAGTACCATGATTTTTACAATCTTTGATCATCTCAGCTAATAATTATTTCATGGATGATTACCAACTGAAATCCTGGGGTTATAGAAAATTTAGAATAGGATACCACTTACCCTGTGGACTTCAGACCCACAAAAAATTTTTTTTGCCATAATGTCACAATAGGAGAGTGAAGTGAAAAAAAAAAAAACTCAGAACATGTGCAGAAAATGGAAAGATGTCATTTATACTGTGAGATTTTAGTCTGTAAATCTAATTTTTATGTCACTACTATCAGTTATTCCCTTCTGAACAGGGTGTATCAGACCGCATAGGGACTGTAGGAAGATTTCTAGCAAATCCTTGGGCCAATGATTTCCAGAACATTTATTTGACTGACGTTTATTTGACGTGGACAGTTGCCAGGAGTTCACTCATAGCTTCATCTCCAGCTGCCTTTTGCCATCCCATCCCTTGGCATGAGCTTTGCTTCCCTGATTATATCATGTTTTGATATTTTCACTCACCACCTTTTGGGAAGTCTTTGGCATGGCTAGAGTTGTTCCCTGCAGAATCATTTTCCTCTGGAGACACATGAGGACCAGCGTGAGATTTTAGAGGCACACACTTCCGTAACTTGGGTAGGAGCGCTTGGCTCATTTTATGAGCACTCCTCATCTTTCCAACAGTTTCCTCCCTTGGATTGAACTTCTTCCTGTCCCACTCAATCTGACAAGTGGCCTTTCTCTGGAGAAGGGTGTGTGTACCCTTAAGAATATACTTCTTATTGCTATTTTATAGCCTACATCTCACTCATGGATGTCATGGGGACACATAGAAATTCCTAAGCATTTGATGAATAAATAGATAAGAAAAGGATTAGATAGGTGTCCTCTGAATTAAAACTCCAACAGAGAACATGTAGAATGTAGCCTGTGAGTTCTCTCTTTAAAAGCCTTCTATTCCTACTGATGGGCAGAATCACAGCCTTTGGAACAGGAGTCCCTTATGTTTCTCCTGAGCAACACACACACACACACACACACACACACACACACACACACGGCAAAGCAAAAAAAAAAAAAAAAAAAAGATAAATGTATTCTGGTGCTTTAACTTCTTGATTTGTGTCTTTTATTGGATTGTAAATTCAGTCTACATAAAGATTTCCCCCTGGAGCAGTCTTTGTTCAAAGACTGCAGCATCAGTCTTCCAGACTACTCTACAGATTTTGGACTTTCCATCCCTACAATCAATGAGACAAATTATCAAAATAAATTGCTTCATATCTATCACCTAAAAACTGGTCTTTGTGTTGCTTATGACCTTAGTTACATTAATTGCACTCTCAATTAAGAGTGTACCTATCACCCTACAGGCTCTGATTGAAGTAGCATTTCAAATCTTTGTAGAGTTCACACTCTTCATTTTCTGTTCCACCTTTCTTGAATCTAGCTCCTAACTACATTTTAAAGCCCTGTTTCAACCTTCTCATCTACCTACCGCTTCATAATTCAGTTTTTGTCTATTTTGGTGTTAACCTCAGTGTCTTAGTCCTGTTAGAAGATTTGATTTTATGTGTTGTTTCTACCAATTAATAGATGTGCAATCTTGAGCAGTTAACTTAACCTCTAACTCTGTTTTCTCACCCATTAAAGAGGAAATGAGCATATATATGTAACAAGTTCTAAGGATTGGAAGATAAGTGGATAATATGTAAAATGAATATACAATATAAAGGATAATTCACTTTATAATTATTCACAGTTAGCTTCCCAAAGATAAAGCTATCTGAAGAGACAAGAAGTTTTTAGTCATTAGAATACTCCAGAGAAAGTTGTAGGACTTAGCAAGTGTGGGCAGAGGGAAGTCAAATTCTTATGACCTTGTTCAATTCTGATATGTTACAGTCCCTGTATAATTTGTACTAGGAAAAGTTTCTCACATAATAATAAAGTTTAACCATATATATTGCTTACATTTGAGCCCTTGGAGGTAAACTCATAATTCTTCTCCTCCCAATTGCGGAATGAGAGAAATTAGCAAAAAGTTTTAGAAATTATGATTCATAAGCTTGATAGGAAAGGTCTAGCCCATGTTCTGGACCACTTGGATTAGGTTATATCAGTAGAGGTATTGAGGATGGAAAGGGGGAAGTGAAACATTGGCCTCTGCTCTGCTAAATCAAACTTGGAACCCTAGGTCTGTTCACATTCTTCTGATTTTAGTGGGGGGGGGGGGGTATTGACAAAGGAGGAAACATCTAAATAAGAACACATAGAATAGAAAAGGAAATTGTGATGGCCAATTTATGCATCAACTTCACAAGTTATTACATTAAATATTAGTCTTTGTGTTTCTGTGAAATTATTTTGTAGATATGCTTAATATCCACAATCAGTTGACTATAGTTTAATAATCTGGGTGGAAGTTGAAAGGCCATAAGAGCAAAACTGAGGTATCCTTGAGAAAGAATTGTCCTTTAGGACTGCAGCACTAGTCTCCTGGCCTACTCTGTGGACTTTAGACCCACAATCTCAGTTCATTCTTCTCAAGTCTATCTCTTGATAGTTCTGTCTCTCTCTGGAGAACCTCACTGATATGGAGATCAAACAAGAAAGGCACAGGTTAAAAACTCAAAAAGACCATTACCACAGTTTTCCAGATCTGAATAGCTATGCTGTGAAAGATGATCCAATGGATGGAGGGAACAGGAAGACATGTTTAGGCTTCCCATATACCAAAAGTTAAATGGGGCTTTCTTTCAAAGGAGGCAGTTGCCTTGCAGAGGGCAGATGGAAAAGGAAGTCTGGCCAATCTTTGACTCTCTGAAGTGTCAAAATCATGTGTTTTTGGTTCCAAGGCATTAAATGAGTCTTCCTTATAGCCCTTTTATAGCTTTTTGGAATTTTATTTGCTCTTATAACCCTTTTTCCAAGAACATTGCTGTGGCTCATCTAAACGTAAAATATAATATAAAAGTATGATCTTGGACCAGTGGATAAAGCAGGAAGCTCTAGACACATACATCCAGGAAAGCTGTTCACGTGTTTCTCATTTTGTAGAAGATAAAGCTGATGCTTTTTGAAAGCTATTCAACCATTTTGTCACAGATTGAGACTCTGATAAGGTTAACAAGTTTGTAAACTTACAGACAGTGTTTTTCTTACCAAACTGGGCAGCATCTCTCATCCAAATGCCTTTAGTCAAGTCCAATCTCCACAAATTTTTCTATGGGACTGGAGCCAGCAAAACAAATTCTATGGTAGATAAGCATAGCAGCAAGAAGTGGATTTTTTTAAAAAGGCTGTCTTTGAAATGCGTAAATGGCATTATTGTGTTGTAATGCTTAGTGATACTCCCTGTGTCTCTAAAAACTATTGAGCAAATCTTATGAAATCTTGTACAAATAAGTTCAAAGCTCACAAGTGATTTAGGAAGCAGCCAAACAGTGTGTGTGTGTGTGTGTGTGTGTGTGTGTCCACATGTGTGCACATGCATACACACATCTGCAATGTTAAGTATCAAACCCAGGGCCTTAAGCACTCTATGAAAAAAATGCATATTTTAAGAGTGTCAACCTTCATGCCAACATGCAAACATTGCTCATGAAAGGCTGCTCCAATGATTTTACTCTTTACAATATACCCTTGATGGGAGTGCTTGCTATAATTATTTTTTCCTACTCTTCAGCAACTCTGGCTGAAATATGAAGCCAATATAAAGCATAATTACAATATAATAATAATCCCTTGCCACTAAAGGTGAATGTAATGGATTTCCTCATTTGAAATGAGACACCTTTTAACTCTAATCATTAGTTTTTAGGTGGAAATTATGCATGTTTCAACTCTGCATGTCTAGTCACCGTGAAGGACACCGTGTGTGTTCTGGTACTGGTTAACATAATCTTTTACCTACTTTCTTTTAGTTTATTAAATTATATATAATTATATTAATTCTACTGAATTAATGTAGACTTGGAACAATTTTAAAGATGAATTTCTAAAAGGGAAAGGCTCTATTTGGTATCAATCTAAACAGAAATAACAAATCTTGTCTTTGAATATATTTTCACTATATTCTGGTTCTTAAAGTCTCTATAGTATTGTCAGTTGTCTGCCCTTTCCTATTTTCCTAGAAATGGAGAAATTTTTAAAAAACATATTTAAAAATTTCCAGAGCTATCATGTTGTGAAAAATATATATATTTTTTTGTTTTATGACTAAAAAATAAATTCATTCATTTGGAATTTGAGGTTATTATAAAATTCAGTTTCAATAGACATTTACTTTCTAGTTAACCTAGAATTTCAAACTTTATTTCAGAATAATACATAGAATAAACAGCTAAAGAAATGATACTTTAGGGAGGCAATTAAATAAACAATTCAGGTCATAGCACCTAAGTAGGCAGGCACAAAAAGAATTAACTTCTCTCTTCTCTATATTAATATCATCAATATTCATAGAATTTCCTGAGTTCCTCTCAAGGACTAGGAGTTTCCTAAGAAAAAGATGCAATGATTATCATATGTCTTGTCAGTGGGTCAGAGGCTAATTTCACCTGGGTCCCCTAGATGGCCCTGAGATAAAACTGTGAGTGGTTGATTTGTCCTGGACACCAGTGTTAATGTGGGCAGCAGTACCTGGGGTTGCCTGGCATCTACCAAAATTTGCTATGGAGCTCCAGTCAGGCCATGGACTCCACCCCACAGATGGGGCACCAATTTACCACCCCAACCCTGCCCGCAACCGTGTGTAGCCTGAAAGTCAGCTTGGGCTTGGGTTGGTTTGTTCACAAATCCCACAAGGATGCTGGGAGTTTGGCTCTGGATTCCCCACACTCAGATGTACGAGGCTAGTGGACACCCCCTCCCCTCCACTGTGGACAAAGTTGAAAGAAGAGGCATTTCATAAACGGGGTCTGGAAGGACTCCTATTGCCTTGGTCTCAAGGGCTGTACCCCTAACAGAGTTCTCTCCCACCTCATACAACAGCCCTCGTCCTCTCAATTTCCACTAGGCCAATAGTTCTCACACTTAGGCTTTCCCTTGTGGCCAAGTGTTTAGGAAACAAAAACAAAAAACAACAACAAACAAACAAACCAAAGAACAAAAAAATAATGAAACAAAAACCCCTAAGCCCTCATCAGAATCACATGGAGGGCTTGCTAAAACAGATTATTAGACCCCATCTGAGTCTGATTCATGATGTGGGGTGGGGCTGGAGGGGACTGCCAGTGGAGTTTGTAGTTCTCTCAAGTTCCCAGACAAAGCTGATGCTGTTGGTCTGGGGACTATACTTTGAGAACCACTGAACAAGCTTTGCCTCATTTCCTGATTTTTCCCCCCTCTCTGTCTCCCCAACCCTGAAATCAAAGAGGGATTTTTACAGTCCTGATATCCTTTCTTTCCCCACAACTGAGGCCATTTCTTTTTTCTTTCCCACAGGGCTAAGTTGTTAGTACTTTCTAAAATGACTGTTTGCTAATCTGATGAACTCATTTGAATGTGTCCCAGACCTTAGGAGCCTGTTGGTGCCAAAAAGTTCAGTTTAAAGGTATCAGCCAAATCATGTCCCTTAATTTCAATTTCCCCTCTGAGTCTGCCCAGAAATAAGTACAATTATGTGTGTGTATACATATCTTTTCAAAGCCACATGGACCTTATAAGTTTAGTATGCAGAAGAGATAAAGACATAAATTATTCTAATAGAAGTTTCATGTGGTTTAGGAAGAGGAAGATGTTTTCCGTGAAAGGGATGGCACTTGAAATGAATTCATATCTGCTATTTAAATTTTTGGGTGGTACTGGGGGAATGTGAGGATCCCCAGTCATGTGAGGCCTCAGCTGTGCTGTGCTGATGAGCGGATCAGGTAGAGTGACATGCTCAGGTGGCAAGGACAGGTGTCCCCAGTCGTTTTGTGATGAGAAATATGTCTGTTTATCTTCAAAGATCTCTTATACAAAAAGGAATCACCCGCAGGGAAAGTCTCAATGAATCCTAAGGCGACTTGCTAAACCAGAAGCCAGCCATGACAAAATAACCCATAAAACTATAGATGTGGTATTAAAAAGTCCTAAATAACTTCTTTCCCATATTAGAAATGCTTGGCATCCTAATAATTTTGTTCTCTCTGCTGTTTTCTACACTCTTAATAATTTTCTCTGGTCTTGGTCTCATCATGAAAGCAGACCAAGTCAACACTAGGAAACATCCATTAGCAGGAAACCCCATGGTATTGCGCCACTTGTAAACCCCATTCATGGTGATCAGTGTGAGTTTAGCTAGAGCAACCAGAACTAACATAGTAACTACAAAGGCTCCTCGGCCGTC
The DNA here is from genome assembly GCF_021218885.2 of Marmota monax. Taxonomy (NCBI): domain Eukaryota; kingdom Metazoa; phylum Chordata; class Mammalia; order Rodentia; family Sciuridae; genus Marmota; species Marmota monax. The sequence goes on from NW_026691988.1 coordinate 6,266,415, forward strand.
AGTTTAATTTAAACCTTCACCTCTTTTTTTTTTTTTTCCCATAGATACTGTGAGAACCACAAGGATCCTCTTGTCCTGGTATGTTTCCATACACTGTAATAAAAGTCCTTGTTTTGGAAACAGAGAAACCCGCCTGAGTCAGCAGCCGTGACTTGCCATGTTTGTCATATCACACCACATGTTCCATATGCTTAGCCTTCTGAAGGCCTGGGGAGAAAACTGTCCCTCTCCCCCAACTATTATTTTCACTGTAGAGTTTCAGCTACACATTTTAGAAAGAAAGTCATATTTCAGCTTCATAATTGGATAACCCACTTGTTTCTGGGTGTATTCAGTTAAATTCCATGTCTAACTGTCTTCAGGCACCTCAGAAGAAGTTGAGGAGAGGGAGAAGTTGAGGAGAGGGAGAGAATGTTTTTAATTTTGGAAGAATTAAGCTCTGGCAATCTGTACTTTAGGATCTAGATGGCAGTTTCTAAAAAGTTGCACAAGTCTAACTACTATATTAGAAAAAAATTTTAAAAATCTTGCCGGGCATGGTGGCTTGCACCTGGAATCCTAACAACTCTGGAGGCTGAGGCAGGAGGATTGCAAATTCAAGGCCAGCCTGGACAGTTTAGCAGAACCCTCAGCAGTTTGGATAGATCCTGTTTCAAAATAAAAGAGGCTGAGTATGTAGTGTGGATATAAAGCATCCTTGGGTTCAATTTCTAGTACCAATAAAAAATTTTTAATTAAAAATATCTCAAATAGCTATAATTAAGATAACGTTGCAGAAGGTATTAGACTTAACATTCCATGAGGTTTTGCTGGTCACCGTGTCCCTAGTGGTGAAACCTTAGAGGCAAACAAGACACCTGGAAGATCAGTGATTATTTATTGGCCAGATAAGAAAAACACAAAACAAACAAAACAACTATACAGTATGGTTGACATCATAAGGACAAAACGGCCTTGAATGGACATAAATTTCACTTTAGAAATAGTTGTTTTGACATTGTATAGTTTAAACATTGATATCAAACTCTGAAACCTCAAGATTTGGTAACAATGGCCCACTTTATGTTTTGTTTATAATCCTTGCTGCTCTGCCACTGCAACTCATTTTTAAAAGGGACAGGTTTCTTCCTCTTCCTTTCTCCTTGGTCCTCTCTAAACTCTCCTCCTCTCTAATCTCAGGGGAAACAGGATTACCTTTCTTCCCCATTTTAAAAAGGCAGAGTTATCTATTCTTGAGCACACACCCACCAGAGGAAGAACCAAGTAATCCAGGCTTTGGGGATGGCACAAGAAAATCTCAGAAATGACTATCTCCCAAATTAACAAGTGAATGACAACTCCAACAAAGAACACTGTGGAACATAGCCTTTGAGTTCCCTCTACAAATGCCTCCTGTTTCTGCTGATCTGCAGAATCACAGTCTTTGGGACAGGAGTCCTCTGTGTTTCTCCTTTACTAACAAAGCAATAAACCTTCTATTCCTTTTTCTCAAAACTGTGTCCTCGTTATTAGATTGGCATCAGGGACGAGGATTGTGCGTTCAGCAACAATTTGGTAATATTTACTTCAATAAAAACTTCTACTTAAGCCATATATACACCTGTACTCCCAGTGATTCAGGAGGCTGAGGAAGGATTATTGCGAGTTTGAGGCCAGCCTGGGAAATTTAGCCAAATCCTATCTCAAAATAAAAAAATTTAAAAGGGCTGGGGATGCAGCTCAGTGGTAAAACAGCCCTGGGTTCCATCCCCAGTACTGGGACGGGTGGGGGTGGAATTCTTCTACTTAAATGTCAAAAAGAACAGAAGCCAGATCACTTGTAAGAGATGACAATTAGACTCAGGAATCCACATAGATTATATTTTATGAGTTAAAAAAAAATGTAAACACTATAAAGCCAAACTCGAGGAGGCACGGCAATTAAAATGATTTAGAGAGATTCGGAAGATATTAATCAGATATAATTATCTGATTTTCAAAAACTAGTCGCTTTTACCGCCTCAAATAGCCTCATAATTCCTTAATGATGCATGACAGAAAAATGCTTAAATTAAAATGTGGTTGTGAGAAGATGAACAACGAGCTCGTGTTAACAGTTTGCGACCCCAGTACTCCACTTGAGGATCTCACTCCTGTGTATCCAGGAGGAGCTGGGGAAAGAAACCCTGTTCAGAGGGATTTGGCAACACAGTAACAACTGCCCCTTTTACTCCACTGACCACTCCAGGAAAGATCCAAGTCCTGCTGAATCTTCAGAACACAGGGTTGTGCAAATAGTGCAGATTCCCAGCAAAAGCCGCAAGGGAGACACCTTGCAGCACTGAGGTGTGTCCTGGCCTCAGACCTCCCAATTCTCTCTGCCTCCTCTTCCAATCCTTATTGATCTCCAGCACATTCTCCACCTAATATACTGTACTTTAATTTTTTACTGCAATGAAATATACATAACACAAAACTTACCAGTTTTATCATTGTTAAACATGAATTCAGGGGCCATTAAGTACATTCAGCATCACCACCACCCATCTCTAGTTTCAACCTTCCCAAACTGAAAAGCTCATAGTCATTAAACAGCACTCCTCCACCCCATTCTCCCAGCTCCCACCACCAGGCCCAGGCCATGACTATTCTAACTTTCTATCTGTGAATTGAGCTGCTCTAAGTACCTCCTGTGAGTGGAAATGTAGAATATTTGTTCTTTTCTCACCAGAATGTTTTATAGTTTTGTTTATTGACTTATTTTTTAAGAATGTGAGCATGCAGGGCAGATGTTTTTACGTGTATTGTTCTCTGCTCTATTCCCAGTGCCTGGAAAAGTCCCTGGGACATAATAGATACTCAATAAATGTTTGTATGAATGAATGAATGAACGGTTCAGGATGCAGCACAATGTTACAATGGGCTAGATGAGTCAACACTGAACAGAGGATTCCTAAGCACTAGCTATGTGTGATTATTGGAATACGGCCACAGAGCTGGCCTTAAGGACCTGTATCTGTGCTAGAGTCAACATGGAAAGGTCATTGTACCACAGTGAAATCTGAGCCAGAGTAGGGAAAGGTCACTGCTAAAGAGACAGAGGGGGCTTCCTATCTTTGAGGGTCAGGGAACAGGACTTCCAAGGACACACCTTTAAACCAATCCCTGAGGGAGGAATGGGTGTTGCCTAGGTCCAGGGTGTATAGCAGAAGGTCAGAAGAACACGGTTAAGGAAAGGATATTTGACTTTTCTTGAGCTCTCTGACAATCTGGTGAAACTATGGGTCCCTTCCTAGCATATGTTTTTAATGTATAAAGTAAAATAGGATTACAAAGGCCATCAATTATATCAAACTATAGTTAATATAATATTTTTTAAAAACCTCTTATTTCACTGGGCATGATGGTGCACACCTGCAATCCCATCTACTAGGAAAGCTAGGGCAGGAGGTTTGTAACTTCAAAAGCAGTCTGGACAACTTAACAAGACCCTGTCTCAACATCAAATTAAAAGGGGATGTAGCTCAGTGGTATACCACTTGCCTAGCATGCATGAGACCCTGAATTTAATCTTCAGTAACACAAGCAAACAAAAAACCAACTTAGTACTATGAGATTCTTTATTGATGTTATTAGATAACAGGATTCAGAGGACTAATAACTACTGTAAACTTTCCAGTAACCATGAGCATAAATGATATGTGGCATTTTCAGTAGCTGTCATGTAACATGAAAGTACTTCAGTAACAAAATTGCAGGTCCTGCTAATACTACTGTGGTTTATTGGTTATATTATAATTGGAGAGGGCAGTAGATTTCAGTAAAAGGTTAATGAAAACAAATGCATCTTTTCCATGCAAGTTCTGAATTCCACCCATAGTCAGTCCCTTGTCCTCAAGGGGTCCTTGGACCCTGGGTTAAGAGCCACTGGGTGGGTGGAAAAGAATAAGCTATTCAGCATACAGAATATAGAATGGAGTTCACGAGGTGAGGAAGGAGAAGAACAAAAAGGGTGAAGGGCAGAGAATTAAGCCAGGGTGCATCTTAGAAATCTCTCTGCAGTGCTAAGGAAGTAGGACTTTGAGAGCCAAGATGAACCACTGAATTTCTTTTTCTTGGTCCTGGGGATTGATCCCAGGACCTGTCACAGACTAGGCAAGTGCTTACCACTAAAGTATATCCACAGCCCTTTTTAATTTTTTATTTGGGAAGGGTCTTTCTAAGGGTTTTTCTGAGTTGCTGGGGCTGGCCTCAAAGTTGCAATCCTCCTGCCTCAGCCTCTTGAATAGCTGGAATTACAGGTGAGGTGTGCACTACCAACCCTGGCACTAATTGAAAGGTTTTAATCATGCTCTAATTTGAGTTTTAGAAGTCCCTCCTAGACAGCAGTTCAGAGGATTCCCTGGGGCACAACTGACAGCAGGAGGTCAGTTAGGATGTGGTGTTCTTTCCCTCAGAAAGATCAAGGTGGCCTGAGCCCAGGAAATGACAGTGCAGACTGTCAGTGAGGAAATGAGAGTGTGAACAAAAGCTGCCCAGAAGGGAGAACTGACAACACTGGGTTCCCTTCTACTAATACACTGAAGACTGACAGTGGGAACATGAGAACAAAGAAGTTCATTTCCATTTTCTCAAGTTTCTACAGTAGTAGATGGTGAGCATAGAATGCCCAATGAAAAACCACAACAGTTGATGGAGAAGTCGGGAAGAGAATCTCCAGTGTCATCACTTGGTCTGGGTCTTCTGATCTGTGTGACTGTGGGGGCAATTATTCATGCCCTCTGGTGCTCCATAGCCTTGTTTGTAAGGCAAGGCTAAGGACACCTGTGTTCCTGAGTTGTGAGTAATGAGGGAGAGACGATCATTAAAGACTTTGTAAATTAAGTGCTCTGGGAATGCTACGTATGCTACTATATCATAATCAATCAATAAAGGGCAGTTATTACTATAAATCAGTGCTCACTAAGAGTCAAAGAGGAGTTTAAAGAGAGCAACCTGTGTAATCCATGGTAGCTGGGTAAGCAACGTGGATCACATGGAATTATGGCTGGCTCTGGAAAACTGTATAGAATTGATCTAAGTAAAAGAAAGATGAAATGAAAAGAAAGACACAATAGAAATAACAACAGTAATCATCTGAAAGAATAAGAGGTTTTATCACCATGAAGCAGGAAGCTGGCTTGTGATGTCTTGTCTGCAGCTTCTCTATGTAAATGAGGCTCTAGGCAAGGTCTTGCCTTGCCTATGCCATGCTTCTTCAGGGAAATCTCCTACCATGGCAAAGTTGTTAATTTGTCTAAAGTGCAGTGAATTCTTCATGAGAAGGCTAAACAAAGGAAGGGCAGGGAAAGAAGATAAGGGGAGCGAGGAGTAAAGACCAGGTAAAAGTTGGTAGCATTGTCAGGTGTTGCATGCCTGTAATCCCCGCCTCTGGGGAGGCTGAGGCATGAGGATTGTATTGAGGCCAGCCTCAGCAATTTAGCAAGATCCTGCCTCAAAGAAAAAAATTAAAAGGCCTGGGGATGAAACTCAGTGGTAGAAACACTCGTTGAGCATGAACAAGTACCTGGATTTGATCCCCAGTAATGCAAAAACAAACAAAAAACATGGTAGTAGCTTACACTGAGGTGTAGGTCCTGTACATATTGAAAAAGGAATTTAAAAAATATTATGTGTTGGAGGAAAACTCATCAGGATGTGTTGATGAATTGCATTAATATTGGAAGAAAAGGAGAGAGGAATACTTTTCAGATTTCTGACTCTAACAAAGCAGTAGTGGGAGTTGCAGTTACTGAAATTGGGAAAATTGAGAAAGAAATAAAGTTAGGAAGCAAAAATCAAGAGTTCAGTTTTGAAGAATGATTAGTTCAAGATATTTTTGATAAATTTCAATGGGGCTATTAAGCAGGCAACTGGGAAGAAACATTCTGGCATTGCAAGAATTGATAAATTTATGAAAGTTAGTGGATTATATTTAAAGTACAGGAATGAATGAACTTGTGTATTAGGGAGTGGGAAGGTGGGGGTTGGAGAGTACATGGGAAAGTGAGAAAGATAGAAAACGGGATAAGAAGAATAAGATAGAAAGAGATGGAGAGGAGGCCTATAAGCCAAAGGCTGAGCCTGAGCCACACTTTTATCAGTAGTAGGAAGAGCCTCAAAGGAAACCAAGAATCCACCCAGAGGTCGAGGATGACCTGGGGCATGTGCCACAGAAATGGCAAGTGAGCTTTTCATGAGAGGAGTAGCCCTCAGGGAGGCCAGTGAGAAAGGGGAAGTCAAGGACAAAAAGAAGATGAAAGAACTTGATCTTAAAAGTCAAAGAAAACAGATGAAATGCTTCCCAATACTGTTTTCAAGCCTTTAATGAGAAATATTTTAGTGAACAGGAGCAATGAAAGGATTTTAAAGATAACTTCAGAGTGTTGATGAGTCACTTGAATTATGATTTTGAATTTCAAATGGATTTCAAGTCCTGACTTGGCAAGGCAGATTAGAAAACAAAACTTCTTATTAAATTTTTAAAATTTATTAAATTGGGTAGAATCTCATCAGAAACCACTTATATGTCCTCAGAAGAAATACCCAAATACTTATGCCTTACATATAATCGGTTATTAATGAGATTCTACGCAATTCAGTAAACTTAATATGGTTGAATAGAATTTGGGGAATTACATTATATTTTGGTGGGACACTTAGGAAACATTCCTATAGCTGTTCTTTGAGTCCAAATGGCTTACCTTGAATACCTGAGATAAGAAATCTACCCTTGAATGTTATCTATGACTCAGTGATTAATTTCATCTGATGCAAGTATCTTCAGGAAGGAAACCTAGTTTGGAGAGGTCCTTCAGATTTTAGAACTTAATTTCTTCCATAGGTGATGGCTATCATCATAGGAATACATTACCAGGATGATTATCTACTTGTAATGTTTGAAACTAACCCTTGATCATTGTTTTTTTGCTTTTCTATTTATATTACATGCTTTCTCCTCCACTCCCAAAAACATTGGAGGCAGTTTACAACATAACAGGAGAGTTAAAATAAAAATACAAGATTAAAATCAAACTCAGCAACTGGGAAGTTATTTTTAAAGACTTGTCTAATTTGTTCGCTGAAATTTACCTTTAAATTTAGCTTGAGTTTCCTGGCAACTGGAGCAAGCCTAAGGGATTATCTCATGCTAAAAGCGATTCCTTAAAAAAAAAATACAGATCTTTAACCTACAATTACATTATGAGAATAATTTATTCCATGATCCCCTTCATAGGGAACAGTAAATGGTAGAAGAGACAATGCCTTCAAATGACATGCTATTTAGAATACAAATGTGTTTTAGATGATGGAATTTTAAGATAAACTAAACAGAACAAAATGCAAAGGACTTTTTATTTCCATGTGGGTTTTTATTTTATTTTATTTTTTTTAGATTTACTCTTTTTTTTTAATATTTATTTTTCATTTTTCGGTGGACACAACATCTTTGTTTGTATGTGGTGCTGAGGATCGAACCCCTGGCCACAGGCATTTCAGGCGAGCGGGCTACCGCTTGAGCCACATCCCCAGCCCCTAGATTTACTCTTATTTCTTCTTTGGAGATAGAATTTTATATCTTTTTTTTTTTAAGCTGTTTTCTTAAATCTCGAAAGCTCTGCCATAAATTTCAATTTTCATAATTGCTTATCTTTTTGTTTCAACAAGTATTTATTGATAATCTTCCAGGAGCCAGGTCCTTAATGTGTATTTGTAAGTAAAAGAGAAAGAAGGTGCCTGCCCTCATAGAGCTCATAGCCCTGGTGGACATTTAATTAAAAAGCTATACAAATATGTAATTATAAACTGGCAAGTGCCATAAAAAGGTACACAGGCCCATAAAGAACACATAAAGGGGGAGAAGATCCAAGTTGCTAAAAAGGAGTGTGGCCAGGGGAGTGAAGGAGACATGTCATTTTTTTATATTCCTTTCCAACCTTAATGCCTGACACATAAATATTCTTAATTCATGTTGATTGTTGATGTTGAGAATATTAAGGGAAATTGGGGTGAATTTCAACCATCTGAAATAATTCAAAATCTTTTGTTGTGAGAATAATGACTTTCTTTCCTTTTTTTTTTTTTTTTTTTGTACCAGGAATTGAACTCAAGGGTGTTCAACTAAGCCTTATCCCAGGCTCTTTTTATTTTTATTTTTCAAGACAGGTCTAAGTTGCTTAGGGCTTTGTTTAATTGCTGAGGCTGACCTTGAACTTGTGATCCTCCTGCCTCAGCCTCCTGAGTCACCAAGATTACAGGTGTGCATGAACAATGAATTTAGGAAGGAAGACATTAGGAATTAGTATTTCTCTGATTTTTAGAAAAGAATAAAATATACACTGCAAGAGATAACTGGCAAGGGATTGAATGAAAAAATCACAATCTGAAATTCTGTCTGACTGAGATTAGTTCTGAAGAGTTAATCTCAAGAGACTAATTCAACATGTTCATTTTGTGCTGGAAGCCCAATTACTAGCAATGTCTTTGCCATCTTATTAGTGACAATGTAGAGAAAATTTGGGCTTTTATGTAAAAGTTGATTAACAGACAAATAAATTAGATACTGTTGCTCTGCCAAAGCTCATAACTAAGGCCCTATGTAGGAGGAGTGCCAGGTCTTAGTTGTTAATCTTTGAGGTCAAGTGGTTGAATGGGAAAACTGTTACATCAGTGTTCTTGGAGAAAATCATTCACCGATTGCTATTATTTAGTTGTGAGCTTTTAAAAGTTATTAGGCATGCTATCAGCCATCTAATTTCCTAAACTTTATTATATAACATTTAGCAGCACTTCTCCCCATGCCAATTACTCAGTTCTACCTCATTACCCATCCTCCTTTTTTGTAAAACTGTCTTGCCTGAGCTGGGTGTGGTGGTTCACGCTTACAATCCTAGCAATTTGGGAGGTGGAAGCAGAATTCCAAGTTGGAGGTCAGCGTCAGCAATTTATTGAGACCCTCAGCAATTTATCAAGATCCTGTCTCAAAAAAAAAATAAATAAAATAAAATAAAAAGGACTGGAGATGTAGCTCAGTGGTAAAGTACCCCTGGGTTAAATCCTCAGTACTTTAAAAGAAAAATCTTCTTGCCCAAGAAAAATCTTCTTGCCTCTTTGTTCCACTTGAGGCTCTGTAGTGTGTGTGTGTGTGTGTGTGTGTGTGTGTGTGTATGCAATATTTGATGCTTCCTACAGTCTAATAATTTTAAAAGAAAACTACCTTTGAATCTATCTTGTTGCAGATGCTTCATTTCAGATAAAAATAGGACTTAAATGGTCAGTAAGGGGAATACTTTTGTTACGGGTACAGTTGTTCCTCCAACTTATATATTGAAGTCCTAACCCCAACACTCATAATGTGGCTGTGTTAACTGGCTTTAAGTCACTGAGACAAAAAATACTCATGATAATCAACGTATATAGAGGAAAGGTTTATTTTGGCTTATGCTTTCAGAAATCTCAGTTGGATGATCACTTGACCCAGTTGTCTTTGAGACTGTGGCAAAGCAGGGTATCATGGCAGAAGCAATGTGGCAGAGGAAACTCCTTACATCTTAGCAACCAGGGAGCAGAAGAGAGACAGGAAGGTGCTGGGGTCCCAACATCCCCTTCAAGGGCACACCCCCAAAGACCTAATTTCCTTCCACTAGGTTCTTCTTAAAGGCTCCACTGATTCCCAACATGCCACAGGCTGGAAACCAACCCTTCAATATATACATAGTCTTTGAGGGACACTCAAGATTTTCACTTGGAGACAGGGTTTTTTACAGAGGTATTCAAGTGAAAATGAGGTTATGGGGGGGGGGCTGTAATCCAATATGATTGATCTTCTTATAAAAAAGGTAAATTTGGACAGATATATGCAGACATATAATCCCTGTATGAAGACATGAGGAGAAGATGATCACCTATAAGCTAAGCAGGGAGGCTTGGAATAGATGCTCTCTCATAGCACCTAGAGGGGACCAGGCCTGTTGACACCTTGATCTCAGATTTCTGGCCTCCATAATTTTGAGATAATAAATTTTGTAGTTTAACTCACCCAGTGTGTGGTACTTTGTAAACAGAAGCCCCTCACAAACTAATACAACCTCTATTTTCTTGTTAAAATTAAAGATATTTTCTGTAAATGTGTCACTTCTTATCCAAAAATGCATTAGAAATTCTGTAATTTACCTCCATAAGTTTCCTAAATATCATATCTTTGATAATATCTCTTAATTTCTTTTCTTCTCTCTCTCTCTCTCTCTCTCTCTCTCTCTGTATATGTGTGTGTGTGTGTGTGTATGTGTTGTTGTTGTTGTTGTTATTACTGGGAATTGAACCCAGGGATTCTTTACCACTAAGCTACATCCCTAGCATTTTTAGTATTTTTAAAATATTTTTAAACTTTGAGATAGTGGCTCACTGAGTTGCCCAGGCTGGCCTCAAATTTGTGATCCTCCTGTCTCAGTCTACAAAGTCACTGGGATTGCATGCATGTGCCACCACACCTGCTCTCTCTTAATTTCATAAAGTTTGTAATTTCATTAAACATTCTTTGGTACATTATTAATATTTCCTTATTAATCATAGTAAAATTTATGTAAAAGATATGGGTATTTACAAATTATGTTCTCCAATTTGTTTCAAGGGCATTTACAAAACTTCTTGCTGGAGGGGAAACACAGTGGTTAGAGTGCATGCTTAGTGTGCACAAACCCTAGGTTTATGCCCCTAAACAAACAGTAGTAATAATAATAATAATTTATATTTAATATCATAAAGTGCAAAATTATTCATCAAATGGAGCCCAGTTTAGTGTTTAATGCTCAAATCTAGTTTCTATCAAGCCTAACCAAAGTATAATTTCATTACCTGCTTTTGAGTACATTAATTCATTAAAGGATTAGCTACTGCTTCTTTGCTTTTTTTAGTTGGAATGTCAAACAGCACTGATTGAAGCAATAAAAATTCCCTCCATGATTTTCTTTAAATTCTTACTTCTCTTCATGAATACTGCTTATTAACCTAAGTCATGATATTACAATTGCATGTAATACCTCATCTTCAAACTCCTTGACTAAGTTGTCTTTAAGTCATCAAACATCTATTGTGGGTCTGCTATGTACTAGGTATAAAGACAAAGTTCTGTGTGAGACAGATATGGTCCTGCCTTGAGTCTCCAGTCTTGAGTCTCCAGTCTCCAGATTTCAGAGAAGCCAAGTGAGCCTCACGAGAGAGTTCTTTTGAATGTCTTTAATTTTGTATTATCTTTGCCAGGTGACACGCACACACCTATAATTCCAGAAACTCAAGACACTGAGGCAGGAGAATCACAAGCTTGAGGACAGCCTCAGTAATAACAAAGTGCAAGACTCTGCCTCAAAATAAGAAATGAAAAGGATTGTGGATTTAATTCAGTCATAAAGCACATGTGGGCTTACTCTCCATTGCTAAAAAAAAAAAAAAAGATGGGAGGGTTTGTATTACCTCTCCAGTATTTTTTTAACTTCATTCTAATCGTTTTTACAGTTGTTTTATAATTCATTATAGTTATACACAGAAGTGGGGTTCATTTTGATATAAGTGCATGTGACATAGTTTGCTCCATTTTAATATCTAGTACATCCTCTTTCACCCTAATCTTTTAAACCACCTTAGAAGTTATATATTCACTTTTTTTTCATATTTTTTCTATATTATAATCCAAATATGCACTAGCCCAGAAAGACTCAGCATTCTAAGGAAATTAGTTGACTTTCAGAAAATTTAATCTGAAATTTTTTACCTGTGAGAAAAAAATATATCCACAGATAATAAATGTTTTTTTAAACATTTAAACAAACAAACAAACACTTATTTCTAATTCTCAAATCCTTAACTTTTATTTCTTGTCCCTCCTTAACATTTTAAAATTTTGGTCCTACAAGGACTTGATTCTAAATGTTTTAACGATTTAGGGACTCCTTTTTATCTTGCTATTTCTAGAAACCAAAATCTTTGAGCTATCCAGGTCTTGCATACTGGCTGAACTCACTGCAACAGATTTGGGGATAGCGAGATGCTCCTGCAGCCACTGGGTTAGGACATGAATTCTTTGTTCTATATGGCATGAGTCTAGGGGAGTTCACTTAATTTTCGTCTTTTTGCTTTGTTATAAGCTTATCCTCTAGAGATGACGGGAGGGAGGTGGGGGGTGAGGAAGAGGAGGAGGAGGAGCAAGAGGGAGAGGGGGAGGAGGAAGAGGGATACCACATGACTAGTCATTTCCCCAAGCAAATGGTGTTTTGGGTGAATGCCCTGACCTAGGAAGGAAAAAGAGGCCAAGGTGACCCCCAATGCGACAGAAGTAGCTACATGGACTCTTCCCAGAAAAATGTCACTGCAGACTCTAGAAAGCACTTAGAATACTATTTTGGCAGCTTACACTAAGTGAAGATTCTCCTCCTGTTCTAGTTACATCTTTGATTTTCATTCCTCTTGTAAACATTTATGAAGTCATTTCAGAATGTTGAAGAGAAATAGGTGTGAGAGTAAACAAACTGTAATAGTAGTCCCTTCTCCAAAGGCTGGAGCAGCTGCAGGAGGATACCAAAACAGCACAAAGACTTGCCTTACTGTTTGCTTGTCCTTGCCTCCTCCTCCTCCCACTGTCCCTCCCTCTCCTCCTTCTTCCACAAATGATCTTTTATAAACTTGCCAGCATATATGTGCAGTCTGCCAGAGAACCTGGCCCCTTGCTGGGTTAGCCTCCTCTGAGACCAAGGACGAGGCTCAGTGAAGCACCAAGGTAGGTCACTGCACCTGTTCTTATTTCTGAACTAGAAGGATGCTCTGGGGTTAAGGTCCAGAACAGTTTGCATTTCCAGTCGGAAGGAGGTAGATCTCTAGAGATGTCATGCATATTTTTTCAGTGAAAGCACTTTAAGGAAACTGCCATCTGCACTTTCTTCATTCCTGGTGTGGAACAAGTCTTCATCCTCACATTGATGAGTATTCAACAGTTCCACACTCAGAGAGTTCACAAGCCAGAAGCTCCGGCTTTTGTTAGGAGGAAGGAGCCAGGATCCAACCTGAAGGTTAGAAGCCTTCTCTACTCATATTAGGCATGTTGATATTTACCATCTAACATTGGACTTATGTCTAAAACAATTAGCTGGCATGTGTTTTTAAAACATCACACTAAAAATATGCTTCCAAACAAATAAAAATAAAAATATGCTCCCACAATATTTCATCTAATGAACTCTCTTAAGCTTGCCCTAAATTACTAATTAAACTTTTCTATTGATCTGATGCCCTTTACAATTCTTCCCCTTGTGCTTTCATAAACAGAAATATCCAACTGGGGACAAGCTCATCTATGGAGCCTCCCCCTACATAACTCTGCTTGACCTGGTGATTACAGATCATAAAGTACTAGTGAGCTCCAAATCTCTCTCCCCTCAGTGTTGGATATGGCACTCACAATTTAGCATCTGTTCTTTAAAAGGAACTCTGAGCAGAGAAAGAGCCTACCACAGGACTTTGCTGAGAGATGCTAAGGAGACAAAATAGCCATTTCATGGAAACCACTCATCATCTACATTCTGAAGTGCTGGAGGCTCATTCCCCAAAATAGTCAGACCCAGTCAACAGAGCTCACCCTTGCTCTAGTCCAAAGCCTCCAAGCTTTGCAGTCAATGTGGGAAAACCATCTTGAGCTCAATCTCTTCTTTACACTCCATCGTCCCTAAGACCACATTGAATCACAAAGAAAAATAGGCAGGAGGTGCAGCTCAGTGGTGGAGGACATGCTTAATATGTCAAGATGTAACAGTGTCCACTTTATGCTTTGAATATATATCCCTTGCTGCTTTAAAACTGACCTGTTTTTTTCCCTCCCTAATCTTCTCCTCCCCTGGTCTTCTTCTACCTAATCTCTCCTTACTAAATATGATTTCTTTGAATAATTTTTTTTAAAAAACTGTTCTCTCTGGAGGGCTGAATCATAGCCTCAAGGACAGGGGTCCCCCATGTTTCTCCTTTGCTAGCAAAGCAACAAAACTCTTTTTTTTTTCCTCAATATCATGTACTCATTATTGGATTGGCAGGGGGACAAGACTGAATTTTCTGTAAAAAGAGCATTGGGTTCAGTCTTCAACATCAAATAAACAAGACTGGTGGCACATGTCTATAATCCCAGTGACTCAGGAGGCTGAGACAGGAGGATAACAAGTTTGGGGCTAACCTCAGCAACTTAATGAGGTTCTAAGCAACATTGTGAGATGCTATCTATAAAAGGTCTGAGCATGTAGTTCATAGTTAAATACCCTTGGGTTTAATCACCAGTGTCAAAAATCAAAAACAAAAATAGCAATAAAAAATCCTTAAAAAACAAAATGACATACACACTCACACAAAACCCATAAAAACCAAAAATTGAAAGAACTTTTCAGAATTCTAGGTGGAAGAATACATAATGGAGATACCATGTAATACTGAAGTCAGTAATTTATATTAATGTAACGTTAGAAGGGACAGCTGGGGTGGTGGCACACACCCACAATCTCAGCAACTCGGGAGGCGGAGGCAGGAGGATCGAAAGTTCTAGGAAAGCAACTTAGGCCCTAAGCAGACCAGGTTTCAAAATAAAAAGGGCTGAAGTAGCTCAGTGGTAAAACCCCTCTGGGTTAAATCCCTAGTACAGGGAGAGAGAGAGAGAGAGAGAAGAGAGACAGACAGACAGACATTAGTGAATCACTATGTCTGTCTTGTTTGGACTGACAGGAGAAACAATGTGCATAAGTTGTGGTATAGACACTGGATAAGCAAACAAACCGAGGTCAAATTCCTTAAAATACCTGCCAGTTGCTAAGGGGTAGTGAAAACTTGTCCCTGACAGATTTAAATTACTTTTTAGTCTTCATTTATATAGAATCTATATCCAAGCACAGAACTAGAATTTATTAGGTTCCTGAGCCACTAACCTGTTCAAAGAAAGTAAGGAGAAGTCAATGCCTTAGGGACAAGTTAATACAAAGATTCACTCTTCAACTTATGAATCCTTTCATTTAACAAACACACTTTGACAAGTAGGGAGGCATGGTGCAGTAGGTAGCCAGTTCTCCGTTCCTAGGGACCTTCCCGCCCCGGAGAGCTGCAGACTAATAAATACTGCAGGGCAGGTGAGCTCCGTGCTGTGCTGGGGGAGCATGCCAGAAAGGTCTAGGAAAAAACTCCGATGTTAGCTATTTTTGAAGAAAGCATGGTGGAAGTTACTGGGATCTGTACCATGTTTCCAGGAAGTATGACCAAATGCATTTTGTAGAAATCTAAGACTTCAGATTTGTTACAAAGTATTCCTGCTGCACTTGGAAGTCACTTAGAAAACATACCTCCTCTCCATAGCTATGGGAGGCCGGTGTGGTGGGAAGGGGAATTGTCTCTGGATAGTGGATATAAATACATTGTCCAGTGAGGACAGCCAGCCTGGGACAATATTGGTGTCACAGTAGTGTATTCCAATGACATACATGTTAAGACTGGTGGAGTTAAAGCTGACTGCCTGAGTTTAAATTCGGCTACAGTTTTTCTCAGGTCTGTGACATTCAATAAGTTACTTATCCTCTCTGACTCTCATTTCCTTAGTGAGGAAATGAGTCTTAGGGGGGTGATTGTGAGGATCACATAAGCAGAGAGCTTAGGACAGTGCCTGACAGTACCTGAGCTTAGTAAGTGATCAATAAATACCCTCTTCAGAAGATATTGAGGTTTCCCATAAGAAAAGGACCTTTATTTTTAAATTCAGATGATTTAAGCAGACTTAATAGAATAGTAAAGGGAAATAAAATGTAAAAGGATGGTGTTTGTGGAACAGTGGTAAAGAATACTGCAGAGGGGCTGAATTTCAATCTCAGCTCTGTGAGAATAAACACCCTAACAGACTGAAACCCTTTGTTTCCTTTTCTCTATCATTGTTAAAGAAAGGAGGAAGCCACATAGTCACACCTTTCCACTTCTCTGACCCATGCCCTGGATTGTTTAATGTTACCAGAGGCCAGATGTATAGTGGTCAAGGAAGGACGCAGAGCTTGGATCCAAACCCTGATCCTGCCCTCACCAGCTATGTGACTTAGGGCTGGCTCCTTAACCCTACCATACTTTTTTCATCTGTGAAATTGAGATCATAATAGTACCTACTTTTGGCTTTTTGTATGTGAGAATTTAAATACGTAGTGTACTTAGAGCTCTTAGTGCCCCACAAGATCAGTGCCACATAGTGACTGTGATTAAAAAATCTATTGCTATGAAAGAACAATACAAGGAATTGTTTAAATGTGCATAGTCATGAAATACTGAGTCAAGGCAAGTGTCTTGTCAAAGTTGGTAGTCTCTAGGCAGTTCATCCCACGAAAAAAATATTGCATTTTTGTCCTAACCCTATTCATTGAAAATGAATGAGACGTGAAATTCTTCACTCTTTTGATGGCACAATGAAGAGGCTTCTAGATGTGCCGGGAAGCCCTAAACATGAAGCTCAGCTTAGCCCTATTCAAATTCCAGCAGGCAATTTGTTTTTCAGGTACTAGGTTTTCTTTTCTCTTTTTGGTACTGAGGATTGAACCCTGGGGTGCTCTGCCAGGGAGCTGTATCCCTAGATACTTTCCATTTTTAATTTGGACACAGGGTCTCACTAAGTTGCAGAGGCTGGCCTTAAACTCAGCCTCCAGAGTTGCTGGGATTATAGGCATGGACTACCGAGCCTGGCAGGCACTAGGTTTTCATATCTTTAAACAGGGAGGTCAGTGAGGGGATTTTTGAAGTTCATCCCAAATCTCAAATTCAATATGGCTAGATAGTCTTTGAAATTTGATAAAGGTAATGTAACCTGGCTATAGGATCCTTTTCACACACATAGTGTATTTCCAAAAAGAATTATCAAGTTCAAGATGATGTCATTTTCCTGTGTTTTTGGAGTCATTATGTAAGAATCTGAGCCATGACCAACTCTTTAAATCCATGAAAATGGATTACTTTTAGCAGGATTGATACTTTTTAAAGCTCCGGGATTGTCAGAAGAAAACTGATAAGGACATTTGCCCATCTTAAATGAATTTTTGGAGACTCAAAGAATAAAACATAACCCATACACATTTAGTGTTAATTTATCATTAACACGTAGAGAATAAAAGTAGGATTCTTATCTAGTTTAGCTTAGCAATTCTCAGCTAAATGAAATTAAGCTGATTTAGTCCAGTATTTAGAACTCGAGGGTGAAAAAACATTAAGTCTGGAGGATTTTGTGAGAGTAGCATCAGAACAGCTTTTATTCAGATAAAGTTTCCAAAGTCTACCTGCCCCTACCCCCAGCTGCCTCTGGTCACTGTCACTGCTGAGGGCTACACAGGAGCCATGAGAGGTTTGTTTGCTGAGCCCTGGCTGTCTTAATAGCTTTTAAACATTGGTGGTGGCTTCAGGGAAAAAAGAGAGAGAGAGAGAGAGAGAGAGAGAGAGAGAGAGAGAGAGAGAGAGGAGGGGCAGAGAGAAAGAGGAGAGACGTGTGGTTTGAAATGAACACATCTGGAACACCAGACTTTCCTTTGGGTCAAACAAAATTTAAATTTTAGCTCTGCTACTTTTCAGGTATGTGACCTTGGGCCAGTTGTTTAATCTCTCTAAGCTGCACTTTTCACATGTAATTCTTCCTACCTCATGCGTAGGGTTACTATGAGGATTAATGAGATAATACATTAGTATCTGAATCAGTCAGCACAAATAAGCAGTGATGGTGGATAGTCACAGTGCAGGCCAACTATTCTTTTTTGTAGCTTCTCTGTTTCCTTTTCAAATGTCTTAGGCCTAGGCATTAACAACCAAAATTTGGGTCTAATCCTCAGTCTTGCTAGTGAGCCCTCAAAAACCAAGATCTATTCATGATTCAACGTGGGCACTGGACAAAGTTTCACTTTGTAAGACTGTCTAGCTAGGTTAAAAATAAAATATGCAGAAATGTGTGGAGCTTTAACATTAGAACATAGGAAAATGGATAATTCTTGGCTGAAAACAAAGGCATTATAGTATATAAATGTGTATGTAATATCCATAAAAAGGCCCGGAAAGTAGCAATATGAGTATGTTAACAGTTACCTCTGGCAAGGGAGGAAAATTGTGGAGGAGGTGAAATACACTTTAGTATTGTTTTAATACTTTACACATTTGTTTGCATTTTTGTTGGTGGATAGTTAAAAAACAAAAGCAAACTAAAACAACAACAAAACGAAAGCAACAAAATCATGGTACAAACTGCAAGGAACACTTAAATGCAAAAATAAACCAAACATGGACTAAAGCAAGGTAGACAAGGATCAAGGAATTTACTCCTGGGGCTGTCAATGACCTGACTAAGTCATATTCTACTTAGCTTTCCTGGAAGAGCAAGGACAGGGGAGAATAAGGAGGGACTTCTGATCCTATCTCTAGCAACTAATAGATCCAGACTACTAGGCAGGTGGAATTGCCTGCTGGTTATCTTGGTGCAAACTTCTTTCTTTGTGCAAGTGCTCAAATAAGACATTACTATCAATGTTCTTTGCAAAATTCAAGGTCTGCCAGAGTACTAACTAAAGTATATTGGTAAATTATGCTTTTAAGCAAAATGAAATCAGATGGCAAGTTAGTATTTCCAGTAGTCCATTTCTATGTCAAAGAAAATAATAAGAGATAACTTTTTAAAAAGTCTAAGCCCAGCTACATTGTCATTTCCGGATACCTGACTGAAAGAATTCTAAAATACCCCCAGGGCTGGGAGTGTAGATAAGGAGACATAGCCAAAGGTTGGATCTTAAGCACTGCAAAAAGGAAAAAAATATATAAATAAGTAAATAAATACCCCCAACACCATGGAATAACTAAACTAGACATGGTATTGTGCCCCTGTAGTCCCAGTTACTTGGCAGGCTTGAGCCTAGGAGTTCCAGACCAGCCTGGGCAGCATAGTGGAGACTTCCTCTCACAAAGAACAACAAAATTTAATATATCCAAAGGAAGTAGAGAGTTTACTATATAAAAGGGCCCTGATATTTTCTACTAACCAAATATCTACTTGTTTTTGGAAATTAATCTGCACAAAAGGCCCTTCACTTGGAAAGAAATATTTTGGAAACCTAAATGGCATTTGGGGAGTTCTGGGAAGTTGCACTGACATACTTCATTCAGTTTTGCAGTCCTCCACTAGTTAGATACCTCACCTGGCACTCTAGCCCCATGAGTTGGTTTCCTTTTGGTTTACACGCATGTGGTTTGGCCCATGGACTTTAGGGGAGATTTTTCTTAACTGATGAGGCACTCAGTCAAGGTGCATGGGAGCCCCTGTTGCCCTTGTGGCTGGGCCTAAGAGGCTGCCAAACCTTCAGGCCTGGTTTCCCAGCTTGCCCATTTGGTGCAGGGAGATAGTCCAGCCCAGCCTATAATTCATTATGTTGTGCTGGGAAGTTAACTGAAGGACTGCATTTCATAGGCACAGGCGTGGCACAGAAAGGACCTGAATGAAGGCAAGGAAGAATGAATGGAGAGAACCCTTTTGCTAGAATTGCCCTAGGGCATTAAGTAGGATGGGGCAGCTGGAGCTGGAGGAGGCTTCTATTGCTTAAGAAACATTCTCCATAAGAATGTCAGTCATCAATTCTTCTAACAATCATTCATTTCTTACCCCCTACCTGTGTATAAATTTTCAGCATTACAGACAACCAGTGTGGCCATTACAATGAAGTGAGTTTACTGCGGAACATACACGCACACATACACAAAGACATTTGTTCATTTACTACCCATGTAAAATTATTAATAACATGAAGAACAAGGAATTCAAATAAATGTATACAGCAGCATAACCCTGAATTATTACTCAAGTACAGACCACCCCTGCTCTGTCTTTTTTAAAAAAGGTGAAAGGTGGATACATTAAGCAAAATCGAGGCAACTTGAAATAGAGGATTTAAATGCTGGATTCCATCATTTCTGTAAAAGGTCACTCTAGTCCTTTGCTATTTATATCATAGATAGAGGCACAGTAAATTATTGGCTAAATGGATTTGGAGAGCCAAAGCTGCTGTTTCTGATGAACGAAGATGGTAATGCAGCACTGGAGACCGGTGAATGAAAGGTGTGGAAAAGTTGAACCTTTCAAAGATAGGAGAGAGAGAGAGAGAGAGAGAGAGAGAGAGAGAGAGAGAGAGAGAGAGAGAAACACTACTCAATCAGCCCTAAATTACTAGCCATAACTGTACTCATCATTTCTCTTTGAAACTACCTTGTAATCTTTGTCTTGGCTTTGATTGAGAAACCCCCTTTCCCAGCTCAAACCGTTTTTAAGGCATCTCAGCCCAACCCCCTCCTCCCATTGCAACTCTTGCTAGCCCCCTCCACTTCACCCCACCCGGACAAATTTGAATCAAGGCAAGGACTGTTTTCACCTTGACCACTGCTACCACAAGCAAGGCTTCCATGAAGGGCTGAGCAACAAAACCTTAGTCTTACCCCAGGCGAGCATTCAAAAGCATTTAAGAGAAGCACAGAAAACAAAAGAAACAAACACAACCTGTCCTTACCCGCTTCTTAAAAAATTGAAAGGCTGAGCATTTCTTGACTGGGAATCCATTCATGTCTTTGTTTACCATTTTCCACAGTGAGGAGTTCACAGTTATAGATCCAGGGTGGCACCCGCTTGGTTAGGGCATCTGTTTCCCCGGTTTCCCTCCTGCAAACAGTGAATGAAAAAGGAGCGGGATGGAGAATCTGGCCGGGCTCAGTTCTTCACTCGCACATTCTGCAGCACCAGCTACTGCAGCAACCTCTCCCCACTTTCATTTGCCACCAGCAGTGGCTTTTCTCTTTCCATCATTGCTCCGAAACATAAGCATCACCGCTGCAGGACTCCGGGGGACGGACGGCGGGATACGACAAGTCTCCAGGGAGATGCTCTCGCTGCCACCGGGCGGGAGGTGGGTACCCACCCCGCCCTCAGCTACCTCGCAGTTCCGGGGCCGGCGCTGGAGCGAGTTGCTGCTCCAGGTGATGCGCTTCTGGAGGCTGCTGGAGAGGAGAACTGTTTTTGATTGTGTAAGTTCCAGTGGGAGCTGTAGTTAAGCAGCTGAGAGAAGGAGTAAGAAAGAGCAGAAGCCAGAGGGAGGGAGGGAGAGCCGCGCCAGAAAGGGAGAGGGAGAGAGAAAGCCAGGCTGGGAGAAGCAACGATTCATGCATATCTGAGCAGGAGCAGAAGATGGACCAAAGGCACCACACAAGCGCAGGTCGCGCTGGAGAGCAGTTGAGTCCCCTGGGAGGGCCACTTGAACAGCTTTTTCTTTTTTTTTCTTGTGAGGACCATTTAAATCAGAGTTTCATATAAAATGCACTTTTTATTTTCTGCTTCTCGAAGTTTTTTTTTTTTTTTTTTTTTGATACCTGTTCTAGTATAAAAGCTTTTGAGCAGAAATGTAATCCAACGTGTTCCTGACCTGTGCAAAGGTGGAGAAAACTGCAATAAAGTGCAAGCATAGGTATCACAATGGAAGATCTCTTGTCCCCAGCATTCTATTGCTTACTGATCATATTGTAGTGGGCAACAGGGTAAATAATTGTGTCTTTTTCACTAAAGAATCCTGAGAATGAACACACACACACACAGTCCTACACGAATTATTTATGCCAAATTTTACAAACAAAACATACACACATGCAAACAAACATAGAGTGTTACCAAAAAGTATTACTGGCTCCTTTTAATGGAGCAGAAGATCTTGTAGATAAAGACCTATTTTTACTTCTATTAAGTGAAAATTTACCCAAAAATCCTTACCCAAAATTTACCACCAAATGCTGTTATCCTTTGCACATTAAATTCATTTAAAACCATTTAATTGCATATGACTTTTTTTTTCATTTTTCACTCCTTAATGTTGATATTTTAAGGGATTTATTTATTTATTTATTTACTTTAAACCAAGCTTATGGCTAGATGAAGAAAGCAAAGAAAATAGACTTGGCATCTGGTCAGGCTTGCTACGACATCAGTGTGTGGCTTTCTGCCAGTCACCTGACCTCACTTTGCCTTTCAGACGCTGCCTCATCCATAAAATGGAGGCAACCACTCGTTCCTTCATTCCCTCATTTATTTAGTCATTCATTTGTTCCCTGTATCATTCCATTAATCCATCAAATAAAATCCAAATGTAGCAAGTGTCCCCAGGATGTAGAGCTTTTTTCAGAGTCATCCCAAGGGAGAATAATCAATAAGTAAGGAAAAGGCACAATGTCAACTCGGCACAACTGATGGCCACCTCATTAAGAACTACAAATCTAACACTGCTCAACCACTTGCATAGTTGTCTCTAGAAATGACAGAAAAAGCAGGCAGGTAAATTCAGGAAGACAATACATGGTATCATTGCAGTGAAGCATGAATCTCTTCTGTTAAGCCAGATTTGGGGGGAATAACAATGAAATCTTGTTTGCTAAATGCCTTGAGATTTTCAAAAAGGAAAATGCAGCACAAGCAAATGATGGCCTGGTTGAGAGAAAGCAAAGTTTATTTTGGAGAGATGCATTAAATTGTCTAAGAGGCAATGCTGTATTAGGTCATCTGCGATATTTATAGGTTTTGTGGTTCCTCTGAAAGGTTCATTAAAATTATGGTAGTTCAAAGGGCATTATTGGGATGTTAGAAATGCTCTTAATCATGATTATGGTGTGGTTACAGGACCATGCATTTGTCGAACCGCATCAAACTATATATATATGGAAGGGATTTCCCTGGTACTTTTTGTTTTATTTTGAGAAAGGGTCATGCTAAATTGCCTAGACAGGCTCACACTTATGATCCTCCTTCTTCAGCCTCCCAAGTCACTGGGATTGCAAGCATTTGCCCCCTTGCCTAACTGGGAAGGGAACTTTTTTTTTTTTTGGTACTGAGGATTGAACCCAGGGCCTCATGCATGCAAGGCTATATCCCCAGCCCCAGAAGTGAACATCTTTGCTGCATGTAAATTATACCTCAACAGACCTCATTAAAATAAAATAGTGGGGGCTGGGGATGTGGCTCAAGCGTTAGTGCACTCGCCTGGCATATGTGCGGCCCGGGTTCAATCCTCAGCACCACATACAAAGATGTTGTGTCCGCCGAGAACTAAAAAATAAATATTAAAATTCTCTCTCTCTCTCTCTCTCTCTCTCGCTCGCTCTCTTTAAAAATAAAAAATAATAAAATAAAATAAAATAGTGGCCACTCAAGTTCTTTCATGTTCCTGTCATTTATTCTCCCCCCAAAAGTATTTTAACAGACTTTTATTTCTGTCTCAGTGATACATAGTGATAGAAGAGGAGCTCTTTAAGCAATCTAGTGAGAAGCTTGATTCCTTGTCCTGATTCCGCATCATTCTATGATACATCCTGGTTTTGTTTATTTATTTATTTATTTGGCTTTGTTTAGATTATGTTTATTTGTGATGAAGACAGGAGAAATTATGAGGGAGGAGATAAAAAGAAAACTGAATGCTATCTCACCTGCCCTCCACATGCCACCCTGAGGTGATGCTGCCATTACCAACTAGTCTATGCTGGATTCTATACTGGATTCCTGTGAATACAATGATCAATGATTCTGTCACTAAGGAAACTCAGTTCAGTGCAGAGCTTAACGTGTGCATTTGTATGCATATATGCAGGCATCAGGTCTGCACAGGCTCTGAAGTGGGTAGGTTAGGGAACAGAAGGTTGGGAAGCTTAAGAAGTTCCTCAAATGGCTGATGTTAGTGCACAGCTCAGAAGGGGCAAAGGTTAACCAGATGGAGGAATGGAAGCATAGGATGAGGACTTAGAGTCACCCATGACTTTGGACTATATTTTGGTCAGTGCAATAATAGAGAATTGGGTTAACTGAAACAAGGCATCTTTCTTCTCACTCTCACCTCTGTTTCCATTCTCTAGCTGCCTACAGGTAGGCCCAGGGGGGCTACTGTTTACTAGATGTCTCCTTTGACAGCTCATTGTTAATGTTTACAAAGGACCCTAGGCTCTTTCTGAAAGTAAAAAGGAAACTAACCTTTGAATTCTTGCAGCATGTGTTTATATATTAAGCTTGTTTTAATTTAAGTAATAGTTTTACTTACCCTTTTTTTCCCTAAGAATTCTTATTCATTTTTATATCTTCAACACACAGTGGAATACTTGGGCCAGGTTAGGTACTCGATGAATGGTTTTCAAATGAATTAAATAAAGAGCCAAGCTGACATCAGTGACCCTGAAACTAGACTATTTGCAGGAATCATTAAATACCCCTGAGAGTCTTAAACCATTACATTAACTTCCATACTAACCAAAGCTCTTGTAAAAACCAGTGACCCTCACTTCTCAGGTTTCTTCTACAGACCTCATTGACATTTTTTGCTTTTTGTTTTGCAGTACTGCAGATTGAGCCCAGGGACACCCTACCACTGGGCTATATCCGCAGCCCTTTTTTATTTTTATTTTAGTTATTTATTTTTATCTCTACTCAACACTTGCCCTCTCTCCTGTCCTTTATTTATTGAGATAGGGTCTCTCCATGTTGCTGAGACTGGCCCCAAATTTGTGATCCTGCTGTCACCACGCCTAGCTCTTATTGACATTGATACTTCTTGCTCTTCTTGCTCTGTTTTTTTTAATTTGTTTTTTTAATGGAAAATTTTAATATTAAAAAGAATTTTGTGAACTTCTATTTGCTGTCTTGTAGTACATCTGTTACCAAAAGCTTGGTCCTTGTCCCTGATGCCAAACCAACAACGAGAACATGGTTTTGAGCAAAAGGAAAAAGAAGTTTTATTACTTCATTAGCAAAGGAGAAGCACAGGGAACTTCTGTCCTAGAGGCTGTGATTCTGCCCATCTGGGGAACAGGGAGTCTTTAAAGAGGGGATTCAAAGGCTACATTCCAGGTGATCTCTGTTGGAGTTGTAATTCACTTGTTAATTTGGGAGATAGCCATTTCTGAAATCTTCTGGTGCCATCCCCAAGTCTGGATTACTTTGTTCCTATGGTGGGTGTGTGCTCAAGAACAGACAACTCTGCTTAGGTTGGGGAAGAAAAGTAACCCTGTTTCCCCTGAGATTAGGGAGGAGCAGGGGAAGAGGAAGAGAAAGAAACATGTCTGTTTTAAATACAAGTTTCAGTGGCAGAGCAGCAAGGGCTATATTCAAAGCATATCCACTCTTTCTCCCCAGGAAATTGTTTGAAGTTCAACACAAATAATAAAATAAATTTACTATCCAGGTAGGATAAATAAATTTACTATCCAGGTAGGAATGATGACAAGTATACTCCTGGAGGGGGAAGAATGCTGGGTTGATTTAGAAGATTGTATATTAACCACCCTCCCTAATTGTGAGATTCAACAAGGTCCTTTAACTCACTAGCCTCAGTTTCCTCGTCTGTAAAATAATAATAACAAAATGCTTTTCCACCTACCTGATGAGGGAATTATCAGCATCAAATTATATATGAAAGGGCCTTGCAATCAATAAATCTCTCTATATATTTTTGGTTTCCCTGAAGCAAGAGGCAGTATTGCCAAAGCTCGGTCCTTCTCCCCAATGCTGTTTTAATAATGAGGACACATTTTTGAGAAAAAGGAAAAAGAAGGTTTATTGCTTTGCTAGCAAAGGAGAAACACAGGGGACTTCTATCCCAAAGACTCTGGTTCTGCCCATAGCAGGAACGGGGGTGGTGGGGGGAGGTTGCTTTTAAAGAGGAGACTCAAAGGCTATATTTCACAAGTTCTCTATTGGAGTTGTCATTCACTTGTTAATTTGGGAGTCATTTCTGTGATCTTCCAGTGCTATCCCCAAAGTCTGGATTACTTGTTCCTCTGGGTGGGTGTGTGCTCAAGGACAGAGAAATCTGCCTAAAATGGGGAAGAAATCCAGTTTCCCCAGAGATTAGGGAGGCAGAGAGGTTAGGGAGGAGCATCGAGAGAGGAAGAGAAAGAAACATGTCCATTTTAAAAATGAGTTGCAGGGGCAGAGCAGCAAGGGTTATATTCAAAGCATATTGTGGACCGCTGTTACCACAGTGCTGTCATACTTTTTAAAAAGTCTAGCTTTCTGTAAAGTTTTTGTTAATACATTTAGTTGTTGAATGGAATGTGATTTTTTTTTTCCATATAGCATCCTGGAAAACTTAGAAGTTAATAAGCAATGAAATTCTTGCCTAGAAACAAATGTCCCTAAGGAGAAAGGGATACAAATAGATTACATCAGTAAAATGTTTTACATTCCTCTTTGACCTAGATGACCTGATCATATGGTATCCTTGAAATTCCAACTGCTGTCCTAGTGAGATATGCAATTAGGAATTGGAAAACTCCATTGGGGACTATGTTTTGTGTTTGTTTATGTGTTTCTTTCTTTCTTTCTTTCTCTCTTTCTTTCTTTCTTTCTTTCATGTGGAACCCTTTGGTTTCACCAAATTAGATTTCTTTTCATGTAATTCATGCCTAAAATAGAGGAAAGATTACAAAAGAAAAACAAAATCTAAAACATCAGTATCATTTTTTTCTTTGAGAGAATAAGTATATAAAAGTAAAAATAATCAATAATAGAATCAAGCATTGGAATATTGTAAAAAAAAAAGTGCAAGTAACAAAGGATTATGCTTCTTTTTGTAGACAAGAGATGAGGGATTAAATGGTCTATGCCAGCACTTTGTTACCTCTCACTGTGTTGAAAAAAGTCATGTAGGTTTGTAAATAGACAACTTCCTGATAGGGTCAGTATTCCTCAGTCAGCTTACTCTAATGGACACAAAGTCAAGCAGTATTTCCAGTGCTAAATAATTGTAGGCTTATGGAACATCAAGTATGTTACACTTATAAGTCATTATATTTATAAGAAAGATCAAATTGTAACAGTGGTCCACTTTATGCTTTGAATATAACCCTTGCTACTCTGCCATTGCAACTCATGAATTTTTTTTTTAGTTATATTTGGACACAATACCTTTATTTTTATGTGGTGCTGAGGATGGAACCCAGTGCCTTGCACATGCTAGGCGAGCACTCTACCTCTGAGCCACAACCCCAGCCCCTCCAACTCATTTTGAAAATGGACAAATTTCTTTCTCTTCCTCTCTCCCTGCTCTTCCCTAATCTCTCCCCCTCCCTAATCTCAGGGGAAACAGGATTGATTACCTTTCTTCCCCATTTTAGGCAGTTTTATCTGTCCTTGAGTACATACCCACCAGAGAAACCAAGTAATCCTGACTTTGAGGATGGTACCAGAAAATTTCAGAAATGACTTATCTTCCAAATTAACAAGTGAATTACAACTCCAAGAGAACACGTGGAATGTAGCCTTTGAGTTCCCTCTTTAAAAGCCCCTTGTTCCTGCTTATGGGCAGCATCACAGCCTTTAGGAAAAGAGTCTCTAGTGTTTCTCCTTTGCTCACAAAGCAATAAACCTTCTTTTTCCTTTTTTCTCAAAACCATATCTTCGGTGCTGGATTGGCATTGGGGATAAAGACGGAGCTTTCAGCAACAAATTCAATGAAGCAACACACATGTGTCTTGGCAAATCCTGCCTAATCATAGTGCTTAATCCATATGGAATATATTGTCCGGTCCCCCACTGCCCCCGTCCCAGGGATATCTGGACTCTCATTTATCCCTATTAACCTGAAACATTTTCAGGTAGAATTCAGGAATGCAGTTTCTTAGTTCAGGAGAAGCTGTAGCAGCTGATTAAAAATGCATGCCGCCCCCCTGCACCTCTCTGTTCTTGCTTCTCATCTGGGCCTGTTCTCCCACACAGGCACCCACACAAACCTTGCTATTTTTTTTTCTTATTGATTCTATATGATAAAATGGTGCCAAACATGTTTATGACATAGTCTGTTTGGTCAAAAAGACATAAAGAAATTCTCGTGGCACTGTGATAACAGGTAGCCCAGCAGGAGTGTGTGTGTGTTGGGGGGTGGCAGGGGAGCAAATCAGTTTGTTAGAAATTGCTTATTTGAATATTAGTGATAATTCATTTGATGATGAATATTACAGCTCTCTCAGATTTCCCATTGTACAGTTATTTCTATTCTCTTGTTCGAATACTACAAAGGATTTAGAATCTGCAAAGATTGCTTATGTGGGGAAAATAATATTCCTTTGAACTCATTTGATCTGACCCTCTTTGTTATAGCAATCTCTTGTCTCCTCAGTCAGGGCATTTTCAACGTTGCCGCAGGACTTTATCATCGTGTGACCTCCTTAATAGAGAACTGGAAACCTTACAGATATCCATTCTCATGCAGAAGCACACACATATGTACACACTCAGTGGGGAGCGTAGATCAGCAGAGCATCCCACTAAGGTCATTATCATCTACAAATTGGAGGACCTTGTGAATGACTTTGAGAAATGAAATAGAAGCTACCGGGGATAATGGATTTTATAGCCTTTTCCTAAGATGCATTTTTTGGAATTATTAATTATTCCTGGTTTTGCTTTCAACATTCAACTGTTGAGATAAGGTTCAAATAATCTATTAACTGATAGGTCAGAAGGTTATATTTTCAACTTGACTTGTCCAAAAGATGTTCATTAGCTATTTCTCTGTGTTCAGCACAAATGAACCATGGCATGGGAGGGTTGCTCCTGTCAACCCTCTCATGATGCTGTGTACATGACAAACAGGCTGTTGTGATTGGTATTGATTGAAAGTTGCTAGAGGGAAATGGGTAGCCAGAGTCCTGTTCTCTCCATTCCAGAGGCACGATCTTTGGCTATTATCTCTGTGTGCCGTAAAACAACAAGCTGAGTCAATTTCTCAGATAATTTGAATCAGCAGAAGCTGGCAGAGAAGGATGAGCAAGCTGGGAAGATAAGTCCAGCAATAGGAGCAGCCCCAACACAGAGACAAATACATACCCAGGAGCCTCATGTCCTATTATTCTAGAAAATGTGCCTTAGGATCAATCAATCCCTAAGTACAATTGGTTTCAATTTGAAACTCTCTCAGTGTACTTGGGGTGGATCTGTTCTGTAAATTAGGCTTATTTAAATTAAACACAGTTCTATCTCACCCAGCTTATTTTATTCTCAACAGAGATCAACCAATATAAATATGGTATCAACTCAAAATTATTGAAATGACAATAACAACCATTAAAACTAATGAGGTGCCCCCTCTAGTCTATATGGCTTAGTGGATTTAGCATGGGCTTTGCTACAAGAGAACTTGAATCCTTATGCTACCAGCTATGTGACCCTAGGCAAGCTGAAATAGACAAAATAACAAAATGCTACCCAATAATCTGTTTATAGTAAGAAATAAAGGGCATTTATAGGGGACTTCATGCATACATATGTGTACATATATCTATCTGTATGTTTGTGTTTATGTGTGACAGTTTTAAAAGATGACTGCAAATTCTTCAATTCTGCTTCTGTTATTGGGGGTGGGGATTGTCTCCTTCCCTTGAATCTGTATGGGCCCAATATAGCACAGGAGATCTGATGTTATCTGACCTCCTAGGCCAGGTCATGAAAGGCCATGTTGCTTCTGCCTTATCCACTGAAGCATTCTCACTTGGATCCTGGAGCCACTATGGAGGAAGGTTGACTGCCCAGCAGCTACCATAAGGTGAGGAAGCCCAAGCCTCATGAAGAGGCCAGAAGCAGGCATCTGGCTGACTGTCTCAGCTGACCCAGCTTCAAGTTGTCCAGCTTAGAAACCAGACATACGAGTGTGAAAAATTGCAGAGGATTCCGCCCAAAAATAGTTGAGTCTCTCTAGCTGTTTGAGGTTTTTCACCTGAGGTTTTATACTTCATGGGACAGAAATAGATTCTGTGTGTATAATAAGATAGTATTGTTTTATGTTCTTTCCTGGACTGTGGTGCATGTTCAATAAATGAGAACATAAAGAAACCTTGAATTCCAACCGAAATATTTAGTTAACAATAGTTAATAATCTGAATTGGAAGTGTTTAAATAGATATCAACAATTGGTGAAACTAAAACATGTGGCTCTCTTTTAGGCAACATAAATTTTTTTGTCCTTTTTTTTTAAAAAAAAATATTTCTTAGTTGTAGTTGGACATAATACCTTTATTTTATTTATTTTTATGTGGTGATGAGGATTGAACCCAGGGCCCCACAAACGCTTTACCATTGAGTCACCACCCAGGCCTTGTCCTTTCTTTTTAATTTTTTTTCCTTTAAAAAATTTGCATTGACAGTAGAATCTATTTTGACATATTACACATACATGGAGTATAACTTATTAGGATCCCATTCTTGTGGCTGAACAGGTTGTGGCATTACACAGGTCATGTATTTATATGTGGACATAGGAAAGTTATAGGCAACATAATCTTTTTTTTTGGTGGGGGTGTTTACCAGGTATTGAACTCAGGGGCACTCAACCACTGACTCACATCCCCAGTCCTATTTTGTATTTTATTTAGAGACAGGGTCTCACTGAGTTGCTTAGAGCCTCGCTTTTGCTGAGGCTGGCTTTGAGCTCTCGATCCTCCTGCCTCAGCCTCCTGAGCAGCTGGGATTACAGGTGTGCACCACTGTGCCTAGCCTGCAACATAATCTTTGAGGTTGTATATTGTTTTTGTCTTGTTCATCTTAGACTGCCGTAACAAAACATCATAGGCTACTAGCTGACTCAAACAATAGAAATTTATTTTCTCAGTTTTTGAAGCTATAAATGTAAATATAAATCCAATTTCGAGGTGACAGTATGGTCAGTTTCTGGTGAGGGCTTCTCCTGGCTTATAGATGGCCAGCTTCTCACTGTGTCCTCACAGGGCGGGGGCGGAGTGTGTGTGTTTCTTTTTGCAAGGGTACTAATCCTCTTATGAGTTCCCTATACCCTCTTGACCTTGTCTAACCTAATTATCTCTCAGGGCCCATCTCCAAATTCCATCATATAGGGACTTTGAAGGGACACAGTTCAACCCATAGCACTTATTTCATCATGTGAAACTATTTTTGGTGCTGATGTGCTCTTGATTTTCTATCAAAAAGTGAATATAATAATATTGCTTGCTGAGTAAGTGATAAGTACGGACTATTTAGAAAATTTATGTGAACACATTTGACACAGGGTTGATATAACTTCTATACTAAAAGCTTCTACAAATTTATAAGAAAAAGATAAATAACTTATAGAAAAGGTGCCTGGGATATAAAAATCAAGTTGATAAATACATACTGCAAAAGAAGAAAAATATGCACAAAAGGAATATGCAATTTAGAAAATGTAAGACATGCCAGGTGTGGTGATTCATGCCTATAATCTTAGAGGCTCTGGAGGCTGAGGCAGGAAGATCATGAGTTCAAAGCCAGTCTCAGAAATTTAGCAAGGTTCTAAGCAACTTAGTGAGAACTTGTCTCAAAATAAAATATAAAACAGGCTGGGGATGTGGCTCAGTGTTTAGGTGTCCCTGGGTTCATTCCCTGGTACTAAAGAAAAAGAAAAAAAAAATTGTAAAATACTATTTTTCATTTATCAAACAGGAAATTATTAAAAAGTTATCCATTTAAGGCAGATAAGACTCAGAGGAAATAAGCACTCACATATAATTGAGGGGAATATGAATATTATCAAAAATAATTGATGGGCAGAGTGAGGTGGCATACACTTGTAATCCCATGGCTCAGGAGACTCTGGCAGGAGGATTGAAAGTTTAAAGCCAGCCTCAGCAACTTTCTGAACTCCTAAGAAATTATTGAGACCTTGTCTCAAAATAAAAAATAAAAACGTCTGGGGACATAGCTCAGTGATTAAGCACCCCTGGGCTCAATCCCTGGTACAAAAAAAATTTTTTTTGATCCATATTTACATGAAATTAAAAATGTGCCTATCCATGGACTTGATAATCCTACTTTATTTTTTTCCTGACTTAACCACTGAGCCACATCCCCATCCTATTTTGTATTTTATTTATAGACAGGGTCTCACTGAGTTGCTTAGTGCCTCGCAGCTGCTGAGGCTGGCTTTGAACTCGAGATTCTCCTGTCTCAATCTTCCAAACTGCTGGGATTACAGGCGCACACCACAGTTTGGTAATCCTACTTTTAAGAATAAACTCTGAAAATATAAGCACTCGTATGCATGACTGTATGTAGAAGGAACAATATTACAGGATTGGCCATAAAAGTAAGACTTTTGAGATATAGGGGCATGGTTAAATGTACAGCCATACAAAAGAATATTATGCAGTTGTTAATAAGAATGAATTTTTAAATCTTTCTTTATATACTATTGCTATGGTTTAAACATGCCTTTCAAGATTCATGTTTTGGAAAATTAGTCCCCACTGTAGCAATTGTGAGACATGATAGGACTTTAAAAAGATAATTTGGTCATGAGAACACCACACCCATGAGTAGATTAGTGCCATTCTTGCAGGAGTGAGATTGTTATTGAGAAAATGGGAAGTTATAAGTGGCTGTTTTAAAGCTCTTCTTCTCTCACACATATTCACTTCACTTCTGCCCCTTGGACATTTTGTGATGCAGCACAAGGCCTAGATGCCAAGATAATGCTGGCACCATACTCTTGGATTTCTAGCCTCCAGAACCACGAGCCACCAACAAACCTCTCTTCTTTGTAAATCACATGGTCTCAGTATTCTGCTATAGCAATGGAAAGTGGACTAAGACAATTCACAAGATGAAAATATATAATCCTAATGTTTTCTAAGGAAAATCCCATCTTATTTTGTATGAGCATAGAGAAAGGAATGCAAAGATGTGTATCAAAAGTTGTAAATTAGTTACTTCAGGGGGTGAATGGAGGACTCTCAGTGTTGTACTTATTACAAGGGTGTATTACTACAATGTTGAAAAATGTTAAAAATCCCATGGCTTAACTCTGCACCCTGTCTCATTTTTACCATATACTTTACTTCCTTTATTTGAAAGTCTCCATTTGTTCATTTTTGATTGTATATGTCATAAATATTAGACATTATGTGAGGTACCAGGACATTTACAAGAACAGTGCTTGACCACAGCAAGTATCTTGAACTGTGGAACATAACAGCTGGAAGGGAACTTAGATGTCTTCTAATCCAAAGTCTTAATTCTGTAGATGAGGAAATTGAGGCTCAGAGACAGAGACCGACTTGCCTAAAGTCACTGCATAGTAAATAACATTCCTATTCTGAATTAGTCAATTATAGGCACATATATGTGAAACCCATCCACACTAGAAACAACAAGACAACCAGTTGTTTGTTGGGACTCAATTATTCCTTAGGCACTGAGTCCAGGACTAAGTGTCTCTCACATTTCTTGAGGTTCTGATTCCTTTTGTTTGTTTGTTTGTTTAGTTTTCAGAGGACACAACATCTTTATTTTTTTGTATGTGGTGCTGAGGATCGAACCCAGGCTGCACGCATGCCAGGCAAGCGTGCTACCGCTTGAGCCACATCCCCAGCCCCTCTGATTCCTTTTTAAAGACTTCCTCCTTTTTTTTTTTTTTTTGGTACCAGGGATTAAACCCAGGGACACTTAACCACTGAGCCACATCCACAGCCCTTTTTATTTCTTATTTTGAGACAGGGTCTTGTTAAATTGCTGAGGTTGAGAGGCTGGGGTTGTGGCTCAATGGTTACAGCGCTTCCCTAGCACATGTGAGGCACTGGGTTCGTTCCCCAGCACCACATAAAAATAAATAAATAAATAAACAAAATAAAGGCATCGTATCCATCTACAACTAAAAATATTTTTTTAAAAAATTGCTGAGATTGACCTTGAATTTGAGATCCTCCTGTCAGCCTCCTAAAATGCTGGGATTATAGGTGTGCACCACTGCACCAAGCTAAATCTTATTTCTACAGCAGCCTATAGAACAAAATTTACATTAATACATTGTAACTTCTCATTTTGGTGGCTGTTTTTTTTTTTCTTTTTTCATTATTGATCCCACAATCAGTCAAACAGCCTCTTCCTACTAAGTAACTTTCTAAATCAAAACAGAAAATTCATCCCTACAATATTCTGATAGTGATTAGGAATTTGAGTGAATTTTCATAGTAATAAGATTTTCATCAGTTCCTAATTTACAAAGGTCTATAAAGAGTGGAATGAAAAGTTTAGACTTTTCCAGATAACATGGAAATATAATTTTTAATTAAAATATAATAACAGGGCTGTAGGCGCAGCTCAGTGATAGAGAACTTGCTTAGCATGCATGAGGCCCTGGGCTTTATCCCCAGCACTGCAAAAAATATTTTAATTAATTAATTTTTAATTAATTAAAAATATATATGTATATGAATACGTAAGTATAAAAATAAAAGTGTAAGCTGGGGCAGTGGTGCATGCCTGTAATCCCAGCTGCTTGGGAGGCTGAGACAGGAGGATCAAGTTCAAAGCTATCTTCAGCAATTTAGTGAGGCCCTCATCAACTCAGTGAGACCCTATCTCTAAATAAAATACAAAAAAGGGCTGGGGATGTGGCTCTGTGGTTAAGTGCCTCTGGGTTTAATATCAAAAATCAATCAATTAATCAATCAATCATATAATCCTGGCTACTTGGGAGACTAAGGCAGGAAGATCATAACTTGGAGGCCAGCATGTTTATGTTTATGTTCATGTTTATGTGGGTATGCGTAGTGTATTTAGGTATATATATATATACACACACACACACACACATATATGTAAAATAATATATATTCTTAATAGAAACTGGCTACTCTGTGCATCCCCAGATCATTTAAATTTGGTTAAACATACTAGTGACCATATTTCTTATTTGATTTGGCCTTTTCTTCCACAGTCTTGTTATGAAACAGGGAGAGAAAAAACCAAACATATTCTTCTAAAACTTTCTTGTTTGCTTATTCATATTTTAAAATATGCATTTCTTATCTAGCCTATGACTTTATATTTCTATTTTTAATTTTTAATATGGGGCTTTGCTAGTGAGTTCTACTTAGAATTCTTTCTCAGATTTGGCTGATCTGAGCACCAATATTTCAGCCTCTTTGTAAGGGCTTAAAATGTACTTAGGATAGAATACTCTTATTTTTAACCCAGTATATGCTATTTTTATAATGAAATGGACCATTGAAAGGCTTAAAAACGTCACACAAATTTGTGTCTGATTTCAAGACTTTCTAGATAGTGTACAAACATCAAGTCCTCAGGAAAAAGAAAAGGTCTAAAATAAAACTTCCGTCTATTTTTAACGGTATATATGCTAAGCGGTACTTAATCTACTAGATATATACCACCACTGTGTGGGTGAGGAAGGAGAGAGTCTAAATAAAGGACATGAATGTTATCTGTTTATTTCAAGTATTTATATGCAAGTATAAAGCAAAGCCATAATAATAATAAAACAGTGAGCTACAGACCGGGGGGCCATGTGCCCTAATGGCTAAGAACAATGATGCCTGAACTTGAATTTTGTCTTTGCCAGAAGACAGCTGTGCTATGGAACTTGGGACACACTATTTAAGCCTTCCAAGCATGTTTTCCACTTTAAATAGAAAAAAAAAATTAAAAATGATAGTTGTACATATGGCTCTGAGTTCTTAAAAAGTAGAAGATACAATGTTGGTCAATTGCTTAACAGGATACCAATGTGGCTATTATTACCCTATTGTTATCTGGAATATTGATAGAACAGATTCTTGCTGATACCAGTGGCTACTGAAGAGCCCTCAGAGCTTTGAAGTCAGGAAGGGCTTTGAGTCTCTGTTGAATGTTAGACAGAACGTTCACAGGGCAGTTGACCTGGTTTCTAGAGGGGTCTGAGAGTATTAACCTAAAGCAGTCATCTTCCAGTAAGAATTTTCTTTAAGTTTTCTCTTTTGAAAAATTTATGCAAACCTTGCAGTAGACTCCATAATATACACTCATGGGGGTTAATATGCTTCCTTCATCTTGCTTTCCAAATCCTCAAGTACAATTTCTCCTGATAAGGACTGAAACCTATTTATTCTGGAATTTTCTCATTGATTCTAGATGCAGAAACACAGGAAGAAAATGAGAAGGAAGTCATGTGCGTAGGATTGGAAACAGGAGTTTTAACAGTTTAAGTTGGGTCTGTTGAATGAAATATTCTTGGATTATCTAGAACAGTAGATACTTTCTGGTGAATACCTTTTAAGTGTCAGGCACTTCATAAGCATTTTTATCATTAAATTCCCACAACATCTTTGAGAACAAGATGTTATCTACACTTACTGGGGTGAGCTTTGCTATGGAAAGATGGGAGTATAGAAGCAATGAGACCATTCGGTAGGCTCTGAATTGGTCCAATTTTGACACAAAGGCAATTTTATTGAAAGGGAAGTACTAGAAAAGTCAAAAGGCACATGTTTTATTTTCTCATTCAACATCCACTTACTGAATGCTTGCTGTGCATCACATGATGGTGAGTAAGATTTTTGTCCTTGCTTCAGAGTTAGACAGGAAGTTCAGCTGTCAGTTTCAGGGCTGTATGGTGAGAGCTATTATGCGGCAGTGAACACAGGAAATCTGGGAGCCCGAGAAAAGCCTTTAGCTTTGGGTATTCAGAGTATTTTTCACAAACATGGAGAGGGAGTTTGATAAAATGAATTTTTATTAATCTTTTATTTTTATTTATTTGGAGATAGAGCC
The DNA here is from genome assembly GCF_021218885.2 of Marmota monax. NCBI lineage: Eukaryota > Metazoa > Chordata > Mammalia > Rodentia > Sciuridae > Marmota > Marmota monax. The sequence goes on from NW_026691988.1 coordinate 6,303,046, forward strand.
TTGCTGTGTTCCCCAGCCTAATCTCAAGCTCCTGGGCTCAAAATTCTCTGGCTTCAGTTTCTCCCATAACTAGAACTACAGGTGTGTGCCACTGTGTGCAGAGAGAATTGAATTTATAACTGAGTGGATGGATGTAGGGTATGGAAGCTAAGCTATTCTTTGGCCTGAAGCTAAGTTTCTGGAATCAGACTGCCCGGGTTTGATTCCTGGTCTTGCTGCATATTAACAATGTGATCTTAGGCAAGTGACTTAACTTCTTTATTTTTTGTGTTTTGATTGTTTGTTTGTTGTATTAGGGATTGAACCCAGAGCAGTTAAACATTGAGCCACATCCCCAGCTCTTTTATTTTTTATTCTGAGACTAGATTGCTTAGGACTTTACTAAATTGCTGAGACTGGCTTTGAATCTGCGATCCTCCTGCCTTAGCCTCCTCAGCTGCTGAGATTATAGGTGTATGCCACCATGCCTGGCTAAATTACTTAACTTCTGTTCCCTTACTTTTCTTGTTGAAAAATGGAGATAAAAATAGTACCTACCTCGGGCTGGGGATGTGGCACAAGCAGTAGCGCGCTCGCCTGGCATGCATGTGGCCTGGGTTGGATCCTCAGCACCACATACAAAGAAAGATGTTGTGTCTGCCGAAAAATAGAAAATAAATATTAAAAGTTCTCTCTCTCTCTCTCTCTAAAAAAAAAAATGGTTTTCTAAAAAAAAAAAAAAAGAAAAGAAATAGTACCTACTTCAGTATTTGTAACATACATCTATAATCCCAGCTACTTGGGTTGCTCAGACAGGAAGATTGAAAGTTCAGTGCCAGCCTTAGCAATTTAGTGAGTTCCTGTCTCAAAATAAGCTCTGGACATGTACCTCAGTGCTAAAGTGACCCTGGATTCAATTCTTAGTACCGAGGAGGAGAGAGGAGGGGAAGGGAGGGCACGGGAGTAGAGGGAGGGGATGGGAGGAGAGGGAGGGTGGGAGGAAAGAGAAAACCTACTTCATAATATTCTTTTGAAAATTGAAATGAGTTAATATATGAATTTTTTTTTCTGGTACCGAGGATTGAACCCAGCAGGGTTTACCACTGAGCTACATCCACAATATATTTTATTTTTATTTTGAGACAGGGTCTCATTAAGTTGCCGACAGCCTTGCTAAATTGCTGAGGTTGGCCTTGAATTTGTGATCCTCAGGCTGAATCCTCTAGTGTAGCTAAGATTACCGGGTCACCATGCCTGATTAATATATGAATTTTGATTTGCTTACTGCTGTGGGAAATTGAAAGAGAGGGCAGTTGTGAATGCAAATATACCAGATGTCTAGGGGCCAATGCTACCTATAGTCATATTCATAAATTAATTGCTATTATGAGTTGTGTTTTCCATGGTCACGGACCTCCAACTCTCACCTCTAAAGTTTAGGCTAAGCCACCAACTGAAAAAAAAGCTAAGGTGAGTGGGGACCCCTAAAAAATGTGGCTGCTACCCAGCTTCGACCAATTATCACCACATGGAAATATCAGTCCAGTGGTGTGAGATCTGACATTTCTAAAGAAGGTGCAAAACCTTAAGTGTATGTAAAATATCACCAGTATATAAACTCTTTATAATGTAAACCAAAGAAGTGGTCTGCAAGTTTGTCTCTATTCTTCTGAGTCCTCTGTGAGGTTCTTTGTTAGTACAGGTGACATAAAACAGGGTTTTCTTTTGTGTTTCCCCACCAAAAAGAGCGGAGAGAAAAATATTGTTTGGCTCTGAGGAGCCAAGTTCAGGCAGGTTGTGGTTCTCAGTCGAGGCCCCTGGGATGGTAGGAGGATGGGCAGTTTTGCTGTATAGTGTAGCTTGGATTAGGGTGGTGCGTAGGCCTGGAAACCGTGTGTGTGTGTGTGTGTGTGTGTGTGTGTATAGGGAGTTGGTAATTGAATGTTCCACAGATGGTGACATTTATCACATTTCAAATGTCATGGAACAATTCAGACTGGTTAGCCATGTAAATGACTATTTTTAGTATCATTCAGATTCGTATTGTTTCATCCTAATATATATTCTACAATATGAAAACCAAATTTAGCTTAAAAGGGATGACAGTTATGGGTAACTACTGCCAAATGTAACACTTGAGGCTGTAATTTCAATAAACATTCATTCAATAACTATTTATTGAACATCAACTACACACTGCTCTATTTATGCTCTTTCATCTGGTCCTCCTAGTGACAAATGGTGGGATATGCTGGGGGTACAATGGGTGGCAATGAAGGCAAAGGGACTCATGTGGGCTTCAGGGTGTGCAACCTTGTCCTAATGACTTCCATGGCTTTATCAAATGATTTAACTTGCAGAGCCTCATTTGGAGAATAAAACACCATGATTTGTCCTAATGTTACAACTATTTTTGAAATGCATAATAAAATGAAACAGAGAGAGGTTATTATATTTATCCTGGGTCTGAACAGAAAACAACGACCAAATCAGACTGAGAATTTAATACTACTTCCTTCAATATTTCCTTACTTTCTTGAGTCTTAGCTTCCATTAACTTGAATCACCTGGAAAAAAATCGGATTAAGTAACAACACTCAAAAATAAACATGCCAGCATTTTTTCCTACTCACATTTATATCCTAACATGTTTCTGGAGGGTATGCTGTGTGTATCCTTTTCTATGACAATAAATTCAGCCTGCTGTCTATTCACTAGTTTGTATCAGCTCAGAAATTTAATTTACACCCTAAGTAAGCAATGAAACTGCAGACATTTGACTGTGGGCTACTCATGGACCCAAACTTTCTAGATTCAGGTGACAATATTCAGCTTCAGGATGCTTGATTCTTTTCTACTGGAAATGAGTGGTAGTAGTCAGGCAACCACAAGAAGGATCAAAGGAAGAGAAATATCTCCACTGGTTCTAATATTTCTTTCCACAGTATTAATGCACATCATACTACACGACTTCTTATTTTCAATTAGTTTTTACCCAGATACAGTCTCTAAGCCTTTTACATCTTGGGACTCAAATTGCATAATCCTCTTCTTCATGATCTAATTGAGCTGAAATCATTTTCCTTGGTAATGGAGAGCTTTAGACCACTACAAAAATGCAAATGTCTTAATATCATGTAACATTCAGTGTCCCTGGGGTGAGAATTAAGACTTTAAATAGAAACGTGACAGTAGCTCAAAAAGTTAATCCCTTTCAATTTTTATTTTGCTTTTTCATATTGAGTCTATTCAGTTATGTTATACATAAATGTAGATCATGTAGACTATCTATTGTTAGGGTTACATTCAATTTTACATGGAAAACATTTAGAACCGTACCTGAAACATAGTTAACAGGAAAATATTATATCATCATCATCAATGTAAAGTTCCTTCTAGAACTTTCCTTCTGTTTCTTTAAGTTGTTTTGAGTTCTACTTTGCATTTGGTATTAGGACCTGTTATGGTTTAGATATGTGGTGTCCCCCTAAAAGCTCATGTTAGGCAATGCAGAAATATTCAGAGGTGGAATAATTAGAGTACAAAAGCTATAATCTAATCAGTGGATTAATCCATTTGATGGATTCATAATTTGAATGTACTACTAGGTGGTAAATGTAGGTGGGGGGTGCATGGCTGGAGGAAGTAGGTCACTGGGGACATGTCTTTGGGAATTATATTTTGTTCCCCCCTCCTTTTCTCTTCGTTTCCTAGCTCCCATGAGCTGAGAAGCTTTCTTCTGCCCTTCTGTCATGGTGTTCTGCCTCACCATTCATTGCCCAGAGCAATGAAATTGGCTGACCATAGACTGGACTGGACTGAACCTCTGAAACTATGGGCTCAAAACAATTTTTTCCTCCTCTGAGTTGTTTTTGTCAGATATTTTTGTTGCAGCCAGAGAAAGTTAATTAACATGGGACCTTATATGATAATACTCAAAATGGAGATTTTCTTTAAACACTAGGGTTTGGAATACTACTCTACATTAGTTTGCATTCTCCAGAGAAAGAGAACTAATTAAGACAGATAAAGATATAGACATACGGTGGGGGTAGCTCAGCAGTAGAGTGCTTGCCTAGCATGCCCAGGGCCCTGAGTTTGATCCCCAGCAAAGAAATATAGAGATGCACACTTAGATGCAGATGAGAAACTGGCTTGTCCAATTATAGAGGCTCACAAGTCTCAAGATCAGCAGTTGGCAAGCTGGAGCCAGTGGTATAGTCTACATGCTGGCAAGCTTGAGACCAAGAAAGAGACTGTTTCAGTTTGTGTCTGAGGGTGGGCAGGCAGGCAGGAGAATATTTCTTCTTACTCACAGGAGTGTCAGTCTCTATGTTCTAATTCAGGCCTTCAACTGGTTTCATATTGCTCATCTGCACTGGAGACAGCAGTAAGCTTTCCTCAATAGAAACACCTTCACATCCACACCCAACAAAATGTTTGACCAAATGTCTGGGTACTCTGTGTCCCTGTCAAGTGAACACATAATATTGACCAAGATATATGCCACATCAACTTGTTTCTCTCTTCCCTTAGTCAGAGAATGAAACTGAATGGATCTATTAGATTTTTCCAGTGTGTAAGGCACAGTAGCTTAAAAAATACTTTTATAGATATTCATTGTTTTAAAGGAGTTAATAACAGTTGGAAAGACAAACCAAAAACTGAATTAAAAAATGCTGTCTAAGCCAGGCATGGTGATGCATCCTGTAAATCCAGTAACTTGGGAGACTGAGGCAGGAGGATTGCAAGCTTGAAGAACTTAGTGAGAACCTCAGGAACTTAGCAAGACCCTGTCTCAAAATTAAAAATGAAAAGGGCTGGGATGTAGCTCAGGGATAGCACTCCTGGGTTCAATCCCCAGTACCCAAATAGATAAATAAATAAATAATAAAAAAATGTTGTCTAATGAGCACGCCCCAGGTGCCACTCACTGCCAATCCTTGAACAATGGCCTCTCCCCACTTCATTGCCTGTGAATAGCTTACCATCTTTGGATGCTAAACTCCTATAAGTCCACATTCTCTCATCATCAACAGAGGTGAGAAGGGCCTGGGCATTTTATGAGGAGGAGGGGGAGGTGTCATGCAGGAAGCTTTAACAAATGAAAACGGTAGTGGAGCCAGGAATGATTAAGCACATGGAGACAAGTGAATGGTAGAGACAAGGTAATTCTGAGAAGGGAATTAGGGTGCCTATTGGAGGAGTGCAATCAGGCCTCGAGGAAGGAGTGGGTCTCAGAATAAAGGACGTGGAGGCTTTCATTAAGCATGGGGAGATTACATTCTGAAATAATTGTTTGTGGATTTTCTAAATATGCCTTTCTCTGCAGCCTTTTTCCTCATCTGCAGCTGCAGGGAAACAGAAGCAAAGACTCCTAGAAAGCAGCATCCTACGTGTGAGCCCTTTAGTGTGTGCAGCAGTTTTACATCATCCTTTAAATCAAACTGGATCTCGACAAGAGGGCACTGATGGGTCACTGGAACTGCCGAAGGAAGGGTCACTGGAACTGCCGAAGGAAGAGCAGGAGAGGTGAGGAACAAACAAACACAGTCCTTGCACCTACAGGACCAGGGAGCAGAACAGCAGTAGACTTGGCCTGGGTCTAAGGAGGAAGCCCATGGATGTCTTATGAAAATGAGCAGAGTTACACAGGACTAAAGAGGGCCCAACAGAACCAACTGGGAATTACCTTTCAGTGAGGACATTGGTGGTCACACTATTCCTAATACATACAGAAGAAAAAAAAATAGTTATAGAAACAAGCATCACTAAATTCAAAATGGGCAAATTCGGATAGTTCTAAGTGCTTAGAAAGTACCACTGACAATTAGACTGTTAACCTGAATATAGAGTTTTGCCCACGAGGGCAGAGACTGTGTTTGAGCCCATATAAAGACTCAAGATTCCACAGATACATCTTCCGTAACCACTTCCATTTATTTTAACCAAACCAGGCAAGGCTATTGTTTTGAAATTTCTCCAAAGATCATGACCACATGGTTGTCCTGGATATGGGAGAAGTTACCATGTAGTGATACGATTTCACAGGTTCTGGACTGGAATGGTAGATTAGCCTGTATGATGGATGGTTTAACAACTGCCAATAAGCAGGGAGAAAGGAATTGAGAAGTCAATTGGTTCTTTGTATACTCCTGGACCTGTACCCTCTGTGTCAGATTCCAGCCAACTGAAAGAGTTTATGGTTCCAATGATCATCCATCTATCCATCCATCCATCCATCCATTTACTGAATGACTACTGTGTTCTAGGAACTCATCTAAGAGCAGAGATTTTAACAGTGAGGAACAAAAACAAAAATCCTTGCTTTTATGGTGTGGAGAGGTAGATAAGAAATAGAGTAAACCGGCATAAAATCAGCTGATCATGGTTATATTTATATTATATTATCAGAGTAAAAGAAAAGGGGCTGGGGATGTAGCTCAGTGGTAGAGTGCTCCTGGGTTCAGTCCTGAGTACAGCTGGGTGCAGTGACATGCCTGTAATCTCAGTGGCTCTGGAGGCTGAGGCAGAGGATCAAGAGTTCAAAGCCAGCCTCAGTGACTTAGTGAGGGCCTAAGCAACTCAGCAAGACCCTGTCTTTAAATAAAATATAAAAAAAAAGGCTGAGGATGTGGCTCAGGGGTTAAGTGCCCCAGGGTTTAATCCCATTACCTACCCCCCACCCCCCAAAATAAACCTTAGTTAAAAAAAAAAAAAAAAAAAAGATGATCTACTTCTGGAAGATACTCAAGCTAAATACTGACCTAATTTTCTACATAGTGTTATATTCTTGTTTGGAAGCAGAGCACTAAATCACTCTAGCAGGACTGGCAGTTTCTTTGATACTGTGTCATTTGGCACCGGATGCAGTGAATGACTACAATTTGTGATTGTCTATGGGCAAATTAAAAAAGAAATTGTTGTGACCTGACTTCTTTGTGATGTAAGTCCCCAACGACGAGGTGTCAGGGGG